>NC_072798.1:69664253-72064253 GCF_028583425.1 Eublepharis macularius
GTGACCCTCTGTTTGTGGACAGTCTATGCTGGGAAGGATCAGACCGCTCTTTATAAAATGCAATGAGATCATTTCAAGTACATCTAACATGGTGGACTCTGGGTTACAAAAGCTTACACTGCAATAAATTTGATAGTCCTCAAGGTGCCACAAGATGATTATTTTGAGTGCAATACACTGCACCCTCTGGAATTTAAAATACAGCACCACTGGTCACTATTAAAAATGGGATATCCTAATGACTGTGTTCAGAAAAAATGAAAAGGCATAATGAATACTTCTGGAGCCTGGCACTGTATGTGTTCTAGTTTTCTGCAGTTCTTGCATAGTTTCTAGCACTTGCAGCTATGGGAAAATTACAAAGGAAACTAAGATTGTTAGATTGTTCAGAAATCAAGGTATCTGGAGTCAGAATTAAAAATGGGTGGAGATAAGAACCAGAAATGCCTTGACCTTAGTAGAAGCAGAACTGCCAATGTATAGCAGGGAGCTAAAATGTACACTGGTGGGCTGTATGTCATCCGTAAGCTCTACTTCCTCCACTGTCAAATGATGAGCTGGGCAGACTCCAGTGACTGTAACAGGGGCTTTCATTCCTTGCTGATTACCCAGGCATCACAAGTTTTCATAGGTTTTCAAAAAGATAAATCTAGATTACTAAGGCAGTTCATGGCCCTTACTTGGCGGAAGGTTTTGAACTTCCTGCTTGTCCATGCTCATCTTGTTTTAATCCTGCAAGGAGGGCATCTCTTGAACAGTGCTTATCCTAGTTAAAGAAAAGAATAGTGTATAATGCAGGCAAGCAAAAAAAGTACATAGAAATAATCTATACTGGGTTGTAGCCTGCCACTATGTGTAGTGCCTTCCTCTGATACGAGACTCTTCCTTCAGCAGAAGGCTCTTCACTTAGCTGAGCAAAGTGGTAGGACTGGATAGGATATCCATTATGTTGCAATTATTCAACTGACTGATCCATTTATATATCCACCTGAAAGAGTGTAGTCATATGAAGGTCCAGAGAATGTGCAGTACTAACAGTATAGGTGGGATTTTGTGCACTGCCAGGACATGATTGTTCTTCAAAAATGGATACTGGAGAATTTGAAAATAGAAACATTTTTGTAAAAGGCCTGCCTGCTTAATATGCATATCCTCCACATCAAATTTATATGGTGCACAGGCACTATGTGTAGTCCCCAAGCTGAAAATATGTACATCTACCAACCAAGTACATGTTTTTTGACTGACCCTGTCCACTTACGGACCTTTCCAGTTGCTATGTGGAAATTAAGCCTCCAGCTCACATGCACATCTTTCTGGAAAATGGCATAACCACTCATGTTCGTGTACATCTTCCTTTGAGTTCACTTTAAACCACAAAACAATAAATAATAATTGCAATATAATGGGTATCCATAATTGGGTGTCCTATCCAGTCCTACCACTCTGTTCAGCTAAGTGAAGAGCACACCATACATGTGTGTGTGTGAACAATAGCTTTTCTAGTGGTAGAGATAATCATTGCTGCAAGCACAAACCATTTTTCTATCCTTTGGATTTTTGCCAAAGCAGTTTCACAGCACTTGAAACAGTATCTGAAAAAGGCCTAAATTAACTCTTGGTAAGCAAGCTACTCTTCTGAGGTTTACTCTTGGTTTTAAAAAATCTGCATTTGTGAGGAGCAAACAAGCTCCAATTTGTCTGAGCACCCATATTTGGAGATCAGGACAAACTGGAATTAAACCGAAGGCTCCTGAAACAAGGAATCCTTCAATCACACTCCAAGCATGAGGGGGTGGAAGCAAGAGTGTGTGAGAATGACAACAAGCAACATTCACATCCATCACAAACAAACTTCTAGGTTGAATTAAATGATCTATCAGCAGAAGACACTGATGGTTGTGGATTTCCTGCATCTTCTAACAGTTTATTTCAACCACAGCAAAGATGATCCCTGGGGTTTTAGGACCTGCACAGACTAAAAGCCAGACATTTCAAGGGGCTGTAATGAGGAGGGGAGGGTGCTGTGATTTAGCAGTAGAGCACCTCCTTGGCATGCCAAAGGTCCAGGTTGATGGTAAGCGATACAGAAGACTTCCACCTGAGAGCTTGGACAGCTGCCAACAGTCAGAGTAAATGATAGTGACCTTGACAGACCAATGGTCTGATTCAGTGTAAGAAAGCTTCATGAGTTCATGTGTGTTCGGGGGCGGGGGAGGCAAACCTGCCCTCATGCATCATCAGAGCTGCTGCTTATGGAAGAGGGAGGAGGAGCTCACCTTCCCCTTCTTCAATGCAGCTTCCCAACTAGCATGACTATTAGTCCATATAGGTCCTGCAAGCCATCAACTTTCCCAGGGTCAGATGGGACCCCTGAGGGGAGGGGAATGCATGAAAAATCCAGAATCCTTGCACGAACAGATCATGGCATCCAATCGTCTGTGTTATCTGAATGCAGCCTATATTTCAGCTATATTTAAATTAGGATTTTTAGATTCGTATAATCATTCTAATAGATTAAAATTAATGGTATGTTGTTTTATTGCACATTCCATCAGGAACACTTAGTTGAGAAGCAGCACTAAAATATTTCAAATAATCACTACATAAATCCCGAAAATCTATATCGTAGTCACACCTATATTTATAAAATGAATAGAAAAGAAATTCTCACCTGTAAATGGGTAATGAAGGAAAACCTTTGCCTCTGAAAAGGTTCACAGCCCTCCCATAAACATTGCCCAGGGTAGACATCTTTTCCTCCATGCTCAGTTGCAGCATGATAGAAAACCTGGGATGGTGTTTGAAACCACCTGGAAGAAGGAAAATATTTTAAGTCTGTTGAAGGAAGAATACTATTTGGCTGATAGATGCAGAGGAGTTAGCCGTGTTAGTCTGAAGTAGCAAAATCAAAGAGTCCAGTAGCACCTTTAAGACTCACCAACTTTGTGATTCTCGAAAGCTTATGCTACAATAAAGTTGGTTAGTCTTAAAGGCGCTACTGGACTCTATTTGGCTAATGTTTTTGCCAGCAAATGCAAACTTAATCTGAAAAATAACAATGTGATTCAATGTGATAAAAAAGTTTTCAGAATTCTGCTCTCAAGGACTGCTTGTATAATCCTCTATACAGCAATACATACTACAATAGTAACATGTAAGTAAACTGGAATAAAGAGTCATCTTTTTGACCAGCTTTTTTTTTAAAGCCTCCACAGGCTAAAGAGTTTGGGAGAGATAGTGTTAATGATCCTTAAAACAGAGGTCTGAATAGGACTCAAGTGCCTGGTCAACTTTTGACATATGCTGCTACAATGCGATTCTATCTTGGACAGGAAGGATATACACTGAACACAGAAAAGGCTCTGAACATAGGAAGACTCCGAAAGATTTAGATCATGCCCTAAAATATCAAATAAGTTGGTAACGTGTCAGCTCAGTCCTACAGACAGAACTACACTGACAATTTTGAGGGTTTTAGACATTGCTAACAATTATATGCATTATAGTTTGTAAAACTAGCAACTTGCAATGCAGTATAAAAATCAAAAACTCAACCAAAGAGCACTTACTTTTTACAGGACTGCCAAAGACACATGAAATTTTGTCCAGGTTTTTTCACTTGTTCTACATGCGGACTTTGTACAGTGTATGTGGAAGGTGGCAAATTGACAGGTGGGCCTTGGACTTGCATTGTTGGTACCGGTGTGACAGGTGTGCTCTGTGGCAAAGTTTGAAAAGTACAGATTTAAATACTTACTTTACAGTTTCATTTTCTTTTACACAGCCATTTATCAATGCTGTATTTCTCCTACTTCTAGATGTAGCCCAAATTTCATTATAATAAATGGTTTTGCTATGGACTCCAATGGGAAATAGATCACATTCTTTGCCTGTACCAATTGGGGAAAAATTAAGAGTGGAGAATTCCTAGGCTTTCAAACTTTCAAAACTTGCTGTAGTCACAAATTTCCCCCCAGCACAGAATTAGATATAGTTTTTAGGAAGCTTTCTGTATAGAAACAAAGTGATTGGGCAATCTAACACATCTGCCCATCACGCCAGGTCTACATATTTCATCTTTTCCATCCGAGCAGTTTAAAGTATTAGATGCAAAATCATCACATATTTTTGACCTTCCTTGTCAATGCCTCTAGATAATTTTAAGTAAGCATGAATAAGCAAAACTCATAGATGCCAAAACACATATGAATATGTTGATAAGAGGCTGGCTGCTTTGAGTACTTAAAAATCTGATCTTAAAATTCAGAAGATCACATGCTACAGCTATCTACAGTACCTCTTCAGAATGAAGGTGGAGAACCTCATGTTTGAAAATTCCCTTTCAGAGATCCCTCCTGTAAATTAAAAATTATCTTCTGACTTCTGTGCTACTTGCCACACACAGAGGGCTTTTTAAAAATGAGAAATATAGCATTTGAATATGCAGTCTCAAGGAGTACAGCCTGAGAAAGATGGATGGCATCATGTAATTTTTCTGAAAGCCAAGAATGGCCTTTACATTAATACAAACTCTCTCAATATTAGTAACATATACATTTCATGTTGTGGACATAAATATTGTTTATCACATTAGAAAACTTTTGCCTATTTAGAATGTGGTTAGCATGCTCTAATTCTACCCAGTTTTCATTGCAACTTCAGAGAAACCATGACAAGTCATATGGGTATAAAACAAATCCTTCATAGTATAAAATGTAAACATAACATTACTCATTCATAGAAAAAACCTCCAATCATTTGCAAAAACTCCCAGTGACTTGTTTTTCCAATTAATATTAGGAAAACACTTAAGGGAAAGTCACAGGAAAAGCAACACTTAAATTCAACAGTAGTCGAACAGCTACTGGTTTCTGATCAGCTTTCCTTGCATAGCTGATGGCGGGCGATCAACACTTTGACATTCATTAAATCTAGCAAGTCTCTATCAAGAAGTCAAACAACCAGCCATGACAGAAAGGGCAAGTAAATCCCTCATGCATCAAAACACGCTCCATTCTAACAAGAGGCTCAGGACAGCCACAGAAGCATCCTGACCTCTCTCAGAAGTATCACCTCAGATATTGGGAGCAAACAAGCAGGGAATCCTAAAGGACTTATATGGGGGGCAATCCCATTTTCCCCTCCCTCGCTATTTCTGCCTTTCCTTCCCTGAAAGCCCCCATAGTCTTTCCCCTTTTCCTGCTTCCTTTATTCCTTTCCACTCACCAGCCAACCTACCTTTCTTTGTACCCCTATCCCAGCCTTTTCTCCTTCTCTCCCACTGGCAACGTCCAGGTTGGGAAATTCCTGGAGATTTTGGGGGTGGAGCCTGGAGGTGGGGTATGGGGAGGGGCCTCAGAATGCTACAATGCCAATAGAGTCCATCCTCCAAAGCCCCATTTTCTCCAGGGGAACTGATCTCTGTCACCTGAAGATCAGTTGTAATTCTGGAAGATCTCCAGCCACCACCTGGAGGCTGGCAACCCTATGGCAACCTCTCCTTAGGAAAATTCTGTGCGGTGCTGGCCACCAACCCAGTCATGCAGTGCCAAACCCACAAGAACTTGCAGGGGGCACTTCACTTTTCTCTGTATCCCCCTCCCCGCAATATTTCTTCTTTACCTCTTCCTAGCAACCCCCATATTCTCACCTTTCCATGCTTCCTTTTCTCCATTTTACCCACCCATCTTCAGCTATATTTATTTATTTATTTATGTCATTCATACCCACCTTTCTCCACAATGGGGCCCCAAAGCATCTTACATCATTCTCCTCGCCTCCACTTTATCCTCACAACAACCCTGTGAGGTAGATTAGGCTGAGAATGTATAACTGTCTCAAGGTCACCCAGTGAGCTTCCATGGCAGAATGGAAATTTGAACCTGGGCCTCCCAGACACTAGTATGAAACTCAAAACACTACACATCACTGGTTTTTGTGGGGTAGTTGCTGTTGAATAGTAGCAAGCAGCCAGGCCTGAGTGACTCATGCAATTCAGGTGGCAGCAAGTAGCTCAGTGTTTGCCTGGCCCTGATGAATCTCACCTCAAAAGCCCAAACAGCCACAG
Organism: Eublepharis macularius; assembly: GCF_028583425.1. Taxonomy (NCBI): domain Eukaryota; kingdom Metazoa; phylum Chordata; class Lepidosauria; order Squamata; family Eublepharidae; genus Eublepharis; species Eublepharis macularius. The sequence continues at coordinate 69,670,324 of NC_072798.1, forward strand.
AAAGGGCCCTGCCCCCTCCCTGCCTTTTACTAACAGAAACCAAGGCTGGAAGGCAAGCAGTACTGTTGTGGTTTCATAACAACAGCCAATAAGGGCATTTGTTTCTTAAAGCTACAGGTGCTGTTTCAATTATTTGAGGAGACTTTAACCCCCCTATTGGCTTTTTTTTCCAGATTTCAGAATTTTTACGCAAACCTGGGGTGTTTCTGGGTTTGCAGAAAAATGTGTCTTGTCTGTTGATGCCCCCAGTCTCTGGATTTAAGTATCCACAGATTTGGCCATGTTGACAATTAGATCAATTGATATATCCCTGAGTATACCACTTTTCTGAGATTACTTTACATCATGGGATCTAGTAGAATAATACCAAAATTGTCAAACCAAATGAAAAGCAAGTTTCAGCACTCTATGCCTATTTAAAATAAGTTAAAGAAATCACAGCAGATACTCAGAACTTTCCTAAAACAACCCTGGAAAAAATGAACTAACTACAATCAGTACAGAAATAATTTAAAATAATTTAAATAATGAAAGTTCTGTTGACAATAGATTACTGAAATTTAACTCTTGGTACAGTTATGTTTTTCAGAAGCAAACAACAATCAATTGACAAGTTTAGCATCTCCATCTGTAGAATTCATTTGCTTTGTAGACAGCAACAAACTGCCTCCTGGAGCTATGCACCTGTTTCCTGATGCAAAGCAATTTGCCCCCACAAATCATGGTGAAACAACAGCCAATGTTATAGGAAAGGCTTATTTTACCAACTTGCTTTCTATATAAGCCTATTTAAATAGAATGAATTGTGTGTGTTTTGTGAAAGGGGGAAGCAAGGCAGCCAATATTTTTAAAAGCTGCAGAAGCTTCCCCCCGCCCCTCCCCCCACACTTTCAGGAAACTGGAATGATATCAGAGTACTTCTATCAAATAAACTCCAAAAGGGATGGGGTTTAGCTATTCTGAATAAATGGTTTTTGAAAGCTCAGATTGTAAAAGATCACAGGTATGTAAATACACAATTCTTACTTCCTTTCTTCAGCCACCATTAAATCCTACACCACTAAAGAAGTAAAAAACCATACAGAAACATACATGAAGGGAAAAGATGCCTATGATATACATCAATTGTCTCCTGTCTAAAAGCTGCAAATGAGACCACAACTACTAACACAGCAGAAATAGCTTTTTCTTTATACCATGGGGCGGAAATGATGGGGAGGTGGGGAGCCAGTTGTCCTGGCATGCACCATGCTCTGCAGGGGCTTCTGATGACATCATTTCTGGTTCAAAACAGAAGCAATGGGGTCTCAGCATTTTCAGTTTGAACAAGAAGTGACATTATTGGAAACCCTTCGTAGTATGCACACATCATTTCATTGTGTGCTCTGGCCAGCCTCCCGACACCTCCCGCCCCCACCATTGGAGTGGGGGGGCAGCTGGGGATAGGGAATACCCCGCCCCCTGAGGGGCTGGAAAACCTAGAGTCCTCACATGGGGAGAGAGACTTCCTGGAATACACTGGGTGCAAACAATATCGGGCTTTATAGGATAAAAGCAAAATCTTGAACTAGGCTTGAAAAGCACAGACAATCCATGCAAATCATAAAATAGTTGTGATGTTTGGTTCTTCTTGTCTTTCTTGGTCAGGAGGTGGGAAGCTGTACTCTATACCAGCTGCAGCTTTCAGACAGTCTTCAAAAGGTAGCTTCACCTGAAGTGCATTACAGCTATTTATCCATGGGTTTATAATAGTATAGATGGCTCTTGCAAGATACAGAGGTAACATCTTCTGTTCCAAGGTGGTCTTGTCACAGTCCCCCTTCAATGTAATAAGACTGGATGTTCCTCAACACCCAAAATCTCTGTAAGTTCAAATAGGGCATCTGTTTGCCTACAGCTTGTCAGTAAGTAAATGTAAAAGAATTCCCAGTCTATCACTGGTCTCCAACACAACATGCACAATCAAAGCTGTATTAAGTCTGCACTGGATACCTATTAAAACAGAGGCTACTCCACAATTGCAACTGTCATATCAATTGATGCTGAGCCAAGACCACAGCTTGGAAAAGCAGAGCAAAATACAGGCCCGGCAGCAGCATCTTTCCAAGTCTTCGTAAAAACAGACATACATATAGAAGTATGGGTAACAAATCTCAGTTTGTAGAACAAAAGCATCACGCATTAAAGAACACTGAAGTTCCTAAGATGGTTACTCGGAGTTGGGGTGGGGTGGGGGGGCTGAAACAAAGGAAAAATGTTCCCCAAACAGGTTGCTTTTTTTTTTTACAAACTTTCTTCATTAACCAAATGCATCCAAAATATAGAAAAGCAGTTTTTTTTTCTCCCAAATTTTATCATTGCTCATAACCATCATGTTTAGGTAGTAGAGATAATGCAAATAGTATGAATTAGAAGTGTACATACTTAGCACAGATATTCCTATACATTCATACATCACGACAGCATTATATACATTTTCTGACCTGAGACTAAGATGGGGAAAGCATATGATATTTTAAAAATATATATATTTGGTAGCTGAAAATAATAAAACTGATAAGAAATAAAATTATTCTAGTACAACGTATTATTCTAGTACAACAATTTTTCATTTTTTGTCTTTTTATACAGCTTCAAAATGAAGGCATAGATTAGGATAACAGAACCAATCTTTTGTTTCTTAAAATAGCAGCATAATTACTAGTGACAGAGTAAAATTAGTTTATAAGCATTCCTGGAAATACAATACTACAAAGTATAAAAGACTAAAATATCATGAAAAAAACATAGTGCAACAATTTCAGGACCTGTTATCTACTTTTTTATCAGCTCACAACACCATATGTCATAGACATCACAGTTTTAAAATAATCACTGTTATTTTCCACAACATATTTAATTTATTTCTGTTGTCATCTAAAGACCATATCAGAAGGATGAAAACAGAACAAATTAATAATTCAAACATGAAATTACAAAAATACAACGTTGACCAAAGTAATTGAAATATACTGTTACACATAATTTAATATGGAATAATTTTAATTTAGAACAAATAAAATCCAGAAACTAACCCAGAACACAGAAAATAAACTCTATCAAGTTTTACTATCAAGTTAGTTCAGTTTCTTCATTCTGAGTCAGGTCAACATTTTGGATTAACCGTCACTGACATCATTGCAATGTTAAAATTCCAATATTGAGTTTTTAAAATCACAGCAATGCATTCTGAATAAATTTGTACTCTAATGCTGACGAAAACTAACATGAAAAAGGGGGTTAACAAGAGAGTAATTTTTTTACATCAGAATAAATCACCCTATCAGTCAAGAAAGAAGTGGCCAGATCTTCTATAGCAATCTCATGCAGTATATATAAGCAATGTACAAAATAAATAAATTACATGGAGCAGTACTAAAGGTAGCAGTGTCTCTACCACCCACACTCAGTAAATGTAAAACGTTACCAGCACAGCTGAATCTGTAGTAGTGTCTGTACAAAACACAGAAAGTCAAAGGCCTCCACATTGCGAAGATGGAAGCTCAAGTTTTCTTAAGACAGGGTAAAGATTCCCCCCTCACAATGTAGACCCCTATTATGCTACTCCTGTAGGACTCCCAGAAACAAAATTTCAGCATGTTCAGTGGGCAAAAATCACTGCACCCTTTTAAGAAAACACTGGAGAGAAGTTTGCTTAACTGTGAGGCTGGATACAGCCACTGTTTGCAAACAAAATGATGAGCAAATTTCTTGCAGTCTAACAGGAAGATATAATCCATTAAGGTTTTGATGGCATAGTGCAACATGTAGTTGCACTTACCTGTAGTAAGATCAGGGTATATTTTAGTATCATTGAGTTTGGTCTAGATCAAATATCTGCCTATGTCCTTTAATCTTGAAGTCATGTTATGTCCAAGACAGATAAATGTGCTTCAGAAACCTACTGCAATAAAAACCAAGAACCTTTCATGAGAGCATCTTGCCCATCTGTTCTATGTTACGAAATCAAGGTCCTTCTTGAGCTTAAACATCAAGAATTGTCTAACCAACTACTGTCCTTAATAGAATTTCAGGTGTACTTGGAAAGAAGCAAGTTGTACTTTGTGTAAGAAATTATTCTATACTGTTGACTCCACAGTATTAAAACCTCTAATAAACATTTTTAAAGATGTTAAGAACTCTGCTAGATAACGCTCAAAAATCATCTTGTCCAGAATTCTGTTTTGAAGAGTGGCTGTTTAACTACTTCAGGGAAAGCTACAGGTAAAAACTTAATGCAACAGTCCTCCCCACTGTGTGAAAAGCTACTTCCTTCCGTTTGTCCAGAATTCACAGGTAGTATCAGTCAGTTTCAGTGGGTGCCCCATGTTCTAGTTTTATAAAAAGAGAAAATAAGTGTCTATTGTCTTACTTCATACCATAATTTTACAAACCTCTATAATGTCCCTGAGTTGTCTTTTTTTCCTAAACTAAAAAACTTTAAATGTATCAGCTGGTTGTCTGCAGAAGATGCAGCAGGAGAGAGCCCCTCGCCCCAAGAGAGACAGCTCCCTTTGGTGTCTGGTAGGAACACCAATACATTCATTCTGCTTTCATTTCATTTAGGGGTTTCTGTGTATGCGTGTGAGTTCATTCTGTTTTATTGTCATTCGGGGGGTGGGTGGGTGGGGCTGTGTGTGTGTGCTGCTTTGAGTCCATTCTGCTTTCTTTTCATGGAGGTGGGTGAGGCTATGCATGTGTGTGTGTGTTGCTTTCATTCTTTTGTTGACTGAAGTTGACATTGTTATGGTTCCCACAGCCTTTGAATGCAGATTGGTTCTGTGTTAGTTAAATATATCAGTTATGGTTATTGGTATTAAAATATCAGTTATGGTTATTCCAGTTTTATGCTAGGAATGGATAGCTGTGTCCAAGTCACAGAAGGCATTCATCAATATATTCATCAGCATATAGGTGTTCTTATGTCTTAAAAGCTGTAACTCAAATGGTTCTCCCCACCCTCAGCTGATTAACATCACTGAAATTGCAGTGGACATATGGGTGTTAAGGAAGTATTTATGAATATCATTTGTGTGGGACATTGGAATATTTATGAGCATTTCACAATGTCACAACAGCTTAGCCATTGGTAAGGTAGAGTTAGCAGGCAGCAAAAAAAAGGCATTTTAAACTAAGTATAAATCTAATGCAGCTAAAGTTGAGTATCTTCTTTTGAATTGCTCCAGTAAAGCAAAACTCTCCCTGAAAATTTGAAAAATCAATATTCATTAGATTAGAAATTTCAGACTGTGGAATTTTGAGAAAGAATTTTGGAAGGTTTTTTTCTACGCTGGCAGAGGGAATCTGTTAGAATTTAGATTTGTGTGATGGGATTTGGATTTTTAGAGGCCCCCTCCTTCTTGCATATTTTAAAATATGATTACAAAGAAATGAAATGTTTGGAAAAGGGAATGGAAGATTTCACTTTTTGTAGAGGATACAAAAAGAAAACAAACTCTTTCTCATAATAGTGTAATTTCCCCAACTTACTAACATTTATCTCGTCATAATGCATTGTGCTGGGTTCCGGGAAGCAGCGTCACTTCTGGGAACAACTTGATCATGCATTTCCGGGAGTGTGCACACACTTCACGCGCACACATGTGATAATACCTCTTTTCCAAGAAAAAAAGGCCTGATTTAGACTCTGCAGTCTCCTGGCCCCTCTCACCCCATCTCTGCCCAAGGGAAGGGTGTTTGTTCACCTCTTTGTCTGGCTGACCCCCTGCTGAAGTTTTTCTGGCAGCTCCCTTCATGGCTTGGGGCCTGCGCACACCCCACCTGGGCTACAAAAGACCTCCCGTGGGCTAAAATTGAGCTGCCTGTGCTGCTGGAGTGAGTCGGCTGTGCAGCGGGGTCTGTTGCCTGGGGCAGGGCATGGGTATTTGCAGCCACCACTCCAACAGCAAAGGCGTCCTTGGGATCTGTGGAGGCACCTGTAGCCGAGGTATAAATAGAGAAGGCAGTGCAGTGGCTAGGGAAGATGCCTGTTGTTGCAGCGGTGATGGGTGATGGTGGAAAGGAAGACAGCATTGCCAGACAGGGAGACAGAAGATGGGTTGCAGGCGTGAAGGTAACTGCTTGTCCCAGAGGGACTCCTCATAGAAGTGCTGCGGACAAGGCTTGCGCCCTAGTCAAGTGCACTCTAATCACCCTGGGGCAAGCGAACTGTGCCTTCTTGTAGCAAAGTCTAGTAGCTGCCACTATCCAACCGGGTTAAGTTTGGGAGGGTGCTGGTACGATGTCCAAAGTAACATACAAAAAGGGTTGTGTATTTGTGAAAACCATTTGTTCTATCTAAGTGAAAACACTAAAGACCTTACCACAGCCAACTTGTGTAAGGGAAATTCTGCTTCTGAAGCAGCATTGGAAAATACAGGTAAAGCAAACCTTTGATGTAAGTGAACTCTTGACACACCTTAGGGAGAAATACGAGGCCGATATGCAAGACCACATCCTCCAGAAAAGTTGAGTAAATAGAGAGTCAACTTGAAAGATCATGAGTTCCGCCACTCATCCAACTGAAGTTATATCAACCAGAAAACCACATTCCAACATAATAAGGAAGGGGGCAAGCATACATGCGTTAAAGGAGTGGTAACATTAAGAGAACAAGAACCAGAGGAAGACTCAGCTGAGGAACAGGTGGGGTTCTCAAAGGGAAAGTATTAAAGGTATCCTTAAGAAACTGTTCAGAAATGTGGAGGGAGAAAAAACTGACTAGACGTCACCCCCCACGTGAAAAGCTGATATAGTCGCTAAGTGCACCTAAAAGGAGGTTATTTTGTTTGTTTGTTTGTTTTGTTCATTTGAAGTAATAATAAATATTCAGAAATAACTGCCAATGGGCAAGAGAAGGGTCAAAACCCTTTGGATTCTAACCGTGTCATGAAATGATTCCACTTGTGACTATAAGAGGTGTGGAACACTTGTGGACATTTGGAATAATTTGGGTCACCTCTTTGGGAAAAAAAAGGATCTGGCAGGTTTAACAACCATATGGTCAGTTTCAGGGTTGCCACATTTTAGAACTATACCTGACCTATAGAACTATACCTGACCTTTGTGTACAAGATCTGGCACTATTGGAAGTAGAGACATTGATCCTGGGACAGAATACAGAGTAGAAAAAACCATTTCTGGCCTGGCCAAAAATAGGTTAGAAGGATGCAGCAATTGTGGAAATGCCGAGATCTGCAAAGTGCCCTGTTATGAGGCGTGTAGGTGAAAAAAACATAAGAGAACCCTTTAGTCCAAGGCATTTGAGAGGCAGCCCCTAGAGAAAAGGGTCAGTGCCTGTCAGGGAACAACAGCATCTAGCCTTGTGCTGAGCCATGTTGTACGAAGGTTCACAGTAGGGAATCCTCACTGTTGAAAAGAAATGGGCAGGATGTACTTGGTATTGATTGTACAGTCGTGGTGAGTGTGAAAAACCATGTTGGGAGTGTTCACTCTATTGTACTTCACACCCAATAAATGTATGGCCTGTGGCAGGATGTGGATTCGTATGGCCCATTCCCACAGAGCTCTAGCCTCGGTACAGAGAGTTAGCAATGCCGTTCTCCCTTGCTTGTTCAGATAATATAGAACTGTGATGTTGTCTGTCTGAATCTGAACCCTTTTATTGCCCAGTAGATTGCAAAAGAAGCAAAGGAAAATGGATCACTCCGAGTTTCAATACATTAATGATCCCATGAGTGATCATGCACCCTGAATCAAGGAAGGGTCGCATTGAGCACCCCAGCCTAATGCTGAAGCATGAGTGGCTATAGAAATTTCGGTGCAGGGTTTCCCAAATGGGCACCCTTAGGGTGGAGTTCATTATAATAACAATCTGAATACAGATCTGGATATATGTTGATGAGTAGTCATAGGATTATAGTGATGGAAAAAAACCAATTTTGCAACAACTTCATTTTCAGCTGAGTAAAATACAACAGAGGTTACTACAACAGAGGCCATGAGTAAAATACAACAGAGGCCATGAGTAAAATACAACAGAGGTTACTACAACAGAGGCCATGAGACCAGTAGTGTTTGAATTAAAAAAGAAGACAAGCCAATGACTACAGCCTTCGTATTCTGACATTAGGGCCCTCCGTATAGAGGAATCAAGTTTAGCCCCAATGAAGTGAATAATTTTGCTAGGGTAAGGATAGACGTTTCCCAATTCACCAACAGTCCCCACTTAAGAGATGGTGTTACGGACAACTTGAATATGTTCATCAAATAGTGGAGCAGATTCCTCTAATAGAAGCCAATCATCAAAGCAGGGACACTCAAAGCAGCCCTTGGATAGGAGGGGTGCAACTACTACTGCCCTACACTTAGTAAATACACAAGGCGCAGAAGCCAGGCTGAAGGGAGATACTTGTGTATTGAAACACTCACCTCCACTTTCAACACCTTGTGATTGGGCTGTATAGAGATGCAGAAGTATGCATTACAAGAAAACTTTACTAAACTTATTTAGGTTAAGGTGGGCCTGAAAACTTCGATCCGTGTTTCTACCAGGAACACTGAAGGAGAGAATCATTAGAAACTCTGCAAATGGCATCCTCAGCCAACAAACCATTAAGAGCCTCCCTGAGAGCAGGAGAACAGGATTCTGCACCGGAGGAGCATAGACAATGGTGGTTACTCAAGAAATGTAAGTGATAACCGTGTCTAACTATACAAAGCACTCAAAAGTCATTAGTGACAGCATCCCACAGAAAGCAAAAAGATACAATCTGTCCAGAAAGAGCTCAGGAGTGTTCGACTCAGCATTGTGTCCCTGAGAAACAGGCTTGCAAGAATGCAGCTGGGTTAGTTTCGCTGTTGACTTTGACACCCTGCTGGTGGTATGTCATTAAGCTGGCAGATAGGGCCTTTGACCAGAAGGTTGATGGTAGGGATACCTTCCAGGACAAAGCCAGTAAGTTTGAGGACTTTGGTTGTTAGTTAGGGAAGAGGCAAATGAGCCAAGAGATTTTGTGGTCTGGTGATTTTTTTTCATTTGGTTCAAGGAATTGTCAGTTTTCCCCGAAGCAGCAATATGCTCTGAAATGAAATCTGGCCCTCAAGTCAAAGTTGACTTATGGCGACCCCTCGTGGGGTTTTCATGGGAAGAGACTAACAGAGGTGTGGTTTGCCATTGCCTGTCTCTGCAACCTTGGTCTTTGTTGGAGGTCTCCCATCCAATTACTAATCAAGACCAACCCTGCTTAGCTTCTAGAAGGGAAAAAAATCCCAATTCTTCTTCTTTTTATACTACAAAGAGCTGTTGAATGTAACCATTTGCAGGATGTCTGATAAGAATAGCAAAAGCCATGGATCTGGCTGAGCAATCCACTTCATGTTTTCCCACTGTCACTTCTTGTTTGGCTAATTTAATAGCCTCCCTCTGAAGAACCCACACAAGGGCTTGGCTGTTATCAGGGAAAGCTTGCATATAAATGGAGAGCCTCTCCCAGAGAAAGTAAATTGTAGGAGCTCAGGATGGCTTGAAAAGTTGTTATTATAAATTGAGAGCAGCAGGCAAGTATATTTTGTGGCCAGTACATCCAGCTATCTGCCCTCTCTGTCAGTCAGGGCCAATAAGAAACCATGAAGATACTGGGCTGCACACTCTTGGCCATCAAAGAAAAAGGGATGAGGAGTGGTTAAAGAGAAAGGGGCAGAAACCTGCTGCTTAGGTTTATAATTTTTTTTGTTCTTTAGTGAAATAGCAGGAGTGGTCCTCCCACCCACGCTGTGAGCAATGTCTAACAGGTCCTTCATTGGTGGGGAGGCTATGAAAGCAGGATTCAAAATATAAGCCTGCTAAAACACCTTACTATCAGGCTTTGGAGTAGAATTTTAAAACGTCCAACTCCAGTGCTCTGGCCACACAATTCATCTGTACCAAGAACAAGCAATACTCCCCATTTGGGAAAAAAAGTGATATCACCTATGAACTCCTCGGTGGAGGCACAGAGGCTAGCTCACACATAATATTGGAATGTGAGATCAAATCCTCCTCCTCATCCAAATTTGAAATGGCAGTTGATTGGGACTGGAACCGACAAACTGGGACAGATGAAGCTCCTGAAATGGTGATTATTGGAACCGAAGAGGTTGAAACCAATTGCAGCGCTGACACCGGTGGGAGGAGAGCCAATGAATGACTTGCAGCCTATGAAATTGGAACTACAACATACAAAAGAGAGAGTAACGGTGTAGACCTCAATACCACCAAGATAACCGTTACCGACTAACTAATCAATATAAAAGAATGTTAAACACGTATTGTGCAAAATTTTGAAATTTACTCACACTATAATTGATGTCAAAAAGTTGTTCTAGCCACTTCTATTAGAACAACTATAACAATATATATATTTACACTCCAATAAGAAACCTCAAAGGGGCGGTAGAACATTCAAAAGGAGCCCCTATTGTTTGCAGAAGCATACAGACTTATCAGCGAGCTACAAGAGCCTCTGTGCAATTTCATACAGTTTTCTACAGTTTCATACACAGATCAATATATACAAAGCACCACTGGGTTGCCCAATACAATTTTTAACAGAAAATCAACTGGTAGATTCAAAAAGACATTTTTCAAAATTGTAACTGAACGGGTCAGCCAGCAAGAGGTCCCGTTTCCGGTATCCCCTTCTTCAGAGCAGTTACAACTGTAAGAAATGCATAAAAAGGTACAAATCAATATAAATTAAACAAACCTCCATTCTGCCTTCATTCAATAGCTCTGCAAACGCATACTTACATACAGCGCATCAAACAACACTTCTATCATAATTCCAACTCGCTCACCGGCGTGTGTGAAAGAGAGGGAGTAGCCCTTTCCTTAAAAATCGCTGCGTAATTCTCCTCTATTACCATTATCAGTTTTTAAAGGAACAGAGTAAAGGATCATGGTCAGCTGATGGCAATGAAATCAATTACCTGGATGTGTCGGTGTATAGGGCAGAGGGGAATGTAGTCCATGTGCGCCCCTATAGGAAACCCACGGATAGGAATGCTTTGCTGCATTATCAGTCCTTTCATCCACCCCACTTACGGTGTAACTTACCTTTTAGCCAGTTCCTACGCCTCTGTCAGAATTCAACTAAGATAGAAGATTTTTCAACCAATGCAAGAAAGATGGGGGATCATTTTATATCTAAAGGTTACCCAGAACTTGTTGTTGAGAGGGGTAGGGAACGAGCATTAAAAAGAAATAGAAAAGATCTTTTAAAGGAAAGAAGGGTGGAAAGAGAGACTAGGATTTGCCTAGCCCTGGATTACACACCACTAGCGAAGCAAATCAAACAAACAATATACAGACATTGGCATTTAATAGAAGATCTTCCGGGTTGTAAAGACAAACCTCTGGTAGCCCACCGAAGAACTAGGAACTTCAGAGACCAACTTATTCATACAGATTTGATAAATCATAAACCACATAGGAATTTTCCTGAAGGGCATTATAGATGTGGAGGTTGCAACAGTTGCGACTTGGTCATGCCTGTCCAGAGGTTTAAAGATATGGGACTGTATTGGAGGGATTTCTCGAATTGTAACACCAGAAATGTGGTTTACCTTATTGTATGTATTTGTAATAAGATGTATGTAGGCTGCACTACCAGAGCCATTAAAACACGTATACAGGAACATCGCTCTAGAATACGTCGGGGAGTGGAAGACGCGCCCTTGGTCTCACACTTCCTGGCTTTGAAACATCGTGAAAATGACTTTGTATACACAGTTCTACATGTAAGCCAATATAAGGAAGAAGTTTTTATACAACGGGACTTGTTAAGAAAAGAAGCGTGGTGGATTTACAAACTGCACACGGAGGAACCACAGGGAATGAATGTTAGTTGCGAGTTGACATCTTATCTTTGAGGACTATCTGGGGACTCTGTTCCTTTAAAAACTGATAATGGTAATAGAGGAGAATTACGCAGCGATTTTTAAGGAAAGGGCTACTCCCTCTCTTTCACACACGCCGGTGAGCGAGTTGGAATTATGATAGAAGTGTTGTTTGATGCGCTGTATGTAAGTATGTGTTTGCAGAGCTATTGAATGAAGGCAGAATGGAGGTTTGTTTAATTTATATTGATTTGTACCTTTTTATGCATTTCTTACAGTTGTAACTGCTCTGAAGAAGGGGATACCGGAAACGGGACCTCTTGCTGGCTGACCCGTTCAGTTACAATTTTGAAAAATGTCTTTTTGAATCTACCAGTTGATTTTCTGTTAAAAATTGTATTGGGCAACCCAGTGGTGCTTTGTATATATTGATCTGTGTATGAAACTGTAGAAAACTGTATGAAATTGCACAGAGGCTCTTGTAGCTCGCTGATAAGTCTGTATGCTTCTGCAAACAATAGGGGCTCCTTTTGAATGTTCTACCGCCCCTTTGAGGTTTCTTATTGGAGTGTAAATATATATATTGTTATAGTTGTTCTAATAGAAGTGGCTAGAACAACTTTTTGACATCAATTATAGTGTGAGTAAATTTCAAAATTTTGCACAATACGTGTTTAACATTCTTTTATATTGATTAGTTAGTCGGTAACGGTTATCTTGGTGGTATGAAATTGGAACTGGCTGAGACCGGTAGCTGTGTGAATGTGGGAGTAGATTGTAGCCAGTTTATCAGGTCCTGTCAGCTTTTTACAGTTGCCAGCATTGGGACTGCAGATCAAGGTGCATACAAAAGTGGGGCCAGTGAGGAGACTGCTGCCTGTGGGGCCAAAAGATGAAGGGCAGTTATTGGAGGCCCATGTCTTGAGGAGGTCCCTGGGTTATTGTAGAACTGCTGGTTCCATGAGTATTTAGAAACAGTAAAGTCATCATTCTAATGAACTATAGTCCCCCTCATCTCCCTGGAAAGGTGAAATGAGGTGGTGGAGGCCTTTGAGGCGGATTAATGACCTCCTCCTCCATAATAATGGGGAGAGCTCGGGCCAGTGAGTGGCTACACTTTTTGTTGATTAGGTTTGCTTCTCGCCTTTTAACAGGAAGTTTGAGGGAGGTCCGTTCCGATGGTCGGATCCGGCGAGTGACGTTTCCTCCTGCGTTCGGGTGAGTGACCAGGAAGAGTACTGCTTGTGGCTGAATGGGAATTCAATAAGAAAAACAGTCGGAACCAACTGCTGATGTTTGTTCAGATCTGAAGATCTGGCCCCTTAAAACTGATGGTTGTGGTTCGGATTGGGCTGATGGCTCCATCGCAGCATATAACTTTACTGCTGGGTAAACAAGCTTGAGGAAACTTTTATCTCGCAATGTCATTTTAGGCCAAGAAGCTCTGTCACTTCTGGCAATCTGGGACAAATCAAACTGGTGTCTCCATCGTGGTAGATGACTTTACTGCTGGGTAAACAAGCCTGAGAGAGCTTTCTCCCATACAGCCAATATGTTGTGGGTTCCACCCAGAAACAGCACATAAAGATCACGCTCATCAATCTGAAGCATTTTATTTCACCTTGTGAATATTTTTCTTCCTTGAAACATAATGAAATTGAGAGATACACAAATGAAGAAAATCATGGTAAGCGAGGAGAAGAGCTAGGAAGAACCTCTCTCAATGGCAACAAAAGAAGAACTGAGGGAAGTGGGGGTGCTCTGCCTGTCTACCCACATTTCCGTGGGAATTCCTTTGCATGTGCAGTGGAGGCAAAGCGCCTCCTTACAGACTTTAAAAGCTAGAGAAATCTCTCCATGGCTGTCCTGCGCATGCGCAGCCCCAATATAGGGCTCCACTGAAGGACAACAATGAATCCATGGTTGCACGGAACTGTGGCTATTGAAAGACAAGTTAAAAGGCCAACTTGACATTTCATTCCATCATAGTTTCCCCACCCTTATTTTCAGGTGTGATGTCGTCTTCACTACCAGCAGAGGAGATGGTTATCATTGACTTCAGTGGACTTTGAAGGGTTTAATTCCGCTTTGGATCATGAAAAGCTATGGATATGACAATATCTGATTGTTTTGATGCACAACCTATACTCTGGACAAGAGTCTACTGGGACAGAATATGGGGAAACAGAATGGTTTCTAATTGGCAAAGGTGTCAGACAAGGATGCATATTATCTCTCTACCTGTTCTACCTTTATGCAGAACATATCTTAATGAAAACTCGATTAGATTTAGAGGAAGATGGAGTGAAAATTGGTGGAAGGAACGTTAACAATTTGAGATATGCAGAAGATACAGCATTACTGGCAGAAAATATTGAAGACTTGAAACAACTACTGATGAATGTTAACGGAGAAAGCACCAAACCGGGATTACAGCTGAACATCGATAAGACAAAAGTAATGACTACTGAGCAGGGTGGATAAAAATCAATGATTTTTTTAAAAAAATCAAAAAAATCGGATTTTTTAAAATTTAAATTGGATTTTTTAAAATTTAAATCGGATTTTTTTGATTTAAATGCTTTTTGAGGAAAATATATTACCATCCAAAGGTTATTCCATCATGAAATAAAGATTAGTTTTTAATTATGTAGAATAAGGCTGTATATGTTTAATTTTTTTGGTAAATAAATTCCATTAATCCATTCACAATGTCATGCTCTTCCAGAGGTTTTTGTAAGATTATTGGGCAGTTTCTCTGCCTACAAGATATTATCACAGATGCTTGGTTTTGCAGTTCTCAAAACTGAATTTGTGTCAGCTCAGCAGAGATCACATGCCTCTTCTTCACAGCAAAAATGTTATAACATGAACAGAGTTGAGAAAAAGACCTTAATCCTATTGTTCTACAAACCTATGAAGACAGAATCAACCCCTCCAGTGCTAAGTTTCAAGAAGTTCAGTGAATAGAAACAATCTTTTTCTGATTGTCTGGAGAATAGATCTGCACAAGAAGAAACTAAGTGTGAGGAGAGAGGGGCAAGCAGTACAAAATGAAAGTGAAACTTTTTTTAGCACAATACTGCACAAGCCTTTGGATCTTTTGTGTGTATGACCTGAGGTTTATCACATTCCTTCCTTGGAGGAAAAAACCTATAATGGCAGCAGGCCGTAAAAGAGACCCAGTTTGGGAATAGTTTAATGAAGTTCCTTTACCTATCGGTAAGGCAGGCATCTACTTGCATATTAAAGTTATACCAGCAAGAATTAGTCTTTATGTAGAAAACTATGATTTAAATCAAGCCTTAATGACTAGTGATTTAAATCATGATTTAAATCGTGATTTAAATCAGTTTGATTTAAATCAAATCCACCCTGCTACTGAGGAATTATGGAATTTTAAAGCTGACAGTGAGGAAACTGAAATGGTTCAAGATTTTCTATTCCTCGGCTCAATCATCAACCAAAAGGGAGACTGCAACCAAGAAATCAGAAGGCAGATTTGGAAGAGCAGTCATGAAGGAAATAACTAAACAGTTCCATAAGGGAACATGACCAAATTCACAGCTTGCCATGATATAACAGATAGGATGTTTTGGAGGTCTTGCATTCATAGGGTCACCACAGGATGGAAGCAACTTGATAGCACATAGCACACACACAATTCTGCTTCGGACTGCACTGTGTGATTCAAGTCAACATTCTTAAGGTAATTTCACATCACATTTTTGTAAAAGCTACACATTCTTATTTCTGTGACAATGGGATCCCAACTAAAAATAGAGAAAGGAAAAAATCCCAGATGTCTAAATCACCCTGGTTCTCCCCTATCCCCACCAAACAATGGACTGCTTTTTAAAATATATGCAGTAATAATTAAGAATACTGTCTTTTCTCATTACCAATGAGACCTGGGGTCCGATGCTAATAAAGATCAGTAGTGGATTCCACATTGTCCACGCCTCTTCTTTCACTCCAGTTCAGTAATCTCTCTCCCTTCAGCTCTTTACCAGCTTTTTTACCTTAACCTACACATTCACCGTGTCCCTAGGGATGTGTTTCTGAGGAGGGGAAACGTTCCTCCGTGCTTCAAATCATCTAAAGATTGTGCCCTTCTCACCTGAAAGGCCTGATGAATCAAGATTCTTTAACCTGCTAAATGACTGCAGGAGTCACAGAAGCAGGCTACTGCTATTGAACTAGACTCTCATGCAGCAACTGGAGGAATAATAAGCCTGTGATGTCATAATCATGCTAGTCAACAGTTTTCACTCTTAAACCAGGACTAGAGTTACAAGACAACTTTAACATGCATTTTCATGGAAATTAATGACTACAGCAATTATTCTCATTTCTTTAATGATTACACAACTGAGACTAGGACTGCCAGTCCTCTGCTGGGGATGGGGGATCCCTCGCTTCCACCCTCCACCCCCCTGCTTACCTGGCCAGTGGGGGAGGCACGGGCCTCCTGGGGGTGCGCTCCTGGGAGGCGCGACACCAGATCTAGCTGGATTGGGCCGCTGCAGAATGCGGAAGCATTCCTGCACTTGCAGTGGCCCGTTCAGGGCCAATCCGGGCCTGGATCGGCCTACTGCAGAGTGTTGGAGCACTCCTTTACTCCACAGTGGCTCAATTCCCCCCCCCCGGAGCATGGGAGCGCTCCCCGAGCAGCTGTGGCCCACGTGATGACATCACTTCCCAGAAGTGACGTCATCGCGCAGGTCCAGGAGCATGTGCATGAAAGACAACAAAACAGGTAGGTGACGGGTCCCCCACCTCCCACTGGCAACCCTAGCTGAGACTGGGAGACCTGGCAACCCTAGCTGAAACTGAAATCTGAGATTTAGTGAAATCTTCTGTTAAAAAGAAATCATTTAAAATCTTGGATTAGAGCAAGTCTTGGATTAGAGCAAATCTCTGTTTTAAGCTTTTCTGCCCCCTTGCTCTGATTCAACAAGAGCTGATGGACTTGCAATACAAGATACTGTCAGGGATGAGTGTGAATATAGAATATAGAGGTGTCAAGAGATTGCTCACTCTTTGAGATCAGGCTCTAAACCTCTCTCAAATCGTGATCAGAGCTATCAGTCCTGACATCCTCAAACCAGCAAAAGCCTCTGTAAGCACAGCTATGCTTACAGTTCTGCGCATCAAAGAACAATATTAGTTTTCACTGATAACATTATATTTGAATGGTTTTCAGACTTTGTAAGTTAAACTGCAGGCCAAGGAATCTCTATATAAGGAACTCGTACTCATTGTAATTGATTCTAGGCCATGTTTTAGGGCACAGTTCATATGGAATGCTGCTGAGCTTACTGGGACTCAGCATCCCTTTGCATGAACTGAAAAGACATTCTAGAACACACCCAAACCCTCTCTTGCATGTGAGTTTGCAGAGAAAACAAGCTGATTTTCAGGGAGAATGGTTTGACTGAAATAATGTTTCCTAAACAAACATGCAACTAAATCTAGCAACATGATCTAAAACTCTGGGCCATGCAGCCCACATGCTACACAATCATTTTTAAGATACATTGGCCTTCTAAACACATGAGGATACTAAGTTAGATCACTTAACTGAAGGTTAAAAAGACACACGTGGAAAAAGGCCTCCACAATAAAAAGGCAATTTGCATAACTCCAGAGTCAATAGGCAAAATCTGCCTATAAGATGGCAGAAGTAAAATCATAAATATGATTTTACTTATAGTATTAGTATAGTATTTATACTATACCTATAGTATAGTATTTATACTATACCTATAGTATAGTATAGTATAGTATAGTATAGTATAGTATAGTATAGTATAGTATAGTATAGTATAGTATAGTATTTATGATTACTAAAATCATAAATATTCATAATTTGAAAACTGAACACAGGTAGTTCGAGCAGTGGTACAAATATCACTCATATGGTCTCTACAGATGATACCTGGAAGACACATGAAGGCATCTCCTGGATTCTAATTAGAGTTGCCAACCTCCAGGTGGTGGCTGGAGATCTCTCAGAATTGTAACTGATCTCCAGACCACAGACATGAGTTCCCCTGGAAAAAATGGCTGCTCTGGAGGTAGACTCTATGGCACTATACCTCCTAAGGTCCTTTCCTTCCCCAAACCCTAAACTTTCAGGAATTTCCCAACCTGGAGCTGGCAACTCTAATTCTAATGCTAGTAGTCTTTGAATTCAGTAGGAAGTTCACAATAATAAATTCAGTATATGACTGACTATAAATAACACAGTACTGGTCTCAGAAGTCAGATGGGTTCTCCATTTTTACACAGTAAATTATCCTATTATTTAGTCTACAGTTTTAAGAGATTTTTATCTTAGATTTTAGCATGTTTGTTTGCATTAAATTCATTTTATTGAGAAACTATATTTTAAATTTTAGAAAAACTGAAAACTGTTTAAATTTTTTTTAAAGAAAACTTTATCCAATAAGAGGGTTCACAGAATAGAACAGATCTTTCAAGTTCCCATTACAGTATCGTGAACCTACCAAAAAGTCTCCCCTGAGCTTTTATGACTTTAAATTTTTGTATGCTGCCAAGAACTTGGTGGAGACAAATTAATAAATTAAATGGACACATTTCTGGATTACACACACTGATATGTAAAGGGTATTTCCCCCAATCTTTCTCCATGGTGGAACAGAAGGGGAAAAATGTTCCACGCATATAGCAGAATTTTTAAAAGATAAGCTGCAAATGCCTATCCCTGCACACCACCATTAAAATGCTCACATCTGGGAAAAGCAAGCAGTTTTACTTTATAATGTGGGAGTTCTACTGAACATAAGGGTCCAAAGAAAAGGTAATGATAAACAAGATACTTTATCACATCCATGATTTATATGTAGCCTTTCTGGTAGTGTCTCATTACTATGAAACCTACAATTTATCTAGTCAGATCACATAAATATCATTTCTCTGTGCAAGATCAGCAGCATAATAAGATGTATACAAGTAAAATAGTAGGATAAACAACATCTTTGTTAACCAGTGAACATATCTATTGATGAAAAGTTGACATTATCTTTCGTGCTCAAATTTCTTCTCTATTACAATAGATATGCACTATTTGAAAGCATATAGAAAAATAATCTGAAAACCCAGTTACACATTTTTTTATACAACGTTGTATACGTAGGGAATACATGCTGCATAAATAAGATACCAGCTGCAAATGGAGGCAATAAGATGCAACACACAGGCTTAAATATGACATAAGCAGGAATAAATCACTTTAAATCACTAAAATGCAGTAAAGAATCTCTTCATTTTCAGAATAATGAAGCAATTAAATAAAAGAAAAAACACTCTCTATGCATAATCAAATTACAAACCACACATTATTATAAGAGTAATTAATGTCAGCAAACTGAAACTATTTTCTTTGCGCAAACAAAAACCAGTGAAATCTACTAGATCGGCCGATGAGTATACAAAAAACCTTTGTGCACATTCCAAAGCAGTCATATGGAAATACAACATCTGAACGTTTACATCTCCACACAGTCCTGTATTTAATGAAGTCTGGCAGTAAATATAAGTGAACAAGGCAATACTAGACCTACCTGCGAGACCATACTTGGCATGTATGGTGCTGGATGCTGCTGTTGCTGCTGTTGCTGCTGCTGCTGCTTTTGCTGAACAGCACTTTCTATTGCTACTTTTGCTACAGTACTTGGATCTGCACCAGCTGGCACAGCAACCATGGTTGCACTGCAGCCAGCCTTGTTAGGGTCACTGATTGTAACAATTCTAACTCCTACTTTATTTGGGATGCCTGGAACAGTTTCCCTATCATTATCCTCTGCTGGCCTCTTTACAGTTTTGCATTCCGCTGTGCCGTTCGTCGACCGAACTTCAGATGACAGGGGAACCAGGGACCCGCGAGGTCCTGAGTGCGGAACTGCTATTATTTGATGCCCCTGTATAACAGAGGCCGTTGACTGTGGTGAGACAACTACACTTGGGCGTTGCTGAGGCACATCTGAATTCAAACTTGAAGCTAGAGGTCCATTCGGTAAATCGGCATTGGTACCACTAAGTTGCTGAGTTAACAGTTTTGAAGTTTCTTGCGTACTGCTTACCACAGAAGTAGTACCCAAACCTAATACAGGTCCGTTGGAAAATCTTTCCCCTTGATCACCTTTGGCAGCATCGTGTTGTGTGGCATCCAAATTCCCTTGCTGTTCTACTGGAGAGATCTCGCCATTTCCTACATGATTGGAAGTTTTGTGATTTGGAATGTTTTTGCTTAAATGGGAACCATCGCCTTTTTCAAAGTCACAGATTCCATTAACGAGGGGCTTCCTCAAATCACTTTTAATTTCCTGCATGTCCATTTGTTCAAAGTTCTGCTTTCCAACAGCTCCATTCTCACCCAAGTCTAATGACGGTCCGTTACTGACCTGTGAGAACTGATTGGCCTCATTCTGAGTTTTCCCTGAGTTAGCTGGAGGTAGACTGGAGTCATACTTTCTTCCATTTAGAAGACTTCCCATCTGTGTTTCATTTTCCTTTGCATCGCCATTGCTGGTGTTTGCAGCTCCTCTACGGCAAGAAGGGTTCTCCATAACCTCTATTTTACGCTCATGAATATGTAAACCTGTTGCCTCCTTTGCTTCTTCTTCCTTTTGGCAAATGATTTTATCTCCTTTGAATGGAGGAGCAGTAGCAGAACATGTTGATTGTCCAGCTAGAGGTGCCTGGGTAGGTGGAAGCGTTTGCACCTGAAGTCCAACTCCTGCCTGTGTTCCACTCATTGCAATTCCAGCGGGAGCAATGATCTGAGTTGCATTTCCCTGACTCACAGTTGCTGTAGCAAAACTAGTATTTGGCACAACTGTTATGGTAACCTGATTGCCAGAAGTCCCTTGGAAAATAGTTGCTGGGCTATTTGAGATTAACTGGCCTGGCAATATCTGTAAATTGGAAATGGGAACTGTTTGTACTGCTCCTTGGGGCTGGATTGCACCCTGGACCAACTGAACGTTTTGCTGCCCAACTAACAGTGGCTGAGCGGAAGATTGCCCTTGAACGCCAAACCCCGGTGTCTGGTTATTGGCCATCTGATAAACCACCTGAGGGCTGGGAGCTCTTGCATTGTTCGGAGGAGGGATCTGGGGTGCTGGGAGTATAAGCTTCCCACCAGGAGTAGAAGGACCTCGTTTTGGAAGCAACAGCTGTTTTATCAAACTGGATTCACTGGGAGGAGGCTGGCCAACCCCGGAGTTACTTTGCTGTGGCTGAACTTGCATCTGAACCTGCTGTTGCTGTTGGACTTGTACCTGTGGCTGGGACGGTGCTGGTGAATGCTGCTGCTGTTGCTGCCTCTTCACCGAAAGCATCTGGCTGACAGTGGGAGGAGGTCCTTGGGTCTGAGGGGTAAGAGATGGAGATGATATTACTGTGGGGACTTGATTATTTGAAATTGGTCCAGGAGATGGTGAGGAAGAAGGAGTTAGGTTTGGCTGCCCAGCCAACTGAACAGTTTGGCCAGCTGGAATCGAAGCTGGATTAGTAAGAACAATTTGGTGAATGGCTGGTGCATATGCTGGACCTTGCTGAGCTGGCTGGCTTACAATTACAACACTTTGTTGAGGTGGTGGGGGTTGCGGCTGCTGTGGTGACTGCTGGATGGGCTGCTGCACCACTGTTGTGGGAACTTGCTGAGAAGGCAGAGGCTTTGGTGCAATATTCTGAAACCCTACCCTAGATGTTGGTGGGTTTTGGACACCAGCAATAGTAACCACTTGCCCAGTTGCAACTTGGAAATTCTGGACAGTTGTAGCTGAAACTATACTGGAGGCAGAATTTGTTACATACTGCTGAGGGGCTATGATGACTGTATCTTGCTGCTGGTTACCAGCTGTGGACTGCTGAGATGATGTTTGTATGGGTTGTGATGATGTGGTGATGAGCTGTTGACCCTGGGAAACTGCTGAAGTGCATGCTGGTATGTTCTGTACTCTGCCAAATATATGACCCTGAGGTACAGCTTGTTGAATTACGGTAACAGGAGTGCCTGAGGGTATTTGTCCTGGTACTACTGCATGTAAAGGAGACTGCTGAATTACAGGTTGATGAAGCAAAGTCTGAGAGCTGACAACAGTGACAGACGGTTGGGGTCCTGCACTGCTATGATTTTGATTTGAAGTTTGGGCTCCGCCTCCTACAGCAATAGTAACAGGAACTGCAGACTGGGGAACAGTGCTCTGTATTACTGTTGTCTTGACAACGTCACAAGAAATTGGAGTTTTATTCTGTATGACAGTCACAGTGGTGTTTTGCTGTTGCTGACTGTGAACTGAAGGGTTCTGTGGTATCCTGGAAACAGTCTGTACCACTGTAGGTGCACCTTGAATGGGAAAAGACATTTGTGTTGCAGTTAGATTTGAAGACTGATTGTTAACAGGGGTCCTCTGAAAATGGCTTCCTACACTTTGTGGTCCATGTGGGAGTCCTGTTGACAAAACAAAAACCCAATGTGGGAACCTTGGTACTAATAACAAGCAACATTTCAAAATAGCACAACTGTTACATAAAATTACATACTTATTTCTTTTATGGTTCTCTGCAGCCCATTTTGCCCCATCCACAGGAGTAAGTAGGTACTTTTGGGCACTATCAGTAGTTTGTTATAACTTTGGAGTTGGAGATAGGATTTAAGAGGTTCAGTGCTAAGTGACATTAACAGCTTTGTTGGTCAACACTGACATTTGTTAAAACGAAGACTCCCACACAAACCCACTCACCCGACAAACAATGAATGAAATACTACATTATACTGGGGGCTAGTTCATGCATCAGCCCAGCAAACAGAACACTGTAAATTAAGAAGAACACGACACAGCAACCCAACCTGCTGCATGCCCAGTCATGTTCCACACTCCCACATGCAGCGGGGAAGTAAAAGGAACATAAGCCTAACACTTGTTTCCACTTGGCCAATATGTTAACCAATGCCCCTACACTCTGCATTTATGATCACATACCATACAATATTCTCAGTAAATGAATACCTGCTGGTGAAGGAGACGGAGATGCATCAGGAACAGAATCAACCCGGAGGACAGGAGCTGAAGAAGTTTGTTGCTGATAGTACATCTGAATAGGGAGTGGTATAGCCCTCCTTTTTACTCCTACCACATGAATATGTGCCTGCCCATTGTTATTTGGATCCTCTACTCTCTTCACTGAATGATTTGGAAAGACAGTTCTGTTGAAGACAAGCAGATATATATTATTGGCAGCAAAAACATACCAGTTTTATATTCCTAGTATCAGTTTCATATCATTATCTTCAGTAGTATATTTAATTCTCAACATGACCCCATCTGTGGATACTTAAATCTAGAGACTGGACCCATAAACAGACAAGACAGATCTTTCTACAAACCTGAGAAAAGTCTCAGGTTCACAGATAAATCTGAAATCTTAAAATAACAAAAAGTGGGGATTAAAAAAAGATTTTAAAAAACCCAAATAACAGAAGCTGCACATGTACCTTTTTAAAAAATGAAGTCCTCTGAAATCTCAATAGCCATTGTGGAGGTTGCTAAGCAATCACAATAATAACGCCAGCTTTGAGTAAAAGGAAGGGGAGGAGTAACTATTTTTGCCTCCCAGTCCTCCCTTGCTTCCCTCCCTCCTGCCCTGGAGGGAGCACTCATCTGGGCTAGGCCCAGCAACAACTACCAGGCAGCTAGCTACAATGCAAGTTGTGCAATCTACCCAGGTGAATCGATAGCTGTAACTTGATGTCACACAACTTGTCTGGACCCAACAGCAGCCTCCATAAACCTTGTGTGCCTTTGCCAGGCCCAGTGGGAGCCACCACACAACTCACTTGAGCAACTTGCTACCATGTGGTTTTTGCAACCTGGTCAGACTTTTCTCAAGGAGAGGAGGCCAGGGAGAGGGAAGGAAGGAAAGCTTGACAGCCAGTGTGGTGCACTGGTTAGAGTGTCAGAATAGGATCTGGGAGATCCAGGTTCAAATCACCACTATGGAAGCTTATTGGATGACCTTGGGCCAGTCACACACTCTCTCAGCCTAATCTACCTCACAGGGATTGCTAATCTACTTCACAGTGATTGCTAAGAGGATAAAATGAAGGAAAGGAGAATGATGTACACTGCTCTGGGCCCCCATGGAGGAGAAAGGTGGAGTATAAATGAAATACATAATAAAGCTGAAGACTGTGGGGGGAAGATAAAAGACAGGTTGGTGAGTAGGAAGGAGAGAAGAAAGAAAAGGAAGGGAAGAGGATAGGGAGTGGACCAGGAGGACAGAAAGAGGAAATAGTGTGAGGAAAGAGATACAGGGGGAAATGAAGTGACCTCTGCAAGGCTTTGCAGGTTTCCCACTTGTTATATGCAGTTTTGAACACGGCCAAAAATGCAACAGAAAATCCACATAATAAGGTCATATACAGAGATGGGGATGCTTTAACAGACCTAAGGGGAACCCCCAAGGGGTGCAAAAAACAGACATGCAGGAATTGGGTCCTGGAAAAAGATGCAAAAGAAAAGTGTGGGAAACAGGAGGAGAAGAGTCTGGGTGAAAAGAGACAGAACGAGAGGAGGGTAGCTGCAAAAAGGAAGAGTGGGAAAATGGGGGGGGGGGTAGGGAAAGTTGAGGCTAGTATGCCCCCTGAAAGTTTCACAAGTCCCAGCTTGAATTGTCTAAATATTGTCATAACCTTTTCAGTAAAGGATGTCATTTCTGAAAGCAATGGTTGGACATTTCAATTTCCTGCCAAAAGTGAGTGTTTTAAAAGTGATTATTATATTATTTCTTTCCAGCAAATGATGTTGAGCACAGTAATTCTTAACTGGCATTCCAGTATCAAGAAAGTATGAGCAGGGACCAAAAAAATGACGTAGGTCAGTCAAGAGAGGAGGAAGCCATGTACATGAGAAGGTTGAGAGCAAGACAATAAAGGAACTCTGGAAGCAAAGTAGTAATGAGAATTGGAATGGTATAGTGGTTAACGTGTCCAGCTAATACCTGAGAGAACCTAGTTTGAATCCTCACTCTGCTATGGAAACTCTTGGGCTTATCACACTCTTTCAGTATACTTTACCTCACAGGTTGTTGTGAGGACAGGCTGGAGAACTGTAAAGATATGCAATAAGCTGCTTTGGGTCTTCATTGGGAAGAAATGTAAGATTTAAATAATAAATAAATAAGCAAATTAATAAATAATGTGGGCCCATGAACCAATGTTTTTGAAACTGAGAATGAGGCAATGAATAAACTTAACTTTCTAACATGAACTATCTCCAAAGAGAAACAGAGTATGTATAAATGGTTTTATGTTGCACTAGAGAATTTTATTATTGCGATTTAAGGACAAAATTCAACAGCTTCAAGGATAAAACCACTTTATACTGATGTAAACTGTTCTAAATTTCTTTGTTTACATCATAGGGCTACCTTAAATTACCAGGTTCAAAGGAAGCACTTGCAGAGTCTTGACTGAAAAGTATTAATTCTCAAAAAATAAAAAATAAAACAATAGAACAAAAAACTCATATTGAATGTTCATACAGCCTTTGAAAAAATAAACAACAAAAGTGACATCTTTATCAAAAGTTTTAGACTAGGCATACACAGAGCACACTTTCTCCTCAAATTTTAAGTTGGCAATCCCAATAAACTGCAGAACGATACACAATTCCAGGATATGGCTTATTGCAAGAGTAAATATTATCTTACCGAAGACATTTATAAAATCCAGTTGATGTTAGGATTCCACCTCGAGCTAGTTTACTGCAAGTAGAGAGATATTCAGAGTACATTTCAGCTCGGGAGACTGAACAGTCTGGATTTACCTCAAAATGGGCATTCAACCTAGTGAGAGAAATGAGAAACAACTAAATAAACAAGTTTTTAATGTTGGATTTTTTCCCTAGAACCTTAAACCAATGAACACATGGAATTTCTGAAAACTGTAATGGTTAACAGGGTTGTACATACCTGTAACTATTGTTCATCAAGTTCTTCTGTGCAGACACACATGGGACTGCGCATGAACAGGCCTGCTGTCAGAGAATTCTCCATCGCTTTGTAGAGCTCCTGAAGGGCCGTTGCTCACGAGCCTCACAGCAACCGTTTCCCCCCTAAACAGTCAAGTGACCTAACGGCGAGCAACAGCCCCTTCCCTCAGTTCTCGTATGCTGCCGCGACTCCCAACTAGGCTTAACCATGTAGTTCACAGCAGGGTAGGAGGGAGGGATGTGTGTCTGCACAGAAGAACTCAATGAATAGTTACAGGTATGTACAACCCTATTTTCATTGTCGTTCTTCTGTGCATCTGCACATGGGAGAGTACCAAGCTAGACACAATAAGGAGCCGGGGTGAATCTCCAATTCAATTTTATTAATACAACAAAGCAGTAACTACTGCAAGCAACAAGTGTAATATGTACCAAAGTTAAACAGTTGGAAACTTTGCAATTTAGAAGGATCAACCATAGAAGATAACACTGACAGCAAAGAACAGTATGTCCAACAACTAATACTCTATAAGAGTCTCACCTATAGTAGAGCCCATAAAAACAGTCCAATACAGTACAAATCTTTACAGTGAAGGTTGCATAGTTACCAAAAGATCACCTTGCACGTTCTATTTTTCTTTTAGAAAAACAAGGATTGAAGAATAGCCCTTGCCACTGCAGCATCCTGGCTTGCATTCACATCCACAGCATAATGCTTCACAAATGTATCAGCAAAGGACTATGTCACTGCCCTACAAATGCTTGTGTTTGGGACACCCCTGAGTAAAGCAGACTAAGTTGCCTGTGACCTAGTAGAATGAGCCCTTAGAAGTAATGGACACTGTACCTCAGCCAAGGTGTAAGCCTTCACAATGGCCGAAACAATCCATTGTGACACTGTCTGGGAAGAAGCTTTCTTGCCTTTTTCAGATCCTCCAAAACAGAAAAAAGATGCAGACTGTCATGAAAGACCTTTGTTCTGTCTATATAAAAAGCTAAAGCTCTTTTGATATCTAACGTGTGAAGATCCTTTTCTCCTTTAGATACAGGGATAGGAAAGAACACAGGTAGAGAAATATCTTGCGTTAGAAAGCTGTTACCACCTTCGATAAAAACTGAAGGCTGAGTCGTAAAACCATCTTATTAGAATGAAATTTCAGAAACAGTGGGTCAGCCCTAAGTGCTGCTAGCTCACTGACTCTTCTGGCTGAAGTGATAGTGACCAAAAATGCCACTTTGTAAGACAACATGTCCAATGAACATGTTGCTAGCGGTTCAAAGGGTGGTAGCAATAAGCCGCGCTAACACAAGCGACAAGGACCACTGGAGAACCAGTGGTGATACAGGCGGTTAGAGGTTAAACATCCCCTGCAGGAACTGGTGGGACTTTAAATGGAAAAAAACAGTCTGCCCATCAACCTGGTGATGAAAGCAGAGATGCCAAATGTACTTTTAATGATGTAACTATTAAACCTCAATCCTTCAACTCACATAAATAATCAAAAATCATGTCCAGGGGACACTCAGCAACAGCAAAATCCTTTGATGCTGCCCAGGCTGAAAACGTTGTCCACTTGGCAGCATAAGATCATCTAGTGGACGGCCTTCTGGCATTCAATAAGACCTGTTGTACCTGAATGGAAAAATTTAAAGGTGGGGATAAATTCGCCAAGTTGTTAGGTGCAACCTGTTCGGTTTGTGATGGAACAGAGTTCCACTCAGAAGGAGATCCAGCTGCTGGGGTAGTCTGACATATGTCCGTTTGGACAGCTCTAGAAGTCTGGGTAACCACACCTGTCTGGGCCAAAAAGGTGTTATCAGTATGCAGTTGGTGTTGTCCCTCTCTATCTTGCAGAGCACCCTTGCAATGAGAGGAATCGGAGGAAACAGGTAGTGTAACTTGTTTGTCCACATGAGTTGGAAGGTGTCCCCAATGGACAGAGGGTCGCTTCCTGCCCTGGAGCAAAACACCCTTGCTTTGGTATTCTCTGATGTTGCAAAGACATCTATCTCTGTACCCCATAGATTGAAAATGGGAGCAAGATATTTGTCGTTCAGCGCCCACTCATGGTTTGTCACTAGTACTCTGCTGAGGACATCTGCTTTCGCATTGTTTGAACCTGCAGTGTGTATAGCCTGTACAGACACATTGTTTGAAACTGCCCACTGCCAAATAACCATGGCTTCCTTGCAGAGTGTCAGGGATGCCATACCACCTCGCTGGTTTATATAATACATTGCCGTGGTGTTGTCTGTTTGAACCAACACATTTCCATTTCGGAGAAAAGCTGTAAATGAGACAAGCGCAAAGCATATAGCTCTTAATTCCAACAAATTGATGTGTAACTCCTGTTCTCTCACAGACCACACATCTTGAACAAACATAGCATTACAACAGGCACCCCAATCATGTAAGGACGCATCAGTAGTTACAGTAACATCATGGTGCGCATAACCAAAGGGAACCCCTCTAAACAAGTTCCCATTATCTGACCACCACACCAAGGACAGAACTATATGTCTTGGCACAGAAAACTTTACAGAGGGAGAATGTACAGAAGGTCTGTATTTCCTAACAAACCAGTTTTGGCATTCCCGCATGTTAAGTCTGGCAAAGGGCACCACCAATGTCACAGATGCCATATGCCCAATTGAATCTTGGAAACGATTCTTAGTCAGATCTGAGATCATAGATTTAAGTGATCTCACTCTTTCCTGTGGCAAGAAAGCCTTTGCCATATTAGAATCTAATACTGCCCCAATATAGGATACAGTTTGACTGAGTTCAAGTTTGGACTTCTCAAAATTTATGAGAAGACCTAGGTGCGTACAACCAAATCTATATCCTGCAACAACCAATCCCTTGTAGCTGCCACTATAAGCCAATCATCCAACTACGGGAAGATTGCACATCCCTGCTCCCTGGGAAAGGCCACTACAGGTGCCTCGCACTTCATGTATACCCGTGATGCACTAGATAATCCGAAAGGGAACACCTTGTAATAGAAAACCCTGTTATGGTAGAGAAACCCCAGATATTTCCAATGTTCCTTTTTTATGGTAATATGAAAGTATGCATCCTTGAGGTCAAGGACCACAAACCAATCACCACGTTTCAGCAAAGGTAGCACCTCATCAGTGGTGCTAGAGAAAAGCTGGTCACCCTCGAAGGGTAGGATCTCAATCTTGGTTCTTGTCTCTGGAGGAAGAGCTGTCGATCGTAACCAAGAATGCCTCCTAATCAGCACAGCTCCAGCCATACCTCGAGCTGAAATATCTGCGGCATGGCTTCCAGTGTTCATTTGTTGTTTGGCGAGGCGGATAGCCTCTGTCTGAAGCAATGAAACAAACGCCTTCTTATCCTCCGGCTGGTCTGCAACATACAAAGACAACTTCTTCCAGAGATAAATTTGGTATCCTGCCATAATCATTTGGTAGTTAGCAATGCGTAAATTTAAGGCAGACATTGAGTACTGTTGCCTGCCCATGCCATCAATCTTCTTTCTTTTCTTATCTGGTGGAGTAGAATGAGAACCAGATCTGCGCTGTTGAACCTCCTCTGCTACAAGAGAAGATGGGGGAGGATGCTTTATCAACACCGGCCAGGTGTCCTGCTTAATCTTATACATTTGTTCTATTCTTTTAGATGTAGCAGGCAACGCCACAGGTACCTTCCAAACTTTGGTCACTATCTCCTCGAGGCCCTCTAGGATATGAAAACGAACTGTAGCAGGAGAGTCACCATAAATGCAGCTCAACAATTTGTCCTTGGTTTTGGGGCCAGAAGAAGACATGTTGATAGGTAAAGCCTTTGCCATCCAAGTCATCTGATCGGAATACATACACAAATTTTTGTATGGTGAACCAGCACTCGGACCCACATTGACGTCAGGCGACGGATCCGAAGTTGATTCGGATCCGATGTCAGATTGATCTGCCTCAATGTCTTCTTCATCAGAGCCATAGGACAACTGCATATGTTCTGGGAACAGTGGAGGCAACAACCCACGACCCGTCAACATTGAGGGCCTTGGATCCGAGAGACTGCAACCCGATGGAGTTCCCTGCCATTGGCAATGGTACGGATTGGGAACACAGCAAGCATGATGATGTTGTAAGGCCAACGACTGCCTTGGCTTCAAAGGCCTCTTGTGTTCAGATCCATGCTGGCTGCGATGAGACTGTGCCGGAGACAACAATGTCCTGGAAGACTCATGTTGAATACACTGAGGGGATCGTTCAGCTACTGGAGATGGATCCTTGCACAGAGATCGCTTTGTCTCGACTCCAGATGTGGTACCCAAAGCTTCCTCGGTCAATGGAACCGTCTCTGATTCCGGCAACTCACCCTCGGAGACAGATCGGTCGGGTGAGTGCAGGGATGGAGTGTGAGAAGTGATGAGAACCACGTCATCAATGCACTCAGGACACAGAGACAGAGGATGAGGAGTCAAGGTCGAAGCTGACCGAAACAAATGTTTCATCTTCTTCAATTTTTTTGCAGACGGTTCCGATGCAGCTCTTGGATCCGAAGCACATTTGCTCAATTTCTTTCCCGTCAGAACCAACCCACGACCGGAGTTGACTTTGTCGAAGCTGCAGAACCTGCTATGGAAAGTCGCTCAGTAGAAACCAAAGTTTTCAGAGTTGACTCTGTTGAACACCCCTTCTCTGAAGGGGCCTTAGGCCACTCTCTTTCCATGAGCACTTTCTCCTACAGTGCCGCTATGAGATGTTGAGATCTCTCATGCCGTGCCTTGGGAGTGAAATTTTGGCAAATCTTGCAGGCCATAACATTATGACCCTCACCAAGACACATGAGGCAGAGCTCATGCTCATCTGTGTGAGTCATCTTTGTGCCGCACTTGGAGCAGCGTTTGAAGAGAGCTGTAGAAGCCATACTGAGGACAGATGATGCAGTACCTCAGAGAAATCGTGGTCTAACAAGCTGGGTCAAAGACAGTGAGAACAACCAGAGTCCAAATCAGTGCGCAAAATCATAGTAAAAAAAAATCAGTCTAAGTCCAAACGAAGCCGAAAAAAGCAGAAGCAAAACGACAGTATGGAGCACAAAGTGAACGTTCTTCTCCAAGCAACAGCAAGAAGAGAAGGGGCTGTTGCTCATCATTAGGTCATGTGACCTAACGGTTGCTGTGAGGCTCGTGAGCAACGGCCCCTGAGGAGTTCTACAAAGTGATGAAGAATTCTCTTACAGTAGGCCTGCACATACACAGTCCCATGTGTGGCTGCACAGAAGAACGACGATGAACTAAGTGCATTCTAGGGTGCAGCTTCAGTTCACATGTGGCACTGGCCAGCCTTCTGGGCCATGTCATTATACTGTGTGAAAGGCCCTCCCCATAGCTGCAACGCTATTTTAGGATTCCCTGACAAATGGTGAATATGGTCAGCCACTCATATGTATGGCTGTGCATACACTACTGCTTGAATAAGAATATACAAATTCCTTATTAGCATATCTGAAATTAATCATGTCTCTTACTCAGGGTTATATGTGATCTCATGCAAAACAAGTTGAGATTAAAATGTTCCACCCAAAGGTGACCTGATAAAAGTATTGTGTTAAATCTGTGATTTGTATATCATCTTTAGAAAACTTACCAGTGACTATTGAATAATGTACAAATCTGCTTAACATAACACAACTCCTGAAAATGTTCATCTTCAAGAAAGTGTTCAGACACTGGATGCAACTCAGGCCTTTTCAGCATGGGCAATTTTTGCTACTTTTGGCCTCATACCACTTTTTTTTTGTGCGCAGGAACAAAATTTGCAAGAGAAACCGTGAAATGCTACGTTGAAATCTGAAGGAGGAGTTAAACATCTGGAATTCAGAAGAAAAGCCAAAGAGGTATGGGGTCCAAAGCAGCAAAAATCGCCTTACTTGACCAGAAAGCAACAATATTCTTCATTTCCCTCTTAGGGCATTGTGAAATCAAAATCCACGTTGTTAAGATAGGATTTAATCCTCTTCACTCATACCAAGCAATTAAAATGCAGAGGAATGTCACCCAGCCACTCTTGAAAAAAGACTCAGGTATTTTAAACAAAATATTAAAACATAGGATTTAAGTTTCTCTAATGGGATTCTATTTTAGCTCCATAATTTTAGCCTAAGGTTAAGCAAAACGGTAAAAGCTGATTATGAATAATTCTTTACTATATGTTGAATTTTCAAATTAACTGTGTAATGTTTTTCCAAAAACAAGTTTAACATTTTTGCTTTTATAACAAACAAAACAGATCAGATTATTTTGTGGGAGATAGGAAGACATTCCTCTGAGGTGGGCTCCTTACCCCCCCTTCTCCAATTA
The DNA here is from genome assembly GCF_028583425.1 of Eublepharis macularius. Classification (NCBI taxonomy): domain Eukaryota; kingdom Metazoa; phylum Chordata; class Lepidosauria; order Squamata; family Eublepharidae; genus Eublepharis; species Eublepharis macularius. The sequence continues at coordinate 69,702,560 of NC_072798.1, forward strand.
TTAAATGCTTAAATAGAATTTTGTGCTTACCATTGGCATGCAAATTTTTCACTGTCTATTTCTACTATCCCTGGTGGTGGAGCAACATGTTGTGCTGCTCTTGACGCTATGGAAAAGAAATACAAGTCAGGGGGGAGGGGTCAAGGATTTTAGCAATAGATATTAGTCCTGTTTTCTATTTGATTCCTATACACAGTGGTATGGAAATATCTGTAGCATCATCATCTCTGTCCTAAAGACTGTGGAAATTAGTGAATTCTGAACTCCATTTATCAGCAGAAGCACCTGGAGTCACTTGGCAGGAGGCCTGGAAAATAAGTTTCCTTTGATTGCTATTGACTCTGGTTAACTTAAAATATGCAAACACCGCTGATAGTCCATTTCAGACTTAAGAACAAGGCCTGTTCTTATGCAAGGGAATCAGTACAGGGCTCCATAAGGCTCCCTCCCCTTGTGAACGGGCACTGTGGTGCTCACAATCCATGACTGGAACAGGAGCACAGTGCTCACCATCTTATTCTCATCCAGTGCTCCCTTTTACCCCATTCATAACTCTCAGAATTCCCATTCCCATATCAAGAAGAGAGAAACTGGCACATTTTCTTGCCCCCTTCAGGATTCATGTATGATCTAAAGGAATATTACACAGTTTTAAATAGTTGTTGTCTTGTACTTTGCTTTTCATAGGCACGTAGACCACGGAGAAGAAACTAAATTTCTAATTTATACCAAAAGATCCCAATCACATATGAGCAAAACCAGAACTAATAATTATATATGCTTACAATATTTTAAAAATTAAAGTATGCATACTTTGTAGTTTCTCTTTGCTGTTTCTGTCTTGCATGCAATAAGAATCCATACTGAGTAATTTCATGCAAATTCAGAGTGAACTAGCTAAATATTAAGATTTCACAGTTAAGGTTTCTACTCCTATTATGTTACTATGAACCTTAATAGTTCAGAAAAATAGCCATAGTGACAAAAGTACTAAATAACCAGCAGCAGGTGGTACTTTTCTTCATGTTCAGGAGTTACAACAAAGATATAAAAAATGAATATTTGCCTATTTTACTTCAACGGCTAAACAAGAACTAGTTTTGAAGCCACTTTCTGTTTAGAGAGCTGGAGACAACAGACTCTTGAAAACTGAGTTTGGGGAATCAACATTTTTTTCTCTGCCCATAGTTTCTATGGCAGTGCTTTATAGAGAAAGAAATGCTTCACAGGGCATATCCAAATATTCTGTTACCACTACTACTGAAGTATGGATTTGGTGTGTGCCAGACCATAAAGTTCTATATTAAAATCTATTTTACTTGAGTAATACTAACCTGGGGGAGCGGGTGCCTGTGCCGGGACCTGCTCCACTGCCTGTGGTCTAATTTCAGATAGAACTTGGTGGTTGGTACTTTGATGTTCAACAAGTTTGACTGCACTGAGTGCATCTGGTCCAAACATCTGGATGTCCATTGAGACCAGACACACCAATGTATCTGAAATGTTAATGATCAGTTATGATTACACAACCAAGACATAAGCACTCACTAAAGTTTTATATTTAACAGTATCCAAAGTAACTTTTCTATTATATATTTTTGGTATAATAAGCAAAATTCATGAATCTGCTTCTCAAGGGATTCTAAGACCGTATCGGTTTCCCTTTATACTTATTATTCAATGATGTGAAGTCATAGCAAGAACTATTTCTTATTCACATGGCAAACGGTTCATAAAATCTTTAATCTGGTAAAGAACCTACTAGATTGTACAGATTTTGAAAAAACTGCTTAGAGAAATTGCTTCTAGCATCCATACTAATACAGGCAGAACATTAAAAACTCCAGCTGCTCAGGCAGTGGTAGCTCCAGCTTTCTCCTTTGCCCGCTTCTAGTCCACAAGAACATAATGTTGTTGGTACAAGCACAGATAGCATTCATGTCTTTAGGGAGGAATTTAACCCTCTTCATTTTTTACTTTTCTCATTTTCCCCCCAAACCTTGGGGGGGGGGGCTCTGCAGAAGGATACCCCCTACCTGAAACTGGTCCTGTTCTCGGGCTCTACATGGCGTCCAGAATCAGCACTAGATATAGGAAAACTCCTGTGTACACTGTAGACATATACACTTTCAAAGATATATTTTGTTCAAATGTATCTGATTTTGTCCATAATTAATACGTATAATGTGTATGATAATATACATCATTGAAAAGTTCAATGTTTTCAGTGTTACAGAGTTACAGCCAAACATGATGATAGTGACAGCATGTGACTATTTCGTCCCAAATCATACAGTTTTTGTTTTACTAAAAAATCTTGAGTTTTCTTTTTTCAATTTTTTTCCTCCCTTTCAGATAGCAAAAATATGCTAAGTTAGCTAACTTCCAGCTCTTTTTAGTACTGGGCATGTTTTGGAATTTTTCTGGTAGAAAACTAGGGCATTTATATATTTATATTTCATAAATAAGCCAAGCAATACCACTGTATATACTAATTAAGTTGTAAATTATGCATTCTGTGTTATTAAACTAGAAAAATAAATACATTTTTAAGTATTACATGTATTTTTTCCAACAACATTTTTTACTAGAAAAACAGCTTCCCCAAAGACAAGGGGAGAAATGTTATGTACAGAGTTTGGATCTAGACTAACAGTGAAATCCTAAGCAGAGTTACTCCTGTCTAAGCCCACTGAAATCACTGTAAATTTCTCAGTGGCAGAATGGCAATTTCCTGCCTCTCCCCTTCTACTACAGTTCACTGATCTCCATGAAATAAAGCTCCTAGGGGATAGGTGAACCTGAAGAAAGTCATGAGGGGGGGTCCACAGTTGGAATGGGGGAAATTCAGCAGAAATCACCAGTTTAGTCTGGAATCAACCCACTGTATCTATCTTATACATTACTTTTGTAACAACTCAAATACTAAAATGAGACGAACGTAAAGCAAGCGAGTTTACACTGAATAATTTATTTTGTGTGAATAGTTTGAGGTTCCTTATGCAGGTTATTACAACTTCTCATTTATATAGCACTTTGCAGATTTAAAGTACTTCAAAGAATTGATTATGTTCATGCTTAGGAGGCAATGGCATGAAGCCGGTGACTGTGGTTGAAACCAGATAATTGCAGGAAGAGTTCTAATTCATGGAAAGGATATTACCCTGATGTGTCCCCTAAAAAGCCAGTTCTAAAGGTAAGAGGATCTCTTAAAATGTGGGATAACGCAGAGGTTGCATGCTGCCAGAAACTGTTTCTTTTGCTCAATTCTTTGCATAGAGGAGACATGCCTTCCTGCTACTGTCCCAATGCTACATCACATCCAATTCTTCATCCTTTGAAGAGTAGCTTTTAAGGAAAGGGTTTTCTGTGGGGAGCTGCCAAAAGATGGGGAACTTAACAAATTTTCTTTCCCGGGATCCAGCTCTATAAAACCAATTTTACAAATAGGAAACTGTAGCTAAGAGACAGTGGCTTGCCCATGGCCACATAGCTATAAGGAGTCAAAGGCATGGGAGGGATTTGGTCCTCATAAATAAAAGCCCAACTCTCCACACGGTAGCAAGTTTATCAGTTTAACATTACTTCTGGATCCTGGTCCAAGATACTGCTTACATATTTAAATTTCTCACTTACCTATACTTTTGTCAACTTTAGCTATTTTTGTACAGGCCACTTCCCCCATTTCAGTGAGCATGTAGAGCACCTCAAGAGCAGATATTACAAGAAGTACATCGGGCAAAGTGAGATGACAGATAATTTCCTTGTAGGATTCCTGATCTACATATTCACAAATTAAGACACCATTGTCCTCAGCTTTACAAAGATTTCCCAAGATTTCCATGCCTGAAACACAAACAGAATATTTTAGAGGCCAAACAAAATTATCAAGCCATTAAGACTAAAATAAATAACTAGATAAGAGCTTACCCCTCATTTTTAAGAACCTATCCCTCGACATTAAGCATTTTGTAACAGTATGAAACATTAGATGAGTTGTTTTGAAATCAACAGGATCCAACAGAAGCTGAGGAAAAAAATAAAATGTTACTTGACTTCTGTATTTATAATGGAATTATTCACACCGTAAAATTAATAATTGAGTTACTTAAAAATCCTGTTCAATACTCATTTACTACACATTGCTTGGAACATGGTATCACTAACGTGAACAAGAAATTCCTATTCGTTTAACTGACATTATAACCATTGTTGAATTCAGTGTCATGCATGAAATTTCAAAGGAAGAAGGATCTTACAGTGTGATCCTATACATATTTATTCAATAGTAAGTCCCACTGAGTTGACTGGAACTCACTTCCAAGAAAAATGTACAGGACTGAAACCTACATTTACTCTTAGCATTTCAGCTCTAGATTTGGATGAAACCAGCTGTGGTTATTAGTGGAAGGTTCACCTATACTTTTTTAAGATTTCAGGAGGGAAAGCATTAAATAGATAATTCTGGAATTTGAGGAAATTACTTATGTCCTCTGAATAGAAATAGCTGGATGTAGTGCCCTTTTCAAACATACTACAATGGCAGTATAGGGCAGTTGCATCATTTTTCATTGCATTAAGTGCTAAGTGCATAATGGGAATGAGCTTGGAGAATAATAGTTAATCCTGAATCGTGTTTGACTCCAAACTACCAGCAATGTGTGGCTTGTGATTTTAACAAAAGATATTACAAGCTGGGAGCCTGCTAGGAATCATAGAAGGGGAAAACGATTTGAAAATCTCATCCCTTTCCCTACAATTTCTCCTTCAATGATTTTATAAATTCTCAAGGAGCTGAGCATGCTAATTTCCCCTCCCTGCTTCCTATTCCATCACTGAACATTATGTGCTCCTGAAGTATATTGAGTATTTATCAGGCTGATCTCCCCTTTCTTTTATTATTCTGCATGCCCGAGGTATCCCCAAATACAGAGAGAGTCATTTTGCTGTTCCTGAGAATTGGTATGGAGGCCAGTCCCTTTAATATTTGCTACAGTCCTAAAAAGCCGTAGACTGAATATAGTTAGGGCATGTACATACATTTAATTTATACTTGAAGAATTATCAGGAATTATCTTTCCTCTTGTTTTCCTTGCTGACAAAATATAGTATATTTTGGGTGTTGTTAGATGAAACTCTGCAATCCTAAACTACACCCTTCTAAGTCAACTGGAGTCAATAGGCTTAGAAGGGTGTGACATTTCTTAGAACTGCACTGCTAATTCCTTAAGCCTATTAACTGTCAACAAACAAAATATATAGCTATTATTTGCTTACTTTAATTTTTAATCTATCCTTGCAACCAGAGCTATGCAATGCCATCCTCAAGAAAGCATACAAGTACAGATCATGAAGGGCACTGAGACATCATGGACAGTGTTCAGAGAACAAAAATATCCATATAAATATATTGGGATGGATCCAAACGTCTATGAGGAAGATCTTCCCTACCTTCTCCCTCCTTGAACATTCCCCAGTAACCCACCCCCCCGCCAGCCAATGCTGAAGGACTCTCCTGAGCAATATGCCAGGAAGCATGCAGAACTGCAGAAATCAGTGAAAAATGGGTAAAATACCTCCCCTTGGCATCAGCACAAGCTCAGCTTTCAGCATTGACTGTTGGGGGGCACACAGGCTGCTGGGGAAGGATCCACTTCCACACACTTATTCCTTCGTGGAAGTTTGGATACACCTATTGTCACTGAACATTTTGAAGAGATATACTCACAGAAGTTTAATGGTAGCATCTTTCATATTTGTTCCTTACCTCTGCTGCAATGTTTCCTAACGTGTCAAGCCCCAACTGTCTTAAAGAAATAAAATGACTGTGAGCAGAGAGTAACAGGAAACGAAGACAAGTACGATTAGCTGCCAATAGCTTAACATTCCCCTCCTCAAACGAAAGATTTCGTAAAATCACTGCAATCTGGAGAACTCGTTGTCCTTCGATATCATTAATGCCCAACTTGCGTGGTGGATGAAATAAAGACTCCCATATCCAGTCTTCTGTTTGAGTATCTATAAAAGATAAGGCATTCAAACCTTAATCACTTTTGTTTTAGATACACCAGATACAGTCGAATGCTAATTCAAGATAACTCACCTTGAGATTTGTTTCTGTCGGAAATAAGGTCGCGTACTTCATTATCTTCAACAATATCCTTCCAAAACTAAACAAAATTAAAAATATTCATATTGATTTTCTAAAGTATGAAGTTTCCTCTAGCAAGGTACTTGTCTCAACTGAAGAATCTATTGGGCAGTAATGGAAGTGTCATTTTTTAACATCCTAGTTATACAGCAAAAGATATTACATTAAAGATATAGGGCATTTTATAGTGGGGCTATAGCCTGTTCACCCCGAATAGCAGCACAGTGTGCAGGCATACAGTGATAGAATTGTGCACATCCCAAACTGCTTTATTCTGTGCCCTTTTCACATAAAATGACTCCCTCTTTTTTAGGCAAGATGTTGGCACTCTTGACTGTTTTCTTAAAACTTTCTTCCCAAGGCAACAATGCTATTTTAGCTCATTACAATCATATACTCAAAATCATTTTGTTATAAATGTGCTTTGATATTAACATTCAAAACACTTTTCCTAATGTATTCTGATTTTCCTTCCATCTTCAAATGAACGTTGCAGTCCTTGGTTCTGATCCACAAACTCCTTCAACCATATGAGGAACCATAGTACAAAGGAAGGCTTGCTCTAACAGAGGAAGATGCTTCACTTAACAGAAGTGAATAGCTGGATCCAGTCCAGTATCACTACAAGTATCATGACAAGAAAATGTTATTGATTCACACTTGGTAGGAAGTTTCGGGGGTGGCCATGTCGGTCTGTAGTAGAACAGCAAGATTTGAGTCCACTAGTACCTTAAAGACCTACAAGATTTCCAGAGCATAAGCTTGCAAGATTCATCTGATGAAGAGAACTAGATTCTTGTGTATATTCTGGAAATCTTGTTGCTGTTTAAGGTGCTACTGAACTTGGAACTTGGTAGGAAGGGGCAGGGAGGAGCACAAAAATCCCTGCATGTTAAGCCCTCGTCTACAAATTTGAAAATCAAGGCAGACTGAACAAGGTATGATAGACAGGAACAGTTCTAGCTCTGCCTCTCCTAAAGAACAACCAATGAGAACTGGTGGAATGCTGGAGCTAAGGACAGTTGGAATCCATTATGGCAGTTAGTGAGGAAGAAGGTTGTGGAGCTTCTCAAGGGTAACAACAGATAATAACTGGCTGTTAACACCTGTTAATTTATATTATAACCATCCACTGGTATAAGTATTTGAGTGTGGGGTTATTATAAGTGCACCTCTTAACAATGATATAGCTGTGTGTTTTAAATCATTAGCTTCTGTGTTCAACATCTTATTAATAAAAATGTTACTCTTTTTCTGTTTTCACTCTGGCGGTAGTGAAGTTGTTGGCTGAGGGGAAATTCAGATGAACATCAAGCATTCTGGTCACGACAAATGGGCCTAATTTAACTAAAAGGTGGCAATGTATAGATAATGTAAACTCTTAGCTCTCTTTCTCCAATAGCCCTGGCTGTAGCTGGATAAGGACTAATGAATATATGAAGCTAGCTGCCTGTCTGGTAGAGCCTCTGGGAAGAGAAGAGAGGGGATCTGGTGTGGATTTGGGTCAGGGCTCTGACTGATAACTAGAGGTTAGACAGGTGGTATATTGTGACTGCCGTTAACTGACTGTGAAGCTCAAAATCTGTATAGGGAAATTTATGGTGGGTGGCAGTATGAAAGGGGATCACACAAAGGTATACAGCAGAACAACCCAAACAGCCATGAGCCAGCCAGCCTAATCTCTTTATTGCTTATCAAAAGTACAGCAGTAGAAATAACACCACAACGATCAGCTTAATACGTTCCCTTATTTAAACATAACTGCTATATAACTTTAAGCAGGATCACTCCATCAAATAACAGAAATTTACAACATATAGATAGTTTTAGAAGCAGTGTTACCAACTGGTGGTCTTGAAGTAGGTTTTATCTTGTACTGTGGAGTGTAACATGGAGCGTAACATTTAAAAATAGAACTTTGAAATGCATCCAAGCTTATTTTTTTTTAAAGAATACATACTGGAACTACACTATTCAGACTTAACACTAAGGAACCACACACATTTAATACTATAATTCCTCAGACACAATTATCTGAACTGATGTAATTAGCCAAACAAATTATTATTTGGTACACTTCCACATGCACATTTAGGTAACAATCTTTGGCCTGCTTGACAATAAAAAAGGCCACAGGGAACAAATCCTTCCATATATCATAATGGAGTCCACCCTACACCATTCTCCCTGTCTCACAGTAGTAGTAGTAGTAGTAGTAGTAGTAGTAGTAGTAGTAGTAGTAATAACAACAACAACAACATTCGATTTATATACCGCTCTTCAGAACAACTTAATGCCCACTGAGAGCGGTTTACAAAGTATGTTATCATTATCCCCACAACAAAACATCCTGTGAGGTGGGTGGGACTGAGAGAGCTCCAAAGAACTGTGACTAGGCCAAAGTCATCCAGTTGGTTTCAAGTGGAGGAATGGGGAATCAAACCCGACTCTCCAGATTAGAGTCCCGCGCTCATGACCACTACACCAAACTGGCTCTCTTTCAGTACATACACCAAGACCCTCAACATGCCAGACTAAAAGATTCTTTCAGTTCACCAAGCTTGTGTTCATGAGGAAAACAGAAGGGGAGGGATGGACAGGGATGTGGGACATGCAGAGGGGCTTCTCATTCCCCACAACGGTCCTGTTCAGGAAGGAATTTTAAGGCATCTCCATGGACTGTTTGCTCTTTTGACTAGACTATGTTTTTATCTGTGCTCCACACCATATCATGATACACGTCCTAAATACTAGGCCTTCTATGGCATCCCACTGTAGTAACTCACACCTCCCTCTTCTTCTAACTGTATCTCTTTGTGTTGTACATACATGCATGTATATTCCAATACTTCAAACATCTGATGAAGAGGGTTCTGGCTCACAATAAATATACTAGTCTTATAGTGGCATAAGATTTCTTGTTGCTTCAGCTACAATGCAATAATATGGCTGGCTGAAAGTTGTTTTATACTGGCATTGCTACAAGCAACTGAGAAAACATGCTTCCACCCCCTAAAGTTTTAGTACACTAGTATTTCAAAAAGAGTTATAACAAGGAAAAGTCTTTGGGACAAATAATGCTTAATACTAAATTTTACCACTTTTCTACAAAGATGCACCTATATCCTTCTATTTATATTTAATTACAATGTTATCACTGTTTGACTTATTTCTTTGTGGAAAAGATTTATTACAAATTAACAATAGCTGAATGCCTGACAAGTTTAGCAAATAATGATATATGGAAAATTTGTCTTGGTTTTACTACTCCTCTACCAGTTACAGTAAATATAAATTATAAAAGCAAACAAAATTTTATTTCAGTTTCCATATTCTCAATTACTTAAAGTTACTTAAGATGTTTGATAAATTTTGCATTGTTTGCATTAAGCCATCACCATATATAATGGAACCAATTTTGCTACATATCATCGTACATTATTTGTTGTAAAATGTACACTAATAAACAATCCTAATTAGAACAGAAGCTTTAGCTCAAGTTATTTTGCTAGTCTATTAATATAGCAGATCATGCCCTCTAGTGGGTAAATTTCATTAACAAGGCCTAGTGAAAACATTTACTGCATGCAACTCTTTGGAAACAAGCTGAAGAGGGCTCATAATGCACTTGTATTTAGCACAAGCACAGATCAAATCTGGCACATGGATTTTAGTTGTGTGCTTCACTGCAATCTGAATGTAGAATGAATACTACACAATGACTTACCGTGAACATAGCATCTCTCAAGAAAAAAGGCTGAGTGACTTCTATGCACAAAGTGGTCAGGTGAAGCTCAACTGAAGTTTTATATACAAGGGGCAGCATTTTCTACCTTTTTCATAGTGAATTGTATTGACAAGAGCTTAGGAGAATCTAAATTTTGTCAATACTCAGTGAACTGATTATGTCACTACAGATATTTCCCATCTACTCCTTTTTATCTTAGATTTCTAGAAATGCAATCTTTTGAAGAGTTACTCCATTCTGTTTTACTCAGTCCCTTTACTCTAAAACTCTGGGTGCTCTCTATGCGAGCCATTCTTTCATATTCCTTTTTTTATAATATTCCAGTTTTGAGATGTTTCTGTTTTAAGACAAAATATATTGTTGGGGAACAAGTACAGTTGTAAAACTCAGAAAATATTTCTTAAAACCTTTTCTTTAAAAAAAAAACCCAAAAGATTACCTTAACAAAATCTCTATCCGTTTTCTCCTTCCATTCTTCACCAAATACAGTAGAAAATGAACCTAAAGCTATGAGTTAAAAAGCATTAAGGTTATAATTAAAGACTGTCCATAAAGCATTAACAATACCACAGAATAATTCAAACACCAGGTAATTTTGCAGTAGTGTAGCAAGCCAGCTAATGCAGTTGCAATGTACTTACTGTTCTATTGTAGCAGCAGAATTACTGTCCATTACAAGGGGTAAAATTGTTTTTTATTGTTATGTACTGTGCATTCTTCTACCTGGATCAGGATATCACAGATTATAGCAAAGAATGGAGAAGCTCTGTTTCAAGGGCAAATTCAGTATCTCAAGCAAATCACATCTAAAACTAAATGGGTCTAACTACAGTTAACTAGAATTGTAGAAAATGCTTTCTTATCAATCATGAAGAGGAAAGGAAATGCTATCCGTTATATTTACACCATAAGATAAGTACGTTTTTAAAAATTCTCAGGACAAAAATTGATGTTGACAAAAGTGTAGCTGATATGAAAACTTTGATTTTGTGCTTAAACACATTATGTAATTTCAAGGAAATCAGTTTTCTTTGCATAAAGTTGTTCATTTCTCTTGTTTTGATCTGAATTCAATATTTTGAATTTTCTTGGAAGTGATTTATGTGGCAGGTGAAATATATAGGAAAGTGAAGGGCAGAGGGATGTGCAACAAGCAAGGACATGGTTCTAAGCCACAAAGGGACAGATAATTATGGGGCACATAAATCCTAGGGCATATACAAAAAAGAGCTATTTAGGCACCTTGGTTTCTTTTCACATTGAAAAGGCATTGGCAGAACTCTGTCAGAATGAGTAAACTTAGCCTCCTCCCTTGAGGCTATGCAACAACAAAAAAAGGAAAAAAATGCCTGACAGTGCAAGATAAAATAAATGCTGGAAGGACAAAGAGGTTGAACTGAGCAGACAGTGAGGCTGTGCCATTTCTGAGCATGCGCTCTGCTCCCCAGCACTCCTAGAGGATGGAGCCAGTACCAAAAAATCCTTTTAAGCTTAGCTCTAGAAGTTCCCTGAATCAATTCTGCTCATGCTCGGTCTTCCACCAGTGTGAGGTAAAGGCTACAAATAAGTCATACATACAACTGAAAATCTTACATATACCTGTATGTGAACTGAACAGCATTCTTACACTTACTCTAAAATCTGCTGACTAGAACCTAGGTCTGCAAATGAAAAAGCAATATGGAATATATTTTAGGAAACTTGTGAAAAAAGGTTTTATCAGATTTTACATAATCTTTTTGCATAGCACTTCTAGAGTTTGTTTTCTGTGGAGTGGTAGATAAATTAGAAAAATGAATTTATTTATTTTAATACGTTTTTTTCTACAATGAAGATGGTGGTGTCCTCCATATGTTACATATAGGAAGTGCTGAACAATCTTCAGCTGGTAAATGGCTGGCTGAAACTCTCAAATTAAATACAACAATGAATTAAACTTGGATTTGATGGAAAGGGTTAAGAAAAGAATTAGTCCATCTCAATGCAGATACTGGTATGAAGATATAATGGCACACATTTGACTATTATGCTAAGTGTTTCAGGAACAAAATGAGCAACAGTTCTCATTTAACATTCAGATTGCAAAACTAACCCACTAGTTTATTAATTCCTATTTTCTACATCCTAGCCAATATTTGGCAAAGTCTTGTATCTAGACACTGTCCAGCACTAAACAGAGTATAGCTGCACCTGTCTATGAAGCACAAAGAATGCTTAAAATAAACTTATATGAAATGCAGGAATGAACCCTGTGGATCCATTCTACTAAAGGATGTGTTTTTTCCTCCCATGGAAGGTACCTTCTCCTGATGAAAGAGTTTCTTCTGCAAGACGCTCCTTCTGTCAAAGGAAAATTATTTACTTTATTTGTAGCCTGACTTTTTCAGTGAGACTGAAGGCAAATTGGTATAAAGAAAAAATGCTTCCACTAGTGGAAGGAATCCATGAGATCCAACCCACAAAGCACCGTGATGGAATTCAAACAGAAAAAAGTGACATTCATATCAAAAATACCCAAATCACACCATGTAAAAGGTCAGGCAACAAAAGCATATTTAAATCTTTCTATTTTAGGTTGCAGTCTTCAGAATCCTGGAAGCATGCACTCTAGAATTCCACAGAATCAATCAAACATCCTGGCTCTCAACAGAACAATGCTAAGTACTGAAGGACTGGGTCAAAAACAGGTAGAGTTCCTAAAGTAACAGAATCTTGTCAACTCAGTCTTTGACCTCTGTGAATCATCCCATCAGTAGAGGATGAAATCTATGGACAATAATGTTTGGCTTGCATACAAGTTCCTGTACTTTGAGTACTGATACTGCATATATAAGGCAGTTTCTAACAAGGCATGCACTTCATTGCCCAGAAATAGAATATTTGCATATATTCTACATATAATACACACAAACTACAGGTAGGTTAAAAATAGAAAAGACAAGAGCATACTTGAACAGCAAATAAGAGACTGCTACTAAACAGCAGTTATAACAATATACATTTATTTTTTAGAAGGATATACGTAATCATAAACTTACTGTCATCAAATACCCCAGCATTAGCTAGCAGTAAAGTGATGATTTTGGGGTCCTTTTCAAGCTGCATAACATGTTTACTTTCATTTGATAGAAGAGTGCACACATTAATAGCAAAGTCCACTTCATTTGGGAGTCCAGATAACAGAGAAAGCACCAGTTTATTATAGTCATTTGGTGAATTAAAGTCCATAGATAATCCATAACTTTGACGAAGAAAATCTGTATATAAAGGCAAAAGTACACCTTTAGTAACATACAACTACAAGTCTTGAGCCATTCAGCTCATAGGAATCAGAAATGACAGGGTGTCCACATGAAACATTTATAGGTACAGCTTCCAAATGAAATCACATAATGTAAGACAGTTTTTTGCATATCGTAAAGCAACTAACAAAGTTTATTACAGCAAAAAAGTGCGTTCCGGGGAATCTGAAAAGCCTCATGTTGTGCAAAAGATAGAATGTGACATTGGGCAAACTTGGAATTATAGTATTGACGATATTCTCTGGGCTACAAGGAGTACTCATGTTGAAGTGGAATTTGGATTGTAAAAATAAACTTTAAAAAAAAAATTTAAATACATTTTTGGCTATGTTCTATTCAATAAAACTTTATTATTATACATGTTTTCATTCAATATTTATTGTGATTCTAAGTTGTAAAGGATTCATGATTTAAAGTTGTGAAAGTGTCATGTGGACACTCTGTATTACTAAAATTCACTAGTATGTCAAAGTATACCTGACACGCTGTGCTGCTGATAATTATACGAAGATGGAATTGCACCTATAGGAAGTTGTGGCTTTGGATTGCCCGGCTGTACTTCATCATCATCCTCTCCAAAGTGATGTACTTTTTCATACTTTTCTAGATAACTGAAAAGAACAGTAAAGATTTTTCAATATACTCAACTCCATGCTGTATTAACCACGTTGCAAGAAACTGTAACTTGGTAATTGTAACTTACTTCCATTTTAGAAACTTACTGAACAAATCTTTAGCACTTTGGCTGAAGACTAAATATACAGAATTAAAATAGTCTTCCAGAGTATTAAGTCTGGTTTGGACGATACTATCCTATTAAGAAACAGATTCTGTATTTGATTTTCACTGCATTGCAGGCCAATCAATCTAATTATAAACTTTTCGTTAAAAAACTTCACTGCAGCAATTAACTTTTAATAGATACATTTAGAGGTGGGGTTGTTGACTACATCCTTTATAGAAGCAGATAGCCATGTTCTTAACTTAAGTAGTGATATTCAAGGTCAATGGGAATTAAATCAAAGATATGAACAAAACCTTCATTATTTATTCCAGTCATACCCTGGCTTAATTCACTGTTTAATCTGACTGTATAAAACATCTATAAGCAGCACAAAAATCAATGCCTACTTCCAAAACGAGATACCTTTTTTTAAAAAATCACCAGAACTCCCAAACAACCTAACCAACAAATATAGGATTAGTTCAGGTTACCCTCTAAGTCATAGTTTGGGGGATCAGGAATGTGCTGTGGATATTCCCTTTTACCTTTGATGCACAGATTCCCTCTAAAGGCAGTTTACGATTTGAAAATTACGTTCAAACTATGGTTTCAAATCACGGAGCTTTAACACTAACTATTACTCATCCAACTCAGATGTCATAGACCATGGTTAGGGGAAACCCAGAAACAGAGGGAAAATCAGTGTGTCAGGTAAGAGAAAGACTGAATGGGGATCATACAAGGCCATGACTAGACATGGGCACGAACAGCATTACAAACACAAAAAAGCCCTCGTAAACAGGCTCTTCGTGAGGCCCCATTCCAAATGAACAGGCGGTCCTTGGAAGCCTCGTTCCTTGCTGTTTGTTGCTGTTCATCAAGCCAGACAGTCTGGCACCCATGAACAGCGTACATGTTTGTGACAGCATCATGTTCGTCAATGTTCATTATTCGTGGACAGCAACGAACCACGAACAGCGTGTTTGGGTTTTTTTCGCGTTCGTGCCCATGTCTAGCCATGACACATATGCAGTCCAAACATGGCATCTGAAGTAGGCTATATAGTCTGCACCCTCTAAATTGGTTCAATGGAAAAGAAAGCCACCCTCAACAGAAACATCTTGCAGTTGTGAAACAGTCTTAACCTGCAATCCTATGCACATTTATATGGATATAGTTACACACTTATATCTGAGTAAACAAGCATAGGATCAGGTTCCTAGTGTCAAAAAAAGTCCTCACTATCTTAGAAAATACAGCAGGGAAAAGGTAGTCTTTGGGGGCCCAAGGCATTTCTTCCTAAGGCAAAGCCTGCACTTTTAATTGTGCCCAAAGGGATTCAAGAAGCCAGCACAAACTCTAGAGCACTGGATAATGTTTCCAAAGATCCACTCCCATCAAAATGCAAATCATGGTACAGTGAATCTCTTACTCCTTAAGATGCCACAAGACTCATTTTATTTATTCTTTGAAAATTTCCCCACCGAAACCGATGGTTCATAGTGGAAACAAATATATCTAATGAACAGATAGCATTTATTTTAATGTTTTGTAAGATTTATATCCCATGCTCACTCTGAAGAGCCTAAGGTGCCTCCTCCAACTTGTGGTTCTTCATCCACCAGAAAAGCCATAAATTGGAGGAACTCTCCTTAGATTGGAGAAAGGCTGTAAACTTGAGCAAAACGGAAAGATATGGTATAGATCATTCAATAAACTAATACATTTTGCTCAGTGGAGTGGTATGATAGTATCACTGCATGAGTCTTAGGAAATCTCCAAGCCATGATATCCGCATACTGATTGTGACAGATAACCAGGCATTTTCAGACAATTCTCCAGTACAACTGATTAAAACTATCCCATCATAAACACCATTCTTCTAATGACTGTTTCTGAGGTAACCTACCCCTTCAAAATTCCGTTCAAAAGTATTTTGTATAAGCAACATAAAGGAAGATGTGCATTCTTGTGTCACATACACAATAATAATATGTAGCATTTTTATCATTTTACATGTTGCTTGCTTTATTTTATATCAATTCTTGCTTCATTTTTCTTGCTTTATTTTGTATCAATTCTAAGAATGAAACAGCTTGAAACAAGCATGAAAACATGTTAAAAAACAGGCTTCAAGAAAATTAAAAACTTGATTCCCCATTCTTCCATGTAAACCTGCTATGTGACTTGGGGCCAATCACAAACTTTTAGCCTAACTTACCTCACAGGGTTCTTGTTAGAATAAAAGGAAGGAGAGGAGAATGCTCCTCTTTGGGTCACCACTGGGGAAAAAAGGTAGGGAGTAAATGAAGTAAATAAATAAAAATCCAAATGTTTCCCTAAAAAGGAGATGGATTTCCCTGAAGAGAAACTCCCCAAGAGACTCAGGTGTCACACAGGGAAGACATTCTGATTCCATGAATGAGTAAGCCACAAAGTATCCTCTAAAGACTAGCATGAGGGAAGATATCAGAGGAGCTGATCCTTCAGGTACTTTGGGCTCAAAATATTTATTTTATTTATATAATTTTTCTCCTTTCTGGCTTTCAAGGATCTCAGACAGCCTATAGTTTCCTCACCATTCCAATATATTCCATTTCCCAGAAACAATTCTGTGGAGTTTAGCTTGAGAGAAAGACTCGCTCAAAATTACATGGTGAGCTTCAGAGCAGACTGGGGATGTGAACCCAGGTAATACCTGGATTTTTTGGGTTTAAAGATTAGAATCAGGACTCAGAAGTGAGGCTGGAAGCATACAGGTACCCAGTGCCAATTTTCAAAATTGGTGTAAGACTGTTCTCTAGTGGCCACCAGTCACATACCTTCAGAACATTTTACATTAGCTGTTGTTTCCAAACTCTTTTCAAAGACAGCTCTGCGTGGAGTACACTAATCCAACATTTACTTTTCATTCAATGGCTCTAAGCACAATTCAACAACATCTCCAGCACAACATCTCCAGCAGAAATCTCAATGAAACATCAGCAGAGCTCCTATGGAAAGAGTAGTCATTCCATATTCTTGGTGGATCAAGCCTTTCACCTCCAGCACTGCCTGTTATACTTTTAACAGTAGCCAGTACAACGAGTGGGCATGATTTCTGTGAACGCGTTTGTCATTTAAAAGCATCACCACATTTAGCAAGTTTTCAAGGGTATTTATTTACTTCATTTGTACTTCACATTTCTCCCCTCTCCTCTTCACAGCAATCCTGTGAGGTAGATTAGGCTGAGTGTGTGTGACTGGCCCAAGGCCACCCAGGAAGCTTCCATGACAGAGTGGGGATTCAAACCTGGGTGTCCTGGATCCTAGTCTTATACTCTAACCACTACACCACACTCACTCTCACTAGCTGTGAAAGCCAAGAAAGAAAAGGGGTATGGGCTGTTCAGGAAACATTGCTTTCAATAGGTTGTTTGCCTTTAGTGATGTTAGCATGATCGGCTATATATTGTTGTGATGTCACCATGCTGGGACTAAGAAATTTTGGGGTCATTCAAATCAAGTAATGAGGGCAACAAGGCAGCAGTACTAATAACCTCTTAACTGAGTTGCAATTAACATCTTGCAATAGTAAAATATCTCTTAACAAATCTGTAATGGACAAGTCATCTTAGCAAGGAGCTCTGGTTCAATACAGCAACTCAGCCATAAAAGTTTATCATAAATGTTAACAACAATATTTTAATGAAGAAATAAAATCATGTAATGTTTTAGATTAAAGTCACAAGTTTTTATTTAAAAACATAATGGTTCTTTTGCCCTGATCAGAATAGCCCAGACTATCCTGAACTGGTAAGATCTTGGAATCTAAGCAGAATTGGCTCAGGTTAGTACCCAGATGGGAGACCACCAAGGAAGACCGCTGTCACTATGCAAAGGTAGGCAATGAGAAGCCACCTCTGTTAGTCTTTTGCCTTGAAACTCCTAGCAGGAGTCACCATAAACCAGCTGTGACTTGATGGCATTTTATGCACTAGCCTGGTTCTTTTATGCAGTTGTAATTAATATTCAGAAGTTATTCTGATATAGTTGTTATATCTTAGGAACCAGCCAGTTAACAGGCGAATGGAAACCTAGGGTTATTCAACACCCTGGGCTTGTGTCCCCATAATGGTGAAAATCTGTTGACCACATGTTCCCCCCACCCATCAGCAGTATAAATTCCCTCCATCAGCCTTGGTCTTGGCATATTTATCTAAAACTGTAGATCCACACTTTAACTTACAAGGAGGTTATCAACGTAAAACAATATTCATTAGCACATAACAACAAACTGACCATAAATCCTGAACAGCAGCTTCCTTATCAACAATTTTAATTCCCAGGGCCTTGCAAATACTGATTTTATTGAGGGTGAGTGGGTTCTGTGTAGCTTGCTAGAGAGTGGTTCTGGTTAAGTTCTGTGTAGGGCTGTTGGGGGCTGAGTGAATTGCTGTCGTTTGCTGCTGGTTGCTGCTGCTCTTGGTTACAAGCCCCGCCCCCTACTGTCCTGGGGCCCTGCTGGGCTAGGCAGGAAGTGACCTTTTGAAACAAAAGGCTCCTCCTCACAAGAGGGCGAGAGCTAAAGGGCTCTTGGCCTGTGGCTCTTAGCCTGGGGGACCCGAAACTCTGCTGAAAGTACTCTGGGTATATATTTGGAAGGCAATCATGTCTACTGAAGCCTCCTTCGCAGTCACCTGCATGGAGTGTGCCATGTTTGTTTTCCTCCTAGAAGAGAAGATGTAGTTCACTTGCCAGAAGTGTAAGTTGGTCAGACTTTTGGAAGAAAAAGTTCAGAGCCTGGAGGAGAGGATCACCACCCTTCAGGAGATCAAGGAGGGGGAGGATTTTATTGACAAGAGCCTGGGGGCTCTGCACAGCCAAGAAGAGGAAAGTCAAGGAGAAGAAGAGTCCATCTCCCTTCTGAGCCTCCTCTCAGATCTACGGTACAAACCCGAAGACGTCAATGATGAAGACGCTCTGGTCCACTTGAGCTCAAGAATCATTTTGAAGTGCTAGAGATGGTGACGGAGATGAGAGTGGAAGGAGAACTGCAAAGACCTGGAAGAGGGTGTGCAGAGGACATGGGGCCACACGGAAGTGGAAAAAAACGGAAGGTGGTAGTCGTCGGGGACTCTTTGCTCAGGGGTATGGAATGCCATGTCTCTGGCCAGATCCCCTATTCCGAGAGATGTGTTGCTTGCTGGGGGCCAGAATTCAGGATATTACCGACCGGCTACCGAAACTCATCAAGCCTGCTGATAAATACCCATTTGTGCTGATTCATGTGGGAACTTATGACACGGCTGTGAATACCGTCGCAAGAATTAAAGAGGATTATGAAGCTCTTGGAAGGCAGTTGAAGACATTGGGGGCTCAGCTGGTATTCTCTTCTATCCTTCCAGTCATAGGAAGAGGAACGCGCAGGGAGCGGACCATACGTGAGGTGAATCGTTGGCTGAGACGGTGGTGCCAGCAGGAGCGCTTTGGGTTCTGGAACCATGGGATAGGTTTTCTTAGAGAAGGCCTTCTAGCACATGATGGGGAAGAAAACTTTGGAACGAACCTGGAGAACATCAGGAGAGCTTTAAACTGATGCCGCAAGGAGAAGAGGATAATCGACATGGTGATTTCAATGATGAAGTGAAAACAGTGGGGATCCACCTAGGTAGGACAGGTCAAACAAAGGCACAAGGCTACAAGTGTATATATACCAATGTCCAAAGTATGGGTAATAAGAAAGAAGAGCTTGAGCTTCTATTGCAAACAGAGGGCTACGATATAGTAGGAATTACTGAGACTTGGTGGGATGATTCCCATGACTGGAATGTGCTAGTGGATGGGTATGAGTTGTTCAAGAAAAACCGGAAGAATAGAAGAGGAGGTGGAGTGGCGTTGTATGTGAGAAGAGGACTTGATTGTCAAGAAGTTATGGAGAATGGGGTGGACAGCCCAGTGGAAAGCATATGGGTAAAAATAAGGGGAGGAAGGACAAAGGGTATTATTGTTGGAGTCTGCTACAGACCACCTGACCAGCGAGAAGAAACGGATGCTGCCCTCTTTGAACAGATTGGTAGAGCATCCAGACATCAGAACCTTGTAATTATGGGTGACTTCAACTTCCCCGATGTGTGCTGGGAGACAGGCTCAGCAAAGCGTCATGAATCACGCAATTTCCTGACCTGCCTGGCCGATAACTTCCTTTTTCAAAAGGTGGAGGAAGCTACAAGGGGCTTGGCCATACTAGACTTGATATTAACCAACAGGGAAGAATTGGTAGATGAGATGAAGGTGGTGGGGACCCTTAGGGGGAAGTGACCATGTCCTCCTTGAATTCCAGTTGCTGTAGGGGGCCAAGGAAGTTCGTAGCCAGACTCGTAGGTTAGATTTTCGTAGGGCCAACTTCGATGAACTCAGAGGCTTGATGAGTGTCATTCCATGGGGGAGTGTGCTGGAAGGGAAAGGAGCGAGTGAAGGGTGGGCTCTTCTCAAACATGAGCTTTTGCAAGCTCAAGCCCTCACTATCCCAGCAAGATGGAAACATGGTAAGGGCTCCAAGAAACCAATGTGGATGTACAGAGAGCTCCAGAATAAGCTAAGGGAGAAAAAGGAAATGTTCCGGAAATGGAGAGAAGGACAGACCTCTAAAGAGGAGTATATGAGGGTTACTAGGTACTGCAGATCAGCCATCAGAGAGGCCAAAGCTCAGTACGACCTGGGTCTGGCCAGGAGGGCTCGCTACAATAAGAAAAACTTCTACAGATATGTGAGAAGCAAACGCAAGATAAAAGAGGCAATTGGACCGCTGTTGGGAGTAGATGGAGAAACTCTGATGCAGGACAGAGAAAAAGCAGACAGGCTTAATGACTTTTTTGCCTCTGTTTTCTCCCTGAAGAACTCAGGCACATCTAGAGATAGTAGAAAATGTGGCAGGGCACCTGAGTGGCTAGTTGACATTGACAGAGAGGTTGTAGAGAGGCATCTGGCTGCACTGGATGAATACAAATCCCCTGGGCCGGATGGGGTGCACCCAAGAGTGCTGAAAGAACTTTCTAGAGAACTTGCAGAACCCCTGCCCATCATCTTCAAGGCCTTCTGGAGGACTGGGGATGTGCCACAAGATTGGAGAAGAGCGAATGTTATCCCAATCTTTAAGAAAGGGAAGAAGGATGACCCGGGAAACTACAGGCCGATCAGTCTGACTTCTGTTGCTGGGAAGATATTAGAACAGATTTTAAAGGGATCAATCTGTAAGCATCTGAAGGACCGCTCAGTGATCCAGGGAAGTCAGCATGGTATTATCCCTAACAGATCTTGCCAGACCAACCTGGTTTCCTTCTTTGATCGAGTGACCAGCTTACTGGATCAGGGGAACTCTATTGACGTGATTTATCTGGATTTCAGTAAAGCTTTTGATAAGGTCCCCCATGACATTCTGATGGGCAAACTGGAAGACTGTGGACTGGACTATAGGACAGTTTGGTAGATAGGGAACTGGTTAGAGGACCGCACCCAAAGAGTGGTGGTCAACGGCGTTTCATCAGATTGGAGGAAGGTGCCCAGTGGAGTGCCGCAGGGCTCGGTTTTGGGCCCGGTACTTTTCAATATTTTTATCAATGATCTGGATGAAGGAGTGGAAGGGCTGCTCATTAAATTTGCTGATGATGCCAAATTGGGAGGAGTAGCAAACACTCAAGAAGATAGAATTAAAATTCAACAAGACCTGAATACTCTGGAGAAGTGGGCAGCTGTGAATAGGATGCAATTCAACAAAGACAAGTGCACAGTATTACATCTGGGCCACAAAAATGGGAAGCACAAATACTGGATTGGGGATACACTTCTGAGCAGTAGTATATGTGAAAGGGATCTTGCGGTAAGAGTGGACTGTAAACTAAATATGAGCAGTCAGTGTGATGCGGTGGCAAAAAAGGCTAATTCAATCTTGGGTTGTATCAAAGGGGTCATAGCATCGAAATCGCAGGTCATAGCCCCTCTCTATACAGCCTTGGTCAGGCCGCACCTGGAGTATTGTGTGCAGTTCTGGAGGCCTCACTTCAAAAAGGATGTGGCCAAAATTGAGAGGGTGCAGAGGAGAGCGACACGGATGATCAGGGGTCTGGAGACTGAGCCCTACAAGGAAAGGCTGAGGGCCTTGGGAATGTTTAGTTTGGAGAAGAGATTGAGGGGGGACATGATTGCTCTCTTTAAATATTTGAAAGGCTGTCATTTGGAGGAGGGTAAGGAGCTGTTCCAGTTGGCAGCAGAGGGTAGGACGCGAAGCAATGGGCTTAAATTATATGCACAAAGGTACCAGCTGGATATTAGGAAAAACTTTTTCACGGTCAGAGTAATTCAAAAGTGGAATCAGCTGCCTAGGGAGGTGGTGAGCTCCCCCTCATTGGCAGTTTTCAAGAAGAGGCTGGATGAATATTTGTCAGAGATGCTTTAGGCTGATCCTGCACTGGGCAGGGGGTTGGACTAGATGGTCTGTATGGCCCCTTCCAACTCTATGATTCTATGAAATACTGGAAATTTTCATCAGCCTACACCAAAGGTAAGCTGGTCAGAAATGCCACCTTTATCAATGAATTTCACAGGCAAGATCACCAGTGCAGAAAAGGACCTGTTCCTCAATTGCCCCTTGCCTAACCTCAGATAGTGGAAGTACTCAAAGCGGCACTTTTTAGATGACCTTAAAGTACATGGAGTAACACATGGGGAAAAAACATGCCTTTAGCACACTGGCCCTAGGCTGTTTACGAATTCAAAGGTCACAAGCAGTACTATAAATTGTGCCCAGAAATTAACTGGATGTCAATGCATTCTACATGAGATTAAATTTCCAAACAGTGGTCAAAGAAATCCCCACACAGAGAACATGACAGCAGTTCAAACTGAAAGTTACCCAAGCATATTGGATGGTGGCTGATGGTTAGTGCTAACTATGTTAAGCTTAGTCATGGTACAAGCCATTTAGCTTTAACAGTTAAATCCAGCAGAAGGAAAGTTGGGGAAATTGGCACCAGAGAGGGGAAAAGCTGAGCAACAGAGTATGCCATCCCATGTGCTTTTTCAATTCCTTAAAAAGATGGTTAAAATAGAGTATTTTAAACGAATCACAAATAATCATTTCACCACTTAAACTTTTAGGAATCTTTCTATATAATCCTCTATGCTTGTTCAAAGAAAAACAGAGGTAATTTATGCTATAAAGTAAACTATTCCACATCATTTGATTTTTTTAAAAAAAGGAAAAACATGAAAAGGATGAATATATGATCTGATGCTTAGATATGAAGTTTCAAAATGCTTCCTGTTTGTAAAGGAAAACTAGATTACAGGCAGAAGCAGTTGCCCATACATGCTGAGGCATTAAGCAGGCTGAATTTTAACAAGTTTTGGAATAGCATCAGTATCTTTGCAGACCTGCTCATTCACAGAACGAAAAGTCACAATCTTATTAACATTTCTGGTCAACTGATGCTTCAGCATAGTTATTCATTTGTCCCTTGGCTATGCCATGACTCTATTCATATTTCATTAAGCTTATCTTCACACAATACACCATCATTGTATAGAACTGACTACCACAAGATGTGATAACAGCCACTTGTTTAGATGGCTTTAAAAGGGAATGAGAGACATTCATGTAGGATAAGTTTTAGTCAAAAACAGTGACCCATGCTGGATAACTGGAATCTCCATGTTCAGAGCTACGAGTGCCACTGAATATCAGTTGCTGGGAAGGACTCTTGACTTCATCCTCTGCTGAGTCTTCCAATAGGACATTGGGGGGAGAAAGAATATGGGATTGGATGGACCTCTGATCTGATCCTGCGGAGCTCTTAAGCTTAATTTGCCAATAGATTCTTTTGAAAAGAAGTATTGACTACTTCTTTGTCCACTGACTCAATTTCAGAAATTTATATACTTTCAAAAAACTCCAAATAGGTGCCTTTTAATACTGAAAAAAATACTACAAAACTTGCAACGTAATGAAGAAAGCCTATAGTTTTTCCATTAGAAGACTTTCCTTAATATTTTATTTCAATTTCCTGTTATAGTAAAGCACAACCAAAATATTATAAAAAAAATAAGTGAACAGCCTGATTAAAATTGACCAGCTGATTAAAGTTTTAGTTTATTAACCTGCCAATTATATAACACTCTAATGTACATATTTACTTGGAGGATACGGATATCTTTACATCTAAATAAATATCAAATGCTTCCTAACATTTATTTACCACATCATGTAATATACAATTTTTGTATCTTTTTCATGTTATTTTATAGTATGTGGTAATGTAATGTCCATCACACTTCTACCACAGCATAGTATCAAATTAGAAGCCTGTAAAACATCACTTGCCTAGCAAAACTCATCAATATGGATGTGCATGAGAGCACTAGAAATATGCTATCCCTATGGCAATTCTTAGACAAAGATGCTGCTAGCTATCACAGCACCTCTTCAGTAAATGGCAACTACAGTCAACAATTTGAAATGTGAGGCTTAGAGGGAAAGATGTAGAAAGATTCATATTCTGAGAATGAATAGTTACGTATTTGTTGGCACATATAACATCACTCCACTCAGTCTGACACCTTCCTGAAGCCTAAGGAGCCTTCCTCCAACTTAAGTGGCTCTTCCCATGAAGGAATAGCCACTGAAGTTAGAGGAAGACTCCTGTGGTTGGAGAAAGGAATCATATTAGCTTTTATGTGATTGGAGGTATTATTGTTTACAGTTTACATTGCACTTATGCTGGACCCAGATGCTATGGAGCATGCTCCACAAAACTTCACTATGGGAAGCAAAACAAATCTAAAAGTGATCTTGAGAATGTTAATGAAAGGCCATGGAAAAAAATAGAAAAATAAGCCAAGGGAGTGGAGGGGCCTATTCAGGCTGTCAGGCAGCCAAAGCCTTTAGAAACTCCCAGCCTCCAGAGAGATCTGTTATGCTACACCTCCAGATGTCACCCCTCAGAGCTGATACAGCCAAGAAGGGGAGAGGCCTTTTATTCAGAGCGGCAGGCAAAGCCTTTGAGAAAGAGTCTTGGAACTGGGGGCTCTGCCAGGCCACATTTCCAGGCTTCTCCCTTCGGAACCAAGGGAGCAGGTGAGTGATGGTGAGCACACACAATGGTGAAAAACTTACTGGCAAAGTAGCACTGGAACAGCGCATCAGCACGGTGCACAAGCAGGAGTGTATTCCATAGCCAACCAGCACAGTGCGGTTATACCACTTTGTACTTTAGACTTATTCAGACCGTGTAGGTCAAGGATGGGTCTGACTCTGCCATCCTTCTTTTCCACCAGGAAATACCTAGAATAAAACTCATAAAGGGAAGCACTAGAATCATAACAAACTCTTTGAATGGCTTCTTTAGCCAACAAACTTGTAATTGCCTCCTGCAATGCAGCAGAACAAGGGCCTGAATAAGAAGTGGGTAAACAAAATACAATCTGTAACCTGTTTGATTATGGATAAGACTCAAGAATCATTGGTGACAAGGTTCCCTATTGGGGCAAAAGGACACAGTCTATCCAAGAAGGAAACAGGGACATCCAGTTCAATCCCAGCTAGTCCAAAAAAAGATTTATGTCCTTGTGGAGCCAGTTTGTGAAAGTGTGGTTGGTTCAGCTTCGCTCTTGGTCTTGACACCCTCCTACTTGTGTGTCGATGAGCCAATGGGTAGGACTGTTGATAGTGATACCGTCCAGTGTGATGGTGGTAACTTCAAGATCCCTGGTATCTAGGTATGGCCGACTGGGATTGTGAAAGTGTGATGACACCCAACGATTTTGCTTTTTGATGTTTCTTTTCATTTGATTCAAAGAACCATCCATTTTCTGAGAGAACAGCGATGCGCCTTCAAAAGGGAAATCTTTCCATTTGGTTCTTTTTGTTGTGAGGAAGTGTCATTGAATGTAGCCTCATAACAATAGCGAATGCCGTGGTTCTGGCCAAAGAGTCAGCTGCTTACTTCCCTGCTGTCACCTGCTGTTTAGTTAATTTAGAAGCTTCCTCTTGGAGGATCTTTACCAGGGCACGGTGGTCATCTGGAAGGCCTTGAATGTAATGTTAGAGTCTCTCCCACAGAAATAAATTGTATGACCCTATGATGGCCTGATAATGTGCAATTCTAAAACTGAGCACTGCAGAAGAGTATAACTTACGTCCTACAGCATCCAGTTTTCTACCTTCTCTGTCTGCTGGGGCTGACAAAGAGCCATGATGGTATTATGCCTGCACCTCTTCTGCCACTAGAGAAGATGGGTGAGGATGATTAAACAGAAAAGGGCACTCTCACTGTTTGAGTTTGTAATACTTTTCAATTTTCTTAGAAGTTGCAGGAATGGATGTGGGTTTTCCCATACACTGTGTGCTATGTCCAACAGACCTTCCACTGATGGGAAAGCTCTTTGGTTTAGAAGTGGATGCCAAGACATCCAACTCTAAAGCTTTGGCCATGCGCATTATCTGCTCCAAGAATAGGCAGTAGTCCTCATTCGGAAAGCTTGATGTAGTGTTGACCACTGCTTCCTCCAATGACAGATCGGAAGCCATATCTTATGTCACATCAGAACAACCTCATCCTCTGAATCCGAGAAGGCAGGTGAGCGAGGTTGGAACTAGTAGTGTGGAATCGATGGAGTGGTAGTCACCAGAACCAAGGGATTCAGATCTGGGGTTGGAAACAGAACTGATGGCATCGACAAAGGGTCTGGAACTGACAGGATCGGAACTGATGGGAATCCCTGGAACTGTGGAAGAGCAGGAGCAGATCGCAACCAGTTCATAAAGTCTTGCTAATTGGTAGCAAGTGTTGATATAGGGAACGCGAGCCAAGATAACAACTGTGAATCTGGTAGGGCCTGCTGAGACCAAGGTGCAGAGAGTGACTGCTGTAGACCTTAACATGGAGTAGGACCCCAGGAGGGGAACGAGTCCAACGTTGGTCCATAACCAAGGTAAGAACCAGGAAATCTTTGATTGGTGGCTATTCCTCATCATCCTCATGAAGGGAAGGAGTATGAGGTGCTGAAGGAGTTTGAGCTGACTCAATAATCTCTTCCCCCACAAGGATGGATGGGAACAAACACAGAAAGTGATGATTTTTACTTTGTGTGGCAGATGCCAATAGTTTCTGGTGTTTAACTTTGCCTCTCACTTTTTTAGCAAGCGATTTTGAGACAACACGTTCTGAATAAGTCAGATCCGGAGAGCTGTGTTTTCTGCGGGAGTTCAACCAGGCCACTGGCAATCGAGCGAGAATCTGATGGGGCAATCAATGGAACCAAAGGTTGACTTTTAGTTGGATCCGAAGATTGTCCTTTCGAACCAGAGTAGATGGTTCACTACAGACCAATAGCCTTTTCGTGGCAGATAGCTTCACTGCCAATTTGTTCTAGCCGGAGAGTACCTTCTCCCAGAAGGTTGCTTTAGGTCTATAAATTCTATCATTCCTGGCCTTGGGAGTGATTCTTTGGCAGTGCCTACACCCCGACACATTGTGGCCCTCACCGAGACAAAGTAAGCAGAGGTTGTGTTCATCGGTGTGAGGTATTTTCATTTTGCATTGTGAACACTTGTAAAATTTTATTTATCTATTTATTTATTTCAAATTTCTATTCTGCCCTCCCTGTGAGCAGGCTCAGGGCGGATAACAACATATTAAAATACAATAAAAATACACCTACATTAAAACAACAGTGTATTAATACGCACTTAAAACAGGATGGTGAAATAACAATTTCTGAGACATTTGGACACAAGAATTCACAAAGTACCACAATGGAAGAATGGTAGGAAGAACCTCTCTCATTGGCAGCAAAAGAAGAACTGAGGGAATTTGGAGCGTTCACCTCACAATCCGTGTTTTTGGTGGGAAAGATACTGCGTGTGCGCAGTGGAGGCTGGGCATCCCCTTACAGATTTTAATAGCTAGAGAAATCTCTCCACAGCTGGCCTGCATGTGCACAATCCCAATGTGGGACTGCACAGAAGAACAACGATGAACAAACAAGCGATGGAACAGAAATATTCCGGAACCCCCAAAATCAAAACAGAAACTTTCTTGGTGCACGCTCCTACTTAATATTATAACATTATTTCCTGACATTTCATGGTTGCACTCATCATCCTGTTTCAGAACTCTGAAGCTGCTTCGGAATTAAGGTATTGTACTTGCTTCGGTATGCTCCGTAAATATTCGGAACATACTGAAGTGAGGGGGGAAACCCCCCACCCCCACGGGGAAACCCCTCCACCCCCACCCACTTACCTGGCAGGAGGGTCTTCTTTGACATCTGGGCGGTGGCAGCACGAGGCTGTGGTGGTCTGGAGCCAGCCAGCTCGGCTCCTCTGCCACTGTGCCACCGCACCGCTGCCTGAGCCTGTGAGGTGGTGGGGAAGGCTTCCTCTGGCCCTTCCTACTCCTAAATTGGCCCGCAGAGCAGCAGCGCCGCAGCAACCATTTGAGGGGCAGGAAGGGCTTTCTCCGCCTCCTCCGGCCCTTCCTGCCCCTCAAATGGCTGCTGGCACGCCGCAGCCAATTGAGGGGCAGGAAGGGCCGGAGGAGGCAGCAGAGGAGCAGGAGCCACCGCTGTCGCTGACAAGGTAGGTGGGGGTGGGGGAATGGGGTGGGAGTGGGATGATGTTTAAAGGGCCCCACCTCTGCTTGCAAGCAGCGGTGGGGCCCTTTAAACTCAGCCCCGAAGCTTTCCGAAGCATTCCGAATGCTTCGGAAAGCTTTGATTAGGGATTTCTGAATCGGGGCCCGAAGCGCACACCCCTATTGGGGACCCATGCCCTAGTTATAAATCTTACAGAAATGTTGGCAAAGATCCATAAATCTTGCAGTATTTATATATGAAGTTGCGAGCTATACTGTAAGGAAGTGGTCTCAAACAGCTGCATTAGTAAAGGGATAAGGAGTGGACTATAGATTTTACTACTATGTACTGTCTGTTGGTGAAACTGTGATACTACTGGATAGTTTCTATGTTGTTTAATATGTCAGTCTCAGAATTGCTTATGCTGTTTTAGCATTTCTTTCACTTTGTATTGGATTACTGTTAGTTTTAAATCTCTGCAAATTTGCATTTATATACCCTATTACATCGTTTATTGAAATGTGCTTGAGATTGAGTGTACTGACTCACACTATGCAATTCACCTTGAGTCTCAGTGACAAAGGTGGACTATAAAAAATAAATACATAAAATTAAGGATCCAGAGAATACCACTGGACAGTGTTATATAAATTTGAACTTGTAAAAATTTCTTTCACAACACTGATGACATTACAGTATATAAGTGGGGACCTGCAAGAACTTGCGGGAGGCATGTCATTTTCTGTACCTCCACCATGTCCTTTCCCTTCCCTGTCCCCCATAGCCTCTACCCCTTTTTCCTGCTTCCTTCTCTCCTTCCCATCCACCTTTGTCTGTCCCCCTGTCTCTACCTTTCCTCCTTTCCCCACCCCCCAACAGTTTCTCTCCTACGGCCCAGTTGTATGGTGCCAGCTGAACCAATACTGGTTGCATGTTGGTGAACTTTCAAGGACTTGCATGGGGTACTTTACTTTTTCCCTGTAGCCCCTTCCCAACACTTATTTCCTTCTGGCAGCCTCCATATGCTCACCTTTCCCTACATCCTTCTCTCATTCAAACCCACTAAACAACTTACATTTTATCTGCCCACTATCTTCATCTAGATTTCTTAATATGCTGCCTTTCTCCCCAGAGGAACCCAAAACAGTTTACATCATTCTCGTCTCCATGTTATCTTCACAACAACTCTGAGAGTTAGATTAGGCTGAGGGCGTGTGACTGATTCAAAATCATCCAGTGAGCTTTCACAGCAGAGCAATGATTCGACCCTCAGTCTCCCACATCCTACTCTGGAACATACTAATCACTACACTCACTGGCTTTTGTGGGGAAGAGGCTGCTGTTGAACAGTAGCAAGCAGCCAGTCCTGGATAAGAGATACAAGTGTTACTATGCACCCCCTTCCCAGATGTGTGCTGTCTACTTTGACTCCATTTTGGCTAGATTCATTGTGGTAGCCATTTCAGGAGCTAGCTATGCCATACTTTGGAGAAGGTAAGCCCAGGGTTTCCTCAGGCTATGCTAATAAGTGGCCATAACTTTGGACAGGAGACTGATTTACTGGTAGAATACTTGCATGCCTACCCATTGCCACAGGGGCTTGCACCCACCTAGACCTTTCAATGTAATCTCATCTGCAAGGACAAGTCTTCCTCTGCACAAAATCTGATTATTATCAAGCCATATTATCGTATGGCTGTATCTGAAGAAGTGAACTGTGACTCATGAAAGTTCATACCCTACCACAAATTTTGTTAGTCTTACAGGTGCTACTGGACTCTTGCTCTTTTCTATTTATATTGATCCTGTCTGAATGTCTCCTATCAACCTGTTACAGGCATGGGCAAAGCCTCCATCCTGCCAGCTTTATTGTCCACTCTGCTTAGAGGCAATAAGCTTTCTGTTACCTTTCTGGGAAACCTTGTGCCTTTTGGAGCTTTGATACGTCCGCAGCTGGCCTGCGCATGCACAGTTCCCATGTGGGACTGCACAAAAGACACAACGATGAACAATTATTTCTTTGATATTCTTTTGTGCGGGCTCCTATAACTATTGCTGTTTGGCTAGCCAAAGGCAGGCAGCCTAATCTCCTCTGCTGGCTCAGAGGCTGCCCAATCCACTCTTCTCCTCTGGAACTAGCCATCTTTTTCCCTTAGTACCTTCAGATATCCTGCCTGAGGTCTTCCTCTTTCAACCTCTGGACCATTAAAAAAACAGGGTTTCTCACCTGTAACTGTTGATCGTCGAGTCTCTTCTGTGCAGACACACATTGGGACTGCGCAGGCGCAGGCCAGCCGCGGAAAAGATTTTTCTAGCTCTAAGAGATGTGAGGGGGACGTTCGGATCCACCGCGCATGCGCGCCGGTGTTCCCGCCAATTTTGAATGCATATATATCCGAACGTCCCCGGCATTCCCTCAGTTCACCTGAGCCGCCGGAGAAACAATGGAAGAAACCAAGCACTCACAGCGGGGCAGGCGGGAGGGAATGTGTGTCTGCACAGAAGAGACTCGACGATCAACAGTTACAGGTGAGAAACCCTGTTTATCGTCTTCGTCCTTCTGTGCAGCCCCACATTGGGAGAGTAACTAGCATCTCACCAATGGGGGCGGGTGTGAGTGTCTACTTGAACAAGGACTGCAGGACAGCTGTGCCCACAGCCGAGTCACGTCGTGCATGCACATCCACAGAATAGTGCTTGATGAAAGTGTCTGCAGTGGACCATGTCGCAGCTTGGCAGACGTCCCGGAGCGGCACTCCTCGTAGGAAGGCAGCAGAAGCAGCTTGCGCTCGAGTGGAATGAGCGGTAACCAACAAGGGACACTGGACTCCAGCATGCTGATAGCAAAGTTTAATCGTAGACACAATCCAGCGAGAGATGGACTGGGCAGAAGCAGGTGAGCCCTTGCGAGGGCCAGAGTAACACACAAACAGGGCCGGAGACTTCCTGAAACATTTGGTGCGGTGCAAATAAAACAATAAAGCACGCTTTACATCCAATGTGTGTAGTGCTCGTTCCCCTGGGGATGAAGGTGTTGGAAAAAAGGAAGGGAGGAACACCTTTTGCTGTAGGTGAAACCTTGAGACTACCTTGGGCAGAAACTCCATGCTAGTGTGGAGCATGACAGTACCAGGGAAAAACTGCAGGAAGGGAGGGTCACACCGCAGGGCAGACAGCTCCCCAACACGCCTAGAGGACGTGATTGCCACCAGGAAAGCCACCTTCTGAGTGAGCAAAGGCAGGGGACAAGAAGATAGAGGCTCAAAGGGCTGGAGCATCAGCTGGGAGAGAACCAGGGAGAGACTCCATTGTGGAATGGGATGGGCCCTAGGAGGGAAGGTCTTGAACAGGCCCTTCAGGAACTGCTTGGAAAGCCAGTGAGTAAAAACTGTCTTCCCATCAATCTGCTCATGGAAGGCAGAGATTGCAGCCATGTGGACCTTAATACTGGAAAACGCAAGGCCCTGGGAGCAGAGATCCAGGAGGTAGTCCAGGATGACAGGGAGCGGGCAACTAAAGGGAGAAACCCCCTTTGGGGCCAACCACCGGGAAAAACGTGACCACTTCCTCTGGTAGGACAACCTGGTGGACGGTTTCCGGGCATTCAAGATCACCCCAAGCACCCCAGAAGAGAGGTTCATTCCCGGTTGCCCAGAAGCCAGGCAGCCAGATTCAGTACAGCCACATCGTGATGCCACACCCCGTCCCTGGTTAAGAGGTCCGGGGCGTGAGGCAGGGGGAGGCATCGCCCCTGGGACAGGGAGAGCAAAAGGGGGAACCAATCCTGGCGAGGCCACCGAGGGGCAACGAGGATACAGCGGGTTCGGTAGGCCCTGACCCTGGAAAGAACCTTGTACAGGAGCGGAAAGGGCGGGAAGGCATAAAAGAGCCCTGGGGACCAAGGTATTTGGAAGGCATCCCCTAGGGAGTGGCGGCCAATGCCGGCCCGGGAGCAGAACAGCGGGGCCTGTTTGTTGCGGGCAGTGGCGAAGAGGTCGACCAACGGCGTGCCCCATGTGCGGAAAACCTGGTCGAGGTAAACCCTGTTTAGGGACCACTCGTGCTGAGGCAGAAACACCCTGCTCAGCGCATCCGCCGAGGTGTTGAGATCCCCGGCAATGTGCACGGCTCTGGGAAGGACGTTGTTGACCATGGCCCAATTCCATAGAGTTGTTGCCTCCTTGCAGAGCTTGAGCGAGACCGTCCCTCCCTGCTTGTTGAGGTAGTAGCAGGCCGTGGTATTGTCCGACAGGACCTGAACCCTCCTGTTCCGAATGGCATCTGCAAAAGAAGCGAGGGAGTAACGGATCGCCCTAAGCTCAAGAAGGTTGATATGCATGGATGCCTCAGATGGGGACCAGATGCCCTGAGCCGAAAGCTGTCCACAGCGCCCCCCCCATCCCAAGTTGGAGGCATCGGTATAAACCGTGACCTCGGCTAGGAAGGGGCCGAAAGGACAACCTTCAGACAGGTTCCCAGGGACAGTCCACCAGGCCAGAGAGCGCAGCACCACCCTGGGGATGGAAAACCTCTGGTGCTGACCCATGGTGAGGGGGTTGTACCTCCGGACAAACCAGTTTTGCAGAGGCCTCATACGCAGGCGCGCAAAGAAAACCACCCCTGTGGTGGAGGCCATAAGGCCCAACAGAGTCTGAACCAAAAGGGCAGTCTGATACCGGCAATGCATAAAATGCCGGGCCAAAGCGGAAAGCCTGGCCAACCGGTCAGGGGGCAGGTAGGCTCTACCCAGCAGGGAATTGAAATGGACCCCAATAAACCTAATGGCCATGCCTGGGGTCAGGATAGACTTATCCCCATTAACCACCAAGCCCAGCCTAGCCAGCACGGACAAAGTGAGGGCAATATGGGCCTGGAGAGAGTCAGGCGAGGGTCCCACCAGGAGCCAGTCATCCAAGTACGGGTAGATAAAGCAACCCTGGGACCGCAGGTATGCCACTACGGTGGCCATGCACTTTGTGAAGACTCTGGGTGCAGAGGCTAGCCCGAAGGGCAACACTGTATATTCATACACAGAATTCCCATACACAAACCGCAGGTATTTCCTGTGGCCCTCAAATATAGAAATGTGGAAGTAGGCATCCTTCAGGTCTAGAATGGCCAGCCAGACGCCCACTTCCAGGAGTTCCATGACTCGCGCCAGGGTCAGCATGCGAAACTTCTCAGCCTTCAAATAACCATTGAGGCCTCGAAGGTCTAAGATGGGCCGGGAACCTCCACCCTTTTTATCCACAAGGAAGTATCTGGAGTAAAATCCCCATGGGGAAGTAGAGACATTGACCACCCGGACAGCACCTTTGGTAACCAACTCCATAACATTATTGTGTAACACAACATCACAACATGGAGAACAACGGGGAGGGAGAGAGAGAGGGGGTGCATCCGTAAACATTAACTTGTAACCATGGGCCACAATGGACAGGACCCAAGCGTCAGAAGTAACACGTTGCCAACAGGGCAAAAAAGGTCGAAGCCTGTCCAGAAACTGGGCAGCAGAGGAAGCACCCTCGG
The DNA here is from genome assembly GCF_028583425.1 of Eublepharis macularius. Taxonomy (NCBI): domain Eukaryota; kingdom Metazoa; phylum Chordata; class Lepidosauria; order Squamata; family Eublepharidae; genus Eublepharis; species Eublepharis macularius. Next base: position 69,736,624 of record NC_072798.1, read on the forward strand.
AGGCCAACGGGGGAGCGTTCAGGCGCAGTCAGAAGACCGAGGGCTTCTGCGCCGAGGTCGAAGGCTTGGGCGAAGAGGGCTGTTGCCTGCCCTTGGACCGGCCGGAGCGCCTGGAAGGGTGACGCTGCTGGGCAGAGTAGGATCGGTGACCGTAGGACTGGCCCGAGAAGAAGCGCCCTTGACGCTGCTGGTAAGGCTGGTAAGGGGTCTGGTAGGATCGGAACCGACCATAGCGATACCTCGGACCCGACGACTGGGCTGAGGGGGCGACCCCGAGGGACTTGGCCGTCTGCTGATTCTTCTTCATCAGGGAGAGGGACTCATCCGTCTTCTCCGAGAAGAGCTGGGGCCCCTCGAACGGGAAGTCCTCCACCTTCGCCTTCTTCTCTGGAGGCAGGGCCGTGGACCGGAGCCAGGCGTGCCGACGCAGGACCACCGAAGTTGCCATCGCTCGCGCTGCAGAGTCGGCGGCGTCCTTGCCAGCTGTCATTTGCTGTTTTGACAGCTTCACGGCCTCGGCTTGGAGGGCCTTAACCAGGTGGCGGCGATCCTCCGGGAGGTCGGAGAGGTAAGAAGACAGCCTCTTCCACAGGAATAGATTATAGGATCCCATTATGGCCTGGAAGTTGGCAATACGGAATCCCAGAGACGCGGATGAGTAGAGTTTCCTGCCCACGCCATCCAGCTTCCTGCCTTCCCGGTCCGCCGGGGCCGACGAGGAACCGGAACGGAACCGAGCCTGACCCTCCTCAGCCACGATCGACGAGGGTTTCGGGTGATTGAAGAGGTACGGGCAATCATCTTGCTTTAAACGGTAGTACCGTTCCACCTTCTTTGCCGTCGCGGACAGGGACGCCGGCGCCTGCCAGAGCGCGAGAGCGTTATCAACAAAATCCTCCACAGGGGGAAACGCCACCGACGCGGGGGACCCGGAATACAGCGCCTCCAGCAGCTTACTCTTGGGCTTGGAGGTCGTGGAGGAGACGTCTATCTCCAGCGCGGCGGCCATCCGCACCATTTGTTCGGAGAATAGCCTGTAATCGTCATTCGGGGACGATGAGCGGGGCCCACCCACGGTGTCATCCGGGGAAGGATCCGAGGCCGCGTCTGAAGAGCACTCCGACGGTGACGCCAGACCTTCATCATCCTCGGAATCCGAAAACTCCGGCGAGGTTTGCGTCGGAACCGAAGACCGGTGAGCGGTCGGGGCCGACGGATAAGTTGCAGGAACCGGCGGTCGCAGAGGTAAGCCCGGAGGTGGAGGAGCGGGTGCTGGGAGCCCGACTGGCTGAGCCGGAACGGAGACCATCGGAACCGACGGATGTTGCAGGAAGGGCAGCGACTGCTGGAACCACGCCACAAAATCCTGCCAGGAGGTCATGTTCCCAACCCCCGCGACCGGCTGGCAAGGGGGCAGAGGAGCAGGCACCGGGGCAGGCCAGCGAAGAGGCATCGGAACCGACGAGGTAGACGGCAGTGGAACGGAGGCCTCTGAAGGCGCCGGGGCGGACGGCAGGGAGCGCTCAAAAGATTGGAACGGATCCGGGAAAGGCGGAAACGGCACAAATTCCTCGGGAACCGACGGAGGAGGCGTGCAAGGAGGCGACGGGGTGTGGAGACTCACCACATCGTCGGGTATCAGGACTGGTTCGGCCGGAGAACCAGGCAGCACAGTCGGAGCTGGGGACAATGCACGGTCCTTGGCCCTCGACTTCGCCTTGGCCTTCTTGGACGGGGGCTCCGAAACAGCCTCCCGAACCGAAGGCTTGGAGGAGGACTTCGGCTTGGGCGCGGAACGCTTCTTGGCCTTCCGGCTCGAAGGACGATCCCCGGAACCGGAATCAGGACGGGCCTCCGGAACGGGTTGCCCCGTCGGTTCCGAGGGGAGCGGCTCTGGCGACTTACGAGACGGCGCCGGTGACGGAGCGGCGGAGCGCGGCCTATCTCCCGAAGAGCCTGACGGCTTGGGGGGGAGAAGGTTGGCATCCCACAAGAAGGCACGGAGCCTGGCCTTCCGATCACTCCTTGCCTTCGGAGTGAAGGACATACAAATGGAGCAGCGCTCGACAACATGCCCCTCGCCCAGGCAGATGAGGCAGAGCTCATGGCCGTCCGAATGGGTCATCTTAGTGCCGCATTTATGACACTTTTTAAACAAAGATGTCTGCGACATAATGAACGGTATCTCCCGACAGATGACAAGGGGAAAAAACCGACCAGCAGAAGAAACGATCCAAAACTCCGAAGAGACGCTTGAAACGAACGCTAGACAATAAGAACCTTTTCGACGGCGGCGAAAAAGGAACTGAGGGAATGCCGGGGACGTTCGGATATATATGCATTCAAAATTGGCGGGAACACCGGCGCGCATGCGCGGTGGATCCGAACGTCCCCCTCACATCTCTTAGAGCTAGAAAAATCTTTTCCGCGGCTGGCCTGCGCCTGCGCAGTCCCAATGTGGGGCTGCACAGAAGGACGAAGACGATCAAGTGTTCTACACAGCTCAGCAGACTGAGGACAGGTAAACTCCTTCTCTGTTCACTCCTTTCCTCTGAAAACTCTCCTTTCTTCTCCCCCCTCCCCGTCATGGCCATTCCCAGGTGCAGAGTTCCCTCTCAGCCAGAGGCTTGGTTTCCTTTAAATTTATCTCCTCTCATGTAACTCTTCATATACATGTCCCTTTGAACACAACAGTTGTTCTGTTCTTATGCTTTTTAATTCCTGCACCCCTATATCTCCCTCAATAAATTCTAAACCTTGCTTTGGAAAATACTTGGTTGTTTTGTGGTTACTGGTAGCCTATTAGAGGCACTTTGAGCTTGCCTGTCCACTATCCAGGTGAAAGATCCCTAAATCACATGTTCTGCTCCCCCTAATTTGCAAGTATGTCAGTTTTCCAAGCTAGCCAGGCTCAGGAATTGGGAAGAAGTTCACCCCTGACACTGAGCTTGAGTCCTCCAAATTGGTTATGGTTCTGGGTGAGTGTCCCAATTTTTTAAGGTTTCAGATTTTTCTGCAAACCTGGGGCCTTTTTCAGATGTGTAGGAAGTTCTGTCTTATCTGTTCATGGCACCAGTCTCTGGATTTTGCAAGACTAAGTTTTTCCAGGTATGCTATCAGAAAAAAAGGGGACAAATTAAATTCGCGCACAACTTACAGTTCTGTCCAATACTAGCTTTTTATGCATGTTTGTGAACAGTGATGCAATAAACACTAAAAACATGCAAAAAGTGAGTTAATATGGATGTACCCTGGCATTACTGTTGGCTGTCCAATGCTAGCATAACAAATCAAAATTCTACTGCATGCACTTAATTTAATGTTGATATTAGTGTATGATATTAATGACGGACAGCAAAAAAATGCACAACTATACTACTGGAGATAATGCTGAAAGGAAAAAATGAATTGGCGCAACCTAATCCTGTCCCTAGAGAGGAAAAGGGGCCGAGCTAGATTAGCTGAAAGGCTGAAACGGCTCCCTGGAATCGATATTATCTTGGATCCTAAAACTGTATACAGAGCAGAGAGCTTTGCCACCTTACCACTTATGCCCCTTGCACTCCAAGCTCTTCATGAATGTCAAGGGAACAATGTAGGGAGTAAAATTAAAAAGAGTCCAGTAGCACCTTTAAGACTAACCAATTTTATTGTAGCATAAGCTTTCAAGAATCACAGTTCTCTTCGTCAGATGCAGAACTGTGATTCTCGAAAGCTTATGCTACAATAAAATTGGTTAGTCTTAAAGGTGCTCCTGGACTCTTTTTGATTTTACTACTACAGACTAACACGGCTAACTCCTCTGGATCTATGAATGTAGGGAGTGGCACAAGAGATTCAGTACAAATCCACCCCATTCCTAGTTTTTAGAATCCAAAAAATTATCTCTTCAATACTGTTTTCCCAGTAATGTTCTGAAGCCACTGCCAAGTCTTCTCCAGTTCTTAAAATCCTACTGCTACTAAAATTCTACTGTTACTATCTTCCAATTTATTTAATAACAATTGTTGGAACTAAAACTGTAACAAAGACTGAATATGACTGCAATCCAGATTTGAAAGAAAGCTGGCACATCTTAGTCACGGTGTTAATTAAAAAAAAAATCTCTACAGGTCAGCCATCAGTAGCCCTTAAGGAGTGCCATCTGGTTCCCTGTTGCCAGTCTGAGATGGAAAAGAGTTATATGGCTGTACGTACATCATCTGTGACATTGAGGCTTGGTGGCAAACCATAGGGGGCATCAGGTTTTGTGGCAACAAGCGTGCACACGAACACCATACCTCCTTGAAAGAGTGACTATGTTGCAAAATCACATTTCTGATTGGGGCCTTTTGTCTTGCCTAAAATCTGAAGAATAGTTGTATTTTATTGACTGAAAAAAGAGCTGAGCAATTCAGCCTACCTGGGTAAATTATACATGATAAGGAAGTATCATTACCTGTTGGATTTACAATGAAGGTTAGTGTAAGTAGTTAAAAGGGGTGGAGAGAGAGATGAACCATCTCTAAATTTTTCACTGTCCACTAAACTAGTACGAAGCACATGTGGCCAGCCAGGTCCAAAATTTAACAGATTCTTTCCCCATGACCATGAAAGGAGGAGAATTAACTTTATAAATGTTCTTTATATTGTGTGAACTAGTTTGAAGTTAATACTCCTTTGACATAAAGTAAGAAAATGTGCCTCTGCGGTTGCTGTTTTTTTTGTGTATCTGATCGTATGAGATAAAACAGATTTAAGGAATAGAAAAAAAATTCTAAGATGAACTCCATATTCCCTGATCTGTTCAATTTGCCAATTTTTGCTTTTTTATTATCATCACTGCATGATTTCTTGAAATAAATAAAACTTAATGAATTTAAAAACTGGAAGTTATTTTCTTAATATACTCTTACTGAAAATCAGCAATCAATCTCTTCTATCTGTAACAATATGACTAAAGTGAAATCCTATTTAGAATTACTTCAGTTTACATCCACTGATTTCAATGGACTCAGATGGGAGTAATTCTACATAGGATTACACTGGAAGTCACATACGGCATCTGCTGCTTAGAAAAGGTTGCTCTCTACTGGAAAGCTTGCAAACTGCGACATCAACTTTGCAAAAGTATGAGTTTTAAAAAGAAAAAAAAACCTGAAGTAAAAAAAGTCATAATACAACAAATAAATGCATGTGATTTTTCAAGTAACATGATACCCTAGACAGAGTTGTCAAGGATAAATATGTGTTTCTGTGAATTATAGTTTTAGAGGCTTGTCATGTTTTATGAGTAAGCTAACTTTCTCATAAAATCCTGCTTGTGTCTCATCATAACTGATACAACAAGGGTCTTTTTTCAGCGGGAACGCGGTGGAACGGAGTTCCAGCACCTCTAGAAAATGGTCACATGGCCGGTGGCCCCACCCCCTGATCTCTAGACAGAGGGGAGTTTAGATTGCCCTCCGCGCCACTGGCACGGAGGGCAATCTAAGCTCCCCTCTGTCTGGAGATCAGGGGGCAGGGCCACCAGCCATGTGACCATTTTCACCGAGGGAGATTTAAACTTTTAAAAATTCACCCCTTGTTCCAGCTGATCCAAAGTGATGTCATTGTGTGGTCCTGAGTTCTACCACTGAGTTCCACTACCTCTTTTCCCAGAAAAAAAGCCCTGGATGCCAACTATTAAGATTTCCTAAACAACACATATTATCAAAAAGAGTCCAGTAGCACCTTTAAGACTTACCAATTTTATTGTAGCATAAGCTTTCGAGAATCAAGTTCTCTTTGTCAGATGCATGATACAGGTCTGCATCTATAACACGTATTATTGACTCCCTTAAAGGGAAAATGTTTCCTAAAATGTTGAAGGCTACTAAAGTTAGAGTATTTTGCATAATTAAAACCTTATAGTTGCAATGAAAAGTAACAATGAACAAAGAAACAATATTACCGTTAAGTACAGACCACGCTTGGATGGGGCAATGGTCACTGCACAGCTCTGTCTACATGAACTGCATGATACACACAGGTTTTTTTCATTCTGCATAAGCCTTAACAGAAACAATACCAAGTACACATGCAAGCCAACTGACAAAGTAGGCATTGTACACATATTATTATTTATCTCATTTAAACCCCACTTATCTCCTCAATGAGGACCCAAAGTGGCTCATCTTCTCCATTTTACCCATTATAATCTGGGACGTATATGGTCCCAAGTGCAGGTAGTCTCCAGTACCTGACTTTCTGAGGGTCAAATTACATTGCTTAGATTAACGGATCACTCTGAGATGCCAGGTAGGGGTATGCATGGTTTCCAAATGCCAAAACAAAGGGCACCAGAAGACTAGGGGACAACATATAAAGGGTCTTCATATTTTTCTGATTAGGAGCAGTCTTTTATGTCTGAGTATATTCGGCGGTTTAACACAGATATAATCCAAAGTATAAAGAAAGATCTGTATAATCACTATTAAACAGAAGAAAAGTTTACAGCAAATCGCTAGCAGTGATCAGGAAACATTTCTGAAGGCCTGAAATGCAGAAGACACAAATATTGTAAGTATTCCATAAAATGTTTTACTATAAATGGTTAGTGTAAATATTTCATAACACGTTAATAATTTTAATGTAGTCAGGCCCTGCCTCTAGTCCTTCACATTGCTAACTTGTCTTTTTCTTCCATGAAATTTTCAGTTCCTACCGGGTTAAGTCAGGTACAGCACACCTGCCAAAGTTCACAGGAATCTAACTTTTGTGGCAACTGGCAATTGTTTTATTTTAAAGAGATTAGTTTAAAAAAACTCTTTTTAATAATAAAAACCAGCTGACTTCAGGCATCATGAACAAGCCTCTGATTTGTTCATGACAAGCACAAAAGTCACCTTATTGTCTTGATTGCAGGCTCCCTCCCTTCTCCCTGATCTATGAAGCCTGGAATCAAATTATTTGCACTGATGTTCAAATGCGGGCTCCTGAGCAAACTCAAGCAAGCATACTATTAGATGACAATTATACTGGGTGTTCTAACATGCCCTGATTAAGTAACTAGCAGGGCACAGAATTTTTCTATACATGACTCAATTATTTCCTGTTTTTTTAAAAAAAAAACCTCACGTCTGGACTATACAGGCATAAAAAACAAATGCCACTGTGTCAATTTTCTAAGTGAAAGTGAAAACTTCAGATGAAATAACCATGCCAGAATTCTTCATTCTGTCTCACCAATGAATGCACATTGTTTTAAGTTAACCACTGGTTTAAATTAATTCATTTTGAACTTTGGGGGTATCAGATTTAAACTCAGTATCTGTTCAGCCACTAGTAAGCACTGTACATTTAAAGAATAAATATATGCTAAAAATACATATGCCCAAAGTATACATAGGAATTATCTTCATCTAATTCTGTGAATCATCAGATAATGAAGAGCTTCACATCCTACAATACTATATAGTCACAGTGAGTAAAACCTTGTATTAAAAGCATTCCACTGATTTCATTTTCCTCAATTTTTCATGGTTCCCCCACCCCACCCCAGACCTTCTCCAGTTCCTACAGATCTTTATAATGTCCATACTCTGGCTGTCAAGGCAGGAAATGAACTAAAAGAGGAGGGCAACCTCTAATGTAGGTGTTCCCAGTGTGATGCCCATGGGTAATAAAGTGCACCAATACCTTTCCTGGTCCTTGAAATGTTTTTTTATAGAAAGTGTGCAGGACCAGATGAGATTAAATCCAGCAGGGTTTCTAATTAGCCAGTGGAGATCTGATTGTCTGAGCAGATTCAAAAAAACATTGCTTTTGACAGCAACTGCCACCACAAGGATCGTCACTGAAGTGACTGAAGGTGACTATATGCAAGAAAATATTTTAAAATAAATGTTCATTTTAAAATGCATCCCGTTAAGCAGAGCTTCTGCCTGAAATGTTACTATTAGAGTTTTGCATAACCTCACTTCCTGTCATTTTGTGGTTGTGGCAGCCATTTTGCTGTTGTGCCCAACAACCTGAGTCAGAATTCTAAAGGTGCCTGCAGGATCAAAAAGATTGGCACCCTGCCTTAGTGGCAGACAGAGAATTCCCACTCTGCCATGGAAGCTTGCTTGAACTGGTCGCACATTCTCAGCCTAAGCTACCCCACAGGTTGAAGGAAATGAAATGAAAATGATGTAAGCTGCTTTGGGTTCTCGTTGGAGAGAAAGGAAAGGGTATAAATGAAGCAAATAAATAAATAAAACTGCAACTTTCTTCCTCCAGGGCTGCTATAACATGATCCCATCTGCCAAGTATACCCTTCTGCTTCTTCAAGGGAGAATATGCAAGGTCTGTTTACCAGTACAATTTTATCTAATTGTCAGTAACGGCTAAAGTTACAGTATGGGGGTAAACAGCACACATGAGACTATTAAGCGCTCCAAAGATTCACCTCCTCACACCACCTATGCCCAATCCAGACATCTTATGAAAGTATGTCAGCATCAACCAGCTAATTATTAGTTATTTTTATGTGAACCAGAATTTCTTCCTGTTCTGTCCCTTGCATTTATACCCCCCTTTCCATCAAAGACCTCCATCAAGGTCTGTATATACAGTTTCCACCATATCTCCATCAATCCCTGTGTGATAGATCAGGCTGAAAGATAGCGATGGCCCAAACATTACTTCCTACATATCCTGTTCAATACAGGGGCTATTAAATTTATAGCCATACACCAGTGGCACCTCACATAGCTTTCTGGGGTCCCAAGCCCCTGGAAGTTTGTCCCCCTAGTCCCTTCTCTCAATAGACCTCCACCCATCCACCACCTAAACAATATCCACCTTTTTCCTCTGAAGTAATTTAATGTTCTGAACAATATGCAATCACTAATACCACGAAGAATGGAGAAAGTTCTGATACAGAGTACTATCTCTCTTAGTGTTACTCCAGCTGTGAACTGCAATATGCTCACATTTTCAGAATTAGCCAGTAAGTGCTTCAATGAGCTAATCTCTATAAAATTAGTATTCAAAAAGTTATTTCTTGTTGACTCCAAGATAAACCATAGCATTTCTTATAAGAGAAGATCAACAACAGATCACAGATTTGTTCAGCTTATAAATCTTCAATGCTCATATGCTGTACAGCACCGCACAAAAACTGAATGAGACAAAGGCTTGGTTTCACATAGACCAAGAAGTTGTTTGATTACAAACCTGTCTTCTACCACTATTCTACTCCCGTAGGTATCTACCAAGTTCCTATCCAACTATGTCCCTACAGCATGAAATTCCTCCCCAGTTTCACACTTGACACTCCTCCTTTGCCCAGTGGTGCCTGCTGAAATTATGTTGGCTACCTCGGAAGCTCCACTATGTTCTGTGCCTGCTCTGAAATTATTCCCATTGCAATTACTTTACTTACAATTGTAGTCATCATCTGACTATAGCAAGCAATCTCATAATTCTTTGCACAGAGTCATTTTTTTAACAAAGAAGAGAAGGGCATTTTACAGATGACATATAGCCTGGGGCAGGATTTAATTATGCATTTGATGAGTACATCAACAAGTTACATAAGCCATTCCAAATTCTTTCCATCCAATACTTTCTTTATGATGTTCGTCTAAATTATCTTAAACTGAGTATTGTACCAAGCTTAAGTGCATTTAAGATTTCCTCAACTATACACACTTCAGAAACATGACCAATAACATCAACACTCGAGTCAGAAGCAATTTTACAAGGATGTTGTCCGGGGTCTGAGCCCCAGCCCCCAGACTTGACAAGAGGGAACAGCAGGGGACAAAAGGGTGGCAGCAACTCCACCCCCCAAGCCGGCAACCAGGGCCAGAACCTACCTACTCCATGGGGAAGGGGCAAAAGGCCAGTACCTCAGAGGGGTGGAGGGGGCAAGGAGAAACCAGCCAGCCCCACCCTCCAGGGGGAAGAGAGGGGGCTAAGCAGGCCGGAGGGAAAGGGACACAGCAGGGAGAAGGTGGGTCCAGCAGCAGCAACCCAAGCAGAGCCCTTACCTGGCAGGGAGAGGACGCCGCCGCTGCAGCCCAGAGCCACACCATGGCTAGAAGACAGCAGCCTGGCTCAGGAGTTGCTAGAAGCCAAGCCTCTCCAGGGGGGGCTGCCACAGGCATTCTGGGGGAGGAGATGGGTAACCCCGCCCAGCATTGCTGAGCAGGCAGCGCAGAAGCTGGCTAAGGCAGCTCCTCGTGAGCAGGGCCAGGCAAGCCCAATAGCACAGAGGCTGGCTGGGGCAGCTCCTCGTGAGCAAGGCCAGGCAAGCTCAATAGCACAAGGGCTGGCTGGGGCAGCTCCTCGTGAGCAGGGCCAGGCAAGCTCAGTAGCTCAGAGGCTGGCTGGGGCAGCTCCTCGTGAGCAAGGCCAGGCAAGCTCAATAGCACAAGGGCTGGCTGGGGCAGCTCCTCGTGAGCAAGGCCAAGGAGCCCTCAGCTGGGGATGGCTCACACTCAACCCCACCCTGCCAGCATGGCAAAAGGGCCCAGGAGGGATTAGTGGTTGGAGGGAAACACCTGGAGGAATGCACAGCTGGACCCAGTCAGGAGAGGGAACAAGCCTGGAAGGAGGGCGGGGTGGAGAAAGGAAACCCTATAAAGGGTGGCTGGGAAGAGCTCTGTGGTGGTGGGTGTGAGTGAGGAGTGATGATGTGGAGTGAGAGCAGTAGGATGCAAGGGTGGAGGCTTGGAGGAGAGTTCTGGAAGGAGGAGATGGAGGACACAGAGGGTAAGCAGGCCAGGTTGAGCAGGCCAGCGAGTGGACTGAGAGGGAGTCTGGGTGAGGTATACCGCCCCTCCTTCCACAGAGCAGGGTCCTGCAGAGTCCCTGGCCCCCCTGTGACGTCAGGAGCAGACCGCCCAGTGCCACGCCCAGCGGCAGCTGCGGCAAGCCCTGACAGATGTGTTTCACTGAATTCAACAGCACATATTTCCAAGTGCACTTTGAGTAGTCAACTTTGTACTGTAAGAGCTTACATACTGGATTTTATTTAAGAACATTTTTTATAATAGCTACTTGAAATATTCTTAATTTCAACTTTCCTTTTTAATTTGTTACAATGGTTCACGCTGTTTATTATGTATAATATAATGGATGCTGGGGTCTCAGGGACATAACAATTAGCAGAATACAATTAGTTTTTATTATAAATAATAATAATAGTCCGCCTTTCTCACTGAGATCCAAGTCAGATTACATAGTGTGAGTGAAAGTACAATATAATCAACAGCTAGGACATTCGATGAGCAAAGTACAATAACGAACAACAGTATGGACATTCAGGAAAACAGATACAACAGAGAATGGTAGCAGAGAAACTTTAAACAAACATAAAGCTAAGCACAGAGATGAAACAAAGCATAACTAATTTCCATGGTACGTTAAGCAGAGTGAAAACTCCTTTAGAAGGGGCATATCTATACTAGCATTGAGCCCCGTAGCGCAGAGTGGTAAGCTGCAGTACTGCAGCCCAAGCTCTGCTCACGACCTGAGTTCGATCCCGGCGGAAACTGGGTTCAGGTAGCCGGCTCAAGGTTGACTCAGCCTTCCATTCTTCCGAGGTAAAATGAATACCCAGTTTCCTGGGGGTAAAGTGTAATGACATAATAATAGCAAGAATCCAATACAAAATAGAAAAAATACTGAACATAATCAATTCTAGGACTAGTATTAGACAACATGGAGCACTGGTGGAACATAGGAGTACATATTTAAAGCAGCAGATATGTAAGGCAATATAGTGATGAAGTCTATGGTCCCTAACACATTAGCGAAGCATCTGAGATCCCATCCCTACAATACAGCCCTCCCATTTGAGTAAAAAGCCTTTTTGAATAGTTCGGTTTTGCATCATTTACGAAAAGCCAGGAGAGTGGGAGCTCTTCTGACTTCCTCAGGCAGGTCATTCCACAGGATAGGGGTCACCACAGAGAAAGCCCATATACAGGCTGCTACTGACTTCACCCGTGTGCAGCCTGGCACCTGCAGGAGACCCTGTTCAGATAAGCGAAGTTGCTGTGGAAGAACATAGGGAGGGAGACGGTCCCGTAGGTATGCCGGACCAAAGCCATGAAGAACTTTGTATGTAATAACTAATACCTTGAACTGAGCACGGTAACTGATGGGTAGCCAGTGGAGCGATTGTAGGATGGGAGTGATGTTCATGCTCCTGCTCGCTCTTGATAACAGCCGAGCTGCAGCATTTTGCACTAACTGGAACCTCCTAGTTAACTTAGGTGGGAGACCTATGTATAGAGCATTACAATAGTCAAGCCTTGATGTTACCATAGCATGGATCCAAGTGGCCAGGTAAGCCGTGTCAAGATAAGAAGCCATCTTCCAGGCTCCAGTGAGGTTGTAGAAAGCATTTTTTGCCTCTTCCTTAGCTTGTTTTTCTAGTAATAATGCTGGATCCAGTATAACCCCTAGGTTATACTGCATTCTGCACCAGCTGGAGTCTCCAAGTTGACTTTGAGAGGAGACCTATGTAGATTGTATTGCAGTAGTCTAGTCTCGATGTTACTGTGCCATGAATCCAGGTTGTGAAATGTTCTAAAATGTATTATTGAATTATGCTAGAAATTGAGATGATTATCTGATTCATTTTAAGCACATTTCATTATTTTTTTCTAAATGCAGAATGCAAGGCTTAAGCCTCTGAATTCTCAGTTGAAATCTCAGCTCACTGGAAAAAGCAGCTCTCTCATAGTTCCCTAACTTGACATACTAATAAAGGCAGCTTAGCTCACATGATTGCAGGATGTCAAATACAATACAGTATTTTAAACATAACGAAACCTTTATCAATACAAGAAAAATCTCACCTAATGACAAACTATATCTGAGGTGCAGGCAAGTGCCAGCTTCAGCTACCTTCACCACACTTGGCCTTTGTTTCCTCTAATGTACTTCTTTTCAGTCATTTGTTTCCTCCACACTTCTCAGCACTCGTGCCTCTGGCTGCCCTCTGCACCCTGTACATCAGCAATATATACCTGATGGTGTATACTTGCAACCTCTACTACTGTTCATCTGTTCTGATCTTCATCTCTGACCTCAGGTTTGTCTTCTCTGAGCTTTCATTAATTTACTTTGTCTACAGAATTCACCACCACCACCACTCCTCTGCCTCTTCAAACTCACCCCTTTGGATAGACAGTGTGGACTCAGCTATTGGCTGCTGCTGTCGCACAGACACTTAAGCCAATGTACTCTAACCTTGCTGAGTTTACTCATATTGCAGTTTCTAGGAGCAATAATTCTCCCCCTAAAAACTGCAGGCTGACTAAACTCAGCCCATTACTTCTCCTCCCAACCCCACGCGACTTCTTTGACAGACAAAGCAAACAATGAAAAAGCAAAATGGCAGACACAAGGACATGGAGCATAACAGGGCAAGAAAGATTTTGCAGCCAGACCTAGTAAGGTATCTCCCTAAAACAGTGAGATAATACAAGAATTCTACCAGTGCTAAATAAAGGTACAATAGAAAATGGTGCTAATTCTATATACATCTATCTACACAAAAAATCCTCTCAAACATAGAAAGCAGTTTCCCAACATTAAATTACATTCTTCTACACAAATCAAATACTTTGTTTATTTAGATATTTATACCCCACATTTCTTCCCAATGGTGATCCAAAACAGCTTACATCATTCTTTCCTCCTCCAGTTTATCTTTGTAACAACAATGCTATGAGGTAGGTTAGGCTGAGAGAGAATGACTGGCCCTCAAACAAATTCCTTTTGGGGCCTTTTGATCATATTTTGATCCCACTAGGAAACAGCTCAGCTTTAGTAGTCACTTGACCCTGTTTATATTATTACAGTATCCAAAGTTATTAGATCAGGATAGTTCCCCAAAGCAGTAGTCTTAAGCATGTTTTAAGGGGCAATTCACAAGTATTTGACTGCTAATTAGCATGTTTAGGGTTATAATGCAAAAAATTTTACACATCCAGAAAAATATCAGAATGCTTCATTATTGTTATCATTGTCAGATTTCTGTGATCATGAAAAGGACTAGTGAAAAGGACTATAGAAAAGTGACCAGCTGTCTGGTCACTTACTAGTCTGCTCCTAGTCACCATGTGTACATTCTACATGTGGCAGTGAGAAATGACTTTTCTTCACTCTCAGATTCGCTATGTGCTCCTTCTTTCATGCACATATATTTGCATATGAACAGGCCCCATATCTATCAATCTTTAAAACAAATAACTGAAATACACTTTTTTTCTTGTCACATTAATGCAGAGTTTCTCAAACTTTTTGAACTCCCCCTCACCAAATGCACTTTACTTTTCATGCTTCCCAGCCTAGGTGTTATCAAAAGACTCAAGCAAGGAACTGCAGTCCAAAGTAAAAACTAGAAAAGTCCTAGTACATTAAGGCTGCCAGACCCCTGGTTGAGGCAGGGGATTCTCCACTTCCAGCATCTGCTTGCTGCCGCCACTCACCTGGCTGGCGGGGGCAAAAGGCCCCAGGGAATGGGCCCAGGAGGCAAGAAACCTCCCAGGTCAGTGCGCAGCAGGGTGTGCTCCCGATGGGTGTGATGACGTCTCTCCCAGAAGTGACATCATCACGCCGGTATGGAGCGCACGCTTCGCAAGCACACATGGAATGTCAAAAGGTGAATGCTGGGTCCATCATCCTCCCACCAGAAGGAGGGGGCCTGGCAAGGCCAAGGATAGAACTGAACACACAGGACTGTTTGGAAATCACACTATGAATTTCAGAATTTCATTTTATTACAGATTCTTCATTAGCTAACTTGGGAAAGTACACATTTCTTTCTTTCAAAACCAAGTAATCCAGCTGGGGGAGGGGCAAATGTATCACAGATCCCAGAAATTTCTCCCACTTTAAATATGAATAGCAAGGTCGGATTCTCACAATGAAGCACAATGCAAAACAGAGATAAAATATCTAGCCTTAGCCTCAAATAAGTCCCCTTGCCACCAAATGCCTCTCTATGCCCTGTAGCAGACAGGCACACTGCAGAGAGTGGACACAGCAGGAAAAAAAAGACTTAACCTTTCTCTGTTACTACACAGTTGGAAAAGTTATTCTTTGCTAATCATACAGCTAAGCAAAATTGTTGTTTAGTCTCAGATGATTAAGCTGACAAAATTTTATGGCTGCCATGAGGGTACTCTGAGCCCACAACAGGGGTATGCCCCATAGTTTGTTCTAACATGATTTATATGCATAGAGATCCAGTCATTTTACTCACTCAGTATTAATTACTTATGTAGCAGGGAAGATGGTGAGGAAAGGGGCCCACAGACTCCAGGGTTGGGGTGCGGTAAGAGCAATGAGCTTCTGTGCAATGTACTCCCTATGATTGATTCTGTGTATGTAGAATTGCAGAGGAACAATAGGATTGAGGTCTCTTTCTCAACTCTTTATGTTTATTTTAAAACATTTTTGCTGTTAAGAAGAGGCATTTTATCTCTGCAGACACAAATTTACAGATTTGAGACTTGCAAAACCAAGCATCTGTAAAGATATCTTTTAGATGGAAAAATTATCCAAAATAATCTTACAGAAACCTCTGAGAAAGTATGACATTAGGACCTATCACCTAAAATAACAGGTTTTTCCTGCATTAGTAAGAATTGCTTTAGACTTAGGCTTGAAACCTCACTCCCCATTGAGACGCCTTGTCTTGATTTGTGACTGAGTGGGCTTACACCTCTAATACTTCCCTTGACACTGGCAGATATTGGGCGATTGTGAGGATACTGATGCTGAGAAGGATGATTTCTGGGATAACAACCCCTGTACTACGGCTGCTTGTAGAAAGGTCAAGAACTGAGAAAGTCAGGAGAGCTCCCACTGTCCTAGCTTTCCACAAACGATGCAAAACTGAATTATTTAAAAAGAAGATTGACTCAGATAGGATGGCGGTACTGTAGGGAGGGGGTCTCAGATGCTTCGCTAATGAGTTAGGGACCACAGACTTCACTATGTTGCCTTACATATTAAAAAGGTAAAGGTAGGCCCCTGTGCAAGCACCGAGTCATTACTGACCCATGGGGGATGTCGCATCACGACGTTTTCTTGGCAGACTTGTTACGGGATAGTTTGCCATTGCCTTCTCCAATCATCTACACTTTACCCCCAGGAAACTGGGTACTCATTTTATCGACCTCAGAAGGATGGAAGGCTGAGCCAACCTTGAGCCAGCTACCTGAACCCAGCTTCCACCAGGATCGAACTCAAGTTGAGCACAGCTTGGGCTACAGTACTGCAGCTTACCACTCTGTGCCATGGGGCTCTCTACATATTAGAACACGGGGCCTTGCATATTATCTGTTGCTTTAAATGTGTACTCCTATGTACTACTGTGCTTTATGTTGTTTAATGTCAGTCCTAGAACTGATTATGTTCTGTTTCAGCATTTCTTCAACTCTGTATTGGGTCCTTGCTAATGCTATGCCTTTGTAAACTTGTATTTATTCTGTGAGACCACCTCTCCCCATATTTGCCCCAGAGGACGCTTCGTTTTGGAGGGAAACATCTATTGGTGATCCCTTACCCCAAGGAGGCCCGCCTGACCTCAACCAGAGTCAGGGCATTTTTGTTCCTGGCTCCAGCCTGGTGAAACTCTCTGTCTACTGAGACCAGAGCCCGGCAGGATTTGTTATTGTTTCGTCGGGCCTGTAAGAAAGAGATGTTCTGCCAGGTATATGGTTGAGGTAGGGCTTGGCCTCTGCCGGCCAAAAAAATGGAGAAGAATATAAAACCTGAATCCTTCCCTACTAGGGCTGTCCACCACCTTATCTTGTTGAGCTGTGCTTGTTGCCTATTGATTGCCACCATCTGATTGTAATTAGTGCATATTTTATGAGTGAATTCTCTTTTAAACCTATTTTATTTGTATAAATTAATTCTAATATGTTTTTAAACTGTTATAATCTGCCCTGAGCCCCTTGTGGGGGAGGGCGGAATAGAAATCCAAAGTAATAAATAAATAAATAAATAAATAAATAAATAAATAAATAAATAAATAAATAATTTACCCTATGGTATTGTTTATGGAAATGTCCTTGATACTGATTGTACTAATGTCACACTATGTAATCTGCCTTGAGTCTTAATGAGAAAGGCGGACTATAAATGACATAAATAAATAAAACTAGACTGTTGATCAAGTGGTAGCACTCTATAGTTTGCCAATACTTTTACTTTTGGCACAAGTATTCACCAGGTTTGCAGAGAATGTCTCCCCTTCAAATGACAGATCTTCCACTCTGCCTCTCATCTCAAGAGCTGTAGATTGAGCCATGCATGTTTCTGAAGGACTACTGCCAAAGCCAAGGCCCTGGTGGAAGAATAAACTACATGCCATCTGGCATTTATCTGCTGCTTAGAAAGCCTGATTGCCTCTTCTTGCATCATTGTAACTAGGACCTACTCATCTTCTGGCAGATGCTCATTGTACGTAGCCATCTTATTCCAGAGGAAGATCCGATAAGCCCCCATAACAGCAGCATAATTAGCGATTCTGATGTTGAGAGCCACTGACATATAGACCTTCCGTCCCAGGCTATCTAGCTCCCCGCCCCACTCTGTTGGCAAGTGTAGAAAGATGACCATGCCTGTGTTTTCATTGCATCTCCTCCATGTCTAGCAATGATGGAGGAGGACAGGTGAACAGAAAAAGACATTTGTCCTCCTTGGTCTTATAAAGCCCTTTAGCCTTCTTAGATTTAGGGGGAATAGAAACTGGTTTCTGACATTGTGTGGACATCAAATCCAGAAACCCCTTAATCATTGGGAACACGATATTGACCAGGTTCCTAGAATAAAGATGTCACAGTATCTTGTCCTTGGGTCTTGGCTCAGAAGAAGCCACATCTATGTGTAGGAATTTAGCCATTCAGAGCATTTGTTTGGCATACAGCCAAAAATCATTTGTGGGAGAAACAGGTTCCCTATCTCCCATAGTCTCATCTGGTAACAGTTCTGATGGTAAACTTGGACTCCACTCTCTTAAGTTGGGTTTCAGATCCAAATCAGGCAGACAAAACACCATGGACAACTTTGGTATAAAGTCCTGTTGGCGGTGCACTCCAGGCTGTGTAAAATTGGATGTGGATGCTACTGATTCTGTTCTGTAGGGCTCACCCCAGTCATGTTGGGTAGTTGTGTGCACAGCAGCTTTGGTGTGAGACTTGTTCGCATTCTCTGAAGGCCATGAAAGAGGGTTCTCAGTGCAATTCCCCCTCCTCTTCTGAGGAGTAAGTCAAGCAGGAACCTGTGTGAGGAGAAGGGGTATAAGGGATCTCCACTACATGCAGGTTCCCAATCTCCAGGTCTATGACTTGCATCCTGTGAGAACTTCTCTTATTTTTATTGTGTTTTGATTTAGGTTTAGTTTTTTTTTTGGGTGGTTCCAGAGATTCCAGAGTTGGCCCTTCAGTTGTCTGAGACCTATACCCTACAGGGTTCCGAGCCAAGAGCAAGTCCATAAAGTCATGGACAAGGTTCTTACTGTCTGATCCAAAAACTCTCTAGATTCAGATCACTGTTAGATTTGAGGAGCTGACGGGCTTGGAATGCTCAAGGCTCAGTGGTGTTGTCGGATCCATGACATTGTCAGGTCAAAAGGGCTTGGGTACTTGAAGCCAATAGGCGGATCTGAGCTGGAGTCGGGTCTAAAGAGTGCAGCGTGCTTGAGGTTGAGTGATGTTTCCTTATCTGAGATGGTGTGGTCGGATCCAAAGGGTTCAGAACCTCAGAGGGGGTGACAGCTGCTGCTGGATCTGGTTGGTCAGCGAGCTCTACCAAGGCAGAGAACTTAGCTAATTTATCAGAAGAGCTGGCTGCAGCCAACAGTACCTGCTCCCACAAAATGGCCTAGAGCCTGGTAGCTCTTCTGCTCTAGTCTGAGGGGTGAAACTCTGGCAATGTTCTTCCCCTCTCCCAAACAGACAAGGCAATGGTCTTAGTCATTTTAGTGTGCATTTTTTGAATAAGGATTTTCCAGTCATCCTGAGTGTTTCTTTCTCTCTCTGTTTGTCTAGGTGAAGAATGAAGTAGATAGAAGATTGTCTAGCAGAACCTCTCCAATCAATGGCAAAAGAGGAACTGAGGGTTGGGAGCGTCACTCCTCCCACAGAGAGGTCTGTTTCAGCAGGAAACAAGCCACATATGTGCTCTGGGAGGAGGCAGATGCCCCCTAGGGGGAATTTTAGCTGTAGAACCGAACAATCGGCAGACCTGCTCCTGCTCAGTCCCATGTGGGACTGCACAGAAAACTGAAAATGAATTAATCCTTATTTACGATGAAAACCTTTTGGGCTATAATGTATCTTAAATAGAAAACTATTTCTAGACAGATTTTTCCTCAAAAACATTTTATCAAACAAAATTCAAAGAAAATAAACTCAGTGTTTTGATTTTTTAAAACTGAGTTTTATCCACCCTGTGTAATAGCCCCAGAAAGTAAAAAGAAGCTAAAACAAAACAAAACAAAAAACCTTCTTTCTAGATGTGTTTTTATATTGTTCAAGAGCAGCATACTGTTGAGAGCAGATACTTTTTACTGCCAAAAAATCCCTGGCTTGCTCTAAGCAAAACAATCCAAAAACTATGGCCTTCATGGCAGTAAACTGAGGACTGAACAATATAAAATGCCACCAGTGATGAGAAATGTATGCACCATATTGCTGAAGCTGGAACTGGTTCTAAAACTAGAACACTTAAAAAAATACGTATCATGGCAGATGGGTATAATGACTAACTCAGCAAAAATAAACTGTTCTATATTGTAGAAATACATGACAGTAAATATTTTTCTGTTTGATTGATATCGAATATGTAAATGCTTTAGATCCCAAAACTATTACTAAAAGATGAAAAACAGAAAGGAATATTTTTATTATTTAACAAATTTCTTGATGACCCACACACCAAGTAGTTTTGACTTATCAAGTCACAACATATTTAAAATCACCCCTGAGAATCATCCTGGCATTTCTGCTTAATAGATCTCAGGAAGCAGATGTAGGGAAAGACCTTTCTGTGTCTGAAACCCAGAAGAGTGGTTGCCAGTAGAGAAGGTGATATGGAGCAAGGTGGACCGGTGGTCTGAGCTTCAAGTGTTCATATATACATTAAGTAGAGTTGCCAGGTCCCTATACACTCCCAGCAGGAGGAGTGGACCTGACACTTACTTTGTGCCTTCTGCATGTGTGTTTTCGAACATGCTCCCAGTGCTTGTATGATGACATCACTTCTGGCTGCTGGAGCGCTCCCATTCTCCACACATGGCTAATTTTGGCCCCAAACATAGTGCAAGAGTACTCCCTGTAGCTGGTGCAACAACATCACTTCCAGAAGTGATGCTGGGCCTGCTGGGAGTGTGTGCATCACGTGTTTCTGGGGTAACTGCTGGTGGCGGATGATCTCCGGGCAGCCGAAAACTTTCAGCAACCGGCAGGCAAGCAGGTAAACCACCAGGAAATTGCCCACCACCAGCAGGCACCTGGGATTCCTAAGATATAATAGTAATAACATTTGATGTATATACCACCCTTCAGGACAACTTAACACCCACTCAAAGTGGTTTACAAAGTATGTTGTTATTATCCCCACAACAATCACTCTGTGAGGTGAGTAGGGCTAAGAAAGCTCAAGAACAGCTGTGACTGACCCAAGGTCACCCAGCTGGCTTCAAGTGGAGGAGTGGGGAAATCAAACCTGGTTATCCAGATTGGAGTCCCGCCACTACACCACTACACCAAAGTACATCACATAAAAATCCCATTTTAAATCTCATTGTAAATGTAGCTGTTACTTCCAAAAGCCTTACAATTTACGAATTTTCGAGAAGATGCTGAAGTCAATTTTAATGATTCTTCAGTACAAGAAAGGACCTCAACACCAGCACAGACAGTAAGCATGCCTTTGTTTGCATGCCCTCATTATACAGTCAAAATAGTCTTTCACACAAACTGTAATCCATGGGATATCAAAGGTTGGAAAAATTTCAAATTAAATGTAGATTTAACCAAGCTTTTAGTGGGTCAAACTCCTAAGCTACCTTCGGAACCCAATGTGACCTTTAATCAACTCTAGTTGTACTCTTGTTCATACCTGCTGAGGTTTGCATACCACAGAAGCAGAGTCATTTGGATGGACTGAACAGCCTTGGGACTTCAAACTAGCTACACACCCCTTTAAAAAAAATCTAGGCCCTTTAACCCTAATTGTAGGAAGCCAGTGATAGGTATATATTTAAGGTGTGTTCGTGAGGGAACCATAAGCACCAGATAGACTCAGCATCAATATATCAAGAAAATACCCAACAGCCAAGCAACATATAGTTCAAAAAATGTTTAAAAGACAAAAAACAATTATGAAACTAGAAAGCTAGCAGGGATGTGGGAACTAGCCAGTGGGACTACTGTTACTGGGGGTGGGAACACAATAGAGGTTTATAAAATTATGAAGGGTAGAGAAAGAACAATTTCCCCCCTCCACCATGGAACACTGCTGGGTGACCTTGGGCCAGTCACTTTGTATCAGCCCAGCCTACTCCACAAGGTTGTTGTGAGGATAAATGGAAGAGAGGAGAATAATGTAAGCCACTTTGAGTCCCCTTTGCAGAGAAAGGTGAGGTATAAACAAAGAAAATAAATAAAAGGAATACCTACTACATACAACACATTGCTGACATAGAATTCTCCCCCAAAAGATGTGGTGATGGACACTTTAGAAACACATTCATAGAGTGTAGCTCTCATATCAGTTGTCACCCATCATAGCTAAATAGAGCTTCTAGGTTCAGGGGCAATATTCTATTGAGTAATAGCTGCATGGGGAACAAACAATGGAGACAACTGTCTCCATAACCTGTTTGCTTGCTTGATAGAAAGATGGGGCTTGCCATCATAAAACAAGATGCTGGCTAGATGAGTACTCAAGTAAGCAAGGCCATAGCCCTTATTCTCTCCATAAGAGCAGCCTGAAAATCACTTTCTGCCCTGCTCTCTGGCACACTTGCATGCTCAAAAATGCCGATGGGTTTGGTTTTTGCGTGTATACTTCAGTAGTGATTTTCAAGCCCTGCCAGTGGAACAACACATTTCAGGGGCATAAATAGGATTTTGCAGCATGAGAACTGCAAGCTTGGTTTCTTGTTTTGAATTTACACATTATGTTCCTTAAGTTGGGGCAAAGAGCCTTCTATTTTTGTCCCTAACAAGATGAAACAAAGGCATGCACTGCTTATTAGTGAGACAATACCAATGTCTGAAGACGCTTCTGGCTCCATACATTAGTTATCACTCATAGTAATAATGCAATACTTTAAAAGTCAGTCAGGATCTACCAGTCTAACTAGCTGTAATACCTTGAAGTTTTGTTATATGCTGTAGACATACAAGAGACAGCATTAGATCCGAGGTGGTTCTGATAATACTGCAAGAAGACTACAGCAAAACTGTTTGTCTGGAGCACCTCATCGCATGCATTAGCCTTCTGTTACCCTGACATTACTAATGGTTTGTGGTGGCACAAACATGAAAGGTGGCTCCAGACTAACAGCTTGATTCCTCACACAACATAAAGCAACTACTATACACATGCCATCTATGTTCAAACTCAGTAGTTGCTTCACAGCTCTTGAACTCCCGCCTCTCCCTCAGAACATCTATGTTAGAATCCTAGACACTTTCTAGAAGCAAGAACAGATTTTTATTTAAGAAGATTTTAGTAGTAGGAACGGGCAGAGATATGGGGGTATTTTAATTGCACATGCAGTCTATAAATGCTGACAACCCACAAACTGCTGCCTTTGCATTATGTTAATGTAACAAAGCTTTATTCTGTTCAAAAAAACTGTAACACATACACATAATCGGCTGACTAAGACTGATTCTGCACGGTCAACTTACTGTGACGTTTCTCCATATTCAGCTTGAGAGAATGTAATTCGATTTGGGTTTCCAGAGTTCTGCGCATGTCGTTGTTCTATTTGAATGTGTGTCAGGTTTTCCTTTCTGCACTATAGTTGAAACCCCTGTTTCAACTATTTTAGAAATGTGTTGTTATGGTGCAACTTTTTAAATAAAGGTTTTTTAAAAGGGGGTGGTGGCCGCAGATGATGAATGCATGAAGACAACTGCATGCAAACTGCAGTGAGGAACAGAGGACAAATAATCTGGATCAAAGGGGGAGAAAAGGAGGGATGGAAAGGGCATGCCAAAATGTTGCCGCTCAACCAATCAGGATGTAGGGGGAAGAACAGGAAGGAGAAAGACTGGTCCTGGGCTTCCACCAACGTAAACATCCTACACTGCTAAAAATCTTGCCACAGATCCGCTGTAAAGAAAACATTGGGATATGTGCACAAGGAGAAAAGCTAAAGAAAAACCAGGGAAAGACTGCTTCTGTGCTGGATGCAACTTTTCCACATGCAGAATTTATTTTACCATTCAAATCAGTTTCAACTCTAATCCAGAGTATTTAGGCAGTGCTGAATCAGCCACAAACTGTAGTTTGTGAATACAGTTCAAAAAATAACCAAGTCCACTGAAAATAATGGGATTCAATTCCAATTCTGATGCAAATACTTATACAAGTCATTAACTCATATATAGAAATATAGAGCTGAAAGGGATCCAAAGGGCCATCTAGCCCAACCTCCTACACAATGCAGGAAATTTGTGTTTATTCATGGCTATCCCCCCCTCATGTCCCCTGCTCTATGCTCAGAGAAAGGTAAAAAACCTCTAAGATATACATTTGTTAGCACACCAAACACTTGAGAGGAAAAACACAGACTTCCACCATGAAACTTTCTCTAGTATATAAATCGAATGTTGTTGTTATTGTTATTATTAAAATGGGAATTTGTATCTTGGTCTAACACTCAAAACACTGCAACATGCTGGCTCATGTTCTTATGTTAAACCATTGCTGATTTTTATAGAAGCCAGAACCATGCAGCTTTCTCTGAATATATATCCCATGTGTATTCTTTTCAGGGACCCTGTGACAGTACCTATGCTAAATGCCATTGCTTATCATGTTACATGGGGATACTATAATTAATAATGAAAATTTAGAACTCACTCATCTGTCACTATATCAAGCAATTCTTTATTCACCCATTCCGCCAAACCAAATGACATTTATAATCAGTGGCGAGGGGGGGGGGGGCGTTGTCTCCCAACAGAAGACAATATGTATCTGACAGGAAAAGATCCCCATACTTGGGGGCCTTTCTATGTCACCTAAAAGTAAAATTAATTTTTCCATCAAAAAGGAGCAGCAGGCCAGGATGCTACAGATAGGTATGAAGTGTGGTACACTACACATTCAAAGCTACTAAAGAAAAGCCATAGTGATTACAGGAGCTAGGTTCAGTAATGATGTGCTTTATTCTAGCTTGGCCAAAATACCTCCAACAAATAAAGCTGTAAAAACTTTTTGATTAAGAAAATATATGTTATGAATTCTGATGTCTAACAATTAGCTTAGTAAATTATTTGATTGTTATGCTATACTATCCAACTGCTGCTCAGTTTTAAAAACATAACAAGTGCCTTACTTTGTCAATTCAGTGGTCCATCTAATCCAGTATCCTGATTCACACAGTGGCCAATCAGTTGTCCTGCAGGGCTAGCAAACAGGGTTTAAGATTTACTGTCTCTGGATGTGGATGTTCCCTTTAGTCGTCATGGCTAGTGGTCATTGATGGACATCCTCCACAAATCTGTCTCATCCTCTTTTAAAGCCATCTATGCTTGTGGCTGTCATATTAACTGGCAGTGAGTTCTACAATTTAATGACTTGTTGAATGAAGAAATACTTCCTTTTATTATCTACCTTAATGGGGTGTCTCCAAGTTCTAAATTATGGGATTAGGAGAAAAAAAAATCTCTCTATCAGCTTTCTCCGCCCAATATATAATTTTATAAAAAAATTTCATATGCCCCTTTGGTCATTTTTTCTTCTAAACTGAACAGCCATAAACTCCTCACAGGAAATGTGTTCCTACATATTAATTATTTTTGTTGCTTCTTGCTCTGCTTTATTTTTTTTGAGATACTGCAATTAGAATTGTACACAGTGTTCCAGATGAGGCTACACCATATATCCATACAACAACATTAAAATATTGGTCATTTTATCTTCAATCCTTTCCTAATAACTGCCAACATGGAATTTGCCTTTTTTATTAGTGCCTCAATGTTTTCATCAAGATGTTCACTACATCTCATTACCCTCTCTCTCTCTGCCAGTTCAGACCTCATTAACCTATACTTAAATTTAGGATGGTTTTGCTACAATATGTATCACTTTGCATTTATCTACACTGAACTTCATTGACCATATTGCCACCTACATATCCAATTTAGAGAGATCCTCTTGCAGCTTTTAAAAATCCATCTTCGTTTTCACAATTCTGAATAACGATTATCTGTAAACTTGCCTACTATACTGCTTATCCCCAATTCCAGATAATTTATCAATAAAATAGACAGAATCAGTCCCAATATGATCTTTGTTGGACCAACATTACTTCCTTCCATTGCAAGTACTACCCATTTATTCCTAATTCTGCTTTCTCTTGCTTAACCAATTTTTAATCCATAAGAGAACACTTTTATCTCAAGGCTGCTAAGTTTGCTCGGGAGTCTTTGGTAAGGAACCTTGTCAAAAGCCTTTTGGAATTTCTAGTATATAATGCCTACCAGATTACCCTTATCTACATCCGTGTTAAGCTTCTAAAACAACTCCAAAAGGTTAGTGAGGTAAGACATCCCTTTGCAGAAGCCACTCTGATTTTCTCTCTGCTGACTTTATTCCTCTATGTGTTTAGTAATTCCGTCTTTAACAGCAATTACTAATTTACACAGAATAGACAGTACCATAACTGGCTTCTAATTTTCTGGATTCCTCTGGACTCCTTTTAAAATATCATCATAACATTTTCCATTTCCAGTCTTTCAGTATGGAGGCCAATTTTAGCTAGAAGTTACATATTGCAGAAAATCAGTAATTTCATATTTGAGTTCCTGAAGAATCTTCAAGTACATGTCATACAGACCCAGAGACATTAGTATTAATTTGCCCAGCAGTCCTAGAACTTCATCTTTCATCACCTCAATTTGACTCAGTTCTTCAGACTTCCTTCCTGAAAACAGTGGTTCTGGTTTGGGTACATGCCCTATATTTTCAAGGATGAAAACAGACAAAAAGAATTCACCCTGTTTCTCTACCACCTCTGCATCTTCCTCAAGCAATCCTTTTACTCCTTTGCCATCCAACAGCCCAACCACCTCCCTGTCTAGTTTCCTGCTACCAATATACTGGAAATGCTTGTTTGTTTTAAACAATCTATTCAAATTCTTTTTGCTCACCTTATGATCAACTTATATTTGTTTTGTCAGAAATTGTACTCCTTTCTGTCCACTTTTCTTGTGTTTATTGCTGTAGCACCTTCCAAACTAAATCAAACAGTTCTTTCATTTGTATCCTATTGCAATTAGCATAGTGTTTCAGAATACAATAAAATGTAATGTTTTCCTGGATACTCTTAGTAAACTGTAACCTTGCACATGCCAAAAATATTGTTTTTAAAAAGTTCAAACTCTCCACTTTTTGAGCATTTCTGAAAATTCAAACTTTAGGTGTATCAGCTAACCTTTTTTTTGTCCCACTAACCTTGCACCATACATTAAAGAACATCTGAAATACAAGCTAGCAGCAGCAGCTCAGGGATGGCAATAAAGGTCCTATGAAAAAAGACTGCAATGGATCCTACCATATATACATTACTTTAAGAGACTCTGTGGAATCTTACAATAGCTCTTCCAAATACCTATGAATTATTTTTTCATGTAAACTTTTTATCTAAATGGTTTTGCTATCTTTAATGATTGCTCTATTTTGTATCTGCTAGGATTGCCAAAAATCTGGAGGAAAACTATGTCCTATCTCTTTAACAGAGGTGTAATGTGTGGAAATGCTTAGGTAAAGCCTTTCATGGCATGGTGGTAAATAGGTTCATTTAGCCTCTATTAAAGGGACAGGATAGTGTTTCTCCAGGCTGTTGGCAACTCTAGTGTGTGCCCATTTCTGTTGAAATGTTAATGCCTTGATATTAACTCTTACTGACTACCATATGAATACACTGAGAAAACATTCTAAAACACTCCCTGCATCCAAAATCCTTTATCTTTAAAAACCTTATGGCTACACAAGTGGGTAAGAGAAAATGCTAACCCTCACCCCCCCCAAAAGATACAGGATCAAATACAAAAAGTAAAGTGAGCAGAAGATGGAACGTAGCACAGTGTTCTATCTTTCTAATCACTTGAATTTATCATATATGTCAAAATTTCAGAATCTCAATGATGCAAAACAGGCTCAGTATTCTCAACCATTTACTTGGCACAAGCCATATTGTAAGAAAACTAACATTTCACATCAAGAATATCACTTGCTAGCTTGTTTCTTGGTTCTTTCAAACACTTTGGTTCAGGTTTCTGGCCTAGCTAAAATGTAGTAAGAGTTAACTGAGAATAAAAGCAGCTTTTTCTGGGAGGCTGGAGCAAAGATTATACTGTCAGTTCCCAGCCAGATATGAGGGTTGGCATCACAGGTGCTAAAGGACACAGTATTAGGGAGGCTAGCACTGGCATTCTCATTAACGAGTGGCATTACGGGAGTGATTAGTTTTTCCCCATCTGTAAAGTCAAACTTCTGCAAAGTGTGTCATCACATATTAGGCCTTTTTTGATTGGTTAAGCTGCTGAGACCATACTGCTAGCAGTTCACCTTAAAAAGTTGTATCTTAGAGCTAAGCTACAAGAAACAAATTACACGAGGAGGAGCACATAAAGGGAGTCACAATGTTAACCAGGAAGTTGAGTTTTAAGAGATCGGCTTTGTCAATTTCCCCTCTCTACAGAGCCAGGGAGATCCCTGCTTAGGTGGTTTATTTCCTCTTTGCCTCTTTGAAGGGAAGTGAAACTGACAGCGCCTTCAGAAAGCAAAAAGAAAATTAGCAAACCCTCTAAGCAGCAATCTCCCTGGCCCTGTAGAGAGGGGAAATTGACAAAGTCTTCCAATCTCTTTTAAAACTCAGCTTCCCGGCTAACATTGCGACTCCTTCCATGTGCTCCTCGAGTAATTCGTCTCTTGTAGCTTGGCTCTTAGTCTAACTTTTGTCCTTCTTGGGATCACTTCTGCATGAAGGATCAACCTCTTGCTTCTGAACGTTATGCCATGGATGGAGTCCTGTAGCTAGCGTCCTCTGGACTCAAGAGTTTAAAGCTCTTGTTTGGATTTTGAGACTTGCTTGAAAGGTAACATCTGACTGAGGTTTGCAACGTTTCAAATATATGTCTGCTTAGCTATTTAGCCCGCTGTTATTTTGCTTCTCCTGATTGCACACTTATATATTTACTGTTATTTACATTTTGCACTTCCTTTAATAAACCTTATTCATTATACTTGTGTGGAGTTATTGAGTTATTACTGCTTCAGTCTGAATCTAGTACCTTGGCTAATATGCCATAAGCTATCCAAGTGATTGTTTTCTGAACTCAGCCTTTGACGGGCCTACCTTGCAAGGCTGACTTCTGTTAGTTAGTACGCAGAGGGCTTGAGGCTTGCCTCTTGGTCTTGAGCTGTGGATTAATTAAGAGGCTGGTGGTGGCATTCTAACCTGGCTGCTGAGGATTCATTTGCCAGTCTTTGAGCTTTGTTTTTTTTACACCTTTTGGGAAATGGTACCCTACCCCCAGGGATCCAGGAAGGAGCTGCCCCTCCTACATTTCATATACATAAATACACACACTGTGATCCTAAAGTTCATTATACATTTTGCACATGATAGCCATTGCTACTGAACAAACTATTTGCCCGCAAAATATACATACAGGATCATCTTTGGCTAGTTTCCATAAACTCACAGGCAAAAGAAGTTTTTATCAAGCACAAACTTATTTTCCCTCATTCCTATTAGACTTTCTTTCCACAACCTTGGTGGTGTCCTTGTTCCTGAACTCCCATTTTGTTTCCATTATTGCCTATACGGGTTTTTCTTCCTATCATGATCTCCCACACAGGTGGTAGATGTTGCTCTATTCTTTTCACTTACCTGAAAACAACCTCCCCCCAAATAGCTTCTATTACTTCCCATAAGATACACCAAAGTCAGAATGCCTCAGGACTCCCTCACTCACGAAAAAGAAAATAAAGTGTAGCCATATCTTTATCTATTTATCACGATTCTGTAGACACTTTTCTAGTCTTGTCAAAAGCCATTTAAGAGTAGCAAAAGCATTTAAAAACTATTAATTACCTAACTATACCATTTGCTCAGCCTACACATTTCATGTGAATATGGTTATGCCTTCCCACAAGTTTACCAGTAGAATTGTTAAAACCTGGCCAACAGTTCTCTCCATCTGGCTGTATCTTGCCATTAGGTCTTGGCCTGCTTTCCCAAACCCAAACTGCAAGGGTTTTCTTTCATCAATATTTCAGCCACAGAAACTGTCACAGCAGAAATGGAAATCTGTATACTGTAGAACTAAGAAAGCAAGTTCAGGTCACTCTCTTTCCCCTATGATTCCTATTATCACTTTTAAAGGGTGAATAGAGAAACTCTTGGGAAACGGTGGCTCACGAAAGAAAAAATGACATTTTGTTGGGAGACAGAACCTGCACTGACCATTTTTCATATGCATATACCCCAGCTCCTCCTGATTACATCTCACAGGATCTATCCCTATTCTCAGTTCAGCTGCTATGAACTGTTTTTGAGAACAGATTCCCAGTGCCCAAGTATATAATAGCAGGTCTCAATATGATGCCAAATCATGTTAGCAATTCAGCAACCACTCAGGAAGAAGCATACTACATGTAAAGTGAAGCAAATTCTGCAAACAGTTGCCAAATCAGATGTCCAAAGAGCCAAAGGGGGAATCTTCTGTACCCTTCCTCATCTCACCTCCATTGCCAGACAAGGGAGGAGGAAAAAGAAGATAGGCTTGCTGATATTTTCATTCTTTGGAACAATAAAGAGTTGTTCTAAAGGCACAAGAAAGCACAGATTGGAATGAATTCAATTTCAAAAATAAACTGAAGGTTTTTACTATCTTATTCAAAAAGCAAACAAAAATGTCTTGCAATCCATAATTTCAAAATGTAGTTATATATATCATGTATTGGCCACAACTAAATTATAGAATGGTTGTTGTGGGTTTTCCGGGCTGTATTGCCGTGGTCTTGGCATTGTAGTTCCTGACGTTTCGCCAGCAGCTGTGGCTGGCATCTTCAGAGGTGTAGCACCAAAAGACAGAGATCTCTCAGTGTCACAGTGTGGAAAGGATGTTGGCAGGTCATTTGTATCTACTCAGGAGGGGTGGGGTTGAGCTGAGTCATCCTGTAAGAGTTTCCCAGGGTGTGGAATGCTAATGGCGGGAGGCTTCACTGTATCCTGAGGAGGTTCTTTTGCATATGGATTGGTACTTGATGTGCTAATCTTCTCTGCAGGGCTATTGTCGGGGATAGAATGTTTTGTTAGCCTGGTGTTTTTCAGAACTGGAAACCATGCTCTGTTCATTCTTAAGGTTTCTTCTTTCCTGTTGAAGTTTTGCTTATGCTTGTTATAGAACTATAAATTGTTAAATTATAAACTATAAATTGTTAAATTATAGAACTTCTATAACTTCCCTCCTTAAAAGACAAATAAAAGAGTTAGAGCTGGAGAAGAGGCCCCCAGTCCAAAATGCTTTGAGTAGTTTATCTGACATAACTTTTCACAGGCAACAGTGAACGACATCTCATCTTAAGTAAACCACTGAGGTGCCACAGTAGATTTTTGGTTCCAAGTGCTAAAGGAGAACATTAGTCTTCTAGGATGTGTCACTCATGTAAAAATAGGGTCTCTGTTTGAGGGACTAAATTGGCAAATGTATGGGATATAAATTCTAAATCATCATCATCATAATCCAATATACATTACTGAAAGTAGTACAGCACATCTGACTATCACACAAATATTTGCAGCCATAGTTTCCATATCTTTCATTTATATGTTTTATTTTTTAAAAAATCTGATTATTTTGAAAATGGTCAACCCTAACTAACAATGATTTTAATTAGGAATATTTGGCAAAGAAAATGAATAGTGAAAATGCTCACCAATAGTGGAAAAGCTGTCCAATACCTGTGTTGCTCAAAGAATATAATCCTTTTTGCTCAGGAACTTTAGATGGTCTCAAATGCAATAGAAAGATCTTAATATGCCACAGAGAAACACATCTCATCTACTTTCAGGTGGGTAGCCATGTTGGTCTGTGGTAGAACAGCAGGATTTGGATTCCAACAAGATTTTCAGGGTATGAGCTTTCAAGAGTCAAAGCTCTGAAGTTTCTGAAGAAGTGAGATTTGACTCCCAAAAGCTTATACCCTGAAAACCTTGTTGGTCTCTAAAGTGCCACTTGAGTCAAATCCTGCACATATAATCTAATCTCAAATATCTACACTGATTAACAATGTTTTTAACTTTTAAAACTCTTAACAATTTAACTTTATGTATTCTGATGTCATCTAAAGATAGCTTGCTGCAGATACATGAGAAGCAAGATTATGGGCTTTCTCATAATGGGTGACATCCTTTCTAGAAAGCCCTCTTCCAGAAGGTTTGTCTTGCTGACTCTCGTGAGCTTCCAAGTGTTGTTTAACCCTCCCTTCTAAGGAGGAGGTGGCATTGCTAATTATTGCATGGCTCAATTGTATTTGCTCAATTCTTTTGCACTGCAGTTGTTTTACTTTGATTTTTCAAGTCTGTTTTTAACTGTGTTTAATTTTTATATGAACCTGCAAGAAACTTTAAACAAGCGTGTTAAACATTTCAAAGTAAATGAAGAAATACCCTGCCATCTAGGTTCAAGTCTTGTAAATATTGTCTCATCAAGGTCACAACAAAATCAGAATGAGTTCATTATGCCCAGTTCATAGTAGAAATAAGGGCTTAATTTTTTCCAGGTCAGAAGTGGGTGGGCTTTTTGGTTTTCAGGTTACAAAATCAAGAGGGGGAGGGGGCCTAAGAAAAAACAATGGAAAATGTTCTGATCAGACCAGAACCAACTATTATTCCGACTGAAAACTAAATAGTATGGAAGATATGAAGGGTATTTTTTTCTTTCATTCTCTCCTAGCAGTTTAGAAGTCAAGAATATACTCACTGGAGAAGGAAAACTATTATTGAGGGTTGCTTCAGGGCTTTCCTGCCTTGTTATAGATAATGGACTGGATCCTGTGGAACTTTTTCATGGTGTTTTCTTCCACAGCAAGGAGTCTTGTACCAGTGGAAATGGCACCATTAGCAGAAAAGCTCTGAAGGATCCAATACAATATTGTTTTCCATTGAATCCAATGCAAAGCAACAGCACTTTAAAATGGCAATGTAGTTTATTGAATTAATATATGCCAGCGAACACTGCCAAAGGTTTTTTCCTGGACAATATACATAAAGCATGATAGAAAATACATTCACATTTTCAGTGTTATAGTTCCACATGAAGGCATGGTGTATCGAAAAGTCCATTGTTCAAAGTGGCCATTAGATATTCACCCTGTGGAGTCAGTGCCTGTTAACAATGGAATACTCACACCACTGCTTGACTTTGCAATAAGGAAAGGACTAATCTAATGTGTAGAATGTCTATGCTTATCTGGCCAATAACAGTAAGACGTAAACTGGGCTCATCTCATCAGTGGTCACACTAGCCACCACAGAAGCCAGATTTCATTTTCTTTTAACTCAAAAACCACACTGATCAGCTTTAGAAAGCTGATTTATTTAATCTCCTTGAAAAGAATAACAGGACAAAGTCTAATTAGGCATATTGAATATAATGAACAAACAATGTTTAGGCCCTTAAGCATTCTGGAAGTTGCAGGGTTGTTTCTTCATGGTGGGTATCGGACATTTTCCCAGTATAAAGCTTGTGTTTTCTCAAAATAGTTTTAGAAAATAGTTCTGTAGCCTATTTCAGTTTTGTTATACAGTTTAACTTTCTTAGTCATACAAATTCATTTTCCAATCTGTTTCAGATAATTTTTTAAAAACAAAAAACAAGGCTTATGAAGTACAACATATCTCCATTGTTTTATAAAAGTGTCACAGAGAATCATAAAGAGATTAGTTTGGAGCCACAACACTGGTTCTCCAGATACTGTCAAGGCCTGCCTTAGCCCAGCCTGCATCTGGGAAGAAGAGCTCACCACTATGCCTAAGGCTTCAGGAACTCCAGACGCTCCAAGACAAACCAGCTTCCTCCACTCCAATAGCAGGCTCCTGTTCAAGTTGCTTTGGTACCTGCAGAGCATAACTTGCTGAATGGACCTGTCCACCTCCTGCACACCTATGAAGGCAGAAGGCTACAGCCAAAGCCTGAAAACTGCTAGAGGCCTGCATGCTTTGTCAGCTCAGAGGCTCACCCACTCCAGCCTCTCTCAGAAGGAAGATGGTAGGATCAAGGGCCTAACAGTAGATCTAAGCAGTAGATTTGCACTAAATCTTTACAGGATCAAGGATGCAGCCCTGGTTGCAGGAAAGGGTGGGACTCTCAGCCCCCTATGATCCTGCAGTTGAGTCCAAACCTTTGGTGGTTCAACATCTCTTATTTGACCAGTTTGTGCTTAGTCTGGATAGTCACTTATTACTATGTAAGCTCCAACTTCGCCGGCCCACTCACCTCCCTCCTGTAGCAATCGCAAGTCACCAGACCCTGTCTTGACCAGTGAATCCTACCTTGTTTCCTGCCTGCCTGTTTGCTTACAACACTTGAGTTGTGTTAATCCAGCTTGCCAGTTACAGAATGAGTTAGACACACCAACAGAAAGAAACCTCCTACCCCATGCTCTTTCCCCTGTGCTTGCTCTGTTAGGCAGTGGGAGAAAAAATGGGGGAGACAGTGGTACAGATGCTGTGATGTCACTTATAGGTAAACTTATAGGTGTCATGGCATCAGTGCTGCTCCTCCCAATTCAGGCTCCCCCACCCCGCCATGCTTATACAGAATGCCAGTGTAACCCTAACACAAAAGCAACTTCCACTACCAGGAAGTCATGCAGCAGCTGAAGGTTGTTTAAGCTTGTGGGGGAGGGGGGGAGAGTTTCCCAAGGAAAGCTACCACTGCACAGTCAAAGAAGTCTGAGAAATATAGCCTGGTTACACAGAACACATAAATTAATCCTTAAGAAAGTTCTCTAGTGGAAACAATGGATGAATTTTATGTCAAAATTTTAACTTATGAACTTGACATGTAGGTATGGAAATGGGAGGGAAACTTCTCTCATAGTGATATAATACATTATCATTGCCACAGAATTAAATTCCATTCCATTAAGTGTGACCCATGTGATAAAATACACACATCAGGGTATAGCGAGTCAGAAACTAGAGTTACATGGTAAAGGAAAAAAGAGAAGAAAGCATGAGCCTAGCAGTTAGCTGGGTTTGTACACAAACTTGATCATATATATGTATTGTTTTCTGAAAATAAGATGTGGTTCTTGCTACTACTTACACTTTACCATTTACTGCTCCTAGTAAAGTGTTTTCATTCACAAATGAATATCTACTGCTTGCATTAATAAGTATCTCAGATGTGACAAAGATTCCTAAAGTTCTCCTAAGAAATCTTAAAGTGGAAACATATTTTACACAAACCAGTCTCTTTAAACTCCCAAAATAAAAACCATAGAATAAATAGCAGCATCACAGATGCACAATCAATAACAAGCAATATCTGTCAGCATTATTCAGTTCCCTGCTTATCCCCCAAACCGTCTGAAACCAAATTTTACCAGCTGATTAAACAAACAGTTATAAAGTCAAACAGGCTTCTAAAGCATAAAAACCGTATCAGTCTTGTCCAGGTACATAGCCAGTGTATCAGTCTAAACTGGTGTTTTTTAAAAAAGTATATACTGGCTACATGAACCTAGTTCACACATTGAACACTGGTGGGAATAAAACTACCACACGCACTTATGGAAGGCGAGAGGTGGAGAAGGAAGCAGAACATTATAGAAGGAATTAAGATACAGATACATTGCTAGTTGCATAGATATGGAGATTAAGATATGAAACTAAATGGGTATAAAATATACAACTGAAGCCTCATGTATGTTTCCAATATGGATCAGCAATGGACAACACGACACCCTTGCTTTACTAGATGAAAAATAAGCACTACTGATGATATTATTTCTCTATCTCCACTTAGAAGATATTTTTCTACCAATTGGGGGTAGCAAAATGTAATAGGTTATTAAAATAGTCTTCAAAAATTAAAAACTTAAAAAATTAATCAAAAGAAAAAAATTCTAGATTTGTCAAACAGCTCAGTCTCTGTATGTCATCAACATTATTTGGAAAGCAAGAACATACCAATTAATTTTACCTATGATCAAATTTACAATGATTCAACTTGAAACCATTCTAAATCAATTTAATGTTGCTTCACTTTAGTCAATCTGTTAATTGACTACCTATTATTTGACCAGGTCAAATATTCTATGAAGCCAAGAATGCTCCTGAGTAGACAGCCATTTGTCCTTTTATTTTATTATAGTACCATTTGTTAACAAGGGCAGGGGCAAGGGCTGCGTACTCAGCCCTGGATGCTGCAATAAGCAGCAGCAAATATAGCAGCTCAGCAAATCTTCTCCTCCTGGCCACCTTCTAGTATTGCAAGCATGGAGAAACTGGCCCGCTCAATTATATATTTTTAAACACTTGTTGTAACTATGATTTATTTAATTACCTTTATTTTTAATTGTAAAACTGTAGGTGTTAAACTAGTATTGCAAGATAAAAGCCAAACAGAAGAATAGTTAATCATTTCCATTTTAGCATCTTACTTAACATTGTTAAAATTATAATAATTCATTACAACTGTTCAAAGTTAATTTCATTGTTTCACAATGGCAGTTAACTAATTTTGGTTTTGATATCAGTAGCTTACCATTTGATGATTGAAGTTTCTTTAATTATTTTAACAAAGTGGACTGAACAGTTCACAGAATCTGTTTTGACTGGTCAAATGGCCTACCTTTCTTTGATTGTAATATCATTAACTACTGTCAATAAATGTGTGCTTTTTAAAAAAATACCACAATATTAAAAATATTGCCCAAATCAAGTTTTATTTTGAAGATTAGATTTTCTGTCAATGAGCCATTATCACAACTTGAATAAAATATCCTATAAAATAAGGTGAAGCAAAATATTACAAAAGTCAAAATAGTATTTTTTTCACTATGCTTAGACAACACAAAAAGGGATGAGGCTCCCCAAATGTCTCAGATAGCAGTCAGAGCTACCAGTATAAAGAGAAAATATGTTTTAGCATTATAGGCTCTGCTGGAAATAATCATGATCCAGCTAATTTTATAATTTTGTAGCATGGAAGCTATCTAATATAGACAATATGCCATAGATGCAGGTAGATTGCATTATTCTATCATTAGTGCATCTAGTTCTCTGTATGGCTCCATCTGTGGATATATAGACAGCAAAACCATGAACAGATCTTTCAATTAACCTGAAAAAAGCCCCTGGTTCAAAGGAAAATCTGAAATCTGCAAAATATACATTGGGGGGTTTAAAAAATAACAGAAGTAGCCACTTGTAAGTAACTTTAAGAAATGAATGCCCTCTGAAATGTCAGTGGCTATTGTGAGACTTCAAGGCAACCACGATATTGCCAGCCTTCAATAAAATGTAGGGGAAAGGCCCTTTCCAGGGCTGTTCTAAGCCTCCTAAGGCTATCCCTACTCCCCTCCTTTCTACCATAGAGAGAACACCCATCAGAGACCATGCCAGGACCAATCATCAGTAACTTACTATCATGCTATTTGTGCAGCTCACCCAGGCGTAGGAGTGACTATTGGATGACTCGATGCCACACAACTTGCCTGGGCCCGGCAATAGCCTCTGCAAAACTTGCACGACTTGGCTAGGCCCTATAGTGTCATCACACAAATCACCTGAGTGACTTGCTTATGTATGACTTTTGCAACTTGCCCAGACTTTTCTCTAAGATAGGCTGCCAAGGAAAGAGAAGGAAGGAAAGCTGAAATCCAGTGTGGTGTAGCGATAGGGGAGTCAGACTAGGAGACCCAGGTTCAAATCCCCACTCTGCCAAGGAAGCCAGCTGGGTGGCCTTGGGCAGGACACACATTCTCAGCCTACTCTACCTCACAGGGTTGCTAAAATGGAGGAGAGGAGAATGATGCAAGCTGCTTTGGGTTTCCACTGCAGAGAAAAGGGAGGATAAATGAAGTAAATAATAATGATGGCTGTGAGGGGCACATAAAAGCAAGGTTGGCTGGTAAGTGGGAAGGAAAGAAGCAGGGAAAAAGAAGATGATACGGGGGCTGGCAGGAGGACAGAAAGAGGACATAGAGGGGGAAAAGACACAGGGGGAAATTAAGTGATTCCAACCTCAAGTCTTTCTGAGTTTCCCTCTTATAAGTACCTCACTTTTGAAACTAATTTTCAGATGTAAGAATTTGTTCACCCAACACAGGGTGGAACACAATCTTAATTTCTTCTTGTAGCAGAGCAATTTTTATGAACTCATTTTTTAACAAAGCTGAAATAAGACAGGATTCCAATGAGCCAAGTCTACCTCTGGTGGCTGTATGTTGCACTCCACTGGCAGAGATAGACTTGTTGTTCCCCCTGGTGCAGGAGGAGAATCCCCTGCTCCCACCATCCCACCCCTGCCACTATTCACCTTGTCAGCAGGGGAACAGGCCTCCCAGGCCTCCTAGGGTGGCACAACAACATCACTCTCAGGAGTGACATCATCACACTGCCCTGAGAGCATTCCTGCACTTTTCAGTAGGCCGATTAAGGCCCCAAACGTCATCATGCAGACCCAGGAGGACAAGTAAGGTAAGTGCCGGGTTCCCTTCCTCCTACTGGGAGGATAAGGGACTCTGCCAACCCTAGTCAGAGATCCTGTAATATTCACAATGAGATGGACCTTGGTACTATAAATACTGCCCTGAACTACTTCCAGAAACATCCTCAGCAGACAAGTTCCATAAGATAAGAAGCCAAAATAACTTGATTAGTTTCTGCTAGTGTATGAAGAGACAACAGTTTCCAGACGCTATACTAACCAGGGTCACATTTAGTTATGAGCACTCTGCTCTTCTCCACATAAACTGAGTTAGAGATTCTAAGCTAGCCTTTCATTAAGGTAGGCCAAAAGTGCTTTGGGTTCCCATTGGGGAGAAAAGAGGGGTATAAGTATCTACAAATAAAATAAAAAATAAAATCATGGTTATCAGGAGTTAGCCACACAAGGCCTGCATTTTTATTCTATGAGGAAAGCAGATACACATTTTCAAGGATATGATGAAGCATGATAAATGTTTTAGAGTTAAGTGAGCTAACCTTAAACTAGAATATTCTAAGTGGCTGTTTTATTACATCTTTCCAATAAACAGTGTAGTCTAGCCCTTCTCCTGCAACTGACATACTCAATATAGTTTTTATGTATCTCAAAAGGAATATTAAGTAACATTTTGCCTGTGATTGTATCTTGAATACCCGTAAAACCTTACTTTTAAACTATTGGTCCTATTCACCAGTTTAAATTTATCCTTTGCTAAACTTCCTGTTATGGGACCCCCTCCACTATCTGCAGTACTCTAATCAGTCAATTTCTTTCAGTTTATTTCCACTGCAAGTACTTATAAGTAGATATGGGCACGAACAGGAAAAAACCCAAACATGGTGTTTGTTGTTCGTTGCCATCCACGAACAACGAACACTGACGAACATGATCCTGTCACGAACATGTTCATTGTTCGTGGGGGCCAGCAGGCTCTCCTCCAGCCATCAAGATCCCTACTGCACCACTCCCAGAAACCCTATCTGAGCAGGCAGCAGGAAAGGTACCAATAATAAATAATAGCTTGGCCCAGAGCCTGGCAGCAGCCCTGGAACCTGAAGGGGTAGATCCCTATCCCACCACACACAAAGAAAATTCAAGCTCCAATGCACTCTATCAAAATGCCAACAGCAACTCTCTCCCTCTCCACTGTCTGCAAACTAAGCCAGAGCTGGGAGCCCCACTCCCCCCTGCTCTTTGCTCCCTTGTAACAAATTTGGAGCTCCACACTTGAAAGGAAGACCTGCCTATCAAACTATATTGGGCTTAGATTGGTGTTTCCAGGGTAACAGCAGGAGTTCAGACAGAGTTCAGACAATCCCTGCCTAAGTTGCCAAGGGAATTGATTGCAGGTGCTAGACTGTCTGGCTTGACGAACAGCAACGAACGAGGCTTGCAATGACCACCTGTTCGTTTATAATGGGGCCTCACGAATAGCTTGTTCGTGAACAGCAGATTGGGCTGTTCATGGATTTTTTTAGTTCGTATTGCTGTTCATGCCCATCTCTACTTGTAAGCTGCAATATTCCATGCTAGTAACTATATAGCCAGCTACACATTAACAATAAATCTCAAAAATAAGTTTTGATAGGCCTCTAAGATCTAAGTTGCTCGTCTTATGATTGTGTAAGTCTGTGCTCATAGTAAAACGGCATATGAAGATAAACATCATCAGATATAACCAGATTTTGTTTAAGGCAAACATAGGGGCAGCTACATTTGTTCTTCGGTTTCAACTCTAGATCTAAAGAAGGGTGAGGGTCATTTACAACTAAGTGTGCACATGGAAGAGAAAAGCTGGACCTTCCTTCATCTTACCTCCACATACCCCCCACCAACAAAGGAACTTTTTCTTCCAACCTGGCTCAGATACCGGAAGTGAACCAAGCAGAGTAGGAAACTACTTCAAGCAATGAAGACAGCAAGTTCAGACAGGGAAGGAGTAAGCTCTTTTCATCTGCATGTAAATTTTGATTTAAAAAATAAAGCCACCTCACTACTCTACTTTAGAAATGAACCAATTAGAGATGTGATAAACATGGATACCACCATCATATCCAGTCTGGCCCTTCATCACTGTAACGTAAGTCCACTAGCAACTCTGTTGTGTGACACTGTCCTTAACATGAAAGCCCAATTAGGGTGAAGTTATTTAGTGTTTGAGTCCCATGAACCAAGGCTTCAATGTCAGAACAGTTATTATCCAGACAAGCCAAACATGTAACTATCGCACAAATAAGTTGCATTATGCTTTCAAAACACCACAAATCAACATTGCTGATCACGAAATATACTCATTATTCATCATGAAGGCCACATCATGAATACTACTGCGTTAAATATTGGTAGCATCACTACCATAATCCTAATTATACCTTTGATTCTAATACATTAGTTTTCAGTGATCTGGATTTAGCAACTTAACTGGCAACTACTTCCAGGATAAAATTAGTTTACTCTGAAGTACAGACACATTAAGTAAGAGTCACCACTCTTTCATGGCATCCGCCTTGGGTCCTGAGGTGCTCAACAGAAAGACAGTATACAATTTTAAATTGTATACTGCTACACTTATATTTTCTGATGCTATAGTGTATGTGATATTTGTTCTTGTACTATATATTACCAAATGTTGAAATGTGTTCCCCACAAGCTTCATTTCTGATTTATTGATTTGATTTATACCCTGCCCTCCCCACGAATGGGCTCAGGGTGGCTCACAACATCCATAAAATACAATAAATTAATCATAAAAACTATAAAATCAGCAGCAATCTTAAGACAGTCATTAAAATAGTCCAGGTGCCTTATCCATAGGCTACTTAAATTAATAGTTGGGGGTCTGTATACAGGCCATACATATGCGTATAGCACATGGCCATGGGCAGTCCCCGAAAAAGTGGTGGTCTTAGATGGAAGAGGGGGGGACACTCACTGGTTACTCAGCCAAAGACCTGGTGGAACATCTCCATTTTACAGGCCCTGCAGAACTGTAACAGGTTCTGCAGGGCCTGGATCTCCAGTGGGAGAGTGTTTCACCAGGCTGGAGAAAGCCCTAGCCCTGGTCCTTCAGGCCAGGAATCACCAGGAGTTGCTTGTCTGCAAAGCACAACACTGGCACTGCCAGCGCCAGGGTTTTTGGCGCCTGCGGCAAACCCCCCCCCCGCCCAGCACGCGCCACAGACTGTGCGATGACATCATCGTGCGATGACGTCATCACGCAGCACAAGCCAGGGGCATTTGCCGGCGGATGGCTGGGGTCGTGGGCGGAGGCTGCTCCACGCTCCGCCCCGGCAGCGGCTCATGGCTGCTACATCTGGCTGGGGGCATGTGGCAGCGGCAGCGGCACGGGCTGGCTGGCTGGCTGCAGCAGCTGCGGGCTAGCTACGCCAGCTCCGCGGCATGCGCCTCTGCCCCCGACACCCCCTCCGGCGCCTCTCCAGTGCCCTCGCGCCCTGAGGCCACCGCCTACCTGGCCTCAATGGGTGTGCCGGCCCTGTCTACAGGGGACATAATGCGAGAGGTGGTCCCGCAGGGATGCAGGTCCCAGTCCACGAGGGGCTTTAAACACCAAGGTTAACACCTTGAACAGGATGAGAAAAGATTCGTAACTTGAGAAAAATGAGGCATGAAATGTATCTGTGGAAGCAGGGTTCCACAAATTTGTTGAGGCTGGGGACATTTTTGGAAAGGGTGATGTCTGCTACCATAAAAGAGCTGCCAACACACAAATAGGCACTAAGAAGTACAGTGGCAGGTGTCATGGTGGCCCAAGGCACCATGTTGGGAAATTCTGTACAACATGCTCTGTAACACAGAGATGCTATTCCAAGACTGCCTCTGATGGAGTAGCTTCTGATAGGGGAAGAAGAGCTTCTGATCCTGAGTTTCTGAACCAGTGACTGTCCGCTGATACACAGTTTCTTCCTGCCTTCTGCATCTTGAAGACTTTCATCAGTCAACCTGCTTCCTATTATGATCTCATTTTTCCTTTCTATTATACAATAATCTACTATTGTTTACACTACTTTCATTTAAAATAATTCAGTATTTATATTTTAGGTTACTTTCCTAAAAGCCTAAAATATAATTTTTATATATAACTACACGAACAAAATAAAGATCAATTTCCTTTGATCTATAAAAAATTGTCTGCATACTCCATGGCCATACTTCATAGGATTCTTCCTCAGTCCTAAAATGTTTACATGTTCTATTTATTTCAGTAAACCTTCTACCTAATCTCCCTGTTCTCTTATACAGCATAGAATTAGATTCAGAGCTCCTAGTTGAAGAATCCACACTGCTTTCCTCTGGCACTGCACCATTCCCTGCAATTAGCCAGCAACCACTGGCACTGTTGCTTTGGGAGGAAATGAACTCTTTGGTAATATAAAAATCACTGCTCATGTTTTTATAGGAGCTGGCCATTTGTGCTCCTAACTTATGGAACGAGCCCATTGCTTGTAACGTTGGTACAACCATATACCTGCTAGGAGATATACAAGGGGATTGCAGTTCTGAGTCAAGCATAGAATTGTTTACCTTTATCTTGATTATCTCTCTCAGAATATGGTAGTTGCTGGAAGCACAAACTTATGCTCGCATCACCAAACGCGCAGGAGGAGATAGGTAGCATTAATGGCTAACATTCCAATTCTGGGTGAATAATTCAGGTATAAGGAGTGGACCCTTCAATCAGAGCAAGAATACAAGCATGTAAGTTTGACGCAATGGTTAGAATGTCAGACTAGGGTTTGGGAGGCCCAGTTTCAAACCCCCCCTCCTCCATGGAAGCTCACTGGATGAACTTGTGCCAACACAAACTCTCAGCCTAACCTACCTCACAGGGTTGTTGTGGAGGAGAGGAGAATGATGTAAGCCACTCTAGGTCCTCATGGGGGAGAAAGGTAAGGTATAAAGGAATAAATAAATTTTGAGCTGGCAAACCAGAATAACGGCATCAGACAAGGAAGGATACTTATTTTTATTTTATGTTATTTATAGTCTGCTTTTCCCCCCGAAACTCAAGGCAAACTACACAGTGTAAATAAATATGATCAACAGCTCGGACATTCAACAGTACAACAGGCTATTGATTGCAGAAATTTGAAAATATGCATAGTTCCAAATACAGAGATGAAACATTGCTGAACCAAAACGTAAGTAATTTGACATATTAAGTGACACAGAAAATACCCAGTAACAGCATATCTACATCAACAGACAGTACCCAATAGTACAGTCTACAGTTCCTGTCCCTTTGCTAAAGCTTCTCTTTGAGTCATTTCTTACAGCACAGCCCTATTATCTGAATGAAAAAGCCCTCCTGAATAATTCAGTTTTACAAAGTTTGCAGAAAGCCAAGAGAGTGGGAGCTCTCCTGACATCTTCAGGCAGGCCATTCCACAAGGTGCAGGCCACTACAGAGAATGTGTGTGTTATGTGCAGCAGCCGATTTTACTCAACTGCAGGGTAGTATCTGCAGAAGACCCTGTTCAGATGAACTAACTATGGCAGAATTATGATAGAAGAAGTGCAACTAAGAACAATCCTATCCTCATCAAAAAGCCCAAGCACTGGTGTACAATTTCAAAACACAAGGAATTAGTTCTAACACATAGTGAACCCTTGCCCAAACAGATCACAGAATGCCAAGAAGGAATAGGATGCCTGATAGCTTGCATTATATCAAAAGTGCTGGTACAGTGACAGGCCTTTGTGACTGCTCAGAGAGCTAGTCAGTAAGGCACAAAAGACTAGAGTTTAAATGTATGATTAAGGATACAGAATTTAATAATTAATTCATTTGTGTAGATTCTTATTTATTTCTACCAATATATAATCTTATGACTGGAGCTTTAGATCTGAGCAAGTTGTAACTCTTTATAGGAAAATCAAATGTTGAAGCCCTCCACCAACCTTCACTTACTTTTATTAATATAATTTTTTTTAAATCACAATGAATTTTTTTTTAAGCATGCTTCTGGTCTGCACACATGCTCACTGTCCACCTCTAAAGTCTTTCACTAACACTGTAAAATATTCATAGGGAAGCATTTGGAATTCACTTTACTAATATAACTCTGTAAAGGTTAAACATCTAACCTGCGTAATAGTCCAAAAGTATTATTTTAACTGCTCTTGACAGTCCTCACATTGGTACATTGACAAGTATAGACTGTGAATGGTTTTAGCATTTTGGCTTTTGATGCTCACAACAAATCAACAATACATAAAAATACCATACCTGCTAGGCAATTTAAAGCAAACTATCAGCTGAATACTATGAATCTTCTTTCAGTGAAACATGTTATCTTCCACTGGAGCAAAGTTCCACTGTAAGCAGAACATTCATAGGGTCCAACCAAATATATTCAAATAGTTGAAATGCTGATTTACTGGGACAAACTTTGGGTGGGGTGAACTACTTGTGACCAATATTGAGTGCAAGATAAAATACTGCCTCATAGTGATATTGGACTGCTGAACTTCAAAAAGCCATGAAAGAAGGAAAATCTTACATATAGGAATGTGGTATAAGTTTAGTGAGGCGTTTGCTCAATACAGTATTTTCAAACTTCTAGCATACTATACTGTTAATAGTATGATCTAAAACATATTCTAACATACAGAGCTTTTTTTCTGGGGAAAGAGGAGGTGAAACTCAGTGGGTTGCCAGTACAGGGGGCAACTCTTGGTGGGAGGTGGTGCCCTTGGTACCACATGTGCGCACTCAAAGTGCTCCCAGGGCCAATGACATCACTTTGGGTCAGCTGGAACAAGGGGGTAGTTTTTAAAAGTTTAAATTGCCCTCAGTGAAAATGGTCACATGGCTGGTGGCCCTGCCCCTTGATTTCCAGATAGAGGGGAATTTAGACTGCCCTCCGCGCCACACAGAGGGCAATCT
This sequence comes from Eublepharis macularius, assembly GCF_028583425.1. Taxonomy (NCBI): domain Eukaryota; kingdom Metazoa; phylum Chordata; class Lepidosauria; order Squamata; family Eublepharidae; genus Eublepharis; species Eublepharis macularius. The sequence continues at coordinate 69,781,495 of NC_072798.1, forward strand.
AAACATGTTCACCTGGAATGTGGTGGAACGGAGTTCTGGAACCTCTTGAAAATGGTCACATGGCTGGTGGCCCCACCCCCTGATCTCCAGGTAGAGGGGAATTTAGAATGCCCTCCGCGCCACACATGTGCGTGCTCAAAGTGCTCCTAGGGCCAATGACGTCACTTTGGGTCAGCTGGAACAAGGGGAAAGTTTTTAAAAGTTTAAATTGCCCTCAGCGAAAATGGTCACATGGCTGGTGGCCCTGCCCCTTGATTTCCAGATAGAGGGGAATTTAGACTGCCCTCCGCACCACACAGAATTTAGACTGCCACTCCGCAATCTAAACTCCCCTCTGTCTGGAGATCAGGGGGTGGGGCCACCAGCCATGTGACCATTTTCAAGAGGTTCCAGAACTCCGTTCCACCACATTCCAGGTGAAAAAAAGCCCTGCTAACATATCACTGAAACATTAGTGTGTCATCTTAATTTATGACATTATACTGGCACCTTGCTCAGTCCTTCACACTCTAAGCACCAGCCAACGAAGTAGGGGGGGGCAGGGGAAGGTAAGATTACAAACAAAAATAAGCAACTAGCACAGTTCATGTCTTAAAGAGGAAAAGGCTCGAGGATAGACTGAAGACTTCTTTCCACAAAGTTTAAGTCTTCTTAAAAGTCTGTCAATGTAGAGAGAATTGTTCTTAGTTGCCATTTCTATATTGGGCCTCTGTCGCATCAATACTCCTTACTTAAACAGAAGGGAATCCTTGGATCTAACCCTTTGCCTTTGCAGTACCTTAAAGATTAATTTGTTTTAGTTTAAGAGCATGAATATTTGTGGACTGCAGTCCACTTTGCAAGATGCTTAAATTAAACAGCAAATATTTAAAGTAAAATGAAATGCATCAGTGGAATCTTCATCTTAAAAAGCGATACCTCTTAATTTCTTCAGTCAGGTTTTATAATGAGAAAGGGACAGGCCCAGTTAAAACTTTGGTTCTCCCGGCTGTTGCCGAAACAAAGAGAAAAAGTAGCAAAGATTTCCTCAACACACTTATCTCTTGTTAAAGAACTTCCTCAGGAAATCATCTTAATCTATGGATGTGGAATAATTTATATTAATATCACACTACCGTCCATCATGAACCCCAACCATGCCTGACAGAGAAATAAAGCCATAACCACCATTATACCCTGTCCTTATATACAACTATTTAAAGGGTAAAGGCATTGTGTACCTGCAAATCCATGGCTCTGCAACAGGCATATATATACACAGCATGAACAGCCTCATAAACGGTTCTGAACAATGTTTTATATACAGCTACTATTTAATCTCACTAGCATACCTCAGTTACACTGATGATATATTCACTATCTGTACCCATGGAGAGGAATCTGACAAGAAATGTCACCCATATTTATCATTCTATAATCAACTTCAGCCTTATCTATCCCAAGCAAAACATCAATACTCTGGAAGCCATATGTTGTTATATGAATACACTTAATTCAGTAAACCAAATGACCACTATTCTCACTACCAATCACAGTATGTTATGAGGTCCATAATTTACAATCAAGTGATGAAATATAGCTAATTATTCAGATTCAAGACACCTCAATAAACGTTGGAGAAATATGACAAACATTCTTGACCCTCATCTATCAACATACAATGGTAAACAAACAAAATACTTCAGGAAGATTTTAATAAAACAAATCATATACAACTTATAGTTAAAGATGCTGCAGCAAATCACAAATGATCTACAGACCATTCCTGACAGTGACAACACTCTCAGAGAAGCAGCAGGAGGAAAACCCATAACAACCTACCGACAACAACTCAACTTGAAACCATGGCTCACTGATAGCCAAATAAGCGCCAAGACACAAATATCAAAGCCAAGCCAAAGTGCCAATTACGCCTTGTGAAGTAAAGGTGAGAACAGTTACTAACTCCAACAATCAAAGTTCTTATACTTGTAATTTTTATGAATACACACAAAGAAGATACATGGTCAATAGTTCTGGGCAGCAGTTTACATAGGGCACACCTTTTCCAGTTTAAGAAAGTATTACTAGTTATGGTCACCAGTAAGATATGTAGAACAGGAATATCAATACGTTGTGTGAGTTTCTTAACTTGCCTGCCTATTATATTAAGAATACCAAAGGAGTTGTAGTCAAACTAATTGAATCCATTGCACAAATGGAATATAAAATAGTAGAACAAAACCCAATATAAATATGTAATGGTATGAACCAATGTACTTACTATTATTATAAAAAATTATTATGATGTAAGACATTCATGTGTCTTGCTTTATGATGAACACTCAACCCAAGAGTTACCTTTTTAAAATAAAACAGTTAAACTATTGCTGCTGTTTAATCAATTTCAGCATCTGACAGAATAGGCTGTAGTCTACAAAATCACATTTTTAATTAAAGTATTTAACATTTCATGAATTAATTCCCCATAACTCAAGATTTCTAAAATTCTGTCACAATGAGTCTCCTGAAATCAATAAAAAAATTGACTTTCCCTCTGAATAACTGTGCCACCCAGTGGCACAGCATGTTTTTCCATTGCTGTTCCTTAGTACGAGGGCTACACAAGCTCCTTCCAGTCATACTGTTGCCTAAACATTTACCCGGCAATTTAAAAAAAATACAAATAAATATCTCTTAATGTTACATACAGCAGCCTGAATAGCCCAGACTAGCCCAAGCTAATGACAGCTTGGAAGCAGGGTTGGCTCTGGTTTGCATTTGGATGGGAAGCCACCAAGGAAGACCAGGGTTGAGATGCAGAGGAAAGCAGTGGCAAACCACCTCTGCTCATCTCTTGCCTTGAAAGCCCCATGAGGGTCACCATAAGTCAGTTGTGACTTGACAGCCCATAGTTATAATGTCACATGCTGTATCTACATTTAAAAAAACAGGGTATCTATTTTCTCCTAGATTTGTTAAAGCAAGTGTTCCATTTCTCCAACATTATGAATAAATTCATCACTCAGTGATTTTGAAAACCTTTAAGTTGATATTACATAATTGTCAGCTAAGAAGTACCGAGATCACAATATTGTTGATGCAACCAGAAGATTGTTTACTGCATGTAAACAGGGATTATTAGGAAAGGGATTGAAAACAAAACAGCTAGTATAATGTTCTTGTACAGATCAATAGTGCAGGTGCATTTGGAACACTGCACATAGTTCCGGTCACCATATCTTAAAAGGCAGTGCAACAAAACATGCAAAAATGGGCAACCAGAACGATCAAGGGGTTGGAGCAACTTCCCTAAAAAGAAAGAATAAAGAGTTTGAAACTTTTCATTTTGGAATTAGAGGGACAGGTTTATAAAACTATGCATGTAATACAGTAAGAGGATAAAGACTTTTTTCTCTCTGTCTCCCATTATTTGACAATTCACAGGCACCCAATGACGTTAATGAGCAGTAAATTCAGGACAAACAAAAGGAAGTACTTTAAAGAGTAAATTACTTATGGAATTCACTGCCACAGAATGTAGAGATGGTCCCTAGTTTAGTTGTTTTAAAAGTAGATTGCACAAATTCATGGAAGACGGGGGCCATCAATTGCTACTAAGTTCTGGAGGCCCAGGTCTGAATCCCCACTCTGCCAACAAAGCTCACTGTGTGACTTTGGGCCAGTTAGACCCTCTCGATCTAACACACTTCACAGGGTTGTAGTGAGGATAAAATGGAGGAGACGAGAATGATGTGATCCACTTTGGGTTACCACTGGGAAGAAAGGCAAAGTATATTAAGTAAGTAAGTAAGTAAGTAAGTAAAAAAAGGACTAAATGGAACCTACATGGTCAGAGGCAACATACTGAATACTAATATTTGGAGGCTATAACAGTGGAAGGTTTTGACTTTTGTGTCCCACTTCTATGCTTCTAGTGGCATCTGGCTGTCATCTGGTTGGCCACTCTGTGAACCATAATGCTAAACTAGACAGATCATCCGTCAAACTCACCATGGCTTTTCTTATCCAAATCAAAATTTTCATTCTCCAATACATTTAGCCAACAAAGCAAAAAAAAAAAATCACATTTTAATCTCTGGCACATATTTCTGCAATTTAGTCCAATATTGCAAGTGGAATAACAATGTACATGAAGAAATCCTGCATGTCTGTTGATGTTCATACATCTATTAATTTTATATATTGCTTCAGTATCCCCAGAGCCCCTGGGGATGGGCGGTATATAAATGGAAATATATATAAATATATATATATACACATGTAAAAATTCCTATGACCGGACTGACTCCCATACAAATGTGCAAGATAAACAAATCAGTGAAGGGAAATGCCTTAAGATATGGACAGCAATTCTCAAAAATCCATTAACTGCTATTCTTGGGATTATCATTGAAAAATTCCTTGTCCAAGCCATTCATACATGTTTTCAAAGGTCATGGAATTCCTGACATGGATCATTTCAAGACTGGAAAAACAAGTTCTATGAGTGAATTATAAAACAGAATAAAGATATTGGCCTACTTCCTATTAATTATTTGTATTATCTATTTTCTGCACCCTGCCCTTTCTTCAAAAACTCAACACAGCACTGAGCTTCACAACACCCCTATGAAGTAAATCAGACAGGCATACCATTACTTGCTCAGAGAAAACCAAGGTGCTCCATAGCCAAAAGAGAATTAGGATCAGGGTTTCTAATCTATAAACCCAATACACTTATTATTGTATCATTCTGCTTCTATTACTAATTATTAATTTTCTGATAGGAACATTTAGAAAGGTGAAAATTGCTGATATTAAAATTTTCATTTTACTTAATCAAAGATACTGCACGTATGAATTCCAATGTACCTTTCATAAATCACCTTGATCAGTGCTGATAGGTCTACAGATAGTAACATTCCTGGACCACAGAATGCAGTACTACATTTCTTCCTTCAATCTTACCCTGTCTCTACTGATACCTTCCTCTACTCACACCTCCCTGAGCAATTGTCTGTGTCTCCTAGGGGAGGTCTGCATCACATGTAAACCAAAGCCTTCTATTCCCATTTCACTCTGAGCAGCTGGCAGTTTGAGTCACAAGAAATCTACATTTCTATCACCACAAATATACTAAAGCCACATGTTTATTAAGGTCTTCCTACAGGCAAATGAACAGCTCCAATACGTATCTACTTTAAAGGATCAACGCCCAATGCACTTAGAGTTTTGATTGTAGTTATTATGTTCCACAAAGATTGTAGCTCAAAACCAAGTATGACATAAAAGGTATTTTAATAAAAGACATACCTATTACTAGTATGATCAGTGCTACAGTCAATTCTTTGGACTATGTTTCACAGACTGATCCTACTAGTCTATCTGGCCTAGTAACAGTCAGCAGAGAAACTAGCATAGGTCCCTTGTGGCTTGCAGGAGTTAAGCATGTACTTGCAAACCCCTCCATCAGGTAGGATCCTTCACACATTCTCACATTAAAACCAAGAAAATATCCTACTTTGAAGAAGACATGTTGATGTTTGCTCATTCTTAAATCAGTCTCCAAATTCTCATACACATCCCTCTGAATGTTTTCCTTAAAACAAGTATCAGTCCATATGGAATTTTATAGTTACAATGTGTGTCCATACATCTGGATCAAAAAGCACATATTTACAGTCTACCAAATAACATAACTGAGGAAAATCATCATATACCTAAACCAGAGCATACTAAGGACACAGTCATAGATCATAAATTATAAAACAGTCCTATAAATTATTAGATGGTCTTACTAGAATTTTTCAGAAATATGAATATCAGGTAATGTTCAGATTCTTCTTTATTAATTTTTTTCAACTGTCACTAACCTGACTTATTAAAAAGAATTACAGATGAAGCTCATCAGTACAAGTATTCAAGTAAAAAATCACATGTTCTATATTATAAAGGTATCCCTATCACTTTCTAGGATTAACCTAGCCTTGTAATATCTTTGTTTAATATTGAAATCCCATAGAACTTAATGGGACTTGTAACATACTGGGCACCATGAGGCAAGTATCTAAAATGAGATGTTAAAAATAAATTGATAATTATCTTTTTAAAAAGGTAAAACATGTCATCCAGATGCATGCCTTTACAGAATACACATAAAAATGTAGTAATTAAACTAAACATATAGCCTATGGTTTTACCAGTTCTACAAATGTTCAACTACTAAATATCCTAGTGCAATCAGTGTAAACATGCACACCAAGCTTTTAATCAGGGCCCATAAAAGGAAAATCAAAACAATGCTGGAACTACTAATATTCTGTTAGGAAAATCTGGGTATGAGCATTAGAAATACAGGAAAACACAGTCCAATACAGGGTCAAGCATACTTCTGTCTCCTTGATTTAATGTGTTTAAAAATGCCTAAGCAGAGGTTCATTTTGAATTTATCAAAATAGGGAAGGGGATGTAATATGAATTCTCAAAAGAAGCATAGACCATGCCCTTTAATTCACTATCTTCATTAGCTTTCTGATACATAATATTTATAGTTAAAAGCAAACATCCCAAAGGATCCTTGAACATCAGTGAATCTCCTCACAGACTAAACTGCAGAAGCACATAAGCAAATCTAAGCAGAAAATTCTTGTTACAGTCCAGTATTATTAGCAGAACCAAATGCCATCACAAAACATATTCAGCAACTTTATATTCCATCTGATTCTGACTAAGGATTTCAAGACTTCCTTGTAACTCAATAACCACTTCTACACTGTTGCTGTGAACTCTACAACTTCAAACTTGAAGTCAATCTAGGACAACCAATAGAAATTCCTCCTATGCAATTACTATATTTCCTACTTCAGAGTGCTAAATCTTCAATGGATAGTTGGGTCTTATTTTAAAAAAAAAAGAAACAGCACAGTTTCTATCTAGATCAACAGAAAAATTAAAATATTCACATTAAGTTTTAAGCCAAAAAAGACTAATCTTAAAAACTAACTAAAATTCACAAATGTTATTTCTTAACTAAATTATAAACACACACAGGCAAAAATATTGTAAACAATATATTTTCATTATTAAAAACAACCACTACATCAACACTAAAAATTATTTCAAATTTTAAAAATCTACACCACCAAGAATAAAATGCAGGAAAAAACTGAATTAAAATGATCAAAGTCTGACAGAAAACCAAATTTCAATAATAACTTGTGGAAAGAAAATGTTCATTCTAGAAACAGAAGCCATTCCCAGTCCCCCATATTTGTATGCAAACTAAACTATACCTGGAAAAATTGCATTCTTTCAATAACAACATAATTTGTAAATTGCTACCATTTATACTAAAAATTAGTATTTTCAATTCACATTTCACATCAATAAACAATTCTAGGTCATACTACTTCATTTTTAGTATTAAACAAAAGTTTCTAAAGCAACATTAATCTGCTTAGCAAGGCCAGCCATACTGTGATATTAATTTTAAATAATCAATAAAGTACTTCCTACACTGTTTATTCACTTAGGAAGTGTAACGCTGGCAAAAGTAAAATATAAAACAATCTAAACACTTAACAGCCATAAACAAATGGGGGAAAAACTTCCAAATGATGCAAGACACAACAGAATTCTTTAATGTGTGTGTGAGTGTGTGTGAGAGAGAAAGAGAGGACATATGGATATTATTTAATTTTCACCTCCCAAACCCCCCAAATGCCACCTCATGCTCAATACTGCTGCGAAAACCCTTATCAACACTCACCGCAAGTAATACTGTTTTAAAGCGAAGGCAGCGTTAGAACAACTTCTGGGAAAGTTAAACTCTTCTACAATTTCTCCCCACTGATTCTTCTCCGATACCTGTCAAAAACAACACACACAGATGCACAAGAAACACACATACACAACGCCGTTGATAGCCACCATCCCAAGGGCTGCCATGAGACAAACGCAGAGGAGAAACAGATAGATTTATTGCGACTGGGTCTGGGATCTCTCTTTCCCCACTGACAGTCCCTGAAGATCCGATCTTGCTCCTCCCCTTGTATTTTACCACATTTATTTTATTGGGGAGCGAGCAGGCGAAAGGGTTCGATGCCGCGGAGAGGGGTTTGTTTTTGTCTCCCCTGCCTGGACAATAACCAATCGGGAGTCCCTCTCCCGCCTGCTTTTCAATCCTCCCGCGGTCCGTAAAAGCCCAAGAAGTTGAAAATGAGCCAGGAGGGCTTGGGTGGGGGCCGCCCCCGCCGGCTGGGGTGCAGGGGCTCCGTCCCGCCGAGCCTCCCCTCCGCCAGCTCGGGAGACATAGAGAGGCCTTTCTTTTGAGGCCTACATTTCTGTCCCTAGCCTTGAAGCCTAAAGATGGCTATTTGATTCCACACTGCCTTGGCTGCCCCTTTTGTTATTTCTCTCCGGAAAGGGCCCGGAGGGCAGCGCCTGGTCCCCCCCACGGCAGCCGGGAGCATTTCCTAGCCCATGCTCCGTGCCGATTATCGATGTTAAACATGCCCGCTAATTTTGAGTTGCACGAAAACTGCACTCAGACTCTCTGTGCGCGAGACACACACACACACACACTCACACAACCACAAGCGGAAGAAACTGCCTCGCACACAGCCTTTGCCACTCTCCTTCTCTCAAGGAAACGAGGGAAGCACCCCAAAAGCCGGGAGGGGGGAAGGGGGCTCCGGGAGCCTGCCAGCGGCACCCCCAGCTCCCCCCTCCTCTCATCGCCGACAAGGCCAAGCCACCAACCTGCCTTGCCTGCTTCCTCCTTCCACTTCCCCCCCAGCCCGATCCAGCCCAGAAAAACACACGTTTCCCGGCCCCCCCGGCGCCCCCCTCGCCCTCCCCGGGTCAGAAGAGAGTTTCGGGCAGAGGCCCGCGGGAGGGCAAGCCGAATTAAAACTTCCACTCACCTTCCCGAAGCCGCCTAAAGTGGTGACTCGGGTGTAGAGAGCATGAAGGTCCAGCTCTTTCCCACCCACCACAGGGATCTTCTTAAAAGGAGACCTGCCAAAAGAGCGAGAGAGACACACAAAACAACTTGTCAACTCGGCCCCTCTTTCCTCCCCCCGCAGGGGGCCGCCTCGTCCTTCAGGGAAGGGGCTGGAAGTTAAAATCGGTCGGTTTAAACAGCCTCCCCCCCATCCCCTTCCATCTCCCCATTTTCCTCACCCTCTGCTGTGGTGAAACTGCCGCAGCTCGTCCAGGAAAGCGAGTCCCTTTCTCCGATGGTCTGGTTGGTTTTTGCCAGTCGAATTTGCCATATTTTTGAAGGATTTAAAGGAAAAAAGGCTTGGGTTTTGTCTCCTTAAAAAAATCCAATAGAAAAACAACAACAGTCCGCGGCTCCTCCTTGTCTTTTAAGAGACCCAGGTTCCTGTGCTCGGCCAGGGATCAGCCATGGAGAGGGGCTTGTTTAAAAAAAAAACAGAAAAAAGAAAAGAAAAAGTTTAAAAGGAATAAGGGAGCCCGGCGAGAGTGGTAATTGCGAGTCCTGTCTCCACACAACACACAGGGAGGGAGAGGGGCACCTCTCGGTAATTCTTGCCGCTGCCGCTGCCTGCCTTGCCTCTCTCAGCACCACAAACCCAGTCGATCCAGCCTGCACATGAGACTCAACATGGTGCTGCTGGATCACACAATGAATTGGGTTAGTGTTGTGGTAGGGTGGGGGTTGGGGAGGCTGGAGTGAGGTACTGACAGTGTGTGTGTGTGTGTGTATTACAGACGCGGCTCCATGAAATCTCCCCTCTCCCTCCCTCTCGCTCTCTCACTCACACACACACACTGTACAGCGGCCGTGGTGGCGGCGGCGGCGGCGGCGGCGGCAGCGGGATTCACTTCTCTCTCAGACAAAAAGATCTGAGGCCGCCGTGCTGCTGCCTGGGCGAGAGCGCAACACAGCGAACCCCAGAGGCCAGCCGTGGCACTGCAAAAGGCAGCTCTGAAATGGCAAAAGCCAGCACTGCCAGCAAGCAGTTCCTGGCGGGGAACAATAGGCTTCTCTCGCGGCTAAGGGCTCATCTGCAATGTGCCGCAAACTTCACACAAAGCCGGGCGGAAAGAGAAAAGGCAGAAGGGGGGAGGGGGGAGAAAACGGCTACTACCGGTTGTTCCAGGGTTAGGGGCAGAGGAAATGTTCCGTTCTTCCCAAACTTTCAAGAGACGAAGTACTTTCCAGATTTACTGAAGAAGATAAAACAATATGGGTAGGGAGAGTTAATTGATTTATAGAAATGCATGAAGTGTTTTTTCAAAGGAGAACAAGGAAATAACATTCTTTAAAAAACAAAACCTTTCAACATCTTAACTGAAAAATACAGTGTTTAGTGTATGATTATAAAGTGTATTTGTATATAAAAACATACACATGTATGCAATTTGTGCATATTTCCATCACATTATATATAAACAAGTAATTTTATGAGAATTCCTGCTTCCCACAATTCAGGATGATCCAGAATAAGACACTAAAAAGTTTAATGAAGTAAATGGCTTCTAAAAATTCATTAATAATACAAACGTTGTATATAATAAGTAGAAAACAATGATAATCGTATCAGCTGTTTACAGATACCTTTCTCATGAGAGGCATAGTTGGCATAGCTACAAGAGTAAGCTGGAAGTTCCTAGCTCTAATGTCCCCTTTGTCACAAATTTAGCAATTTAGGCCTAAGGGAAGTCTGTCTTAGCCCCTTAGCTGCAATAAGCAGATAACAATGGCCTACCCTACAGGGATGTTAGAGCTCTTCAAATAATTTATATTATGTCTTGATATAAAGTACACATATCTAGCCACCAAGAATTGCTAAGAAAAATTGCTGCTCTGAGTCATAGCTGTCAATGTCTTGAATGTATTGTTGAGTTTGTTAAAACATTTTGTGTTCATCAATAATATGCATATATTCAGTGTTTTTCAAACTGGCCAGAGAAAGTGGTATACCAATGGGGAAAGGGTTCAATCATTTTGCAAGTCTTATTAGCCTTATTCACAATCAAGGGCGAGGACTTCCCTGTCTCAAACATGGATCGCAATCCCATCCATCCAGAATCTTTTTAAAATAGTGGCTTTGTGAGTCCTTAATGTAGGCCCACATAGCAATCCTAAATAGTTACACCTATTAGGCTTAGAAGAGTGTGATTTTTAGGATTGCACTGCCAGACATCTTAGGCTGAAAATGAAGCAGTGCAAGAAGATGTGTAAGAGCCATAAGGAAGACTTGAAGAGAGGAATTACAGAAGCTAGGGTGAACTGTTTGGAGGATATGAGCAGTGGGTGTGGATGCTCTGGATATAAGGCAGATAAAAGGAGGTGAGATTTCTTAACATTTGAAAAATGCCAATTATGTATATCAACTGATCTCTGCTTATCTTAGGGAAGCCTTGTGTGTCATGTCAGACCCCCAGATTTTGTATGCTGCTGCTTTAATCTACACACAAATGCTTCTTTCTAGTAAACGCACATCAAACTTTACAGAATTAAGCAGAGAAATACTTCTTAATTTTCAGAATGACTGGTTTCATTGTGTGCAAACATTTACTGTTCTAAGTACAGGTGGCAGACCTTGTGAAGAATAATAAAAAGGTCATCCCAACTCCAATCACAATGTTAAGCTTCTATTTATGGAAGACAATGTCACTCATCTACATTAAAACAGATTCCTATACCAAAGTAAATGGGACTTCAGCTAAGCACTTTGCTATCCTTAGAAATTCAAATTTAATGTTTTTCAATCGACTCTTTGCCTATAGGGGGGTAGAACCACGTGGTAAACAGCATGCCATCTTAATTTTAATAAAATAGTAATACTGGTGAAAACTTTTTTTCTTTTAAAGTAAGTAGGATGCAAGATGAGTCCAAGCAACAAAAGGCATCTTTTCCCTTCCCAGCCTTGTATCATCATGTTATCAATTTTTAGACCAGGTAACTAAATTTAGGAGGGAGTTCTATTTAAACACGGATTACATGTTATACTCTGTAGTGAGCCTGTCAAGGAACTCTAGACCCCTTTTAGGCCATCTCCTAAATTATTTTAAGAAATTAAAATTAATATTATGTTTTTCTTCCAACTAGATTGCCTTTCATCTTGAATAGCCAGAGACAGGCATGCTTGGTAAAACCTGCCCTCCAGGTCATATTCATTATAGGGAAGAGAGTGAAATCCTTGACTTCTCAGCATTTCAAGTTTTCTGTCCTAGATTATAAGTGTTTTGTAAGGTTAAAAATTGCAAACATCTGTTTCTATGCACAGTTCCTTAGGAGTAAGCCCTACTGGGCCTTCCACAGTAAACATGCATGCCATCCAAGTTACAAATGCCCCGAATTCGAAAAGCTGTCACAGCACATCTTGTAGAATTTTGCTTGTAGTGTCTGCAGCAATGTTTTAGAAGCACCGCACGGTTCCATTGAGAGCTTTCACCGCCTCGTAGGAACCTCAGCTTCAACCGTCCTCCGCTCACGAGGGAGAGTCGTAAACAGTCCTCGAATGACTCGAAAACTAGAGGTCTCCCTCTCACAAGTGACTGGTACTTGGCAGAGGTGAGCAAGTCAGTATCCTCGCCTCAGCATGTGTGTTAACTGTGGCGGGGAGCGACAAGAAGGCTAGTCATATTGCGTAAGGCAAGCGAGCAGGGTTTCCGGGCTAAGCGCAGGCAATTGCGCACGGTCCCTTACGTAACTGTCAGCTGGGGATTCCCTGGAGGGGGTCATTTTATTCAACCATTACATAGACCCCAGAAGCCGTTTCAGCGCGCCTGCCTTGCTGCCGCCCTGTTATCAGACCGAGGCTGCTTCTGCGGCGGCACCAGCGCCAACAGCCGCCTAGCAGCTCTTCACAAAATGGCGGCGCCCACGGAAGGAGCAGCCCCATTTTGTGCCCGTGGAGCTGCCTGTGGATGATGGGCTCGGCTCGAGGGGAGACAAGAGAGCGCGAAGGCGGCGGCCAGGTCGCGTTCCGAACAAATGAGGGGAGGAGGGCGAAGTGTTTCGCCACTTTCTAGCCCGGGCGATGAGACTCTGTGAGAGCGGCGGGGCGGAGCCAAAAGCGCAGCTCTGCGCCCGCCGAAGTGAAAAGGAGGGGGAGGGGGCTGCTCCTCCAGTCCCGCGGCGCCGTCGTGTTGCTTTGGGGGCCCTTCTGGATTGGCTGCGCTTTCCTTGGCGTTTCGCTTTTTTAAAAAATTTGTGGTCTCAGACTGGGGGCCACGACCGTTGTATTTCGAGTATCTTCTCGGCACGGCGGACCTCGGCAGCCTCGCGATTTTTCGCCTCCTCCCCTTCCGCCGCGACGCAGGTCTCCACCCCGTGGAGGGACTTGACTGCCGGTCACAACAGTAGGCTGAAATAAGAGAGCATCTGTCGCAGCTTCTGCGTCCTCTTTTACATTTTGGCTGCTCTTGAAGTTCATTTTTTCATTACGTTGATTTAGATCACTTTTGTTTCCTCTCGAGCGTTTTTTTAATCCACATTTTTTTTTCTTCTGGAGGATGAGTAACTATAAGATTGTATCATTAATACGGGTCACGTTTGGGAGTTAATTACTGATTAATTTTTTATTGTGCCTTTCTGAATATGTCGTCTTGTTAAACCGATTCCTCGAGTTGCACTGCTGGCCAGCTTGCACGGTATTGCTCCATCTATGTAAGAGTCTAATTCCAGGTCTTCTTCGTCAATAGCATATCTTTTCAAACAAAGGATTTTTATTTCCTTATTTTTTAAAAAAAGTTTATAAAGCTTTGTGTGATTTTTTTTGTAGCTTTCTGATTTTGTTTTGTTTTAATTATAAGCTAATTTTAGCATCTCCAATTCACGGAAATGGTTTTTCAAAAGGATGAAAACGTACAGATTGAGACTTAACTGATGAGATGTAGGTTCTCTGCCTTGAAACGTATTGTTAAAATTCGTTGCGTTTATCAAAAAGCAAAATGTCTCTTTGAAGCGTTTTCAGTATATCCAAAACTTATTTTTTTTGTGTATGTGCTCAATCAAAGTCTTGTATCCTATATGAATAGTTCAAATTGTTTGATTTGGTATTAATATAAAATAAAAGCTTAACTGTAACATAAGCTGTGTGCATGTAACTAGTATTAATCTGAACATTTACTTTTTCAGAATGCAAGTACTGTGATTTTTGCCAGATTTATTTATACCATAGTTTAGAAGGCAATTGTGAAACAAAATCACTGGGGGCCATTTCGCCAGTGCTACACCATGCCCACAATTCATTGTTTGTCTAACTCATCTATTTCTCTTTTCTGCTTGCTTTTCCTTTGTGTAATGTTGGCTGCCATTCCTAGAAAAGGTGTAAGGCTTTTTTTGGCATTGAGAACTGGACTGTTCAGTTGCATACATCTGGTGTCTCATTTTTAAGTATAGACTCCGTTATTGCTAATAAAGAACTTCAAGCTTGCTAGCATGAGGGTCAAGTCAATGTATGTTACTCAAATGCAACCCTCGTGTTCAATCAGATTTACTCCCTGGTGAGTGTGCATAGCAACTATTGTCAGTAGCAATGTGGGTTTTATCTTGGAATCCATGTAACTGTAATGTGTTACATCTGTTCCCTAAAGACATAGCCTCATGTTGGCTTTTGTAGGTTGTAACCCTGCAATATGTTGTTTATTCAACAAGATGGCAATATGTTTTTACACTATAAATGTATAACTCTTTTCATGTGGCCACTATCTTTGTTAAAATCTTGATAGTTCTATTCAGCTGAGCAAGTCTGCAACCCTTATGTGTGCTTAATAGAGAGTCAAGTCCCATGGAACTTATTAGGCACACATGCAGCTAGTTCCAGGCATGTTGAATCAGAAAAACTTGGCGGGACTTGGCTCCCATTTAAGTATGCTTAGGAGTGTGGTGCAGGTTTCTAGTCCTCATAATTGTAACAAAGATAATTTTGAATGAAATCTCTTGTATGACTCTTAGGGCTTCACTGAGCAAAGTTTCCAACTTCAGACTTAAATGGTGTTGGCTTTGACAGTTTTGCTTGATGTGTGTAAATTATGAATACTGCTCATTTGTGTAAGGTTCATATGAACAATTATGTAAAAGACAATTATTTCTTAATGCAAATCAGTCAGATTGCTCTACATGCAACTCTTCATGAATTATTCTTATAGCAAAAATATTTCAGGCTGTTTGGGTAGCTCTTACATAGCCCCTGACTTCTTAAAGGACATATTTCTGTGTTAAAGCTTCCATATTAAGCATTGTAATATGGAAAAAAGCTGACTATATTCTTAAGTTATTATTTTCCCCCACATTTTTTTTTACATTTCAAATCCAGATGTTCTGCAGTGCTCATATAAGTAGCATTTCTGTTCAAGGTAATTGAAAAGTATTCCATCTCCTGTCCTTTGCTTGATTTTCATTACATGATACATTTTAAGTTGGTGGTTCTTATTACTTTCAATAGGAAAAGGCATCTGAAATCAAATATTATTTAACTGATTACACCTTGCCTGTGAAGCTGGCTCTTGTGCAGCTTGATCCTAAACTTGAGTTCACTGGGACTTGCTTCCAAGTGAGTGTGCACAGATTGCAGCCTTAACCTCCAAAGTATCATATTACTAATCCATGCACTATGTCTTTTAAGAAAGCAGCTGAACTAGTTATGTTCATGTGGCTCACAATTTATATTCATGATTTCCTGTTGCTGATTGTTGTGGAGTTCCTGGAGTCTTTTTATGGGATGGTACAAATTCTTAAAGAAAATACCATAAATTATCTGGCTCAAACTGTTGTTGGATAAATAACTCCAAGCATTTACATAGTCCTCTTCCCTAGCGGGGAAGCAATAGCTGCTATTGAAGAAACATGATTACATTATATCAGTATGCAGAGAATGACAGATGTACATGTATACTTGTACATACATTTTTTCAGCAATATTCACCCTTTGTTATGAATTCTACCTTGGTTAATGTATACATTTGGATTGTTTTTCAAACTACAATATAGGCTCAATTGAGTTAAAATAGAAACTTTGACACATACACACACCTAATCCTGAATTAAAAAAAAAAATTAGATAGACCTAAAACATCTGTGAAATTCTAAGTGGAGTTTCCCACTTCTAAGACTATTGATTTTAATAGACTTGAAAGCATGCAACTCTGCTTAGGAATGCACTGTGGGTCCAGATGTTGCAGAAAATGATGCAGAATCATTCACATGCATTTGCCATTGATCTATGTTCCTTTCACCCAACCTTAAGGGCAACTAATGGTGAATTGAATGTGTTCTGACTAAGCTGTACTAGGTATTCCTTAATGTGCAGTCCTAAGCATAGTTATACCCTTTTTCTTGGTTTAGAAGGTTGTAACTGTTTAGGATATGTGCGTCTTCTCCCATTCTCTTCACAGCCTCCTGTATCTCCATAAATAAACTAAAAAATGACTTTATGGTAATGTATGCTGCCCTCCATCATTCTGTGCTTGTAAGTGTATATGATTATTGGTGCCTTAATCCTTAAAAAAAAACAGTAGTTTGCATTGTAGTAGTTTGCATTGCAGTATCTAAACTGCTGCTCTAGGTTAGTATGTCTCTGACGTGTGAAAATTATTACTATCTTCACCAGTCACTTGCCTACTAAACAGCTCTAATCCAGGGACTCAAGGCAAGCCTTGGTCTTGAAATGCCTTTCCTAGAGCTCACATAAACTTTTGTGCATGGTACTGGAAGCAGGTGTCAAGCAATGCATCTTTGCATGTGACTCAACTGTGGCCAAGCTCTGGGACAGATCTCCATTATAAATTGGCTTACGCATAAGTGCTGTGATTTACTTAGTTTGAAATCTCAGTTGCATATCAGCAGCAGTGAAACTACTGAGCAGGGTAAGGTGATGTCTGATTAAAAAGCAGTTTTAAAGCTAACAATACTTAAAATGTGTGCCTGTGTATTGCATATTAAGACATCTGGTTGAAAATAAATGTAATAACTTTAATCTATCTTTTCTATTACTGTTCATTCAACCCAGTAGTCTCAAACAGCCACTGAGAGTTTGTTTAAGCAATTAATAGAAAGCTACCCACCTAATGTTAAGGTTTATGCAATTGCTGTAGAATGTTTCGTATTTCTACAATGGCAGCCAAAAATATAATAACTTTTGAGGACCAACCGAAATAACGAGACACATTGTGCGTGCTTTCAAGTTCTCCTGAATTCTTATTTGCTTTAGAACAACAGATTCCATGTAACTAATTTCTGTCCTATACAAGCAAGGCATCTGTGCTTTGGAAAGTGAACTATGTAGCTGTTCACTAAAGAAAGCAATGCAGTATTGATCTGGGCCACTGTACATCAAAACTGTTTTTATTATTTTTACATATCATCAGTATTTTAAAAGCACCTACATCCTTTACTTGAAGGTAAACAACACTGATTTCAACAGAAGTAGAATTTTATTACTTCTAATTAAACACTGCAAAGAATTGAATGGACAAGTCCCCAGTCAAAAAGGCTTATAGCCACAATACAAATGAGAACAGGGAGAAAAGAGGAAAGTAACTGAAGGATCAGACCAGTGGTCTGTCTGATTCAGTTTCACACTGGCTAAACGGATGCCCCCAGAAAACCTGTAAAGCACAGTATGGAGACCAAAGCTTTCCCATTTTATTGGTTCCCCAACAACTGGTGTTCCATTTAATCATGGTTAATAGCCATTGATGAACCTATCCATATTTGCCACCGCAACGCTGTATTAAGCAGCAGAGTATAATTTCAGTTCCAAACTAGGTTTATAGTAAATCTTAAACAGGCACAACTGTTGTATCATCTGTCAGTAAAACAAAATATGCCCAAGCCAAACCTCTTCCCTTCTGATTCCTGTGTCCTGTCCAACCAGACTGCATCTCTTAGCAACCAGTGCTTCCAACTCTAGTTTATAGCCCCTACTGTATCTAAGGATGCCATACCATCACTGCATCCTGTGGCAGTGTTCCCATAAAGGATGGTCAGGTAGAATAGCTAGTGCAGAAGATTGTTCTGGGAGGAGAGAGCTAAAATGCATATCCTTCAGGTTACACCACTTTGACTAAGGGTTTTTAACACGGTACCCTTATTCCATGTATTTCCATCTCCCTCTGCTTATTTTGGAATCCAGTGAAGCAGGATTCCTTCTAGCAGGTTCAGCAAAAGCAGGAAGAGGCTTGTAAGAATTGGCTAGTTTTAACTCTTTCATAGGAAGAGAAGCTTCTGCTCTATGTGAGCAATACTAGTGTCCATCTGTTGCATAAAAAATAAACCAGTTTTGTGGCACCTTATAGACCAACAGGATTTTGTTTCAGCACAAAATTTTCTTGGACTAGTGTCTACAAAAATACATTGGAGTAAAAATGTTAGCCTTTAGGATGCCTGAGTTTCCTGTTTATTTTTTGGGGATGTAACCATTCTGTCCTTACCCTCGTATGTCAGCAGCTACAGCACCTCATTTGTTAATAAAGAGTAGAGGCCTGCTTTGGGAGTAGTCACTTCTTAGGTACTATGATAGCCAAAGGCAGTGTGTGCAGTTGCATTTCCTCCTCCCAAACAAGCAAAGAAAGATTTGAATCCATGTAGTAATTATGATGTGTAAATTGAGTGCTTCCTGCTTCAGACTTGCCTCTCCCTAGCTTTTACTTCTGGGCATTTTGCTTAGAAAGGTTTTCCATAAAAGTCTATCATCCTTTTTAGCTATTCTGATGAACACTGTTCATTTACTTGACATTAAAAAGATGAGTACCCATAACATTGCTTTGGGTTATTGAGCTCTCTCTTCACAGCTTGCTTCAACTTCTATGTTTCCAGAGTTTTTCACTGTAAAAGCAGCTCCTTGCGTACAGTAAGTGTGCATACCAGCAATTGTAGTGCCCTGACATCACATGGATAGCCTGGACAAAGCCCAATCTCATTAGATCTTGGAAGCTAAGCAGGGTTAGCCTTAGTTCGTAATTGGATGAGAGACCTCCAAGGAAGACCAGTGTTGCTGTGCAGAGGCAGGCAGCACCAAGCCACCTCTATTAGTCTCTTCACTTGAAAACCCCAGCAGGGCTATCATAAGTCACCTGTAACTTTATGACACTTTCCACCACCAATTGTACTCTACTGTTCTTCAGGAGAAGGTTGTAAAGTATGAGGCTTTTAAAAATAAAAATATTTGACGATAAGAGAAGGCTTCTCTAGCTCCCACAATTATAAGGAGAATCTTACAAGGACCCATTCTTTTTCTTACATTTGTGTGCTCTTAAGTGTGAGTCTTGGGGTAAAGCTGCTAACAGATAAGGAAATGGATTGTTCTCTCTCACTCATGTACACATATTGTTTATGAATGTAGTACTTTGGGGAACTGCTAAGTGCTAGGGGTTTTCAGAAATAGTTGCATAGCTGTAGATCTCAAATCTATAGGTTTTTTTGAATGAGTAAATATAACTGAGACAGGCATTTAATATCATTAAAGCATTGGTCAATAGAAGAACAAGTCTCCAGATACAGTTAAAATGTATGGTACTCACATTGTCTTCAGCTGGTTACCACCTCCCTCAATTTTCACTTCATATGTGGTTTTCTGATACTGAATGCCGCTGAAAAAGTTCTTGTCTTTTACATTCCCTGCTGAATGATATGCTACTAGTGGACATCCAGTGTTTTCTTCATAACGGTCAGTCCCAACTGTCAAAGAACCAGCCCAAAATTCCATTCTTTCCCCCCCTCTTAAAAGGCTACCTTCCAAACAAATGTTTTGCTATTGTAATAGCAGTCAAGGTTTATTCCTTTCTGTATGTTGTTCCATATTACTTGGATTTTATTTCTGCTTGCTATTGTAGGGTTTTAAATATTATTGCTGTTAGTTTAAATGTAGGCCTCTGAGGAAGGAGGGAGGCTGGATGGGTGAGTGGAATGTAATCTGATTGGATGGTAGTTGTACCCTAGAGGATGGAGTGAACTGCAGTTTTTAGTCAGTGCTGAGGGCGTTTTTCAGTCACCTTTTTATATCTTAGAGTTTATTCTAGGTAAGTCAAGCAACTGGATGAAGCCTGAACTGTCTGTTTCTGATAGAGTGTTCATTCTGGGCAAAGCAGGCAAGCTGTTTGGAAGCCTGAAAGAGGTCTCATTTTGCCAAGTTCAGTGAGTCTGTGTAGTGTTCTGAGAAATTCTGTCTTAACCAGGCAACTTCATGTGCGCCTGAAAGAGTGTGTGTATATCTGAGTGAGAGATTAATCTATCCAGTTCAGGCAAGCCATGTGGGAAGGCCTGAGTGAATCTATGTCTGTGGAGTTTATTCTGTTAGTGAAGATGTTTGTGGGAAATTACTGTGTGTGACTGAGTCTGTGAAACTACCTTTATGAAGATAAGATTAAATTTGCAACTACCAAGCTTAAGAACTATTCTGAAATCAATACACTTCTGAGAACTCTGCAACCATCAAGATCAAGTACTTATAAATAAATTCAATTTTTGTTTAAGAAAAAAATCCCATTTTTCCTCACAAAAGTAAAAGCCTTTGGTGGCAGTGAAACACTTTTCGGGAGGCAGCAATATATAGGTCACACAAACATAAAAGGCAAGATGTTCTCTCTGTATAAGCCTGGGTAAAGTAGAGAACACCTGCAGCTTGTGAGTGTGGAAATGTAAGGAGTGTTGATTGGGACCTGGGCCTCTCTGAAATAAATTTAAGGTAGGAGCTGAACTAAAGGTCCAAAGGCAAAGGTAAAAGGTTTAAAAACAAGCAAACCATTACAATTGGTCTTCACTTGCTGAAAGGATAGTAAAGTTAGTTATATCTTACAAGCAGAATTATTGTCTTATCTCCATAGTACCAAGCAGCTGCTGTAGTAATTCAGAAAATTTACACCTGGCATACTGTCTTGAGGTGTTTGGTGTTAGGATACGAGGTACAACTGTCATTTTGTGGTATGAGTTAGCTAGACGGATTTTTCTTCAGATAGTGTAAAGTGTTTTTGTGCATAAAGGGATTTAGGTGTATATCTTCTCCTTGCAGGAGAGGCATTAGTTGACAGCTACTCTTGTCAAAATGAAACTCTTGAACCAATATCAATTAATTGGACCTTGGAAGTGGTTTGGTCCTGCATTACAACATTTTGTAGAAATCCTGTGATCTGATATATATTGCCCTGGAAGGAGCAAATGAACACCACTCATTTAGTGACTATTCAAGAGCATACTTCCTAAGGAGAAATTTCCGGTGATTTTTCTATACTTTTTCAAGTACCATCCATGGAAGAAGTGAAACAAATTCTTATTGTTGGCTAGATGGTTTGCTTTGCAAGGAACTAAAACATGATAATCAACAAGAGATTATTGCTATAGTGTCATCTGAATAAATTGAACCGGGGACTATGAGGCAGTTCCCATAATAGTTCAAATCAGATCAAAGGCACTTTTGAATAACTGTAGTTGAACTGACAGAATAATGTAGGTTCTTTTGTCAACAATAAGTATTGCCTAAAGTTGTCTGGCTTATTAAACTAGTGGCATTTCCAGTAATTTATCTTTCTTGCTCCATAATCAACATTCATATTGGCAATACAGATGCTACAAAAACTTGATTTGTTTGACTTTCTATATACATTATTTATTTACTTCATTTATAACCCTCCTTTCTCCCCAATGGGGACCCAAGGCGTTGTTCTCTTGAGGTCCATTTTATCCTCACAACCACCTTGTGAAGAAAGTTGGAGTGAGTACTAGTTCAGAGTCACCCAGCAATCTTACATGTCAGACAGGGGATTCAAATCTACATCTCTCAGATCTTAGACTGACCCACTATACCACACTGGCAGTCTCTTAATGGATACACACATATATTCTACTAACTTTTTTGCAATCAGTTGTGCAGAACTTGGTTATGCAGTGGTGGAAGTTACTTTATATTAGTGCAATATGCATGTGCCTTTTTGTTAAAGTAACTTACAATGAATTCCTGAAGAGAGTTTTCCAGTCTGAGACCGTAGATTTAGAATAGCTTAGACGTCAATAAGCTTACAGAGGACTGCACTATAAATCTTTTTGTAAAGTTACATTGAGTATTGGAGTGGCATACTGGAAGTAAAATATGGAAGATGCCCAATGTTTAGTGTTTGAAATAATGCTACTAATGGTTTAAAGCACAAGTATTTTTAAATTTTTCATTTATTTCAGATAATAAACTCAAATATAAAAAAACATAACTATGTCATATAATAATCCAAATAATATCTTTGCAGTCATCTACTACTTCAATCATCAGTAATCATCTGGCTTATATAATAATCTAAACACAACGTCAAATTCCTATATGAAACATAATGAATAAACTACTATCAATTAAATCAATTTGTCATTAATTAAATCATATACCTGTATAGAACTTGCCCATATATATTCCTAATTTTCTACTTCTATTTAAATACCATTTATCATCATATTTAATAGTAGTTATTCTTAGTTTTCAGCTATGTAATTAAAAATATTTTCCATTTTTCCTGGAATTCTTGGATTGGCCTATTGTGTATATAAGATGTTAATTTTGCCATTGACACATATTCATATAACTTGTTCTTCCGTTCTATCAGATCTGGGCATCGTTCTGCCTTCCATATTGCTGCAAATACTACTCTTGCCTCAGTCACCATATAGTTAAATAATTTGCTATGTATTTTTATAATTACCTGACCTGGATGGCCCAGGTGAGCCTGATCTCATCAGATCTCAGACGCTATGCAGAGTTGGCCTTGGATCTGATTGGATGGGAGAGCTTCAAGGAAGACCAGCATTGCAGAGGCAGGCAATGGCAAACCAACTCTGTAGTCTCTTGCCATGAAAACCCTATCAGGGATTGACATACATCAGCTATGACTTGAGGGCACTCTCCACATTTTTATAATATTACTTGGTAAAATATTTAATAACATATTTTTGGGGTTCAACTCAAGCTTTAATATCTTGCATTTCTTCATGTATTTCTATCCAATAGTTCCTTGCTTTCTTACATGTCCACCACATGTAATAAATGTTACATCCAGTTTTTGGCATTTCCAACACTTTCCATTGTAATCCTTGTTAGCTTTTGCAATGTCCTTGGAAGTAATATGTTATCTAAAACATTTTATACCAATCCTATCTTTATGTTTGACATTCTGTAAATTTGATTTCTTTGACTCATGCGTATATTTTCTCCAAAGTTTTGCATCCATTTTATCATGCAATTGTTTAAAGCACAAGTTGTTGCTTGATGATGGACTGGTAAGATGTAGGCTTTTCTTTGATTAGAAAGAGTGGGTGGACTGAGATAGCTCTTAAATCTGGTTAACTGTTGACTTTTATGTTCAAAAGGAGATTGTCCCAGTAGTTTTGGTTCACTGTCCGTCTTCTGTGCAGCCCCACATGGGACTGCGCCTGCGCAGGCCTGCCGACCGGATTTTTCTTTCTAGCAAACGTCCACTAGGGGGCGCACGTCCGACCCAATGCGCATGCGCGGCCGTTTCCCGCCCGAGCGACATTGGGCGACATCGCCCCCTTTCCCCTCAGTTTCTTCTTTGCCGCCGACCGGTAAAGATCTAGCTGTCCACTTGTGAGGAAATTTTTCCTGTGAGGATCCTGCGAAAATGTCTGAGAAGTCGCTGTTCAAGCGCTGCTCCAACTGCTCCACTAAGATGACGAGGACGGATGGTCACGCCGTTTGCCTCGAGTGTCTCGGCAAGGGACACATCGTCGGGAAGTGTGAGCACTGCCAACGGTTCACCCCGAAGGCCAGGGCTGAGAGGGCTAATAGGCTGAACGCCTTACTGTGGAGACGGGCGATGCGGGTTTCGGGGGCTCCCGTTACCCCGGAGGGACCACCACCGGCTGGTGGGACGGGTAACACCCCCCCTGAGAAGGGGTCCCAGAAGGCCGCGTCCGCTTCGCGTTCCCGCTCCCCGGATCGTCGCCAAGCCCGGCAGTTAACCCCGGATCCGAAGGGGACTGCGAGTTCCGCGTCGGGTCGCAAGCCCTTGGCACCAACGTCGGATCCGACTCGGAAACGTCACCGTTCCAGGTCCCCATCGAGGTCGGAACCGACCTTCACGCCGGCTCCGAAGGTGCCGAGAGCGTCATCGGAACCGAACATCCCTGCTGGGTCGGTTCCCAAACCATCGGATCCGCCATCGGCTCCGACTCCATCGGTTCCGAAGCCTGCTAAGTCGACGCGCACCGACCTCGCTCCGAAGACGGACGCTCGGTCGGATCCGAAGACATCTGATTCGGTTGGCAGGGACCGAAGCTCGGATCCGGCTCTGGCTGACAAGGGCGGCAAAAAGTCCAAGAAGAAGTCGAAGCACAGTCAATCGGCTTCGGTCCAAACAGATGAGGTCCTCTGGGAGAGGCCTTTGACTCCGTCGCCGCACCTGTCGCCTCCGCTGCACCACTCGTCTGATGATGATGGTGACCTGCCCGACGCGCCACCTCCGGCCCAGCAGTGGCATGCGGGTGGTTATACGGCCCGTGAGGACCGGCGTTACCACCTACCGCGGGCTGCATTTGACAGGGAGGGTTCCCTGTATGCCAGCTCTCCATCATTTGGCAGGGAGTATTGGGGTGACACTCGAAGTGAGTTCTCCCACTATGGTTCTCCCAGACACGGTTCACCTTACCATCCTGCTGAACCCTACCAGGGCCCGAGTCCCAGTCCTCCATCTGACCCGTCTCCAGATGACATCATCATTGGGACCGGTCGTGTGTCGCCGTCTGAGGACTACCGACTCTACTCTGAACAGATGGTCAGGATGGCCCGTTCTCTCGACATCGAGATATCGGCCGTAGATCCTAAACCAAAGGACAAAATTCTTCAATATGTCCAGTCCGGGAACCCTCCAACTATTGCCTTCCCATTCACTGAAGGCTTGGTGGAGATCATCCACGACATTTGTGAGAAGCCGGCCTCTGTGTACGCGACGTCCCGCAAACTGGAGGCCCTGTACAAGACACGGGATGATGTTTGTGCATACCTCTTTGCACATCCGCCTCCTTCTTC
This sequence comes from Eublepharis macularius, assembly GCF_028583425.1. Classification (NCBI taxonomy): domain Eukaryota; kingdom Metazoa; phylum Chordata; class Lepidosauria; order Squamata; family Eublepharidae; genus Eublepharis; species Eublepharis macularius. The sequence continues at coordinate 69,806,478 of NC_072798.1, forward strand.
CCTCATTACAGAGGAAATGCAGACCCGCCAACGCCAGGGGTCCTATGCGGTGCCCATTGACAAGGAGAGCAGGAAGTTGGATTCCTTGGGCAAGAAGCTATACTCTTCCACTGCCCTCACGCTGAAAATCTCCAACTATTCAGCCATCATGGGGGCGTATCAGATATTCCTTTGGAACCGCATGGCGGCCTTCCTGGAAAAACTCCCGGCAGACCAGAGAGTATTGGCGAAGGTGATCCTCGATGAGGCCCTGAGGCTTTCCCGGCAACAAATAAATGCGGGCCGTGACACAGTTGACACCTCTGCGAGGGCATTGGCTTCTTCCATCGTCCTGCGCCGGCACTCGTGGCTCCGCACAACTGCGTTGCCAGTGGAGACACGCAATAAGGTGGAGAACCTGCCATTTGAGGGGCAATCCCTGTTTTCTACCAAAATAGATGACTACCTGTCGCAGAAGCGCAAGGATCGTATTACAGCCCGATCCTATGGCATTCTCCCGGCCAGACCACCCACCGAGAATCGTGGCCAGTATCGCCCTGCCCAGGGTTATCGTAGACGACAGCACCGGTACCAGCCGTATCCACGCTATGGTTCCTACCGGCCATTCCAACCACCAGGCTCTTACCAGCGCCGGAAGCCTACCTACCGCCCTCGTCGCGGCCCTCATGCCACCGATACCAGAGTCAGCTACGCAACCAAAGCAGTTCTGACTAGGGCTCGAACAGTCTGTCGTGTTTGGAAACAGATTGGCTCAGTTTGCCTCTGCATGGGCGGAGATTACGTCCGATAGTTGGGTTCTTAAAATCGTTACAGTTGGATATAAAATTCAATTTGATGTTTACCCAGTGTTGTCTCTTCCTGACCACTCATTACAATCCTCTTCTGATAGCTTACAGGCTGAGGTTATAGCGCTATTGGAGAAAGGGGCTGTGAAGGAGGTACTCCCTCAGGACCCCCTCTTAGGTTTTTACTCCAGGATGTTCCTGGTAGACAAAAAGGATGGAGGTGTACGACCCATCTTAGACCTCCGGGAACTGAATAAATTCGTTCTCGTCAAGCGGTTCAGGATGTTTACCTTGAACACAGTCCTCCAGTTAATGCCCGAGGACATGTGGTTCGCGGTCCTGGATCTCAAGGACACGTATTTCCATATTGCCATCCATCCTGACCATAGGAAATACCTTAGGTTCCTGTGTAACAATAGGGCCTACCATTACCAGGTACTTCCCTTTGGCCTCTCAACAGCCCCACGAGTTTTTTCTAAATGTGTGGCTGTGGTTGTGGCTTATTTAAGACAACGGGGTTGTACCATCTACCCCTACCTTGACGATTGGCTCCTTGCAGCACCCTCTGCTGATGCACTCCTGGCCCAGATTCATACCGTGATGCTCACCTGCTCCAGATTGGGACTTTTGGTTAACTTACAAAAGTCTACCCTTACCCCGTCCAGACGGATACTGTTTATCGGTATGGAACTGGACGGTGACGTAAACAGGGGTTTTCTGCCCAGGGAGCGTGCTCTAAAGATTGGCAGGATGGTGAACCTTCTTTCTAAGTGCAGGTTCCAGTCCGTAACGGCTATCCAAAGGCTACTGGGCCTCATGGCCTCTTCTACGGCTGTCACCCCTATGGCCCGGTTGCACATGCGACCTCTCCAGCTGTGGTTCCTATCAGTTCATGATTTTGAGCACGATTCCCAGAATAAACGGTATTCCATCCCCAGAGGGATTATCCGGGCCTTACGATGGTGGCTTGATGAGGCTAACCTCCTTGGGGGTGTTGCTTTTGGGTCCATCCAGACCGAGATCACGATCTCGACTGATGCCTCCACGATAGGATGGGGAGCCCAGTGTGGTGCCCTGAGGGCACATGGGGTTTGGTCAGAGCAGGAAAGGGAAGATCACATTAACCTGCTAGAATTGAGAGCTGTCCGTTATGCCCTTATCGCTTTCGCAGACACACTGCAGCAGAAGGCGGTTCAGGTGCTCACAGACAATTGCACCACGATGTTCTACCTGAACAAGCAAGGGGGCACTACATCCAAGGCCCTCTGCGACGAGGCCGTTCGGATCTGGAACTGGGCCATGGACAGAGGCGTGTTCATTCAGGCGGTCCATATTCCCGGCACCACCAATGTGATTGCAGACAAACTGAGTCGGATGCGATTCGACAGCTACGAATGGACCGTAGCAGACAATTACCTGAACTCCATCTTTTTGGACTGGGGGTTTCCAGACGTAGACCTCTTTGCGTCAGAAACCAACAAGAAGGCCCCACGGTTCTGCTCCAGGGGAGGGCTAGGTCACCGCTCCCTGGGGGACGCGTTCCAGATACGCTGGACAGGGCACCTGTTTTATGCCTTCCCTCCGTTCCCACTGCTGTCTCGGGTCGTCAGCAAAATCCAGAGGGATGGGCCGCACTTAATTCTAGTGGCCCCCTTCTGGCCCAGACAAGCATGGTTCCAACATGTCATGCAGCTTTCGCAGGGGTCATATTATCGGTTCGCACTGAACCCGGACCTTCTGTCCGACAACGGGGTTTGGTATCACGACCTACCCAAACTCAACCTCACTGCTTGGCACATTCGGGGACGGAGGGGATGTCTGACAGGGTAGCTGAAATTTTGCTGAATGCCCGTAGGGACACCACTCGCAGGTCATACGCAGCTAAATGGAAGCGTTTTGAGGCCTGGGCTGCTGACACCGCAGTTAATGTTTGGGATTGCCAGTTGTCTTCTGTGTTTGAGTTCCTCCTGTCCCTAAAGGATGGGGGACTCTCTAATTCCTCTATTAAAGTCTATTTGGCTGCCATTTCAGTCTTCCACCCTAAAATAGATGGGAAGACAGTGTTCTCCCACAGTTTGTCGAAGTCTTTTTTGAAAGGGTTGTATAATATGTTTCCACAAGTCAAGGAAATTGTTCCCCAATGGTCACTGCAGGTAGTGCTGACGGGGCTTATGAAATCACCCTTCGAACCACTGGCTACTTGTGATTTAAAATGGTTATCCTGTAAAGTGGCCTTCCTGATTGCCATTACATCTGCCCGCAGAGTTAGCGAGCTTGCAGCCCTGAGGTGGGATTCTCCCTTTTTGAAGGTCCATCAAAATAAGGTGGTTCTCAGGCCGGACCTTCGTTTTAGGCCCAAGGTGTCTACTCAATTTCACACCTCGCAGGACATTGTCTTGCCTGTCTTTTTTCCTGACCCTTCTGATACCTCTGAACGGGCTTTACATTCCTTGGATGTGAGAAGGGCTATTTTATTTTACCTCCAACGTACATCACAGTTTAGGAGTGCCATACAACTGTTTGTGTGCTATTTTAGGCCCAGGAAGGGAAAGGCTGCTACAGCCCAGTCGATTTCTCGCTGGGTTACTCAGACTGTTAGGGCCTGCTACTCGCATGCTCAGTTACCTTGCCCCTTGGAACTAAAAGCTCATTCCACCAGGGCACAGGCTGCTTCGGCGGCCTTCCTTAGAGGCGTGCCCTTGCAGGACATCTGCAGGGCTGCAACGTGGTCATCTTCTGACACGTTCGCTAAACATTACGCACTAGATGTGTGGGAAAGGAAAGAGGCTGCTGTTGGTAATGTTCGGTCTCTTTTTCGGTGAGAACACATGCCCGCCTCCTGGGTAAGTGGCTTGTGAGTCTCCCATGTGGGGCTGCACAGAAGACGGACAGTGAAAACAGAGTTGCGCTTACCGTAACTACTGTTCATTGACGTCTTCTGTGCAGACACACAACCCTCCCTCCTACCCCGCTGTGTTCTTCCAGATAATGTGAAGGCATTCGGCGGCAAAGGAGAAACTGATGGGAAAGGGGGCGACGTCGCCCAATGTCGCTCGGGCGGGAAACGGCCGCGCATGCGCATTGGGTCGGACGTGCGCCCCCTAGTGGACGTTTGCTAGAAAGAAAAATCTGGTCGGCAGGCCTGTGCAGGCGCAGTCCCATGTGTGTCTGCACAGAAGACGTCAATGAACAGTAGTTACGGTAAGCGCAACTCTGTTTACTGTTTGCTTCCAGTGCCTTCTAATTAAGTCTGCATTGCTCACATGCTGTATTTTCAAGACTTCTGCAAACCACAAGCTTAGTACTTTACCCTCATTTTATTAACCCTCCCCCCTTTTTTGAACTTAATATCGAGTCTGATGAAGGCATTTTCAGAAACTAAAAAGCATTTCTTTCTTAGTAATGTTTAAATTGCTGCTTATTCTGTTACTATGTCTGTGTTCTTTGTTTTTTGTGGGCCAACATGGCTACCTGAGTGAATGCTTTTCCTTTCAGTAATGTCCATAACGGTTACTTTTTAAACATATTTTTAAAAGAGGTTAAAGGACAGAATTTCAGCATGGTGTTACTATATTGTCTTAAATATAGGCTCTTTCTTTATAGGTGTTGTCAGTCCAACCAAAGGGGATATCTATGTCAAAGACACACCTATGACATGCTCATTGAATTTGGAGGGGAAATGCTTTCAGGCATTGAGGGCATGCTGAGAAAGGACTGAGTAAGAATGTCTGTCTTTTCTTCTGGGCACATAAAATTGAGGGTTGGTAGGTTTCCATCTGGAAAGTGTAATATAAAGACAGGCTATATCTAAAAGCAGGCTATTTTATTTAACCCTATTCTGTTTCCCTTTGCTCAGAAATTGTTAATCAGTTGTTTCACATTTATGTGCCTTTTTTCTTTTCGTGATCAATGACTGCTTTCAGAAGTAAAGTTACATTTCTTTCTTTTCTGAAGCAGTGTTAAGGTGGTCTCTGTACCTACACAAAGCCTATCTCAGCTGACACTTAACAAGATACAAAAGAAAGGTAGTGAGACACCTGCTTAGCTAACTCTTACCAACAAAATTTCTAAGGTTTTTTCCTACCTCCATGGTATTTTAGAGCGAAAGGGTAATTCTTGATTTGCAAAGGCATCTCTTAATTGACAGGAATAGAGGGCCCAGGTTACTGGGCAAATACTTGTATATTTCACAACGTGGACCTAACAGTAAGAATTAATCCTATATGTGTGGGGGGCAAGATAAAGCTGGAGAAGCGAACTCTCATTGAGGTCTAGCTTGTTTATTTATGACAGAGCTTTGTGCTGTGGCTTAGTATGTAAATTCCATATCTCGCCTGGTACAACAAGGTGTTTGCTGGACCCATTTTACCACACATGGTCAACATATATGCTTGTTGAGTTTGCAGGAAAGATCCCTATAGACAGTAATGACCCAGTGGTGGAAAGGAGGAGGGGATACAATGAGAGGGAGTCTGTCCTGTACCAAAGACGCACTGAGTTTATAGGATGGAAGGTTTCCATTTTGAAAGCATCATGGGGTTCATCACCATGGGGGAGGCAGTATACTTCTGAGTACCAGCTACTGGGGGAGAGCTATAGGAGAAGACTTTTTTTCATGCCCTACTAGTGAGCCTACTGGGGTCCTCAGGTGGCTGGACTAGAAAGATCATTGGTCTAATCCAGCAGAGCCCTTATATTTTGAAGTTGTGACTTAAAGAGGATGCTGAAGTCATAGCTAGAGCACCTGTCCCTGTGCTTCAATTCACGTGAGGAAAAAGAACATAGGTGGGGTGGCCAGGGGTCTTCTTAACAGTTTTAGAGATAGGAGGCTTATTTTGTCATTCTAAAACTCAGGAAAGTAACTAGAGAAGAGGCCCCTCAAACATTAGTTGCAGAGCAGTGGTATTTCAACTAAAGTGGTAACTTTGAATCTCTAGCTTTACAGGGATAATTTATAAAATTGCCATCAGCTCTGTGCAGTTATTTCTCAGGAAGTCCTGATTTTTTTAAAAGATCACTGGTTTGAGCTGGAATTAGGTAACTAGTATCAGGTTAATTCTTCAATGCTTTTAGGTCTTTATATCATAAAACATGTTTTAAAGATTTCAGTTTCTTCACCAAAAGTGTTAGAAGTGTTATGCTGCAGAATAAGCCCTCTTTTGCTGTAGTGTGAACAAAAATGAAGTTTGACAGTGTCAAGATACCAAGTTTGACAAGTTTGACACTGTTTAAGATGGCTGTATTAATGCAGCTGGCAAATGTTGCCATTGTCATCACTGGAGGGGGAAAACCTATTGTGTGATCAAGGCCACAGCAGATTTCTTTAAAATGTATATGTTCAATTTTTGATACCTTTGTGTAAAGCAGCATTTGCTGCAGGTTGTAAAATGGAAGCTTCAGGTGTCAATTGTGCACAAGGGTTAACGATTGCATCCAGATTCAATTTTGAGTTGACTCTATAGGATGGCTTCATGAAATTGAAACTATTAAAAAAAATAATTCTGAAACTTCTGCTACTGGAGCTTTTAAGATAACATGATGCTGTACTATTGGAGAGTGTGGAATGTGAACTCTAGAGACCTGGGTATCCATTTAGCCATAAAGTTAGATAAAATTGGTGTTAACCTTGCATGGATTGGATCCAACACAGCTTCAAGAGCAGAGTCTCAGAGGGACATTTTGGGCTGTCATGGCAGGAGGAAGGCTCGGAAGTTGCAATCGGTGAGCAGAAGTCTTCGGGCTTGTGGAAACACAGCATTTTATCTCTTCCAGTGTGTCCATTTTATTTTTAGTTTCATGAATGCCGATAAAGTTGGGACCCTTTCCCCTATATCTCTGATTTTTCAGTAATGAGACGTCGGGCCTAATTCCTGAGTTCCAGTTATATGCAGAAACAAGAACTAAAGCCTACAAAGAGAGCAAGAACGGGGATCTAAATGAGAAAGGGTAGTGTAACTGCATGGAGCCTAACTAAGCAAGGTTAACAATTTGGCTGGCCAGAGGAGATTTGCTCAGTTGGCACAACTGGTATGAAAACAAAGATTATTTTATCCTCAGCCAATTAGGTATTTAAATTTTTTAAAATATTAAGAGTTGTGAAGCAATTGATTTTTTAAAATCATCATTAATTAACTCTAGATAAAGTCAGCTTTGAAAGGCAGTTGTGCTAAGAACACAGCCAATTATTCTGAGTATGACCGAATTTAGCAGCTAGCCAGCAGGGGGAGCTTTGCTGTGGTGTGAGATTTGACCCTGAGTGTTATGGGGCTGGGTAGCAAGCAGCCCTTACTTCACCCTTGCTAAGAAATACCATCATAATAAAAGTCTTTTAAAGCTGCCACATACAAAGTTCTGCTCTAGACTTCCTGGATATTTGACCACAGTTTAATAATAGGCTGCCAACTGTCAGTATTTGTAAGCAAAATATGAGAATATCAAATGTCTTTGCCACCCACATGACACAGAAGTTAAGGTGAGGGTCTAATAATTCCACTGTGTTTTGGAACATTAGCAAAATAGTAAGTGCCCAAGTTTTCTATGAAACGGAAGACATTTGAGCTCCCCCATTAGAATTAGATTGTAATTTAACACACACACACCCCGCAAAAAATAAAAACAGATAAATGATGAAGGCAGATGTCAGTTAACAGAAAATGGAGGATAAAGGAAATGAGTGTTGTATGTGAAATTGGAAGTGGAGGATGAGGAATGCATTCCTCAGTCCATCTTCTTCACTTCTACCACACACCCCACTCTCCCGTAAAGCATGGGGAAGACAAAAAATGCCCCATGCATGCAGGTGCATGCAAACATAAACATGTGTTGTGCTAATCAGATTCAGATGAAGAGCTTCTTGTTTTAATTCAGACTTCAGCAGCAGTCTAATGCTAGACTGCTGCAGTTCAGAGTTAAATTAATAGAAAGTTGAGCCCCAGAACTTAGCCATGTGTCACTATTATGCTGTGGAAATTTCCTAATTATCCAACCCCAAACTCCTCTTAGGCCCCAAAACTGAAACTTGTATTTAAAAAACATATAATTACAAATAACATGAATGCATAGCTTGGTTTCATAACCGGTTATGTAAAACTGCAATGGCACTGAATTGGTCAAAGTGTAAGGGGGCGTATGAGAGAGAAACCTCCCTGATGCTTTCATGCAATAACTTCAGGAGGAGGTGTAGGAGGATCTGGAGGAAATAGTCTCTTGAAAACAGTAGTATGACATGCAGGGCTTTTTTTCTGGGAAAAGAGGTGGTGGAACTCAGTGGGTTGCCAGCACAGGGGGCAACTCTTGGTGGGGGGTGGAGCCCCTGGTATCACATGTGCGCGCGCAAAGTACACGTATGCTCCCATGGCCAATGATGTCACTTTGGGTCAGCTGGAACAAGGGGGGAGTTTTTAAGAGTTTAAATCCCCCTCTGTGAAAATGGTCTCATGGCTGGTGGCCCTGCCCCCTGATCTCCAGACAATGTCTGGAGATCAGGGGGCGGGGCCACCAGGCATGAGACCATTTCAAGAGGTTCTAGAACTCCTTTCCACTGCGTTCCAGCTGAAAAAAGCCCTGATGACATGTAAAGAAATTTGGAAGCATTACTTCAAGTCATTGAAAATTGCATACCTGCAAAATCCTTTTTTTAAACTGGCACAGAATCATAGCATCCACAGGACTCATGATTGCCAGTCATCTAGTTAAACGTTTGCTGCATTCATAATGCTATGTTTGCAAGTTGATTTTCTAGATTTTGATTAGTAAACTCTGTATTCCATTAACTAACATGTTTTGCTCTGAATCTGCTTTTAACAAGAGAATATCTAATACTTGTGTAGTGATGTTTTCTTATATGCTTCTCATCTTGAACTGTCCTGCAGTGTAGATGGGATCACTGTGCATGGGTGATGTATGACTTGGATGTTACAAAAGCACAATTCAAACCCTTTAAGAAGAGAGAGCCAGAAGATCTCTAATGGCCCCGAGTGTGAAGTGCCTACATAGCTTGGTGTGATCAGATAGGATGTGCACTGTTTGAACATGCAAGTTCTCCAACTCGCCTGGGAAATGTTTGAATAAGTTTTGTGTGTGTGTTTGTGTGTGTGTGTGTCAGTTACTTCAGAATGATTGTGTTTGTTCTTTGCTGTTCAATAAGAAGCTAAATAGTCTTTAATAGTCTACTTTTATGCAGATGGAGTATTAAGGTGTCTCTAAATCAAACCTTTAGACTTAAGAAAGATGGTGTGAGGGGAGGGTATAAATCCATAAATCGTTCTGCTTCCTTGCAATTTTCAGTATTCTAAATGATCTCAGTTAACAGAAGAACCTAAAATGCAAATAAACAGTGATTCTTGCATACAACTTAATCTACTGTATGTTTCCAATGGTTATAACACTTTTGTTGAGGACTTTTAATATATGTGTGAGGGCTGGTCAAGTAGAGCAACATAACCTAGAGCAAAACAAGAGGAGTTTTTAGACCCCTTGTTCCCACAAGAATACAAATAAGTGAGTTCAGTGTATGCCGGAGGCTAAGTATGCAAGCCTTTCTGTGGCATAAAGATGGCAACATAAAATGCAGATATTATAATTGGGAAGGGGCTTCACATTTCCAGACTTTTGGTTCATCCGGTAGGCTGCCACCACCCAAACTGAAACAGCCTAGACCCTTCATCAGTTGTTTGGGAAGTTGGTGAGCCTCTGTGCATGTGCAAAGTTCTAGCAAGTGACTGAATAAAAGGCTCATAGGTGAAGCTTGGACACAGCTTGACTTAACCAAAGAAAGGTCTTTATTGTACTACAGTAGATTATAAAATATATAGAGCACAAGAATATATATAGAAGGAGCAGTTCACAAAGCTTAGCAGCTAATAAAAGAAAGAAAAGAATGCCAAAAGTCTATTTTTTGTTCAGAGTTACCAAATAGTACCTGAAGGATCCCCTGCCTAGATGAGGGTTTAGCATTTGGGGAGATGGAGGAAACCCTCCTGAAAGGCTCTCCATTCTCTGTTCTGCTGAACCACACATACAATAGGCTGCAGAGCCTTTTGGACCCTCTTTTGGGGGGGGCAGGGAGAGATCCCTCTCAGATTCCATGGCTAGCTAGTCCCGTGTCACATCAGCCACACCTCTCTGATTTTATGATGGTACCAAAAGGCTAGAACAACATCCCTTTATCCATCCCAGGATGTCAGTTTACAACCAACATCCCAGGGAGGAGTCAGAGCAAATGGTTTCTTGCCCTGTTGAAACAAGATACTTTCTCAGGCTGGCTTTGTAAACATGAATCACAGGCCAGCTTGCTATCTAAAAGGCTTGCCGATCTATGTCTTCATCATGACAGCCGATATGGGTTGAAGCAGCAAGCTGGTCATCCTGTGTTTGAGCAACCTGCTACCATTGGAGCTAGCCGTGCCCTTGTCTGCTCATATGCAAAAGAAACAGGTCAATATAGCTGATCTTAAGTTTTCGAAATCCTATTCCCATATTGCCTTTCATTGAGACATGGACAAAATGAGCAGTTTTCTGCTTCCACAAATGACAATCTGAGTTTTGTAAAATAATTAAGTCATTAAATATCAAGCAAGGGGAAACACTATCAGAGGGGATGTGGCTCCAAGCCCTTGCTTTGGTGAAGGCCTTCAGACTTGCTGTGGGGAATAAATAAATGTGTCCATATTATCTGAGTAATGTGCCATTATATGTAAGCAGAGAGGGTAAATAAACCCTGACCTTTTTGGAGGAAAAGCAGAGTACAAATTACTAAGTATTCTGATGCTGACTTGTTTAAATGGTTTGGGTTTTTTAAATTTTAGTTTGGAGGACAAAATAAGTGCTGGCAGAAAGTGAATGGTTTTTATTAGTCACATACATCCATCCATGTTACTGATGAAGTTGTGTACAAGGGTTGCATTTGAGGGAATTGGGTTCTAATTAAGCTAACTAATTCTTCTGGGTAATTAGACTAATAGGCAGAGTATGGTTAACCACCAAGTATTGCTAAAATCAATATAAATGAATGGTGGTGGTTGATGTCAAATAGCAAAAATCTTCAGGACCACAGGTGAAACTATAAATTTCTTACTTGATTTTAAGATACACTAGTGCTTAAAAAAAATCCCAGATACACACTTCAGTTGTGTATATTGGTTTCTTGAGAGAAAATTATGTGGAGATTTTTTAAGCCAATTAGAAAGATTGTAAAATATGATTAATAAAAGATTTAATTTGGGATGGAATCTGTGCATCAAACTGAATAACAATATATACAATCTTTTTTTGTATTTTTGCAGTAATACTCTGAAAGAAGCAGTACATTAAAAATGGATGACTCCCTGCTCTGTAGCTACATGGGACTCTAGATTAAAATGGCTTTTCCACAAGTGATTCTTGGTAAATTAGAGTTCTGCTTGTGAGACTGATTTCTTACCTGGAGAATGTCATTTCTGAATTGGTTCTTAGCCATACTGAGATCAAAAGTCTTAAGTGTCCGTTCTGAACACATTAAATATGAGAGTAAACCTAATTGAAGTGATTGGGATTTACTTCTAATATGCATAATGTTAAAATTTGGGTGCCAGCCAAACAATCTCTTTTCAATACTACCTTTTTAAAATGTTACTTACTTTTTACAAATTTGGCTACTCTGTCATCAAGTCTTGATCGTGCTGTCACAGGTGAAATACATATTTAGGAAGTTGCTTTTTCTGCAGCTGCTAATTTCTCACAAGCTCTCTGTCATTCTTTAGGAGAAACACAGTATTAAAAGATCAAAACTATCAGAATCCATTGATTGGCTGCAATCTTTAGCTTATTTTAACTTGCAATTAAATCTCATTGAAATAATTTCTGAGTCGATAAGTATGTTGCACAAGAAAAATGAAGCATCCAGAGAATCTTACTGTTACTCCCACCTTTATATGTTGCTAAATGTGCATGGCTACTCTTGTACAACTGTATGGAAGTATTTTTTTTTCTGATCCTTAGCTTTTTTCCCCTCTCAAATAAGACTTGTAATGTCCATTTCCTTACTTCCTTTTTCTTCATTTTTTCTCACAGATTTTTAGACCTCCTGAACAAGAACTACAAATATATGCAGACAGCACAATACAAAATAAAGTTAGAGCTATCTTAGAAGAGCAATCCTGAGCATCTCTTAGTCTCTCTACATGAGACAAATTACACAAGGATGCTCAAGTGAAGGGAGACGCAATGTTAGCCAGGAAGCCGAGTTTTAAAAGACAGATCAGAAGGCTCTGTCAGTTTCACCTCTCTAGAGCCTGCAAATATTTCTCCTTAGAGGGTTTATTTCCTCTTCGCCTCCCTAAAGGGGAGGTGAACTTGACAAAGCCTTCAGGAAGGTGAAGCGGAAATAAACAAACCCTCTGAGGAGAGATCTTATCTGGCTCTAGAGAGGTGAAACTGATAGAGCCTTCTGATCTGTCTTTTTAACTACCCTTCCCGGCTAACATTGTGTCTCCCTTCACTTGAGCATCCTTGTGTAATTCTTCTCAGGAATTGTTCTGAGAATCACGCTATTCATCATTTCCTTCTATTCCTTTTGAGTTTTATATCTAATAGTTTTTATTCTTAATTGTCGAAGGCTTTATATTTTTTACATAAACCTCTGTTTTAAAACAGCATTTGGTGGCCAGTGCATGTGTACATTTGTGCTGCCATGACTAATTAAAACTTTATCAGAATAGTGTTTTAATTAACTAAATGGAAAATGCTATTATCACTCGTAGCAAACAGTTTAATAAAGTGCCAGAGACTTATTACGTAACCACGTTGCATTGACATTTTGTAATTAAGTGGCAGATAGGAAACAGTGTGACTGAGACATGAGGTAGGTACTGCTTCACTATGAGTAGAATGGATCTCCTGAAGTAGGCTAGTGTGCTGGAGCAATCTATTCTTGTATTTAAGAGCCAAGCCACAAGTGACGCCTGACACAGGTTGGACACTTGTCAGCTTCCCTCAAGTTTTGATGGGAAATGTAGGCATCCTGGTCTTGCAGCTTGGCTCTCCATTACAGCTGCAAGACCAGGAGGCCTACATTTCCCATCAAAACTTGAGGGAAGCTGACAAATGTCCAACCTGTGTCAGGTGACACTTATGGCTTGGCTCTTAGAGATGGTGATTATTTGACAAGATTTTCTGTAAAGTAAGTCTGAGGGTTCCACTAGTCTCCTAGAATCAGTCACAGAAAACGATGCACAGAGAAGCTTGTAATCGAAAAGATTCTAAATGTGGCTGCTTCAGAGGTCTGTTAACCCTTGGTAAAAAACTAACTTTTATACCTGCAACTGGCAAAAGTCCTAAATGTGCAGGTGTTTGAGCTCAGGCCTCACGCCATTGTGCCTCTTGCTTCTTAAGAGTCTTCCAGCTTAAACTGTGCCTTGCTCTTAGGGGTGCTTTCACACATCAGGCTTCAGTTATATGCCACGCTTTTCAGAGCCCGTCCCCTGAGAAAATCTCTCCTGCCATGTCCCAGTTTCAGAGCTCAGTTAAATTCTACATACACACACAAACACAAACGTTCTCTACAAGTCTGTCTATGACAGCTAAAGTCTACATAACGCAATAGGAACCATGTCCTGTTGTTTATAAACTCTTTTACTTTGAAGCTGCAAACTTTGGTGATACCCAATAGCTATAATTGATGACTACCTGCATTATTACGTCAGTTCTTACTGAGGCATGCAAAAAACCCACAATTTTTAAAATAGGTTTTATTTCCTTTTATCTGAATCTTCCTCCCTAAAGCCTCAATCTTAAAGTGCAAAGTTGTTGTTCTTAATTATTGCCAGTCTCTTCCCAGAAAAAGCTAGTAAGTTAAGGGTGAGGAAAGGAAGGCAGGAAGATTTTGAGCAAAAGGGGCTTTCTTTAGTCTTGTGCACACACCGTGTATCAAGATAAGCATTACAAAACAAAAATGCCACCTTCTATTCTACTGGTAGGGTTTTTTTTAACCTTTGTTGTGGAGTGACTGCTAGAAGAAAGGAAAGGGAGGAAAGAGAACAAAGTAGATTTTTTTTGTGGGGGGAAAAATGGATTGTGGACTTTACACATGAAAATTCTGCCTATGGAAGTGCTCAGAGGTAATCTTTTTCTTGTTTTAAATGGGTAGGGAGGCGGGATGTCACAGTGAAATAAGTCATGGGGGGAAAGCATTCTGCACATGTTCAGGTACTTCCTATATCCCAAGATTGAGCCTTAGTCTAGAAAGCAGACTCCTGGGCTTGGGAGAATAGACAAGGAGAGCCTGAATTGGAAGGAAGATAATTTGCCGTGGGTGGGAGGGACGACTTGTTTTTGTGAAGCAGAGCTGGGAGGTGGCAGGAAAGTGACAGGACTAGATTATTGTGTAACTGGTGATATGTTTTTAGTTTACTGGTGGTAGTTTCTTGGTCACCAAACCTTATTGGTTTCTGACTTGTTGAGTTGTTTTTCCCTCTTGTTTTTGTCTTACTGGTGGTAGTCTCTGTGCTTTAGAGAGCTATGGGGCTCTAATTTGAAAAGAAGATGTGCCGTTATTCTGCTGCTTTATTTGGAATGGGGTGGGGAAGAGAAGAGGATACAGTTGCTCTGCATGTGTTCAGGTACTTTGTGAACTGTGTTAAGAATTCTGTACCATGGATGTACTGAGTAACATCTGGCTAGTTTCTTACTGCTGTGCCTTGGTATTCAGCTATATAGTGGGATAAGAGTCCCTATTTAGCTGACCTTATCTGTCTAGTACATTTTATCTTGCTATTTTTCCACAGAGCTCAAGGCAGTGTTCATTGCTCTTCCTTGTTCCTTTTGTCTTTACAACATCCATTTAGGCATATTATGCTGAGAGAAAAACTGACCAGTTTAAGGTCATCCAGTGAGCTTAATGACAGAATAGGGATTTGAACCTGGACCTCCTAGTGCTAATCCAGCACTCTGACCGTTATGCCGTGAACTGTCCAAAGATCACTTGCCTTGCTCCTTGTCATCTGTAGTGACCTCACATAGTATTTAGTTCCTGCTTCCTACTTGACGCATGTTTAAGTCTGCATTGTGTTATGCCCAGCATTGTCTACCAAGCCATGCCGCCAGACTACACCCATAGGACCTGACACTCATGCACAGGAGTGTTCCATTTTTTTCTGTGAAATGTTGGGGGGGGTGGTAGTACAGGACTACGTGATGTACATTTTAGCCAATGTAAATTTGACACTTGATTTCTGTCCTGCATTAAGGGAAGCTCAACCCATTGTATCATATGTGGAAGTGCCTTCAGTTAGCAAAAACTATACAGTCTGAATGCAGAAAGACCCAAATTCAGCAATATCCGACTAGCACAAACATGTATTTTCCAGTCCATTGACTGCCTTCTGCTGCCCTTTCTCTTCATCCCACTCTTCCTACTATTTTCTTGAAATAGTGCCTCCTTCTTTGAACAACCCTCCCGTAGATGTTTGTTAGAATTTTTTTTGTCTACTCCTCCTGCCATCTGCTTTATCTTTCTTTTCTAGCATACTGAGCAGTTCTGAAGGAAAGCCAAATACTATCCTTATCTTGAAGTAAAATACAAAGTTGGCAGATTTTTCCCATGGAGAAATTTGTGGGCTGTACCAGTTCAGCCTGCAGAAATGTGACTGTTTTGTGTAGTGTGTGTATTCTCTCTCTCTCTCTCTCTTTTTCACATACGCACGCATGCACACACACAGAGAACTGCTGTATAATCAACGTTTTTATTTTCTGTATCCTAGGTAGGTAATATAAATATATGTTCAGGGTTTTTTTAAGGTGAGTATTTGACATCTCTTTCTGAGCAGTTCAAATCTCATTTTCATCAACTATTGCTTTTGTTCTTGTTGGTCTAATAGTGCTGCACTGTGGCAGTATTCAGTTCTGTTCCTTCTTGTTTTTTCTATAGACGTCTTGAATTTTTTTGAAGTCTTGTGCAGAAACTGTTCTTTCCTTAAACAAGTATTCAGCGTTGTTCCTCTTCAATGATCCTTCACTCTGACTTCAAGCACAAATCTTTCATGAAGTGTGTCAGAATTGTCAAAGTGACACTTTTCAACCTGCCAGGCTAATTTTATGTATGCAGAGGAATAATCATGCTATTAATGAATCCAACATTTTTTTTAGCAATCATACTGTAATTCCTCAAAATTAAAATTCAATACTAAACTTAGGGGCAGGGAGATGAGCTTCAAACTAGTATAAAAAGGACAATTTTTTTATCTGAGTTCAAAAGCAGCAGGTATGTTGTTGCCGTCTAATCCTACAAATCCGTTTGTACAATGTGGATACATAACTTTAACCATTCACAGAGCATAAAAAACTTAAGGATCGTAGATCCTAAGGGCTAATAGTCCAGCATAGTGATAGGCTGTGGTACAAATAACAGTTAAAAATCAACATCTGAATCAAGCATCTGTAACATTATAAAATCTCTATGCAGCTTCAACTGCAACCATTGCCACTTCCACTTGATAAGCAAGCCCCTGTCTTCTATACTGATATCTTTACAATAATATGTACTCTTCAATTATTGTTTTTGGTTTGATTCAGGCCAGGCCATCCAAGGTATGTGAATTAAGCTGATACACCAAACAGCCCATTTCTGACTCACCATATTATGGACTATTTTGCTGGCTGAGTAATAAACTTTTAAGTAGCAACAAGACTGAACTTGACAAAAAAGGACTTTGCAACTCTGTCAGTGATCATAAGCAGAGTTACACCCTTCTATGCTTTACACTTTATATAATGATGGAGAAGCACATCATCATAGGGAGGTGGCAGCAGCCTGCTTGCATTTTAGCTAAAGAAATGTTTTCATAAAAAGGATGTAGTGGTTGCTACAGTTTGTTTATATTTATTTCATTTATACCCCATCCTTTTCCCAGATAAGAACCTGAAGCAGCTTACATCGCTCTCTCCTCCATTTTATCCTCACAACAACCCTGTAAGGTATGTTAGGGTAAGGGTGTATGTCACTCGACATGCTTCCAGGGCAGAGCTGTCATTCGGACTTGGGTGTCCCAGATCCTAGTCCAGCATTCTAAGCTTTCTACCACACTGGCTCTTTGTACATCAGCACATGGAACTGTGGAAACAAAACTGCATATTTCCATTTCTAATCCTCAGGGACCAAGAAGGCAATACTGGTTTTCTGAAGAATGAGTTAGAAGTATATACCAGGAACTGTCTCAGTGAAAAAGAATCTGTGAAATAGCTACTGTACTGATAAAGAATCTTATCAGTATTCATGCTAGCAGTAATAAGTTTGCGGGGGGGGACACATTCTTTTGCACATTGGTGTGTTAGATTCAGTTGTAATAGAAGCAAAATGTTATGTCTGTCACGCAAGATTCAGCAGTGGTAAAACAGTACCATCTTCAGTTCAACTCTCAACAGATGCTTGGCAAGATCCTATCAGGTAAGGTGTTTTTGTTTAAATTTCATAGGAAGAAATTACAAATGTCAGTACTGTGTACTGTGTTCCCATTGTAGTTTGTTTCCTTTATTTATACCCCTCCATTTTCCCCAGTGGGAACCCCAAGTGGCTTACATCATTCCCTTCTACTTCCTTCTATCCTCACAACAACCTTGTGAAGTAGGTAAGGCTGAGAATATGTGACTGGCCTAAGGTCACCCAGCAAGTTTCCGTGGTAGATTAGGAATTTGAAGCTGGGTGTCATGGATCCTAGTCTTATCACTCTAACCACTAGACCATGCTGAGTGTTGAGATGGCCAAGTGAAACAGTTTCTTGCAAGAAACAATGTTCCAACTTGCATAGAATTTTGCTTGAAAAATGCTGCAAGAATACTATGGCAATAACAGAACCTGAATCTTAATTAGGCAGCAGAAGCCAATGTGGTGTAATGGTGAAAGTGTCCGACTAGAATTTGGAAGACCAAGGTCTGAATCCCCAGCCTGCCATGGAAGCTGGCTTGGTAATTTTGGGTCAGTCACTCTCGTAGCTTAAATAATTTAATTGGGTAGTTGTTGTGAAAATAAAATGGAAGACTGGGAGAGTATACTGTAAGCTGCTTTGGGTGGGGAGAAAAATGGTATAAAGTAAGCTGCAGCCCCAGCTCTGCTCACGATCTGAGTTCGATCCTGGCGGAAACCAGGTTCAGTTAGCTGGCTCAAGGTTGACACAGCCTTCCATCCTTCCAAGGTCGGTAAAATGAGTACCCAGTTTCCTGGGGGTAAAGTGTAGATGACTGGGGAAGGCAATGGCAAACCACCCCGTAACAAAAAGTCTGCCAAGAAAATGTCATGATGCAACATTGCCCATAGGTCAGTAAGGACTCAGTGCTTTACCTTTACCTACATAAGCATGATGTGGCTTTTTTGCAATGCAAGTACTAAATTCCTAATTGATGAGTGGCATGACCAAGCAAGCAGTACTGTTGAAGAATGGCCACAGAATGGTTGAGACTGACTGGGATAACCAACTAATCAACTTTACAAATGTATGGTAAATCACCAGCATGTAAAGAAATGCAGATTAGTGCCAAAGATGTTCCTATAAATCAGGATACTTAGCTGAAGGAATGGTGATGAAAGATAAATATGATGGCCAACAGATGAAGATGCAAGTGTTGGTCGCCTCCACTGAACATGCAGTAATAATAGTTTCTTATTGGAATTCCTAGGAGTGGGTTTTGCTTTATTACAAAATGCTTCGTCTGGCTTTTTAAACAATGTAAGTTGTCACAGACTCGACATGGTCTCAGTGCATTTTAAAATGCTTTTCTCAGTAATGCCATCAAGCTTTTGTTAAAATTGACGCTTTACTTAAAAATAAAAAATGCGCTCAAAGGTAATTTTTTAAGGAGGAGGGAGGGATGTATTAGAAATTTAGATGTGAAAAAATAAATTTGACTGCATCAATGAGGTTTCTCCCGTAAGGTATTTGAAGATTCTCTGTTATTTTAAGCTACAAATATAGGATAAAAGAACAGTGTTCAATTTTCACATTTCTGAATCTTAAGGTATGTTGCTTTCACTTTGGATCTGGTTTAGCAGGATTAAGTATGCTAACTAAGGAATGATTATCAATATTGATACTAAAAGCTATAAATTAATCTGAATTGTGAGGTATGATGACAGTAGTTTCTGCACTGTGTAATGACTTGCATCCATATGTGAATTCATGTTCACTTTTGGAGGGGAAGGTTCTTTTTTTTTATAATGGAACTGCTTTTCTCTGTATTACTTCTGACAACTTTATGTGGGAGGAAATTGGCAGCTTTTCAGGCTGGCCATTACCTTCCATAGTGCAACACTCCAAAGAGCAGCTGTAATTCACCTAATTGTACTAAAGTTGTACCTGGTTTAAATAAATTTAGGAAGAATATTAGGTGATCACCAAAAGGTGATGAATTTGGGCCCTCCTTGTCAGTGGGGGCATTCTCTGCAGTAGACCTAGGACATATTCAGTCTGTCTCTGAAGGCTTGGCTAGACAATATGTGTATGACATGAGAGTCTCATGACCTGCCTATACTAAAATTGCCTCCTCAGAATAAAGTTATAGGCTCTAATAAATTTTTGGTAAGAGAGGATTTTTTCCCTCCTTTTGGTGGAATGAATGCAGTCCCCAAGTGACACAAACTACCTTTAGGAAAATGAGATTAGTAGTAATGTAGCACTTGTGTCTTGCAATGGTGTAAACAGGAATTTCCATAGCCTCCTGGCTGTTTTTGCTGCACAGATTTCTTGTAGCAGCACAAGGTTCATCAATGGTGCATACTGTCTGTCTTTTCTTTGCCCCATCATGCCTGCTTCACTGTTTTCATTATTCTGGTGTGGATCTGCTATATTTTCACTCCTGTTGATGGCTTTGGCAGTTTGGTTAACTCCTTTTCCTGCACTATAACAGTAATCTCAGTTTTTTTCCTCCTGAGTGGTAACAGCTGCTCCTTGACTACCATATCTTGCACCTCTAAGTGGGTAAGAGTCTCTACTGAGGCTATAGCAGGACTTGGACCCTCTTTCTTGAGCAACGTTTAGGACTCAAACACTTAAAACGTTCCTCTTATTGGATCTCCAAAGATATTCCAAGTAGGGGTGTTTACCCCTTGTTAACTTTTTGCACCTTCCTAGTGCTTCATTTTTAGTGTGCAGCACTTCCACTGGTGGAATGAGGACACTGTGGGTTCTAACCTATGTCCCTTCATTTATAGAGTTCCACAGTAGAGCCCTGGCTAGGATTCCCTACTAGGGATTGGCTTTCAGCCTTCATGTCTCACAATGCTGTCAGTTGTATTAGTGATTCAGGCTCCAAGAGAGACTTGGCAGTATCTTCACACAATTCTTCCTTTGTGGGTTGGCAGAGGGTATTGCATGTTCTCTTGAGTGCATGACTGTTGGATGCCCTTTACCTAGCACAGCTCTGTCTACTAGAGTGCTGTTTTTCCCTTGCTGCTTTCCTGCTTGTACTTTGTGTCCAGCACTGAGGCCCTGCCCTCCCGGAATGCACCCTCCAGACCCCCAAGGAGGAGCCCCACCAACTACTTCTGCCAGCACTGCTGGTGGAAGTGAGGAACATGGGGAGGCCAGGCACAGGGGGAACAGCAGCAGAGGCTGTCAACCCAGGCTGCAGCTCCAAGGCCAGGCCCCCTTGGACACCCCACAACACCAGGGCAAGACAAGCGGACAGCCCACCAGTGGGAGGAGCACCCATGAGATTGGACTGCAAGGCCTCCAGGGTCGCTGCTGCAGCAAACAACCCCACGATAGCCAGAATGATGAGGCTGGGTGGCCTCCTGGCCCATGAAAAAGCACCAGCAAGGAGAAGCAAACCAGCAGCTGGACAAGGAAGTCAATAGAGGCTGAGAGCCACCCTGAGGAGGCCCAACTGGGACCAGGGTAGGAGTTCAGGTAGGTGTGGCTGTCTAGGGCAACCCAGGTGGCTGCTCAGCTGCTGGAAGCAGGACCAGAGGAAGGGGGCTGGGATTGGTGAAGAGATAAAGCCAGAGAGTCCTCAACAAGCAGAGGAAAAGAGGATAGTGGCTGGCCAGGGTGTCCAGAAGCCAGAGTCTATCCAAGAGAGCAAAGGGGAGAATCCATGTGACGCTAGGTCCTGCACTGCTGATTTTCTGAGCTTGGGACTTCCCTGACGTAACTTGCGGGAGTGACAGCTGCTATGGTCGATAGCATGGTGGAAGCAATGGAGGAGGCAGAGCGCCACACTTTTAGAGAAATGCCTTCTTTAGAAGCACCTCTACATGAATGCAATGAGATGCTAAGCATCTGTTGGGAAGATGGTCTTCCATCATCTCTTACTTTGAGCGCTTCACACCCGCCACCCTTGCCACTCATCCAATATGGGATTGCATAGAAGCCACGAAGATGAAACAGAGTTGCACTTCCCTGTAACTGTTGTTCATTGAGTGGTCTTCTGTGCAGGCACATATCCCTCCCTCCTACCTCTCTGTGAACTCTCTGGAACCTCAGTTTCTACGTGTTCAGCAGCAGCATGGAGAGGGAATAGCACCCCTCCTCGTGGTCATTTGATGATTTTGGCAGGAAAGCAGCAAAGGGAGGAGAGGCGCTCTTAATCTTAGAAAGCTCTGGAAATCTTCACTGTGGCTGGCTTGCATGTGCGCAGTCCAAATGTGGTCAGTATTGTCTACTCTGGCTGGCAGCTGCTCAGCAGGGTCTCAGGTAGAAGTCTTGTCACATCACCTGTTGCCTGGTCCTTTTAACTGGAGATGCCAGGATTGAACCTGGGCCCTTCTGCATGCAATTCAGAGGTTTTTGCACTGAGCTGCAGTCCCTCCCCTTTCTCATGGTCTCTATAGTAAAACAACACTTCAGTAATTCTCTACTATTGAATGGTGAAGTCTTTTTGTTTTTTGTCTTGGGAGGCAGGAATAGCTTGGGAAAGGTGAAAAGCTATTAAAAATCTGACATGGAAGTTTAGAGTACATTGGTACACTCGCTTTTCATTTCACAATTGAGTTTACATTTTGTAGGCTATAATGGCAAGCATTCCCTTTGCATTCTGAATATACATACTCTACTTGCATTAGAGAACTTGTATTTAAATAATACTTTTCTTGAACTTCAGTCTTTTATTTTTGTTGTGAGATTCTCAGTGTCTGTGTTTTAAGTCTTCTGATTTATTATTTATTTTTAACTGGCTGTGCTTTTTTAATTTGCAATTAGTTAATTTGTACTGGCCCACTGTGTTTGTACTTGTGAGCTCCTTTGACCTCTGCCATGTTTGTGCTGTATGGTGTTTCTGATATCTACTAATTAAGTGATCTGCAAGCTAAGCCATACTAGTTGCCACAAGCGTGTGGAAGAGGTGGCATTGGCAAACATTGGTTACCAAGGCAAGGGAGAGGGTATTGCAGGAGCACCATCACAATTTTCCTCAGGAAAGGCTAAAAGTAAATAGTGCCAAGTACTGGCAGACTAGTAAATGAACATTTCTTGGGCTACTTTCTCGGCTGTGCTGTAGTCCTCAGTCCTAAAGTAAATACACATTGAGAGGACAGTGGCACTGGGCTGAGTGGGGGGTTTCCTGCCAAAAACATTTCAGTGCCTGTTCCTGCCACCCCCAATGGACAAACAGGACTGCTAAGAATTAAGCATTGCAGTACATACCAGCTCTGTAAGTCTGGCACAATTTTCGTGTTGGTCTGAAGCCTGTTAGAATCTTGCAGCTTGAAGGAAAACCAGTATCTACTGAAACAGACCTTTGAGAATAATCTCTAAGGCAATGTGTCTGTTTGGTCTCCTGAGGCATTCTTGCTTATCTATGTTATTTTTTACGGTATATCCAAGCAGTGGTCACAGCAGGAATGGGATTCAAAAAGGTAAGCCCAATAAAAGAGGGACTATCTCTAACTTGCAGAGTACTGAGTGCATACATTCCTTTCAGCAGATACCATTAAAAACATTTCCTTGTAGTTGTTTTCTAAGGTTTTCTTTGTCCTTTTGGTAGTTGTCCTTTAGTTTGTGTTAAGTAAGGATAGTGATTTTCTATATAAATCTTTTTTATGAATTCTCACTTTAATAAAATTAATATTCTTAATTTTTTTTCTTCAACTATTTTGACTATCTTTATCACAAAATGTTTGTGTAGCACTACCTTCCCCTTTTTAACATTAGTGTTAATTGCACCCCTTGGGTGCACTTTGCCTGCTTTTGCCTTGTCAGTTGTTTGTCTATAACACATTTGAAATGAGGGTTCAAATTACACACAAAATTAAAAGTTCAGATTTAAATATGGATGGATGCAGTTCAGTCTAAAAATCCCACGCAATTCTATAGTAAAGAAGCTTGGTCTTAAGGTATTTTGTGGTTCTCCCTGGAATGTCTATGGAGGGGGAGCCATCTTGAGATATTGTTAGGAGAGATTTTTGTAATAGTACTCTGCTTCCAATTTGTAAGTACCCTACTACCACAAACCAATATATATTTCAAGACACCAAACTCAGTGATTACAGAAGAAAAATGGGTTTATTTCTTACATGGATTAACTCCAGACGCATTCACCATTAGGGGGAGACAAGTAAAGACAAGTAACATTGGAGGGCCTTATATACCCTTCAGTACTGATTGTTTACAGAATAATTGCTATTTGTTTACAGAATAAAAGATCAAAAGTTAGGCTGAAACCCTGTAAAAATGATGCATACGACTTGTCAGACTGATGCAGAATGACACATTTTCCCAGAGAACATGACATCTGACAAGCTTCAGTGACCAATTATACAAACATTTGAGAAGCTGGAGCCATGTATCTGATATATTCCTTGGGAAGGAATTCATTCAAGGTTGTAATCTTACTTATTTAATTAGAATAACCAAAACAAAATGTTTACACATTGCCCAATGACCTGTCTCCACCAGAGGAGACATATGTAACAAGTAGGATATCTCAAAAGAAGGAATTGACACTTAGAGCAAGACTTTATTACTTGTTTACAGATTTCTGTGTGCTGGTAGCTTGAATGTATGCTCAGAATAAGATTTTATGAAATGGGGCCTAAAAATTCCCTAACAGATATTACAGTTTTTCTCATCAAAAATTTTTTTCTAGAGGGCCATTTTAATTTAAGGAATTGTTGGGAGGAAGGCTAAGCTGCTGCTAGTAGCCCACTTACTGGTAAGTCCCATTGCTAAGAGAGAGAGTTGTTTCAGCCTCTATCCTCACTTTTTAAATTCTTCAGAGGGGAAGATATGAGCCCAAATCTGTCACTCAATGAAAAGCCTAATGGGTCTCTGCAAAGGGTTTATGAGTAATTAACATTTAATGATGGATTTTAAAAATATGTTTTTAACTGCTTTTCTCCAGTGAGGACTGCAGATGACTGACTACAGCATTTTCCATCCTCCAGATTGAGAGTGTGTGGCTAGCCCAAAGTCACTTGATGAGCTTCCATGGCAGAGTAGGGATTCAAACCCTAGTCCGGCACACTAACCATTAAGGGTGTGAAAAACTAAAGTTAGAAATACACCTGGAATCTGCAGTTTCATTTCATTAAAGCGACATCCAGAACAGTGAAGCCAATTTGGGAAACCAAATTATAATGACACCCACCAAAAAGTCATGTGTTTTGGTTCTTATCACACAGCGACAGGCAGGCACTGGGCTGGCAGCATTTTGATTTCCTTAACAGCCTTCACCAATCAGCTCCCAAGAGGAGAGAGCCCTTACATTATTAACCCCACTGTCAGGAAGGGGAAACATGAACAATGCACATAAGTGCATCTTTTTTTTCAGTCGCTACCCAAGCAACAGCATTGTCGCCCTGCCAGTTGGGTCCTAGGACCACTGCCCTCTCCCCATCTATCGGCTTCATAAATGCTTCAGTGGTGTAACTCCATTGGAAGGAAGGTGCATCTTGGTGGCTTCTTCTTAGTAGCGACTAGGCACTGGTCTGTTTCCCCCACCCCTCATCAGTGCACTTGGATGGTTGTTCACTCTGAGGAAAGGTGCTACTGGGCAGTATGCAAGTGGTCTGCCCAATCAACTAACTTGAGAAAAGCCCTGGAAGATGTCAATCATAGGCTGCAATCCTTAAGACACTTCCCAGGGAGTAAGCATTATTGAATAACATGGGACTTACATGTGAGTATATCTGCTAAGGATTGCTTTCATAGTTTTTGGTGGGTCTTTTTTTGAGTGTAATGAAATTTGATGGATTGTTGGTTTATAGAAAGGGTATAATGGTCAATTCATTTTTTGGTTAAGTGTGAAAAGAGCTGCCCCAGATCCTTGTTTCCCCCAGCCCCGCTTGAAAAGAACAGCTTGTGCTCGCCTTGACACATTTTTCTGAGTTTGTAAACACTGAACCCCATTGCTGTGTGTGCTCAAACTTGGTGGGTCTGCTTTAGAGAGAGGACTGTATTCTGTGTGACTTTGATGCCATTAACTGCAAAAACAGTTGCCCCAAAGAGCCTCAAAGATCTCATTGCAAAGAACAGGACAAAAAGTCGGGATAATGAAAAAAATCAAACAGATTAGATCCAAACCAGCACCGCCTCACCTGGATAAAACAATAATGGTATATCGTTTGTTCAGAAACCCCAGATTTGAAACAGCGTACACCATGCTGGCTGTAATGTAAGTAATCCATGTAATTTAAGATATAATATGAACAGCCTTAAGGCATATATAAGTATGAATTTCAGTGCTTCATGTTGACCTGCTCCCATTTTTTTGAACATAGAGAAACACTGTTAATTTAGATAATAAACCTCCAAAATATAGCTTTGAATAGCAAGTCACTGCTTTAAAACTTATGAAAATATGTTTCATTATTTATATAACTGGTATTAAATCACAATGCACCCTACATGTCTCATTAAACATATTTTTAGTAATACTGCCTCAGTTATTTGTCTGGAAGCACTGGAAATTCTAAACGCCTTAAAGTTCTGAATCTCCACCTACATTAAACTGTGATTCATTTGGCAATGTAGATGAAGCAAACAACTAATTGTAAAGTGCTTTCCTGTCACAAAACCAAAAATCAGTCACCTGATAGTTACTTCTATAATTTTTATCATATATTCTGAACAAATATGCAAATAAATTGCTAATCCATGTTCAGTCTACAAGAAACACCTTTTGTCTCATTCACTTATTCTCTATAGATGACCTGTCAACTGCAAAATTTCCTCTATTCACAGCTGCTGCAAAACTTCATTTATTTTAGTAGGGCTTGCATATTCAGTAAATCACGCCCTAATAACTCCCTAAAGTTCACAATGAACATGGAATCCTCTGTCAGCCCTGTGTGGTTGGTTGGTTTGCAGGTGGCAGGAAAAAATTAATGGCAGAAGATTGCGTGGATACATATATTTCTTATCTACTATGATAGTGGCTTCAAGCTTTCTTTAAATTTTCTTGTTTCTTTTCTTGTATGTCGAGATATGGTAGATAAAGGGTTTGCTCAGGAATGTTCCACCATCAATCTGAGGCTAGTAGCATAAGCTCCATATAACAGTTTAACAACAGTCTTGTCCTGAATGAATTGTCCTACTCATGTTTGTAAATTTGCTTCTTCTTCTTTTTTATATGATGTGGGTATGTTGTACCACATTGGAGAGAGGCTCACCATGTGCAAGAAAAATGAAGAAAAAGTTTAATTAAAAAGCAGACAATATAACAGAATAGTGGGTAGCCATTCTGGTTTTCACCACTTTTTTATTTTTAAAGCACAGCATGTGTGCACTTGCATGGGAGTTTCACAGAAAAGGAATATTCAATATTTTTTTTAAACATGAACGGTAATTAAATGAGCATTATGCCCTACTGTTACTATCCAAAAAATGCTTGACACATTGGATCGCTACATTCCACACAGCAGCCATGACCTTAATTGATGTGATAGCTTGTAGAGGGATAATATCGTAGTCAAAATGTTATGGAAATCGAATATACCTGTGATAGAAGTGCTGCTCTCAAGATTGTCATTGGATTTCTTGAAGCAAATTAATTGATCTCTTCATTTGTTCTGTACAAAGCTGGATGCCTGAGGGCCAAACTAGATTTTGATAGGGATAGCCAGTTTTGTAGTTTTCACAATCACAAGTCTGCCTTATTTGCATCTAAAGCAAGGAGCAAGTGGTGAAATCATGAGAACAAAAAGCTGTTTGCAGTCAAGAGGCCTCTTTGTTGCCCCAGGCGCTTCCTTCTCAGCCCCCCTGGCTCCAGCACTGAAAGTCAGGCTGAGGAGAATGGGACAGTCCTGTGAGTTAATAAATGTGACTGTCCCCTGACAGGCTCTGCCAAAAAAGAAATCATCTTGGCCCCATGCAAAGTTATAACAAGCCCCTTCCCAACACCTATCGTCTGAGCCACGTTAAGTTGTATCATGAAGGGGAGGCTACCAGGGAAGGAGGAAGCGGAGAATGCTAAAAGCCAAACTAAACGAAATTGCTTTTGTTTTTAGAATATGTAGATTAGACATATTGCAGGGAGGCTGGATTCCAGCACTTTCTAGTAAGGCAAACTGGTAGAGCCAACATAAGCCACACACGAAAAAATATTTCCAAAATGCCCATTTTATTTATGAAATGACATAAGTAGACCATATCATGGTAAATGAGCCTGCAGCTCTAGCCCAGAATCAGGTAAAGTGTACCAATTCCCACCCCCCACCCCAGGCTTGGGTCCTGTGCCCTGTCACATTTAGTTTGGTAGTGAAAAATTCCCAAGTCAGCTCAAATTTTTATTGGCAGTAAGATTTTTTAAATGCATTTTTTAAAAAAATAAAGGAGCAGGTAAAGGTCAGGATTTGCACTGCCTCCAGGCACTGCCAATTCCCTAGCTCTTTTTTGGTCTCATTACCCAGACATTGCTACCAAACTGTTGTGAGGATTGCTTCCCCCCTTTGAGAGAGCACTGAGATAACAGAAAAAGGACCAGAGACTGTTCAGCACTGAACAATCTGAATTTACCTAAGTGTGTGTGGACAGAGAATGACTGGAGGAGCTTGGATGTTGGGGAGGTGAATTTCTTTTACCTCAGCTCGGGAGAGAAAAAGCTCTCAGAAGAGAACAAAGAAGCTGTAAAGAGATCTTTCCTTATGCCAGCGTGTTTATTAACAGTACCATATCTTTGTGTTAGTGGCACGATGGCACCATGTATGTCACCTGTATCATTTGAGGAGAGGAGGGTAGGAGTGAGCTTACCTATCCTGCTTCAGCTTCACCCTTCAGCCCTGCTCAGTAGCCAGCATACCAGGAGACAGGGTTACCAACTCTAGGCTGGGAAATTCCTGGAGATTTGGAGGTTGTACTAGGGGAGGGACCTCAGTGCAGC
Organism: Eublepharis macularius; assembly: GCF_028583425.1. Lineage (NCBI taxonomy): Eukaryota > Metazoa > Chordata > Lepidosauria > Squamata > Eublepharidae > Eublepharis > Eublepharis macularius. Next base: position 69,834,542 of record NC_072798.1, read on the forward strand.
ATAATGCTGCAGAGTCCACCCTTCAAAGCAGCCATTTTCTCCAGGGGAACAGCTCTCTGTTATAGAAATAAGTTGTAATTCTGGGAGAGCTCCAAGCCTGCCTGGAGGTTGGTGATCCTAAATTTCAACAGCAGATTTCTTTGCTTTCAACTGGGGGAGATAACCAAGACACTGAGTGACTGCAACCAACATCAAGAGCTAAGTGAAGTACTACCCATACAAAACTTGAGGGGGAAACAAACTAGTTCTTGAGGGCTCACTTAAATGTATACACACATCTCAATCTGACCAGTAAATAAACAACCTGATCTTTTGTAGAGGGTTTGCTGTTTTTTCTTGGCTAACCATCTAGGTGAATCAAAGTTGTTGGACAGCCCTTCATTGAACACAATCTGCAGAAAACCATCCAGGTATCAGAATTTTGAATTAATCAACTACATAAGATGGAATATTTATTTCTCTAAAGTTGCCATGTCTTTGGAATGCCTGGCTGAGGGAGGTGTATAAATGTATTCATGTTCTGAAATAATGAACGATTCTTATATACCTTTGGTGCAAACAAACATTTGAGTAAAAGAAAATTATAGGAAGGCAAGCACGTCACAGCCAAAACCCATCACAAGCATAGCAGATTGCTAATGGAACAATGCAATGTATAAAGAATTAATTTTTCCCCTGTGAAATCAATGGAGTCAAATATGGGTGGCTCTCTTAATTATCACACACTCCTTTTACTGCTTTCTGGATTTTCAAATAATTTTGCGAGTTGGTGACCATTATGGACTTTCCCAAATGATAAGGAGACAGAGTTAAGCTAATTGCATCCTTTCACATCTGTAACTGAGATGCAGTTTTCCATAATTAAACCCTTGGGTGCCATTACTGTCCCTTAACTATAGCAATTGTTATCAGCTTCTTAAAGCAATGGCAGTATAGAGTTTACTAGGAGTTTACTGGACACACCTGCTATGGTGCGGTTTGCGAATTTTGAGCTACAAAGTGGGATACTGGTAAATAAAAGCATAACATAGACTAAATTAATATACTTTTCTGGTACCATATTGTCTCCTTGTCCCTAAATTCTGATTATATTCCAGGAGTTAATAGAGAAAAGATGTTTTATTATATCACTTTCTATGAATAGGGATTACTTTAGCAAGTAGATTGAAAGCATTTTTGGTTTTTTCTTAGAGACATATTTGAAGGCATCTGTTTTAGTTCCACCTCTGAAGTTAATTAGGTCTGTTGGCCAGCATTTGGACTGGAAAAATGCCAAGAGACCTCTTGTCTCTCCTTGATGGAACAAATTGTTGGGGTATTATTCTGTCCATCTTAGCTCCTTAAGGAACACAATCTGCAGCAAATCATCATTTTCAATGAGTGAGGGCACCTGGAGCACGCCCCTTAATTTTCTCCTACATAAATTAATTGTTGCCATTTACTTCTAAAGGGAAACGTACAGCACTTAGATACTGTTTCAGTACCTGTCTGTCTGTCTGTCTGTCTGTCTATCTAGTACTGCTCATTCAGCTATCACCTAAAGCAGAAATTAAAAAGGGAAAAAACTTACTTAATATTCTTTCTCTGATATTCAATTATTGCCATGGAAATTTTGCCATGGAAAAGTAATGATGGTATGATTCTGGCTTTAAGGCATTAAAAAGATCAGTAAGGGACCTTCATAGACAGTTCAAAAATTCGAGCAGAATAGGGATATTGCCAAGTATTCTGAAGCTGAAAAGAGAATATGAATATTCTTGTCTTGTGAGGAATGCCCGCCATCTCCCATACATAGCTGTATGTGAAATTCCATTTCTTTTATACACTGATGATGCAGTGATAATGCTAGATCAGTTGTAGGACTCTGCAAACTGATTTCAAAAAAATTGAATATTGTAATCGTGAACGCTTGTCTATTAATGTGGTGAAATCAAAGATCATAGTATTTAGCCATTACTTCTAGATGTGTTTCGGGCATAACGCTGAGAGATGAATTGGGCGAATTATCAATGGAAGCTAAGACATGGATTTCTTTTTAAAGTGTTAAATAGTGGGTTCAGACACCATGTAGTTTAACAGCTCTTTATTCAGCAGGAACACAGACACAGCCAGACTGAACAGAAGCCCTCAATATATATACAGCAGCTCCACCCCAAGAATAACTGATAGCCAATGAGAACACGTACTTTACAATACCATCATTTGCATAAACTATATGCAATGTATGAAGTAGGCAGGCCACTGATTGGTCTTTATTATAGAGGACTGATTGGCTGCTGCCTTGAAAAAGTAACCAGTGATATTGCAGGGATTATGGACCAATGAGAATTGCAGGCATTGGGAGCCTTGACTGAACCTTAAGCTCAACACAGTATAGTGCATTACAATCAATACAGTAAATACCTTAGAGGCCTTGCTCGGCCAACTCAGCCCAGTACACAACATAAAGTAAAGATGTTAAAATCTGAGGTATAAACCCATACCAGGCATCACATCTAGCTTGGCAGTGGAAGACCAACTGATGCCTCTGGCTCCTTACTGCTGTCATCCAGCTTCACTGACCAGGTTGCCATCTTTCTCCTGCGAAAGGAGGACATTGCTTCATCAAGCTCCTCTTCCACCTCCGGCTGTTAAACAGCTCAAAGTAAGCCCAGAGGCATCAGCGGCTTATCCCCAGCACAAGGCAAGGCAGCCTGGGCAGTGCTACTGATGGGTCTCATGGATTACCAGGCACTGGTGATGCCCATCTTCAAGCCATAGTCCCCAGTTATTCTCCCTGGTTAGCGAGGGCCAAGCCAAGGAGTGGCTGCCAGAGAAACACCCTATCCCCACCCTGGACTGTGCGGCCAGCAGTGAGCATGAGTAATGTCTGCCAGATGCAACAGCATCTTCCCTGGAAGAGCAGCCATCAACTGCCCATCAAAGTGCAAACCTATTTAAAGACATGTAGAACAGGGACAAGCGGAAGGCAGCATGTATGCAGCAGTACCAGCAGGGATGGGGGATTATACGTCCCCCTCCTTTGCAAGGTTGAATGTAATGCACAGGGAACATGAAAGTGGTGGAGGCTAGGGTTTCTTGTGAGTAGGTGAGAGAGTTGCTCTCAGGCACGACTACCTGTACAAGTGGTGAGCAACTCTCCAGAGGAAAATAATATAAAAGACATCTCCTGAGAAGTAAGCCCCATTGTCTTCAGTGGGGCTACTCCTAGGTAAGCATGCACAGGATTGCAGCCCAAAAGGATTTCTCAGTCTCTCTCTCATTCAAAGGAGTTAGCCGTGTTAGTCTGTAGTAGCAAAATCAAAGAGAGTTCAGTAGCACCTTTAAGACTAACCAACTTTACTGTAGCATAAGCTTTTGAGAATCACAGTTCTCTTCATCAGATGCATGGAGGCCCCCTCCATGCATCTGATGAAGAGAACTGTGATTCTCAAAAGCTTATGCTACAGTAAAGTTGGTTAGTCTTAAAGGTGCTACTGGACTCTTTGATTTTTCTCTAATTCAATTCAGTAAGCTCCCTCCCTCTTTTTTTTCCCTTGCCTCCTTTCACAAGAGAAAGACAGTGACCTGGCTAGCAAGTCTGCACAGTGCCACTGCCACCAGTTGCTTCCTGCTCCCACCTTTCTTTGCTGGCTAGGTCACCATCTTTCTCCTGCAAAAGGAAGAGGGAGCAGGAAGCAAATAGTGGTGGCGATGGCAGTGGCAAATGACTGCCCACACTCTGATGTATGGCTGCCTCCATACCACCATCTGGAGCATGGGAGGAGGGTGAGCCAGATGAACAACCAGCGAGGCAGCAGCAGCCAGGTGGAGGACTGAGGGGCAATGCCTCCCCCCCACACCTGACACGGGTAAGGCCATGCCTCTGGTCAAGCTGGCAGGCCAGAGAGTCAGCATGCCTAGAGCTGCCTCACTATGTACCTGTTCTGGATGGGGCCTCGTGGCTCAGTGTTAAAAAACTACGAATCAATTAAAAACAGTGTCAGCAGACATGGGTATAAACCCATACCAGGCATCATATCTTGCTTGGCAGTGGGTAACCTAGACGAGCCTGATCTTGTCAGAGTTCAGAAGCTAAGCAGGGCCAGCTTTCATTAGTAATTGGATGGGAGACCTCCAACAAAGACCAAGGGGTTGCAGAGACAGGCAATGGCAAACCATCTCTGTTAGTCTCTCGCCATAATTCAGCTATGACTTGAGGGCACTATTCACACACACACAACCCATACCTTACTGACAAAAATACAGTTTTACAAAATGAACTTTAAAAAAAGCATAGAACTGACCTTCATAAAGGCTTGTGCAGAATTTAAAAACCCATTTTAACTTCAGTATATTTATTTCATGTGTGATTCTTCTTTGTTTTTCTAGAATTCCCTTTCCTGTTCTCCTCCTCTCTTCTCTACCTTTTGTACTCTCCTTTGCACCTCTTCTGTGTAGAAGTAGGCCGTAAGTTTTCTTACCTTTTAGTTTCTTCCGAGTTTCCATTTTTTTCTTATTACTTATCTTTCCTAAGTATATAAAGTTTAAATAGACACATTAGACTACACATTTTTAATTTTGTTAGCTGATATTTCTTCAGTGCCTTATTTTTTTGTTTTTCCCTGTACCCTTCAATCAATGTTATCTTAGTTCTTCATTTTTCTTTAAGTGCATTTTTTGCATTTCACTTTTCACTGTGTTAAAATCAATGTTGCAGAACTCATAATTGGTTTAGTAGCAATTGTCTAAACCATAGTCTTTTGTTCTTTTCCCACTCAACTAATACCTATTGCTATTATCTACACATTCAAATTTTCTCTGAAGGGTACATCTGAAGCCGATTTCTTCTCCCTTAAAATGGGTGTTTCTGGCATTTCTAAATGATTAGAAGATCGTACACTGAAAATGCCAAGCTATTTTTCTCACTGTTTATTTTACAGGATTTGTTTTCTGACAATATTTTCCTGACCACGCTAGTTTAAACATTCCTTCATTTTTTCCCCTCAAAAACATTTTAAATTTTTCTTATTTTCAGTTTTCTTCTTTCTGAGCATTCAGGATTCTCTGAAGTGACTTGCCACTGTCTGTTGTATGGTTGGCATAGTTCTGAAGCATGTTTTGATACCAAGGGTAAGTGACCCGTCTTCCTCCTTGAAATTTTACTGTGTGAAATTTTACTTTGTGGTCTTTGTTTATATTTAAATGGCTATAGATATTCCAGTAGCTGGTTGATCAGCTGGCAGCACCAACTATAGTGTGAATTAACCAACCTTTGCTTTGACCCCCCCCTCAGTGATATCAGAGACATTAAAGAAACAATTTTTTTCCATCTGATAGTTCCGTAGGAAGATGTTCTCTGTTGACGAAGTCCTGTTTTAAATGTGTCATTAGAAATATCATCCATGATTGTGAATAAAGTTTTGCACAGGTCCCTCTATCTGTTGATGACCTTGATGACATTTCTTATGTTCTCAACTCCCCTTTTCTCTCTTCTGACTCTGTGGGATTTCTTCTTTTTTAAGCTTCTTTTGTTCTTTTTTTCCAGTGCTTTCAGATTATTCCAGTATTCTTGGCCTCCTTTTTGTCAGTTTTTTAAAAGGTTGTTACTGTTAATGCACTTTCTTCTTTTATCTTCTCTACTTTCTTGCCAGTATTTCTATAACAACCTTAATTAATGAGCAGCTTTTCTTCACATATGAAACTCTTTCCTGTCTACATAATCTTTGCTTCTGGAACACCTTTATTCATTCTGAGCTTAAACACTATACTTATATCCCAGCAAATTATGTGGAAGTAAATCTTTCAGCAGTTTACGTTTCATACATTGATTTTTTTTTTTGGCCAATATTTAATGCTCAATGTCACTATTGCATGGTTCAGTTCTTTCTGTGTCAGTAGAATAGCAAGCCAAACCATCCCTTTCAGTGTCCTATAATGTTGGCAAGAATCCATGTAATTACTTGATTTGTTTAATGATGGTGAGATACTTATAATGGTTACATTTGTGGGAAAGGAACACACAGGAGAATTACAGGGCAATCCTCTACTGAGTTACTCCAGTCTAATCGATTTATTTCAGTGGCTTTAGACTGGAGTAACTGTGAACAGGTTTGCACTGTTAGTATGGGGCAACAGAGAGCTTTGTCTTTGGATGTGAGATAGCCATCTTGAAATCAGTATTAGTCTTGAAGGTAATGTGCTTATTCAAATGGTTTTCCTCTCCTAGAATTCTCCTCATGGGGAGATTACAGTGGATCTGTAATAAACTACCTGTTGCATCTTACACACTTCCCTTTGCCCTCACTTAAGTGAACAGTAAAACCAGGAAATCGCATGGCTGTTTGAATGTGAGTTATTTAAACCTTTCATACCCAGTCTCTCATATGCAGATTTTGAGAAACCATTGGTGAATTCTATTTAAAAACAACACTGGTAGAGCTTTATATGTATTGGCCTAGACACCCACTCAGACTGGGACAGTCTTTGTATTGAAAAGTATGTGAAGTATTTACACCTAGGCTTCTGATCTCGATGCATGTTAAATTCAGTTTCTGGAGGATTGCACTCTGTGATAAAACATGTGAATTCCATCTCTCTGATCCGTGGCTCTTAGCTCCCAGCAAAGATAAAACCTTACAAGTTGGTTCAGTTTAAAATGATAATTGAAATGTTCTTTATTGGTTCAAAACCAGCCAAACTGTGAATTCCTCCTATGAAAAGTATCTGATTTTCTCTTGACAGATGAACAACTATTTGATGCCAGCTGATCATTTGCTGGAGCTGGAGATCTTTAATACAGAAAACACAGAACAAATTCTACCTATTACTGGACTGATAACCTCCTAAACTATTTGATTTCTAATACTTTTACTATAACCTCCATATTTTTTAACCATCTTGTATTAGATAAGTCAGTACAATAACCTCAGTTTTGTCTTTTAGATTCTAGGGAGAATTCGGGCTTGATTCGATCTAGAACCCACTTATTTGTCTTTTTGGCTGTCCATGGTATCCGCAGAACTCTCCTCCAGCACCACATTTCAAATGAATCAACATTCTTTCTGTTAGTTTTTTTCGCTGACCAACTCTCACATCCATACAAAGTAATGGGGAATACCATAGTCTGGATTCTCTTGATCGTTGTCCATAGTGACAAACTTGTCCTTAAGAATCTTTTCTAGTTCCTTCATGAAGGCCCTGCTCAGTCTACTTCTATTTTCTTGAGTGCAGTCTCCCTTTTGGTTTATGATTAAGCCGGGGATAGAAAATCTTTAACAATTTCAGTTTCCTCATTTTCAGCCTTAAAGTTGTGTAATTCCTCAGTAGTCAGTACTTTTGACTTCTTGATGTTCAGCTGTAATCTTGCTTTGGCACTTCCTCCTTTCACCTTCATAAATAATCGTTTCAAGTCTTCTCTATTTTCTGCCAGTAATGTGGTATCATCTGTATATCTCAAATTGTTAATGGAGCTTACTTTGCATGATTTTCATGGGTTAAAAATCATCCCAGATATAGGTCACATTGTAAGTGATGTATATCAGCTATATCAGGCCCTACTTCTATGACCTCTTCCAGTACCATTAGATTTAAGAAAGATTAAGCGAATACAAGATAGATCTGTTGATGATTATATTACTCAAGATATCTGAATGAAACATTGTCAGAGGCAACATGTCTGAATGTTAAGTGCTGTACCAAACTTCGATTGGGTTTAGGCCAAAGAGAAAGCAACCATCACCTTCATACCTCAGAAGTTTCAGAGGTTGAATTCTGTGCAAAATGAGGTGCTGGGCCAAGTGGGTCTTGGATTAATACAGAGCAGCCACACATGTAAACAAATGCTGATACTGGAATCAGTGGAGGTAGGGAAAGATCACCTTGATTGGATGGACCCCTACACAAAAATATACTGTAAAGAAACCCATTATTGTCTATTTTAGCCTCTTTTAAGTTTATGAGAAATCTATATATATAAAGACAAGTGTCCTGACTGACTCATCAACACCAAGCCCAAACCCCTGGACCTAGAAGCATGAAATTTGGGCAGGACGTTCCTTTTGTGGTGTAGGGGCTCACTAAGAAGGGATTTTAAGAAATTCACCCCCTAAGGGGGTAAAAAGTGTTTTCCCATAGGGATACAGCTTCCCTGTGCGGTTGGCAGGGTCTTCCCCCCTATGGACTCATTGGCTGCAAATGAATGATGCGGTCCACTACCCTGTGGAGTTCCTCAACATGCTCAACCCTCCTGGCTTCCCAGCTCAAAAGCTTCTCCTCAAAGTGGGGGCTCCAGTGATGCTGGTCCAGAACCGCAGCTCACCCAAACTCTGCAATGGCACCAGACTACAAGTGAATGCCCTCCACAGGAACATAATCGAGGCCACATTGTTCACCAGCAGTGCTCGGAGGGGAGTCAGTGTTCATACCACACATACCATTCATACCATCAGATAACCTCTTCAAGTTCAAAAGACTGCAGTTACCCCTCAAGGTCTGCTTTGCTATGATGATCAACAAGTTCCAGGGTCAGACACTGAATGTGACAGGAATTGAGGGAGGACTGCTTCTCACATGGGCAGTTCTATGTGGCCTGCTGCTGAGTGAGCTCACCCAGCAGCCTGGTGATCCTGAGGGGAAAATCACCAATGAGGTCTACAAAGAGATCCTTCAGTAGAAAAATAAGGTGGTATGTATTTTTCACTTTATTTACTGCACTACAATCTTTTCCTTTTAAAAATCTCTTCAATAAATGTCACATTTTGAAATTCACTTCATCAGTTTTAGGCATCAACATGCTTTGCTTTATTCAAACACTTTTGTGAAGCTCGGGTACTATGCTATTATACTACAAAACCAAGTCAACCCCGCCCCTAACCAAAACATGTTACATACCCATACATATTATAACTGGATTTAAAGTAGTTAAATACTATAGCGAAGCACAGGCATCAAGCTAGTGTTTCTATATTTTATTTACACAAGTAGTCTGAAGGATGTTAATTTATGTCTGCATTTTTTTTTGGTCAAGTGTTTTAACTTGACTCTCAATATTTTGGGTGTGTTTTTTACAGATGAGTTTTCACAGTCATTGAGGTCAGTGTTATCTTTTAGGTTGCTGAGCCTACTTCATAATGTCCTTTACTCACCTGTGGAACCAACAATTTATTTCATATCATTTACTGCATAGACCTTCCTAGGAACATGTTTTCATTTTACTTTATTTTTTTGTTCTCTATATATGTTATTATAATTATGCCTGTTAAGTTGTTATAATTACATTTACGTGCATGTTAACATCACAGTATACAACATTTAAACAAGCATCCCTGTCTCATTTCAGACATACCACAATACTAATTAAACTAGCAGTTAGTGTGATTGTCTGAATGCAGGCTGCTTTCTACTAACTCCGGTTGATTAGGGTCTATTAAACTAGGATTTCAAGTCATGATCTGATGTTTGTTAGACTGTTACTATAGACTGAACTATAGACTTAATTAACTATAGACTTAACTATAGTTTTATATGATGTATGAATGCAGACATCCTGACTTAGTATCATGCATCTGACGAAGAGAACTTGATTCTCGAAAGCTTATGCTACAATAAAATTGGTTAGTCTTAAAGGTGCTACTGGACTCTTTTGATTTTGCTACCACAGACTAACATGGCTAACTCCTCTGCATCTAAGTTTACTCCAGGCTTTTTCCTTGGTAGGCTTTCTCCTCCACCCTACAGAGACGAGGCCATGGAACCAGCATTTGCCAAGGCAGTGAGTGATCTGAGTGAGAGTCTGTGAGCTGAAACCTGGTTTCACAAATGAAACAGTTTAAATAAACCATGATGTCATGTGATGTCTGAACTGAGCCAATCTGTCAAAATGATTGCATACATACACCCAAAGCAGACAATTTATGCTCAGGAGATCTAAGGAAGTTCACTGCATTAGAAACTACAAACTCCAATTTTTGTGCAGCAACTGGAAGAAGGGTTACTTGTTGCATCTTTAATTAATTTATTTACTTCATGTAACAACAACAACAACATTCAGTTTACATACCGCCCTTCAGGACAACTTAATGCCCACTCAGAGCGGTTTACGAAGGCTGTTGTTATTATCCTCACAACAATCACCCTGTGAGGTGGGTGGGGCTGAGACAGCTCTGGAAGAGCTGTGACTGACCCGAGGTCACCCAGCTGGCTTCAAGCATAGGCGAATCAAACCCGGTTCTCCACATTAGAGTCCTGCCGCTCTTAACCACTACACCAAACGCTCCCCACCTTTCTCGCCAGTGGGGATCTAAAGCAGCCAACATAGTTTCCCCCTCCTTCATTTTATCCTCACAACAACCCTGTGTGTGTATGACTGACCAAAGGTCAACCAGTAAGCTCAATTAGCAGAGCAGGGATTTGAACCCTGGGCCTCCCAGATCTTAGTCCAGCTCCCTCTGTAGTCTAGACTACAGAGTTAAGTTCCTTTGAAGAAAATGGCAGCTTTGGAGGGTGGACTGCATAGCATTACATTCCCAATGAACTCCCTCCCTTCCCCAAACTCAGCCCTCCCTAGGCTCCACCCTCAGTTTTCTAGGAAATTCCCAACCCAGAGTTGGCAACTCTTAATTCCTAAACATCCTTGCATTGGTTTTCTTTGATTTGTCAGTGCACAGATAATTGCCATCATTATAAAGGCTATAATGTTTCCTTAAAAGCATCTGTAGTCAAAACTAAAATAGGAGGGTTGCCATGATATTATTCCTTAGCCCTTTATCTTGGATTTTGCTAAATATCTTAGATTCATTTTTTTCTGTATGCATGAATTAAAATTGTGGTTGAAGAAGTGATCCAGAAAGTTGTTTGCTGTTTTCTTCTTGTCCAGCTGTGTTCAGCTTTGGTGCAGCTGCACCTGTTGCTGACATCTGTTGTCAGCAACAAGTAATTTTGATGGTGTCAACAATGCAAGAGAGACTGTACTCTAGATGAGAAGATTAATTGGACAGGAATGCAATTATCCATAGGTAATATGGTGGATTTCACTGAAACGACTCCAAGGATTTATTAGGTGTGCATTTCTGGAAATCCTAGTCCATGTATGATCGGCTGTTTTTGAATATTAATTTAATGGAAAGTATGAGAAGTATATTACAGCCAGGGTACTTTTTCTTTTCTCCTTAAAGGAAGTGCTGGATAAAAATGTAATCAGCTGAATAACACTGAGATCACACATTAGTGTACATATTAGTTTCTGTATTACACAAGAGAGTCTGGCTATTTCAGACCATACCTCAGTTTTGCTGACTGAAGCTCCATGGTGTGCGTGTGTCTGTGTGTGAATGCATACCTGCTACTTGACAAAAGGCTACTCAAAAGAATGAAGACAATCAAAGAATGTCTTCATTCTAATTCTAAGTCTTTCCTGTAGTAACAGAAGTTAAGATCAATTATATTGCTTGCCTTGAGAATAAGAAAAGTTTTAGTCAATCCAGGCTTTGATGCTTCCAAACACATGCTAAGGGACTGGCGGCTGTGTAGTATGATAGAGCAAAATTCCCTTATGATCAAAGCATGCACTGAGCCGCTTTATTTCCTAAAAGTGCTTTTCAGAAATGTCAGAACTAAAAACTTGCTATTTTTTCTTTCATATGATACTTTTGACAAATTAAAATTCAGAATCTTATTCTGAAATAAGTCCTTGATTCTGGAAAGATCGTGTGCTTTGCAGCAGAGCTGCATTTGTGCAGATTGCTAAATATCCTGCTCCTAGATTTTGTCTGGTCAGCAAGTCCTAGTTTTTTTAGTAGCTTTCCAGAAGTGTAGCTGATACAACCCCAGAGCTGCCCTTTTGGTTAATGTTGTTGCTGCTGATTTTGGTGCTATGTCCTGCTTCTCCTATTAAATGCAATTTCACCAAGGCAGATGCTTTAGATCCAGTCCCATTGTTTGCTGGACCTAAATTGTGGCACCAACCTGGCACTCAGCCCAGTGACTGAGGATTTCCTGATTGCAGGTACAAGTTCATTAACATTTAGGATTCATTTGCATGTTGTACAGTGCAGCCCAGGTTTTTAGATAAAGTTCTTAATTGTGGCTATGCGGACCATTTGTTATAAGCCTTTTTCCCCACTCTTTTTTTTTCAAACATGGAAACTTGTATCCACATGCTCCTCCACTGAAATTTCCTAGCTTGATTTACAATCTCTTTGCAACTATCCATCCAGGGATTGGGTTGATGCTCAGGTTCCTTTAGTGTTCATCCTGACATTAACATCATCTTGGTCCAGTAATGTGTTGTTGGTGTTTCTGGTGCTCCAAGCTAGATGTTCTCTTCCATGTTCATGACAACTCCTCCCACTAGGCATGACTCCCTGTGGAAAATCTGGTTTATCTATTGCTCTCCATAAGATTAACACTATACACAGTGAAATGCAGGGATTGGGTTGAAATCAATGGGCTTAAACTGGAGTAACTCTGCTTAGGATTCCACTGTAAATGTGGTTTCCATTAGTATGCCAGTTCCATAGATGGTTGACCTTCATATAGTCATTGCAGTCTCTTACACTGAAGACAGACCTTATGTCAAAATGAAACTATCAGCTCAGACAGTACACTGCCAGCTCCTTTTTTATTTACATCTCTCTTGCATACCAGCAGACTGACTGGTTAGTATGTTATACTTGCCTACACAGTTGCTACTGGTGCCGCTACTTCTGAACGTAAAACAAAACACCCATTGGCAAGTGCGTGAAACGAAGGCAGCATAGTCTCCTTCTATCTCAGGCAACCATCCACAGGGTATCTTTTGTTTTCCATCCAGAAAAGTGACTATGGCAACCAGGCCAAGAACTAAATATCAGCGTTCGACTCACTGATACGATAGATGGAACTAATAGTACATGCCTCAAAATGTGATGTTGCCTTTTTATATTACATTTGTCTTCAGCTTCTCCTGTGACTTTTCTGCTTCAACATCACTCATTCCTTTAGCGTCCTTGGAATTTTTTAAGTTATATTCTTATTTTGGTTCACGGGGGTTATGTACCAGGGTTATACTTTGGTGCACAGGGTTATGTTGATTGTGTATTTTATATAGTATGATCCCATTGTTGCTTGCATTTTGTACTTCTAATTCTATTGTATTAGTCATTTGATGTTCTGTACTGTATGATTTCTCTCTTTCCTCTGTAATCTGCCTTGAGTCTTAGTGAGAAAGACGGTCTGTAAATAAGTTAAATAAAATACACAATGAATCGATCCACTGCTTGGACATAGCCATACAATTCATTGATCAGCAGGTGGGTTTGTTTTCACTTTCAAATGAATGATTGATAATCATTAAAGTATGTGCAGATTATACATTCAAGAACAGAGTAACCAGCTGTGTGAGGTTCAGGAAATTGTCACATTCACAATAAAAAATCAGGTTTGAAAAGGTTGAGCAGGTATGCACTCCCATAAAGCAAGTTCAAAATCAACTTTAAAAGGCCCATCTCATCCTCTGAGAATCAAACACTGCTTGAGAATCCTTCAAAGAACACTGAGACGCCATTTATACATTACTTTGTTTAATTTTTGCAAGTAAATGTGTGTTTGTGCATTTGCATCATACCAAAGCAGGTCCCTTACAAATAAGTATTACCAATGGCCATTTCCAGTTCTGTAGTTTATAAAAGTGTCACCTACCTCAGTTTTATCACTTAGTATTTCCTGAACAGTTTCCTATTCTGATTGCCTTTTTCCTTGCCTTAGGAAGAGGAACCAGACTGCTAAGTGAAAGAAGTGCTCCCTCTACAGGACACTTGAAAGTAATAATTTGGAGGGGGAAGGGAACATCATTAGATTTTTCCTCTGGGCAAGAAATAAGTTCTGTAAACTAGTTTGATAGAATCGTTATGTGTGTTTTCTGCTAAAGACAGCAACTTTAGAAGTGTACTATATCAGTACAATTTCTTTTTTAAAAGAATTGTTCATTATCATAAATTTAAGTACCCTAATCTATACCATTCATCACCTGTAACACCTCCATGTTACAGATCAAAATTATATATCTCAGTGATGTATGAGATTCTGAGAACAACAGGAATACCTCTCAAAATGTTATGGTCCTTGTTGATAGAAGGGATTAGGGTGGGTGCGTATGTTTAAGTTCCTATTTGTAATGGTTTTGAAAGATCTCCTTAATATTATACAAACTGCAGAAAATATCACATATTACACTTCAGTTCGTTATGGAGCATCAGTATAGATGGCCATTTACCTAATGCCCATGATGTGTAGTCTGTAATTCCTGGCCAAATTGTGAAGCTGTTTTTTCCTGCTCATATTTCTGATTGGAGTGGAACAGTTTAAATTTGTCTTCACCACTTGGCAGAACGCTACAGAGGACTGGCTTACTATGTAGCTTGCCAACTGAAACGCAATGGAGGTTCCTTAGTATCAAGCATGAACTTTCCTACTTCTTCCGTCCTCAGAGTTGGAAGTTCCTAGAACGTAACCTGCAAATTAAACTGGAAAACCCTGAGCAGCTAAGCAAACCATCTTCAATATCCAGGAATCTCACTGGGTACTGAGATGATATTAAAATGCATTTGCATGTTGAAACCCTAATCATCTAGCTCATGTTCCAACCAAATAGAAGGTCCCATGGATTTAAAAAAGAGCGAATTAAGTACCTGCTTAACTCTATTAGGATCCATAAGTTTAGGATCCATTTTTAGGATTTAAGAATGTCCAGGTGTGGCTAAATGCCTGAATCGTGTGTCTTTACTCTTTCCCCGCAACTTTCCCATTCATATTTTGTTGTTGTTGGCATGTGGGAGCAGTAACTTTTGACAGTTGTACCAAACAGTAGCCTGTAAACACCTGGCCAAATGAAATTCACCTAGTTCAGTTGCCCATGCATTGTATGCCCAAGGGACAGTTGGCGCAATAGGTAAGGTTAAGGTTACTCAAAAGGTGTAATGTCCTATATATAGGAAATTACAGCTGTTTAGTAACCTGATTAAATCCATCTACCTGGATTCTGGTTCTTTCTTTTTCAAGACAGAAATTCAAAGTTTGTTCTCCCCCAATTTAGATTTAGAGCTTTGATCTTGAATCTACTGGCAGGTGCTTTTGCTGCCAAGTTTGTGAGCATGTGTACTTGTGGATTTATGTGCTGGATTGTAAGAGATGTAGTTGGATTGTAAGATATACTGGAGAGGGAGGACAGCAACATTAGAACAGCTCTTTTCTCTTCCCAAAATGAAGCTGGTCTAGGAGCTGAGTTTTGGAAGCTCATGGCTAGCAGAATATGGCCGGACGGCACATGATCCAACACCCTTGCTGCCATGGGCAGGTGAGTGTCAGGCCAGTACCTGGATGGGAGACCTCCATCCTGAGTATGGGATCTGTGATAGAAGAAAGGTGGAACAGTGCAATAAAATAAACATGTTGACATATCAACTGAGTGAGATTTTAGACAAGATTTGGCAAACATGAGGTTTTCCTCCTGCATTTGCAGTTTGTCAGTCTTTCTCTTTAACCTGCTCATCATTAATAAAACAAAAAGTCAGATTTGCTTTAAACTTGTTAATCAAGACAAAGTGAATTGAAAAGAGAATTTTCAAGCTTTTTTATATATGAAAAGGAATATAAGTTTGCAAACAAGGAGGCCACACGGAAGACTTCATTATTTCCTCACATATGCATTTATTTATCTCTTGAGAATGCCCCTAAAGTAAGTTTAGATGAACTGGCAGTACTCAGTATAAAAGTATTTAAGTCTTCTGGAAATCTAGATGAACTACATGAAACAAAAAAGTGTGTGTGTGGGGGGGGGAGATTGGAAGGATTACTTGCCTCTGGTTACAATGTTTATGCAAAAACTCTTATCCTAATTTAACAGCTGTTGCTACAATCCCATGCATTCTTACCTGAAAGTAAGTACCATTGGCTTCAGTGGAACTTACTGAGTAAAGGTGAGTTTGATTGCATTGTCTGGCGAGACGAATGGGCTTTATTCAGTTTACATTAGATTGCTCATAGCAGCATCAATATTTTAAAATCTGTTTATATAGTTTATTATTGGAATATAATCTGTGGGGGCCAATCTTTGTTTCGGATGAGGCTGGCTTTTTGATGGCTTTGGGGGAGTTTCCTGATGGCATGCCTTGTGGCTTTGTTGAAGCCCTGATGATCTTTGGAATGGGAAACCTTTCCTGACGCCATCAACCCCAATAACTCGTGGCCAACTCGTGCACAACCATCACCAAAAATGGCTGGGGGGCTGAGTTCCTGTTGGTTCTCCTGGACCTTTTAACAACATTAGTTGGTTATTGCCAAGAAGGGATGGGGGAGGGGGGGTAGCTGTTTTGCAATAGTTCTGATCCTTCCTGGAGGATACAGCCCAGAATTCTTGTTTATGTTGGTTAGATATTTTCTGCTCCACTTCTTTTCTCCACTGAAGACCCAAAGTGGCTTGCAAACAAGTGAAACAAACAAAAGACAAAAAGTGTAAAATAAACTACATCTTGGGCTGGCTGTGCAGCCACTCGGCAGGCTCATCCTAAGCTACAGGCTGTGAGCCACAGACAAAAAGTGAAGAGCCAAGAGTAAACTTGGGGTTCCCAATGGGGAGAAGAGCCCTTTGGCTCTTTCCCTTTGACTTGTGACAAAAAGCTTCTGAATTTAACCACACCCGAACCTACTGCAATGAGAAGGAAAAGAGATTGTTAGCTTTAATGTTAATAGAATTGGCATAGATACTCCTTCCCTGTGATGGATGTGAGACAGCAATTTCATAAATGGTTTGTGAGTTTCCACAAGGATCTGTTTTGTCCTCTATGCTGTTCAACAGCCACATTAAATCACTTGGGAAGATCAACCAGAGATTGGGAGTATAAGGATATTAGTATGCAGATGACACCCAACTTTCTTTCCCAGCCTGGAATCTAGAGAGAAAGTGGAAGTGTTAAATGAGTGTTGCAGATCAGCGATGGATTGTCTGGGGTTAAAAAGTGAAGACTTAATCTAGATGAGATTGAAAAATTGTTGGTTATAACATAATTGATCTTGTAGAATGTGCAATTTTGTTTGGGTGGGATTGCATTTTTAAAGTTAATTTTTAAAATTATATTTTAATTAAATATATTTACCAATACAATACATATAAAAGATGATGGCCTTAATAATACAATTTATATGCGTATATATACCTATTTACTATGTCAAAAAAGAACAAGTTTACCTAATGTAACAACCTGACTTTAAAAAAAACCCTCCAACTCAGAGTCTTTGTAGTGTGCCAGTGTGGTTTAGTGATTTGAGTGTTGGACTAGGATTTGGAAGACCAAGGTTCAAATCCCCACAAACTAGACAGCCCAAGTATTTAAATAACAGTAGTATTCTGTGGTTTAGGACCCCATCAACACTAAAATGCCCCCTGAAGAAAAACTGTCTGTTCCCAAAAATCATCAAGCAGGCCACTCCACAAAGTGGCAGGTATAGCTCTGACTGAAGAGGATCCAATGATGCAGAACAACAATTGGGGCATCTGCTTAAAACATTAGCAACTGCCTTAACTTAAGGCAATGGTACAACTATTGGAAAGACCAAGAAATAACGACTCTTTTCCTTCTCTCCCCCGCCCCAACAAGCAGGAAATTGGAAGGTAGATCTTTGAATGAAAAGTTATGGGCTACTTAATGCTGCCATGGTGCCTAGAAAATGCTTGAGATCTTCTTCTTGATAAACAGCAGTCCAAATTGCAGCCATAATCCATGATTAGTCCGCAGTAGGAGGTATAAGTACAACAATGGATCCTGGAAACTCACAGGGCTACTGCATTTGCAATGGGTTTCTGAAGAGCTGCATGAAACAAACCTTTCAGTAGACACAATGCTAATAGAGTGATCAGTCTGGCACATCCGTAATGCTGAAAAGAAAGCCTGTTAATCCTCTCTGCAGTCTCCCCCTCTGTACCCTGAGGCTGCAAAGAGATTTGCCAGGAAAAAGAAAAGAACTGACTGTAAATATCTCCCCTGGCTCTTATCCTCACCTGTTACCCACTCCATTAAGGAGCCAGGTGAGAACCACCTCTGTTAAGGACAAAGTTAGACAAATATGGGTGATTTATCATGCTGACTCTGCTGTGAGACTTAACAACCTTTCTCCTCCCTTTCCTTGCTCAGGTGGAGGAAATGCCCAGGGCCTTTTCATAATGGTATTCACATCCGGAGAGAAGTTCACTCTGGAATTAAATATCTAAGTCAGCAGCATGTGTGCATTATGTGCCAAGAGTCTAATCCTTTTCTGCAAACAGGAAAATAAAGGTTCATTTTTGCAAATGGTTAAATGAGGTGTCAATAACTTGATAGGCAAAGAAAATAATGTATCTTAAATGACGGCAATTTTTTATAAATCGCCTTGGAAACCAAGACAACTGGCACATGATGTTTTCCCTGCACAAAAAACATTTCTGCCTAAGAAAATACCTGTATGAAGATGGTCACATGTGATAACTGCACATGTTTGGAGCTTGGTTTTCTGTTTGTTTTGCATTATGCATACACTGATCAACTCTGTTGGCAGCAGCTTCCCAATCCCATTGTGTAGTAAAGATGAAGGAAAAAATCCTCTCAGAACTAATATTAAGTCTTTTTTATATTTTTAAAAACTTGAGTATTTGGAGTGAAAGCTAGTTGCATTTGTTAAAACGATCTTATTTGCTTTTCCACCCATTTCAGTGAGAAAGACCTTTCCAGGTGTAATTGTTCCCTCCCCACCTAACTCAAGTGGACCAAAATTTTCAAGGGATGTACTTCTCACCCATGGGATGTTCCCTTCCAAGCAGCAGGTAGGTAGAAGAAAGCATCCCTGTCTCAGAGACAATTGAATTTTTCTTCTGGAGATCAGCGACAGGACATGGGACATAACATGCGAGAAATGTTGCTCATTTAGAAGATCTAAATGAAAGCATGCAGCAGAGGGCAACGAATCCCTAATTCTGGAAGGAATCCTGGGAAGTCAATGGATACAAAACAAGGGTGCATGTCTGTTAATGAGAATTGTTTGGTGGGGGTGTACCAGTTTGGAAAGGGCATCATTGGTTGCTTGTTTCTTTCTGGCCTCAGTTCAAGGGGCTGGTGCTTATCCTCAAAGCCTTTCCTGACCTGGAAACCACATCCTTCAAGAAGCGCCTTTCCTGGCCCACCTGCCTGATAAGGCCCTTGAGGCAGATGCTCCTTTTGCTGCCTCCATTTAGGCAGGGTTGGTAGCTCTGCCGGAGCGTGTCCTTTGTCTGTAGGAGCACTGATGTTGCAGAACGGGCTGCCACAGGCCCCCCATATTTTGGAAATTCTCATAGGCTCTTTTCAAATTAAGGGTATTTTGAAGTGCTGGGATTTTAAGACGAGTCCATTCTGAACATTAATCTGTTGTATTATGGGCTCCAGTTACTGTTACTATTTTATAACCATGATTTTTGTTCTTTTGAATTTTTTTTAAAAAACTTGATTATATTTAATTTTATCAACTGCTTTCAGTGTTGTAATAAAACCGTATATGGATTTTAATGAACAACCTCCCCAGACCTGCCCCCTCCACCTTACCTTGCAGTGCTTTGATTCTCTCAGCATCTCTCCATAATAATAATAACAATTATAAGTGTGCTTATATCCCACTCTTCTGGACAGATTAGCGCTCACTCAGAGCAATGAACATAGTGTTGTTATTATTCCCTCAATACAGCTGGAGAGCTGAGGCTTACCGAAGGCTACCTGCTGAGCTCGGTTGTGGGATTCAAACCAGCAGAGTGCTGATAAGCAGGCCAGCCACTTGACCACTCTGCTCCAGCAGCTCTCCATCCCAGTTGGCTTCCAGCATCAGTGTCTGTCTGGTCAGAATCAAATCAAATTTATTATTGTGACACCGTTCCAGTATAATATACATCTAAAAACCAACAGGTAGTAATAAAATAGATTAAAAGTGTACAGCGAGCTACAAATAGTTAAAATATAATAGGTAAAATATTCATAACCGATTCATAGCCAAAATAGCTCGGGGGGGGGGCGGTCCCAAAAGATGTGATTCATTATGGACTGCTCTCAGCCATATGGATTGGAAATTGTCCTGTAGAATCAAGTGGGATAAAACCAAAATCTGAGTGAAGCGAGGGTAATTCTGGGCCAGAATCATATCCTGAAAGTGCTGGAGTGAGGTGCAGGATGGGGCCAAATTTAAACCCCCTGGCCCCTGCTTTCCCAGTTTTGTGTAAACACATTGATCAAGCCACTCTCTTTCCTTGCTGATCTTACTATGGTCCACTGCCTAGGAAATGGAAACCAGTCACCAGAGTAACTATTTGATCAACTAACTGCTTGTAAATGTCAGAAATAGTTTGGATATAGAACATTTCGATATAGTTTGGATATAGGAAAATAGTTTGGATATAGAACAGTAGACAGGGTTTGGATCAGATTTTGATGTGTAAATTTTCAAGTGGCCATCTCTAGTGTCTAAGTGATGCATGTAGTCAGAGAAAGATGTATATATGAGTATCAGTCTTGTGCTTATCTCAGTAAGATATTACTCTCTGTATATTGTGGAATGCGGGCGATTTGCTGTACAGAGAACAGGTCAGTATTTCCTTTACTTTCATTCTTCATAATATAACAGTTCCTAGAACTCTGTTTCTGTTTAGAATTCTGGCCAATCCTCTTTCAAACAATACAGCTTGGCAAGTTGAGCACTTGCTCCCACTAAGAGCAGCTGGACTCTAATCTGGAGAACCAGGTTTGATTCCCCACTCCTCCACTTGAAGCCAGCTGGGTGACTTTGGGTTAGTCTCAGCTTCTTGGCGCTCTCTCAGCTCCACTCACCTCACAGGGTGATTGTTGTGAGGAAAATAATAACACACGTTGTAAACTGCTCTGAGTGGGCATTAAGTTGTCCTGAAGGGTGGTATAGAAATTGAATTGTTGTTGTTGTTGTTATTGTTATTATTACAGAATCCCCTCTGTACTTGGGCTGCCAGTTTCCTGTCCACAGCAGGCAACCTCCTACCTCTACCTACTTTTGGGCAAGTGAAAGGTATGAAAAAATAGGGGTAAGGTGATGCTACAAATGTAGTGACAGCACTTTTGGTTGCCACATCTGTGATGCTATAGGAATTTCCCCAATTTCTGTGGTCTTTACTAGAGATGAGCATGAACAGAAAAACTTGAAGGGGTAGATCCCTACGACACCACTCCCAGAAACCCTACCTGAGCAGGCAGCAGGAAAGGTACCAATAGTAAATAATAGCTTGGCCCCAGAGCCTGGCAGCAGCCCTGGAACCTGAAGGGGTAGATCCATATCCCACCACACACAAAGAAAATTCAAGCTCCAATGCACTCTCCCTGTCTCTCTGTCAAAATGCCAACAGTAGCTGCCTCTCCCTCTCCACTGTCTGCAAAGAATAGCCAGAGCTGGGAGCCCCCCGCCCCTGGTCTTTGCTCTCTTGTAACAAATTTGGAGCTCCATACTTGGAAGGAAGACCTGCCTATCAAGCTAAATTGGGCTTAGATTGGGGTTTCCAGGGCAACAGCAGGAGTTCAGACAGAGTTCAGACAATCCCTGCCTACATTGCCAAGGGAATTGATTGCAGGTGCCAGACTGTCTGGCTTGACGAAAAGCAACGAACGAGGCTTGCAACGACCACCTGTTTAGAATAGGGCCTCATGAACAGCTTGTTCTCGAACAGATTGGGCTGTTCGTGGCTTTTGTTCGTATTGCTGTTCATGCCCATCTCTAGTCTTTACCACAGAGATTGAGTACATTCCTAGAGTGGTATCAGTTTTGGATTGGTCCCCTTCCCCACATTCCATCCCCCCAAAGCTCCCATTGTCAGCACAGGGATGGCCACCCTACTCTGCACTGATCCTGAATGCAGTTTGTATAGGCCTGCATCTATACCTCAACCAGCCATATGACACGCATTCAGATATCTCATGTTGACTTTGACTATGTGCTATCAGGGTGACAAAAATGGATGATATGTTTTCTGCTTTTCATATAATACAGTTTTAAGTTTCTGGGAAGATAAACTGAATTACGATATATTGCACTCTAAGGGGATCATTTTCAAGATTTTTTTTCATTTACAGATTGTAGCTATTGGGACTGTGATTTCTAAGAGGAAAGAGGCTTTTTGACCCTTTCCCAGTGTGATCACCTCCCCTGCTGCCCCTGCTAGCTCTAATAACCAACAAGAGGGCTCCTCCGGAAACCACAAAGCTACCAACTATCAGGGAAAACCCCACCAGAGGTATCAAAATTAAATAAACATCCACAAATATTCATACATCAAACTTATTGGAAACAATTTTTTCTATTTTGATCATTTTTAAAAACTGCAAGGTGCTTAAAATGCTTTTTGTATATAATAAATATAATAAATTTCAATACAAAAATAAGTTCTCTCCAGTGTTCTTCCTATCAATCAATAAACTTCCAACCTCTCATAAATTAGAATTATATACAGAATAAGTACACAGTTACGATAGGCATAGTAGCTCAAAATCCAACTGGTGAGGAAATATTACTGAAGACTCCACAAAATGACTAATACATTCACAACGTGATTCCTCACTATCTTCTCTTCTTTTTCTAGGAGGTGTTTCTTCTGAAGAGTGCTGTTTTTTCAATATGAAGATTTTCTCAATATCAGGATGCTGCTGGAGAGAGCCTAACGGGCTTTGCAGGCATATTATTTTCTGTTTCGTAATTAACTTTGTCAAAGGCTCATATGGTGATGTGATATATGACTGCCTAAGAGCTTGGATGTCATGTTAATTATGAGCCTTTGACAAAGTTGATTACGAAACAGGAAATAATATGCTGGAAAAGTGTAATTATGACATTGGATAAAACTTATTTTTGTATAGCAATTTATTATATTTATTATATACAAAGAGCACTTTAAGCACCATGCACTTTTTTAAAATTATCAAAATAGAAAAAAATTGTTTCCAATAAGTTTGATGTATGAATATTTGTGAATGTTTATTTAATTCTGATATCTTTGGTGGTGTCTTCCCTGATAGTTGGTAGCCCCTGCTAGCCCTGCTGGGAAGTATGTGCCTGAGAAGGCTATGGGAAGGGGGAGAAAAGAGGGAGAAGTCTGAGACTGCCGCAGAGTCCACACTCTGGCCTCTCCTTATCTTTTTTTACCCACAATCTGGTAATAGGGAGACAAGATTAAAGAGTTGGCAGTGTGTAAGTTATGTGCCCTGTGCCCTCTTATTTGGGACCCAACTAGAATAATATTGTAATTATTTATGAGGTAAGTATAAATCCTCTTTTCATAGATACTTGGCAGTCAAGACATGGGTGGAGATAAATGTTTTAATGTTCTAATGTTTTATAATGTTTTTACTGTTTTTAATTTGTTGTCAAACCGCCCTGAGCCCGTCTGACGGGGAGGGCGGTCTAAAAATGTAATTAAATAAATAAATAAATAAATAAAATAACACATTTTATTTAGTATGTAAAGTGAAACTGGCCCTCAACTCCCCCCCCCCCCCCAAACGAGGTTACTTTCCCAATGAGAATTAATATATAACTAAGCCTCAGTTCATGCAAATAAACACTGGGGGGAGATTTAGTTCCCTTTCTCCAGCTAGTTTACCTCCGGGTAAACTCCACAACTGATAAGATCCTCCTCAAGTTCCTGGTTGCCTTTTAAACACAAAGAGTTGCTGTCCCCAGAATGTGTAAACTGAGGTTTACTGACCCCATCCCATCCAGTGGGGTTCCATGGGCTCTGATTGGCTGTTACTTGGGCTAGTATGAGGCCAAAATCAAAGGATTAGTTCAGAGCCTTGGAGAAGTGGGACTTTGGGAGGTGAATGCCACAATGGGACTTTGGAGGGGGAAAGTAAAAAACGTTACCTTTGCCTCTCTGTCTCACCCTGAAAGTTTAAGCCCCTGTGTCTACAATCTGTAAAAGAAATAAAATTCTTTAAAATGATCAGATGATACATAACATACATTAATCTTGAGAGGGTTTCTGCAGTATGTTCACATAAAGCTCAGGTAATCTGAATAGTCACTCATACTTGTCTCAAAATTAATACAAATAAATTTAATGCTGGCTAACTAAGTACGATTTCTTAATACATTGTAGGTATATTTGGAGATCAAGAGTAATTATTGAGTAACTTTTAAATTGTTGTTTAACTGCGGCCTGAATGATACACCAGTTAAGAGTGCTGGATTAGGATCTGGGAGGCTCAGGTTTGAGTTCCCAT
Organism: Eublepharis macularius; assembly: GCF_028583425.1. Classification (NCBI taxonomy): domain Eukaryota; kingdom Metazoa; phylum Chordata; class Lepidosauria; order Squamata; family Eublepharidae; genus Eublepharis; species Eublepharis macularius. The sequence continues at coordinate 69,858,784 of NC_072798.1, forward strand.
TCTACTGTGGAAGCTTGCCACAGTAGAATGGGAACTCAAGCTTGGGCCACTCATACAGTTTCCGACTAACCTACCTCACAGGGTTGTTGTGAAGATAAAATGGAGGAAGAGAGAATGATGTAAGCCACTCTGAGTCCCCTCTGGGAAGAAGGCAGGATATAAATTAAGTAACTAAATAATCCATATTAGTTTTGATCCAGAATCATGTTGGGAGAAAGTATTTGAATGTAGTTTAAGTTAGTTTCCCAAGTGACAATGGGTCCACTCACATGATCGGTGTAGTAGAGAGTAGCCATTGGAAAAAGCTATTATGTACTGGCTCCTGGCCATGTGCACCCACTTCCATGCACAGCACCTTTTGGTATTCTGCCAGAAATGCTCAAAGCTTTAGGGCATGCTGCCACAAACAATGTCCTGTGCATAATAAGGGATGATTGGCTGGCCATGGGATGGAAACTATTGCCCATGGAAGTTTCTATTGACTCAGTGTTCGTGATGGTGTTGTGCATAGCCTCTAAATCAGCTTAGATCCATGTAACATTTAGCTTAATTATTCAGCGTATCTGGATATGTGTGCGATTATACGAAACTCCAGCAGTGTGGGTAGCTAGCTGTTATTATTTTCATTGCTTGGCATCCAGCAACTCAAGGTCAGCCATGAACCTTTAGTGCAACATTGCCCAGGATCATGCAGTACACTTTCAAGCACTGTAGTTATAATTTAGGAATCCTTATTAATTCTAATAATGCAGAGTTCACAATTTATTATATTTCCCCTCCAGCTAGCCTAGAGTTCCCTGTGACAAGATTTGGATGCAGTCCCATCACGAAGTAGATGGTGACCATCTGATATTATCTGGCCTCCTTCCTGATTTAACTACCCATTTGCTTCATTTCTGTTTCCTTTACTTCATCCTCTCCAGTGAACATTCAGTAGGTGCAGGAAATAAATTGATTTTGATACATACATTCCAACACAATTTGAGCAGTTAGCTCTTCATCAAGGCACTATTCAATAGACTACAATGATGAATTACACCCAGTTTTCATGGTAATAGCCACTAAATGGTAAAAATGTAGCAACAAATCTGCGTTGAGGTTTATTTTTTACATTTATATTTAAACTGATATTTGCCTCCTGCTTCTTTTCCTGATCTATGATGCAGCTCCATGGGACGTATATATGAGTACATGAATAGCCTATGAAAGAATAAAAGTCAGGGCAAAAGTCTTGTTAGGTTTATAGAGACCTTCCCTGGTCTCCAGTAATAGTGATACAGAGCCAAATAGGGTTGCCAGCCTCCAGGTGGCAGCTGAAGATCTCCTGGAATCACAACAGATCTCCATAGGGTTGCCAGATCCCCTTACCCTCCCAGCGAGAGGGGGGACCTAGTGCTTACCTTTTCGATGCTTGGGGAGTCACCTTGAGCATGCATGGCCCCATGCTGGTGCGATGACATCACTTCCTGGAAGTGATGTCATCGCACAGGGCTAGGGAGCACGCTTGCACTTCACTGCGGGCTGATTTGGGCCTCAAAGGGGCCCAATTTGGAGCTGAAATCAACCCACTGCAAAGCACAGGAGCGCTTTTGGGGCAGTGCAATAAAGTCAGTGACATCATTGTGCCATCCCCAGGAGTGCACTTGGGAGGCCCGTGCCAGCCTTTTCCCCAGCTGGGCATGTAAGTGGTGGCAGGAGGTGAAAGGTGGGAGCAGGGGATCCCCTCCTCCACCAGGAGATGGGATCCCTAGATCTCCAGGCCGTAGAGATCAACTGCCCTGGAGAAAAAGGCTGCCTTGGAGGGTGGACTCTATGGCATTATACCCCTGCTGAGGTGTCTTTCCTCCCCAAACCCCACCTTCTTCAGGCTCCACTCCCAAAATCTCCAGGAATTTCCAAACCCAGAGCTGGCAAATCTAGAGCCAAACTAGATATGATAATGTCCTTGTGGCTGTTATGAGGACGCCACCATCATTTTAAACTGATTTTAAAATGCCTTTGGGCCTTATCCTGATTTGGGCCACAGCACAGTGGGCTGAGGTGCTCATGTTGCCCCCTGTATTTTATCAAGCGTTGCACTCCCCAAACTGTTTTGGTATTTAAAAAAAGACTGGGTGAGGGAGAACAAGAGCTGTGTACTGAGACCTAATCAGGATTGAGTCCTCATGGCATTTTAAAATCACTTTAAAATGGTGGCTGCATCCTCATAATGGCCACGAGGATGACATTGCGTCTAGTTGTAGCCTGCAGTAAGGGGAAATCCTTTCTTATTTCCCCCTTCAAAATAGCATGTAAAAGCACACCAGCACCACTGAATACAATAAGAAACAAACAAATGTAGGCATCTGTGAAACTTGTTTTTTTTTTTAAATATCTGGAGTTCAGAGAAAGGGAGAGTGAAAAAAAATCTTGTGGCACAGAAGTCTTCCATGCCCTATTCAGTTTCACTGGCGACCAGAGGAACAGGATTGGGAAGGAAACGCAGTAGATCTCTACAGTGATGGGAAAAGGCCAGGAACCTGCCTAGTGCCTGTTAATCAACCACAGCCTGTACAGGGAGAAGAGGGTTACGCTGGGGCAGGGGGAGGATTCCAAACCCCCTTCTTAATTTGTACAATCTGTGGAAGAACAAACAGGAAGGGAACTATAAATGCACTTTCAGCAAACACATCTGCTCACAAATGGTATGCGTATAAACACAGAGAAAGGCAGAAATGTAATTCTAAATCCTGCTTCCTACACTGCCATCAGTCAATTAAAAAACAAGTGCATCTAAAACTGCCTTCTGCCTCTTGTTCTTGTATACATATACATCAGCTGTGGAAGATGGGATTAAAATCCTTTTCAATGCCACATAAGAAAAGTGTGCTGTGTTTTGCTACCAATTAATTACTACTAGTAGTCAAGGCAGGAGCTTTTCCTTGCAACAGCTGTGTTTCAAACAATTATATTTCTTTCTACTATTAAAGATCCCAACCACCTTTAGGAAATGTTGACATTGTTAAAATTTCTTGTATTTTTATTTGCTACCAGTTTGATGGGGGAGAGAAAAACAAATTAGGTAATGGGGTAAGAGGAAAGGTGACTATTCTTGGAAACTACATATAGAAAATTATTGTAAGATGTTTAAAATAACCTTACTAACATTCAGAAGGGCTGAATATTTTCCACAGAAGGCCTGAGGCTAAAGGATCATTGATATTATTTTATGTGAAACATTTCTAGCATAATCATGTTATTTAATTGTGGCTCCTTCCACTGTGTGTTGGACAGAGTGTGACTTCAGATATTGCCAAGGTAACGCCTACCTGTTCTTGCAGTCCCCATGCGATTGTCAGATCCCCCGCATGGAATGACAATTGAGCTGGTGTGGTGGTAGGATTAGAATTCCAGCCGGGCTGGAGAAAACTGGGTTTGAATGATCATTTGAGCCATGGTGCTTCTGGGATGACCTTGGGCCAGTCACTTTCTCATAATGTTAGTGTGAGGTGAGTAAAATGAGATAATCCAATTCATGTTACGCAACCCTGAGCTAACTGGAGAAAAAAGGAGACAGAAATGTGAGGAACAAATGACAAAATTGCTAGCGGTTAAATGCCACCCTTTAAATCTCTAACTTTCACAGAGTCTTGACAAGACAACAGAGGAGAAAGTGCACATACACCAGAAGGAAATTGCGAGTTGTGGCTGACTACATATGAGTCAGTCAACCAAGTGTACCAAGTGGTTTTGAAAATAATAGCTTGATTAAAGAATAGCCGAAGAATTCTGCATCGCTTTTTCCAGAGAAACTCTGCTATTAAAGGAATACTGACATTTCTTTTAGGAAACCATTATAGCACAATAAGAAATTACTAATCCTTAATACTTTCATTAAGTGTCTGTCACATGCTTTATAACAGGAGGTGAGGATTACAATAGTATACTCTGAATTGTATAAAATGGGAGTCAGCACATGTGTGGAAATAAGTAGGCCTATTGGCCTGCTCACACACTTTGTGCAGCAAGAAAGAAACTCATCATTCAGTGGAAGATGCTGCTGATGAACAGGATGCTGCTTGTTTCCTGGGCTATTTAGATCTGTGCCCCCCCCCAAATTAAAATCGGTGTAGTGTACTCCTTCCCTCCCCCACTCCAAGCATCTCAACAGGTTTTCCTACGTCATCCCACCACCCACCCCAAGCTCCTGGAGGATTTTTGAAAAAGAGAGCGTCCTTCCAGTTGTGATTCTGCCTGGCTGGGAATCGCATTGAGCAACTACCCCTCCCAGGTATGCTTGCAAGACCTGACACGTGAAGACGTCTTGTACAGTTTGCCCCTCAATTAAGGTAAGGTGGGTTCTTTCTCTTGAAGTTAACATTAAGAAATGCCTCACACCTCTATTTCATATATGGAGTTCCATTCCCTTTGTTTAGAAAAATGTGGTCATCACTGCTATTGAAAAATGAGGCAAAATTTGCGATAACTCCATGAATGAGCAATTGGCTAAGAAAAACAAAGAAAGACACCACCCTTGTTGTAGTTCAGGGTCTTTATACTCCCTTTCAGTCTTTCCTTCCTCTCTAATAGTAAATCTCCAGCATTTCCTTCTCTCCAGGGGAAGTGTTATTGACCATTTATCTTTCTAGTCTCTGCAGTAGAGGTGTGACTGCCATTATCTCTTTGTTCTTTCTTAGGCTAGGTTATCTGCATATCTAAAAGAGCTGGATAGTACTTCTGCTGCGAGGTATCATTCCCATCTCCCATTTTTCCTTTTGAGTCCTAGCCAGGACAAAAAAAAGGCACTTAGTAACTTCCAAGTATGGGTAAAATACAGCCTAATTTCTAGTAAACTTTTATAGGAATTCTGGGGTGCGGGGCATATCTTCACAATGGCCATCTAGAAAATTGTTTTCAGTAAGTCCCCAAAGACATTCAAAATTGTTAAAAGAATTTTTTTCCATAATTTCTGCTACGCTGCAACAAAGTTCCTGCAAAATGAAACTGACTCCTGAACTGATCTCAAGTTAAACTTCAGTGTCCTTGGTAAGAAGAAAAGTTTCTGACTTCTGCGGTTGCATTTTGGCCAATTACTGCAATCCAGTGTTGTCCTCCTCTCTCTAGTTATGGAAGTTTTAAATGCATTTGTGATAGTGTTTATTGTTATAGACATAAGGCAGGGATTCCCAATCTTGCTGAACCTGTGGGCAGTTTTAGAATTTTGAGAACAGGGAATGGGCACCATAACAATATGGTGGCCATGGAAGGCTAGAGCCAAGCATAAAATGGCAGCCATGACTTACTGGTGCCAATCACAAAAAAATGGGAAGTTCTTCTGCAGACCAACACAGCTACCCACCTAAACTATCAATTGCTGTAGATGTTATCAACTCAAATCCCACTGGGCTGTATTAGTGCTCTTCGATCCACAAGTAAGGATACTCAGGTGGGACACTGTCCCACATGCTGGGTCTCAAGCCCCTACAGAGCTGCCATTATTTTACTGCTGTAATTTATTGTTGTCTCTTGGACCCACACACTACCTGACAGTTCAGAGAAGCAGCTAGAAGGGCCACGAGGCATTGGTTTGCTCCTAGCCTGCAGTGGTGACAGGGGAGACTATGGTCCTGCTCTGCATGCTGCTAGCCTTTTCCAGCCTGCATCACTTTTCTGAGGCCCAAGGACCATTTGGAGGGCCCCCGAGGACCACCAGCGCTGTTATAGATAATGCTATGGATTTAGGAGATGGTGGCAGAAAATGCTGTCAAGTCATACCTGATGTATGGTGACCCCTGCTGAGGTTTTCAAGCTAAGAGACTAACAGAGGTGGTTTGCCTTTCCTTGGAAGTCTCCCATCCAATTACTAGCCAAGGCCAATCCTGCTTATTTTCTGCAATCCAATGAGATTGGGCTTACCTGGACTATCCGGGTAAGGGGAGTTCAACTTGGACCATGGAGTAAACCTTAAACAAAGGGGCAGAAACCATGTGCTTTATTGAGCCAGCACCCTATAACTTTGAACCCAGTGCTTTTACAGAGAGGCTGATAATACAATCGGCTGTGAGGCACCAAGTGATGAGAGATTGACTGGTAATTTATCAGGTGCTGCACATGCATAAGTAAATTAGTCCTAGTCCGTAGTTAAAGGGGACATGAGAGGACAAAAGCCCCCTCAGCAAATCACCATGCCTCTTGCCTCTTTTTTTAAAAAAAGCATTAAACCTTTTCCTATGTGGAGATGCAAGGGAAAAAAGTGCAAATAGTTTCTCACCTAATTGTCTAGGAAGAAATAGGGCAGGGAAGCGGCAAGATGGCTATGGAGCTCCTGTAATGAGTTAGTCGACCCCTCATTGAGTTCATTCCGTATCAGTTAAATCTCTGCCTCTGCTCTTCTCCCCATGAACTGAAAGTCTGAATTCTTCTCAAATGTTCTGTTTAAGGAATTCAGAAACCTGCGTATCTATATCGAAATTGTTTGGAGGCCTCTGTCTACCACATGGCTGGATGAAACATTATAATTCTGCTAATTAGGTTGTGGGTTTTTTGCTTGTGAACTGCAAAAATTTTGCATTCAGATAAAGCTACACTGGACAGATGTAACTTCTCTGTTATGATTGGAATACAGATCAGTGCTCATCCTAGGATCATTCATGAGCACCTGGTACTGGAAGTCCAATTCAGTTTAACGTTGTTTGCCTCAAACTGTCTTATGACACACACACATGTGCGCACACACATACCCATTATCTTTACAAACTTTCACTATAAAATTCCTTGCTGCAAGGCGGGCCCTAGGTTTTAAACCAAAGTAACATTTCCACTAGTGTGAAGCTCTGGTTTACTGGACAAGGTAAACAGTGAATAATGTTTTGATAGTTGTTAGATATTTACCAATGTATGATTCAGACTGATTTTTTTTTGAAAAAGAGAAAAGTATATTTTTAAATCAATGTAAAATAGCTCCTCTAAATATAATAAATGTACCACAGCATAGAAATCTAATTTGTGTCATAGTCAGTCACTACATCAGGGACCTCCAACTTTTTAGAGCCTGTGGAAACCTTTGGAATTCTGACAGGGTGGTGAAGCCAACCACAAAATGGCTGCCACAGAAGATGAAACCATTCACAGAATATCAGGGAGCGAAGTTGTGCATAACTCTAATAGAAACTCTTCAATATCTCAGGCTGAATCTCTTTATCATGAAGCCTTTTAATCTGCACAGTCAATGCTATCTCTAGTGCTCACTCTCGGAAAACACTTGGTGAGCACCAGGAAAGGTGTCAGCAAGCAGTATGGAACTGACAGGTACTATGCTGGGGGGGACCCCTGCTCTAAGTAATAGTTATTACTGGATATAATCCACAGTATTTACAGACAGACAGAAGTAACATGTTGGGTAACTCTTGAGAGGTATGGAAAGCTTGGCATAGAAATAGGGTTGCCAAGTCCCCTTACATTCCTGGCAGGATGCGGGGGGGGGGTGGAACCCAGCATTTACCTTCTCATAGTTCCCAGTGTGCTCCTTGTGTACATGCATGCACCTGCGTAATGATGTCAGTTCCAGGAACTGATGTCATCGCACATGTGCAGAAGCATGTGTGTTTCTCAGCAGGCTGATTTGAGCCCCAAATGGGCCCAATTTGGTTCATTTGGGGGCAAAATCAGCCCATTGAGAAGCATGGGAGCACTCTTGGAGGTGATGTGATGATGTCATTCCTGGGAAGTGATACTGTTACATTTTGCGGGGAGTGCACCCAGGAAGCCTGTTCCCATGCCTTTCCCCCTGCTGGCCAGGTGAGGGGGAAAAGATGGTGGGAGCAGGAGATTCCCTGCTTCCACAGGGGGAATGGGATCTCTACGTAGAAAACTATCAATGGAGCCAGTTTAGTGTAGTGGTTGCAAATGTTGGGACTCTAATCTAGAGAATCCCGACTCCTCCACTTGAAGCCAGCTGGGTGAGACCTTGGGTCAATCACAGCTCTCTCTCAGCTCTCTCAGCCCCATCGACCTCACAGAGTGATTGTTGTGAGGATAATAACATACTTTGCAAACCACTCTGAGTGGCTGTTAAGTTGTCCTGAAGGGTGGTATATTGTTGTTGTTGTTATTATATTTCTAGTCTGGTACCTGGGTTGGGTATCTGATTTCTGTGCATCAGCGTTCCAAAAACCAGACCTCACGGAAGTCTTCTATATAACCACAGCAAATATGTCTGGCAACATTGAAGTGGATATAATGAACAAGAGAGAGCAGTATGTACATACAAGTATTACTTATTGAGATTCTTTTCCATTACTGTGATTAAAACAAAAAGGCACTGCATCAATAGGTTACACAGGTTGGCAACTTTGTAGTTCATAAAATAGATAACTTTATATGAATAAAAAGTTTTGGCACCTTTTACTATATACATATCATATGTAAAGTTAACCACAGAGACTACAAAATAAATTGTGAGTAAATCCTAGTGGATCTGCAATTCTAAACAGTTACACCCTTTTAAGTTTAGGATGTCACTGTGGGAGTGGTCTCAATTACTGTATGTACATAGTCGTAAATAAATTTGTCTATTGTTTTGAAAAAGCAGCTTAATAAAGATGTCTGTTACTATTGGATGTAATCTGAAACTGACTGTCTATATTTGTTATCTTTATGAAATCAGTCAGATATTTTCCACTGTTAGTTGATATGAAAGTATTTTTAATGCTAGAAAAACCAGTTGCTCTCATACAGTGACAGCCTGGTGTTCTCGAATTAATGGCAGACTTCTTTCTAGTGACTAGCACTGCAATCAACGCTTCCTAAGAATTTGTTTCCTGTGTGCTAGAAGCCAAAGTCACAAGAATGGCTTCTTTAAGAGGCATCCCAGTAGGCCTCAGTGCAAGCAGGAATGTAGAACAGAACTTTGGAAACTTACCATGAAGGGTTCTTCTCCTCTGAGGAGAGGAGGACATCTTGGGTGTTTCCCACTGTCCAATCAGGGAGGCAGGAAGTTGCTTTTTCTTCCTCTTCTTTTGGCACGTGGGACAACCCTTCCTTAGTTTGGGTGATTCCCCGCAGCAGTGTACTCTTTCAGCTTGAGGTCAACTTACGTCTTTGTATTAACACCCTTAGGAGAAAAAAGGTATGAAGTTAAGAACAGTATTAAGGCAGCAAAGGCAGGAGAGAGAAGTGTGTCTTAGATGTAGTGTTGTTGCTGGACAAAGATCTTGGGAGGGCAAGATGTTCTCCTGTCCCCAGAGGAGAATCCTTCACGGTAAGTGTCCACAGGTCCATTCTCCCTCTGAGGACATCTTGGGTGCTCCCAAAGCAGTTTGTTATATTCTGGATGGGGTAAGATCTTCGTCTTGGACCACATGCTGGAGTACTCTCCTGCCGAAGTCTGCATCCGCCGATGCCTAGGTATATAGTTGATCATGCTTGATGAAAGTCGATAGTGAAGACCACGTGGTGGCTTTACATATATCTTCTATTGAAGCATTCTTCTGAACGGCTACATTGGTTGCCGCACTCTGGCCGAGTGTGCAGTGATCCCATTAGGGATTTCAAGCTTGAGGGTTTTGTATGCTTCTTTGATGCAGGTCTTAATGCTGTATCCAGTTGTGGAAGGTGACATTTGGTGGCCCAGTTTTGGAGGGGCTACGTTGATGAACAGAGAGTCTGTTTGATGTATGTGTTCTGATTATGTACATCTTAAGTGCTTTTCTCATGTCTAAGTTATGCCATTCCCTTTCTTTTGGGTGACTTGGATTTGCGCAAAAAGAAGGTAGATTAATTTCTTGTGCACGGTGAAATTTGGAATATGCTTTGGGTATGAAGATCAGGTCCATCCTCAATAATACTTTTTCCTTTTGGAAAATGCACAAGTCCAGACATATGGATAGTGCGCTTATTTCTGATAAGCGCCGTGCTGAGTTTATGGCAACTAGGATGATACTTCTTAGTTTTAGCCATCTGAGAGGTATGTCTTTCACTGGTTCAAATGGTCTTTGTTAAGGTCAAAAGCACCAGGTGTAATCTCCATGTTGGAAATCGGTGTATTGTAGGTGAATTCACTAATGTTGTTCCCCTGAGAAATCTCTTGACATGTGGGTTGTTGGAGACAGGTTCATTTTCCACTGAAGGGGTGACTGTGCTCATTGCTGCTACCTGTTTTCTCAAGGTCGCCAGTTTGCGTCCTCCGGTTAGGCCCTCCTGTAGGAACCCTAGGATAGTTCCTATTGTTGGCTTCAGTGGATCCAGCTTCTTTTGTCTATTCCAGCGAATAAAGGCTTTCCAGTTTGAGTTGTATATTTTTACTGTGGATTTTTTTCTGGATGCCAGGAGTGTATGATCGCACGATGATTTCTGGTGAGCAACCCTTCTTTTGGAAAGATTCCTGTTCAGTATCCACACTGTTAGTGACAGCCACTCTGGGTGTGGGTGCCATATGGGGCCCTGCTGAAGTAGATTTGGTTGTACTGGGAGTTGTATAAGTGGCATGCTGGACATGAGTTATAGGGTTGAGAATAAGGGTCTCCTTGGCCACCATGGAGCTATGAGGATTACATCCGCCCTTCGCTCCGTTATCTTCTGCAGGAATTTGGGTATCGTCGGAAGAGGAGGGAAAACATACAGCAGTCCCCTGGGCCATTGAGATGTCAGCATGTCCATGCCCTCTGCTTTTGGGTGGAAGTATATTGAGAAGAACCTCAGCACCTGATGGTTGACATGTGAGGCAAATAAGTCCCGTGCTTGTGTCCCGAAGTGGGCTGAGATTTGTAAGAATGTCTCCCTCTTGAGTGACTATTCTCCTGGGTGGATTGACTCTCAGCTCAACAGTCCACTTGGATGGTTGTTGTGGATTTTCCGAGCTGTCTCGCCGTGGTCTTGGCATTGTAGTTCCTGACGTTTTGCCAGCAGCTGTGACTGGCATCTTCAGAGGTGTAGCACCAAAAGACAGGTCTCTCAGAGTCAAACTGTGGAGAAGATGTTAGCAGGTAATTTATATCTACTCAGGAAGGTGGGTTTGGGTTGTGTCATCCTGTAAGAGTTTCCCAGGGTGAGGAATGCTAATGGAATGCTAATGCTTCACTGTATCCTGAGGAGGTTCTTTTGCATATGGATCGATGCTTGATATGCTAATCTTATCTGCAGGGCTATTGTAAGATGTAGAGTATTTTGTTAGCCTGGTGTTTTTCAGGACTGGAAACCATGCTCTATTCATTCTTAAAGTCTCTTCTTTCCTGTTGAAGTTGTGTTTATGCTTATGAATTTCAATGGCTTCCCTGTGCAATCTGACAAAGTAGTTGGAAGTGTTGGCCAGTATTTTAGTGTCCTGGAATAAGATACTGTGTCCTGTTTGAGTTAGGCTATGTTCAGCCACTGCTGATTTTTCACTTTGGCCAAGTCTGCAGTGTCTTTCATGTTTTTTTATTCTTGTCTGGATGCTATGCTGTGTGGTCCCAATGTAAACTTGTCCACAGCTGCGGTATACTCCTGCAGAGGTGAGGGGGTCTCTACTGTCTTTTGCTGAACGTAGCATCTGTTGTATTTTTCTGGTGGGTCTGAATACTGTTTGTAGGTTGTGCTTTTTCATAAGCTTTCCCATCTGATCAGTGATTCCTTTAATATATGGCAAAAACACTTTTCCTGTGGGAGACTGTTTTTCCTTGGTTGTTTGATTTATCCTTGGTTTAATCGCTCTTCTGATTTCATTTCTGGAGTAGCCATTTGCTTGAAGTGCATGGTTTAGATGATTAATTTCCTCATTGAGAAAGTGCGGTTCACTTATCCGTCTTGCACAGTCTACTAATGTTTTTATTATGCCTCTTTTCTGTCGAGAGTGGTGATTGGAGTTTTTGTGTAAGTACCGATCCGTGTGAGTTGGTTTCCTGTAGATCTTGTGACCTAACTGAAAGTTTGCTTTGCGGATGACCAAGGTATCTAGAAATGGGAGTTTACCCTCGATTTCTTTCTCCATGGTGAATTGTATGTTCAGGTGGATATTGTTGAGGTGGTTTAAAAACTCCATCAATTCTTCCTCACCATGGCTCCAAATGATAAAGGTATCAGCCATGAACCGGAACCAGACTGTAGGTTTGTGGGGTGCTGATTCTAGAGCTGTTGGCCAGCATGTCTTTGGCTTTAGGTGGGAAATGGCTAGTCGTGTCGATGTTTCCCGCCAAACATTGCCTGCTGGAAATGTGGGGAGGGCGGAATAAAAATCGAAAATAAATAAAGTAAAAATTGAGCTCTTCCAGGTGGCGCTGCTCTCAGCTAGCTGAGGTGTGCTGTTTTAATGAGCTCCCTCTGTGAAAGATGGGGCCGTTTGGAGGCCTGAATTTCTTCCAAGGCCATTTCTTCGCTGGAGAGCTATGCAAGCCTGTGGGACATGCTGGTGCTGGATAAGCCTGTTCTGGCTGCTGGAAGGATAGCTCCATGGGAACAGCCTGCACTCCCCTCCATAAAACTGCCCTCAGAGTCAGAGGGTTCTCTGGAGATGTCCTCTTCTTTCTTCTTAGTAGGAGAGGTGAAAGGAGAGGAATGAGAGGGGGAAGATTGAGTGCAGATAGCAATAGATGAGAAAAATAGCTTGAGGAAGAATAAGAATTAAGAAATGGAAAAAGAGAAACAGCAGAGCTAGTCTGTTGAAGAACAGCTCTCCCCGGAGGCAGGAACAGAACTAAGGAAGGGCGGTCCCACACACCAAAGGAAGAGGAAGAAAAATCAACTTCTTGCCTGACTGGATGGTAGGAAACACCCAAGATTTCCTCTGCCTCAGAGGGAGAAGGGACAGTTTCACTTTCCCAGCTAGAAGCCTGCAGGCCACCAGGGCCTACCAAGAACTTTTCAGAACCAGGCCAGGACAACCCTGGGCCTAGTAGATATGAACTGCCTTTGTTAAGTATTCTACTATTCTTATATCTTTTTAAAATATATTTTAAAAAACATTTTATATCTTTTTTTTGTCAAGCCACGTTACCTCCCCAACAGTTACTGTTAATATGGAAACCTTCAAATTTAAGGAAACGGGGTGTTTTGTTGTTTGCTCTACTACCCAATAGGTCCGTTGTTGGGATCGCTGTAGAATGTTAAGGGAATTCTCTTACAGATATACACACATTCTCTCTCTCTAATCATGTATACTGGATCTCATTATGTAGAGAAAAAGACGTCTAGGAGCCAAAAGCCGTACAGTGGTCTTAGAGTACTTCTGCATGACAGCAGTGCTGATGTTCCCTTCTAACTGCAACCCTGTTGTGCTGAGCACTACTGCATATCCAGTTGAGAGCTGCATGGTAGACCAAGTGTGGTGACAAGCTGGTGTTTTAGACTCCAGGCAAGTTTGTGATCTAACTCAGCCACGGTGTTCCCTGAATGACCTTGTGCCAGTCACACAGTCTTAGTTCAACTTTTCGAGAGATAAAATGGGAAGGGGGAGAAGCATGTGCACCAGCTTGAGCTTTCTGGAGGAAGAGCAGGATAAAAACAGAATTCCCATTCTCTGGCTCAAAGTCCATTAAGTCAGTTGCTTGTCTGGGAATCAAGCAAGCTGAATTTATTGCCCTGCTTTGCTACACCTGGGACAGAGAGGAGTCATGCTCCCATCCAGAGGTTTCACATAGCCTACCCATTACAGAGGCTAATGTTGCACATCTCTTCCCTTCTACATCTGAAGAAGGGCTCAGAGAAGTAAGGACAATCATAGACTATCCCCATTTCACAACATATTTATGGAGGGGGGGAGGGGGCGGAGAGCAGGCAAAGGTACAGCTGGAAAGGAGGACTTGAAAATCCTTGGTGTTCATATACAAAGCCAAAGCGAACCTGAACAGGATGGTTCACAGGAACACTCTGCTATTATTTCAGTGACTGTAGCTCTGTTTTCCCCTATTTTCCAAGAACTACTGCAGCTGTCTCAAGGTCTTAGCTGGTGTACATGCACTTTTCTCCCTGCTGTTGTGGATGAAGACACGTGGCAAAAGCAAAAAGTGCTCCAGTGTGTCAGTCAACCTTAAAACACTGTAATTGGAAGTTTTTCAATATATCTTTCTGCAGTTTTGATGACTGCACCAAGCTTCACAGAGCTTGCAATCATAAGAGACTATTTTCACATCAGTTATTTTAAGAAATAAAATGTAAATTTCTTCATAAACCTCCATTAAAGATACTCTGGCTCATGCCTGCTGGCTGTACCCCCAGTTCAATGCAGTGATCATAATCTTTTCATTAGACATGCTCATGTACACCCAACATACTTAAGATCTAAGTGCATGGATCCATCAAGGCATTAAGGTGGGAGGAAGGGGGTATATGAAGGCACAATTCTGGTCCTCTCATGCATATTTCTTACCAGACTGACTGTCTGCACAGGACTACTGATGACAGTCGATATGCTGATCAAAGTATTCAAAAACTGTACATTGAGTCAGTACCATTTTTAGGACTCGGTTTGATTTCTGAAGTGTTGTTGGAACTTAATAGCAGATCAAATGACCTATAGCTTGAAGGCACATTGCACAATTTTAGATTAAACTCTTGTATGTTTAACAGCCCATAACAAGTACTTGGGTAAATTGATTTCTAAATATTAGCTTCTTCCCTTGTCATTATTCTATCAAGTCTCTGGACCGGTTCTTCTTCTTTTTTTTCGTTGAACCATTCACATCTCAGTAGCAATTCCACAGGGTAGGACACCATCAGCATGTAAAGCTTTTACTCAGATTTAGGACGGAAACTGCCATCTGCTCCTTTTAATATTCTATCGGCGATGCTCCCCATATTTTTCTTCATAGACTTCAGAGGATTCTCATGAAGAAGTATCTGTGTTAGATATTTCTGTCGCTTAATTTTGCTCTTCGTTTTATGTGACACATCAGGAATGGCGTAGGAAATGACAAACTTCACAAAATAGATGATATGCTGGAGAAGGTTAATAAGAACAAGGTCAGTTATCCAGAATATGTAACCATTATTAAGGAGAAATATATAGTCCAGGCACTGAGACACATGCCCTAATCCAGAGTTCTGTGTGCTTTTATATACCCATCAAGCTCTGGGCATGTAGGCTTCCTCATTTATTTCAACAGAGGGAGCAAATCTGAACATAAAATGGGCTCACAGATAAGTCTGTGAGTGGTAGCATTTCTTTAAGAATTGCTCGGTTGCTTGCTAAGGGACTTTTCCAAACACGTCCAGGGGTCAAATTCTTTCATTTTCAGCTCAGTTGTAAAAGACTGGAAGAAGTCAAGTTTCTATTTATGCCATCTCAGTGTGACAGCTTCCATGCAGACCAGAGAGCTAAGCTCTACTATGGCGATATGGACAAAAAAGGGCCAGCTCTGGAGTCACCACTGGCGTTGGAGAACAGATCGGTACTACATGCACATCTGCTACCGCTGTTTCAGAACTGCTGTCTGGATGCATCCTCAGCATCACCTGCAGTGTATTGCAAACAAGGAGTGGATGGGGCAGGATGATGGCTGTGCTCTGCACTATTCACTTATGAAAAGCAATAAGGATGGCAGGGAGAGACCCTCATTAAACAACACTTCAGGCTGGCTTAAAACGTAAATGTGAGAGTTTCAAAAAGCACAATGTTAACTTTTTCTTTGCCTTTTGCAATCTGAATTTCTAAAGAAGCAGTGCAAATTCAGTACCCATCATCTGCTCTGGATTGGGGCTTGCAAAAATTCCACCCAAGAGGACCTCATAGAAGAATTAGTATCAGTTGGTTGAATTTACTAGAATGGAGAATTTCCCCGAGGAATTTGCTTCTGCATACATTTTTACAATCTTCAGTATAATTTTTCTCACTCATGTACATATACACTATTATTTTTATCTCTCTTTCTGAACATGGTCCCAAGAACACAGATCTAAACATCCACACAATGGGGCCATGTACAGAGAGTGGAGGGTTTTTTTAATGGGTGGCATGGCAGGGAGAGCGGGCCACCCATTAGCTCCCATCTGATGGGATGGGATTGGGAGGGGGGAAATGAGAGGCAGAAGCAGGGGGCAGCAGGAGTGGGTGGGTTTTCCATGTCCTGTGACTTCCTGTAGACTGCTGGGATTGTTTAACCCCAAGGAGCTGCAAATCTGGAAATATCCATGGTCAACATGAAATATTTACAAATTTGTTGTAAGTCCCTTGTTTGTATATTCTGTTTAGAAGAGCTTGCCAAAACTACTCATCCAGGTTGGCTATTATTTAAATAATTAAAAATCTGGGTTTTCCTTATTTTTCACCAGCTATCTTAAAAATGATAACTGATTTTTTTTTTTACTGAATCAGACAATCTCCTTGGAAGTTGCATCCCTGTCCATGTGATCATTGGTGGGGCAGAGCTGGAACTGTTATCAGTCACATGAGTTCATAACAGGATATTAGGGAAGTATTGGGGAAAGACATGTTCTGCACAAACTTCTTTTAAATGCAAAATGTCAAAGAAACTCCTGAATGATACAGCTCAGGATGAGATGTACTGACCTCCATGACAATGATGAAAGATAATTTGGCTGCAATAACATGCCAGTAATAGATATTGTGTTCATACTGATGTTTATGTCCAGGAGGATATCGAAAATCCCGGTACCTAAAAAAAAAATTGAAGCAGTCATTTCCACAGTTTCTGTAAGAACATGCTTAGGCCAGAAGGGGGAGCAAAATAAGACCCCTCTCCATTTAATGCAGCATTCTAGGTAAATTAGAACAAAATGTAGATCTAATTTTCAGAATGAGCTAGATCTGCTGAAATATATTTTTCTTATGATGTAAACACTCAAAATGATTTTGTTAGATAAAAATATAGTATGTTATCTATCTTTCATCAGTTGTTGTCATTTGCAATTATATTACATTATCAAGCAGATTAACAAGCAATGGCATTCTAATTGCTAAAAAATTAAGAATGTCCATTTTAAATGGGACAACAGACTTGCCTGCAAGTTGTTTGATTCTCAAATGAGGGAAAGTCTGGCTTGCTTTCATTTCTGAAGTCTGATACAGCAAAGACTGAAAGTGTGTTGTTTATGTACCCCTTCATGGTATAACTGCTGTGATCCCCATAGGGAGGGACTGAAAATGACCAGTAATAAACCAGGCGGGGAATCATATCCGATGTAAAAGCAATGATCATTGCCTGCATTTCAAAAGAGAGGACAATGAGTACAATTTAACAAAAAGACCTGGAGAGAAATAATTTTTCGCTGCATCTTTCTTGAAAAAATATATATAATTGTGCCATTTTGATGCTGAGCACATCCAAGTCTCTCCAATAAATGGCAGACTGCCCAGGAAACCTATTTTGTTATTACCGTGATGCCTATAACAAGCTATATACAAAGGTCTGTGTTCCTTGGAGGAAAGGTGGGATATAAACGAAACAAAATAAAATAAGCTTGCCCTTTATAGATTCCCTTTACAGAACCCTGCTGCCAAGTAGCACTTCCTTTCCAGATCGCTACCACTTAGTAGCTGCAGCTATTTTCTTCCTCCTTTCACCAGCAGCTCTATAGCCTCTTCCATAATCTCAACTCTCCTTTCTTCCTGCCATTTCCCTTCTACTTGTACATCAGCTGATGAACTTTTAGAGAGAACCTTTTTTCTCTGTTTCTTGCAATACTAGAACTCAGGGGCTCCCAGAGAAATTGATGGCCAACAGATTAAGAGCAGAGAAAAGGAAACTCTTATTTGGCCAATGGGTAATTAAATTATGGAATTCACTGCCACTGTACACAGTGGTAGTCACAAGCATAGATGGTTTTAAAAGGGGATTAGAAAGATTCAGAGAGTTTCATGGAGAGTAGGCCCATCAGTAGATACTAGCCAGAGGGAATACAGAGAACATCAACATCTAGCGGCAGTCCATCACTGGCTTTTATGACCTTTTTTCCCCCCCAGGGCAACTGGCTGGTCACTGCACAAGACAGGAAGCTGGACTAGACACACCACTGGCCTAAATCTAGCAGGCTTCTTCAGACATTCTTCTTCTTTTTTAAAATGTATCCTTCTTCTTCAAGAAGCTGAGAGTAGTGCTTTTGGGGTCCTGATGATCCAATGAGCCAATCCCAGCCTACTTTGCTTCAGAGACAGAACTACTGTATCAGGTATCTTTAGACCTTTCTCTTGTGCCACGTCATGATAAACCCATAGTTGGATTAAAAAGAAATATCTACTTAGGGAACATTATATGTTACAGTAGTATCACAGTGCCTTTATAGAAAGAAAGATAAGGATCAGATCATAGATGTTAAGCAAACATTTGATAGATGGTAGTTACAATATGCTGCATTCCTGGTTCTCCCCAGTATCAAAATACTACACACTAATTTATAAAAATAATTTCTGAATTCAAAGTCTTTTCTCTGCACTGTGATACTGCCTTGCTTTTTACAAGATGCTTTTTATATACACTTGCATTTTCAAATTATTTCCAGAACTGCTGTATACAGCCACAGGGACATAAGCAGAATTATCTTTTATATTCTTTTATATTCTAAAAGGAAACATTTCCCTTACCCTGATCTGTACACTGATTTTTACTCATACTGGGGAAAAATTGATTTCCATTTTCCAAGTTATAATCTTTTGTTTTCTATTTATATCAGGACAAATTAAAACTGATTTTAAAATGAGCAGCTTTGGTTCCCTGATGTCAGCTATGTTGGATGACCTGCACATTCCAAGATAGTTTTGCACAACAGCCACTTGTAGCTCTGTAGGTATTACAGAGACTAATACATAAAGTGAAAAGAAATAAGATGCACTGAATCAAAGTTACATTAATTCAATAATCATAAGGGCTATGAAAAGCACAGATTTACAGTTACTGGGAACCTCTGTTGGTGGCAAAGCTACCAGACTTATTTTCCAAAACTGCTCATTTTCCAGGTCCTTTGATACTGTTACAATTGGATCAAGAGAGAAAACTTATTTTCTTTGTTTCCAGCAGACACCATCTTTTGCACATAAGGGATAATGCCTCTTTTAAGATACTTGAAAGAAATCCGTGGTTTTTACAAATATAATTAAATAATACTGACGAAGAGAACTGTGGTTGTATCTGACGAAGAGAACTGTGGTTCTCGAAAGCTTATGCTACAGTAAAGTTGGTTAGTCTTAAAGGTGCTACTGGACTCTTTTCTATTTTGCTACTACAGACTAACACGGCTAACTCCTCTGGATCTATAACAACAACGACATCATTCAACAACGACATATACCGCCCTTCAGGACAACTTAATGCCACACTCAGAGCGGTTTACCAAGTGTGTTATTATTATCATCTCAACAATCACCCTGTGAGGTGAGAGAGCTGTGATTGACCCAAGGTCACCCAGCTGGCTTCAAGCAGAGGAGTGGGGAACCAAACCTAGTTCTCCAGATTAGAGTCCTGCTGCTCTTAACCACTACACTAGACTGGCTGTGGGAGAGAGGTTGTCCTCTCCAATTACGGAGTTACCTGAATTCACTATTCTGAAAGTCCATTAATCCACTCTCGTAGCTTCCTAGGCCTAGTGTAATCGCTAGAGTCACAGTGCCATCCTAAACAGAGTTCTACCTTTCTAAGTGCCCTGACCTGGATGGTCCAGGTAACCCAATCTTGTCAAATCTCTGAAGCTAAGCAGGGTCAGCCCTAGTCAGAATTTGGATGAGAGGCCACTAAGGAAGACCAGGGTCATTATGCAGAGGCAGGGAATGGCAAATCACCTCTGTTTATCTCTTTCCTTGAAAACTCCAGTAGGTGTTAACATAAGTTGGTGACAACAATGGCACAGGCACAGACACAAAGCTCAGTGATGTGTCCCACTGATCTGATAAGATTCCCTAGGAATGAGACCAAGCATGATTTGAAATTGATGGCAAGCTGTTGGACAGAGAAACCTGTCCAACTTTTCTTACTGTTGTCTCCACTCACTGGAGTATATAGGGGTGAAGGGGGAGGAAAAATTCTCTTTCCTTGTTCTGTTTCACTCCATTTTAGAACCCAGGAGTCTGAACAAACTGTGTTTCTTCTCTGGAAGGCACAGCCAAGACCTGGGAGTACACTTCTCCATAGTGGAATACAAGTTCAATTAAATCTGTCTTCCAAGCCAAAGAATGAATTAACCCTTGCTGCTTGTTTTCTACCATTAAATGTGTAAAACACACTAACAAATCAGTGGTTTGACTCAGTAGAGAAAAATGTATGTGTGTTTTTTAACGGTATTACCTGCCTTGATTACCTTGAGTGGGCCCAGCATCATGATTAGTGGCTGTGTTTCCTGCTGCAAAAATCTTGTTTGCCTCCAATACACTCAACTTATATAATTGTGATTAATACATGTTATAAAGACAAAAAGCACAAAGGATTCCACAAATTCCTTCCACAGAAGAAGAAAGGCTCCTTCTGCCAGAACAGGACTCTTCACTTACTGGAAGGGATCCAGCTGAATATGTTTTTACAGCTCTCTCTCATCCAAAGAAAATGTAACATATTGTCAGTGCTTGATATGAGGGGAACACCAAATATAGTTGTTGTGGATTTTCCGGGCCGTATAGCCGTGGTCTATACATGGCTATACAGTCCAGAGAATTCATAACAACCATCGTTCTCTTTCCCACTTTTCTCCTTAATTGGGACTCAAAGTAGCTTGCTGCAACATCTCTTTTCTACTCTATCCTTGCAAAAACTATGTGAAACTGGCTGAAATTTGATGGGCCCAAAATCACCCAGTGAGCTTTCATGGCCCAACGAGGATTCAAACCTAGCTGTCCCTGGTCCTAGTACCACATTCTAACCACTATGCCTCATCAGCATGCTGTTGGTAAAGAAGGCATTAAGAAAAACAATGCAGAGTATCAAAGTCTAAAAATCAGATTAAAGATGACTTCTCTGACTGAAATTGTTGAAATTTAAGGTAGAGATTGTCGTTGCCGTAAGACTGCACTTACATTTGTGACCACAGCAATAATGGCTATTCCTTGCATGATTGGCTGCCATGCTCCTATGTCCTGAGCTTTCTGAGGAACCATACGCCTGAACTGTGTTGTAATCTTCCAGGCGTCCACACGTATTTCCAGCAAATTGTTAATAAGAGCCAAAAGGGGTGCCAGTGGAAATGATGCCACAAATAAGGTGACAAATCCAAACTGTATAACTGTCAAAGAGAAATGCAATATGACACATTAGCACCATGTCTTTTCAGAGATCAGAGAAGTACATTGCTGCAGTTAACCACAGAACTGCTCTCAGCCACCCAAAAGTACCAGTTCCTTGAAAAGTATGGGCTGTTGTGTCCCAGAAATATGGAACAACTACTGAGTGCAAACATTCTGCAATCCTCCTGGAACTAAAAAATTATGAAATAGAATCTGCATTGCTAATTAGTGCAGTTTTTTGGTGATCCTTCCAAGTATCCTTTGGTTATATGTTTATTTCTTGCTGCAAGGAAGTAGCACACTATAATTTAGAGGTTAACATTTACACAGATGCTATTGTGGTTATTCTGAACATGAGCCAAAGCCTCATATGTGTACTGTTGGGTTTCTGTGTTGTGCACGAGGAGTATTCTTCTGCTGATATGGATAACTGTACACTCGTATGAGCTGAATCATGTCTTTTATTGGCATGTCTAATGTCTCACACACAACCTCAGGGAACTTCTTTTAGCCAAGATATTTTCAATTAAATAATAAATTTAACCAAAAAAATCTAGCCTTCTCACTTTTTGCAAGTTTGTAAAAGTCTACCTCTTCAGTCTTATTTATTTAATAGGATTATAGAAATATTCTTGCATTCAGCAGATTTCCCCACAAAACTGAGATGCGAATTGCTAGCTTACCCATTTCAAGGTACTCATAAAACAATCCAAGCTTGCCAATTGGTTGCAGGTGGTAGTCCTGTTCCCAGCGTGGGACAATCTTTTCCGATCGAGCAGTCGTGCAACATCTTCCAATCAGATTCTTAAGCCATCTATGGATCATCACCACAAAATTTAGTCTTATTTTCTAGGGACTGTGCTGTTATAAATATTTTGTCCTTACGCAATAAACAAGGAGATGACGTGCAAGACTCATGGGGGGGGGGGGAAATCCCCTTTTTGTTCCCCTTAGCTTGCTGGGCTGCCCACCCACTGGCCAGCCTGCAAAGCTGCCACTAATGACTGCCTGGCTCACAGAGCAGTGAGGGGGAGGAGCTCCAACTCCCCCATTTCCTCTACCCACAGTGACGCTGCCTCTACCTGCCTGGCTTATGCAGCGGCAGCTCCAGGTTCCCCAGGTCTGTAGACGAATTACCCATATCTGAACCTTGCCCCATTCTCTGTTTCTATTGATCTGCATGGGGGCCAGGTTCAGATTAAATATACAAGAGGTTTGACTGCTCACTTAGACCGTAATGGATTTGATTTTTCATTGTCTAGCACTCATGATCAAAACCAAACTGAATACTATACATTGCTACATGTATACTGGTCCTGTGAGGTAGGTTAGGCTGACAGTGTGTGATTGGCCCAAAGTCACCCCACAAGCTTCCACAGCACTGTGGGGATTTGAACCTGTTTCTCCCAGACACTCTATTTTTTAAACCAAAAATATACACCAAGAGTATAAGTTTCAGTGGGAAAACAATACAGAAGAATCCTGGCATTTTCCATTCATTTTTCAAAATTTCCCTCAAACTGCTTTTTTTACCATGAGTGATAAAACACACTCATTTATTTTCCCCCATAGGATGAAACATCACTTTGGGGTAGTAAGCCGTCACAGAGGAAACAATGAAGCAGCCCCGACTCCTCCTCTCAGTTAAAAAAGAAAATATCAGAATAAAGATATATGCGGCTGTGTTTAATTTACAGCTGGACCCTCAGCACCACGGAGACAGAGTAAATTAGAACTGTGGTATTTTATTCCCACTGGGTCGAGTTTCAAATATCTTTATAAAAAGATGATGATACTACAGAATCAATCTTTCCGAATGGCAATATTCTTCTATCTGTGTTTTTTGTCCAAGGGATTAAATTGCAAAATGTAATTTCAGAACTTGCTGCGAATCAATACCATATGCAAACTCTCTGTCTGACAGCAACGGCAGTAGTAGTGAACCCTTGTTCAGCACAGGATGATTGTGAAGTTCTACGTGGATAAGGGAGATGATAATTTTTTCCCCCAAGTACTGAACTGGAACTAAAGTTTCATTTGCTTTATACACCGCAGCTAATTAATTAAGTAATCAATCTGGCTCTGAAACAATTAATACTATTTAAAACTATCTGAAGTGAGGCAAGTTTAACGGTTGTCCCAGAACATCTACTGTTTTAAGCCTTCAACCCAGAATCCATTGGTTTAACCAATTTTAAAATGTTTGCATTATTTTCATGACCTCGTACACTTGCTCTTAGCAAACAGATTCTTAGTAAGTACAAACATGGCAAACTTCAGAACATATCCTCCCAACACTTGGCCTTCAGTGGTATATTAAACATCTTTTATAGACTATCAACCATGGTGATAACCTATTAAAAGACAAGAGAGGACCCCAAATAATTTTCTTATAAACTCAATGTTTTCCACAAATATTTGTCCTGAGTTTGCCGAACCCTAAATTATATCCGCAGCTGGCCCCACTATGTAGATTTGCCTGTATTCAATAACTCCAATGCTTGTCTAATATATAAAGATATGAGATTCCCTTCCAGTTGAGATTAATTGGTATTTATTTATTTACTTATTTATTTACTTTATTTATACCCCACTTTTCTTCCCAAAGGGGACCCAAGGTTGCTTACATAATTCTCCTCTCCTCTTCTCCTTTATCCCCACACCAATCCTGTGAGGTAGATTAGGCTAAGAGTGTGTGACGAGCCCAAAGTCACCCCACAAGTTTCCATGGCACTGTGGGAATTTGAACCTATTTCTCCCAGATCCTAGTCCAACATTCTAACCACTACCTTGATTTTTAATACTCTGATGTGCTTCCAATTTAGCTTTAAAATGGTTTTGAACTTTCAGATGTATTTATATAGACTAATGACAAACTCTTGTAACTGGAGTGTAACTTCCATGAAATGAATACATTGGTATTTAAAATAAAAAACTGTATAGTTTTTTCACCCAGTAAGCTATTTGCACTAGTATCACATACTTCAGAGCTCTGGCAATTATATCTACCCACTGGAAGGACAGAATGAATTCCATTCTCTAAATAATCTTTCTCTTGATTTGCATAACAAAAACAGAAAAAACATAATTTTAATTTATTTCAGGATTTTTCTTTTTGTCTTTCCTATAAGCAACAAATAGCATTCATAAAGTACTCCCCATTTTCAAAAATAGAGCTGAAATGGACACAAAAAGACATGAAAAATAACATAGGGCATGGTCACCTTTCTATGAAGGAAAATTAAAGTTTTGTTTAAAAAACATGACTAGGTGGGGTCACGATAAAAAGTTTTTGTCATGTTATGAGAAGACAGATAAATAATTTCCCCTCTCCGTATATAAGTTGTGTGTATTAGGACTAGAATTCAGGAACAATGAAGTTGATTGGAAGTAGGTACAAGAATGGGAGGGAAAGGACAAAGGCTTTGATAGAGCTATCCTTTACGATATTTAAATGGAAAATACATGTCCATATACCTTGAACAGTACCTCAACAGAACATGGAGGTTCCATTTTTCTGTAATAATTTCCTTTTGATAGGTTTTTCTTCCATGAATTTGTCTCATCTTTTTCTTTTAATGAACAAACAAGTTAGCCATTGTGTTTGGACTTTTCAGCACTCTATTAAGTCCTCATGTCACCCACATGTCTGCTCTGGTCTCTTCCATAAATGTGTTCAGAACTTAATTTTCATGCATGCATGGGCCCAGTTCAAATCAGGACTCAGAAGGGATATTTTCCTTCTGAGCCATTTTCCCAGCATAAGACAGCCCATTATGTGTAGCCCATCAGTACAAGTGTGGTTCCCATGGGACAAACAGCAACGCCTCAGGGCTGTTCTGTGTGATGGGGGAGGCTGAGGTCCCCTTCCCCATACTTCTAATCCAAACTGGGCCCAAGCCCATCACGGAATTAAGCTCCAAGCACAGAACTTCTAGTGTGTACATCTCATTGAAAAGACCAGACTGGATATGCAGTGGACACAAGGACTTTATAACATATACTTCATAATTTGGAATACAAAATTTTAAAAATTCTAAATTAGCCCTCAGTTCATTTACATTAGATTTGTACTTGGCACATGAGACAGAAGAAGAAAAATACTCATCCAAATGTATTTCCCTTGCTTCTCTTTCTCTTTTTCATACATCTTCATCACTGGTTCCATAAAAAATGTCTTTTGCCTGCATCTCTAAGGCTGGAGGACAGAAAGACTCTTTCTCACCATCGTCAAAATCTTTCTGAGCATCTCAGGAACCGGAGTATTACAAAATCACTTGAATCAATTGCCTTTTATGTTTTAATGGTTCAGTTTTACTTTATGTTCAGGCAACTGAGATTCTATTGATTTAAAACATTTATGTCTCCACCTTTCTTCCAAACCAGATAGCACCCAAAGTGTACGTCAACATGAATTAAAACAAGGACAAAACACACTAGAAAGCTGCATACAAATATAGTACCAACTAACTTCTACTTCATTTTAGGTTTAGATTTATTTCCAATTCTCTAAAATCTATCTTAACTCCTTTTATGGTTACAATTTGTTTTAACTGCCGTCTCTCAGCATTAGTTACTTACGGAAGAAGCACTTCTTGAATGTTATTCCAAATTGCTTTGCCTCCCATTACTATTGTCAGCTGTGTTGTAAGTTCTAGAAGACAGCCACCTGGATCACACTAATGGAATAGTCAGGAGAGAAAGGTTTTTAATTTTACAAGGAATGAACTTTCGGTATATGAACTAACGTACGAAAGTAGCTAAGAGAATGATCTGTGATCTGGAAGGCTGCCAGTACAAATGTTGTTCCAGTTGAGATCTCCCTAGTTGGCCTCAAGCAAATTATTCTTTTTCAGCTCCCCCACCTGTAGTTTGGGGTAATACGTTGTAAAAATGACAAGATAAAGTACTTAGAAAACTGGGTAAGTGCTAAGATGATTATCCTCCCTATAGATCTCTCATTATCCTCACTGAGAGATCTCTGTCTTTTGGTGCTACACCTCTGAAGATGCCAGCCACAGCTGCTGGCGAAACGTCAGGAACTACAATGCCAAGACCACGGCAATACAGCCCGGAAAACCCACAACAGCCATCCTCCCTAAAACTTTCTTACATTAAATATCATTAGAACATTTTCCTCCAAATAACTACCCTGCCTATTATTAATGGAGACTATTTCAAAAATAATCAGTGACATTTTTATCCCCCTTATCTTTGAGGATACAAGGAATGACTTATATGTGGTTCCCAGGTGATCTGTCACCCAGGCCAGACCTGCAGAGCTTTAGTAGTACAGCAGCAGCATGTGCCGACTGCCCATTCTGTGCCCCCCCCCCCCAAATCATTGATCATTAGAGTGAAGATATGCTTGTACTTCCAGATAGGCCCTTTAAATGGTAAGAATGCCACACAGAACACTGTTTGGGCATATGATTCCTTTCATTGGGTATTCTTGGTGTGGCCTGCCTCCGTAAATTCCATGTTCTGGATTGGGGCGATTAAGTTTCCTATGGTTTAAACTATATAGTTCATATCCATCGAGCTTTTCAGCTGCTGAAAAAGGGAGTCAAGAGTCTCCACTGACCAGCAAAAAGGGAATCACGGGGCAGCATGAAGGAGATCAATGTGACAAACTGCTAAGCTTATGGTTGTTGTGGGTTTTCCGGGCTGTATTGACGTGGTCTTGACCACGGCAATACAGCCCAGAAAACCTACAACAACCATCGTTCTCCAGCCGTGAAAGCCTTCGACAATGCTAAGCTTATCATCATTACAAGCTTCCGTGGATGAAAGGCATGCGTCACGGGGGCTAGAGGGAGGAGAGGAATCACGTGAGGAAAGGAACCATGTGAGATCAAGGGAGAAAGCCAGCTGTATTCAGGCTTGTATTCTGTGACCATGACAACTTCAATGTCTTTTACTGTTTCAGAATACCTGCCCAGAAAATAATGGCAATATTTTCCATAGCAATACGGCCACCTGCTGTTTTCACAACGTTGTGCAAAGTGACATAATTAGAAATTAATCTAATTAAATACTAGCAGCAGTATTCAGATGGTTTGCTTTCCATTAGTGATGGCAACCATCTCCCCACTCCCAAGCCTGGAATGGGCTCAGTTAGTGTCAAGTTTTATAAAGAAGAAAAAAGAAAAAACTCATAGCATTTCTAAGCGCATTCTCCAAATGGACTCCAGCACATTTCCAGGGCATCACTGGCTATCCACAAACCTCCTACAGTCTACCTGTGAATCCTGCCTTGCCTCATCTCCCCAAATTTCTTATACCTTCAGTACCTAGGAGGCCCTGCAGGAAGCTTCTCTAAGCTGGCCTGAAACAGCAGCACTGAAACAGCAGCATCTCAAGCATCTTGGGGTTGAATCCCATCAGTTTCTTGGCTGGTGAAAAGGGAGGGTGGAGTCCTCAAAAGGGCCATGCTGGGTATCGTAGGACCTTCAGAGACAAAAGCCATGTGGGACAGGTGCTGGAGTAAGGAGGAAAATAGAAAAGAGTCCAGTAGCACCTTTAAGACTAACCAACTTTACTGTAGCATAAGCTTTCGAGAATCACAGTTCTCTTTGTCAGGTGCATCTGATGAAGAGAACTGTGATTCTCGAAAGCTTATGCTACAGTAAAGTTGGTTAGTCTTAAAGGTGCTACTGGACTCTTTTCTATTTTGCTACTACAGACTAACATGGCTAACTCCTCTGGAGTAAGGAGGGGAACTGAGCCATACTGAATTGGCTGAATACAACCCATAGATACTGTAACACGTAGTTTTCCAGGATCCTCAAGCACTTAATACAGACATCAGGTTCCCTGGAAACCATCTCCGTGTGACTCCTTGTGACTGAGATGGTGCTATGCATATTCATGACAGTGTCCCAGATGCACAGAGATTTGGGGCATGTTCCAAGATTCCTGGCTTTTAGGACACTGCTGTTTCAGTGCTCATTGTTCATGGAGGTAATGGAAACTTCTTTATGAGGCTTCGTCATCACAACAGCCCAGACATTTTTGCAAAAGGGAAGGAGACTGGAAGCAGCAGAAAGCTCTGGAGAGAACTCTGCTGAGCTAAGCCCACACTGATGGTGAAGCCTGGGACTAGCTTTTAATGAGCTCCCAGATTTGGACTTTGGCACTGTCACTGCTCCTAATGCAGCCCTTGGAGCTGACAAAACACCCTAGACTGAGGACCAATTCAACATTACATGAAGTCATATAACATTATCTCGAAGGACTTCTAAAAAGCCCACAGCAGCTTTGGGAGGGACTGGGGGGGATGCTGAAGAGTTAGCACTGAAGTCCCTTTACCCATAGCCCTTCACCCATTGGTCGTTTTTCCAATTCAAGTTGGGCTCCTGCTGCTGTTTTTCAAAATACTGGCTTCAGATGCAGGTTTTTCCTGTGAAATATCACCAGTATGGAAAGGATGACGAACCCCCGGCATCTACTTCCAAAACTGCTTTTTATTTCAAAAAGGCTATTGAGATAATGCTACCTTCAACATCTTGTTTGGTCCTCCTAATATCTCCAGTTACTGGAAAACACACACAGACACCATGATGAGCTGTTCATGCATACCTCTTCGTTCCTGTATTTTCCAAGCCAATAAACTGGGTCACCGGGGTAACCTACAAATTTCCCCTTAAAAAATGCAATATAGAAGCATGAAGAATAATAGTTGACAAATTGGAATAAGAACATCTTCATGGTCAGGCTGTTTTCGTAATCGGTCTGTGTCCTTGGTAGCTCTGGAGTTTATGGGGTGAAAAAGAGACATTGTTAACCTGAGAACAGCTTTGGAGACAAATACATATGCGTCATGCAACCTTGAATACAATTTACATCATTATAACACAGATTATTTAGAGTTGCCTAATATACTGTAGCCATTATGCTAATTCCATGACTATGTGTTATAAAAGGGTGGTGTGTGTGTGTGTGTGTGTGTGTGTGTGTGTGTTCTTCTGCACATGAACAAGCAGCAATTCTCAATGCAAAATGCCTCCAGCAGATTCAATACATAATGAACATAACATTTTGATGTGATGCAAATGAAAGAATATTTAAATACAACTACTTTAGATGCACTAAAGTAGGACAGTTCTTTTAATGTAAATGACTTGGATGGGAAGAAAATCAGCATGTTTTCAACAGTGTATCTATTTACTATGGAAAAAAAGCTTTAGAACCATGTTTCTTTTCCTATTTATTTACAAGAAAATGGCTACTCTAAACAATAGCTAATGCAATTGAATACATTAAGCAGTACTGATCCGTTTTCATAAAGCTAGAATTATTATAGTAATCTGTGCTTTGTCAGTTTCATAAATATATCACTGTAAACAATTGATCTTTCATGCTGACAACACCAGGATTTCTTAAGCATGGAGATGAATGCCATATTTCTTTGATAAGAGACAGCCTGCATTTTAAAATATTTAAAAGTCACTGCAAGCAATGATGGGAAGATTCTAAAATACATGGTAGAGGTATTCTATTTGCTGGTGTTCCCATTCAGAAACATAACATTTTTCTCAGGATTTTCCCCCCTGCAAATTTTGTGTATTGGGCTACTTGATAACCTTACCAAAGTCAGTAATCATGATTGCTACTTTCTCATAGATCATGTTCAGAATCATAATGATTATGAAGCTAATGATGGAAGCAGAGACTGAAGTTGCTGCCTGTGGAGTTAGATACTTCTGGATTGCTTCTGTCCCATTAATGTGCTTTGGGAGCGTTGCTGAAAACACTAGAAACACAGACAGCCTGTATACAATTATGCCAATCACTGAGGCGATAATGAGCAAGATCTGAAGACAAAAAAAACACAAATATATTCTAAATTAACCTACTATATGCATGTCTTTTCAAAAGCCTTATTTATTTTTTATCATAAAAAATCTAGAACAGCATCCAAAATATCCATACTGTAGGAAAGGCAAAACCAAACAAAAACCCCAACCCAGCTAGGACACAGGCGGACCACGGAAAGGGAGAAAGCAAAAGGAGTAAGAAAGGTATAAAGAAATGTGTGAGGAAGGGGGAGTATATTTTAAAAAACGCATGACTACTCCATGATCTTTTATTTGAAAAATAATCATTAACTCCCTCTCTCACTACTTTTCTTGGCTACTTGAAACTCTTCCTCTTCTTTTCTTCCCCAAGATAGCAACCCTGAACAGGTCTGCTTGGAACTGTACAGTTTGCTGAAAGCAGGATTAAGGCTGCAATGCTAAGGACACTTTCCTAACAGATGCTACTGAATAAAATGGGGCTTACTTCTGAGGAGACCTGTTCAGGATTGCTCCCTCCGTATTCCAAATTGTCCATAATGCAACACTGCATTTCCTATAACGATCCCATGATGCCTTCTCTCACACACAAGAGTATATATATGCAGGGCTTTTTTTTCTGGGAAAAGAGATAGTGGAATTCTCTTATCACCACATGTGCGCATGCAAAGTGCGCACATGCTCCCGGAAATGTGTGATGATGTCACTTCTGGAAGTTATCACTCCCGGAAGTGACGCCACTCCCAGAAGTAATGCTGCTTCCCGGAACCCAGCACAATGCATTACGACGAGATAAATGTTCGTAAGGTTGAAAAATTACACTATTATGAGAAAGGGTTTTTTTCCTGAATGAAATGAAAGCAGAATGAACTCAAAGCAGCGCGTGCGTGCGCGCGCGCACACACACACACACACACACACACACACACAGCCCCACCCCCGAAAAGAAAGCATAATGAACTCAAAGCAGCATACATACACACACAGCCCCACTCCCCACTCCCCAATGAAAATAAAATAGAATGAACTCTAAGCAGCACACACATATACAGAACCCCCTGAATGAAATGAAAGCAGAATGAACTCAAAGCAGTTTAACCTCCTCTGGAGAGCCAGCCCCAGCAGCTCTGCTTGCTCTCTCTCTCTCTCTCTCTCTCTCTCTCTCTCTCGCTCGCTCGCTCGCTCGCTCACAGAGGAATGAAAAGAAAGCAAAATGAACTCAAAGCAGCTTAGCCTCCTCTGCAGAGCCTGCGCTGGGCCCAGCTTGCTCGCTCTCTCTCTCTCTCTCTCTCTCTCTCTCACACACACACACACACACACACACACACACATACAGAAACAGGAATGAAAAGAAAGTAGAATGAACTCAAAGCAGCTTAGCCTCCTCTGCAGAGCCCGCACTGGGCCCCAGTTTGCTCTCTTTCTCTCTCTCACACACACAGAGAGAGAGGGAGGGAGAGAGAGAGGAATGAAAAGAAAGCAGAATGAACTCAAAGCAGGGAAGCCTCCTCTGCAGAGCCCATGGGGCCGAAGGAGGAAGGAATCACGTGGGCAGATTCCAGAGCTGCCGGAATGCCATTCCGGGGCATTCCCCCTCAAAAAAAGCCCTGTATATATATTATATTAACAAGAATTTTAATTACTTAGTTCATTTATACCCTGCCTTTATCCCCAATAGAGACCCAAAGCAATTCACATCCTCTTCTTCTCCCCTAATTTATCCTCACATCAACTGTGAGAAGTAGGATAGGTTGAGACTGTGTGACTGCCCAAGGTCACCCAGTGAGCCTCCATGGCAGAACTGAGATTTGAACCTGGGTCTCCCAGATCCTAGTCCAACACTCTAACCACTGCACCATATTTGCTCTTAAATGTCCTATTAGGTTTAATGGTTTAACACCATTGAAAGTGTGCTTCTTTGAAAGCAGTTTCTACTTCCTCTGTGCAGACCCTTTAATCAGTGGTTTCCTTGTGACATTGGTCACAATATCAGTCATTTGCTGATTAAGGACCCACCAGTGAGTCCTTCACTTCCATTTTGCAGATTAAAAACAGGTTGCACTTACCTGTAACTGTTGTTCATTGAGGTCTTCTGTGCAGGCACACATGGGATTATGCATGCACAGGCCTGCTGATCAGTAGGTTCTGCAACTTAAAATTCCTCTAGGGGGCAGATGCTCCCTCCCAGAGAACATGCATGGTTGTTTTCCACCAAAACAGCCTGTACTATGGGAGGAGTGGTGCCTCTGACCCTCAGTTTCTCCTTAGCCACTGGAGCTCTCCAGGTAAGTAATGAAGAGATCACAGCAGGGAAGGAAGGAGGGTATATATGCCTGCACAGAAGATCTCAATGAACAGCAGTTACAGGTAAGTGCAATCCTCTTTTCATTTTCAGTCTTCTGTGCAGTCCCACATAGGAGATTAACAAGCCATACTGCTTGACCCATGGCTGCTTCCTTCCTGTTTTGTACATCTAGGGTATAATGTCTGATGAAGGTTTCAGCTAATGTCTGTAAATGTCTTGCAAGGGAACGCCTTTGAGAAGGGCTGCCGATGCTGCCTGTGACCTGGTGGAATGGACATGGACTTCCAATGGACAAGGTAACTTATTCTGTTTATACCATGTTCTATTGGCTTGAACTACCCATCTGGCAATGATCTGAGAGGTAGCCTTTCCCTCCTTATTTGGGCCTGCATAACAAACAAATAATTGGGCATCTGATCTGAAAGATGCTGTACAGTAGACAGAAGAGTATGACCCTTCTTACATCCAGTGTATGGAGTGTCCGCTCCACCTCAGATATCGGAGAAGGGAATAAGACAGGGACTATTAACTCCTGCAAAATATGAAATTTGGAAACAACCTTTGGAAGAAATTCTAAGTAGGTCTAAGCACTACCTTTTCCGCATGTATCTTCACTAATTCACTTACCCTCCTTGCAGAGGTAATAGCTACCAGGAATGCTACTTTCATGCATAGGGTCACTAAGGGGCAGGCGGCTAGGGGCTCAAATGGTTTTGTCATCAGCTTTGCCAGCACCAGCTGTAATAACCACTGAAGTACAATTTGAGATGCTGGAAGAAACATGTTGTGAAGCCCTGTCAGGAACACTTTAGAAATTTAGCGCAAAAACCCCCTATTTTCTTGTCTGCAAGAAAGTGGAATGCTGATATTGCTGCTAGATATACCTTGATCAAAGAGGGAGAAAGCCCAGCATACTTTAGGCTCAATAGATATTCCAGAACAGAGGCTAACAGACAAGCGTAAAGGTTAAGCAGGTACCTGTGTCTTTCTCCAGCAGTGCTGACAGCTTATAAGCCAGCTCAGGCAACGTACCTTGTGTTGATTTACAAGGAAAACTCAGATACAGGGAATGATGAAACTCAATTTTATAACCTGTTTTGATTATCTCTAACACCCAAACATCTGTGTTGATTTACGCCCATGCTACATAAAATTGGGTAAGTCTATCACCAAATACAACAGATTCCCCTTGTGCTAGTCAGGCTTATTTCTGACTTAGGCCCAGGTCTTTATCACCAGGCAGTGGGGCACCCTATCGTGCTTTATGAGGAGGTTTATGCCTCTGATATTGGCCATGACTGGTAGGTGTTGAGTGGTCTGAGGACAAGGCCATATTTAGGGGTTGCTTGCCCCAGGTGCTACAAAAGAGAGGGTGACGGGCAAAGCTTCTGGCTAGGAGCATGCAGAGCTGGCAGCGGCAGCATGGGCAACTGTGTGGGAGGGCTGGGAGGCCACCCATGCCACCCTGGCTGCCTGCCATGCCTAGTGGCCCTCCTGCTGGCCCTCTGGCTTCTGCAGTGGCTGCTGGCCGGGTGCACGCTGCCAGGTAATGGGTGGAGAGGTGAGCAGCTTGAATTGTGGAAGCACTCCCGGGAGGTGGGTGCACCCTGCATGATGACGTCACTTCCAGGAAGTGATGTCATTGCATGGTCCTGGGAGCACATGTGTGCACACGTGTGGGGAAAGGGCGCCACTGGCCAGGAGTTGCTCTGGGTGCCTGGAACTCACGCTATGCCACTGCATGAGGATACTGGTGCTGGTATGGCTGGTATCTAACGACGTCTGTACTGTTGCTGTTGATACTGCTATCTGTAGAAGGGCTGAACTCCTGATTGCTGGGAGGGCAGCAAAACTTGGTAGGATCTTGCAGTATGCTGTTCTTTCTGCTTTTGGTTTTTGCTGAGAACATTTGGCCTTCATACAGTTGATCTTCTATCCCACTTCTTGTTTTAATAGGTAAAGCAATGCCTCCTCAGTACTACAGCTGAAGCTAAGGCCCTAGTGGATGAGTCAGCTACATTCCTTCCAGCATTGATCTGTTGTTGGAAAGCCTAATCGCCTCCTCCTGGATTACCTTAACAAGAACTCTCTGGTCATCCAGCAGATGGTTGTTATACGCTGCCATCTTGTTCCACAAAAATATTTGGTAAGCTGTGTAATTTCAGATTTTTATGTTGAGGGCTGCAGATGCATAGACCTTCTGTCCCAAACCATCCAGCTTTCCCCCCTCTTTGTTGGCAGGTATACATAGAATGATGATCTTGCCTATGCCTCGACTGCATCTCTTCAGTAACCAGCGAAGATGGAGGAGGGTAAGTAAATAGGAAGGGAGATTCGTCCTCTTTGGTTTTATAAAGCTACTCAGCTTTTTTTGATGTTGGGGGTATCAAAGCTGGCCTCACATAATGTGGACGTCAACTCTATGAACCCCTCGATCATTGGGAATACGATGTTGGCTGGGTTTCCTGAATATAGGTGTTGCATTATTTTATCATTGAGCTTGACCTCACCGGATGCCACATCTATATCCAAGGATATGGCCATTTGGAGCATTTGCTGTTGAGCTGGAAGTCATCCATCGGGGAAACTGTCTACCTGTCTCCTACTGCCTCATCTGGTGATGGGTCCAATGGCAGGCTTGGACTCCGTTCCCTTGAATAGGGCTCTGGGTCTGATTCAGACAAATGAAAGGCCATGGATGGTTTTGGGATAGAGTGTTGTTGATGGTGTGCCCGTGGCTGCGTGAAGCTGTCAGGTGTGGATCCTATAGATTCCGCTCCATAGGGCTCTCCCCAATTGATCCCCAAAGGTGGAGGTATTTCTTGGTATTACAATGGGGATCTGTGTACACAACACCTCTGGTGCGGTATCTGCGCCTGTATCTGATGAGTTGGGTCTGAGGAAACCCAGAACAGCTCTCCTTCCTCCTCTGAGGAGCACTCTGAACATGATCTTGCATGAAGGGAAAGGGTGCATGGGGTCTCTATGGCCTCTAGCTTGTCTGTCTCCAGATCTATAACAGACCTTCTGTGAGAGCCCTCCTCGTGCTTGGATGATCTGGTCCTCTTCCTGGGTGGTTCCAAGGACTCAGGAGCAGGTCCTACTATTCCCTCAGATCTTGGCCTGCTGGATTTTGGAGCCGAATGCATACCCATAAAGATGGGCATTGAAGAGAGAGTCCTAGCTGCTGGATCCAATGGCCTCTAGATTTGGAGTGTTGTCGGATCCAGGACAGCATTGGATCTAACACACTCGGAGTACCCGAGGCTGTCTGTTGTTGGCAGATCTGAGGTGGTGTCGGATCCAATGGACTTGGTGCGCTCGAGTTTGAGTGATGTCACTGGATCTGAGAAGGTGCTGTCAGATCCAACGGGCTCCGGGCGTTTGATGGTGAGCCGGTTGATGGTGTTGGATCCAACTGACTGGCTAGCTCTGGAGAGCAGAAGACTTAGCAGATTTAGCAGATAGCTACTGGACCTGATAGCGCTCACTTCAATAACGTGGCCTTGAACCTGGTGGGTTTATCAGCCCAAGCTTTAGGGGTGAAGCTCTGAGAGTGCTTGCAAGAGTTTACATTGTGGCCCTCCTCCAAACAGACGAGGCAAAAAAGTGCCCGTCTGTCTTTGTCATCTTCCTATGGCACTGTGTGCATTTCTTAAAAAGAGCCTTTTCAGCCATTCTGACCGTTATAGTCTTCTCTCTCTCTCTGTGTCCAGGCGAAGC
This sequence comes from Eublepharis macularius, assembly GCF_028583425.1. NCBI lineage: Eukaryota > Metazoa > Chordata > Lepidosauria > Squamata > Eublepharidae > Eublepharis > Eublepharis macularius. Next base: position 69,894,719 of record NC_072798.1, read on the forward strand.
AGCACAGGAAGGGGAAAACCCAGCATGGCAGAGAGAGAGCAATGCTGCAGGAGAACCTCTCGAGCTGACAGCAACAGAGGAACTGAGGGTTGGAGGCACTGCTCCTCCCAGAGTGTGGGCTATTTCGATGGGAAACAATGATGCATGCGCCCTGGGAGGAGGCAGGTGCCCCCTAAAGGAATTTTAAGCTGCAGAACCTATCGATCAGCAGGCCTGCACATATGCAACCCCATGTGGGACTGCACAGAAGATCAAAATGAAAAGTACTTGTGTTCAATTGTAAAACTTTTCATTATAAAGATTGCACCATTACAATAATGAAAAAAACAGGGACTGCAGAAAGGAAACAAGAAATTAAATGAGAGCACAAGACTCTAATCTGGAGAACTTGGTTTGATTCCCTACTTCTCCACTTGAAGCCAGCTAGGTGATCTTGGGTCAGTCACAGCTTTTAGAAGCTTTCTCAGCCCCACCCACCTCACAGGGTGTTTTGTTGTGGGAATAACAACAACATACTTTGTAAACCGCTTTGAGTGGGCGTTAAGTTGTCCTGAAGGAAGATATATAAATCAAATGTTATTGTTGTTGTTGTTGTTAATGGTCTGCCAGCAGACAACAGTGAATAAACAGATGATTGAGTAATGCCATACGGTACTGTGAACTCAAAACAATAAACTAAAAACCTGGCAGCTATGAGAAGCAGTACTGAACGTGTGCTGCGCAAGTGCGTTCAAATACAGCAAAATCAACACAAACCAGGTCTTAAAAAGACAGGACGACAACACAGACAGCACTGAATTGCTATGATTTGGTTGGGATGATGAAGGGGTGCTCCATGCAAAGAACCACATTATGTCTGGAGAAAATGGCTAGTGTGGACGCAAGCCCTCAGCTGTGATTATGATACAATGTTTACCCTCTCTTCTCTGCTGAAAAACTGTTACAGTGGTGGGAGACAATCCAGACAGCAACTTTCTTTATTCAGCCAATGCAAGCCAGAAGGAAGTGCTGCCCCTCACCTATATACCCCAGGCAAGCAAGCAAGCAAACAGCTAACTGGACCCCTGCCCCCGTGCAATTCAGCAACACTGTGCTGGCTGGAGGAAGAAGTGAGACTGTACCTTTCCTTCCAAAGCAGCCGTGCATGAAACTGATGCTCTGCTGGAAGATGATGCTCTGTGTATTTTTTATTAAGTATTTCAGTGTTTAAATTTTGCTTTATTTCACTTCTTTTCCTCCAGGCTTCTCTCTTCTATCTTGCTTAGGCTGCAAGGTTTTTCAGAACATTAATTCTTTTATCTCAAGCCACTCTAAATATACAGCATGTTAAAATCAATAAATATTATAATACGCTCCATATTCCTATGAATATGTTGAGCAAAGGCAACATACTCCTGATAATAAAGGTGGGTGAGGCCTGGAGGACTTAGGAGGAAAAGTGACATTTTTCCATCAAGAAGGTAAAATCCTGTGTATGCTTTTATTATCAGGATCAGCATCTTAAGCCCACCATGGGGAAGTATCTTTCATTCACACTAACATGATACCCACAGCAAACTAATTCATTACGAGAGAGGTTTTCATATCAGAGTCTATGGCAGTTTCCATTACAGGGCATTTGGTTCCATTTTGTAACTGAACTGCAGTGGGTTTTTTTCTAGACTATCCACATGACATTATTCCCCAACTATGCTCCAATTATCTTTCCTCCATCCTTTATATACTCTTCTTCAAACCTGTTTTGCTACAATCCTTCCAGGAAGATTGTAGTCAAAGATGTAGACAGGAAGGTACTCATATCAGTGCCATTTCCCCTTCCTGTTTCCTCACTCCGAACACTGGTCCTTAATAAAAACAACAACAACAACATTCAATTTCTATACTGCCCTTCAGGACAACTTAATGCCCACTCAGAGCAGTTTACAAACTATCTTACTGTTATCCCCACAACAATCATCCTGTGAGGTGGGTGGGGCTGAGAGAGCTCCAGAGAGCTGTGACTGACCCAAGGTCACCTGCCACAAGGGGGGCCTCACTGAGCAAAAAATTGCTGGGGGAATCAGTTTCCGGAGGTAAGTGAGGGCAGAGGAAACCTGTGGCAACCTACTGGGGGCTCTGAATCATTGGAATAGCATGGCAACCCACACAGGTGCAATAGCTTATCCAAAATCATCCCTGTTCAAAGCCAGCCTGCAGCTTCTTTAGCTATCAACCAAAATTACCTGTGTCCCCTCTCTACTCTCAGAGTTTCTTGTTATCAGCAATGGATTTTAAAATACACTGAGGTCAATGGAAGCATTGACAATGGTCTCCAGTAAGCCAAGCTCTGGGGATAATGTTATAGCAAAGCCTTTATTTTGTGAAACTACTTCCATGGACGGTCTACAGCATTAATTTTTTTTCCATGGTTGGCTTGACTTCTTTCAACTTTTACTTTTAATTAAGGCAGCAACATAAAGAAGATTAAAGTGCTCTCAGTTTTGTTCTCTTAACTGAAATGAAAAAGCTGAGGAAGGGCCATTCATCTGTGACATGATACTGAACCAAATGACTGGAACAACAAGTAAGAAAGTAAAGGAGGAGAGGGAGTAGTTTTGTCTTTCAAACAACTCACTTAGTTTTCATTGAACATAACATGGAATTTAATCAAAACTGCAGCTGAAAGGAGCAAGAGACTAAATTTTCAAGCAAATACCTGCAAGTTAGAAACAAATTTGCCTAAGAACAGATTTGTGTATCCAAGTATCTGCTTTGCATAAGCAAATGGCAACTGAATAACTAGTTTATATGCATACATACTACATGCTGTTCTGATCCAGCAAGCACAAAACGGCTTTTGGCTTCAGTGACTGAAACACCACCTCAGTGAGGTGGCTTAGAGTTATGTGTTACACAATAACAAACGTGCATTTCCTATCATGTGACAGAGCGCCATTGCCATTTGTAGCTCTCTGGCATTTGTATAGGGTCACCAGGGACCTGGAGTCCCTCGACAGGGGATCCCCAGGTCCCTGTAATCTCCTGGCGGGGGACTGGGAGCCAGTACTTACCCTGGCTTCCTTTCTCCACGCGCGTGCCACCGGCTCGCTTCATGATGTCACTTCTGCAAGCGAAGTCATCATGCAGGGTCAAAGGGCGCCCCCCGGTCAAAGGGGGGCCCTGGTTGCCACCGTCTCTCGCTGTGAGCATGGCCGCTCACTGCCGCCTGCTTGCTCGTTCTCATTTGGTGCACAGGGGCTGTGGCAGTTAGAGGTAGCAGCAGTGGCAGTGGTGAGAGCTGGCAGCAGCAGTGGCGGTGAGAGCAAGCGGCCATGCTCGCGAGTCTGCTCTTGCTGCTTCCACCACTGCTGCCCGCTCTCATGGTATGGGAGCGCATCCTCTGCTCGAGGGCACACTGCACCACCTGGGGAGGGGGCTCCCCAGGGAGCATGCCCCCCGCCAGCCACGTAAGTGGGTGCAGGGGGAAGGGTGGGATCTGGGGATCTCCTGCCCCCGGTGGGGGAATGGCAACCCTACATTTGTACCTAGGGCTTCCACCACCCCCTGCCACTGATGGGAGATTTATTGACATAATGATATCACCAGCAACATGCTGATGTTACTTCTCTTGCACCCAGAAGTGTGTCAGCACATCGTCAGGTGAAGCCCTGGTATTTGGACAAAAACCATAATTTTTTCCCCCAAATATCAGAGTGGTTCTGATCAGCTGGCCATCTGATGAGGTTACTTCTGGAAGTGAGATCAGCGTGTTTCTAGCAATGTCACTATGTCACCAGCGAGCACACCCAGCAGCTGTTAAGTCTCATCCCCTGCAGTCCCCCCCCCCCCGCAGTTGCTGGGGGGACTTGGAAACCCTGTGTATACCCCTATTAAATATGGTTGAAAACATGTTTTTCTGTATATACACATTACTTTTATATGTATACACAGAAAACATTTTAAAACAATACTGGAAAATGTAACCAGAATTCAAGGAATAAACCTGAAAGAATGGATGTACAAGGTGTGTAAGGGGGTAAGAAGGAGATTCAGAAAGAAGGAAATCAAGTCAGAATCAGAAGCCAGAAATGGAGCCATCAGGAGAGAATACAGTTGTACAAAGACATCTAGAATTCCACACAAGATAATGAAAGGAAACGAGACAGGAATAAGGAATGAGTATGGAATAAGTGACGGGTGGACTTTTTTAGAATGAAAATTTCAGAACTCCTGGCCATCTAGCAGCACAATACTAACCATATTTACTCAAAAGTAAGTCATAGTGAACTCAATGGGACTTATTCCCTAGTAATTATGTTTGGGTTTGCCGTCTTAGAGACAGGTGGTAACATGCAACAATCCTCTCATTTCATTGAAAAGCCTCCCATGTCCTGCTTTCTCTGTCTGTTGTCTGTCCACTGATCCATCTCCAGTGGAGACCCAAAGTGGCTTACACCATTTCCCTTTCCTCCATTTTATCTTCACAACAGCCCCACGTGGTAGGCAAGACTGAGAGTGTGACTGGCCCATGGCCATCCAACAAGTTTCCATGGCAGAGGGGGCATTCAAAGCCGGGCCTTCCAGATCCCAGCCAAACGCTCTTAAGCACAGTACCACATTGGCTATATCATACATTAATAGAGGAAAGCTACATACTAAGGAAAGGGAAGACAAATACTAGATGAAAGACAAAGACAGGAACCTGGGGACAGACCAGGCCTTACGAGCAGTAAGAGAAAGGAGGGGGCAACTCTCACATCCGTGCAAATATGCTTAGGGTCGCTTTTACAATAAGTTGGCTCTATTTGCAATGCAAAAACAAGAACAAAACTCGGATGAGAGTTTTTATTAGGATCAACCACATGGACATAAAACATGCAAGTTTTCATGCTCAGCAGAACTTTTTATCAGGCTGGATATTACAAATGTTGAAAAGGCAGGGGTGGGGAGCAGATTTTTCAGCTCTTGCAGACAACCTCTGTGAGATTCATGCATCTCACAAAGGATGTTTGCAAGGCCAGGTCACAGCATCATGGCCTGAAAAATCTGCTTCTTATCCCCGTAACCTTTTAAACTTTGTCACCCAGCATTCAAAATAAGATAGGATTTTTTACTCCAAAGTCTTCCTATGGAAATATGTGTGTCTGTATGAAAAGCTTTAAAGGTTAGTCCAGAAGTCTTTTGGTTGTTAAACTTTCTGAATGTTTTCAAAAAAAGCTATGGCTCATGTTCATCAGAGAAAGTACAGCCATGTGAAAGGATTGTAACAATGTAACACAGAGACTGGCTGCCTTTTTTTGTTCTTTATACCACCTATAATGCTGATGAAATTAAATAAACAGCTGTAGTAATTTACCCAGAAAAGGACAGCGCTTGTACAGAAGGTCATCCGTACACACTTTCCACAGGTCGTATACGGGACGTGCTCTTCTTGCTGTGAAGAAAGTTTATTCAGAAAGGGTTATTTAGACCTCCATTATCACAGGACCACATTTTTCAATTAACCCACTCAGGACTTTTCAGTATTAGCAATGACAATTGAGTTTTCTGATCTATTTCCAGCTTAGAATATTGTCTTACGTTAGTTTATTTATATTTGTTTAGACATTTTACATCCTTCTTTTCTCCCCAATGGAGACCTGAAGGTGGCTTACAGTGTTGCCTTCTCCTCCAGTTTATCCTCTTGACAACAACCCTGTGAGGTAGGTTGTGCAGCTACAAAGAGAGACTGGCCCAAGGACACTCATCAAGTTTTCATAGCAGATTGGGTCCCCCAGATCTTGATCTGACTCTATAACCGCTACATGATGGCTCTGCCAGTAATTCCTTTAGGTTAATAAAAAAATAATAACAACTGTGCTTATATACCACCCTTCTAGACAGATTAATGCCCCACTCAGAGTGGTAAACAAAGTCAGTGTACTATTCTCCCCACAATACAGCTGGGGAGCTGAGGCTGAGGAATGGCTTACCCAAGGGCACCTGTGGAGTTCATGGCAGTAGTGGGATCTGAACCAGCATAGGGCTGATTCACAGTCTGACCACTATCAGCTTTCCTGAGCACCGGTGAAACTAATGTGCAGAGGCTCATGGTGCAATCCTAAGCAGAGTTACACCCTTCTAAGACTTGCACGGAAAATGGGGATGCACTGGGTGTGCTGTATGATGATGTTTCGATATGTGTAACTGCTACCATTGTTTTTATCTTTATGTTTACTGTCATTTGTGCTCTGCTCTGAATCAAACCACTGGCCCATCAAGATCAGTGCCGTCTATTCAAACAGGCAGTGGCTCTGCAGGGTTCAGGTGGAGGTCTTCCACATAGTCTACTGCCTGATCCTTCTAGCTGGAGATGCCAGGGATTGAACCTGAGACCTTCTGCATGCCAAGCAGATACTCTGCCATGGTCCCTCCCCAGATACTTGCACTGCAATCCTAAACAGAGTTACTCTTCTAAATCCATTTAAATCAATGGACTTGGAAGAGTGCAACTGTGTTGAGGATTACACTGTTGTGCAATCATCCCCATATTACAAAATACGCCGTCTTCATATATAATTGAGAACTTCTTTGTATTAGATTAGATTATGACAAGCAATTTTTGAAGCCCAAGCCTAGCCATGTTTATTTGGAAAGACATCTAATTTATATCAATAGGGATTTCTTCCAAATAAATATTTTTAGGAATACAGCCACAGTCAATACATTATCTTTAAAGGGGCTTGTAGACCAGAAGTGACAGGGACTGTATATTTTTGTTAAAAAAAATGCTTAACAGTTTGAAATGACTATGGAATAATCCCTTCTATAGTATCTTGGCTTTTGCATGAAAAAAACCTACTGAAACTAATACAGCATCAACAGTTTCCCACTAATATCAGCTATTGCATAGGCACAACATGCACTCAAATTAAGATCAACTGATTTAAGTGGAAATTAGATTACAACCCATGTATAATAAGGAACAGGGTATCTGATCATCAAAGTGGAACCTGAAAGGTGTTTTCAGGTGGGTGAGATTAATCGGCAATAGATACGTCTGTTTACACAGATATGCTATTAAAGAATCAGCAGCAAGGAAGGAAATCTATTGCTTTTTCAAAGGGCTGCATCAAGTTTAATTATACCATGGGGGGGGATATAATGCAAAATGTTCTTCAGCAGCATTTTTGCATCCACCAAGTTCATGATGATGACAGTATTCAAATTAACTGCCACCTTCTGACTCGCAATAGATTTCCAACGTGGCCTTCAGCGCCGAATGTGTTATCTGCTCATGATTAAGCATATTGTGGTTGGATTGGGCTATAGAATGAAAGAGATAAAGGAAGCTCAGAAGACTTTATTTTTTCCACTGAGTCAACATTTGATCACATAGCATGCTCCCGACTGTGGAAGGATTATCACAATTATTATGCTGCTTCAGGTATGTGTTATAAAGACAATGGCTAACTTCCAGCTCTGTGCTGAATATGTTCATTTTAACTCTAGGAAATATGAATCCGTCAGTTTCAGATGGGGGCTGTGGAAAGACACGTAACCAATTACCTTCCACTTTGTGTTCCACCATATAAATTACAGTCTGCCAGGACATGCATTCTTTGAAACTGAAGTTATAGCTAGCGAGCCTTATTTATTGGCAATAAGACTTCACCTTTGGAATGGCCTTTCCTTCTGGGATAAAATCAAATTTCAATATGAAAAATTTATTATGTCATTAACTGCTCTGTCAGTTTTCATCCTTTCTCACAGCTGTATTATAAACTGTGGTTTTAAAATATATACTACTTGTGAATTGCCAGGTTTTCTCCCCGAATTGCCTATATGTAACCTAAATAGTTGTTCACATCACCCTATACTCACAGCAAGAGCGAGGGGCTGGACTTCACCCAGTTCCCCCTTCTTGCTAGAGCCCCCCCCCATGCTACAGAGTATGTTCTTCTGGAGGATCATCACCTACCGTGCTATCCTAAGCAGAGTTACGTCCATCTAAGCGTATTAATTTCAGTGGACTAAGAAGGAGATAACTCTGCTTAGGACTGCACCAGCTGTAACGGACTTTCCAAACTTCTAATTTTATATCTTCACTATTAGAACCCAGAAGTTATTGAAGTCTGAGAATGAATAAAGGGCTATGTAGCAATTAATAAAGGGTATGCAACAGGCTGTAATAAGCTAATTTATAACAAGGCGTACCTGAAGTAGGGCATGGACTGATGATCAAATTCCATGTTCGTTTTTGTCTTCACTTCGAGGTGGCCAGAGGAGTTGGGAATAGGAGCAAATTGGGTTAGGGAAGTAGTGTTAGGAAAGGCAGGGATGGTTAGCCTTCTCTCCACATGCTCTTTTCCTGATTGAAATGCTCCCTCCAGTTGCTATTTGATCTGCTGGGAAACCATACAAGGATCTTGTATGGGACAGAGATCAAACACTCATCTCCCCAGCCTTATCTGACTTGCCAGCTACTAAAACTTCTGAGGTTGACCACAGATCTCCCAATGTCTCATTCTATTTGGCCTTCAGATCGTTTCATTAGAGATGGGGATTTGTATATGCAAAACACAAACTCTGTGGCCAAGCCATAGCACAGCTCCTTTCTCCTAGTATATTTGTATCACAGGTGCTGCTAAAAGTATCTGGTTCTGCCAGCTGATAAATTAGAAACTAGACCTCATTTGTATGATCCAAAAGGTTTCTCTTGTATTTCCGAATATGACTTCAAAAAAAGACATCACCTGCGTGATTTCATTCACAACAACATGATGGCATCGCGCCTCATACTCCGGGCGCACTTGCTCTTCTTGCTCTAAGAACTCCACAGTGTCCCATTCATATTCCAGCTCTGCCTGCCGTCGTTTCCAAAATTCTAGAAATAAAGTAACTAAAAGAAAAACAAGGTAAGGCTATAGCAAGACCATTTTGAAAACCTATATTAACTATTTCTTATTCTGGAGACAGAGAGGGTTGAAAGTCCAAATATTTTTTAAATGTATGGCTGTTTCCACACTACTTACCTTCATCTGGAATGCTGCGGAACGCCGCGAAAAAAACACGGAAGATAGCGTCTTCTCGCGCGAGAAGACGCTGTCTTCCATGGTTTTTTTGCAACGTTCCGCAGCATTCCGGATGAAGGTAAGTAGTGTGGAAATGGCCAAAGTTTTCAAATCAGATTTTCAGCAGAAAGGCTGAAATTATAATCTCAACAAGTGCTATAAGGTCACAAATAAGGAAAGAAGTAACATGAGCCTGATGTAAATATAATGCTCCAAGCCTAATAACTATGGGCGGGGATCAGGATCAGGCCATGGAATACCCCAGCCGATCTGCTCTCTGGAATGAACCTCCCTCCCTGCTGGTCTTAACCAAGGCTACTGCTTTTGCTGGAGCGTCTTAATTATGGTTAAATGTAACTAGTCATCTGTTAATCATGATTTGAAATCAAGATTCAAAGCTTGCCAAGAGCATGCTATTTGTTCTAAACCAGCCGTTGCTAAAATAACAGAAGCCTGTGAAATCTGGTTTGTTTTGAACCCCTATGAAAACATTCACCAATACAGGTCAGAGTTAATATGTTGTTAGTGCCAGGAAGCTATGTAAAATAGTTAAGTAGCTTGTTGATGCATGACATGAACCACAGCTATTTAACTGTTTCATGCATCCATTATTATATTTTCAATATCATTATTAATAATTATTTGGAATTGTGCAGCAGCAGTCTATTTTAGTAAATTATTTCAAAGGCTTTAGATTATATTCAACACCAATGTTTTAGGGGGAAAATGTTTAGGTCCCTTTTAAAGTAAAGTATTAAAAGATGAAAAATATTTAATTATAAAAGCAGGTTGTCAGGTTGACAACATATTATTTAAAATGCCACAACAGCATCTTTTTGTAGACTGTCCTTGATACAGTGTTAATGGCGATCTAAATCTTACTTCACATAGTGCAATTAAATTCCAATACAGTACTGATTTTAATCAGCAGTGAGTACTGCAATTAAATAGCAGTGATTAAAGCCAGTTAGTGACCTTGTAAGCAGTATCAGTTCAGTGACACAAAGTGCTTTCTGGGTAAACAATTTTACCTTGGCCACCACATGCAGCATTAGTTAGTCAGTGGGAACGCTCTGATTAACAAAATCTTTTTCTTACCACGAGATGTCCCTATTGCTTACAATTGCTGCATGCCTAGCATATGAACTACTGAAATGAAGAAAGAATGGATCATTACAACATTTATATTTCCTGAAGCCTTTGATCTGTCACCTCACTGCTTTCTTCCTGATATTCTAGTTGGCTACAAGCAAAGATTTAAGAAAAAAAATTGGAGGGCCCCTACCTTGGCAAGATTGTTTAAAGCCCCTCTGTTGAAAAGGGCAACTAATGTTTACCTGGCTGGGTAGCTGTGAGAGAATTGTATGCTGGGTAGTTTTTTCTTGTATTTATGCAAGAGTCTTGTAACTTTTTAACTATTTTGTTGTGTGTTTACATTTGCCTTTATAAGATGCTTTGAGCCATTGTGGACAATGGGAGGGTACAGATATTTTCATTAATAAAATAAAGAGATATGATTTTATGGCTTAATGCTGGCAAGAAGACAACATCTAGCAGGATACTTAACAAGAGGTTTTATTCTTTCATTACAGGCCTGGTTTACTTTCTTCTCCCTCTTGTCTTTCTCCTCTTGTCTAGAGGGCCTAGTCTGCCTAGCAATAGACTACGGTCTCCCTAAGGGGGCAAACTTCCAAATTTTAATGTGTTAACTTGCAAAGCAGCTATTAAAGCACAACATACAACCCTCCCCATTCCTGGAATCTATCACATATGTTATGAATAACATGTAGAACAGTGCCATGATAGTACGTGATGTCAAAGGGTACAGAAATGTTGGGAATGTATATATTTTTGCCCTGCATGGTTTAAATAGTACCCTACAGCCCCATCGTTGAAGCCATAGAGAAGAAATAACATATGAGATAAGACATCCATACCAACATCCAGTCCTCTGGTAGCTATACTCATGCATTTTTTCAAAAAGGTGTGTAGATGAAAAATAATCTGCCCATGTTTCAGTTCCCCGTGTTCATTGCTGAGGTGATGTACTTCAAAGAGATGTGATGGGAGAAAATCGACCCGAGCTAGATCCTGATATCCCCTCACACCATGGAATTACCTCTCCACAGCTACTGACCAGGTGAAAGATGACAGTTTTCTTAATTGGTTTTGTTAAATTATGCTCTGTTTGGGTTTATTTTTGAAGGTTTTGGACTGCCATTGCTGAGATTGTTTTACCATGTGCATAAATATGAGCATATAGATGTAGAACTGGCCATCTGGCACCATGTCCCTGAAAATGTTGGTGGGGGGGTAGGTCCCAGGTGCCCACCCGTGGGACCCCTACCTTGCCCACCAACCTGCCAGTGGTCAGTGGGAGGTGGCAAACTCCTGGAGGTTGCCCACCACTGGCAGGCACCTCAGGAATGTGCACCGTGCGTGTGCTCCCAACAGAAGCGGTAATGCACTTCCGGAAGTGATGTTGTTGCATCAGCCACGGAAGCATTCCTGTGCTTCATTTGGGGCCAATTTGGGCCCCCACGGGAGCACTCCCATGGGCGGCGTGATGACATCACTTCCGGAAGTGACACTGCTGTGCAGGCGCCGGAGCGTGCATGTGTGAAGGAGACCTCACCACCAGCACGGGCAAGTGCCAGATGTCCCCCCCGCCCTCAATTGGGCCAGTATAGGGACCTGGCAACCCTGAGGTGGGAATCAATGGAGAATTTTCTGTTCTGACATCCAGGGATGCTTTTCTGCACTCCGCACTATAGGCTGTGTGTGTAAAGAACCCCATGATCCTGGAGAAATAGTTTACTGTCCAGATCCTCCTCTAGCAGAATGTTTGAAGGAGCACCCTGCTTTCTGACTGTGTCAAGAGAAACGCTTTGCTTCTGAAGGTCAGCTTGAAATATGGGCTAGCAAATGCCTACTAAGTGAAATGTGATCTGTCTCCAGATGGAGAACACTTGAAGTATTGTTGTAGCTAAAAACTGTGCTTTTATTTTTATTTTCTTTATTCTTTACTTTTCATTTTTTCCTGTTGGTTTATTTGAGTGTCTAAAGAATAAAATCTTTTAATTTTTTTTTCATTGTTTCTGAGAAACTCTGAATTATTTTTCCAAATATATTTATTTAAAATATTTATGTCTGTCTTTCTCCTGCCAAACAGCTACTCTATCAAATAAAGCATTTTCCAGCCATTTTTATGGTCTGTTTCTAGACTGTGGAATATTTTATGAATATAATTTTAGGCCGATGAATGCTATTTTATGCTGTTTTTATGCCCTTAGCTTGTTTCATTATAACAGTTTTGAATTGTTTTACAATTTTATTGTATTGTTTTTACTATGTGAGTTTTCTCCAGCAGATCCTGCAGCGATGGCATACAAATTGTATCATAGATTCCTAGTATAATAGCACATGCATAATGGAATATGTTGTAAACATAGATGCATTTTGAAAACAACATCTGTGCTTGGACTTGAACAAACTAAATGAAACTCAATTAATAATAATACATTTGAAATTAGCTTACCCCATACTCCCATAAATACTGCGAACACTAGTGTTCCAAAGCTATCAAATATACACAGCTTCTGGAAAACATTAAGAAAATAATAGCTTAAAATATAAAGCTGTATTATTTTTCCACACTGAAACAGAACAAGCTCTTTTATCATTGTTGTACACAACCACACTAATTCCATTAGCACCGCCCAAGCATGGCGGATAAATTAATACACTTTAAGGAATTTTGTGCTTTAGTCAGCCTGGGCCTGCCACAAGCCCATTAGGATTACAGGGTCTTTTTACATGTTTTAGAAAGCAAATAAATATTTTAAACCATGATTCATGAAGTTGTATGTCTGGAAAGGCATTTGGTTACAAGTTTATATTGGGCTTAGAGAAACTTTCTCATATACCATACAAATGGTTGCAGTGGAATATTAGTTAATTAATTAAAATATTTATATACCTCTTTTCGGTCATACTGTCAAAGCAGTTTCTATACTTATATCATAAACATTCAAACCAACAACAAAAAATTCAAACTGAACTACCTCATTGTAGGAAATGACGAATTGGGCTGTATATAGAATTGATGAAGAAACAACCACCATTTTTAAACCTGATTACCCTGAGAAGCCGGACAATATCTCAACATTAGGAATACCAAGAATTATATTACAAACAAATCAAAACAAAGAAAACAAAACAAAAAGATACCATATGAACTGCCTCAGGAATGACACATTTCTCATGCAATGACAACAGCTATGAGATGATAATGTGATTGTGTAAAATCAATGTCACAGATCAGCCGTGCTGGATGTTGCATTCTTATTGTATAAACAAAGAACCCAACCATTCACCAATGGAAGGAAAACTGCAATGTGATCAGTGTACCCAGTACTTTTTAACAAACAAACAAACAAACAAACAAACAAAGAGATGCCAGTACTTATGATGTTCTCCCCTCTTAGCCCAAGTCCTGAATGCCTAAGAAGTGCCAGTATTCCACAGTGGTGCACGCACGCATGCATGTGTGTGAATGTTATGTGCTGTCAATTCATTTCTGACATATGGTGAACCTATAAATGAAAGATCTCCAAAACATCCTATCATTAACAGACTTGCTCAGGTCTTGCAAACTGGAGAACATGGCTTCCTTTATTGAGTCAAACCATTTCATTTGGGGTCTTCTTCCTCTTTTCTATTGCCTTCAGCTTTTCCTAGCCTTATTGACTTTTCCAGAAAATCTTGTCTTCTCATTAAGTGACCAAAGTGTGATAGCCTCAGTCTCATTATTTTAGCTTCTAGGGAAAATTCAGCTTTGATCTAAAACCCACTTATTTGTCTTTTTGGCCATCTATGGTATCCACAAAACTCTCCTCCACATTTCAAATCAATTACTTTCCTTTCTGCTAGCTTTCTTCACTGCCCATCTTTCACAGCAAATCTAATCCAGCTTTCCTTATGATATGTACTACATATAGGTTGAACAGATAGAGAGATAATATACATCCTTGTCTGACACTTTTGCCAATTAGAAACAATTCTGTCCCAACAGTAGCCCTCTTGTTCAGGGTACAGGTTGTGCATCAACACAATTAGATGTTGTGGCACACCCATTTCTTTTATCACCATTCATACCTTTTCATGGCTCTATTAGCCATCATAAATTTGCAATCTGATCTCTAGCACCTCTTCTTTGTCTGAATCTAGCGTGCATAGTTGGCAAGAGTCTTTGCTGTAGAATTTTGAGCATCACTTTGCTTGCATGGAAAATCAGCTTGATGGTCCGATAGTCGCTGCACTCTTTGGCATCCACTTTCTTTGGAATTGGAATGCAGACTGAGAGTTTCCAGTCTGTGGGCCATTGTTTGTTTTCCATATTTGTTGATATATTCTCGTAAAGATTTTGATGGACTCAGTTTCCGTAGCTTGAAATAACTCTATTGGTATTCCATCTACTCCTGGTGATTTGTTTCTCCCAATTGCTTTGAGTACAGCTGTCACTTCACTTTCTAAGATTTCAGGTTCTTCGTCAAAACCTTCTTTGAAGGAATCTGTCATCCTTCCATTTCTCATGTAGAGTTCTTCAGTGTATTGTTTCCATCTTTATTGTATTCTGATTGGATACTGTATTTCCATGATGATCTTTCAGCATCCCTTTGATTTCCTGGATCTTGTGGAATAGATCTCTTGTTCTTCTTTTTTGTTGTTCTCTTTTATTTATTTGCACGTGGTTATTAGATTTGGCACATATCCCCTGGGGGGAAAACGCTGAGCGTATCACAAAATAAGCATAATAACTCTATGTATGTTTAATGAAAAGATTTTCAAATGGTGTCAGAGAATCAGTTTTCCATCTGTTTAATTTTTTGCAAGCTACTGTTCAAAATGAAGGAGAAGGATATGCTTTCTTATTGTTGCTGCCCATTTTAAATGGAAGGATTTCTGTGCCAAGGGCTGCCTCACCGGAGGAGCTCCAACTCTCATCCTTCTCAAGCTCATTCAGGACATGGGCTACAGATATATATGAAATCCATTCAAGTTCATGGATTACCTGTTTCACTGTGGGCCAAACGAGATGCAGTGGGGAGATCCTCATATATTCAATCACATGCCCATCATTTCAATTGAAAGGGGGGGGGGGTGAATCTATTTTTCCATACAAAATGGAGTGTGTAGGCCAAGAGAGCTCAATTGCTGCACTTCCATTGTAGAAGCATTTCCCCCCTCCCATTTGGCCTTATTTCAGGACCTAGAGATACAGTGGAAGAAAAATGCTTCTAACGACAAAATGCTGCAAAGCAAGGGGGTGGAGACGGCGGTGATGAGCTTTCCTCTTGATGGAAAGGACAGGTAGACCCTGCCCACTTGGCTTTGTATTTAAAAAAAAACAAACCCAGACTCCCACCCCTGCTTCTTTAGACACAAGCAGGTAAGAATGTAAACAATAAACGTAACATTTCCCATCAATTTTGGCCTTCAAGCCGCTTGAGTAAGCCAAACTATTTAGCTGAGCATCCACATGGAGTACAGAAATGTATTTTAAAACTTGCAGGAGTAGGCTTGCCATGGAGAAAAAATACTGGGTGCTGAAGTTGAAGAGTCAGGCAAGTTAGGGAGAAGATACTCTTCAGTTATTCAGTTCTGAAGGCTGCACTTTTCCCCAAGAATAGCTTTGTGGAAATGTTGAAGCCATGAGGGGAAGATAACATTTGCCCAATTTTTTCACTCTTTTCTTCTGGGACTTTGAATCTCTAGGGAATAACATTTTCTTTACTGATTGTTCCTTTGCCCACCATTCCTTTTAAATGTCTAGCAAAGCAGATTTTCACAAATACACTGTTTTACACTCTCCACTTTCCTGCTCCATCAGAATCTGCAGGGCAAAGTTGCCATGTTTAGTTTCCTTTGGACGAACACTGGTGCCTTAGCAAAATTTATTTATTTACAAATATATAGAAGTGAAGCTTAACTGGAAGCAAAGAGGCATTCTTACAGGGCAACAAATCTACACCTCAAAACATTTCACTCACAGCCAACTCACAACTATCTCTGTTCTACTGTTTCTCTCTGATTTCATATTATCAAGCTGCTGCTTCTGATGACCAAACTAGATGGAATGTGAAACCAGGGTAGTTTTTATTGCCACGGTCCTGATAGGCAAATAGCAGCCGTGTTGTTTTTCCTATCTCAATCAACCTCTTACAGAAGCTACTTGACCTATTCAGGAAAACAAAGCAGCAACTGGCTATCAGCTGTTTCAGATTAGGAAATCCATTCCCCCCTCAGCTTCCTCAACATAAATCCTCCACCCCACCATGCAGCTGCTATTTAACAATAACTAACACTTGGGAGAGCTACAGTGCCATCCTAAGCAAAGTTACACCATTCTAACCCCAGTGAAGTCATCAGGCTTAGAAATAGTACTGTGGATCTTCCAGGTGTTCTTTCACTGCCAGTCGCAGATCTCCTAGCATCTCTTCTAGTTTGGCCCTCAGACACAATCTGCCAAAAATCCTTTGAGGTCCAGCACCTGCCGGCGAATTATCCATTTCATTCACACATTGCTGGATTGCTGGACAATAGCAATCATATGCAGCTGTGTGAACAAGCTTGCAAATGACGACTCTAGTGCAAGGATACCACTATATCCAATGATGTGTGGCTGTAGGCCTGGCCTCTAGCCAGGCATCATTCTAGTGAAACTGATTCACAATAATCAGACTACAAAGTCACAGACTCTGTAGCACTCTGCCTTCAAAAGAATTAAAAAGAGAAGAAAAAGGGTCTTGCAGTACCTTAAAAACTAACAGCTTTACAGTAGCATCAGCTTCCATGGGCTAGAGCTCACTGCATCTGATGAAATGGCTCTAGCCTCCAAAATCTTATGCTATAGTAAATCTGTTAGTTTTTCCAGTTCCACAAATAGACCTGTTGCTTTCACTGCAACGGATGAACATGGATACCTCCACTGTAATCTAAGACATGAGACTTAACTCCCTGATAGAGTTGGGCACAAGCTGGGAAAATTCTGAACCATGCAGTTTATGGTTTGTTGTGTTTCATAAACCATGAACCACAAACTTTCACGAACTTGCCCCGGTTTGTGAACTGGTTTGTGAAAACGTCACTTCCGGGTAGAGATGGGCACGATCCGCATTATGATAGAAAAAAAACCACGATAATGGCGATCGCGCGATCGGGACCCGGCGGATCGTGCTTGGGCACAGCCAACGATCCAGCAGTCGGGAGGGGGGCTGGATCGGGGCTTGATCGGGGCGATCGTGCTTGGATCGGGAAGCCAGACACTCAGGCACCAGCAATCTATTCCCCTGGCAACGGAGCCAGGGGAAAGCCTGAGCTGTGTTTGCCCTCCTTCTGTCGCCCTGGAAACCCAAATGGAAGCCTAGCTTTCCTTGATCAGCAAGGCTTCCTTCCAACCACGGAGCAGCAAAGCAGTCACCAGCTGGGAGAAGACACCCAAGGGAGGGAGGGGGAAGGGGGTGTTCTGTAGCCATGGGCACTCCAATCTCATCCCTGCAAACCCTGATAGGCAGCTCTGATGGCCAAACACAGACAGCCAAACACAAACACAGATGCCGCCGGCATCAGCCACCGTTCCTGTATCGCTGGGAACAGCGGGGCGCCCCTCCGCTTTTGCCTCCATGATCCACGGATCGGAAACAGGAGATGATCAGTGTGGATCATTAACTCGGGATCGTCGCTGGTGCTGATCCACGATCAGCTTGATTGGTATTTTGGGGGGGATCATGCCCACCTCTACTTCCGGGTCAGCAGAAGGTCTGCAAAGAGTCTATCCCACCCCCCCACCCCTGTTGCCTAGGAAACTGATTGATCGGCGCCAGGCTGTCTGCAGTGACAAACCAAAATACAAACCAAATGAACTGGGCTAAAAGCCATCATGGTTTATGAGAAATGAGCTCCCATGAACTGCTGGTTTGTGAACCACAAACTGGCCCAGTTTGTGACGAACTTTGGTTCGTATTTCAGTTCATGCCTGCCTCTACTCCCTGATGTTCCAATTTAAGAATGCATTTCCCTCTGCTGTATGAGGTAAGGTTGTTACCTTAGATGATCCACAGGTGATGTTGAGGTTCCAGTATGTACATTCCTGATCACACTGTGGGCACATGATAATGTTGCCGCCTATGTTAGGGTCACACACCTCTTGGCTAAAAACAGAATGAATTCATCATATAAACTGTGTAACAATGAACAAGTTACCCACCGTCCTCATCATCTTCTTTTAGATTCCAGTTTACTAGTACTTCCAAGCCATAATAGATGTGATGTGTGAACATGTACTTATTTATTCATGTACTTGCTCTGCATGAATGGTGGTTACATGCAGATGTATGTAACATTACCCTGATGGTCTTCAATGGGTGAGGAAAGGGTTAAGCACACCTTCAGTTGCTGTTTCTCCACTCTAGGTCATATCCCTCCCTCCAGTGACCTTTTCCTGGAGGGGAGTCCTAAATGCTTGCTTCGGCTCAGACATATGTGGCTAAACTGTCCAAGAGCAGAATGGAACTTTCCTACCTCTCTTCTCCCACTGCATCCCACAGATCTCCATAAAATGCTGCTCCTGGGGGACTGGAGACCCCAAGCAATGACAGCAAGAAGGGCTACAGCAGGATGTGAGAATAAACACAAATCATCAATTAAGTTTGGATCCCACCAATATACTGGAATCGTCTATCTGGTATTTTTCTTAGGCTGGCATCCTGAAACACCTTATATGTAGAACAAACCCATTCATTTCTTCTTTTGTATTAGTATTGATTTCAGTTCCTTTGTGAGGAGCACTCAGGAAGTTTTGGTTGATAAATCAAATAAATAAACATCTTGCGCTATTAACTTTCAAAGCCGAATTCCCCATTGATTTTAGTTGGGAGTTGGATGCACAGTTACCGATATTCCTACGTGCATCTGTATGTCCAGAAAAGAGGATGACTAAAAGTCTGGGAAAATATTAGCAGCTTTGACTAGGGAAAAACTGTACAGCAAAGCAACAAGATTTAAGACTCAAAAAAGGAGCTTTACGGGCTCATCTAGACACATCTCTGCACTGTTTATATATAAAACATGAAGTGGGAATCTTTTTTTGCATGGAAGGGCATGCATGGGTGAGGAGAACTAAACCTCTTTCTTCCCACAGCTTATCTTGCATTGCATTATTGCTTCAAATACTTTCACTTCTATCACTGTTTATTTCTGGTATCAGAGCTGAACTGGGTATAAAATGCTTCAATATAACCCCCCCCCCCTCCCCGCAGTATTATACATGAACAAGACAGATGCATGAATAAATAAGTTCATCCCATTGTATCTAGTTTCATCCTAAGATATCTCTTCCTAGTCTTCCAAAGACTATTAGAAAGCCTTAATAATATCTAGAGTCTGTAAAAAATATTGTAAAACAGCCAATTTAACACATGAGACTGCCTTATACTGAATCAGGCCTTTGCTCTATCAGGGTCAGTATTGTCTGCTCTGACTGGCAGCAGCTTTCCGGGGTGTTATGCAGAGGTCTTTCATACCACCTGCTTCCTGATCCTTCTCACTGGAGGGGGCCAGGGATTCAACCTGGGACCTTCTACACACGAAGATGATGCTTTAGCACCAAGTCACAGCCCTCCCAACTGTGAAGCTGGTCTTATCCGCAGTATTGTAACCTGAATTCTGGATCATATGCACCTCTCCTAGGCAATGCTCTTACCATTAAATTTCATTTGAAAAATCAATAAAGGTGCTAATTAAAAGCAATCACAGAACTTTTTAAAGATTATATACAATGTAGACTGTGTATATTTACATATAACTCTTATCTCATGCTTCCCTTTCTTATAACGTTAACAACACAAACTGTTACAGGTTACCTCCAAGTACAGTTGTCTTTTGTCAAATATCCATACAAAAAGCATCCAAGTCCAACCACTGCTGCCAGGAGTAGCATCTGAGTATAGAAACCCAACCAAGCAAAGTA
The DNA here is from genome assembly GCF_028583425.1 of Eublepharis macularius. Lineage (NCBI taxonomy): Eukaryota > Metazoa > Chordata > Lepidosauria > Squamata > Eublepharidae > Eublepharis > Eublepharis macularius. Next base: position 69,914,780 of record NC_072798.1, read on the forward strand.
GATCCCAATTTTCTCACCATAGTATTTTCTGTTGATACAAACACATTAATTGAAATACAAAGATATTGTATATTGATTTTAGTTTTTGTTTTTATCAATTTTAACTGTTCACCGCCCAGAGCCCCTGGGATGGGCGGTATATAAATTGAATAAATAAATAAAAAATAAATAAATAAAAGAGGCTGTACTTCCTTTGTCCCAAAGAGTTAAGGAGAAAAAAATCCCCTTCATGTTGCATGATAGCACCCTTCAGTCATTCTCTATTACTATCGCTGTTGCACTTCCTAGTATTAATTTCAATTTGCCATGCAGCAGTTAAAGGAATAGGCATTCTGCCTAAAAGTAACTGTCCTGGCCTATAATGGCAATTCCACTTATGCTCGTATTTGTACCATGCATGCATATAAAAAGATATTCTCATTGCATTGCCCATGAATGTGAAATGCCCATCTCTCATCTTCTGAGGATAGTACATGGCCTCTTTATCTAGAAGCTGATGTTAAGAATACTGATTTTGCTGCATTTTAATATTTGTATTTTTTTTTAAAAGTCATAATCTTGAACATATTTACACTGTGGCCATTTTCACACATCTTACTGGCTCCGGTACATTGCACAAAGCTCCTGCAAGGACAGCGTCTTCCTGGCGCGATTTCCCGATTCTCGCATAAAATTGCCCCAGGAAGATGCTGTTCTTGCGGGAGCTTTGCACAATGTACCAGAGCCGGTAAGACATGTGAAAATGGCCTGTGATGTTAGGAAAGAAGAAGCTATAAGCATTGATTCATTTCATATGCTCTTGATTACATGAAAGGTGATTTCGTTTTTCCTGTTTAAAGTTGCTACCAGTATAGAAAAGAAGTCACTGAAGCAGCCCTTAAATGTTTCTGATACTGATCCATACCTACCTGACGAAATGTAAGGGTTGCAATTTGAAAATGTTTCGAGGATGTGCCCACTCTCTGTACAGCAGGAACCGCTCACTGGGGCAGCTGGGATCCTGGGACAGGTAATTGAACCTGCACTGCAGAAGAGAATGTGTTTCTATTGCGGGCCGTTAAAATACAGCAATTGAAAATACAACTTGCCTCTCGTTGCTTTAGTACTTACTCATGTTCACACTGTTCAGCTCAAACTTTCACCACTGTGCTGGAAGCACTGCAAATAGTGCCAGGAAATGACTCAAGGTTCGTTTGCTCTACATGTTACTATTATCACATGCAAGAAACCGGAACCTGACTCAGTTTGGTGTTTTTTTCGTTGACAGACGCTCCACCCAGGCTTTGACTGATCACACTTGAAGGGAGAGCAGGCCATGAGCACACCGGCCCCATCCATCACCTCTGCACAATCTTCAAGTTGTGCAGATGACTCAGCAATCATGAGGAAGAAGCAGATGGGGCCAGCGTGTTTGTGTCCTGCTGTCCCTTCATGCACAATAAGTCACCTCATGACAGGTCATATGCACAGGGCTACTGCTGTAATGTTCAACAGTGGCCATGTATTACTAGGTGTCAAGAGTTGGGAGCACATGCAGCCTTCGAGCTGCCACCGTGCTTGTGAGCTCAGTTCAAGGTGCTGGTTCTTGCTTTCAAACTCTGCACAGACAGATACTATACCACTTAGAGACTTCTTATTCCTATTCCAATCCTTCAGTCACTTAGATTTGTCAAATCAGGTCCCACTTTACTTACTACTTCTGTCTGCAGCCTGTATCTCTGCCATTAGAAACAAAATCTTCACAGCCCTGAAGGTATGAAACAGCCATCATTCAGAACTGTTCCTCACTGCCCTCAGTTTGGTGTAGTGGTTAAGAGTGACAGGACTCTAATCAGGAGAGCCAGGTTTGATTCCCCACTCTTCTGCTTGAAGCCAGCTGGGTGATCTTGGGTCTGTCACAGCTCTCTCAGAGCTCTCTCAGCCCCACTCACATCACAGGGTGATTCTTGTGAGGATAATAATAACACACTTTGTAAATCGCTCTGAGTGGGCATTAAGCTGTCTTGAAGGGTGGTATATAAATCGAATGTTATTTTGGAACAGCTGTAAAACGCTCCTTTTCATTTATTTATTAAAATATTTATACTTCACCTTTTTGTATGGATCGAGGTGGCTTACAAGTCTAAAATAAAACTAAGTAAGACAATAAAACCATACTCTGAAAACATCTGCATCTTAAGTCCCATGAAAAGACACAGCAATTAAAATAGCCTTATAGTAGCTCCTGCAAACTTCCTAGGAAAGTGGCCCCTTCCCTCCTCAGGAAGTCTGTTCTACAAGGTGAGAGCCATTACTGAAAAGGAGCTGGCTCTAGTGGGATACCACACAGGCCACTCTAACTGTTTCCCTAAGCAGAGTTACACCCTTTTAAGCCTGCTGATGCCAGCCTTTCCACAGTCTAGTGCATGTGCTGGGTCCTGAGAGATGAGCCCATTGGGCGGGGGAGGGGGGGAAGTGTCTTGTCTCCTTGCAATTCCCATTGTCATCGCAGAGCCTCTTTTGTAGCACATGGGGGACTTTTCACCACTGGTAGCAAAGCGAGCCCAAGGGCTGCAGAGAAATGCAAGTAGCAAAACTGCACCTCTGAACAACAGAAAATAAAGATGTGCAAAACTGCAAACCACATTTCAGCACAGAAAATCCATTTCCAGAACGACATGAAGGTTACAAAATGTGGAATATAAAGCCTGGATTCCCCATCCTTTGTTGTAGACTTAAAAGATAATCCTTTTGTTTCTTTGCTACATTCACTTAGAATATTAAAAGTAAGGTCTCATTCATTCTTTAATGTTCAGTACCTTTCTGATGAATTTTCATGTGAAAACTAACACTTGAAATCGTTCGTGAGCTTTGATTTCCCTAAACACTGATTGATTTTCTTCATGTTTCACAGAAAAAAAGTGCAGAGTGAAGATTTTTGAAATTTTTTATGTGGAAAAGCTGATCTCATATGCAGTAACATTGCCTTGAATGGTTTTGGCAGGGATTGTTTAATACCCTCATAGTGTTCAGCTGTTTAAACAAGTGTTTGTTAGACCAACAGACAAAACCCAGAGTTTTTAATTAATTTTTTTATTTCCAAACTCCACTAAACAAAACAGTTTAAATTACACAATCCTATTGTGCTGTAGCACAGGGGTTGAGTGGTTCGGCTAGGAATCAGCACTCTACTGGTTTGAATCCCACTACTGACATGAGCTCAGTAGGGGACCTTGGGTAAGCCACACCTCTCAACCCCAGCTGTATTGTGGGGATAATAATAACACTAACTTGTTCACCGCTCTGGGTGAGGCACTAATCTGTCTAGAAGAATGGTATTTAAGTGCAGCTGTTGTTTTTGTTATTATTATTATTTTATTTTCATTTTACTAATCAGTCATTTTCCACAATGCTGTCATTTTCTTTTCCACATTCCACTTCACGTTTTGTTTTTAAAAAGATATTCTATACTTCTATAGATTGCACAACACACAAAGTTTTTGTCAATTTGTATAATATAAATGGTAACATTCAACAACATTAGGTTGTAACATTAGGTTGTAGAAAGTGCCTTCAAGTCAAGGCTGACTTGTGGCATCCCCATAGTGTTTTAAAGGCAAAAGTTGAACAGAGGTAGTTGAAGAGGGATTTATTTCAGAGTGCTCTGTGTGCCAACTCAATCCCACCCCCTTCAGCCAATTAAGCCACCAAAACAGTGATCTAAAAAAAAAAGAGTTTTTAATTGTTTATAAATAAGCCAGATGCATATTGTCTCTCTCTGGATCATATGCATAAAGACCAGTTACATCAGGGGATCTTATATAGGCTTAGTGCTAGTTGTTTACAGAATAATTGCTATTTGTTTACAGAATAAAAGATCAAGAAGATTAATACAAATATCCCTTCAGAATTACATTTCCCAGGATACGTGGCACCCAACAAGCCTGATTGACAGGACAGCCAGATCTCACTGTAATATAAACATCTTAAATGCTTGGAGTCACACTTCTGTTATGGTTTGAGACCTCCCTAGGAATCTGTTCTCCCAAGGTTAAAACTTAGTTGCAAAGTAAAAACAAGATAAAATGTTTACAGTTGAAAGGAACTTTCTCGCCTCACTGCAAGATTGAGCTGACCTGTAGTTCAGTCTCTACAGTTAAGGAGAAAGAATCTGCCTACTGAGGCAAATTTGCCTCTTGTTTGGGTGGTTAGCTTCAATAATGCTCACATAGGATTTTAGGAGAGGGGTCCTCAGAAAAATCCCTTGGCAGTAGTCTGCCATTGCCTGCCTGTGGACTTCCTTGGTGGTCTCCCATGAATTTACTAACCAGGGCTGAGGCTGCTTAGCTTTTGAGATCGGGCTCTCCTGAGCTATCCTGGTCAAGGCAGGTTATGACATAGCTGGTGCACATTTAAAGGGGCAGCTAATTTTTTCCTGCTGACTTCTGTTGGGTATCTTGTATTGAAGTTCTGAATGCAATACCTTTAGTTTTCAAAAAGGCTGTTTTTAGTCATTGGACTTACATCATGGAGTGGAAAAGCTGCTTTGTAGATCCCAGAATCAAGTAGCTTATTGATGCCGAACTTTTTCACGTTGTCCTTTACTGCATATTCCCCACGGCAAAGAATAAAGTGAACCTAGAAATTCCCAAAATTCTTAGATAAGAACAAAAAAACTTTCAGGAGCTCAATCACAGTAAACTCGGGTGAGATGCAGTTGTGGAAAGGGAGTTTAGAAATGTGCATCACACAATCCTAGACTGACCATCTAGCAGAAACCCTAAATAATCCTTATCTGACAACATCATGCATGCTCATAGACAGCCAGTGATGAATTGTACTTCTGAATACATCCTTCCCATTTATTTTTTAAAATTTCCTTCTGATTCTCATGATTGTAGAGGAAGGCTAGAAAATACACAGACAACGTTTGCTAAGAACTTAGGAACCAGAAATTACCAGCCGATTGCAAAGAATGTCAAAAGCATTCAGCATTCTGCCCTCCTGTCGGTTCATGCTCACTTCCACTCAAGTATTAATTTGTGAAAGATACCTTGGAAGCTTTGAAATATAAAAAAGGGAAGACATTTTAATCACCTATGTAAATATTAAAGGCTGAAGAGCCTTTCTAAGGCCATTGGTTAGCAGTCCAATGCATTTACTTCAAACTCTCTCCCTGGCCTCAACCCATCTCAACCCCTACTGACAAATTCCACATTCTGAAAAATTGCAGAATTTATTATTTCCACAAGAACCTGAATAATTCTGGAATCCTGGAAAAACTCAAACCTGAATTGTGAAATAGTAATGATGGACCTCAACATCATTAAATATCAGTATTTATGCCCTTCCTGAAATCCAAATTTTAAAAATATGTTTTTTTCAGGTGTACATCCCTCGTGACTAGCATAAGGTCATTTTGTGAGCCCCACACTGGTGGGGATGTAAACCTAACAGTCCCTAGTTCTAGTCTAATACCCTAACCACATGTGTATTGTGTGGTATACTGCACCACTAATGCTAAAAAATGTGCTCGGAGACAGTTGTCAAAGCCAATATGCATGAACTTATGGGCCACAATACATTTGATCTTCCTTAGCAAAGGTAAGGACAGTTCAGAAACTGTTCTTTTATTCATAAACTGTCCAGCGCCCCAATGTATTTTTGACACTGATTATTTTGATGCTCAAAATAACAAGAGATTAACACATTGCCCTAGAAAGTGATCCTAATATGAATATGATTGACACTTACTATCCGACTTCTTGTTGCTGGATTGAAGAATGTGCTTTTGTCCTGAATGTAAAAGTCTGACAAACGGTCATTTTCAAATGGAGCTGTAAAATACTCCTTCTCTGGTTTGATGACATTTTCATTCACTCTGAAGAATCTTGTTATCCAGCTAAATGGAGAGTCCCGGGCCTTCAGGTCATTGGGCTGCAGAGGCAGATGGATATGCATAATCTCCGCATATGTGCACAGCACTTCCCAAGGCGCATGCACTTTTACAAAGATTATCTTTTCATCCAAGACCTGCAGATAAAAAGTATCAATATATGTAAGTGCACTAAAGTAGACTCTTCATAACGTTTTGAAACCATAAGACAATCTTACCTCTTAAGTAACACTACAACTCCTAAAAGGAGATATTGGGGAACAGCTCACCAGTAAGTTCTTTTATACAAGCTCCACTGATTTTCATGGAATGAATACAAGAACATCTCCAGCAGCAGACTAAGAGCTCCTGTTGTAGCATGGGGGAAGAAGGGCACAACTCCCTTAATGGAAGGCATCATGAAGGAAGAACAGGAACTTCACTGCCACCACAGCACCCTGCAGGTGCACAGGTTGCCAAGTAGGTAGTAGGAAGGGGGCATAGATCAGTGGAAGATCATTTGCTTGGCATGCAGATGCCCCCGGTTCAATCCCAAGAATCTCCAGCAAGAAGGATCAATTAGAAGGTGATATGAAAGATCTCTGCCTGAGGCCCTGGAAAGTCGTTGCCATGCCGTGTAGACAATACTGACCTTGACAGACTGATGAGTCTGATTCAGTATATGGCAGCTTCATGGGTAGTTCCCAGTGTGGCTGGGAATCATGGGCTCAGTGGCTCATGCCAGGTGCTGCTACCTGCTCAGCAACTGTGAGCCTGCAACTGTGCTTCCATGACTGCTCCACGATGCCCTCCTGTAAAGGCGCTGAGCCTATCCCCACTACTAAAGCAGGGCTCAACAGGATAAGCCGTTAGACTGATAGACTGAATCAGTGCATGTGTCAATGCTGCAAAGGCAATGGTTAATTTACAAGGTTCAAACTAGACATGATCACTTTTACTGAGTTGTCTCTAGGTTCCACTAGAGCTCCCTGCTGTCACACAGGAGCTGCAGGGCCTTTGAAAGAGCCACAGGGCTCCAATTCTGCTCAAGACCATAGTGAAGAGGTAGAAGAGGTGCCTGCCTCATCTACCTCTGCACCACTTTCCTGAGCCTCAAAGCCCACCAGGCCATTATTTGCTCCCCAATGGAGCTGAGGCTGACACATAGGGAATCCAGATCTGACTCATTAAAAGTTATAACGTTTTTTATCATTTCTTGTATTAAATTTGGATTTTTTAAAAAAAGTTATAACGTTTTGTTTGAGTCTAAGTAAGAAGTTGCCAGGTTGCAATCCAGGTTGGAAGCATCTTCTTGACATGGAAATCCTTCTTTTCAGGCTTAGTGGAGAGCAACCCATTCATGGATGATTCATTGGAGGCAGAAGGCTTAATAATTGTACAGGCGCAGAAGTTGATTATTGCATCATGTTTCAAGGTTAAGCCCTGGCAAAAGTAGATAAAAGAGAGAAGATTTCCCTGGAGAGAGGAGTATGTTAAAGGGTCAAATATAGTCTTGTTTCAAGGATGATAAGTCTGCCAAGTACGTTACAGAGTTACAACAACAATGAAAAAGCTGCTTATTGAGATTATGAATTAACCTCTGCAAACAACACAGCTGTTTTAAAAAATTTTTGAATGATGAATGCTGCCCATTGATGAAGCCAGCTTAAAATGTATGGTTGCAAATATGACACAATTGGATTAAAAGCCTGATCTGAGTGCTGATTTGAACACTGGTAATATGCAGCCAATCTTCATTGTCTGTAATATAAAACATATAGGAATTTGTGTAGATGCTGTAATGTGATGAGGGACAATTTTTAACTCTTTTGAACTTGCTGCTCTTTCAATAATAAGGGTGGATAGATGTCTAAAAGCAGGCATGATTCTCATTCTCACAGAGACTGAAATGAAAAAAGGTGAAAGGACACAGGAGGCCTATGGAAGCTTAATGATGCCAACAGATCTTAGTGAAAAAGCAGCAGACGCAGAATGAACTTTTAAAATTGGGCATCTGCTCCTTCAAGTGTCTCTGTGTTGGAAGGAGCAAATGACCAAATAAAACTACACTGAAAGCGATACATATCTCCACCATTTCAGCAAAAAAATTAATCTGCACCTCAGGCAAAGAACTCTGTGTGGGCTGCAGGTTGCACACAGAATCCTTATGAGTCAGCATTCCTGTTCATGGAAGTAGAGGAAGCAGCTCCACTTTTTAAAATATATAAAGGGAACTGCACTCACCGACCTTGTTGCTTCCAGCTGCAAACCACGGATTATCAAGTTAGACTCATACACTTCTCTTTTCCGCTGTTAAAATTGATTGAAAAAAATAGTAAACCATTTCTCCCTGATTATTCACACTCTTTAGCAGCTATGCACATAAGCTGAAGCCACAGATCTCCCACAAAAAAAAGAAAAAGAAAAAAGAATAAATCATTGTATTGGAGTCTATTTATTTGTTGAGAATACAGCTGAGACTAGATTTATAACTGGGTCTTCTTCACACGTTTTTGGATCACAAATCAAGTTGTGAAGATGTGCTCATAACATATTTTATGTGCAAACATAAAAAATGGTAAATGTGTGCCTTATATCAACACAGATCAAGAAGTTACGATTAGACTCACAGGAGGGCAAACATGAATTTGAGGAGCTTTTCAGTTGTTATTATCATGTATACTGGGAGCCCTGCAATCGTACATATCACAAGTGCATGCTAAATGTAATTCTGCTGATATGTGTGATTGCCATTTGTTTCCTCTTAAAAGGACAACATGTCAATTTTCAGCTTTGGTACACACAAAACAGAAACTTGGGATTTGGTATGCATGTACTGAGGATGAAAATATGCATGTTGCTCCTTTCAGACAGAATGGAAATTGCATATTGGGAGGATCATATGTAGCACATTTAGCCCGTAAACACGAGTGAAAAGCCTCTAGATATACATTCTCTGTTGTGGCCACCACAGCATGGCCTGACTTAGGAAGTCAGTGAGGAAGACTCCCACACTTCTGGCAGTCCACAAACTATACAAAACGGAATTGTTCAGGAGAGCATTTTTACAGAGGTTATAGGGCTATATTATAATGGAATGGTTCAGAAGGATGTTTTAATAAAAGACTATACTATGGACTAGAGATGGGCACAAACCGGAAAAAACCCGAACCCTGTGGTTTGTGGTTCGTCAAATTTCACGAAACACAAACCATGAACTTTCACAAACCTGCCCCTGGTTTGCAAACCAGTTCGTTTGGTTTGTGAAAACGCCATATCCAGGTCAGAAAACCATCACTTCCGGGTCAGCAGAAGGTCACTTCTGGGTCAGCAGAAGTTCACTTCCAGGTCAGCAGAAGGTCTGCAGGAAGTCCATCCTCTGTTGCCTAGGGAACTGATTGATTGGCACGAGGCTGTATGCAGTGATGAACCAAAAAATGAACTAAATGAACCAGCCTAAAGTTTGTGGTGGTTCGCCAGAAATCGGCTCTGATGAACCGCTGGTTCGCGAACCATGAACCGGCCTGGTTCGTGCTTAATTTTGGTTTGTATTTCGGTTAGTGCCCATCTCTATTATGGACTAGACTAGACTATATATAGTATGTATTATCTGTTGCTCTGTGTATTATCTTGCTCTTTTTGCATTGCTTTTCACTTTTTAAATGCCATTTTCTTCATTGTTTAACATATTATGTTTAATACTTCTGTTGTATTTCAGATTTCTATAATTAAATGTCTCATTCTATTGCTTCCATTTCTATAATTAAATGTCTCATTCTATTGCTTCCATTGTTATAATCCACCTTGAATATCATTGAGAAAGGCATACTATAAATAATGTTAATAAATAAGTATGTATCGTTTATAATTTTGCATGGTGTGAAAAGTTGGGAAGTCAGGGGAATCTACTAGGAAAGAAAGTATGGAATATGAATTTGCCAGATTCATAATTTCTCCATTTGCTTTTCTGTTCCAGCTGCCCATCTGTTTTCTGTAGTCCTTTGTTTTCAATTTTCCAAACCTTTCCTTACAATGCGACAATAAGTTCATGTTGCTTTTTATTTTTAACATTCTCACAATAAAGCAAAAAGGTGGCCTTGGTGTTTTATAGGATTGCATATTACTTGAGAGGAAAAAACTTTCTAAACAACCTCTCTGTTTGCCAGTCATACTTAATTTGAATTACTTTTATTTGATTAGCAAGGAGTCAGTAAAAGGTTGTTTACTTAAGAAATCTTCAGTCTTCTCTGATCCTGCTAAGATGGAACTTCTCTAATCTATCTCTCTTGGTAAATCTATAAGAATTTGTTTTTATCTTCTTCATACATATTGTCAGGGTTATAGCTGCATTAGAGTCTTACCCCTGAAGGGTTCTTGCTTTCTCATTGGTAGTTTAGTACCAATCCAATTTGGTTACTAGGTAACAAACAACATTGAGTGCTGAAGTTCCATTATTAGAAAGCTAAATGAATTATTTGGCTCTAAAAAGCAGCTAGAAGGGACTCAGTATGGGTTGGGGCCACAGCACTTGGGGAAGGAAGATTATCTTTTCCTGGCATACCATTTCCCTGATCAAAAATTGCCTCACTGGTAGAAACCTTTAAGCCCTGATTAGGGGGGGGGGAATCCCTTTCTCTCTGCTTTCCCCCTTCTGGTGCTTATAGCAGTGGCAGAGGCCAATTTTTAGTCAGAAACATGATGGAGGGAGAGTTATACCTCCTCTTCTTTTATGCCATTGCCCTAATTTGCATGGTTGGTTTTCAGGTCTAGAGTTCCAGCCACAGGTTGGTTTCAGGTTGGTTTTCTGGTCTAGAGTCCCAGCCACAGAATTCTGATGTAACAGACACTTTGGCTTTTAGCAATAGCAGGAACATCTTTGGGGGATCCAGTGGAAAAGGAAAAATGTAAGTAATTCTTGGATAAGAAATCAGAGCTTCTTTCCTCCCTTCCACCAGTAGAAATGGTAGTGTATCCTTTCAGGATATGCATTCCCTTACTGTCTGCAAAGGAGTATAGGATGATTATAACAGCTTTTTATAACAAACTGTGTTTGAAAGGATTACCAGGTAAAAGAAAAAAGTTTAAACATAATGCAATTAGTGCTTTACATTTAAGGCACCAGGGGAGCACCCTGAATAATTAAAAATGTACTTGTAAGTACAGTCTTTTCAGCCATCATATTTCTAACCTTATTTCATATTGCTCCTATTGAATTTCTCTCTGGCATACAACTAATAAAGGCACAAGAGTCCTTATTAGGAAAGAACATGGCACACCTACATAACCAGAAAAAAATGAGCACTAAATGCCAAAGGCCACAACACACACACGGATGCTTGTGAGAAATAGGGGCTGCATGGAGTTGGTGCACCAAGAGCCCCATGCTGATTGCCGTAGGATGGAGCTGGTTTGAGCTTTCATTCAACTCTCCTCCCCACACTTTCCCCCAGTGTAACTTCAGTAAAGATTAATGGAGGCTTCAAACATGTATTCTTAAGAAGTATAGTTTAAAGGGCTATCATGTGATCTGTCATGTGATTTGCTTTATTATTTATTTATTTTAAACACTCATTAACTGCCTTTCTACCTTGCAGGAACTCAAGGCAGCTTACAATATAAATAAATAATAATAATTAAATAAATAAATAAAACAAAGTTTCAAAACACAGTTTAGGACTACTAATACATTTAAGAACGAAGTGTCATGGCTGTGGCTATAGGGGAACAGTTGCTGGATATGATCAAGAGAGTTAATTCAAGACACCTGTGCGCAAAGAAGCAGGGCTAGCCCAGCCCCATAACTAGACAAGCCACAAAGGGAGTCTAGTAGTCTAGGAGAGGGGAATAAAGTTATACAACTGTATTGCCATATGTAGATTAGAAGTGCCATGTAGCTCATACCAATATACACAATGTACCATGGCTCAAGTATCTGAGAAATACAGAGATGTCGAACTTGGTAGAAACCAGCAAGATTTTAGATATACTGGTGGAGGGCCAAAAGATATTCAGATGTATGAGAAACTTGCAATCACTAATTTTACATAGCCTTTGTTAAGATAAAAAGTAGTATGAATGAACTTACTAGTGCTATATGTTTCAAGAAGATATTTCAAATATGGATAACCTTGTTTGTTGTATGAAGTCATAAGTTAATAAGTTAGCCAAAATTTGAGTCTTTGAAGCAACTGTTGTTAAGAGAAGGTTTTGAAACCCTATAAATATGACAAGCTAAACTGATAGGGAGCTTCTTCTTAGAAGAGTCTTCTTGCTTGTGACCTTCTTATCTTTCGGTAAGATACTTTTTGGACTCATGTAATTTGGGTAAGATACTTTTGGGACTCTCCTTAATGGTTTCTGTAGTTGTTATAACAGATGTTATGATTTTTGTTAACTGAGTTGTTATTAAGAATACTAAATGATCATGTTGTAATAATAAAGACTTAGAAAGGAAACAGAAACTCCGTCACTGTATCACTTGTGTTCTATATCCAGTGATGAACCTAACATGTTATCTATGGTGTACCTCTTGCCAGGAATTAAATGATTTGTTATAGGAAAGCAAACTAGACATTCAGGGCTTCTTAAGAGCATGTCTATATCTGAATCAGGCCTGACCAGAGTCATTCAGTTAATTAAAAGTAGAGATGGGCATGAAATGGAGAAAAAAATGAACCCTGAGTTTTGTGGTTCATCACGTTCCATGAATCATGAACTTTCATGAAATTGTCCCATTTCATGAAACAATTTGTTAAGTTCATGATTCATCAGATCCCAGGGCCCTACAATGGCCCTGTTCATACCTAGAGATGCCAAAAATGCAGGGAGACTTCAAAGGCACCCTCACCCTACAATCTTCCCAGCAAAGACAAGAGCAGAAAATAAGGAAGAGTATTTTCAGACTCTTTTGAAGCAGCAGCAAATCGAGCCAAAATCTCCTAAATCCACTCTTACTCCAAATCCCAGCAACAAATCCTCCCTCCCCCTCTGTCTACTGAAACTGAAAGCAGGAGGCATAGAGCTGTGCTTTATATAAGAAGTGCTCACATAGAGCAGAACAGGAGCTCTTGTTGGCAGACAGATCTGTCTAACAGGGATTAGAGGGATAAGATTGGTGTTCCCATGGATACAGAAGGTCCATCTCCCCCCTGCTCGTTGCTCTCATAGAACAGAATGAGAGAGAGATTGGCAGGGAGAGCTGCCTATCAAGGTTATGTAGGCTAATATTGGGGTTTCCACGGCAACAAAAGGTCTGCAGACATTCTGGGGCCTATGTTGCCTAGGGAATCAATGGCTCAGCGCCAGCCTGTCTGGCATCACAAAACATTCACAAATTGAATGAATCAGCCCCCAATGTCATGGATTTCATGAAAAAGGCAGCCCCACAAAACGCGTTTTTGCGATACACGAATAGGCTCGATTCGTCACAAAATTTGATTCGGATTTTGATTTGTGCCCATGTCTAATTAAAAGTAGTCGTATATAAAAACGTCTTCTAGTGCCTTCTGAAGATCGGCAATGAGGGGGTTAGGTGCATCTCCCTGGGGATATTGTTTCATAGTCAAGGGACTACTACCAAAAAGCCCTTCTCTCATGTATTCATCAGGTGAGCTTTTTCAACTGATGGGACAGTCAAGAGGGCCTCTCCCTGGGATCTTAATTCCCAGACAGAAACACATGGGAGAAGATAGTCCTTCAGATATCCCTTCAAGGGACAGCCTCAAGTACAGGGCATTACAACAGCCCAATCTAGATGTAACTAAGGCATGGATCTGACTGAGCCAAGAATGAGCACAACTGATACACCAACCAAAGCTAGATAAAAGCAGCAACCACAGCTGCTAGGATTTCATAGGTGACTGCTGTGTCAAGCAGTACTCTCAAGCTGCAAACCTGGCTTTTCAAGGGAAGTTTAACCGTGTCCAAGATAGGAGAGATCTCAAGTTCCTGGTCTGTCTTTCTGCTAACCCAGAGAGCCTTGGTCTTGTCAGGATTCAGCTTGTTCACCCTCATCCAGCTCAATACTGACTCCAAGCACAAGCTCAGTCAGAACATTAAAGGTCGAGCTGGATATCATCTGCCTATTGGTGACCACGCAGCCCAAACCTCTTGATGACTTTTGCCAGTGGCTTCATATAGATATTAAATAGCACGATTCTATCATTATCACATGATTCTATGTCACGTGATTCTTATGAACTCAAGACTCTAGTACATTACTTGGAAAGAAAATTAGGAAGCAGAAACAGCATTGTGGTTTAGACATTTGTGCAGATCTTGTAACATGTAAAGCTTCCTGCTGCAGTCTTTGGCTTGTATCATCTTTCTGCAGTCTGTGCTAAGAAAGGAACCCAAGTATGCCAGCCCCCCAAAATCAAGAACTCAATAGCTAGGTAAGATATCTTTTAACTCCAAGAAATGAATGAGCAAAGGAAGGAAATTCTTGTCTTCGTCTGCGATGATATAAATTATAATGGTTGTTGTGGGTTTTCCGGGCTGTATTGCCGTGGTCTTGGCATTGTAGTTCCTGACGTTTCGCCAGCAGCTGTGGCTGGCATCTTCAGAGGTGTAGCACCAAAAGACAGAGATCTCTCAGTGTCACAGTGTGGAAAAGATGTTGGCAGGTCAGCTGCTGGCGAAACGTCAGGAACTACAATGCCAAGACCACGGCAATACAGCCCGGAAAACCCACAACAACCATCGTTCTCCGGCCATGAAAGCCTTCGACAATACATCGATATAAATTATAATTCAGCTTATACATTTTAAAAAAATAAATATGCCTTTGGAAGTTGTGAATTATTTTGACTGAAAGATTTTTAAAAGCACTGAAAACAGAAGGCTGAAAACACACAGAGCCTTGATCAATGGCCACATAAAACAGTGGGCAATTCATACCTTTTGCTTTTTATTAAAGCTCCTCTTTCGATTTTCCTTTTTGCTTTCATCTTCATACACCAAAACAAAATCAATTCTTCTTTGCCCATCATTAAAGTGTAAGGAATCAGGATTCTGATTAAACTCGGTCTGCAAAAACAAAAAACAAAAAAACCCATAATACTTTCAACATTATATTTGTCCATCAATTTTTGCCTGTCATAAATGAATTCCAAGGAACCATCACATTCAGCACAAGCAACACAGCTAAAATGAAATAACCAACAGATAATAGATACGGTAAGGACAGCAATGGGATGATATGGAGATCCCACCAATTCGATGAGATCTCATCAATATCTTCTTAATGGCAGCAAAAAATTCAATTGCTCTAAAATGGAAATCACATACTGTAGCGACAATTACCAGTTGGTACTCTAAAATATGGGACCATTTTTTATTTGAAAAAATCAACAATGGAATCTATCAAGCTGAAAATTTCCCCCAAACAACAAATTTTATGGAAAAATGGTTCCCCTTTTTTGAATACATTTCTAAAGAAAATCTATATCCTCCCAATAAAATATACCAAACAATCCTGAATCTATAATCCAAAATATATCAGATCATTCAACTTGAATTTGTCTTTCCATGTTTTACCTGTCTCTGTTTTGTAGTTTTCAACGATTTACCCATGTTGTATTTCATATTGTAAACAGTTTTGTTAATAATTGAAATAAAAATAATTTTCCAAAAAAAAGTACGGTAAGGACAAAAGGAGGTTAGTAAAACATTTAAGAAAAAGAGCAGAGTACACTGAACACATGCACTTCAAACACAGCAGGAATAACAGTTCAATCCTAGCCAGAGTGACACTTTCTAAGGCCATTTACCTGAATGGACTTATAGCACAATCCTGAGGGGCGGAGGGGCAAAAGTGCACAGGGAGCCAACTAGGAGTTACGTTGGCACATCCTGGACTTGCACCAGTGTAACCTTCACATGTCACTGCAGCAGCCTGGTGCCACTCCACCGTAGTCCTCTACTGGCACACAGCCAGTGACTGGGTGCCAGCGTAACCCCAATGTAAACCCCCGCACTGGCAGCTAGGGGATGGGCTGGGGGTGGGGGTGCATTAGTCAGCTCTCTATGCAGTTTCAGGCCCAGGAACATCTGCCCCCTCCACTGCAGCAGCAGCAAGTAACACTATGAAAAACGATGGTGTAGCCATTGGCGCTCATTGTACGAGTTAAAGTCATTCCCCTCGCATCCAGCCTTGCCCAGGTGACCTGGTGGAGCATAGGATGCTTACCATGGGAGCCAATCCGCTTACGCCCCTGCAGTGGCTGAGTCCTCGTCCTGCAAGGACTGCAACCCTAATCAATCACTCTGCCAACATTCCTTCCTCTCTGTCCAGTCTGATCTTTTCTCCCCACAACAGCATACCCCACCCACTCTTTGCTCTCTCACAGTTTCTCCTCCTTCGTCTCCCCATACCTGCCCCCCAACTCACCTCTTTTCTTCCTGTTCCTTTCCTATTTTCTCCAGCTTTGTCAGCCTTCAATCTCCTTCCTCCCTTGCTGCCCCACAGCCCTTCCATTCATTTCCTCTTTTCTCCCTACTCCTGCTTCCCCCCTCACTTCTGTCATTTGGCACTGTTATGCCAGAGATACCATGCTAGCCTTTAAATTCACCTTTCCACTTAAGCTCTGGGAAAGCTAATCTCTTCTCGGGAAGAAGAGGGCAATAAAAGGGGCCTGTGCCTCACCACTTGTTGGAGGAATGGTGTTTTTCTAGCCTTTTGGTGGCATCATAAAAGCCTGGGCTTCACAGCACTGTAACTAGGGATAGGGATGCTATGGAGGGTGTTGCGAGGCTGGTCCCAACTCAGGAGGACGGGATGGAATCCATACCTCTCCTATGAAGGGTTTAAAAGATCTGCAGTCCTTTGTGTAGTGTATGCTGTATATCTGGGAACTGGAGAAAGGGAGTCAGACAGTGGTTCGCTGGTTCGGGTTCATCGTTGGCATCGAACCATGAACCACTGGTTCATTAAATTTTTTTGGTTCGTGCCCATGTCTACCTGTGACTCTCAAGTAATGTTAGACCTTAAGGTGTAGTCTTTTAATTTCCTTTTCATACCTAGTTGTGTCACCTTCCTTGTATACTCTTTGCTGTACAAATATATATACTCGCTTTAGTATAATAAATAACTTTCTTTGATTAAGAGCCACTTGTGTCAATCCATTCTTCGCCCACATACCTAGCCGCTCATTCATCGCTACGCAGCCGGCCGAAGTAAGGATATAGACGGAAGTGTGAGAGCTTACTCAGAGGCAGAAAACGCCCCACTTTCTCCTCCTGGCCATACCAGGCACCATTGTGGTTTGTTAATGCAACCAAAATGCTGCCCAAAGTTCTTGTTTTTCTCCTGCAATGCCTACAGTTCAGAGATGTTTTTCTTCCCCAATTTTTTTTTGATCTGCACATATTTGGCTGCTAGATGTTCCAAAGATGGTTTGAGCAATATGCCTGTCAAGTCACTTAAGCATGGTCACTCAGCCTGGGCAAGAGGTTAACAGCAAAAATAGCTTATATTACTTATTGAAAAATTCAGTTTTAAAATAACAGCATAAGTTGTCCTCTTGTTTTAATGCCCCAGTAACTGCCAATATTTCTGTCTCTCTGTCCCTGCCAAAACCCAATATTCAAATTATTGTTGCTTCCAGACATAATTTTGCCCAACCTGTTGTATTTATTTTTTAAATTATATCCTACCTTTTTTTCCCAAAGGAAAATCCTAGGGGGTTAACAAAGAAATACTACATGTAAATTGGTAAAAGCAGGTCCATGGAAGGGGACTCTCTGTATCTTACTTCCCCATTTGCAGACTGGCTATCTGTTAATGCAGGAATGGACAGCAGGTGGGTCAGGGAGGCAAATGGAAGTTTTATTTTGTTCTTCAGGGTAACCACTGATGGAGTCTGAGGGCAGAACAGGCTGAGGGAAGGGGTCAGTTTGGATGATGGAAGGGGTGTCTCTTACATTCTATCCTTCTGAAAGATATTTCACTAACACTGCTTTTCACTTTTAATTTCAGTGTTTTAAAGTACTTAGAGCTTAAAGTTAAAACAGTTTTAGGCTGAAATTCCAGTCATGGACTGGCTCAATGATTACCTCCAATATTTCTGCCCAAATTGGACTTCCTAGTAATCAACCCACTGAGTGTAATTGTATTTACAGTGAAATCCTAAACAGAGGCCATTTACAAACAGCTTACCTTATTCTGCAAAATAGCGAAATCTCGTGCGAAATCTCGCAAGAAGACGCTGTTATTGCGCAAGAAGATGCTGTTATCGCGTGAGAAGAGGTAACAGCATCTTCTCGCGAGATTTTGCGTGAGATTTCGCTATTTTGCAGAATAAGGTAAGTTGTGTGGAAACGGCCAGAATTACTCCATTCTAAGCCCATTGATTTCAATGGTTTTAGATTGGAGTTACTCTTTTTAGGATTTCACTATTAATATACATTATGTGAAACTTCTTTGCACACATCAGTCTATACACTTTCTTTCTTAATAAGTAGGTAATAAGAACTGAAATCCTTTTACACTGCAAGAAATCCAATCAGTTGTATGAAAGGATGGGCTAATTCTAGAAAATGCATTGTGAAGGGTAAAATGTAGTGATTTAACAGTCCATGACCACATACAGTAGAGGTGGCAAATTAGTTTATGTCTGAGCTTAGACAAAACCTTCCCCTTTCCACATCCTTCTCTAATTAGGGTTTGTTGACATGTAATGTAATTTACACCAGTTACTAATTACACAGGCATTGTATGTTTATATGAATATGCTCTTGTGAGGGATTAGTTCATTATCAACTGGAGGTATTGTAGGAAAACAGGCCATGTAATCTGTAAACCAAGTGCCACACATTAGCTATTATTACCCTGAATAATTAACCAGCCATTGATCATCTTAAATAATTAGGATTAAAATGACAGCCATGTATTTTCACATGCCACAAGTTTAGCCCAACCCAATATCCAATTGATTTGTGTTGGATATTCGGTATGTTAAAAAAAATCCAGGATAATTTGATGGGGTTAAGTTCACTCAAGATATTTGTGGGCAGGGGATTTACAGTGCAGTCATAAACAGAGTTGAAGTCAATGACCTTAGAAGGTGCAGGTCTGTTTAGGATTTCACTATTAATTACCGTAACAATCTTTGGTATAATGTAACTTTTCTTTAAACAATTCTTGTATGCTTGTATGCTAAAGTGAAATTTATCAGGAGGTATGTGTTCTAGTTTATATTCTTGTAAATTATGTTATGTCTGTTTAAATGTATTTTATTTATTAACACACTACATTTCATTAACCAACTTTATTGTAGCATAAGCTTTCAAGAATCACAGTTCTCTTCGACATATGCATGGAGGGCAAGAAGAAACTGGTCCGGTGCCAGCACGCCAGTGGTGGCACTGGTCAGTTTCTAAATGCCACCAGTTTCTTCTTGCCCTCCATGCATCTGATCAAGAGAACTGTGATTCTCGAAAGCTTATGCTACAATAAAGTTGGTTAGTCTTAAAGGTGCTACTGGACTCTTTTTTATTTTGCTACTACAGACTAACACGGCTAACTCCTCTGGATATATTTCATTAATAAGTTTAAAATTGTATGAAAAAAGTAAAATGATAAAATCATTAAAGTTTTCTGAACATCAAAACTTCATAAGCAAAGTTAATTTAAAAAATGAAAAATGAGTAGAAAACAATCCAGGGTAAAGGTTAATGGCATTAGTGATGTGGATCACAATCTCAGTTTCCAAATGCCATCTGAAATTTGCACCATGGGCAGTGCAATCCTAATGGGGGCAGGGAAAGTGAATAGGAACTGAACTAAGGCTTGCGATGACGCAACTGGCTCTTATGTGCATGTAAATAGCCTTCTGTCAGCAGTGGCACGAGGTGCTGCACCGCTGGCGGGCTGGCACCGATGCCAGCAAGAGACGGCCGGGCGGAGGTGGAGAAGCGGCGTAGAGCCCCGCATCGGCGCAGGAGGGGTGGGGAGGAGGGCGGGGCTGGAGTTAGTTTGCTCCCTAAGCCCTTCCAGAAGCGGGAACGCCCACAGTGGCACAAAAGAGCTACGCCACGAAAGAAGAAGGCATAGCCCATAGGCGCCCATTGAACGGCGAAAACTCGGCCCCTTCTCCGAGCACCCCGCCCCGCCCCCGTGGCCCAAAGGAGCATAGAATGGGAACTATCCTGGGGACCAATCAGCGTGTGCCCCTGGCGTGGACGAGCCCTCCTCCCCGCATCCAATCACCCGCAAAAGCACCCTATAAAACATCCGGACAGCGCTGTCCACACTTTTCAGGTAAGTGAGCACATGGCGGGAAGCTGTGTGCCGCTTGCTGTGTGCCGTGGCCACTTTAAACAGGAGGCGGGGGAGAGGGTGCTCACGGTGGCAGGCACTGAGTGCACTTTGGGGACTTTGTCAGAAAAGTTGGAGAACTGTGCACACGCTGAAGGGAGGAAGGGCAAAGTCCAGAATGTCTGGCTAACTAACAGCAGCCACTCCTTTTTTTTTTTTAATTACTAGTACTACAAAAAGGAAAAAGTGGGAACAGGGAGAAGGGGAAGAAACAACACATAACAACACAAACACTACATCTACAAGTAATGCATTCACTTCATACTGCAATTATTTAACATTAAAACTTTGTAAAATGCTGTTAGATTGGTAGATCTTATAAAATACAAACTACAATCAGGATTAGGTCTTCTTCCCCCCTCTGGGTCTCGGTCGCAATTCTCTCTGAGCAGCTACAGTCACTGTGCTCGTTCCCTCCTCCCCTCCCCCTTCAGGCTTGAAATCCTCTTCTTCTTGCTGGAACTCTTGATGTTTACACACAAAGTCCCTTAGCTGGTCTTCTGATGTTATCTTGTGAGCTTGATCTTTATAGCTAAACCAAATACCTTCCGGAAATAACCATTTGTACTTTATTTCACGTTTCCTCAGAAGAGCTGCAAACCTTTTATATTTAAATCTTTTTTTCCGAGCTGAAAATGGAACGTCCTTCAATATCTTGACCTTATTGCCCAAAAAGTCCAAGTCTGCATTATATGAATTATAGAGGATGGTGTCCCAGATCTTCTTAGATGAAAAGTCAATAATAATCTCGCGAGGCAGCTGACGCTTCGTTGCATATTTTGAAGAAGCCCGACTGACTTCCAAAATGGTGCTTTTTAACTCTTCTTTAGTTGCCTTCATGGGTATCGCCAAAAGTTCCGACACCAGATCCTTTAAATTCCCATTTTCCTCCTCCTTAACATTCTGGAGACGCAATATTGTCTGAGCACGATCCACTTGCAACCCGATCAGTTGGTTCTCCAACAGCTTTAGGTCTTTGTTTGTTGCCCTCATGAGTGCTGCGTTTTCCCGAGCAGACTTTTCCGCCCCCCCCCTGCTGCTTACTTAATGGTTTTCACTTCACTCTCAATTAAGCCAACCCTTTGATCAGTTTCGTTTAACTTGTCAACAAAGGGCTTTATGGCTTCGACGACCGACCGCTTTACTAGCTCCTCCAGAGACTCTCCTTTCCCTTGCAAAGCAGCCGAGATAGATTTGCCCATAGCGGGGCTCTGCTTTTTCGTCGCCATCTTAGGGGGGGGGAATCCACCAGCCAAGTTTCGATACTCAGTGAGGGGGAAGAAATCCAAGCCTTCTTAGCTTCAAATCCCACCAATCCTTCGCATACGCTTGTAGTAACAGAAGGGATTCGCTACTTACAGGTTTTCACCTTAGATCTGCTTTTTGCCGTTCTCCATGGCCCGGCAGCACGCGAAGTGCTGCACAAGTCTGCCGGCCTCCATAGGAGCAAACAGGCAATTTACCCCCCACATCGACTTCGAGGGGTTCTTCCCATCGCGCTCCGGACCCTGACACCCTCACTGGGAGTCTTGGGGGCTAACCTTTGCAGGTCAGCCGCCCAGTCAGGCTGCTCGGGTGCTTCCTCCCGGACCTGCGGAGAGGAGCATCCAACATGGCCGAGAAAACGAAACCGAATCTAACAGCAGCCACTCCTGTTTCCTTGCAGGTGTCCTGACTCTGGAGTTCCAGCTTGGTAAGAGCGAGGGAGTGCTGACAGGTAAGGAGGAGATGGGGTGACAGAGAACCCGTCCCACTGATTAGTACTAACCACCTCATCCCCTGAACCCATCTGACCACTAGCCTCTTCAGGTGAGGCTCAGCAGGGGAGGGGGCAATGGTGGCCGCCCCTGCCTGCCCCAGAGGCAGTTGCCCCCAAAACTACTCTTGACCAGCTGTTTGTAACTACCAGCTTGTTTCCTCCCTTAAAGGTAAAAGCACCCCAAGGCAGAATGCATCCTCGCCAGATGGTCTCACATCAGCTGATCACTGCCACTGCCGCTCTCTACTATGTGCATCTTCTCAGATGTTGGAGTATGGGATTTGCCTCAGCCGTGGACTGAGGCAAAGCCCACATGTGTGTCTTTTTCTTGCAGGCATGTCCTGAGTATGTCTGCTCCTCCCCGCCCCGCCCCCAACCCTCTGCGAGTGACATGTGGATCCAGCCCAGGAAGCAATATCTCACCACAGTCTGCATCTCAGCCTCGCCCCTGGGAGCAAGAAGGAGGGCTGTGCGAAACGCCTTGGCTCCCTTTCCAGCCTAGAAACAAGGGCGCTTTTTCCAGTTTAATAAAACAAGTTGAAAAACAACAAACTTCTGTGTTTGCATGCCTGACTTTGTCCTTAGCTCCTCCCCCAACACCCCATCACACATTTCCACTCCCACATCCCTACAAATGTATCAAGCAGACCCCGTTCAGCCTCCCCGCTCCCTTCCTCCCCCCAATGTAAGTTCAGGTAGAGGGGTGGGAACTGAACCGTGGCCCATATATGTCTGCAGGGGGGGGGGCGGCACTGAGGACTTTCATTCTCTGATAGGCTGAGCAGCTGGCATCTGATAAGCCAGGAAGACAGGGTGCAGGTGGAAAGCTGCTGCCAGGGGGTGGGGGTTGTGTTTGCGGAGGCAGGGATGGGCTTGGCATGGGGAGGGTCTCTCAGTTCACTCTAGGGGCGCTTCTCTCCAGTACTGGGACATGGCTGTCAAGGTCCAGGCCCCGCTCTCGCTTTGTAGAGATGAAGTGATGTGTTCCCGTTGCGCGGCAGCAAGTCTGAGCGCGCATATCATTCCCCTAATTTCCGAACGGCTTCCTGGCCTCCCACATGGTTCCCAATGGGCGTTCCTGTCACTCATTGGCGGCCCCACCTCTCCCCACCCGCTTCTCCGGAACCTGGGGACTAATTAGGGTTGCCAGTCTCCAGGTGGTAGCTGGAGATCTCCCGGAAGTACAACTGCTCTCTAGGCAACAGAGATCAGCTCCCTACTGTCTGGCCCTACTTTTCGGGGCGGGGGGGGAGAAACCTTTTTCTTTTGGTGGTGACAGTGGAAGTGGGTATGTGCAGGCGCACTGAGCCGTGGCTACCGGCCTGGCCCTCATCAGAAATGGGGGCTGGACGGGCGAGGGCAGGGTGTTCGATCTGGACCTTCACTGTCACCTCTGTCCCCTCCCTGGCAGGCATGCCTGCCCTCTGATGGGGGCCTATTGGCGGCGGTGGTGGCAGCAGCAGTGGCGGGGATCGCAGCCTCCCCATTGGCTGCGCCGCCGCTGTTCTCTCACCTGGATGTGAGGGGCGGGGTGTGGCCATTGGCCGCTGCATTTCGCCTTGCCACGCTCGGACACTGGTGGGACTATCTTGCGAAAGTCATTAGGGTGCCATCCAGCGCCGCCCCATTTACACCGGCGCACGAGCGATGGCGCAGCTTGGGGGGGTTAGGATTGCACTGTTAATCAGCTTTATTTTTACTTTTACTGCAGTCTGAGCCCAAAATGTGAGGGAGACAATTTTGATAAAGCAGGGAATAAGAAAAATTAGAAGCATGTTGCAGGTCGAAGTGGGTGTTGAACTGCTTTGCTTCTTCCCAGGTAGTTTCTCTAGTATGAGTTAAGTCAGATCTTGGAAGCCTACTGGGAGAAAAACATCTGGAGAGAAGCAGTTCTAGGAAACAAATTACAGACTGGAGGAAAGTTGGGCAGTTCCACTCCTAGCTAATCATGCTGTGTTTTAACGTCCCACCACCCACCCTGCTTTACCAGAAATGAGCAGCAATATGATCCTGAGACACAGATTTTGTACCACTACACCTATTTTGTTCCCGAGAAACAGTACAAATTTCATTTGCAAAAAGAAAGCCACTACTAATCCATCAGAGAAAATACTTCCATCCCAATATGACATATATGACATGCTGCTTGCTACCCTCAAACACTTACCAGTACCTTTCAATGGACGGTACTATTTCTGTACAGGCCCGACCATTCCATTTAATTTGTAGGAAATACATCTGCTCAGGATCTCTGTGCATGTATGAGTGCATATAAGGGGTTCTGGATTTGCATGCTGAATTTTATAGGAAAGCAAAAATACTGTTAGGTGAAATACTACCTACCCATTCTGGAGTATGAAGAGCTTGCTGGTTAGATGCTGTTCCATAGTTGGGGAAAATAGTTTGCTGCACTTCTTCCAATACTAAAACAATATGAAAAAGATGTTGTAGTTAGTGATTATAGCCATCAACCTTTCTTCATTCGGGGGAGAAATCTTCCACTTTACATTCATCCCAGTTGAATTGTAATTTCATCCAGTAGTTAAAAAATTATATGCAGAAATAATAACACACATTAATCTATATCCATAGCCTATACCCCTTATCTTGGTCACCTTATGTATTTGGGCACTGCACTGGCAGAGGTCATTCTTTATTTATTCTTCAACTTCATTCTAATCCTGCTTTTCTTCCATCATGGAACTGAAGGCAGTGTAATACATTCCAGGAGGTATGTATCACATCTAGAACAGCTTAGCTTCAGCAAGGTATTATATCGTTTCCACCTACACTGCACAATTGCTGGCATAGTACATTGGAAAAACTGGTCATTTTTTCAAAGACTTATTTTTATAAGTTGTTTAATTGTTCATATCTCTAACTCAGTGGTACTCGTTTAGTGGTATGCAGAGAGTGACATTCACAATGACAAAAAGTCAATATCCACGTGACTACTATATACCCTGTGTCACCCCACAAAACACACACATAAAATAATAAAAGATATAAGTATTAAATATGCAACTATAACCCGGGCTGCATTCACCCGATTCGAGGCCCTTTACTTGCATCAGTAGCACAGGACCTGCAACTCACCCATCCTCCAGTCCTTCTGGCAGCAGCTGTTTCAAGATGGGAACCACCTGCCAACTGCAAGCTCCACTAGCCAATGGCCTTGCCCAATTTTTTTTTAAACATGGGATGGCTGCCACATTGGGGAATGGTGCTCAGAAGAGTCATGGGGAACATGACAAAAAGCCACATCTCATGCACCTGAGCCATAAGTATCATTAATCTAACTGTTCTGATCATTCAAAGATTTAGAAAATATCCATAGACCATTCAGACACAAGACCTTTCTATGCAATCACATTTTCACACATTCAATGTGGTTTTTATTCGTTTATTGTCGGAAATAATAGCAAGGAATAACAGAGAAGGCAGCCAATGAGATGGTATCTCCATATTTTTAAATGGGGTGAACTGGGTGCAAGAGCAGTGGGTGCTAAAATGGGCCAGAAGAGAGGGTAGAAGCAGATCCCTGGTGACAAGGTTAAGTCAAGAGCTAACAAAGCAAGCAATCTGAGAGCTCAGCTACAAGAGACGAATTACATGAGGACATGCACATGAAGGGAGGTGCAATGTTAGCAGGTAAGCTGAATTTTAAAAGAGATCAAAAGGCTTTGTCAATTTCTCCCCTCTACTGAGCCAGCAAAGATTGCTCCTCAGAGGGTTTGCTAATTTCCTCTTTACCTCCGGAAGGCTCTGTCAGTTTCACTTCCCCTTCTAGGGAAAGTGAGGACCATGGAAATGAGCAGTTTAAACACCAAGCCTTGCTTCATTTGACCCATGGGGGATTCCCCATGGGTCAGCTGGAGCAAGCTGAGGTGGTTTAAATGTGAAAGCACCCCTTAAATGTTAAAGTGGAACAGAGTGCTTTGCAACCCGGTGCAACTTGCTTCAGCTGGTTGGCAGGGGAGGAAGCTCCCCCACCTGTCAGCTGAAGCCAGCTCTGCCGGGAGTGCCTGATTCCATGCTGCTTGCAAGTGAGGGGCACTGAAACAAGTGCTTTAAACCCCGCGCCTTGCTTCAGCTGGCAGGCAGGGAAGTCCTAGGGAAGGCACAGACCAATGGACCTGGAGCCTTGTTTTCTGGTAACCTCCATGACTTCTCAGGCCATATGCTGTCTGGGATTGCAGGACACAGAGAGAGGGGGGGGGGAGAGGGAGAGAGACCCTGTTTGATATCAAACTGAGACATTAAGGTAAGGCTGCAGTAACAGAAAAGCTGACTCATTGAAAGGAAGGTAGCCAGGCTCTCCTGAGAATGTGGACTCTCCCTTGACAATAAGTTCTACACTTTGGCTTCTTGAGGGTCATCACAACTCAGGCCATGTTTTAAAGATTAGAGTTTGCTGGGCAATAATTTTCCAGGGCCATCAAGAAATCTGCTTTATAATCCAAAGTTCCCTAAGATAATTAATCACAAGGAAGGCTAGGACTTCAGCCATCTCCTGGCTTTTAAGTCAATCAAGCCGCAACTCAGTCTTTATCCAACAGGCCTGATCTGGCCACCTGTTAGGTAAACTAGTCGTGTCCATATTTGAAGTTCTCTCTGCCTTTCACTTCCCTAAAATCCAAACTTTCTAATAGGATTCAAAATTTCTAGCCTGGACCAAATCCCATCACAGCAGAGACACTGACTTCCTCTCAATGCCACTAGAAGTGTATAAAAGCCACCTATCAGTCCCCAAACTTTGGAAGCTGGTTTCTAGATCCTACCTGCTATCCCAGCCTCATGGTTGGCTTACTCTTGCTGAAATCATTTAGTCTCCCCTGGCCTTCCAATGGACAGCAACAAGCTTCCACTGCACTGGATCCTTTTTTCTATTCCTGATTCCTAGGCAGACTGGGGAAAGGTATATCTTTGCTCCCCATCTTTAATCTATGTCCCCTTATTTTCTAATTCACATTGACCCACACAGAGAGCTAGCATTCTCTTCTCTCTGCTAGTTAGAAGGACTAGACACTCACTTCTCTTCTGTCCTGTTCCCCATTTCCCCCCACATGTACAATTTAAGCTTAGAGGTAACTACCTCTGCAATTGGAATTGGAATAGTTTGGTTGATATTTTTGGGATGTTTCGAAATGTGCTATTTGCTTGTGCTTTGTTCAGTGTATTTACTTAGGATAAACCCCCTTTCTAAAATTGTACCCTATTCCCTCAATAAATTCTGTATTTCCTTTTAAACCTTTAAAATTTGTTTGTTGTCCTTTTCGTGATGAATCACAATCCTCACAGCCACCTCATTAGGTAAAGATCCCTCTGTTCCCACTTCCTGCACAAACAGGTAAGCTAATTCCCCGCACCAATCTGAAACTGCATGTTCATGTTTGCAGAGTTATGGTAACAGTTGAGTGGAACATGAGCAAAGTGAATATTCCCCCGCAGAGAAAAGATGCAAACCAAGGGAGCATGCACTTCAGTCGACCCCAGGATCTCTCGTTGGTATCAGCTTGGGTCTGATACCAAGTTTACATCTTTTAAAAGAGAAAATAGAACATATTACCTGAATGATTTTCTGAAGACTTATGTAAGAATAAATGGATAGCAAGCATGAGCAATGAAAAGCATTACTTTGGATTTTTTAAAAGTAGCATTTTCTAATAGCAGAAATGATTGACTTGCCTCCGGAGTGGCAACACGCACACACACACATATGCTCTCTCCAGGTAGATATAACTAGAGCAGCCAATTCTAAATTCTCCTGACCCCGATGTGAACATTACCCTGGCAATAAGGGCTTTGCCAAGAAGACTAACTGCATGGGTGCTTCATCAGATGGAAACACTGCCTTCAGGCTACGGCTATGAGGTGCTGTTGCTTCTTACTGCATTCCTGCAATTGTTTTATGGAAGGTTTGTAGCTATTTTCATGCAACCCCAAGCATCGAAAAATAAGCCCCTCTTCCACCATATAAACCATCCTATAATACAATCCCATGTCATGAAAAGGGGGGGGAACATTGTTTTATCTATGAAATTGTATATTTATTCATTCACTTCATTTATACTCCACCTTTCCCCCGCATGGGGACACAAAGTGGCTTACACCTTTCTCCTCTCTTCCATTTTATCCTGACAACAAGCATCCATGGTAGAATGGGGATTTGAACCTGGTTCTCCTAGATCCTCCCCTGACACTCTAACTATTGCACCACCCTATAAATAGGCCAAACCATGATAATGGGTTTAAAGTCAGGTTGGGATACCCAGACACCCAAGACCTTCCCCACATGCTAGGACCCTGGCGTTCAACAAGTATGGGGCAGCAGAGACGGACTGCTTTTGGTTTCAGTCAGGTACAATCTTCAGCAATATTCAGCATTCCAAGGTACATATAAATCAGACTTACCTTTCTTCACACTTTATCAGTTTTGCTGAATGTCTTTAATTAATAAATATTTTATAGTTTAACACAACACGTCCATTGCTGTGCCATTCCTATAATGCTCTGATTGGCTGGCTGTAACCACACTAGCATACTCTCTGCAAAAAGGTTGCTTTTGCTGACCTACAGGCAAATTTTCTGAAACCTTTTAGAATCTTATACGTACATAAAGTATTCCACATGGTCTTGGCAGCATTTACAATGCCGCTATGACAAGTGAAATGGGTTTAGGAGTGTTGCTGCGGGCTGTGGCAATCTATGTATCGCAAGGATATCTGCTTTCATTTTTTTATAAAATAGTTAGCTTGAAAAAATTTTCTTCCAGATGTGTAGCATGCTGTTTCCAGCATGCTGTTGTGATGGTGGTGATATTTACTCCAGGGAATGAAACAAGAAAATCTCTCAAGAAATTTTCCATCAACATGAAGCTCAGAAATATGTGAGTCATAAGTTAACTTAAATATTGGCCCAGTTGAGCAATCACAATTGGTTGACGCTTAAAACAAGAGTGGGGTTTGGCTCAAATGGAAGAATTGCAGCAAGACTTTTAAAAGCAAAACATTTTGAAAGCCAGATAATTTTTAGAAAATTATGCAAGGAAGAAAAACCTTCAGTGAACTCACTATACTATATAGTCAATGGATCTTAAAATGGATGTTTGAACTACAATGATATAACTACTGTGGCCGTTGTCACACGGCCATAAATTTAGCACCAAACTAGCACCATCTCCCACTGAATGCTCACCTTATTCCAGTTCTGTTGCGATTTCACCAATCTCTATGTCGTCCTCATCTGCTTCCATGTGAATGCCCTGGATTCACTGTGAACGCTTTGAAACGCCAAAGCGCTCACTTCCCCTTTCATCTGTCCCACCTAATGCTGATTATCCTGCCCCAGACTCCCACAAGCCCCAGCACGACCCGCAATTCAGCCTCAAAGTAATTTTTTTTAAAGGTAAGCCAGTGCTTTTGTGATATTCTGCCATGCAAGAACAACTGAAGCAGTTTACACCAATTGAGTACACTGACATTTCCTCTAAAATTTTAGTGCCAAGTAGCTGTTGATTCTCTGCTTCGCTGCCCATCTTGGACCCCCTTTTCTTCCCCCCCTTTTTTTAAACACACACACACACACACACACACACACACACACACACACACACACACACACAGAGTCGTCAAAAGATGGGAGAATCCGTTCTGATAACGATAACAGAGGAAACTATTTCTAGTGCAAAACTTTAAAAAAAATTTTTATTGGTGAGCATAATTTCAAGTATTATTTCAGTTCAACCCTATCTAATTTAATCTAACCTAATCCCCACCCTTTCCCCCCTCCTTGTTGACCTCCAACAGCTTTCCAACCCTTTACCTCCTTTATTACTTAACAAATTCTATATTAAACAATAAAACATCCCTACATAACATTCCTTACTCTAAGCCCAAATTTACTCTATACATACTATATTAGTTTTACTGATATTCCTTCCCAAAATGAATAGCATACTTATCAAATTAATTTTACTAATACTTCTTCCCGTTATTAACAACCTACTTATCATATCATATATTTAACCATAATCCAAATTTAATAATAATTGAATTAATATTCTAACTTAGTAACATTTATTACTCTAAATATTTTCATCTTCTCTTACATAACTATATGTATGCTATAACACTATTTCTAATATATCAATCCCACTTCTAAGTATCAGAACTAAATAAATTCTACCCCTCCTATACTTAACTATAATCCTAGCTTAGATTAATATAAACACACATTTCTTCTATTGGTAAAGTCACTTCTCTCTTCTGTTCGTAGTATCATAATTTAAAAGTTCTCAAACTGCCACAGTTCTCCTTTCACATCCCATTTTTTCTCCAAATATTGTTTCAGTTTCGCCCAGTCTGCCATAAATTGTTCTGGATCTTGGTCTTTAAGTTTTCTTGTCATTTTGTATTTCTAGTGCAAAACTGACTAAATAAGGGGCCGTGTGACAACGGCCTATATTTGCCTTTAGTGCTATCAAACTATTACATTTCAGGTTGCTAGCATTTTAAAAGTTCTGTGCTGAAAAGTTCTGTGAAGCTGGTATACACTTAGAGTAAGAGTGGTCTAATAAAAGACAGCTTTTTACTTCCTTTGATCCCACAAATAAATGTTTAGTAACTATAGCAATGGAGCATTTATATATGATGGGAGCAATGCCAGCAACACGAAACCTGTCAAAGCAATATAACATATGTACAAATCCTGTTCATTATTTCTAGGGCTCTTCATACCTTTATTTTCAGTTTGGAAGACAACTTACGAAACGCAATGCTAAGACCATAGTGTTTTATCATTTTATACAGATGCCTTCTTGCTTCTTTATTCAAGAACTAGAAGTGTAAATAGTGTAAAGGACCTAGGTTAAAAACATCACTGCAAATCATACAGTGTAGAGTTGTTGTTTTAAGGGTGGAAGTACACATTATTTGTAATGAGTCCAAATGAGTCCCGCGGGAACACAGCTTCAGGAAGGAAAGATTTAGAGCAGAAAAAATGACAGGGAGCAGCTGCTTTCCTTTTCTCCCACTCACAAATTTTCTACTACCCCCAAACCCATTTTCCATCCCTGACACGTTTACTGCTTTGGGAAGGGAATTTAAAGCGGGAAAGCGATAGATGAAGAGAAGTGGGCCCCTCCTCTCTGCCATGGTAGAGGGAGAATCTGAATCCGAGGCTTCTGTGTTCATCAGAGGATCAAACCACACGAGACAAAATACACTCGAATTACACTCAAATACTTGAGTAATTCGAGTGTATTTTGTCTCATGTGGTGAGACCCTGACTCTCCAGTCTTGAAATCACAATGGCTAAATAAGAAGGAATGGTCTGCTGCTTCTTAATCGGACATCTATTGTCTTCTGAGTACTTTTTAATAATTCCTTTACCTGTTGTCCTTACCTGGTAGTCGTTCCATGTAGTTTCGAGAAATTCTGCTGGTAGCAAACAATGCCTAGCAAAGGGATTTGCTTTTACTGGCTGAATTACAGGGTCACACCAAGTTCCGGGATCCCCTTCTCTGTTCTCATGGCAGGACTTGAGTAGAGACCTAGATATCCTATTCCTGGATATCAGGAGTTCAGAATATAAAAATACCAAAAAAATGAAAAAGCATAAAGTGACACTTTAAAAGTGTCAGTGTGGAGGGGAGAAGGGAATGAGGCACCAGTTGACAAATAGAGAAGGCAGGAGATTCCTTCTAAACCAATTTGTTGTGTAAATACACATACTCTCTGTGTAAAAAATCTTGAAGAACCTGCCAGACCAGATTAACATGGGCTAAACTGTTTTAAAAGTAACATGACACATATCTGCAAAAGAGGAACACATTGCTCAACCAGTAACAGTTACTGCAAACACTAAAGGCTTTTCAGAAGAATTCAGCATGATGATGAATGATATAGGTGGAGAATATTTACTGTAGACACTAAATGAAAGTGTCTTCTCTAATGCAAGTTTCTTACAATCATTTGAACCACATAAAATCAATTAGCAGCATACTCAAAGATGATGTATGCTTCTGTGTATGTATAAATATCTCATACATTGGCCGTTTCCACACTACTTACCTTCAATCAGAACGCCGTGACACGTTGCAAAAAAAATGTGGAAGATAGAGTTTTCTCGCACAAATTTTGTGCGACACTATCCTACGTGTGCCATGTCGGCCTCCCACCTTTGGGGTGGGGGGAGTGTTCTCCCCACTATTGGACCTTAATGTATTTGGTTAATTTATTTTATTGTTTATTGTATGTTGATTTTAGAATTATTGTTTTCTTGTTTTTATTGATTTTACCTGTTGTTCACTGCCCAGAGCCCTTGAGGATGGGCGGTTTATAAATTGAAATAACAACAACAACAACAACAACAAAGTATTTTCTCTAAGTTTTCAGATTGGTCAGTTAACAGATTTTTCCACCTCTGTGTGGAAGCAGTGCATATTACATATCCAATCTTTCCATGGACCCGCTGTAATATTATGCACCATCTCTCAAGGTGTAAAATGGGAACCAAAGCTACATTCCTCACAGTGATGATAAATGAAATAAAGGTACGGGAGCACCCCAGTGAGTCATCAAATCACCCTTCCATAAAATAGTATATAGATTACAATGCTTCCCACCCAAAAGTCTTTATTGAATATACATGATGGGGCTTCACTCCTCCCCCCTTTTCTTGTCCACTCTGGTGTTTCTAATTTGTAGGATCAGCCATATGTTGTAACAAACAAACACAAACAAGCAACCCTCATCATGATATTCCTCCATCAATCTTCCAAGCTGATTCTATATAGTGAGTGAATTTCATGTTAGATATGTTTTTAATTTGTGGTCCTTGATTAAGTATAAATTCAACCACATAGGGAAACATCATACAGCAGTTGCATGACTAATTTCCTGTCAAAACTGCTTTTATAAACATATCCTGAGGTAGCAGAATCATGGCCATCATTGGCCCCCAGAAAGAAATAAAGATCCTGTCATTGATACAAGTTGCAGGAACAAGTGTGCCTGGACTATGGATAGAAACATTTAAGGCTCTTTGTCTTATGTGTTTGTACGGCTGGCGAAAGAGGGCAGATTGTTATGGTTTGAGGAGAATATGCTAGCGAACAGTATCTCTGTCCCCCAACAGGCAAGCTGTAAATATGGAATAATTCATCATATTTCTCATGTGCCACATGCAACCTTTTTAAAAGGTAGTATATTCAGAAAAGTAAATCTCACAAAAAGAATGGTTCCATTTGTAAGTGAACTCAGGGGCATTACCATAGGAACTATCACACATTTCAGATCTGTTAAAATAGTTATGGGTCAGGAATCCACTGAATAATGTATCTGTAATATAGATCAACACTTTATAGAAGTTTCCCTGCCAGTGGATATACACAGAGGGAACAACTGCAGCCCAAAACAGATGAAACAGCTTTTCATTGTGCTATACAGCTTGGAATTAGCAGCTGGTATTAAGGAAACTTCTTTCTGCTTGGCTCTACAAAATACAAAAGAATCAATAACCCAACACAACTCCATCACAAACCCTTTATATATCTTGCTTAGGTTCACACACTGTAAAATCCATGGCTTGTTAAATTATATACATCCACTGTAGCTTCATACTCTGTGAGTGTAAAGAAAACCTTTAATCCCACTTTAAAATATACAGTTTATGGTACCAAGTACATTGTACTTTTTCTAGTTTTATACATAACTTGCTGACAATAAAAATAGTCCTTTTTATGCTGGCTCTCCCAGCACTGCATGTTTTCCTAATTACAAACAGACATCTCAACCCTTCAATCAACCAGGAAACAGCAGAAGAAAACAGAGAAAATGATACGTCTTGTGCTGTCAGCATGGTAGAAGAAACCTCATCTTTGGCATCTATTTACTTTCTCTACTTTGGAATTTCTCTGCAGATCAGAGTGGCGGAATCCCAAGACATCACTTCTCACTTTTGTTACAAATTCTTCAAGGCAAAATAATAGTGCTAAAAAGAAAGAAGGAGCCCAATGCTAATGTAAAGTATGAGAAAGCAACATGCAATGTGTACATGTTTCCTGCCGTTTCCTGGTGTGTTGAAAAAATGATCTATATATGTTTTAGACCGGTGGTCTTCAACTGTGTGTTGGAAGTAGCGTTGCCAATTTACCTGCTATGGAGGGTGATCACCTGCCTCTGCCTCCCAGCCCATTGCTGCTTGAATGAGAGGCAGCAGGAGACATCATCAATGCCACTTCCAGCCAAAATCCAGAAGTGACATCACTGATGCTGTAGAATTTTGGCAAAACCATAGAGATTGGAAAAATCCTAGAACATTAGAAATGGCTCTTCAAGATTTTTTCCCATGCCCTGCCCCAAAGTCTCCTGGCTGTTCCAGGCACATGCCTGGCAACCCTAGTTAAGACAGGTAGGATATGGAGCCCTGCCTGCTAGCCCAGAAGCTCTCTAGAGTCATTAGGTTTTTTGCTTTCTCTTTAAGTACTTGTTGGTAGCATGTATGTAAGCCGCCACTCCCTTGGTTTCCTGTCAGCACCCCTTGGCCATCCTGTTGGGCACACAGCAGGGACATCCCCCAGGCTTCAGAATAGGTGGAGGGGGATTGCTTCACCCTTGTTCTTCATCATGCCCCTGGGTAATAGCCCTTCTCACAACAAACCACACCCAAGTCTTCCTTCCCATCCTATTCTGGGTGCCTCTTTTAAGGCACTATCCATCCCCTTTCCTTCCTGAATCAGCCAATCCCTCCCCTCCTCCCTATCCCGGTCCTTCTCTCTGGTCCCAGGGAAAGCCAGACATTGGCCCTCTGCCAGTGCCCTTCAGCTCCTCCCCCAGGCTACTCCCTGGGATTGGGAACATGCCCTGCCCCTGCCCTGCCAGGTCTGTGGCTTTCCCCACACTGCCCAACCATCCTCCCAGACTGTACAGGCTGACCTGAGCACGTTCAGGCTCAGCTCTGCCTGCCCTTGCATCGATGATGGGCTCATCCTGGTGCTCACCCTCCTCCCAGGCTTGGCACTGAGGAAGTAGCTGCTGGAGCATGGCTCACCTGACCTGCCAGCCTCAGCACTGCTGTTCGTCCCCACCTCATGACAGCCCCTCCACTGCTTCTGACGCTGTCGCCATCTCTGCCGTCTCCTCTGGTGAGCGGTTCTTGGAGGCAGGGGGCTTGCAGGGGCACTACATCACTGCTGTGGACCCTTGTGATGGGGGAAGCATCATCTCCAAATCTGGGATGCCCAGCCATCCTGGACAGTGAATGTGTAGACAGCAGAACTGCCATACCTCTTGCCTTTCTTTGCACTTATAGGAGAACCCAAGTGATCTCATTTCAGTGTCTTCCTGCCCTTCTTTGCGCTTAGAGGAACAGTAGGATCTTGAGATGAGACCTTTCACTGGTCAAAAGGTTTCCCCTATGGATCTGATCCTTGGCTTGTTGCCACTATGGTATACCTCATAGTGTTTAACTTGGGTTTCTTCTTCCCACAGTTTCAAAGGTCAGGCCTATGGCCTGACCTTTGAAACAATGGGATCATAATTTTAGCTCCCTTTCTTCTTATCAGTTGACTTTGTTGTCATTTCACGACCTGTCAGATGCTTATGGCTCAGTGGGGTTATGGGTTTGGAAAAGCTGATGATCACAGCTTTTTATATGCCTATAGGATTGATTGCTGCCTGTTACAACAGGAGATAAGTCAAGTTTCATGCTGCGATGGAACATAGGGAGAGAGGCAGTCCCGTAGATATGATGGACCAAGGCCATGAAGAGATTTGTAGGTGATATCCAATACCTTGAATTGGGCTTGGTAACTGATAGGTAGCCGAAGAAGTGATTGTACAATGGGAGTAATATTCATGGTCTTCCTAGTTTCTGAGAGTAGCTGAATTGCAGGGTTCTGCACCAACTGGAGTCTGAGTTAACTTAGAGGGGAGACTTATGTACAGTGCATTACAGTAGTCAAGTCTCAATGTTACCATGGTGTGGATCCATGAATTTATAGCTTCCCTGGCAGCCCTGAGCCTCTCTCAAATACTGACAGGCCCCACACATGAAAGAGGTCACACCCTGGACTTAATATTATGCACTATGAAGGATAGTCTTGTTTCATTGTTGGAGATACAGGGTGAACCATGGTTTGACCATTATCTACCGACGGCAATGGTGAATATGGTCTCAACACTCCCCCCTCAAAAGAGGAACTCATATAAACAGTTAGCCCACAAATGTTCATGGGCCCTTCTAGATTCCAAAATTCCCTCGGGGATCTTAGGATTCCAAACACATGCCATAGAAGCATGGAATGTGAAGCTCCTCAAAGCTATTGACAACACTGCCCATCACCAACCTCTCCCTCCCTTGTCATGGAAGCCTGCCCTGTGGTTTCCCACGGAGCTGGGTGACCTAAATAAATAAATAAATTGCCCAAAGGACATCAAACAGTACTTTTACTCATTGAAACATATTGGAACATGCTGGAAAATTGGAGATTTAATTTTACTTGGAAACAGCTACACATCCCACAATTCCATGCTATCAGGACCAGATTAACACATTCCAAGGCTCTAAGTTTCCAAGGCCCATAACATGACAATATAGTAATTTAGTTATTTTTATTTTTGTATCTAGAGCTCCCTCACAATCTGACACCCTAAACTGTAATTTATTTAGCTTATGCATAAATCCAGCTCTGCGTGCTATCTTCAACTGGTAACTTGAATGGAATGAAAGCGGTTACATGACATGCTGTTGGCTGGCAAAAGGTTCAAGACAAAATAAAAAGGTATAACTAGTTTCTTGAACTGACTGCAATGAGATTCACCTTTGCGGTATAATGACTGCCAAAATAGGAGCTGTGAGGTTTTTTTTCCAGAGGATGCTGTTGGTATGAAGTAAATTCCCATCTGTGTGGCGATTTTAATTTACATATGTGCATACATGCTGTCAAGTCCCAATGGACTTATGGTGACACCAGCAAGGGGCTTTCAAGGCAAGTGAGAAGCGGAGGTGGTTTGCCAATGCCTTCCTCTGCAGAATTGTCCCTGGTGGTCTCCCATCCAAGCACTGACTCTGCTTAGCTTCTGAGATCTTACAAGATTGGTCTATAACATGTCACATTCCCTTCCTGATTTTAATATAACTCAAAAACTAGACTTTATGGCTGACTTGATGCAGCTGTAACATGAAATCATAGTTAGTTTAACTGTGGTTCACGGATGTCTCCACTCAGGCCTCTAACTAACTATAGTTAATTTGGCTTTCTTAAACCAGGATCTACAGCCAAGATCTGAAGCTGGTTTCTTGAACACTCTTACTGTTAACAATGGTTTCATGTTACACACAAACAGATGGTCCTGACTTAATCTTGGCTTTCCACTGCTCATATTCCCTGGACCAGAGGTCCATGGAAAGACTTGCTTAGAACTGCTCTTGAAATGCAAGATCTCTCACTAAAAGTATTTCATCTATGACCACCCTAAAAGCAGAGGGATGCTGGCATGCTCCATCCCAGGGGCAGCTCAAGGCATTTCCACAGTCCCCCCTTCTCTGGTGCCAGCCCTGGCATGGAGCTAATGCGTGTGGCAGAGCCATGAGGATCTGCATCTTCTCCCTCT
The DNA here is from genome assembly GCF_028583425.1 of Eublepharis macularius. Classification (NCBI taxonomy): domain Eukaryota; kingdom Metazoa; phylum Chordata; class Lepidosauria; order Squamata; family Eublepharidae; genus Eublepharis; species Eublepharis macularius. The sequence continues at coordinate 69,952,327 of NC_072798.1, forward strand.
TGCCCCTACCATGGTGCAGAATAGGCAATAAGGATGCCAGTTGTGGCCATGGGATGGAAACTGATAGGTGGGGAGGTCTTTTGGATACATGGGTATAGGGGGGAATTGTGTATATCTGGGTGGTTTGGGTGTGAGGAAAACAGTAATCTGAAAAGCTAGGAAGTTAAGAGGATTCCATGCTGACAGATTTCAGCTTCCCCACTTTTGATTCATTCATTGGAATTAATCAGTTAAAAACAAAACCTTCATTTTCAGAAGTAGTATGCCCCTGAGTGGAGGGGAAGGCAGCATGGTATAGCTGGATATCATCAGATCTTGGAAGCTAAGTAGGGTCAGTACTTTGATGGGAGACCACCAAGGAAGATGCTGCAGAGGAAGGCAATGGCAAACCACCTCTGCTTCTCACTCACCTTGAAAGCCTCAGAGGGGGTCACCATGTCAGTTGTGATTTGATGGCACTTCACGCTAACATGCCCCTAGGTACCAGCCTGCATGAACAAACAGCGGAAGAAAGCTATCCCTATCAATTCCAAAATCAGGTCCAAAATCTGGGCTAGATGGATCTTTAGTCTGATCTTGTAAATGAACTCCTACAAGGGTACAACAAATTTCTTAGTGCCTGGCAGTATGCAGACAGTGCAATCCTGTGCAGTTATTTTAGTGTACACCCACTGATACCAACGGGCTTGGAATGGAATAAATCTGTGCAGGACTGAGAAAGAGAGAGCGACAATGATTTCCATTATTACAATGGGTGGGGAAAAATCAACAGTCCTGGAAATGATTTCTGGCTGTTTCTGTGAGTTGCAACAGTTCTCCCCGTGGCCCTGTATCTGCAGTGTGTGTGTGAAATGGCCCTGAGCAAAAGGCAAATGTTCAATATAAAGGAAGCACTACTATACTTTTTAAAAGTGCAGCGCAGATGGATTTTCTTCTGTTTACTTTCTTGGCTCTTGCCTTTGCTTTGTATGCCAGCAAGTCACTCCAATTAGCATTCTAGCATGGACCTAGCACTGTAATATTGTGGCAGAAGAAGATGCCTATTAACCCTCGAGCCCTTCCCCTGTGCATATGCTCTGTTTAATATGTTTTGCTTGAGCCATAACTGAATTACCTTCTTGTCCATCTGCAATTATTCTTCAACAGAAATTTATTCTGCATTGCTGTTCAAGACAAGAGATGACTGAAATGTTCCATTTTAATAGGTAACTGGTTGTTAAACAGAGAGACAGGTCTGAAGAAAACAGTGAAGTTACTAAGACGGAACAGGCATTTTGAAGAACCAGAGCCTAACATATATCCATAAAACACAGATGCAAAACGTCTTGGTATGAAAATAAAATTGAAAAAGATGCTGGCATTGTGGAAAGGCCGCATGCAATATTAACTTGACATGTCCAGGCCCAAAACTGCCCATAATTATAAGTTTTATGGCAGAGCAAGAAAAAACAGCATCTTTCCTGAGGACAAAAAACTTACTGACAATTTACAGTTATTTTTGTTGAGCTACATACCACTTTCCTTTCTATAAGCCACTTTAGACCAAACATTTTTTCTCTGAAACTACTCCTACTGGAGTAAAAGGGATTATTCTGGAATAAGCGTGTTGTGAATTCTTGTTTCAGCAGGTCAATGGGCTTAGAAGGGTGTAACTTTCCTAAAGATGGCACAGTAAGTGTCCTAATGAAAGGAAATAGATATAATATAATGGTGTTGAGAGTCTGTAGTTTCTCACCAGGTGAATCAGTCTGCAAGATATAATAAAGTTCAGTTTTCTCTTCTGTGCTGTTCAACATCCACATCAGAGATTTTGCACATATCAGGCCCTTTAGGGTGTCCAGTATATCCCACAGGTCCTTTATGACACTACATACAATTCAGTCAGCTCATATTCAGGAACCGACTGTCAGGCCTGGCTAGGGGGTCCTCTCAGACTCTCCACTCCAGCAGACACAGCTGTATGAGTTTAAAGGTCTTTATTAGATATTTGCTCCCTAGAAGTACACTGTACATAGTAATTGCCTGGAATGCCAAAGCAAAGTCTTCCCAGAAAAGTTATACCCTCAGTCTCCTCCCCCCAGTTCAAATGACAGTCAGTTGAAGTTGGCGCAGAGCTGCGAAGCATGAAAGTCCTGGAAAAGATGCAGAGCCGAGTTTCTCAAGGTTGGTCGGTTCCCAGATGTTCAGTCTCAGCTGTACTGATAACACCGCTCAACCCAAACAAAGCGTAACAAAGACACAGTGAAGCAAGAAAGTAGCTACACTACTATCCATCCCACCCACCCCCCAAGTAGATGCACATTCACAGGTATGGCAGGCAGGCTGGCTTGCCTGTCTAACACCAACAAGCCAACTCCCTTCATAGGACAAAGAACTTGTAGGAACGCAAGGACCACATAATTTTTGTGCAAGGATCCCTCCCTCAACAGCCATTTGTGGCCCCAGGAATCTTTATTTCCAGGGTTCTGGGACACCCATGGAGTAATAATTATGTAGCTCAGGAGGGTGCAGCAGGGAGGGGGAAGAGGGATGAAATCTCACCTTTCATCCTCTTCCATCAGCAAATTTCTGCTCACACTAAAGGCAGAAGAGAATGATTTCACCTCTTCCTCCCAGCTGCTTTCCAATCCATGTGGCTATTACTCCATGCAGGTCCTGTGACCCCAGGAGTAAATTTTCCTGGAGTCAGGATTTGCTGCTGGGAGGTGGAGGGGAATGCTGGGAAGACTGGTGACTGTCAGTGCCTTCCACTGATGGATTGTGGGATCTAGTCCATAGTTTGATATCAAATAACATTGTGGTTCTGATACACAGTTCTTTGCAGAACCCAGTAAAATAGATTTAGGATTTCTTGGTATTTTAAGTCCTGTTATTTGATTGATTTCAAAAAAAGGTTTTTCAGAATACTTGAAGAACAGTACAAAGACACCATCTATGTAAAAAATGTGCTGAAATCTGTCTACATTTCTAACATTTGTTGGAAATTTATCCCCCCACCCCTATTTATCCTGACTTTTCCCTCAATGAGGACTCAAAGCAGCTTTGCTCTGCGAAATCCAGGTTTGAATCCTCACTCTGCCATGGAAGCTTGTTGCGTGATCTTGGTCCAGTCACATGCTCTAGCCTAACCTGCCTTACACGGTTGCTGAGAGGATAAAACCATTCCAAGTACCACTCTCAGAACAAAGACCCATCTCAAATGGCCAAAACATTGCCCATCACTCATCTTCTGGTATTTATCCCATACGGACTAAGAATTTGCAATTTTAAATTTGGATTATAAATAAAATAAGTCAATGGTAAGATGACTGGACTGATAGCACCATCACTGTACCAGTTCTCTTCAATTTCTTTCTCACATTAAAATTTCAATGACTGGGCTATTTCATGAGATCACTATATGAAAAATTATTGTTCTTGATACACAAAAGTACATAAGCAAGTGGTATCCTAAAGCTATCTTGCTCTAATCTGTACCAAGGTATTTTGCTTTTGGTGTGAATCCATTTGAAAAATGCTTTTATTCTCACAGTTTGAAAACATTTTGTTACATTCAGACAAAGTGTGCCTCTTTCCTAATTGGCTCTCTGTAGACTGAGTAACTCTAGGTTTTTCAGTTTGCCTATAAAACTGGAAACCAGCTTCAGCTTCGTGCTTTTTTAGCTCTTCAAAGCCTGTAGAGATATAACTATCTGTATGTTTTCAAACAAAAACAAGATTTTGAATAAGGCCATCATTATTATGCTAGCAGTTCTTCTAAACTAAGAAATTTGGTGTTGCAACCACACTTACATGTATGTCACTTTTTATCTCTATCCATAGGCCGTTCCCGCTCATCCTTACAGGCACAGCACACTCAGAGAATACTAGCAGCTTTACCCCAGGATTGCAGACATCTCCATTTGCAAAACAGTTGCAGGCTGTTTGGTGTCCATTTCTTCAGCACCTTTTCTGGGACCGCACTTTCCCATGGTCCCAGAAAAGGCGCTGAAAAAACAGAAACCAAACAGCCTGCAACCATTTTGCAAACGGAGATGTCTGCAATCCTAGGGAAAAGCCGCTAGCATTCCATGAGTGGGCTGTCCCTGTAAGGACGTTTGGAAATGACCATAGTCTAAAATAGTTGGTCTTAAAGCACTAATCAGGATCTTCAATTAACTGTATTACTTATAGGGCACGGGACGTCAAAAGGTAGCTCATATATTACTGGTCACTCACTGGCTGCTGCAGACTAGCGTTTACATTCCCTAGAAGATTCATTAAAAATTGTGAAAAGATCTGCCCCGTTTTTAAAAAAAAAAGTTATATTTCATATGATTTTTCTATGTGCTGCTTAGCTTCGTTTCTGGTGTTCTTCCTTGCCCATGTTCTTTTTCTAGGACAGAACAAAATTTGGTAACATGCTAGGCTGGGGGAGAGGGGCATAGATTAGGATATTATTCATTCATTAGTCAGAAGTTGCTCTCATCAAAGAAAAGACTAGCAACTCCTATTGTTGGGATTCTAGATTATTGCGAACTATAAGAACTTTAAGAATCCAAAATAATTCTTCAAAGTTCAATTTTTAATTTGTTAATCTTATATCCTAAAACTGTACTGTAGTGGTTGATACTTCTTAAACATATTTCATGGAATCCAAAGGATCTGTGTAAGACATAATATCATCAGCATCTTCAACGGGAATCCACATTTCTGGTGGTACTCTTCTTACAGGAGCCAGAAGTTCGATGCCAACAACAAATAGCAATGGCAATAAAGAACACTCTTGACAGATGACTCAAAAGAACTGAAAAGTTGTAGATTTAACTTATTTGCTCATAAAAATGCTCTAGAATTACTACATATGATTTTTATTACTGCAAGAAAAATATGACCTATATTAAATTTTTCAAGGTTTGAAACTGCAGTTCTAGATAACTGAAAGCTTCTTCTGAATTAATGAACATCAAAACTGTTTTTCTTTTCTTTTTTGACAACACAGAAGTTGCATCTGATATTATCTACTAATGGTCTCATAATAAAACCAGTTTTCTCATTAATCTTATTTAATTTGTTTGCTAGAATAGCTGTAACTTTTTTGTAATCAACACTGGAGGTCATGGAGGGGGGTGTTAGGGAGGAGGAAGTTGTGAATTTCCTGTACTGTGCAAGGAGTTGGACTAGATGACCCTGGAGGTCCCTTCCAACCCTATGATTCTATGATAGAACAATCATTTTAGTCTATAAGAAATGTGACTATTAGGTTTATTAATATTTTCACTTCATTCCAACATTCTGGAATGTAATGATTCTGAAGATTCTCATTAAAGTGTAGAAGAGAAGATGAATTTAGAACATCCAAAAAACTTCCTATTGTTGCCTGCTGAGAAGCCATCTGATCTCAGTGTTTTATTAAGTTTAACCTTGTGGCATGGACAAAAGTGCCTTCTCCTGAATCTGTCTCTGTCTCTCTCTCTTTCTGTCCCTCTCTTTCTGTATTAAGGTATTTCTAAGGCTTTTCTTTGCACCTTCTTAGGTTGGCAGCAATGAAGAACAGGGCCTTCTCCTCAGTGGCACCTTCATTTCAGACCTCTTTCCCTCAGAAATTCCATAGAGCTGATTTAATGATCTTTAGGAAGCATTAAAACTTCCCTATTAAACCAGGCCTTTGGAAATAGGAAGTTTATTTGTTATTGCACTGTTTTAAACATCCATTCTGTTATGTATTTTATTTTGATGCTAATATTTTACTATAATACTGACGATGGCAGTATTTTAAATTATTCTTATTATTTTCATTATTATCCATACGGGAGGCTATATGCAGAAAGGAAAGACAGAAATTTAAAAGACTGGATAAAAAACGAGAACCAGAAAGATTATAAATTTCTAGGAAAAATCTGGAGAACTGCAGTCAGAATAAGCTTCTTAATACACTTTTAATATGTACTTTGGCAATGGAACCATATAAAGACAGCCCAGTATTAAAAGTATAAAGATGATCTGAATCATTATTACAATTTATTTCTCCGTATTGCTATAGTAACAGAATACTTCAGAGTTCTTAATGAATTTATCTGGAAAGGGCTCCTGTGTTCTTGGAAAGAGTTAGTATTTGTTTTACAAATAACGAATAAGCAAAAAGAAAAGAAAGAGAAAGTGAGAGGAAGAATAAAGAATCCTTTGGTAGAATGATGAATTAGTCCCAGATACCAGGCAAGCTTTGGGCAATTCCTCCTTCTGTTTAAACTGCATGAACTCAGTATAACTTTGGATTTAATGAACTGAATGCTGGCAAGAATAAGGAGCTTTGGGCCTAGGCAACCTTGCAAATCAACAAGACATACTACATTTTAAAAACACTGGAAAGAAGTAGATGATTTTCACAAAGAATTTTAAAGACATTTTCTTTCAGAGTTGATCATAACAGTTCAAAAGGAGACACAAAAGACTGAGGAGAAATTTATACTCAACAGTCTGGTCAAATAAGATAATAAACAGGAAATAGTTCTGTATCTCACATCTACGTCCCTCCCTTCTCCCAAGAAGCTCAGGGTGGCGTACAACCTTACAACAATGCTGAAGTGTCATGAGAGTGACGGGCTAGCAAAAGATTCAACGAGGTTCAGGGCCAGACCAGCCTAACAGTTTTCGGCCTTTGGGAAAACTGTGACCCTGACCTGGATGGTCTAGTTCTAGCCTGATCATCAGCTCTCCAAAGCTAAGCAGGGTCAACCACCTCTGAATGTCTCTGGCCTTGAAAACCTTATGGAGTTGTCATAAGTTGGCTGCGACTTGACAGCACTTTCCACCACCAGGAGAACTATGACTTTGGGGCTCCCCCCATGCTCATTACAGAGAAAACACAGGCAGTGCTCTTTTGAAGTCCTGACACATTTGAACTGTATCTGCATACAAAGCCACGCCCCACAATGTGAAATAAATAACTCCGCTTCTGACGTTGTAATGCCCCGCTTTAAAATTGCAGTATCTGACACTTTCATTTATAAGAGATAACATATTAACGTACAGGCCTTTGTTTCCTCACTATCTGGTCAACTGCCTACTGTAACTTTCTGTTCTCTAGTTTTCATACCTCAAGTCTCTGACCTTTGTCAGATCTCTGATGTGACAACTGAAATCGTTCTCCTCATTCACAATGCACCAACACAGGCTTCCTGACTGCTCCTGGAGACAGCCCAAAGTACTCACCCTTGCCTTGCAAGTGCTGCCTGGCTTTACCCCCCTCACCCAATCATTCTGCTCTAATGTCATGGCATATTCCTCCAGCTCCATCACCTTAAGCCATCTGCAGATGTCTACTCTTTCAAACAATTCCACCCATTTATTCTCCTTTGCTGCTGCTTACACCTGGAACTCCATCTATATATACCTGCTGTTTTTTCCCCCTCTTCCAGACTCTTCTCAAACCCCACCTTTTCTCCTACCTCTCTGCTTTAGACAGAACCACTCAGGAAAGTAGTATTTACAGTAATAACAACAATAACAGTAATAACAACAACTTCAGAGAAGTGACAAAGCAAACAAATTATATGTTGATTATGTTGGAGAAGATTCTACACAAAAATCAGGAAATCAGCTTAACTCTGCAAATGGTCCTTACTTAACTGAAGATGTTCTGCTGCACTGAATATTGTGGGTGTCATATCTCGAGTCTATGAATGCTCAGAAGCACAGTAAAAAAGCCAACAATTGCTTGTACCGATACAAATGAATTTATATTGCAGCAACAGATCACAGTTCACGGTATTTTCACTTTAGTTCTTGAATAAATAAATAATTTAAGATGGTTTTAAATTTCTCTCCCACTGAAGCCAGAATTTATTACTCAAGCCACCAAAAAACAACAAAAATCCTGGGGTCTACAAGCTTTGAAAATAAAAATAAGTAGTAATGATTGTAATATTAAGTGTTTAAATAAAAAAAAAATACTTCCACTTGCTGAAAGGCTGGCATGTTGCATTTCTCATTCAAGCAGATCTTTAATTCATATTAGTAGGCGGTTTCTTTTATTTTATTGGGAATATTGACCAGGAAAAAATATTTCAGTTTAACACCAAATCATGTTTCTAATTTTAAAAACAGAGTCAATGGGATGGAAAAATAGATAGCATTAGTTCTGCTCAGCTTTTTGATTTTATTTGATTTTATTTAATGTAAAATAAATCTAAAACGTTTTGCAAAATGAGCAAGATTAAACCCACTCCATTCAACCTTTGACTGAAATCCTTTTATAAAATAAGATTTCATCCAAATTTGATTTTAAGGTGCACTAATACTATAATGAGTGTCATGTGGGGGCCAGAGTGTAAGACTAGGGCCTGGGAGACCTGAGCTCCAATCTCCACTCTGCCCTGAAGCTGACTGGGTGTAACTCCCTCTTAATCTAGCCTGTCTCTCTTGCCTGCCCTTGTGAGGATAGTAAGAGGAAGCAAGAACTTCCTAGAGTTTCTTGGAGGAAGGGCAAGACAAAAGTGTACTAGAAAAGTAGGTGACACAAGAGTACTGGTGGTGTGACTCCCAATTATCACTCACTCAAAAATAAGCAGACGTTTGAAATTTCAAATATAAGTTTGAAATTATTGCACATGGCAGGGTTGCCAGGTCCCCTGCCATGAAACTAGGGTGCTACTTTTCTTCTTTCACAAATGCATGAAACGCATGCTCCACAGGCGCCCTATGGCACCACTTCCAGTTTAAATTGGAAGTTATATTGTTTGGGACCCACAGACCACACACCCTTCCACCATGTGCTCCAGCCAGTCTTCCCACACCTCCCCCCTGACCGGCGACCTGAGCAGTGGGTGGGGGAGGTGAAGAGGGGAATGCCTCACTCCTGGGGGGGGCGGGGTTGGCATCCCTATTCTTGCAGCTGGGTGTCACACCTCACAGTTCCCTGGGTTACAATCTGCAGTGGAAGAGCTGAAAAACAGCACCCAAAGAGGCTCTTTAGCCACTAGGATAAGGGAAAGGCCAAGCTAGGCCTCAAGAACACAGGGCCAAAGATAGCCAGTATTAGCCTCCTCAGGGGTAAAACCTGCCTTAGGAGCAGTGACCTCCTAGGAATCAAAGCCTACTCAAGTGTAGGCCAGGAGAACCAGGGAATGGAAGTGGTAGGAGGAAGGAGAATAACAGGCCAGAGCAGCTGGCTGACAAAGGCAAGGAACTGGTCAGCTGGTAAAGCCTGGTACCTACCAGAGACCAGGTATTCCTGCCTGTGAGAGCAGCAGGTTACTTTCTTGAGACCTTTATCTCCTAAAGTCCAACTCTGTGGTAATGGTGCAGTGGTTAGAGGCAACAACTATAGACTCCTGGCAAGTGGGCCTGAGCCCTGAGCAGGGGCCGGTAGAGACAGTGAGGAATAACTGGACTTCCAAGCCATAAGGGGACATTTGAACTGAGGGCTATGCTTTCATGAACAAACTATGCAATAAAGCACAACTTGAGCAGTCCCCTGGTGTCTGCCTTTTAGAAAAGCTGGAGAAAGATGGAATTCCTGCAGCCCATCCAGGAACTTTATACTGGGCCCGGTTAAGGTATTTTGTTTCCCCAAATAGCCTCCTGTCAGCTTCTCCTGCCTGTCACTTTGTCACGGTCAGGGCTGGGGTTCCCACTTGGGAGGGCGCTGGGCTGAGCAGGAGGCAGAAAGCGAGAGTCCAAAACACACCGGGGTCAAGAGCCAGGGAGTCCATCCGTCAGGGGAGCAAGCAGAGGAGAGTCAGAAAGCTGAGCCGAGGTCTGAAAGCCGGGTCGTCAGTTGCACGCAGAGACAGGCAAGAGGTGGTCGAGGACGAAGCCGAGGTCAGGACACAGGAGGTCTATCCGAGCGAGGGCAGGGTACAAGGCAGGGGTGAAGCTTCCAGGAGCCGAGCTGCTGGGTGCAAGGAGTGGTGAACGACGTTGCTCCCACGCTGGGCTCTGCCCAGCATCTCCCTTATAAGCTCAGCGCAGCATAAGAGAACAAGGCTTAGGTGTTTCTCCTTCACTTGATTGCCCCGTCTCATCCTCGGCGTTCAGCTCCACCCATCGCTGCGCTTGCAGGCGCACACTCTCCCGTCGTTCCCAAACCGCTTCTTTTGCCCGAGCCTTCCGCCTCGCCGCTGGCTCACAAGGCTTGATTTTCTGAGGCGCCGATTGCTCCTCCTCCCTGCACGCCCCCTCCTCTTGCGCTGAGGGACCGGGTTGCGCTGAGGGGCCGGGTTGCACTGAAGGGCTGGGTTGCTGGTCGCCGGACGGCTCTTCAGGGACTGCGGGCGGGTCTCCCACGGGTTCTTCCAGCTCCTCAGAGGAGGAGGAAGGATTGTCAGTGGGTAGAGCGCCCAGCCGATGCGGGTCTCCGACACACCTGGTGGGAGCAAGTTCTGTCCCAGTGGTTCTGTCAAGACCTCAAGGGCTTGACTCAGACCTGACAGGTAGCAGCATGCCTCTGAGAAGTAGAGACAACACATAATCAGGGCCGGCGCATCCATTGAGGCAGGTCCGGCAGCTGCCTCGAGCGCTGAGGCACCTGGGGTGGTGATACGCACCATGGAGCTGGCAGTGGCAACACTGGCGGCTGAGCAGGAGGGATGGGAAGCCGCCTGCGCACCTCCCCAGCCGCCTGCCACGCCTGGCCTGAAGCTGCTGCAGCTTCCCAGCCCTCCCGTCCCATGCTGCCACCAGCACACACACCCCGCCGGGCGCAGCAACCACAGGCCAGGCACGGCAGGCATCCGGGGTGGCGCATGGAGCAACAGAGTGGGAGGACTGGGAGAACATATGCGTGCCTCCCCAGCCACCCACTGTGCCCAGCCAGGAGTGTGCATGGCAGTCTGAGCGGGCAGCCTCCCAGCCCTCCCGCCCAGCCGCCCTGCACCGCAGTCAGTGCACAGCTGCAGGCCAGGCACAGCAGGCAGCTGGGGCGGTGTGGGGCAACCGAGTGGGAGGGCTGGGAGGCCACCCGTGCACTGTCCCAGCCACCTGCCTCACCAATGGGGCTGGCTCGCAGCAGCATTCTGCATGATGTCACACACAGTGATGTCATCACACAGTCTGGGTGCACGTGCGCAGCAGCAAACCTGAATCTGCCCTCGGCCTCAGGCGCCAGAAACCCTGGCGCCAGTCCTGCACATAATGTACTTGGTACTAGAGGAAGTGGTACCTGGTGTGTGGTAAGGAAAGAATGAGAACAGAGAAAGAGGCAGAGACAATTTCCTTTTTGGAGTCCTTTTTAAAAATGAACTTCTATTGGAGTCTTTGTCAATTAGAGGACAGTGGAGTTTGAAATATCCATGGGAAGTACCAAGAGACCTTGGCATGGCTATCAATAGTGGAAGGGGGCAATGTAATCCTGCATAATTGCATTTCTCTTCCCATCCCTGCTTTTACTGATCTCCTCCATTCTTGCCCACAATTCTTTAGAAGTCTTTGCTGAAATACCTATACTTTTTCAGAATGGCAACAGGAACACAATCCTCTTGGGATACCAGACGTCCACCAATTGGTAGAAGCCCAGTGGTGACCTCAGTGTGGTGAACTAGTTAGAATGCTGGACTAGGAACTGGGAGACCTAAGTTCAAGCTTCCACTGTACCATGGAAGTTTGGCTGCTCACAGACCGTTAGCCTAGTAATCTTACAGCATTGTTGTGAAGATAAAATGGAGAAGAGAACAATGTAAGCATCTTTGGTCTGCACTAGGGAGAAAGACAGGGTAAGGAATCAGGAGCTTTGGTTTAGTGTGGAGCTAGATGATTTGACATCTAGGATGGTGTTAGCGGAGAGCCCAAACTGAATCTGACAGAGTGCTAAAGAGCTCACAGGGGCAACAAAGAAAGCCTACCCCACTGCTACCATTGCATCACCTAGTTTGCACCCGCGTCCATTGTTTAAGGTATCTTGACACTTGTTTTAGGTGGGCAGCTGGGTTGTTCTGCAGTAGAACAGCAGGACTGGAGTCCAGTGGCACCTTAGAGACCAATGAAGTTTTCAGGGTATGAGCTTCTGAGTCAGAGCCACTGACTGAAGAAGGGAGCTCAGACGCTCGAAAGCGGACATCCTGAAAACCTTGTTGGTTTCTAAGGTGTCACTGAACTCAAATCCTGCTTGTTGCTTCCAAAGTCTGAGCCTTTAAGTTCCCATGAACTGATGATTAGTTGTGACCCTTGTGCAAAAAAAAAAATGCTGAGAAAATCCATCATATACCCTCTGATTTGGATTCTTGCTGGAAAGAAGACACTAGAAATTCACAGTACATCATCTGGTCCATTTATGGGTTCATTTTAATCTGGTTACCACTATGGATGTTGACAAGATACTGGAATTTGTGAAGGTCACTACTTTTACACTGAAATCCTTGTCTTTCCTGGTTATTGAAATCATGTATGGATCACATCAATGATTCCCAGATGCCCACTATAAATTAATTATTGGCTCAGAGCACCTTTCCCTGTTGTCTAAAACCACCAGTCCTACTACATTGTTTATTTGATGTCTTTTGTGGCCTGACTGAATTGTTTTGTAATCTGTTTTGCGTCTCAATGAGAAATGCAATCTATACATTAAGTAATTAAAATAAATAAAATGGCCTCTGATACAGAAGATTTAATGACCCCTGCCTTAAGATATAATGGCACTGTGTTTTCTCTATAATTTTAAGGACTACAAATCTGTTTTACTTCTACAGAATGACTTCCTGACAATGCCAAGAAGATCTCAAATATATGAAAATCTGCAAGGAAGAATGTTGTTGATAGCATACAGCCTCCTCTTTATTCATCACATTTTATACCACCTAGAAACTCTTAAACATTGACTGACTGACTGACTGACTGATTGATTGACAGTCTGTCTTTCTCGCTGAGACCCAAAGTGGATTATACAAAGCAAGCCAATATGATCAACAGCTAGAACATTCAATGAACAAATACAATAAGGTATGGGGGGGGCATGAACCTTCTTTCATTGTTTTATCCACAGAACACCAACAGGTTAGGCTGAGACAGAATGATTGGCTGAAGATCACAAAAGAGCTTCAGGACAAAGTGGGAATTTGAACCAGAGTCTGTAATCCAACACCATAACCACTATACCACACTTGCCTCCTTCCAATCCATTCCTCAAACAGTAGCTCTTTTACTATGTTAATATAGCTCCATGCAAGCTGACTTACAGTCAGATCTTATGCCACAGCAGTGGCAGGTACAACAAATCATGGGGTGCAACATTAAGTTCCTAGAGTCAAAGTAAAGGAACAATTAATCCTCCTGCTCTATTTCTATAAACAGTCTTTGCCCCTTGCTAAAGCAGCCATGTGTATTCATATAATGGGAGAACATCACAGAAGTACTGCACATTGGTTGTATCTGGGAAGGTAGGATGAAAAGAACTATCAGAATTGCTATGTACGCCCATACCAATCTGCCTAGTCACCCACCCACCAAAAGTTTAAGTTACGGCTCATAAGGGAAAGCTATTTGTGCTGCTTGCTTCATGCAGGGTACCCCTTTATGGATTTCAGCAGAAAGCCTTTTTTTGAGCTGCAACAGCTGGGTGCAAGAGATACTATTTTCCATGGCTGCAAACTATTTAAATCAGTCTTTCTTATTTTAATGAGCTGTTCCCCCTCTGGAAAAAAGCATTAAGCAGTAGATTGGAATATATATTCACAGTTTAACAGTTTACAGATGGTTGTAATTCACCCACACCCTCAACCAGCCCAGAGTCTAAGTGCAATGCTTAACAAAAGGGAGAAAATGTTTTGATTAAAAACCACGAAACTTGGCCCAGCCCACAGTGAGCAAAATGAAACCAAACTCAGTTTCTGCTGGCTCTTGGTAGAGTTTGCTTCTTTTCTTTCTTTCACCTTTCTCAAAATTGTTAAATAGAATGTTTTCTATAGGAGCTGATCCAAAGCCTGATGATCCTAACTCATTGTCTCACTGACCTCTATTGGATTGTAATCAGGAGAAAAACTGTACTAGATTTACAAGTGCAATAAGTAAACAAGGCCAGATGTGATGACAGGTATGTAAGAAAAACGTTTTTCTCCCCTTTCCGTTGTCCTTTCATTGTCCTTTGTCAGGGGATTTGTTTCCGAAAGACCATTTAAGAAAAATGTACCTGCAGAGTATTCCATGTGCTTGAAGACTCATGGACACCATGGTGCCTAGCCTATTAGCATGCCAGGGATCTGTGGTGAGGGCACATGACATGCTGATGTGGTAATAGTGCATGCTTAGGAACTGCAAGTCTGTTCTAAACTCGAAAACAACCACATGAAACGACGTTCAGATAAGCTTTTCTTGCATACCCTCTATTTAAGAACCTATGTTGACAATTGCCAAGTCAACATTTAATGCAGGCAAACTGTAAGAGGAAATGACAGTTGCATATACAAATTGGCTGTCTCCATACCAGTGTAGACATTTGATCCATGCATATTGTAACTGGCAACAGACACACCTATACCTCTATTGAATTCTACCTTGTTACAGCTGGAAATAAAGATGGGAAATCATTCACCATTATCCCTTTGATGAATCAGGACAGTTCCTAATATGCAGTCTCCTGTGCTTGCATGCATCACTGACAAATATTACACACATCAGCTGTGTGTTGTCTCTGCCTTGTTTCTGTTAACAACTTAGGCAGAGGTAAAAGGCTTCATGACTGCAAGAAAGACTCATGTCAAATACACAGACAGGCCTACTGTGTGATTTATAAGAGGTAAGCGTCAGATTCATTTTGCAAAGCAGATGGAAGAGGCTTGGGGGAAATGAATTTTTTGCAAACAATTCCAACATATACCTTGACAATTTTTGAAATGTAATGTATACATAGGGATGGAAAATGTTTAAAACTGATATGAATCAGCATCAAATACTTGCATAGAGCTGTACAAATATTTCAGATTTCTAGCTATCAGCCTCAATTTTGTAGGTTTCTGGGCGATTGGGATTTTTCAATTCACGCTACTTTCACACGTAGCCTTGATGCAGTATCTGTTCAGGATTTTCTTTTCCAACACAACGCCTACCATTCTGAGAACCTGAGCGAAGACCTTTCTTAATGATGTATCTATTTATGAGAGTAGACAGGGTGAATAATAATTTAGCAGATTATTTTTATTAATTAATTTTTATTTCTCATTTCCTTCAAGGAACTCAGGACTGCATACATCATTCTCCCCTTCTCTATCTTATCCCAATTTGGACCAAGCCCCATGATGCACAGGGAACAGGAGCTTCCGTCTTTCCCTCCGTGCATTTCCCTATCAGAAATGGCTCTAGCAAGGGCCTGTTAGGTGCTCTGCGTGGACCGATGGGGTACATGAAGGTTTCTCCAATAGGATAAATACTACTATCCCAAGGCCACTTCAGGTCAGGAAAACAGCACTGGAGAGAAGGCATGCGTTCTTTCTTCCCTAAGCACTACAGTCCTGATCAGAATTGGGACCATTTCCTTGCAAGTTCAAATCTGATTGACAAGTCTTCGTGGCAGACCTGGACCCGACCCAAGGACTATGGATCATGTAGTTAGGTCTTCAGCCCAGCACCATAACCACTATAGAACATATTTTAATGCTGTTTTAATTGCCCATCACTGTGAACAAGTGAACAGGAGAAGCAGTTGATAAATTTTAAATATATGAACAAACAAACTAATTTTAAACCCCTCCTCTGTTTCTTCTCAAGATAGACAATTTAGAGCGCCAGCTAGTCTTTTTTCAGATAGAAATTCTTTTTCTTTATTCATCAAGTTTTCCTCTCTCTGCCCTTCAAAATTTCTTTGGCTATCCATCTAATTAAAGTGTGGTAAAAATGAGAATGCAAAACTGCTTCTTCTCCAGGCAGATGTCAGCAGTGAGGTCCAAGTCAGCCATTGTGGTTTGAGGACATACAAAGCACTGAGTCACAATGTGTCCATCTAACTAAGTATGGCCTCCTCTGAATGGCAGCGGCTCTCCAGGGTCCTGGGCAGGAAAAGTTCTTTCTCAACACCAGCCCCCTATTGCCAGAGACTGAACCTGGGAGACTGAATGTAAAGCCGCTACCTCTGCAGCGGCACTAAATCTCCCAAAGGAAACAAACCAGCGGACTTTTCTACCTATATTGGATCAATCGTTAATAAACTGTATCTTCTCCAGCTGGCCGTTTTTACATGCTTCCTCTGCACTGTTACATCCATTTCTGAAACAGAGCTGTTATAAGTAGTAAGGAAACCATCCAGCATTCCAGCGTTTCATTTTGTTTCTCTATTGCAAGCAATGGAGTAGGGCTTGCCACTAAGTCCCACTGTCTGAAACTTTAAGTGACTTTTCCTGGGTTGTGTCAATTATCAAACATCCTAGTGTCTTAAAATACACAGATGGTGTTCTGGGCAGAAAAGCACAGTGCTATCTAGCGTTTCCAAGACGTCCGTTGAAGAACCCCCATTTCCGCAGGCTTCATCGCTGGTGCTCTGACTCACATTGGTTTGGAAAAGAAACCGATCACTTTCCCTTCAAACTCCCCATATCAAGCCCCATTCTTTCCCAAGCAGAAAGACAACTTTCCACAGGGAAATCCCGCCCCCCGCATTCCATTCACAGCAGCAGCATTTGGACCCAGGAGACGCAATACTGGAGCTCCGTTAAGGACCTTTCCAGGCACAGCGCACTGCGAGGCAGTCAAACCTTCCGCTCAAAACAGAGCCTCCCAGCTTAGGAGGGGCAAAAGGGTGGGGAAACAAGGCTTAACCGAAGCGCAGAGGCTGGAACCCGCGGCAACCACCTCGCCTCCTGCAGGTTGGGGAACTTTTCAGGCAGGCGCCGCGCAATTTCCGCGCGCCGTCTCCGTCCCTCGCCCTCTTCTGGGCGCGCGCCCACCGCCCGCGTTTCCCTCCTCGTGCCTCCCCTCTCTCCTCACCAATTTCCCCATCCTCTTCGTCTCCCTCCCCTTCGTCGTCTTCGCCTTCTTGTTCCACCTCGAGTAGCACGTCCTGGTTCTCCACAGTCATCTTGCCAGAAGTTCTCTCGCTCCGGCGAGAGAGGCAGGGGGAGCAGCAGCAGCAGCGGCGGAGAAGTCGCAAGAAGGGAGTGAGCGGCGAGGCCACCAGCAGCCTGGCAGCGGAGCCGACTTCCGCGCACCGTCAAGAAAAGGGGGGGGGGGAAGTCCGCTCAAATCTGGCTGCACGAGCGGAGCTGGGAGGGGCCGGCGGGCATCTGCGGCGCAACAGGGCTGGGCTGGGCTGAAGCCTCCACCCTGCTGGCAAGCGGCCCTGGAGAGGCGGGAGAAGGAGAGCGGAGTTTCCTGCGCAGTTGCCCTAGAGACAAGGCCGTGTTGCGCGGACCGCTGTTCCCTCGGGGCATGAAGTGCCCGGCAAGTTACCTCAGGCAGGCTGCCAGGGGACAGGGTAAAAGCCGGAACGAGACGGAACGGGCACTAAAGAAATGCCAGTGCCACAAAAATGAGGGGGATGTGTTATTTTTTTCCCAATTTTTTTTATTAATGCATCACATATTATTACATTTCAATACAGTCACAGTTCTCCTATGATACATCTTTTACCCCTTTTGTAACCCTCCCCACCCTGCAAGGTGGCCATCCTATAACTACAAATTAAATTTTTAGCCACAAGCACATTTTTTCCAATTTTCCAAATTTAGTTGTATTGGCTTCTCCATTATATACCCATTGAAAATATACAGACCATTTCTCTTTTATCTCCTCCATTTTTCCATCCCATGCCTTATCTTTTTTTAAACATTCCAACATATCCGATTGAATATATTCATACAAGTAATCATTCCATCTTTCTAAGGTCCATTTTAACTTCTCCTTCCAACCATCTGCAATCACTGCATGTGCAGCTAGTAACATTGGTTTGAAAATATCCTGGTTTTGTTTCTCAATTCTAGTGTTTCCCAATACACCCATGAATAATATATCTACATCTATATTGAGGTTGACCTTACATACCAATGCTATTTTTCCCCGTACCTTTTCCCAAAAATCTATGACCTTTGGACACTCCCACCATAAGTGGTAGTACCACCCTTCTTTTGCATTGCAATGCCAGCAGTTAGGTTTCATCCCTTTAAGCATGTATGCCAATTGGGCAGGAGTTCTATACCACTTCATGATAATCTTTCTTTCAAGTTCTCTATACTTTTCTAGCTTAATTGCCTTCAAATTCACCATTAACTTATTAACCTCCTCAGAAGTTATTTGTTTTTCTTTATTCCATTTATTTTTTTGAGTTCTAAACGTAAACTCCTTATCCCTCAACAATTCAAGGTAAATTTTCCCTGCCAGCCCTTTCTTAATTCCATCCACATATAATGCGTGTTCTGTATTATTGTCTTCCCTTTTAATAGCTTCTTTATATTTATCTTGTTTAATTAAATGGTGTAACCCCATTAAATTTAACCAATATCTTTCCCCCAATTTTTGATTCAATTCCTGAAGTGGTAATAGATTCCCTTGACCATTATACATGTCCTTCACTCTAGTTATACCTTCCGCCTTAAGATCTTCCCAAAATTTCGGGTTCATCTCCTTCTCCCAGATATACTTAAATTGAGTCCATTTTGAGTTCTGTGGCATCATAGCCGTTTTCCACCTCTTCCAAGCAATCAAGGCTATTTTTCTTGGGCCCTTTGCTTGTCTTATCTCCTTTTGCAGATCTCTAGTAGCAGCCGCGACCCCCGGGGGCCCCCGGCCCGCCGAAGGCGGGGCGGGGGGCGTCGGGGGGAGCGGCGCAGCCGCGACCCCCGGGGGCCCCCGGCCCGCCGAAGGCGGGGCGGGGGGCGTCGGGGGGAGCGGCGCAGCCGCGACCCCCGGGGGCCCCCGGCCCGCCGAAGGCGGGGCGGGGGGCGTCGGGGGGAGCGGCGCAGCCGCGACCCCCGGGGGCCCCCGGCCCGCCGAAGGCGGGGCGGGGGGCGTCGGGGGGAGCGGCGCAGCCGCGACCCCCGGGGGCCCCCGGCCCGCCGAAGGCGGGGCGGGGGGCGTCGGGGGGAGCGGCGCAGCCGCGACCCCCGGGGGCCCCCGGCCCGCCGAAGGCGGGGCGGGGGGCGTCGGGGGGAGCGGCGCAGCCGCGACCCCCGGGGGCCCCCGGCCCGCCGAAGGCGGGGCGGGGGGCGTCGGGGGGAGCGGCGCAGCCGCGACCCCCGGGGGCCCCCGGCCCGCCGAAGGCGGGGCGGGGGGCGTCGGGGGGAGCGGCGCAGCCGCGACCCCCGGGGGCCCCCGGCCCGCCGAAGGCGGGGCGGGGGGCGTCGGGGGGGAGCGGCGCAGCCGCGACCCCCGGGGGCCCCCGGCCCGCCGAAGGCGGGGCGGGGGGCGTCGGGGGGAGCGGCGCAGCCGCGACCCCCGGGGGCCCCCGGCCCGCCGAAGGCGGGGCGGGGGGCGTCGGGGGGAGCGGCGCAGCCGCGACCCCCGGGGGCCCCCGGCCCGCCGAAGGCGGGGCGGGGGGCGTCGGGGGGAGCGGCGCAGCCGCGACCCCCGGGGGCCCCCGGCCCGCCGAAGGCGGGGCGGGGGGGCGTCGGGGGGAGCGGCGCAGCCGCGACCCCCGGGGGCCCCCGGCCCGCCGAAGGCGGGGCGGGGGGCGTCGGGGGGAGCGGCGCAGCCGCGACCCCCGGGGGCCCCCGGCCCGCCGAAGGCGGGGCGGGGGGCGTCGGGGGGAGCGGCGCAGCCGCGACCCCCGGGGGCCCCCGGCCCGCCGAAGGCGGGGCGGGGGGCGTCGGGGGGAGCGGCGCAGCCGCGACCCCCGGGGGCCCCCGGCCCGCCGAAGGCGGGGCGGGGGGCGTCGGGGGGAGCGGCGCAGCCGCGACCCCCGGGGGCCCCCGGCCCGCCGAAGGCGGGGCGGGGGGCGTCGGGGGGAGCGGCGCAGCCGCGACCCCCGGGGGCCCCCGGCCCGCCGAAGGCGGGGCGGGGGGCGTCGGGGGGAGCGGCGCAGCCGCGACCCCCGGGGGCCCCCGGCCCGCCGAAGGCGGGGCGGGGGGCGTCGGGGGGAGCGGCGCAGCCGCGACCCCCGGGGGCCCCCGGCCCGCCGAAGGCGGGGCGGGGGGCGTCGGGGGGAGCGGCGCAGCCGCGACCCCCGGGGGCCCCCGGCCCGCCGAAGGCGGGGCGGGGGGCGTCGGGGGGAGCGGCGCAGCCGCGACCCCCGGGGGCCCCCGGCCCGCCGAAGGCGGGGCGGGGGGCGTCGGGGGGAGCGGCGCAGCCGCGACCCCCGGGGGCCCCCGGCCCGCCGAAGGCGGGGCGGGGGGCGTCGGGGGGAGCGGCGCAGCCGCGACCCCCGGGGGCCCCCGGCCCGCCGAAGGCGGGGCGGGGGGCGTCGGGGGGAGCGGCGCAGCCGCGACCCCCGGGGGCCCCCGGCCCGCCGAAGGCGGGGCGGGGGGCGTCGGGGGGAGCGGCGCAGCCGCGACCCCCGGGGGCCCCCGGCCCGCCGAAGGCGGGGCGGGGGGCGTCGGGGGGAGCGGCGCAGCCGCGACCCCCGGGGGCCCCCGGCCCGCCGAAGGCGGGGCGGGGGGCGTCGGGGGGAGCGGCGCAGCCGCGACCCCCGGGGGCCCCCGGCCCGCCGAAGGCGGGGCGGGGGGCGTCGGGGGGAGCGGCGCAGCCGCGACCCCCGGGGGCCCCCGGCCCGCCGAAGGCGGGGCGGGGGGCGTCGGGGGGAGCGGCGCAGCCGCGACCCCCGGGGGCCCCCGGCCCGCCGAAGGCGGGGCGGGGGGCGTCGGGGGGAGCGGCGCAGCCGCGACCCCCGGGGGCCCCCGGCCCGCCGAAGGCGGGGCGGGGGGCGTCGGGGGGAGCGGCGCAGCCGCGACCCCCGGGGGCCCGGCTGTCTTTGTCTTTGTCTTTGTCTTTGTCTTTGTCTTTGTCTTTGTCTTTGTCTTTGTCTTTGTCTTTGTCTTTGTCTTTGTCTTTGTCTTTGTCTTTGTCTTTGTCTTTGTCTTTGTCTTTGTCTTTGTCTTTGTCTTTGTCTTTGTCTTTGTCTTTGTCTTTGTCTTTGTCTTTGTCTTTGTCTTTGTCTTTGTCTTTGTCTTTGTCTTTGTCTTTGTCTTTGTCTTTGTCTTTGTCTTTGTCTTTGTCTTTGTCTTTGTCTTTGTCTTTGTCTTTGTCTTTGTCTTTGTCTTTGTCTTTGTCTTTGTCTTTGTCTTTGTCTTTGTCTTTGTCTTTGTCTTTGTCTTTGTCTTTGTCTTTGTCTTTGTCTTTGTCTTTGTCTTTGTCTTTGTCTTTGTCTTTGTCTTTGTCTTTGTCTTTGTCTTTGTCTTTGTCTTTGTCTTTGTCTTTGTCTTTGTCTTTGTCTTTGTCTTTGTCTTTGTCTTTGTCTTTGTCTTTGTCTTTGTCTTTGTCTTTGTCTTTGTCTTTGTCTTTGTCTTTGTCTTTGTCTTTGTCTTTGTCTTTGTCTTTGTCTTTGTCTTTGTCTTTGTCTTTGTCTTTGTCTTTGTCTTTGTCTTTGTCTTTGTCTTCGTCTTCGTCTTCGTCTTCGTCTTCGTCTTCGTCTTCGTCTTCGTCTTCGTCTTCGTCTTCGTCTTCGTCTTCGTCTTCGTCTTCGTCTTCGTCTTCGTCTTCGTCTTCGTCTTCGTCTTCGTCTTCGTCTTCGTCTTCGTCTTCGTCTTCGTCTTCGTCTTCGTCTTCGTCTTCGTCTTCGTCTTCGTCTTCGTCTTCGTCTTCGTCTTCGTCTTCGTCTTCGTCTTCGTCTTCGTCTTCGTCTTCGTCTTCGTCTTCGTCTTCGTCTTCGTCTTCGTCTTCGTCTTCGTCTTCGTCTTCGTCTTCGTCTTCGTCTTCGTCTTCGTCTTCGTCTTCGTCTTCGTCTTCGTCTTCGTCTTCGTCTTCGTCTTCGTCTTCGTCTTCGTCTTCGTCTTCGTCTTCGTCTTCGTCTTCGTCTTCGTCTTCGTCTTCGTCTTCGTCTTCGTCTTCGTCTTCGTCTTCGTCTTCGTCTTCGTCTTCGTCTTCGTCTTCGTCTTCGTCTTCGTCTTCGTCTTCGTCTTCGTCTTCGTCTTCGTCTTCGTCTTCGTCTTCGTCTTCGTCTTCGTCTTCATGGGGAAGGGGAAGGGGAAGGGGAAGGGGAAGGGGAAGGGGAAGGGGAAGGGGAAGGGGAATTTTATTTTTGGCAACCTCTTCTACATGCAAAACTTTTTGGGTACAAAGTTGTAATGTTATAAAATGGTAAACATTTCATAAAATTGTAATTTTACTAACAATCCAACTCAAATAAGTTTATACATAATTCAAACAGTATTGCTTCTATAATCATATTAGGCATAAATATTAAACATAACTTTTAAACATTAAGTAAAAAGTATTAAATACTCGGTAGAGATGGGTTGAAGGTTTTATCTTAAATCCTGAGCAGCTTGATACCTTCAAGTGAGAACTGAAAACACGTTTCTCTGTTTTAGAGAAACTGCTTTTCAGTACAAAATAAACGGGATGTATGTTTTTGTTGCACTCTCCCAACCAGGAGACAGACTCCTCCTAACAGTTTAATGGCTTCTTTCATTTGCCTATCCTCCTCACTTGGCTTGCCTTTGCCTCAGTTGCCCCATCAGTGATCCCTCTTGATCAGAGACACCAGCCACAGATGACCAATGATGAGGCAAGTGAGGCAAAGACGAGCCGAGGGAGACAGGCAGCAATAGTCCTTGGCTTCACTGTGGTGCTGCCTCCTGCTGCTGGCTTGTACTTGCATATTAGCCCATTATCTGTTGGATCTCCTCCAGATGAGGCAGTGTTGATGGAAGAGGGATGGGACCAATGGTGAAGAACCATTTTCCATGGCTTCTTTGGCAACCCTGTCCACCCCCGTTGCCACGTCATAAAGATGATCCATTCCAGTCTGATTGTTGCCCTCATCATGGCAGACTAAGATCATTTGTTGCCCTGATGAACGCCCTACACTGATCCTCCTATTTGGAAACTGCATCCTTGTTTGTTTTCCTGTACTTCTTAGTGCCTTTTGATATCATTGACAATGCCATCCTGAGGCGGGGCGGGGGGCGTTGGGGGGCGCGGCGCAGCCGCGCCCCCCGGGGCCCCGGTTGTCCTTGTCCTTGTCCTTGTCCTTGTCCTTGTCCGGGGATGGGGATGGGGACGGGGACGGGGACGAGGATGGGGAATTTTATTTTTGGCAACCTCTTCTACATGCAAAACTTTTTGGGTACAAAGTTGTAATGTTATAAAATGGTAAAAATTTCATAAAATTGTAATTTTACTAACAATCCAACTCAAATAAGTTTATACATAATTCAAACAGTATTGCTTCTATAATCATATTAGGCATAAATATTAAACATAACTTTTAAACATTAAGTAAAAAGTATTAAATACTCGGTAGAGATGGGTTGAAGGTTTTATCTTAAATCCTGAGCAGCTTGAAACCTTCAAGTGAGAACTGAAAACACGTTTCTCTTTTTTAGAGAAACTGCTTTTCAGTACAAAATAAACGGGATGTATGTTTTTGTTGTACTCTCCCAACCAGGAGACAGATTCCTCCTAAGAGTTTAATGGCTTCTTTCATTAACAAATGCTAGTCGTTTTCATTACGTGAGGTATCAAAATATAAATGTTTATATAAATAAAACATAGAAAAATAGAACAGATGAACACGACAAGAATTAAGTTTCCTAACATTTCTTAATGAAATCTAACTCAGTCAGATTAACGATGAAATGCATTCAAGTTACTGTAGCACATATTACAAGGGTAAGTTTCCTGCCTAGATCTTCATGCGATTTCTTTTGGCCAAAACCCTGATCTGCTATTTGGATTACCATTTTTATATATTATCTTATGCAGAAATCTAAGATCTAAGATCTATGATCTAAGATCTACCACTATGCCCAGCTGCAAGATAAGAGAGATGGATAGTAAAAATGACAAGAAAAGTTACATGACCAGATCATCCTTGGTCTCTGCTAACAATTACAGAACATGTATCTGATACTGTTCACTATTTTTAATTGGCTGTCAAAGATAAAGCACCAGTTATACACCATACTAGAAAAAGAACTACAGTGATGTTCATACAGCGTTATTTAGAATGCATATGTTTCACGAAGTATGTGTTCTAAACCATAATCAGCAGTCTACTGGTTTGAATCCCACTACTGACATGAGCTCAGTAGGTGGCCTTGGGTCAGCCACTCCTCTCAGCCCCAGCTCCATTGTGGGGATAAGAATAACACTAACTTGTTCACTGCTCTGGGTGAGGCCCTAATATGTGTAGAAGAGCGGTATATAAGCACAGTTATTATTATTATTTATATTTCCATGACACCATCCCTTGACCTGTGAAATTAAGTATTTTGATAAATATGAAAGTGATACAAAATATAAATGCATTGCATAATGTGTGAGTGTACATATACAAACTTTAAAAATTGTATTGGATAATACCGCAAAGCATGATTACTGAGAAAGCTGCTTTCACTGCTTTCAGTGTGGAGAGCTGCTTGTAGATCAAAACAACCTGACGAGCTGTCTTCATGCAGAGTACACTTGATTCTCTTGGCTTTCAATTCTGCTTTCGTTCAGCATGGGTAAATCAATGTGTCAGCAGTAAACATTTGTATCGCTCCTCTCTGAATGACCTTTTAAATTTTACTGCCTATCGTGTCAAAGCAATTAAAATTAACAATACAGTTACTAAGCTGCTAAGATCAATTAATGGCTCTTAGGCTTTATCTATTGATCTAGTGACATCTTCAAAACCCACTGGTAACAGACTATACATACTTCTCTTCTATCCACAATATATACACAAGGATTGATTACATATTCTTATCTCCTAAATTAATTAGTCAAACTCTTACATCAAGGATTGGTGACAAGTTGTGGACAGACTATGCTTGGACAGA
The DNA here is from genome assembly GCF_028583425.1 of Eublepharis macularius. NCBI lineage: Eukaryota > Metazoa > Chordata > Lepidosauria > Squamata > Eublepharidae > Eublepharis > Eublepharis macularius. The sequence continues at coordinate 69,977,139 of NC_072798.1, forward strand.
ATGTACACTGAGAATAAATGACATCAAACAAATTGGAAACTAAATAAATTTCTTCTGAAGTCTCTTTAGAAATTAAACAATAGAAACAAACTATGTGGCATTCTTCAAATCCACGTGTAGGATGCTATGGAAGTGGTACTTAGAGGGAAATTAATCTCCGTTGCCTCCTGTCATGAAGAGCAAAAAGAAAACATTAGAAATGAAATGATATCTAGAATAAGAAAACTAGAAGATGAACACAAAAAAGGCCACCCAATCTATAAACTTGCTTGCATGAAAATTAGAGGAAAAAACCTCCTCACATTCTATACAAGCTATTAAAGGCACCCAGGAAAAACTCAAACTAATTCTGTAAAATTAGCCGATGTATTTGCTGAATACTACCAAACCATTTGTACATCAGACAATCCTGACACTAATCATATTTTAAATTATTTATCATCACAGGAAATTTGGAAAAAAACCTCACAAGGACATAAACAATATCTGGACCAACCAGTCACAACAGAAGATGTTACAGTCACTATCAAATCCTTGAAAAAAATAACAAAGCTTCAGACAGGGATGGATTCCCTGCCAAATTTTTACAAAAAATTACATTCACCTACTTTCAACTCCACTAACTGCCACATGCAACTCTGTTATGTTAGGAGGTAGCATCCCTCTATCTTGGTCAGAGGCTGAAATAGTAGTTACTCCGAAAAAGGACAACCATATTACAAATACTAAATCTTCTCAACCAATACCCTTACTGAATCAAGACCAAAAGATCTTTACAAGCATATTTGCCAAAACATTGTCTAAATTTAAATAACCAACTACATTCACCTTGACCAGACAATACACGTAACACTTTAACTATAATTAATTTCTGTGAAGCATACAAAACCCCTGCATTACTTCTGGCCTTTGATATAGAGAAGGCATTTGATTAAGTGGAAATACCATATCTAAAACTTTTACTTCAAAAAATGGGTTTTGGCGACCAATTCTAAAATGCCATTAATGCTCTTTATCTTTCTCCAAAAGCTACAGTTAGGACTAACAATGTACATTCAATAGATATCCATATAGCAAGGGGAACTAGACAAGGCTGTCCCCTTTCCCCATTTCTGTTTGCCATCACTATAGACAAGGCCAATGCTACCATTAGACCAACTAGGCAGCCGCCTTGGGCACAGACCTCAAGAGGGGCATAGTTTTAAACAGATTACTTTCTTGAAAAAAATGCAACTGAGAAAACCTATTGAGCACCCCCTAAATGGTCCTGTCCACAGACATCAAGCAGCTCAAAAGCTCACCGTAACTTTTTTATTTATTTAATTATTTATTTGATGTATACCCTGCCCTCCTCACAGATGGGCTAAGGGTGGCTAACAACATTAAAAAATACATTAAAATCACAGAAACATAAAATCAATCATTTTTTTAAAAAAATAATTAAAATAGTCCAGGAGCAGGCTACTTAAACAAATATTGGGAGTCCGTATACAGGCATGGCAGATGGCTGAGGGCAGCTCCGGAAGAAATGGTGGTCTTAGATGGAAGAAGAAGGACACTCGCTGGCACTCAGCCAAAGGCCCAGCAGAACATCTCCGTTTTACAAGCCCTGCAAAACTGTAACAGGTCCCACAGGGCCCAGATCTCCAGCGGGAGAGCATTCCACCAGGCCAGGGCCAGGGCAGAAAAAGCCCTCGCCCTGGTTGAGGCCAGATGGATGTCCTTTGGGCCAGGGACCACCAGGAGTTGCTTGTCTGCAGAGCGCAACACCCTGCAGGGGACGTAATGGAAGAGGCGGTCCCGCAGGTATGGAGGTCCCAGTCCATGAAGGGCTTTAAATACCAAGGTTAACACCTTGAACCAGATCTGGAACTCCACTGGAAGCCAGTGCAGCTGGCACAGCACATGATGAATGTGCGCTTGGATGGGCGTTCCGGTAAGGATGCGTGCCGCTGCATCCTGGATCAGCTGTAACTTCCGGGTCAGACCCAAGGGCAGTCCAGGATAGAGTGAGTTGCAGTAGTCTAGCCTGGAGGTGACCGTTGCATGGATTACTGTGGCCAGGTCCTGTGGTGAAAGATAGGGCGCCAGTTGCCTGCCCTGTCGAAGATGAAAAAAGGCAGACCTGGCAACAGTCATGACCTCGGCCTCCATTGAAAGTGTAGCATCCAAGGTCACACCCAGACTCCTCACCATCAGGGAAGGTTTCAATTGTACCCCATCAACAGCTGGGAGCCGGTTCCCAGCTCGATTGCCCCATGATGCAGACACAGAACCTCTGTCTTCAGGGGATTCAATTTCAGGCGACTCTGATGTAACCATACCGCCACAGCCTCAAGACCCTTGACCAAGGAATCCAAAGCAAGATCGGACTGGCCATCTGTAATGATTCCAAGTAAATGTGTGCATGTATCTTTAAATGCTTGATGAGATAGGTGAAGAGTGGGGGGTGAAGGAGATGGATGAGTGAGTGATATGTGTCAGGCTATGGCATTCCAGACTTGATAGTCTGTTTCACTCCCTTCTGCAAGAAGACGAGGTCTTTTGATTTCAAAAGGTTTATTGTGAAAGACAGCATTCAAGCTCAGATGTGCATATTCCAGGATTAGAGATCCTGGCCGAGCAAAGCGTTGCTAGGAATGAATCATAGAGCAAAGGTTGTTACATTTCACACTCCCGGAGCCCAGCCTCCCCCCCCCCCCCCGAGTTCATACAGCAAAACTTCTCAGAGGTGCGCTGAGCTGGCCAAGGTCGAAACAGCAGATAAGACAGGATCCTTTCCCATGGAATCGGCTCCTTGCAGGTGTTGCCTGGAGGGAAAGAAGTCTAAACACTACACGATTAAATATGGCGTTACTTAGGTTAAAACAGTTTCTGACAATATGATTGGTTGAGGACTGAGAGGGTGGGTGGAGTGAATGCAGTTTGAGACTGAGAGTAGAGAGAAAATTTTTAGTCAGAAGAAAGCAGGCTAGCTGTGTGCTGCCTGAATATGTTGAAGTGTTTATGAGAGAAATATAACCTGTGTGGAACCTGAACTGAGCATGTTTGTGAAAGGACACTCAGTCAGGGAAAGAGAGGCCAGCTGTGTGAATGAGAGTAAATGAAGTAACTTTAAGAACCAAGAACTACGTTTATGAAACCGATACGCTTCTCGAATAAATAAAAGCTTATTTTTGTTTTGCTATATCCCAGTGTAGCTGTCATTGCTATATCCCATTCCTATCTTCAGGGCCATATAGAGCCACGAAGGAGCCTGACGCTTAGGAACGTTACCAAAGGGAAAATTTAAATAAAATATCTTGGAATAAAATATTCCGGGTGGCAGCAGACTACCCAGAGGGTTAAGGGATAGATTAAAAGAAAAATCTACCCTAAAGAAAGTAAAGGTCATAACACCATCCATCAGCAGATAGAGCTGAGTGTCATCCGCATACCAGTGACAACCTAGCCCAAAGCTGCGGGCTGACGGGGCAAGGGGGCACATATAGATGTTAAATAGCATCGGGGAAAGAATCGCCCCCTGAGGGATGCCACATACCAAAGAATGGTAAGCAGACATCTGTTCCCTGAGTGCCACCCTCTGTCCTAGATTGTGAAGGAAGGAGTTCAGCCATTGCAGGGCTGTTCCACGAATCCCCACATCAGCAAGGCAATGGGTCAGAAGATTATGATTGACCATGTCAAATGCTGCTGTAAGATCTAAAAGTATCAGCAGTGCCGACCCACTCCGGTCCAGGTGTCGCCGCAGATCATCTGTGAGGGCAACCAGAGCCGTCTCTGTACCATGGCCAGGCCTGAAGCTGGACTGGAATGGATCCAGGTTAGAGGCATCACCCAGGTATACCTGCAGCTGTTCCGCTACCGCCCTCTCAATTACTCAAAGTTATCTCAGAAGTCTCAGTCAACTTGAGAGGAACAATCCTTAGTGAAACTACTCCTTTTTAGCTCTCCAGAGAGACAGCTAAAAAGAAGAAAGCAAACAAATTAAGTAACTGCAGACAAAAGTATCTCCTTTTCAAGTACAACACAATTCTCTCTCTCATTGTCTCACAGCAAACATGAGAAGGGGGTGGCAGTAGAAGACACTCTGTTGTGCCAGCCAGGAAAAAGGTGGGGAAATAGCTTCCAATGCTAGAAAAAGAAACTTTTCAGCAACTTGAGGAAGCCAAGCAAGAAGTGAGAAGGAAAACAGAAGGGAAAAGGTGGGAAACTGCCTCCAGAGCTAAGGAAAAAACCCACTTCTTAGAGCAAACTGTATCCCAGCAACACCAAGAGAAGAGGCAGAGTGGAAAACACTAAAATCTTCACAGCTATTCAGCTGTGTCTGGAAAGAAATGGGCAGAAAGTCAGCTTCATGGCTGCAATAAAAGGGAGGAAAGTAGGGAAATTCTGCTGTAGCAATGCGCATAGCATACTTGCTGCAGAGGAACAAGTGCAGGGAAAAATACCTCTGCACTAGAACCGACAACTATATAGCCAAGCTTTTAAGGTTTCCTCAAAATCTGAAAATCCTTTAAAGAGTTATGATGACCTCGTCCAATCCTTGAGGCCACTTTTGGTAGGTGCTCGAGAGGGAAAACTGGTCAAGACCAATTTGTCATCTAAACCTTGGTTTGATCAAAGCTGTATTTGTGCTAAAAATGCTTTAATCTATGCCTATAAGCTAGCACTGAGAGCTGATGAAAAGACCAGACAAGATGCATATCGTTCTCTTTCATTTTTAAAAAAGAAGTATAAATCACTGGTTGCCTGCTGTAAGAAAGAACATACCAGAAAACTGTGGGCCAATATAACTGAAGCAGCTACGAGCAAAAACTCAGTGGTGTTCTGGAAACTAGTGTCAAACCGCGCCTCCACAGCCGCCTCCCCCTTGGCTTCCGCCATCCCCCCAGATAAATGGACTTCTTTTTTCCAAAAAATGTATGATGATCCGATTCAACCCCCTCCTGCCCTAACAATAGAAAATCTGGCCAAATGCCCCCCAGTTCATGCCGAAGAGGTAAAAGCTTATATTAGCCAGTTAAAGAATGCAAAAGCCCCTGGGCTTGATGGAATATCTCCAGAATTACTAAAAACAAATAAGGACTGGTGGGGAACTTTCCTAGCCTCCCTATTTACTTATATTGATGAATCCGGCTACATCCCCAATGATTGGGGAATGGCTATAGTAGTCCCCTTCCATAAGAAGGGAAAGAAGGAGGATCCATCCAATTATAGACCAATCAGCTTACTAAGCATTGTAAGCAAGTTGTCTACAAAACATCTGCTGAAGAAATTTTTAGACTGGCTAGAACAGGAGGATATAATTGCTGATGAGCAAGCTGGGTTTAGAGCTGGCAGGTCAACAATAGATCACTGCCTAGTAATGCAACACCTTGTAGAGAAATACGCTACAGGAGACCAAGCATCACTTTACCGGGCATTTGTTGATTTAAAAGCAGCTTTTGACACAGTCTCTAGAAATAGACTTTGGAGGAAACTGCAGGCCTCCTCTATTGATAGGCGACTGCTGTCCCTTTTGGGGGCTATGCACAAGCAAACTGCCCTGAGTAAGGTGCAGCCGAATTGGGCATTTGACTGACCCCATTCAAACTTACAGGCAGGTGTGCCTTCTAGCCCCCTTTCTGTTTATCTTCTACATCAACAATTTGGTAAACCTTTTGAATGACCCTGGATTGCACCCTCCCAAATTAGCAAATAGGCACATTCACGTACTGCTCTATGCAGATGATGCTGGATTACTTTCTAGGACCCCCATAGGGCTGAAACGAGCCCTAAAAAAATTCTCCCAATTCTGTGATACTGAACACCTTCTAACTAATTACCAAAAAACTAAGATCCTGGCTTTCGGTAAAAATCCAAAGATCAGACGATGGGAGCTTCAGGGGCATCAGTTAGAACAACTTACCAGCTTCAAATATTTGGGTGTAGTTTTGCAAGCCTCAGGTACCAAAACAACACATAGCAGCTTCATTGCTGATGTGGGAGAAAAAACAGCACACGGTATACTGAAATTCTATCGATCACAAGGGGGGCAGTATGTACCGGCTGCACTCAGTTTGTTTAAAGCCAAACCATTGGCCCAATTAGTATACGGATCATTCTTGGGGCTGCCATCCTCCTCTTTCTCTCAACTTGAGAGAGTGCACTCCAAATTCCTTAGAGCTCTATTACAGGTGCCCAAATGCATGCCTAACTCATGGGTTAGACTGGAAACAGGAATGTTAAGGGTAGAGGCCAGAATCACCATCCTTTCAATTTTCAAATGGCTGTCAGGACGTCTAAACCCGCAAGGTCTGCTCCCTCTGTTATTCCAAGACAATCTAATTGGCAAAAGGCGACTCTGAAATCCCTGGGAAAATTGGGTCTTTCCCCTCAAAGTTTGCTAGTCATGGGGTTAGACCGAGCAAAATCACTCATTAAGCAGAGAGTGACAGACATTGAAAGACAAACATTTTCTTAGAGCGCCAGGTTTTATTTCTTCAGATACTACTAAATATATTGCCGCTCCTGCAGCCTATTTTTACTTTCTTGAATCCAGTAACTCCAGAAGGGCATTTGCTTTAGCTAGAAGTTCAACTCTACCCTCTGCCGTTCTGGAAGGAAAGTTTAAAGCTGTCCATTACTCTCTTAGGCTTTGCTCCTATCCCCTAAGAGAAATTGACTCAATGGAGCACGTCTTCTTCAACTGCCCCAGTCATAGTAAAATTAGAGCGGAAACCATCAGTCCATTAGTAGAAAGATTCCCTGGAAGTTCAAATAAAATCAAACCTGATTATCTTTTGTCTGATCAGAATCACCAGACACCATGTCAAGTAGCAAGATTCTGTGCCCAGGTCTACAAGCAACGTAAATCACATAAGGCAGCTTAAACAACTAATTTATGATGATCTTATTTTTTTACTCTTATATTTATTCATCGTTCTTCCCCGGTATCCAGTCTCAACTGCTTTTAAACTGATTTGCAAATGGTTTTATATGTACTGGTCGCAGACTGTAATAATAAACTTGACTTGACTACCTCTGCACTAAGAACAGCAGAAATACCTGAACCTACTTCATGAGGTGAAATATCCTAGCTACCACCAGAAGAAGCTGAGAAATGGAGAAAAGCGGAGGGTGTGGTGTCGGTGTTGAAGAGAATGATAGCACTTTGAAAGAGCTCCGTCTCTCCCATGCCTGAAATTTAAAATTTATGTTGAAATGGTAAAGTAAAAATATTTACCCTTCCAACGTAAAGATACGCTAAGAGATCCGAAAGGCAGATTCATATTTATTAAAGGCACTATAGAAAACCAAACTTACACATTTGGCTCAATTTATGCCCCAAACCAAGACAGCCTAATGAAATTCTAAAACAAAGTTCATTAGAATACACATGTATCACTTAGTATAATTTGCTCTAAACCATATTTTCATGACAAGCCCACAGAAACAGCAGCAACATAATCTAAGAGTATAATGGAGAGCAAAACAGAAACAGAAGGATTAAAAGTATCCTGCTCACTAGGTTGGAGGCAAGTTCTGACGACAACAGGGCCAACAACAAAGATTCTCAGGTCAAACTCCATGGTCAAGTAACAGATTCCAAAATCAAAGACTGTGACCCACCAAGGCTCAGGCAGCCAGAACCGAAGAGCTCACCAACAGCCAAACCAAGAATACCACAACTGTGACTAGCTAATCCCATGCTAGCTGCGGCCTTATAAAGGGAGTTTCTCCTACAGGTGAGGCTGGGTTCATTAAGCTTCTTGCTCCAAGCTGGCTCATCTCTGCTACTCAGGAGGAGTAGATCAGATCCTGTACTGGCTCTCCTGTCTCCTGACAGTGTCATCAAGCCAGGCGGCCTTAGCATGGACCTGCCTGCTGCCAGAACTGCCACTGTCTCCCAAAGAACCCCAGGAGCAGCGAAGGCTGAGGGTAAGGGCAGAGGCATGGACCAAGCACAGGAGCGCATGCCTGGCAGCCCATGGCCTTCCCCCTGCTGAGGAAATGTCAGGAGAGCTGGGCTCCGGGAGTGTGAAATGTAACAACCTTTGCTCTATGATTCATTCCTAGCAACGCTTTGCTCGGCCAGGATCTCTAATCCTGGAATATGCACATCTGAGCTTGAATGCTGTCTTTCACAATAAACCTTTTGAAATCAAAAGACCTCGTCTTCTTGCAGAAGGGAGTGAAACAGACTATCAAGTCTGGAATGCCATAGCCTGACACATATCACTCACTCATCCATCTCCTTCACCCCCCACTCTTCACCTATCTCATCAAGCATTTAAAGATACATGCACACATTTACTTGGAATCATTACAGATGGCCAGTCCGATCTTGCTTTGGATTCCTTGGTCAAGGGTCTTGAGGCTGTGGCGGTATGGTTACATCAGAGTCGCCTGAAATTGAATCCCCTGAAGACAGAGGTTCTGTGTCTGCATCATGGGGCAATCGAGCTGGGAACCGGCTCCCAGCTGTTGATGGGGTACAATTGAAACCTTCCCTGATGGTGAGGAGTCTGGGTGTGACCTTGGATGCTACACTTTCAATGGAGGCCGAGGTCATGACTGTTGCCAGGTCTGCCTTTTTTCATCTTCGACAGGGCAGGCAACTGGCGCCCTATCTTTCACCACAGGACCTGGCCACAGTAATCCATGCAACGGTCACCTCCAGGCTAGACTACTGCAACTCACTCTATCCTGGACTGCCCTTGGGTCTGACCCGGAAGTTACAGCTGATCCAGGATGCAGCGGCACGCATCCTTACCGGAACGCCCATCCAAGCGCACATTCATCATGTGCTGTGCCAGCTGCACTGGCTTCCAGTGGAGTTCCAGATCTGGTTCAAGGTGTTAACCTTGGTATTTAAAGCCCTTCATGGACTGGGACCTCCATACCTGCGGGACCGCCTCTTCCATTACGTCCCCTGCAGGGTGTTGCGCTCTGCAGACAAGCAACTCCTGGTGGTCCCTGGCCCAAAGGACATCCATCTGGCCTCAACCAGGGCGAGGGCTTTTTCTGCCCTGGCCCTGGCCTGGTGGAATGCTCTCCCGCTGGAGATCTGGGCCCTGTGGGACCTGTTACAGTTTTGCAGGGCTTGTAAAACGGAGATGTTCTGCTGGGCCTTTGGCTGAGTGCCAGCGAGTGTCCTTCTTCTTCCATCTAAGACCACCATTTCTTCCGGAGCTGCCCTCAGCCATCTGCCATGCCTGTATACGGACTCCCAATATTTGTTTAAGTAGCCTGCTCCTGGACTATTTTAATTATTTTTTTAAAAAAATGATTGATTTTATGTTTCTGTGATTTTAATGTATTTTTTAATGTTGTTAGCCACCCTTAGCCCATCTGTGAGGAGGGCAGGGTATACATCAAATAAATAATTAAATAAATAAAAAAGTTACGGTGAGCTTTTGAGCTGCTTGATGTCTGTGGACAGGACCATTTAGGGGGTGCTCAATAGGTTTTCTCAGTTGCATTTTTTTCAAGAAAGTAATCTGTTTAAAACTATGCCCCTCTTGAGGTCTGTGCCCAAGGCGGCTGCCTAGTTGGTCTAATGGTAGCATTGGCCTTGTCTATAGTGATGGCAAACAGAAATGGGGAAAGGGGACAGCCTTGTCTAGTTCCCCTTGCTATATGGATATCTATTGAATGTACATTGTTAGTCCTAACTGTAGCTTTTGGAGAAAGATAAAGAGCATTAATGGCATTTTAGAATTGGTCGCCAAAACCCATTTTTTGAAGTAAAAGTTTTAGATATGGTATTTCCACTTAATCAAATGCCTTCTCTATATCAAAGGCCAGAAGTAATGCAGGGGTTTTGTATGCTTCACAGAAATTAATTATAGTTAAAGTGTTACGTGTATTGTCTGGTCAAGGTGAATGTAGTTGGTTATTTAAATTTAGACAATGTTTTGGCAAATATGCTTGTAAAGATCTTTTGGTCTTGATTCAGTAAGGGTATTGGTTGAGAAGATTTAGTATTTGTAATATGGTTGTCCTTTTTCGGAGTAACTACTATTTCAGCCTCTGACCAAGATAGAGGGATGCTACCTCCTAACATAACAGAGTTGCATGTGGCAGTTAGTGGAGTTGAAAGTAGGTGAATGTAATTTTTTGTAAAAATTTGGCAGGGAATCCATCCCTGTCTGAAGCTTTGTTATTTTTTTCAAGGATTTGATAGTGACTGTAACATCTTCTGTTGTGACTGGTTGGTCCAGATATTGTTTATGTCCTTGTGAGGTTTTTTTCCAAATTTCCTGTGATGATAAATAATTTAAAATATGATTAGTGTCAGGATTGTCTGATGTACAAATGGTTTGGTAGTATTCAGCAAATACATCGGCTAATTTTACAGAATTAGTTTGAGTTTTTCCTGGGTGCCTTTAATAGCTTGTATAGAATGTGAGGAGGTTTTTCCCTCTAATTTTCATGCAAGCAAGTTTATAGATTGGGTGGCCTTTTTTGTGTTCATCTTCTAGTTTTCTTATTCTAGATATCATTTCATTTCTAATGTTTTCTTTTTGCTCTTCATGACAGGAGGCAACGGAGATTAATTTCCCTCTAAGTACCACTTCCATAGCATCCTACACGTGGATTTGAAGAATGCCACATAGTTTGTTTCTATTGTTTAATTTCTAAAGAGACTTCAGAAGAAATTTATTTAGTTTCCAATTTGTTTGATGTCATTTATTCTCAGTGTACATTCTGTCCAAGCATAGTCTGTCCACAACTTGTCACCAATCCTTGATGTAAGAGTTTGACTAATTAATTTAGGAGATAAGAATATGTAATCAATCCTTGTGTATATATTGTGGATAGAAGAGAAGTATGTATAGTCTGTTACCAGTGGGTTTTGAAGATGTCACTAGATCAATAGATAAAGCCTAAGAGCCATTAATTGATCTTAGCAGCTTAGTAACTGTATTGTTAATTTTAATTGCTTTGACACGATAGGCAGTAAAATTTAAAAGGTCATTCAGAGAGGAGCGATACAAATGTTTACTGCTGACACATTGATTTACCCATGCTGAACGAAAGCAGAATTGAAAGCCAAGAGAATCAAGTGTACTCTGCATGAAGACAGCTCGTCAGGTTGTTTTGATCTACAAGCAGCTCTCCACACTGAAAGCAGTGAAAGCAGCTTTCTCAGTAATCATGCTTTGCGGTATTATCCAATACAATTTTTAAAGTTTGTATATGTACACTCACACATTATGCAATGCATTTATATTTTGTATCACTTTCATATTTATCAAAATACTTAATTTCACAGGTCAAGGGATGGTGTCATGGAAATATAAATAATAATAATAACTGTGCTTATATACCGCTCTTCTACACATATTAGGGCCTCACCCAGAGCAGTGAACAAGTTAGTGTTATTCTTATCCCCACAATGGAGCTGGGGCTGAGAGGAGTGGCTGACCCAAGGCCACCTACTGAGCTCATGTCAGTAGTGGGATTCAAACCAGTAGACTGCTGATTATGGTTTAGAACACATACTTCGTGAAACATATGCATTCTAAATAACGCTGTATGAACATCACTGTAGTTCTTTTTCTAGTATGGTGTATAACTGGTGCTTTATCTTTGACAGCCAATTAAAAATAGTGAACAGTATCAGATACATGTTCTGTAATTGTTAGCAGAGACCAAGGATGATCTGGTCATGTAACTTTTCTTGTCATTTTTACTATCCATCTCTCTTATCTTGCAGCTGGGCATAGTGGTAGATCTTAGATCATAGATCTTAGATCTTAGATTTCTGCATAAGATAATATATAAAAATGGTAATCCAAATAGCAGATCAGGGTTTTGGCCAAAAGAAATCGCATGAAGATCTAGGCAGGAAACTTACCCTTGTAATATGTGCTACAGTAACTTGAATGCATTTCATCGTTAATCTGACTGAGTTAGATTTCATTAAGAAATGTTAGGAAACTTAATTCTTGTCGTGTTCATCTGTTCTATTTTTCTATGTTTTATTTATATAAACATTTATATTTTGATACCTCACGTAATGAAAACGACTAGCATTTGTTAATGAAAGAAGCCATTAAACTCTTAGGAGGAATCTGTCTCCTGGTTGGGAGAGTACAACAAAAACATACATCCCGTTTATTTTGTACTGAAAAGCAGTTTCTCTAAAAAAGAGAAACGTGTTTTCAGTTCTCACTTGAAGGTTTCAAGCTGCTCAGGATTTAAGATAAAACCTTCAACCCATCTCTACCGAGTATTTAATACTTTTTACTTAATGTTTAAAAGTTATGTTTAATATTTATGCCTAATATGATTATAGAAGCAATACTGTTTGAATTATGTATAAACTTATTTGAGTTGGATTGTTAGTAAAATTACAATTTTATGAAATTTTTACCATTTTATAACATTACAACTTTGTACCCAAAAAGTTTTGCATGTAGAAGAGGTTGCCAAAAATAAAATTCCCCATCCTCGTCCCCGTCCCCGTCCCCATCCCCATCCCCGGACAAGGACAAGGACAAGGACAAGGACAAGGACAACCGGGGCCCCGGGGGGCGCGGCTGCGCCGCGCCCCCTAACGCCCCCCGCCCCGCCTCAGGATGGCATTGTCAATGATATCAAAAGGCACTAAGAAGTACAGGAAAACAAACAAGGATGCAGTTTCCAAATAGGAGGATCAGTGTAGGGCGTTCATCAGGGCAACAAATGATCTTAGTCTGCCATGATGAGGGCAACAATCAGACTGGAATGGATCATCTTTATGACGTGGCAACGGGGGTGGACAGGGTTGCCAAAGAAGCCATGGAAAATGGTTCTTCACCATTGGTCCCATCCCTCTTCCATCAACACTGCCTCATCTGGAGGAGATCCAACAGATAATGGGCTAATATGCAAGTACAAGCCAGCAGCAGGAGGCAGCACCACAGTGAAGCCAAGGACTATTGCTGCCTGTCTCCCTCGGCTCGTCTTTGCCTCACTTGCCTCATCATTGGTCATCTGTGGCTGGTGTCTCTGATCAAGAGGGATCACTGATGGGGCAACTGAGGCAAAGGCAAGCCAAGTGAGGAGGATAGGCAGCAGCTGCAGCACCAGGCTTTTCTGCACCACTAGACCACGGGCTGATTCTTGCCTAGCCAGCCTTATTGGCCCTCCTGGCTGCCTGCGCACTGACGTGTGTGTGTGTTGTGTGCAGACAAGTGGTACCCCAGACCACCATCCCATAGGAAATTTTCTCCTAGAGGCCATAATAGCAAACCTGATCTTGCTTAGAAGCCCTTTATCTGTTACGTTCTAGAGTATGATATTTGCTGCCTCACCATCCTCTGCCTCCCCAGTCTTACAGTTGCTGACTCCTGCTTGTGCCAGCAGATTTAGGGGTAATATCAGAGGATGGTGTGGTTTAGGAAGGAAAGGAACCTCGGTGGCATATAATGTCATAGAGTCCTCCCACCAAAGCAGCTATTCCAGGGGAGTTGATCTCTCTTATCTGGAGATCAGCTGTAATTCCAGGAGAACTCCAGGCTCTATCTGGAGGTTGCAACCTTACCCAGTCTCCTTCTCTTCAAATCAGCTCTGCTGTTCCCTCCTGTATGCTTGAACCGTCTCTCCAAGCACCTGCTGACACTTTAGTCACAACCCTCTTCAGATACCAATACTTCATGCAGCTTTCCAACCAAGCTGTCACGAATTTTTGCATCACTGATTTTGTTCACATTAATCCACTGTTCACTGTACAAACACACACATCCTTCGCATCATTTTTGCACTCACCTCCATTTTGACCCGCTAACTGAATTGGTCTATGGGAAGCAATCCTTAAAGGATTCCTTTTTTTGGTTTATTATATATATTAATCGGACATCTCTTAATTTTTTTTCAAATAAATAAACAAATAAATAACTGAAAAAATAGGACATATTTTTTTATTGTTACTTGGAGCATCCAGCCGGGTAACTCCTCTTCGCCTGAGGCTAAGTCCCAGGCTACCAACAGATAATTGTTGGGGTGGAGGGAAGCGAAAAACATGGTCTGGGTGTGCTTTCAGTCCCGAGTCTGCAGAAAACTGCAGTCTGTTTTGTGCTGTTCCGTGAGCATATTGGCATAGAAAGGGTTAATTGAAGGGTGCCAGTCCAGAGTTTTCATTTCTAAAATATTGTTCTGGAGTGTCTCTAACACATCCCACTGTTTTTTGTAGCACTGGCCTTTCTTTAGTGCACGTTCCGGGCTGTTTTGTGCTGTTCCGGGAGCTTTTTGGCATGGAACGGGTTAATTGAAGGGTGCCAGTCCAGAGTTTTCATTTCTAAAATACTGTTCTGGAGTGTCTCTAACACATCCCACTGTTTTTTGTGGCACTGGCCTTTCTTTAGTGCCCGTTCCGGGCTGTTTTGTGCTGTTCCGGGAGCTTTTTGGCATGGAATGGGTTAATAAAAGCGGGGCAGTCCAGAGTTTTCATTTCTAAAATATTGTTCTGGAGTGTCTCTAACACATCCCACTGCTTTTTGTAGCACTGGCCTTTCTTTAGTGCCCATTCCGGGCTGTTTTGTGCTGTTCCGGGAGCTTTTTGACATGGAATGGGTTAATAAAAGCGGGGCAGTCCAGAGTTTTCATTTCTAGAATATTGTTCTGGAGTGTCTCTAACACATCCCACTGTTTTTTGTAGCACTGGCCTTTCTTTAGTGCCCGTTCCGGGCTGTTTTGTGCTGTTCCGGGAGCTTTTTGGCATGGAACGGGTTAATAAAAGCGGGGCAGTCCAGAGTTTTCATTTCTAAAATATTGTTCTGGAGTGTCTCTAACCCATCCCACTGTTTTTTGTGGCACTGGCATTTCTTTAGTGCCCGTTCCGGGCTGTTTTGTGCTTTTCCGGGAGCTTTTTGGCATGGAACGGGTTAATAAAAGCGGGGCAGTCCAGAGTTTTCATTTCTACAATATTGTTCTGGAGTGTCTCTAACACATCCCACTGTTTTTTGTGACACTGGCATTTCTTTAGTGCCCGTTCCGGGCTGTTTTGTGCTTTTCCGGGAGCTTTTTGGCATGGAACGGGTTAATAAAAGCGGGGCAGTTCAGAGTTTTCATTTCTAAAATATTGTTCTGGAGTGTCTCTAGCACATCCCACTGTTTTTTGTAGCACTGGCCTTTCTTTAGTGCCCGTTCCGGGCTGTTTTGTGCTGTTCCGGGAGCTTTTTGGCATGGAAAGGGTTAATTGAAGGGTTCCAGTCCAGAGTTTTCATTTCTACAATATTGTTCTGGAGTGTCTCTAACACATCCCATGGTTTTTTGTAGCACTGGCGTTTCTTTAGTGCCCGTTCCGGGCTCTTTTGTGCTGTTCCGGGAGCTTTTTGGCATGGAAAGGGTTAATCGAAGGGTGCCAGTCCAGAGTTTTCATTTCTAAAATATTGTTCTGGAGTGTCTCTAACACATCCCACTGTTTTTTTGTGGCACTGGCCTTTCTTTAGTGCCCGTTCCGGGCTGTTTTGTGGTGTTCCGGGAGCTTTTTGGCATGGAACGGGTTAATAAAAGCGGGGCAGTCCAGAGTTTTCATTTCTAAAATATTGTTCTGGAGTGTCTCTAGCACACCCTACTGTTTTTTGTGGCACTGGCCTGTTTTTAGTGCCTGTTCCGGGCTGTTTTGTGCTGTTCCAGGACCTTTTTGGCATGGAATGGGTTAATTAAAGGGTGCCAGTCCAGAGTTTTCATTTCTAAAATATTGTTCTGGAGTGTCTCTAACACATCCCCCTCTTTTTTGTGGCACTGGCATTTCTTTAGTGCCCGTTCCGGCCTGTTCCGTCTCGTTCCGGCTTTTACCCTGTCCCCGCTGCCAATTTAACCCGAGATGGGAGCAGCCTATCAGCTTCGGCCTGCAAAATCAACTGGCTGCTGGGAAAGCCGAACACATTCCCCGGGTGGGGTGGCTTGACATGACCTGCCCGACTGAAACTGAAATTTCAAACACACACACAAAATTATATTTTCAGGCCTACTAGTGGGTACGCAGGCTGGAATTGGCTTCTTCCTTGGGCTCATTGGCAAGACATTCCCCTCAGTCTCCCCCCTCCCATCTGCAATAGGGGCCTAAGAATACTGTCCTACTTTGCAGGATTATTGTAACGATTACAAGAAGATAATGTCTGTGGAGCAGTTTGAACATTTGAAAGCATTATGAATTAATTTTTTATTTAAATATTTGTACCCTGCTTTTCCTCATGGGAAATCTAAATCTAAAACATAATAACCCCTCAAATAACTCCCTTTCCTCATTTATGATTATATTTGAATCTGGATGGCATCAATGAGCACATATTATTATTAGTATTTATCATTATTAAAGAGTGGAGATGCAGAAGAAGTCAGGTGTTCTGTAAATTTTTTATTCAAGGTATATTCTTATCTACCTCTCCAGCAAGTTGCCCAACTATATATAAAAATAAAAATATAAACCTTTAGAACTAATATTCAGTAAAATTTATGAAATAATGAAACAGTGGAATAAAACCAGTCTTATCTGCAAATAAAAGAATAAATTAGTAAAACAGTGGCCCAACAGTACAACATAAAATGTCAGAAGACTGTTTCAAAGGCTGCCAAAACAATCTCTGTGACAGCAGAAGAGATCTTAACTGATGGTAGGTAAAAAGAGACGGTCCTCCAGGCAGGAGTCATTTCATAGAAAAAGAGCGGGGGGAACTTATTAGCACAACTCATTAGCGTAACTCATCAGTATATGCCATGCCCCTTGCTATCACCGCAAATGTGTCATTAGCATAACTGATTTGCATATGCCACACCCCCTGACATCACCTATCCTGACTATTTTGGACCCAATCCTGGCCATTCAGGTCCAAAATTGGGCACCAAATGGCAAAAAAGGACTGAAAATGGCCGAAAAGGGGCCCCAAATGGTCAGGATTGGGCCACTGCTGAGTGGGAGAGTGATCCACCACCCGTCAGAGGCCCAATCCGGGCCATTTTGGCCCCAATCCAGGCTGAAACGGGCCCAAAATGGCTGAGTCAGGTGAGCGGGGCCACCTGACATGTGACCTCGTTGGGGAACTGCGGGAGCTGTGATCCTGTGCATTCCCCCTCGAAATGTCCTGCCTCCAGCACTTTGAATTGAGCCTGGATATGAATAGGCAGCCAATGGATTTTTAAAGACTGGGCTAATATGTTGCCTGCATCATCTCCCAATCAACTCTCTTGTTGCTGCATTTTATACCATATTCATTTCCTGTACTGTCTTCAGTAGCAACTTTTCAAAAAATACATTTCAGTAATTAACCTAAATATGATTGGAGCATAGATAACTGGTTTAATTATGATGTGACCTGGAACTCCCATATAAAATCTGTCACAGGAAAGACCCAAATGACATTAACTATTCTTAAGAAAATTTTTTATACCAAAGGTGGTCAGCTCATTCTGCTTCTGTTAATGTTATATAAAGCCACCATTCCCAAATTGCTCCACACCACCCCAACGTGGATCAGTGGACCACTGGACACTCTTGATAAGCTCCAGCAAACTTTCTTTCATAAGATTCTCTTCCTCCCAGTGTACCTTCAGCTGTGGTGTGACTAGGACTTGGACTCCCTCAGGGCCAAGCTACACATGACGAATGACACTTGAACAGCAAGTGTATTTCTCCCTGTTCACTTGCCCTCCAATCAATCCACTTGCCGTTCAAGTGTCATTCGTCATGTGTAGCTTGGCCCTCAGATTCCAACATTAGCATGGTGTCATGCCATTAAGTTCAGACAATCACTCCATGAATCTAACACTTTACCGTCTCTGCTGCAACCAGTAATAGCTGGTTCTTGGTTCTAGCTAGCAGATCTAGCATGTGGCCTGCTATAAATCTAATAAATTAAATTAAATTAAAACTTGGCTTAGCCCAATCGATTCAAAGCTTGCCACATTAAACCCAAGCTTGATTCATAGGGTTTCACTGAAAAAACCTTTGCAAGATGTACAAAACCAATTATTTAAAAAAGACTGGGCTATATTAAAATTCAAAGCTGATCAGAAATTTTCCCCAATTTATTTTTATCTATCCTACCAGAAAATGTTTGAACCAGCTAAATATCTCTTCTACTTAACAGTTCCAAAATATCGACACTCTTTCATGTTACTCAGATGCAATGCATTATCTTCCACTGAGATGAAGGGCTGTTTAAGCAGAATTCCCCCTGAGAAGCACTACTGTATTCATTGTACAGATCAAGTTGATTCAACTGTCCATATCCTTTTTAGCTGCCCCCATTACAATTTACTTCACAATCAATATATTACTCCCTGGACTGAACATCTACAGAATATTTCTGAACAACAGAAATTAAAGATCTTGTTGTCAGGCAAGATAAAAAAATGTATTGTCGAAGGCTTTCACGGCCAGAGAATGATGGTTGTTGTGGGTTTTCCGGGCTGTATTGCCGTGGTCTTGGCATTGTAGTTCCTGACGTTTTGCCAGCAGCTGTGGCTGGCATCTTCAGAGGTGTAGCACCAAAAGACAGAGATCTCTCAGTGTCACTACACCTCTGAAGATGCACACTCCATAGAGTGTGCTACACCTCTGAAGATGCCAGCCACAGCTGCTGGCAAAACGTCAGGAACTACAATGCCAAGACCACGGCAATACAGCCCAGAAAACCCACAACAACCATCAAGATAAAAAAATGTACATGTGATCTGGCCATATTTATCCATGAAGTTATAAGCTACTTATAAAATATTTGACGTATGGCTTGTAGGCTGTTAAGTTACAAGGAAAGGAAAGGATAACTGGTTAAAAACTGTATAGGAGACAAAGTTTGTGGGGATGTTATACAACTTTGGTGAGGTAACCTGCAAACACAGAAATTTTTTCTCCTATGCTACTTCCACACTAGGACAGTTTTTGCACTACTCAGTCATTTAACAACAGGCAGAATTAAATGTGGCATTTTTTATAATGCTATATTCTCCATCCAAATCTAGTAACGTGCAAGATCTTACTTGAAAGTAACTTCTTTTCAGAGCATAAGAACATATGAACATAAGAACATTCCTACTGGATCCGACCAGTGGTCCATTCAGGCCAACCAGTTACTCTGCAGAGCCAACAACGGGACACAGAGGCTGAGGCCTTTCCCGGATGTTGCCTCCTGGCACTGGTAGATTTACTGCCTCTGAATGTGGAGCTCCCTTTAGACACCATGGCCAGTAGCCACTGATAGACCTATCCTCCATGAATCTGTCGCCTATGGCCATCGCTGCATACCCTGTCAGCAAATTCAACATTTAAGTCCACTTTTTTGAAATCAAATGGTATTGTTTTGGACTTCAGGAGTAACTTTCCATTGACAACAATACTGAACTTAATAGCATTGTGGTCACTGCTCCCAACTGGTGCAACATCATACACATCTCGCACCAGATCTTGAGCCCCATTCAGAACCAAGTCCAAGATCACAACCCCTCTGGTCAGCTCTGTGACCAACTCTTCCAGTTCACAGTCATTTATGATGTCTAGGAATATCATTTCTACAGCATGACTCAAGCATATGTTTATCCAGTCAATTTGAGGGTAGTTGAAGTCACCCAATATCCCAACATGATCTGCTTAGTCATCTCTCTTATTTCCTTCTCCATCTTGAGATCAGCCGCAAGGGTTTTAATCAGGTAGATAATAGTACATGGCCACTTTTAAGGCCCAGTATCTCCAGCTATATTGTTTCTGTTCCCCTAATGTTTTCTATCTTATTATGCTTATGCCCTCTTTGATATACAATGCAACACTTCCCCCAACACATCCTTCCCTGTCCTGCTTACAGAGTGTATATCCACTTATGACTGTTTCCCATTGATTTCCCCCATTCCACCATGTTTCTGAGGCTCCCACTATATCTGAATTGTCATTTAGCACCCAGCACTGTCGCTCCCCCCAGCTTGGCTTGGAGATGTCTAGCATTGGCATATTAACACCTACAAGTGGAGACCTGCAAGAATCATGGGGGCAGGGATTCCATCCAACAACCCCCCCCCCACACACACACATACCTGCAGCTTTAGTGATGGAGGAGGAGGCAAGTGGGAGGTAGGGAGTCTGGCCACGATGGTAAGGAAGGGGAACGGAGCCTGGTAATGACAGTGGAGGGGAGGGTGCTTAGCTGCAATGGTAGGGAACCCAGCCAGTGGTACTAGGTGTCCATGCACAAGGCTATGCTCCTGGCACATGTGCAGACGGCATTCATGTTTGTTGGGAGGGAGTTTTAAAGTCTCCCTCCATTTTTCAACTTTTCACATTTTCCTGTAAACCTTGGGAGTTCCTTAAGTTTCCAGAAAATTCTCCCCTGTGTCAGTGTAGCCCTGATTTAAGTATCTGTAGATAGGACCATGCTTTACTATTTACTAATATATGATACCACAATTCCCTCTCCCACAACTTTCACCTCCCTTAACTCTTTGTCATCTTACTCTCACTCTCAAGTTCTACTGTGCTCCTACCAATGTTATCTTGACCATTTAAAGTATCATCCCTTTGGTGTGAGTTGTCCCAAACCAGAAGCTCCCCAGCTCATGTCAGCTTTCCCTATGTGATCAGTTTAAAAGCTGCTCAGCCACTTTTTGATACTAAGCACCAGCAGCACAGTTCCCTTTAGGCTCAAGTGAAGCCTTTCTTTTTTGTACAGGTTTGGCTTGTTCCAGAAAGACCACCCAGCACCTAACAAACCTAAACCTTTCTTCCTGGCACCACTTTCTCATCCATGCATCGAGATTCCTCATCTGTGCCTGTCTAGCTGGCTCTGTGCAGGGAATCAGTAGCAATTCCAAGAATGGTACCTTTGAGATCCTGGCCTTTAACTTTCTGCCTACTAACCTAATTTTTTCCTCCAGGATCACAGGACTACAGTTCCCATTTTAGAAAAGGTTCTGCTTCTACTTGCAATTTGTATTATAACCTCCTTAATTACTTTCTGTTTAGTGAGTGTCTTTTGCCACATTGTTACTTAATCAGTAGCTCCCAGGGGATGAGGGTTTGCTTATATGAGGAGTTTCTAGGGTTGCCAGCCTCCAGGTAGTGGCTGGAGATCTCCCGGAATTACAACTGGTCTCCAGGCCACAGAGATCAGTTCACCTGGAGAAAATGGCTGCCTTAGGGAGGGTGGACTCTATGGAATTATGTCATGCCAAGGTCCTTTCCCTCCCCAAACCCCACTTTCTCCAGGTTTCTCCAGGTTTCACCCTCCAGATCTCCAGGAATTTCCCAACTTGGAGCTGGCAACCCTAGGAGTTTCAAAACTGCAGCCTAACAGCCATGAATGCTTCTACAGTGTATGTTGTTGCCATGATAATTCAATGTAAGGATGAAGACAGCTAAAGAAAGTTCTGTCAATCAAGGGAACAGATTTCAGTACGTTTAAATGCATCCATTTAGGATGTTATGTGTTAAATCTAGCACTTTGACTTGATCTATGCTATAAATAGAAGCTCTGGGTCATGATACCATGTGCTCCAGACCCACCCAACCTAGGTGCCTGTTACAGTGGTTTACTACAGACTACAAAATATTATGGAAGTCTAGCAGGGAAGACATTAATGGTGCATAGAAAGGAGAAGCATCTTGTAGGATCAGGAGGACTATTGTTCAAAAACTTATCCAGACTAAGCTTCAGGTTTTATCACCATCTTTATATTTACTACATTTTACTTATATGAACTTTTCTTTGATAAAGTCTTTGGGGCCCTTTAAAAAATACTACCTACAATATGTTTCTACATCTGTTAAAATCCTACGATATATCTATGTTGTGCCTTTCTCAGATCACTCTGTGAAATATACACTTTTCTCAATATTTTATTTTTGAGAAATCAAGCATTTGTGTTATGTGTTTACATTTTGGGAAATTGCTCAAGTGTCTTCCCCCCCACACACCATTTTTTGGGAGTGTGAACTGAATCATACAGAGTTGGAAAAATGCAACAGCACCACCCAACTGTATGCTGTTTGTCAGAGTGATTAATTAAAATAAAAACACTTGATGGTCATCTTTGGGGTTTTTTGGAACTAGGGCACCTGAGCTCTAAGACATATTAAAACCAGTAAAAGTAAAAATATTTTAATCCTCTTCTCTCTGTTAATTTCCCTAACCCTGAGCAAGGCTTTTCACAATTTTATTTATAATTGAAATGCTGCGAAAATGTATTGATATTTGCCAGATAAAGAAAGAATAGAAACAAATATTCATAGCTGCAGTATTAAGGGGTGTGAATACAAATGACTACATGAATCAAGTTCAAAAACATGCTCACACCAAATAAGATATTTTAATTTTGTACTATTGGTCCACAGACTTGTCTAACAAACTGATTTTCAGATTGCCCTGATGATCAAAAGTGAGTTAGTGTTCTAATGACATGGGGAGTGCAGGTTGCTCTTAAGGAAAGCACAAGTCCAAAGCCCCTTGGGCACACCCAGTCTTGGTTGTACTGGATTAGTAATATAAGATGGGTTCCAAAGGACTGTGAACAGAGTCAGGTTCAAAGAGCAGGGCTTTGTGCTCCCCCTCATTTGTAGACCACTGAAACCCTTCCTAATTCTGTTCCTAGCAGTCAAAGAACACTCGCCAACAGCACAACAGTCAAAGTGGGAGATCATCAGCAATGGTAGGGGGAACAGGCAAAAATCCCACCCATCTACAGAAGTAGGTTAGGAAATTCCTGGAGGTTTGGGGGATGAAGCCTGGAGAAAGCAGGGTTTGGGGAGAGGAGAGATCTCAATGGGGAGTAATGCCATAGAGTTCACTCCAAAGCAGCCATTTTGTCCAGGGGAACTGAAAACTTTAGCCTGGAGATCAGTTGTAATTTCTGGAGGTTTCCAGCCACTACCTGCAGTGCTGGTGCATCCACTGAGGCAGGTCCGGCAGCCGCCTTGAGCACTGAGGTGCCGGAGGGAGCGCCGGGGTGGGGGCGCATGCCACAGAGCTGAGTGGGATGGATGGGAAGCTGTCCACACACTGCCTTGGCTGCCTGCCGTGCCTGGTCCGCAACTGCTGCAGCCTCCCAACCCTCCCACCCCGCACTGCCGTCACCGCTGCCAGCATGCACCCCCGGCCAGGTGCAGCAGCCATGGGCCAGGCACAGCAGGCATCCGGGGCAGCGTGCTGAGCAACGGAGTGGGAAGGCTAGGAGGATGCACATGCGCCTCCCCAACCACCCGCTGCACCTGGCTAGGAGCACAAGCCAGCGGCAGCAGCATGGGGCAGTCTGAGCAGGTAGCCTCCCAGCCCTCCCGCCCAGCCACCCCATGCCAGTGTCAGTACACAGCTGCAGGCCAAGCACAGCAGGCAGCTGGGGCAGTGCGTAGCAACCAAATAGGAGGGCTAGGAGGCCACTCACGTGCTGTCCCAGCGGCCTGCAGCGCAAATGGGGCCGGCTCCAGTTGCATGCTGTGTGATGACGTCACATGCAGTGATGTCATCATGCAGTCCAGGTGCGCGCATGCGCACATGGGGGGCAGCAACAGACCTGAAACTGCCCCTGGCCTCAGGCACCAGAAACCCCGTTGCTAGCCCTGACTACCTGGAGGTTGTCAACCCTATGTGGAAATGCTGTTCTATTGGCATGTACTATTACTTAGTTTTAGGGAAAACACCTTTGCGTCCAATTATGGTTTGGGGGTCATGTTCTATGAATATATAACAATAAATAGAGGGAATTTGTTTTTAATTCTCTTCTTTTAATGTTCAACTTCAATGGACTAAGAAGGATGTAACTATGCTTATACACCATAAATATGTAAACAAAAAACTATTATATTCTATACATGCACCCTTGAATGTTTGGTATTACAAACATTTTTAAAAGAGAAGTAAGAGACAACATTCAAAAACTGAATTGCTGTTCCATTTTGTCACATTGTTTAAAGTTTTCAGCTAATAATACATTTTCCAAACTGTGCAGGGACTGATAAAATGCGTTCCTGGGACTGGGGCTTCATTTCCTACTGTCAGAATTTATTTCCTAGGTTTTTAATTGTCTTTTAGTGACAGGCAATTCAGTGAAGCATTAAAGGAAATTAGAATTGCTGTGTTTAAAAAAACAGCTGTGTGAAACTACCGTAACTCAGTTTAATATTGTTTCCAGTTGTATTTAATCCTCCCAAGTCTCATTAATTGTCACGCTTTCATGGAACTTCCAATTCAAGATGACTTTAGTCTCTTTTGCCCTCTACTGAGGTTCACTGGTAATAACAATTGCCAATAAAATAGGAATTACCAGATGAGTTTAAAAAACCTGTTAATATCAACTGCATGTCTAATAGTGACCATTGACAAGTCTGTTAAATGTACTTACATCTTCATTGTATGGCCTTCATTGCTCTTTAACTAATAATGATTTGTGAGGTCATTTTGATGTAACAACACTTAAACCTCTTTAAGAAAAAGTCCCTATTGTATGTCTGATTTATAACTATAAATCGTAGATGCAGCTTTGTCAATCCTTGGGGCTGTGCAATTTTTCATTCAATGATGGAAATAATGAAGGAAATAAAAGAGAAAGGAAAATGTTTTGCTAGTGACTATAAATGAATGCTAGTTTTCTAAACCAGTTCTTAGGGCTTAGCTGCATGGAGGTCTTCAAATTAGATATGACATCTGCCCAAATTAGATATGACATCTGCCCTTGAATTAAAAAGATAGTACGAAACCATGGTTTGTGTCCCAAACATATGAATAAAACATAGTTTATGTTCCTTTCCTCCTCACCTAGCTCCTACTCCTCAAATGCTCCTCAAATGCTATCCCAAGTTGCCCGACCTTGCCCAACTGCTGGTAAAGCGTTACTGTGCAAGCAAGCCTATTACTGTTGGTCTGCAGCAACAGTGATAGTGCATACCTAGAGACTCACATCACCAGACCTCATCAAGCCACACTCACTTGGTCTAAACATCAGGTGCAATATAAACATTTTTCAGACATTACAATCATGCATAGGGGGAGCCATGCATATCTGGAGCATGCACTACCCATGATCCTCCCATGTGTTGTCACCTTATTAAATCAACAGGGGCAATGCATGTATTTGCCACACATTTACAGGCTTAGTCGGCACAAATATGAATGCCAAAAAGTCCAGTGGTCAGTTCATACATTCCAGAGCTGTACTTGCATGGTGAACAAAAGAATTACACAACATGGTAGCCATTCATAAAAGAAGAACCTACATTAACCTACACTAGGTGAATTTCAGGTAGTTCAAATGTAATATCAGAAAAAGATTTGTGGAAAGGAAAGCGGAACGTAGTCAGACCTAGGTTGGATTTTAGAAAAGTTAAATTCAACAGGCTTAAAGAAATGCTGGGTAGAATCTCATGGTTAGAAATACTCAAACAGAACGTTTTTTATTAAATCACATATCTGTCCTAGTCAATAAAAAGCAAAAGCATCTGATGTTGAATATAATTACAACAGCTAGGACTGCATATGCGAGACTTTGGAAAATGACAACTATCCCAACATAAGAAAACCTGGTCGAGAAAATACTTGAGACAGCTGAAACGGACAAATTGTCGACTTTAATGAAAGAATTGGACACTACAACCTATAATAACATTTGGGAGCCTTTTTACAAATGGATACAAGATAAGTTTGGAGAAATTTAATTTTCAACTAAGATGTGGTCCTTTATGGATATTATAGAAGATAAATGGAAAAAATTGCAAATAGAGAGCTGATTAGCAGAATATTAAGACACGTATTAGAGTGAATGGTGCAATGTAATAGATATGCAATTTCTTTCTTTGTACTTTCTTCTCTTTCTATCCCCCCCTTTTACTTTTTATTCCCTATTCTCTATTTAAAAAAAATAAAAACTTTATATTAAAAAAAAGAAATAAACAGGAGGGAGTTCACAATGAGTGGGAATTTCTTAGAAGTGAGGTATTGAAGGCACAACACAAATTATTCCAATGAGAGGGAAAAATAGGAGACATCTACAGAAGTCAGGATGGCTCCATAAACAGTTTTCTAATGAGCTGAGAATTTAAAAAGACACATTTAGGAACTGGAAGGGTGGAATGTGACCAAGGATGAATATAAACAGCCAGTGCTCGTAGAGAGAGTGTTAGAAAGGTGAAAGCTCAGTATGAGGTCAGGCTAGGAAGAGATGTTTAACACAACAAAAAAGAGTTCTTTGGTTATGTTTGGAGCAAGAAAAAGAACAAGGAAAAGGTGTGCCTGCTGTGGAGAGATGACAGCAGAATTTAAACAGGTGATAGAGAAAGGGCAGAACAGCTCAACTCCAACTTTGCCTCAGTCTTGTCTTGCAAGGGAAACTGTGCTCAACTTGGCAACAATAGAACACACAGGGCTCATTTCGAGGGGGAATGCACAGGAATGCAGTTCTGGCAGTTCCCCAAAGAGGTCACATGTCAGGTGGCCCTGCCCACCTGACTCTCAGCCATTTTGGGCCCGTTTCAGCCTGGATTGGGGCCGAAACAGCCCGGACCAGGCCTCTGACAGGTGGTTGATCACTCTCCCACTCAGCAGCAGCCCGATCCTGACCGTTTTCAGCCCCTTTTCAGCCATTTTCAGCCACCTTTTGCCATTTTGGGCCCAATTTCAGCACTGAATAGCCAGGATTGGGTCCAAAACAGCCAGGATAGGTGATGTCAGGGGGTGTGACATATGCAAATCACTTATGCTAATGACATACTTCCGTTGATGTCAAGGGGTGTGGCATATGCTAATGAGTTATGCTAATGAGTTCCTCCAGCTCTTTTTCTACGAAATGACCCCTGAGAACACATGATGAAGGAAGGGCATTCCAGCCTAAGATAGATGGTGGTACATAAACTCCTAGCTTCTTTAAACAAACTCAGGTCTTCAGGGGCTGATGAATTGCATCCTAGGGAGCTGAAAGAATTTGCTGATGTAATTTTGGTGCCTCTTTCTATAATGTTTGAGAATCCTTGAACAACAGGTGAGCTGCCAGAGAATTGGAGGCAGGTAAATGATACCTGCATCTTCAAGAAGGGGAAAAAGGAGGACCTATCCACTTGACATTGGTCTGTACCACTATCTGGAAAGGTTTTAGAACAAATCACCAGTCAGTCCTTGAGCAGTTAGAAAAAAGACTGTGATTACCAAGAGACAGCATGTGTTCCTCAAGAACAAATCATGTCAGACTAAACTTATCTCCTTTTTTGATAGAGTTATTATTTTGTTGGATCAAGGAAATGCTGTCAACATAGTTTATCTTGATTTAAGTAAGGCTTTTGATAAGGTCCCACATGATATTCTCATTGAAAAGCTGGTAATATGTGGTTTGGATGCTGTTATTGTTAAGTGGAATTGTAACTGATTGACAGATTGTGCCCAAAGAGTGCTTCTAAATGGTTCCTCACCACCTTGGAAAGAAATGACAAGTGGAGTTTCTCAAAGATCTGTCCTGGGCCCTGTATTGTTCAACATCTTTATAAATGACTTGTATGAAGGAGCAGAGGGGATGCTCATTAAATTTGGAAATGATACTAAATTGGGAGCGGTAGTTGTTAGAAGATAGAATCAAGATTCAGGATGATCTTGACCGGGTGGGAATCTGGGTTATAACTAACAAAATTAATTTCAACAGAGATAAATGCAAAGTTCTGCATTTAAGTAGAAAATACCAAATGCAAAATTATAGGATGAGTGAGTCTTGTCTTGGCAGTTGTACATGTGAAAAGGATGAGATCTTAGCAGATGATACACTGAATATAAATCAACAGTGTGATACAGCAGCTAAAAAATCTAATGTGATTTTCGCTGTATCAGTAGAAGTGTAGTGCCTGGATTATGTTAACTGATGGTATTCTGCTCTGGTTAGACCTTATTTGGAGAACCGTGTTCAGTTTTGGGCACCACAGTTTAAGTACAATGTTGAAAAGCTGGAACATGTCCTGAGGAGGGCTACAAAGATGGTGGGAGGTCTGGAGACCACATTCTATACAGAAAGGTTAAAGTAGTTAGGTATGTTTAGCGTAGAGAGGAGGAAACTGACAGGTGATATGATAGCCATCTTCAGGTATTTGAAGGGTCTGTCACAAAGGGGATGGAGTGGAGTTGTTTTCTATTGTTCCAAAGGGCAGGATCAGAACCAACGGGTTAAAATTAAACCAAAACAAGGTTTGGCTAAACATTAGGAAGAACTTCCTGACACTTAGAGCAGTTCCTCAGTGGAACAGGCTGTCTTGGGAGGTAGTGGGCTTCTTTGGAGGTTTTTAAACAGAGAGTAGATGTCCCTCTGTTAGCAATGCTGATTCTCTGACTCAGTGTGAACTTTGGCACAGGGAGGGTGGCACAAGATATGCCAGCGCTCAGTTCTTGTTACCCTTTCTTACGTGCCCAGGGTAATGCTGATCACCACTTTGGGAACAGGAAGAAATTTTCCTCCAGGCCAAATTGGCCAGGGATCCTGGAGGTTTCTCTCCCCCTCCCCCCCCCCCCCTGGAGGCCTCCCCTTCCATTGAGCAGGAGTCATGGGGGGGGGAATGTGTGTGGTGGTAGCTATGAATTTCCAGCATTGTGCAGGGGATTTAACTAGATGACCTTTGGGGTCCCTTCCAGCTCTATGATTCTATGGCTTATGTTCATCCTAAGTTATGCCTTGCAGCAGTCTTCTCCGTCCTCCACATGAGCTCTGTCATCTCATATAATTGCATATCATAACAATTGCTTTGGGGCATTAGTCTATGTTAATCCTTCATCTATTTTATTTACTCATACTACAGCTGCAGATTGCTGGACCATAACTAAGAAGCATACATGGTAGGATTCTCCCAGTAAATCAAAGCCTGAGTTTGCTACTGAATGTACCATTAATGTGTATCTTGGCTCTCTGATGTGTACAGATACTGGAGTAGATCCTACTCCTACTCTTCCATTGGAGAAAGACCCGCAAGTTGAAGGAAGACTCCATAGGCTGGAGGAAGACTACTTGGAAGATGGGCTTAGTGCTATGTTGGTGATACCAAAGGGATTGTTTTCTAGCACTACAGCAGATGTGCTGTTATACATGCATAGGTTCACGGTGCCTGTCTTGCAGAATTTGCTGGTATTTGAAAGTGACATGAGGTGAAGTGCCTGTTTTCTGACATGAGGAATGTGGACACTGAAGTGTTGTGTTCAAACATGCAATTTTCTGTGACCACTCACTGGCCTTGACAGATCTGGATCCATATCATCCAGTTTTAAAGAGACCTGGTTGCAGAGACACCTAATCAAATATGTGTGTTCCGCACAGCAGTTCACTCGTTAGTCCAGCTGTCCCTTTTGCCCAGTAGCATATTCTGATATCAGCTTTTTGCAGATCCTAGCAAAGAAGCGTAGAATAACAGATGAGTTGCTCCTTCCTTGTAATATATGGTCCTCACAAGGAAATGTACCATTTTTAAAATTAGGACTTTTAGAAATGTGACAGTGAACCATGGAATCCATAGAGTTGGAAGGGATCATACAAACCATCTAGTCCAACCCCTTGCGCAGCCTAAAGCATCTCTGACTAGTATTTGTTCAGCCACTCCTTGAAGACTGCCAGTGAAGGGGAACCTATGACATCCCTAGGCAGCCAATTCAACTGCTGAACTACTCTTCTCCCCCTGCACATATTACACACATCCCCCTCCTTCTCCCCTCATAGCAGAATGTCATGCAAGTATTTCTTTTTCAGGATGTGCTTCAATACGAACCTGCTAAAATCCACTCCTTCTCTCCCAGACTTGATGCACCGCTGACTTCCTATTCACTGTACCACTAGAATTATTTCAAAGAAAAGGGAATTGCAGGCAAACTGGGGCATTTGTGCAACAGTCCAGTCTCTTCCTGGACCCAGAAATCAGGAGAGCCAATCACCTGCCACTGCCTGATATTGAGCTCACAAGTTGGTTGCTTGTTCTCAGTCCAGGCATCTCTTGGTCTTCTGACCAATCCATCAAATGACTGACACCTACTTGCACGGCCGCAGGGTTATCCCCCGATAACTGCCTGCGCGCCCCCCAAGTCATCTGCCTGATTTTGAGCTCAAGTACTTCATGAATGCAACCAATGTTACATTCACAGAAAATAATAACATAGCTTGATATAACCCAAACATACCCGCCTTCAAAAGCCCAAGCCACTGGGCAACTTAACAAAAGCCATCTAGAATAAAATGCTCTTGCAAGTTTTTCACCAGAATAGGCATTCTTTTGACCCTTCCACCAGACCATTCCAAAGAGTCTGGGCAATGAATGAAGCCCAGAGAAAGTTGCCTGGTCCTAGTTGATGGAACAGAAAATAGGAATTGATGAGAACAACTTGTGGTGCACGGGTTCACGTAAGAAAAAGCAACCCTTCAAATGTGAAGTGCTTTAAAGGTGTATGTAGCTTATCACAGTTTGCAGATACTGGAAATCCAAATGTTATTCTGTTGTGAAAATCATCATCTTGACTGTGCCCTACAGTCTGCCAGCTTGTAGGCTACTTGAGATGATTTTAAAAAACAACAACTACTATTGGGAAACTGCTTCAATACTTTTCACCTGATCCTGAATATATTTCCACTACTTTCTATTTAACTGTCTTACACTTCCTGCTTTTGGCTATCTGCCAGTAAAATCACCTAGGAAACCCAAGGACTGGTTGCCATGGGCACTTTGCTGATCATATGTTCTGTTTCCTGCGTATCATATTGGTTTGGGAAGTCTGTGAGGGGCTTATCTGATAAATTGCAAGCAACAGGATGGATTTTGTTCTGTGCAACCTACTGCAAAAATCATCAGCATGCATTCACACAGAGGAAATTTTTTTTGTCTTGAATCAATTAATTTGTAGTCATTTTTGGATGTTGTAGATGCTTATAGTTATATGAGGCAAGCTATTTTATCAAGTTGCCCATAATCTGGTGCATATCATAATCCAGAATGAGCCAAAAGGAAGAGGGAAATTCCTGCTGCTTTCCATATTCTGATATAGAACAGTGATGAGGTCAAATGGTCTGTGGATGTAGCAACAGGATATTGTGGTGTGTGTGTGTGTGTGTGTGCGTGTGCATGTGTTTGTAGGCATCAGTAGCATGAATTTTTAATCATGCTTTTTAGGTTGCAAAATACCATAATATAAAGGTCTATTTTTATACTTCTCAGTGGTGGAGGTGTATTGATCATCCTACTCTTGTTCTTGGGAACTTTGTCCAGCATCTTTGCACCACAGCTAACTCATTTGAATGGCTGTGTGAAAACGGCCAATGTCTTTTTCAGTACCTGCAATCTATGATTTGACCATGTGGGGGCACATTTCTACAATCTTTTAATGATGGAAGTGTTTGTCTGATACCATAGCAGGAAAACTCTGGACATCTCATCTTTAAAATCTGGACACTTCAGCTCCTTCCTCCCAATTCCAAGCTAGGCTCTAGAGGGATACTGGAAGTCAGATTCATGTATATAAAAAACAATTTCCCTGACTCAAATAGGTTAAATTAGTTTGCTAATATTATTCAGAATAAACAAGCCTGTGTACAAATACAAGCATATGAATTAAAAAAAAACTAAAAAAAATGTGAGTAAAAAATACAATTATAAAACACATTTATAAAACACTTATATAGAGTGCATTTTATAAAGAATTGCCAGGGTTTCTCTGCTTATAACTTGAAGTTTCCATTATGTTTCCCTATAAATAACAAATATCATTGCATTGAGAGGAATCCTAAGCAAGTCTACTCAGAACCTATTCAGGACTATTCAGTTGAGCTCATTCCCAGGAAACTGTTCTTACAGTGCAATCCTAAACCTGGTTACAGCCTTTTAAGTCCATTGAAATAAATGAGCTTAGAAGAGGATGTAACTCTGCTTAGGATACTTTCAGGTAGGATGGCACTGCTAGGATTGTACTCTAAATACAATACTTCATTAGACAGCAAGTTACCTCTTTTGGAAACTATTAGAAAGATGGCCATTGATCCATTTGTGAAAAGTAAAATGCTAAGTCAAGCATTCCTAGAAAATGTGTCTTCCAACCTGAAATCTTACATATTTGGAAGAGGCTCGGAATACAGGCCACTGATTAGGGGTGTGCAGTTCGGAAATTCGATTCGGAAAAATTCCCGAATCAGACACGATCCGTAAAGATTCGGGATTTTCAAAGCATTCGGAATGCCTCAGAAAGCTTCGGGACTTATTTTAAATGGCCTGCTGCTGCTTGCAACCAGTGGCAGGGCCCTTTAAACACCATCCAAACAGCCCCTCACCCCCACTCCCCCACTTACCTTGGCCCTGCAGTTGGTGGTGGCTCCAGCCCTCCCTGCCGCTCGTGGGGCTGTGGAGTGGTGGAGGAGGCAGTGCGGCAGGAGGTGGTGCTGTGGCAGAGGAGCTGGCTGGCTCCAGGCCACTGCCACTGCCACCACTGCGGCGTGACCACTACCGCCACCGAGCAATACTGCCGCTGCCGCTGCTGCCGAGCAACACTGCTGCTGCCGCCGCTGTGCACCATGACTGGCGCCAGGTGCCATGGCTGCCACAGCTGCTGCTCCTGAACACCACCACCACCCAGCTGTTCCCCCTCTCCCTCCAGCACAAGTTAAGTGGGTGGGGGTGGAGGGGTTGCCCCAGGGGGGTGGGAGGTGGGGGTGGGGGAGTCGCTTCAGTATGCTCCGAATATTTACAGAGCATACCAAAGCCTCGGAATTATGGTATTCCCGAATTTCCCCCCTGCTTCGGGTAAACCCAAGGCGAGAAACCTGAATTGACCTCGCCCTGCACACCCCTATCACTGATGAGGACAGGGCATTTTCTTCTTCAATACCACTTTACGTAATCTAGGGCTCAACTCTGACATTTATAGCTGGTTCTGGAACTGAGCACCTGTGAATCCTGGTTCAGTTAAGTCTCAATAAGAACGAATATTCTTTAATACGCTGAAAGATCCATGCTTATGTAGAGTGTCATGATCTGCATTGGGTCTACAGGGGTAGCCAGTGCTTAGTTCCTAATAAAATTGTCATGAAACTGATCCTGAAATCCCAGTGCCAAAAATGGGTGACTGGGGGGCAGGGGGAGTCTTTGTCTTTGGTAAAGAAAGAGAAATCCAGCTATGATGAGGGGAAAATGCAAATAATCTGGAGGGGTAGAGAAATGTGGGTACAGGCTGGTTTGTGCTTCCACAGCACTGATATTTAGAAGTTTAGTTTTGCTTCTTAGTTATTACTGGGACTACTGGATAATGAGCACAATAAATGTAATCTCAAGCCTATAGAACAAATAAAAGCAACACAGTTTCTAACTATTTTTAAATCAAACAGCATCAACATGTTAAACATATATTTTTAAACATTATCAAAATATTATTATGTTTTCTAAGTTACAAATAAATTGCTGTATGGTTCAGGTATTTTACCCCTGCAAACGGCATCTATAAAATTATGCATAGGATCAGAATGTAAGGATTTAAAGCTACAGGTGTAACATTATCAGCCAAACCAATATCTCTTATTTATAAGAGTTTTTCGGACAAAGATGAAGACTTTTGTACCCATATAATTCAGTGAAACAGGAAAATACTGCATAACCCTTATTTTTAATTCCTTACTATTCCCCCCCACCTCAAACTCAGAATTTAAAAATAATAAAAATGTTTGCTGGGGAATTGGACCCTGAAGATAATATAACCCAATGTCCATTCATTATATTAGTTATGATAGGATCCTTTAGAACATAAGGGGAAACATTCTAAACGATGTAGTTTGAAGACTATAGCCACAATTTCTGGGTTTCATTGGATTCTGTGCCTAGCCCTATTCAGGAAGAATTGTTGTTTTACTTTAGAATGATTATCCCTTAATTACTGTAATTAACAGTGATGTAAGAACAATTAACAACGCATTCTACCATGCGTACTCAATGCAGATGTTAATAACCATTTAAGCAGTACAGCTTTTTAAAGTAATTTCTATACAGCCTCACTGATTGTCTCTCATTGTTGCCTTTTCCCCAGCGGCCAAATGACACAGTTTATAGCTACTTTGTGAACTACATAGATCAACTCATTCAGATCAGCCTCCTGGTGGCAGTAGCGTTTTAGTTTGGAATCTCAAGTGGCAGCTGTCACCCTCCTCTACTGCATTGCAATGGACTAAAAAAGCCAGACCGTGTCTCTCTTGCAAAGGACAGGCTCAGATTTAAGAGCTAAAAGCTGTGATCCTAATGCAAATTCCTGGCTTGCTTGATTAGAAAGATTTCAATTCACTTTTAGCAGTACGACTGACAGACAAATACCAAATAAACAAGGCTGGGAAGATCTCAGGCATTTGCTTATTCGGCTGGCCAAAAATTTGAAGGCAGAGCTTAGAAAACCAAATATGTTTACAGGCCTATGGAAGGCGAGCACCAAAGAACTAAAATTACTTTCCAACCCTGCAACAGATGCCTACTGATGTTTCTCTACAGTAAAACATTTAAGTACTGAAGCACTGTGTGCAATTTCCTTGCTGGCTGCTACCTGAGATTGTGTGTTGGATGCTGGAAGGTTTATGAGGGCAAAATCCCAGTACACAGATACTTCCAGAATCTCTTGCATTCTTGAGGCTCATCCTTCATTTAGAAGTTTTTTTAAAAATACTTTGAATTTGAAAGCATTAAAAGAGTGCTCTCGCCAGCAGGACTACATTAAAGTCTTACACATTCATTTTACAAGGTAGAAATCAAAGGACTTGACACAGGCTTTATATGCAGGGGCAGCCTTCTGTACTGCCTGCTTCCCTGGCCACCCATTCCATAGCCTTTAAGCTTCCCTACTGTCCATATCAAGACCTCTGTATGTACCGGATTGCAATGGACAAGGACATAGCTAGCTTAACTGATATATTTCAGCTAGCCTGAGTATGAGTGCATAGGGTTGTCGCGTGTCTAGTTTTGAACCAAACAATCCAATATTTGTGCTTGCTGACCAGGGGATAAAGTGAGATAAGACTGGATATAAAAATGTCCAGTGTTTTCTAATTCTAACAGATCCAAGAAACAAAGGAACAAGGAGCAAGGGGGAGCTCAAGGGTTAAAATAGAAAGGAAGTGAGACAATAAAGGAGCAAAAAGAGAAACCAAACTCTAGGGCTTGGCTGGGAGGTGGGGGCTGGTAGAAGGCAAACTGTACCTGGTGCTAGCATTCCACTGTTCCCGACCTGGGAGGAGGAAGAAAACACAAAACTCCCCCTCCTCAAGCAACAGAGGGGTTTCTCCTCCTCCCTAAAAGGGGCAGGTACACCTTTGTTGTCCAAATGTAGCGTCGGACTGAGTTTCTGGCTCTCCGTCATGCTGAAAGGTGGGCAGTTAATTGCCTGCCGGTGTTGGAGTGGCATGAAGTGCAAATAGCAGCAGTGACTCTTCATGGCCTGCCTCTTTCTCTGCCTCTTTGCTTGGCGGTCACCTTGCCAAGCCATGTGGTCACTGCATGGACAACAAATTTTTATAAAGTGTGTCCAGCAACCCTAAGAGTAGACAGCTTCTTTTACATAACCTTCCAACATTAGTAATTAAAGGGTTGCAGCAGCCCCACATCTGACGAAGAGAACTGTGGTTCTCGAAAGCTTATGCTACAGTAAGTCTTAAAGGTGCTACTGGACTCTTTACTGCTACTACAGACTAACATGGCTAACTCCTCTAGATCAGCAGCCACACAGAGGCAGTACTGCATGGCCAGCCTTACATGGGGTCTGGTCACCTAGAACATGCCAGAGAGGTTATGGAAAGCTTTCAGCCACTGCCCAGCCTGACAATCAGCTGCTAAGCTGGCACAGGTGATAGGCAGTTGGCTCCAGCAGCAGCACCTGGGAGGCAGAGTGGGGCCCATGCCACCTGAGTTCAGGCCCATCTGGGAGGGAGCATGGTTGTGAGGCTGTTGGAGAGCCTTAACAACAGGCAACGAGGAAACAGCCTGCAAAGAGCTGGGCTATGCACCAGAGCAGCACCAGGCTATAAAGACAAGGTGGCAGGAGACAACCAGGGGGTGGAACAGTAGAAAAAGGGAAGAGTGAGTGAGGCAGTGAGTGGAAAGAAACAGTAAAGAAATGTGTTGGTAAGCTGGGGTGGGGGGAAAGGAAGGAGAGGAAGCAGAAAGCAGAAGAAGGGAACGAAGCAAGCCAAGCAAAAGTAGAGAACTGAACAGTTGTACTTGCTGTGTGCCAATAAAGGTGTTTTCCTATGGACGACACCTTCAACATGCCCCTTCCTCCAGGGAGCATGGAAGATGTTGCAGGAACCTTGTCACATAAATCCCCAAGATGATTTTTACTGCCAATTGAGTCATATATATTCTGGGAAGAATTATAAGCAGACTGCTTCTGGGTTGGTTGGGACTTCTGAGGCTTAATGCACTGCTGAAATGTACAAGGATCTTCCATCTCTACAAGTAACAGGTACATATGTAGAGTGGCTCATCTGGTCTCAGCTGATAATATGACCATGCGCTTTTGCATATATACAGCCTCTACTGCCAAATATAGGTGCAGTCAGCATATGACCCCTAAGAGGTCCCTGCTTCCATATGCTAACATTGACACTTGGCTATGTATAATTTGTTTAAAAAAATTTTGTATTTGTATCCCATTTCTCTATATAAATATCTGAGATGGCTAAACCAAAACCAAAATGCTGCTATAAAAAACAAAGAACAGCAATAATTAAAAACAGCAGCAGTAAAACCCATCAGTTTAAAACAGGATACATTCATAAATAACCTAGCAGCATAAAAACAGCCTTTTAAAAACCAGAGCCTTGAACCACTAATAACAATTTTGAGTAGCTAACACCAAAATAGAGGGAGTAAAGGGTTTAAGAAATTTTTAAAAACCCTAAACAGTGGTTTGACCTCACATTGCTTTAATCTATTTAAATGTCTCAGTTTCTCTCCCAAAATTTGATTGTGTATGAGATTGGGCTGAGTCCAAGAAGCTTTCTCAAGAGTGAAAAATGATGGAGAGGGTCTCTTTTGATTACCAAAAAGGGTATGCTGAGAATCATGACATGAAGAGGTTGGAGTAAGGAAGGGCTTTAGGTGAGATGGAATGGAAAAGCTGACTGTATCAAGCCCAGTGCCAGGGCCGTATTTTTGGGGGAAAGGGGGGGTCACTTGCCCCAGGTGCCACAAAAGAGAGGGTGGTAGGTGTGGCTGCTGGCTGGGAGTGCACAGAGCTGGCAGTGGTTGCACAGGCAGCTGCGTGTGTGGTAGGGCTGGGAGGCTATATGCACCACCCTGGCCACCTGCCGCACCAACAAGGCAGCTGGCCTGCTGGGTGCCGACCTGGCCCTCCTGCAGTGGCTGCTGGCCTGGAGCTCACAGAGCTGGTGGCAGCAGCATGGGCGGCTGAACAGGAGGACTGGGAGGCCACCCATGCTGCCCTGGGGGGTGGCCAGCTCACTGGGCACTGCTGAGCTGGTCCTCCTGCAGCAGCTGCTGGCTGAGAGTACATGGAAATGGCGGCAGCAGAACGGGCACCTGCATGGGAGGGCTGGGAGGCCACCTGCACTGCCCTGGCTGCTGGCCACACTGACGGGGCAGCTGGCTCGCTGGGCACCAAGCTACCCCTCCAGCTTCTGCTGCAGCTGCTGGCTGGGAGCAGGCTGCCAGGTAATGGGCGGGGAGGCGAGCAGCCCGAATCATGGAAGTGCTCCCAGGGGTGGGTGAGCCCTGTGTAATGATGTCACTTCCTGGAAGTGATGTCATTGCGCTGTCCTGAGAGTGCATGCGCTCTGGATGCTTGCAATCCAAGCTACGCCGCTGCCCATTGCCATTGTGCTTGTTACTTGCCAATGGTCAGTAACCTGTGATCCAATGAAAACATATTTAAGACAAAAGCATTGCTGGTTGGGGGCTTTGGTAACCAAGATGGAAGTATTTATTTTTTATGTGCTGCAATTGCATTCTCACTAAAAATATCATGGCATTGGGGTATCATGGCATTGGGGTACTACAAGACCCAGCACTGCACCAGAGGGCCTCAGGTGGTCTCTATAGTAAAGGGTGCCTTTCATCAACATCAAATGATGCACTGAATATCTCTCTCCTGGGAAAAGATGGTCTTGCTATCATCTTTCATGCTTTGGTAACTTCTAGGTTCGACTCTTTAAGCTTGCCTTTGAAAGATGTTTGAAAATGACAGCTGGTTCAGAATGTATTAGCTAGAATCTTAGCTAGGATCTGTTGCTCTGAGCACAATATTCCAGTACTCCAATCAAGGTCTACACTTCCTACCAGCCTTCCTCTAGATACATTTTAAAGTGCATGTTCTGGGACCAAAGTATCTGACAGATGCCTTCTTTCTATTGATCTGCCTTCATAGAACAGTCATCAATAGCAGGAACTCACTTCAGGTGTCCCCATCAAAATAAAGCAAGGTCTTCTCAATGGTGGCACCCAGGCTTTAAGAACTACCTCTCCCGAAAGGTTTTGAGTAGTGTCTTTTTTCTTTCTGGCACAATATAACATTAATATTACTGAAGTGAACCTCTGAACAAGGAGAAGGATGAAGCATTATCATTTTAGTATGGGTATTTTACATTGTATTTTTAATATTTCAGACTCTTATGTTGTATTTTTTCATATGTTGTATTTTTTATGGTTTTAATCTGTTACATTAGCCACTTGGAATACTTGGGTATAAAAAGGGACTGGTTTGGTGTAGTGGTTAGGAGCGCGGGACTCTAATCTGGAGAGCCGGGTTTGATTCCTTGCTCCTCCACTTGAAGCCAGCTGGGTGACCTTGGGTCAGTCACAGCTTCTAGCTCTCTCAGCCCCACCAACCTCACAGGGTGTTTTGTTGTGGGGATAATAATGACATACTTTCTAAACTGCTCTGAGTGGGTATTAAGTCATCCTGAAGGGGGTATATCAATCGAATGTTGTTGTTGTTGTTGTTATAAAATATTTTAAATAATTAACATTTTTCCCTTTCATAACTGATCTTGCAAATACTGTAGCCACTAATAAACAAATGGTTGTCCTCATCTTCTGGCAAAGGATCTTATCCTCTGATGAATGATCCATCACCAAAATTTTTCACATTTGTTGATCATAATGTTCAGCATTAAGAAGTATGTTAAAGAGTTAATAAATTTAGCCTAGTTTTAAAAGATAGAAAAGTCAATACCTTTAATGGGTTTGATTTATTTTGAAAATCTTCCTTGAAGTGTCAAAAGGGGAGAGATGGAAATGCATAAAATGTCACACAGGTGCAGACGTCAATGTATATTCTTTTAATTCACTTGGACAAAACAGGTAATATAAAGTCATTTTATGGCCACTAGGAGAAAAGCCATATGTTAGTAATCAGTCCTTATTTACAGTACCACACATGCTCTGATGTGTTTGCTGGTAAATGCACACACAAGAGAATTGCAGGATCTTGTTTCACGAACAGCTCAATGCTTTCTTGAATTAGATTTGTTTAAAGTATGGCAGAAATGAGAAAGGGGAGGAAAGAAAAGCGCCAGCAAAGCACGAGAAACAACTAGAGAAAGAAACAAAAGCTTAAAAAAATTGATTCCTGTGTTTCTTTGAGGTTTCCTCTTATCTTCATTTCCTAAATAGGAAGGTGAAGATCAATAAGCCCCATCTTGGCATATCAAGGGACTGCTGGGCATAATCGGAGCATTGAGGAAAAATGCACTTTAAATATGGTAGCTCAGGAAGGAAAAAAATTGCGCAGGGCATGCTCACTGCATTGAATGCAAGCAAAAAAAAGTCACTCAGTGCAACAAACAGTTCAGATACAAATGTAGGAATGCAAGAGAAAACATCAGGCTCTAAACTGGGGGAGAACATCTGAAAAGGCATTCTTCACCAATTAAATAGGTAGAGTTGTAAGGTTAGAAATGGATATTTAAATAATGTCAGTGGCTTAAGAGCACAATTTAAGACTTTACATAGCACGCAACAAAATTGTTTAAGCTACGATTGAATGGGAAAAGTGTGCGAACTGAGTTCCTGTGATGATATGAAGGGAAGACCAAGGGCCAAGTCCCATAAAATGCTTATCCTTTCCTAACAGTGTGTT
This sequence comes from Eublepharis macularius, assembly GCF_028583425.1. NCBI lineage: Eukaryota > Metazoa > Chordata > Lepidosauria > Squamata > Eublepharidae > Eublepharis > Eublepharis macularius. The sequence goes on from NC_072798.1 coordinate 70,017,143, forward strand.
TTGACGTAAGCACTGACTCTGCAGCAGACCGGGCATAAATAGGCAACTCTGTTCTTTTACTTTGCTCTAAGCCTAGGAGCATAGCCTTCTGCACAGACCCGGCGATGCTTCCGTTTCTCTCATATGCAAATACTCTGTTTGAGTTGGTCACTGTGGATGTTTTACAGCAAGATTTTTCTTTCCCTTAATAATCTCGAAGAAGCAATAATGCTGCTCATTATTGGCCTGCATTGCACATCTACTGATATAATTTATGATGTGGCACTTATGAGCAAATGATAGCTATTGTTGTTCTAAGAGGGAGCAAATTTGCAAACTTATTTCATACACAGAAGGCTTTCAAAGTCCCACAGTGATGACATTGATATAGTGCCACTACTCTGTTATAATCTTTGTATATTATTAAGTGTAACAAATACCTCATTCATGCCATGCCCTAAACTTTGCATTGGGTGACATTCTTGCTGCTGTGTTAATATCGGGTCTATTAAGCTGGACCTCATGGTCCATTACCCTTTCTTTAGGCCTGACCCCGTGAAGTTTAGGGGTCTTGAGCACAGTGTGAAAAAGCAATGGGTTTCACTCTCACCCAAGGAGCTCATTAGGACTTTATAGAAAGACAAAAAATACTCACACAGTACCAACATTTGCTCCGAGGAGCACTCACCAGACAAACAGCCTGGTGTCAGGAGATAGGCATTGTTCCTTTTTTCCAGCCCTGCACACCAATTTAGCGAGCTAACTAAAGGGAGTGCTCATTTGTAACCCACCATTTCATCCTTTGTTGTAGAGATTCATTTACCAGCCTCTCAATTTGATTCTGAAACTCTGCTTCCTGAAGTTCCTGCTCCGTTCAGGAACGGGTGGGTTTAAGATTGAATCAGACTTGCCGTTTACTAACTGGGGTGTTTGGAAGTTATTTTTCCCTCTTCCCTGGAAGATCCACTTTGATAGGCTTCTCATCCATGCCAGTTTGCACACCAACAGCTAGACTGATCATCTTATTTAGGCACAGAAAATACTTCATTCCTCAATGTCAACTGATCTATTTAGAAGGAAACTTTTGCCTAGCATGCAAAACTGTTGAGCAGAGAAGTAGCTTGGATTTCATCTTAACAGTTAAAACATGTTATTTATAAACATTAATGCAAATTATTCTGTATCCACATAGTAAATTTATTACTTGGAATTCAAAGTCTCCATGGTTTCAATAGAATTTCTTTCCACAGAATGAGAGGAATCAAAGTGAATGCTAGATATATATAATCCCACTGAAAGCAATGGCATGTACGCAGGCTGCTATGCAGGGCCGTTTCCACACGGCTTACCTGAAGCTGGGCCATGGCGCAACGTTGCGGATCATGCCAGGGAAAACACGAAATATCACGACGTCGCACAAAACTCGAGCGAGAAAACATGATATTTCACGTTTTCCCCGGCATGATCTGCAACGTTGCACCATGGCCCAGTTTCAGGTAAGCCGTGTGGAAACGGCCCAGGTTCTGTTTAGTTCGAGGGGACTAGGCATATCTTTTCTTGGATTGTGGCCAGTATGTTTAGGATACAGGTTACTATTAATGAAGTATGATACAAAGTAACAATGCTCCAGTAATTTTTACTGGGATATGTTACTAGGGCTGAGAATAGCAGGTACAGTTTGTAGCCAGTAACACTGTTTCTGATTAGAGAAATTTCTGGACTCCATACCTCATTGAAGGGCAGGGGAGGAATTTTCATGTTTGTCATGATGCTGGGAAGATATTTCAAGGCACATCAGTCCCTCCAAGATTGCCCCTTTGAAATATCAAACTTTCAGTGACAAACAGTGCAATCCCAAGCAGAGTTACTCCAGCCTAAGCCCATTGGTTTCGTTAAATCCCATTAACTTACTTCTGAGTATGCAGGTCTGTGCCACTAATCTCCACGTAAGTAAACCTGCCTTTCAAGCAGCATATATACTCATAATTTGTTTGTGGTCTTTCATTATTCCTGTACTAATCACTGAGCACATGTAATGCAAATTTTCTGAGAGCAACATAAGAACCAAAGGGGATTAAGGCGAATTTATGAAAGGTAAATCACGCAAATCAGTGAATTTAAAACCAAATGTACGTTTGTGGGAGTTTCATTAATTCCACTGAGACTTTAGCCTGACTGGATACCAGCACAGTGTTTCACCATGTAGCCAGTTGTTCGTGTAAAGTAGCTCTTTGTCTGGATCTGGCAGTTTTCAAAGGGTGAAAAGTTGTGATGATGTGGTAAACGTTGCAGGCTCTATTTGCATTTTACACAAAGGAATTTTCAAGTTGGGTTGCATCCATGCCATTGGATTGCAAGCAGATATCATGCAACTGTCTGTGGGAGCAGGGATCTATTTCCAAGGAATGGCTATGTAGTCAGGAAGGCGGGACACAATTCAAAAGGAATTTCTTCTGTGCAAGACTCCTTGAAAGGAAGGCAAGCTTTCGTTGCAGTGGGACTGGAAAAGGGCTTCCTAGTGGATTGGGCTTCAAAATAAAATATTGCACTATTCGTTGCAGTATGTTTAGGATACAGGTTACTATTAATGAAGTATGATACAAAGTAACAATGCTCCAGTAATTTTTACTGGGATATGTTACTAGGGCTGAGAATAGCAGGTACAGTTTGTAGCCAGTAACACTGTTTCTGATTAGAGAAATTTCTGGACTCCATACCTCATTGAAGGGCAGGGGAGGAATTTTCATGTTTGTCATGATGCTGGGAAGATATTTCAAGGCACATCAGTCCCTCCAAGATTGCCCCTTTGAAATATCAAACTTTCAGTGACAAACAGTGCAATCCCAAGCAGAGTTACTCCAGCCTAAGCCCATTGGTTTCGTTAAATCCCATTAACTTACTTCTGAGTATGCAGGTCTGTGCCACTAATCTCCACGTAAGTAAACCTGCCTTTCAAGCAGCATATATACTCATAATTTGTTTGTGGTCTTTCATTATTCCTGTACTAATCACTGAGCACATGTAATGCAAATTTTCTGAGAGCAACATAAGAACCAAAGGGGATTAAGGCGAATTTATGAAAGGTAAATCACGCAAATCAGTGAATTTAAAACCAAATGTACGTTTGTGGGAGTTTCATTAATTCCACTGAGACTTTAGCCTGACTGGATACCAGCACAGTGTTTCACCATGTAGCCAGTTGTTCGTGTAAAGTAGCTCTTTGTCTGGATCTGGCAGTTTTCAAAGGGTGAAAAGTTGTGATGATGTGGTAAACGTTGCAGGCTCTATTTGCATTTTACACAAAGGAATTTTCAAGTTGGGTTGCATCCATGCCATTGGATTGCAAGCAGATATCATGCAACTGTCTGTGGGAGCAGGGATCTATTTCCAAGGAATGGCTATGTAGTCAGGAAGGCGGGACACAATTCAAAAGGAATTTCTTCTGTGCAAGACTCCTTGAAAGGAAGGCAAGCTTTCGTTGCAGTGGGACTGGAAAAGGGCTTCCTAGTGGATTGGGCTTCAAAATAAAATATTGCACTATCCTGATCTTTACAAAATAAGGTTTCTCCCCTTCCCTCTGCATGTTGGATTTGTCACCAATTCGCTGATAAAAAAGTAATTATGTAATCATCTGTAATCTTACTTTTAAATGAAGGTAATTTTATATAGGGAATCCTGACTGGCATTTTAGCAGCCATTTCAAGCAAAACACTTTTATTTTATGATACGACTGACCGAATGAGAGAGGTGGAAAAGAGCAAGAGTCCAGTAGCATCTATAAGATGAACAAAACTAGTGGTAGGGTAGGAGCTTTCATGAGACACAGCTCACTTCTTCAGAAATGAGAGAGGGTTTATTTCTTAAAATATTTATATTACCTTTCACCACAAAAGAGGCAGTTTACAGCATATACTATAAGATATATATATTTGAAAATATACAGTCATAATGTCATACAAATGGAACAAATTCCATGTACAAAGCAAATCAGATACAAACACCAATGGCCAGAGAAATTCTATCAACCATATGTAACTTCAGCTACCAAAGGCCTACTAAATAACAAAGCAGGTGGGGATGGGTTGTAGGCCTGGCTTAGTGACAGAGCATCTGCTCGGCATGCAGAAGGTTGTAGGTTCGGCCCCTGGCATTTGTACTTGAAAGGTAGTGGGTGATGAGAGACCTGGAGAGCAGTGTGGAGCTTAGAGTTGCCAGGTTTCCCCAGCCCCCGGGCATGAGGCTTGAGGCCTGGCACCTAGCTTGCCTTCTCCCTTTCGCATGAGCGCACAGTGCATGCACACTCCCGGCCTGCACAATGATGTCACTTACAGGAAGTGATGTCATCACACAGGCTGCCCTGGGAGTACTTCTGCACTCCGCAGGGGGGCGATTCTGGCCCGATCCAGACCAATTTGGCCTGAATTGGGCCACTGCAGAGCGCGGGAGTGCTGCTGTGCTCTGTAGCGGCCCAATTTAGGCAAAGAGTAGCTGCTGTGCACAGAAGCGTGCACCCCTGCCAGGAGCAGACCTGGAGGCGCTTTCCTCTGCCTTCCCCCCCCCCCACCAGCCAGGTAAGCAGGGGCAGGGTGGAGGGTGGTAGTGGGGATCCCCTGCACCCAGTGGGGGACTGGCAACCCTAGTGGAGCTGGTGGGTGCCAAGGGGCTCACTCCTTGCTTCTTGAGCATTGAGGATAAAATTGAAACAGTCTTAAATGGAGCAGGGGGGGATGGGAGGTGTATTGGGTTCCTCCCTAGCAGCTGACTGACTAGCAGAATGCTATGCTCATCTTGGTATGCATGGCTTGAAGATGGGCACAGAGTTTCCTATGTCTTTGGGTTTGGCAACTTCCTCCTGTGGCTGTGCAGGGAGTACCGGCACAGGAAACTGAAACCAAACTGAAACCTCTTCCCCAATGCAAAGAGCTAGTCCTGCCCCTCCATTTGTGATGGTGTAACCCCTATGAGCTAATTGGTTTAGCCCAGTAGGGCGGAGTCAGTAGCTAGAGCCAGGTGGCTGAGGAAGAAGCTGGTTGCTGGGTAGCTTGACAATAATTAATATGCTCTTACAACTTGAATAAGGTAATCAGAAATGTTGTATGTGAACAATATGACTAAAAGTGGTATATGTGTATTGTGTTTGGTTGGTGTTATTACTGGGATTGTATTGTTCTTGCAGGGCTGTAATTCCCCAAGTAGAGGACAGAAGCCTGGATTTCAATTTCTTCATAATTGGAAGGATTGTAGCAAAGGACTCTGTCACTTGGTGGGATCCGACAAGTTGAACTTGCTTACCTTGAGTGGTTTTCCAAGACATTGTTGGCTGAAAGTTTCTTTCCTTTTTTGTAGCGCTTATGAGTATGGTCAAAGAAAAGACAAAAATAGTTGTATTGTTCTAATTGTTAAAAGATTTGGTGAAAAAGAAAAGGAATCTTAATTTAAAATTGTGTGAAAGTTCCTTCCTAAATTAGCCCCATAGAACCCATACAATACAGGTTACAGTGGCACTATTTCACAACATTTCAGAAGTGTCCACAGGCTCAGTAAATTACTGCAATGGCCTCTGGTTCTGTATAAGGCAGCTTCACATGTCTGTCTTCCTCAGCTCACTTGGAAGATCATTCTGGCGCTTCATGCAAGTTTACGCATATGGATCTACCATCACTGCAGAGACATTACGGATCTTAGCTTATATCATCAGGACTGCTTGTTAACTTTTAATAATTATTGGGACTGCTCATCCCAGGTCCATCGTGGGCTCTTTTGGAGGCTTCTTGTTCGGTCCCCCTTTTTAAATGGACACATGTTAAACTGGATTGTGTTCCTCCTGTAATTTCTGCAGTTAGAGAACTATGGGGCATAATGTTAGGACAATGTCCATTTGACCCATTTTATCATGCTACATTAACATTATAGGCTACTCCAGATTTTAAAATTGAGAGGAAACCTTTTCTATGGAAGGCTTGGACAGATGGGAGGATTTTTACTTTGGATTAATTGATCGTTATGATGATGAAGTTTCGTCATTTTCTCAGATGAGGCTAGATATGATTTGTCAACTTTTGCTGAATGGCAGTATTTACAAGTACAACATTTGTTGGTATGCACCATTGAGTGCTTCAGAGTCTCCTCCCACTTTGGAAACTCTCATTGAATCGATGCAAAAAACAAAACCTACAATATTTGTTTATAAATATTTGATGTTGGTTAATAAATATGATATGCAGAATCTTAGGAACAAATGGAATAAGGAGTTAGATTGCCCAATTTTGCCAAACAATCGGATAAGGCCTGTTACTTCTATGGATCTTAATTTGCAACTTATTCAGAAACAATGTTTGTCGATGGTGTATTGGACTAGTAAAGTACAGTGTCTAATTACTGGTGCTGTAGTTTACAGGATGCAGCTCTTAAGCACAGGGTCTGGTTATGTTCAGTTATTTGACCTTTTGGGAAGGAAGTTATTATTCATATTAATTGCGTATTAGAATACCTATTGATTTTTAAAATGTTTACATACTTTTGAATTACCTACCTGTATCCTGGAGTCTAATGGAAATGGACCCTCTGTGCCCTTACTGTAGCTAAAAGATTTATATTACAACACGGGAGAGACAAATGCCCACCTCACATAATTCAATGGATAGAGGCCCTTACAACTTTATCTATATTCGAACATATGGTATATAGATGACAACTGCAGATGGACTTATTTTTACATGGATGCTCATGTTAGATTTTTCACTAGTCATATGCTTATTTTTATTATGTATCAGACTTATTTTTTATTTTCAAATAAAAACAATTTTTAAAAAACATTGCAGAGACTAGTGCTGCTGGATTCTCCCTAACCACTTTCTGCAGGTTCATAAGCTGAACCCAGTCCAAAAACCAGTGGTGTAGTAGTTAGTGTTGGACTAGGCTCTGGGAGCGCCAGGTTTGAATCCCAACTCTCCCATGGAAGCAGGCTGGGTGACCTGGGGCCAGATACATACGCTCAGTCTAAGCCACCTCCTAGGATTTTTGTTGTTAGTCTAAAATAGAGGAGAGGAGAACAAAATAAGCTGCTTTGGGTCCCCCTTGGGGAAAAAGATAGGATGTCAATAAAACCAAACTGGTCTGCAGAATCATGTGTGCCACAGAAGTCTGCACTCCTGCTGCTGTACTTGTGAATCCTTTTCTCAGTCCAGACACCCAGCTGGGGATCCATCAGGCCTTTCAAAATCCATCCTCTGAGAGGCAGAGGCTTTAAGAGCACATGTGTACTTGCATACACATAGGTAAACAAGTAGTGAAGGCTAGAATGCCCTGTTTTTGCCTGGTGAAAGAGTTGACATGTCCACATGTTTTCAAAGGCCTCTGCTTGGACTACCCTGAAAATAGAAACCTTCATGTTAGATTCCCCTTGATGTGAGCCACAACATGGCAAGGTTATGGTTACTTAGGTAAAGGAAACAGGGAGTTTGAAATACAAAAAATAAAAACATCTAAGGAAGTCTGCTTTAAACCATGGTGCACAGTTAGAACAGTTGTCTCAGTACTAGACTTACAGTGCAATCCTATGGAGAGTTACTCCAGTCTAAGACCATTGACTTCAATGGGCTTAGACTGGAGTAACTCTCCATAGGATTGCACTGTTAGCCTGCAGTCACTTATGTTCAATAAAAACAGAAATAATTTTCAAAAGACTACAATCTTCCTGTACATTTAGCCACATGTACATATTCAGGATTGTGCCTACAAAATTGTCTGTAATGGTACAGGTAACTATTTGGTTGATTTTTATTTATCCCTATGCTGAGATTTCTTTACTGCTGCAGCAAGCATAAGGATTGGACAAGGAACTTTTAAAAAAAGAAAATAAAAGTTTAAATGATAAAAAGAAGATACTATGATCTTTATATATTTTTAATTTGCCAGGTAAGGCTAATTTTGTAAATGTCCACTGTTTTTCAGGTTCCCGCTTGTAGCAATTCAGCTTTTATTCCTGTGGGAACCTTTGTCTACAATGTGTTAACTTCACCTTTAAGGAAAATTCCAATTAGCTCTCAGTGCCTGATTGTTTTTCCACTTGACAGCCAAAGAAATCTGGGCTCCTGGAAAGCCAGGAAACACTTTTTTGAGCAGCAACAAATTGAAACGTTTGCACAAGGAAGCGGTACTTTTCGAAGTGATGGGAAACTCCAAATTTGATTACAAGCAACCTTTGGCTTCCTATCTGCTGAACAATAGGCCATGCTGTTAAGGGCAATTTCCATGCACAGCATGTGGGTCCCATTTTTTTTCAACCTTAGACATGGTTGTTTACTGTTCAGAACTGTTTATGCATTTTAATCAGGCTTATTCAGAAGCTCTTAATAAATCACCCCTAAGTGAACGTTCCAAAACAAGAACCATTATGCCGGATTTCTTGGTTTCCCCTTGTTGCAATTCCACGGCGTTTAGTGCCCTCAGGGTCTGGTGAAGATGAAACTAAAAATCACAGGCTGATGAAGTCAATGAAATTATCATTAGGTACCCAGATCTAATGCCTTTTCTCTCGACATTTGCTTCTATCTGCTTTGCTTTAGCTGCAGGAGTCCAACTTTAAATTCAGGCCAAGCAAGGAGATCTTCACAATTGGAGTGTACTGTCAGCTCATGGAAATGCACATTCTTTAAATGAGCTGAAACTGAAGGCCTAGTTCCTGCTTGGCAGGCCTTAGCAAGAGAGAAGGCTGCTTTTATCTCGGCACGCAATTGCTTACAGCAGGTGCATTGAAGAAGTTTGGCACCAGCTTCCAAGGTCGTAGAATTCCCCACTCATCATTGGTCTTAACCAGTTTAGAACAACTAGGGCAAGTGCAATTCCTGCTATTGTGAAGGGTCTAAGGTTACATGGTAAATGACTGGAAATGGACAAGTGAAGCTTTTCATGGCATGAAGTTAAATGGCATCACTTGGTAATTACTTGCAGATCAAACTGATAATAAAGTTTTAAAGCTGACAACCCCAGAAAGATTTCTGTACTTTTATTTACTATATTAGAAAATTACAAAATTATATCTTATGCTCTACTCCCTGCACTTTGTGGCTTTTCTCCCTCCTGTTTACAAGTATATTTCTTCATAAAACACAACCCTGCACAATTGTGTTTATTCTTGCAGCAACAAACATGGCTACCCCTCTAGAATAATTAATATGCATATTGGTGAGATATAAAAAGAGGGAAACTACAGAACAAGCAAGGTGATGGATATTCAAATGGATATTCAAAAAGATGTGATATTCTTAAACTGATTTTAATCTATTAAAGATCAGTGATCTTTAAAAATGGTGAACAAGAACCATGTTAAATAAATAAACGCTTCCTAACAATGTACTTTACTTGCCAAGTTACTGATATTGGGACATTTCAGAACCAAAATCAATGGCAAGACCCTGCTCTATGTTCATCTAATAGCTGATAGTTCCTGAGGGCCATTTATAGACTCATCTAAATCAAAAGATGTTTTCAGCTGAGCGTTTACAACATCTTTGTGTGCATGAAAGTCTAGATATAAGCATCTCTGTCATTTATAAAACAGGTTCCCGCCCCGAAAATCCTGCTATTCATAACTCATTCTTTGGTTGCATGAAATAATATTTAATTGGTACAATGAACCTCAATGTCTGACAGCTTCACTCATCTGAAAAGAGCTGTCGGTTGGAGCCACCCTGCTAATAGGCAAAATCAACAACTGCCCATATATGCGCATTCTCTCCACCTTATGGAATGGCTTACCTGATGGGGTTAGAAGGGCCCCTACTCTCCTTGCTTTTTACAATCTATGCAAAACTTATTTAAGTTTACTTAGATAGGAAGGCTGTACTGTAAAGAAACGGTACAGAGTGATGCTTGGTAAAAGGACAGGGACTATGGACTATACTGCAATGTACCTACTGAGTAGTTCGGCATCATTCAATATGTTATGTTAAATTGTTTATGCTTTGTGGTCTTTCTGCATTGTTGGATAGGTAATGTAAAATGGCTTCTGCTTTGTTTCAGCATTGTTTTTCAGTTCTGTATCAGATTCTACTTGCATTTAAATTTCTGCAATCTATACCCTAGTGGATTGTTTTTGAATCCTTGATCATATCAACCTACTCACCTCGAATTTCAGCAAGAAAGGGGGACTATAAATAATGTAAATACATAACATAAAATTAAAATTAACACAAAATTAAATACATACCTAGCTTGTTATAAATGTGTGATCTGGAATGAAAATAAGCTGTATTTAATTAGAACATTTTCACTCTGAAAATAAGAAGATACAAAGGAGTGTGTGTCATAGTTTGTGGCTTCTTGTATGATTAATTCCAATTTTAGTGCAATCAAGAATGATTTAAAACAATGTACATTTTCAGAATACCATGGATGTGCAAGGTCTGGTATATTGCAGAAGTGGCAAAATGGACACTTACCAGACTTTGAAAGTTTGTGTGTGGGGTGTGTGTGTGACAGCAACCTTAATAGTAATTGGGTAAGAGTTTGACTCAAATGCAAAATGTGCCAAATTCTAGATAAGAGCTTTCTTCCATTTTTAATTGATCTTCTTTTCAAGTGAAAACTTAATGGCAGTTATAGAGAATGCATTACTGATCTATCTTGCCAGGTTACTAGTAAAGGTGCTTTACTAAATGATAATAGAGTGTCACCATTTCAACCCAATCCACCTAGCGCTACAACTGTACAGTCTCAGTTCATTTACAGGAGTCTTGAAAACTCATTGAAAGAATTAAGATTGTATACAACAAAAGCGAATGCAGAAAACTAAGTTAAATGAATGACCATCTTCTAGAAATTAAAAAAAGACACATGGAGAAGTCTGGTAGGAGAAAGAAAGAAAAAAACAGGGATGAGAAATGCTCATCAAGACTAACTTTGTTCAGGCAACAGGTTCAAAGGAATTAGAAGAAAAAGAGTGAAAGAGGAAAATGAATTTGCCCTATGCAAAATCTCTCCTGTTTTGTTTCAGATGAGTGCTCAAGTGGAATTACATGAAGTGGTGCTGTGGGGGAGACATGAATCTCATAAGAAGAGATGCAACTACTTGGAAAGGTCGTGACTAATCTGTTTCTTCACAGATCTGTGTACCTGCAATAGCATGTGGAATAGCTTGCACAGCTATATAGCCACATCCTGTGGTGCCAAGCAGGCACATCTCTCCTCCTATGTTGTTGTTCAATTGCCACCCACATCATAAGAGAACTGCAGCAGCCAAACTGTCCGGAATTCCCTCCTCCTCGTCGCCATTCCCCATTCTCCATGCCACACTAGGCAAAAATATTTCCATGCTATGATCTGACATGGTCCCTCCTATGGTGTAGTTATACAGACCTTGTTTGTGCATCTTTCCCTGCTCTGTGCCATGCAAGTGAAATACCACAAACTTAGACCATGCACTAGTTGTGTCCCAGTCCCAAGCTGCAGCAGCTGGGAGGATAAGAACTGGGAAAATATGAAAATTGCTGTTAATTCACAATTTCAGAAAACTGTGTTCATACTTCAACTAATTGAATAGGTTAACAAGCCTGGCTACTCTTTGATTTGGTTGTCTTTCCCCCCGCTAAAGTTAGCTAGTTTTGGAAATAATAATTTTAATGTCTGAAAGAGAAATGTCTTTTTAAAAACCTACTGTTCTGTAGTGCTTCTTGAAAGATCTCACTAGCCATGAAAAAGGACTTGGCATAAAAATCATAAATAAGTGCAACCTACAGATAAAGGAGCTGTTGGAAGAAAACCATGTCATACGTGTTTATTTCAATTGTTAAAATTAATATCTTTAAAACAGATTTCCTAGTAGAAATGTTTTAAAGATTTGCTTTATAACATAACAATGATCACATCTGATATTTTCAGAGCAAGCAATTCTTTGTTTTATAATTAACAGTGGCATGCTGCAATTCAATCATTCGTGGCATTTTAAGCCAATTACCCTTTTCAATATATAAACTGCTTAAATTTAATGCATTCCTTTTGGCAGGAAATGGAGCAGGCCAAAAGCCCGGATAGCTGATGAGGGCAATTTCACTTTGCTTCTATTTGATGCAGGAAATGATGCAAGCTTGCTGGAGGTCTTATATGTAATCTTCTCAGGGGCCTGGAAGATTGTGCAGAAAAGGTAAAGCTGGGAAATCTTTTGCTGGCAAGGCTGGCGTTATCATTATCATTCAGTGTGGTGAGATGGTCTCCCTCAGCGAGCAGAGAGCTCCCTTAAATATCTGTAAATTATTTAGTTCAGTTTTTATGTTTTATTCACTTCATTTATACGCTACCTTTCTCACCAAGACTCAAGGCGGATTACTCAATTAATGCAATAAGGGCAATATAATAGAACAATATTATACGAATGGCAAACAGTGCAATGAAACGGGATTGCAAGCCACTCCAAGCCACCACTGGGCACCATTTTGATTTTTGTTTCACACACACAGCTACTTTTTCAACAACGGAAACATCGGTCAGCTGTTCATTGACTTCTGCATTTGGGCCACTTCACTGAGTGTGGTGGAGTGGTTCGTGTCAGGCTGGGATCTGAGTCAAGAGGTTGGCATCCTTACTTTGGTATAGGCACGTGCTGGGTGGGACCAGTCCCACACACACTCAGCTTAACCTTTCTCACAGGGTTGTTTTGAGGATAAAATGGAGGAAAGGGAAACAATGCAAGCTACTTTGGGTCCCCATTGGGCAGGGTGCAAATAAATAAATAAATAAATAAATAAATAAACAAACAAACAAACAAACAAACAAACAAACAAACAAACAAATAAATAAATAAATAAATAAATAAATAAATAAATAAATAAATAAATAAATAAATAAATAAATAAATAAATAAAGACCCTAGGGTGAAAACAGACAGACATCCTGAAGCGCAGTGGAAATAATTTTAACACACACCCACTCTATTCTGAGGGACTTGTTTCAGGGCACAGAATGCGTATTCAAATTGTTTCCACCATATGGACAAGTTCCATAGAGCGCTTACCAAAAGACTACGCCCGCAGGTGGCAATGTCTGGGACGTTTATCAGCACTGCCCATGTTCCTGCCTTGCTTGAGGCAACAGCCCGAAACTGAATGGTGGCCTTCTTTGATCAGTATCGAATTTACTGCCTATTAGTTGTATTGGGAGGCAGGAAATGTTCTCTGTCCACACCTTGTCTTCACAGCAACCCTGTGATGTAGGCCGGGCTGAGCGAGTGTGACTTGCCCGGATCACCCAGCCAGGGCAGAGTGGGCATTCCAATCGGGTGTCCCGGATTCTAGGCCGACACCCTAACCGCGAGACTACTCTGGTTCTCTTTTGGGGAGAGTCTAGACTTTTGTCTAATCTAAAATCTCCATTCGCTTCGGCTTTTCCTTATAGGGAAAGGTGGTCCGGTTCTCCTCTGGTCGCCCGCTCCGCACTTCGAGAGGGAGCGAAATACAGTCTTCCAATATCCGGTCGCTGGGACAAGAATGAATACGGACTGCTGTGCCTTGGAAAGCTCTCGGGGCATAAACGCCGGAGCGGATCCCGGAATGTGGGCTTAGGAACATTTCCTTCTGCGCTCCCCCCAGGGGACAGAGATCCAATGGTTTTTTAGAAAGGGAAATGCCCATCCAATGACGGATGGCGCCCCCGCCCAACTTCTCGCCCCCATCTCGCCTCGTATTGTCGCCCGTGTCTATCATTCCCTAAAAGACCGCTTGACATAATGAATGACTTTGGACACACCTTCCAGCCCGGAGGAAACGCCGGACCTCGGCACAGGACCCACGAATCTCGCAGAGCCAAGGCAGCGCCACTGCGGAAACCACCGAGGGACCTCCGGGGAAGCCAGGCGCGCCGGGAGTAAAACGCGAGCGCGTGGAAGACCCACGAAGCCCTCCTCGGCCAGCTCTGAGCCGTCGGGGGAGGGAAAGGTGGGCGCTCGGGCAGCACAGCTCCCCGCACCCCGGCCGGACTCTCCCCGCCCGGCTATGCTCCCCGGCGCGCTGGCTTGGCACTGCGGAACCTCCGCGACGCTCCTCAGCTTGCCCGCAACTCCGGGTTTTGGCAACCTGGGGAAAAGTTTTCTGATCGAGAACTTACTGAGGGCCGGAGGAGCCCAGCAGCAAGCCCTCCACAGCCTGCCTGCCACCCCGGTGCCGCTGAAGCTGTGCCCCGCAGAACAAGCCAGCCTCCCCGGAGGCGCCTTTCCCAGCCGCTGTTGGCCTTTCCTGGCGCTCAACTCCTCGGCAGCAGACGGCAGAACTCCGGCGGACAGAGAAGGGTCTTTTCACGCAGCAGCAGCCGGCGCCACAGGTGAGCAGCGAGGCTCTTTCTCTGAGTCTGGGGTCGCTCGGATCCCTTCTTACCGATCCTTTCCCGCCTACGCGCTTGGCCAAAGTCCACCAATAGTCAGTTTCAGGTGCTGGTCAATTTCAGGGAGGGAGCACCAAACTCAGCAGACAGTTAGTGCAGGCGTTGGTCAATTTCAGGCGTGGAGCGATCCTTGCGCGCCTTTCCCCGATTCCGAGGCCGAGAGTTCTTAGCGCTGATTTAGCTGCGCAGCCTTGTCAATTCATCTGAAGCAGAAGTGCTCCTTCCTTGCTTCCAGCTGGGAAACCCCTCCCTATTGCCGGCTGGCACCTTCGCTCCTAACACCTGGAAATGTGAACGAACGTCGCCCTTCAAACTTCAGTTCCTACTAGGATGGCCACTCTGAAGCCTGCCGCCCACGATAATGGCAATGAAGGAACAGGAGGTAGTAGGTGATTGATGCTGAGTGTAGGGGTAAAATGGTGTGTATGGGGCCATTGGTTGGGACTGGACCTCTGGCCTGCCTTACAATTTAGAAGGCAAACTCCATTGGAGGTGAAACCAGCTATTTCCCAAACCAGGAAGTGGCGGGATTGCCTTCCTCTCTTAAGGCAGGTCCAGCAATTTATAAAACTGCTCCTTTCCACAACTAACTTTTAAGACAAAGCCTACTGACATGATATGAAGACACTTATACAGGTAACATTGAATGAGTTCCCTAAAATGGGTATTTGGAGATGAGGGGTGTAAATTTGTGCTACTAATTGAACTTTTAAAACAATTTTTGCTTTATGCATAGACCTACTGGATCCTCCCTTATCTGTAATGGAATCAAATTATCCCCCTGCAACTGCAGATCCATTTTAAAGTTTCTCTTCCCCACCATCCATCACAGCATGGTTTTTCAAACAGAAACAAAGTTTGATCTGCAGTCAGAAGGGCTGCAGAAGTACATGCTCATTAGTTAAAAGATGGATATTGTAATGCACTGAATCAAAGCATCTGGATGTGTCTGTGTTTGGCCTCACTATAAGGGGCTGATTCATCTTGCCCTTGGGGATCTTTGGCTGTAAATCCCAATCATCACGGGCCATCTGTGACTATGGCCAAAGTAAAACAAAACAAAACGTGATATTTTCCAGTGGTGATTAGAATCATCCCTCAAATGCAAATGTTTTAAAATGCAGCTATTATTCGTAATAACAATATTAATTGCTATAGCTCTTTAGAGAGTTCAAAATATATACTTAGTCTCTGTAAATCTTACAACAGTCCTATGACTGTTATGTTTCTATGAAGCATAATTAATTAAAATTTAGTACATTTAAATCAGAAAAGAAACTAAAAATGTTAAACAGATGAACACATATGGAGCAACATATCGGTCAGTTAATCACTATTTTCAGCTTGTTGAAGAGTTCTGTGTAATCCAGAAGCACGCACATTGCCAAGTGAATTTTTAAAAACACACAGCTTACCTGTTTGTTTATTTAGGGCTTCTATGACTTGCCTTTGTACTCTAGTGATGCATACAAAGCAGCTTATATAATACAACATTTACAGATCTATCCAATGAAACATTTAATCAATTAATTTAGTTTTTAAACAACAACAAAAAACTAAGCAAGATAAAGCTTTTGAAAAGAGCAGCAATAAACAGCATATGAAACAACCACCACCTATGACTTGAAATCCAAACCGTGTTAGAGAAATAAAGCTTAATCTCTTCTAATTTTCCTCTGGAATAAAATAGTTTTCTCAGAAGATTCCAGAAGGCCACAAGGGAGGAGTCACAGGGATGGTTTGGAACAGGGAGTGCCAAATCCCGGGCTTCACAACTGAACTCACCAATCTGACTTGAGGAATCACCAGCAAATCCCAAACCATAGGCAGGTTCCGGTGAGTGGCAGACAGTCTTCCATCTATCCTGGCCCTGGGATGAGAGTAGCTAACCAGCATGACTTTGAATCGTGGTTAGAAACAAACTAATAAGCCGGTGAAGCTGAACTAAAACTCGTGGTCTGTATTCCTTATGTTGTATTTCTCCTTTAAAACTCCTGCAGCCACTGAAGTTGCCAGATATTAATCAAAGGCCGCTCCCCACCCCACTCAGCATGTTCAACCAAGATTTTACTCAGCCATGTCAAGTGTAACTGTGGCCAAATCTCCAGGAATGGCAGCAGCATCCAATTTAAATGGGTGCAGAAGCGCTCCTGCCCACCTTCACCTTTTGCTTCTCCAGCAGCGCAGCTAGAAAGAGGTGCTGCTTCACTGGCTCTAGGGATGAGGTTTTAGCTGCGTTGTCTTCCAGATCCTGGGAAGGACAGACTGTGGCAGTCTGAACCCAAAGCAACTATTGCTGTGAGGCTGAGGAGAGGTTGCTGTTCTCATGAACAGAGCAAGTTATCGCTGGTGTGAATGAGAGCAGGATAGACGGGGCTGGAAATGCTTTTTGAATTCAAATTCTGTGGCTGGGGTCTAGAGCTGTCAGCTCTGGATTGGGAAATTCATGGAGGTTTGGGGGTGGAGCCTGGGAATGGTGGGGTTTGGGAGAGGAAAGACATTGATGGTGGATAATGTCATAGAGTCCACCATAGGAGGCTGTCGTTTTCTCTAGGGGAACTGATCTCTGTAGCCTGGAGATCAGTTGTAAGTCTGAGCAATCTCCAGGTCCCACCTGGAGGGTGGCAACCCTACAGGGGTTGGAAGATTGGAAGTGCAGGAGCGGGGAATTAGGGAACAAATAGATGGAGCTGAATTTGCCTCTTTGGATGCAAACAGAAAGCTATTGTGCAGGGCAAACAGTGGATTGTCTGTTGTGCAGTGGGAGCAAATCAGGCTCTGGCAACCTGCACTGCTTTACCTCCGTTCCATGTATACCTCACTGTTGCATCCTGGCTCATATCTGCTGTGTTTTAATATCTGAAAGTTTAGATCAGAAGAATGTTGGCTTTCAAAGGAAATAAAATCAAATGACAGAATGGTGAAGAAAGGTCTGTATTTACACTCGCATAGGAATAAGATTCATCCAAGGGTTCAGTCATGCCCTTGCAAACAATGGGTTATGAATATGAGTACACCACTGGAATGCCCCAACCTGGATAGCCCAGGTGAGCCTGAGCTAAGTAGGGTCAGCCTTTTTTGGTTGGGAGACCTCCAACGAGGTCCAGGTCTGCTAAGTAGAAGCAGGCAATGGCAAACCACCTCCGATAGTCTCTTGCCATGAAAACCCCACCAGGGGTCACCATAAGTCAGCTATGACTTGAGGGTACCACACACAACCTGAAATAAAGCCCAATTGACATAAAACAACCCTCAAGCAAACACTAGAAATGGGTCTCATAACTGAAGGACTGTGACCCTGAGCACGTAAAAAATGTCTGTATCAGCAATGTTGCCTTGCAAATAATTGCTCGAGGCAGAGTTGCTACTATTGTAGACAAAGGTTCTCTCTCTTTAAGAGCAGGCAGAAATCAACAGATGAAATTTCATGGGGGTGCCAGGACGGTAGTGACAGCTGCACCTGTTGATTTCCCTTTGTTTTCCAGCAGCCAAAGGCAAGAAAGCCAGTGTGGTGTAACGGTAGGAATGTCAGACCCGAGTTCAGCTCTCCGTTCTGCCATAAAGCTTCCTGCTCCATATCTAGTGGACACCTGTTAAGTTTGCTAAATTAGGTATTTCTGAAAATAATACCTGCTGGCAATGTATGATATTTACTAGCACACTTCTTCATATGCGTTGGTCTCTTTCAGTTATTTTGGAATATTGTTATAAAGCGTCTTTCTTTTTAAAGCTGACACGATGATGTTACTTATTTTCAGTGAGATGAGATGGGTCTTTAGTCTCCTTGCTATTGGAGATTGACTCTGCCTGCACATGAGGTCAAGTCCCAGCAGACTTATGGCAACCCCTCATGGAGGCGGAGGTGGTTTGCCATTGCCTGCCTCTGCATAGCAACTTGGGCTTCCTTGGTGGCCTCCCATGCAAGTACCAAGCCAGCTTAAGTTTCCAAGATCTGACAGAATTCCAGGTCACGGTCACAGAAGAGACAGGAGGATCCATTTTGACCATTTCCTCCTCCTCGGTGCAGCTGCCTATTTCACATTACTTTTTAGTTCACACGCCCCTTCCCCACCCCCAACATGCTTTTATGGGCAATCATAGGCGGTTGCTGGGAGGAATGTGGAAAAAGATCCACAACTCTTCCAGTGCCTTCTGTTGTACCTGTGTCTGTTTCAACCCAAAATTGTGTGATCTTTTTCAAGCATTTAAGGTTTTTCATATAAAATACGGAATCTGAGCAAATACAAGCTCAGATGTGATAAGAGAGCCAGTTTGGTGTAGTGGTTAAGAGTGGTGGGACTCTAATCTGGAGAGCCGGGTTTGATTCCCCTCTCCTCCACTTGAAGCCAGCTGGGTGACCTTGGGTCAGTCACAGCTTCCCAGAGCTCTCTCAGCCCCACCCACCTCACAGGGTGTTTTGTTGTGGGGATGATAATAGCATACTTTGTAAACCACTCTGAGTGGGTATTAAGTTGTACTGAAGGGTGGTATATAAATCGAATGTTGTTGTTGTTGTCATTATTACTAATTAATACATTTTCAAGCTAGCGGTTTATTAATTGATTTCCCAAACAGAGTCATGAAAACTGTATCTCAGATTTAAAGTATAAAGATGTTTCACAGTTGGTAATTACCTTTATTTTACAGTCTTGGCATAGATCAACAGAAAGAACAAGTAATGCACCTGCTCTATCTTTAGGCACAGAGATATGGAGCTCTATATGCAATTACAGTCAATGTGTGATGTTTTTGAGAACAAGAGACACTGGCCAGGATCCAAAGTGCTACTTTGGCTTTGTAGTCTGCCAGTGAAATTTGTTCCTTTCCCCCCCAATGACCTTTCCCATGCTTTATCAGAAAGTATTTTGAAACTCCTCAGTCTTAGACTAAACACAGTGCTGAGAGAGCTATGGGTTTCATTGAATTTAGTTAGATAATTTATATCCTGCACTTCTCCCTAACAGAGACCCAAAGCAGCTTACAGCATCACTCTCATCTGCTCCAGTTTATCCTCACAACAACAGCCCTGTGAGGTGGGCTGAAGGAGAGCAACTGGCCCACGGTAATCCAGGAACCTTCCACGGCAGAGTGGGGATTTGAACCTGGGTCTCCCAGATCCTAGCCCAACTTTCTATCCACATTGTTACACGTGGCTTGGGCTGGGGGTAGTTTCTAACTCTTTTGCCCAAGCCATTTTCCAAACACAAATCCTCCACTGCCCATCCTACTGCAGATATCAGCTGGGATATATACGTGTGAAGGGGATACTTAGGCAACATCATGTGTCTAACAACAAGGAGCTGAATATAGGACTGGCAACAGGCCACAGGGGGGAGTTTTTTCTTTTTGTAGAGGCTTAATGTGTGGAAATGGGCAGCAGAAGCTTTTCATGGCATGGAGGAAAATAACGTGTCCTGGTAAGTAACATCCCATAACGCTTCTATGGAAGGGAGATGGCATTCCCCCCCCTTGAGGCTGTTGGCAACCTTGGCTGAATAATTGCTGGTATAATGAAGGTACAAAAATCCAATTCTTTTATTTCAATCTGTGACTACTCTCAGAGAAGAACAAACTGTTCCTATCATGTGATGAAATGTGCTTGTTGGTGTTAGAAGGAAGAGTTTGGACTTCTCCCAGCCTGCTTCTTAAAATGGAAGTCCTGGGTCCCACCATGGGGCGGGGGGGGGGGGAATGAAGTTTGGTCTTCACTGTTGTTGACAGTGGTTTTGGTCACACTCCTGTACAGTCTTTTCAGAAAGCAGCTCAAGGGGGCGGGGGGAATCTTGTCCTGCCCAGGCCTCAGCCTCCTATTCACTGGGACCAGCTGACAGACAATTCAGACAGTGCTACTTTTTCACAGCGTTCCTCACTGGCCCCGTTTTCTTCTGCAGTTCACTAATAAGGAGCCATGATGATGGCCCATCAAGTTCACATACATGATCATGAATGGAAGCTGGCAGTCTAACCATGCTGTCCTGAGCTGAGCTACTCCCTTCTGAGTCCATTAAAGCCAATGGGTTCAGGAGGATCTAACTGCAATGGATTGCGCTGTAAGTAACAAAGCAGCCCCTTTGGTAGTTGACATAAATCTGGTTTAGTCTTAGTCTTGTTTTGGGATGTATCAGCTATGGTTTAGCCGGTTTGTGGAGCTCAGATTTAAAAGAATACCAGTGATATAGTAGAAAGCAGTAGGGCTACTTTGTGTGTGCGCGTGCGCTCGTGCGTACACACATGTGCGTGTGTGCGTGCGTGTGTGTAATTGCAGCTCCATCTAGTGGTTAGGCTCCACAACTCTTGAGTGCTCTTACCTCCTCAAAATTAAGGTGCTATATTTTTCTTAATACCATTCAGGTTCCCATCACTGTGAAATGAGGAAAAAATGAGAATAATGTTGCTGCTCAGATTTTCCAGAGAAAAGAGAACTTATTTCCTCATGCTTTTTTAAAAAAGTTCTGTGTCAAAGTACATGCATATAAAAATAGCTGTAGAGGGAAAGCCAGTGCGGTGTAGCGATTGAAGCGTTGGATCTGGGAGACGTAGGTTCAAATCCCCACTGTACCATTAAAGCTCGCTGGGTAACCCTGGGCTAGTTACACTCACTCAGTTTAACCTACCTCTCAGGGTTGTTGTTGAGGATTAAATGGAAGACAGAGTGACTATCTTAGCCACTTTGAGTTCCCAAAAGAAGGGTGGCATATAATTGAAGTAAGCAAATAAGTAAATACCTGCAGTAGTTGTTAGGATCTGACGTATCTCATACCTCAGCCAAAGAGGAGTTGTTTATTTCACTTACGTGAGGGATAGACAAAGGATGGAGGGAGCTCTGGTGATTTATAATGGCCGGGATTTGGCATCTGCATCTTAAGCTTGCAGAATGGGGAGGAGTGTTTCCATGTGGTCATTCTATGGTTTCTCTCTAGCTCATTCATGTTAATAAAAGGTACTGAAATTCATAAATTTTGTCATAGTTTAACTCCTTTAGGCCCAAATGTTGACATGAAATGTATGTCATGGTAACCCAACAGTCTGTTTAGAGGAAGAGAAGCCATCACTGGCAGATCATTAGAATAGAGAAGCAGCAGGGAAGGTGGGGGGAAACTTTTCTCCGCTTCCTCCGTCTTCCCTATTCCAAATAACCCTTTCTCGCAGGAATCAATGGAAGTTCTACTACTACTAATTAGATGACATTATGCTTCAGCTATGTGAGTATGGGTTTTTGAAAAAAACTGCATAAACATTCTCTAAAGTATTGTCGAAGGCTTTTACGGCCGGAGAACGATGGCTGTTGTGGGTTTTCCGGGCTGTATTGCCGTGGTCTTGGCATTGTAGTTCCTGACGTTTCGCCAGCAGCTGTGGCTGGCATCTTCAGAGGTGTAGCACCAAAAGACAGAGATCTCTCAGTGTCACAGTGTGACACTGAGTCTCCACACTGTGACACTGAGAGATCTCTGTCTTTTGGTGCTACACCTCTGAAGATGCCAGCCACAGCTGCTGGCGAAACGTCAGGAACTACAATGCCAAGACCACAGCAATACAGCCCGGAAAACCCACAACAGCCATCATTCTCTAAAGTCTTACACTGTTTCACAGCTCCCTGGGTGAGTACAAAGTTTGCAGTCAGCGTGGACATGCTCATTCATTTCAAATGGAGAGTGTTTTGGCTGTATGGATTTCTTGTGCATCTTGCTTTTTTTTTTTTTTGCATTTAAAACCCCAGAAAGGAAAAATCAGTTGCAGGTGGGGCTACAAAGAAAGGACATACAGGGAAAGGGTTACCTGCCCATTTCCTATTTACTTCTACTCCCTGTTGCCCCCATGCAAGCAGCTGTCTTAACTAAATGGGCTGTTAGCTTGTAATGTAGTTTAACCTGCACCCATAGGAAAACAACTGTCCAAGCATTCCCTAAACCCAGTTTCATTTTGCGGAGATCACTCTTGTCCTCATTTGGGTGGGGGAATCAGGGTCTGGGTGAGAAAGAGCCCAATGGACCCCAGTCTGCTCTGTGGGAAAGGGGCCTGAGAAATCAAAATGCACGGAAGAGGCAAGTGGCCCAGGCCCAGTACCAAAACTCAGCAAGCAGCCTCTTCTTGTACATGTGCTTTTTTACAATTGGAGGAAGATGCTACAAATTTGGGCCTCCTAGCTAAGGCCATTTCCACACACGTTGAATAATGCACTTTCAATGCACTTTAGTTATCCTTTAGAAGTGGATTTTGTGTTTCACACACGAAAACTCAATTCTAAATGATCACTAAGGAGCATTGAAAGTGCATTATCCAACGTGTGTGGAAGCAGTCATGGCATGCACTGACAGGGATATCACAGTAGGCAACGTCCAGATCTTTTATAGAGATGTTCTTCTCGCACTTTGGTAGCAACGATACATCAGTCTTTTGTTTATTTGTTCATTTAAAACCATTTCTGTGTCACCTTTACATCACAACATTTCAGACGTTAAATGAGGTTTGTTATGTAAAACACGTAAATGAAACATATAAACACCACATGAACATGGAGCAGGGCTCATAAGAGTTAGGGAGGGAACCAACTTTTACAAAAACACTTCACCTGCTTGCAGACAACCATGGAAGAGGGAACAGACAAATCTGTCTGGAGAGGGAGTTCCAGAATTTTGGCACCACAACCAAGAAGGCCTTTTTTCAGGCTGCCATCTGTCTAGACTTAGATTTGGTTTATTTATGCTATTTATAGTTTGCCTTTCTTGCTGAGACATAAGGCGGATTACACAGTGTAAGTCAATACAATCAACCCTTGGGGCATCCAATAAAGAATACATTAGGGCATAGGATTGCACAATAATTTGAAAATGCACAGAAATCTCATATAGGGCTGAAAGAATGTTGACAAAACAGGCTATTTGACATAACATAACATATGACAGTAACGGACAGTGCACAGTAGTATAGTCTACAGTCCCTATCCCTTTCTTGAAGCATCTCTTTGAACCATTTCCTTACAGCACAGCCCTCTGTAACAAAGGCCTCCTGAATAATTTGATTTTGCATAGTTTGTGGAAAGCCAGAAGAGTGGGTGTTTTCTTGATCTCTTCAAGCATGCCATTCCATAAAGTGGGGGCCACTACATAGAATGCACATGTATGGGCAGTTGTTGATTTTGCCTATGTGTAGGATGGTACCTGTAGAAGTCCCCATTCAGATGAGCAAAGCTGTCTTAGCAAAGCATAGGGAAAGAGGTGCTCCTACAGATATGAGGGGCCAAGGCCATGAAGGCCTTTGTGTGTGACAGCCAAAACCTTGAATACAGCCAATGAAGTGACTGCAGAAAGGAAGTAATATTCATGCTCTGCCTAGCTCCTAATAACTGAGCTCCCAGGTTCTGCACCAACTGGAGTCTCTGAGCGGACTTTGAGGGGAGAGCTATGTAGAACACATTATGTTGCCATGCCTCAGATCAGCTGTGTCAAGGTAGTGGCCATCTTCTGGACTAGACTAAGTTGTTAGATAGAATTTTTTTGCAACGGCATTCACCTGCTTCTTTAGCAGCAGCACTGGGTCCCATATAACCCCTACACTCTTAACTGAATCTGCAAGAGTCAGCTGAACCCCAATGAAAATGGGAAGCACAACGTACTTCCCAACTAGCATCACTTCCATCTTGCCTGGGTTCAGTTTGAATATGTTGGTTTTCAGTCAACTGACCACTGCTGTCAGGCAGTGATTTAAAACCTCTACTGCATCACCAGAGGATTTGGATAGAGGGATATAAAGCTATGTGTTATCTGCATATTGATGAATTCCAGTTCCATAGCTACTATTTTTTCTCCTAAAGGCTTTCCATAGAAGTTGGATAACATGGGGGGATAAGCTTGTGCCCTGCGGAACCCTGCAAAACAATCCCCATCCTGAAAATAGCTGGTCTCTAACAGCAACGCTTTGAGTTTTTTCCATGGGGAATGATTTAAAACCAGTCCAGGCCCAAAGGAGGGCCTCTGAATATGATTATAATGTTCCTGTAGGTCCATGTGGGAGTAGGTGGTCCCTAAGGTATGCTGGCCTCAAGCTGTATAAGGCTTTGAAGGTACAATGTAAAGCACATATTTTGTTATTTCCTTCTAATCCCCCATGTTTGAGAGAGTTGTAAAATAAATTATTTTGCATCTTTCTGATTCTGTTTAAAAGAGCAAACTTAACGATATTGGTGATATTATCACTGAATTTTAGCCAGCATGACAGGTTGTTGAGGCTCTTCAGAAACAATGTGTTTGAACAAGGACAGACTCTCAAGCTCGTTAAGAAGGATTGTCCTCAGCATCTCTGTGAAAGCTGATTCTGCTTCAGGTTAGTTGCATGGTGCTGTGAAATGGTTTCAGGAGACCTGGCACATAATAAATATCATTGGACTTGTAACATGTCTTAGGCATTGATTCTTAGGCATTTGAGTTCTCAAGGCTTCAAGCTATTGGAATCAAAGGAAGTTCTACTACTGATAATATGTATACTCAAAATTCAACTCAAGACTCTTTAGTGGGGATTACTCCCAGGAAAGTGTTCTTAGGATAGCACTGTAAATGAAGTTAGGTTTCAGCTATTTGTATTTGTGATTTTCTTCTTTTTGGAAACATTCTCTAAAGTCTTACCTTCGTTGAAAGCTCCACAGGCGTTCTGCAAAACACATAAGAGTTTAAAATAATCATAGGCCATAGCAGTATTACCAGATCAGGCCTGTGCTGGGTGTGCAAGAGAAATGTGTAGAGCAGGCATCAAAGGTTGGCATGGTTGACATCCCCTGGCCCATTGCTAACCATGTCTTCCACCCTAGAGGCCTCTCCTGTTTCCTGCAGGGTGGGGCAGCAGAGCTCAACTCTTTCATGCTCCCTTAACCCCTGTTCATGTTGACATACTGCAAAATTCTGCTTCCTTCTCTCTAGTGTGTGTGCGTGCGTGCGTGTGCGTGCACGCATGCATGTGCGTGTGTGCACATGAGTGCATGCATGATTTGCATGCATGTATGCAAAAGGACAATTTACTTAGTGGAGGAGCACTGGAGAACATTTTGGCTCCCCCAGTTGGTCCTAGGGATAAGTTTGTGTTGAGAAGTCTTTGATAAATGGTGAAGCTGTTGCACATGCAGCAGTTCCGTGTGCTCATCAGTGCTTATGCACTTCACCTTTAACTCCCCCCCCCCATAGTCCACAAAACAGATTCACTAAGCCAGTCTTTCCAGATTGAAACACATTAATTGATAAAATCCAAAGGACTAATCTTGAAAGAAATGTTATTCCTCATATGGAAGTTTGGCTTTCAAAAGCCCTTAAAGGGATTTTAGAAATTACTGCCAGTGCAGCAAGCCTAATTCCATTACAATTGTCATGTTGATTAAAGTTCTCTTCCTGTATAAGTAGCTTCTAATTGTCATGCAAAGGAATATTACTGAAATTAAATTTGGTATTCAGACAAGATACTTCTGAACATTTTCTGAACAGAAGCCTTCTATCTCAAACTGCTTTGGAAATATGGAGAACCAATGCAAAACATATTGTTTGGACAATGTGAGAAATTGCCACTGTGTGTAGAGTTGCCAGTTGCCTGAAGAAAAAAAAAATTCCCTATCCCTTTAATAGAGGGTTGATGTTATTTACCTTCATGCCATGAAAAAAGATCAAGATGGGTAGCCGTATTAGTCTGTCTTTAGTAGCAGAAAAAAGCAAGAGTCCACAAATGTTGTTAGTCTTATAGGTGCTACTGGACTCCTGCTCTTTTCTGCTATGTCATGAAAAACTTCATCTTCCCATTTCCACACATTAAGCCTCCATCAAAGGGGCAAAACATTTTCCTCTAGGCCTGTTGACAACCTTAACTCTGTGCATTGGTACAATCCCCTAGATATGGGACCCCAGTCCTAAGCACATTTCTTTGGAATCAAGAGGAACTGAAAATCACAGAGATCCTTCAGTGTAGGAACAAACAAGCGGAGGCTATTTCAGTTTGTAGCAAGCCATTGGCTTTCTTCAGATCTCTATGCAATCTTGTGAAAGGCTCCCCCAAAGTTTGCAATTCCATGTAGAAAACAACCTGATCCTGAGTCATAGTGCACAGATGGTTTGCATTCAAATAACTGGTTAATCGGAATCTGCCTTTCCCCCAGTAATATACTTAGACCTATACTGAGTGCCTTGGTGAAAGAGTGGGCTAAAACATTGTGTGTGTGTGAGAGAGAACAGTAGTAGCTGTCCTGGAAATTACTAGGTTTCAAATGTACCCTGTTACTCTGAAAGGAGGTTTTAATATGTGGTTGGATGGTTACTCAAATCTGTTGACTTGTAATGCTGATATTCTAGAGAAAGCCAACAAAATCAACTGAAGAAAGCAGTCTTTCCCTTACAGAAACTATCAGTTAGTCAACTGTCCCCTAAAACCCTTTACCTTTCAGTTTGAAATTTGCAATGAGAAGCCTGTGTTCCACAAATTAATTTGTTGGAAGCTTACGTTTGCCCATAGCCTGCAAGTTGCAAGTCAAACAGTGTGTGGTTGTTAAACTAAGACTCATTAAATAAACATGCAATAATGTGCCCATTTGAATAAATGTGCCAAATAAACGCTTGTTATCAGTTAAGTCATCAGTGATATAAAACAGTGTTTAGCCCCTACTTTTCTGGTATTAGAAAAATGGCAAGACCAAAAATAGATAAGCTCCACTTTCCTAAAAAGTGATAGTAAAATGCTTATTGTCTTTAATGGATTTCTATTGGCACCTCTATAGAGAGAACTATTCAATGGACTCCATACTCTGTTTGCAGCTCTCCCGAAGCATTTTTTCCTGCAGTCCCCGCTGGTCTATTCGGCATGCTGCGGTGGGTCCTGTCAACACCCTGCATCCCCCACTGCTTTTCCAAGTAAGTTTTTATGCTTCATCAGTAATGCTTGAGTTACCCTGTAAACCAAAGCAGCAGGATTTAATCTGCTCTGGGGAAAAAAACTAATTGGGGATGCAATGGCAAGGAGCTAACGCCTTAATAAAAATTGCAGCAATCTCATTCGGGAGGTTTTCAAAGATTTATCAAACTTAAGTACCTGGGGTAATTGTGAGAGATTTCAAATGCTGTCGAGTAAAAAGTGCCAACCAAGAAAAACTTCTTCAGATGAAAGGATCCATCGTTTGTTTTCATGCCCTGAGTCAGTGGTCTTTTGTGAATGGGATTTAACCCGGCCCCAATGACTATTAATATCTACCAGGAAAAAAGTGTGATTTAGGGAAACATCAGTATTTTGTTTTTAAAAACATACTTCTCTATATTTTAAATTTTTGCAGAGCACCACAATGTACATTCAATGGATATCAACATGCACTGATTTCAGAGAAGAAATTATGCATGTTCTTAATTCACTTCATTGAAATTAGTGCAAGTAAAAATGCTCAACTTGCTTTTATTTCTTTGTTATACTTGTTTTGAGAATGTGTGCATATGGAGAGCGATGGCTCCTTTTCATGGATCCATTCAAATTGATTTTACTTAGCTTTGAAAAACCATGGTATGATATGGTCTGCATTGGGTGATGCCAAATTTACAGAATATTGCATCTCTGGAGGCAATTTCAAGTGGTACTTGAAGAGATGGGAGAGAAAGCCTCCTCCAACCTCTTCTTCTTAAAACTGCTTCTCTCCCCACTGTATTTTTCTCCTTCCTGCAGTGGATCATTATCAGCTTTACAGTCTGCGTTACCCTTGTCAATACGCCTGGAGAAAAATAACCTGCTTCTTTAATAGAGCCCTAATGTGCAGGAAAGGGAAGTTGAAGCTTTTCGTGGCGTGGAGGTAAATAACAGCCCATTAGACTTCTATTAAAGGAACAAGCCATTTTTCTCCAGGTCTGTTGGTAACCCTAGCCTGGGTAAGATAAAACCAGCACATACAAATCAGGTTTTTTGGGGTGGGGGGAGGGAAGAAAACATGGAAGAGCAGAGGTTTAGCTCTCATGCTGTAGTTGAAGTGCCCCCCCCCCAAGACTCCTGCTTTATATAATGGCCGTTTTCATACGTCTTACCGGTCATGCAAAATCGCGCAAATCTCCCAGAATAACAGCGCTCTCCTGGTGCGATTTCCCGTCATGATTTTGGTTTGTGGTGCGAAACCAGAGTCATGATTGGAAATCATGCTAGGAAGACACCGTCATTCTGGGAGATTTGCGCAATTTTGCACAGCTGGTAAGATATGTGAAAACGGCCAGTGTCAGAGATGACTCAACACAATAGGTTATTGCTATAAAGTCTAGTCTGTTGCTAAACAGGCATATTTTATCATTCTTCGGATGGCTTTGAATGTTCCTTTCTGTATTATCTTCCCACAGAGACTAACCCAAACCTGTATGTGGCGAGTGTTTGTTCTTCTAGGATAACTGCAGAACTTTTATCTTCTTTTCCCTGCCTTTTCTCTGGCAAAGTACAACTGATTACTTCCAAATGGAGCTCATTTTAGATAACTGCTCCTAATATACAAAATCTCAGGAAGAGCCATAACTTCTAGATTTAAGGCTCCAAACCCCGAAATACCTTTTTCTTGGAAGCAAATCTATTTTCCGAATATATTTTGTTGGCCACAAATCATGTTGATTTGGGTGACTCTCACTTTCATGATATTCATTTTTGACTGGGGTGTTAAGAACCCAAATGTTATGGTTCCCAATGTTAAAGAAATCCCTTTGTCCTGATACTAAAGATGACCCTGAGGGAAGCAGACTTGGCATC
Source organism: Eublepharis macularius (assembly GCF_028583425.1). NCBI lineage: Eukaryota > Metazoa > Chordata > Lepidosauria > Squamata > Eublepharidae > Eublepharis > Eublepharis macularius. The sequence goes on from NC_072798.1 coordinate 70,046,216, forward strand.
ACCGTCATAAGAGAAACTGCTCTGATATTTTCCAAAGGGTATAAAAGGAGTCTGAACAGGCATTGGATGGTATCATGTCCAAAGTATCAACTCTTAGCAGAACTTTCAGGGGCGGCTATTGCTGTGGTGGGAGGCAGGGGTGGGCTTCCTTATGAATGTTTCAGAAGGCCAGTTGCTAAGTTGAATGATTCTTGACAAGTGAGGCAGCAAATGCTGGCAGTTTAATGAGCTGCAAGTTTCTGAGACCCTCTTCAGGGGGCCGACACTTTCCCACAGAGCGTTTCACATGGGCCTAGCAATCTCACAATGGGTGACAGAGCCGTGACCAATCGCCACTTTCTCTTTACTCATCCACACGCGACCTCACCACAATTTTTCACTGTGCAGATGAACTTTAGGAACCATTTTGGGCTGAAAAGGCCTGGCCAAGGGTCAGTTGCCCTTTTGTGTGTCCATAAAGCAGGGCTCAGTGCGCTGGGCTTTTCTCCTGTCTCACGTTCCGTAAGAATTTTCTGGACACCATTTAAAGCACTTGACTGAAAAATCAAGCAGTGAATGAAACTGACTTTTATAGACTCATTCTAGCTCATCTTCCCATATAACCCTGTCTACCTGAAAAGGGATTTAGTGAGCTGAGCTGAGAGCATACAGGGACGGGCTGAATACACTGGGACCATTATCGACTGCAGCGATTGTTTATTAACCAGGACTGATACACTACTATTTTGGAAGTGACCTATTAATTGTCCATTTAACTAGAGTGTATTGAATGGCAATGGAAAAATGGAAACCATGACGAAAGCCTTTCCTCGCCCCTTCAAGGTGGTCTCTGCCACAAAAGCAAATGAAGATTGTTCCACAGATTAAGGAGACATTTATCACCACATACTAGAATATGAAGGAAAGGCACTTTCCCCCCTCCAGAAGGTACTTGGTGCCATATTAACGTTTGTGTCGACATGGCATTATACTCTTCAAGTGTAGCAGTTCAGCCGGATGGACGGCAAGCTTTCTGTGGTTCATTTGTCTTGGCATAGCCATTGTGCCCAGTGGGTAAGCATATTCTACTTACAGTGGCTCAGATCAGTGGGACAGAACGATAGATTTTACTGTCATGATCTGACCATTTTGCATACCACAGGCATGGCAGACTAGTTTTTAAACTTATAAATGTTAGTGGGGCTTATTTCTCAAACCCTAGCATAACTGGTTATGCCTTCTTTTTAAAAACAAGTCTGTTTTTCCTTTTGCTCTAGTAATTTGAATTGATCACAGTGCATGATGGGCAACTTGTGATTTCCATAGAGTTTTTTCTCTATCCCCCGCCCCCCCCCCCCATCTGTGGCCTGGTTCAGTTCCTAAACAGTTATACCCATCTAAGCCCATTGATTTTAATGGTACAGAAAAATGTAACTCTGCTTAGAACTGTAGTGTTAAAATGTATCAGCTCATCAACTCATGTCATGAAGTAGGAGAAGTGGGTTTATACCATACCTACTGTGATACGTGCTTCATGTAGAGGCCTGTATGGGGAATGATCTTGCTGTGACACAAAGATTAGGAAGCTGCACCCATGAACAAACTCTTGTGTATGGACTTTTGAGGAGATTGTCTGCACCACACCTCACTTTAGGAACCTGGTAGATGGGAAGAGTATGTGCCCATTTCTCTGGCATGTGAGTTTGAATGCCAAGAGATGGTATTTAGTATTTATAGACAAGTGTATAATGGTTGGATATCATAATCCAAACTCTGCCTCCAAACACTTTGAGAGTGATGCTTATTGATAACAGTTATTTTGCTTTCACCAGCATTTGCAAAGTGTCATTGGTAGGGTTGCCAGCTCCAGGCTGAGAAATTCCTGGAGATTTGGGGGGTGGAGTCTGGAAAGGGCAGGCTTTGGAAAGGGGTGGGACTTCTGTGGGGTATAATGCCATAGAGTCCACCATCCAAAGAAGCCATTTTCTCCAGGGAGACTGATCTCTATGACCTGGAGCTCAGTTGTAATTCTGGGAGATCTCCAACCACCACCTGGAGGCTGGCAACCCTAGTCAATGGCTAGACTTGCCAAAATACATACTTAAAAAAAAAATCTGCCCAAACAGGTTAACATTGGTGGAATGTTACAATCTTTCTTTTGCTCTAGGACAGGAAAACGTTCTGCCTCTTCTAACCCAGGACTCCAGATCCCGGAGAGGGATTTTAAGAAGGGCTGTCTTTTCTGAAGATCAGAGAAAAGCTTTGGAGAAAATGTTTCAGAAACAGAAATACATCAGCAAAACAGACAGGAAGAAACTGGCTCTCAGTCTGGGCCTGAAGGAGTCACAGGTACAGACGGGTGTGGTAATCATGGCACTAATACGTCAAGATTTTTGCTAGCAAGAGATCAGCACTACAAGTACATAGGGATAAAAATCTTATTAAAATTATAGCACATCAGCCACATTTAACCACAACCAGAAGAAACTGTTTCTTGTTATGGTTCAAGATATGGAGCTGCATTTATATGAAACCCATGTTGTGGGAGAACAATAGGAAAATTCACAGCATGTTAATATCTTCGTATGTCAAAAATAAAAAATCTGCACGTAGTGTTCACACATAGTAGCCAATAAATAGGCCATCTGATCCTTCAATACAACTGCCAAATTTGGGTTGAAAGGCAACATGCAAAATTGAAGCTAAGCAGGGTAAGCCCTGGTTAGTACTTGGATGGGCGATCACCAAGGAAGTCTAGGGTAGCTATGCAGAGGCTGGCAATGGCAAACTTCCTCTGAACGTCTCTTGCCTTGAAAATCCTATGGGGTCCCTTTAAGTTGGCTGTGATTTGATGGCAAAAAAGGAAGCTGGTCACAGTACCTCTTCATATTTCAGTAAAGAGGGCCAGATTTACCCCTTTGTGATGGAACAAGCATGAGTATACAGGACTAAAATATATGATGCCTGTCATAGTTAACTGGAAGAACAAAATGGTCAACTGCTTCTCTGTCACCTCCCTAAATCCCTGCCTGAATTTCATAGTTGTTCATTAATTGTGTTTCTGAGTCAAGTGGCTCTTAGGACTTCAGAACTACAAAAGGGCCCTTCAACGTTACCACCTATGGTCTTTCATATCTGAGCAGCAGTAAGGCTGCATATTGCTAACCACATAAACTGGTTTACCTTCAAACATAAGATAACTTTTACCTAGGCTGAGACAGGGGACTGTACAGGGAATTAAAGGCTAATTATCTCGAGCAGTTAACAATAATAATATTTCCTTAACCTATGACAGGTCAAAATATGGTTTCAAAACAGAAGGATGAAATGGCGAAATTCCAAAGAAAAAGAAGTACTTTCCAGCAGAGCCTTGCCAGAGGAAGGTCTTCAAGAGGCCTACCTTTCCAAATCCTCCTTGAATTTCATTCCTCCACCGTGCCCTGCCTGGCAAATATCTCCACAACAGACAAGTCCAACATGGCAGAATCTTCCAGAACACCCAGAGAGACTGAGCAGCAGAAGTAGCTTGCAGTCGTCTCCAAGAGCAAACTCATCTTCTGGCACATTGTATTTCTATCAGGAACCAGAAACCATAGAGGAGGCAATTATATCATAAGAGAAAAATTGATGGAATTATTATGTCAAGTGTTTAACAGATCATTGACTTCTGATGCCCCTCAGACTAATTTTATGTGAACACGGCCCATCGTTAGCTAAAATATAGCTCATCATGCACTAAGATAAAACCTAACACATCTATACTGGTGAAAATTAAAGCTTTAAGGAACACTCAGATCTACCTTCATGCCCCTTCTGGACTTCAATAACACTTGTAAGTGAAGTAGGAAGGAAGGCAGTGATGGTAAGTAACAATGTGGCATGAAGATCGAGAAGTTAAGGTCCTCCCTCTCTCTTTCAGAAACATCAAGATCTGGAATTTGTGGGTCTGAGGAGACACAGCTATCCATAGGATTAGGTGAGTGTTCCAGGCAGGAAATACAGTTATAAGATAGAATGGACTAGAGACACCTTAGCTGTCCAACAAGAGTGAGAAACGGAGGACTTATCCATTCTATATGAGTTTAACTGTCATGGCTCCCTCAAAAAATTGTGGGAATTTTAAGTGTCTTAAGACGGCATCTCTGGTCTCACTCCTGGCCTCCTACATCCAAAGCCATGAACAAAGACTTTGTAGAGCAATCTATAGACACCCAGGACTTCATAGATTCAGACTATTTTGGAATAAATATGCATGGGATTGATTGCATATCTCTAGTGCAACTGTGAACATACAGAAGGTGAAAGGCGTAAGAGCCAGGCGGAAAGATGGTAGGGGAAAGGAACCTAAAAGCTCTATGGCATGATGGTAGGCAGGACTGGGAGTCAAGAAGAAGGGAGCGAGAGACAGTAGGACTTTGCAAACCAGCTCCGGATCAAGTCCTGTATTGTGCAGGAGGTTGGACTAGATGACCCTTCCAACTCTATGATTCTAACAGTGTAATCCTAAAAAGAGTTACTCCAGACTAAGCCTATTGATTTCAATGGGTTTAGACTGGAGTAACTCTTCTTAGAATAGTGCTGTAAGTCTATTGTAATCATTTAATAATGTGAAATCACTTCTGCGTATAAGACACCAAAAGCCCTTATCTGTACACATAGAAGTGATAATTTTTAAAGTCACCATATCCCATGCTAATGAGTTATGTGCAAAATCTACCCATCACTCATAGTGCTGAACACCCACACTATACAGTGTCTGTTTTGCACATTTCTTCTTCCTGTGCTCTCCGTGTACATGATATCTGCTTATTGCCCAATATTGTTTGCAAGCACTTTTCATCACACACAGTTTATACTCTTGTAATACTAACAGCAATGGCTTTTCAACAACATGTTCCTGTAAGATGAGTTTATTATCAGGAATTATTATCAGAATCATACAAATTTAAAGAAAACTCTAACACAGGAATGGTGGGTGATGAACTCATGCGCCCCACTGGAAACATACAGGCTCCTTAAATTTGATTTTCATTTGTCATGTTAACTGGTTGCTAGGATCCAGTACCCTATTCTGCGTTTAGAAACATGGATGGTAACGAACAAAATGTTCAGTGTTTCAAACAGAATCCAGAGAATGAATAGCCAAGTGTTAAAACAGACAGTGGTGGCTATATTATTTTTAGGCATCATTTCTTATGGCTATCAAGTAGCATATTCCATTATTATAAGAATAGCCAATATTCTATCCAGGACAACTGATGCGGCATCAAATTACAGACATCACTTTACTTTGAAAGAATGTTTTCGCATTAACAAACATCACTTTGAATGACTGAAAAATCAATTATTGTTCATCTAAGTGGTTAAGTTGTATACCAGTATTCTACAACATTTTTTTTAAGCTGGAGGAAAGTAACAGTGCACCTAAAAATTCTGGTTGGGTGCTGTAAGACCCAGAAATTACTGCTGGGATAATTTATGCAGATTGCACTCAATCCAGAGAAATGGTAGGAATGTCCCACTGAAACAAGTGAGACCAATATACTGAATGTACATTTTGGTTCAATGGCTCCTGTGCTGAGTTGCCAAATATCAGAGAAACTAGCATTGATTTCAATGGGCTTAAACTGGAGTAACTCTGCTTAGGATTTCACTGGAAATATATTGTACTAAGGGGAAACATGGAATTATAACAGCTTCATGCAAAATTAGCCTCTTTCTCTCTCTCCTTCCAGTGTCTTATATAACAAATACATCAAATTTGGGGCCATTTGGGGCATCCAGGCACTGAGAGGTTTATTTCTAAATTTTATAGAATCCATATCATATTTGCATGTCTTTGCATATTAAAGAATCACAAGACCAAACACTGGGTTAATAGTGGTTATAAATATTCCGCAAATGATTTTAGAAGAACATTTTTTTTTAAAGCCATGGCTTTTGTTTGTCTGTTTATTCAAAATTTTGAACACTGCTGATGTTTTGACATTCATACCTGCAACACAATTCCTAACTGCCCAGACTGAGAGATTCCCTCGGCACATGGGCACTTCAAAGCATACACAAAGAGCCAGTGTGAGTAGTGGTTAGAGTGTTGGACCAAGATCTAGGAGACCAAGTTTGAATCTTCACTCTACTATGGAAGCTTGCTAAGTAGACATGAACCAGCCATACACTCTCAGCCTAACGTACCTCACAGGGTTGTTGTGGGGATAAAATGGAGAAAAGAATGATGCACGTTCCTTTGGGTCTCCACTGGGGAGAAAGGTGGTGTATAAATAAAGAAAATAAATTTCCTACGCCATGGAGGCTCATTTAGTAGAGGTGGTTGGTTTCTCCTGCATGAACAAAGCCTTCTCCGTTAAAGTGAATGAAGATTTCAGTTCTGTGTACACATCAATCTTAACTTGCAAGCGGCCTGTACATCTGATATGATGTGAAAGATTAATACAAACAAATGTACTTTATTTAAAATCCATGTATGATTTCTTCCGTAGTGATTTTTTAAATTATCAGTTTAGAAAAAACCGAGCAATTTAGAATGTAATTTCACTCAGTAATTGATTTGTCAACCACATTTTATCTGCTGTGTCAAGCCCACATATTCATAATTTGTCTTCCTTAATATTTCAACTGCTTACAATGTAAAATAAATGATAGGGAAAGCTGTTGGAAGCCAGATTTTCAATTAATAATTAACTGTGGCTGTAAGGATGATACAAAGGCCCTTATAAATGATTTCGCTCATTCTCGGCAAGCTATTTATACAACTGTAGTCCTGAAAATTGCCTTGCCACCAGTGGTATAAGTTCAAGAATAATTTTTTGGCACAGTCCTAGGTTTTTGGAACTTTTAGGTAGTTTTTCACTTTATTGGAGTACTGAAGCAATAAATAAATTCATAGTCACGCAATACATTTGCTTCATGATTAATGTATATATCAGCTGCTTCTGACGATCGCATTTCATTCAGTGAATTGTTGATGATCCCTACTGCATGGAATAGTGGAACAGTTAGGAAAGTAGACAACAAACAACAAAATCGTAACCTCAAAATTTTAAGGTTGTGGTTCAGGGTTTATATTCCAAAGGGGCATTTGTTGCAGCAAAATAAAACAGGAATCCAGTAGATCTTCGACACTAACAACATTTATTCCAGCATAAGCTTTTGTAAGTAGGCTCTCACTTTAGAGCTGCATGATGGATTCATCCATAGCTTCTGTTTAATTGTAAATGATTTGCATCAGCTAAACTAGTTGTCAGTGGCAAGTTGAATGGTCAGTTCTGCTAGAAAAAAATGCATATAAGTAAGACGAGGAAGTAATCAGTCGGACACTAGAACGTCATAACATTCCAACTCAGAACTTCAAGTGTGGACATAGTAAATTGGTTGGTTTTGCAGAGCCGCTGATTACACTACATGTGCACAGATTTTGGTATCATGGCACTCTTAGCGTTCATTAAAGTTTCAAGTCCCTAATGCTTTGAAGACTTGCTTGGAAAAGGATGGATGGTGCCTATTGAAATCTCAGAAGCCGATGTGCTGGGAAGTGGGCCAAGAAAGCTGAACAGGGTTTTCAGTAGTCAGGGCTTGCTACACAGTTCTTTACCTCTTTCCTGTGGATTGATGTCTGGAGACCTGATGAATTCCTAAGGACCTGGATGTGTTCTGAGCTGCCGTGGACTGGCAAAAGATCCTACAGCCCATGTGTGGAGCCAAGCTGCTGAAGACAACTGAGCCTGGGCTACTTTTTTTTGGTACATGAGGTGTGTGTTTGCTGGGGGAGTGGGGAATGCCATTCTGTTGTTTATCTTAAGCCAGGTGAGAGCTGGTTGTCTTTGTGTTCCTGCCTTGTCCTGACCAGGTCTCTGGACTTGTCCTATCCAGATCCCCTTAAGAGCTGGTAATTGGACTGTATTGTTTAAGTGTCTTTGTCCTTCTGTCAGCTGCTAGCTGGAGATGTGTTTGGGTGAGCAGAATGGGGTGGGGATGGTGCCATGATCAAAAGGCTGTAGGGTAGGGAGAGAGATGGTGGTGGGGAGAAGAACAGGTCAGACAAAGAGGAAGGGACAGCAGATATTTGCAAGCTGTTGCCCCTTCTGGTTCTTCTTCCATACAGTGTGATGTTAGTGACCACATCAACATCCTGTGGGGTTATACTATTTTGCTTTTAAATCCCAAGTTATAGGCAAAACAGAGGCCATCCAGGATTTAATTCTAGATGAGAGGGCTGACTTGACATGTATCTAGTCCTTCTCACCCCACCAGAATAACCAGGTGAGGACCACAGTGCTAGGTAGGATGCCCAGTAGGGGCCCCATCCAGGGTGTTGACAAGACCTGCTTAGTTACGGCAAGGGCCCCAACCCTTCTTCCCAGAAGCACAGAAGTCGTGAGAGACGTGGGGTTTGCATTCTGGATTCTCTTCTGCCACCCAAAGGGCTGGGCAATGAGGTTGGCCACTGGAAGTGTTTACAGGGGAGTAATTCCCAGTCAGCTTAGAGTCCTGATGTGGATTCCTGCACTGAACAGAGGAGAGGAGTCAGAGGACTAGCCTCCATGCACTGCCCTTTCCGCCACACTAGCCCTGTTCACAAGTTAAAGTGAATGCATGTACAATCCTTGTAGAGTGGACGCTTGATTTTTCTTTGTGTGCCTTGAGTATGTCTCATGTTACAGTGGATGCATGTACAGATGAACATTAATTGAAATGGCACACTTATCCAGGAACTTGTCCCTAATTTCATTCGGAAGTGAATGCATGTTGGCTGTTTCTTACAAAAAGCTGTATGTTTGTACATGCAGGAGTTCACTGTAACATGTGAACAGTCTCCTATGGCTCTGTCATAACTTCCAAGTCAACATGCAGAGGACCAGTGCTGTAGTTTGGTATTTTCTGTTCTCACCCCCGTGGTCTGATAGGAGGTATCTTTAGATGGACCTTCATCAAACTTCCTGGTTCCCATCCCCATCTCCACAGAGAAACATGTGTGTGCTGTAACCTGATTCTGTGCACGTTTAATTAGAGGTAAATCCCAATGAGCTGCCATCTTTAGGCGGGAGGGAGGTATTTGGGTTTAAGTGATAATGTTTAAATTAATATGCTGCCTTGAGCCCAGAGGAAAGGAGGGGTTTAAACATTCAAAAAGGACTTCCCTCATACAGCCTGCCTTTACCTACCCTCCTGCTGGGCTTGTGAGCCGGGACCCCAGATTTGTGCCCTGAAATCCAGCCCTGTAAAGATATCGTGGTGGCCTCACTGTACTTTATAGTCCAAGGGCAGCCTTTGGAGCCATGCCACCTCAGAAGGTGGAGGACCCAAGAAAGCGCCTGAGATGATGAGTGTATGTCTGGGAAGGAATGTATGGGAACTGTCCATTATAGTAATCAACAGAAATGTAGGATTGATTTCCAGTCATTTAGAGTTGTTCAGATGTTTTAGTTTTCTATGTACCAAGTAGGGTTTTCATCTCTTCTGGTGAGGGCAGGTGAAGCTGTTGAAATTCTTCATAGTATGCATACTCATTTCCTCCTCAAGGGAGAAAGGAGGCAAATCTCATTATAAACATGACAGCATCCCTTGGGAATGGTTCCATTACAACATGGGATGTGGCAGGTAGAGATTGCTAAAAACATGACACACCAATTCCATCTTCTCAGTGCGTATATATACTGAATAGCCTTCTGTCAGACAAGTCCCACAGGTGGGACTTACTTCTGCGTAAACCTTTGTGGGATTGCAGCATAAATAGGGAACTTTTTAGGATAAAGAATCACATGAGAATCAAGCTATGTGGCGATTTGGGAGCGGCAGACAGAAGAACTAACGTCTGGTTCTCTGATGCTGTGGACCTGGAATCTCCCATTCTGTTGCCTGCATCAGTGCCTGCAGAAAACACAAATTACATTTGCATTTATAATCAGTTCTTCAGGATAGGAAGTGAAGAATATTTAAATATCTGTTTAGTTAGATATTTTACCCCACTTTTCTCCCCAGTAGGGACCCTCTTCCAGTTTACCCTTCAACAACCCTGTGAGGTTGGTTAGGCTGTGAGCCTGTGACTGGCCCAAGGTCACCCAGCCTTGGCAGACTGGGAATTCAAACCTGGCTTTACCCGATCCTCACTTCACACTCCAACCACCCCAGATGGATTTCTGGTCATAGAATTTGATCGCCAAATATGCTGAACTTCCACATTTTGCAACTTGAATAAAAGATGCAGATTAAACACGCTTGCAAAGCTATGTGGAAATTTGTCAAAGTGCTATTTATTCCGAACGTGGTCCAGAGGTTTTCACATTGCAGAACTTGATTTGCTAATGGAGAATTTAGATCTGAGAAGAATGTACATTTGCAAGCAGGGAAAGCCCTGGGAAGAGCCCTCCAGAGCTGTGCATAAGCAGCCTGTTAGCTTGATTCCCAGAGTTCTCTCCCTTGCAACACAACTCAATAGCGAGCTCACGGTTATTGTGACCCTGCAGCCACTTCCTGAAATTATTCACAGCTTGGCTTTCTAAGAAGAGTAGATTCTTAGAGAAGCACTCAAAGCAAATTTAGTGTTTCTTTTCCAGAGAGAACTGATTAATTTTGCTCTTCTCTCTTTGAAAGTGATTGCTTCCTTTCCGCCTTTAGCTCAGCTCCAGTCACGCCACATTACTCTGTTAACTAGACAACTTCTCAAACAGAGTAAAGGGGGAAATTAGATTTCTTAACAGCTTTGAAGAACGGTTCAAATGCCAGCTGGCTGCTGTGAATGGAGAAGGTGTGCAAGGTAAGTTAAGTGCATTTCATGTTCTCTTTCCATCACATTGACTCCTACGCTTGATCCTGAAGATGGAGATCTCCGCGTAAAAACAGATCAGTGACCTTAACATGAATGTGTGATCACATTTTACATCTTCCTACACTGGCACATCATCCTGGGTTTAATATCCAGAACATGACTTGCTTTTAACCAGGGATCAGAATTTCCCAACCTACTTGTGGCTGTAAATTGCATATTCAGAATTAAAAGGAAAAACAGTGAATAACTAGATACTGGCTGGTCTCTAAATTTATCCCCGGAGTAAGTTAACTTTTTCAGTATAAGATTTAATCCAGATTCAGGATGCTTTAACCTTTTTTTTTTACCAGATCCATGCTAAGAGAGAAGTTTTCCAATCCTAATATTTCTGTTTTCCATGCTGTCCTGAGCCATTGTGAAATTGCAGACAGCCTTAAGGCATGATAATATCTTTTAATCTGAGGAGTCACCAGACCACACTTTTTGTACAACAGTTCAATTATTCAATTTAGAATGCTGGCTTTCTTAAATACCTATATAAACTGGTTAAATAAAGTGTGGATTTTAATCAGCAGTTTGGAAGGGAACACTACTGGTACGGCAGCAATCTGAAACAGAAGATATGGCATGATATTGTTTTTCCATCCTGTTCACAAGACCTTTCTTTTCATCCAGTTTTTTGAAGTCCTCTTCCATCTTGCTTATCATTGGTGTTAGATTAACCGTCAGTGTTTGAAAATAGGACCCCTAAGTCTCTGGTTCTGTCCCTTCCATCAGCATTCAGCAACAGTCTGCATATACATGCAAGGCATATAAGTGCATTTTGCAGAGTCGTCTGTCTTCCCTGGAGCAGCAGCTCATGAAGATTAGTGGTCTGCAGCGGGAAGGAAAGTTCCATTCCACTGATGAAAACCTAGTCTGGATCCAATGCAAGAGTACATGCTGGAAGGAACCCAGGTGCGGCAATAATGTTATTCTTCTTCTAGAGGTAATTTTATGACATGCTCAATGGGGATGAAATTGACCATCCCCTGGCAATTCGCACAGCATATTGCACATCTGTTCCCCAAAGCACCATTGAAGTATGTGCCAGAAAAAATGAACATGAGAATCAATCCCGACATGACCTTAGAAAGACCTCTCATGACATGGGGACAATCTCTTTTCCAAGCCACAATATACCTCAAATATTTCTGTTCTTCTGTCTGCATTGCATGCTGCTGAATTATGCAACATAATTTTTTAAAAGCTGGACTTTGCAGCCAGAAGGCTTGCATTACAAATCAAAGCAAGTCAGATTATCTTTGATCTTTTTATTCTACTTGCTATTTTTTCAGCCATATGCTGTCATTTATTCACATGCTGTTGAGTTTTATCCCCCTTTTTATTCCCAGACTGCTACCAAATGATAATATGCGTATGGTGAGAAAGCCTGCAGGTCTTCTCACTAAACGGCTGCAACCCAGTGCTGAAATGGGAATAAGCAACCAGCTTTCCACAGTCCTCTGCAATGCCATGTGAACAGGTGATTTACAAAGGCCTTTTCTTCATATGCTTTCTGTCCCATGCATGGACTGCAAGTCAGTGAGCTCAAGAACTTCATGTGCCCAAGTGAAAACTTCCTGAAGCAAGTATGGATCTCCAGTATCTGTGTGTCCACTTCTATTAAAGCACTGGTGAAAAAAATCCAGCAAGGTATTAATAGACAACATAAACAGCAAATGCTAGAGAAGAAAGGGTTGGGCCAGAATTTCATAAGAGCATTGATGAAGAACTAACATATTACAGGAATTTCTTCCCCTGTGGTGAAATATATGTATAAAAGTGATCATGTAAACTCAAAGGAGAAACAGGAATGAATGATAGACATGTGGGAAGGTTGAGATAATTAAAAAATACTTGGACATTGCTATACCTGAAAGAGTAATGCAAGGAGATATAAGAGGCAACACAGAAATACCAAGCTGTCCATTTTGCAGGCTGGGTGTCTGTCTCTAACTTCTCCTTACATCTGTTGTGTCTGCTAAGGAAGGATGCACCGAGGTATTAAATCCTGCAATTTGCTAGCATACCTCTACTGTCAACATGACTTTCTTGATTACCCAAATAATTTTTGTTCTGAAAAATACTAACCTTGTGTGCATTTGCATGAATTACATTTTTAGGCAGTCCTTCAACTGGATCAGTTCTCAAGGTGGCTTGTGCAAACAGTATAATTAAAACAAATGAAAAACAAATCATGCCATATCATTGAAACAATGAACTGTAAACTGAAAATAAAAATACAGCAGATAGCAAAGAGGAACTAAAAGCATTCACTTGTGCTCCCCCTCAATCTTATGGGACAAAGAAATGTTTCTCTCGCTTTCCAAGCAGACAGTCCTAATCAGAGCTACACCCTTCAGAGGGACAGATGTGACGACTCATTAAATGTGAGTCATGCATTTAATCTGTGATCTGATGGTCACCTTTAAGTGTGTGTGTTGGGGGGTAAATTGGTTTCTGAGCACACAGAGTGTTACCAGAACTGCTTTTTATTATAAGGGGGAAATTAGCTTTAGCAGTCTGTAACTTAAATTTAGCGCGGATCTTAACCTATGTTTACGGAGGTCCTGATTCCAGACACTCTAGTGAAAAAGAGGCAGACAACGAGTCAGGTCCAAACACGTGTATTGAGTGTAGCGTAAGCCTAGCTTGCACAATCATACAAAGAACATACAAGGTCTAAGAAATACAGAGTAGGAAATACAGAGACGTTCGCATTAGCTGGTTCCCAACGATGATAGGGGGAATACTCACTTATCCTGGAGCGAAGCAGAGACGCAGCAGCGAGGGTGGCCCAATGCCAGCACTGGAACCACAGACGGACAGCAAGGAAGTCTGGATAGGAATGGCCGAGGCACCGAGTGGTCTGAGAGACCAGCTTAAATACCCCAAAACGTACCCTGGGGCTGGTGCTGTACTTGGTGGTTCTCACAGATTAAAACAAAGGGTCTAATGGGCTGCTGAATGGCGTGGATGGGCCACTTTGGTAATCAGATTGTGATAAGTGACACCTCAGGAAGAGGGGACAAAAGAGGGAGGGGGAAATCCAAGTGGGCTGAAAGGATGTTCCAGCGGACAGGGCTTGTCCTGATGTCATCAGCTTCTGGAATGCGGAGGTTCCTTTGAGATGCATTCTCTAAGTGCTTGGGATGGTCAGCACTTAGTTCTTCTCCGGGGCGGCTCCTAAGATATGCAGAGCGGGGCGAGGGGCTCTTGCTGCGGACGTGGTGTGCCCGCTTCGCCGAAATGGCTTCTCAAAGCAGTCTTCTTCCCAGGGTCTTCTGGCTGCCTGAGAACATGGATGCCGGCTGGGCATAGCTAAGGCTGGATAGCAGGCTGCCCGGTAGCGAGGGCAAGCTCGGCGACCGGCCCGCGGGAGGCTCCAGGCGGGAACTGACCAGGGAGCGCCTAGCCAGGCTCGCTGGAGGTTTCCCCGGCAGGCGCCCGGCTGCTAGCAGCGGCTTGGGCCCATATGAGGCAGGCTTCCATGGAGGCAGCGGGAACAACACTTTAAAACACAGTCCAAAGCAGGGAACAGGCACGGTCCGTGGCAGATGGCAAAGCAGGCACGGGGAACACAGTCCAAACACACACTGGGAATTCCAGATACAGGCCAGGGCAGGGCTTGCCCAGGAAGAGAGTCCTTTGTGCAGTTAACCAAACATGGAGTCAGTAAACTACACAGTCTATTGCAGCAGGGTAATTGACACGCAGGCAGGAAGCTGACACGTGTATCAGAATACACACACGTGCACAGCAGTCTTTGGGTGTAGCAGTAAAACAGCAACGCAGGAAACTTTAGCACAGTTCATAGCAGGCTTCAAAGCAGGGGAGGGGGCCTACTTGGCAACAATTCCCCCCCTCGGAGACCCCGGGACGTCAGGCGCGCGGGTCTCCGAACTTGACTTCAAAGGCGAGGTGGTCGGCAATGTCCGGTGGTCGAGCTTCGAGCGAAGAAGGAGTGGGAAGGGAAGGGGGAGGAGGCGTCACTCAAAAATTTAGTTTGGAGAACCACCTAACCGAATAAGTGCAATTTAGATCAGCCAATGGGCTGCAGGTCTCTGGGTTCACACCAGGGGGTGTGCTAAGTGCAACCGTCAGAATAAATAGTAATAATTCATAGGTAATAGCAATTCATGTATACAAGCAGAAATAATTCATATTTTGCGTACATAGATCAATTCATAACTGGAGGTCCGTAATTCATGGTGGATTGATACACTAAAACCAGGGGCAATTCATAATTCGTAAGCATAGGATTAAAGGCAAAGACAATTCATGGGTACAATTCATGAATGTAAGAGTAAAAGCAATTCATAGAGGATGAAAGTGAAGTGTGCAAGCAAGGCATAGATCAATTCATCAAGGGTTGAACAATTCATAGATAATTAAAACCATAAATACATAAATACATAGGATTAAAAGCAATGATTCGGGAGGTTAAAACCAATAAAAGCAGCAAGAGTAAAAGCAAGTGCGTGGAAACAATTCATGAGGGGTGAGCGGCGGAAGGGCTCATAGGGGGTCAGAAAAATAAACTCTGCAATTAAAAGACCAACTCATATAGTCAGATTAAAACCAAATTCATCGAGCTTAAAATCAGAAATAACATAACCTTTAAAAGAGACCGTTCCGGAGGGGTCCCGGTTAAAACCAAATTCATAAAATAATGGATATGCTAGAATTACCTCGGCGGAGGGAGTCGGGTTAAAAAGGCAATTCCTAGGGTTAAAATCAAATTCATAGGGATAAAGTTCATGGGCGCACTTGCAATAGATAGAGAGAGGGACTAGTTCGGGGCTAAATTCATGGGAGTTAAAATTCATAAAAAGAAAATTCATAAAACAATAGAGCAGCAAAGATCACAGACGGCTCAGTCCGCAGTACAGCTGCTAGACTGGGTTGCATATTTACAGAAACAGGCAAACTTAGTCCATGTGTTCCAAAACACACTTCCACCCCCCCTTGCTGTCTGCGACAATCCGCAGAGCAGGGTCGGTGAGCGGCGAGAAGGGCTTCAGGCACACAGTTCTAGTCCTCATGGAGGTGGCGCTGCTGGCGGTCGTTTGGAGAAGGGCCGTGGGCTGGGAGGCAGAGAAATATGTCCCCCCCTAGTCCACAAGAGGGCCTCGGAGCGGCGTCCGGCAGCAGAGCGTCCATGGGGCCGGTGCAGGGTTCATACACATAATAAACATAATCATAGTTCATACCGGCACAGGCAATAAAGCAAACAAGGGTTAAAGGAGGGTGCCAAGAATCATCATTAGGGCAAGAGTGAGTCTGGATTGTAATGGTCCAGACGGTAGGATAGTTGGAGTTGCTGGAGCTGTCGGCGGCTCCAACAGCCCAAATAAAGTAGTGAGGCACATAACAAAACTTGGAAGGCCAGAATCACAACGATCGGGTGCAAAGCCAAATTGTAAATTCCAGTGGCAGTGGGGCTCCAACCAAAGAGGGTCTCCCACCACGAGTGCTCGCCGGTGGTCTTAATCCGCTGGACAAGATCCAAAATCTCTTTCCCGTTGTGGGACACAACCAAAGCAGTGGTGTCCCCGTCCCTCTGGATGCTCTGGAGGGTGCGGTGGAGCTGCGGGTGGGCCAGGAGCTCGTGGATTAGCTCCAGACCGATGCCAAGGGAGACAGGCTTCACATAGCGATAGATGGAGGGTGCCACCAGGATCTCTTCTTGGGTCCAGACCGGTACCGTGTAGGTGAAGTCGCAGGCTGCCACCGAAGACAGGTTGCAAAAGCAGCGATTGACTCCCGGGATCACGGGCTTCAGCTGGAACGAGTTCAGGACCACAAAATCGCAGGCCGTTCGCACGCAGGCACATCCTTTCCCAATGTAGACGACAGCGGAGCTGTTCTCCCGGGCGACCTCGAAAGAGCATTCGTTGAGGGCGTCGACTTGCGGGGCTACACAGGGGTGATGAGGTGCAAAGGCTTGGTCCTGGCAAATGAAGCCGGTCTGGTCTCGATGCTGGCACCCTTGGAGGCTGACGAGCTGCCATCCGGTCGGGGTGAAGCGGGCCCAATGGTCGGGGTGTCTGGCGTAGAGGACTTCGGTGTCGCTGACTTGGAGTCCCAGAGGCACGACTGGATACACGTGGAATGACTCGTGCGCACTGGCCGTTAATAAAAATAATTTAAGCTCCTGGGTGGTCGGTGAGAATGAGGAATTTACAAGGGACCACCAGGATTCAAGCTCCAGTTCAATGGGTGACAATTTGGGCATAATCAATCTTTTAATTTCCAGGGGCAAATGCCCATCCATGGCTTGCCGAATTAGCCCCATGGCCACAGCCTGGTTTAATTGTTGGGCTTGCATACATGCCATGGCTATTGACACGTTGCGTTCAAAAGACTGTGTCCCTTTGAGCAGCAGAGAAAAATCTCTTTCAATTTGACTCTCCCAGTTAACTAAAATGGAGCTGATCTCGTGTTGCCCATTCGAAATGGAATTTAGGGACTGCACCACCGGTTTACCTAAGTCGGAGATGCTAGTCGTGACATGGGCAAACTTATTAGCGAGAGTCTCAATGTTGACCGAATCCATGATTGCTAAGCCTCCGGCTGCAGGAGCAGTCCAGTCGGCAATGCTTCGTCTGGCACGCGAGAGAGAGGGGGAAGGATCGATCCACAGTTGTAGCCATGCATTCCAACCCTTGCTACCGGCCTCCAGATAGGGAGCGCACTGCGGCAGCCTCTGGGTTACATTTAGCTCAGCTAAGTCTATGCGGATCTCTTTTAACGACATTTGCGGGCGGACTAGAACTCTCTCTCGAATGTCAGTTTTCAAAACATGGGAGCCCACTATATGCGTGCCGCCTTGGCTTAATTGCTTATTGCTAACAATCAAAGGGTCAATTTGGATGGTGTGGGTCTCCTGGGTCCGGATCAGCAGGGAATAATTGCCTGGTTCGTGAGTCAAATTTACAAAGAGCAGCCCAAGCCGGTGAAATTTCTCTACTAGGGGCTTGGTTTGGCATTCGGGCGTCTGTTGAACCAGAATCCAATCGGGTGGGCCATGTTTGGCTAGGTCTTCCTCTTTTACAATCCAGGTCAGGTTCTCCCAGCGTTCTATAGCAAAGGAGAGAGCTGCGCCTGAAGGGGGCATGATAGTGACTGATGCAGACTCAGTGGTAGTAGTGCCTAGTAGGATGGTCATTCTAAAGGGGTCTCCTGCCTTCCATACTGCGGCCGACACTAAAATAACTTCACAGTATGGTCCGAGAGCCTCAGTGACAAATGGCGAGGTTTCGAAGTTGGCAGGGGTGGTATATCTGTCTACCACCGGGACTGCGGTGGGGGCTGGCCTGATACGGGGAAGAAACATACAAGGAATCGGAGCAAGTGGTGAAACTGTATCGGTAGGCGAGTAGCATACTAATTCTTGGGACATGGTTTTTACTCCCACACATAAAATAACAAGCTCTGGGGGCCGGATCCACTGCTCTTCACAACTGCGGAAGTTAGTGCGATCCGTAGGGGTGGTCATATTAATCTGCTGCACAACCTTGCAGACCATCATTTCATTTCCTGCTAGTGTATTGATACATCTCCAGTGGGGGTAGGGCATTAATTTGGACGGGCGTCCCTCTATTAGGGTGCCTGCCAGCACGAGCAAACACAGAGTGGCCAGGTGCCTCATCTCCTGGCCTTCCTTTTTCCTTTTTGTGGCGAAAATATCCTGGGGAGACCTGCGGGTATAAGTACAGGTTCCCTGAGTTTCTTGCAGCAAAATGAATGAAGTAAAGCAGGGAAAAAGAAGGGTGTTTTTCTGCCAGCACTCTTACTGATTGGGGCTCGAACGAGAAGTCCCGGAGCACTAAGCGAGCCTTCCAGCTTGTTGCTCTGGGGAACTCCTGTGCGAAGGTTTCTTTCTAAGGCGTGTATATTTCAGAGGGGAAACGTCTTTGCGTCGGGCAAGGGTCGGCTGTGCTTTAGGCGGGATTATGCAAACTCGCCCCAGGGGTCCCTGGGTGCCTAGGCTAGGTGGCCTTCAGGTGCCCCTTGCTCGGTGGCGGGCTACTTTTATTTTGCGGGCTGAGAGCTATCTGTCCGGCTCGGCCTGGCCTTGCCGTTTTGAAAAGGAAAAAAAACTAAAGAGCGGTCGCCCTTAACTATAAGGGTTGCTGCAGACGGGGGCCCTCGCTTTAATTTTCCTAGAATAGGCCCTCGTCATATATTTGCAGGACAACCAATTTTTGGAGGGACTCCCTCGGGAGGCCCCATCTTCTAGTTAAGAGAAAAACGATACACCGGGCAAAAAGGAAAAATACACTGAGCAAAAGAAAAATGCACTGAGCCAAAAGAAAAATACACGGAGCAAGAGGCATACGGGTGTGGGGTACTTTTGGGTTGCCCTCACTTGGAAGGCCTGGCAGGGCTTCATTAAAACTTCAACATGTCTCCCCCCCTTCTTTTCCCTTGTACGGTACGGGCAAGGGAAAAGATTACGTGGGGCGGGCGGCTGCTGGCGGAAAGGGCCGAAGTGGAGCCGAGGGCGCTCGGCGGCGTTTATCGAAAAGCGGCGGAGGCGGCCGAGATCTGCCGGCGCCACTGGGTCTGGGTTATTCGGGGGTCATCTTGGCGCGGGGGATTCTGGCTATGTAAATGAGGTACGCTGCCCCTTGTGCGTGGCGAGCGCACCCCAATAACACATTCCGGAGGTAACATATTTACAAAATACTGGCGGGTCTTTTACTTTTGCACTAAAGCGTACTAAGTGGTGGCGCCGTATAGCAACTCACCATGACGAATATGAACATTAGTAAAAGAGGGATGTTGGGCTCTTTGGGGATTCTTTTCCAGGGGAGGCACGGCCCTCAAAGCCAAAGCCGACCATCATGCGAAAGCGTGGGTCTGGCAGGTGAGACCCCGAATCTACGTAGATGCGGGATCTTCACCAGCACGGCTGTGAAATATTTTCAAACAAAGAAATCACCTTTTTTGGTGGTTTCAACGTTGGAAGAATGCATTCACTTTTGGGCTAAAGCCTCTCCAACCACTTTCACACACAGCAAATCTCTTTTGCCTGTGCAATTTTTTTTCCGAACATGCGGCTTACGATCCAATTAAGAATCACTCTCGGTGGTGGTCCTATTTGGCTTTGATTGCCGTGTCTTCTCCTAAGGGTCCCAACTGTGGGGCCCGCCTAATGAGGTCAAAGAATAGAATTGGAAAAACTTTTAACATTTACACCGATATCTACATATTCTACTATTTCTTTTATTCTAAAGCTACAAAGGTCTGGTCTAAGGGGACACACGGTATCTCTGGCCCAGGGTGGAGGGATATCTGGCGAATCACTGGGCAGAGGGGGGCTGGACTGGTGGAGGTTCCCCCAGGGTCGTACACAGGAGGGGCGGTTTGCAGCGGCTTCCCTTTCCATTCTTTTAACTGAGAGGCATGAAAGTATTTTAGCCACGTTCCTCCTGTCCTTCTCTGGATGGCTACCTGATAGACAGCTGGGGAGACTCTTTTTGTGATAGGGACTGGGCCTTGCCACTTGGCTGCTAGTGAGTGCGCCTTTTGCGAAAACTTCCTGTACAGAACGAGCTGTCCTTCTTCCCACTGCCTGGGGTTCCTGACCCATCCCAATTTGCGGTCCATATCCTTCTGAGCTGTGCCCAACTTCTGGGCCACTTGCATGTGGACGGCGTGTATGGATGCGAGCAGGTCCTGGACCCAAGCATCATTAATCACTACAGGCTGCATGTCGGAAGGGAGCTGCGTATCTAGCCAGAAGGCTTCCGGGAGTTGCATTCTTCGCCCTGTCATTACCATATGGGGTGTGAGCCCGTGAACTGCGGTAGTGCCTCTAATGGCCATTAGGATTATGGGGAGTTTTTCATCCCAGTCTCTCCCGGAGGAGCGAACCATCTTGCGGAGAGCCTCCTTGAGGGTCCGGTTGGTTCTTTCTATGGCGCCTGAAGCTTGAGGGTGGCCGGCTATGTGGAACCGTTGCTGGATGCCTAGTGCTTTACAAAGCTCCTGTGTAACTTCTCCGATAAAGTGTGAGCCTAAATCGGAGTCCATGACTCGCACAATGCCCCATCTTGAAAAGACATTGTTGAACAGTAGTTTGGCTGTGGTGGCTGCATTGTTGCGCTTGCACGGAAACGCTTCGACCCATTTGCTAAAGGGGTCTATGACAGTGAGGCAGTAGCGATTGCCACGAGCAGTGGGGGGAAGGGGGCCGATAAAGTCAATCTGTATGCGAGCCCAGGGTCCATCAATTCTCTGATGCTGGAGGGGAGCTCTAGGTCCGGTGGGGTCTGCATTAACCATAGCGCAGGACAGACAGTTGTCTACCCATTGCGCTACTTCGGTGCGCATGCCAGGCCACCAACCAACCTCTTTTACCCTTTCCAGAGTCAGATCCTTGCCTCGGTGTCCCTGCTCGTGGACAAACTGAATTAAGTCAGCCCTAACTTCCAATGGTACTACCCAATGGCGTTCGCCGGCTGCATCTACTGCCCAAACTATGCCTTCCTCTTCTCTGATCATGAGTCTTCCTGTCTGATCCCTTCCTGCGGTTAGGAGGTCAGTTATTTCTGGGTCAGATAGCTGCAGTTGTGCTAGGTCTAGTGTTCCTGCGGTTCCCTGAGCTTGGCTGCGGGCTTGTGCCCGAGTGGTGACAGGGCGGAGGGGACAATCGGTGGCTAGTTCCGGTGGGGGAGCACTTTCAGTGGCGGCTGCCTTGGCTGCAAGGTCTGCCTGGTCATTCCAATAAGCGGTCTCTGAGTTCGTCTTCTGGTGTCCCTTGACATGGGTCACCTGCGTTGGGCCTGAGCGAGACTGGAGGAGTGCTGCTACTTGCTGCCATAGCTGTAGGTGGGCTACGGGTTTCCCATCGCTAGCTCTCCACCCCTGATTCTGCCACACCGGGAGCCAGACCGTGGCGGCTTTGGCCGTCCAATCCGAGTCTGTGTAAATGGCAAGTGGGCTTTCTGGGGGCTCAAACTCAAGCACCGCCAGAAGCGCTTGCACCTCAGCCGCTTGGCTGGAATGGGGACGGGCTGGACCTTTGAGGGTATGGGCGTCGCTCACTCGCACGGCGCCGTAGCCTGTCCGAGGGGAGCCTCCAACGTGAAAGGAGGAGCCGTCACAGAACCAGCATGTGAAGCCGTTCTGTCGGGCTTCCTCTAGCGGGACTCCCCAAGTGACTGGCCAGACAACCTGTGGTGGCGGGTCCATGGGGCACTCGTGCTCGGTCCCGGTTACCAATAGGCCATAGGGGGCTGGTGGCTCAGTGGTTTCCTTTTTGAATTCTACTCCGCGGTTGACCAGGGCCAGGGTCCACTGGGCTATGCGAGCGTTTGAAACTTGTCCGTCCTGTATCTTTCCCGACAGGATATATTTGAGGGGCGTGTGAGTGGTTTGCACTATTGTACGTGAACCTCCTATGATAAATTCCCAATGGGTCAGACTCCAAACCAGAGCAAGGCATGTCTTTTCGCATGGGCTAAACTTAGTTTCTACTGCAGTTAGGTTGCGAGAGGCATAGGCTACTACTCTAGCGGTTCCTGCTTGCTGCTGGGTGAGCGTGGCTCCTATGCTCTTGTCTGATACTGCTAACTGGATAAAGAAGGGCTGGGTAACATCTGGATGGGCTAGGGCCGGGGCTGCGGCTAGACTGCGCTTTAGCTCGGCTAAGGCTGTCTGTTGCTCCGGTCCCCACTCCCAGGGAGTGTTCTTCTTGAGGAGAGCATAAAGGGGGCGAGCTTTGTCTGC
Organism: Eublepharis macularius; assembly: GCF_028583425.1. Taxonomy (NCBI): domain Eukaryota; kingdom Metazoa; phylum Chordata; class Lepidosauria; order Squamata; family Eublepharidae; genus Eublepharis; species Eublepharis macularius. The sequence goes on from NC_072798.1 coordinate 70,068,762, forward strand.
AAAGGACTCGATGAAGTCTCGGGAGAAGTTAAAAGTTCCTAGAAGGGCTCTGAGGGAGGGGACATCGGTGGGTGCAGGCAGCTTGGAAATGACCTCCATTCGCTGGGCGTCCGGGGTGCGACCCTCGGGTCCCAGGGTCAGACCCAGGTACTTGACGCTGGTCTGAACCAATTGGGCCTTTTCCCTGCTAGCCTTGAACCCAGTCTCGCGGAGGAGTTCCAGGACTTCCCTGGTGATTTGGCGGGCTAATTCTTCCGTGGGGGCGTGGACTAAAATGTCATCCACGTAGCTCAGTACGTGGGGCCTCGAGGAGGGTTGGAGGCGTTCCCACATCTGAACTACATGAGCATGACAAATGCTGGGGCTGGAGTGGAATCCCTGGGGGGTCCGCTTGAATGCGTATTGCTGGCCGCGGAAAGTGAACGCGAACTTGTACCAGCAAGACTCATGCAACCGGATGGAGTGGAAAGCATTGGCCAGGTCTATGACCGAGTAGAACCGGGACCCAGCGGCAATGGCCGTTAGGATCCCATTATACTTGGCCACAACCGGGGCAACTGGAGGGGTGGTGGCATTCAGGGCACGGAAGTCGACCGTCATTCTCCAGGTCACTCCATCTGCTTTCAGAACTGGCCACAATGGGGCGTTGCAGATGGACTGCATCGGGAGTATGACGTCCCACTCAAGGAGTCCTTCTATAGTCTTGGCTATCCCTGCCTCAGCTTCTGCTGGGTACTTGTACTGTCTTTGGGGAGGGGGGTCCTTTCCTTCAATCAGGACGCAGGCGCCCTTCACTATCCCACACTCGGCCTTGTCTGTCACCCACACTTCGGGAAAGTCCTGAGCCCAGGGGTCTCCTGTGATGGGGGCGAGAGGAAGGGGGGCCTTGAGGGCTGCGCATCGATGGACCGCATTAACAAAGTCTGGGCCTCCCGGGATGCGCCACAGGAGCCCGTTCGCTAAGTCAATGGTCAGTCCCTCGGCACGGAAAAATGGCATGCCCAAAAGTCCATCGTCTTCTCCCCGGTTTGCGCACGCCGAAATCCGGGTGGCCAGGTTCCCAACGGAGAGGGGGATATCCTGCCAGACCGGGGATTCCTGCGTGCCGCCCCCAAAACCGGCGAGCTGCATGGTAGTGGGGGTCTGGGTGCCCTTTGTGACTAAGGTGGGCCGGAGTATATTAAGTGAAGCTCCGGTATCTATGAGGAGGGTGGCAGGCTTCTTCTTTTCCCTGGGAGTCCCGATCCCTGCCTTCACTGTCGGTCTCCCCCATGTGTCCGGCTTTAGTTTGGCAACTATGCCCACGGAGGGAGACTGGGACTCGGGGCAACCCTATTCTGATCCTGCACCCTGATCGGTGGAAGCGGCGCTTCCTCTAAAGGGGTTGTTGGGGCTCGGGCGTTCCCGAACCGCAGCTATCGGGGGATTCGAGAAGGGAGGGTCCGGCGGCAAAGGGGGCGCCGACGGAGGTACTGGGGGCTGCTGCTGGTCTTCCCATTCCATGATCGCCTTCATTAGAACGGACGTGGGCTTTCCGTCGAAGAGCTCCATGTTCGCTCCAATGTTTTTGAGGCGCATCCATAGTTCCCAACGGAGGGAGTCCCTGGACTGGGGCGTGCTGCCGCGGTCCCGGTAGCCCTCGTGGTCGCCCTGCGATGCTCCCCAAGCATTAGACTGATCTGGAGGCGGGTAGACCTGATGGTGGTACGGGTGCGATGCTCGCGAGTGAGAAGGGGCTATGGGTGCATCCTGTAGTCGGGGCTCGTGGGGTCCCGGCTGGGAGGAGGAACTGTAACTCGGGGTAGGCGCAAAGGAAACTCCCGGACGGTAGTCCCTCGGTCCTCTTCCCCGGTTAAAGCTACTGCTCCTTCCCCTCAGGATTCCTCCCCTTGCCTCCGGATACGGGCTGCGTCCCTGTGGTCGGTACTGAGAGTGGGGGCCATGATTGGCATAGGTAACTGCACTAATCGGCTCGCTTTCCTTTCTACGCGAGGCCGGGGACTTCACATGGCGGATGGCGCCGGTCTCTCGCAACAGGCCAGCAATGCTCCTGATGCGGGATTCCAGCTCTCCCCATGTAATGCTCCCGGGCTCGACTCCTGCTAGGGCTAGGCGAGTGGTGCTGTTGAGTCCATCTATGACTGCCCTCCTGAATTCTAAGTCGTCGAAGTCCGGCATGTCGCTCAAATCTAAATCTACCTCGTCTGCTAGTTCGGCTAGGAGCTGTTTCCTGGCTAAATATGCCTCTGGATCCTCTCCGGGTTTTTGAGACTCTGCAATATACAGGGCTTTTAAACTCTTGGTGGGCCACAGGAAGGCGCACAACTCTTTCATGGCACCATACTGACTGCGAGTGGCTAGTCTCCGGTTAGAAATATATGCGTTGAGGGAGGTGACTATTTCGGGGCTGGCACAATGGCGAGCCAGCTGAGCTACATCGGAGCCACTGGCGGAGGGCTGGGACATGGTCACGTGTGCAAACCATTGTATAGCTGAGTCTCGATTCAGGGGTCCCATGCGGTCCGCTATGGCTTGGAGCTCATCGGGCCTCCAATTGCGGGTCTCCTTAACTATTCGGTCTGTCTTCCTGCCATCATCGTCTGTGGTGACAATTTCTTTGGTAGCTATCGGATGGAGGGGCTGTGGAGCTTCCTCGGGCTGGGGCGAAGGAGGTGACCAGTGGTCGGTACTACCTTCGGGGAGGGCCAAGAGGGCTGCGGGATGCACGGCGGAAATTACGGCCTGCTGCATTCCCAGGTGCTGTTTTAGGGCCTCTAGCTCCCTCTTACAAGCGGAGTGGTCTGCTGCGGCTATCTTAGCGACTTTCTGCTCTGCCATGAACTGGGCAGCATGGGTTAATTTTGCAATTTTCTCTTGTCCTTCAATTACTGCGTGCTCAGCCATATCGGCACGAGCGGTGGCTACTTCAGCCTTGTGCTGGGCGTCCTGGAGGGCAGCGGCTAGTCCCTGCTTCTCCAGCATGAAGTTAACGCGTTCTGAACGCCACTCGGCTGCTTTTTCCTCATGTTCCTTCTTTTCTCTCCTTAGCTTTTCTATCTCCTGTTCCTGTTCTTCCTGAGCTATCTGTAGCTTATTAATTAGGGACACGCTGTCCTGTAGGGCGGTGAAAAGTGCCCAAGCTCCATACCTATCCTTCTTACTTGACCTGGGTTTCTCCTTCTCGCAAAAATCCTGGAAGGCGCTTCTAACTATTTGGAGCGGGTCAGGTCCCTTGAAGGAACCGGCTTCCCAGGGGCAATCTCCCTTCTTAACTAGCCACTTCTCCAGGCGGGGCACGGTGGGGGCTGCCCGGTACATTTTACTTTTTAGTTTAAGGCTGATCTCGGGGGAGGTTAAAGAGTGGACCAGCGACACCCGGGGTGGGGCGATTAAAGCTGCTCAAGGGTTTTAACAACTTCTTCCTCTCTATGTTCCTTTTGGGAGGTTTATCCTTCCCTCAGGTCCTCAAGGGTTTTTACCAGGGGGTTTTAAGGTCCTACTTTTAGGTTCACAAGGGTATTTTTAAGGGTCCTACACTCTGTTCTTCTCCACCGGGGGAGAAGGAAAAATTCCTATTCCCGTTTTAAGCTTGCCTACAAGCCACGGGACCAGGAAAAGTTTACTGGCTCAGAAGGTGCTCTCAAGCTCTCTAAGCCCAAGAACCAAAAACGCTCAGTGCTCCCAAGCCTCTGCTCAGAAGCCAAAGCTCAGGGGTCTCCCAAGCCTCTACTCGGAAAACCAAAGCTCAGGGGTCTCCCAAGCCTCTACTCGGAAAACCAAAGCTCAGGGGTCTCCCAAGCCTATGCTTAGGCAACCAGAAATGCTCCCAAGCCTCTGCTCAGGCAACCAGAAATGCTTCCAAGCCTCTGCTCAGAAGCTGCAAATGCTCTCAAGCTCTCTGCCCAAGAACTGTACTCAAAAGTGTCCCCAGGCCTCGTGCTCAGAGACAAACGGTTAAACTGTCTCCAAGCCAAGACCAAAAGACTAAATGCGCTCAAGGACTGCCTCTGCAAGTCCCCAAGCAAAATTGCTCAGGAGTAAAGCTTACTGTACTCCCAAGCAGAAAGTGCTCAAGAGTTCTAACAACTCCCAAGCAAAAGTGTGCCCAAGAGTCCCACTGACTCCCAAGCGAGGTGCGCCCACGAGTCTGACTTAAAACTCGCAAGCGGAAAGGCGCCCAAGAGTCTAACTTAAAACTCTTAAGCACGGTGTGGCCAGCTGCCGCGGGGCTTCAGGAACCTGGCTTTAGATTCCCAAAGCTAACTGACTAAACGGACTAACAATCCCTTCACGTTTCCTCCGGAGCTGGGATTGAAGCCTAAGTGCTGGCAGGAGCGGGGTCTGGACGGACTTAGGAGAGACGGGGGAGGGCGGAAAAGAATTTTATATGTGCTGCTTCAGGATATATATCTATAGAGCCTACTTCTGGGATCCCACCCACATAGACGCGTTTAGGCGACCCGGAAGGTGGCCAGGAACTTCACCAGTTCAGAGGTCCTCACCCACAGTACACCGGTTATAACGGCTGGAGGGCCTCGCGGTGCACCACAAAAGGCAAGTAGTCCAAAGCTGGCTGAAGGAGGAAATGGGGGAAAAGCCAACCCACAAGATAGAAATGCTCGCTAGAGCCACACACATTCACACTTTTAATTCCCTGAGCTAGAATTGCGCTCTTTACACTGAGGTCTGGAAAATTTTCCTCTAAGTCAGTTCGCCGAAAACACGCGTGTCGACTCACGTGTATTCACACGAACCGGGTTATGCCCGCATTCTCCACCAGTAAACTGTTACCAGAACTGCTTTTTATTATAAGGGGGAAATTAGCTTTAGCAGTCTGTAACTTAAATTTAGCGCGGATCTTAACCTATGTTTACGGAGGTCCTGATTCCAGACACTCTAGTGAAAAAGAGGCAGACAACGAGTCAGGTCCAAACACGTGTATTGAGTGTAGCGTAAGCCTAGCTTGCACAATCATACAAAGAACATACAAGGTCTAAGAAATACAGAGTAGGAAATACAGAGACGTTCGCATTAGCTGGTTCCCAACGATGATAGGGGGAATACTCACTTATCCTGGAGCGAAGCAGAGACGCAGCAGCGAGGGTGGCCCAATGCCAGCACTGGAACCACAGACGGACAGCAAGGAAGTCTGGATAGGAATGGCCGAGGCACCGAGTGGTCTGAGAGACCAGCTTAAATACCCCAAAACGTACCCTGGGGCTGGTGCTGTACTTGGTGGTTCTCACAGATTAAAACAAAGGGTCTAATGGGCTGCTGAATGGCGTGGATGGGCCACTTTGGTAATCAGATTGTGATAAGTGACACCTCAGGAAGAGGGGACAAAAGAGGGAGGGGGAAATCCAAGTGGGCTGAAAGGATGTTCCAGCGGACAGGGCTTGTCCTGATGTCATCAGCTTCTGGAATGCGGAGGTTCCTTTGAGATGCATTCTCTAAGTGCTTGGGATGGTCAGCACTTAGTTCTTCTCCGGGGCGGCTCCTAAGATATGCAGAGCGGGGCGAGGGGCTCTTGCTGCGGACGTGGTGTGCCCGCTTCGCCGAAATGGCTTCTCAAAGCAGTCTTCTTCCCAGGGTCTTCTGGCTGCCTGAGAACATGGATGCCGGCTGGGCATAGCTAAGGCTGGATAGCAGGCTGCCCGGTAGCGAGGGCAAGCTCGGCGACCGGCCCGCGGGAGGCTCCAGGCGGGAACTGACCAGGGAGCGCCTAGCCAGGCTCGCTGGAGGTTTCCCCGGCAGGCGCCCGGCTGCTAGCAGCGGCTTGGGCCCATATGAGGCAGGCTTCCATGGAGGCAGCGGGAACAACACTTTAAAACACAGTCCAAAGCAGGGAACAGGCACGGTCCGTGGCAGATGGCAAAGCAGGCACGGGGAACACAGTCCAAACACACACTGGGAATTCCAGATACAGGCCAGGGCAGGGCTTGCCCAGGAAGAGAGTCCTTTGTGCAGTTAACCAAACATGGAGTCAGTAAACTACACAGTCTATTGCAGCAGGGTAATTGACACGCAGGCAGGAAGCTGACACGTGTATCAGAATACACACACGTGCACAGCAGTCTTTGGGTGTAGCAGTAAAACAGCAACGCAGGAAACTTTAGCACAGTTCATAGCAGGCTTCAAAGCAGGGGAGGGGGCCTACTTGGCAACAAGAGGCAGAAGGAGCATCATCGTTCCCTCCCTTACACCTTGTGTGTTTTTGTTAGCAGAAAAGGGCTGAGGGGGGAGCTGTATCTTCTGGCAAGACACGTGGAAGCCATAGTAAGGCAAATATCCTCCCCACCTCAGCCCTTCTCTGCTAGTGAGAGTGTGTTGAGTGGAAAAGGGAATAACGATGCTCCTTCTATCTCTGCACGTGCTCATGGAGAATGTCAGGTCACATGTTAAATGTGAGTTTATCATCAAAGCCAATGAGCTTAGAAGATTGTAGGATGGCACGGCAAGTGTAAGAAGCATGGGTTCTGGGTGTAGGTAAAGGGCGGCAGATATGGTGAACATAAAAGCATCAGTCTTGGGAAAGTCATGGCCAGGGATCTAGACCTTCAGGTAGAATGGTGGTGAAGGCCAGAAGAGGCTGTTTACCCGTCGGTTGTCTGGTGAAAGTTTCAAAATACATGTGACATTGGAGTGCTGCTGAGGGGTTCGGCTAGTGCTTTTCAACCTCATCCCATGTCTGGTACAACTAAATGGAAAGTAATAGATTATATATATATATTTTAAAAACCCTACTGATAAAGAGGGCTTCGTTTTCTTTCGTGTTGGTCTCTAGCCCTATGAACATAAACCATAAAAGACTCATGACAAATGAAGCTGAGCCTTTACTAGAAGCATTTGAGAATCCATGTTAGCAAGTGATGGGACTGGAGACCCACACAGCCCACTGATATGGCTGGCTTCTTGTTTCCATGAAGCCTATTGGAATATTCTGTTGGAAGCATCCTACTTGGAGTAAAGAGTGAAGAGCTTACTCTAAACAATATAAACAATCTTTGAGCATTCAAGGAAAATCTGATATATTTTCATTCCTGCAGTACTTTATAGTAAAGAGTCCAGTAGCACCTTTAGGACTAACCAGCTTTACTGTAGTATAAGCTTTCAAGAACCACAGCTCTCTTCATCAGAAATGTGATTCTCAAAAGCTTATGTTACAGTAAAGTTGGTTAGTCTTAAAGGTGCTACTGGACTCTTTTCTATTTTGCTACTGCAGACTAACACGGCTAACTCCTCTGGATCTATGACCATGGGTAGTACTTTATGTGATCAAATAAAGGATTCCATTGGAAAGTTTTCAAGCCTGCTATTGGATCTGCACTTCTACTGCCCCCCTTTCAACCATAATGATAACATCATGCTTGGATAAATAATTTGATTAATCTATCTGCATTTTGCTTACTGTTGGAAATGTTAGTATTTAGACTGTGCATGCATAACTGAGTGGTTCAGACATTTATAATGCATCATGGAGAAATACAGCAATCATGAGACAGCAGAGAGCTGTAAGTACAAACAATTTCTATCAGGAAAAAAAATAAAGAAAGGAGCTATTAGACTTCTTAACAATGCTTATTCCTTTAAATGCAATCCAGTTTCAACCATTCAGTTTCTGAGAAATGGTGTCCCTAATACATTTCCAACTCACACTCTTCTTGGTTAATTTCCTGTCCACAAAAGTATAGCAGCTGCCTACTTGAGAATGCATTTCTAGCTTTTTCCTTCGATCAGTTGTATATTTGCAGGGTTCTTTCTGCTTCTCATGGCTGTTCTCTGTACTGAGAGCCAAGCTACAAGTGATGCCTTACACAAGTTGGACACTTGTCAGCTTCCCTCAAGTTTTGATGGGAAATGTAGGCATCCTGGTTTTACAGCTTGGCTCTCCATTACAGCTGCAAGACCAGGATGCCTACATTTCCCATCAAAACTTGAGGGAAGCTGACAAGCATCCAACCTGTGTCAGGTGTCACTTGTAGCTTGGCTCTGAGGAATGGAAGATAACTTGGTTTGCTGTTCTCCTGGCCTTTTGCCACCTTCTTTTGCTGAAGTCCTGCCTGCTCCTGAGACTTTTCCTTCTGCCCTTCAGATCTTTCTTTTCTGAGATTAGTTGCAATACAAGAATTTGGTTTTGGATACCACTTGGTTCTTTCCCCCCCAAGATTAACAATAACCAATTGGGTAGATGGAACAGAGGAACTCATCTAAGAAAGAAGAGGAATAGGGAAGGCAAGGTACAGTTGCATAATCCGTTCTTGATTGTTTAATTTCAAGAAATATTACTCTGGGCAATGGGCATCCCCCATTTGCTGCTATGGATTAACATCGTTGCTCTGTTCATGTGTTACTTCAGTGTTACAGGCGTCACTACTGATGGTTTCTTCCCTTACCACTGTGGATGTATTAGAAAACCCATGAAAACAAGTGGGTTTTCTGCTGGCAGAGGCCACTACTGGCCGCTGCTGGCAGAACTGGGACCACAGGGTGAGCTAGGGGGCAAGGTGATAGTTAGTTGGCTCCAGGGCTTTTTTTCTGGGAAAAGAGGTGGTGGAACTCAGTGGGTTGCTCTTGGAGAAAATGGTCATATGGCTGGTGGCCCTGCCCCCTGATCTCCAGACAGAGGGGAGTTTAGATTGCCCTCTGCGCCATGGTGCGGAGGGCAATCTAAACTCCCCTCTGTCTGGAGATCAGGGGGCGGGGCCACCAGCCATGTGACCATTTTCAAGAGGTTCCGGAACTCTGTTCCACCGCGTTCCAGCAGAAAAAAAGCCCTGGTTGGCTCCCTAGGCCGTTCCAGCCAAGTTACAACATGAAAAAGGGTGATGTAGTTCCTAGGCACCCATGTTATGGGAAAAGTCAACAGCCCAGAGCAGAACAGGATGCAGACTAAAGCCACGACCAATCCGCTTGTGCCCCAGTGGTGGTTGAGTCCCCTCCATGGCACCCAATCTTGCCTCCTCCTACAAAAACTCCAGCTGGGACACCCATGAACTAGATAAGTAGGGGCACAATGTGAGGCTCTGCCCAAGAGCCCTCTGCTGTGGGGACTTACAGTGAGAGGCATCATGGTGGAGGGGAGAGAGTACATAGAACCCTAACATCTACCCTGTCTGCAGAGTCTTGGCTCAAAAGGGCAAGGATGCACTGATAGGTAAGAAGGAGCTGGGGAGCTGACTGCCCTGGCTTGCTTGGCCACAGCTGTCTGGTTGCCCACTCTCTGTACTCTCCTGGCATGGTGGCAAGCAGCCTTTGCACTTGTTTCTATGCAGGATCAGAGCTCTGGGCAGCGGCTGCAGCAAAGCAAGCTGACACTATCAAAGAGCGCTTCCTGACTGGCTGGGTAAGAGCCATTTGAATGCTTGTAGCCTCTGCAGTGATGGGGTCTCCAATTCCGCCCCCCCCCCCACCTGGGGCTCCTGAGGTGCAGCAGACCTGTCCTTGCCATTGCTGCACATGTCTCTGTTTTCCTTCAGGCAGGTGGCAATCCAACCAGGAGACATGGGTGCATGGCCGTCACGGACCCCAGCAATCTTCTCAGACGGCATTTCCATCCTGGCTGCAGGAACGCTCTCCCTGACCTGTGATTCCAGCTCACTTGCTAGGAAGCAGCACAAGGGCTGCTTTGACCTGCCTCCCCTGGTTTAAGGGATTGGGTCCTCATCCTGAGTGTCAGGGGCTGTGGGTTTGAGCCTGGCCAAGGAGTTCTTGGACCTCCAGCTTTTCTTTTCCAGGAGAGGGGTGTGTGTGACTCAGAGCAGGGGTGGGGGACATTTGCAGGAAATTGGTGCTCTGGCTGCCAGCCTGGCCCTTGTGAGCAACGGGGTGGGTGTCCTTTCTGCCACTTGGGTGTGCACCCCGCCCAAGCTGGGAAGGGTGCCTCTCCAGCCAGGTGCCTCTGCTGGGGTGCTGTGCAATCACCCTGAGCACCTGCTCCTTCTAGGGGAGGGGAGTGGCAGTGGCAGGCAGCAGCCACAGTTGCAGCTGGCAATTGGCGCCACTTTTGTCTACCACTCATGGCACTGTCAAGGGCAACTTCCCTGCAACTGGTGGATGCTGCCGGAGTATCCAGGGAAACAAGGGAGCATGCTCTGCTGGCTATGCCGTGCCACTCCCAGCTGGCCTCACACACTGACGTATCTCCTTCCTAAAAATCCTTAGGGACCAACCAAGCAGCACGGGAGTTAGATGGGTGGCCACCAACCTGCACCTCGGCCGAGGTTAGGATCTCACTGTAAGTATACCCTAATTTTGAGACAAGTGTAAGGTGAAGTTGCCAACTGGCCAGGAAAAAAACCATAGAATATTAATAGAGGTTTAATATGGCAGTTGAGCCTTTTCATGGCATGGAACTAAATGACATCACCTGATAATTGCTGCAGATTAAACAGAAAGGAACAGCTAGAGGGACCAGTTTAAAAGCTGACAACTCTAACATAAGGACTTGAACTAACAAAGTGTGAAATTTTGCATTGATTTAATTGAACAGTTCATTGGAGGAATTGTTCAGAACATACAAAGGACAAATACGACTTCAAATATAGTCTGTATACTGAATTGAATTTTTTGTCCACATTTTCCCTTAATGTATATAATATAAATATTGTCTGAAAAATAATTTGAGTGTCCAACAAGTTAATACTGTGATTTTCACCCATTAGCTAACTGTGTGACTCATGGCTCAAGTCATTAACAACCTGCTTCAAGCAGGAGGGGACGTACCTGCAGCTATCTTTTGACTCGCAGCCCATGAAGTGACAGGGGCTTCCAGTGTCTGGGAGGCAGAGGCTGGTGCACGTTATAATGGAATGTGAAATTACAATGACCTTTAATAGTGTTCAATCAGCTTTTGCAAGCAGGAGGCCACAGCATAGGCATGCCCATATCACGCTTTCTAAATTGATCTCAGCACTGATCTCCAGATGATACGCAGTTATTTTAGCCATATGCTCATTAAATTCTTGAGGCTTTTGGTCACAAAGCTGGTATTGAAGTGATATCCAGTTCAGTGAGGTTGAATAGCCACTCAAAATGATTCCCGGTAAAACGATTAAATATTAAGAGAACAACAGTAATGATCAGTCTCATTAGAGTCAATATAATATTTTCCAGAACCTTGTCACCTAGATTTCATGGTGATGGAATCTAGTCTGGGCCAGGTAGATGTCAGAGACTCGAGCTGAGGCAAGGCAAGAGATTTTAACACTTGAACTAGAATCCAAATTGAACCAACCCAAGAGCCGTGAAATTCATGATGCATCCGTGAGGCTCTGCCCTGGCTGTCGTGGGCTCTTGTCCCTCTGCCATTGTGGATGACCCCCTAGCCTGGTCTTCCTACAGGTGTCAAATCTGGAAGAAAAAGAGGAACCTGGGTTATGTACCCTGGGTACGCTACTCCCGGGAGTGATCCTTGACATCAGAAACCATGCCCTATTTTTCCTCCCCAGCATGTGTCGGAAACCTCCATATTAGCCTTTCCCCAAATTACCATGCTCCCTCACCCCACTTCCGTGGCCCCACCCCTGTGCTAGCCGCACTCTATTCCCTGGGTGCCACCCTAACCAGTCTTTCCTTGTGCCTTCTTTGACCTGTGAGCCTGCTTGAGAGGAAGTCAGCCCTCCCTCAGGGATTTTGGCCAGTTCTGCCCCTGTTTTTGGCTCCTGTGTTCCAGCTATGTCCTGCTGGACCTGATGATGCTCTGGGCACCTAATGCTGACCCTTCCAGCTTGGTTGGCACTTCTGTTCTGCTGCTTGACCCTGTTGGCTGGGGACGCCTCAGTGCTGCTGGCTCAGGTTGGAGGCTCCTACGCTGCTCGCTTATGCCTGGTCCTCTCACTGCCGATCTGTCATCTTCTAAGACCCGCTGTGACCCTGGACTTGGTTCCAAGTGAATTGGGGTCCCCGTGGCACTTAAGGAGCCTGTTGGGAGTTGCTGGGATGAAGTGGATGAGTCAGGGCTGGTTGTTTGCATGGGCCCCAGACAACATCAGAATTGGGACTTAGACAGAAAGCCTGATACAGGGTGTTGGGCACAACCACAAAATGACTGGCATAGTAGATGGAGCCAACCACAAAATATCAGGAAGTGAGTTTATGTATAACCCTAATAGGAACAATTAAAATTTTAAGGCAGAAATTCTGTTTAATAGCAGGCCTTTAAAAATTAGCCTTCTGTATAAAAATATTTTCTTGTAGTCACTCACATTCCTCTATACAGTGAAGATCCTTGTACTGTGGTGGCAGGTGCAGATGAAAGCAAGTTTTTGAAATTTTGCTCAGGCAATTGGACCTCCAGTGGCCAATCAGAAACCCACCTGGCCCCACCCACTTTCTAAAAGCAGTTGTCGGGCTCCACATTGAGGACCCTTGTGCTAGCGTGTCAAATTAAAGTTAGTGTGAGAATTAGAAGGGAGCAGGAAGAAGAGGGCAAGAGAAAGCGGAAATAAATCGCAGAGTTTCTTCCAGAATCATACTTTGAATTCACAGACTCACTCTTTGAAGACAGCTCAACACGTTAACCCCAAGAGAGACAATCGATCTTACATTCAAAATAAATGCCTTCTGTGTACAGCTTAAGCCCTATAGCTGTGGCCAATCAATACTCGGGCAGTGGGGGGTGGGATAGACTTCAAAACAGTTTGAGAAGGACAGCTGTAGGTCCCCCCTGTAGGGGATATGGAATCCTGGCCTGATCTAGCAACATAGTCAGAATACTTGATAACAAAACACTCCCTAAAGGTAAAAGGAAACAACAGTTGTGTAAGACATCAAAGAAACAATAGAAGGATTTGAGGATAATGGTTGAATTACAAACATTAGGCTGCTCCTATAAACAATAATACAGATAAGAACATGAGAAAATGTTATCCAAAGCAGTCCTGGTAGCAGACCAATCTCTTATTCTGGAGTGATTATCTGGGACTGGTTCAGTCTGTTGTATACTTGGATCCCTTTCTAGCACAATACCCTTAGAAAGATGAGAAAGAAACAATCTTGAAGAAGAAAATCTTTACCCCCCTATCAAGATATAAAGCTAGAACATGAAAAGCAAAACATAAAACAATGTTGCAATGTACTAACACATTTCTAGATGTGTTGCTCTTAGTTGTTGCCTAATTGGGGTCCAAATGGAAGAATCTAAATGAAAATAAATGGGAAAAGGAAATTATATGTTGCCTGGCCTGAACTGAAAAGTACAATGCTGTGTGATCCAGCTCAGGAGAAAGAAAAGTTGATCTGGGATTGGGTTCTCCCAGTTGGAAGGAAACCCAAAACCAAGTTGGAAGGGCTTGAAATGGCCTCTTTATAGGTTTTGAAGTGACTAGACTTAAATGGGGGATTCTATTATTGGCCCAATTTCATGCATGACTTAGGATCTAAAGGGTGCGAGGTTTTCATTCCTATTGGTATGTTTGGGTGAGTACAGATAGATGAACATTTAGAGGAAAGTCCAAATATGGGCATGCTTGGTGGGAAGATGGGACATGATTTAGTTACCTGAATGGTGGACGGGCTTGGGCTAGTTCAACAAAGGCTGAACTGTGGTGTCAGACTCCCGCTGCGCCTGGTCAGAGTCTGGGATTGTAGGACCCTCCGGCATTCCCTTTTCTTAGGCCAGCTGTGGATGAGGAGAGAAATTACTGCAGCACTCGCTCCCCCTTTCTCACTCTTTCCTCTTCCAGCTGCCTCTCCCAAAGCTTTCTGAGAGTACTGCCCTAATAAAGGATTGCTGAGGTTAGGCTCCTGGGCTCCCCCTATGTCCTTTCTTTAGGGGTGAGGGAAGGGAATATGGGCCAATGACCTCCCTGGCTGGGCCTTCCCTTCTTCCCTGTCCTCCTCAGAGGTTTTAAAAGGCTACTCTGTCTGCTTACCCAGGCCCCAGGAGACTCCAGTTGTTGCTGACTGCCTCCTCCCCAGGCCTGTTCTCAGGTGCAGCCTGCTGACTGAGCCCTGCCTCCCGCCCTTCTGAGGTATTTGTTGGGCCTGCAAGGTTCTAAGGCGGCTGTTGGTGCACCTCTGGGTGTGGCCTCGCCCTTGCTTCTGTTCCCACAGCCCTTGGTTAGCTGCCTGCTTCAGAGGTGCCTAGGCAAGGTTGCACCCTGCTGGGGGCTCCTCCAGAGTAGGTGAGTGTGGGTGTGGGGACATGACCCTGTGAGAAAGTAGCTTGATGACTTCCTTGGTCTTGTGACTGAATTACTGAAGAGGGTGCTGGGGCCTCGGGTTCAGCAAACTTTAGACAACTACTCATGGCTGTGGGTGTGAGAGCTAGGGTTACCACTCCGCTGGTGAGGGCAGATGGGGAATCCTCCACCTGCCACCCTCTGCCCCTTGCAACCTGGCTGATGGGGGGGGGCATGGGAACAGGCCTCCTGGGCACAGTCTTGGGGCAGTGCAATGACATCACTTCCTGGGCATGACATCACCGTGCTGCCCTAAGAACATTCCCATGCTTTGCAGCGGGTCGATTTGACCCCAAATTGGCCTGCTGCAAAGCAAGGGCCCGCTTAAGTAACAGGATGAGTGGGGATATGGAGCACTGCAAGTCTCTGCATTTGACTCTGAGCTTTGCTGGTACTGTTATCCTTGGGATCATCTTTTGCTCTGCCACTCTGCATGAACAGGGTTTCTCTGTTGACACACTTTCTTGCTCTTCACTGCCTCCTGGCTACCAGATCCACTGGACAACTCTTGGGCAGATCTGTAGTTAGCCAGCAACCCTGTTGCCACAATTGACTGGGCTAAACTGTACTCGACAGATTGGAACTGGGGCAGATATTTCCATCACTAGGTGAATGCTAGTCTGTTGCTGGACTATGCAAAATAAAATTCCTTTAAGCTTACACCGCAGCCAGCCTCCAGCATCTCTTCTCCCTCCTGCTCTGGTGGTAGATCTCTTGGCACAAAGAGAAATTTCATTTTGAAGTGGAAAATACATTTTCATCATGTAGGTCAGAGTCTTTTCCATCTACAATAAATGATTCATGGCAATAGCTTTTTAAAAAATGGAAGGATCAACACCCAAGTGTCTGTTCCCTCAAAAATCTCCTGTTAAGACATCGTTTCTGGGGAATCTGTGGCCACTGTTATAAGGAATCCAGATGAGTCCAATCATTTTTTCCCCCTTCAGATGCTGCAGAGATAAAAAGTTACATTTTAAACAAAAACTGCTAAGCCTGTGGGACGATTAAGCCATCCAGTAAGCAGGGTCCAGCTGCTAAAGCACCAGTTGGAAGAGATGCTAATATACTATTTGAAGCCTGGCCTTGGCTCTGCGCAGCATTATGAACACGCTGCTGCTGCGGTGGATTAAGTAGTTTACTAGTGAAAATGAGAATGTGTATTGAATGAGAAGATGACAAGATAGGAAGGTTGCAGAAGAGGTGGCAAAAAAAGTTGTGCTTGATGATGAAGTACTTTGACGTCCTGATCTAACTTCATGGACCGGGCATTCTGCCATCTTTTCAAAGTGTGATGTCTCCCAGGGGCAGGGGCTCGCTGTAGTGTTGCCCTACCATTGTCTGTGGCAAATATGAAATGGTACCAGGTCCTTGGTGCTTAATCTGCTCACTGCAGTCCATACGTACAAGTCTGATGAGCCTGTCAGTTCCCTCACTCTAGGGCGTTTCTGCCCAGTTGTCCTACTCAGCTATTGGCCGTGAGGCCCATCACCCTTATTGGACCTGTTACCCACCTTCTCCCAACGTATCCCTTTCACTCTCATCTCTGTCTTTCTCCTCCCCATCCCCTTGGCATAGGCTTTCTACCGCCTCCTTAGGCTTCCTCCAGGGGCCAGCAAGGATATCCCTCCTTACCAGAAGATGAGGAACTGGCTTCCCTTGGCCCCAGCCACACTCAGGCTGGTTACTGTAGATGGGAGAACAGTATTTTGTATTTAAGGAGATATGAAACACATAATGGGTTATGGAGATATGAAACACATAGTCCAACCAACTTTTCTGCTGATGACGAAGGGAGAGGAGGACATCATATTTGACCATCCAAAAAGGTTATGCTGAGAATCATTGCGCTGCACGTGCAAAAAGGCATGTGAGATGCAGGCAGTAGTGAGGAATAAGGAATTGGGTGAAAGTGATAAAACTGGGTGGATCCAACCCAGAGAGGCCCCACAAAGTCATAAAAACCATAGTGGGACCTGGGTATGCCAGTAAGTTCCAGAAATTAACGATGCATTGTCTCAAGAAGTTATTTTGTTCATTCTGAATCTACTGACTGGGGTTTCTCAGCAAAGTTGTGGTTACATTGCTGCACTAAAAGAGATTTATTGGCTTTGCTTCCCTACCATATGATGATCTGCCACAGAAGAGGAAGTCAACCCATCATATTTTAATGACTTTCATACCCAGTCATAATCATATAAAATCAGGTTAGATTCTATGAATCCATGCCACTAACAGCAAAGCGTCCTTCTGGCAAAAGACATCTCTTCCCCTGGAAGAATGCCTCGCCGTTAGCAGGATCCAATCCATGCATTTCACTGCACAGGGCAAATGATGTTTATCATCTACTTGAGGGCAAAACCATAAAATACTATTTATTCCAGATAAAATATTTCAGAACAAGAGCATTGTTTAAGATGTATATTCTTAGCTTTAAAACAAAAGTTGCTTGAATTCAAGGAAGAACTAAAAAAATAAATAAATCCAAGGCGGGCAAGTTTATCTTAATTCTTACAAAACCCCTTTTAGATGAATAAAATATAAACTAGGTATACATTTAAATAATATTTTACCAGAGTGCACAGTCTCTTATATTTAGTTGTATATTTGTTTCTTCAGTTTGTTTCTTACATCAAACTATTTAAAATGTATTCCTCCCATTCGTAAAGATTTTATGACATTTCTTGCAATTTAAAAATTAACTTTCTCCCACAAGATGGCACTATAATCCTTTAGATAGTAATTATAAACTTAAATCATACCTATTTTTCTTTTTTCACTGGAGATATTATTGGGAACAAACACCTGTTTTTAGAGAAACATGCCCACAACAGGAACCGTGGCCAATTGGGGCTCCCCAGTTGTGTGTCTATCTTTTGTTGTCTCCTTCAAACATCAGCTTCTGAATTCCTTGGGGGGGTGGAAAATCCCATGTGAAACTATCAGTGACTTCCAGTGATAGTGATGGCAGAAATGAATAAAATATTACTGCAATACCACATAGGGCAAGAGCCAGTTTGGTGTTGTGGTTAAGAATGGTAGGACTCTAATCTGGATTCCCACTCCTCCACTGAAGCCAGCTGGGTGACCTTGGATCAGTTACAGCTTCTCAGAGCTCTCAGACCCACCCACCTCACAGGGTGCTTGTTGGGGGGATAATAACATACTTTGTAAACTGCTCTGAATGGGTGTTAAGTTGTCCCAAAGGGCAGTATATAAATCGAATGTTATTGTGATTGTTGTTATTGTTATTATTTGTGCCTATTTTTGTGCAGGATGGTAGCCAAATGTAAGGTGAAGAGGACAATCCATGGCTGTTAGGGAACTATACCAGGGATATAATGAGGAAGCTAAGGATCTGTTGGCTGTCCAGGTTAGGAAGAGAACTGTTGTGGCTGGATCTGTCCAAGTATTTTGTTGGTTTATCCTGTTGCTTCTCAGAATGAGAACCAAGTCCATTGGGGGCCAAGGAGGATTAGTTGTTTCCCTTCTCAGTTATAGCAAAGCAGAACCCCTAGTCTGGTTCTCAGCTACAAAAAGGTCACGGGGCAACATTTTCTTTAAGTCACGGAAGCTCCATTCTAGGTGATCCATTGTATGGGTGCTTCTCTGTTTCTTGATCAGTTTGTCTTCGACAAAACAGGCCCGAAGGGCTTTCTCTGACTGTTAACCCATGTCTTGTAGAATGTATTGAGCTTGTAGAATTTTGAGGAATGGTGGTGGGCTCCATTATAAAATAGCTATCACTGGGGTCACAGCCAATTTCAATATGTTGGGAGGATCCAGGCCAAGCATTGTCCTGCCGAAGCAAAGGTGATGCCTCCTGGACTCTCCTGAAGAATTTCCTGCACTGAAGAGGCAGATCAAAGGGCAGGTTTGCCTCCTTGTTTTGTGGAAGAACTGTGGTTTTGTTTCAGTTTCCAAGCACAAGAGAGATTGCCAAGCCAAAATACCTAAGATAGTGTTTATGGCCAATCGAAAGATACAACACTTGCCCACAATGGGTTCAGTCCTTTATTATCTGTTGTTAGGGAGCAATCTACACACCACCTTTCCTTCTCTTCCATTCAAGACTGTTTGGGTTTTATTATCAAGAATCAAGCAAGTGGGTGCCAGGAAACAGGTCGGAGCCATGGTGGCAATGGATACCATTAGAACCAGTGCATTAAAGATGTAATTACATCCCCATATCTGTACAGAGGTCCAGGGACAATAGCTGTGCATTGCCTGTACTGCTAGGGAATTTTCCTTCACAATAGGAAGTTTAGTGTCTCTACTACCAGGAGAGATCTTCTACTTGCCAGCCCTTGAGATATTCACACACATGGAATAGTGGAGATTTGGAGGGGCTGGCCAAAACCTTCTGTTGTTTTCTTGATGCTTTTGCAGTAAAAGCATCTGTAAAAAACAATGGTTGAAGCAGTATAGTTCTTTGACCATGAGAAATTGTATACAGTTGACAGCCTGGTGTAGCTAGCATCTCAGCAGCTGTGGTTGAGAGGAACATTGTTTAGGCTTAATAAACAGAGATTATTTTAAAGTTTATCACTTCATAAAAGATCCTGCAAAACTGCTCACCCATTGCATGTTTGCAATGAGATCTAGTAAACAAACATCTAGTAAAAGAAAACTATCAAGGAACAAAGCTTTATGCAGTAAAGTGTCATAAATGCAATCAGGGCTTTTTTTCAGCTGGAACGCGGTGGAACGGAGTTCCAGAACCTCTTGAAAATGGTCACACGGCTGGTGACCCCCTGATCTCCAGACAGAGGGGAGGTTTGATTGCCCTCTGCGCCGCTCAGTGGTGCGGAGGGCAATCTCAACTCCCCTCTGTCTGGAGATCAGGGGGCGGAGCCACCAGCCATGTGACCATTTTCTCCTAGGGCAACCCACTGAGTTCCACCACCTCTTTTCCCAGAAAAAAAGCCCTGCGTGCAATGTTTAAAAAGGGGATAATTTGTGTGGGTTTCTGTGCATAGTTATGCTACTGTTTGCTGCTACTGGCAGGAACCAGAATTGAGACAAGCCAAGCTGAGTCATCATGAAACAAAGGCTAGCTCTCAACAGCTCCAGGGCTAGTAACAGCCTGGGCAGGGTCAGAAAACAGAGCTCCGGAGGACCCAGTGCTTGGGCAGATCCAGGGTGCCAGCTGTGGTTAGGGCCAGCGGTGTGGTAGTGCAGCAGCATCAATGGATGTTGCTATGCCTCACAACCAATGGTTGTTTTGACCAATGGGAGGAGCAGGGAAGGGAGAGGGAGATCCACTAGAGGAAAGAGAGGAAGAAGCCAAAGGGAGGAAAGAGAAGAGCCAATTAGAAGGGGGAAGAAAAGGCTGAAGAGCATGAAAGAGGAGAGGTATAATGGCTCACAGCTGCCTTGGCTCCCTGGAATGTCCCTGTCGTCAAGGAGCATGCTGACCTTTGGAGTTTACATCTGGAGCTGATGCCGTGAACAGGCCAAAAGTGGGAAAAGCGTGACTGGAAGTGGTAGTTCAAACTTATAACTCTGCTTTGGTCTTTAAGCTATTGGAGTCACTGAAAGGATGTGATGAGGAAAGCATAGTGGGCAATTCCTTTCATTAACCAGGCCATATATTAGCCTAGCTGAACCTGATCTAGTCAGATCTCAGAAGCTAAGCAAGGTCAGCCTTGGCTACTAATTGGATGGGAGACCTCCAACAAAGACCAGGGCTGCTAAAGAGAGGCAGGCAATGGCAAACTGCCCCACCAGGGGTTACCATAAGCCAGCTATGACTTGAGGGCACTCTCCACCACCATATCCCTTGCTAGAGGCTGGACCTGTTCTAGTTGCTGGCTTCCCAGGTCCCCAACAGCCTTGGGTACGCAAAGGACTCTGGGGTTTGATGTCCATGTGAAAGGTCCTGTTACAGTCATGGCTTAAAGTGAAGAGGCACAGTTGTTTTGCTCAAACCTTTGTCTCATAACTGCAGAAGGGGCATCATTTCAGGTTTAATCAAGCAATGAGATTGCTTGGAGGGGCAAGATTTCAATGTTTTTAAAATAAATTGCCAATGAGCAGTGTCTTTGAAGAGTATTTGTGGACATTGTTCACCAGAGATGTTCCATGTGTCCAACACCTTCTACTCTTCCTTTTCCTAAATGGCATGCCCGAAGAGCAACAATTGTATCTTTTCTGACATCCTTCAAGGTTGCACTTCAGTTGTGGGGATCTTCCAATTAATCTGTTCTCACAAAAACAGTATAATATCTATACCCCAACACCTTCTATCATTAGAACACATTTTCTTGTGCTAGTTATATGGAATTTGTTTCAGGAATTTCATAACACTGGTTGGTTGTTTTTTGGACATGATTTATGACAACGAATGTCACTTTGTCCCCTTATGCTAGTTTGTGAATCTTTTAAAATTTTTATTAAATAAAAATCTTTGAAGAGGGTCTCTCTGTTCTCTCAGTTCCAGGAATGTTCACTTGGTGATTTTTGAATAAAGTTATGTACTACAGGAAGAGTTAACTATAGCAATGCTCCAGCACTTTGTAAACCTTTGGTTTATTTTGCTTCCTTTTTACTTCTTTAGAGACTGTGCAGATGCTGTGTTCTGCATTCAAGTATGTCATTTGGCAATCTGCTTTTTAAAAAATTATTTTAAGGCTAGCAAAGAGGTAAACTGGCTGCCTCCCCTCTACTGCTTACAGCAAGTTTATCTTTTTCCTACCCGTTGATTGTATATTCATAATTAAAAATAAAAAGTTCTTAAGAATGAGTCGTCACTTGGGAGTTCAGTGGTGGCAGGGATTTAACATGAGAATAATAACATGGCAATTGCATATGTTTTTATAGTATTGTTGCTCAGACAATGATCTGAGGTGGAAAGTGGAGTGGTGGTAAACATTATAAATAAATTGGATTCCCATTTCCATAGATTTGGGTATTCAGTTCCTGCTTAGCACAATGTAGCACAGCATGTCCAGTGAATAATTTCCAAGGAAGCATTTGTCCTTAAAAGAGCTAAAGTAGTCCCATTGA
This sequence comes from Eublepharis macularius, assembly GCF_028583425.1. Classification (NCBI taxonomy): domain Eukaryota; kingdom Metazoa; phylum Chordata; class Lepidosauria; order Squamata; family Eublepharidae; genus Eublepharis; species Eublepharis macularius. The sequence continues at coordinate 70,089,947 of NC_072798.1, forward strand.
AGTCAATGGCTGATATGGTTTAAGTGGTAAGTATGGCTGATTAACTTGTGAGCATGTTGCAGTGATAGGCTTTGTTCAGCTCCCTTGGAAGGATTCTGCAGGCAGGCGATAATTTTGTTGGGAATGATCTTTACAGTTTCATTAGCATTGAAAAAGCAATTAATCCCATATACAGAATCAGGATTTGTGGAGTTTCTTATGCCACCAATGGTGGGCATTCTTAGTTGTGAGAGAGGGTAAGGTTTTGAAACCAAAGATAGTATCCCGCATGCAATAGCTGCAAAATCAACAGCCCTCCTACATAGAGACAGAGACGTCTGTGGTGAGGTTGGTGGTCAGGTTACAGAGGTTAATAGAGAACCTATTTGTCAGTTCCTATCCTGCTCAAATGTAATTCATTTTTAAAATTCAGCTGGTATTTAAAAGGCTTTGAAATCCTTTATGTGCAAGACACAGTTTTAAAAATATTTTTATACCCTTCCTTTCTTTTGAAAAAGGTAACTAACAAATACAAAATTTAAAAATGGGTGAAAGTAAGGCAAGCGAAAGAACTTCACTGTCTTTCATTCCTTTCTTCTTTCGAGTATTTGGCTGCTGATGGAAGCAAGGTGGTTGATGGGCACTTACGGGCAATGGAGGGGGCCTGGCATGGTTTCCCTTTCTTTTTTCTGAGCTACACAACGGCCAGCCATTGATAAATTCCAAAAGGGAAAGGGCAGGATGACAGTTGGCCGGTTAGGCCGATCAGAAGGCTCTTTTCTCTTCCTCTCCTCTGCTGAGCATAAGGCACAAGTGCTTAGGAATCCTAGCAATAATGGAGGGTGAATGGAGCTCCAGGATTCCCATTGCATTCTACAGGCCAGTGATACTGAAACTGTGTCTTGGGGAACTTTTTGAGTTCCTTTGAAGCTTATCTGAAAATTCTCAATAAGATTAGTAGCATGAACAAGTTTCCAGAAAAACAATGTTTTCCTGCAGTGCACAATTGCAGGGGCTACTTGAGGTGGCAGCAGAGAAGCTCAGCTGGCCTGGGCAACGTTGCACATGAACTGTGTGCATAGAACATGTTGGAATTTTCTCTAATGCCAGTGGGGTTCTGCAGCAAAAGCAATGGAAGCAGGAAAAGCAATGGCAGCAGGAAGTCATTGTGAAAAGAGGAGGGTTTCCCATGGGAAGAGAATCTGAAAACAGCTGGCTTAGGAGAGTTCACCTGTTTTTTTAATTACATCATTCAAGGCAGCCCACATCACCCAACAAGAGATGTCGAATGGTTCAAACAAACTCCTTGCCGACACGAGAACACAACATGTGTGCAGTTGCACAACTTCAAGGCTAGCTGAAGGTTGAATGCTTATTTTCTCGTAGCACAGTAGATGATTGGGGCTGTGTACTCAGCCAGCCAGGAGTAGCTGGTTAGGCCACTCTGCAGCTGACTAACAGTCACCACGTGCCCAATCCACTCCCTGTCCTGCTGTGCCATAGAGGCTTCTGAGGTTGGAACATGACTTGTTGCTGCTGCCACCAGAAAAGTACAAGTAAGGGCGTGGAGGCAAAGACCTGGGTTGTTGCTTAGGTTTCCAGCAAGTCTGGATAAACTGTCCTGCCCCTTTAACAGAGGCTTAATGTGTGGCGTGGAGGCAAATACCATCCCATGAAGCCTTTTTTAAAGCAACAGAACATTTTATTGGTTGGTTTATTCATGTATAGCCCACCTTTCTCCCCAGTGGAGGTCCCAAAGCATCTTACATAGTTCTCGTCTCTTCTGTTTTATCTTCGGAGCAACCCTATGAGGTAGGTTAGGCTGACAGTGTGTGACTGGCCCAAAGTCACGCAACAAGCTGCCCTGGCATATTTAAACCTGGGTCTCCCAGCTCTTAATCCAACACTCCAACCACCACACCATGCTGGCTTTTTCTCTCAAGGCCTAGTTGTTGCCCATATTAATGACCAACCTGCTTAATAAGTGGGTCAGTCCTGTTTTCGGGCATCAGGTTTAATCATTTCCCCTTTTTCTTTTTCTTGTACTTTTGTAGTTTTTTGTAGTTTTCTGTATTAGATATTAAAAAATAAAAATTTTCAAAAAAAAAAGGTTTAATCATTTCGATGTATTGTCGAAGGCTTTCACGGCCGGAGAACGATGGTTGTTGTGGGTTTTCCGGGCTGTATTGCCGTGGTCTTGGCATTGTAGTATTTTATTGTAGTATTGGTCTTGGCATTGTAGTATTTTATTTTATGAACTGTGCTGCCTGTCTCAGAAATATAACCCCTGCAAACAATAGTCATATGAAGATGGTCTTTTGTTAAGTTCTGAAGATTTGCACTGGATGTTGGATCATATATTAATCACGTAGACAGTGGCATAAAGTGCATAAAACTATTAAGATGTTCTTAAAGCAATCTGCATTTCTCAAGGAAATAAATGCCAAGCCGATCGCTAACTACATCTTGTTTCCTTTTTTCCCTACCTGAAAAATAACATCTTTCTTTTTCCCTTATTCTAACCATAAATGATTGATGAAAAAAATGCATGACATGCGTATCAGGGAGATGCATGCTGACATATTTGCACAGGAAATGTGTTGCATGTTGACAGTTTTTTGTTAGAAAACTGACAGTTTTGGTACAAGCTGTTCTTCCACTGACTATAGGGAATAGATAACAAAGGAGGCCGTGTAAACTATAGGGTGCACACTTAAAATGGACCTGTCAGCATACAAGACGGCTTAGCTGCATTAGAGACCAAAACCTCGGCATTTGCTTGGCCCCTCCTTAAGGACTCAGTCCCTAAATAATGAGCAGAGGAGGACATGAACAGCCATATGATTATCCACACTCACGCCTTTGAATTCATACTCAGCTGTAAAAAGTAATTTTTGACATCACAAGACAGCCATCTCTGTGTGTATCATTTAGTGCAACACAGAGTGTGTGAGCACGCACATTTTTGAGAAGCTACGGTGTTTTTTTACCCCCATGACCTCAGCTTTATGACCTCAGCGGCACGGCAGCCACATACCTGCTTCCCGTTGCAAAACTGCATCTAGTTTGTCTCCACTGCTGACACCGACAGCCAAAGTAACATTCTACTCTCACCTCTAAGAGGCACATTTTACATTCCCAGAGATGTATTTTCTTAAATATTTAATAACGGATCTCTTCAAGTGGTGAGTCCTGATGTTCTTTCCTCCTTGTTCCATGAGTGCTTCTCTCCAGCGAAGGGTACGTTTACCTACATATCTCTTTTTGATATGCACTGCTGCATTATTTTTTTCTACTTAACAACTGTGCCGCACCGATGCATTGTGAAGAAGACTCTGCTTAGTCTTGCAGTAGGTTCTGCCGTGCTGCTTTCGTAGTATTGTTCTGTTCTCAGACATAAATGACGGTCGTCTTTGCAGTTATCACAAGAGAAGGACGTGCCACTTCCTTCAGTGCCACAGACAATAAATGTCAGTATATTTCCTCTGATATTAAATGAGCAAATTTCATCGCTCAGGGATGCAGCGCCATGCTTCTTTTCACCAGATGGTGGAACAGGGGCATTCCCAGTTACTGATGAAAGATCAGCCTTTGATGGAGGATGACAGGTGGTAGATAAGAGGAAATTGCTGTGTTTTTGCCTATTTGGGGCATGCACTCATCATATCCTCATGTACTGGTGCTATCCAGAATCTCATCATGCTTCCATGCCCCACCATGCACACTAGTGGCTATTAAGAAAAATGATGACAGCACCACAACAACCATGTATCTAAATACAAATCAAGTGTATAATGAAAATGCTGGCCTCTGTATTCAGGCAGAAATTCTGTGAACAGGCTTTTCAAAGCAGGGCCAGTGAGAAGCAGAAATGAGTAAGGAATGGAACACCATGAAAGAGGTGAAGGTGAGAAATGCCATCGGGATGTTTGCTCTGGGTGGGCAGAAGAAGAAATGGAGGTGTGTGCATTAGAACTTTAGGTGTCCCTTTGATGGGCAGGTAACCTATTACCAAGTATAAAAACCGCCAGTAACTCCACAGTTTCCATAGAAGGCCAGGCCTCACCTGAGGAAAGGTACATCTTATTGTGAATGGAGGTACGCATTGCTGCTGCTCATAACATGTCTTGAACATGGCACATGATGCAGCAGCCTTGTAGAAGATCTGGTTCTGTCCAAAGCAACACAGTATACCACCTGGCAACTTTGTGAATACTTCCTTCCATGGAAGAAATGCAGGAAATAAAATACAACAGCTCTTTATGCACCCTTAATGCACTTGGCAGGCAAACACTATACATTAGCTTTAATTGCTGTGGGACAAAAAGTGGTTTCTATTACAACAGCTGAAGTAGCGTACTGTGCCTGGCACGTAAGACAGAGCTCTCTGGCTCTTTTATTTATTTATTTTTTATTTAGTGGATTTTTTTGTCCGCTCTCCTTGCAAGCAGGCTCTGTCCATTCTCAGATCAACAAATACAGTTTTATTTTAAGCATTTTTACCCCATCCTTCAACCTGTGAGCTGGCTTCCTGAGCACGTAACAACCGTAAGCGGATGAAAACCAATTCAAACCTACAGAACATGAGGCAGCAGAAAAGATCTAAAGCACAGAACAACAGGACAAACTTTGTAAGAGAAGGCAAGATTGGCTCTGTTTTCCCATGCTCTTGAACCCTTACCAGCTTTTGGACTATTAGACTAGCGTTTAACTGGGCTCTTCAGGGCTCTGTTTCCTCTACAAGTCCTTCTTGGTGCCCTCACTGCAGTAGTGGGGATAGGTGGTGCTATTTATGAGCTTTTGACCGGCCCTGTACCAACTCGGTCAACCATTGGCTCATTGAACTCGGAATCCTTTGCTCTGACTAACAGCTGTCTCGCAGAGCAAGTCCTAGTCCTGCTGCCTGAGGGCCAAACTACAGGTGACGAATGACATAGGTTGGACACTTGTCAGCTTCCCTCAAGTTTTGATGGGAAATGTAGGCAGCTGGGTGGAATGTTGGACAAGTGACAGTTGAAAAGTCCATTGGACAGCAGTCAGAGAGCCAAGCTGCAAGACCAGGATGCCTGCATTTCCCATCAAAACTTGAGGGAAGCTGACAAGTGTCCAACCTGTGTCAGGCATCACTTGTAGCTTGGCCCTTTGACGGGAAGTTCCAGGGACTGAATCTGGGGCCCTCTGCCTTCGAAGCCTGCTCAATGCCACTGCAGCACAGCCGCTCCCCTTGCCAGTCCTTGTGCTAGTTCCTCAGTCAGATTCAATTGCCAGGACTACCATACTGTAACAAGTAAATCTACTTGTTAAGTAGCTAAAAGCAAAGCAGTTAAAAATTAGGAGAGGTTTTTTTTGGTGTTGGTAGCTCCAATTTTCTAAAGAGCAATGCATCCAGGTGTTATAACTTGATGTGATGCTCTTTCCCCTATTGCATTGTGGAATCAGTACTGCATTCTGCTTAGGAAAAAAAACCCATATATGCAAATCTACAGCCACCATCTATCCTGGGTCTCCCACAGTTCTGAATGTTTATTTTTCAAGAAGCAAAGAGGGCAGCACTATATTTAGTAACTCAGATGCGTACCTCATGGGAGGTGGACTTATTAATTTTAGATGCTATTGCTTTTGTCCAAGAATCTATTGTTGCATCAAATCTAAAATATATTCAAATTCAGTCTAGGGTGTTTTACTGCATGACTGTTTGTTTCTTTACTGACAAGTTTTCTCATTTTAAAATATGTTGGATTACTTTATTAAATTTGCACACAACATATGTTATATGTTGGAATTAAAAACAAATGAAGGAGTTAATTCCAGATTTTTTAAAATTGTGACCTCAGACTCCATCTAAGGGTCTTTTCTTATTATAAACTGGCATTTAGATTCTCGTTTTTGTCAAGTTTTGTGCTTTATCCACATGCATAGAATAACTGGGTGACTTCTGCTTTATAGTTTTTTACGTAAGTTTGTTCTTGTTCCATTCTGCTCTTTATTCTCTTTCAGTTGTTTGAAATGCTTTCCTGAAAATGAAGCATTCCTACTTTTTCCAGACTGACCTCAATGAAGTGATGTGATGATATGCCATGGCTGTTGTGACAGACTGCACATTTTTAAAAAACCTGAAAGGGTTGTACACCCACAACTGCAGGACTGTTAAGGGCTAATCTCTCACAGAATCAAAGAGTTTTGAGTGACAGGCTACTCCAAGGAATCTAATAGGGTAGCATGAGCTGAAAAGAGGAGGGTCTGTTTTCAGTCCTAGTAGAGAGAAATAGAATGTAAAGAGTTGGGGAGACAAGTCTTAACGGAGAGCAGTTTTAATACCGACAGGAGAACTGGGGAAAGTTGGCAAGGAAGTTTGAGAAGTAGGTGCAGACTCTAAAACAGGAGATTTTCCATACCCAGTCAAACAGGGAGGTAGCTCTGGAGAGTGAAGAGATCCCCGGTTGGGTGTGGTTGGAAACTTCCTGTGGAGACCTTCAGATTCAGTTAATGATTGAAGGAAAGCACTGGTGTGTGAAGAGAAGGGGATTGGGATAGTAGAAAGTGGGTACCAGCATTCCTAACTCCAGAAGAGAAAGAGAATACTAAAAGAAAGCATACTAGAGTGCTTGGGGAAATACAAGGGAACCGAAGCCTCAAAACAGAAGCCTTTAAGAATACATGAAAAGCATAAGAACTGTGTGCATGTTCTGATTTTACCTCAGATATGATGAGGGAACATTATAGCTGTGTTGTCTGCTCACCAGTATTTCAGTTCTACAGCTACCTTGGAATAAATAAATGTCATGATCAACCTAAATTCAAACTTGGTTTATTCTCATGTACATGTACTTCCACCTACTCCCTTTACTGGAATTGACAAATTCCTGGTTTCAGAAATCTTTACTCTGACCACAGATGGCTGTGATATCTACATATGCGTACTTTGATAAACTAGAGTTCATTTCTTGGCAAAGATTTTGATTAACTTTCATATTTTCAAAGCTGAAAAGTGATTTTGCACACACAGCAGCATCTATATTAATCCAATTTACATTGCTATCCTAAACACAATTGCACCTATTGACATCCACAGCACATCCTACTCCTAGTTTAAGACTTTGGGCTTACTTTCTCCTTTTACCCACTTAGTTTATTGTACTAAACATTTAGCCTTATGAAGAGTTCCAGTGAATTCCTGGACATTTGTGGGATGGAACCAGGGGAGGGTGGGGTTTGGTGAGGGAATAGACCTCAGATGGGTATAATACTATAAAGTCCACCCTCCAAAGTAGCCATTGTCTCCATTCTTTGTGCTTACTAACATGGTTGGTTTTTCTATGGGCCTTCTTGGTTTGAGGTGTTCTCTCTTAGGAGTCTGAGATATTGCTGTATCGCTCTGTACCTTCACTTTTAATGTGAGCAGCCTGTCCTTAATAGGCAAAAATGAATACCAGTAGAAAAACCAAGCTGTTTGTTCTTATTTTAACTTGGTTTTGCCAAATGCAGTTTTTTTTAAGTTAAAAAGATGCTTGGAAAATGTATTAGTTTATTAATTTATTAATCTTATCTGATTATTTCTGTGACTTTAACTCTATCAATAGATTAAATATGCATATATTTTCCTGTGAGAATAAGCAATGCTTCTAAAAAAAGCTTTCTTTCTTTGTTTTCAGATTATGCATGCATGTGCTGCAGTAGACATCATCTCAGAAGAATTTCCCCTTCCCTGCAATACAGGAGAGAACTTATTTTTTAAGATGGTACTTTCCACCGGCATTTTTTTCCGTAAGTATTTGTAGTGCTAATGTTTTTTAAAAATCTGCCGCCAACTTCATTTTTAAAGTAATGCTTTAATTGCTGTGATTTAATATATAAAGCATCTACAATTACAGGCTGAATATATAGATTCATTTTTAAAAAACAGCATGCATATTTACAGCACAATCCTAAGCAAAGTTACTCTATTGAAATAAATGGACTTAGACTGGAGTAACCCAGTTTGGGATTGCACTGTTAGTGAATGAATTAGCCTACCTGTCATAATCTACCTTCATGTGGAAAGACAGCATGTCAGAGTAAAGGCTTTCACTATCTTCTGTTACACACATACAGACACTGTGAACAGGATCCTCTTTGGCCCACTTACTAGCAGCCTGACATTTGGTAATCAGCAGGGCTTTTTTTCAGCTGGAATGCGGCGGAATGGAGTTCTGGCACCTCTTCAAAATGGTCACATGGCTGGTGGCCCCGCCCCGGGATCTCCAGACAGAGGGGAGTTTAGATTGCCCTCCACACCACTGACATGGAGGGCAAGCTAAACTCCCCTCTGTCTGGAGATCAGGGGGTGGGGCCTCTGGCCATGTGACCATTTTCGCCGAGGGCAATTTAAACTTTTAAAAACTCCCCCCTTGTTCCAGCTGACCCAAAGTGATGTCATTGTGTGGTCCTGAGTTCCACAACTGAGTTCCACCACCTGTTTTCCCAGAAAAAAGACTTGGTAATCAGTAAACAATTGGTTTATGGAAGGTGTGCTAATTTGTTATACAGATTCCAGGAGAGTTACTGTAGAATTTTGGATTAACCCCATCTTGACCATGAAGTTTACTGGGTGACTTCGCTGCGTCTCTATTTTTCAGCCTAATCTACCTCATTGGACTCTTGGGGGGGGGATAAACTGGAGGAAACAAAAGAGCCATATACGAATTCAAAATAGTAAAGAGTTCAGTAGCACCTTTAAGACTAACCAACTTTATTGTAGCATAAGCTTTCGAGAACTACAGCTCTTTTCATCAGCTGCATCTGATGAAGAGAGCTATAGTTCTCAAAAGCTTATGCTACAATAAAGTTGGTTAGTCTTATAGGTACTACTGGACTCTACTATTTTGCAACGACAGACTAACACAGCTAACTCCTCTGGATATATAAATTCCTGAGCTCTTCAGACAAAAGGTAGAATAAAAATGTTAAAACACTTGGATGGAATAAAAGATGTTGCTAAGAATTTACTTGTCGTCTTCTCATTTTAAGCCCCTCTGTAATAAATCATAACTTATTTAATGTCTCCTAAAGGTTCTGAAGGAGAAAGGGAAAACCTAAAGAACATCTGCATTGAATGCAGAAGGTCTCAGGTTTTATTCATTACCTCTTAAAAGAGCCTCAGGTAGCAGTGCTGGGAAGCACTTCTGTGTCTGTCTGAAAGCCCTGTGAAACAAAGCAGCTAGTACTAGGCTTGTTAGATCAATGGTTTGATGAAGCATAAAACAGTGTCATATGTTCAAGTTAAATTTTGAAAAACCTTTGCCCATTTGCTCTTATTTCATTGTGTGCTGGGAATTCAATCTTTCTGTGTGCATTTTAGATTCAATCAAAAATGACCTCCCTGTAATCTTAGCACTTTAATTTATGAAATTTGGAGTATACCTCACTACCAATAAAGACAAATGAAACTCCAGGCAGAGAACAAAATGTATGGAGTTATTCTGCATTCTGAAGGCTGATTCTAAGTAATGTGTTTCATGACCTTGGACTCCACATTTATTTCTGAAGACTCTTGAGAATCAGTCTCAAATTATTGAAGTAATAGCTGCAATGTCTATTCACTTTTTAGCGCATTTCTTTCAATGCACATCTGTTCTCCCCATCTCCTGTTTTTATTAAATAATTGCATGAGATGAATAACTGTGGAACGTACATTCTTCAGAATGTTAAGATTTGTGTAGTTTTATTTACGATGACCTTGTAAGCAGATACATGTGATCTTTTGCCTACTAGAAAAAGTCCATAGCAATGTTCCCATTTCAGGAACCATATACAAAGGAACTGTAGCTTTAAGGGGGGAAATGCAGCACCAAGCTTGTACTCTGCTTTCGTATAGGCTGATGACCACTATCTTCTTTCCATTCTTTGTAGAAACTGTTGGAATATGCAATATCTACAGAGAATAAGCTCTACTTGGAGCAACATATAGGAAGGCAAATCAGATACAGATATGGCAGTCACTGCCTTTTTTTCTGAGCATCATTTCCTTGTTTGTCCTGTGGATAAAATCTGTCTTATTTCCTGTTTCTTCTCAGTTCTTTGTTCACCTCTTTTCCCACCAGCCATGTAGAGGGGTTGCTTACCTATCTCTCCTTTTCTGTGCAACAGCTAAAATAAATTAAAATAAACTACTTTGTTTTCTTTAATTGGATCTGCTTCTCTGTGTACAAAATAGCCACTTTGCCAACTGAAACTATTGCTACAGTGATGAAAAAATTTGCAACTGCTAAAATTCATTCTTTTGCATAATAATTAAAGGGGGTGAAATCCTATGTCATCATAAGGCATCTGATCCTCATGTCTGACATAAAGAATGTTCCCTTTATTAATGACTCCATGCACTGTTCAGGTAAACATAAAAGGAAATGTAAAGCCTGGTACCTCAATAGTAATGACCAAAACAAAATATATGGTGATAATAATACAGACTCAAGATGGCTTTACTTCCTTTATCACCTGATGTGTCTTTTTATATTTAGTAATATAGGTGAAAAGGTAAATTACTTTGCCATAATTCCATAACCAATATTTGAGATGGATATGCAGCCAAAACTTTACTGATCATGATCTGACTTGAGTCACAAACCATTCATCAATATTGGAAGTACTCCAAATCTGAAGAAAAGTATTTCCAACCTTGCGAATGGGTGAAAGGCTTCCACTCTGATGATTATTCTGGCACCTCACTGTCTGGTTTTGATTTCCTAGGCAGAAGACATCATTAAAATACATCATCAGCGAGTCTATCCTCTGAAGCTTTATGAAATGTTTTTCCTCCATTGTCAGAAGAAAAGTCTCCTCACCAGTTTTCTACATTAATGTTTTTGTGTAGAGTGAAGATAATACAAACCTTCTGTTGGCATGTAAGATGGATAAAGATATATTTTTAAACAAAACCAGAACCAGGGAGCTAAACCCTGGCCAATCCTATATATAATACTACTTGAAGAGTATTATCATCTGGCTGGACCAGCTGCAAGATAGGAAGTCAGTTGGACTGGAAGAAAAAAACTGAAGTAATGTGAGATGAGGGAAAAGGATACCAGGAAAGGAAAGTTCACATCACTCCTCATGCCTGCTTTGCAAATAAGAATTTACTCCTAACAATCTGAAATGGGAAATTCCTTGGATGAAGAGAATCATTTCCAGGAATGTCATCTCAACTGGGTATGTGTGTGTGTGTACATCCACAAATGCGTTTCCCATTGAAATCAAAGGAAACAACCATTGATTTCCTAATACAGTAGCTTTACATCTAGTATTAATGAATTCAACTCAAGCTTTAAATATCTGACTTTTTTTTTGCTTACTTCTAGCATCACTTTATAGAATCTACTTAACAAACAGGCAGATCCATAACAGAGTGGTGTCTAACTCTAAACCTCGGAAGAAAGATACTGTGGTCAAAGGTAATAGAAAAGTGTTAAGATATCAAGGAGTTCAGCATGGGAGCATTCTGCAATGTATCTTTTGAGGCAAGTCCAACAGAATGACGAAAGCCCATCTCTGTATCAAGCCTGGACCTAAAACTAGATTGTTACAGATCTAAATAACAAGTTCCATCCGAGAGCCTGGAACTGAATTATCACCATATGCTTAATCACTTTCATTAAAAAAAAGAAATTTAGAAATAAAATTACAGTTGAGTAGCCCATGCCTTCTGGAAGGCAACAGACGCTAACTTTTGCTGCAAAGAGACATGAAACCACCATGACCATGTAGCCGTTTCATCTGCAGAAGTGCTGGCAAATGAATGTTTCATTCAATCAGCCAAAAGGCCGGATTTTAAAAGGCCATTTGCCATTCAAAGGATCTGTGCTGAGCAGCCACCACACACAGAAAGGTGTTGGAAAGGAAAATAAGCTTTGCAGCAATTGTCATTACCACAAAGCCACACAGCAGGTTCATATATAATTGATTAAACTTATCCTTCTATGGAGCTGAATTAGGTCCATTCACCAGGAGAGGGCATTTAGAAGTAATCTATCAACCACCCAGTTCTGCAGGTCCGTCAGGGCTTTGGCTGGATTGCCAGACACGTTTATCAGAAACTCTTGGAGAGCAGGTGAGAATCTATCCAGATTTATCAGATGTAGCAGAAGACTAATTTTAATTTGTCCTAAACCTACAGAGGATAGAAACCCATGAAATCCATAGCCTAACCATGCAGTGATCTGTCCATAACAATGCATTTCATTCTGTCTGAAAGATCACTCACTCCATTATGAGTATTATCATAGCCATCAAAACTGACTTGGCCAGTTTAAGTCTTGCCACATGTGCTGGCCCAGATAGCCCACCATTGTCATGGAAGCCATAAACTCTTAAGCTGCATTAAACAAGTGAACCTCAGTGAGGATGCTGAAATCATTCAGTACCAGAGGCACTGGTACTCACTCTTCTCTCTTCCTGTTCCAGCAGCTGTTAGGCAAGTGAAATGAGTACTATACCAACAGAATTCCCACTTGTCTCATTACTGTGTATATACCCTGGAAACACACCATCTGCTGGAAACAGCACCTTGGAAGTTCACTGCTGTTCTAATTGCCCATAACCATAGGTTTACCTATTACCGGACTATGTTGTTGCTGTGCCAAGTGGACAAAGACAGGATAGCATGGAGCTCAACTTCAACAATTGGCAGAGGGACATGGCAACTGAATATTCACAATGTGTAATATTAGATGCATATAGAAAGTAATTCCTAAATAAATGAACTGTTGTGATATATATATATATATTGAGATCCGTCCCCCACTTTATGTATTATTATTATTTTGTTAGCTGTCAGTGTCTCCGACACATCAATACAAATTAATAAGATTTGGCTGTAATTAACTCAGAACTCATTAGTGTTTACTGACTTTTAAAATCTGTTTAGTCTATGAAAAAGAATTTGTCCACACTAAATTGAGTTTGCCACTCTCTTGCCAGTTTCCCTTTACCTCCGCCATGAGTATTTACAATTCTCTAAGGTTTTCTCTAATTTAAACATCTTTAGTTGTCAGCAGTTTTGCCATCTCATTATTCACTGCCTCTGGTTGACCATTAATTAATACACAGACAAGGATGGGAAAATTCTTTTAAACAGTGATTGTCTATTACAGATGCTGATTTTCTTACACCTTTTTGTTGTGGCTATTCTTGTCTTCTTCTTTTGGGACATAGCAAGCCTCTGTTATAGTTACAACATTTCCATAGTGCATTATGTGAAAGACGACATGAAAACCTTTTAGTCTTTCTGTAAACACCACACAGCTGGATTTTCTTTTATATAAGACTTTCTTGACCCAGCGATATTATTTCAAGAAGTTGAAGAGACACAATTTATTTTCACTGATCACAGTATCAGTTTATCTGTGCTGACTTGCAATTTATTCATGCTGGCTTCCCCTGTCTATTATGCTTCTGTGGTATGGTAGTTATATGGCTCTCTTTCCCTCAACTGTATTTTCAGTTACTAAAAGAATGCTTTCTTGTCTTTTAGCTCCCTTGGTTAACTTTAAGAACTGTTTTAATGATTGGTGGAAGTTATCTTCGTTACCCTGCTGAATGTCTATTTTAATGATAATTACATATCTTTAACAATAAATAATGGCAGGCAATCTATTGTTATACATTCTGTTTCTGTAGAACTTCTAATGAATGGCTTTGTGAAATAGTATAATTATGACATTTTAGACTGAACCATCACTGACATGTTTGATACTGCTTTATCAACAGTTTCTGCTCCCCTTGATTATTTGATCTTAAGACTTGACATCTTTAGGACTGAGTCATTTATCTAAATGCTTTTGTACCTCACTGACAAGGCCATTCATTGTACTCAGATTACCGCATGTGACTGACTTAAAGAATTCCTTCTTACTGTATCATAGTTGTGCTTTGCCACCACTGGATCAACAAAGTAATGAGGTTGAATAACTACTGAGTTAGCATCTTGTTAAATAACGTCTTTGTGTGATTTGGATCAGACACAGTAGCCACTACCACCACCAGGGCTTTTTTTCAGTGGGAACGCGGTGGAATGGAATTCCGGAACCTCTTGAAAATGGTCACATGGCTGGTGGCCCCACCCCCTGATCTCCAGACAGAGGGGAGTTTAGATTGCCCTCCGCGCCAAGAATGAAGTAAGCCAAGAATGTGAGCCCTTCTGAAGCAGGACAGGTAGTTATTGTTAAGAGATGATTTTGAAACCTTATAAATAGGAGAAGCTGAATTGATCAGGAGCTTCTTCCTAGAAGGGGCTCCTTGCTCATGACCTGCTTATCTTTGGTTAAGATACTTTCTTGGACTCATATGATTGTTCTCCTTTAATGATCTATGTATAATAGATGATATGATTTTCTGTTGATTGAATTAATATTAAGAACACTGAACAATTGTGTTTTAGTAATAAAGACTTAGAATGGAAGCAGAAATTCTGTAATAGTATTACTTGTGAACTATACCCAGTAATGAACTTAAAACATTATTTGTGGTGCACCTCTTGCTGCAAGTGAAATGATTTGCTGTAGGAAAGCTAACTAGATGTTTAGGGCTTCTTAAGTCCACACCTGGCCTGACCAGGGTTATCCAGAACATAAATGTTGTGGGAAAGTGTCCAAGCCGTTTTCTGCCCGACAAGTCAGTTTTTCTGTATCTATACATCTATATCTATATTTCTATTTCTCCTGGCTTTCTAGTGAAGCTGTAAGAGTAATTCCTGATAGCGTTTACCTGAGCAAAATGGAATAGGTTGCTGGTGGAGGCATAAGGTGTTTTTAGCCTGTTTTTAACGTCTTTCACTGATTGTCCTGTTGCAGCCTAGGCTGATGGCGCGGAGGATGGCAGGCGCTGGCGACAAACTGAGACCACACAATGGCTGGGTGAAAATAGGCCACAACTTTATTGCGAACAACAGGTAAGGAGCGAAGGCAGTCATATGGATCGGATCCCCAAGCATCGGCTGGCCCGCCTGCCAGCCGATGAACCCTCCCCCCTCAGACCCCAGCTGAGGGGGGGCACCCAAGGAGCGGCATTAAGGGGGAGATCATCTGGGTGTACACCCCTGCATGATTCCCCTGTCGCCTGGTGGTGAGTCCGCCTGGCAGCCCCCGAGCTGGGCATGCACCTCCGTGACTCACCCCCAAGATTCCTTATGGGAATCCCCTTACAGGAACCAGGGCGGAGGCCCTGATTCCCCCAAAAGAGATCCGATCCAATGACCAACCGCCAAAAGTTGTGACAAAGAAGAAACCATACAAGCAATGAAAGAAAGGGAGCGGTGGGTGGGATTCGCCGCCCGAGCCGAGTGAACTGGGGCCGGGCCGGGCCCTAAATAAATACCCAGCAGGCGGACCAGAGGGAAGACTGCCTCCCCGAGGTCCGCCCGCTGGCCCGGCCCCGCCCCCCGGCCGGCTGATTGGCCGGCCGGAATTCAAACTGATTGGATGCTGGCTGCCCGGCTGAGACCGGGTCAGCCAGCATCCCGGCCGCCGCGCCTGCCCTGCCTCCGCGCCTCCCGGCAGCAAACCAGGCCCCCGGTAAGTCGGGCGCCCGCGCTTGCAGCCTAGGCTGATGGCGCGGAGGATGGCAGGCGCTGGCGACAAACTGAGACCACACAATGGCTGGGTGAAAATAGGCCACAACTTTATTGCGAACAACAGGTAAGGAGCGAAGGCAGTCATATGGATCGGATCCCCAAGCATCGGCTGGCCCGCCTGCCAGCCGATGAACCCTCCCCCCTCAGACCCCAGCTGAGGGGGGGCACCCAAGGAGCGGCATTAAGGGGGAGATCATCTGGGTGTACACCCCTGCATGATTCCCCTGTCGCCTGGTGGTGAGTCCGCCTGGCAGCCCCCGAGCTGGGCATGCACCTCCGTGACTCACCCCCAAGATTCCTTATGGGAATCCCCTTACAGGAACCAGGGCGGAGGCCCTGATTCCCCCAAAAGAGATCCGATCCAATGACCAACCGCCACCAGAGCCCCCCCCCGGGGGGGGGGCTCCCGCCAAAGCTCCTACCGCCGCAACCACTCCAGCAGGCCATCCCTGAGGTCCTGCAGCCAAATGTCGTGCCCCCAGCTGGACAGGTGCACCCCATCTGGTCGGAACAATGCCTCCATGCGGAATGATATATCTGAGTGCCGGATGAGCAGGCCCCCGGCGGCGGAGATGTAATGTCCCATGGCGCGGGCCACCCTTTGCCGGATTCCGTCAACCTTCTCGGGGTGGCGCGCAAAACGCCAGCAGCGCCTCTGGAGCAAGTCCGACCACAGGAAGAAAGTCCGAGGGAACAACCCCCTTAGAGAGTCCAGGTCGCTGCACATCGCCCGTTTCAGCTCCGGAGCCTCCCGCCTGCCCAGGTCGTTTTCTCCCAGCTGGATAATCAAGGCGTCGGGTGGGCCCTCCTGGCGGGCCTTCCGAATCAAAGTGGGAGCCAGCGCCTCCCACAGCATGCCCCGGGAGCCGATCCAGCGAATCTCGATGCGGTCGTCCAGCCCAAGGTGTCTTCCCCATCCTGAAGACGTGGCGTACTTTCCAGCCCAATACACGATACTGTGGCCGCAAATCCACACAATCCTCCGCCGCCCTGAAACATGAAGCATAAACAAAAAACTCAGTGAGCGAGAGCCCGGGCAGGGCGAATGTAGGTGCGAAAGGCCCTGGACCGCCAGCGGCCGAGCTGCTGGATGGCAGATGCGGGGAGCCCAAGGCCCGCCGCCACCGTGGCCGCGCCGATGCGGAAGGAGTGGGATGCGAAATCCGCCGGTGGGAACCCTGCCGCCTGAAGGCAGGACCGCAGGAGGGCCGCGAACTGGTAGCGTGTGAGAGGGGAGCCCCCCCTGTGCGCCAGGAAGGGGCCTGGGAGGGGAGGCCGGACTGCCAGGAAAGACTGGACAGCCGTAACTGGACAGATGGCCCGCTCACGAGCGGCCCGCAAGGTGACGGAGGCCCCCCGGCCCCGCTGGTCAGTTTTGGATTGCCGGACCACAATGGTGACCCTGCGCCTGGAAAGAACCACGTCCCCCACGCCCAGGGCCCTGCCCGAAGCATCCCGGCGGGACCCAGCCACCAGCTCGCTGACCCTGAAGGCCCCGAAGAAGGCCAGGGTGAAGGCGACGCGCACGAGCCGCTCCTCATATGATGACCAGCAAATGTCTGGAAGCACCCGCAAGATCGCCCGCAGGATGGGCAGGGTGATGGGCCTGCGCTGGTCAGGTACCCGTGGGGAGGTCCTCCCCCACCCCTCAATGGCCCTGCGAGCCTGGAAACCACCACATGGGTCAGGGAAACCCTCAGCCTGGCAGACGAAAGAGATGGCTGACAACTCGCGCCGCATGGTTCCTGGAGCGAAGCCAGATCCTCGCAGGTGGGCCAAGTAGTGGAGGATCGTGATCCTGGATGGCGGCCAGGGGCCCCGTTCCCCTGCCGCTTCAGCGAAGGTGAGGAAGCGCGCCACCGCCTTGGCATAGGCCCGCAGAGTGGAGGGAGCCACGGAGCTGAAGATTCCCTGTGTCACGGTGTCTCGCCAATCTGCCACAGGTTCACCGGGAACGGGTCGGGAGTGCGTGCCGCCTGCGGTGCCAGCGAGAAGAACCTCTCCATCTGGAAGCGAGACAACGCGTCCGCCATGCTGTTATCCAAACCTGCAATGTGCCGGGCTGAAAATGAGATGTTAGCAGAAAGACAGCATAGGACAAAACGCCGGATGAGCCGCATGACCCGCTCAGAGCGAGAGGACTGCTTGTTAATCACCTGTACTGACGCCTGGTTGTCGCACCAGAAGAGGACCCGTTTGTCCCTGAACTCCTCCCGCCAGATAGTGACAGCGACCAATATGGGAAACAGCTCTAGGAAGGTGAGGTCCCTGAGGATCCCGGAGCTGGCCCAGGATGAGGGCCATCGCTGGGCGCACCACCTTCCTTTGAAGAAAACCCCAAACCCCAGGCTGCCCGCTGCATCCGACTGCACCTGCAAGTCGGAGCCTGGAGAGAGGGCGCGTTGCCACAGCGAAACCCCGTTGTAATTGGAGAGGAACTCTCCCCAGACCCTGAGATCCTCCTTTATCCCTTTTGTGAGCCGTATATGATGGTGCGGTGCTGATGCCCCCCTGCACGCCCTGGCCAGGCGAGCGCAGAAGGCCCGCCCCGGAGAGACCACTCGGCAGGCAAAGTTGAGATGCCCGAGGATGGACTGGAGGTCCCTTAAAGTGCACTTCTCCCGAGCGAGCGTGGCCACAATGATGGCCCGCAGCCGGGCCAACTTGTCCTGGGGGAGGCGAGAAAGGCCTGCCTCGGAGTCGAGTTCAATCCCCAGGTAAGTGAGACGGGAGGTGGGGCCCTCCGTCTTTTCCGGGGCAAGTGGGACCCCCAGCTCATCAGCCAAGTCCTGGAAGATCCTAAGCCGAATGGCACAAGTGTGGCCACCAGGGGGCGCCATGATCAGGAAATCATCGAGGTAATGAGTAATGTGGGGGGAACCCATGCGATCCTTGGCGGCCCACTCCAGGAAGGTGCTGAATGCCTCAAAGGCGGCGCAGGCAACAGAGCACCCCATGGGCATGGCCCTGTCCACGTACCATTGATCCCTGAACTTGAAACCCAGGAGGCAAAAGTCCTGAGGGTGAACCGGAAGTAGCCTGAAGGCGGATTGAACATCACACTTGGCCAAGAGGGCCCCCCGCCCGCAGGACTGGACGAGGCGGACCGCCTGGTCAAAGGAGGCATATCTAACTGAGCACAGCTCCTGGGGGATGCAATCATTGACTGAAGAACCACGCGGGTATGACAGGTGGTGTATGAGTCTGAACTCTCCAGGGGCCTTCTTGGGGACGACCCCCAGAGGAGAAACCCTGAGGTTAGGCAACGGGGGGGAAGAGAAGGGGCCAGACACCCGGCCAGCCCCCACCTCCTTGGCAATTTTGGCAGCGACCACCTCGGGCAACTCCTTTGCAGACTTAAGGTTGCCCGAGGAAGTGGCCACCCGGAGGCCTGTGAAAGGAATTCGGAAGCCGTTGGAGAAGCCTTCCATCAGGAAGGCAGCCGCCAGCCTGTTCGGGTATTGTTCCAGGAGGGGGCGGAGGGCCTGCAGGCGGATAGGTGTGTGAGCCAACCCTAATTCAGCGCAGCCAGGGCTACTTGCTGCCGCTGCTGGGCTGGTGACCGGCGGTGGAACTCGACCCCCCATCCCTATGGGCACCGCTATTGGAGGACCGGCCCCCCCGAAAGGGAGCCGTGGCCTGAGATCCTCGCGGGCATACCAGGCGGGAGTGCGGGGCACCACAAGACTCGCAACAGTGCTCGTAACGGCACTTGGACCGCTGGCACTTGCCCTGATTGAATTCCCAGCACAGGCCGCGAGGTCTGTCCCGCCGGCTGAACCAGCGCCCCCCCCGGGCAGGCTCCGCCCGCCCTCTCATATGGGGGCCCACCAGCCAGAGCCAGAGCTTCTGGCTGATGAGGTCCCACCTGGCCCTGGGGTTCTGGGAAGCCCTCTTCCGGAAGGCCTCATCGTAGTCCATAGCTGCCGCCTCCCCGGCCAGGGCCCGGGCCCGCAGGACGTTGCCCAAATGGTTGGACAAGTGCCACCCTCGTTGTGGATACGCTATCTGCACCACCCCCATGTAGACAGTGAACCCTTCCAACCAGTTACTAAAGGTCCGTTCAGCTGTCTCCTTTTTTGGCGTCTTTTTATCCCGCTTGTTGGACGGGGGGCACCTCCCATCCTCTGCCTCCGGCCTGAGGAGGGAGAAAACGTCTACGTAGAACCCGTTCAGGATTCTCTCCCGGGCCTTGCGCGATAAATGAATCCCCGGGGGATCCTCATCGTCCGTGAAGGACCTAGAGGAGAGGGGGGGTGTTTCGCTGTCCTCTGTCCCCCAAACCTCCCGGGAGTCCCCAACGCCGGCTGCCCCCCTACGCCGTGAGGCCCAGCCTGGGAGGCCGGGGATGGCAGCCCCCGCTTCCCAGTAGCCCGCCCCGCCGCACTCATCTTCCGATGAGGACTCACCTGTGGATCCCTCGCTGTCTGAATCCTCCTGGTGCCGGCGGCTTCGGCTTGTCTTCCTGAGGGCCTTCCTTCTTTTGGTAGAGGGGCGCCGCCTGCGGCTGGAGCTCCTGGAGCTGGAGCTTGATGACCTCTCACCTTGACGCCCTCTGGCAGGGCTGCTTCTCCTTCTCTTGCTGCGCCCGCCTGAGGGGACCTCGACAGGCCCTGGGGGATGTGCGGGTCCCCCAGGCCTGGAGTTCCCCAGGCTCTCCACCCTGGCTGAGAGCAACTCCAATGTGCGGCTGATACTCTGGAGGGAGGAGGCTGTGCTATCCTCAGCTGCCCTCCCTCCTTGCTCTGTGCCTTTCTTCTTGGGGGGAAGCCTGGGGCGGGCATCCCTCGCCTGCCCCCTACCCCCTCTGGATGCCGCGGTGTGGGGGAGCTCCGTGGAGGGGGAGGAACCCTTTGGAGGTGCCTGCTGCCGACCTCTCCCGGTGTCGGGCTTCCTCCCCTGGCCCCCGGCCGTCTTCTTGGGTTTCCCGCCCCCGGGGCCCTTCTTGCCCTTGCTACCGGCGGCCCCCCTGGAGCTGGCCCTGGGGGGCAGTGGTGGGGACTTCCCCCCTCCCCGGGACTTCTTCCCCGGCCCTCCAGCCTGTCTGGATGGAGCCATGCCCCGGCCTGCAGCGCCTTCCGCTGGGGGAGGTTCCGCCGCTCCTTTGCCCTGGCTAACAGAGGGGCAGGGAGCAACGAGAGGCTGTCGAATGGCTGTGCGCGTCGCAGCCCGCGGCCTTCCCTTCTTCGTTGGCTGTCTTCACCGCGGTGGGGCCTGGGCTCAGCTCTGCCCCGAGCCCCAACCACGGCGCTCCCACCTGCCCTGTGCTCACAGGAGGGGCAGGGAGCCCGGCCAGCGAGGCTGCAGGCCAGGTGCTGATGCAGCGGAGAGCCAAGGAGCCCGAGAGCCGGGCGGCAGTTGAGCCGGGCGTCGAAAGGGGAGGCTCAGCTAAACCTCCCCAGCCTCAGCCTCCGTGCTGCCGGTCCCACGCTGCTCGCTTCCTCTCTCCGCCGTCTCGCTGCCGCTCGTCTCTCCTCGCTGCTCCTCTCTCCTTCGCCGCCCGAGCCGAGTGAACTGGGGCCGGGCCGGGCCCTAAATAAATACCCAGCAGGCGGACCAGAGGGAAGACTGCCTCCCCGAGGTCCGCCCGCTGGCCCGGCCCCGCCCCCCGGCCGGCTGATTGGCCGGCCGGAATTCAAACTGATTGGATGCTGGCTGCCCGGCTGAGACCGGGTCAGCCAGCATCCCGGCCGCCGCGCCTGCCCTGCCTCCGCGCCTCCCGGCAGCAAACCAGGCCCCCGGTAAGTCGGGCGCCCGCGCTTCTAATTGTGTTATTTTGTTACCACCAGCCTTGGGTACAGGGATGCCTAGGGGAAAGGCAGGTTTAGAAATATTTTTAATAAACAAACAAACCATATGAAGGACCTGCAATCTTAAGTGATACAATCCAACAGCACAATTTTACCCCATCATCTACTGCTCACAAGAACTAGGCCATAGGAATATGTATCTGCCATGACAGAGGTGCTACATTCCTTGCTTGATCTTCGATAGGCCTACTGTTTGATTCCTTGAGAACTACTAAGAATTCTCCCTCTTTGATGCATATAGTGCAATCTTAACTATGTTTTGACAGAGAAAAAAGTCCCGCTGAGTTCAATGGGACTCACTCAAGTAAAGGTGCTGAGTACTGAAATAATACAGCACCACTGCATATTTGAAAGAAAACAAATCCTTTCAAAAACTAGATGGTTCAATATCACCTCCAGTCAAGGAGCCACTAGAGAATAAGGAATAAAAGGTGAAAGAAGGAAGGTAGCAAACGAGAGATTAGACAAAGGGGACAACAGAGGAGGATAAGTAGCATTTGAGAAGAGGAGCTGATCTGCGGTCAAGCAAATTAGTTAACATGGGAGATCAAAGAGTGAAAGGACATCATTAAACACTGAGCAGGCATTTCACTCAGCAGGGCTCACTGCCAAGTAATCATGTTTAGGATCAAACTTTATACGTTATAGAGTTTATTGAGACAAATGTTGTGTGTGTAGGTGTGGCATTACAAACAGGTGAAAATAGGCTTGTAGCCTCACTTTACTCTCATTTGGGATGTCTACACTGCAAAAGGATTTCACAGTTCTTCATCTGTGATAGTTTTCTGCCAATGGGGATTATGCACTTGGACACAGAAGGCTGTACAAGCTCTAAGTACTCATGTTTCAATATACCTACATTATTCCTCTGATGAAGGCTCTTGCTATCATAAGTATCAAATGCACACTAATATTGAGAAGCAAAAGGGACAATGGAACATGCCTCATGTTCTATAGCATTACTGACATACCATGTGTTTATGTATAACTGGGTTTGGAAAAGAGAAATGCATTACTAGTGTGGCTTTAATGAGTATTGCAGGTGGTTTTTGCAAATGCTTTCGCAGGTAATTATACTGTCCAACAGTTGACAATGCTAAAGACACAATGGGTATGCTTTATAAGACAGCACAAAACTTTAAAAACAGATGAAGAACATCAGGGGTGCTTTTGTAAGTAGGTCAATGATTTGTATTACTTAAAATTACTTGGAGTATCCAGGTTAAGAGTAAGATATGCGTGTCTAGAACTACAGCAAATAAAATATTTATCATTTCTTTAAAAATAAATAGACCAAGTTAAGCTGCAGAAAGGAATGCAATCTTTGCTTAATGCAATGGAAGTTATTATCTGTTTGTTTTAGGACTGCTTTTCCTGTTTTCATATTTATATGAAGGAATCTGGTGTCCTTGGAGTGTGTTGTTTACCATTTTTTTCATTTATATTGAATAAAATTTTTACAACCAAATACTTTAGTACACCTCTATGTTTGGAAGCACTTTGCTTTGCATCAAGATTTATCCTGATATTTACTCCTTCTGCAATGCTTATTTACTCCTCTGCAATGCTTAATTACAAATGTAGGATTCACCTCAATCTTAAACACATTACATAAAAGTAACTCCTATTGCTTTAGGCGAAAATTACTTTTATATAGTGGATGAATCACAAGGCAGTTAAGTACATTTACATCTCTTTCACTAATATCTTACTTGCTTTACTTATAGGATTGTATCAAGCATCCCATTAGAGTTGCCATATTTGTATGCTAGGCTTCAGCATAGAACTGTTCACATATATTTAAACACAGGGGAAGGTCTGCATACACATTTCTTTCTAGGATAGCTAGTCTTACACACTACATATTGTGATAGTGCATAATAAAACAGCCAGTGCAATGCGGATTTCAGTGTCAGACTAGGATCTTGTATACCCAGGTTCAAATCCCTATCCTGCCATGGAAGCTTGCTGGCTGATCTTGGACCAGTCACACATTCTCAGCCTAACCAACCTCACAGGGCTGTTGTGAGGATACAATGGAAGAAAGGAGAATTATGTAAGCCGCTTTGGGCCTCCAATGGGGAGAAAAGTAAGGTATAAATGAAGTAAATAAATATAAAGTAAATAAATAGTTTCTTTCAATGGTGCAAATGCACTAATACAATTCTGATTTTATCAGAATATGTCTTGCAAAACTGGGACATTATTACAAAACAAGAGATCCTAATAATATCTAGTATTACAAAGAATCACTGGCTTGTGCAATACATCTTGATAGAGAAAAGTCTTTAAAAATCTAGAACGCATAACCTAAGTCCCTTCTGCACTCCAGACTTAATCCTCATTGTTCAAGAATTCAAACTGAAACCAATGCAATTGGCAATTGGCTTGGCCGCGTTCCTTCCACAGCTCTTCCTTGTAATGGTGGTGTGGTGCTGCTTTATTCATTCTGTTCCATACTCAAATAAATTGGAACTGAAGAGCGCTGGTGCTGCTGTCACCAATAGTGTCATTGATGGCATCTCAGTCCTGACCCTTTACATTTTTTTCTTTTTGCACATGCTAAATTGATGCATCGCTGGAAGACTGAAAGGGGCGCTAATCCTGGAATTGCTCCCTCTCAGCCTCCTCTTTGCTTGACTGGTTTGGGTTCTGTTCTTCCCCTATACAATATTCCAGTCCCTTGAAACATGGGAAAATGAAAGCAACTAAAGCAATGAAAGCTATGGGGAATCCTGCACCTCTGGCACACTTGCAAACCATTGATACATTGATCCAACGCTGGACTTAGGGGAAAAAAAGAAAAAAGGAGGGGGAAGAGGGAAAAGGAGAGGTCTGGAAAGGAAGGAAGAGGGAGTGGCTGGATAGATAAGAGTGGCCAATCACAAAGAAGTAGGCTGGCAGGGGACAGAAGAGGGGCAGAAGAGTGCTGAACATTAAAAGCCAGCATAAACATTATGTATGGGGGAAAGTGACAATTGTAAAACTTTTTTTTTTTAAGTTGGGGACAAAATGTCCCCAGAAAACCCAGGGAAAAGTCACAAAACCCCCAGATCCACTACTAACGGCCCAAAATAGGGTGTAGAGGGTTGCAAATAAACTGATGCAGCTTGGGGAATGAACCAGCAAAGTTAACTGGTGCAAAAAGGGTCCTAAAATGGAAAATGTTCAGCCTCAGAGATGGTCTCCAAAGTCTAGAGACATCAAGCACTCAGTCCTACCCAAGTCTTAGATTTGGATCATTCAAATTTTGGTTGAGTGTCTAGTACTGAAAATATCTAGGTAGGAGTTGCTTAACATGTATGTACTGATAACGTAAGCTGCCTCCAAACTTTTTTCCAAACCAAAAGGCAGAAGGAATTGAATGAATTACATAACTCCAATTACAGAATTTGGGTTTGAGTCTTTTTGCCTTTTCATTCAATGTGCTGTGTAAAGAATACAAAGGGGAGGGAGGGAAGGCATTTTTTCCTATCCATAATTCATCATTGAACAGTTGTTTCATAATAAGTCCTAATAACAAGAAAACTGGCAGATGCTAAACATTAGTTTGAATTTCACTGCACTGATTACTATGTCACTTAAAAGATTAACACTGTACAGAACTAGTCCCCCCCCGTTATATTTACATGCATGTTTATTTTTTATTCGTGATCAACCTGATATTTCACCAGAGCCAACAGAAAATTATACGTTCCAATGATAGTTGTCTCTTAGTTAAATATTATGACACTGATTCACAACAGGTGAAGCGAATTAAGTGGCAGAGCCAGCAGAACAATCCAACAGTAAATTAAAGGAGAGCTTACTAAAAATGAACACTTCTGTGCAGTGGGATAAAATGACACATCTCTGTAAACAAATATTTTCCAGGAATATGTTATTCAACAACTTCATTCAGGAAAGCACTCTTCTCTTAAAAAAAGAAAAAGAAATCATCCATGCTGTGTAGAAATTAATAACTAAGTATTTAAAGAGCAAAATGCCAGTGCTTAATTCTGCCTTTGCCTACACCAGTGACCAAATGATGAATCCTCGAACCTCAGTGGCAACTTCCTTTATGCTCCTAATTTTATTAGAAATGCAGAGGAAATAATGTGAAGACGGCAGGATTTGAGCCCAGTAGTACTTTAGAGACCAACAATAAGCTTTCAAGAGTCAAAGCTGCCTTCTTCAGATACCAAAGAACTCTTGAAAGCTTATATCCTGAAAGGTTGGTAAGGTACCACTGGACTCAAATCCTTCTGTTCTACCACAGACCAACATGGCTCTCTCTCTCTCTCTGAAACTCCTGTGAAGACAGGTGACTATAAAATAATACAGACTGGTCAATGTCACAATTAATTACACAATTAACCTCCTTTAAAATGAGCCACCCTCCACCCTAATTACAGTAAAATCTTGGCTACTTCCTAGTAAAGCCTTTCTGCACATGTTTAGAAACACGTTTCTTTCCCTGGCGCATCCTATTGCGGAGCCTTTCCATTTCAGAACCGAATCCACATTACTTCATGCTCCAGATGAGGAACATCTTCTTTAAAAGATACCTTAACATTTAATTACAGTTTCGCCGTTTGGTCAAGGGCTTCCGTCTGAACCCAAGAACCTACGTAGTAGACGTACTATGCCTGCCTTGCCAAAGAGTCATAGATCGAGAGTGCCTGTGAGCCTGCGGCAGAGCGCCTTCCTCGCACAACCGGCGCCCACACAAAGCCAGCACTCCGCTGCAGTCTGGAGCCCTAAACGCGGTCCTTTCCCCGGTGAGAGATTAGCCCCCGAATGTCTTCTGGAAGGGGCGCCCTTTCTTTTGAACTATGTCCACCGACGAGTTCTTCAGATCGCCTTCCACGCTCAAGGGCGTCGCCGAGGGGCCGTGCCTGCGCAGGGCGCGTTCGCAGCCTGGCAACTGTCCCTTCGGAAGAGCAGCTGCAGAGTCCTTCCTTCTTCGTCCCGCACGGGCGGCGGCGGCGGAGACGCGAGCGAAAATGGCGTGCGCTAGGACGTAACCGCGGCTTGCACTCGCTTCGGCTCTCTCGAGCAACCACGGCCTGCTTTCCCCACACTGAGGCGCTAAAGGGGCTGAGGTGGGCCAATGGGCGGCACCACTTGAGGCTACAGGAGGCGCACCACGTGGTGGAAGGCTCCTCTGCGTTCAAAAGTTTCACCGTAACATAACGAGAAGAGGTCGACGCTGTCTGCTCACTCCTGTACTGAGGGTTCCCCCCCTCCCCCAATTGTGAAGCATTCAAAACCTCCTGCAGCGTGCAGTGGTACAGTCCACGCCGACGCTTCATTTCTAAGGTCTGAGTTTTCACACCACCCTTCGCGCTCTTCCCCGCTCGGAGCTTGCAAGCAGGAGCGGGTTGTAGCGCTCACCTCCTCCGCCCCGAAAACTCCAAGGGCCCCCCGCCCGCCCAATGGAGCTGTGTGGCACGGGGAAGGGATGGCTTCGCTTCCTCCTCGAAGCGGGCAGCGCTGCAAATGTGTCGTCCCCTCCACGTTCTCAGCCTGCCTCAACATTGGGGGTGGGGGGATATCCCTGATGCCAGGAAAGGTATCCCGTCCTCGCTGTAATCCAAAGCGGATAAAGGACAGGACAAGGCTGATTCTAGCAGCGCTTTAGGGTTTGGGGTTTTTTTTTGAGAAATGCCACAGCTCGACCCGCCTTTTTTCCCTCATCCCGGATTTGCCGGCAACGAACTGCTTCACACGATCGTCTTGAGTGAAACGTCTCTGCCTTCTGGGTGCCTACGCGGACGGAGAAAGACGGTGCAACTGCTGCCCTCATGCCCTATATTGACCCGAAGGTGTGAGCTCAGCTAGGCACCCGGTATTCTGACAACACGCGGGCGTAGAGCGCGCGAACGGCTGCTGTGCGGCTTCCCCAAGGGTTTTAACAAAAACCCCATTTTGAGGAATGGCAGACGAACGTGTGAATGCGAGAGTGCTTTTTTTTAGGTATGAAAATCCCGCCATTCGCAGGTGTGAACTCCATTGATGGGCCATCCCACGCGGACTCTGAGGCTCTCGAGTACCGAGGGAAGCTACTCCCTCGTGCAACGTGTCCTCAGAATCGATGAGGATTTGCGGCGCGCTCTGGGGCAAGGGAGCAGCTTTCTTTCCTCAGGGCCGGGATTCGCCAGCGGTCAAATCTTGAGGCATTAATCAAGCACGCGGCGCTCCCGACCCCCTCCCAGAAAGCGGCCGCAGCCCCCAGTTCCCGCGCGCTGAGGCGGAGGCGAGCGAGGGCTCGAGGAGCTGGCGCGCGTCTGGCGAGCCCCGCGAGGCCTGCCGCGGGTCTTCGGAGGAGCCCGAGGCACGCGCACCAGGCAGGGAGGGAAGGAGGAGGGTGGGCGCCTCCTTCCCGCCCACCGGCCTGTCATCATCGGCCCCGGCCCGCCCCCTCCTCAAAGCCGTCGGTTCTTCTGCCTCTTCGGATGCTGCCTGTGAGGAGGAGTCAGCCTCAAGCTCCAGCGGCGCCGGTGGCAGCCGCAGCTGCTGGTACCGCTCCTGGTAACGGCGGGCAGGCTTGGAGACGGAGCCCTGAGGGCGAGCCAGCCAGCCAGCCAACGACGGGCGCGCCTCGGTTCCTTTCCCGCGGGAGCAATTGCTGCTCTCGCCCTCCATTGTCCGCACCAGCTTCCAACAGGTTCGGGCTGAGGAGCTGCCGGCTTCTCCCCGCGTTGCCTTTTCTCTTGGCGCCATTCCGGCCGCTTTTCTGGAACAGCTCGTTCGCTTCAGGCTGCTGCTTGCCGAGCCCTTCGGGAGGATGCTGCGGTCTTTGGCGGGTCCCACTCGTCCGGTCGCCTGCTGGAGCTCAGTTTTCTGTTGAAGCGAGGAGGACCCGCCGGGCGCCTTCCGAGATCGACCCCCCCCCCACACACAACCCTTTTTTGAATCGCCGTTTATATTCCAAAAGAGGATTATGGACTGATCGCCCGTCTCTTCCTGCGCTATGGAGCCCCGGGTCTGCTTAAGCGCCTTGTGCTTGCTCTTCTGTCTGGCTTCAGGTAAGTGAGTGGTCGCCAAGAAAGACGAAAAAAATTGCAAACCGAAAATCTCGAAAGAAAAGCCTCTACGACCGTTCCTTATTTCTAAGGGCAGCTCTGGGGAAAGAGAGCCGGCGCCTCTCTCCTGAAGAGCATTTTCCAGGTGGAAAATCGAGTGAGGGGAGGGGGAAAACAAGAACAGCCGAACTTTACGAATGGATTGTGCCAAAGTAGGTCATGGAAATAGGACTGGCTGGTGCAGCTGATCGGAAGAGCAACCTGCGCCGTTCCCTTGAAGAATGGGGAGGGGGGAAATTTGGTGGGTGGAAAAGGAGAAAGTACAGGTTGGCGTCCTGAGGAGTAATTCCTCTGTTCTGCTCAAGTTCTAGGCTTTGGCGTGGACCCTTCCTTGCAGATCGATGTGCTGACCGAGTTGCAGCTGGAGCTCTCAGTGGCTGGAGTGCTGCAAGTGCAAGGATCGCACAACGGGAGCAAAGCTTTCTTCTTCCAAGGTACAGGACGCCTCTCCTTGCTTGCTCACTGGGGAGGGTCAGCCGAGTCCACCTGAATAATTCGTGAACTAGCTGGCAAATGCGTTTGGCTGAACTTTTTGCATGGACGTGCTGGCAGACGCTATTCCTCTGGGCTCATGATGCGAGATGGTTCATTTGCTCAGCAAGCCTTCTCCCAGCTCTCTTAGGCCTCCGGGTCCTTCTTTCTTCCTCCCCCTTTGCCTTTCTAGCCATTCTTTTGATTGATAGGCCCTTAATTAATGGTCAGCAGGAAAGCTGATGGCAGATGGCTTATTTTGCCAGGCGTGGGGAGTCCTGAATAATCAACAGACTCGTTGAACTGGCTAAAATTGGTTTTTATTTTTGGGTGATTGTACCAGGTTAAACTGTGAAACTAAGAGCCCATAATAGTAGGAAAGGTGGTTAAACTGAGACATTACAAAAAATGTCTTCTGGAATTATATAGAAATTGTTGTCAAAAGATTTATGTGTGCTTTATCCTTATTAGAAGCTCATTTTTTAAAAAAAGAAAGTGGCATTGATGTACGGACAAACTTAATCTGTTAATTAAGAGAGATGTTTCATATTAATTTTGTGTATAAGTACTTCTAGTCTTGCTTAGTAAGAAGAAAAGTAATACAAGCTTTAGAAAAAGATCATTTTTATAAAGAAAATATCTTTCACTGAGTGGTTTCATTCATACAAGTAGTTATTTTTAAAATGAGATTTTAAACCACATTTTAGAGCTGAATTTTTTAAAAAAAACCATTGTTCATGTATTTGAAATGTCTTGCAGGTATCTATATTGAGTGCCCATCGACATTTTAAAGTCGAAAACTATTGCTTTATGTATGCATGTTAAATGTCATAGATGGGGAAGAGAGTTCACATGGTGGCTTGAGCACTATTCTGTTCTGCATTTATAAAATACAAAGGATTGTTTTGTGGCCTTGCTTGTTTCATTAAGAATTTAAGTTATCTTTGGATTGATATTTTTTTTGCTTTAGATGGTGAAAGTGGCCTTTTAAAATCAACTGTAATGTAAAGTAAAATCTAAGAAAAGATGTTGGTTTTTTAACTTCTGAATCAGAAGAATGTATCAAACACTGCCTATACTTAGTTACTGGAGAGTTGAGTTAAAGGTGTTATTCTCTGGTAGGACCAGAGTGTGTCGCTGTGACCATTCATTCTCTCTCTCTCTCTCTCTGTCTCTGTCTCTCTCTCTCTCTCTCTGAGGATACACTTTTAACTCGGGAAATTGACACATGCTGTTTTTAAACAGAAAAGGCCTTGTTACTACCACTGGATGTAAACATCTAAATGAATGGGCATCTTATTGAATGGAAATCTAAAACTGATGTGATTATAAATGTGAAAGAATTTCAGTTTCGGGGATGGTAATATGAACAATTCAGAATTTTGGAAATTGGATTTCAGCAGTTGTGTGCGTGTGTTTAAAGTATGACAATCTGATAAACTGAACATCCTGGAGATTTTATTTTGCATCCTACTTTTCAAAGAGGAGAGGGAAACACACATTTTTTTCCTTTATTTTTATTCCAATAATTCTGTAATGTAGGTAAGACTGAGAGCATGTGACCCTAAGGTCACCCAGTGTGCCTTTATGGCACTCTAACTGCTACACCATATTGATTTGTATCCAGCAAGAGTGATTCCTGTTTTCTCCACTGTGGAGAAGGTAATGCTTGATACAGAGGCAGAGCAATGGCCAGAAGAGTAAACAAGCATTGAAAATTGCCTACTATTGGGGGATCTTGCCCCATTTTGTCCCATAGAAAAAGGGACAGGTCTAGTATAAAAATCTGGAGTAGGAGCAATGTTGTAAAGGGTTTTTTTTGCATTCAAATTTGTTATGAGACATTATTGAAAGAAGTGACACCTTGGAAAAATTAAATACAAACAGAAATGGTGCTCTATCTGGCAAATTACAACCCAGTAATATTGATGCCATCTACTGTACATCTTCCTTAGCCCTTCAGTCCTTATATCCTTGAAGGTACGATTAAAGACTGAATCGAAGAGCTTCCTTTACACACTCCTGCATCTTTCATACCCAAATGTAGGAGAGACTACCCTAGGATTTGATTCTACAGAATACCTCGAATATTGGAAACATATGGGCAGAACCATTTTTGTGGGCATTTGCTACCTGAATGGCTCCCCATTGGAAGGAGGAAGAGGAGGATAACTGCACTTATATACTACTCTTCTAGACAGATTAGTGCCTCACCCAGAGCAGTGAACAAGTTAGTGTTATTATTATCCCCACAATATAGCTGGGGCTGTGAGGAGTGGCTTACCCAAGGCCACCTACTGAGCTCATGGCAGTAGTGGGATGGACTGGGGGAAAAAATTGACTGCAACAGTCACACCAATCATCTTCAGTATAGGATTGCACATGAGTAAGCAATTGCTATTTTGCTACTGCGTGAGGAGGAAGAAGAGAGAAGATGGGCATAAGGTGTAACTAAGATAATATGTAGTTGAGAGTAGGTATCCACAGAGAAGTTACATAAACATCTACTTCAATACTGTCCTGTGAGTGTTTGTAAAAAACATGGTTTCAGGTTCTTTGAGAAACAGTATTAAGGAATCCAAAAACATTAGTAAGACTAATTTGGAGCACATGACCTGTAGTCCTAATGAACCTATCATGATCCTTACAGTCTGGGTCTCAGGCGGAGGCCTTTCATGTCACCTTCTACCTGATCATTTTTACTGGAGATGTCTGAGATTGAATATGAGGCCTTCTGCATGCAAAGTAGATGTTCTACCACCGAGCTACATCCCCAAATATCTAAGATATTTAAATTTTGTATTATGAATGTTACAAAAGCACAGAAAATAATCCTTGAATCTGGTATGTACTTTTAAAACTTTTCTTGGTGTCAAACTACAGGAAACACATCAGCAAAACAGTGGCATAAGAAACCTAGAAAAGTGGTTTAGAACATTTACAGTGCAATCCTAAGCAGAGTTACTCCCATCTAAGCCCATTGATTTGAATGGACTTAAACCGTAGTAATCAGTTTAGAATTGCATTGTTAATCTGTTTATAAAAGATATTTAATTGGAGTGATTTATCAAGAGCAGAGGGCCTCTCTGACTTGGTGAATTTTGCAGTGTTACATTCCACTGTTTTTTATTAAACTAAACAAAATAGTAAAGCAAATAAAACTGAAGTTTAAGTAATAAGCAATGTGAATATCCATTTTGGGTGGGTATCTGTTGTGTAATGTTGAGAGATGGTAAAAAGTCAGAAGGTTCAAATATAGATCAGTAATTGCAAAAATCTGTAGTTAATTTCTAGAATGACTTTAATTATACTTGACAGATTGAGGGGAATGAGCTGTATTTCTGATACAGTGGTGATGAATGTTGAAGAAAAGAGACACCTTGGGCATTGGATGCTAGAATATGGGAATTATTCTAAAAACAGGGATTTTGTTGTTGTTGTTTACAGTTGTTTAGCATTTATGTATATAAACTATTCTTAATTATTTCAGAAAGAAAAAAAATTAAAGCCCAGTCAGACTCAAAGTATATGGTAGGCTGTGATAAAGTACAAAGATGGTACAGAACACCAAAGATCATATTTAAGCTGTCAGTATGATGCATGATGGAACTTGAGAGCTATCGACTTTCCAAATGGTTCTTCCTGGCACAAACTGCTGCCAGAAAATAAAACTTAAATAGGCCAATTTGTACAGCACTAAATCTACAGTATGTAGCTGTTTTAGGCATGTTACCATTACTGTGGTAAAGTTTGCATACTGATTTGTCCCTTCATTTTTTAAAAAACAACTTGTGTTCATAAATCTGTTTTCCTGCTATGCTAGATAAATGGCCATAAAAGGTACTTTGAAAGAAGCTTTAACTTGTAGAAGATAGTTGCAGAATGGGCAAAGTTGAAATACTCTTCATCCTTTATGTTAAACTCCGTTATGCTGCTACTCGTAGATACCATGCATACCAGAAGAAGATAAAAAAGTAAATATAAACACTTTAATGAGAGGAAGAAAGAAATCATCTTAAACACCTCCACATCTGTAGGAAGCAGTATTGAAAGCTATCAAATGTTCTTAGTATATTTACTAAGTATATGACAGTGTTATGCCAAGTGATTTGGCTATTCCACACAACCCCTAGAATTTTCAATTCTTTTCTAGGCGCTGATACAAATAGAAATAATTGAGAACACCTAAGATGTAAACAAATTATATTAAGTGTGCTTATCAAAGTAAAATAATGTAACACATCTCTGGAAATCCTTGGACTGGCTCTAAAGATGCCTTCCTCTGTATGGAAAGTCATACTGGATCCAGTTTGTAGTAAGTAGTTAACTGTGCAATCCTAAGCAGAGTTTACAACTTAATTCACTGATAGTACATGTGAGGGTTTTCTCTATCTTAAGATTCCTTTAATAAGTAACTTCAGTCCAATAGAACCAAATCAGTTCATTTGTTATGTTGCATCAACATTGATTCAGTCTAAATACCAAGCTATGGTTTGGTGCTACATGAATTATTCCCTATTTTTCTACATTTCTTCTTCGCCTCGCATGCTTTTAATCAGTTAATGACTTATACTTCATTACAATTACAATACATAGTTTGCAATTGCCAACAAGCTAAGATTTGTAGTTTGCAGTCTTCATTATGAAGAGCACAAACCATAGTTTGGTAGCTAAGGTGTAATGCCATACTATGGTTGTTATTAAAATGGAAGCCATTGATTCGAATTGCAAGAGCCTTGCATGCCAAGGGTCCATTCATATAGCACCAAACTTTGCAATTTGTAATTACATCTGCTGTTGGTTGGTTCTATGTGCCATTTAAAATCTTTATGAGCCATGCTTGATGGTTATCACTATTTTTATAGACGTTATCATGGACATCAGAAGGAGTTACAGACAAGGCAAAGCTGTCAGTGAGGTCATCTAGGCCCTTAGTGATTTTAATATCATTATCATAAACATTGGACTTTGTATAATTGGCAGTCAATGACTGGAATGTGGCCTACAAGCATCCTTAAAACCTTAATATGCAGTCTATTTTTAGATATGTACATTTTTCAGCCTTGAGAATTAGAAACTTAAAATGAACAAAAGATGAGGCATACTTTGAAAGGAGCCTTGAATTATAACCTGCACTATTTTTCATGAATTTCTTTTCCTCTAGTGATTGTACTGTAGTTGCTTATGTTGAATAATTATCAGTAGATCCAGAGGAGTTAGCCGTGTTAGTCTGTAGTAGCAAAATAGAAAAGAGTCCAGTAGCACCTTTAAGACTCACCAACTTCACTGTAGCATAAGCTTTTGAGAATCACAGTTCTGACGAAGAGAGCTGTGATTCTCGAAAGCTTATGCTACAGTAAAGTTGGTGAGTCTTAAAGGTGCTACTGGACCCTTTTCTATAATTAGCAGTGTAATCCTAAATAGAATTACTCCAGCCTAAACCCATAGAAATTTTAGGATTAGGATTACACCGTATGTTTTAGCAAAGTATGACGAAGTGGGTCTTGTGTCATGTCTTTATTCTGGCTGGAGCGGGTAGAGTGCATAAGTGACAACTAACGCCCAGACTGCACTATATTGGCTGCAAGCATAACAGTATGTTAGGAAGATACTCTTGGCTAGACCAGTTTCCTATATTTAAGAAAAAAGGCCACTGTTGCTGAAGCGCATTGTTTGCCTGTTATGAAGATGACACTACTGCCAATTTAATATAATGTGCAGAATAAATTGCTAACTAGGTAGTTAAGCTTCAGTAGGGAGAAAAAGTCATATAGAAACACAAGATGAGGAGAAGTGCAAGATCTCTTACGTGTTCAGAATAAGCTTACTGTTGAAAGAGACTGGGATGTTACTTGAATTTATGAGGAAAGGGTTTCAGGGAGTCAGATAAATGGGAGGGCGTGAAGGGCACAAACATCTCTGCAGGTAACTAATCAGTCACAAACAAGGACAGATGGTAGCTCATGAAATATACTGAGTTCAAAATATAATAGGACAATGGATGCAAATGATGCAAAATTTCATCTGTTTTATATACAGTACAAATGGTCCTGATACTGTTAATGATGACTAATAGGGAATTGCAACCCCAGCCAGAATGAACAGACAGACACAGGCTTGGAACTAAAGGGCCATTTATTAACATGACCATAAACATAAACCACGGCAAGGGCTAACTAAGCGGTACAGGTCAAGCCACGGGATCACCCCTGGACCTCTGCCTTGACCTGTCTGGGCGAGCCCCACAGCCCCGGGTGCAGGCCATCCCAGGAATGGCTGCAACCTGGCCAGCCAGGCAAATGGATCCCCCCATCAAGCACCTAACGCCCCAGCCATACAGTATGAGGGAAGGCCTTGACCCTGGGGATCCCGCATTGTTGGCAGACCCTGTTCGCCACCCATGGGGAAGCGCCTCTGGATGCTCAGCGACCCGTGCCCTGTTCCCAAAATTCTTCTGCCAGAAACCTAACCAAGACAGCACCACCCAGGCCAATACCTCAAACCTCTGCCAGCAGTGCAAGGTAGGCGAAAAAAACCCCTTCCCAACAGCCGATCAGGGAAAAGGGTAAAAAAATCCTAACCTGGCTCTGAAAACAGCAGCCGGCTAATCCTGCACTATGACAGGGTGAGGTGGGTGGGCCGAGCGTGTGAAGGCGGGGAAAGCAGAGCCGCCTGTAAAAGGCTGCTGGCTCCGCCCCTGGCCAAAGCCCTGTATGCCTGGGAAGGAAGCCTGCCTCTCCCTCTGGGCGGGGCTGCAAAGGCTGGCTCCCACCTTATGCAGCTATGCTGCAGCCGGATGAGCCAAAATCTTTCAATCTAGCTTAAAATGGCTGCTTCGGCATCTGAATTTACATTTCTGCAATGACTCTTTATATTGTACTTTCCCAGCAGCAAAGTAAAAATTACTAATAATTGTGTTAAAGAGAGAAAGCGATTGAGCACACACTTGGATAGCAATGATGACTACCTCAGAGACATAAGCAAAACTTGTCAGCATCCTCTCATAGTGATGTTGCTTCTGACAATGCCCAGTCAGTGGAGTGGATCCTACCAGTCTCATTCATTTATTCATTTCTTTTATGTCATTTATAATCCGCCTTTCTCACTGAGAAAATGCCATTTGTGTCAGCAGGAAACCTGAATAAGATCTTTTAAGATCTTTTGAAGAACGAACATAAGGTAAAGTTTGAATAGAGATACTAGGAGGGCAGGACTTGAAGTGGTTATACAGGCTAATATCATCCGCACCTCTCTAGGCATTAAAATCTCCACCCACTAACGGCTGTGCAGTAGGATATATAAAAGATAACTGGCCAATATATGATTCCTGCCCTGTCCAGAGTTTTTCTGTTTGTTCTTTTGCTTGCTGTGGGGGCAGATAGAAATTAACAATTATAAAGGAGCGATTGCAAGTGGAGAGCCACAAGCGTACAACAGCATACAACATAGAGGTTAAGTCTGTGGTTTCTAACTCATTAGCAAAGCATCTGATATCCCCTCCCTACAATGCAGCCCCCTATCTGAGTAAAAATCTTTTTTGAATAATTCGGTTTTGCATCATTTGCGGAAAACCAGGTGAGCTGGGGCTCTCCTGACCTCCTCAGGCAGGCTGTTCCACAGGGTGGGGGCCACCACAGAGAAAGCCTGTGTAATGACTCTTGCAGTGTAATGACTCTTGTAGTGACTCCTGGCACATGTCAAAGCAGGATCCTCCAGGCTGTGTCTTTTTGATGAAACATTTAAACTGTTTCTCCTCCTCTAAGTCAGGTGTACTTCATGGAATATACCTGGTAAATGGCCGCAAATCATGATTAGCTGAAGTTGCTGCATGCTCTTGTGATGCAGCACTGACAATTGTTATCTCTGGCAAACAGTCGCTCAGGTCTGTCTTTCTCTGACAGCTCTTGGGGTTGGATGCTGCATCCTTAGTGCCTTGAAGAGCAATGCCAATGTTACACTTTAATTATTATAGGGAAGGAAGAATTCATATTGCAAAAGATTAACCTTAGTCTGCATATCACATGGCACACTCCTGCACATTGGAGACCAATGATCTTGGTCGCACATAGCTACTTTTGCATGGGTTCAGTGAGACATGGTGCACAAGCAATATCCTGCAGGAAAGTGTTTGAAGCCTTCTTCCAGCTATAAGGAGCTTTCTTCTAACTAAAGTGGCTCTTCTGTTGGAGGAAGAGCCACCTAAGTTGGAGGAAGGCTCTTTGCAGGTATCCATTATTAAGTGGAACGTCCTGATGACATTTGCACCACACCATTCCTCCAGCCACAAAAAAGGCACCATCTTCGTGTCTAAATGATATCCCAGTGCAATATTACAGTTCACCATTAGGTGGCAAACAGCTTGTTTCTGCAGGATCAAACTCTCTTGCAGTCCAAGCAAAAACAACAACCCTTTGGCCAGGGAAACATGGAGAACACAGAGAGATAAGAAGAAAGCAGTTAGGAAGTAATAAAGTAATGTGGGAAGGAATGCATTAAGGATAGTCTCTCTTCCCCACATACACACAGCAAGGAGAAGGCTCAAGTTCCACTGTATAAGGGAGAAAGCATTTTGCATAAGTGGTTCCTTTCATTTGCAAGCAACAGTGGAAGCCACAACAGGAAACAATAATGTTTAATTAGAAGGCAGACTGTGAAATAAAATAAGAATGGGGTTAGTACCCTAACCTGAAGCTGTTGTAATCTTGCAATTTCAAGACAAAATCTATCTTTTAGGGATGTGTGGCTGGCCCCAGCAGCATGAATCCTACCGTTCTATTCAGCAAAGTTTGAAACCTTCCACCAACTTAACCTGAGTTGGAAGAAGGCTCCCTTGGCTTCCAGAAAGTATCATACCTTTTAAAGCCCATGTAATAGTGAACTGAGTAGAGCTCCTCAGTCCCTTATTTTTTTGGAGGCTGTGAAGGAGCTGTTGGGGTTCTTGGGTGACTCAGCACTGAGGAGGATGGAGGATGGGTTGGGAGGCGGGCTGTTGACATTTTCTCTGCCTGAACTGTCCTCATGGTAGCCACCCAACTTCTCGTTATCGTTCTGGCAATGATCAACAGCTGCTCTTTCTTGCAGCCCATGTCTGGCTTCTGCTGAGGTGGAGGCAGCAGCTGTGACTGGGGAGGCGGAGTTGGCTGATGGTGGTGGCGGGGCAGAGAGGTCGGGCAGGGGATCCATGATGGGCAACACCAGGATGTTCTCGCCATCGTTGTCTCTGCTGCTGGTGTGGCTGGCTGGTTGTGGAGCAGAGTTGCGGAGACCTTTACTGTCCATCTGCTCTTCCATAGTTAACTACCAGCCCTGGAGATCACTGCCTCAGCTCTCCTCCCACATTGCAAGGTTTTAAAATGTTTTTAAAAACAACTCTGCAGTGTTTTTTTTAAAAAAGCAAACTGGAGAAAAACTGGATTAGAGATTCCTAGCTGCTGTTTTAATTTACCACTCCTCTTGAAATGACTGGCACCCACAATGCATAATAAATGATGACTTTTATCAGCCCTCAGTACAAGGGCTGATAATGATAATTAAACATAAAGGTGGGAAAGGGTGTGGTTACACATTACTGTCCAACCAATTATGATTGGACAGGCAGGGGGATTAAGAGGAGGGCAAAAGGACCTGGGCTTCCCCTGAAGAAAACATTCTGCACTTCAATAAAGCCATCATTTTACTTCACTATATAAAAAAAATTGAGTATATGTGAAAGAGGAAAACCCAGAGAAAAATGATTCTGCACCAGATGCAGACTTTCGTCATGCAGAACACCAAAAAAAATCTAGAAAATTATTTGGAGACTGAACCAAGGCATTTTGACCTTACGTGCAGAACTCGGAGGAGACATCAAAGCACTGTGGGGCCCAAACTGGCAAAAAAGCCCTGTGCGGAAAAGACCAGAGTCTGTTGAGAAACAGGGTTCAGGAGAAGTAATCCTTAAGCAGAGAAAGTGGTATAATATTCTGCTTCAGTTACCAGTCCTTCTCAGTGCCATTCGTTTAAGTCATTTTGCTATGTTGTTTTACTATGTCTGCTCAGTATTCTTCTGCTTTGTTGACTGTAGCTGTTGATTGTTACTGCAGCAGATATGTTATCCGCGGTTCATCTAATCAAGTTTAGCCAGGAGAATTGTGTGCTATTAAAAATCTTCCCACTTACCCTGGCACGTGACCAGAGCATGGGGAAAGAATTATTTATTTATTTAATTCAATTTATATTCCACCCTCCCTGCATCAGCAGGCTCAGCGCGGATTACAAAATGAAGATGGGATGATGAATATCAAATTTCCATCCTGAATAGCACTGAGATAAACAAAAGCCGGTGAATGGGATGCCCATTTTGATCAAGAGATTGTAGACATATGTAGGCTCTTGTTCATAAATTATATAAAACACACACTTTGGAGTGTGTGGAAGCATCAGATCTGATCCTATTCCACCCTATTCCTGTTCACTCTCCCTTGGTTTGTGGAAATGATTGGGGTGGAGTATAATAGAGGTCATCATCAGATTTCTACGCTCTCCCTTTCATGGTGTGTGCTTACTTGAATGTTGGATTTCATAGGAAACAATCTTATATTTTGCATATTTCATACCTACCCTATATATGTAGGGTAAGAGAGGAACAGTGGTTACTGCTTGGTGTTCATGTCTGGAGTTCTGGGATAGGGTACCTGCAGGGCTTTTTTTCAGGGGGAACGTGGGGGAACGGAGTTCCAGAACCTCTTGAAAACGGTCACATGGCTGGTGGCCCCGCCCCCTGATCTCCAGACAGAGGGGAGTTTAGATTGCCCTCCGTGCTGCTGAGCAGCGCGGAGGGCAATCTAAACTCCCCTCTGTCTGGAGATCAGGGGGTGGGGCCACCAGCCATGTGACCATTTTCTCCGAGGGCAACCCACTGAGTTCCACCACCTCTTTTCCCAGAAAAAAAGCCCTGGGTACCTGTAATATATATGTGAGTCATATTTTGAGTTCCATGCTTATCGGACATAAGCATGCACTTACCTTGGATTGGATCCAGCCAGATTTTCTGCAGGTGAGAAAGTGAGGAGAGGGCCCTTTGACTACCAAAAAAGCTATGCTGGGAATCAGTGAACCTGCATTGATGAAGAGTATATGCAATAGACTCCGAAGTAAAGAAGAATAGGTGAGTTTGAGTGAAAAATCTGAATGTATCTAATCCCTTCAAAGAATGTCTTTATAGAGGCATGAAATGGACAAAATTCATTTTTAAGTTCCTGTTATTTTGAGTCTTGGTCTAAGTTTTTTTTGAAGGGTGTTAAAGCATTAAACCCATTCCTAAATTGTGTGTGTGTTGCAGCTACATTTTTGCCTGTATTATTAACAGTATATTCCTCCTGTGCAGAGAATGTAAAAATGGTTTTTAAGCTAAGTGCTAATCCATTTTACTTACAAGCCAGATATCCTTTTTCTGGTGGAAATGCTTTCGCCATGACTCGTCACAGGAATCTTGTGGTCTCCTGCCTCTTAGACAGATAGCAAATTGAACTCATAATATATTTAAAACTCCTAGATGAAATTAAGATATTATATTTAGCTATTGTGAGAAATTCTTTAATGTGGTTGTTCATCAGTTCCCAATGGCTTGTCATGTTTCAACATCCTTCGTTAGAAATTCATCATAGCGTCTGAGTCTGTCATCATCAAACCTAAAGGGAAAGTTTGGAAGAGGGAACTGCAAGTCTCTCAGCAACCAGTGTTTGTTTGAGGCTGAAAATTCACTTTGACAGTATTCTATGTATTCTGTTCATTTTCATAATTCTAATGTCTTGTGAACATCAGGAATTGTCCCTGGGACCTGTGGTGTTCAACATTTTTATAAATGAATTGAATGAAGGAATAGAGGGAATGCTTATTAAATTTGCAGATGATACTATTACATTGGGGGTGGGAAGCAAATACAGTAGAAGACAGAGTCAGGATACAGGATGATCTTGACAGGCTGGAAAACTGGGCTAAACCCAATAAAATGAATTTCAACGGAGATAAATGTAAAGTTCTGCATTTAGTTTTACCTGTTTTACTTTAAAATTTATTGTGGTTTATATTGTTGTCTAATATCTTAGGTTCAAAACAAAGTTTTGTTTCCTTTCCTTTTCTAAAAAACTAAATATAACTTTGTAAAGGAACCATATTGGTGTGAGTTACTCAGTGTGCAAAAGGGGAAGGGTGAATATGCAAAAGAAATATTTTGCCATGTCAAACTATGTTTTCAACCTCTAGATGTTTTAATACTGCGAAGCATAATGGCCACTGACACCACAAACAAAAAAAATTACGGGACATTTTTAAACACTTGGTATATAAGTATTTGGTTTGGGGTAGAAATATGCCTCAAAGGCAATATGTGTACTTTTAAAAAAATTTTAAAGGTGGTTTGAGGAGCAGAACATACCTCACTAGCTAATGAGATAAGGCCCTGACCTGGATGACCTAGGGTAGCCTGATTTTGTCAGATTTCAGAAGCTAAGCAGGGTCGATCTTGATTAGTACTTGGATGGGAGACTACCAAGGGAAATCTAGGGTTGTTACACAGAGGCAGGCAATAGCAAACTACCTCTGAACATAGAATCATAGAGTTGGAAGAGGCCATACAAACCATCTAGTCCAACCCCTGCCCAGTGCAGGATCAGCCTAAACCATCCCTGACAAATATTCATCCAGCCTCTTCTTGAAAACTGTCGGTAAAGGGGAGCTCACCACCTCCCTAGGCAGCTGATTCCACTTTTGAACTACTCTGACCATGAAAAAGTTCTTCCTAATATCCAGCCGGTACCTTTGTGCTTGTAATTTAAGCCCATTGTTTCGGGTCCTACCCTCTGCTGCCAATTGGCCATCTCTTGTCTTGAAAACCCTATGGGTCTCCCAGTGTTGATGAGATGATTATACCTGTTCTTGTTCTGATGCCAAGGGAGACTAGCATGGGCAGCCAGCAAGGATGTACCCCTGAGTACAACTTGACGTACTTAAGAGCCCCATCTAATTCCTCTTTCATCTTGCGGGAAAAGGAAGTGTGAGGTATTTTCCTCTTCAAAACTGAGAGCAGAACCACAAGTGACAAAAGGCACAGATTGGACACTTGCCAGCTTCCCTCAAGTTTTGATGGGAAATGTAGGCAGCTTGGCGGAATGTTGGACAAGTGACAGTTGAAAAGTCCACTGGACAGCAGTCAGAGAGCGAAGCTGTGAGACCAGGATGCCTACATTTCCCATCAAAACTTGAGGGAAGCTGACAAGTGTCCAATCTGTGCCTTTTGTCACTTGTGGTTCTGCTCTGACTGTGGCCTCTGTTGGCTTTAGCATACCTTCAGTACCATGGACAGCTACCACTTCATGCATTGTGCTGCATTCAGGCTGTCTCATCATTCTCCAATATTAGTCAATCTGAACTTTCTGGTCACTTTCATAATCTCCCTTCTGTTTGCCTGTTTCAACCCATCACATTGAACCTGCTACTAAAAGCAATAGTTAAAAAACCAAGTACAATAGGTAAAAAAAACAAAGTTAATCTAAAGCCTCAATTAAAGCCTTCCTAAAAGAAGGAAGGGAAAATCAAGGCAGTTTAAAGACAAATCAGAAATGACAT
The DNA here is from genome assembly GCF_028583425.1 of Eublepharis macularius. Lineage (NCBI taxonomy): Eukaryota > Metazoa > Chordata > Lepidosauria > Squamata > Eublepharidae > Eublepharis > Eublepharis macularius. Next base: position 70,132,480 of record NC_072798.1, read on the forward strand.
TAAATCTTTCTTGGGTTGCACTTCTCCCTCCCTGGTAGACAATTGAACAAGATAGGAATGAGGCCTTTATAAGTTGCATTCCTGTTTTTTTCCTGGAGCACTTTCAGGTTCCCAGACCAAATAATGGGTCTTGAAAGACTTTGCAAAGTTACTGTAAATATTGCCTGGATAAACTGGATACCGCATTTCCTTAAATCTTTCCTGCCCAACTGTGATATACCCCCATATACTTAGCCATGTAGAGTGGAGTGACCTTCTTTTGATCTCCTGTCTCTGGAAGACAATCGCTATTCACTTTTTTCTCCATCCACATTTGGGTGGCTTAGAGGGAGAGAAAACTCCAGAAGGAACATTTTTTCCCCTTGATCGTCTTCGTCCTTCTGTGCAGCCCCACATTGGGACTGCGCAGGCGCAGGCCAGCCGCGGAAAAGATTTTTCTAGCTCTAAGAGATGTGAGGGGGACGTTCGGATCCACCGCGCATGCGCGCCGGTGTTCCCGCCAATTTTGAATGCATATATATCCGAACGTCCCCGGCATTCCCTCAGTTCCTTTTTCGCCGCCGTCGAAAAGGTTCTTATTGTCTAGCGTTCGTTTCCAGCGTCTCTTCGGAGTTTTGGATCGTTTCTTCTGCTGGTCGGTATTTTCCCCTTGTCATCTGTCGGGAGATACCGTTCATTATGTCGCAGACATCTTTGTTTAAAAAGTGTCATAAATGCGGCACTAAGATGACCCATTCGGACGGCCATGAGCTCTGCCTCATCTGCCTGGGCGAGGGGCATGTTGTCGAGCGCTGCTCCATTTGTATGTCCTTCACTCCGAAGGCAAGGAGTGATCGGAAGGCCAGGCTCCGTGCCTTCTTGTGGGATGCCAACCTTCTCCCCCCCAAGCCATCGGGCTCTTCGGGAGATAGGCCGCGCTCCGCCGCTCCGTCACCGGCGCCGTCTCGTAAGTCGCCAGAGCCGCTCCCCTCGGAACCGACGGGGCAACCCGTTCCGGAGGCCCGACCTGATTCCGGTTCCGGGGATCGTCCTTCGAGCCGGAAGGCCAAGAAGCGTTCCGCTCCCAAGCCGAAGTCCTCCTCCAAGCCTTCGGTTCCGGAGGCTGTTTCGGAGCCCCCGTCCAAGAAGGCCAAGGCGAAGTCGAGGGCCAAGGGCCGTGCATTGTCCCCAGCTCCGACTGTGCTGCCTGGTTCTCCGGCCGAACCAGTCCTGATACCCGACGATGTGGTGAGTCTCCACACCCCGTCGCCTCCTTGCACGCCTCCTCCGTCGGTTCCCGAGGAATTTATGCCGTTTCCGCCTTTCCCGGAACCGTTCCAATCTTTTGAGCGCTCCCTGCCGTCCGCCCCGGCGCCTTCAGAGGCCTCCGTTCCACTGCCGTCTACCTCGTCGGTTCCGATGCCTCTTCGCTGGCCTGCCCCGGTGCCTGCTCCTCTGCCCCCTTGCCAACCGGTCGCGGGGGTTGGGAACATGACCTCCTGGCAGGATTTTGTGGCGTGGTTCCAGCAGTCGCTGCCCTTCCTGCAACATCCGTCGGTTCCGATGGTCTCCGTTCCGGCTCAGCCAGTCGGGCTCCCAGCACCCGCTCCTCCACCTCCGGGCTTGCCTCTGCGACCGCCGGTTCCTGCAACTTATCCGTCGGCCCCGACCGCTCACCGGTCTTCGGTTCCGACGCAAACCTCGCCGGAGTTTTCGGATTCCGAGGATGATGAAGGTCTGGCGTCACCGTCGGAGTGCTCTTCAGACGCGGCCTCGGATCCTTCCCCGGATGACACCGTGGGTGGGCCCCGCTCATCGTCCCCGAATGACGATTACAGGCTATTCTCCGAACAAATGGTGCGGATGGCCGCCGCGCTGGAGATAGACGTCTCCTCCACGACCTCCAAGCCCAAGAGTAAGCTGCTGGAGGCGCTGTATTCCGGGTCCCCCGCGTCGGTGGCGTTTCCCCCTGTGGAGGATTTTGTTGATAACGCTCTCGCGCTCTGGCAGACGCCGGCGTCCCTGTCCGCGACGGCAAAGAAGGTGGAACGGTACTACCGTTTAAAGCAAGATGATTGCCCGTACCTCTTCAATCACCCGAAACCCTCGTCGATCGTGGCTGAGGAGGGTCAGGCTCGGTTCCGTTCCGGTTCCTCGTCGGCCCCGGCGGACCGAGAAGGCAGAAAGCTGGATGGCGTGGGCAGGAAACTCTACTCATCCGCGTCTCTGGGATTCCGTATTGCCAACTTCCAGGCCATAATGGGATCCTATAATCTATTCCTGTGGAAGAGGCTGTCCTCTTACCTCTCCGACCTCCCGGAGGATCGCCGCCACCTGGTTAAGGCCCTCCAAGCCGAGGCCGTGAAGCTGTCAAAACAGCAAATGACAGCTGGCAAGGACGCCGCCGACTCTGCAGCGCGAGCGATGGCAACTTCGGTGGTCTTGCGTCGGCACGCCTGGCTCCGGTCCACGGCCCTGCCTCCAGAGAAGAAGGCGAAGGTGGAGGACTTCCCGTTCGAGGGGCCCCAGCTCTTCTCGGAGAAGACGGATGAGTCCCTCTCCCTGATGAAGAAGAATCAGCAGACGGCCAAGTCCCTCGGGGTCGCCCCCTCAGCCCAGTCGTCGGGTCCGAGGTATCGTTATGGTCGGTTCCGATCCTACCAGACCCCTTACCAGCCTTACCAGCAGCGTCAAGGGCGCTTCTTCTCGGGCCAGTCCTACGGTCACCGATCCTACTCTGCCCAGCAGCGTCACCCTTCCAGGCGCTCCGGCCGGTCCAAGGGCAGGCAACAGCCCTCTTCGCCCAAGCCTTCAACCTCGGCGCAGAAGCCCTCGGTCTTCTGACTACGCCTGGACGCTCCCCCGTTGGCCTCCGAGGGTGCTTCCTCTGCTGCCCAGTTTCTGGACAGGCTTCGACCTTTTTTGCCCTGTTGGCAACGTGTTACTTCTGACGCTTGGGTCCTGTCCATTGTGGCCCATGGTTACAAGTTAATGTTTACGGATGCACCCCCCCTCTCTCTCCCTCCCCGTTGTTCTCCATGTTGTGATGTTGTGTTACACAATAATGTTATGGAGTTGGTTACCAAAGGTGCTGTCCGGGTGGTCAATGTCTCTACTTCCCCATGGGGATTTTATTCCAGATACTTCCTTGTGGATAAGAAGGGTGGAGGTTCCCGGCCTATCTTAGACCTTCGAGGCCTCAATGGTTATTTGAAGGCTGAGAAGTTTCGCATGCTGACCCTGGCGCGAGTCATGGAACTCCTGGAAGTGGGCGTCTGGCTGGCCATTCTAGACCTGAAGGATGCCTACTTCCACATTTCTATATTTGAGGGCCACAGGAAATACCTGCGGTTTGTGTATGGGGATTCTGTGTATGAATATACAGTGTTGCCCTTCGGGCTAGCCTCTGCACCCAGAGTGTTCACAAAGTGCATGGCCACCGTAGTGGCATACCTGCGGTCCCAGGGTTGCTTTATCTACCCGTACCTGGATGACTGGCTCCTGGTGGGACCCTCACCTGACTCTCTCCAGGCCCATATTGCCCTCACTTTGTCCGTGCTGGCTAGGCTGGGCTTGGTGGTTAATGGGGATAAGTCTATCCTGACCCCAGGCATGGCCATTAGGTTTATTGGGGTCCATTTCAATTCCCTGCTGGGTAGAGCCTACCTGCCCCCAGACCGGTTGGCCAGGCTTTCCGCTTTGGCCCGGCATTTTATGCATTGCCGGTATCAGACTGCCCTTTTGGTTCAGACTCTGTTGGGCCTTATGGCCTCCACCACAGGGGTGGTTTTCTTTGCGCGCCTGCGTATGAGGCCTCTGCAAAACTGGTTTGTCCGGAGGTACAACCCCCTCACCATGGGTCAGCACCAGAGGTTTTCCATCCCCAGGGTGGTGCTGCGCTCTCTGGCCTGGTGGACTGTCCCTGGGAACCTGTCTGAAGGTTGTCCTTTCGGCCCCTTCCTACCTGAGGTCACGGTTTATACCGATGCCTCCAACTTGGGATGGGGGGGGGCGCTGTGGACAGCTTTCGGCTCAGGGCATCTGGTCCCCATCTGAGGCATCCATGCATATCAACCTTCTTGAGCTTAGGGCGATCCGTTACTCCCTCGCTTCTTTTGCAGATGCCATTCGGAACAGGAGGGTTCAGGTCCTGTCGGACAATACCACGGCCTGCTACTACCTCAACAAGCAGGGAGGGACGGTCTCGCTCAAGCTCTGCAAGGAGGCAACGACTCTATGGAATTGGGCCATGGTCAACAACGTCCTTCCCAGAGCCGTGCACATTGCCGGGGATCTCAACACCTCGGCGGATGCGCTGAGCAGGGTGTTTTTGCCTCAGCACGAGTGGTCCCTAAACAGGGTTTACCTCGACCAGGTTTTCCGCACATGGGGCACGCCGTTGGTCGACCTCTTCGCCACTGCCCGCAACAAACAGGCCCCGCTGTTCTGCTCCCGGGCCGGCATTGGCCGCCACTCCCTAGGGGATGCCTTCCAAATACCTTGGTCCCCAGGGCTCTTTTATGCCTTCCCGCCCTTCCCGCTCCTGTACAAGGTTCTTTCCAGGGTCAGGGCCTTCCGAACCCACTGTATCCTCGTTGCCCCTCGGTGGCCTCGCCAGGATTGGTTCCCCCTTTTACTTTCCCTGTCCCAGGGGCGATGCCTCTCCCTGCCTCACGCCCCGGACCTCTTAACCAGGGACGGGGTGTGGCATCACGATGTGGCTGTACTGAATCTGACTGCCTGGCTTCTGGGCACCCGGGAGTGAGCCTCTCTTCTGGAGTGCTTGGGGTGATCTTGAATGCCCGGAAACCGTCCACCAGGTTGTCCTATCAGAGGAAGTGGTCACGTTTTTCCCGGTGGTTGGCCCTGAAGGGGGTTTCTCCCTTTAGTTGCCCGCTTCCTGTCATCCTGGACTACCTCCTGGAACTCTGCTCCCAGGGCCTTGCGTTTTCCAGTGTTAAGGTCCACATGGCTGCAATCTCTGCCTTCCATGAGCAGATTGATGGGAAGACAGTTTTTACTCACTGGCTTTCCAAGCAGTTCCTGAAGGGCCTGTTCAAGACCTTCCCTCCTAGGGCCCATCCCATTCCGCAATGGAGTCTCTCCCTGGTTCTCTCCCGGCTGATGCTCCAGCCCTTTGAGCCTCTATCTTCTTGTCCCCTACCTTTGCTCACTCAGAAGGTGGCTTTCCTGGTAGCAATCACGTCCTCTAGGCGTGTTGGGGAGCTGTCTGCCCTGCGGTGTGACCCTCCCTTCCTGCAGTTTTTCCCTGGTACTGTCATGCTCCACACTAGCATGGAGTTTCTGCCCAAGGTAGTCTCAAGGTTTCACCTACAGCAAAAGGTGTTCCTCCCTTCCTTTTTTCCAACACCTTCATCCCCAGGGGAACGAGCACTACACACATTGGATGTAAAGCGTGCTTTATTGTTTTATTTGCACCGCACCAAATGTTTCAGGAAGTCTCCTGCCCTGTTTGTGTGTTACTCTGGCCCTCGCAAGGGCTCACCTGCTTCTGCCCAGTCCATCTCTCGCTGGATTGTGTCTACGATTAAACTTTGCTATCAGCATGCTGGAGTCCAGTGTCCCTTGTTGGTTACCGCTCATTCCACTCGAGCGCAAGCTGCTTCTGCTGCCTTCCTACGAGGAGTGCCGCTCCGGGACGTCTGCCAAGCTGCGACATGGTCCACTGCAGACACTTTCATCAAGCACTATTCTGTGGATGTGCATGCACGACGTGACTCGGCTGTGGGCACAGCTGTCCTGCAGTCCTTGTTCAAGTAGACACTCACACCCGCCCCCATTGGTGAGATGCTAGTTACTCTCCCAATGTGGGGCTGCACAGAAGGACGAAGACGATAAACAGGGTTTCTCACCTGTAACTGTTGATCGTCGAGTCTCTTCTGTGCAGACACACATTCCCTCCCGCCTGCCCCGCTGTGAGTGCTTGGTTTCTTCCATTGTTTCTCCGGCGGCTCAGGTGAACTGAGGGAATGCCGGGGACGTTCGGATATATATGCATTCAAAATTGGCGGGAACACCGGCGCGCATGCGCGGTGGATCCGAACGTCCCCCTCACATCTCTTAGAGCTAGAAAAATCTTTTCCGCGGCTGGCCTGCGCCTGCGCAGTCCCAATGTGTGTCTGCACAGAAGAGACTCGACGATCAACAGTTACAGGTGAGAAACCCTGTTTTTTTTCCCACTGGAAAATGTTATATAGTTTCTGGTGAAAATGCAAATTTAAATGGTTTGCACTCTCAAGGATATTTTTCTTCCATTAGGGCTCATGCGAAGGTGCTTTCTCTGGAGGGGCATATATAAAAGAACACGTTTTGGTAGTGTGAATGTGTGTATGCAGGTCTGATTGTAAAAGAGAGAGGTAATGGGTTTATTCTATAAGCCAAGATAAAGTTCAGTGTATCTAAATGTTGCTGTTTGCAGAGTATGTCAGAATGCAGATCATGAAAGTCCAAGACTGGTCAGTAGAACCTTAAAATTAAGGTTTAAACCGCTAGTTTAAAACAAGCAAATAGGAATAACAAAGATATAATTTGGTGCTAAAAGTTCATATAGTAGACTGAGGCTAGTAATATTATGCACATGATAAATTTGCTACAACTGGGAAGCTGTAGTTGAATCTAATGGAATGATTATATAATTGAAAGGCAGGGAACTGCTGCTTTTCCTTGAGGACACAGTAGATAATATCACCAGAATTTCAACGTGAAAAATAATAGGTAGGTGCATATGTAAATAAACATTTCTACATTCCAGTGTAGAACTAACTTGTGCTTATGGCATAGAATTTTCATTTGATTGAAACAGATTGTTTCTATTCAGTCCTAATGACAACAACAGGTGTCTGAGCTGCTTCTAATATGGATGGAATAGGTAGTTGCTGTGACCCTTAGACTATATAAAAAGAAATACATACTTAAAACCCAAATTTAGATATAGTAATAAGAGTATAAAACAGTTACATGACAATCTAAATACCATAAAATTTCCTTAGCCTGTACTGTACTGTACTGCCATACAGAAGCTGGCTACTTGGTAAGTAATCTTGGCATCTCTGTCAGAGGCTGATTCCGCACACATTGGATAATGCACTTTCAATACACTTTATCAATTGTTTGAGGTGGATTTTTTGTTCTGCACACAAAAAAATCTGTTCCAAATGACCTATAAAGAGGATTGGAAGTGCATTATCCAACATGTGCAGAATCACCTAGAAAGAAGAAACTCAGGTCTAGCTTTTTCTGAGAGGCTCGGGCTTTTTCTGAACAATGGGGTAATGATCTCACTGAATGTTGCCTTATAGTATGGACATGTAAAAAGGTATGTTCCATGGTCTCTGTCTCTTTTAACTGACAGGTACCGAACCTTATGGTGAAAGGAATGTTCTTGTATTTGCCTTCAAGTACAGCAGAAGGGAGGGCAGAGCACCTCGCCAGAGAGAAGACTCTTCTAAACCCTTTTACTTCAAGAGTTGTTAAATAATTTGCCGGTTCTGCAAAGTATTTGATGTGAACCCAGGGCTTTTTTTCAGCTGGAACGCAGTGGAACGGAGTTCCAGCACCTCTTGGAAATGGTCACATGACCGGTGGCCCCGCCCCCCTGATCTCCAGACAGAGGGCAGTTGAGATTGCCCTCTGCACCACTTAGCGGCGTGGAGGGCAATCTAAACTCCTCTCTGTCTGGAGATCAGGGGGCGGGACCACCAGCCATGTGAACATGTTCGCCAAGGGTGATTTAAACTTTAAAAAACCACCCCCTTGTTCCAGCTGACCCAACGCGACATCATTGTGCGGTCCTAAGTTCCACCACCTCTTTTCCCAGAAAAAAAGCCCTGTGTTTACCCAAACCTTGGTGTTTTGTAAGCTGGAACAGTCAGTTTGGCATTCTGTATCTTCAGTTCTTTGCTTAACTAGTTTTTTTGTATGTTTCATTCCATAAGGAGCATTTGAGGGGAGAGACCGATTCTCAACAGGTGACTTTGAACAGACTTTAACCAGTTAGATTGAAAGTTGTCCCAAAATATCAGGGAGAATAGATCTTGCGGGTTAAGATGTCCCTTTAACCACATATATATGGCTAAAATATAGACCAAGGCTTCGACTTTCAAATACCCTATCTCCAATCTCACTCTTGTATTTGACTCACCTAAGAACCTATAAAGTGGTTCTTAGGAACTTAGATTGGACTTTTTCTAGTGGAACAAAGCACGAGCTGGGCGGCCCCATAAAGGAACCATATAACAGTTGGGCTAGAGTCTTGGCCTTAAATAGTTTAAGAGCTGCAGGGACAAGCCAACCCCTTTGAGATCAATGAAATTTTACAGTACTATTTGCTGATCTTTCTCCTTGGTCAGCAGCATAGTTACTATGCTGGAGCCTAGAGCCCAAGGCCTGCAGAGTTACCCCCAGATATTTAAAGTTATTAGTTTGTTCAGTGTGATGGCCATTAATTGACCAAGGCCGGGTCTTTGGTCTGTGCCCAAAAGCAACTATCTTGGTTCTCTGATAGTTGATTGTTAGACACTCATTTTCACAATATGAGGAGAGCTTCCCCAGGGCTCTCCTCAGCCTGACAGGAGTTCTAGAAAGTAAAACTGTGTCATCAGCATATAATAGGACTGCTATTGTCCTATTAGCAAGTTTGGGAGGATGGCGTGCTGGTGAATTAAGCCAACTAACTAGATTGTTTATATAAAAGATAAATAATGCCGATGCTAACCTTGCCTAAAGCCTCTAAGGGTTTAGATGGGTTTGGTGAGATGTCCCTTTCTACTACATCTGACCCTCAAAAAGGTTTGATCATATAAAGCTCGAATGAGGCCTAGAAGTCTTCTATTGATGGAGGGGTCAGGTAGTTTGTCCTAGAGTTGTGTTCTGGATACAGACTCAAATGCAGATTAGAAATCAACAAAAGCTGCATAAAGTGAAGTTGTTGAATGATCAGACATTGTCTAATGTGGATCTCCCTGACCTAAACCCTGCTTTATTCTGCCACTAAACTGTCCTCTTGCTCAAGCCAAGTGTTATAATTTTGTTCTTGTAAGGTAGAACTGGCAGAGGTTGAATGATTTTGCAGTTGGTTTCTTCATAAAGTAAGTAGATTTTGTATTATTAGGTTGTAAATACCTGTTGTTCTACTAGACCAGTGGCCTACGACTCTGACATGTAGAAATGCACATGAGAGAGTGGCTGTAGATAACGGCCTTGATTCCAAGATATTAAGTTTTCCAGCTATTGTTAGCATGGAGTATTAAGCAATTTCTGGCACTACATCCATTTCATCATTACAGTACTTTTACTAAATATATGTTGCCTAATAATGTCTGCCTTTCAATTTTCTGTGTTTTTGTCACTGTCTGCTTTTCAAGCTACACTTGGAACCTTTCATAATATTACAAAATACACACAAATAATGCACGTACTTCCAGAGTTATGTAAATAATACTGATTTGCATAACTTAGTCATAGGGTTTTGAACTGTGTTTTATTTTGTATAGAATAAAATTTTTGTGATCTGGAATAAAAAGGTCTTTGATTGTACTTTGATTTTTATAAAACACGTTATTTGGCCAATATTGCTATTAGCACAGAAAGCTAATACATTATGTTGCAGTTACCTGAATTCAAATGATTGGCAGATTAGAATGTACAAAAAAGAAACTTTTGTCATCAGGTGTTTGGATTTTAAGACTTGATTCTGGTTAGACTTCATGTGCAGGTTTGGGTAGTGTTGCAAAGCTAACAGTCCCATTGCAAGTTGTTTTAGAAGCAAATCCCATTGATTTCAGCTGGACTCGCTGCCAACTGAGTGCATCTAGTGCTGCAGATCTCATGAAACAGCTTCTAGGGAAAGTGTAACATGAGTTAAAATAGCTCTTAAAGCTTTCTATTAAATATGTCACCTTTGCTCAATGCTGTATGCCTAATGCTTTGGGTTGTGAACTGAGTATTTGGGGATAGTCATCATAACATAAAAGTGAATTCTGTCCAAAAACTTGTGACCAGTGTCATTTCATTGACAATGGCTGCTTCCACACACTTTGGATAATGCACTTTCAATGCTCTTTAGTGATCATTTGGAACTGGGTTTTTGTGTGTGAAACACAAAATCCACTTCTAAAGGATAACTAAAGTGCTTTGAAAGTGCATTATTCAACATGTGTGGAAACAGCCAATGTTAGATACCTGAAAAGGATGTGGTCTAAGAATGTAAAAAATGGTGATTTAACATAGAACAGCAATAATATTGACAGTAGTCCAAAACACCGTTAATGGAGCATGATGATGATTTGACAATGGTGGTTCTGGAGGAGATGCGATCGTCTGTTTTTTGTAGAATTCTCTGAAGTAGGAATGTCCATCCACATCATCCTTGACATTCTGTACTGTCAAGTAAAAGCTAAGAACCTGCCTATAAGAGCTCTTCAAATAAAGCAATGTGATTAAAAAGCCTCTATTAAGCAACACCCAATGCCTATTCAGTGCTTCTAACTTAAGTACTCATTCAAGTCAGTTTAAATAAATATTAACATTTCAAAGATTCAAGTCAATATGTCCAGGGTGATGCAGCCATTTTGTAGCATAAAGAACCATAATAGTAGACTAGACAAACCAACAACTTCAATGGAGCTTGCTTCTTTAGAGACAATGCAACCTGTTCTTAAACTGACAGTATTGTTCTAAGAGATTTTTTTTTACTTTACAAGAGAGAGGGCTTGTAATGTGGTTGGATCTGCAGGGTAGGAAGAGTTGTACATGCTAACATTCCTCTTCTATAAACTTATTAAAGGTATAGGGGCCTTGTCCTTTCTTGCATGTGGTCTTGCTTTATGTCTGTCAAGATCTGGGGTTTATTATATAAATATGAATAAAAATTATGATTAAAAATAGGATTGGGTTTTTGCAGAAGCCAACAGATGTAACAATAATGCATTTTGCTGTAGTAATTGTTCACTAGATGCCCTCTTCAATTCTTATCATGGTCGTGGTCAGAAAAGATGTACATTGCTGCCTAGGAGAGAGAATCTGAATTTTGACTGTTGGTGTCTTGTATCCTTATTTGGGAGTGCTAGTGTAGGGAAGGTGAATACTATTGCAGTTTATTTAGAGGTTGTGAAGAATTCAGTATTTCCAGTCAATGATTCTAATAGTGCAGTGAAACATCCATTAATTTACTGCTGTGTCATCATTCTGACAGTTCTAGCATGCCTGTAAAGATTGAAATTTCCCTTAAAAAATTCCCAAGACTGTGATTTGTAACAGCTGTTCACAAATGGCTAAAATTAAATTGACTGTTCAACAAATCTATACTTAAAATTGATTTATAGCTGAAGTTTTAAAAATCTGATTATGTGAATTCAAAAACCAATTTGGCTGAGGAGGTGTGCACAAAAAGCTTTTTTAAAAAAACTTCATAGACTAGGATCTGAGGCATATTTGTTTTCACTGGAGTAACTTCCACTGGAATTAAGTAACAGTGCAATCCTAAGAAAAGTTACTCCAGTCTGGAGTAACTCTTTTTAGGACTGCACTGTAAATCTGCCTAAGACAATGATGTGTCCTTATGCTTTTAGAATCTTGCACCTTCATTTTTAAGAATGTTGATCATTTAGAGTGCTTCATCCTCAGGACTATATTTCCCAAGAGATTGTGGGTAGGGAAAGGAGGAAAGAAATGGAAGAAAGAAGGGAACAAGTGTTTAAAGAGAGGACCTAATTTTAAAGAAACCCATTAATGTTTTAAACTTTTTCTAATAGGAAGATATCAGAATAACACTTTTTCAGTGACTTGTCTTGAAGGGATTTCATTGGCTATGATGCAATGCTTGTGTCTATTAATGGATGTTCCATTGACATGAAAAGCATTAATTTCTATGGAAATCTGGTAGTGTCCGGGCACCAATACTGTGTTCCTCAGTTCTTATAGCTTGCGGGGGCCAGCTAGAGGGGTGAAGGGCAAGGGGCAATGCAACAGAAGACATAGAGACATCAGGCGTAGTTCAGAAGGCCACTGCTTTATTGAATAGAGCTTTAAAGAGCATTGGTGCCTCGTGGGGCTCATATCTAAGCATTAGCTGATCTGTCTGTCAGCCCATGAGCCCACATCCCCTCAGCCCACCCACACCCCTGGCTAACCACCGTTGGATGGCCCAGGCCGGCAAGCTGGGAACACTTGTAGCCTCATCCCAGTCCTCATTGTGGCACGAGGATCTCCAGGTCTTGTGGGATCTGTGATGCCATATCCTCACAGGTCTTGCCTTCTGCTTCAGGCTCCTGGAGCCACTGCTGGAGGGAGATTGGACACATTTGCACCTCACCACATGCCTTGTCACCCTGGCGGCCTCACCAGCCACCCAGGAGGGGGTCTTGTAGGGTTCTTGGACCACACCAGAGCTCAGGACCTGGAGGCACCCAGCTGCTCCATGTGTTCTGTACAATACTCAAGAGCCTTGGACAGCCCTTGAAGTGTGCAGCTGCCCGGCCCCATGCTCATGCATCCCTGGGCAGGCTGAGACCACCATGCAACCCCCCCCATCCCTGCCCTGGGATGGGGCGAGTGCTTGTGCCTCTTATAAGAGCATCTGTGCCCTTAACTGGTGGCCTCACTGAGGCCTTAGCCGCTTGGCAGGGAGCAGGCTTGGCCACCATCTTGGGAGGCCTGCCCTGTGTAAGGGGTCTCTGCTGCAAGAGCTTAAGCCTGCAGGGCCAAGAAGAGGAAGCCAGCTGGGGAAAAAGACACTGAAGTGGCGAAGCCTGCAGAGTGGGGGGCATCCATAGCTGTAGAAAGAGCAGCTGCTGGGACAAAGCCCTGCAGGGGTGGGGGCAGACAGAGCCATCACTGCAAAGTGGCAAAGCCCTGTGGAGCTGAGGACAAGAAAGGGCACTGCTGTGAAGCGGCTAAGCTCATCAAGTCCAAAACCCCCTGAAAACATTGGAGGTAGCTGCTGCCACCACTGCCAAAGAACTGCTGCCACTGAAAAAAGTCATCACTGAGATACCTATCGCAGGTGACTGCATGTGATATGCAGGCCTAGCCAGCACCCTCATTTATGCCCTGTCTGTGGACCTGAGTGAGGCCCACCCTTGCCAGCTCCACTGGCCAGAAGCCCTCCCACCACCTGGCCAGGCCACCCCTGATTAGCCAGCCAGGTGGCCCATGCCCATTGGCTCCCAAGCCACGTATGGAGGCTGCTGGGAGCTGCCTGTACCAGAACAGCATGGTGGCTGCCCTGCTCAAGGCTCTGCACCCTGCAGCCCACAAAGGAGCTTTCTGGTAAGTTGGGCAGCTTGGCTTATTTGTGTCAAATTTAGAACGGAATCTGCGGTTATTATTACCTTTGTATTTCTAGATGAAATAATTTGTAAGATGTGGTGGAGTCGCCTTTTCAGTTCTATTAGGGCCATTATTTGTTGCATGGTGGGCTTTGAGCAGCATATGGAAGATTGAATAGGGAATAGTCTTATAGTACTTATGCTTCTTATGCACACCATATTCATGTCACAGACTGCTATAGTACTCTCATTTGAAATGGAGGAACCAGAGACCTCTGGAAGCCCCGGTTTACCTTGATGTGTGAATCTGCAGACTGTGGATATTAATTTGTGACATGAGAGTACATTTGAGCCTAAGAGCTGTTCTGTTTTTTTGTTATGATGCTTGTTCCAGGACTGCAGCATGGTGCTGAAAGAATGCAGCTTCTAGGTTGATCTCTAGCCAATACTGGGCCAAATTACTGGTGCAAAGGAAGTGAAGGGATGATATCTTCTCACCCCCTTTGGTTCTGTCAACCTTTGGCCAGCCTCTGCCAAAGAATCTAGAGTGTAACAGCACAAGGGCTTGACCTGGGACTGGAAACTGACAAAAAATAATGATCCCAGGAAACAATCTACAAAGTAAGGCAATAAAGTAATGTTTTACCAACAAAGTGAAAGTGTATCCAGTGTCCTCAAGCAAATCATATAACAATAAATACAAAGGAATTCATATCACAATACTCTACAACATCTAAAAATTCATCCAAGTGGTGGAACAATCATGTAAGTTCATTCACAATGGTGCAACAGCACTCCTGACAATAAAAAACTAAGAAGCTGCTGGAAATAGTGAAGCAGCAAAGCTGTGGAACTGCGATTAACACGCCGAAGCTGTGAAGCTGTGACCATTCACTTCGCCACCTACGGGTTTCGCTAGCATGTTGGTCTGCTCCCGTTTCGCATTATTGCTTCATCACAGGCATATTTATCTGTTGAGTAACATAAAATATAACAGTCCACAGTAACCTGAACAATAACATCCCTTAATACAACTACCTGGAAAATTACTTACAGCACAAGGTTTGGGGAAGCTGCACTGTGTTGGCCCTGTACTGGTGAATTTGGTTCAAAGCAGAATCCCACAGAGGAGCTACATCCACTGTAGTGGATGACCAAGGAGAGTGCCAAGTAGGTGAATTCAGGTACCAGACAGCAGTTAGGAGTGAGCAAACAGTTCTGTCTGGGAATATTTTGGATAACAGGCTGGGCGTCAGGAGGACTCTGTGGATTGATTCATCCTCAATGGAGATGGATCTGCTGATCCATGTTCTCCAGCGCTTACTCTTTATCCTTGCTCTAAATTATTTTTCATCAATAACTTTTGGGGGCTCCAGGCCAGATTATTTAGGATTAGTTTTAGGCTTTGTGCAATATAAATTTGCTCATAATAATTTAGATACCATGACTCCCAAGATTCACTCCTTCAAAATGTTTTGAAAAACTGCTAATTTCCAGAAAGGTGCAAAGGCTGCAGAGGTTTTCATTAATTCATGAAATATTACTTTAGAAGGCAAGTGTCACAATTACACTTGCACCAACAATTTGCTGAACATAGTGGATAGAACATTTTAAAAATTACTTTGACAGCTCAAGGGCAGCCAGAATAAAGGACTAGTTATGAATCTCAATTATAAGTACAGAGAAATTGTCTTTTATTTTTATTCCAGTGCTACTTCACTAGCAACCATCTGTAGTTTACCTGGATAATTTTTCTGCTTCCTTGAGCTCTAATTACTGTTTGTTTACACGAGGCAAATGCTTGGTATAGTAGTTGAGAGTGGCAGGACTCTCATCTGGAGAACTGAGTTTGATTCCCCACTCCTACGCTTGAAGCCAGCTTGGTGACCTTGGGTCAGTCACAGCTTTTTCAGAGCTCTCTGAGCCCCACCCACCTCACAGGGTGATTGTTGTGAGGATAATAACAAAACTCTGTGTAAACTGCTCTGAGTTGGTGTTAAGTTGTCCTGAAGGGCAGTCTATAAATTGAATATCATTGTTCTCCTCCTCCTCCTCCTTCTCATTAAAAATTCTTAAAAGAGCCTTCCAGTTCCCACTTTCTGGGAAATGGAGCTTTGTTTCTGTTGCAGAGATCAGAATGATAGACATACTTGTTCTTTGCTAGTGAATTTTCGTACCTGGAACCAAAGATGTCAGACCCATCCCAGTGATTTGCAGACAGAACTCACAAAAAGAATATTTATACTGTGAATGCAAAACCTCAAGATTGGTTATTGGTACTGTGATGTGGGATCCAATGCCTCATCACACTTTCTCTTGTACAATCTGTCATTTTCATATTCCTGTTTTTGATAGCATGTAAAATGGACAAAGTTTATTTTTAATGGGAAAATCAGCATGGGTCTCCTTCTCTGAAGCAAAGTTAAACATCTGTACTGGTTATCCAGCCAGGGTTGTGTAGAAAAGCTTGAGACTCCACGCACCCATTACAGGTGTAGCTTAGCAAAATCAGTGAATTGTGTTTGTAGTTTTCTTGATTAGATTTTGAATGGAACATAATTACATTTCACCCTGCACTTCTCCTGTTTTTATGGTCCCTTCACCATGGTGTGTTTTTGGTTTTTTTCATACCTCTTGCATAAAAGGTCTAGCTTTATGATCAGGTAATAATGCATTGCATCTAAGGAAATGAGCTTTGCCTAATGAATGTTTATGCCGTAGTAAAATGTTTAAATATTTTTGGTGCCACAAGACTCCTGTTTGTTTTTTCTGCAATAGACTAACACATATATATCCTTCAGGAACTGTTTCCTAATCTAAGAACTTTTATTTAGAATAATTGATTGTATCTTCTGGTCCTGCATATTATCAGTTGCCATTGTGTTTTGCAGAGGGTTATAGTGTTTGAAATCCTTGAGGTAAAAGGCATTTTTTCATTTAGGTTTTTCTTGTTTCCTTCACAAAATTATTTATATTGTCAGAAAATGTTAGTAAACAGCCAAGCCATGCAACAAAATGCAAGGATGACTCATTCTGGTATATTAGCATGCCGTGACTGAAACAATGAACATTATGAAGTAATTGCATTTGAGTACTTTCATAAGTTATTAAATGCTTTCATTAAATTCTTGGGGTGGGTGTGTTTCATCTTGTTATTATTGCATAAAAGTTCACTCAGGTTGAAAATGGTTGGAGACACAAGGGCTGTAGAGCTCTTCTACTAGCAAAAGAGGATCGGAATAATTATAATATTAAAAAATGGATCACAGTAGTGTAAGGCACAGCATCCAGTTTTCCTGGGTTGGGATCCTTTCACCTCCTCCCCCTTTGGTTCCAATTCTCCCTTCTCTCTTTCCTTCAGTTAAATTGGATATATAAGTCTACATTTAGGAATCTATGTGAGCCAAAGGAGTAAAGAAATTGAAAGTATATGAAACAATGAAAGTAAATGAAACAAAATAGAACTCATAAGGTTTGGGTCTGAAAATGTAACAGTTCTTTATTTATAGATCTTAAATAATTAAGTTCTGTTTAGAACATGACTCATTTCAGTTTAAAATGTTAGATATTTTTAAGTACAGCATTTCTTTGTGGGGCAGCTCAATTCTGAGGGCAGCTGTGATGGTGGCAGACAGCTACTGATGCAGAAGTGGTGCTGCTGGTCCATTTCCTATGGACATTTGACAAGGAGAAAGGACAGCTGTATGGTACCTGTGCCTTTACAAGTTGCTCCCATGGGGAGACAGCATCTGAATGAGGCAGACTTGCTGGTCAGAAGGCTGCCCAAAGCAGGATGCTCCAGGAGCCAAGTTTGAACCAGTGGCTGAGCAGAGTGGCAGGGACCTCACTGGTCATTCTCCCAGGTCCCTCATTTGAATCTCTACCAGTACAGATGCCAAACAGAAACATATCCAGCGATGGCAAACAGCACAGATGGTGTGCCAGCTGCATCCATGCTGGTGGACCCCTGGCAGGGTCAATGGGGGGATACATTTTCCCGGAACCCCCTGATGCACATTCTGTATCCATACAAATTGTACTTACTGGTCCTGGAGGCAGAGCAGGGAGAGAGCCAGACACTGGAGTTGTATCATTGAGGGCAAGTCTTTTTATTTATTACCTTTTTGGCTTGGGGGCAGGCAACCTGGGGCAGCCCACTTTTTACCCCTGTCATTAAAAAAAAATCAGACATGATACGGGTGTGTATCTTTAATTATTAGCTAATTTTCATTCGTTTTTTAGATTTGTTAATTAGTTTGCGTTCAGATAATGGGAAGAAACTATGATTACCCATTTGAAGAATATGAAGTTAAGGATAAAAAACAATCTAAATCAGAGGATTTTTTTTTGCCCTATAGATCTGCATAACCAATCTGAGCCTTTAGAAGCTTTGTTGTCATTAACCACCTTAGCAGTTAAGACTTTAGACCCTGAAGAATTTAAAGAACTAAAGGGAACTTCTTGCATGGTATCACTGTCACCCTCTCCTTCAAGCACAAGACTTAATAATCCAGAGAATTATAGCTTTCTGGGGGGGGGGGGTGGAACTTACTTAATCGCTGACATGTTACTTAATCGCCCCGGTCTCTCATGTTACAGAAAATCTATGCAAAATTAGAACTGATTACTCAATATGTCCATAATCAATAACTAAGGAGGAGAGAGAGTGCAGTGGCGATCAAACAAAGAAATAACCAAGGATAAATGGTTGTAAGGGTGATGATATTAAAATATTAAAATATGATATTAAAATATTGAGAGAGAGAAACTAGGCATGGATATGAATGAGGAACAAAATAACCAAGTTTTAAAATATAAACAACAAATGATAGTCTTAAAAATATCTTATCAGAATAGGTTGATAAGATGGAATACTAGATGGTGGGCCAGCTGCCATTTGGCTTTTTGGTTAAGTGTTTCCTCATATATGTTGGTCTTAAAACAAGTAGAGGTATTAAATGGTTCACTGTATTTTCAGAGAATTCACCTTACATTCTAGTCTAGCAGGATAGTAGAAAGAGTGTTTGCCTTTCACAATAATTGAGAATATTATGGGACAATGATAATGAAATATCCTTCACTCTCCCCTCTGTGAGGCAGATTTTCCTGCCAAAATTCAGTTTCCCTGCTTTGACTGAGCAGCCCCAAGGAGCGTGTTAATATTTAAAAGTCTGTTTGTCCCACCTGACATGCAGATACAATTTTGGCTTTTTAGTCCAGCCCAGGAACTTGATGGGAAAAAACAGAAGCTCTCTTCCTTTTTGTTAGAAATGGCTCTAGAGATTGTATAACATTAAAAAAGAAATAACTTTATTTAACAGGCAAGGATTGTATAAGATTAGTCAGGAGATGGAAATGCGGAGGTAAAATTTTGTTGGTATTACAGAATACACATTTTACAACAGGCAAAAGAGTATCCTTGAAGCTTATTTTCATATATTCTTGATTCTTAACAGTGAGAGGCATTTTATTTTGTAAGTTAGTTACAGCAACAATGTTTCTTCAGGAAGTTTCCTATGACAGTTCAGGTTTCCTGGAGTTAGTCCAAAACTGTTTTCCCTTCACATCATACCTGGGATTCTCCTCAGAGCCAAACTCCCATTAGAACCTGGGTGGGATTAATATCCTTCTCCTCAGAAGATAGAACCCTTCCTTTTTTGGCTTTTAAGGGAATCCACTACCCAATAACTCTTGCTCAAAACACGCTTTCTGTTCTCTGGTGTCTGTGTAAAGTGTATTTCAGTTTATGCTGACACTTAGACTTTGAATTCTTAGATAGAGTTCTTCCTCAGGACAGTAATACTACAGTTAAGGCAAAATAATCTTCTTCCTTCACACTAAAGCTGAACCTGTCTGATCTTTCTTGTCAGACTCACTGACTCAAAAATCTTGTCAGAAACCAACTGACTGCCTCCAGACTGGTTCTAACTGACCAGTCATAGAAAAGGCAGCAGCCTGTCACTCAAGCGCTCTATTCTAGGAAATAATTAACCCTTCCTAACCCATCTCTCTGATTTTGCTGCACTTCAGAAACTTGCTGTTAAGTGCAGTCCATCTCAAGAGTATTATGGAATAAAGATAATGAAATATTTCTAGAATCAAAAAGCTGGTTTCTAATAAGATCCAAATTACTGCTAAAACCAACACAAGAGAAGAACCTGTGAATATACCTTTAAATTATTTGACCTCTCTGAGACTGATGAAGATCCAAGAAAAGAAATTGACTGGAAACAAGCCAATCAATCAACATTTATGGATTAGGGAAGGAAATCTCGATATGGTGGAGTTGAATCTGTTCTCCACTTTTGACATTTTGGGTTGGGAGGAGAAGAATAATATAATTCAGCAGTTCTGTGATTTTCATTACTGATACTGTGAGAGTACATTTTATCTCCATATATATAGAACCAGAACCAGACACGTTTCAGCCCAAGGGCATTCCCCAATGGTATGTATTCATATGAAGCATTCCATGAATATAACTAATAAATCCAAAATACCTGTCCCTGCACAAAATGGACTTAAACTGAGAAAAAATAGAAGTTTTTTTTGTAATAATTGTCTAGATGTTTCATGGGGAACAAAACTAATTAAACATGTAAAATTCATATGATTATGATAAATCACATTACTCACACAAAGGTGTTGTATAAACAGTCATGGAGTAAATACATGCAAATCTTCCCATGAAAAGGCTTAAAGTGCAACGTGAGCAACACATAAAGATGAAACAGCATCATACCCACCCAGCTCATCTATACACGGTGGAGGAGGGAGGGGGAACATGATGCAATAGAAAGAATAACAGTGAGGTAATCAGCAGCACCTGAGGAAAAAATGCTATATCGCTGCCAATCACACCATAGACAGATATAAGATGTCAAAATAGCGAAGAACTTCCTTCACGCACACAACCAATCAATTTCTTCATTCAGACCCCTTGGCAAAAAGGTTTCCAGCATGAAGATCCCAGAATGTCTCCCTTTTCTTAAGAAGCTGAAACTGTTGCAAAGTGTGCACTTTCCATTTTTTCTGTGACCCAGAACTTAAGGTCCTTATCTGAGTGTCCCAAGGTCATACAGTGCTTTACAAGCAGAGCTTGCAATTTCTTCAGTCTACTGCAGCTTCTGTGTTCAGATATTTTTAGTCGTACCAGCTGAGTTGTCAATCCTACATATAACAAATTGCATGGGCATTGTATACAATACATGGCACCTTTAGAATTGCAGTCATAGTCAGTTTTCCTGGGTACACTTTTCTGGGCATATGCCCCATTGGATAACAGGGCTCATGGAGCTGGGTGGGCCTAGTTCAGGTTGCTTCTATATGCATACTCTACTAGCCTCGTGTGAGAGTTGGCATGATCAAGGCGACACCTGTGCTTGTATGGGGGTATAAGGGAGACAGGTGCAGACTGCCAGACTGGGGCAACTGGATTCCTGCCCCTGTTCACTTGTCAGTGCGTGCTTACCCCTATGGGTTGTGCCTCCAGAGATGAGGTACCTATTAGGGTTTTAAATGAAACATGTTAGTCACACTGTATGGACTTTGCTGTCCCCCTTGGGTGTTAGTGCAAAGTGTTCACTCAGCGGGGCTAAGTGCCTTCTCTTTTTCTCTCCCACTACTAAAATGCAATGCTGTGTGCTCTAAATCTCAGAGAGCTCTGAGACTGATTCCCATGGTGTGTACATACTGAATGATAGGGATGGAGTTTATGTTGTGCTGGGGAGATTGGTTGTGGTTGTTGTCCGCATCTTGTGCTTTCCTAGGCCTTGTGGGAGGAACTGTGCCTGTTGGAGGGTGCTTGGCCTTTTGTATGGGTGCCAATGGGCTGTACCAAAATCAAAAAGAGTCCAGTAGCACCTGGAGAGAGAGAGAGGAAAGAACATATATCACAAAGAGACAGAATGCAATTAGCGTGGAGGCAATCAAAACATTCCTTTGCTTGGAAATGTAAACATCTCCTTTTGGTGTGCAGTCAGTTTGCCGTATTAGTTTGTAGCAGTGAAGGTATCCAATTCCTATGTAGTATAAGCCTTCGATAACCACAGCTCTCCCTGTCAGCTGCATCTGACAAAGAGAACTGTGGTCCCCGAAAGCCCACACCAGGCATCACTGGGCTCCCCCAGATCACGCCTCTGTAAAGAGAATCTGTTACCTGTGATAATGTGATAACCATTCATAGTCTCTATTCAGTCCCAGCTTGACAGAGTCAAATTTGCATATGAATTCCAATTCAGCAGCCTCCCATTGGATTTTGTTTTTGAAAGGTTTCTGTTGAACCACAGCGACCTTTAAGTCTTTGATGGAATGTCCTGGTAGATTGAAGTGTTCTCCCACTGGTTTTTGGACGTTTCCATTTCAAATGTCAGATTTGTGTCCATTTATTCTTTTGCGTAGAGGTTGGCTGGTTTGTCCAATGTACAGAGCAGAAGGACATTGTTGGCACATAAGGGCATATATCAGATTGGAGGATGAGCAGCTGTAAGAGCCAGAGACAGTGGAGTTGATGCCATTGGGTCCTGTAATTGTATTCCCTGGGTAGATATAGGGGCAGAGCTGGCATCTGGGTCTGTTGCAGGGCCTGGTACCTGTGCTGGTGACTCTGCTGGCCGATTCATGATCGTAAGTGAGAAGTCGTTTAAGATTGGGGGGCTGTCTGTAGGCAAGGAAAGGTCTTCCACCCAGGACTTCTGAGAGAGAGGTATCATTTTCCAGGATGGGTTGTAGCTCACTGATGATACGTTGGATGGGTTTGAGCTGGGAGCTATAGGTGACAACCAGTGGTGTTCTGTTGTTAGTTCCTTTAGGTTTGTCCTGCCTCCACGCTAATTGCATTCTGTCTCTTTGTGATATATGTTCTTTCCTCTCTCTTTCTCTTCTCCCCTCCTCTTCTGTATCTGCCCAGTTTTGATCAGGCATCTGATGAAGAGAACTTGATTCTCGAAAGCTTATGCTACAATAAAATTGGTTAGTCTTAAAGGTGCTACTGGACTCTTTTTGATTTTGCTACTACAGACTAACACGGCTAACTCCTCTGGATCAATGGGCTGTACCATGATTTTTGATGGTGTAACTTTGTGTGCTTGATGTACCTCTGTTTATTCTTCGTATAATAATAGCACCTCTCTCTCTGTCTCTCTCTCTTTAGGTACTTCACGAAGTGTTAAAGTATCTCCAGAGAAAGCGGAACTTTTTTTCCAGAAGCTAAGAAATAAACATGAATTCACAATTTTGGTGACACTCAAACAAGCTCGTTTAAATTCAGGAGTTATTTTTTCTATTCACCACTTTGATCACAGGTGGGTGCTGATGTCTTTGTTTTTTGTTTTGGTGGTATATTGAAATATGCTTAAAATAAGCCATATATAGACCCACAATGAACTTAGGCTGTTATCCTAGACATATCTGCATGGAAGGCAAATTCTGTTGAAATTGATTGGATTTACTTCCCAGTAATTATATTTAGGAGTGGGAGGTATGCTATGACATGATGTGTGTGGCATTATCTGGAAATTGCTATGGTGTATTTGACTGCAGATAATGGAAGTGGATAGAAATTCACAAGCTAAGATCTATCAACAGAAAGTGGCATAGCTGTCACTATTTAAATGTCTCCTACTGCTAAGGGCATAAAAAGACATTCCACTATTGGCTTGTCATATAATTGCGAGCCTCATCCTTATCTAGCATAAAATCAGCCTGTCATTGCAGCCAGCAGACCTACATCAGCTCAGGGCATATGTGGATGTCAATGTGCTTCTTAAGAGTTTTTTTTGGGGGGGGGGCGTTGTTTTTTGGCTTCTTACTTTGCAGAACAGTGAATATTCATCAAGTTTAGTGAAGTGTATCCATAATAATAAATAGTACAGTGGCTTAGAAAAACAGTCTTTAGGTAGAAAAGATTAAAGTATTGAGGGCATTTGAGAATGATATTTTCATGAACTGACAAGACAATTGCTGTCACAGGTAAGAAGGGTGTGATCAAGATAGCCTGTTTGCAGGGAGGGCGGGCTATTGCCCCTCTATTCCGAATGAAGAGGCAGACACAAGATATTGTAAAAATGACTTTGAAAAATATATGAATTACAAGTCAAACCCGAAAGCTCTGTATCATATGCCTCATTTAAACAAAAAGATTTTCTAATCCATAAGGAAGTTTATTTTCTCCTATCTTTTACTGTAGTAGAGTACTTATTTGTATTGAATATTGCTTTTAAATACTGCATTTTTCATGTGATAGCCTTCATATATATATTGCAGAAAAACCCAAAAGGTTGTCTTATGGTATGTTAGAGACTTAACAGATTTATTGTAACAAGGTTTTTGTGGGCGATACCTGATGAAGTGGGC
The DNA here is from genome assembly GCF_028583425.1 of Eublepharis macularius. Classification (NCBI taxonomy): domain Eukaryota; kingdom Metazoa; phylum Chordata; class Lepidosauria; order Squamata; family Eublepharidae; genus Eublepharis; species Eublepharis macularius. Next base: position 70,156,098 of record NC_072798.1, read on the forward strand.
TCTGTAGCAAGTTTGCAGCATAGTTACTCGCATTTCAGGTTTGTAAAGTAAGCAGTTATCTAGCTTCAACCACTAAAATTATCTATTAGAGCATTTTCTTGTTCTCTAGGGCTCGCGGACAAATTCACTTATTGGGAGGCCAGCTGTTCTCTAACGCTGTAATTGTTGTTTAGAGATATCTAGGTTTGGTGGCTGATTTCAAATTCTCTCTCTGCTGACTTTCCTTTTCTAAAGTTTTTCCCTTCTTGGCTCTGTAAAGCAGGTAGTCCTAATTTTATATAATTTTATATGCAGCTGAAACCTTCCTCTGGTTATAATGATGTTTAAGCTCTTTATCTCCTATCTGTACCCCGGTTCAGACGCTGGCAGTGGAATCCTAAGCAGAGTTAAAAGGTTAACTCTGTTGAAACTGGTTGGAGATAGGTGTTGTTGTTGTTACACCTTTCTTACTGAGACCTAAGGTGGATTACACAGTTAATGATAGGATGTTTTGGAGGTCTTTCATTCACAGGGTTGCTGTAGGTCAGAGGCGACTTGATGGCACATAACACACAGACATACAGTAGGGTATGGTAGCAGAAAAATTCAAAAAACAAAGCCAAACTCATAAATGAAATTTTTCTGATTTTATCCCAATGTTCACCACAAACATAGCATACCATGTGGCCACCGCCAGCAGCAGGGTTTCTGGCGCCCATGGCCACCCCCATGTGTGCGCGTATGCAGTGCGCGCATGCTCCCCAGACTGCGTGATGATGTCACCACGTGATGATGTCATCACGCAGCAAAGCTGGGCCCATGGCCAGCAGGTGGCTGGGGCGGCGCGCAGAGGCTGCCCGCGCTCTGCATGCCACCCCGGCCACCTGCTGTGCCTGGCCCGCGGCTGCTGTGCCTGACTGGGGGCATGTGGCAGTGGCGGTGTGGCTGCAGCCAGCTGCAGCAGCTGCAGGCCAGGCACGCCAGCTCTGTGGCATGCGCCTCCACCCCCGGCACCCCCTCACCGCCTCAGTGGTGGCGCTGGCCCTGCACGTGGCAAGGGCATTTCACCAAGGCTTGCTTGAGCTGTACTATTTTCTCTCTGAATTTTTGAAAGGGGTGAAGATTGTATAAATCAGCCTAGATTTATATGGATCTCTGTGTGGAACACCCATGTCACATCTATTGGAGGGTGTACATATACTCCCTATCTCAAGAGTTGTGTCTTATTTAAGTCTGCTTTATCTTGTGCATTAAAGTAAGACATAATAAGTCTGTAGGAACTATAGAATATGGTAGTCATGGGAAAATATTAGAAATTATCGTCTTAAAAATACTGTTTGGTTATCAACTGATTAGAATTTAATAGCAATGATTATTATAAAATTAACTTTCTACAGCACAAATTGTGATGCTATCCTAATACAAGTATGAATACAGCTTCTAATGACTGGAAACACCTTGAATGTATAAGTTGTGCTGATTTTTTAAAAATTCTATTTAAGTAAATAGTATGATGAAGTGACTTAAATGATTCCTTAAATATATACAAATTAATGACAGTAATACATAATTCTTCCGTTACACTGAACCATGAGTACAAACTTCTCTCACACACATGATTTCTTATGTTCTTGATAAAGAGAAGAATTCTCTCAGTAAGAACTTTAATCAATGTTATTAATTCCAGTGCCCTGAGACACCTTTGTGTATGCTTTATTTAAATAATCATGTAATAGTGTGGGTAGCATTTGTCCTGAGGTTAATGAGTAAATAGGACATAATCCCTATGCAAGATGCTTCAAATACTTTAAGTCTAGATGGTGAACGGTGCTCTTCTAAAGTGCTCTAAACTGGAAATGGTTTGGCTTGTAGATTGCAGTTATGTAGTATAACTGGAATAGTATTACTGGAATTTAGAAATCTACACTGTCTGCCAGTTTGCTTCTGGGAATAATTCAAAGTCCTGTCTCTTAGCGACAAAGCCCTAAATGACTTGGAACTTAAAGGGCAGTCTTCTTCTATGAAATGCTGTCCATGAGCTTCAGCTGAATATTGAGATTCTGCTGCATGTTGAGGAGACCGAGTAAGCATGAGGCAGGAGCCTTTGCTGCATTGGTGCCTCACTTGTGAAACTCTCTGCTCTCATCAATTTGTCTGGTGCCAAGTTTAATGAGATTTAAGTCATCATAACTTATTTTCCCCTGTTTGTGTTGGTTTCCCCCCAATTTCATGGTTCTTTCATCTTTACCTGTCTCCTACATCCTCTGTCTGAGTGTTTGGTTTAATTATTTTCTAGTTTATTGCCTTTTTTCTTGACGTGGAAGGTTTATTTTACTTTATTCCTCCTTATTTTATTTCCTTACTGGCTTCCATGAGTTCCAAATTATTGTTTCAAACACGTATTTTAATTAAAATATACAGGTGTATTGTGTCACCAGAAAGATTAAGATTTCGTGAACTAGAACCTGCTTTGCCAGACATCTGATGAAGCCTGTTCTGCACCGGGGCAGGCAACCTTTTGGTCTCAAGTGCTGAAAAAATGCAGTGTCTACTTATGATGATGATGCAAAACAAAAGGAAGGGGGCGAATAAACATTGTACTTGGCAAGACATGTTTAGAGCAAGCCAAGCCCCAGAACTGCTGCCAGCATCTAAGGTGTTTGTCTTGGACTTGATTTTTGGCTGTGTAGGTTTGGTAGGCAATAATGGGTATAAGCCATACCTTTTGCCTTTTCCTGCACTGCAGTGCTGCCAGAGCCTCAGTTGCGTGGGCCATAGGTGCCAAGCAAAATGGTCTGGGGTGCCACTGTCAGCAGCTGTGCTGGGACTGCTGTAGTGTGTGAAAGCTTAGTTCTTCTCCTCTCCAGTAATGTAAAAATTTTGGCTACTGCTGCGTAGAATGAGAGAACCGGTGGAGAGATGACAGGCATTTTTTTATTCTTTTGGAAAAATGTATTTACCATTCTTGAGACGTTTGATCACTTTTGACACTTTGAGTAGTAGAAATGTTTTGAGGCAGCTAAAAGATGCTTACTTTGTATTTCATTTAACCTCTTTGTCAAATCTGGAATGACCTCAAGCATTTGTTTTATATCAGGTCATTAAACTGACTGATGTCCTGCCATATCTGCCTGTTTTTGTCTGAAGCTAAGCTTCTCTTAATTCAAACCTCTTGGCAATGCACAAAATGAGTTTTGGCAATGGGATGCAAATTATTCCAGACAATAAAAGTTCACATGAATAAACACTATACTGCTAACAAGTTATATATTTACTGGCCCACAACACTGCACAAAAGTTTCATAGGGATTAATGCCTGTGGCCTTTCATTAAAAATGTGAGTTTCCAATCTTCATTTTCGAAACAAAGTTTCTAGTTCTCATATCTGCAGATCCTGCAGAATAAAATATAAAGGCTCTTTAGAGTTAAGCTTACTTGTTCTCTCCATTGAAACTCATTATTTTGCTCTTTCCATTGGCAATTTTTTTCACGTTTGGCTAAATCAAAGTTCACAATAAACAAGTCTGAGGTGGATCCTCCCTTCATTACCTGAGGTCCTTGCATCTTCAGTTGGATGAGTGGAGGGTCTAGTTCTGTATTTGTGTTCTGAGGTGGAGTACCTGTAAGTATTCTTAGCAGAGCAGTGTTCACAGTTTTTCATAATTATACTAGATCTCCTCCTTGGCTATTTGTGCAAAAGGTTGTGATCTAAGAAAGTATCTTGAAAATGTATCTGATCTGAGTCCAAGGAGAGCTAGTCTGTGCCTCTTCCTCTCCAGCAAGAGAGATTAATTTCCTGGTTGCCTTTTGGCTGTGAGGCATGGATTGATTGGAGTGAGAGTTTTAGCATTTCTATTGAATTCTAAATGTGAAGTGCAATATATGCCAATGTTTCCCCGGTGTAACATGGCACCAGAGAGCAGGCCATGGGCTAAGGAGGCTTAGGATACTGGCTAAGCACTGCTTCTCTCCTGGTGTGCTGCTAGTGTCACCCATTTCTAGCTCTTATGTGAACAGAACCGAGCATATACCAGCGTAGTGCCATGGGGGTGCTATGCAAGCTGGCATAGAGCTAAGCAATTTACAGACTAGTGTTAGGTTTACTCTGTAAGTCATTCCAGATATGGCAGCATCCTATTGGAGCTTGATTGGAAGGAGGCAAGGCTAGAGCAGTGACTTGCATAAAAATTTAACCAATGGGTTCTTCTGGGGGCATTTTGTGTCTGCATTTGGAGTTACTGGAATCACACCTGATGCAACAATGTCAGCAGTATTACCTGCCACAAGTTGAGGCTAATTAAAAGGTGGAAATGCTGGAACAGTGAATTAGGAAAAGGAACATTGGGCAATTCTTCTGTGGGTTGGAACTTGCAGGTCACAGAAACCTTTAATTTGTTGTCCCCAGCATGTTAGCTGTTCTCTTATGTCATACCTGGCTTGCAATTTAAGAATGACTGCAGTAGAATTTGTAGGAGTCCAATTTCTGTAACTGTATGCAATGGCTGCAGCTAAATGCATTATTGTGTGTTTCAGGGTTACTACATTAAGTAGTAATCTAGAAAATATAATTAGAAAATATAAGACCTGTCAAGTGGGGATAATGTAAGAATGATGACTAGTGAATAAGAATTAAAGACAACAGAAGTATATTCAAAATTAGACCATCTAAGGGATGAAGTCTTGTTGTGGGAAAATATACTGAATACTTCAGTGCCATTAAAATTGTTGAAAAATGTTTTCTATACCTTGATTTGCTTGATTCTCATATGACAATGCAATGATCGCTTGCTGTTATGGAAAGCCATCCATAATTTATGCAGTTTTCAATGCATTCCTTCCAGAATCCCACCAACCGTTTTGCTTCAAAGGAGAATTGCTGTTTTATGATACAATACTTTAGCACACATTATATGCACAGCTTTTTAAAAGTCCAACAAACGTTTGACCCATTATTTCTGAGGTAGCTTGAGCATGGCCTTATTTCCACTTCAGGGATGCGGTGACATGTTTTAACCCCTTGAATATTTTAATTTCCTTTTCACCATGAATTTTCTGTTGTAATCTGAACTCTGTATCCTCTTTGGTCTGATCTTGTCTAATTTTTCTTGATCAGTTAAAACTGTGTCGCTAATATGAAGGGAGTGCATAGATGGGCTGACCCTTGGTTCTTCTAAATGGTTATTGTAGCAAATATGATAGCAGTCGTAACAGTTAACTTCCCAATCCTCAAACCACATTCTCCTATCAAAGGAGCATAGTAGTTTAGTTGCTATTTAGTCTGAAGAGTTTTTAAGCAGTTAATTTCTTCTGCACAGCTCCTTATAGACATTTCACTATGAGACTGTATGGAAGGAACCTAATTGGTGCTACTTGATCTTGCACATGATCACAGATTTTCTGCTAGGGCTCAACCTCATGAAAACTTCTTTTTCTTTTTTATTATTTAATACGTTAATTAGAAAAGTGGAAAAACTGTGATGAGGTCTCTGGTTTATATTATAGCTAACTTCACTTGTTTAGTTAGGCATGAACTTATATCCTTTTAAGCTTATGTGATGTAGGAAGTGATTAAACTGAATTATGTTCTGTCACTATTTCCTATTTTGTTTGCAGCCAGATCTTCAATTAGCTTAAGCTACTTGCCAGCGCAAAAATGATTTTTTGGGGGTCACAAAGGTGTGAATTATTAGCGAGATAAATTTTATTGCTGACTTCAGTTAACTGCTTTGTTAATATAGAGGCTAGAGTGCTTTGAGACACCTTGAAGGTTAGAGAGTGCAGTTTGCTAGGGTTTGCAAATAAAAAACAAAAATAAAACAATATTAGGTTTTGCCCTGTAGATAGGAAAATTTCATTGTGGAAAAGAAAATGCTGAGAAAAATGAAGTACAGTGAATATCTCTTTTGCAAAATGCAGTTATATATTTTGAGGAAGCACACTTCAGCAGTGATTTGAATTCTTCACATGCTGAACCAGAAAGGAGAGATTATATAATTTTAAACAATGACTCCATTATTCTAAGCAATGCTTAGAATGCTTTTCCTCCAAATCAAAATCTAAGTTTGTCTAACTCTGAACATGTGCTGTTTCCCCTCAGTTCTGCTTATAAATAAGGATGTATTATGCTTTCTGACTGTAAAATTATTTCATGATTTGATGCTCCATTTCTGGTGCAGGTACTTGGAACTAGAAAGCAGCGGTCATAGAAATGAAATCAGATTACACTATCGGTCAGGAAGCCATCGGTCACACACGGAAATGTTTCCTTACATTTTGGCAGATGACAAATGGCATAGGCTGTCCTTAGCAATCAGTGCATCACACTTGATTTTGCACGTGGACTGCAATAAGTAAGTGTAGAATTGAATTTCAGATTACAGAGCTTCGATATTTTGGATCCTAACTGAGTGGAATAGTAGTAACTCAATTTTTTTTTGCTTCTGCATTATCTTTTTTCTTTCTAAAATAGAATTTATGAGAGGGTGGTGGAAACACCGTATATGGAACTGCCAGTTGGCACAGCATTTTGGCTGGGACAAAGGAACAGTGCACATGGTTACTTTAAGGTATGTTTTCCTCAAGAAAAGAATTAAGCAAGACTTTATTAACATGCCTTTTATTGAAAGCATTGTATATGTTGTAGAAGATATATCAAATGAGTGTAAATGTTGGATGCTCTGTTCTGGTGTTACTTTCACAATACATTCTTCCAAGGGATGGAATGTTCAATTATGTTTTAGGACTAGAACATAAATCCAGAAGGTATGCCTGCTGTTTCTTGCATGTTCTTGTAGCTTTATAGCTTAAAATTGTGTTTGAACTCTGTGATACTTTTGGATTCTAGGCCTTTGACTTTTAATGTATTGACTCTCTGAAGAAGTAATATCATGACTGTAAGTGTGCCTAACATTGAAATGCAAGTCATTTATTTGGCTAGAAAAACAGCATGGTGGTATCTAATTATGTATGTTCATAATCTGCATATTGATTGGTTTGCATCAGTTCTTTTTGGTGCCTGAAGTCAGTATTATCTTTCTGGCAAAATGACCAGTACAAAATGGAAACCTAAAAGGAACAGGCTAATTTGGAAACAGATTTTTTTTTACATTAAAAATGGGAACACTTTTCTCTGTTACATAGGAAACGTATATGTAAAACTGTTGAGAATTGAGAGAATCACATGAGTTGGCACAAGAAGAATTGATGCTTACATGTGGGCTAGCAAATTTATACCCTTCTGTACCAGAAAGCAATTTTCTTGACTTGTATGTATTCAGTTAAAGTAGGCAGCTTGATATCCATTAATTTTTTTGCATGTGGAAAATAACTTCTTCTTGGTTCAATGGCAAATATCCATGACCCTGTCAACAGATCAAAGCTGAATGAAAAAATGAAGAAAATGTAGGAGGTGGGGTGTGGTGGATTTCCTGGCTATTGATGACATTGCAGATACCCTATTTAAAAAGCTGAACAGCCTTGTAGCCTTCCTTGATCCTTGTGGGAAAAGAAATGATGGCAGTAGCCAGCAGTACATTTTACCAGCTATATCTGATATGTTGTTGTTTTCCTGCCTAGACTGGGATCTTGCCTTGATCATCCCTTCTTTTGTAGCTTCTAGGACTGACTGCAACAATGATCTGTACATGGAGCTGTCTTTGAATATAGTTCTGTAACTCCTCCTGATACAAAATACTGCACCTTGCTCTTTGTAAAGTACAGGGAAGTAGGTGTGTCTGTAAACCAATTTCATGGCAATTTTACTTATTGGCTGGCTTCCAGGTCCACTTCAAAGTTTTAGTTCTGACCTATAAATCCTTTCTCAGCCTGGAGTCTACATATTCCAGAAATCTACTACACAAGTCAGCAGAAATCTACAGTACTAATTATAAACACAAACACGCATTCTGCTTCCATAGTAACCTGTTTGAGGATAAAAACGAACATGTTCGGTTGACATATTTGAAGTCTTTGTAAGCCTTCTGTTACATTAATTTCTGTAAATGCCATGCTCTGAATTTTTAGTCATTCTGTTAGAACTGGATGTAGTATTTCATTAGTCTTGTCTTTTAGAACTGGACATAGTATATTCACCTTGTGATTTACCTGCCCATATACATACCTCAGCCTGTCCAGGTGGGCAATACAGAGTTTATTCCTCATTGCAGGACAGATGCCTGAGTGCCAAGGAAGCAGTAAACTCTCCTTCTCTCCAGTTACATTCCTGCCTGAGGGCAAATAACTAAGCACGAGAGTGATATTTTTATGGTTGTCTTTTGTTTTCTTCTGTATAGTTTTGTTTTTCAATTTTCTAGCACACTCTAGTGGCCAGAGATGTAAGATTAAAAAGTTAAAAAGTGAGAAAAATTTACTATAGCGGGTAAAAGAACTCTCCTCCCTCTATAGACAGGACCAAACAATGGTGCAGATTAGAGATGCAACTTGCTTCCCTGTCCCATTTGATCTGTTTTTAATTTACACATCCAGAGGACCAGCTGCCCCCTTATGAATTACACATCAATGCCTGATGAAAATTGTCTGAGTGGGAGATCATCACTAGTTCCCCTATCCTGAGATCTCTCAGAAAAGCTAGGCAAAAGACCAGAGTGCGGTGGAGGTGACATGAAAGTTCATAGATTAGAGGATGCTCTTGATGAGGCCTGCTGGACCTGTGGTGGTGCCAGCCTTCCAGTCTAGTCCTGTAAGAGGCACAGGGATCTTGAAGCCATTGGCCTTGTTAAAGGAGAAGATAGCTGACAGGGCATTCCTATAGTTTTAGCACAGCATAGCCAAATTTCATAAGAAACGTATTGGTGCATAAATGTCTTGGGGATGTGCCAGCAGGCTGCCTGGCTTTGAAATGAAAATCATAGGACAAATGACCAAATGCTGATTCATAGAATTTCAGAGTCAAGGATGACACAGATTATAGTACTCCCTGTGTTATGGTCCATTCCCAAGTGCCCAGAGGTTGTCTAGAAAGGGGTCTAGGGCAAGATTGAGTGGGGTGCCAAAGATGAGAACCTCTTTTCCTGAAAGCGAGACAAGGTATCCACTATGCCATTGTCCACACCTGGGACATGGCTAGTTGAAAACAAGATGTTAGCAAACAAACAAAGCACAGTGCCTTGCAAGATTCATAGCTCTATTTGATTTTGAAGCTTGGCTGTTAACTACCCACAGCACATCTTGGTTGTCTCACCAGAAGTGAACCATTTTGTTCTCAAATTCAGCATTCCACCAATGTATGGCTACCACAATGGGTAGCCAGTGGGGAAGTCACTGCTTGGGACACCAGTGCCATCCCCTCCCCAACACACCAAAGCCATGACTCTCCAATGTATCTGAGTGCACTTGTAGGTCTGCCTCCAAGTGCAGGGTATCCTACCAAAGAGCCACCCCGCTAAATTTACATGAGAAGGAAAGCCGAACTCTCATATTGTTCTTCATCCTTTTAGTGATCCTCAGCTGGTGATGGGGAGAGGGAATTCCAGCTGTGGACCTGGCCAAACAAGCCAAGAAGGCCCTTACTGGAGTGTAACTCTGCATGCAAAATTAAGGTGACTTAATAGCACCTGCTTGTCCTGACCTGTGCATTTTGAATGACCCAAAGTTTGATGAAGAAGATTCTGAAGGATAGTGATGTTGGTCTCAGGTAGCCAAGATGACCAAACAACAGAATCAAGAGACAGGCTCTCTCAGAGCCTCTTTTCCAGAGCAGCCAACCAGAACCCTGAAGTCCAGAACAGTTCTGGACTATTTACCTGGGGGGAAAAATAGATAGCTAGGATAGAATTGTAGTTGTCAAATACAAGGTTTTTTTTTTCTGTGTGAGATTGTGGAAAGTGTACCTCTTCCTGGAAATGGGGCATCTATCAATTCTTCATGCCTTCCTAGCATATTAAGGAAAAGTATAACTTGCCAACTCTGGGTTCACCAATCACCCCTCTTATGATATATATACATGTATCTATGTGTGTGTGTAAACAAAGTATTTGTGTGAAATAAACTGTAGGTCCTGTTTCAGTGGGACACATGTGCATACATAAATGACCATATGAGTATACAAACAGCTGTGTCACACTTTTGTCAATCTGTTGTACTTATGTACCCAATTGTCTGTGATGAAATCTATGTTTCCCACACTCTTATGCTGCTGCTTCTTAGAACTGCATGCCTGGGTTTTTAGATTTTTTTTTCTCAGTAAAGCAATGGATATACACAATTGTGCCCATTTAAAACATTTGATGCACTTTGCTGGAAAGGGATAATTGTGGGCTTGATATCATCATGTCATCCAAAATCATAACATAGTTGTTTGCTGTCATGGATTGTGATCATTCTCTTCTAGAATAATAAATGATTTTTATTTGTGCCTTTTAAATAGAAAAGTAGTATACATTATTTTACAAATTAAAATGAAATAGCTGTGTCTAACTTCTATTAATAAAACTTGAAGACATTGACAATGGTTCCAGCCATTGCCAGATCAGCATTTTTTCATCTTCGGCAGGTCAGGCAATTGGTACCCTATCTCTTGTTCCAGGACCTAGCTTCTATAATCCATGCAACAGTCACCTCTAGATTGGACTACTGCAACTCGCTCTATGCTGGGTTGTTTGTGGCCTTGACCCAGAAATTACAGCTGGTCCAGAATGCAGCGGAACATGTCCTTACACGGATGCTGTTTAGGGCTCACAGTCACCCTGTATTACGCCAGCTGAACTGGCTCCCAGTTGAGTTCCGAGTCCAGTTCAAGGTACTAGTTTTAGTGTTTAAAGCCCTTCACAAACTGGAACCTACTACCTACAGGACCGCCTCTCCCATTATGCCTTGCACTTTGCGAATAAACAACTTCTGGTGGTCCCTGGACCGAGGGACATTTGGCTGGCCCCTAACTAGGGCCAGGGCCTTTTTTGCCCTGGCCCCGGCCTGGTGGAACGCTCTACCAATGGAGACCCGGGCCCTGCAGGACCTTTTACAGTTCTGCAGGGCCTGCAGGATGGAGCTGTTCCACTGGGCCTTTGACTAGGGGCCAGCTTTTTGTCCCCTCTTCTGACTGCCATACTCTCCTTTTGCAGCCACCCTGGAGTTGCATCATGGCAGTACCTGTGGTTGTAGTGACTCTGTAGTGACTAGATTTATTTGGTGGCACCTGTATTTTTATGTTGCTGATATAAAATTGTGTGTCAGTATTGGTTTTTATACTATTTATAATGTTTTATTGTATTTTTAATAATATATTTGTTGGAAGCCGCCCTGAGCCTGCTAGTGGGAAGGGCAGGGTATAAGTCAAATTAATTAATTAATTAATTAATTAATTAATCAATCAATTAAAGAAAGAAAGAAAGAAAGAAAGAAAGAAAGAAAGAAAGAAAGAAAGAAAGAAAGAAAGACGGTCCTATAAGAATAGATGAACATTCAAATTTAATATTTTAAAGAGAGGAAAAGGCTTCAGTGATGAAACAGAGACTATGAAAAGAAATGGGATAATGAGACCCGTGTCCAGACCAGATTCATAGAATCTGCCCTCCTTTAACAAGTTTTGAACTTTGATACAAAGAAAAAAACCTGTAATATATCAGTGGAGCGGTGCTGAGTATATCTGCTTGTTGCCCAATGCTTTGCAGCCAGTTAGTATGAAGAACTGACAAGGAGCATCTACCCAAGGACTGGCCCTTGATGATCTGGTGCAGAAGCAACCATGAAAAATCTCTTGCAACCCCCCGCACTGAAACGAGTGGAAGTTGTGCACTAAGCACAGCTGTGACTTGTGCTCTGATACTCTTATTTAAATATGGGCCTCCAAACTCAATGAAACTGCAAATTATTTTAAAATTGCTTTTAAAGGTCATTGGAAACTTTTTTTATTTAGTCACCAAAGAAAAGTAACAGCAAATTCACAGCAAACCAGTCCCTTGCTGCTTAATTATGCCTTGACATTTAATCCTAAATCTCTTTAAAAAATAATGGTTGAATGCATGTGTGTGTCAGTGTGTACATGTATAGCTATTTTCTTTCTCTATTCCGCTATTTTTATGGTGAATGAAAGCAAGTGATAATGATTTCAGGAAAGCTGTTGGGATTCTATAGCTGGTGGATGAGAAGGTTTTCCGTGCAAACACTTGCTTTAGAATATTGTATCAATAGGCTAAAAATAATATAACCTTTGTTTCCCCGCTTGTACGCAGGGCATAATGCAAGATGTGCAAATAATTGTCATGCCTCAAGGATTTATATCTCAATGCCCAGATCTTAATCGCAGTAAGTCTGCTAGTTCTTATACCTTAAAATATATTGTGGTACTTGTTTAATTTTTCCAGTAAGATTTCTCTTAAAATGTGTATTGATTATCAGCTAAATCTGAATAGGTTGAGCCTCCTATCAGTACAATCTGACAAATGCAGTGTTTGTGATTTCAGCATGCCCAACTTGTAATGATTTCCATGGACTTGTGCAGAAAATTATGGAACTGCAGGATATTTTAGCCAAAACCTCTGCCAAGGTAATGCATTTCTGAAAAGTTTTGGCCATGCAAGCTCTGATAAGCTATGTGTACATGTAGTTTTTTGTATCCTTGTATAACACTTCTCTTAATATTTGTGTTTTTTCTCTGTCTGGAAAGCAATAAAAATCCTTGAGCAAGGATTCATAAATATTCAAAATCTGCCTTCTAGAAGAATGATTCATTAATTTGAATAGAATAATTTAGTGGGTTAGGGACTAGGATTTATTGGTTGAAGTCTTGTCCAAACAGCTCATGCTTAGACAAGAAAAATGAGCAAGTATCCTATCTACCCATTGTTTCCTTGGGGAAGGACTGTCTGTGGTAGAGCACTTGAATTACATGCAAAAAGTCTGATGTTCAGTCTCCAATGAAAAGCCGTAGACCAGAGATCCTGGAAAACTGCTACCGGTCATAATTAGCAATACTAACCTTGATAGGCCTGACTAGTTTAAGGCAAGCTTCATGTGTTGTCTTCTGCTTGGAAAATGCATTATATTCTACATGCATTTTAAAAATTTTTTTAGCTCACTACCTTAATAGAAGATTGAATATTGCTTCTATTTGCCGTTATTGGTTAATAGAAAGACAGCTCTCATGACTGCTCCTATGTAATATGTTTCAATATTGTCAAAAAAGTGTCAATTTTAATAAAATCAAACAAATAACTATAAAGATTACATATTTTTGAATATGGCTTAACAGTATTATCAGCAGTCCTATATGTATTATTGTTACAATTATTATAATTTGGCAGGGAGGTGAACTTTGATACAAACATGCTCTCCAGATGAAATTTACCTTGCTCAGCTCCCTAGATGAGGCACAAGGTGAGCGCCTGATTAGATTACCTCAGTGGCTGTTGTCAAAGTTCACACTTAAGCAGTAGCCAGTTATTCTACAGGGCCAGGTTGTTGCAGCTGTAGTTCTTGCAGTTCCTGTTGTCAATCTCTGAACTGCTTGCCATGGTTGACGTTTTAAAAAAGCAAATTTAAAATTGGTGTAATTATACCAGTATGCTATTTCTTCCATTAGGCAATATTCCTGGTCTAATGAGACAGTAGCACAAAACAGCTCAAATTTAGAAATAAATTATGATGTCAGTAAACTGATGTCAGTAAAAAGGGAGAAGCAGATTCATGATCATAATGAGCAGAAACTGAAGGCACACAGAGACACCTAAATAGTAAGTTTCAAATCAAATGGACTTTTAAAAATCTGTTTGTTTAAAATTGCAGGAGGTGCAGGTGAGTGCAATAAAAAATAAGTGTGATTACTTGAGAAAAAAGAGTAATCATACAAAAGCAGAACATCTCAGTAAACAACACAACCAACTATGGGACATGAGCTGAGCCAGCAGATGTTTGAGCTTGCCTTATTATAATGGATATTACATACCTGGAACTTAAGTATGTCATAAGAGATGTGCATCTAAAAGCTCACAAAGTACCGATTTTCACTGTGGGAAAAATCCATACTGAAGGATCCTAAGTGTACGCGTGTGTCGAAATCTCACCTGTAAGATATATTGCCATGTAAGACTTCTTACTAAACATTGGCCCTAATAATCCTGCAGTCCTAAAAGAGAAAGTAAGCATGCTACTGTACTTGATGTGCTTTTAACACAGAACATGCAAATAGTATGGCAGGAAACATGTACAGTACTTTTTCCTCATCAGGACTGAGGAAACTTATCAGGACACTCCTGAACATAAAAAGAAGTGAATCAGACCAAGGGCCCATTTAGTCAACATCCTTGATTGGATCCAACCAGTTTTTCTTCTAGTGAAAAAAAGAAGGAAGTGTATTCTTTGACCACCAAAAAAGCCTATGCTGGGGATCATGAGAACAGCATGTACAAAAGCCACATGGGGCAGGGGCAGTAGTAAAGAGGAGACTGGCATGAAAACGCTGGCTAGATCCAACCCTGTTTCCCACAGTGGCCTGCAGTGTGCTAAAGAAAGCATGCAGCTTCTGAATGTGAAGGCTTCTTTCAGGTATCATGTCTCATAGACATTAATAGATCTATCATCCCTTACTTTGCATAATCCCTTTTTAAAGCTATCTAAGCTAGCTGCCATTGCCACATCTTATGACAGAAAATTCAGTGAACTAATTATGTGATGTGTGAAGTACTGCTTTCTTTTGTCTGCCAGTCTTTTTTCAATGCATGACCATGAGATCTTGTAATGTGGAAGAGGAGAAAAATTCTCTGCATATAATACATAATTTTCTGAATACTTATCATTGCCTTGAGCTCTGAAAAGGAGGGATAATTGTTTTAGAAAATCAGTCTTAATGAATGCCCCCCCCCTTATGTTTTTCTAGACTGCCAGTGTTTTCTCTTATGGATCTAGAGGAGTTAGCCGTGTTAGTCTGTAGTTGCAAAATAGTAGAGTCCAGTAGCACCTTTAAGACTAACCAACTTGATTGTAGCATAAGCTTTCGAGAACCACAGCTCTCTTAACAGAAAAATCCCTTTTGATTTTCCTTTTCTGCATCTTTCCTAGATGCAGTATTTTTTTTATAAAGGTGATATCAGACTAAGGGTCCTTTTAGTAATTCTGGCTGGTAAAATTTAGAGTAAATGTGTTAAAGGCATCCTGTTGACACCTCTCTCTTTGCTTCTGTAATTTTTGAGCCAGCCTATGTGGGCACTCCTCCATCCAATCCATAACAAAGTACAGCTTCCACTTTGAACATTGTGGAGCAGAGCACCTTCTCTATAACAAAAGTCTTTGAGGCTTTCCATTTTCGATAGAAGAATGCACATGAAATAAGTTTATAATGCATAGAGCTGAGTAAGTTGATTGAAAGAACTTCTCCCCCTTCCGTAATACTAGAACTCAGGGATATCCAATGAAACTGATGAGCAAAAGATTCAGGCTAGATAAAAGGAACTACTACTCTAATCAATTCATAACTCAGTGATATAGGATGATTGCCAATAACTGTCAAAGGGTTTGCCCAAATTTATGGTGAACAGTTCCTATATTTACTATTAGTTATGATGAGTAAATGAAACATGAATGTTTTCAGGAAGTGTACCTCTGAATACCAATTGGTCAGGGGCAACAACAGCAAGAAGCCATGGCTTTCATGACCTGCTTGTAGTCTTTCTAAGGGAATATGATTTGCCATTGTGTGATACAGAATTCTTGGTTAAATGGACTACTGGTATGATGGTATACCTGTATGACTACAGGTACAATGTTTTTATTAATATGTGGTTCTGGTAAAGACTAAGACAAGACATCAACAGCATTGGCTCAATGGAGGATGAGGGCTGAGAATTTTCATCCCTCACAAAGCAGATTTATAGCTGCTCATTGAGTGGGGATGGTGATAGCTGTGATGGACTCAGCTTCAGATGCTGAGATTTCCAGTCAGTGAGCTATGGTTGACATGTTTCCTCCCCCCCCCCCCATGTGGCTAGCCTGAAATGGCAGTTGGGGGATGGAATGTTGGGGGAAGCTGTCAGTTGGAGTTGGAGAGTAAAGAAGAGAGTGGAAGGGAGTTGGAGCCTGGCTTTAGACCAGAGAGGGTCAGCCAGAGAATCCTCTGTGAGAGGAAATAATGTTTGTGAAACACTTTTAGTCCTAGGACTAAGTGGGGAAAACCAGCACTAACTCCTACTTAGACTCAAGAGATCTGGGAATTATAGAGGGCCAAGGAAGTGGGTAGAGAGGAGTCTCCCCTTCAGTGCCAGGAACAGGGTTATAGCTCATAACTATAATGCCTGCCCAGTATCTAGGAAGGGTTTGTCTCAGTGGAGCACCCTTAAGTCTGGAGAGGAGGGGAAGTCGTGTTATGTTTGTGTTTGAATATATAAAGTGTAACATCTGTGAAGCAGTGTCAACCTCTGAAAGAAGCCAGCAACCTAGTGTTAAACCAAGTGTATTGTGCCTCAAACCAGTGAAGTTGCTGTATAAAAACCTTTGTTACTTAAGTTCAAACATCGGCCTACCTGCCTTTTGATCTTAACCTTCTGTAAATAAACCTTCAGTTACGTTTTGAACCTCCCCAAGCCTTGTGTGCCAGTTTCTGCGAAAGGGAAACGCAAACCCCTGATCTGTCCCCTACTAAGACTTGGCTGGGTAACCATTTTTAATAATACTTAAGGGTGGGACAAGAAGGAAAGTTGAAGCTTAACCTCAACCACGCTACCAGAGGCTTCTCAGCCGAGTATACAGCTTCATAGGCTTAAAGAGAGAAGTTTTACCTCAGGGTAGGGGAAGGTCAGCCTAAGCCTGAGTTGGACATGGATTTGTGGCATATTAATTGGTGGCAGCTGCATGATCCAAATAGCACGCCCACAACAATTGTTCCCACCGCTAAACAACAACAGTATCTTACTCTACAGTTCCGTCAACCATCTCAACATCAGCTCAGTTTTCCTTTCTCCTTGAAACTGATTCTGTTCAATGCCGGATGGGTCCAAATTAAAACCATTATCATCCAGATTTAAATCCTGGACAAAAGGTCCAGTATGTCTTGTATCACTGATGTGTCTGATGTCTGATCCTGTGTTGGCTAAGGCTGGATTCTTGGGTTACATCAATGCAGGGAGTTGGTGCTGCTGTGGTCCGTAAAATCTTAGCCTTTGTCACCAAATGTCTGGTCCGTACTGCTAGTGGTGTTTGGAGCTAGGAGCAGACTTAAGAGTCTGTGGGTATACTGCCCACCCTGCTGCCTAACAGAGTTCAGATGGTGTTCTGAAGCTTTGTGTTGGAGCCCTCTCTTCACCTCTTAAGCCTGAAGGATTTCAACAACTGTCCTCAGGCCCCTCTCACATGTAGCTTAGAATTTCATGACCACTGTGACAACCATAGTGGTCTCCCAGTATGCCTGTAGCCCCCAAACTGCATATTAACAAAGCTATATTAACAAAACTAATATCGAGGACTACTATGTTTTATTTCTGGTCTGTCTTAACAACAACAACTGTACTTATATATACCACCCAACTAGACAAATTAGTGCCTCAGTCAGACCGGTGAACAAAGTCACTGTTAATTATTGCTATGGGAGACATCTATCATTTATTTACTGTGTTTATGTCCATCCCTTTTTTCCATCATGAAACTATACTGGTTTTGATATTTTCAAAGAGATAATAGCCACTCCCCCCCCCTCTTCTGACTCTTAGTAGCCTTGGCACATTTTGAAACTTCTGTTGCAGCTTGCTAGTGCATGTATCATTGAAGTCATCAACAGCTATTGCAGCACTCTCTCCACTGACTACACCCCTGGTTCTTTTGCTCCACCTGTATCACCTTGAACCTGAAGATACTGATATGCAGATTAGAACGACTAAAATTCTTCCAACAATGAATTGGTTTAATTTCCAGGAGTTAACATATTGAATACATAATTCAAACTATCTGTAGGTCTTCACGAGTACCATGTAGTGCTTCAGAAGAGGTTGCTCATGTGCATTTCTAGCAAAATAATGAGTCCAGCAGCACCTTTAAGACTAACCAACTTTATAGTAGCATAAGCTTTCGAGAACCACAGCTCTCTTTATCAGATACAGACTAACATGGCTAACTCCTCTGGATCTGCGAATTTCTAGCTGTCTTTTCATCAGCAGCACAGTTCATTCCTTATTAAAAGGCTTCTGGATGCATATAGAAGGAAAATCCGTATGGAGTATAATTCTGTTTTTCTTGGAAACAAGTCCCTGTTTATTTCAGAGGAGCTTGCTTCCAATAGATGTGCATGTGACATGCCTTAGTTGCTAATTAGTCAGAGTGCTAAAGATTGAAATTGAAGGTAGTCAGATCCAAAAATCTGTTACAGATATATGGAAGCTCTGAAGTGTGTGTGGAGTTTCCTATTAAAGAGTTTCCCTATGCAATGCAGAGAACAAAGCAGGATCTATATGCTTATTCTGAGCATATTCACCAGTCCTTCTGGTGAATAAATAGGGCAGCCCACGAGCACAAAAGAGATTACAGATGATTAAACATTGGGAGCTAGAAAACAGGGTTAGATTATATTCCAGCCTTTTTGTCGTAGGTACCTTGATATTGGATTCCATACTCATAACAATGTTTTTCTCATTCAGTAGTATTTAATGATACAAGGAAGCTTAGCTTTTACTGTAGTTTTAGGCTTCTCTTTCTGCAACTAATGAGTCCCTCTTTGTGAAATATGTACCTAGTTGTCACGAGCTGAGCAGAGGATGAATAGATTGGATCAATGCTATTGTGAAAGAACCTGCACTATGAAGGGTGTCACCTACAGAGAATTTGAATCTTGGACAGATGGCTGTAAGAACTGCACTTGCATGGTATGGCTGTAATTTTGAATAGAAACTGAGTAGCCTGGTTGCATGATTTGATTAAAAAATGTATATATTTTAGATGTGAAATCTCTTTTGTGAGATAAAAAATAAAGGTTGTATAGGAATGAACTTATTCTTATTCTTTATTCTTTATGGTTTTTTAAATCCGATTTAGATCCTGTTCTCATAAGGAGGCCCTATTAAATCCAGTGTTGGAAGGGACTGGGAAGAGACTTCTAGGAAAGAGTTGGCATGGCCAGACAAATCCCCCTTCTCAGCATTTCCTGTCTCTGGCAGATGTTGCGGGGTGTAAATAGGCACTCAGAGTTACGCATGGCTGAAGCAGAGCAAAGAGGAGATTCTTCTCACTCTGCCTCAGGGCTACATGAGGAGGGGGAAACTCCTTGGCAGAGTTTAGGGGAGATACAAGGTTATATGAGTCTGTGCCCATCTATCCATTGTTAGATAATATCTAGTGGGTCTGCAAATCAGCAGCAGACCACAAGTTAGTTTCAGAGGCATAGTCTGTGGGTGGAGAGTTAAAGGAATTTACATGATATATAAAGAAAATTGTTGTCTAACATTGAGAAATCCATTAGGAATCAACATACTCGAGGAAAAGGAAATGCAGTCAAGCTACAGAAAATGCAGCCACATAAACAAGATTGATGAAGTATGTGAACCATAGCTGGAAGCTTCAGGGACCTCGATGCAAGCCAGGGAAACCTCATTTCTATCTAGGATTTGGGAATGCATTCACATTGTGGGGTTGATGCATTCCTGGCATTGAAATTTAAGGTAGCTTCTGCTTTGATTCAGGGCCACAGTAGAGTTACTGGATCAGAGGGAAGATACACTGGATTTTCATAAGTATAAGATACTGGCTCAAATCCCATCAAGTGCCCGTATGTTTCCCTGTGGTTTTCTCCAGCTCCTTCCTATCCTCAGTATCCCCTGACCTTTAAAATGCAGATGTTGGAAGTTGCAACATTTGAATGGAAAAAACCATGCAGCCTGTGAAGGCTGCAGTGGAATCCATCAACCATGCTTCTACCAATTAAAATCCTGTACTCATTACAGTCTCCTGGACTATGAAACTTATTGTTCATGCAGGCCTCTGCAACAGCATCAGTGTTTCGTTGGTCTCAGGGTTCTTGTGGCAGGAGGAGAATGAACAACTGTGCACGCTATAAAGCACTACTACATTTGTGCTTTATAGAATTCAGGGCAGCAGGGCCAGTGTCAGCAAATGACAAGGTGGGACAGCTACCAGGCCCATGGTTCTAGTGGGGCCCACTGCTGCAAACTCCCTACTCATACATCTCCTCCGATGCCTGCGCTCACACCCTTCCACTGCCTGCTTGTGAGTGCCTTGTCACCTTTGCTCCCAACTGCATATGCTGCCCAGTGCTGCTGGAGAAGGGCATGTAGGTAGTGCACAAAGCATCAACATTCCTGGCAGCCATGGCTCTGGCATTCCTAGTTACACCCACCACCCAGCACCATTGGAGAAAGGACATGCAGGCAGTCTGTGCAGCTATAACTGCAGGTGGTGGGACAGCTTGCAAGTGGGCGAAGGAAGGACGCTCAGGCAGGTGGGGACACTTGGGTGGGAGGAGACTCTAGTGGTAGGCTTGAGGGCGTTCTGAGCACTTTTTGCACAAGGCCCCCTCAAACCTGGAACCAGTCCTGCAGGACACTGCCTTTTTTAAAAAAAGAATACATATTGGCTTTCTTAGGGAAATCTTAGCAAATATTGTTCATCATTTTATAATTCAACAAAGTTTTATAATTCACAGTAATCTGTCTATTCATGTAACTGGCAGAATGTCTGATAAGCAAGCTATAACTTTATAAAGCATTGTATAAAACATTCATTATGCAAATATCAGAAATCTATGCAGAATTATTTTCTTTTTAAGTATATATAATCTACTTTCCTAATCAAGAGAAGAAAATAGGATTTTGGCCTTTTGATATCATTAAAGAAAAACAAGGCCTAAATAGATATTTATCTGATCCTATCATTTTTAAATACTTTTAAAAAATAACCTGTTTATTCTCTCTAGAATGGTTCTGTCCAGTGTGAAGCTCTGATTTGCCCACTTACTGACTGCCCGCTTAATTTTGCTCCTACATATGTTGATGGAAAGTGTTGTAAGGAATGCCAAGGTAAGTGGTGTGTGTGTGTGTGGGGGGGTTGGTCGATATTTTCATTGTAAAATATTTATAGAGCGTGTTCCCATGCATCTGTCTCTAATTTGGATGAATCCCTACTTCAAGAATGACTAAGCCAAAAAGCTTTTCAATTCAGTTATTTCAGGGATAGAGACAAAAGCGTGTGCTTAATTCTCCTATTAGAATTTAATAGGACTTAGATCTTGATTCAGCCAAAGAGATCCCATTTACCAAGAAGAAAATATTTAGAACTTGCTATTTAAAGTTCTTGTTTTAAGATTACCATTAGTGTGAATGGGGACAAAACATGGTTTCAGAATGGAATCTGTGCAATCTGGTTACAAATCAGCTATAACTCTCACCACTAGAACAGAGTTTGTGGCTGTTAAGACAGTTTAGGAAATTTGTACCAGAGTATTGCTTTACGTGATAGATCATCAAAGTATCTTGGTTATTCAGTGACTATCTATACATACATTTCCATCCTACTTCTAATACACATGTGTTGAAAATGATAAAGAACATGTTTGAATCATCTGGCATTTTCGTTAGGCTTCTTTCTAAGGCTGCTTTGTAGGAATGAGTGAATTGCATGCAATGATAATTCTTTAGCTATTATCTTGATATATATCTTCTCTTTTTAAAAAGTTTTGATTTTCTCCCTTTTCCTATGTTTAATTTAGTCTGTAATACCTGTGTATGTATGAATATGTAGTGTTTTGGAAAGTAGTAACAAATATTAAAGTAAACCATGATAGTCGTAAAAAAAATGTTGCTAATAGCTGCTTGGTTTTATTTGTATTAGTTTCATGGAAAGTAGAAATGCAAATGCATACAAGTAAGCTCTGAATTCCATTTTCTCTGCATAATTAAAAAGTCCATATTCTGCTATGAATTCTGTTTTCTCTGTATACTAAGTTATTAAAAAGTTCTTTTAATTTCAACCATGTTTCAGCAAAGGAAGATTACTTTTAGAATATTTTCCAATGATGTTTTACTTGCCTCACTAATAACTCCATAATAATGACTAAGAGAATTCAGTAAGTAAGGTTTACTTAGAATTAATGTTTGGTGAAATCAGTGGTCGTTAGTCTACAGATGTCTGCCTTGGTCCCATGAATGAAAAAAGTTTTCTTTGTAGATTTTCCACATTGCTGGAATATGAGGCAATATTGCCAACTTTCCTACTAAGTCATAGGAAGAAGTCTTGTGTGTTCAACATGTGAATGCCCATGTCCTTCTATTCCTGCCTAGATTTTAACAAATGTTGCTCATAAACATATACAAAATATCACTGTTTTCACTAGATGGACATGAGTAATATAACAAACTTTATTATTATTATTTGGTATTTCAGTGAAGTTGGTTTCATTCTAGACATTGAGCAGTCAGTTCTGTCCGGGGTCTGAGCCCCAGCCCTCAGACTTGACAAGAGGGAACAGCAGGTCAACCAGGATGACGGGCAAACAGAGGGGGCAGCCAGCAGCCAGCAGGTCAACCGGTCAGCCAGCAGGCAGTAGGTCAACCGGTCTGACTGGCAAGCAGAGGGGGCAGCCTGGGGACAGCAGGTCATCCCCTCCCACGGGCAAATGGAGCCAGAACCTGCCGGCGCCAGGGGCAAGAGGCAAAGGCCCAGGGCCTCAGGAGTCAGGGGGAGACAGAGAGAAGCCAGCGAGTCCCACTCCCCTGGGGAAGGAAAGGGGACTAAACAAGGCAGAAGGGGGCAAGGGCAGAGGGATTGGGGGCCCAGCAGTCACCCACCCAAAGACCTTACCTAAGGAGGAGAAGCAGCAGCAGCCCCAACAGCCCAAAGCCACGCCCCAGCTAGAAAATAGTAGCCTGGCCCAGGAGTTGCCAGAAGCCAAGCCACTCCAGGTGGGGCTATTGGAGGCACTCTGCAGGAAGCCCTGGGCAACCAGCCAAGGAGCCGCAGCTGGACCCGCCTTCAGCCATCAGCTCAGCCAGGGAGGCCGAGCTGCTAGCCAGGGGACTGCAGCTGGACAGGCCTTCAGCAATCAGCCAAGACAGGGAGGCTGGGCAGCCAGGGAACAAGGCACAGCTGGTGCTGGTCAGTGGGGCCAGATCAGCTACCCCAGCTGCAACTGCTTGGTGCAGCCCAAGACTGGGCTGGAAGAGGGGTGGGGCAGTAGAAGGAAGCCCTATAAAAGCTGGCTGGGAAGAGCCCTGTGGTGGTGGATGTGAGTAAGGAGTGATAATGTGGAGTGAGAGCGGTGCAATGCAAGAGTGGAGGTTTGGAGGAGAGTTCTGGAAGGAGGGGATGAAGAAGGACACAGGGGGCAAGCAGGCCAGGTTGAGCAGGCCAGCGAGTGGACTGAGAGGGAGTCTGGGTGAGGTATACCGCCCCTCCTTTCACAGAGCAGGGTCCTGCAGCATCCCTGGCCCCCCTATGACGTCAGGAGCAGACCGCCCAATGCCACGCCCAGCGGCAGCGGCGGCAAGCCCTGACAAGTTCAATCCCTTATTGCATATAAATCCTTAAGCATTTTAGGATTTTTTTTTTAACATAATGGGTTGGACCTGAAAGTGTGCTTCTACTTATGGGCGAGCCCCCCCTTAAGAGGAAGTGCACTTTTGGAACCATTCCAAGCTGTTTTAAAACTGTTGATCTTTCATATCACTTGATTTCTAGCTTTAATTTAACAGATTTCAAGACAGTAGAACTATACCATCATATACAATACAGCAGGTCATAGCCATAACCATGAAATACAAATAATCTATGGGCTATCACTCCTAATTCTATTTTTGATCTTCCCTATTCTTTGCAATAAATTACTGTCTATCCTGTAAAGTAGACCTGTATAACTGTTTTGTATAGGCTACTATTCAAGGAATTTTTAAAAATCCCAGCAGTAGATCTATACTCTTGTTCACAAATGCTATTCTATTCTCTGTAATCTTTAAGCTTTTATAAACAACTGGAGAAGAGGGTCTAGGAGCCCTAAATGCAATCTTTTCAAGTGAGCCACCAGAGAGACTTGGCAATCCATCCAGGAAGGACTAGCAAAGTGGAGACAACTTCATAATTGAGCATATGTATGTGTGTGATCCAAAGCAAGAATTAAGTAGCAAATGAAGGGCTTGGAAAATCCATCCTGCTAAGTGGAAGCGCTTTCCTCTGGCACAGAGAATTTTCTGCTGATGCGAGAAGCTCCCCTGCATCAGAAGGCTCCTTGCACCAAGAGAAATTGATGCCATTAGCAGAATGGTTCCATGGGATTTAACCCTATAAAATGGTAGATTAATTTGAAAGGGGGGGGGGGAGATGTTTTCAGTATCTACCAGAGAAACAGTCAGGAATTGGCTTGTGGAGGACAGAACCTTCCTGAGCCACAAATAAAACCTTGGTTGGAATTGGAAATCCAGTGTGGTGTAATCGTAGACTCATAGAGTTGGCAGAGGTGTTACAGACTATCTAGTCCAGCCCCCTGCCCAGTGCAGGAACAGCCTAAAGCATCACTGACGAGTGCTCATTGAGCTGCTCCTTGAAGACTGCCAATGAGGGGGAACCCACCACATCCCTATGTGGACAATTCCAGTGCTGAATTACTCTTAACATGAAGAAGTTTTTCCTAATGTCCAGCTGGTACCTTCCCTCCTGTAGTTAAAATCAATTATTGTGAGTCCTATCCTCTGTTGCCAATATGAACTGCTCCCTTCCCTCTTCTAAACAGACCAATCATGTCTCCCCTCATTCTCCTTTTCCCTAAACTGAACATTCCCAGGTCCCCATTTTTTCCTTGTAGAGCCCCTGATCATCCTGGTTGTATCCCTCATCCAATATCCATGCTTTGCATTTTTGTTACCCAGGTAGGGAACCTGGCACTTATCCATGTTATATTGCATCTTATTCAAATTCTTCTTCTTTATTGGAATCTGCACACTTTTCCAGTGTGTTCAGAACTTGTTGAATTCTATCTCTATCTTCAAGGGTGTTTGCTATTCCTCCCAGTTTGGTGCCATTTGCAATTTTAATGAGTAATCTCTTCACACCCTTGTCCAGGTCATTTTTAAAAATATTGAAAAGAACTGGGCCCAGAACTGAGCTCTGTGACACTCCACTGAACACCTCCCTCCAATCAGGCATGATACCATTAACAACTACTCTTTGGGTGTGGTTATCCATTCATTTTCCCATCCCTCTAACCATCCTAAATTCCAGTCGACAGTCCACCAGTTTACCCATCAGAACATCATGACGAACCTTGTCAAAAGCTTTACTGAAATCCAGATAATTTACATCAAAAGCATTCCCACGATCCGGTAAACCTGTCACTCGATCATAGAAGGAGATGAAGTTGGTCTGACAGGACCTGTTTGGAACAAATCCATGCTGACTTCCCCATATCACCATGTCTTCCATCAAAATGTTGCAGACTAAAGCTTTTAATATCTGTTCCAGTATCTTCCCTGGGACAGAGGTCAAGCTGACTGGCTTGTAGTTCCCAGGATCGTCCTTTTTCCCTTCCTTAATTTTATTTATTTATTTATTTATTTTTATGTCATTTATAGTCCGCTTTCTCACTGAGACTCAAGGCGGATTACATTCTTGAAGACTGGGATGACATTTGCCTTAAGTCTTCCAGCACCTGTCCTCCAAGAGGCTGGAGGATGATTGACAAGTCAGGGTTTGAATTCCTGAGTTAATTTTTTTGCAAGGAATGCACGCAAAGGCTTTTGGTACCTTTGTCAGTTTTGTATCTACAGTTCAGAGATTTATCCAGACTTATGGCAGAGGTGCCAAAAAGCATGTCAGTTTCACAGCTCTCCTTTGCAGCCTTTATATACAATTCCAGTTTGCAAAAAGTTGGGTATCCAGCCACACCTGTCTGGTTTTAATCAAGAAAATGATGTAGAGGTGAAAACTTAAAAGCCCCTCCCCCTTTCACATGATGATTCCAGCCCAAATCTGGTGAGTTTTTTTAAAATGTGGGGAGCTCCTTACACCATGTAGAAAGTCCTTGCTTAATACTTCACAGGCAGGTTTGGATCGATCCTTTAAAAGAGAACTATGGCACCATCAGCTAGTTTTAAGGGTTATTAATGTTTCTGCTTGTGTTTTTGCTCCCCTGCTTCTGCATCTGGCTATTTCTGTTCATTGTTATTATTTATACAGGATATCTATGCATCTTTACACTTCTTTTATCTGTTATTTGTTAGCTCAACCTTTGAGCTCGTATAGGAATTTTTTAAAAAAGAATAAGATGGGCATTTTGTACTTTCAGTTAATTAACAAAGGGAATCTAGACCTACTGCCACCTTTTTCTAGTATTAGGCTGAATCCACACATCCTGGTAAACATTTGCTAAACTTCCGGAAGTATAGTGTCTTTCTAGCGTGATTTCTGACTCATCACGCGATGAGTCAGAAATTGCACTAGAAAGATGCTATACTTCCGGAAGTTTAGCAAATGTTTACCGCGATGCCGGGATGTGTGGATTTGCCCTTACTGAATGCCTGGATTTATTGTCCAGTTTACCAGTGCACTCATGCGACTTTTTGTGACACTGGAACTAATAGTATTTTAAATTTTCACACAGTTGGCATTTTTCTAGACATATGGCAACTACTCAGACGTTATTAGGACTAGACATGGACACAAACGAAAAAAAATTAACGAACCCGTGGTTTGTGGTTCAGTGCCGCCGACAAACCTGAAGTCGCAAACCACAATGAACTTTTCCCACTGATGAAACAGTTTGAGGTTCACGGTTTGTGGGTGTCAGAATGGCCCCCATTGGACTTAGAGAGCCCATATTCCCAGGGAGTGTTTAGCAGGCTCTCCTCCAGCCAGCATCCAAGTTTGGTCAAGATTGCAATAGGGATCTTGGAGTTATACTCTCTCCAATCCAAGGCCCCAGGAAACTCCCACTCGATACAATTAGAGCCACCAGTTGACGTTGGCCCAGTGTACAAGGGGTGTACTCAAAAGTGGGCTGCCTTCCCTTTAGGGGGCAGGGGGTCTGGCCACTTGCTGGCGGCACACCCCATGTGCCCGCCCACCAGGCCTCAGAAGCGTGCGCTCTTATTCCTGGCACAGGCCGGAAGGGGGGTGATGATGGTGGCCGCTGTGCCTGGCGGGCACGGGGAGAGGGTGGCGTGCCACCTCCCCTCAGGGGGTGGGGGGTCTGGCCACTCGCTGGTGGCATCACCCATGTGCCCACCTGCCAGGCCTCAGAGGAGCGCGCGCTTATTCCTGGCACAGGCCGGACAGTGGGTGATGACGGTGGCTGCCGGGCCTAGCAGGCACGGGGAGGCAGGGGTGTGCCGCCTCCCCTCAGGGGGTGGGGGGGTTGGCCGCTCGCTGGCGGCACCCCCCATGTGCTCCCCAGAGGGAGGGAGGGAGGGAGGGAGGGACTAGAGCCCTAGCCCACCACTCCCACAGACCTGACCCGATCAGGCACTAATAATACTGTGAACCCTTAGCCATGGTGCCCACTGAGCTTGGCCCCAGGGCCTGGCAGCAGCCCTGGCACCAGAGGGAGGGAGGGACTAGAGCCCTAGCCCACCACTCCCACAGACCTGACCAGATCAGGCACTAATAATAATATGAGCCCTCAGCCGCGGTGCCCACTGAGCTTGGCCCCAGGGCCTGGCAGCAGCCCTGGAACCAGAGGGAGGGGGTAGAGCACTAGCCCAGCACTCCCAGAGACCTGACCAGATCAGGCAGTGATAATAATGTGATCCCTCAGCCGAGGTGCCCACTGAGCTTGGTCCCAGGGCCTGGCAGCAGCCTTGAAACCGGAGGCTGAGGCTAGAGCCCTAGCCCAGCACACCCACAAGCCTGACCACCAGATCAGGCACTAGTACTAATAATAGTGATCCCTCAGCCGAGGTGCCCACTGAGCTTGGCCCCAGGGCCTGGCAGCAGCCCTCGAACCAGAGGAGATAGATCCCTATCCCCCAAATCCAAGCTCAATTTAACTCTCTCTGTCTCTCTCCCCAATGACTATCAAGTAGCAAGCAACAGCTCTGTCACACTACACTGCTCGCTGAAAGTGAAACCCAGCCTGGGAGCTCACTGCTATTTATAAGCACAGGTCCCGTAGACCAACACAGGAGGTCTGTGGTTGGCCATCAGAGCTGCCTATCAGGGTTTGCAGGGATGAGATTGGAGTGCCCATGGCTACAGAACATCCCCTCCACCTCCCTCCCCCAGGTGTCTTCTCCCAAGTTGTAACCACTTTGCAGCTCCATAGTTGGAAGGAAGACCTGCCGATCAAGGTAAGATGGGCTTCCATTCGGGTTTCCAGGGCAACAGAAGGAGTGCAGACAGAGTTCAGGCATTCCCCCGGCTCTGTTGCCAGGGGAATTGATTGCTGGTGCCTGACTGTCTGGCTTCACGAACCATGGAAGAACGCACCAAACCGGGTCTCTTACGAATGCTGGTTCATTGGCCATGGACGCTCACGAACTACTGGATCACGAACGAACGATGGAGCGGTTCGTGGGTTTTTTACGTTCGTAATGCGGTTCGTGCCCATGTCTAATTAGGACCAATCCAACAACGTATAACAGTGTGCAAGCTTTTGAACTCATTGAAACTCTTAATCAGGTCAAATGTGACTAAAAAAAATTAAGCAGAGGAACAAAGTAGATTTTTCATGTCATGTTCGTAAGACTGCCAGAATTTGGTACAAATTTTTTTTTAATGGCTGTTGGTGTTATATTAGAACAGGTGGTTAAATACACAGGCATTTCCAGACAGTTAAGAAGAATATAAGAAATGCAAAAGTTTCATTCATTTTTAATCAGCTGAGTTGTTTAAGCCTTACATTAACAGAATTCTCATAAACCTTAATTCCCCTGGCCTCACCCCTTTCCTTGTCTCCCTGCCCCCCAAAGAAAAATTATCATTCATTTAAGTTTTGTGTCCACCAGTCTTCTTTTACCAACCCAGTTGGTTGTCTTCATTTTTCATTCTAATGACAGCACCTTCCTTTTGTTTTCTTCAACCCACATTTTAAACAGCTTGAGGCCAAAAGTTCACCTTTTACAATGGGCAGCTACTGAACAGTCACCTACCAAAGCTGAGATTTGCCAGCCTGCCTCCATAACTCCTCTTTCATTGTGCCAAACAACAGCACAATTGTTCTTGTGGCATTCAGTTTGATTTTAAAGGCAGAAAGGAAGCAACACTGTAAATCCTTTAGGCAGTCTAGCACGTGTTGCTGGTTCCAGCTCTAATTCAATCTGGAGATTTAAACAATATATGTTTAATACACTCTCTCTCACACACATACATTTGTCAGGATGGTGTACTCTGTGCCTGACTAAGGAGATCTTATGTTTAGAAGAGATGTTGCTTCAAATATGTGGAATGTCACAGATAATATCCAGCATCTTGAGTTTTGGCTAGAGATGTATTGGTGGTCAACACAGGTCTCTAAGCACTTGTGTAAATATGCTTACATTAGTGCACCACAGGTTTGAAATTAATGATCTAAACCTTTTCATAGGCCTTCTGACAAAGATTACATAGCAGTAACTGATGTCTGTGGTAACAAATTCATGATTTATAGTTACTAAACTTAAATTAGATAAATAATAGATGGAAATTGGTGAAAAACATTATTGATTTCTGTTGTTCTTCAGGTGCATGGAGAGGATCTAGGCTCTTAATTTGTCAACCTAGCGGAAGAATCAAATGACCTGAATTTCTAGACCTGCCAACAATAATTTAGTTACCGTGATTCAGCCTCAATAAATTCTGTCACGCTCAGTTCACAACTACACTCAGACACCATTCAAGAATGAAGGGACTCATTGAGTAAGGTCAGGTGAAAAGGACGGAACTGAGTATACTTTGTATAGTGAAGTCACAGTTGCCCAGTAGTTTCCTACTGCAGAAATGCCACCTGTTGCTCAAAGTAATAGACGAACTAGCATAAATTAAATTTTTAAAAATTATGCTTACACGTGGATTATTTGTAGAACTGGATTATAACAAGGCATTTTAACAGAGCACTTTGAATTTGTATAAGAACCTGAACATAAGCTCACAGATGTGGATGCTGCTTCCTCACACGCTTCAGGAGCATTTGAATGTCCTTTCTAGTGGGATACTTATGCCACCTGAATTATCAGTCCCTTTTCTACTAGCTTCCGGAAAACATGAAATCACAGGTCTGGTTTTCGCTTCTGCAGCTGGAACAATTTAATTACTTGCAGTAATATATTACTATTTCAAAAGGTCATTCTCTACTTATTTTCATTTCATCAAAGCCTTGGCACTCATAAAAAACAGACAGGGGTTTCCCCTCTCTTCAGTGCATTCAGAGTGTTGCAACTCTTTCTTAAACTGCTTGCATTTAAGTAATCTGATATCTGCATGAATGACAATATATGAAGAAAATATATATGTAAAGGAAAGTTCAGTATGTGATGTTAAATAATCTAGATTTATTCTCTTTAGCCACCAAAGGAGTGAGTCATGAAATAGAATAAATTCATATAAATCTGTATTCATTAAAATATCATGGGCTAAGTGGTAAAACTTGTAATTTTTAATCTGTTAAATGATCATAATATTTGTAATATTTGCCAGTGTATAACTGAAAATATCATCATACTGAAAATGTGCATAAGGGCTTTTCTTCTTTTCTAAAAAATATTTTTAGAAGTTTCTAGAAGTTTCTCTTCCTTTCCTTTTCATTACACTCCCACTGGGGAGTTTGCAGAATATAACAATCTCTTCAGCAAGTCATTGCCATTATCTTATTTCCAGTGCATATAAAAATTAACATGTTTTAAGGAAGAATGTTTTGGCAATGTCAGGATAACTTCTATAGCAGCGCTCTGGAGTGAATTCCTGGAGATCAGTGGAGCCAGCCTGCAGTGCCATCTAAGTAGAGTTGCATCCCTCTAAGTTCATTGAAGTCAATGGGTTTAGAAGGATGTCCTCTGCTAAGGATGACTCTTAGTTTTATGAAAAATATTCAAAATAATGCCTATTTTGTGTAAGTAGGAAATCAGACAATATTCTCCAAGGTAGAGGTATATGGGTTATAAGATATTTATAAAATAGTAAAGAGTCCAGTAGCACCTTTAAGAATAACCAACTTTATTGTAGCATAAGCTTTCGAACGCCACAACTCCCTTTTTCAGGTGCATGTGGCTCTCGAAAGCTTATGCTACAATAAAGTTGGTTAATCTTAAAGGTGCTACTGGACTCTTTACTATTTTGCAACTACAAACTAACATGGCTAACTCCTCAAGATATTTATAGTATCGAATAAATATCATTCTTCGCATATGTTGTTTGATATTTAAAATACCAGAGAAAAGGTACAGTATTGCCATTTCCACAACCTTTAACAGAATTTCCTTGATCTTAGATTGGAAACTCTTGCAATAAAAACTGCTGTTCAAACTCAAACCAGGAAAGCTGTGCCTAGTTTTAAAGTATGATGATCATACTTGAATAATCTACAACAAAAATTTGTCAAAGGCTGTAAAATAACAAGAAGATACAAAGGAAAGATCTATTAGAATTTCACGTTTAATGTAGTTGAGAGCTATCATATGACAGTTATTAAACCTTCTGCCTGGAAGAAACGAAGAGCGGAACTACAAGAGACAAAAGGCACAGATTGGACACTTGTCAGCTTCCCTCAAGTTTTGATGGGAAATGTAGGCATCCTAGTCTTGCAGCTTGGCTCTCTGACTGCTGTCCAATGGACTTTTCAACTGTCACTTGTCCAACATTCCGCCAAGCTGCCTACATTTCCCATCAAAACTTGAGGGAAGCTGACAAGTGTCCAACCTGTGCCTTTTGTCACTTGTAGTTCCGCTCCCAGTGTTGTCTCTATTGGTGATTTACACTTTTTTACATGAATGGCTACAGGGCATTTATTTTAAAGATACAAGTACTTGAATGTAGAACAAATACTTACAGCCATATTTATTCTTAGGGTACTCAATCAATAAAGGCATTTACAGATTAGTCAAACATGTTTTTATATTTTTTTCTTTCTCTGTTTGTGCATGCTATTCAAAATTATTTACCAAACATACCACAAAATTCTCTCTTCCCAGTGATTCACACACTTAAATACAAGTACTTGGGGGGCAGGGGTCCCCAACAAGGCACCTGCTAACACCTTTTGTGGTGCCCACTAAGTGTTTTTAGAAAGTGTGTGGGGCCAGGAGTGACTATAAAAAGCACTTCCAGTCCTCTTTATAGATCATTTGGAATGGATTTCTTTGTGCGCAGAACAAAAAATCCACCTCAAACGATTGATAAAGTGCATTGAAAGTGCATTATCCAATGTGTGCAGAATCAGCCAGTGTTTGTGCTGCTGCTGTATATGGATCTTGCCAATATCTACTCTGCCAGTGTATCATTTAGCTACTTAAGTTTTCATGAAAAAGAAAAGACATGGGTTTTTTTGAGGTATTAAAACTTGCCATGATCATAAGGGCCATACAGCAACATTTTCGTATTACTCCTTTCTGGAAGCCACCCTTTCCTATGTACACATTGAGGAAATTTGGGACTTGCCAAATTTTCTCCAATACAGCATGAAAAAGAGTGGCAGGAAATCTGTGCCTGAGTATCCCACCATCTTCAGTTTTTCCAGAAGTCATCTATGACCCACAATTTGACTCACCTTGTAGAGCTGGGGCAGGAAGAATGTAACACTTTTAACCCACACCACTTCCCTAAGAGAAATTGGGGCTCCTCCATCTTCCATAGAAACAATGCACATAAAGTGGCTGCTTTCTGGGAAAATTGTTAGTCAATTAACATCAGATGAACCCAGTCACAGATCTCCTCTAGTTTAAGGCTGAGTGAAGTGATGAACTTCTCAAATATTATTGTTTTTGGTGTTTTCTGTCAAAGGCCTTTCATAATGATCCAAGAAAAAGGATTTTCCTAGTTTCCCAAGTATAGCAGTTACTTACCTGTTACTGCAGTAAGTGGACACCATTCCCTATAAACAGGGCTTTTTTTTCTGGGAAAAGAGGTGGTGGAACTCAGTGGGTTGCCCTTTGAGAAAATGGTCACATGGCTGGTGGCCTCGCCCCTTGATCTCCAGACAGAGGGGAGTTTAGATTGCCCTCCGTGCCGCCGAGCAGCACAGAGGGCAATCTAAACTCCCCTCTGTCTGGAGATCAGGGGGCGGGGCCACCAGCCATGTGACTATTTTCAAGAGGTTCTGGAACTCCGTTCCACCATGTTCCCGCTGAAAAAAAGCCCTGCCTATAAATAGGAATGATTAATGGCAGCAATTCATCCCTGTCTTGAAAAGCATAGTTCTCAAGCATTGTTTCTTAAAGAGATGGATTCTTATTTAGTTTTAAAAGATCTGTTTCAAATATGACATCGTTTCCCAAAACCTTCCACTGTAAGAAATTCTAGTTTTAACCTGCAGTCTGTTTTCCTTTTTTCACGCTTTCCTGCAAATGTGTCTTTTCTTTCTGGTATCAGTTATGCTGAATTAAATATATAATGGTCAGCTTATGAGTCCTTTCCATACAATTATTTCATTTATGAAATAAATGATTTATGGTATAATCAGTGATTTTAGTATCCTGATAAAATATGTCAACATAGCATTTTTCTTGTGCAAATATGGGCCATTTCCACACACGTTGAATAATGCACTTTCAATGCACTTTAGCAATCCTTTGGAAGTGGGTTTTTTGTTCCACACATGGAAAAGCAGTTCCAAATGTTCACTAAAGAGTATTGAAAGTGGATTATCCAATGTGTGTGGAAGCAGCCCTGGTGTTTTCCTAGTGTTCGAATAATATTTAGTTGTTAGGGGAATACTTTTCCTGCCCCCCATGGCTGTTGTGCTGGATGAAATATAAGGTTGTATGAGCAATAGGCACCTTTTTGCTAATGCCCGTTCCCTGCACAGTGATGTGTGAAACACTACCCCCTTTCCTTTGAGAAATTTCGAAATGGCTTGCATATTTTCTGCCATTTGATTTGCATGGTCAAGATAGCTACCAAAATCAAAAAGAAAAATGATGCTTTACTGATGGCCTGACTGATACTGATGCCGTATCAATCAGACCATTGGACTGTCATGGCCAGGGCTGGGCACTGTAACTAGCAGAGGCTCTCCAGGGCCTCAGGTCAAGGTCTTTCCCATCATCTACTAGCTGTTCCTTTTTAACTGGAGATGCCAAAGATTGAACCAGGCAACTTTTACATGCAAAGAGGATCCTCTGCTACTGAACAGCCCTTCACCACTGTACAGCATGATTTTCTGCATCATATATCTTAAGTGCAACTATTGTAGTGCTTAAGTATAATTCCTTAAATTTTACTCTGATATGCCTTTAATGATCTGTTTAAATACAAATACTTCATCTTAGTGAATATATAAATATGGCAGTCTCAGCCCTGAAATATTCATATATGTTTATGTACTTTAAGAAAA
The DNA here is from genome assembly GCF_028583425.1 of Eublepharis macularius. Classification (NCBI taxonomy): domain Eukaryota; kingdom Metazoa; phylum Chordata; class Lepidosauria; order Squamata; family Eublepharidae; genus Eublepharis; species Eublepharis macularius. The sequence goes on from NC_072798.1 coordinate 70,190,464, forward strand.
TGGAGTTAATTAACGAAGGTGTTTTGGTGTCAAATTATTTTTGCTTCCACTCCATTACAGTATCCAGTACATTCCCGAGGGAACAGCCTTCAACAATTTGCCTTCAGCAAGTACCTGTTGAGAGATTTTTGGATATAAAATATCTGGAAGCAACCCTGCAGCTAGTATCTGTCACTCAGAGTTTGAGGATTCAAGTACTAGTGCAGGCCCCATTGCCTGAGAAGGAATAAGAATTGACCCAATGCAGTAGTTTGGAGGATTGAGTTTTGAAGGTGATCCTTAAGAAAACCTAGGAAAATGAGCTGTGCTCACCCTTTTCACAGGTTGAATGGCTAATCCTATTCAATTGGAATACACATCTAAGAAGGCAGAAACATGTTATTTTAATTATATTTCCTTCATCATGCTGAAGTCCTCCTGACTGCCTCTTCCCTCTCTGCTATGTACTATGGATTATTTGAAATTCCCTACAGCTGTAATAGGGACAGTCCAGTAGATCTTTATACAAAGATCTACTTTATATAAAGAGAGAGATTAGTGTCTTGCATAGATCAGGTGGGTGAAATGAATGAGTTGGATCATGCTGATCTATTCCATGAACACTGCTACTTTCCTCCAGGACAAGAAGCCCCACCCCACCCCACCGCCCCTCCTATAGATGGTTTCATGCAGGGAGCTACAGCAAGTATTTAAATATTTAACAAAGAAATGTAGCTATGAGATGACAGTACAAGAGCACAGTACAAAAAAGAGCATTGTTACTATTACGGGTGTATGTTTTGGTGTATTTGGTCTGAAAACATACCACAAAAATACCTTATTGGTATAATTGGAAAGTATTGGCATCACCAGGTAATCTCAAAAATATTTGGAAATAAGCAGGGCCTCCATTTTAAAGGTCACAGCAGCTTGTTTTTATCCTTTTGTAGGTTTCCTGGGCAAAAGGAGGGAGAGGGAGGGAGGGAGGGAGGAAAATCTCACAGGTGAATACGTAACAGTTTAGGGAGAACTTAACTGTTTGTGATCAAGGTGTCTCCCCTGCTAGGTAAGTACCTGGCAACTGTCTGTCCAATCACAGCAGTTCTCTCATGGCCCAAAAGTTGGCTTCCTGACTGCAGCTTCAGGGCAATATGTTTTGAAGTGCATGTTTTTTTTGGCTGCTGTGGTTTGATCTGTCTGTGCCTTATTTCTGTTGTGCTGTTTGCCAATTGGCCCTGCTGAGATTCTCTAGTTTGGCACTGGTTCTACTGGCATTCTCTGGTTTCATGTTGGTTCTGATGGGCTTAGAGGGTACTTTTTTGCATTGAGAGGCTTTTGGTCAGTGGTTGTTCTTGTGTGTCTGGCTCAAACTTTCGTGCCCTAGAGAAAGTGTTGATTTTTTCCCACGTTGGAAACATTGTAAAGTAGCTGGGGTCACTTTGTTCAGGGGCCTGTAGAACTGGACCCCTTAACCCAATCTTCTTTACACTTGGGGAAGGGGCTTTAGTGGACAGGCAGTCTTGCTTCACTGCAATTTTGGTGTAATTTGCATGAAAAACCACTCCTTCCGCTCCCTGGTAAAATCCCCTCATAGGAAATAATGGACATGGTTAATTTCAAAATCAACACACACACCCCAACCCAGATATGCATACCAAAAAAAACCTGTATGGGAAGACCCAGATATCAGGGATTCCAATATTTATGGCCTTCTCAATACCCAAATCTTTTTTAAAAACCCTCTTTTTTAGTGCATCCTTTGTTACTATGCCAATGAATGGCAATATAACAGAGACTACTATATGTTTGTTACAAGTGTATCTCTTTTTTATATCATCTGGGGAACATTTGAAACTGATAAAATATAAGTATTATGTCGAAAGGAAATGATGCAAAAGTTCCTGTGTACAGATGAAGAAGTGTCCCATCTTAAATGTACCATTCTTGAGCAAGGTGATTGAATGAATAGATGAATAGGATTGTTGGGATCCATTCCAGTCTGGTTTCAGGCCTGGCTATGGAATTAAAACAGCCTTGGTTGCTGTGGTGATGTGTGGCTGGAGATGGACATGGGGAGGGTGACCCTTTTGATTCTCTTGAACCTCTTGGCAGCTTTCAGGCAATTGATCATGGTAGCCTTCTGGGTTAGGACTGGGAAGCAACATTCTGTGGTGGTTTCAGTTCTACCTGGAAAGTAGATTTCAGAGAGTGGTGCTGGCAGACTGCTGCTTGCCCTCTGGCCTAAGAGAACTGGCAGGGTTGTACCTTGTCTGTCATGATTTTCAGTTTCTACATGAAGCTGATGGGAGAGGTCATCCAGAGATTTGGGCTAGATTGTCAGCAATATGCGGAGAATACTCAGCTGTATCTCATCCTCTGAGTGGGTCCCAGGGAGGCTGTGGAAATCATGAGCTTGGAGGCAGTTTTGGGATGGATGAGGACTAATAAAATCAATATTAATCCTGACAAAATGGAGGTGCAACTTCTAGGGGGAAGGTTGATCTGTTCTGGATAGTGTTGTACTCCCCCTAAAGGAGAACTTTAGTAGCTTAGAGATGCTGCTGGACTGGGACTCCTGTTGGACAAGCTGGTGAAAGTGGTTGCTAGAACTGCCTTTCATTAGCTTTGGCTGGTGACACAAATACGGCCTTTCCTACACAAAAAAGATCTTGCCGTGGTGATGCATACCTTGGTAATATCTGTATTAGACTACTTCAGTGCACATTATGTGGGGTTGGCAATGAAAAGTCTCTAGAAGCTACAGTCGGTACAGAATGCTGCAGCCAAAATTCTGGCTGGAGTGGGTCATAGGGACCATATTGTTCCACCTACACTAGCTCCCAGTTTGCTTCTGGGCCCAATTCAAGGTGCTGGTATTGATCTTTAAAGCCCTATACTGCTCAGGGACTACATACCTTAAAGACTGTCTACTCCAATATGAACCTACCCAATCATTATGGTAATCTTTGAAGGCCCTGCTTTGGGTGCCTCCACCATTTGAGGCTAGGTAGATGACAACCTGATTGTGGCACCAAAATTATTGAATCCCATCCTCAGAGAGATTGGTCTGTCCCCTTCTATAATTGTCTTCTTTCTATGGGTAGCATTGCCAGGTGTTTGGCAATGCTGTTGCTGCTGCTCCTCCTCTTCCTACTACTACTAATATAATAATAATAAGGGAGGTCCGCCTGGCCTCTACCAGAGCCAGGGCCTTTTCGGTCCTGGCTCCAACCTGGTGGAACTCTCTGTCTGAGGAAACTAGGGCCCGGCAGGATTTGTTATCTTTCCGCCGGGCCTGCAAGACGGAGGTGTTCCGCCAGGCATTTGGTGGGGGCTAGGCTGTCCTCTTGCCGGCCATACCACCGAAGACCTTCCACCACCCATGCAGGAAAATGCTGTATTTTAATATTTTATACCCGCCAATTTTAATTGTTTTGATACAATGTTTTAATGTTTTTATAATGTTTTTACTGTTTTAAACTGTTGTTAAACCTCCCTGAGCCCGTCTGATGGGCAGGGCAGTCTAGAAATGTGATTAATAATGTGCTTATATACTGCCTTTCGGGACAGATTAGTGCCACAAAGTCAGTGTTATTATCCTCCCAGTATAGCTGGGGAGTTGGTGCTCAGAGGAGTGCCATACCCAAGGCTAGCTACTGAGCTCATGGCAGTAGTGGGAGTCAAACTAGCATGGCTGATTCACAGCCCAGTCACTTAATCACTATACTACAGCAGCCAGTTTGGCATTTGCCCTGTCTGTTCAGTAATAAGTAAAGCACCATAAATTACATAGGACATAATTTATATATCTGTTATTTTCGGATTTCCATCTGGTTTTGCTGGAGAACCAGAAGCATTACACATTGTGTACTGTATAAGGGCCACAAGGTGGCTAACAAATTAAAACATACATAATAAAATACCATCTTAAAAACCATTAAAACCAATAAAAATACATCATTAAAACAATTGAAACCAGAGCTAAAATACATCCCAAACCAAAAGCATTTAAAACATTGGGCAGAGAATATAGATTGCTGAAGGAATGACAAATGAAACAAAAAAAGGCTTCACTGCTGATGGAAGATGGCAACAGGATTAGTGTATTTAATTTTCCCAAAGATGCACTGAGGAGCAACCTTACCTGCTTTGATGTCTGTCTTGCACAGCCTACTGCTTTGTAGCAGAAGGGGGAAAGAGCACAGGAGGTAGGAACAGGCTTCATTTGCCCATCTTGGCCAGCTTATTTGTTTAGCAGGGCACAAGGAAGCACCACTTGGAGGCAAACAGAACTTGCAACTACAGTTGTGATGTAGGAGCTCTGTCTAGCTTAAATAGACTCTCTCACATGTCATCTCCAAACTGAGGACTGCAAAATATCCTTCCAAACATCTTTCCTCTCAGTGCCCACAGCATCTCACATACATGTTCATCCAGTAACCTTTAGCACAACCCCCTCAGGGTAATTATTGCTATGACTGTATTATAGATGGAGACCTGAAGCTAAATATTAGCTTGCACAAGATCACTCCAAGAAATAACAATGGAATTAAGGTTTGAACCAGGCACTTCCTTGCAGGCAGTTTTGTTTGTAACCCTTATGCCATGGTAGTTTTTCAGATGGAACACTTGACAGAGGCTTAAGTTATTTATTTATATATTTATTTAAAAGTAAGTCTCATTGAATTTAATGAGAATTGTTCTCAAATGAGCCTGTACAGAGCTGCAGTAAACTTGTCTATAAATAGGTTACTTCAATTGAAGGCATATAGTATGAATTTTCCAATTTGGTTTATTTATGTTTTATAGCTAGGCACTTCTATTCTCTAAAGAAGCACAGAGAATGCTTGGGAAATGGTATTATTTTCATTGCTTATTTTGGAATATCCTGCCCTCTCTGTCCTTATGTCCACTGAGGATATATTTCTAATTTCAGAGGGGTAGCTGTGTTAGTTTACTGTAGCAAAACAATATAGAAATCCAGAGGCACTGTAGACTGACAGCATTTATGCCAGCTTTTGTGAATGAGAGCTCACTTCTTCATATGTAATGGAAAGAAATAAAATCATTTTCTTCATATTTAACCATAAAATTACAGAAGGGGAAAGGAGAAGAGCTGAGCAAAGGCAGGCATGGGATCATAAATCAATTCTCTATGCTAGGGATTTGAATGGCTTAGGTTGTTATAAAAGGTAAAGGTAGTCCCCTGTGCAAGCACTGAGTCATTACTGACCTGTGGGGGGACGTCGCATCATGACGTTTTCTTGGCAGACTTTTTAGGGGGTGGTTTGCCATTGCCTTCTCCAGTCATCTACACTTTACCCCCAGGAAACTGGGTTCTTATTTACCGACCTTGGAAGGATGGAAGGCTGAGTCAACCTTGAGCCAGCTACCCGAACCCAGCTTCCGCCAGGATCGAACTCAGGCCGTGAGCAGAGCTTGGGCTGCAGTACTGCCGCTTACCACTCTGCACCACAGGGCTCTTTAGGTTGTTATAATGGCATGAATAATGAATGTTTTTAGTTTGCCAGACAATATGACTTCTAATAAATGGCAATGGAAGCCTTTACTGTAATGTAATATAGATTGTTGTCAATAAACTTCCCATATCATGCAATGTTTTGGTATACAATTTTTTATACCCAGTATTTTTGTTGAAACCATCTGGCAACCCTACCACTAGGCGAAGACTTGTTTGTTATGTCTGGCATTACCTCACTGGTTATCATTGACCCTTCGTCTCGTTCATGTGTTTATTTGTGTTCTTTTAAAATTGTTTTTAATTGTTTGCATATATTTATATGTGTACATTTGCAGTCATATTTATATTTAATTTCCAAAATAAATATCACGTTAAAATTAAGTTCTCTTTTAAATAGGAAGTTTGGAGAATACACATTTCTCTAGTTTCCATAGCTGTAACACTTTAATTGAATAACTTGAATGATACTCAAGCTCAGTTAAGATAGTGCCACAATCCAGTGCTGCTAAATATCCTTCTATGTGTCTTCAGGATCAAGGAATTTTTGGGCAAGCTGCTTTATGATGCTTTTGAAGTACAGAGGACCTTCTTGTTCTTAACTAAAATTCTATTACAGTGAAGCCTCTCATACTCAGGGGCAATTAAATCACAGAAAATCTGCCAGGTTATTCTTATGACTAAGTCAAACAGAAATTAAGATAAATGAAAATGAAACTTTCATTTGCAGGGCCAGCTCAAGGGTGAGGGATGAGAGACGAACTGACAGAGGCATCAGCAGGAGTCAAACAGTCACAACTTTATTGGTTACAGTGTCAAGAGCATTGATGCAGCATAGGGCGTGGATCCAAGCATCAGCTGGCCCACCTGCAAGCTGATGCCCCTCGCCCCCTCAGCCCACTTGCTGAAAGAGAAAACCATGGGGTAACAGCACGTGGGATTCCACATTGGCATTAGTGTCTGCATGGTTCCTCTGTCTCCTGGGAGCAGGCATGCCTTGACAGCCCCCGAGCTGGACTTTTCCCTGTCATTCCTCACTTCAAGTCCCCTTATAGGAATCTCCAGCTTTGGGGAAACAGTGCATGCAGGCCATGTTCCCCCCCCCCCCAAAGGATCCATGCCCCAAACTCCTAAAGCGGCAACCAACCCGACAACCCGTCCCAGATATCCTGCAGCCAAATGTCCTGTCCCCAGCTAGATAGGTGCAACCCAATGGGGACGGTACAAGGCCTCTGGCCAAAAGGAAATGTCACAGTAGTGAATAACCAAGCCCCTCCCCTGCCACCTCCACAAAGTGTCCCCTAGTCTTGGCTGTCCTTTTTGCCATGTTGGTCTTTTCCTGGGAAAGGGCCCCATGCCACAAGTGGCATTCCAACAAGTTTGACCACAGGATGTAGGGTCAAGGAACAGACCCCACAAAGTCCCCAGGTTCATCTGAATTGCCTGCAAATGATCCAGTCCCTATCGCTGGCACAAGTCATTTCCCCCAAGCTGGATCACCAAGGCATCCAGAGGACCCCTCTGGTTTGCAAGCCAAAGGAAATGAGGAAGCAGGGAGTACCACAGCATCCCTCTCATGTCACAACTCACAAAGGCCATGTCTTGAAGTCCCAGGTGGAGGACCCAGGTGGAGGCTTCCATGAAGTGCACTGCCCAGTGGATGATGCTGTGCCCAAAGATCTAGACCAGTTTTCACCACCCTGGAAGAACTAAAAAGAAGAGGGGATTAATAGCAAGACTGGGCTGAACATGTGCCTTGTATGCACTGGTTTGCCACCTGCCCACCGACATACAGGGGGTAGGCCAATTTTCAATGCCATTGTTGCCACCCTGATCCGGAAGGAGTGGCCCCTGAAATCCCCCACAGGAGCATGCTGACAAACTGAATGAAGGGAAAGCCATCTGCATGCACCAGGAGGGGCCATTGACAGTATACAAGCAGGGCACAGGAGGAACCCAGCTGCCCGCAGGCCCCCACCCCCTCTGTTCAGTTGTAGAATGTCAGAGAATAATGTAGGCCCTGGCATTCTGAACTGACACATCTCTAAGTTCCAAGACACTCCTGGACTCATCCCAGCAGGAACCGGGAGCCATCTCCCCCACCCTGAAGGCCCTGAAGAAGGCCGACCAGCAGGTGCTAGGAAGTCGGCCTATGATCCTTGAAAGGATGGTATAAGTGATGGGCCGCCAGAGATCGGATGGGGGGTGAGGCAGTACGCCTCCAGCACTCAATGGCTCACCTGGTGGTGAAAGAATCACATAGGTCTGGGAAACTGAGCTTTGCTGAAGAAGGAAATGGCTGCTAAATGGCAGGTCCTGGTCCTGGCGGCGAAGCCTTGTTCCCACAGGAGGCTATGTAGTGCAGGACTATGGTCTCTGTAGCAGGCTGAGAAAGCCAGGAAACTTGCTAAAGCCCCCTGGTAGGCTCGCCGTGTAGAGGGTGCAACCCATGCTAGTACTCCCTACATTATCGTGAGTGCCCAAGACCTGGAACAGGTCTGTGTCCAGCCCAAGAGGCCTCTGGCGTCTCAGCAAAGTACCTCTCCTTCTGGAAGCGTCCATGATGCTGTCATCTGTACCTGGTACATGCCGAGCTAGAAACAAGATGCTAGCAGCCAAATGTGCCAGGATGAACCTGCACACAAGGCGAATGACCGGCTCAGAGCGAGAGGACTGCCTATTCAGGACACTGATGACCACTGCCCTATTGTCTCTTCAGAAATGGACCCACTTATCCCTGAACTGGTCCTGCCAAATAATGTCAGCCATGAGGATGAGGAAGATCTCAAGGTCTCGAAACTTGTCAAGGGGAGGCAGGAGCACCCCTCCATAGAGTCTGGCTCAATGCCCAGGAATGTCACACAGGCGGTTGCATCCTCAGTCTTCTCCCAGCCAGCAGGACACCCAGCTTATCTGCCAGGGCTTGGAAGATCACCAAACAGTCAGTATAGGCAGTGCTACCACTGGCTCTACTATTAGAAAGTCATCGAGATACTGCATGATGTGCAGGCACCCCATGCAGCCGTTTGCAGCCCATTCTAGGAATGTGCTGAAAGCCTCAAAGGCCACGCATGATCAAAGGATGCATACTGAATGGAGCAGAACTCAGGAGGAATGGCATCATTTATGGATGAGCCCCATGGGTGGGAGAGGTGGCGTACTGGGAGATACTCTTTTGGGGCCACCAAAGCTGGTCAGAGCCAACTGCCACCTGGACATGGCTGGCTCCCAGCTTTCTGCCTGGCCAGCAGACCTGCCTGAAGCCTGCGCTGGTCCACCAGCCGGGCCTGCCCACCAAGCCTCAGCCATCCCTTGCTGATTTTCAGTATTTCAGTGATTAGAACTGCTTTCTGTGGTAAATGGTCAATGGTCAATTCTGGCAGCACTGAGGCCGTCTGAAGGAGTTCTGTCCTCACCACCATACAGTTTTTGTCATCGTATAATGCACAGTAACAGGCGGGCATAAGGCAAAAACCTTTAAAAATCAGGATTGTTTCACTATAGCATTGAGCTTCTGCATTTGTTCAAGCTGGAGCTGCAACACAAAAGTTCTACTGTGCACAGTTTTGTACAGTTATAGATGATGAATGAGGGGAATGGACAATATGTGCTACAAAGAACAGGCTGCTGAGCTTGTAAAGAACTCTTCATAGCCTTTGTTACTCACACCTTAACCTGTCTCCTGATCTAAACAAGGGTCAAGCCTGTTAAAAAATGACAGTATAGCCACCTTCTGTATTTTCAGGTCTCCAGTTCCTCCAGTGATCAGAACGCCTCTTAATAACCTTTCTGTGTAAGGAACTCACAATATTAGCTGGGGCAAGGAGGTGCAGTTCTGGTAATGTGACTAAAGAATGGCATACGTGGATGAGTGTCAAATATCCCAGTGGTACAGACTTCCTGTATTTCATTCAGCCCCATGTGTGTCAGTGATCATCTTAAGTTGCAGCTTACATAACCTGGAAAGTTCTGCTGAAATGAATCCCCAGTAATGTAAGCCACTTTGGGTCCCTGTTGGGGTGAGAGGTGGGTATAAATGAAGTAAATAAATAAGTATGCTGGGTGTGTGTCTGTATGTATGCAACTTATATAGCATTTGAACACTTAACATTAACAAAAGTATATATTTTTTTAAATTCCATAGCCACATGTATGTTTGAAGGCAAAACTTACTTTGAAGGTGAAAAAGAAACTGTACATTCAAATGCAGGGGATTGTATTCTGTTTGAATGCAAGGTAAGAGCATGGTTGATAGCTTATTCTCTTCTTGTAATGTCTCTACTGTGTAATTAAAGCTATTAAAGCGGCATCCTACCTTTTTAAAGGCATCCTACCTTTTCAAATTTGCTATGCCATGCCAGTCTTTATATCAACTAGATTTTTTAAAAATTGTGGTGTTATGTAAGGGCTTATTTTGAAGAGGAGACTGAGTACAAGCTTCATTCTCATACCTTCTGTTTCATTGCTCCCTTAACTGTGAACAAATGAACTGGAGATATTTCAGATTTATTTCTGCATGGGGAGACTGATCCTTAGTACACATTCCAACTTCTCTTAGTTAATAATATTACTTCTCTTATAGTGCAGTTCTAAACTGAGTCCTTATAAGCTATTGACTTCAGTGGGCTTGTAAGGCACCTTATGTAAGGTACCTTCCAGTACCTTATGTACTGGAAGCTCATTTCCCCAGTGAATATTGGCAACAATATCTGCATTATTTCATTCAGATTTTAAAACAATTCTAATAATTTTCACTTCGTAAAACTGTTTGACCATTATTTATGAAATACTGAATAATTTGAAGGGCTTATTTTAAACAACTGTCATAAGTTTCCTTACCTGGTACTACTCTCTTAAAAAAAAAAGATATTGACACTAAGAACAGAGTATTTCAGCTGCTGTTGTGAATTGCTGCTGGAAGGTTATCCTTGTAGAATAATTGGATTTGGAATGCCTCTAGCTATTGTGACCTGTTTGTGATGTGTACCAATGAAAGCAGTTATTTATTTATTCTTTGAAAACTCCAATATTTAAGTTGAAGAAAATTGTAACTCAACAGAACTCTGATGGAAAACCAAGTGCTCTTACTATTTTTATGAAATGTTTTGATTTGTTAACACTCAGTAGAACTGCTTCAAGTTTTGTTAGAAGGTGATTTATCACCTCTGGTGTTGCGGATATACTATGAGTAGAAGAGGCTGAGTCATTTCTACTTTCTATACACATATTTTATATAGGCTTCCTCAATAAAAATGTACTTCCAGAAATTAAATACCTATCATTGTTCAACAGGATCACAAAATGCAACGTGTAGTGAAGCCAGATTGTCCTATCTTGAACTGTCTTGAATCTCAGCAAATCTCCTTATCTAATAGTTGCTGCAAAGTTTGTAAAGGTATGTTATAAGAGAAATAATGATCTCATGTTGAGAAATTTAAAAAATCTTTCATGTATATGACCTGGTGGGCTGTACTTCACAAATTTTTGTGCCACAACAAATTTGTTAGTCTTTAATAACATGCCACATTGCCTCTTTTTTCCTGTTATGAGAGACTAACATAGTTATTCCACTGAGAACCTCTTCAGTAGAAACAATGTGTACTGATCATTGTAATGATTTACTTAGTTTTGAACCACCGTGTAATTATTTGCCCCCATTTTAAAAACCTTTGGCTTTGGACCTTAAATTTCAGCTCCTTCTTGCATTACCTTAAACATATACCTCAGGAAGGTTCAGGTCACAGCCAACACACTTTTAAATTCCACTCATACAGAGCTTCAGGTGTTCTCTATTTTATACAAGTTACTACCTTTTGTTTGTATGACTAATTTATTGCTGCTGCCCTGACTGCCTCAAAAGGTTTTCACCTTAGACCTCCTTTGTTTAACTTATAATATAAGAAGGCTGGTTATAGATGGTAGTTTGACAGATCGGTTAACATGTAAGGGTGGTTGTGAGGGGGGAAAGGATTTTTTTCTTAAATGAAATTAGATTTTATTTATAAGAACATAAGTGTTATGCTTGCAGAGCTTTGATAAGTGTATTGGTTTCAGAATAGTTCTTAAGCTTTGCAGTTTCAAATATATCTTCTTAAAGGTATATTCCTAGACTCAGTCACACAAATTTATTTTATTTTCCAACAAACTCTTTTCACATCCACACAGACAGATTCATTCGGCCTTTCCACACCGCTTGCCTGACCTAAAATAGAATAATTTCTCTGTCAGACAGACTGCTGACTCAGGTGCCTGACCTAGACAGAATTAGGCTCTCATGCTTCCACGTATCTTTCCTGATTTAGCCAGAATCTTTTCTCTGAGAAACACACAGACTGATTCAGGATCACACATTTCATTGAACTTGGTAGAATAAATACTTTCTTGCAGAAACAGTCAGACATCAGGTTCCACACAGTTTGGCTGACTCAACTAGAATAATCTATGAGATATACAAAAGGGTGATTGAAAAACTTCCCCTCAGCACAGTAGCTAAAAAAATGCAGTTCACTCCTTCTGCTGGGGTACAGCTACTGTCCAATCAGGTAACACTCCGCTCACCCATCCAGCCCTATCCTTCTTTCCTTAGAAAACCTATTGTTAAACTCACAGCAGCAATGAACAAAAGCCCCACATGAGCAATCAGAATTAAAATACAAATTAAATACGTTACATGCAAAACATTACAATCATATATACATATGAATTGATCAAATATGCATACAACAATACAAATCTCCTTAAACAGGGGCCGAATCCACACTCACCTTTTTCCCGCTTTTTAAACGGAAAACTTCTGTGTGTTTCCCATCCGCAACTTTCTCCTCTCCGTTCACATTCAGGCCTTAAATGCGGTTTTCTTGTGCTATCCGCCGTTCACATTCCCTTTGGAAAAGCCGTTTCGGGGAGCGAATCTGTTTCTCCCCGCCCCTTTTTAAAAAAAAATTTGTGTGCAGTTTTCCGTTATTTCGATGCTTCCATATAAAGAAAATCATTACACCTATTAGCAAACACGTTTCGGTGGGCGGATCAGCTTCCCTCCTTTTTTTGAAAAAAAATTTTAGGGGTAGTTTTCCGTTATTTCGATTTTACCATATATGGAAAAAGAGGAAATTTCGAGAAAAACTTTTCTGAGGCATAGCATTACATTGTGAACTCTAGTAGTTGTTCTCACTCCAAAAATTTATAAGAAAAAAAAGAATACTGCAAGCAAATTATTACCTGTCAGTCTTCAACCATCATAAACTATCAAGGGAGTGAGTTCGTGCAGAGAAAGTGAGAAGCCGCTACATGTGTCATTGTAATCTTTATTCTGATAGAACGTCACGGTGGAATTTCAATATGACATAAAAATTGAAAAAAAATAAAATAAAAATAATTGAGGGTGCGAAAACCAGCAACTAGGATTGTTTTATCAAAACACATTAACCTGTGAACTAATTACGAATTCGGAAGCGTCCGATTTATTATTGGAGCAGAATTAAGCAGTGGATGGGAAATCGGCATTCATGGACTGCAGAGCACTTGGGAGGAGACTTAGCCAATAGGAATGCTGGGAACGGCCAGAGATACGGAAGTAGGGGTGGTTTTAAAAAAAAGGCGCGAGATATCCGCCTCAAGGCGTTCACGTCCCCCGTGAAAATCGCGCAAGAAATCTGTAAAAGGAAAACTGAGAGGAATGTGGGAGAGAATCGGAACGTTAAAAAGGTGGTGTGAACGGTGCTCAGAAATGCGCAAAAAAGGTAGGAAAAATGCGGGAAAAAAGCTGTCGTGTGGATTCGACCAGGGTCTCTGTTTCTCAGATTAATCACTGCACAATAGAATAAATCAGAAAGGAGAACTGCAGTTGAAAAGTGACTTGTGGCTCTCGGGCTAAATTCAAATGTAGGGGTATGCACACAAAAAATCTAGATGATCCCGGTACAGATTTCATGAAAAAAAAAAAACCTAAGTTCCCTGAAATCTGTGTGTGTGTGTTATGTGCCGTCAAGTTGCCTCCAACCTATGGCAACCCTATGGATGAAAGACCTCCAAAATGTCCTCTCATTAATAGACTTGGTCAGATCCTGCAAACTGGAGGATGTGGCTTCTTTTATTGAGTCCAGCCATCTCATTTTAGATTTTCCTTTTTTCCTACTGCCTTCCACTTTTCCTAGCATTATTGACTTTTCGTAGTATTTTCTAATCCAGTTTGGCAAGATTAGAGAATACTAGACTTTATCGGCCATTATTTTCTCTGAGGAAACCTATTCAGGGGCTATAGGTAGGGGTTTGGAGAATCACTTTTCAAGAAAATGCCACCAAATTTGCAGGAAGCCTATTCCTAAAAAAGACAATAAAATAAAAGAAAGAAGTAAAGAAAAGAGAATACAAAAAAAGAAAAACGAGACAAATCAGGAAAAAAACAAAAACAATAATACATGTTTCATTTTCCATTTTTCTCTACAACACCTATCATATTTTAACAAACATTGGAGACATTAAAACTAAAAGCAGGGAGCCTACTCCTGACTGTCCTCTAAAGGCTTACCCAAGTTTGGGGAAGATTGCAACCTGAGGTCCAGTTCTATGGGCTCCTGCACAGAGTGCCCCCAGCCACTCTCCATTGTTTCCTGTGCGGGGGAAAGTCTAAGCTAACTCCTCCCACAGAAACACATTGGGACAAGGCTGCCATGGCGAAGGTACTCCACAATGCAAGCTCAACAGAAAGAAAGCCTAACAGAACCAAACTGAAGCCCCTCACTACCCAGGTGCCTGCTGAGCAAGCTGCCTAGCCACTCTCCATTGAAACACATAGGTGCAAGGCTGCTGCTGGTCAGAGGCACATTCTCAAATGTAAGCTGAGCCCAGAGAATTCCACCCAAAGCAAACTGAAAGAAGGGACTGGAATCCACCGAGAACCAAAGTGAACCAGAGAATCATGTCAAAACAGAGAATTCCACCCAAACCAACTGAAGCAAGGGACACTGGTTGCAGACAAGGGGATTTCCTGCACAGTTTAGCCACTCATTCCCTCCTCCATCCTGCCTCTGTCTCATTCTCCCTCCCTCCTTCCTCTCCCCTCTTGGAAAAAAATGCAGCAGAAGACATGGAAACAGGCAGCCAAGAGGCTGAAGGTTCTTCTCCTACATTAACCGGGATTTATTTGGGGATCTTGATCCAGGTTCCCTGATTGGATCTGGATTCTCTAATTTGATCTGGGAAATCTGGATTTAGCAGGAATGGTCAAAATACATTTTTAGTCAGTTCCCAGACCCAGATAGCACACCCTTATTTAAATGTTTTAAACGACTCCATGTGACAGGCTCACGGACTGGCAGGAATCTCATGAGAGTGATGATTATTTCAACATTCCAGCTGAGAGTATTGATTTGATACTGCTCATTTGCGTGAACAAAAAAGACCAGTTGTAATCACATAAATGGCACATGAATAAGTGCTATACAATTCCGGATAAAATATGAGCATGGGTTATCGTGTGTGTACCTTTAAGCATGGAATGTGTGTCATTTCTGTATCTCATAGTTGCTTTGACTGCTTTGGTTTGGTTCAATTACATTCCTTTGAATCCTCACTGTAGATATTGGTTTGTGTAGAGATTTTTCTTTTTTAAAAATTATACATTTATCAAGTGCAGGCTGAACAAATGGTGTGTACCCTGATTTGCAATGCAAGAGTAAAGATATATGTTATTGGTAGTCCCCCCCTTCTCATCCCAGAAAATATTAGTATCTTCCAAACTGTGAACAGTTTTTTTTTAAAAAAGATTTTCTTCTTCCAGTAGATATACCATGTTAATCTGAGTTCAGACATGAATCAAATGATTTCTTGAGTTTGACTGTAGACCTGTGCTACTGAAGAAAATAAAAGCTGTGATTATCTAGGCACAAAGTGTGTAATAAATAACATCAAAAGGCAGATGATAATATTTTCGATAATATATCAGATAATAATAACTTGACTAAAAAAATAAAATTGAAAGATCTTATTTATATCAAAGTAAACTAAAATGATTTTTACTTATAGAGCTTAAACTATTTAAATTACTGTAGGGAAAGTTCATTTTTTTTCTTGATTAGTCATGGAGACTATACAGTCTTGACAAGTATAATTGGCTAGTTTCATGCTTGTTATCCAGACACTCATATGTCTCTGTGTGGGTCAGCTTAAATTTTCCTGTCACAAGCTGCCTATAGATCTTGTTTTAGAAAGCCTAAATCAGTGCAGAATTAATCATCCGTTCTTGCTCTTTTATACTGCCTTATAGCCAAAGGGAATATTTTGATGACTAGAAACATGTAACCTTTATCTCCTGTGATGCTGAGGTTCGGATACTAACCGATAAAAAGGCTCTGAGCCTAAGGCCAATACCTTGTCTTTAACTTTGGCTTCTTTGTGATGAAGAATAGGGACATCCCTTTATAATCTGTCATACATGAGACCAAATACTTCTATTCATAAGTGCACAGATAAACCATAGATTTCAAAGAAAGTTGGCATATATTGAGAACAATGAATGACCCTTAAAGATATTTGAAAGGGGTAATCTTGCCTCAAAGCTAAGTTTTCATTTAATAGTTTCTGCTGTGTCATTGCCAGAGCTGCAGAAATTTAACTGGATTAGGGAAACATTGACTTCTGAGGACTCAAACTGCAATTAAGTCTTGCCCACGGGTTCTTCCAACAGTTGCCCACTGAGGCTACAAAAGGGGGAGAAAGCCAGTGTTGTGCCAGACTGGGACTGAAGAAGCCCAGGCTTAAATCCTCACTCAGTCAAAAGCTCATTCTGTCAGCTGGTCATTTTCTCTCAGCCTAAACTAATGCTCAGGATTGTTGTAAGGAGAAAATGGAGGAATATTTTCCACCTGAGTTTTTGGTGAAGCAATGGAATAAAAATGTAATAGGTAGATAAGGTGGCAGTGGGCAACAAATTTATTATTGGTACACTACTTTTCACAAACATCGTTTTGCAAATAAGATAGGAATTATCTTCACAACTTCCTTATGATATAGATTAAGCTTGGAAACCAGTTAAATGCAGACTTTCATTTATCAAGTGGAATCTTATGTTTGTGCTCATGTAACAACTAGTCATTTTAACTTGCCGAGTGGTGAGAACACATCTGAGCACAATAAAAATCCAGAGATGCAAGGAGTAGTAGAGTTCTCTTCACCACTTTATGGAATGCTATAGATAGTAAGACTTGTAAGGTTGTAAGCATAACATAGGAGATTTTAAAAAATACATCCATAATGACATCTGTGAAGGTTTATGGCAGGTCAAAACTAGAATCTTGGCTATCCCATCCAAATAGTCTGTTTATTTTTACCTATCTGAGAGGTTGGTCTCAAAAAATGGTACTGGAGAATTACTGCTCTGCCCCCTTGCAGAACATTGGCCATTGGCCTGTGAGGTTCTGCAAGACTCGATCTTATCATTTATGCAATTTAATATCTATATGAAGCCACTGGGAGAAATCATCAGGAAGTGTGGCTGCATTGTTATCAATATGCAAATGTTCCCCTCAAATGGGCCAAATCGGCCCCAGATGGAGCGCGGGAGCGCTCTCGTGGCTGGCGTGATGATGTCACTTCCAGGAGTGATGTCATCGCGCAAGTGCTGGAGCGCGGATGCATGAAGAAAGAGCACACCACTGGCACACAGCAAGTGCCTGGTCCCCCCACTCCCCCCGGGAGAGTATACAGACCTGGCAACCCTATCAGCAGGTACGTCTGCAGCTGCAGGCCCTTCCTGACCATACTAGTCCTCCTGATTCCCTGTTATAATGTACTGGCCCACTCACTCCACCACAGAGATGCAGATTTTCTCTCCAAAATCGATGAGGTTGTTTGTTGGGGCTGGGAAGCCTCTGGTAGCATGTATCTAGGTGTAACTTAGAATTCCTTTCGTCCCACTCTTAAATTTGTGTATTTATTTGGCTTCTATCCCAGCCCAAATTAAGTAGGTGAAAAGCAGAAGCCCACATCATCTTTCAAACAAAATGGCACTAGAGGCTAAATAGAGTTCTAAAAGATAACAGCACGTTTATTCAACAGGCAGGGGTGGTATGTAGGTAGGCAGGGAAAGGAAAACTAAGGTAAATTTTGTTTGTTGAACAGAATACTTCATAAGCATTAGGCACAATAGTCTTCTTAAAGCTTATATTTAGTAGATCTTAGAAGTGAGAGGTTGGTAGTTTCATACTTAAGTTGCTTCAACAAGGTTCCTTCATAGATTTCACTTCACAGCTTAGGTGTTCTGACTTCAACACAGCACTCTTTTCCTTTTACTCCAGATCCAGGGTACATAGAGCCAAAAAACCCCTTTCAGACACTGGACAGGAATTATTCTTCTCCTAAATACATAACCCTTATCTCCTGGATGAAGGGAAGTCTCCTTACTACCCATTTCCTCAGACAGTTGTATACTCCCAGGTCTATCTAGTCTGAATAAAATTAGTGCTGGCATTCTCACTTGACTTCATCAACTAAAAGCAAACCTTTTCATTCTTTTCCTCACAGATGATCCTTCAGATATTCTGGTCCCAAGCCATGTAGAGCTTTGTAGGGTAAAACCAACACCTAGAATTGGGTTTGGGAGCAGATTGGTAGCCAACATAGTTGTTATAATATCAGGGTCACATGTTCCCAATAGCTGGCTCTGACCGCAATCTAGCTGATGGTGGCATCACAAATATGAGTTCCCATCAGAAAAGATATTTTTTCCTCTAGGACCAGGTCTTTACAAGTATTGAATTAGTTCTGATTGGAACAACAGTGCAAGTGCTTTGACAACCATAACCCCTAAGCACTTGTAAATTAAAGTTAATGTAAACTATTTTTATAGAATAAATCAATGTTGCATTCATGAAGCATGCTGGTAAGGTGTTTATTTCTTAATATCAAAATGAAAAGGTATACCTCACTGTAATTTACTTTATGACCCATGAAACACATGAATGGGTATACTGGACAGCAACTGCCTTGGTGGCAATCTCAGTTTATTCAAATCAGTGGGAACTTTGCTGTTAACTTAATTGGCTACTGAACTTAAAATTTTGGGGACATTTTTAAAAAGCATCAGTCTCTTATTTCTAGGCCACAACTTTTGCTCTGAAGGACACAAGTGCATGGAGAACTCATTCTGCAGGAACCTCAAAGATAGGGCTGTCTGTAGCTGCAGAGATGGTTTCCGAGCTCTTCGAGAGGACAATGCATACTGTGAAGGTACAGAAATCTTTTGTAAAAAAGGTTGTATCACCCATAAAAGCTAGTGTGGATTACTGCATGAAGTATTAATTCACAGCTTGTCAAAATGATGTGCTCATTAAATGCAGGGAATTTAATTCAAAGCATATAAATCAGCTGAAATAATTATATCCCAAATTAAGGTTTTTAATTGAAAAAAATCCAATCTGCGTCAAAGTAGTAAGTGAAGACAACTGAGTTCTTGAATTAAAAGTAATATATTAACTGCCAAGTATGTGTTTTTCTCATTAATTAGATCTCAGATATGTTAAAATTCATACATTAGGCCATTTTAATATAGCTTCTGAGCTATTATTTCTTTTAATTAAGCCCTTGAGGTTTACTGTTATCTTAAAAATCATAAATTCCAAAGTAAGCAATAGGATTTAAATCGCAAAGCTTCAACCTTATGAGTCGATTTTAATAACACTTATCTGAAAGAAAATTTACAAATAATGTTCAAAATAACATTGCTTTTAGACTAGAATAAAAACATTTTTCAAGTTTGCAAAAAACAACAACACCCTGATGTCTAATGTAATCTTATTGTTAAACTGTGAATCTTGCAGGAATGAGAAAATAATCTTGTAATGGTTTTATTTTACATTTTAATTTAAGTAAAATTAAGGTTGAGAATATTTTTAGCAGTCTGCAGGAAACTTGCTGAGAGTCTATAGAGAAATATTTACAATTTAACCAAAAGAAAATGAAGTTATATCAAATGTCATACTCATCTGCTATTTAAACTATTAACTATTATCAAACTTCTTGAAACTTTTGACTTTAAAATAATACTGGGGGAAATGCTACTTTTTATATTTAGCTGACCTGATCCATTTTTTAAAAAATGTCTGGAAGCTTTCTTTAAGAGCTTTCCAACTGATTTCAGGATGCAGAAAAAACGCATTCTTTTGCTTTGCTTTGAAAATCGTTGGGAAAATCATTGAGAAAAATGTTTCCTTGTGCAAGGATGCTTTGTGTGCATGAGTAAACATGAGCATTAGATCAAAGCCACTATTCTACATTTTCCAGCTACTGTCAATAAAGTTTACAGTCTCAAATATTCTGATTTTAGCATCATTACAGTGAATAAAGTTCATTCATGGGGACATATGCTTATGCCCTTACTCAATAAATGTACCAATAATACTCTTTTTACAGGGTATACTGAAATCAACTGAAAGCATCATGTCTGACTTGTACGGCTAATTTTGTGTTATTCCTACACAGAATAAATGGGACCATGTAAACATTGAGCTCCCCAGTATATCAGTCTGTTTAACTTCATAAGTTTTGTTTAATGGGCCGAATTTCTGGGAAGATTGTTCCTACACCTTAACTCAAAGGGGCATGTTTTGCAGTGGCAGGCAAAAAGGAGATTTGGAGGTCAAGGTGCTGCTTTCTTTGTGATGGAGTTGGGGCTGGAGAGGTGGAGTCCATAAAGGGCTGCAGTCTGCCCCACTTCCTTCTCTTTTTGACCATCATTTTGTGATCCTGGCACCAGAACAGATTTTGAGACTTCATGTAAATCAATCACTTGGTGACAGCACCATCAACACATGTGCAAGAAAGATCTCAGATCAGGTACTACAGAAAACATTTATACCATCTCAGTCACAATGTTTTTTTTATGGAATGCTGACATTCATCAAGTGCTGATAAATCAGTGATATCTAAGCTTGTGTGTACCACCTTCAGATATGTATAGCATGTGATAGCATTCTTGCCTCTTTGGATCTGCCAGGCACTCTAAAATATAAAGATGCCAGCCCTCACAAGGAGGAGAGATATCCGCTATCTCTTTTTTTGGCACATACCTTTCGTCAGGACATTCTGACCTAGAACAACAAACTATTAAAGTCTAAAGATTTCTTTCACCATTAATTACTAATCTTAATTTTATTATTCAATAACACTGCAGATACATATAACTCCACACATTAACAAATCATAATAAGTAACAACCAAAAAGACAAGTTCAAAAAAGAGGACCACTTGCATGAAAGTGTAAGTAGCAGAATTCTTTCTATACTGCATGTCATGAAAATTTTATTCCTTTTTTGAGAGAAGTGGACAACAAACCTTAAGATTCTAAGAGGTCAAAGTTTGGGACACTGTAGACAATTTATATAGGTCAATGAAAATGCTGGTATTAAATCATTAATAAAATTAATATTTTTCTGATTTTCAAATGTATATTGTACAGTTCTATAGTGTGGCTATGTTTGGAATATTATGTATGTTTCTGATTGCTGTATCTCAGACAGTATATTGTAGTCTCGAAAATGGTACTGAAGAGGCAACCAAAATGATCAAGTGGTGGAAGAAATTTTCCTGTGAGGAAAGGCTAAGTCGTTTGGGTTTTCTTCGCTGGAAAAAGACATCTAAGGGGGCAAATGAGAGAGGTTTATAAAATTATGGATGGGGTAGCTGCATGGGTGTCCAATGAAGTTGAAGAGCAGTAGATTCAGAATAAAAGTATTTTATTTAACGAATTAATTATTTAATGATTAAATGATTAATAATTTAATGATTAATTAACGTGTAGAAATTATTGCCATAGGATGTTATGTTGGCTACTAGTTTAGTTGACTCTAAAAGAGAATTATAAAAATCCATGGAGGATAAGTCTATCAATTACTATTATCTATGATGACTAAGTGGAAACAATGTCCCTCTGAATTCTGAAGTTGGGGAGGGGCTATTGATCTGATCCAGCTATTCTTATGTACACTAATATTAAACAAAAGAATTATATGATACATCTCTAAATATTAACCACTGATCATTTTTTTTAAAAAAAATTTTTATTGGTGAGTACATAAATAATACACATATTCCCCATCTTACCTAAATTATATCAACCCCCACCCTTTCCCTCCTCCCTCCTTGTAGACTTCCAACAGCTTTCCAACCCTTAACCTATCTTATTATTTAACTTATTTTCAACTAAATTCTTCTAAATCATATATATTTTATATCTCTTGCTCTAAGCATATTCAGATTCTTTTATATTTCAAATCCACTAATATATCCAATCTCTACATCACTATTTAAACTATATATTTTTAATAAAATCTCCTTAATGATAAGCAACGGCTCCCAGACTCACCTGGGGGACTGGATTGCGGGCGTTGCGGGGGAGGCGAGTGGGGAGATGGCATGGTGGCCGCCATGTTGTGGAGGGGCGGGGAAAGACCAGGGGCCAGGGGTCATGCCCAGGTTCATCCGGTGCAGCCCCAGGCCTGGGAAGCTGGCCCCCGCCCTTCAGCACTTGGCCCATGGCGGCCATTGGGCACCGATCCGTTTGGGGGGAAACAGGGCCCTCAGGCTCAGTTTCCCTATTATGGGGATCCCCATAAGGGGTCTGGGGAGTGAGGAATGGCCGGTGCATGCCCAGTGGGGGCTGTCAGTCCACCTCACTCCCAGGTGGCAGGGGATGGTTCACAGAGGGGTGTACACCCACGTGACATCCCACTGACTGTCATCCCATGGTTCCCCCCCTCAGCATGGGTCTGAGGGGGCGTGTGGGTCATCGGCTTGGCAGACGGGTCAGCCGATGCTCGGATCTGTGCCCTATGCGCGCCTTTGCTCCCTGAGCTGTAATCTCAATAAAGGTATGGCCTCTTTACCTCCAGCACTGTGTCTGTGTGTTTTGTCACCGTGCCTCCTCTCCACTCTCCTCCCCCACTCAGCACTCGCCTGCAAGCAACGGCTCCCAGACTCACCTGGGGGACTGGATTGCGAGCGTTGCGGGGGAGGCAAGTGGGGAGATGGCATGGTGGCCGCCATGTTGTGGAGGGGCGGGGAAAGACCAGGGGCCAGGGGTCATGCCCAGGTTCATCCGGTGCAGCCCCAGGCCTGGGAAGCTGGCCCCCGCCCTTCAGCACTTGGCCCATGGCGGCATCCCGCCCAACCCTCCCTTTCGTCACAACTTTGAAGTGAGTAGGCTGCGTATTGGGCATTGGGCACCGATCCGTTTGGGGGGAAACAGGGCCCTCGGGCTCAGTTTCCCTATTATGGGGATCCCCATAAGGGGTCTGGGGAGTGAGGAATGGCCGGTGCATGCCCAGTCGGGGGCTGTCAGTCCACCTCACTCCCAGGTGGCAGGGGATGGTTCACAGAGTGGTGTACACCCACATGGCATCCCACTGACTGTCATCCCATGGTTCCCCCCCTCAGCATGGGTCTGAGGGGGCGTGTGGGTCATCGGCTTGGCAGACGGGTCAGCCGATGCTCGGATCTGTGCCCTATGTGCGCCTTTGCTCCCTGAGCTGTATAAAGTTGTGGCCTCTTTACCTCCAGCACTGTGTCTGTGTGTTTTGTCGCCGTGCCTCCTCTCCACTCTCCTCCCCCACTCAGCACTCGCCTGCAATACTAGCTTTAATTGATTAATAACTGAATTTTCCCATTAATGTTAAAGTTACTTCTCTCTCCCGTTTGTAAAATCACAAATTAATAGTTCTCAAACTGCCACAGTCCTCCTTTCACATCCCATTTTTTTCTAAGTATTGTTTCAGTTTCCCCCAATCTGCGATGTATTCTCCTGGATCTAGATCTTTCAGTTTTCTTGTCATTTTGTCCATTTCTTCCATGTACAGCAATTTGTAAATCCAATCTTCTGTAGTTGGTATTTCTTGCACTTTCCATTTCTGCGCATATAAAAGTCTTGCTGCTGTAATCATGTAAAATAACAATGTTCTGTACTGCATTGGAACATCTTCCATTCCCAAGTTCAGTAGCAACAATTCTGGGTTCTTATTTATTTGGGTTTGCAAAACCTCATTAATTACTTCAATTATATCTCCCCAGTATTGCTTAGCTACCTCACAAGTCCACCACATATGATATAATGATCCTTCATGCTTTTTATATTTCCAGCATCTATCTGACATATTAGTATTTCCTAGCGCAATTTTCTTTGGTGTTAAATACCACCTATACATCATTTTATATACATTCTCTTTAATATTAGTACAAGTTGAAATCTTCAATGTATTTTTCCACAAATGCTCCCAGGATTCCATTGTTATTTCTTTATGAAAGTTTATTGCCCATTTCACCATCTGGACTTTAACTGTCTCATCCTCCGTGTGCCATTTTAGAAGTATTTTATAAATTTTCGAGATTTCTTTTTTACCTTCTTGTAAAATCACTTCTTCTAGTTCCGAATTTTTCAATCTTATTCCTCCTTTTAAACAGTCCGAGTTATAAAGATCTCTGATTTGCCTATATTGAAACCATCCATAATGGGGAGATAACTCTTCTTCCGTTTTTATTTTTAACATTTTATGTTCCATTGACATTATCTCTTTGTAAGTTAAACATTGTTGTTCATTATAAACAGCTATCGGATCTATTACTTCATATGGTACCACCCATGAGGGGATACCATCTTCCATATAGTCCTTATATTTCTTCCATATTGTGAAAAGGCTTCTTCTAATATAGTGATGCAGAAACATAGAGTCCGCTTTTACTTTATCGTACCACAAATAGGCATGCCATCCAAACAGTTTTTTATGTCCCTCCAGAGCCAGCAGTTTACGATCTTTTAACGTTATCCAATCTTTTAACCAGACCAAACAAATTGCTTCATAATATAATCTTATATTTGGCAGTTGCAGTCCACCTCTTTCTTTCGAATCTTGTAGTACTTTCATTTTCACACGGGGTTTCTTGCCTGCCCACACAAAGTCTGAGATTTTTCTTTGCCATTTATCAAATTGTTTGAAGTCTCGGATAATTGGAATTGTTTGCAATAAAAACATCACACGTGGTAACACATTCATCTTCACTGCTGCTATTCTTCCCAACCATGACAAGTTTAATTTATTCCATTTTATCAAGTCTCTTTCTATTTGTAGCCACAGTTTCTCATAGTTATTTTTGAATAAATTTATATTTTTCGCAATCAGCTCAATGCCTAAATATTTCACTTTATTAGTTACCTTGCAATCCGTTAGCTCCATTAGTTCTTGCTGTTTTTGCTTTGTCATATTCTTACACGATATCTTCGACTTCTTTTTGTTCACATAGAATCCAGCCAAGTCTCCAAATTCCTTTATTTTATCTATTATTTTTGGCATATTGTATATTGGATCTTCAACTATTAACATTACATCATCCGCAAATGCTCTGACTTTGTAGGAAAATTCCTTTATTTTTATGCCTCGAATTGTATCGTCCTCTCATAGTTGAATCAACAATATTTCCAAAATCAAAATAAACAACAATGGAGACAATGGGCAGCCCTGTCTTGTACCTTTACTTATTTTCAATTTTTTGGTCAAATCGTCATTCACTACAATTGCTGCACACTGGTCTTTATAAATTTCTTTAACTGCTTGTATGAACTTTTCTCCCATTTGCAGCTTTTCCATAGTGGCAAACATGAAGTCCCAGTTCAGGTTGTCAAATGCTTTTTCCGCGTCCACGAAAAAGAAACCAACTTCCCTATCACAATGCTTATCATAGTATTCAATAGCGTTTATTACTGTCCTTAGGTTATCCTTAATTTGTCTATTAGGTAGGAATCCAGCCTGTTCTTCTGCAATAAATTCCAACAGCCATTCCTTTAAGCTTTCCACCAAAATTTTTGCAAAAATCTTGTAATCATTATTCAACAACGAAATTGGCCGATAGTTTTTAAAATTGGTCAAATCTTGTCCATCTTTCGGAATCAACGATATGTTGGCTTTGTTCCATGAGTCAGGAATCTTTTGGCCTTGCAAAATTTCATTCATTACCTCTCTTAAAAAAGGTGCTAGTTCATTAGCCATCATTTTATAGAACTTTGCCGTTATTCCATCTGGACCTGGTGCTTTCCCTAATTTAATTGATTGTATAGCTTCTTTTATTTCTTCCTCTGTCACTTCCCTGTTTAACTTTTCTTTCCATTCCTCTGAAATTATTGGAAGCTTCGTTTTCTCCAAATATTCCACTATTGAATCTCTATTCACCTCCTTTTTTTGGTACAATTTTGCATAAAATTTAAAAAAGGCTTCACTAATAGCTGGTTGGTCCATCAATGTTTTGTCCTCTTCTCGAATCTTAATTATGGTATTCTTCTCCTTTTTCTTTTTTAATTGCCACGCTAGATATTTCCCAGGTTTATTTGCGCCCTCAAACGACTTTTGATTCATTTTTTTCAAATTCCACTCCAATTCTTTATTATTCATTGCTGTCAATTGTTCCTGCAGAATTTTTATATCCTGATATATTTTCTTCTTCCCTGGTCTTTTCTTGAGTTGTATTTCTTTGGCTTTAATTTTTTCCATAATTTCATGTCTCTTTTCTTCCTTTCTCCTTCTGTCTCTTGCATTCAAGTCCATTAATATTCCTCTAGTCACAGCTTTGTATGTATCCCATACCTTATAAGTTGGTACATCCTTATTCATATTGTATTGTATAAAGAATTTGGTCTCCCTCCGTAGCAACGCCATATTATCTTCTATCTGCAGCAAATCCTCGTTTATCCTCCATCCTTTTAGTATTTTTCCCAAATTTCCACATGACTGGATTGTGGTCTGAGCCTACCTTGGGCATTATCTCCACATCTTTAGTCCGTATCGCCAATTCCTTGGAGGCCCAGATCATGTCAATTCTTGATAATGTCAAGTGTCTTGCTGAATAAAATGTGTATTGTCTATTTTTGGGATTTTGTCTCCTCCGCACATCTTCCAGACTTTTTTGTTCTTTAATCCCAAAAAAAGATTTTGGTAAAAGTCCTCTTTTTTTTGTACACTTTTAGATTTCTTATCCTCATCCAAGTTTGTAACTCCATTGAAGTCGCCTGCCAAAATTATTTGAGCATAGGTCAATTCATCTAACTGTTTCTGTAAATCCTTGAAAAAATTTTCTTTCGCACCGTTAGGCGCATAAATCCCAATCACCAATGTCTTTTTTGAATTCCAGATTATCTCCACTGCTATATATCTGGCTTCTGTGTCACATAGTATTAATTTAGGCTGCAGCTCTTCCTTTATATACAATACAACTCCTCTTTTCTTCTTTTTGGAAGCTGCTGCAAATTCATTTCCAAGTTTTGCAAGTTTTAAATATTTTACATCCTGCTTTTTAATATGTGTCTCTTGCAAACACACTATATTACAGTTTTGTTTTAAAAGCCAGTGGAATACAGTCTTGCATTTAGAAGGTGAATTTAGTCCATTTACATTCCAAGATATGATTTTACACTCCATGTTCAAATTTTAGCTCTTTTAGGTAAGTCTTTTTCATTTTCCTTAATAAACATTTCCATCTCCTGTCCAGATCTGATGTTTCTCCTGACTCCACCAAATTCGAAAGCCAGCCCTTCTGGTATTTCCCATCTGTATCTAATTTTCAAATCTTTTAACATCTGGACCAGCTCTCTGTATTTTTTCCTCTGCAACAACACCAATCTGGGCAGTTCTTTCATAATTCTCACGTTTTACCGTCGACTTCTAATGGGTCCTGAAATTGTTTACTCACAATTGACTCTCTGATGCTTCTAGTTGTAAATTGCACAATCATATCTCTTGGTAAGTTCTTTTGAGCCGCATATTTTGAGTTTATCCTGTATGCCACATTTAGACGACCTGCCGTTTCCACTTCTTCTTTGTCCAGGTAGCCTGCCAAAATTTCTGTAATATGCTCTTGGGTTGATTTTTCCAAAACTTCTGGGATCCCACGAAATCTAAGTTGTTTTTCCATTTGTTTACATTCAACTGCGGCCACTCTTCCCTTCACTCCTCCCATCTCCGTTCTGTGTGCATCTGCCAAAGTGTCAGTTACATTTTCTACTACGTTAACTCTGCTGTGTAACTTGTAGGTCATTTTTGACTTGATCTATATTCTTGGATATTTCCGCCATCTCCGATTTAAATGCCTCTTTAAAATCCTTCAAATTTTTCGCCATCTCCTGCATCATATCTTTAAGCTCTTTATTTCCTTCCGTGACTCTTTTCTCCATCTCTTTATTTCCATCTGTAACTTTTTTATCCAAATTTTCCAGCACCGTCTGCCAATCCTTTTTCGACATCGTGGGGCTGGCTTTACCTCGCTCCCACGAGTCTGCTCTTTTCCTTAGCTCCGTGGCTCAGATTTATTCTTTTCTTTTATTTTAAAAGTCTGAATTTGGGTTATTTTTTCAGTTTGGTATTTA
This sequence comes from Eublepharis macularius, assembly GCF_028583425.1. NCBI lineage: Eukaryota > Metazoa > Chordata > Lepidosauria > Squamata > Eublepharidae > Eublepharis > Eublepharis macularius. The sequence goes on from NC_072798.1 coordinate 70,218,315, forward strand.
CGAAATCCATAATGTCGGGCATCTTTTCTCTATGGTCTTATTTGAGACAGGCGCCCTTACCCTTATCCAAGATGTCTTACTTCCGTTTTCCTTGAAGCCAAAACTTTGCCCTTCTTCTAAATGGCGACTTCCCACTTCCGTTGGTTACAAGCTGCTTCTCGCCCGTCTCTTTGTGGTTTTGATGCACTTCCTGTTCCTCTCCGTTACACAGCAATTCTCGCGATGTTAAAACTTTCTCACAGTCCACTATCTCCTCCTAGCCACAGGTATGTAAACAATAGCCGTTTTTCCACGCTAACTTCTCTTTAAAATGTCACTTTTTGCCAATTTATTTGCCGGAATTTTCTCAGTTATTTATTGAGTCTCTCGCAGTTTTCTAGTTCTCTTTATTACTTTATTTCTTATTGTAATCTGTCCCGTACTGAGAGATAGCAATCTTTACCTTCTTAGACGTTTCTCTTGGGTTGTAATCACTGCTTCGATTATCCAATCGATTCAAAATCCCTTCTTGAGTTGTTGAAGCTTGGGCATGAAGGTCTTATGCCAAAAAATGACTCCAGAGCCGCTGCAGAGATCTTGGCTACCCGTCTGCAAGTGGGACCTCAAGGGTGGATGGGGGATCGTTGTGTAGACCCCCCCTCACACCCGAGATCAATGCACTCTCGAGGTCTTGAGCGTACTTGCTTGTTCTCCGCCTGAGAACAGGGGGCTATGGGCAGTTTGCACCCCTCCAGCCCCTACAAACAGCGGCACGGACAGCTCAGCTCCCTGAGCTTTCATGCCCTGTTGTGCCTTCCTACTGTGTAACCTAAAGCAGTTAAGGAAATAAAGTGCTTTTGACAGCAGTATTTTGGGGTGATTCTCTGACGTTAAGTGAGTTGTGTTATTTTTGTGTAAGATAATGCTGCCATGCCCTTTGGTGTGCCCCCCTGCTGTGTATCCTAAAGCTGTTCAAGGAATAAAGTGTTTTTGACAGGAATCGTGTTTTGTGATTCTCTGATGTTAAGTGAGTTGTGTTAATTTTTCTGTGTGGGGGACTGCTGGTGTAATGTGTCATAATGCTTTGCCTACTTGAACTTTGAAAGGGAGAAAATAATTTTTAAAAAACTTTATTTTGTGTTGTTCGTGTTTTATTCTTTGTTGTGCAGTTGGTTCCCATCATAGGGAACAATGGGGCTGGCTGGCCAGCCATCTCTGTAGGTGGTGGGGGAATTTGAGGGAGGGTGTCTGTGGTTCAGGTGCTCTTTCACAGGGACCAGCTGGCACTCAGAAGTGTGCCCACCATTGTGGCACCCCTGGGCTGTGCAGAATTGCCCAGGGAAAGAGAGTTTAGAAGTTCCCAGCATAGGGAACAAAGGGAGAGGGCTGGCCTTTGCCAGCCTGTTCCTGGGGTTATGGGTGTGGGGCAGGTGGGGGTGGATTTGGGTCTGTGAGGGGCTAATGTGGGGATTTGGGTCTGTGTGTGGCAGCTGGGGGGGAATTGGGTTTGTGTGGGGCTGTAAGGGGTGGACTTTAGGGGCTGAGAGGACCTACTTGGGGAGGCCATGAAATGCCCCCCCAAGTGGGAGCAGGCTGAGCCTTGGTGGGGGGTGGGAGTAGAGGTGGGAGAAGGGCCCCTGAGGGCTGGGGGGCATTTTGCATGCAAAATGCCACCCCTGGCAAGACAAGCCTCCCCCAGCTGTCAGTGGTAGAGAAAAGATCACCTACTCGGGGAGGCCATGAAATGCCCCCCCAAGTGGGAGCAGTCTGAGTCTGGTGGGGGGTGGGAGGAAGGGTGGGAGAAGGGCCCCAGAGGGTTGGGGGGCATTTTGCATGCAAAATGCCACCCCTGGCAAGACAAGCCTCCCCCAGCTGTCAGTGGTAGAGAAAAGAGCACCTACTTGGGGAGGCCATGAAATGGCCCCCCCAAGTGGGAGCAGTCTGAGCCTTGGTGGGGGGTGGGAGGAGGGGTGGGAGAAGGGCCCCTGAGGGCTGGGGGGCATTTTGCATGCAAAATGCCACCCCTGGCAAGACAAGCCTCCCCCAGCTGTCAGTGGTAGAGATGAGAGAGCACCTACTTGGGGAGGCCATGAAATGGCCCCCCCAGTGGGAGCAGGCTGAGCCTTGGTGGGGGGTGGGAGGAAGGGTGGGAGAAGGTCCCCTGAGGGTAAGGGGGCATTTTGCATGCAAAATGCCACCCCTGGCAAAGGAAGTCTGCTTCTTCATTTTTTCCCCATAGGAAATAATGAAGAAGATGAGCAGCAGCATGCTAACAATATGCTGCTCCTTCGCTTTCTTATGGGAGGATAGGGGGACCTGCTTTGGGGGGCCATAACATGGCCCCCCAAAGTCCAATTGGTCTGAAACTTGGGGGTTTTTAGAAAGGGGTTAGAAGAAGGTCCCCACCAATTTTGGGCTGATTCGGTGGGAAAATGCCTCCCCCAGACGTCCAGGAAGACGGAGGCATTTTCCCATTGAAAAGCCGAAAGAAAGCCGAAAGAAGCCGAAACGTTTCGGCTTTTTTTCTTTCGGCTAGCCGAAACGTTTCGGCTTTCTCCGAAATGTTTCGGCTAACCCGAAAGAAGCCGAAACACTTTTGTTTCGGCTTTCGTTCGGCATTCAGAAAGCCGAAACGCACATCCCTAATAAAGACTTTTCTACAGTCAAGCATGAGACAGGCAAGGCTCAAACACATGGCTCTTCTTCATGGATATAAACAGATCTCTCACAAAATTGATTTTACTGATATAGCTAATGAGTTTATTCAAAGAACATCAATTAGAACAAACTCATTCAGTGTAACTTAAAATCCTAAGTGGCATAACTTTGAGTTTTCTTTGGGGTCATGGCGCTGTTCTGAATTGCCTCAAAATGTGCTTCTACTCACTCACAGGATATGAGTTTCAAGTGAGAAGATTGCTACTCTGTACATTGCTCAGAAACTGAGTGAAGAGCAACTGTTTTGTATTCTGCTCTGGCTCAGAGACTTCAACCATACATTTACCAAAGGAAGGCATCTGAGATGTCATAATTTAGTAAATTTCTGTACTAAGTCGCCCTTATGAATAAGACACAAACAAAACTCCTGTAAATGAATGTCCATAAAATATTTAAAAATTTCCCCCTACAGGCTTTTCTGTGTTGCTTTCCTAGTGTCAAATTTGTGACCATTAGTTTGTCCTATGCACATGATATGTGTATTTACATATCTTAAAGTGACTATCCTAAAAGTCAATTTCAAAAATAAGACAAAGCTGGTGATTGCTAAGATACCACTATAACTACTGGCCAACTACCACCTTTTCCTAGGTTTGACCCAGCCCAGGGGCATTGTTAGGGGGTGTCCAGGGGTGCCCGGGCCCCTCTAAATTTCTATGGAGCACCTCCCTAAATCCCCTATTGCTCCACCTCCATAGATAGTAGAGGCCCCTCCCTATGATCACACCAGGCCCCAATTCTTTTAAGGACATAGCATAGCAATGCTGCTGGCCCAGCCCCAACCTGGAAATTGAAACGCCTATGCTCCTGACCTCCAGTAAGGAATTAAGAACTGTGGACTTTCTCAGTAGCTATCCCCACAATCTGGAGCACTATACCAGAGGTCATAAAAAAGGCAATGACCCTCCTATCTTTTAGAAGGAAGATGTAGAATTCTTTGGAATGCTTTGAAGGGATACACTTGTCTTTGGGGATCAATCAATATGCCACCAAAGGTATTATTTAGTATCTACTGGGTTTTTATTTATCCATGACTATGTATTCTCCAAAATCAGTCGGTATTAATAAATTGATGAATGGCTTGCGTACTAGTGCTTTCTTCCTACTACATCAAGAAGTCATTCCAAGTAAAACTTCTCAGGATCTTTTGTGTTTTTTGTCTCTTTTGCTTTTCTGTGTCTTACAGTGCCATTCTAAGCAGGGTTGTACCCTTCTAAGTCCATTAACATCAATGAATTTAGAAGAGTGTAATTCTGTTTAGGATGACAACTGTAGCAGTGCAATCTTAAGGGAGTTACACCCTTCTAAGTCCATTGAAAACAATTAGGATGACAAATGTTAAAATGCCAAATCCTGAAGAAAGTTACACCCTTCTAGTCAGTTGAAATTAATTAGTTTAGAAGGGTGGGCTTAAGGTTCCACTGCAAATCACCAAGCTATTGCAATCATTCATCTGTATTCTGTGCATCTTTTCCAGCTTTTAAAAAAGTGTCATTGATTTTGGACAGGCTGGCAGGCATCCTTGTTAAGTGTCCTTTTAATAAGTGTTACTGAGACAGCATTCTGGTGTTTTATAGATACAGGCTGATTCCGCACACGTTGGATAATGCACTTTCAATGCACTTTCAATGCACTTTATCAATTGTTTGAAGTGGATTTTTTGTTCTGCACATGAAAAAATCTGTTCCAAATGATCTATAAAGAGGATTGGAAGTGCATTATCCAACATGTGCGGAATCAGCCACATTTGTTGGCAGTGACTAAGATTCTAGATTTACAGTGAAATCCTAAGCAGAGTTACTCCAGTCTAAGCCCACTGATTTCAATAGGCTTAGACAGGAGTAACTTCTGTTTAGAACTTCATTATTAAGTTGGTACAACAATCTACACTTTCTTCTTTAGGGCTGTTTCATTACCTCTTCTGACCCTCATGTTTGACAGCCCCTTTGAATATTCCCTGCTGTTTTGAGCTGTTAGGGGTCTCTTATTTGGGAGTAAAAATTGTGCTCCTTATATATGTATCCCTAGATTAATATAGTGTAGGAAAGGATTGGTTCTTCCTCCTTTTTATAGTTACTTTATTATTTGTTATAATTTGCTTTTTTCTTGTACTAAAGTTACTGAGAAAGATTGCTTATGTATTTCCATTGTTAAATGTCTTAATTAAAATAAAATAGTTGTTTTCAGCCCAGTTGTTCTGGTGAGCTCAACACACAGAGAGCCTTAAAAGTGTTAGTCCTCTGTAATAGAGGCAATATGCTTTGTTTTACTGACCTGTATTCAAAGTTAGTATATCTGGCATAATAAACAGTATTTTCAGGGAGAAAATACCATTTCACACACAGTTGAATTCTTTGCAGCATTATCTTTAAAACTGAATGAGAACATTTTTATCCGTACTACACTTCTACCATATCTTCAATAAAATAGGTCAAGTTGTATTTACTAGCTGAAATAAATACACAGCTGCAAAGAAGAATTTCTTAAAAGCTGGGGGTATTGCTGTATACTGTTTTACAAAAAGCTCTAAGTCGCCCATGTCCAAAACCAGTTTGTGATTTTCCGTTGACCTGAAGATTCTTGCATGGCTGTTCATTTCAACAGCTCTAGAACATATAGGCTTGTCCAGATATATAGTCCCTTTACAAAAGCTATAGAGGAAGTGTAACTCTCCTATATATTCTATACTATTAGGATACATATAGTTGTGAGGCAAGCAACCGTAAAGTAGTTTCCTGAAACATTATTGAAAAGAACCTGCATATCTGACTGAGTACAAATATCCTTCAGGGCATGGCTCTCAGAAAAGGTCACTTAGTGAAAATAAAATGAGGGAAGAACTAGCAAGATGTTTAAGGTTATGTTAAGATATCTTCAAGTTGTAAGAGACAGGCTTGGAGAACAAGAGAAGTCGTCAGTACAATGATTTTTTTTTTGAGCCACTAGAACTGTATGGATATTTGTGCGAGTGGAGAAAATCTTATAGAAAGTACAAAAAGAGACGAGGTGGATCGTGGAATGAAAAAATGGCTAAAATGTAGCAAAATTAGTAAAAGGTTGATGTTGCAATATCAAAGATATAGTATGATACAGAAGACAAAATAAGTTTGGATACTAAGCAGACTGAGAGATTCCAAGTGCAGAGGACTTCATGTAAAAGATATTCAACAAATAGTCTTCAATAAATATGAAGAAGAAAAAAACTTGCATTTGAAGAACAATGCCTGCCCCACCCCTCTCTCTTTCTTTCTCTGTGTGTGTGGATAGAAGCAGCCATTCATTCTGTGAAATTTAAACAGAATAGTATAAAACAATTTTTCAAAAACAACTTTATTGTCAAAACATGTTCCCAACAATTAATATTGGGATCCACATATCAATTAACTGAAATTTTAATTAACTAGTCCTCTAATTAAAGTGATTAAAGAACTAGTTAAAAACAATTGCTGCTAAAACTTTATCACTGCATTACCGTGCAGTACTAGATTATTATAGTGTAACCCTAAGAAACATTACACCCTTCTAAACCAATTGATTTAGGATTGCATTATTACTGGCTGCAGGTACTTTGATGTGTCCTCTTTTCTGTATTTTCATGGTTATAATGCATACATCCAAAGACCTTAGAAAGGATGAAGACAGCTGCTTCTTTTGAGTTATTTTTAGTAACATAGTACAGTTGGTGATCAACTATAGCAGAGTATATAGTCTTGAATGCAGACCACTTTCCACTCTGTATAAACAACAGGAGACCCAGGAAACCCAGCAGGATTTATTCAATTGGCTTCACTACTCTGTCCACAGACATTGACGAGTGTGCTGAAGGAAGGCATTACTGTCGGGAGAATACCATGTGTGTAAACACACCAGGATCATTCATGTGCATCTGTAAAACAGGTTACATCAGGATTGATGACTACTCATGTACAGGTAAGAGGACAGTGGCAGTTTGTCAGTATGAAGAGCTGTCTATAATTTCGCTGTTCTGAACATACTTCTTCACTTGTATATACAACATGAAACGGAGGGAGTAAAAAAAGATGAACAGTTAAAAGGATTTAGTTTCCTGGGAACATGTTGCAAGAGATAAATGTGCTGCATCATTTACAAAGGATAGGAGTCAATTAAAATTAAAACTTGCTATGGGGTAAAGCATGCTTTTGATCTTGTACTTGGAATGGATGATTAGAACAGGAAGTGTGGCACATGGGAGTTCCCTATTGCATAACTGGGATATAGCATATGCATTCAGACTATTCGGCTTTTTTTTGGAAGCATTACATGGGAGTATTTAACACATTTTCTTATTCTGTATTATCATAAACAGCCTAGAGCTCTCTTCTTCTTAAATCCATGCTGCATGTATAAAGATTAATATTGGCATAAGTAAACCTGATAAAAGGATTGTTCATAGAAACATAACATGAAATTATTGAAGGATTTTCTATGGGAGCTGAGCACATCTACAGTCTTTGAAAACACCCCAGAACATAATTATATGGTACAGACACTAACTTTTCTATTAAAAAAGTTAGTGGGGCGTGTACATTTGTACTGTCTAGCAAAGCAAATAACTTAGTGAGGATAGCAGTAAAGAACACTTCTTTAAGTAGTTCACAGTAACTGTGACTTAGGAGTTGACAGGATAAGTAAAGTTCCTTGGATGAACTTGGGTAAGCCCCCACCAAGTCTTTTCCATAGATAACCTTCTTCTGTTGCAGTGCCTATCTCTAGTAGGGGTATGCACCTGAAAAAGATTTGGGTTTCCCGCTTTGGGTTGAAAAGGCAGTTTGAGCTTTTAAAGCTTCTGTTTTCCCCCTCCCCTGATGGCAGGGGAGAGGAGGGGATTCCCTCCTTCTCCTTTTCCCTCCCCCAATGGGAGGGGGAAGGGAATCCCCTCCTCCCCCTCCCATCTGGTGAAATAAGCAGGGTGGCGCTTCCCTGGGCTTCAGCTGGGATAGGGGAATCCCCCTCCTCTCTGCTGAATTGTAGGGGATCCCCTGCCAGCTGAAGTGCGGGAAGAGCCCTTTCCCTATCTTGCAAGCAGCAGGGAAAGGGCCCTTTAATCTTCTGCTAGCAGGCGGAGGAGTCCTCCTCCGCATGTCAGTTGGAGCCTGCTGCGGGCCCCCTAAGCATCTCAAAGTGACATGAATCGCTTTGGGAAGCTTTGATTCAGCATTTCCAAATTTTTACAAATCGGTCCGATTTGAGTATTTATCCCGAATTGGAAACTGAAATCACACACCCCTAATCTCTACTCTTTACTTTCTGTAGAATCTTTATCATTCAAGCACAATTAGTGGTATCTGCATTTTTTGACATTAACAACCATATTTATTTATTATTTTTATTTATTTTATTTATGTTATTTATATTCTGCCTTTCTCACTGAGACTCAAGGCGGATTACATAGTGTGAGATTAGTACAATTAGTGGCAAGGACAAAGGCAGGCATTTCCATACAGTGTCAAGAACATTTCCATAAACAATGTCATAGGGTAAATGAATACAGTTTCAAGAACATTTCCATAAGCAATGACATGGGGTAAAAGAATATAAGTTTACAAAGATATAGTATTAGCAGGGATCCAGTATGGGGTTGAGGAATTGCTGAAACAGAACATAATGTGTTACAGAAGGGTAATTCAAAGATAATGACGTGTACTTCAGAAGTCCAGAATCATAAAATAAGTTGCACTGTTAACAGAGCCATTATCCCAAGTTACAGCTCTCTGGCTTAGACCCTGACTTTACGTTATGTACTTTGCAGCCCAGTGCTAAGGGGGTGGAGGAGGGGAAAGGGGGCACAATGACAAGAAACCACAGACACCATCTGTATGGAGTGAATGAAGGCCACAACTTTATTAAAATAACAGTTGGACGGAGCATAGGCAATGTATGGCAGGTTGGATCCAGAGCATTTTCTGACCCACCTGCCAGCCGATGAACTGCCATGCCCCCTCAGCTCAAGGAGCCAAGGAGTGGCAGACCATGGGAACTACGTGGGCATCAACACCCCTGAGTGGATCACTTGCCACTTGAGAGTGAGTATGCCCGGCAGCCTCTGCTGGGCATGCACCCCCATATTCACTCTCAAGATTCCTTAGGGGAATCTCCTTATGGGGAGATTGGACACGTAGGCCCCATCTCCCCCCCCCCAAAATAATCCAATCCCCATGACACACTACTCAACAGAGTTGTGACTGTAAAAGAAAACAAGAGCAAACATTAACCAGCCCTCCATAATGCAGATGGGAGGGTACATACAGATGAAAGCCCAAGATAAGGGAGCGGTTGGTGGGTTGCTGCACAACACAGAATGAGGTGAGGAAGGAGTCAGTGCCCTAAAAGAACTGTGCCGGTGGACCTGAGGGAAGCCTGCATCCTCCTAGTCTAACCCACAGCCTCGCCCCCCAGCCTGGCCAGTGCACCGCTCCCATTGGACTGGCCCAGGATTTGAAAATCCTGGACAAGGGGTGGCGGTGAGGGGAGGGCGCTGATGAGGACATAGAGTCCACCATACCCCTGCACCCCCCCCCCCCACAGGCCACATCTCGGCCCCCAGGTAAATCTGGGGCCATCATTTGGTGCAGATACAGAACTACAAACCCCATGCCCTTGAAAACAAAGGTTCTACTGCTTTCAAGTGTTTTCATCCTGTCCCTTCCTCCAAGGAACTTAGAACAGAATATGTGCTCCTTGAGCATGCATTTTGGACATAAGAGGGTGGACCCTATGAGCCCCTAGAGGGCCTGCAGTTTGTCCAAGAGAAGGCAGGAGCATCCTGCCACACAATACCCAAATATGTCAAGCAAGTGGCAGGGCTCTTGACCCAGGGCCCTGTGTCAGTGGGACACATAGCTCGTGTACCAGGGCCTGGAAGCCTGCCAGGCAGTTGGTACAGGCTGTGTCACCTGTTGGCCCCACGATGAGAAAGTCATCAAGATAGTGAGCGATGTGAGGGTGTCTGGTTCAATGCTTCGCAGCCCATTCTATGAATATGCTGAAATCTTCAAAGGCTGCAGAAGCTACAGAGCATCCCATGGGCATAGCCTTGTCAATATACCAGCAGTCGCCAAAATTAAAGTTCAGCAGGCAAAAGTCATCTGGCTGTATGGGCAGCAGCCAGAAGGCCAACTGCTCATCACATTTTGCCATAAAGGTCCCGATGCCACAAGCCGTGACCAAACACACAGCATGATCAAAGCATGCATACCGCATGGAGAAGAACTCTGTGTAAATGATGTTATTAACAGATAAACCAAGGGGATAGGAGAGGTGGGAGGGACCTTCTTAGGGATCACCTCCAGGGGGAAAATCCATAGGAGAGGTGGGGAGAGAAGGGGCCCAACATTTGCCTGGCTTCCAGCTCCTTGGAGATTTTTACAGCCATAACCTCCAGCAATTCCCTGGTAGGCTTAAGGTTCCCTGAGGTCATGGCCACCCGCAGGACTGTGAAGGGGATGTGGAAGCTGTTATTGAATCCTTCCCATAGGTGGAAAGGGTTCAATAGCCTGTCCTGGATGCCTATCTGTTAGGATAGGCATCCAGGAGGGGATGGAGGGCCTCCCTCTGAATGGGTATGGGTGACAGCACCAAGCCCTAGGCTGTATAGCTATTTTCCCTGGGCAAGGGGCTAGACTGGGGCACTGGTGGACCCTCCCTCTTTACAGGCGCCATTAGCGGAGGGCTGAGCCACTGAAAAGGGCTGCTGGCCCCCGTTGTTCCTGGGGCATGAGGGGTAAGGGTGGGGGCCAAGATAGCCCCCAAAGCTGTGGCCGAACCTGCACCTCGGGCATTTGCACCTGCCTTGGTTATACTCCCAACAGGTGCCCTGGCTGTGCTTCTGCCAGCTGCCCTACTCCTAGCCTTTGGAGAATTAGACCTGCCCCTCATGTGCAGACCAGCACCACAACCAGAACTTCTGGTTAATAATATCCCAGTGAGTCCTAGCATTGTGCAAAGTGCACCTGCAGAATGCTTTGTTGTATTCAATGGCTTCCCCCTCCCCTGCAAGGCCCATGCCCGCAACACATTCTTCAGGTGGTTGGCTAAGTGCCAGCCTCACTCTGGATAGGAAGCCTGGACCACCCTCATAAAGACTTTGTATCCCTCCATCAAGTTGATGAACGTCCACTCAGCCTCCTCCTCTTTCTCCCACAAATTCTCCTTTTTGGAAGGGAACAGAACTTCCCATCCTCCTCCTCTGGCCGCAAGAGGGTAAAAACATTGATGTAGTACCCATCAAGAATCCTGTTTCACACTTTGTGGGATAAATGAATCCTTTGGGGGGTCATTGTCATCTCCTGCCTCTCCTCAACCCAGATGGCTTTGGGGCCTGAAAAATCCACCCGACTACTAGCTCTCCATAGAGAGGCCCAGCCAGGAGGCCTGGAACATAGGCTGTCTCCCCGTCAGTATTCTCCCTCTGAATCCTCCCCTTCCATAGAGGACTCACACGACAATCCCTCGCTGTCTGACGTTTCCTCACAAAGAGAAGACCTCTGGGCCTAGCGTGTATTACCGCTCTGCTTCCCCTTCTGGTCTCCTCCTTCTTTTGGGGTTCCTGGCACTGCTACTGAAGGAGGTTCTCACCTGCCTCCTCTTTGCTGAGAGTTGAGCTCCCCTGGGCAGCCTTACCAACCACCTGGGGGGTACTCCTCAACAGGCCCTGAGACCTTAGCCTCTGCCGTGGCTCCAGGCCTGTATGCAGTTTTAGGGCCCTGGAGAGATCCAACTGTCCCCCTTTCCCAGAGAACGTCCCACTGTGGCATCCAAAGGCTGTGGTTCCCCATGCTTGTTTGGTGCAGGCCTGGCTACAGATGGAGCAGGCCTTGAATGGCAGACCCTCACTTGCCTGTCCTCCCTCTATGAATACTGTGCTATGGCTTATGTAGGCCTAAAAGGCTGGTCTCCCCACTGGTGTGCCAGACGCCTGGCTGTTACTCTGTGCCCTGCTGGGGCTGCCCCATTTTCTTGCCCCTTGCAGGCTGTACTCGGAACCCAGCCTAGTTGCCCTCTTGGGTAGCATGCTGCCGCTTCCACTCCTGTCCACCCTGGAACCTGTTCCCCCTCCCTGGGAACAGCATGCCACACACTTGATTGAAGCAAGTGTGAGGGGGTATGAGTAAGGAAGCCACTGCTGAACATGGTAGCCTGCTGGCGGTTGGAAGACCTCCACTGGCGTGACCGCTCCACCCAAGCATCCTGGGCAAAGGCCAGGCTTGTCACTGCTGCTGCCATATCTTGCTGCTCCACTGTAGGTGACACTGACGCTGCTGCTCACTGCCCCACTGCTGCCGCTCATTGATTCAATGCCACCTGCACAGGCATGCTTGTGGAACAGGTGCCACTGCTTGCTCTCTCTACTGATCAGCGCCAACTTCAGGCAGGGCCTGGCCAGTTCCCTGTTATATGCCTTGTCAGCAGACCTCAGTGAAGGCTGTGCTTCATGGGCTGGTGGCAGGTGGCAGGGCCTGCCCCCTGCACCCAGCCAACCTGCTACTGATTGGCTGGCCAAGGCAATTCAAAACTTTGTTTCCAATGCATCCTACAGGGGTGCTGGGGGCCAGCTGGGCCAGGCATGATGGCAGCCCTCATCCTACACCCTACCACCGCAGCCTGCAAATGCCAGCCTCCAATGAGTTCTGGGGCCTGGTATTACTGAGTTTATAAACTAACTGTCAACAAGCTGTATTTGAGACTTGTTTCGTGTGAATTGCTTAGAAGCAATTATGAGCCAATTTGAATAGATGACTTGAAATGAAAATAGCACAAGTCTTGAAATGTTAATTTGCTAGAAATCATTAAAAGTTCCTAAACTCGAATGTGAGTTCAGTTCTGAACCTTAATTTTTTCCCCTTATAAATTGTAGCTAACAAGAAGATGTTATGACTGTGAACAGATTTAATTATAAAAGAAGTTTTAAAGCACTTACTATGTTGCAGTTTGCTTAATGAGGATTGAGAGCATTTACAAATACAAATACTTGTTTATAATGATTACTGAAGAGGAAAGATAATTCCGTTAGAGTACTCAAGTTTCTTTGATCTTATGTCTTACAGAATACTTGAAGTGACATTTGCAAAAATATTGCTTACAAAGGCCCCCCCCCATTAACAAACAATTAAAGCCAGAAGCACAATACTTCATAGCTGAGAACAATGCCATAGGCACAACCTGATTCTATGGTTGCTGCTATGCTACAAGGCTGCTAAAAAACACCAAGGTCAACATGTGAAATCTCATATATACAAGTGTCATTAAATCTCTTTGAATTGGACATGGAAAGCAGAACCATGTTTTTTTTTCATACTTCCATTTTTTAAATGAAAGTCAACCTTTTATTTTTTTTTAAAAAAATCAATGCTTTCTAATTTCCTTTTCCTTCTCAACTTCAAATCCAGCTGAGAGCAGCTGTTTACTCAGCTATCCAATTATAACAGGACTTGTTTCTTTCTTTGTCTTGCTAACGCACCTGCTCTCTTTTGCCCCTTTACCTATTAATCAACCTGTTCTGGAGCCCAGATGCTGTCTCGTTCATTGCAATAGCCAGTTTTAATGCAAGCGTAGGCCTCTAAGGATTTCTATCCAGTACTTGCCAAATGAAGGAATACCTTATAAATCTGCCCTCAATAGGGAAAGTCTGAGAGCCATAGAAACCAGTGTTCCCTCAGTGAGTCAAAGATAGTGAAAAGGATCAACAGTTCCATGTGAGCAAGGAGCCATAACAACAGCATTTACTAATGCAATTATATATTTATAAGACATGTGAATGAAAAATTGTTTTCACTAAAAATGTTGAACCAAACTAGTTATTCTTGATACTGTTCCTGTTGAGGATGGTAAGATTTCTCATTTTTTTTAATTATCAGAGGATTTGTTTTTTTATATTCATGGTGCCTTTAAGAATAACAAAAGGTTCATTGCTGAGCAGATTATTGATGCCAGTGATGTTCTTGGCTGAGTAACTTCAGTACACAGTTACCATTCTTGTAGCCAATTTGTTTTACGTGAGAAGTCTTTGGTAGTGACTGTTGGTGCTCACACTGCAAAATGAGATCCTTATTTAAATAATTGGTTATAGAGTCTGTTTTCATCTGGTGTGAGTGATTTTTTTTGTCTTTAGATTGTCTTCAAATTGTATCAAGTATAAAGTAAAATGCAATATCCAGATACTGAGCATCCACATAATTTTAAACAATGTGCCTTTTAATTCCGCTATCCTTAAGTTTGACATCTGTTAACGACTATTTTAAATGTCAGCAAAGGTCAATAGTTGCCTAGTAATTTAGTTGAGTTTCTGCTAAATGTGCTTCTCTGACACTTCATATGCTAAAATGCCAGCTACTTCACATCTCAATTGAAAATCCTTACAGTGGTTTCATGTTAATAACAGAGAGAGTCATATTATATATAACAGTTCAAATAACTTTGATCATTTTCCTTACCTGATAAAGCACATATTTGCTAACTTGCTATAAAGTAACCTTAGTGTATGTGTATACACTCAGGAAACATAAATATCATTAAGCAACATGTATTTGGTTGCAGAGCAGACTAATAAATGACTCCAAAGCATTTAGCTTGTCAGTTATTAGGTGCTTATCTATACATTGTTTGGATTCTTACAATAAAACTAAATGATCATTAAAAAAGTAAATAGCACTTAGTACAATTACCATGTTATCAATTAAATAATAAAATAAGTATCTGCAAAAAATAGCAGGTAAAAAGCGCAGTGAAATATAATATGAGTATAAGGCTGCAGATAAAAAGGCTGTCTAAAATACAGATCAGTGAATAGTAGCATATAAATAATAAATACTGCAATGGTATAAAACAGTGTCTACTATAATGAGAGATTTTTTCCCAATGAGAGCCATAGCAACATGTTCACAAATAGCACTGTCAGAGAGCCTGGGTGAATAAATGGATTTTTACCTCACCAGTTGCAAACTAATCAGCAGGTGAACTTCTGTGGAGAGGGCAGATCAGAGAATCCCAGTTTTATTCAGCAATTATTCCTAATAGGAAAAACTATTGGGGGGCTATCCAGGAGTGGGGCATTTTCAAGTAAACTCCACCAAATTTGCAAATAACCTACTCCCCAGGGTCCAGTTCTGTGGGTGCCTGAAGAAGGTGTCCCTAGCCACTTTCCATCGTTTCCTATGGGGGCAACATTTCCCACCAGGTTCAGACAGAAATTCTCAGGGGCAAGGCTGCCAGTGGCCAAAGGAACACTCCCAAAATTTATATCCAGGCAGCTACCAAATTAAAACATACAAAGGCATAAAAACAACAATTACAAAATCCAAAACAAAGCATTGGGCATGAATCAAAAATGTCTTCACCTGCTGACAGAAGATGGCAACAGAAGGGGACAGATGAACATCCCTGAGAAGAGAGTTTCAGAGTTTTGGTGTCATGACCTAGAAGACCCTCTTCTGGGTTGCCACCCACATAATCTCAGAAAGTTTGGTGTAGTGGTTAAGAGTGCGGAACTCTACTCTGGAGAGCCGGGTTTGATTCCCCACTCCTCCACTTGAAGCCAGCTGGGTGACCTTGGGCTAGTCACAGTTCTCTGGAGCTCTCTCAGCCCTCACAGGGTGTTTGTTGTGGGGATAATAATGGCATACTTTGTAAACCACTCTGAGTGGGGATTAAGTTGTCTTGAAGGGCGGTATATACATCAAATGTTATTATTTATTATTATTATTAAAGTGGGGCACCGAGAAGCAGCGCTTCTGAAGATGGCCACAGTAGTCTGGTAGGTTCATAAAAGAGTAAGCAGTCCTTCAGGTATGTTCTCAAATGATATAGAGCTTTAAATGTCAACACCAGCACCTTGAATTGTGCTTCGAAACAAACTGAGAGTCAGTATAGATGGGCTAAGACTGGAGTGATATGGTCCCTACAACTCACTCCAGTGGTGCAGCATTCTGCATCAATTTAAGTTTCTGAACTCTTTTAAAGGGCAGCCTCATGTAGAGCACATTGCAGTAACCTAGTCAGGTGCAGGGCATGCACCACAGTGGACAGATTTTTTTGCTCAGCTGGCTAACCAGACAAAACTGGCCACAGATGCCACCTTATTCGCCAGTAGGCATGGGTCCAGGATCACTCCCAAATTACAGGCCTGTTCCTTTAAGGGAAGTGCAACCCCATCCAGAATGGGTGAGACCTTAAATCCTGGGTCAGACGTTCTATTAACCAGTAGCACTTCTGCCTTCAGAAACTGGTTCAGGGTTTCTACTTAGGTAAGTGAAGTGGTGTCAAGTGGACTTCTTTGATGTGAGAAGGCAGTGAAAACCTCTGTTTGCTGCATTGGACAATTGAGCCAGGCAGGGGATGTTTCAGTGCACCCTGGGGCACTAGGGTTGTGGCTCTGTCATAGAGCATCTGCTTTGCATGTGGATCGTAGGTTCAGTCCCCATAATCTCCAGTCAAAGGATCAACTGGTAGGTGTTGTGAAAGACCACCACCTTAGATTTTGGTGAGCTACTGCCAGTCAAAGTAGACAATACTGACCTTGACAGACTAAGGTTTGGTTTCAAAAACCCTGTGAGGTAGTATAGATGAAGATAGAGCAGGTGGTCTGAAGTCACAAAGTCTTTGACCCGAAACAGACGTGACGAGTTACCTCAATTCAACCTGGGTTTCCTTGCTTCAAGGTTTGACGGGAAGTGTAGGTGTCCTTGCAGGTGCATCGCTGCATTTCTCCTTCCCCTGCTTGCGTGGCCCGGAGCTACATAGCCGCACGTGCTCTGCCTCCCCACCCCCCCGTCGCACTGAGTGTCACTTCATCTCCCCCCCTCCTTTGTCTGGCCCAGTCCCCGCAGTTCTGGGCTGCGCGGCTTCTGGTGGGGGCTGGCCAAGTGAGGGGGAGATGCAGCATGTTCCAGGAGCCTTTCCTCCCGTTCTCCTGGTGCAGCCCGGTGTCACTCTGTGGGAGCTGGGCCAGGCGAGGGGGGGGAGATGAAGTAACGCTCAGTGCGACGGGTGGCGGCAATGAGGGAGGGGGGGGAGATGAAGTGACTCTCAGTGCGACGGGGGGGGGGGAGGCAGAGCACGTGCGGCTATGTAGCTCCGGGCCACGCAAGCAGGGGAAGGAGAAATGCAGCGATGCACCTGCAAGGACGCCTACACTTCCCGTCAAACCTTGAGGCAAGGAAACCCAGGTTGAATTGAGGTAACTCGTCACGTCTGTTTTGGCTCTTTTATAGCTGAAGGTAGCATTTGAACTCAGGACTCCCTAGTCCTAATCTGCTACTCTAAAAGATCTTACGGACTTTAATAGCATTTTCTTCAGAGATGCTTTACAGTAATTAGCCATGGACCATTTCAAGGGTTGATGTGGGAGTATTTTAACATAATGTACACCCATATCCTCCTTTTTACCTAACATCTTTTAAAGCTGCAGTAATTTTCTTAATAACTCATTTCAATATTTTAGCAATAATAATAATTTCTTATTCATATAATATTGCACAAATCCAATAGTGTTATGCTATGAAAATAGTGTGAAATGATAAACAGAATTAGTGTGATTTCAACTGAGAGAAGTATTTAGTCAGATCTTAATAGGCTTTGTTCTTATAAATGAACATTTCAACGGAATGCTTTTGATCCTTTCCCTTCCCTTGTGAATCCTTTTCTGTTGTATTCATAACCCCAGTGACATTTCAATTGAAAATAGATTATAGCTAAATAGCTTATAAAGTGATGTTAAAATGATAGGAAGTGATTTGCTAAAAGGACAGCAAAAGCTGAATTTACACTGCTTTCATCAATATTTGTCTTTGACTAATGGGACTTTAGGAAATCAGTGTCTTCATAAGAATATAACATGCATACTGAGGTGAGGATTGTACTGACAAGATAAGAAGCTTAGAATCTCATAAAGCAATCACTGGGGAAAATATACTGTCAGTAACGGTAATTACTGCAGGTAATTGTGTCATTTACTCTGCTACAGACCACTGAACAAGGGACCTACCAGCTGCAACATGCTCTTATCTCTGATTCTAGGGATTGAAAAAAATCACCTGTGTCTTTGCAATGAGTATAAACATTACAAGCATTTAAAATTTCAAAGATAGGTCGATCTTCAATTAATTATTCGATTTCTTTGAGAAACGACTTTTCTCCCATTCTTTATGTATTCCCTAGTGCTTAATAAATTGTAACTACTTATATGTTATTTGTTAAGAAAATTTTAATAAATTTACCCTTGAATTCTTATGGTTGTTTACCCATTCAACATAGTTTGCAATGGCATCTATTAGATCCCATAGTAATTAGTTAGTCTTTCTAAAAATCATCATATCCTTACTTACACTTCTGTAATTTGCTGGAAAAGTTCCCAAGTATGCAAATGAATCTATGTTACCCAAAACGGAACTGCAGTTAATAGGTTCGTAAGACAAATTTCAGCTCATTTGACCTAGTAGTGAGCAACTAGTACACAGTGCAGTCATTCGAGGCTTTTTTCTGATGTTTTAATGGGATTAGGAACAAAGTTGGATTGAATTTCTTCCATTTAATTGAAGGTGTGATTGAGCTGCAGATTCTGTGACTATTTTCTGCACCAGTAGATTCTGCAGAGATCTGTTCATCCAGACAGTGGAGTTGTATGTATGCATGTGGCAAATATCAATGTCTGCTTAATAACTCGAATGTCCTTTTTAGCAGCTGCTGCTGAATATTAAACCAAGTTGGATACTGAAGTGGTAGGATGAGATATATCTTGAGTATCTGTATTGAAAGTTACCTGCACATCAAAGTATTAAGTGTGGGGTTCAGAAACCAGTGACTATCATCAGGGTATCAGTTGTTATCTGTTGTCCAGGACTTAAACTAGTGAAAGGCCTACAGACATGAAGGGGAGCTTGCCATCTGTTTTACAAATCAGGGCCAGGGTATATTAACAAGTAGAAAGCAAAGAACGTTTATAGCGTTATGTGACTTTTCCCTTTGGGATCTCTGGTATGTTCAGAAAAAGAGCTGCAGGAACTCATTAGCATAACTCATTAGCATAACTCATTAGCATATACCACGCCCCTTGACATCACTGGAAGTGTGTCATTAGCATAACTGGTTTGCATATGCCACACCCCTTGACATCACCTATCCTGGCTGTTTCGGCCCCAATCCAGGCCCCAATGGGCCCCAAATGGCTGAAAATCAGGTGGGCGGGGCCACCTGACGTGTGACCTCTTTGGAGAACTACCGGAACTGCGTTCCTGTGCGTTCCCCCTCAAAATGAGCCCTGGGTATGTTAAAGCTGGGGTAAGAACTGACTTAGGATTCCTGCTTAGCCAAGGTCATTGAAGTGATTTGAACATGTAATAAAATAATTGGTCATATCAAAGGATTTAGGATTGAAAGAACAGTGCTGACTGAAGTGCTGACTGGGACAATCTAGTGACCTCTATGCACATTCTTCTTAGTTACATCGGACATGACGTGACAGAACTGTGAACACTTTGTTGTCATTAGTATTGACAAATGAAGACATGAAGTGTCAGTTCATCTTAAGTATTTTTGACAAAATACATCCAGACAAGATGGGCTTTATCAAAATGTCTCAGAAGCTTGCTGTTTTGACAGATTAGCTGAATTTTGACTGAAATCCACAGCAGGAGATGTTAGGGACAAATACAGACTCTTTCACTGGGCATTTGACCACTAGAGAAATATATCTAATATTATGGGGTGGATTACAATCATTATAGATTATATTTAATTAAAACAAAAGTGAGCTTGATGAGGCTGAAGTCAGAAAATAACACTACCTTGTTGTTTCTCTCTCAGAACACTGCTGGAGTGTTAAGAAGCCTTACCCATGAATGATACGGTTTCTTCAGATAATGATATTGTCCCTTGCTCAGAAGGCATTAAAATTCATATGGAAAGTGAGCATAAAGGTCATAAGGCTTTTGTAGGTATTCGTAAAGCAGAGGTTGCTCTATGGAGCCAAACTGGGAGGCAGGTGTAATAGACACTTATCTGCTGAATATGCACAAAGCATGCACACTCTCCCATCTGTAGCACCAGAAAATTGTCATTTTCCAGAAAGATGCAGAAGAGCACACAGACTTTACCCACGTGCCTTCTTTCCAGGTGCCTTCCCCCCCCCCCGCTGCCCCCTCTAGCCAGGTGAGTGGTGATGGGGGGCAGGGGCAGGGAGATGGCAACACTAGGTTGCTCCTATTGTGCTTTGATAACATATAGTCCATTTCCACATGGTCTACAAATAGCGCGATATTCACAGATCACTGCCGGCTTCCTCATGTGATTTCTGACATCTCCAGTTAACAAAACGTGATTTCTGTCACCCTTTGCAAAACATCAGAAATCAGACAAGGAAGCCTGCAGCGATCCATGAGAGTTGCGCTATTTTTAGACCATGTGGAAACGGCCATAGTGTTAGCGCCAAGAGCTGGATTTTGTATGTTGCAGGCCAGATGCAAGGGCAACCTAACATCAGTTCTTGTGGTTCCCAAGAGTACATCGCGCTGGCATGAATGCTCTCTACTTGATCAGGTCTGTAAATTGTTGTCTTCAGGTGGCATGTTCAGGGAGAAAGAGAATGCACGTGGATGTGTAGTGGCCCTACTCCCAGCACAATCACTGGAATCCAAGTACAGCACAGACTGTAAGAACAAGGGCTCTGTACTGTGGCTGGCAACATTTGAAAAGCGCGATGGATGGTTGTAGGGTCAAAGCTAACCTATGTGCCATTTGGTGCCATACTCATAGTTGAGTCGTCATCATACTAAGGTGGAGATGTGGCCAGTAGGCTCGTTTTCACTCTACCTCTTCACTCTGGATAAGTTGTATCAGGGTAGTTACTACATAACATTAAATTACAACTACTCATAAGCAGCCTTTCTGCAGAATTTGTCTCTGCAACCATATTTTGTATGGGAATTTGTCTGTATAACAATTTGTAAAAACTTAATCAGGATGACAATAGTTCTCTATAATTATACCATGTAATACTCTATAATTATATAATTATATTTTTCTTTGTAAAAGATTTTGGACAATGCTACGTTTCAGACAATTAACACAAATAGCAAATATTACATACATAAGATGATCAAAATCAAGTCTTTTCCATCCGGAAGACTGTTTTGGCTTTGCATTCTTTGATTACTTTAATACACATTAATATACATAGCATCTGTGACCGTAGTCAGTCCAGCAGATGAGCCATCTTCCTAATAAGGAAATTCTTCAAATTGGGGGTAAGAGAAAACTGCTAAGAACTCTTTTATATATTATTGTTTTGCAGTTTCATATTCCCGCTTCATCTTCCCCCCCTTTTTGCATTCATATATTATGAATTCAGCATTGAATGCCATTGTTTGGAATGATGCTGACTAGGTATTATACTGATTCCAAATGTAAAATAAGCAAATAATGTAACAATATAGAAAATTAGCCTTTGGAGGATAGTAAGAGATGCAGTTCCCTTGGAAAAGCAGTGAACTAATATTCTGGAACAGGATTGGCTCTAAATAGCCGTACAGTTTTAGGAAAATGAAAACATTTACCTGGTACATTGGAATTATTTTAAATATATTGAATTTGAGGGGGGGGAGGATGAATAGGTTTTGAAGTATTTAATTAGCCTACTTTAAATACCTGTGAGAACAATCCTAAGGAGATTTACTTAGAATCTTACTAAGGTCTATTCAGAGAGGCTTACTCCTAGGAAAATGTACTTAGGATTTAACTCTAAGTTGCCAGCACCATCTATGTCGTCATTCTGCATGTGAGGGGAATAATTGATTTTGTCCTAAACTTTAATTTATAGTCTTATATCTATATATTTTGTTCTCCCATGCCAGTTCAATGTGTATTTCCAATGAATCTCTGTTTTTACATGGAAATTCAAACACTGTATGAAATGCAAGCCTAAAAAAGGGGGGGGGGGTGAGAAGGAAAGGCAAAAGTGTTTCTGTGGTCTGGTCACAATTTGCATTTTATTTTCTTTACTAGCTAATGTCTGTATGGGAATGCTGAGCACCTCTTAAGATAAGTAGCTTGCCTACCACTGTAATAAGAAGAGATTATAAAGGAGCAGTATTATTTTTGTAAGATCATTATTGATAATATGTGTCTCAGAAGGGGTTCAAAGGTAACGATATTTTCGTATACATTGTTAAATATTATAAAACCAAGTTAATTCTAGCTTTGTTCCTACTTACTGCCTATATATACTATATTTGATTTCTAAGTATAATTTTACATGATTGATTTTCTAAGCCATATAATATTATCTCTGCTGCATGGGATAAGAAATGGAATAAGAAGCTAATAACTGGAGAAGAATGCATATATATGTTTGCGTTTGGTCTAAAAGGAGTGTGTATATTTAAGCCCATTCATTCCTTATGACAATTTTCTAACAAAATATTGATCTATAGATATGTTCTTGAGAAAAGAAGTGATAGTACTTCATGCTTCAGAAGTAAGGCTTGGCAAATGATGATAATGTTGTTGCACATATTCTGTGACTACACTTAAATAAAGTGTAGTCTCCTGAGGCTTCTAGGTGGTGCTGGGAAATAGTCATCAGCGCACTTGGGCAAAAGATGCTGGCTGGTAATTCTGGGCAGGGTCTGGAAAGGAACTATTATTTTATGTTTGTCCTAGTGAGTTGCTGGGTTTGCATAGTTGTTTCTTTTTGCCTTCCATAGGATGCATCTTTTTCTAAGCAGCGAGTTTGTTGTTTTTGTTGTCATTTTGGATAAATTTGGCCATTCGGTGCTCTTTTATTGCATGTTCTTTCTACAGCTTTTGGCATAAACCAGTATGGAATATGGAAAGGTGCCTGGGAATGTAATTGGTTAATAGCAGAACATTCTCAGGATTGGAACTGCTTAGGAATAGGATCAATACCTAATGGTGTATCACAATCAACATAATGGTGTATCACAATCAACATAGTTTGCAGGTGGCTCCAATATGTAACACATACTGCACTTGCGATTTACTTTACTGCTTGTACTTTGAGTTTAAAAAGTACTTTAAATGTCCTAATGGAGCGAAGTGGTTGGATGGCCATGGCTCCAAACATACCATTCTCTGTGGTGACAAGCAAATCACTGGATTTGAGATTCTGGAGATCTAAGTTGCCATGGCGGTTTTAATAGATAAATATTAATATAATACTGCAACTGAAATTAATTCTGTGGTTCTGGTTCCATAACTATAAGTTAACCATGGTTGAGGTACTGGACTGTTATTTTTAATGCATTATATTCTATCTTTAAACTTTCAACCTTTTTGCTTGCATTGTTTTTTACTTCTGTGGTCGTAGTACTGTTGCATTATTTGTTGGATGTCTGATTGAATTGTTTTCCATATTTTGTAATCCACCTTGCGTCTAAGTGAGAAAAGGGATTATAAACAGACAGACAAAATTTACATGCCCTATAAATTTACCTAGCATGGCAAACAGATATAATGTATAACTTCATTTATACTACATCTTTCCCCCCAGTGGGGACCCAAAGTGGCTTAAGTCATTCTCCTCTCCTGCATTTTATTCTCACAACAACCATTTGAGGTAGATTAGGCTGAGAGAGTGTGACTGACTCAAAGTCACCCAGCAACCTTCCATGGCGGAGTGGGGA
Source organism: Eublepharis macularius (assembly GCF_028583425.1). Taxonomy (NCBI): domain Eukaryota; kingdom Metazoa; phylum Chordata; class Lepidosauria; order Squamata; family Eublepharidae; genus Eublepharis; species Eublepharis macularius. Next base: position 70,241,663 of record NC_072798.1, read on the forward strand.
TTCAAACCTGAGTTTCTTATTTCCTAGTCTGACACTTTAACCACTACATCACACTGGCTCTCCAATGCTGAAACCATTTAAGATTCTGATCTCAAAATGTTTTCTCAGTGCACAACGAATGCCCAGACACCTGCATTCAAGCAACACAACAAATTAGAATTTGAAAGTTTCCTAAATCAGGAAGCTTTCCATCACACAAGGGGAAGAGTGAGGGAAGAACACAAGCATGACAAACAATCTGTGTTCATCCTGTCATGAACTAACAGATTTGCAGTGATGCCTGAATAATCCATTGTTATTACATGGAGTTTTAGATAATAGAAATCCATTTGTTAAGCTCAATAGTAAAACTCGTTGTTTCTCATTTAAATATTGGATTATCCTTTTGAGTAGCATAGATTTAATGCTGAATTTGCTTTTTGATGTATTTTTTTAAAAAATCCTGAACTATTTATTTATTTATTTATTTATTTATTTATTTGTTTGTTTGTTTGTTTGTTTATTTATTTATTTATTTATTTATTTAATTGCAAATTTCTATTCTGCTCTCCCCACAAGCAGGCTCAGGTTGGATAACAACATATTAAAATACAATAAAAAATTAATCTACATTAAAACAACAGTGTATTAGTACACACTTAAAACAGGATGGTGGACAGCCTTCACAGGGAGGGTTAAGATTTTATACACCCCTTTTTTCAGGCCGGCGGAGTCCCAGTCTCAGCCATATGCCTGGCAGAACAACTCTGCCTTGCAGGCCTGGCAAAAGGATAGTAGGTCCTGCCAGGCCCTGATTTCAGCAGATAGAGCGTTCCACCGGGTGGGAGCCAGGACTGAAAAGGCCTTGGCTGTAGTCGAGGCTAGGCGGGCCTTCTTGGGGCCAGAGACCACCAACAGCTGTTTATCCCCTGATCTGAGTGTCCTCCGGGGAATATATGGGCAGAGACGGTCCCATAGATACACTGGTCCCAATCCGCACAGGGCCTTATAGGTCAATACCAGAACCTTGAATCTGATCCGGTACTCCACTGGGAACCAATGCAGCTTGCGTAAGAATGGTGTTATATGCATCTTATTTGGCACTCTCATAATAACACGCGCTGCTGCATTTTGTACTAGCTGTAATCTCCGAGTCAGGCTCAAGGACAGCCCCGCGTAGAGAGAGTTACAGTAATCTAGCCTAGAGATGACTGTTGCTTGGATCACTGTAGTTAAGTCACGGGTTGACAGGTAAGGGACAAGTTGCCTGGTCTGCCGCAGATGGAAAAAAGAGTACCTGTCAACTGCTGTGACCTGTGCCTCCATTTTCAGGGTGGCATCCAAGATCACCCCCAGGCTCTTTAACCCTCAGAACTGGCACTGCGGTGCCCCATAGAGGGCTGGGAGCCGGAGTCCCAAACCTAATCCCTCGTGGCTCAAGTACAGGACCTCGGGCTTCGTTGGGTTCAGTTTCAGCCAACTCTGCTTCAACCAACCAGTCACGGCTGCAAAAGCATTTTCCAGGACATCTGGAGCTGAGTTGGGCCATCCGTTCATCCATCATCAGATACAACTCGGTGTCATTTGCATATTGATGACACCCAAGTCTGAAAATCTGCACCAACTGGGCAAGGGGGCACATATGGGGAGAGTATTGCTCCCTGTGGGACCCTGCACATCAAAGGATGGCGGGATGACAATTTCTCCCCAAGTGACCATGGAGAAAAGAGACAAGCCACTGTAAGGCAGTCCCTTGTATCCCCACATCGGCAAGGCGGTGAGTCAGAAGATTATAATCAACTATATCGAACACTGCTGACAGATCCAATAATATCAGCAGCGCCGAGCCGCCTCAATCCAGATGTCTACGAAGATCGTCTGTGAGGGCGACCAGCAACGTCTCCGTCCCATGTCCTGGACAGAACCTGGGCTGGAAGGGATCTAGGGCCGAGACATCCTTCAAGAAGCCCTGCAGCTATCCAACCACTGCCTGCTCGATCACCTGTTCCAGAAACAGGCGGTAATCGACCTGGATAGTGGGGTCCAGTGATGATTTCTTCAAAAGAGGCCTCACCACAGCTTCCTTTAACGGCCCAGGAAAAATGGCCTCTAGCGAGGACCACAACCCCTCGGCACTGGCCTTTACCAGCCATGATGGGCATGGGTCCAAGGGACATGTGGTGGGCCTAAATGATCACAGGGTCCTGTTAATCTCCTCCCCAAAGAGAAGGCTGAAATGATCAAATATTGGCCCCAAAAGCAGCCAAGGGGTCTCTAGCTCATTCACTGAATCAACTGTGGCTGGCAAGTCACAGAGAGAGACAAGATTTTATCAGCAAAAAAGCTCCCAAAAGCCTCACAGCTAATATCCAAATTCAAAATTTGACGGCCTCCCTCTGGCAAGGAGACCAATGACCAAACCACATTAAACAATTTTGCCAGGTGTGAGCTAGCTGACGCGATGGAGGCTGCATAAAACTCTTCACAGCCTTCACTGCCACCTCATAGGCTTTCATAAATCTCCTTAAGATGATCTTGCCTCTTCATCCCGAGATCATCGCCACACTCGCTCAAGCTGTCTTAGCTCCCACTTCTTCTGTCGGAGCTCCTCTGTATACTAGGGAGCCTGTCTTGCACGGGGGCAAAGAGGGCAATGGGGGGCGATTTCATCGATGGCTTTGGAGAGCCGGCACTGCCAGTCTTCCACCAGCTCATCTAATGAACTGCCGTGGAGCATTGGATCCCGCAAAGCATTCTAGAACCCTATCGGGTCCAGGCGAGCATAAATCAGCTCACTGCCCTTGTGAGGGGGTGGTGGTATCCCCAGCCGAGCCTTCAGGACCGAGTGGTCTGACTATGGCACCGGTTCAACCACTTGCAGATCCACATTTAACCCCATCCCAAAGATCAAATCTAGCGTGTGGCCTGCTTGATGTGTAGGGGTTGATACAAATTGGGAGAGTCCCAGTGCTGCTATGGAAGACACCAGGTCTGCAGCCTGCACAGAGGAGGCATCATCGACGTGTATGTTGAAGTCCCCCAGCACCATCAGTCTGGAGTACTCCAAGGCCGACGCCACTACCACCTCTAGCACGCATGACAGGGTATCTTCTGGTGCGCTGGGCGGTCTGTTGGTGCACTAGGCGGTCTGCTGGTGCACTAGGGCAACTGTTTCACCCTCCCTCACCCAGGTTTTGGTCACACATACCAGGTCCACATCACTCACCACAAAGATCTTGCAGCATTGCGGTTTTATCGTTTATGGATCTGGCATTGCACAGCATCAGTGTTGAAGGAAGGTTCTTTTTCCTAGCTCTATCACCAGCGTTTCTCAGGATGGGACACAGGTTAGAAGAGCACCAAGCCATTCCATATCTCTGTGCCCTTCTCAACTGAGACCAGCTCTCACCATCATACCTCCCATGTCCCCAGAGGACTGGGATCCCTAACCGCATGCCAGCCCTCCTCCATCATTCAATTTATTCTCCATTCCCCACAACAACAGGTGAACACAACATTAATTCAAGCAACTAAGGCACTTCAAGATGTTCTTAAAGTGCCTCGGGCACAGAGAAAGATGGGGCTGAGAGGCTAGCTTCGCTCTCACAGGCAAGGCAGGTGTTTGCTCTTCTCCCTCCCTCCCTCTCTGGCAGCACAGGCTCCTGGAGGCAACGTTCTTAAAGTACCTCAGGCACAGAGAAGGGCGGGGCTGAGAGGCTGGCCTCTCTCATAGAGGCAGGCAGGTGGTTGCTCTTCTCCCTCCCTCTCTGGCAACACAGGCTCCTGGAGGCAGATGTTGTTGAAGTACCTCAGGCACAGAGCAGGGCAATCAGCACAGCACAGAGGAGGGCAAACTAGCAATCAGTCACTTAAATTTGGATCTTAAAAAATGGTAAATGATTGTGTGTGTGTGTGTGTGTGTGTGTGTGTCTGTGTGTGTGTCTGTGTCTGTCAGTCAGTCAGTCATCTGCCTGTGTCATCATCCCCAAAATGTTTTTAAAAAGGTTTCTTGCAATTTTTTTTGCAGCAGTTTAGTAAAAAATGAATGGGTGCTGTTCCCTGAAAATTGCTGGGGTCCAAAATCAAACAAACAAAACGCTTCTATTTTTTCCTTGGTTGTATTAATATTAAAGTGATTGCTTCAGCTGTGGTATGTATTCAAGGAACATTCTGTTTTGAAAACCAAATACTTAAATCTTTGAAATTTCAATGCTGGGAATTGCTAATTATTGTACTTTTGTTTGTTTTAGCAGAATGTAAACAATACTTAGTATCCCATAGACTGCAGTTCTCAAAATTTGTTCTTGTTGCTAAATTTTATGCATTCCACAAGTTTCTCATATGAAAATAATCTCATTTGGGCTATACAATCTAATCTAGTTCATCTTTATGTTAGAATTCCCTGGTAATTTTGAAGAATTTCTGCTACCTAGAGTTTTTAGTGTGGTTTGAAGCAAAACAATAGGGTTGCCTCAGTCACCAAGACAAAAGAAGGCAAAGTCAAATGCCAATAATGCAGAGGGAAAGTTAAAATTTAATGATAGAATATTTTGTCACAGCTTGGTCAGGGGATCTAAAACATGATAGACAAGGAACATAAATAAAATTGTATGAAAATAGTCAAAATATAAGATATTAAAAACACATAAGAAGAAACCTGAATGAGTGAATACATGAGAATGTTACCTAAATTGGAAAATTCCACTGACTATAAACGGACAACAGAATGTATACATGCTAGCCAAACAATATAAACCTTTGTCCACCAACAGACACTATTAAAATCTTATGTCCCAAGCATAAAATATTGGACAATAATCCATATGCCAACAGGTTTGGAAAATTATATGAAATAGATCTAAACTCCACATTTGTTTATCTACAGATCTTTTCCAATAGCTTTTGAACTCTCAGGGGAGAACAAAAAAGGAGAATGCAGCAGTCTGTTATCTATATTATCTGCAAGAGATCCAGGTCCTTGTTTAACCCATGAGGAACCAAAGTTCACATACTTGGCATGTATTGCAAGTTTGAAAAGTTTCATAGATCTTGTAGATAATACAAAATACATTGTTAAGTATTTCACTACACGCAGCTCCACTCAGGTAATTTTATGTCATCAAGTATCCTGGTCATAAAATGTATGTTGTGAAAACACCAAGAAATCTAAAAACCCATACTGCACAACAGAACATACTGCTGAACGTAAAGGTAACATCCACTTTAAAAAAGCAGGTTATCTCCTGGTTAATCACTTTATAGAGCATAATCAATATCCACTGACCTGTCATTCTGGACAATTTAGAAACTAGCTAGCCATAGTAACAAACTTACTGAAAAGTACAGTCTAGTTTCAGCTCAAAATCCGGGACTACTGGCAAGATGGTGAACAAAAAGCATTTTTGTCACTTGAGATTATTTTCTTTGACCAACAAGAGTCAAGGAGTGGTAGCTATTTCCTCTAGAAACAGGCAAATAAATTAACATAATCAGGGCTTTTTTCTGTGAAAATAGGTGGGGGAAACTATCTCCCGGGACAACTCCTAGCAGAATGTGGTACCTGCTCCACTACCTGCACGTGTACTCCCAGGACTGCTCGATGACATTGCTTCCAGGAAGTGACATCATTGTGCACACATGTGAGTCCCCCCAGCATTCCCGCAATTCACACCGGCTTGCCTCCCCGCCCCTTACCTCAATCACACCATCAGGCCTCCTGCAGGGGAGGCCAACCAAGTGAGTGAGCATGCAGCAGCCCACTGCAAAGCAGCGGTGAGGGCTGGTGCATGCAGTGCTAAGCTGAGCTGCAGCTGGCCGGAGGTGGGGGTCCCAACCTGCCTCCCCAATGGAGTGGAGGGGGGGAGGCACCCAGCATGGGCCAGCATGCCGCTCCGCCACTCTCCCGCCGCATGTGCTTTCCCCCCCCTTGCAGGAGCAGGCTTACCTTTTAAAAAGGTCATTTCCTGCAGGGGAACTGATCTCTATATGGAGATCAGGGGATGGAGCCACCACACATGTGATCTCTTTGGAGAGGTACCGGAACGCTGTTCTGGCACGGTCTGGCAGGGAACAAAAGCCCTGAACATAACACCTATGATAACAGATAGCAAAATTGGCTCCTTTACTCTGCAATTGTGATAGCTATCAGGAAAAGATTGTCAACTCTTAATTGGCAATGCTAACTAACAAGAAGTGCCCTGTTCCTCATAAGTGTGCAATTGAGGGGAGGGCATAAATATTGTTCTCCCTTCGAGATGTAGTAATTCAACTCTATGGAAGTGTCATTAATATATCTAGAACTATAGGAGAACAGTTGCTGGATATGACCAAGCAAGTCATTCAAGATACCTTTGCACACAGAAACAGGGCTAGCTCTGTCCCATAACTGGACAAGCCACAAAGGGAGTCTAGAGGCCCAGAATAAGACAAGCTTGGAGAGGGGCATGAAACAATGGAGTAACACAGTTGTGTGACTATCTGCTGAAGGGAGAAACCACAAGACGACAGGTTGTGGGATTCACACGGGTCCCTTGTATGGGTTTCCTACCACCTGGGTATGAACATGCCCCAACAGCCCTTGACTGGGCTTGTCCCTGCAATGCCCCTCTCCCAAGCTCCCTTAAGAAGATCCCCAAGTTCAGGAAAACTGGGCTTACAGCCTTCCCCAAAAGGTTCTGTGCCCATTGCCAAAAGCACCCTCCCCAAAGTTATGACAGAGATATAATAGCCTAAAGTGTAGAAAACCACAATGATACCACGATGTTACAGATCCCAAAAGCAACCATCAGTAAAGAATCTTTAGACTGAAGAGTCATTGCAACATCCAAAAATTCCTAGAAATGAGGATGGGACATATAGGAAGCCAGTTCAGGCACAAAGTGCTAGGTGCCCGGCAAACTCTGCTATGTATCCCAGCAAGTGGACCAGGGGGAAGACTTGGCCCTCATGGTCCACTCCCTAGGGCTGTGCCCCGCTGGCCAGGCAGCTAGCTGCTGATTGGCTGGCTGGGGATTTGAACCTGGGGCTTAGAACGCAGCCCCACCAAGCCTCCTGGGATCCACCAGGCCCCCAAGAAGATGGCGGCTGCCACATGCTTCGCCCCTCATCCCACTGACTGCAAAGGCAGCCCGGGTAAGTCCGGGGCTGGGTGCCTTGCTCCTGAATTTGTTAAGTAGTGTGTAGGTTGAATCTGACATCAATTCTAATTTGATTTGACAGCTGTCAGTTATAACTGTTTTATAATAAATGTATTTTAAAAACCTATTCTTGGGCTCAGACTATTTAAAATTGTCAAGATCGTAAACTCTGCTTTGTCCAAGCACAGTGTTCTTTTCAAGAGAGTAAAATAGCATCCATAAGACGCCTGGGTGTTTCCCTTAGCTGCATAGCATTCCATAATTATTTTCATGTTGCATTACATGAAGTGAAAAAAAAGAATTCAATTAAATTTCAGTGTCATTAAGATGATAATACAATGCAACCAAGCCTGTCTATTTAATTCCACAGAACAGCTGACATATGTGGCCCTAATTCGCAAAGTTGTGACTTCTTTCTCTTCCCTAATAGCCTGATCCAGTGTAAATGGTTCTGTACGCCACATGGAGTCAGCCTGTGGAATTCACTGATGTTGGTGGTCACAAAGCCATATTCTGTAACAAGCTTATTACAGTGGCTAAATAACTTTATTGAGTAATAATATAATTATACATGCTGAGGTGGGAGTAATTAAATCTCATGCTTCAGGAATCAAAAGCAGCAGTCTCTCAACATATTTTGCTGAAGACTTCAGAACTGCAGAATTAAATGTTCTGATCACAGGTACAATTTGTTAGTGGTATTGGAGGAAGGGACAGAGGCCATATAAAGGCTCATTTTCAACGTCATGATTCCAGTTCTACAAACTGTGGGCTGCAGAATTGGAGGCACACAAAGAGCTTGCTCCCTCCCTATTCTCCTCTTGTCTGTAGAATTCTTCTTTTGTTTATTTGTTCTGCTGTGAAATTCAAATTGTTAAGCTATTGTTAGCACTGGATTGAGCTTTCTTTAAACCATTGTTTGTAAACTCCGTTCAAAACATCATTTCAGCTCACGATTTGAGGAATTATCAGAACTGAGGTGCTCTGTTTTGTAGAGCATTGCACTAACAAAAAACAGGTGTCCACAGAAAATGTTTAGAAATTGTAGATATGTTAAAGCATTTTGAACATTAATCTAAACCAGCAGGTTTTGAGTCCAGTAGCACCTTATTGTTCTACTTCAGGCAGGGACCAGCATATGCAGAGTTAACTCAGGCAAGTAACGGGGAGGATTATCGGAGGCAGGATGCCAGAATTTCATAAACAGAGTCTGCAAATTGTACAAAGTTGTTTAAGCAGGACAAGGTCAGCTACAGCAGCGGCAGGTCAGTGTCTAAGGGAAGCCACGCTGAAGGACTCCTTCCTTGTACTTGTATATGCTTTAAGCCCTATGTCATGCCTGCGACACCTGCCTCATGTCTCCTCTGGTGACATCTCTCCTTCTTCTGCAACTGATTGCCGGTGCTGAGCTCTGAGGCAAGTTGACCTGTACCAGGTCTGTAACTCCCCTCTACACCTGTGCCGATGTTGCTCTTGCAGACCTGGGAATCCTGGAGAAAATAGGGCAGCTGGCTGTCCCTGAACTGTCAGCTCCTGGCGAGGGGATGAGACACACACCTCATAGTGTCCTAACTGTGATCTTCATCTCATTGCTCAGCTGCAGCTGGCTGGTGGTTGATAGGCACAGAATCCCTTTGTTTTCCATCAGAGGAGTGAGAGCTGTCTCCAGGGCCTAGCTGCTCCAGGACACTTACAGACCGACAAGATTTTCAGGATATGAGCTCTCAAGAGTCAGAGATGTCTTCTTCAGATACCTGATAATCTAAACCAGTTATTTTCATATACCTTTATTCCAGCAAAGTTTCTTTACATATCTATCATAGTACCTTTGTGCAATACAGAGACATTTGGGGCATGTTCTACTTCTTATTAAATATTTGTTATTTGACCTGCAAGAACTTCAGAGTACACCATAGAACAAACCCAAAGTTCTTCTGCAGTTATACATTGCAAGAAAAACTGCTTGTAGTAAGAGTTATCTTTGATAAATGCCTAATAGACTTCTGCAGGGTTTTTTTTCTGGGAAAAGAGGTGGTGGAACTCTCAAGAGGGAAATGAGGAAGAAACACACAGGATTCTTTGAAATCATATTATTTTCATGCACGATTGCCAAGTATTTTCAAGAGGTCCCGGAACTCCATTCCACTGCGTTCCCGCTGAAAAAAAGCCCTGGACTTCTGAGAAATCCCAAGGTTCCCTGGACCACAGTTTGAAAATTATTGATCAAAAGGGAGCATACAAAGACATGATCTGTATCAGTCATTATATTTCTGGAAATGATGTCTTGCTAACTCCTAGGCATTAGTAATCTGGGATCAGTCAGATTTGCAGCTCTGGCTTGGCTAATCCTGCTTGAAATAATTGCTATATGGAAATTACTTTTTTTACTTTCATAATGCAAAAAGGAAAGAATAAACTTAAAATAAACTGTCATATGTCCCAGAAGGAATTAACATCCGAGTCATCACTAAAATTCAGGAGCTTGGTTTCCAGTCCCAGAAATACACCGATATGGACAGTACTCAGGAGTCATAGTATATACATATAGCAATAAGTGGTCAAAGTCAGCATAGCACTCTGGGATGTGTGAGTGTGTGCGCGCAAAATTATGATGAATGCATGCTTGTGTACACACTTTAAGCTGATATATCTTTATACAATGAGCTGTGTGAAACTTAAATCACATTGCTTTTACAGCAAAAAAAAAGAGAGAAAAGTATTTAAATTCCTTTGGATTTTTTTTTTGGCACAAAGTTAAGATTGTAGATGTACATTCCATTGACACCTCTTGCAAAACTGTTTATTAGAAGACTTTGGATTACTGCCTCTGTGTTTAGTGAACAGAGGGAAAGGTTATATCACATTCCACAGAGCTATCCACTGTTTCAGTACCCAGGAAGTGAGGAAATATCAATTTCCTGTTTAGCTTTTTGACTTTGAATCAGTGAATCACTTGTACTAACCACTGACAACTTTCAGCTTGTTAGTATGAAATTCTTTTTTTGTTTCTTTACTACCTTTTACTGTTGAGTGTTCCAAATAATATACATTTACTGTTTCACCTTCCAGAGCATGATGAATGCCTCACAAACCAACACAACTGTGATGAAAATGCACTATGTTTCAACACCGTGGGAGGGCATAACTGTGTCTGTAAGCCAGGTTATACTGGAAATGGCACTGTGTGCAAAGGTAAGCAATGAGATACATAACTCAAATTCATTTTCTAAACTCTTGTCTTTTCACTGATAACAGAAAAGCTTTGTACCTTTTAATAGTTCTAGTTCAGCAGATTTAAGTAAGTAGAAACACACTTAAAATCATTTTATCATTAGATCTTATACATATAATGTGCTGCTTTGCACATTACAAGGCTGCATAAGCCTGCTTGCCAGGACATGCAGATACACAGAAAGATCATGGCTATAGCTTCCTGGCACACACATCCATGCAATGAAAAATTTAGCCCTGTTCAATTGTTACATTTGACCATGTGTGTATGGACCAAATCTTCTACACAGCACATATAGAAAAACACTTCAGAACATGCATACTAGATCCCAGATGAATCATGTACCAAGGTGGAAAATCTATGTTTTGCTCCTTTCAGAACAAACAGTGATTGCATATATTGGAAAAATCACAGGTGGTGCTTCTATTTTATACATGTGGTCACAGTACCAGGCCTGTAACCACTGGAAAGGGTTGGTATTGCTAATATATGTAACTGCCTGGCCTTAGGGATGTGCCATTTGGATTTAGAAATATTCACAAGTAGTACTGAATAATGCTAGATATAAATTCTGACAATAATACTCCCATTGATTCATATAGAGCAGGCTGGGCCACTTGCAAGAGAGGGACAGTGAATCATATTCATCAAACAGCCTGGCCCGGCTTCTTGAAAAAGACCTTAAATGTTCCCCAGAAACCCAGGCATCAGGGGCAGTGAGGGAAGAAAACTAAGAGTCTGCTGATGAGTTGTACCATGGTTTTGCCAAGAGAGAGAGAATGGGATGAGAACAAAGCCTGTGAGTGATTTGTGTTTGCACTTACGAAATCCTGAAGCAGCTACACACTCAAGAAGGTACTTTCAGATTCATCCTTTCCAAACTGAAAGAATCTACAAAGGGGAGATTTACAAAGAACACCAGACATTTCCTTCCAGATCCATCCCTATCAGTATCGAATCAGATGAGTTCCTAGCAATTAGCTTCAAAGAAGGGTTTACTTCCAGCCCCTATTCCCAGTGAAATTGCCTGGCACAAAACAGCACTGTGGTTGGGGGAAACTCCCTTCCAGGTATACACACATGATCTGATGTGGAGGAGAAGAGACTGAGGGGATTCAGGAGGGCATTGTTGCAGAAGCACATGAAACTGAAGTCTCCTCTGACATTCCAGATGCACTTGCCCCTCCCGTTGTCCCAACAGTAGTGAAAAGTCAGCAGTTCCTGTTGGGAACAGGCAGTGGAAAACTGGAGGTGGGAGGCAGCAGACTCTCTTCTTAGGATCGGCACCCGACTACTCTGGAGGAGTCTGGAGGGGGGCAGGGGTAGGCCTTTTGCAAACATAAAAATATCAAGATCGCTAATAGCCTGGGGAGATGATAGCCTTGGATGACCAGCCATTCTCCCAGGTAGAAAATGCTGGTATTCTGTTACCAATTGCCATCCTGAACTACCCTTAGCACATTGTGGTGCCAGATTTATATTGGGGCGTCAGGCAACTGGTTTGGAAGCAGTTGAACCAGGGGGTACTTTTTTCAAGTGACATCTGGAGCAACAAGAGTGCAGAGCACAGCTTTTTGTCCCTGACACGACACTGGTGGGAAGTGAAGATGTTAGGCTCAGGGCAGGGAACAGGTGGGCTCTATTGAATGTGGCTATGATGGAGTGTAGCCACGCAGCTGCCACTATTCAAAAGTCTCACAGACCTTGCCTTTCTGCAGCTAAACCCCACTGTTGCTGCATACCCTTCTGAGCGTCTTCAACATAGGCAGCTGTGTGGCTGCATCACAGACACATTATGTCATCAATATGTAGATGACACCCAACTCTGTATCTCGTTATCCGGATCATCAATATGTAGATGACACCCAATTCTGTATCTCGTTATCCGGATCTTCTGGCAGTGCAGTAGAGGTACTGAGTCACTGCTTGACAGCTGTTGTCAACTGGCTGAAAGCTGAACCCAGACAAGACAGAGGTGATGCTGACTGGAAAAACAGAGATCTTGAAGGACATTGTGTTTCAGACCTTTGATGGGTTTCAGTTGACCTGGATCCAGCACTGCTGCTAGAGAAGCAAGTTAATACAGCTGCAAAAAAGGCCTCTCACAACTCAGACTAGCCTGGAAGATGGCCCTCTACCTTGACAAGGCTGATCTGGTCACCTGAATTCTTGGCACAGTAACATCGAGATTAGACTACTGTGATGCTCTCTACATAGATCTCCCCTCAGAGTTGACTCAGAGACTTCAGCTGCTGCAGAATTTTGCAGCTCGTTTAGTCTCAGGAGCTAGGTGGAATGTACACATCACTCCCATTCTGCAGCCACTCCATTGGCTACCGGGTTCAATTCAAGGTTGTGACTATTGCATTCAAAGCTAATTGTGGCGTTGGCCCCTCATATCTGTGCGACACCTCTTCCCCTATATTCTGCCACAGCAGCTTCGTTCATCTGGACAGGGCCTTCTGCAGATACCACCCTGCAGTTGGGCAGAAACAACAGCTATACTCTGTGGTAGCCATTACCTTATGGAATGGCCTGTCTGAGGGGGTCAGGAAAGCTCCCACCCTCCTGGCTTTCCACAAACTATGCAAAACTGAATTATTCAGGAGTGCTTCCTACCCACATTATAGCTGTTGATTGTATTGTATTTATATTCTATTTTCACTTGCACTATGTAAGCTGACTTGGATCTCAGCGAGAAAGGTGGATTATAAATAAATAAAGGCAAACATGGCAGCAGCTCTCCAGTTTGGGAAGCTGAAAGGGGGCAGTGTATGTCACACACACCCAACCTGGTTGTTTGGGATGCTTTGGCAGACAAGCCAGAAAAGTAAAAGCATTGTCACTGCAGTGTCTGGGGTTGTGTGAGCTGCTACAGAAAAAGCAAGAAGAATTGTGGTTACCACAACACCACCTAATCCAGGATGGGGCAACCAGGTTGAACTCTGCTTTCTACCTACTTAAAAGACTAATCCAGGATGTGGCAACCAGGTTGAACTCTGCTTTCTACCTACTTGAAAGACTAATCCAGGATGGGGTAACCAGGGCCGTTTCCAGACGGCTTACCGGCCCCTAGAATGTCGCGCCACGTTGCAGGGAAAACGTGAAATATCGCGTTTTCTCGCGCAAGTTTTGCGCGACATCGCGCAAAACTCACAGGAGAAAACGCGATATTTCGCGTTTTCCCTGCAACGTGGCGCGACGTTCCGGGGGCCGGTAAGCCGTCTGGAAACAGCCCAGGTTGAACTCCGCTTTCTACCTACTTGAAAGACTAATCCAGGATGGGTCAACCAGGTTGAACTCCGCTTTCTACCTACTTGAAAGACTAATCCAGGATGGGGCAACCAGGTTGAACTCTGCTTTCTATGTACTTGAAATACTAATCCAGGATGGGGCAACCAGGTTGAACTCTGCTTTCTACCTTCTTGAAAGTCTAATCCAGGATGGGGCAACCAGGTTGAACTCCGCTTTCTACCTACTTGAAAGACTAATCCAGGATGGGGCAACCAGGTTGAACCCCGCTTTCTACCTACTTGAAAGACTAATCCAGGATGGGGCAACCAGGTTGAACTCCGCTTTCTACCTACTTGAAAGACTAATCCAGGATGGGGCAACCAGGTTGAACTCCGCTTTCTACCTACTTGAAAGACTAATCCAGGATGGGGCAACCAGGTTGAACTCTGCTTTCTACCTACTTGAAAGACTAATCCAGGATGGGGCAACCAGGTTGAACTCTGCTTTCTACCTATTTGAAAGAATGTTGAGCAGCAGATCTGATCCTGGAGACTCCTGTTGGTACAACTGTTCCTCTGAGCAGAAAGGAGTGGGACATTATTTCTCTGGTGGTCTGTATTTCAACGTTTTGGGGGTGCAACACAGGCCCTTAATGAGGAGACTGCAGTCCTGAGCCAGGTAATCCCAATGTTCCAGTGCATGGTTAGTATGATAGAGGTCATAACTGAGAGACAGTCTGGGTGGATGGGGGACCCCAAAGGGTCAGAACAGCATTTTTTTCTGGCCTGAGCTGGCGGCCCTATTTGCATCCTTGTGGAAGGAGAAGGAATATGGAAGGAGGAATTGGGGCCCAATTAAACAGCAGGCAATGAATATTAGGCATCAGCAAGAGGGGGGACAATACCAACCCATCTTGCATCACATGCAGCAAAAGCTAGTGAAGAAGGTCTAGCTAGCACTAAGGCTCCGGAGTACAGCAGTACCATCAGTCTCATTTCAGATTCCAAGTCTTCCCATGTCTCTGGAACAACAGTATAGGATTTCTGGGACACTATCCTGGCAAGCATGGCAGAGGTCTTTCCCTGAGATACCACCCCAGAGGGAGGACATGGTAGAGGCATGCCTACAGGAACACAGCAAGCTTCAAGTGACTGGCTCCTTGGCTTACTGGGCTGAGAAGGGGTCTGTTTGGGGATGTCAGACCAAGGTTGCAGGGTAGTGATGTCTTGTCCACCAACCAATATGCCCAGTGAGTGGGTGTTCTCTCTGACAGGGGGCATTGTCAGTAAACAGTGCTCATGCCTGGATATTGGATCTATGGAATAACTGGTTTTCTTTAAGGTCAGCCTACCATTGCTGAGCTTCCCTGAGGTACCTTTTGAGTAAAAGAGAATTGTACACTCCATTCCACAGTACAGAGTATGCCATGCTTCCATCTGCTACCTCCTTCTGCGGCCTCCTTCCCTTCATCCACCTTCTACTCTGGGACTGTGCTTACTCCCTCAGCTGTGCTGTGCCCAGTGCTGTTGGGGTAGTTTTCACACACTCATCACTGTCTGTCTGCTGTTCCAATTTGCCTGCCAGTGCTGCCCAGCATAGCTGTTGTCTCCTGCATTGTTCCATGTCCAGTGCTGTCCTGGTGGTGTTTGCAATATTCAGGGTTCATGCCTGGCACTTTTGCTTGGCAATAGTGATTGCTGCTGTGCTCACTTTGTGCATCTTAATTCTTTGGTGTTGGCACAGGATCTGGAAAAGGGTCTGGAAGCTGAGGAAAACTTTTAAAAATGTGGTTTCTCTTTTTTGTTTTTAAGTGGGAAATGGCTATTCCTATTCAACGAAGTTCAGAAATTCTGAATTCCAAATCGGAAAGGCTCTAATTCCAACTTCTGAACCTGAATTCTGAATCCAAATTTTGGTGCTAGTGCACATCCCTACACCTTGGCTTATTTTTTAAAAAAGAGATTCTCTTTGCATAGAGAATGAGATAGATGGCCAAACTTTTGTAATCAGAAAATTTTTTAATTTTGCAAAGGCTATATAGACCTTTGCTGCTACTCAAGTGAGTAATTGTTATTAGCTGAATAAATGAGAAGGGTTCTAAGTCATAAATCAATTAGGTGTTTTAACATTATATGGGCACTATGGGAGACACTTTTTCATGGGTTCGAACCATATCACTAGTGTAGTAGTTTCTGTGGGTTGGCCAGTACTGTATGTCTCTCTCAGAATTAGTACCTTCCCTCCTAACCTGGGAAAGACCCATACCATCAGTCATGACAGAACCTTTGGTACATTGAAAGATTCCCCAATGCCATTGTATGAACCCCAAGAAAAGCACCTCCTGAAACATTTAAAGGGAACCTCAACAAGCTGTAATAAGGTATACCACATTTATCATCAGCAAAAACGATTCTGTAGCAAGTCACATTCAGACACTTCTGATAGGCTGGAAGGTTACAATATCTAGTGCGTGAAGAAGTGGGTTGCAAATATTCCATGTTGAGGCATCAGGGCAGTTGACTGATACGTTGATTTAAGATGTTTATCTCATGTACTTCATTTTAGTGTGGAGGGATCCTGTCATGATTTTCTTTAATGGTTTCAGCATTCTGCAAAGATGGTTGTAGAAATGGGGGAGCCTGCATTGCTTCAAATGTCTGCGCCTGTCCGCAGGGGTTCACTGGCCCAAGCTGTGAAACCGGTGAGAGACTCATTTTCTTTTGAAATGAATCTTATATCCCTTTAGAAAGCCATACAAGGATGAATTTCAGATCTATATCTCAAGTGTAAAGACTGCTATTGAAGAAGAAACAGCAGTTGTGCTCTGAGACTCCCTACTCCCTTGGTGTATTTTTCTTCTACCACATGTGGTGGTGCAAATTCATTTTTTCAGGTAAACAGGTAGACTGTATAAGTATTAGTCTTTCATTCAGGGAAGAATGGCTCCCATTTTTTTGCCATGTGTGTTTAATTGTGCTATCTTTTTTCAGCTGTTTTTGATTCCAATCCTGAATCTATGTTGGCATAGTAATTGGAACCAAAAATATTAACTGAATTTAAATTTAACAAGAATCTATCAACACTAAGCACGTATGTTTGGTGGGAAGCAAAATATTTTATTTACTAAAGTTACATATTATGGCAATATTTATTAGTAGCACGGAGATACTATACAGCAACTTCATCCTAATCATGTGATATGGTGGAATCCCGTTGATTTCTTCGCTGTGATCTAATCATCTCACTTATGCATTGTTTCCTATATACTTGGAGAACAGGCAAGGACTCTTGTGCTGAAAAACATGCAAAATATTAGGTTGTTGAGTTACACATAGAATTGTGCCTATAGTTTTGGTATTCCTTTTCAGATTTCTCATTGTGGCCTTCTCCCTGCCAGTAGTAGACTTTTAAAAAAAAATTTCTTGCACTCACAGTTATGGTAATCCACATACAGAAAAATGTCTGGATTGTGTTGCATTGCTGGTGTTGGATAAATGAGATAGTGTTCTGTGTTTAGATAAAAAATGTGTTGAACTCTGCTGCTACTACATGTTTCAAATACTTTTTCATTGGTTGCCTTTCTAGAATTATACAAAAATTGGAATGTATTGTTAACTTGTCACATATTCCTTGGTAACGCTCCTGTTCAATCATAACCTAAACAGTGTTTCTGCAAAAATCTGGAGGGAAGTCAGTACAGGAAATGGGTTAAACAGGCCACAGTGTTAGTGATGTCATTGACAAACTGGTAGTAGATCAGATTAATGTCTTCAGCAACAGATAATCAATTGTCCCAGTTTTCTGAACAATATAGCAAACTGACATAGATTTTGTTTCTAATAAAACATGTGGATTATGACGGTTCCAAAATTTGGGACAATAGGAGAAGTGATGTCAGTGTGTCAGGTTGCTGATAACATTCCCTCATTCCAGACATTTTCTTCTCCCTGGCACCAGCTAAGTGGTAGAGGGAAGCTCCAGTCGGGGTGGAAGATCCCCTACCTCAACCAGGGGAATGGTAAACCTAAACAGGACTGGGACTGCAAAATTAGAAGAGAATGTAGATATTTTTTTTTTAAGTCTGACATGACATGCTATAAACAATGGTGAAAATGGATTCTTTTAGAAAGCAGAAGACATGGGAGCAAAAGCAAAACAATATACACAGTACAGTGAAACAGAGTATAATCATATACCTTTAAAAAGCACCCTCCTGAACCATTCTGTTGTACTACAGCCGTATTTCTTTTTTAAAAAATGAATATTATAGTTTTACACATTCTGCAGAAGGATGGGGGTGAAGGGAGCCTTTCTGACTTCGGTATATATTGATTGTTTTCAGTTGAGACACAACAGAACTCTAAAAACTTAATAGAAGTGGGATCCCCCCCCTTTTCTTTTACCCACAAATAGTGGATGAGATAGTACACTCACAGCCAAATGCACATAATCCTTCTCTGTGCCTCAAGCTGCAGATTTAAAAAAAAGAAAAGGGCACAGCTTGAGTGGTAGCATACTACCCCATGCAACAGGAGGGAGTGGGGCAAGCTTTTTCACATGCACACAGATTCCCCTCTGACTCTCGAGCAAGAATAGCAAGAAAGAAGGGGAGGAAGGGAAAATCTCTTTTAGTCGTTCCACTGAAAACAATAAATAAATACTGTTATATTAAATGAGATTGCTCTTTTCATTCTATAGTTTCTGCTGATCACATAATTGCTAGCAATCAACATGTGTAAATACAACCAAAATGTTGATTTTTGCCATTTTTCCCTTTCATTAACCTAGGTTTTGAAAAAAAAATTCTAGGATATCTAAGAAGAATTTTAAAAATATAACTAAAAAGTAGGATGGATATCATATTTATGCAAAAAGAAGACAATGTTGAATAAAAGATGACCCCCTAAAAAAACCAGAGACCAATACCTAAAACCAGATGACCCAGAATTTAAAATGACCCCTCCCCCCAATAGATGTGTACCAGTTAGCCAGCTGGTAGGTGATCCTCCCCCTCCAGTCCCCTCGCAGCACCCTCAAGCCCCAGCTTCCACCACCTCTTCCTCTCACCCCTTGTAATAGGGGTTTCAGGGATCCCAAAATATCTGGGATTTCTGAAATCTGGGAAAGGTTTTCTGATCTGGTTTGGACAGATTAGAGAATCCTGGATTTATCTAGCCATTATTTCCCTATGGGGAAAATTATCTGAAGGCTGGCTGCAGGGCTGGGGAAAAACTTCCATGCAAACTTCACTAGCAAGAAATCTACTCCTGACTGTCCTCGAAAGACGCCCTAAGTTTCAGGAGATTGGACCCCGAGGTCCATTTCTGTGGGCCCCTGAAGAACATGTCCCTCCATTACTTCCTATGGAGGAAATTTCCAAGCAGACTTTCAAGCAGAAACACACAGGTGCAAGACTGCCACTGGTCAGAGGCACACTCCTAAATATAAATTCAATCCAGAGAAAGCCCAACAGAACCAAAATGAGTCCCCCCCCCCAAAAAAATCCAAGTGCTCCCTGAGCAAGGTGCCCAGCCATTCTTCATTGTTTCCTATGATGGAAAATTTTCTAGCTGGTTCTCAGATCAGAAACACTTAGGGGCAAGACTGCCACTGGCCAGAGGCACACACTCCCAAATGCAAGAGGAAGGCCAACAGAACCAAAGTGAAACAAAGGAATGGATGGACTCTTCCCAGAACCAAAGTGAATCCAGGGGACCAACATCAAACCAGAGAATCATGTCAAAGCAGAGAATTCCACCCAAACCAATCTGAAGCAAGGGGCACTGTTGCAACATAGCCCAACTGAACCAGTGTCACTTACAGAAGCCAGGCAGACAAGGAGAGCTCCTGCACAGATTGGCCACTCACTTGCCCCTCCCTGCCTTACTCTGCTTCCCTTCTGCCTCTGCCTCACCCCCTCCTCCCACTCCCCTCTTGGAAAAAATGGGAGAGACTCAGGAAAGAGCTCCCTGTAGTTGAAGCCATTTTTCCCAGATAAACCAGGATTAATCCAGATTTATCCAGGTTGTCTGGATCCGGGTTCCTAGATCAGATCTTGGATTATCTGATTTGATTCAGGGAAGTTGAATTTAGCTGGATCAACAAAAACCCAGCATTTTTCCTGAACCCGAGACCCAGATTGCATACTCTGACCTTGTAATTCTCAGCGCAGCCCTGACAAAAGTAGCAGCATGAAACTGCCACTGCAATTTCTCTGATGACTAGTGTATTTTTTATTTATTTTTACAAAATTTATAGCTACCCTTTCTGCTTTCAAGCAGCTACCAAGGCAGCTAACAAATCAAAAATATATGTAATAAAATCATATCTTAAGAACTGTTAAAACCAATAGAAAACACATAATTAAATCAATTAAAACCAGAGTTAAAATACACATACAAGACATAAAAACAACTATTAAAATATTGGGTAGGAAGAAGGGATCACCAAGGGAATGCCAAATGAAACAAAAAAGACTTGACCCGCTGATGAAAGACAGCCATGGAAGGATATAGACGAGTCTCTCTCTGGGGTAGGGGAAAGTTCTAGAGTTTTAGTGCCACATTTGAGAAGTCCATCTCCTGGGTTGCCATCCACCTAATTTCAGAAGGCAGGGCACCTGAATCAGGTTCTTGAAAATGACTGCAGTGTTTGGGTAGGTTCATAAGAGAGTAGGCTGTCCTTAAATTGTTTCCAAAACTGATTAGCAGCCAGTGTAGATAGGGCAAGACTGGAGTAATGTGGTCCCTGAAGCCCACTCCAGACAGCACCCTAGTTTCAGCATTCTGCAGCAATTGAAGTCTCCAGTTACATCTCAAGGGCTGCCCCACATTGCAGTAATCTAATCCAGGGCATACACAACAGTGGGAAGATCTTTTCTGCCCAGGAAAAGCTTCACCTGGCTAACCAGTTGAAGCTGGTAAAAGACAAGTCTGGCCATAGTTACCACCTGTTTATCCAGCAGAGTAGACCTTGCTCCAAAGCACTTTCAGGCTATGGATCTGTTCTAGAAACATAGAAACAGAAACATAGAGCTGGAACGGGTCCCAAGTGTCTTCTAGTCCAGTGCCCTGCACAATGCAGGAAATTCACAGCTATGCCCTCCTCACCTCCCTCAGTGATCCCTGCTTTATGCCCAGAGGAAGGCAAAAGACCCACTTGCTTTAATCTTAATCCATTGTTTCTGGTCCAAACTGCTGGGGTAACAGAAAACAACTCTCCCCTTCCTCTATGTAACAACCCTTCAAATACTTGAAGAGGGCTATCATATCACCTCTTAGTCTCTTCTTCTCCAGGCTAAACATATTCAGTTCCTTCAATCTTTCCTCATTGTAATTTATTTATGATTGTAACCTGCCCTGAGCCTGCTTGCGGGGAGGGCGGGCTAAAAATCTAATCAATCAATCAATCTCATAAGACTTTATCTCCAGATCCCTCACCATCTTTGTTGCCCTTCTTTGGACACATTCCAGCTTGTCAACATCCTTCTTAAACTGTGGTGCCCCAAACTGTACACAGTACTCCGAATGAGGTCTAACTAGAGCAAAGTAAAGTGATAACATCACCTCACATGATCTGAACACTATACTTCTGTTGATACAGCCTAAAATCACATTTGCCTTTTTAGTGACAGCATCACATTGCTGACTCATGTTTAACATATGGGGATCAGACAGTCTGTAATCTAAGGAGGCCGTTTGGTATACACCGGAGAACTCCAAGGATCTTTCGTAGGAAATTGGATTGTACTGCTTCCAGTGAGTGCCTTTCTTTGTAGATACAAACCTGGGAGCCATATAAGAATTGAGATGCAACCTTTCCTTGGAAGATCTTGATTGCTACAGGGATAAAGAAGACTCCTTTTGTGAAGAAGAGTCTTAGAATAGCGAATGATGCTCTGTGAGCAGTTTCTGCAACATGCAATGCCTCAGGTCTCCAATGTCCAGATGGCTGGAAGACTATTCCAAGATACTTAAAGATGTTGGTTTGTTCGATGTTATGGCCCTCTATTTGCCATCTATGGATTTGATATTTTTAAGTAAAAAAGACTTGTTTTTGGTAGTTTATAGCAAAATGTTCCTCTTTACAGTATATAGTGAAGGCATGGAGTGCTCTCCTGAGGCCCGCTTGTAAATAAGATGACAGTATCATCTGCATATAATAAGGCAGGATTCGTTTTGTCATCAGGCTTTGGTGAACGAAAGTTTGGATTTCTTAAATGTTGGACCAAAGACTTGATATAGTAGTTAAAAAGTAAAGGGGCCAAGAAACAACCCTCCTTGACATCTTTGTCAAGTGGGATCTTATTGCAGAGATGGCCTCAAGGACTGCATCTTACTTGTAGAAAGTTTCATTCATGCAGCGAGCGACTAAGTATATAGAGTCTTTGCTCTATTGAGGAGTTCTCAAGTTTTGCCAAGAGCCTGTTCCTGGAGATGCTGCCAAATGCTGCTTTGAAATCCATATAGGCATCATAGAGTGCTCCGTTTGGCTTAAAGCAGTACTTCTCCGCAAGATGGTGCAAAATCAGACACTAGTCTATGGTAGAATGGCCAGACTTGGATCCACCTATTGGTAAAATCTCATCTTCAGTCTGGTGGCTCTAGTATCCCTGATTCTTGCTGATAGTCACTGCTCAACCTGACAAAGAGGGGGAACTCCAGGAGCATGGCCTCTCTCCCCAAGTTTTACTGCATCTTGGGTACCAAAAAGCAGAAGAAACAATTAAACAGTAGCTCTGAGATCATGATAGGGCACAGATACAGAAACATCCAATTATTTTGCAGTCTGCCAAATGTTTTCAACCAGCAAATTACCTTAGATCCCTTGAGATCTTCAAATATTGGAGAATCTTTATCACTGCACGCTTCAACATTCTACCTTCAGCCCTCCTGGAAGGCAGATACCATCTTATCCGCTCCCCCAATGACTCTGCCCATGCCATAAAGGGAAAGTAGAGCCTTTTGAACATTTTGTGATGCACTGCCCATTTTATAATGACATTTGATCTCAATATATAGCTCCAGTCTTGTCAACTTTACCAGGAAGATCTGAACAATTTTATATCTCTCTCCTTCTTGCAGACTCTTCCCAGGAGATAACTAATAAAATTGCTAAATTTTGCCTTCAGGAGTGTGGGATACACAAGCAGCTTACTGACCCTCAATAACTTTACTTGCAGGCGAGTGCTAAATGGGGGGAGGAGAGCGGGGAGGGGGCACGGCGACAAGAAACACTCAGACACAGTGCTGGAAGTAAAGAGGCCACAACTTTATTGAGATTACAGCTCAGGGAGCAAAGGCGCGCATAGGGCACAGATCCGGGCATCGGCTGACCCGCCTGCCAAGCCGATGAACCACCCACCCCCTCAGACCCCTGCTGAGGGGGGGGGAACCATGGGATGACAGTCAGTGGGATGCCAGGTGGGTGTACACCCCTGTGTGGATCATCCCCTGTCACCTGGGAGTGAGGCGGACTGACAGCCCCCGTCTGGGCATGCACCGGCCATTCCTTACTCCCCAGACCCCTTATGGGGATCCCCATAATAGGGAAACTGAGCCTGAGGGCCCTGTTTCCCCCCAAACAGATCGGTGCCCAATGCCCCAATCCGCAGCCTGCTAAGTCCAAAGTTGTGACAAAAGGGAGGGCTGGGCGGGATGCCGCCACAGGCCAAGTGCCGAGGGGTGGGGATTAGCCACCTGACCAGGGGCCCACGCTGGATGTGCCTGGGTGGAGTTACCTGGCCCCTGGACACTCCCCACCCCTCCCCAACATGGCGGCCCCCATGCCGCCTCCCCGCTCGCTTCCCCCCGCATCGCCCGCAACTCAGGCCCCCAGGTGAGTCTGGGAGCCATTATTTGCAGGCGAGTGCTAAATGGGGGGAGGAGAGTGGGGAGGGGGCACGGCGACAAGAAACACTCAGACACAGTGCTGGAAGTAAAGAGGCCACAACTTTATTGAGATTACAGCTCAGGGAGCAAAGGCGCGCATAGGGCACAGATCCAGGCATCGGCTGACCCGCCTGCCAAGCCGATGAACCACCCACCCCCTCAGACCCCTGCTGAGGGGGGGGGACCATGGGATGACAGTCAGTGGGATGCCAGGTGGGTGTACACCCCTGTGTGGATCATCCCCTGTCACCTGGGAGTGAGGCGGACTGACAGCCCCCGTCTGGGCATGCACCGGCCATTCCTCACTCCCCAGACCCCTTATGGGGATCCCCTTAATAGGGAAACTGAGCCTGAGGGCCCTGTTTCCCCCCAAACGGATCGGTGCCCAATGCCCCAATCCGCCACAAGAGCCACAAAATGGCTCACCGCCAACGCTCCAAGAGCTGCAAAACCAAAACAAGTGGGCCCCTCAGTGTCCAACAGCCACACGTCCAGACCCCAGTTGGAAGGGGCATCACTAGGCGAAAACCATCGCCATACCATGATAGCTGACCAGGGAACAATCACCCCATGGGACTCCACTGGTCGCCCCTCAGCCTCTGCCTTCTGTTCAATCAGGGCAGGGCACCGTGAAACTTTCTAGCCCGTTGTTCAAGGAGGCTCATCCTGAGCCGAAGCCCCCTGGTGGTCCTGAAGAACTGCGGGATGCCCACATGGCTACTGCTATGATCCACTGTGCTGGAACACCCCCTCCAGGACGTGGCCGTCGCCGTCCCTCTGGCAAGTCTGTACCAGAACCAGGTCAGAACCTGCAGCTAAAAAGAGAGAATCAGCAGGGAGCTTAGGATCTAACAATGTAGCACAGCACCTTGGCTGCGTGAAACACCCCCTTCCACAGCAGGGAATCCCTGGACCATCCTGCTGGGGACCCCCTTCCCCAAGCAATGGGAGGGGGGAGATGGCAGACCACACCAATGGCAAGGACACGCGTTCCAGGGGGGGCACCTGGAGGGCACAGTGACCCCTGCTCTATGCCCAGAGGAAGGCGAAAAACCTCCAAGGCCCCAGAGCCAATCAGGCCTGGGGGGAAATTCCTTCCTGACCCCGAATTGGCGATCGGCATTACCCTGGGCACATGAGAAAGGACCACGGAGCTAGACCCTGTATACCCCTCTAGATGTTGGGGGCAAGGCCCCATGCCCTAGAGGAAGATCAGCATATGTACAGCCGAGGCTATGGACATTGGGTGACTCAGGCCAACCACTGGAGCACCATCTGAGAGGGCTGCTGGGTGGAGGAAGCACACAGTCCCAGAGCTCCCTTGAACCCATGAGTGGTTACCAATTTCCGCAGCTTGCTGGCAACAGGTCCGGCCCATAATTCCATCCCAGATCTAACCTGGATGGAACCAGTCCCCTAGGGTTCCGTAGTGCAGATTCCACGTCCTGCAGCATACTGGGCTGCAGAAAAATTGTTAGTTGACTACACAAGGTGAGCTACGTGCACACCATTTGGTAAAGGTACACCGAGCCATCACTGACCCCCGGGGGATGTTACCACGACATTCTCTTGGCATGTCTTTTGCTACAGGGTAGTTTGCCATTGCCTTCACCAGTCATGCACACCTCACCCCCAAGAAACTGGGCACCCATTCCACCAACCTTGAAAGGATGGAAGGCTGAGTCAACCTGGTTACCTGAACCCAGATTCCGCCAGGATCGAACTCAGGTCGCGAGCAGGTCGGGCTGCAGTGCTGCAACGTACCATTGAACCGCATCAAATCATTCCAGATCCCGCCCCCTCCAGGCGCATATCGCTGTGGCTATATCCCATTTCAGAAACGAATAGTTTAGTACATGCTGCAGCTGAATCTCTATACCTATCCGTCTCTAAAATTATCTATCTATACAAATGTATTAGACTGATCCTCAAAGGAAACGCGGGAGGTGAGGGGATTATTTACTTATGCTCAGAGCAAGATGAGGGGAGCGCTTGATATTGAATCTCCAAAAAAAAAAAAATGTTGGACGTGCTATCTCATTATTTTATACAGAGGCCAGGAATGCTGCCTCTGATTGTGAGGAAGAATCTCCCTTCCAGGCATGGTCATGAGGTTTTCAAACCCTACCACAGCAGCAAATGCTGTGCCATTCCCGCATAGGGGCTTACCATAGCATTCCCCTCCAGTTTGGGAAACTTGCAGTGTGCCATTACTGGCCGCCTCCGCGCCGCAGGAATCCAGCAATGCACGCCGAGAGTGACAGAGTTAATCAACAAACATTAACTGCACAGCACTAGACGTGTTCTACCTATTCTGGTATTATACTGTAAAGTAGAAAAGTGAAGGACTCTTGTCACTGTGAAACCTGCAGAGAAGTGACGGGCATGTGTGCTGGAGAAACTATAACCATTCCTCTGTGCAGGAATATGGCAGTGGGTGCAACAGAAAGAGACAGGCCCACCTTGCCAATGCCACCAGGCAGGGGATCATGCCTAGCCTAAGACACTAAAATGGTTGCTCTGCAATGAGTCCCATACCCAACAGTACAAGATAAGCATTGCGAACATAGCCACCTGCCCTCTTCCCGGCTGATAGTTAGTGTAGCCAGGGAACCGAATAGTAGCTCAGATACCTGTACTGAACCTCTTGGCAGCTATCCATCTTGGACTCTCTTTTCTAGCCAGCTGCCAAATCTGGTGAGAAACCATGCCCAACATTTAAGTGAACACACCAGAGATGCTAATCTGAAGCTGCCAATTTAAAACCGAAGTCCAGCAGCACCATGGACCACAACAAAATCATTCCCGTATAAGTCTGAGTTCTGTTTTGTTTGTCCAACTCAAGACTCCCTTCACTGAGCTGCTCTCTCCCATTCACATGCTGGAAGTTAAAGGTTTTAAGTGCCGCTGGTCATCCAGTTCAATTTTTCTGTACACTATGTCTTCATTTTTATCTCTGCAGTTTTAAAACAGTTTAAAAAACTAACAAAACATCCTTGACACGCAATATGCTTAAACAGAATATATTATACATATTTAAAACTCCTGGGCAGCATGATTGCAGATTGAGTATTTTAACAAATGCTGTTCTGCCTGCCATCCCTTCTGGTGAGCCTGAGAAGTAAGCCCCTTCTGGATGCTGGTTACAGGGTTAACTCACATTATGGCAAATCTGAAGAAGTGAGCTGTGGCTCACAAGAGCTCATACCCTGCCACAAATTTTCTTAGTCTCAAAGGTGCTACTGGACTCTTGCTCCTTCTACTGCTGCAGAGAGTACCCCAGCCACCCATCCTGACAAAGCAGTCTGAGTGCATCTCACCCCCCCCCCTTTCTTGTGGGAACCATGGTTTACCTGCCTCCTTAGTCTGGGATGCAAAGCTCTCTTCCTGCCTGTGCATGAGTGCCGGATCTCTCTAATGTGACTAGTGTCATAAATACTGCCACAATGTATCTGAAATATATGGCATACTAAGCACTATGAAAGTTGAGGCTGAGCAAGGTACAGTGCCCTACAGCCAAGAAGCAGTAATCTTCCTGGAAACGGGCCCTGCCCTCTGGAGATCTGTTGTAATACCAGTAGATCTGCAGCCACTACCTAGGAACTGGCTGACCCCATAAGTAGAATAAAGCCCCACTGCAATAAAGCCAGTGGCCGCTTCTCGGCAATGAATGGCTCCTCTTTTAATTGCCTTTCCCTTTTCATACCGCCCCCTACCAACAAGGGGCAGGGAAGAATAGGATAGAGGAGGAGAGGCAGGCCTCGGCAACCCCAACAGGCGCAGTATTTACCTAAACCCAAGTTCCCAGAGAAGCGTGCCACTCCTCCACTTGACTGCACCCAAGCTCCCTATTCTCCCCCGCTCCCCCGGCTTCAGGTTGCCCCTGAAACAATAGCTTTCCCAAGCAGTAGGAAGGTCCACCCAGGGAGAAGCAACACACATGCACACCCTTTATTAATTATTTCCATTATGAATAGCCCATCTTTCTTGGGGGGGGGGGGAGAGATTTCAGGTGCCTGGCTTCTGCTCCCCTCGCTGGGAGATCTCCCAACTGCTATGGTGCCTGGGTGGGCGAGGGGGAAGCAGCACCAAATCCCTTTTAACTACGTCGGCTCCTCTCTTCTAACTCCTCCTTGTTGAACCGCCTGCTGCGGCACAGCCTCCAATCTCCTGAGGGGGAAGGGGGCTGGCGATGCTAGCCCTGTTGGATGAAGGCAAAGCTGGAGAGACCGCACGGTTCATGTCTCAAGTCCAGGGGCTGAGAAACCCGTGCACGTGTGAGGTTCTCACGCTGCTACAGCCTACCTGCACAGCGCAGGCCACAGGGCCCCATGCCCGAAGGCTCCCCTGCCTGGCCTCGGCTTCCACACTCACCGCCAGAGCCCAAAGTGAGGGTGAAGAGCCTAGCCCAACCTGAATCCCTCTGCTGACGCTGAGCCTGCGCTGCCAACTCGCTGACGCACTGGGCTTCCAGCTCAGCCCTCTTGTTGCTGCTGCTGCCTCCGTCTAGCGCAGACTCCATGTGGCCGCCTCACTGCCCGTGCAGGCTACTTGCCGCTGCCCCATGATGTAGCCTCATGCAGCCCACAGCCTTCGCGCCATCGTCGGCTCGCGCAGCCTCCATACCGCCGTCCCGCTGCCGGCGCAGGCCCCCTGCAGCTGCCTCGTGCAGAGACTCGCGCTGCTGCCGCCACCAAGGCCCTGCTCCCCACTGGCCCTGCCTTCTGCAGCCCACTCACCACGGAGGCCTGCACGGCTCACACGCAGGCAGCGGTGCTGCCTTGCGAGGCGCACTCACCGCCAAGGCTTGCAAGGCCTGCTCGCCGGCAGCGGCGCTGCCTCGCGAGGCGCACTCACCGCCGAGGCCTGCAAGGCCTGCTCGCCGGCGGCGGTGCTGCCTCGCGAGGCGCACTCACCGCCGAGGCTTGCGAGGCTCGCTCGCGGGCGGCGGCGCTGCCTCGCGAGGCACACTCACCACCGAGGCCTGCAAGGCCTGCTCGCCAGCGGCGGCGCTGCCTCGCGAAGCGCACTCACCGCCGAGGCTTGTGAGGCCCGCTCACCGGCAGCAGTGCTGCCTACAAGGTGCACTCACTGCCGAGGCCTGCATGGCCCGCTTGCCAGCGGCAGTGCTGCCTCGTGAGATGCACTTACCGCCGAGGCTCGCCTGGCCTGCGCTCCGCTGCCCCAGCTTGCGGGCCACCTAGCTGCCTTCCATGCCGCCACAGGCCAAGTGCCGAGGGGTGGGGATTAGCCACCTGACCAGGGGCCCACGCCGGATGTGCCTGGGTGGAGTTACCTGGCCCCTGGACACTCCCCACCCCTCCCCAACATGGCGGCCCCCATGCCGCCTCCCCGCTCGCCTCCCCCCGCATCGCCCGCAACTCAGGCCCCCTGGTGAGTCTGGGAGCCGTTATTTCTCTGTTGGAGAAAGGTATCATCTCTCCACCACCACCCCTACAATCTGCGCTCACTGTTTTGTGCTTGTTGCACTGTATATGCCCTCCCTGTTAGTGGTCCTTACCCACTCTCACAATAATAGGGCAACTTGTGATTATGGAATATCATAAGCCCTTCTCTCCATATGTTTATGTCAGCTCCTGAACGAGAGATGAAAAAATTCTGGAATGTGAGCAGTGAGGTAAGACTAGCTCTCAGCCCCACGCCCCAGAAATGTGCAAAACCATAGAACAATGGAGGTCTCCGGAAGTACTTGAATTAATCCATTCACACACCCTTCCTATCCTCTCAGCCACTCTCCACTTCCAAGTTATTCAGGGCTCTGATAGCCTAATCCATCCAGCCATCGTGGGACATCATCAACCATCTTTTTACACTGGCAATTGGCTTCTGATTCTCCAACCCCAAGAAACACACTGTTTCTTAGCAAGGCAGGGAATGAGCTGAGAGTCATCTTCTGAAGAATCCTGTTTAGCAGCTGTTCACCTGAGCAAAACAAATATAAGTTTGGCTCACTATCTGATTGTGAGTGTTGAATACAGCATGTTCGGCTGCTGAATGTGTTCACTCAAAATGCCAAATATTCAGTTTTTATAAGCACAATTTTATTTATTCATTTACTTACTTGGTTTAGAGTTCGCCTTTTTCACAGACACTCAGGACAAATTAAACAATTTCAAACAATGCAGTCAAGAGTACCAATGATCAAGAATGTACTGAAACAGGCTTATAAAATAGAAAGTTGCCCAAGGTCACTAAAAATAGTATAATTCATATGATAGAACAGTGCATTACATTCAATAAACAATGAAACAAATATGGATTACAAATTACAGTATAAATTGTACAATGAACAAAGCAATGAAAACTACTTAAAATCCCTCCTCCCCTTTTAGTAAAAGTTTTGCATTTCAGTAGGGAATAGTAGAAATTCTCCTGCAAAACCTAGATTTCACCAAGTATAATCTTTGTCAAACAATCATGCATTACTGCCTTATATTAATAGTACAAGGAAGCTCTGTGCTAAAAATTGGGCAAATTCAGGCAGTAATTTACAACCCTGTCCACTATAATGTGCTTCAGGATTTTTCCATGTCAACTAATAGCTGTTACTTTGCTCATGACAATTCACTGAAAGAGACAATATACTGAAATATTATATTGCATTGAAAACATTGAAGTAAATGCATACTTCACTTGTATAAAGAACATCTGCATTGGTATTTTGAAAAAGAGATATTTACAGATCTGCATTGCGCTGGAGATTAACTGGAGGCAACAAAATTCATAACCATTCTCCAGTGTACATATGTGAAAGTAGAAGAATAGCTGAATGGAATAACATAGAAGTAAAGAATATATTTTATTTGGTGTCTCCTCCTCATATTGCTTTCCCACCAAAGTTTGTTAGTGGATTATCCCTACAATGTATATAGACATCACATAATGAAAGGAAATTGTTTTTTATGATAGCACAGTGGCCTAGAAATTGAAGAATAGATCATTACTCATTTGTGTAACCTCCTTTGCATTACCTGAGAATCACAGATTAAAATTCAACTCAGGTTAGTGACTTGCCTGGGTAATTGCTATAGATAAGATCTCTCTGGAGTTGCGTGTCCCTTTCAGTGGCAGCTAAATATTTATCATGTGTGGCTGTTGCTCTTCATTGCAGCTTCAAATTAATTTGTTCAGGTACATTGACCATAATAATAGAAAGATTCAGGCTATGACTGTTCCAGGGGGAGTTTGTATAAAAGCCCTTTAATTCTGGCACTCAGACTTGCTTAGAAAAATAGTTTTACTAGTACTCGGAATATAATTTATTGTAAAAGGTACTACAGAGCCTGTTAAATGTGCTGATACTGTTAAACCTGCTGGAGTATTAGCACTTTTAATACCACAAGAGGATTGTTTTCATTTACTGCTTTACTTAAATGAAAACAATCACAGCATGCACATGGCCAATAATGTTCTAAATCAGGGATTGTTAATTGGCAGCTCCTGTGTGGATTAAGCCCTAGAGGCAATTCCATCTTGTCTTACCAAATTTTAATCTAGGTATGGCAAAAAGATTGCCAGCAATGTTACTCACTACTTGGCACAGTAGTAAAGCTTCAAATAATATACAATTTTAGAATAAGTTTTACAAACATTCTTCTATTCATATAGACAGTGGGCTTTTCTTTGTAAATGAAAATAAATTTCTTTCTTCAATATCTAACATTTCAAAATTTAGTTTTGATTGCCACAGCATGTACCAAATTGTGTAATAAGAAGATGGACCCTCTTATGAATTAAAAATTGGTTAAATGAAAGGAAATAAGAGTAGGAATAAATAAAAAATTATTGCAATGGAGGGAAGTGCGCAGTAGAGTCCTTCAAGGATTGGTAATGGAACGGGTGCTCTTTAATTTGTTCATAAAAGCTCTGTAATTGGGGTTGAGCCATGAAGTAGTCAAGTTTGCAGATGATACAGACTATTCAGGATAGTGAAAAGCCTCGGGAGGATCTTACTAAATTAGGTGAGTGGGTAACAACATAGCAAATGAAGCTTAGGGTAGGTAAGAGAAAGATGATGAACACTGGAACAAAACAATCCTAAATTCAAATATATGTTTTACAGGGGTCTGAACTATCAGAGACTGAGAAGGAAAGAGATTTGGGGGTGGTAGTAGACTAGACACACACAACTTGAATGTTGACTCACTAGTGACAGGGGAGAAAAAAGCAAACTCAGTGCTGGAGATTGTTAGGAAAGGGATTGAAAATAAAATAGCTAATATTGTAATTACCCTGCATAGTTCTATGGCATGACCTCATTTAGAACACTATGTATAGTTCTGGTCTGACTCTAAAAATAGATATTGCTGCAGAAGATGGCCACCAAGATGATAGGAACATCTTTCCTATGAAGAAAGGCTAAATAGACTGGGATGTTTCAGTTTAGAAAAAAAGACTACTAAAGGTTAACATGATACAAGGCTATAAAATTATGCAATGGGTGAAGAAAATAGACAAAAAGAACTTCTTCTCCCTCTCCCATAATACTAAAAACTAAACTCTCCCAATGAAGTTGGTGGGGAATTGACTGAGAAAAGGCAATAGGAAGTTCCTCTTTACTTAATTGTAAACTTCACTGCCAGTGGAGGAAATGATGGCCATGGACACAGATGGCTTTAAAAGAAGTTAGATTCATGGAGGAGAGGTTCATCAATGGCCATCAGCCATGGGGAGTGAAGTTAACCTCCATATTTGCAGGCAGTAAACCTCTGAAATCCAGTGCTAGGAGGGAACATCAGGGGAGGACTTTGGCCTGTGTGCCTTGTTTGTTGGTTCTCCAGGTCAACTGGCTTGGCCGCTGAGGGGGAAATAGGATGCTGGACTAGATGGACCACCCTGACCTAGATAGCCCAGGTGAGCCTGATCTCATCAGATCTCAGAAGCTAAGCAGGGTTGCCCTTGATTAGTAATTGAATGGCAGGCAATGGCAAACCACCTCTGTTAGTCTCTTGCCATGAAAACCCCACCAGAGATTACTATAAGTCAGCTATGACTTGAGGGCACTCTTCACTAGATGGACCACTGGTCTTATCCAGGAGGGCTCTTCTTTTGTTCTTATGTTTAATTCTCAGTCTGGTACAAGCACTTAACCTCAAAATAACCCAAATATGCAGGGCTGCTGAACTGCCGCCGCCACCCCACCCCAGAAAGCACTATCTGGGGCAGACATCTGTGGCTGCTATTTGCCATTTCACGCTTTTGGATGGATAGACAGTGATTGTGTCCAGCAACCATCTATTCTCTTTCCTTGCCTTATTCCTCCGGATAGTAAATCTTGGAATAGAAGCAAGTGACTAGAAGCTGTCACTGGCCAAAGCCAACCTTTTACCCTGTCAGAGGAAGTGGAGGGGTGTGTGTGTGTGTTTGAGTCTGGACGTTTCCAATCTTTGCTGCTACCCAAAGGGTTAGGGCAACAGGTCTTGATGGCAGGAAGGTGTGGCTTGTTGAAGACAGCCCACTGCTGTCCCCAGGATGTAAGAAGTTGCCCAACAATACCATCATCTGGAACCAGACTTGTGTTCATCTGTACGAATTGTTGATTTGTATCCTGCCATTTAGCTCAGCTAAGCGTGGAGCCTTTCTGTAACCCAAGAAGCTTTCTTCCAGTAGAAGCTAAGTTGAGTGGTAGACTACACCAACAGTTTTCTAAAAGTTGTATTAGGCATCCCATCATTTTCTACTAAACTGGGTCATAGGCACACTTAAATTTGCAATATGAACACTGCCTATAATAAGGTTGCTCTCCTATACATCCATGAGAGTAACTCAATGGCACTTCTAAGTAAACATGTTATGCTGTGCACACGTTAGAGAAACCTTGTGCATACTAGGCGTACAGTTCATACAACAAATATGATCTTGGCATTTTGTATTTATAAGAATGTAGAGTCTTTGGCTGACAGGACTAGTATAGGATTCAGACTTGGGAATGGACCTTCATTAAAGATTTCTGGATTTTGTCAAAAATATTTTCTGTTCTGAAGCTGTCTTTCATTATAAGGGTCACAAATGCATGTTTCAGTCATTTACTTTTTTTGTTTTTCTTGTTTTTATAAGCTCGTAGATAAATCAATCAAGAAGCAAAACATTTTAAATGGATTTTCCTGAGGAAAACAGCCCTCCTCCCAGGCTTTTCCCTGCATGTGCTGCTTGTAGCAAAAGAGCTAAGACAATACCAAGCAGTCAAGTGTCATGGCAGTGTCTTCCTGCAAACCTGTATCAGCTGCCCAAGTGTCCTTTCGTCTTGACACATCATCTTAATTAGTAAGGTTGCTTGTGTAAAGATAAGTTCAGTAAACTGGGACAAGAGTTATCCTTCTCTTACTGAATCTGTGATAAATGAGTTAATGGGTTTCTCACTAATGAGAGTGTAATCTGGGATTTCAAGGCAGGTTGCTGAATAGTCCTCAACATATTAACATATTCTTTAAATTCTGTAAATGAGAGAAATTCTACTGAGTTGGAGTATAACCACTGGATCTTTTACATTCAGTGTGTATCATAGCCCCATTTACATAAATCAATCTTCCTCCCTCTTTTAATTAGTAGTCAGGAAGAATATGTTCCCGGTTCTACACATCTAAAGATAAAATAGGTCAGCATTAAAGCCGTCCCCCTCCACTTTTCTCTAAGTAAGAAGTGTGTCAGGATTTTATAAGTCAGACTGGGGTCAATTTCAGTGGTTTCTTAATTGCAATAATGAAATGCATTGTAGCACATTTTTTTTCTACGCAACTTAAACATTTGACAGAAGAAATGCTGAATGTTGCTGCTTTCTTAAGCACACTGAGCAATCTGGAGGAATGGGAAGAAAAACTTTTAATCTTCACCTGGAAGTTCCAGTTACTGCTGTGTCAGGGCACCCCCCACATTTGTACAGCCTTCAAATTGGTCCCCTCTGCTTTCCCCATGAAGGATCACTTCATTTTTCACTGGAAAAAGCTAAGGGCTTCTGGAGTTATTTGAAGATACTTTATGATTTGTGTCCTTAAAGCTGCATGGAGCAAATGCAAATGACCAAGATCAAAGCCTTGACAAATGACAACCTCCTATTAGATTGAGATAGTCCCTCATCCAGATACGTTTTCAGCGCACAATTCAGTTGCGGACAAAACAGAATGGAAACTTCCCAGTATGAATGTAAACTAGACATTAATGGATCCGCTTAACTCACAATCATCTTTGGATTTATAGATGAGGAAGCCACATCCAAGTGTGCAGCCAGCAACTCAATAAGCTACACACCTAAGAGAGATGATAATGCATATAGTTCTCTCTCCAATCTGCTAATCCTAAGTATATCATACATGTGACTTCTGGCTCTTATAAGACAGGGATGGAATGGCTAAGATCCGAAGAGCCACTAAAAGAAAATATTAATGGGTGTACACATGCTCAGAAATTTTATTTTGCTTATTTTAACAGCAAACTGCCATGCTATATTACAGATTGCTTTGAAAGTGCCTGGCTTTCAAGTATGCTTTGCCATATCTAAGAAATGCAGTGCAGAAGAACTAGTTGCATGATTCTTGAATCCTGAGCTACATATTCATTCAACCTAAGAAGCAAAGTCTTTGACTGCAGGCCATTAACTCTTGAACAGAATTTTATTGGATCAATTTTTGTTAATGAAT
Organism: Eublepharis macularius; assembly: GCF_028583425.1. Classification (NCBI taxonomy): domain Eukaryota; kingdom Metazoa; phylum Chordata; class Lepidosauria; order Squamata; family Eublepharidae; genus Eublepharis; species Eublepharis macularius. Next base: position 70,276,788 of record NC_072798.1, read on the forward strand.
ACCTTGAAGCTTTTCAGCTTTATAATGTTCTTTAAGGCCAAGTAAAAACCCAGACAGCTGCAGCCATTGCAAATATGTGCTTCTGGTGATGGGATCTTCACTATTTAAGCTTGCACTGCCCTTTGCTTGTTTCCTGCAGCATAGGGGGTGAAGCAGTCCCACAGATATGAGGATCTAAGACTATGAAGGGCTTTGCATATAATAGCCAGTACCTTGAATTGAACCAGGTAACTGATGAACAGCCAATGGAGTGACTGCAGAATGGGAGTAACATGCATGCTCTGTATAGTTCCTGATAATAATTGAGCTGCAGCATTCTGCACCAGCTAGATTCTGTTACAGTTCAATACTAAGGAAAGTTACTCCAGTCTAAACCCACGGTCTTAGACTGGAGTAACTCTCCTTAGAACTGCACTGTTAGTTTACTTTGAGAGGAGACCTTTGTAGAGTGCATTATGATAATCTAGTCTTGATCCCACTATGGCATGGATCCAGGTGGCCATATTGATGAAGTCAAGGTAGGAAGTCATCTTCCAGACTAAACTATGTTGGTAGAAAATTTTTTGCCACTGTATTAACTTGCTTTCCCAGCAGTAAGGTTAGATCAAGTATAACCCCTAAGTTCTTGACCAAATCAATGTCCTTTAAGACTGCCACCAAATCAATGTCCTTTAAGACTGCCACCTTCCTGACCAGCATGTCTTGACAAGATTTATTTTCAATTTGTTCACTCTTAGCCATTTAACTACACCAAACAGGCATTAATGCACGACCTCTACCACATCACCAGGATATTTGGATAAAAAGATAAAGAGCTGGATGTCATCAACATATTGATGACCGCCAATCTCAAAACTACAAATGATTTCTCCTAAGGACTTTACGTAGAATTTTAATAGAATGGATTTGGTTACAGACTTTATCAGTGTTATGTAAATAAACTTACCTTGTATGCAGTGCTTTTATTTGTATTAGAATTTACAGCATTTTATTTATGTAATTTAAACAAAATATTAACATCCACCTCAAAGCTAACACTGAGATGGACTTGCCACACTTCATCTTAAAAGCTCATAACTTGCTTTTATTATTGAAAATTACAGTGCGAGTCCATATATTACAAATGCTATGGTAGAGATAAGAACATAAAAGCAGCCTCTCTGAATCAAACCAACGGGCCAGCATCTTGACCAGCATCCTGTTTTTACCTGTGGCCAACTCCCTTTTCATGCCCCTTCACCATGAAGTTTACCATATCTGAACATAGAGGTTTAATTTAATCATTGCTAACAGTGCAGTTCTATGCAGAATAACACCAGTTTACACTCATTGATTTCAATGGTTCTAGCCTGGAGTATTTCTGCTTAGCATTGCACTGTGCACCAGTGTTACAAACACATTTTTAAACACCATTAAACCTTTAGCTTGATGTTTAAAAACAACCAACCAAAATCCAGAGAACCATGAAACTAAATCTGTTGGGGAGTGGGAAACAAATGGCAGTCACCTCCCTTTCACGGCAAACTGATTTTGAAACTTTTAAAATGTTATGAAAGTCAAGTATAGGGGGAAAGGGTAATAAAATTCCATTCAGCTGTAAGCCTCTTACATGTTCCTAAGCAGCTGGTTGAATACCAGCCTTAGTTTTTGTAGAACAGCTTCTGCTCATTAAATCTCAGACTACTTTTCTGCTTGTAAAAAATTTGATAAATCCTTGGAGGAAAAGGAAACAAAAAAGGAGGAAATACAGGCTGAAGCTGATTTCTTAATAGAGCACATTGTACTATTATATTAAATATATAATTAATCTAATAGCAACACTGGCTTTTTTCTTGCTCTTTTATCACTTCTGCAATTTCCGTCTCAGTTAACACATTTACTTTGCTCTCCTAGTAAACCATTAACTATCCAAGCCCCCTGGACTTCCGGTTTGGGATCCATGGAGGTCTAATGCAGCTCTAATCATGGAGCTGACCGGGCTGCTGTTTAAGCGGCTGGCGGGGCAAAATCAAGCCCGCGGCCGACTGTTCTCAGGCGGAGAACAGGCATAGGACGCTCAAGCACCTCAGGGTGCGTCGATCTCGGGCGAGGGGGGGGGTCCTACGCAACGGATCCTCTCCCGACCCTTGAGGTCCCACCCTAAGACAGGTCGGCTATAATCTCTGCGGCAGTCCTGGTGCCAATGCGGTTGGCATAAGACCTACATGCCCAAGCTTCAACAGGGGAAGGAAGAGTGGATGGGAATCTAAGATTGAAACAGCGATTACAACCCAAGGAAAGTGAATGAGAAGGTAAAGATCACTATCTCTTGAAACGGGACAGACTACTTAAAGTAAAGAAGAATTAAAGTAGACTTTTAAACTGCAACAGACTAAGTATAAGGAGGGGAGGACCCGGCAAGAATTATATTAGAAAAAGGACTAAGTTAAACAAAGTTATTAAAGAAATTGGACTATTGTTTTGAATACCTGTGGCTATAAGGAGATATCTGGCTGTGAGAAAGTTTCACCATCGCGAGAACTGCTGTGGGAAGTCGGGAAACAGGAAGTACGTAACAACAATAGAGTTGCTGGAGAGAGGCGGCCCTTGCCAGAGGGCAGGAAGTAGGGAATCGCCATTTTTGAAAGGGGAAGAGCCGCGGCTTCAGCAAAAGAGGAAGTAAGCCATATTGGATTACAAAAATCATAGAGGAACCATAGAGAAAAGACGCCCGACATTTTGGACTCTTTAAAAGTTTTTTTTTTGGAAAGACCGGGACATTTAAACTAAAAGGACATTAAATTAAACGCCACGGAGCTAAGGAAGAGAGCGGACTCGTGGGAGCGAGCCAAAGCAAGCCCCACGATGTCGAAAAAAGAGTGGCAATCGGCGATAGAGAATTTGGATAAAAAACTTTTAGAAGTGATTAAAGAGCTCAAGGATATGAAACCGGAGTTGGTGAAAGAGGTTAAAGAGGTTAAAGAGACAGTGAAAAAGGAGCTGGCAGAAGTGAAGAAAGGTATGGAAACAATGCAAAATGACCTGCAGGGAACACAGCAAAGAGTCAAGGTAGTGGAAAGCGCGGTGGAGAACTTAGCAGATACGCAACGAACAGAGATGAGGGTGATGAGGGGGAGAATGGCGGTTGCGGAAAGTAAACATATGGAGAAGCAGCTGAGGTTTCGCGGCTTGCCGGAAGTGGAAGGAAAGACAGCTCAAGAACAGATCACTGAGGTGTTAGCTGAATACCTGGGGAAGGAGGAGGAGGAAGTTGTGGCTATCCTAGATGTGGTATATCGTGTAAATTCAAGAATCGCGACCCAGAGGAAACTACCAAGAGATGTGATTGTGCAATTCACGACCAGAAATATAAAAGAGAAGATTGTGACTAAACAGTTTCAAGATCCATTGGAGATTGATGGCAAGACGATTATTATCATGAAGGAATTACCCAGATCGGTGTTGTTAGATCGAAAAAAATATAAAGCTCTAATTCAGATTCTGAAGGACATGAAAATAAGGTACAGATGGGAACTACCAGAAGGAGTGTCCTTTGAATTTGGAGGAGCGAAAAAGCGCATTAGATCTGAATCAGAGATGGAGCAGTTTATAAGAGACAATGAAAAGGACTTACCAGCAACAAGATTATGAATATGGAGTGCAAAGTTTTATCTTGGAATGTAAATGGACTTAATTCACCGAATAAGAGAAAAAGTATTTTCCACTGGCTATTAAAACAAAAATGTGATATTGTATGTTTGCAAGAGACTCATATTAGAAAACAGGATGCAAAGTATCTAAAATTGAATAAATTGGGCAGTGATTTTGTAGCGGCCTCTAATAAGAAAAAAAGGGGAGTGGTATTGTATATAAAAGAGGAGCTACAGCCAAAGTTAGTGATGAAAGATGCGGAAGCCAGATTTTTAGCAGTGGAATGTATATGGAATTTAAAGAGAGTATTGGTGATTGGAATCTATGCACCTAACGGAGCAAAAGAAAGCTTCTTTGAGGACTTGAGGAAGCACTTAGATGAACTTTCTTATGACCAGATAATTCTTGCAGGAGACTTCAATGGAGTGACAAATTTGGAACTAGATAAAAAGTCAGCAACTGCACAAAAGAAAAGAGGACTATTACCAAAGACGTTTTTTGTATTGACGCAACAGGAAACTTTAGAAGATGTATGGAGAAGACAAAATCCCAAAGGCAGACAATATACGTTTTTCTCCGCGAGACACTCTACGCTATCAAGAATTGATATGATCTGGGCCTCAAAAGACTTAGCGCTTTGGACTAAGGATGTGGAAATAATGCCTATGGTAGGCTCAGATCATAATCCAATTATGTGGAAGTTGGGGAAAAGGAGTAAAAGGAAAGGATGGAGAATAAATGAGGATTTGCTGCAAGAGGGAGAAAATATGGAGATGTTGAGAAGAGAAACAAAGTTTTTCATACAATATAACATGAATAGAGAAGTACCAACCAACAAGGTATGGGACACCTACAAGGCAGTAATTAGGGGCATATTAATGGACTTAAATGGAAGAGCCAGGGAAAAAAAAGAGGAGAAGAGACAGGAGATCACGGAGAAAATAAAAGCCAAAGAAATACAGTTAAAGAAAAGACCAGGGAAAAAGAAAATTTACCAGGACATTAAAATTCTTCAAGAACAGCTGACAGCAATGAATAACAAAGAATTGGAATGGAATCTTAAGAGAATGAATCAAAAGGTGTTCGAAGGCGCAAATAAACCTGGGAAATATTTGGCATGGCAATTGAAGACGAGAAAGGAGAAGAAAATAATAAATAAAATCTGTGAGGACAATAAAGTGTACCTGGAACAGACAGCTATTAGCAGAGCCTTTTATAAATTTTATGCCAAATTGTATAATAAAAAAGAGGTGAATAAAGACTCAATAGCGACATATTTGGAGAAAATGAAGCTCCCAGTAATTTCGGAAGCTTGGAGAGACAAATTGAACAATGAAGTAATGGAGGAAGAAATAAGAAAGGCAATACAGTCAACAAACTTGGGAAAGGCGCTAGGACCGGATGGACTTACAGCCAAATTTTATAAGGTAATGGCTAATGAACTGGCACCATTCCTAAAAGATGTGATTAATGGTGTTTTAAAGGATCAACGGATCCCAGACACTTGGAGTGAAGCTAATATATCACTGATCCCCAAAGAGGGGCAAGATCTGACTAACGTGAAAAACTATAGACCTATATCGTTACTTAATAATGATTATAAAATTTTTGCGAAGATACTGGCGGAAAGAGTGAAGGGATGGCTTTCTGAAGTTATTGAGGAGGAGCAAGCTGGTTTTTTGCCAAATAGACAAATTAAAGACAATTTAAGGACAGTTATAAATGCTATTGAATACTATGACAAACGTTGTGACAAGGAGGTTGGTTTCTTCTTTGTGGACGCTGAAAAAGCATTTGACAATTTGAACTGGGACTTTATGTTTGCTACCATGGAAAAGCTACAAATGGGAGAAAGATTCATAAGAGCAGTAAAGGAAATTTACAGAGACCAGAGTGCAGCAATTGTGGTGAATGACGAGGTGACCAAGAAATTGACTATAGGTAAAGGAACAAGACAAGGTTGCCCGTTGTCTCCACTGTTGTTTATTTTGGTTTTGGAAATACAGATGATACAGATACGAGAAGACAATGCAATCCGTGGAATAAAAATAAAGGACTTTTCCTATAAGGTCAGAGCATTTGCAGACGATATAATGCTAATTGTGGAAGATCCAATGGAGAATATGCCAAAAGTAATAGAGAAGATTAAGGAGTTTGGAGATTTGGCAGGATTTTATGTAAACAAAAAGAAGTCAAAGATATTATGTAAGAATATGGCTAAACAAAAACAACAACTATTAATGGAAATAACAGACTGCGAAGTAACAAGTAAGGTGAAATATCTGGGAATTGAATTGACTGCAAAGAATATAGATTTATTTAAAAACAACTATGAGAAACTGTGGACTCAGATAGAGCAAGACTTGATTAAATGGAACAGACTGAACTTGTCATGGTTGGGAAGAATTGCAGTAATTAAGATGAATGTGTTGCCAAGAGTGATGTTTCTGTTACAGACAATACCAATTATTCGAGACTCTAAGCAGTTTGAAAAATGGCAGAGGAAAATATCAGATTTTGTTTGGGCAGGCAAAAAGCCTCGAGTGAAAATGAAAGTGTTACAAGATGCAAAAGAAAGAGGCGGAATGCAACTGCCCAATCTAAGACTTTATTATGACGCAATTTGTTTAGTGTGGTTGAAAGATTGGATGATGCTGAAAAACCGGAAATTACTGGCCTTAGAAGGATATAAAAAAATATTCGGATGGCATGCATATTTATGGTATGATAAAGTAAAAGCGGACTCTATGTTCTTACATCGTTATATTCGGAGAAGCCTATTCACAACTTGGAAGAAGTACAGAAATTACCTACAAGATGGAATCCCCTCATGGGTGGTTCCATATGAAGTAATAGATCCGAGAACTGTCGATAATGAACAACAGTGTTTAACATACAAGGAGATAACCCGAATGGAATTTTTTAAACCCAAAATAAAGACGCAGGACGAGTTGTCTCCAAGTTACGATTGGTTTCAGTACAGACAGATCAGAGATCTTTATAATTCGGACTGTGTGAAGGGAGGGATAAGAATGGAGAATTCGGAATTAGAACAGGCACTTTTACAAGAGGATAAAAAGGAAATCTCTAAGGTATATAAAGTGCTGCTGAAATGGTATACTGAAGATGAAACAGTTAAAGTGCAAATGGTGAAGTGGGCTATAAACTTTAATAAGGAAATAACAATGGAGGCGTGGGAATACTTGTGGAAGAATACAGTGAAGATCACGACATGCACCAATATTAAAGAGAATGTCTACAAAATGATTTATCGTTGGTATATGACACCAAAGAAAATTGTGCTAGGGAATTTGAACACGTCTAATAAATGCTGGAAATGTAAAAAGCATGAGGGATCTTTGTATCATATGTGGTGGACTTGTGAGGTAGCTAGGCAGTACTGGGGGGAAATAATAAGAGTAATAAGCGAGATTTTACAATTTCAAATTAATAAGAACCCAGAACTCCTGCTACTGAACTTGGGAATGGAGGATATTCCAGCACAATATAGGACATTGCTATTTTACATGACAGCAGCGGCTAGACTTTTGTACGTGCAAAAGTGGAAAGTGCAAGAAGTGCAAAAGTGGAAAGTGCAATAAGTGCCAACTATTGAGGACTGGATATATAAATTGCTGTACATGGCGGAAATGGACAAAATGACAAGGAAACTGAGAGACCTTGATCCAGGACAGTTCAACACGGATTGGGAGAAGCTGAAACAATATTTAGTGAAGAAATGGGAGGTGGGAGGAGAACTGTGGCAGTTTGAAAATTACTGAAATACAATAAAAGTAGAGGGAGGTGACTTTACCGGGGGGTGGAGAGGTAAATGAGAATTTCTAAGCAACTATTTTATTAGACTATTATATATAGCATTAAGTATTATAGGTGTTATTATAAGAATTATAATGATAGAAATTAACTAATTATAAGGATAGAAACTAATTAATTTCATTTCTGGCAATAATTGTGTAATGGAGATATAATTTTATAATTGCAATGAAGGAATTTAAGTAAGGTGGGAAAATATATATTAATGTATAGATTATGTATTAAATTGATTGAATTGGTTTGGAGGTATATATGGGTCAAATTGGTTGACTATTTTTGGTGGATAGTTGCATAATGAAAGAATAATATAATTATATAATTAAAACAGTATGAAGATAAGATATGTAGAAAAAGTAATATATAGAGTATAAGTTAAATTGGTTGACTTATATTGAATGTACTGTTTATAGAAGTATCTAAAATTATGCCAAATGAGGGATAAATTGTTTGTCCCATATTGAAGATGAGATTATAAAATAGAGTATAGAGTACCAAAATTAGCTAAATGATTATTATCAAAAGAAAATATGCCAAGAATGTATTATTTAGTTATGTATTATTTAGTTGTTAAAGTAAGTAGGAAGATAGAAGGAGCACTGTGTTATATAGATAAGCTTAGAAGAAAGTGAAAGTTTACGTTTGACAGATAGAATAAATTTAAAATGAGTAAGGGAAAAGGGACAAGGGGTTGGAAAACTGTTGGAAGTCAACAAAAGGGGGGAAAGGGAGGGGGTTAGAATTGGAAAAATTAAAGGAAACTGATTGTAATGTACAATTTAATGACATCTAATCCAATAAAAAAAAATTATATAAAAAAAAAACTATCCAAGCCCTTATTCACCCCTCTCACTTGTTCAATGAGAGTGTTGAATGGGCTGAGACAAACAATCCAGAGAGGACCAGTCTCTTTCAGGCCATGAGGAGGAAAGAGAGCTCATAGCCCTGGCCATAGAAGAGCCCACTTTTTCTCTCCATTTGCAGCAGTGGTGGAAGAAACAGAGTATTGTCTGCCAGGTTCCAGTTGCCCATTCTGTCTGCAGGGTCAGACTAAAGCACAGGCAAACCTGTGTAGCCTCAGGCAAGTTGGGATGAAGAGGATAACTGGGGAGAGAGAAAAAGTCTAAGAGGAATAAGAGGCATGGGCCAATCCAAAGCAGGAGGGATGGAGTGAAAATAAGGTAGCAGAGGTTAAAAGGCAATAGAAAAAGAAGAGAGGTTTGTTGATAATGGAAAGCAGGGAAGAATATGATCAAGGAATGCAAAGAGGGTACCTGGAAAAGGGAGGCTCACAAGCCTCCCACTCCTTTTCTTGGCTGATTGGGGAGAAACAGGCATAATTTAACATTCAATGATTTGGACTGTATCCTTAGTTTTTAGATATATGTGGGTACTATGTGCTGTCAGGTCACTTCTGATTTATAGTGACCAAAACACCATTAACAGACTTGCTCTGATGTTGCAAACTGGGGGACATGGCTTCCTTTATTGAGTCAGGCCATCTCATTTTGGGTCTTCCTCTTTTCTTACTGCCTTCCACCTTTCCTACCATTATTATCTTTTCCAGTGAGTCTTATCTCCTCACAAGCATTTCTGAGATTGATTCATTCAGTATGATGGCCGCAGCCTCGTCATTTTAGCTTCTAGGGAGAATTCTGGCTTGATCGAGAACCCACTTATTTGTCTTTTTGGCTGTCCATGGCATCCATAAAATTCTCCTCCAGCACCAAATTTCAAATGAATCATATTTCTTCCTGTAAGGTCTTTTCACTGTCCAATTTCCACATCCATGCTTAGTAATGGGGAATACAATAGTGTCAATTATCTTGATCCCCAGAGACTTTGGTTCCCAGCGATTATCTTAATTTTGGTTCCCCTTGTCCTTAATGACCTTTTCTCATTTATTCATGGCTGCCCTTCCAAGTCTCAATCTCCTTTTGATTTCTTAATCTCTTTTTGATTGATGGTTGAGCCAAGGAATAGAAAATCTTGAACAATTCAATTCATTGTCCACCTTAAAATTATGTAATTCCTTGGTAGTCATCATGACTTATGTCGTCTTGTAATCCTGCTTTGGCACTTTCTCCTTTAACCTTCATCTGTAGTCGTTTTAAGTCTTCACTGTTTTCTGCCAGTAACGTGGCGTCATCTGTGTATCTCAAACTGTTAATGTTCCTTCCATCAATTTTCAATCCACCTTCTGAATCTAATCCAGTTCTTCTTATGATATATTCTGCATATAGGTTGAACAGATAGAGAGATAGTATACATTCTTGTCTGACACCTTTGTGAACTAGAAACCATTCTGATTCCCCATATTCTGTCCTAACAGAGTAAAAGTCCAGAGTAAAAGTTGAACATTACAACAATCAGATCCTGTGCCACACCCATTTCTTTTAACACCATCCATAGCATTTTTTATGCTACATCTCACCTCATTATTAAAGCAACACTGTTTCTTCAGGGTTTGTCATTTCTGGAGTAAAACACTGTAATTTTTTGGCTGAAAATGCCTTAATCACACCCTGAATTACATTGTTGAAACATTTCATTTCTCATATAATGATTCATAGTTCTTACATTTCATGTTTCTATTATATGTGTCACACAGCTTTGGACTTTCCTTTTGCATCTATTCACATCAGCAACCACACATATCCTTTCAGATTTAATCCAGTTGCATCATTAAGAACAGTGCTATTCATACTTGTCCTCTGCTCTTCCCCAGTAGTCAATTGAGTGCCATCTTACGTGGGGGCACTATATCTTGCAGCACTATATCTTCTTTTGTTTTGGATTGTCTCATCATAGGGTTTTTGAGGGAAGAAATGATCAGAAGTGGTTTTACATTGCTTTCTTCTGTGCAGTACTAATCATTACTTCTGTCTGTGAAATATCATCTACCTTACACTACTGCTGCTTTCCAGTAGCTTCTCCTCAAGGATTTCTCCACCTTCATCACCCCTGGAACTCCCAGTTCTGTTCATGTGAATGTTGATTCTTGAAAGGTGTGGATGCATCTTAGTCTGGTGTCTCAGATTTGACCATTCTACCTTGAGTGACTCTGCTAGGAATTTAGGATCTTGACTGAGTCTGCACTCCTGATGGTATTCTATCAGCTTCAATGACATACTGCGATTCCCTCACCATGTTAAAGTATATATTCAGTGGAGGGATATATAGTATGATATATAGAAATATAGCATGGCATGAAAAAGAACATGAATAAAACTCAGCAATACATTTCGTAATACATTTCATGTAAAGAATGACCTCTGTAACTCATTCAAATCTCTTTCACCTATGAATTATTGTCTTCTCTGACATTGTAGGAAATAAAATGTACAGTGTTAGTAGCATTCTTATAACTTTCCTCCAGATTCTGAGTTCCCACCTCCATTTTTATAGGGCATATATGTGAGTGTATATTTGCACTCTAAAAATGATAAATAATATATATAAAATTATACATAAAAATTTGAAACCATGGAAGAACCTAGAGAAACATATAAAACCCTCTTCCTGTTCCAGTATATTTTGAGAAAAGTCTTAGTCCCAGACTTACCTGGGGTCCCCATTTGCAGGATGTGGGGTGCAGTGCAGGGCCACTGCCATCTCCACTGGCCTGGGTGGCGTCCTCACAGCTCCGCAAAGCAGCAGCCATTTCTTCTGGCCTGGGTGACTTCCAGTGGCTCCTTGAAGCAGTGCTGGAGCCAGTAAAATTCAAACTACCTGAACATCCATTCAGGGGTAGGCCCTGCAGGCAGACCTAAGGAGCTCAGTCTCTAGTCAGGTCTGATGTGCAAGCATAAATCTAGGAGCCGTCTAGACCACCTTCTGCATTCACTTGTGACTCACATTCCTTCCACCCCTCCATTGGCTTAGGTTTTGGTCTGGCACTCTGTTGGAAATGTTCCTTATGTGGGGTATTGTATAGGTCTCTTGTGCAGTTCTGAACTCTTGGTTGTTTGCTCTAATCTTGTCAAAACTTTACGTGATGGTGGTTTGGCATTGAGTATGGATTCCTGTGGGGAGAAATGAGGCCTGTGTGTACTGTTTCCTCATTTCTGGGGATCCAGTTAAGGGATCTTGGGGTCTGTCAGAGCATGCTCACTCCCAGGTGGCAGGGGATCCACTCAGAGATTTACACCCATGTGGAATCTCACCTACTGTCATTCTGTGGGTTCTTCCCCTCAGCGGACAGGCTTAGAGGGGGAGGGGGGTCATCGGCTGGCAGATAGGTCAACCAGTGCTTGGATCCCAGCCCTATATAGCTCTAAGACTCCATAAGCTGTAATCAATAAAGTTCTGGCCTTCTTGCGTCTCTGTGTTTTCTGTCACCTTGCCCTTCACTGCTCCCCCCTTGAGCTGGTCCCATCACGATCATTGTTTTTCTCATGGAGAAAGCAGTTTAATTTTAAAAGATGCATTAAGAGAGAACCTTAGGAATATTTTTGTCAGCCTTAAATAACACAAAATGTAAATGTACTTATGTCTGAGTCAGCATCTAAATATAGTAGCAGTATTCTCAATTAGTCTGTCTCTTTAATGGGCAATGACGTAGCCAGTGGCACACATCTTGGCCAAAAAAATATATTATCCTTTTTTAAGCTGTTCAAGCATGCACCCAATTCATCATGCCTAATTAGGTGCTCTGAATTATCATCTTCAGTTGTTGCAAGTGTCATATCTTTTGATGGTATTGGCTACGTAATGAGAAACTGTCATAGCTGTGGCTGTCTGTGATTGATCAATTTTTGACAACAAAGAAATGTTAACCGGGCCCCATGGTGAAGCATTCTCTGGAAAAATCTCTTTCATAATGTTTCTATCTAATTTTGGAGCGCCGTCACTGCCACACATGAAATAACAACACGATTGAATTTCCTTTGGTGGCATTTAGCAGGACCTATAGGGGTGTGCAAAAATCAGTGGGGGATCAGGAGCCTGGAAAATTACATACTTGAAGACTTAATGAACTATAATTCCGTACTAGATTCTCAATCACATTTTGCTTCCTTTTCATTAATGGAACTAAATTAGTTTTCCATGGACATGGTACTTAAAAGAAAAAGCCCACAATCATGTTCTTGCTAAGGTATGAAAAAAGATTGACTTTAAGAGTAAGTTTGCTCTCTCACACAACATGACAGTCAAAAAAAACCCTGCAACATAGAACATGCAGACTGTATTAACTGAACTTGTTGAAGCAATTACTGTAACCAATTTCCTATCATTTTATGAAGTATTAATGCAGAATTGTTATTTCTGGTCCTCTGCAATACAGGGCAGATTATCTAACATTCTTTAGAAGAGAACAAGACAAATCTTTCTACACTAGAACTGGTTCTGCTAACATTTATTCTTTGTAGTGTTCCTTTTATTCACAGTGCTCATTACCAGTAAGTTTAGCAGCCAAATTCATGGCTCAAAGCAATAGAAATGCAGTAGAGAAGCCCCCTTTCCCATTCCTTCCATACTCTACAAATTACATATACAGTGAAGCCAGGTATTTTTTTATTAAAAAATAAATATTTTCATTAGATTTTCAGATATTACATATTTATTTTTCAGATTCAGCGATATTTGTTTTTGAGATCTTTTTTGAGTGAACATCTTATTTTATTGCAAAAAAAGAACACATCTTTAAACATCTACTCAGAAACAACAAAAGAGAAAAGATGTAAGACCTTGTACACACTCTGAATGGACAATTTCACATAATTAACTACTACATGTATTTCTCAGCCCTTTTATCTTCTCTAGACCTGATCCAGCACTAAAACTGCTATATAAATGTAGGTATCTTGAAACATGGACCCCTGGGGGCCCCTGGAAAGATTTCTCCATACGAAATAGTGGAGCTGAACATATTTGGAATTCAGAATAATACCCAAATCTGAGTACCGTACCAGTAATTTTGGGTCAGAATATTGAAGATACCCAAATCCAAATAATACCATTTTAATGCACACCCCTAGATATGGTTTGCCATTGCCCGCCTCTATATTGTGAGTGCAACACTGTACTTTGGTAGTCTCCCATCCAAGTAATAGCCAGGGCCAATCCTGCTTAGCTTCTTAGATCTGACAAGATCTGGCTAGCCTTGGACATCCTTAGCACTTAAGAAATGAATCCAGTCTTTTAAAATGCTGCTGGAGGAGGAGGGAATACAAATTGTAGTGTTTGCAGCATGTAAGCAATTTAGCAATTCTAGGTGAGTCTGTTCAAATTTCTTCTCAGGTCTGTTAATAGGCTAATTGCCAGGAACGTGTTCTTAGGATTGCACTGTTACAATGTAGTCCTAAACAGAGATACTCCAGTTTAAGCCAACTGAAATCAATGGGCTTAGACTGGAATAATGGTGTATAGCATTGCACTTTTAGAATTTCATTTGCTCTCATACAAAATTTCAGATTTTTAGCACAAAAGACTGCCTGTCCTGACTATGATAGATTATAGTACTGAACCTTACTTTCCCCCCTTAAAATAACTCTCATGTAACTGTTTTTGTTCTTCTGCAAGATGTTTATGCAATATGTAGTAGTCATGTGGCAAGATGCTGAAAGACTGATAGCTTGTTTAAACACAGAAATAGCTGCTATATATCAAAATGCTTCCAGGCTGTTATGTCTCCCAAATGGGGCCTGAGATCCATGTACAATATCAAATAAAATATGTGATTGAAGAGTGTGGTGTGTACAAATAAGATAAAACCCCTCTGCTCACTGAAAACCCATAACACTGGTGTTAGCATTTTTGTTTGTTTGAATATAAAACTCAGGTAGAATTTGCAGCTTTAAAATAAAAAAGACTCACTCCCAAGCTTTGTTAATATAGGTGAGAATATAATGATAGATTTTCATAGGGTCTTTCGTTTTTTTAGATGCAACAGAAATGCGTCTACAGTGAAGATGTTTTCAGCAGTTAAATGTGAAATTAGCATCTTTGAAATAATTCCTGCCATCCTACAGACTGAAATGTTTCTCAGTCAAATTTATTGCTTTTAGATAAAAGCCATTGCAAGCTATACGATAAAAACTGTTCAAAATACATAAATAAAATGATAACAAGTATATTTTAATGATAGTACTAGCCAGAACAACTTGGTCTTAAAATCTATCTATAATTTAAATAAATGAATATCATCTCCTACACATTTTCTATAAATACCACTTCCTAATTTTCTTAGCAGCAATACAGAAAAGACCTGTATGCCACATCACATACTTACCCATATAAAACCAAAACCTCATATTCAATGCATTCTGAAAAGGAAAAAACTTAACAAGGTACAAGAAACTGCCTGGGGATCAGTATCCAAAGGTCACTGTAAAATGTAATGAATAAGATTCTCCGTTCAAGGCAGTCCCCAAACAGAAACTGATGTCTTCGATGTCTTCCAGGCAAACAGGCTGTACCTAATGAAATCACACTTTAAAAAAAAAAAAAAGGTTGAATTGACTTTCAACAATGGACGTTTTAGTTTCGAGCCTAACCAGGGAAGCCAACACATCCCAACAAAACTCACAAAAATAATTTTGGGCTAATTCTAACCCTCATCTTTAAAAAAAAAAACCCTCACTTTTTCCCCCCCTTAAGGCATCTGGGCCATTTTTTAGCTTTATAAATAGAAAAAGTATGCTTTACCAAATTACCTGAGAGCCAGTTTGGTATAGTGGTTACAACAAGCGGCAGGACTCTCATCTGGAGAGCTCGGTTTGATTCACCACTCCTCTGCTTGAAGCCAACTGGGTGACCTTTGGTCAGTCACAGCTTCTCAGAGCTCTCTCAGCCCCACTCGCCTCACAGGGAGATTGTTGTGAGGATAATAATAACACATTTTGTAAACCACTCTGAGTAGGCATTAGTTGTCCTGAAGAGCAGTATATAAATCGAATGTTGTTGTTGTTGTTGTTACCTGCATTAGAGACTGCAAGTTTCACTGGAAATAATGTAGCTTAACACTGAATGAATTCACCTTCCAGAAAACATTTTTAGAATGTTTCGCAACACATCTTTTCGTGTCTTAATTTATATAATCTACTGAAAATACAAATCAAAGAGTTATCTCAAGCCCATCTGGGTTCTTGCTTTTACTTTTAGGCTATCAGCACCAATACTGACAACTTTTGGTCAAGAACAGTAAACAGGAGAAGTGTTGTGATTATTTGTGTTGTATGGCATCATACATTCTTTCCTGATGCCAGTAAATTTCCATTTTTGAATAACTTATTTAAATGAACTTTGACATGTACCAATGTACCAGGGCACAATATATTAATAAGAAAAAATAGGCATTTATAAATACTTCCTATTTCCAGTTTCTGCCAAAAATGTGTGTCTAGTCAGTTAAATGTTGCCTTCAAATGTCTGCTTGTACTTCAGATATATTAAAATATGTTTCTCTCCATCCTAATTTATGAAGGATAAATACAATTTAGAGGCAATATCCACAACACTGATTTGTCTATAATTAGCCGAGTCCCTCTTTTTGTGTATTGTGGTAACTATAGTCTCCACCTTTCTAGTAAAATTTATTTAAGAAAACAATTTTACAGAATTGGGTATCCAGGATCCTAATTTCATTCTATAAAGTTCCACAGGAATTATAGCTTTTCCTGAAGCTTTAATCTTCACTTGTCATAATCCTCTTGATCTGATTAAATGTAACATATGACCTGTCAGGAAGTGCTTAACAAATGAATCAGATTTGGAGGAAGAGTCAAGCCTATCTTAGGGTCATATCTTATATACTAATAACCAAATGGCTCCAATCTGTGGAAACTTAAACCCACAGGTCGGAGCTGCTTGGGAACAAAACAGATGTTTCAGCAACCCCAAGAGTTGCAGAAAAATCTGAAACCTGAAAAAAAATAACTGGTGAGGTTTAAATCCCCTGAAGTCTTTCCCGAAGTCTGCACTTGCACAGCCCTCCACAAAGTGACCAAACAGGTGGTGATCAGCCCCATGGCTTGCTACGGAAAAGCAGCAGCAATCCTCCTGAGGCAGGGGTGCAGCAGCATCAAACCACCCCAGGCCCTACCATGGTGGGAATGAGCCATCCCAGGATTGGCATACGAGTTAGCGATCCATCTAAGGTCTAGCAGCAACAGCAGAAAGCCATTTCAACCCAGGCAAGGAGGCAGCGAGCTGGTCCAGGCCCAGGCATGGCATCTGAGAGACCAGGAGAGGAAGAAGCTGGCCCATGCCCCAGCTGTGAAGCACTGTGAGGCTGGGCAAGGAGGCCCGCTTTAAAGGAGAGGGAAGCCTCCATGCTGAGCCTGCAGGAAGGTAGGCAAAGCAGGACGGCAATGATGGGCAGAGGAGGGAAGGCTGATGTGGCCCTTCTGTAATTCTGCCCTGACCCATGATTCTCACAGGCCCCCTCTCGTATTTCTAGAAAGTATTTTTCCTGGTCCCTTCCTTGCACCAGTACCTCTACGGCGCTGTTTCCCAAAGTATGGGTCGGGACCCACTGGTGGGTTGCGAGCGGATATTGGGTGGGCCCTGAAACTGATAGGGCGACAGTCACAACACATTGGCCGGGCCGTGTCATTCGGCCAGCAGCCGAATGGTTACTAATAATTTAATTTCTTGCAGCGTGGCACAGAGTGTGATCGTTCGTCATGGGCGCGGGGTGGGGGCGGGGCGGCCGAAGGCGACTCATGAGCCCGAGCGTCAGTCGTCACTGTAGTATTTGTCGTCGCATATTGTGTGTTTATTATCTTCTTAAAACTAAATAATGGACTAGTGGTTGAAACGGATAGCAAAAAGTACGCCGCCAGCAGCAGATTGCATACAGAGCAATAAAAAAATAGAAGACGTTATTTCGGATGACAAAAGTGACACTGAGCTTGACTTACTAGCTCCCTCTACAAGTTCACATGAAACAAAATGTCGAAAAGTTGTGAGAAAATATGATGTCGAATACCTGAAACTAGGATTCACATGGAATCAAGATACGGTGGATCCACGCCCTCAATGCGTTATTTGCTGCGAAATATTGGCGAACGAAAGTATGCGTCCAAGTAAGTTGACGCGTCATATAGAAACGAAACATTCCCATGTAAAAAATAAGCCAGTGGATTTTTTTCAAAGAAAATTATTGGATATGAAATCTGCAAAGAATATTGTTTCACATTTCATAAATATTAATGAAAATGCTACTTATGCCTCATATCCTATTAGCTTAAGAATTGCCAGAGCAGGTAAACCTCATACCATTGGCGAGAATTTAGTGTTGCCATTGATTAAAGATGCTGTTGGAGTAATGTTTGGAGAAAAAGAAGTAAAGGAAATCGAACGTATACCACTTTCCAATAATACTGTTGCACAAAGAATTGACGAGATGTCCGAATGGGCAGAGGATGAGTTAATCCATAGAGTAGTTGGTAGTAAATATTTTACACTACAACTGGATGAGTCTACCGATGTGCAAAGCCTATCTCAGTTACTTGTTTTCGGCGTTATATATGGCAAAACAACACGCATGAAGATATCTTGTTCTGCAAACCAATTATTCATGAAACGGCCGAGTAAATTTTCAAAGAAATTGATTCTTATACAAAAGAAAAGGGTTTGGAATGGAAGAACTGTGTCGGCATATGCACTGACGGAGCTCGAGCTATGTGCGGCAAAAATAGCAGTGTGGTCACGAGGGTTCTTGAACGAAGTCCCAGTGCTTCGTGGACACACGGTAGCCTTCATAGAGAAGCACTGGTTTCAAAACCATTGCCTGATGATTTAAAAACAGTATTAAATACTGCTGTGAAAATTGTAAAATATAGTAAAACAAGACCCTTACAAACACGTTTATTTCAAAAGCTGTGCGAAGAGATGGGTAGTCTCCATAAATCTCTTCTTCTGCATACAGAGGTACGTTGGTTATCCAGAGGGAAAGTACTTACAAGATTAGCGGAATTATGCAATGAAGTTACAGTTTACCTGGAAGGAAAAAATGAGTATCTTGAATCTCTACTGGATGAAGAATTCATCCTCAAGCTCACATACATATTTTCTCAAAGTTAAACGAACTCAATTTGTACCTGTATCGAGGAAGGCAAGTATGATTGTTTTGAAACATTTGAAACTTTCATTATAGAAAACGAAGTGCAGCCAGATATCAATGTAGTGTCTGCAATTTCCACTCATTTAACAGAGTTGAAAAATAACTTTGACGCCTACTTCGGGGAAGAGATGAAAAAGTTCGACATGATGAGCTGGATTTGTAACCCGTTTCAAGACAACATACCAACTGTCATGTCAACAAAAGCAAGTGAAGAACTTATTGATTTATCGGAAGATACATCACTGAAAAACACTTTTAATCGCAAGCAATTAACGAAATTCTGGCTGTCAGTTGCTGACACCTATCCCTGCCTGTTTGATGAAGCCATGAAAGTCCTCCTCCCCTTCACTACCTCATACTTATGTGAAGTGGGATTTTCATCCATGGTTCATATTAAAGCTAAATACCGAAATAAATTGGACGTAACGAATTCATTGCGATTAAAAGTGACTAAAATCGAAGTCGACGCTAAAGCTGTAATGGCAAGAAATGGGAAACAAATACATCCTTCTCATTGAAATATCACATCTTATATTTAGTAAGTAAAAATTTCAATTATACCTGGATGTTTTTCTTTTTTTCTTAATTGAACAGTCCTTCACATAGTTAAGATATGTATTAACGAGAAAATGCTGCAGCAGCAATATAACGCTGCTTTTTCCCCTTTATGTTAGGCACGGGTGCGTTATATATCGTTATTGTATTAGGTGGGTCCCGAACTTTGAAATTTTTTTTAGATGGGTCGCGGTCCAGACAACTTTGGGAAACACTGCTCTACGGGAAACTCTATGGGAAACAGAAATTAATTTTGACAGTTCTGTTCAACATGGGTGTCTTGTGTCTTCCCAAATTGCTACTTGGATATGTGCACAGAATAACATCCAGTCTAGAGTAGGGTATGAATTCTGATGCACATATTGAATACCTCTGCAAGCAGAGCTCCCTTAAACTTCAACACAGAGAAAGCCATGTGCACGCATCCCTTTAAAGTGAATATGTACAATCTTTCTATGGTATTTCTTGATATTTTGCTCAAGGAATTAGACTGGCCCCTCTAAAGTGAGTCATTCTTAAGTCCCAGTGCAACCAAAGAGATTTAGCTTAGTTACAACTAACTTTTCTTTTCAATTACAATAAAACTGTAGGACAGGCAACTTTAACTTTTTCATTGCTAAAGACTACATTTGGCTTCCATGATGGCAAGGAGGTAGATGCCTGTAGATGCCTATAAGCAAGACATCTACTTCCTTTTCAATCCTGCCAAAAAGTTGTGATTAAAAAAGTGAAGCTCAGGAGCCATCCAGATCGTGGGGTTGGTTATCTCAAGTAATTGACGCTTCTGAACCTATTGGATATATTTAATACTTGTTCTGTTACAGAACAATACTTTTTTCTTTTCTTTTCTTTTTTCTATCTTCTCATTCCTTCCTTAATTAAGCTTTGCTAGAATAGGACTTTAATTATTATAATATAAATGTTGTTATTGTAGCTATGACACACTATTGTCAGTATTTAATTCTGGTAAGGTAATTTGTAGACTTCTGTACTGTTACTTCATTTTCAAGATAACTTTATTATGAATATTCATTTATTTAAAATAAAATTACATGCCACCTTTTTGCCCCAAGTGACATTTAAATAAGCAAAAAAGCAAATAATGATAAATAGCATGAAAAAACATTAACATTAAACAGCAGCAAGATATCACAAAACCATTAAATTGAAACAAAAACAAATGGATGAAGACAGCTACATTAGGATTTTGTCTGCCAAAAGTAGGTATTCGCTGCCTTGTTTTCTGTATAAGGACAGTATCCCTGGGATAAAGAGAGCATTTCTTCTTGTCACCTTTAAAGAACATCAAATCTTTTCCTTTCTTATCTACAGTTTCAGAAAGGAGCACTGACTTTCAAACAGTACAATCCTAAGAAGAGTTACTGCAGTCTAAGCCCTTTTATTTAAGTGGACCTAGACTGGAGTACCTCTACTTAAGATTGCACTGGTAATCTCCTACACTAGAAATCTAGTTGGCCTTTAAGGTGCTACTGGACCCAAATCTTGCCCTTATCTACAATATTAGATTCAACGATTTACTGCCGCTTGCAGTTAATAGAGTTATGATGAACTACTGCGTTAAAAGGTTAATCCTGATGCTAATTTTTGTAATAAATAAAAGACACATGGTCCATAGCTAATACTTTTTAACATTTTCCATGCGTACTAAATTTTTCAGTTTTCTTACCAATAGAAGCAGATGGCCTGTTACAATTTTGCATCATTTTCTAATAATTGTGCATAATTTTATTGTGTTTTGCTTCTTCTGAAATTCCTGTTATATAATAGACTACTGGCTTGTGGTCCTGTATTCCAATATTGTGTTTCATGCAGTGGCCTCAGCTATTCTGGAGGCCAGCAAACCAGCTACAGAGGCTAAGGCCTTTCTCTGAGGTTGCCTCCAAACACTGATATTCAGAAGTTTACTGCCTCTGGATATGCAGGCTCTCTCCTGATGGACTTATTTATTTATATTTATAGTCCGCCCTCCCTGCGAACGGGCTCAGGATGGATTACATCAATTAAAACACATAATCAGCAATATAACAAAAATTTACAAATTCATAAAAGCATATTAAAATTACTTACCCATAAATCTGTCTAGTAATCTTTTAAAGCCATTTATGCTAGGGGAAGTGACTCCATAATTTAATTACTCATGGAATACAGAATTACTTCCTTCTATCTGTTTTGGCCATCAATTTAATTGGGTACTCACAAGTTCTAGGAGAGAGAGAGAGAAAGTTTTCTCTGTCCTCTTTTTCAACCCATGCTTAATTTTATAACCTTACTTTACAGTATTGGCCATTTTTTCCAATCCCTTTTTCAAACTCCCAGCATGGTGTTTGCACACTGAGTTTATATTTTCATCAAGGAGTCCACTACAACTTTAAGTTCTTTCCCTCTCAGTTTCTGCCAATTCAGACTACTTAGCATATATTTAAAGTTAGAATGTTTTGCTCCAGAGTCCTTGGATTTATCTCCACTAAGCTTCTTTTGCTCACTCACCAAATTGGGAGGGAACTTCCTGGAGATCCTCATAATCCATCTTGTTTTCGATCCAGAGGACTTAGCCGTGTTAGTCTGTAGTAGCAAAATAGAAAAGAGTCCAGTAGCACCTTTAAGACTAACCAACTTTACTGTACCAGAAGCTTTTGAGAATCACGGTTCTCTTCATCAGATGCATCTTGTTTTTGACATCATGAATAATTTCATATCTGCAACGTCGGCTGCTACACTATTCACACTATTCAAAGTATTCAGATCATTTATGAAACTTTAGACAACACCAGTCATTTGTCCCTCTTGATTCTCCCTTTCATCTTGCTTCTGACTAATGTCTTTATCTCTGTAAAATTCCTTCTTTTGAAATCAGATGTGATTGTATTGGAATTTGGGAGCAACTTTCCATTGTTGTAAATGCTGAGCTTAGTAGCATTGTGGTCACTGTTTCCAGTCAGTATAACAGCATCTGCATCTTGTACCAGGTCTTAAGGTTTGCTCAGAACCAAATCCAGGGCCGCTACTCCTCTAGTTGGCTTCATGACCAACTGTTCCAATGTACAATCATCTATGTTATCCAGAAACCACATCTCTATGATATAACTTGAGCACACACATGCCCAATCAATGTCAGAATAGAGGAAATCACCCATTATTACAACATTTTCCACTTTAATCACTTCCCTTCTTTCCTTCTCCATCTCATTATCATACTCACAGTTTGGTCAGATGTGTCAGTTCCTCACTTTTAAGTTACTTTTAGGGCCTGATAACTGTACCCCTAATGATTCGGGAGGGGGAAGGGTTGTTCCTCTTACGTTTTCTATGCCCTCTTTTATATGCAGAGCAGCACAATTCCCAAGCTATCCTTCCCTACTCTGTCTAGAGATCTTATATCTAGGGACAACAGCATCCCAATGATTTTCCTAATCCTAGTAGGTTTTTAAAATGCCCATTAGAGCTATGCTGTCATTTAGCACCAAGCACTCCAGGACCCCTTCTCCATTTTGGCTCAGAAGATTCTAGCATTGGCATATAGACACCTGTTTCCCCCTCTACAAATCCTTGTTTACTTCAGGCCTTCGGTCTCCTCACACAGCTCTTATTTACTGCCCTACTCTTATTCTCAGCTTCCAGCCTGCTCCCACAAATATTACAGTGAATATATCCCAAACCAGATATATTTCCCAAAAATAAGTTTAAAAGGCACTCTGCAGCCTTTTTGATGTTAAGTCACTGACAACCTGGTTCAAGTGAAGCCTTTTCTCTTATAAAGATATGGCTTGACCCAGAAAGTTCCTCAGGGCTTAACAAACCTAAGCCTTTCTTCCTGGTGGTACTTCCTTATCTACACATTGAAACCCCTAATCTCTCCCTGTCTCCTGGGCCCGCATGTGGAACAGGTAGCAATTCTGAGAATGTATTGTTGAAGGCTTTCACGGCCGGAGAACGATGGTTGTTGTGGATTTTCCAGGCTGTATAGCCGTGGTCTTGGCGTTGTATTTCCTGACGTTTCGCCAGCAGCTGTGGCTGGCATCTTCAGAGGTATAGCACCAAAAGACAAAGATCTCTCTGTGTCACAGTGTGGAAAAGAAGTTGGCAGGTAATTTATATCTACTCAGGAAGGTAGGGTTGGGCTGAGTCATCTTGTAAGAGTTTCCCAGGGTGTGGAATGCTAATGGAGGGAGGCTTCACTGTATCCTGAGGAGGTTCTTTTGCATATGGATTGGTGCTTGATATGATAATCTTCTCTTCAGGGCTATTGTCGGGTATAGAGTATTTTGTTAGCCTGGTGTTTTTCAGGACTGGAAACCATGCTCTATTCATTCTTAAGGTCTCTTCTTTCCTGTTGAAATTGTGCTTATGCTTATGAATTTCAATGGCTTCCCTGTGCAATCTGACGAAGTAGTTGGAAGTGTTGTCCAGTATTTTAGTGTCCTGGAATAGGATACTGTGTCCTGTTTGAGTTGGGCTATGTTCAGCCACTGCTGATTTTTCCGGATGGCCAAGTCTGCAGTGTCTTTCATGTTCTTTTATTCTTGTCTGGATGCTACGCTGTGTGGTCCCGATGTAAACTTGTCCACAGCTGCAGGCTTTGTGGTATACTTGGCCACAGTGAAGCCTCCCTCCATTAGCATTCTACACCCTGGGAAACTCTTACAGGATGACTCAGCCCAACCATACCTTCCTGAGTAGATATAAATTACCTGCCAACTTCTTTTCCACACTGTGACACTGAGAGATCTTTGTCTTTTGGTGCTACGCCTCTGAAGATGCCAGCCACAGCTGCTGGCGAAACGTCAGGAACTACAATGCCAAGACCACGGCTATACAGCCCAGAAAATCCACAACAACCATAATTCTAAGAATGTTTCCTTGGACCTTCATGGAGTGTATGACTGCATTTTCCAAATTCATAGGTGCTAAGGTGTACCATGACTGCTAACTTTTCTGCCACACCATCTACACAATATGTAATGGCTGCAATCTTCACACTATGAAAGCAAGTTACTATGTGGTGGAAGAACCTATCACAGAGCCCATTCTCAGTATTCATAAAGATCAAGTCCTCCACTGCCAAGGGTCTGCTCCTCTACCTCAATAAACAATGAAATCTAACAGCTAATAGAAGCAACACAGAATAGGCCTCTGGCAGTGATATGTAAAATCATGCTATGGAAAAGAACTATGTAAGTCTTACTTATATTTCAACCTAATGGAAAAAATAGACAGAATGTATAAAACAAAGAAAAATAATTATTTTAACTACTGTCTTGTGGAATTCTTGAAATGTAAAAATAGGAATGGGATTATTACTAATAAAGTAACTAGGATTAATAAAAAAAATTAGGCAAACACATTAACGATGTGTCATCCTACACTATTAAATGAGATGACAGAGGAATGTCACTTTATGCCAAGCCACAGAACTGCCAGAAATAGTGACTGACGGGGAATCCAGTATAGCATCTCGGAAGTTGCCAAGCAACTGCTTTGTTCTTTCTTCCACTTAGCTCTGGAACTGGTCCAAGATCAGCTTAGGGTTGGTTGTTGTGAGTTTTCCGGGCTGTATTGCCGTGGTCTTGGCATTGTAGTTCCTGACGTTTCGCCAGCAGCTGTGGCTGGCATCTTCAGAGGTGTAGCACCAAAAGACAGAGATCTCTCAGTGTCACAGTGTGGAAACTGTGACACTGAGAGATCTCTGTCTTTTGGTGCTACACCTCTGAAGATGCCAGCCACAGCTGCTGGCGAAACGTCAGGAACTACAATGCCAAGACCACGGCAATACAGCCCGGAAAACTTACAACAACCATCGTTCTCCGGCCATGAAAGCCTTCGACAATACATCAGCTTAGGGTCTTTGTCACCAGCTATGTCCTTGTGGGAAAGGGAGTATGGTGAGAATGACCACTAAGCAGAGCTCTTTTAATGATGGTACTCATACTGGCACCTTTTTTCAAGGCTATCTGAAGATAATTGGTAAAAATCAGAGCAACCTCATATATGAATACTGGCACCTTCAAAAGAAAGAAAGAAAGAAAGAAAGAAAGAAAGAAAGAAAGAAAGAAAGAAAGAAAGAAAGAAAGAAAGAAAGAAAGAAAGAAAGAAAGAAAGAAAGAGCACTGCCACTAAAGACTATTGAATTTTTGAGGTGGGGTGAGAGTAGAGACGGTAGGAGTTTACTGAACCATGAAAAATTTAGCATGTAAAAAGTCACCACCACCCCTTTCCCCAATGATTTAAAAATTGTGTACAGCTACATTTATAAAACAGCTACCTGACTTGGACTGATGTGGTAAGTTTGGTGTAGTGGTTAAGAGTGGCAGGACTCTAATCTGGAGAACTGGGCTTGATTCCTCGCTCCTCCACTTGAAGCCAGCTGGGTGACCTTGTTTCAGTCACTGCTCTCTCCAAGCTCTCTCAGCCCCACCCACCTCACAGGGTGTTTGTTGTTGTGGGGATAATAATGACATACTTTCTAAACCACTCTGAGTGGATGTTAAGTTGTCCTGAAGGGTAGTATATGAATCAAATGTTCTTGTTATTAAAATAGGTGTGTGCGTGCACGCGCACAAATAGAAAGCATCTCTAAAACTAACCAGTAAATGTTATTCAGAACAGAGAAGTGATGAGCTTGTTACCCTCATACAGCAAGCGACAGATTGTTCATGCCTGTTGCTAGAAATTGGCTCCTAGCAGCATCTAGATGTGTCAGTTTTGCCTATTGGCTTTTAAATGTCACTGAATTCCTGTGAAAAAGGCACATCATTGCACAATGCTTTGTTTTATTGTTACAGTTTTCATTGGGATTTTCTTTAGCTCAAAATGGCAAATATTTTTGTAGCATTTTCTCTACCAGCTTCAGTGTTACTAACTAGAGAAATAGTATCCTGGGCTTCATTAGAGATGTTCCTGCTTCACATCATTCATGGTCGCTGGTATGCAAAACTTTTCAGTGAATTTCTAATCACTCGTCATCAAATCATATCTGATTGAGCTACTGCAAGATGATTCAGTGGAGAAGGGAAGGCAGACGACTGCACACAAAATAACCAACTAGTAACAGCAGTGTGAATGTATTGGTTTATTTGACTATAGTTTCAGTGTGCTACAATAACAGACTTTTCATTGGTGGCATCGTGTGGTTATTGATGCTGAAGGATGGGCACCCATTGTGAGGTGCAGAAGCATTTGCCCTTAGCAGCTTCCTTATCCATCACACCCTTTTGTCCTGCTTGAGTTGCAGAGCTTGAGGGGGGGTTGCAGCCCCCCCCCCCGGTTCATCCTCTTCTCCACTGGGTCTCTCCTGCACAGTCTGTAGAAAGAACCAAGAAAGAACCATTTTCTGGTGCTTACTGGAATGATGCTAAACCTTGCACCCCAACTCAGTTAATTAATCCAGAGGAATACCATTGCGAGGTCCAGGAAGATTAACACCCACACCCCTCCTGGCACGAATCTTTTGCTTACCTTCCTTGGCAACAGCACTAGCTCTGTCTTTTCTTTAGCCAGTCCTGAGGAATTTCTGCACAAAAGAAGAACCCTGATTGAACCCAGTCCTCTCCCCTCTCTTCTTCTGTGCTTTCGTATGGAGAATTGGAATGGGCTACAATGGCAGTCTTAGACTTCTTGGTGTAGATGATAATAGATGACTACTCAGTTATGTCTGCAGGCAGCATTTTCAGTGGAATGTGTTGCAGGCAGCCGATCAGTCAAGGGGATATGCCATTTCCTAAAGACCAGCAGAATTCTTCCATCAGCATATTCATGACAGAGACACTCATACGTAATTCCATTCAACAACTCTGCATTCTGACACAAGGAAATGAGAGAAATGTATTTCATTCTTTATTGGCATATGTAAAAGCATTTCATCCCAAGTAATATTTCTTGTGATATTGGTTTGTCAGTTAGTTGGCAAATAAATACAGAATAGTTATTTTGGCTGTCACTTTACCAATACTGACATGTCATTCAAAACTTGTTTTTTTCCTGAATAATCAGTAACTGAGCTCATCAAAATGCATAATGCCTCTGCCTGCAATGTTATATTCATAATTAGAATGCTTGCAGCTTCACAAATAGGTTGTTCTGAAAAGGGGAGATTTCTTTAATTCATTAATGTTAACTTTGACCTAACCCATGCACTTTCTTCCCTGTTGCTTCCAATGTATTTCCCTTCCCTCGATGTGGAAAAATCTCTCGTGTGGTATTTCAAATGCATGTTATTAAGTAGAAGCTCTAAAGAATAATTCTAAATGCAAACAACTTACTTTGCAACCAAGACAATCTACTACATTGTTTCTGTGGGTTTGGGGTGAAATTCTTTTGTCACTCCCAACAAAGTAGCAAGTGCTGAATATAATAGCTTAAATTATTAACATATAATATGAGAGCAGGTAAGGCAGAGTCCCTGCTGCACTCTCCCAAGCGACTCAGAAAAAAAATCTCATTTTTTTAAATTTCTAATTTCTTTTAGAGAGAAGGGGCCTTTATTTTTTCTCATGTGTGGTAGAACAAATTCATATCTACACATTACTTAACAACTGTAAAAGGACACTTTTCTCTAATCTTTTTTATTCTGTTGTTATCTCATAGTTTCTTTCCAAGAGTATGCAGAAGTCAGTGATGGGGGGGGGGGATGCAAGAAGCTGTCTGAGTTCTATAGTATGGCTTGATTCATTGGTACCTGGGGATTGGTTACAGAACTGGAAGAGCTACTGTAGCTTTTCTTCTGTCATCTTTAAAGTGTAATGTCAGTACCTTCTTTTCACAGCATCTTTAGAAACAAAAGCATTTGGGAGTAACTGTGTGAAAAGTTGAAAATAATTGCAGTTGGGTTTGGCTTTGCTACTAAACTCTGTTGAAGAGTAACCAGGGGAAGCTAGATGATGTAATGAATATACCAATGATATTTGTTTGTTTGACAAAATTTATATCCTGCCTTTATGCACTCACAAGGGCCACCAAGGTGGCTAACATTAAAATATATATAATAAAATCACATTTTAAAACAATTAAAATTAACTGAAACAGTAACAACAACATATCATTGAAACAGTTAAGCCAGAATTGAAACATACAGAGACATAAAGGAACAAAACATTTAAAAACATTGGCCACAAAGGAAGGATCATGGAGAGAATTCCAAATGAAACAAGCCTTCACCTGCTGCTGGAAAATGGCAATAGAAAGGGATAGACAGGTGACCCATAAACGAACTCTGGGCATATACTTTAAATTATATCAGAGCAAGTTGTAAAGTATAATCCTAAACAGAGTTACACCCTTTTAGGCCCAATGATTTCAACGGGTTTAGAAGAATATAACTCTTCTTGGGATTGCTCTGTGAAAAGTTTAATCATGCCGCTAAAGACTGTAACTAATAAAATAAAGCCCAATAGTGAAGCTTCATTAGAAGTCTTTGTAGTATGGAAAAAACTGACAGTAATCTTTGTACAGCATCACTGGAAATAGCAATATTTGTAAATAAGGTATACAAAATTAGTAATTGGCTGATATCGCCTGTTCTGTATATATGATTGGCTCTAACCATTGCTCCGTTCTGCCAAACTTATGGTTTTAATGTAGGCAATTTCTAAAATTAATTTTCCAGTTAGCATTTTTAGTTTGCCAATTTTCAGTTTGTTTTCAGTTTCTGTTTGTTTGTTCCATTTTCTTGTAAGTTACCAAAGTACATAAACCGGAATCTGATGTAATCACAAATCACGTGAAGAAGATTCCATTTTAAGCAATATTGTAATCAATGTGCATATGTACTCATGTTTTTACCTTTGCAAATGTCTTGTTTGAAGATATATAATATAATAAGTACTACTCCTCGTCATTTTGTCAGAGTGCATATTTTCCAGTTTTGTTACACACTATATGAAGGGCTTTGTGTGCTATGTACCCAAGCTGGAAAATATGCACTATACTTTATTCAGCTGAAATGGCAACTATCATATTAGAAGGATCATGTGTAGCATGTGTTTTTTGTACACACAGTTGGATATTCTCATACATAACCCCTGAAAGTCTCTAGTCGGTAATCTGTAAGGTGCTGCTCTGCAAATAAGCTCAAGTAGAAAGTCAGACAAGAAAAAAATTGTAAGGATCACCAAACAAACATGAGAAATTCCAAATTAAACAGATTCCCCAAGTTACTATGAAATGCTGTAAGAGAATTGTATCAGGGTTTTTTTTTTTCATCTCTGTTGAGACTTGCTTTTGTCAACACCAACTGTCTTCCCTCCCCTTTCTGGAACTATTTTGTAGAATACTGTTCACTGTCTTTTGTTCATTATTTTAACAAGCTCTATACATGGATTTTCTTTTTTTAAACTTCCACTTGTTGGAGAATTAAACAACACCAGCAGACATTTGAGGCAAATGTAAAGGCTTATGTTTCATGGAAGTGTTACTTTTGTGCTCTCTTGAGAAATAAAAAGTGTAGGTTCAGACAAATGGTTTGTTAAAGCTTGAAAAACATACTAATTACTATGAGAGAAAATAATGCAGTTCAGATTTGAAAATGTGTTTTGGAGTATTCTCTCTATACCATCAGCTGATTTTGCCATAATTCCTAGGAGCATTAACTCTCTGATAATGGGAGATGGGATTTAATGTCTTGACATTCTACAGATCTAGATAATCCTGGTTTATATCAGGCATGCTTATATAATGGAGGGGAGGGTTAATGGCTAGAAATATAGCTATTGCTAGAGCCATTTTTCTGCTTGCTTTGGACAGCTGACACATGTAGCTTATTGCTTATCACGACTGAATAAATTAAAATTGTTTAAGCAAGCCATATACTCATTTCAAGTTATTGGTTTGTTATGTTGTTTATATCTATCCAGTTCTCATTCTGTATCTTCTTGGGAAGGCTTTTTTCTTTTAAATGTGTTATGGCAAACTATGGGCTTTGAAATTTTTTGTAGGTTATGATGTTTGACTGTTCCTGCCTCAAAATGTTATATATCCTGATAATGTATATTTTTCTATACAGTATTATCAGATAACAGTGTTAGTTGATGGTCTAGTTACTTCTTTTTCTGTTTGTTGAACAGACATTGATGAGTGTTCAGATGGCTTTGTTCAATGTGACAGTCGTGCCACCTGTATTAACTTGCCTGGCTGGTACCACTGTGAGTGCAGGGATGGCTACCACGATAATGGAATGTTTTCACCCAGTGGAGAATCATGTGAAGGTCAGTAAAAGGGCATCATAAATCATGTATTTGTGTTTGAGTAACACTCAGTGTCGCTGATTTACACTAAGACAGCATTTTGTTGGGGCACTGTTCAGTTATATGCTACAAAATTCATTGTAGCAAGGACAGCTTGTATTCTGGAACACTGAAAACAAACTAAATGAGAGCTAAGAGCTAAACTAAACCCCAATCTACAGATAAGTAACAGCAGCAACTATGAGCAAAAGAGTAGGGCCATTTTAGCACTTTACCTACTGAAATTCTGAATACCTTCTGAAAAGCCACTTATACAAGGAGATCGACATTCAGGATGGAATTTTCATGCATGGATCGCATGTCTAGATTTGTCTCCCACTCTGTCAAAGGATGCAATAGGGAGAGCCCTGCATCTGGCATTCTGGGTCGCATGTATAGTGCAAGATGTCTATGAGGGCCACTTTTAGGCATCCGCACACATTGTTTACGCTGGCCTTGCTTCAGGCAGCAGAAAGACTAAGGTTACTCTTGCCAGTCACATTGCCTTCATTGTGTCCAAATGAATTTATTTGGGCTCTGCTTATATTCACTATAATTGGTGGGTATTGAATGCTAACAGAATTAGGATATAATTAAATCTACTTTGTAGGTGGGGGTGGGGGGATAATAAGTCCCTGCTTCTGTCTGACTAAAGGATTGTATACCTGGAAAAAAAAGGAAAAAACAGTATTTATTAAGTGTGTGTGTGTGTGTGCGCACGCACGCGCACATGTGTTTGTCACAACATTCCTGAATAAGCAAGACCCAATCCAGTAGTACCTCCTTCAAACAGTTAGGTAATGCATCTTTCAGTTCATGAATCTTTCCCCCTTCACTTTGTGGAACAGGCTTCCAGAGACCCTGTGCAAGCTGTGTAACTTTCATTCATGCTCTTCCAGTGGCTTTCCCCCTTATAAGCCACTGGAAGAGCATGAATGAAAGTTACATAGCTTGCACAGGGTCTTTGGAAGCCTGTTCCACAAAGTGAAGAGGAAAAGATTCATGAACTGAAAGATGCATTACCTAACATACAAAGTTGATGGGGCAACTAGGTGGAGTTGTTATGCAGCGTTTATAGTGTGTATTTAAAAGAACTGCTGCATTTAGAAGATGTTAATTTGAGTAGCAAACTTGGAAACAGTGAGAGGTTTTTTGGGTGCTGTCTGACAAATGGCATTACATGGAACAGCAGGTTAGTGGGCATGCAGCTATTTTAAAATGAAACATCCAGCTGTATGTATTTATTTATAAGCTTTCAGTTAAAAATGTATTTTAAAGAAGTCAACGCAGCATGCACTACTGTGGTCCATTTAAATGAAATGGGGTGGGTGGGTAGGATCTTTCATTTTCTGTAACCCTAAATTTCAAATATCCTCTCAGGTTTCTGACATCATTGATTTTTCCCCCCCATTTCTGAGACGTCACCCTCCCTTTCAGATTATGAGACAGAATCTGCCTGGATCTACATCTGAGGAGACTGCCTGCCTCCTGAAGGGAAGGGCATGGTTATCGCACAAATGCAGATTCAAGTCTTTGAACTCAAAGATTGTATTGTTGGGAGGGAGGGGAATCAAGCCAAGTTGCATGATATTAGCTGCTTTGCTTCCAAATAAATCTTGTACTATTAGGATTGAAATGCAAGAGATTTGAAAATTGCATTAAAGAATTAGAAAATACAAGGTGAGCCACAAGGACTTGAGGGGGCATCTTATTTTCCTTTCCCCCTACTGTTTCCCACTTCCCTTCCCTGAATGCCCTTCAAGCTTCTCCTCTTTTCCTGCTTTACTCTCTCTTTCCCACCCACCAGCCAATCCAGCTTTACCTCGCCCCCTTTCTTTGGTTTTACTTCCTTCCCTCCTCCTGTAAAAAGCCTGTGCATTTCCAGCCGCTGGGCAGGGGTTGGGCCCAATTGTCTGGTACCAACTGCTGGGCTGGGCTCAGTTGCAAGTTGCCAGCCACTAGGCCAAGCCCAGTTGCACAGTGGGGAACACACAAGGACTTGCAGGGGGTTCTTTCCTTGCCTTTCCATACTTCCTTCCCACCCACCCATCTTTATCTACCTCCCTTCATCTAAATTGTTTGTTTTTGTTTGTTTGTTTATACCTTGCCTTTCTTCACAATGGGAACTCAAAGCAGATTACATCATTCTCCTCTCCTTCATTTATCCTCACAGCAATCCTGTGAGGTAGGTTAGGCTGAGAATGTGAAAGCAGCCCAACGTCACCTAGTGAGCTTCCATGGCAGAAAGTGGATTTGAACCTGAGTCTCCATATCCTAGTCTGAAACTCTGACTACATTACTGCATTGGCTTTTGTGCCATAGCTGCACAGCCCTGAATGAGTTATGAACGCTAGATTGCAGCAAGTCTATTGGTGGCTTAATAGATTCATAGAGTTAGAAGTGACCTCAAAGGTAATCTAGTCCACCCCCCTGCACAATGCAGGAAATTCAGTTACCCTCCTCCAGTCCCCCAGTGACCCCTGCCCAATGCCCAGAGGAAGGCAAAAAACCTCCAGGATCCCCAGCCAATCTGGCCTGGAGGAAAATTCCTACCTGACCCCAAAGTGGTTATCAGCCTTATCCTGGCCACATAAGAAAGGGCCACAAGAGCTGAGCGCCGGCTCATCCCATCTTGCCATCCCTCTCACAGTCTTCCTTAGTTCATCCTAAGCCATAGAATCAGCTTTCCTGACAGCTGGCCATCTAGCCTCTGCTTAAAAACCTCCAAAGAAGGAAAGCCCCACCACCTGCCAGGGAAGCCTCTTACTCTGAGAAATTGCTCTAACCATCAGGAAGTTCTTCCTAATGTATAGCTGAAAACTCTTCTGGTTTAATGTTAACTTGTTGGTTCTGGTCCGCCCTTCTGGAGCAATAGAAACCAACTCCACTCCATCCTCTATATGATTTTAAGTTGGCTATCATATCACCTCTCAGTCATCTCCTCTCAACACTTATCATACCCAACTCCTTCAACCTTTCCTTATAAGACTTGATCACCAGAACCCCTTAGCATGTGTGTAGCCCTCTTAATTGAACTGAACACTACTCCAAATGAGGTATAACCAAAGCAGAGTAAAGTGATACCTTCATTTCATGTGATCGGGACACTATACTCCAGTTAAGGCAACCTAAAAATCGTATTAACCTTTTTAGCTGCTGCATCACACTGCTGACTCATGTTGCCTGGCCCTGATGTGCCCTCGATCAAAGGCCAAAACAGCCCTGGAAAGGGCCCTTTTCCTGCCTTTTACTGTCAGAAACCAAAGCTGGAAAGCTGGCCATACTGTTGTGTTTGCCTAGCAACAGTCACTGAGGCCATTTGTTTCTTAAAGCTACAGCTGCTGATTCTGCTATTTTTGTAGGATTTTTTTTTTTTTACATTTCAGATTTTTCTGCAAATTTGGGGCTTTTGTAAGATCTGTCTTATATGTTCATGACTCCAGTCTCTAGATTTAAGTATCCACAGATGGGAACATGTTGAGAATTAGATTTATAGAGTGAACCCAAAAGGAAAGAAGAGCTGGGGATGCAGATTTCTGTGATTTCTTTCCTAATTAAATTTTTATATTAGGAGCAGATGGGTAGTTATTCCCAGGTGCGTTGGAATCATACACAACATTCAAGCTGTTTGTAAGCATTTTCCTGTACAACTTTCTAACTGGCATTAACTAACTACACTTTTATTAATGAGGAAACAGCCCTTGCAAGAGCATAGAAACTGGCTGTTAAAATAGAAGAGGAGGTAGGAATCAAAGCTATTGCAAACTGATAGGTCCAAAAGTAACACAAGTCCATTTCTTAATTGTGTTCTGAGGCTACATTCTGTAAGGTTTATCCAGTCCAATACATTTTTTCGGTTTGCACATCTCCATTTATCACATTCAGAGCTATGAAAGCACCACACTGTGTGAGGTAGCAGAAGCAGCAATGTATTTGTATTATGTGTCTTTTAAAAATGACATGGGAGTGATAATAGTGACATATCACCTGAGTCTGGGGTTGATGGTAATTTGGAGCCTTGACTCCCCATTCCCTCCCCCGTTCCTGTCATCTTTTTTTGCTGTATTCAGCAATAATTGACGCTCTGTTTGGTCCCTGCATTCTTGGTATTTTATGGTATTTCCAGCTGTAAACAAAATGTCAGTAGCATAATTCACTCTTTATGGTGGTTTTGCTGCAAGTCCAAAATCAAAGTGCTGGAATAAGTTCTTTTAGGGATAGATGACTTGTTACATAATACTTTGCAGATAACTTAATCTGATGCTGTGAAATAATGCAGAGGTATTTCATTTGTGTAAATCTTGTCTTTATTTCCTTGCATTTTCAGTCATTCATGACTTGTACATTGAAATAAAAAATACAAATTTCCAGACTGACATGTTTACCATCTCAAGATATTTGTTTTCTTATTCAAGTTGCCAAGTGTTTACATGTATATAGTATAAATGCTAGGTTGGTACTTAACATACTAAAAAAGAAAGGTTTGTCTCCTGAGCCATTTTATAATAAAACGTATTTGTTTGTCATACATAGGGATCCCACCCAAACAACTAATCAGGTGTCACAAGCTTAGCTATGCCCATGCTACACCCTCAGATGCTCCCAAACCTTTCTGTGGGCCCTAAGCCACGATCTTACTACATCCTATTGTCCAGTTGTTAGCACAGATTCTCTGGTAGCAACTTAATTAGAAGGAAACATAACAATTTAAAACAATAGTGAAATGTGTCATTTATAAAATTCTAAATAAAGCAGCCCCAGATGAAAAACAAAAATAAACTTAACTTATATAATACAAATGCCTTCCTAATAAGGAATGTCTTAAATGTATACATAAACTTGCTAGACAATCAGTCAAGCTATCTTCTGTGGGGAGGAGATTCAAAAGTTCATTCGTAATTGTTTCTAGTCACAGAGATATATAGCTTGTAGGCGTGTAGATGCTGTGCCCACTTGCAGCAAATAATAATATATGCATATAAGGGTGCTAGACCAGCACACATGGTGATGAATGGGAGGTGGGGCCAGCTCACACCTGCTTTTTTCTTTTTTAAAAAAAAGCAGCACACGTGCTTTTTTTCTACGTGCATTGGTCATATCTAAGCATGGCATATATACAGGACTTCTGAAAATAACATACAAGAGAACATATGAGAACTATGAATCATGGATAGGCCAAAGGACAGCTACTGCAGCATATTTGTTAGCAACTATAATTCATACTAGTGGTATTTTCCAGTCCCGTCCTAGAAGTCAGTGGGCTTAGAATGGTGTAATTCTGCTTGGGATGACAGTATTAATCTTCTGACATTAAAAATCTGTATTCATGTATTGTCTTAATATGATTATTGGAGGGAGGGTTCCCTTCAAAATAAAAGTGATTTGAAATAGAGGTTGAATGTGATGGAATGGGCATC
Source organism: Eublepharis macularius (assembly GCF_028583425.1). Lineage (NCBI taxonomy): Eukaryota > Metazoa > Chordata > Lepidosauria > Squamata > Eublepharidae > Eublepharis > Eublepharis macularius. The sequence continues at coordinate 70,312,526 of NC_072798.1, forward strand.
TGAAGATTTTCATGGCATGGAAGTAAATAACATCAGCCTGTAAATAACATCCCACAGAGCCTCTGTTAAGGGGACAGGACATTTTTTCTCCAGGTTGTTGGCAAACTTAGTTGGCTTGTTGGTCAAACGTCCAGTCAAATATTGTCACCATGGTTTGGCTGCAGTAAAATCTTTCATTAAGCCAAGAAAGCTACTGTTTAGAAGGCTACGTATATTTTTATATTTCGAAATTATAGCATTGCTGGAGGAGCCATTTGTCTTACTTGCCTTATAGCCATTCAGCAATCTGGACAAATCTAATAGCTTCTTCCACTGGCTACCCAATATACTTACAGACTTTTTTTTTTCATTTTTAGCAAGCGTATGCATGAACTCAGAAGGATTTTGGAAGAAAATGTCATTGTTTTCCTTCTTGTATTCACTTATAATAGAATAATTGTTTCTATATAAATACAGCACAATGGTTTGGTTTTGCCTTTCTTGCCAGTAATACCTCCTTGACACTGAGGTATTAGTTGTACAAAAACAGTATCAGGCTCTCTTGCCAGTGCATAGTTACTCTTGATTTTAAAATAATCCCTGGAAATTCACATTGGAATAAGAGCTTTCTTTGTTTAAAATAAGGCTGGATGGGTTGTAGACTGTTATTTCAGTAGAACTTCTACTAATCTCTGTGTGGTTTGTTTATGTTAGATGCAAATTAGCATGAAACAAAAAGGCCTTCAGGGATTATTTATGTTGCCTGTAGCCAAGGCCAATCCTTGCGACTGAATGTAGTCTAAAAGCATCTCATGACCTCTTCTTATAGACATTGATGAATGTTCAACTGGGAGACACAGCTGCGCCAATGACACAATTTGCTTTAACTTGGATGGTGGTTATGACTGCCGGTGTCCCCATGGGAAGAACTGCACAGGAGACTGCATCCATGAAGGCAAAATCAAACACAATGGACAGATTTGGGTTTTAGAAAATGATCGGTGCTCAGTTTGCTCTTGCCAGGTGAGTCTGAGAAATTATATCAAGGGGTAGGAAAGATTGCTAGGTAGAGTAAAAGGGGGGAGTGGCTGAAGAAAGTTGCAAGCATGATAGAGTCATTATTGCACCTAGTGGACATGCTTAATTTTTGTAGCCTATAGCTTGTGGTGGTGGAGAATGTCCTCAAGTCATAGCTGACTTATGGCAACCCAGCCTACAGCTTACTTTGGTAGAAAGACTATTACAGTTTGTATGTTGTTGTTTGCAAATAATTTTTATCACTATTCCAAGGTTGTGCTTGCACACACAGTTTTTCTGTAGCATTTTTGCAGCAGAAAAACATTATCCTTTTTAGTGGGATGCCTTCTACCATTCCATTAAGCAAAGTTTATTTATTCATTTATTAAAATATATATACCTCACCTTTCATTTTGGCTCAGGTCTGAAGCCTTCTTCCAGTCTGAGGAGCCTTCCTCTAAATAAAGTGACTCTCTCCCTTTGGAAGATGAGCCACTTAAGCAGGAAAAAGTCTCCTTAGACTGAACAAAGGCTACTTTGAGGATGGGGTGATCCACCCCACTATGCTTGGCATGTGCTTCAACACTTTTAGACAAATTGAAGAAAGGAGGTTGTTGATTGTATATAGATCCATCAAAGACTAGGCCCCCCAATCCATAGTCCTGTATGTGTTCTGGAAGACATATATAGACATCTTGATTAGCACTGTAAGCCTTCTCAATTTTCATCAATGGAGGAGACAATGTTGAGGGCATCCAGACCTGTTCCATGCACACACAATTCTCTCCATAAAATAAGTCGTTATAAAACGGGAAGTTGAACAATTTTGCTCACTGATATGAAGAGCGTCGATCCACAAGAAACCACTTGTACTAGTTCCACTGAAATGGATGCCAGCATTCCTTTGTATTCTGTATTCATTTCAGTGAGGTTCCAGAGATACTCATAGTGGATTATGTCCAAAGTTTCTCCAGTTTGTTTGTTTATACCGGGTCTTTTCCCTAGTAGTGTGTTATCACTCAGTACTACATTTATGTAATTTTAAAGGATTGTGTTCTGAAAGTTATCGACAATACTCAAACACAAACCTATACTAGACAACAGAAGAAGTGGTAATTTTTACACCACAGTCGCAGTTATATGACTCGTACCAGAACTCTGAATGTAGGTGATCATTTAGTCAAAAATCTTAAAGACATGTAATTAATGTTTAGAAGGCAGACAAATTATATTTGTAGCCAAGAAACTACCTCTGAACATCTTTGTTAACATTCTTGTTTCAATTGTGTTTTTATCTTCAAAGGCTTTCTTTAGTTAAAACCAGTTATATTGTCTGTCATGCACTAAATGCAAAAACACACACATATACCAAATCCTTTCAGATCATTTTAAATTACTTTTAATTTGCAAAATATTAAATAAAATCTTTCCTATTCACTTTCCAATTTTTCCAATGGAAGCATACAACTTAATTTTTGTTTGCTGCTTTGTATTGCAATGGTAGAGTGGCTATGTAATGTGTCGGCGGATGGTCTGCGATTGTGAAAATCCTACTGTTGATCTATTCTGCTGTCCTGAATGTGATCCAAGACTCAGTAGTCAATGTCTGCATCAAAATGGGGAGGTTTTGTACAATAGTGGAGACACTTGGGTTCAAAATTGTCAACAATGTCGATGTTTGGTAAGTGATGCTATTGCAGTATGCAAATTTAATTGTTCTGATCATTTACAACTAGACATGGGCACGAACAGGGAAAAACCCCGAACATTGACGAACGTGACCTGTTCACAAACATGTTCGTTGTTTGTGGGGGCCAGCAGGCTCTCCTCCAGCCATCAAGATCCCTACCACACCACTCCCAGAAACCCTACCTGAGCAGACAGCAGGAAATGTACCAATAATAAATAATAGCTTGGCCCCAGAGCCTGGCAGCAGCCCTGGAACCTGAAGGAGTAGATCCCTACCGCACCACTCCCAGAAACCTTACCTGAGCAGGCAGCAGGAAAGGTACCAGTAATAAATAATAGCTTGGCCCAGAGCCTGGCAGCAGCCCTGGAACTTGAAGAGGTAGATCCCTATCCCACTACACACAAAGAAAATTCAAGCTCCAATGCACTCTCCCTGTCTCTCTCTCAAAATGCCAACAGCAACTGTCTCTCCCTCATTGTCTGCAAAACTAAAGCTGGGAGCCCCCCTCCCCTCTGCTCTTTGTTTCCTTGTAACAAATTTGGAGCTCCACACTTGAAAGGAAGACCTGCCTATCAAGCTAAATTGGGCTTAGATTGGGGTTTCCAGGGCAACAGCAGGAGTTCAGACAGAGTTCAGGGGCCTCACGAACTGCTTGTTCACGAACAGCTGATTGGGCTGTTTGTGGGGGGTTTTTTAGTTCGTATTGCTGTTCGTGCTCATCTCTATTTACAACTACTACAATTGTATTTTTATTCTTTCAGATATTTTTGCATCATTTTATGTAATTAAAAAAAATCATGACTCAGATGATCATAGACCACAGATTTATTACCTGTAGCCTCTTCACATATAATAACAATTTTTTTAAAAAAGTATTATTCATAAAAAAATATTTGGTTGAACCAGCAGGTGAAGTTTGTGAAAGTAGAGAAATCCTGTATTTTTTACCCACCATAGCTGAAAGAGTATATTTGAAATAATTGAAAAATTGTGCACACTGCAAAAACGCATTCAAAATAAAAATTCTCAGTCATGTTATAAAAAGAAAATTTACAAATCTAATATGCAGTTCAGAGAAAGCAGGCACATTTAAGGCCCACTGAAGTCTATGAGACCACACACTGTTCAGTGCATAAGTACCATTAAATTGCTTAGCATTCGTTAATTGCCTTTGGGAGCAATCCTGAGAAAGTCTACTTGGAAGTAAGTTGTTCAGTGGTGCTTACTCCCAGTAAAGTGTCCTTACAATTACAGCCTTTAGCACTTTGCACAAATCTTGAATATGAAATTTCTGTTTATAATTTTTGTGTTGAGACTACAAGATTATTATTTTTTGTGTTTGTTGGCAAAGAACAAATTCTAAAATCAGTCTGAGCATGGCATAAAATAAGATTGTCCTTAGTACATAGGTCCAGCTTCAAGAAGTCATAGGCCCTGTATAGCAACCTATTCGTTTTCAAGAAAAAGCTATGGTTGTACTAGTAATATCATATTTTTTTTGAAAAATAAAGATTGACAACTGATAACATAGTATTGATGCTCTTTGGTGTGTGTATATGTTTTTTTAACAGCAAGGAGAAGTAGACTGTTGGCCCTTGCCTTGTCCAGAGACAGAGTGTGAATTCAGTGTACTTCCTGAGAACGAATGTTGCCCCCGTTGTGTCACTGACCCCTGTCAAGCAGATACCATTAGGAATGATATCACCAAGACTTGTCTGGATGAAACTAATGTGGTTCGCTTCACTGGATCATCTTGGATTAAGCACGGCACAGAATGCACCCTCTGCCAGTGCAAGGTAGAGGAGAATAAAGTTCAAGCCCTTTCACTGCTGGCTTTATGGTTTATATAAATATTAATGTGTTTCGTCCAGTTATGGGGATATCTTTTTCTACACTTGCAACATAAAACTTCCAGCTTTGTTAACATCAGTCTTCTCTGCTTGGCAAAAGGAGCAGTCAAGAACCTGGGTCATGGTTTAGATGTATCAGTAGGACAGAATATTACAGGCCATGCTCTATCTGACCTTGAAAAAAATTAACAAACTTATTCTTTTTATAGAAATATTTTGTCTCAGCTGTGATGGCTGATCTTGCAGTTATCAGGCCTGTGCCATTTTGAAGATACTTAAACATATCAAATGATCTTCCACGATGTAAGCTATAACCTTCTACCACTAACCACCCCCGCCCCCTCAAGATCCATCAAAAGAAGCAAAAACAATCTTGGAGCTTTGTGATGATCAAATGTTTTTATGTTCAGGAGTGGCAGAAATGGAAATTCAGGCATTTCTTTCCTGCATTAAAGAGAAGGAAATAGAATCCACATGGTAATTTGGGTCTTTAGTATTCCTCAGGGTCAAGAAGAAACATTTATCTCAAAAAGAATGATAGATGGCTAAAAGCTTATATGAATCCTACAGATCTAAAAAAGGGGAGGTATTGGAAGAAATTGTTCCCATTGATAAATATACATATGTGGTAAACTGCATTTTGTATTCCTGATAAAGTCAAAAACTGTAATCCTTGCCTATAAACACACCTGCACACATACCTAATAAATATGAATTAAAGGCTGCAGAATCAGACTTGGAGCCTTCTCCTTCCAACAGTCCCAAAAGCTTTAAGGTGGTTTATTTGGAAATCTCCTTTGGTTTTCAGTGGGGCTTACTCCCTTCCCTTGTCAGTGTGCATAGAATTGCAGTCTAAATTTTCTAGTACAAGATGCCATGGTTTTAGCTTAACTAGGTGAAGATAAAAGTCTCAGATGCTGTATTGTATAGGCAAAGATTCCTCTGATTGTTGAGGCAGCGTGCCGCCACGATTGCTGAGGTTACTGTTAGCCACCAAAGGGTACATCTATGTATCACACTAATGTTCCTCCATATAAGCCTAGATTCAGGGCTGGTTGTAAGGAGAGTAAAGTCAGGCTGCATGTGTGAATTCACTCTAAATAATCACAGCATAATACTTCATTTCTTGAAGTGGAGTTACGTTTGCATTTGTTCTCAAAATCACAATAGTAGTCCACAATAATCCTGCAAACAGCTTATTTTTTATTTTAAAACTATTTGAAAAGTTCATTCAAATTAGACCAGTCATGATGATGTATCTAGTGCAGCATGGTTAGATATCCAGAGTGTCTCATCTGTATGCTTCGTCCCATTGCCTTCCTAGAGTGCATCACATGGATGGCCAAAGCTGCAATCTACAGAAGAATAGATTTACACAAAAGCCTTTAAGAATTCAGAAAATCTAAAGCTACCTTAACTGCAAAATCATTTGAAAGAGCAAGTGGCAAAGAAAACACTGGGATTGCTGCCCTGGTTATTTCATGCAAGGTCAAACAAGTTAAAAAAGTTGTTAAACTAAATGCTCAGCCAACTTATATGGTTGTAATGTCCATATCAGCACTGAACTGCCATTGCTGATTTTTCTTGTGTAAGCACAAATGGAGAACAATTATAGGCATATTTCCTTCAGAGTAAATCCCATTGATTCAATGGGACCTTTTCATGCATGTGTTCATACAATGCAAGCTTTTGTGTTTTGTATGATTCAGTGAAATCACACTGGAAGGAAAGAGTGCTTAAACATTCGAGAGCAAAATGGGAAGTGGGGCTGCTATTTTTACTGCAGTACATGTCAAGTCACATAGACTTCCTCCCCAAGTTCAACAGGAAATAATAAGATATAGACCCAAATAAATATGATTAGGATTGGGATGTAACAAAATCAATTCAAGTGTATATATTCATTTAAAAACTCAATTTTTGTCAAATTTGTTTCTGTATCTTATTGACTTGTAATTTTCTGAACAATAAAAGAACAAGGCTGGGAAATAGAAGAACGATTTTACCATCATCCGTTCAATATTTTAATTCAAACAAATCTCTATAGTAATTGTTAATATTCAGAGTACATATGTGTCTGTTTCAGAAACCAATAGGTTAGAGTATGGGGTTCCAAAACCAGCTAAACCCAAGTATGCTGACGGAACTTTTTTTTAGATCAAAACATGTAATCAGGAGAAATGTTAAGTAAAAATAACAGTCATATCATCCCTGCAAATTTAAACCTAGATTCATAGATTGAACCTTATTTAATCTGAATAATGGTGGTAGAAATGCCATCATGTTATAGCTGACATAGCGACTCTTGCTGGGGTTTTCTAGGGAAAAAACTAACCGAAGTGGTTTGCCATTGCCTGTCTTGGCAACCCTTGTTTTCTTTGGCGCTCTCCCATACAATTGTTAACCACAGTAGACTGTGCTTAGCGTCTGAGATCTGGCAACATTGGGCTTGCCTGGACTATCCAGGTCAGGACTTATTCTGAATGCATTGCCTATTTTACAGCTCTTTTAAATGAAACCATGTGGATTTAAGACAATGCAAAATATTAGTATTTGCGTTTAATCAAGATCAAGCTAAGTGTCTAGCCTTCTATATTTCGTGTGTCAATATTCTGACTAAACTGGGTTGAGGAATGTTACGAAAGTTACTTCCCCACTTTGATTACAGAAAATTGAGCTTACAGGCTCGACGCTGTTTACAGAAGGTTTGTAAGCAGCTTCAAGTCTGCTCACCTATGGCAAGTATAGCCGTGTAGCTATTTTTTTTAAGTTCAGTTCTTTCTTGATGATGATAATGAAAGCCTACTGAAATTAAGTCTGTCCTTTCAGCCTGTTCCTTTAAAGCCAAGTGTTCTCTTTTTATGTGGATATTTATTAGGAAATGAAGAGAAATTACTATGTTAATTTTAACTGGAACATTGGACAGAATTTAATATAGAACTGATTAACAGCAAGTACCTGTGCATTCATTTGTCCTGGTAATCCATATTTCTCCGGGCAGACAATGCTTACACCTATTTGAAACAAAACCATATGGAGTAATGTGATTTTTTCCCTTTTTTCTTTACAGAATGGACATGTTTGTTGTTCAGTGGATCCACAGTGCCTCCAGGAACTGTGAAGCTCATGACTGCACATCACAGGCAGTTTCTGGTTTAAGAATTTTAACTTTGCAAAAAGACTTGTAGACCAAAAATTGTATAAAACCAAAACTGAAGCAAGATCAGTTTTGTCCAATTAAAATGCAAAAAGGCTATAAGGTGGATGATCTGTCAGTTTCAGCCTGAGTGAAAGATGTAAAGCTGGGTAGGAACAAATTCAAATGTGTAAACTCTTTTGTTTGGATATGAGGTTCAGCTTCTGGTTCATTTTGTGTTTGACACTATTATGTAAGATAGCCAGCTTGAGAAAATTGACATGTGCCTAAAGATGTCAAGCAAAGAGATGGTTCCTGGAGCTTTGAAAACACACCTCATCCATGACCACGGGGGGGGGGGGGGGGTAGACCTAACCGTAACTGAACCTACACAAATTAGTTTGATTGCTCACTGCAAATTTGCTAGAAATCTGAAAAGAAAGGAAGATAATGCAGGAAATGCAGAACATTGCAGCACCATGTGTACAGCTCTGAAAAACTGATGGAAGTTATTGTAAAAAAATAATGCACAGGCATGACTACTTAATGTTTTCTGATGGGAAAAGTAATCTATATTTCCTCGTTTGACTGCACTTATTTCTTGATTGAATTTGTTCAGTATAAGCTCGTTCTTGTGCAAAATTTAAATAAATATTTCTCTTACCCTACATTTGTGACGATCCATCAGTCTTGTGGATTATAGGATACATTCATGCTTGGATTCTTTTCCTTTAAGAATACTATTGTGTGTTAAATCTTCCCACAGCACGTTTATAAGATATGGAATACAAAAACACAGCGTTGTTGTGCATCTCTTTGCTGGTATCAGTGGGCCTTGTGGAGTGGAGTTTGTGTTGAAGCAGTACTTGGCGGACCAGATCAAGATATCATCTGCATGCCTCTACAATAAGTTTCTGAACTGTTTCCCTCTCCCCTCCTCCTGATCTGCATTTTTTTAAAAAAGAGCAAGCTCTAAAAGGATTCATCTTGTTGATTCTCTTCCCAGAAGATTTCTTGTGACTTTTTGAAAATGGTCACTTAAGAAAGGAGTAAGAAACTAGCAAAATCAAAAGCTTTCTGTGAGTCAACTTTTATGGACTTCTGTTGATATGACAGGTTCCTATGAAGCCACAGTGCTTGGACAATGGCTTGAAGGTGAGAAGCTGCTGCTGGAAAACATTGATAACTGGAGCACACACGTCAGGCTAGCAAGTAATTGTTTTATATGGTGTGTGGTACTTTGCAGAGTTCAAGACAGCAACAAGGAAGCAGAGGCGGGAGTAAATGAGAAGAAAATGAGTTGGATCAAACTTTTCTGCTAGTGAAAAAGGAAGGAGGGGTCCCCTTTGGCCACCCAAACAGGCTGTGCTGAGAACTTTGGGATCTGCATGTGAAAAGGCCGTGTAGAATGGGGGCTGAAGTAATGGGAAGGAAGACTGAGTGGTGGAAAAAATCGGACTGGATTCAACCCTATGTGCTTATTTCAGCTACCTATATTTAGCCCCCGTCCCATACGGAAACTAAGATAAACACATCAATTGTTCAAGAAGGAATAATGTAACATTTTACGCTATGAAGCTTTTTGATTAAAAAATTCCTTCATAGACACTTTGTCTTTAGATATAATCATGACCATTGCCTTCAGTGATAGTTTTGAGTGATATGCAAGTGACTAATTCGACTGTTAAAGAATACTTTTTAAGTGCTTAAGATACTGTTTAAGTGCTTGTAAATGATCCTCATCTTCTTGGAGAGGAGTGGCAAGTGGAGTGCCTCAGGGATTTGTTTTGGCCCCTGTGTTGTTCAACATCTCTATAAAGGATCTGGATGAAGAAATAGAGGGGATCCTCATTACATTTGCAGATGAAGCTCAATTGGTCGGGATTGCAAACACGGTACAAGACAGAAGCAAGATTCAAGGTGATTTTGACAGACTGGAAAACTGGCCTAAAATTAACAAAATTAATTTTAACAGAGATAAATGTAAAGTTTTGCATTTAGGCAGGAAAAATCAAAGGCACACTTATAGGAAGGGGGAGACTTGTCTTGGCAGTAGTATGGTGAAAAGGATCTAGGGTATTAGTAGATCATACACCAAACATGAATCAGCAGTGTGATGAAGTAGCTAAAAAGGCAAATGCGATTTTAGGCTGCTATCGCTTTTCTCTGCTCTGGTTAGATCTCATTTGGAGTACAGTGTACAGTTTTGGGCACCACTGTTTAAGAAGGATGTGAACAAGCTGGAATGTGTCCAAAGGAGGGCAACAAAGGTGGTGAGGGGTCTAGAGACCAAGTCTTATGAGGAAAGGTGGAAAGAGCTGAGTATGTTTAACCTGGAGAGGAGGCGTCTGAGAGGTATTTGAAGGGCTGACATAGAGGACGGAGCAGAGTTGTTTTCTGTTGCCCCAGTGGGTTGCAACAAATGGGTTGCAACAAATGGGTTAAAATTAAAGCAAAGGAGTTTTCAGCTAAACATTAAGAAGAACTTCTGGCAAGAGTGATTCCTCAGTGAAACAGACTTCCTTAGGAGATGGTGGGCTCTCCTTCTTTGGAGATTATTTAAGAAGAGGCTACATGGTCATCTGACAACTATGATGAGTCTCTGACTTACTATGAATGTACACAGATTAAGAGAGGGATGAGCTGGTGCTTGGCTCTTGTGGCCCTTTCTTATATTCCCAGGTAATGCCGATTGCCACTTTGGGGTCAGGAAGGAATTTCCTCCAGGTCAGATTGGCCAGGGATCCTGGAAGTTTTTTGCCTTCCTCTAGGCATAGAGTAGGGGTCACTGAGGGAGGGATGGGGGTAGCTGTGAATTTCCTGCACTGTGCAGGGGGCTGGACTAGATAACCCTTGGAGTCCCTTCCAGCTCTGTTTCTAATAATGTTGCAGTTTTATTATTGACAGTGTTTAGTTCCCAGTGTAAGGTAATATACAGGCTCATTCTGGCTGTGAGGGAGAAGAGCCATACAAAGTTATAGATTCTAATAGAATTAACATCCCACTGACTTAGGAGCAATAATGACAGCTAACTCTTGGATCGTTCCTAAATAGGATTTGAATTGCGCTTTTGAAAAAATGAGGGGAAGGAACAGAATCTGAGTCAATAAATCTACAGCTTGCATATGTTGCTTGGTTTAAAGCTCTGAACTTAATAGATCAGGAAAAAAATTTAGGCTATCAATGCTCAAGGTTTTAATTATATGGAAGCTTTTTTTAAAAAATCCAGTACGGTTCAGAGGCAGTCCCTTGACTCCATAGCTCATGTGATCCCATGCTTAACACAGAATCCGCTGAAATGAGCACAGCTGCCCTTGATCCCAGAGAATATGAGGCTGAAGGCCTCATACAGAATGAAATATTTATTTGATCTAAACAAAAGCATCCCTTCGGGTATTTGAGTCATGTCATCATCAGAGAGATGTTTTGAAGGAAGCTGGGCAATCTTCCATTGCTGAGTTCTTTATTCCCCAGCACTAGATTTCAATGAATCCCAAAGAGAATTGCTTACCTTTGGAGAGTAACCGCCCTAGGCTTGCAAGAAGATCCACTGCGGTGTGTTGTATGTGAAAGAGGCAAAAAAATAGCAGCATTTGGAGTAGGTCTGAATTATGTTCGTTATTTAAATGAAGCAATAATTAACATAGTAAGATTTCAAAGTAGAGAACTGTGCTAGAAGTTCTAGCATGATGGGCAATTTACAAACACAAAGGCAAAGAAGATTGCTTCTTGTACTAAGGGAAACAAAGCTGAGATATATGGTGCCTGGAATTCACACTCCTGAGGATCTGTCTGTCATGCATGATGGTATCTATGTGGTGCAGATGTAAGAACTGTGCCCTGCTCTTCCATAGCACAGGAACTCTCTCGACAGCCTAGTAAATGTCTAGACTGAGACACGGAGTTCCATTTCAAAGGAGGTGATTCAGTACTGACTGAAAATATGCTACTTAAAGCGCCATCCACTTTGATTCTCCACAGGTCATGCTGAAGACAGTCTCGGGTCTGACTCTCATGATTTTGGCTTTTCCATTCACTGGCAGGCACAATGCTGCTAAGGCAAATGTGCTACTTTGAGAAGAAAATAAAAGGGAAGGTTGTTTTTTAATTGGCTGGGCAGAGTCAGGCATGTCTAAACCATTCAGGCGATGAATTTAGGCCAGGCTCATATCCAGAAATTTCTACGGTATGCAGATTGAGTACAATCAGCGGGGAGCTAGGGTTGACAGGTACCTATGATCCTAAACCTTAAAACGCATTGGATGGGGACTGATAATGCTGTGAGTGGGGTCCTGTGATGTCACGGGCCTGATGCTGTCATATTTAATAAACGTGTTAATAGTTGTACTTCCATACACCACTAGATTACATACCGTATGGCATCTCTCACACGGTATTGATGAGCTGGGCTACTTACTTAAGGCATGCATTTTGAAAAAAATGTTTTCATATCCAGGGCTGTTGAGTGAAATGTTTAACATGATTGGATAACTTTCTGTTGGGAAGTTGCTTGGTTAGAGTAGAAGTTCATCAGTTTTTTTCTGTAATTTTTCCGTGTTGTGAAGGGAAAGCTCACTGCTCATGTGCAGAGTGTTTGCAGTCTCAACATTCAGAGAACTGATCATTCTTGGCCCACATTTATTTACATCCTCTCCCAAACCTTATTTTTCTGTAATGAGAAGCAGTGAGATTTAACTCTGCCTAGACATTATCCTCCTCAGTCCTTTGATTTTCCACAGTCAAGTGTTTCCTTTCTGTAGTGAGAGGAATCTGGAGTTTAAACCTTCCTGAGCATTATGCTTCTTTCTGAGCATTATGTCCTAATCCCAGATATTGGGGGCAGGTGAGGACAGAAGCTTGACAGTAGTTATTCAATGATGAGTAAAAGGAATTCTCCACAGGCTCAGAGGCTCACATTCATGTACAAATTCAAGTTACAGTAAGATGGTTTGCAATTCATAATTAAAACCAGGTACCAGGCTGATAAAGCTAAACATTCATTTTTATGCTCCTGCTTCACCTGTCATGGACCCACCTCCTCCAGAGGTAAATTCTGTATTCAAGACACCACTTGAATGCTATACATTTCTCTCCTGCTTTCTGCCCACATTAACAAAAACCAACAAGAAAGGATCAAAGGACCCAAGGTAGAAAGATTATGGCACAGTGCAGAAGATAATAAATTTGGGTTAAGTGAGTCAGCTCCATCCATTTTGCAGCTGCCTCTCTCCCATACTTCTTGTACATTTCCCCTGATAACAACAGAAAGGGCTAGAGACTCACAGGGTACTTTTTCAAAAAGAAAGCAAGCTGGGGATTCAGAAGTGGGATATAACATAGATGGGTGGGGGTGTTGCCCCCAATGTACTCCTGTAGCTCTGAGCCTAGATTATGCACACCTAATTCTGGACAGGACTGGGCTGTTTGAACTCATGAGATCTTGAAGGAAAAGGGGGCTTTGATATTGTTTTGGAGCATATTTTTCTGCTGCGTTCTTATTCTGTAAAACACAAGGATAAAACTTCCATACTACTGAAAGCAGCATACATCCCATTCTACTTAAGCGTTTTAATGATTAATTTCAGCATAAAACTTTTAATTATTACATATGAGAACCATCTATCATATGCTGTGTCCATTAAGAGTAGCCCATATACAATGATCATGTTCTGAAACATTTTTCTCCTTCTAATATCATTGAACCATTTGCATTCCACTTTAAACTGTAATTCTTTTTTTATGTCTTTTCATGCATTAGATGGATTGCATGGCATCATGAATATCATAAAAATTCCATAAGTCCTTTCATTTATAAAGACTTTCTGAGTCATACTGAAAACTGCAGGCCAAGGCCAAAATAAACTGCTCAGCATCATTGAAGCAGGAATATAGTCTGGCATATTACATGAGATCTCTCACAAAATAGAGAAAGCAGTTTGGTACAACAAAACTGGTGCATTTTTTTTTACAGGAAATAGAACATAGGATTGGTTCACACATGCATGTTAGGGATACACTCAAAATTCATTTCCCTTTTTGCTTTTACATTTTTTAATGTTTTAATGTCCTCATGGCATATATTATTCCTGTTCTTTACAGTACTTTCCCCCCTTTCTACAGGCTTCAAAGGGAAATACAATTCTAGCTGTTCCTTTTTTCACCCATCCAAGTCATGTACTGTTCAAGGCTCATTCGCCTCTTTCAAGGGAACTGCCTGCCAAATTTTAAGCATGCTTTTGGCCATCCAAGAAAGCAGATAATGGGCACAAATAAACTGGGAGATCCTAATGGATCCCATTCACCACCAGGAGTGGAATGGGAGGAAAATGGTCCTGGAAAAGAGCCTACCCCTGGGCAAGCCCTGCCTCCCAAAGGAGAGATGGAGAAGCAGCCTGCAAGGACAGCCTCCCCACTTGTGCCAGGCCAGGCCAGACACAACCACAGCCAGACCAAGTGTGGCAAAGCCAGACCAAGTGTGGCATCACTCCTCACCAAGTGAGGCTGGGCACTGCCATTGTACAGGTCCCCTAGACTGGCCTGGCTCAGGCAAAAGGGGAAGGCCATAAGCCCACCTGGAAAAGTCCCAGTGGCTATAAGGGCCAGTCTGCCCCTGTTTACTGCTAAAATAAGGGGAAGGATGGCAGACTATTTTAAAACCAAACTGGAGAGCCAGTTTGGTGTAGTGGTTAAGAGCATGGGATTCTAATCTGGAAAACTGGGTTTGATTCCCCACTCCTCCACTTGAAGCCAGCTGGGTGACCTTGGCTCAGTCACAGCTCTTCCAGAGCAGGCTGGAGAAGAGCCTGCTGAAGTCTCCCTTCGAGTTTGGCATCTCTGGGTATGAAGGGGACCATTGTAGGGGCCCGGGATCTGACAAATCAGAAGCCTAACAAATTGTTTTGCGAAATGGGGCAATTTCATGAAAGTTCGTGTTTCGTGAAATGCAACAAACCACGAAATACGAACTCTGAATTTTTCCTGTTTCATGCCCATCTCTACTAAAGGAGAGTGTTTTTTTTAAACAGCAAAATATTGTGGTTTGAATTTAAATAAAATTAAAGATGCCAAGAGATCTCTTGTGTCTTGTCTGGTTTGGCCTTGGTATTTCTCTCCCTCTGGTGTGTATTGCGGACTGCAGTGGGAGTACATGAAGATGTGTCAGCCACTATCACTGGGAATGGGCAAATGTGGCATTTACCTCCATCCTGCCCACTCAGTGGTTCTTCCTGCCTGCCTGTATATCAGTGTATGCATGCAGGAGATCACATGGGAGGAGATACCTTTTTGGTATTGTGCCAACACAATGACACAGAAGTGATGTCCTCACATCGTGCAACACACTACCATCTACCCCAAACTCTATGGTAACCTCCATTTCCCCCGCATTTTGCTTCCTCATCCAGCTGACCAGCAAAAGGCAGAGCTGGCAGAGAGCTGAAGCAGGAACCTGATCTCTAGACACATGTTAATGGAAAAGTAAATTTAATAGTGAATTGACAAACAAAGCATTGTCCTAACTTCCCTTAATGCTCTTCCCTCCTGGAGTTCCTCCTCTCTAGTCAGCAGAGATCCCCTGTGCACTTTATATGCATGTCTCTCTAAATTATGAACAGTCACTACAGAGTTTCTAAAGAATCCTATCAAGCCTGTCCTTCAAGCCTTGGCTTTGATGCCTTGTTTGTTGGCCATCTGGGGAAACTGCTTGGCCACTGTGCAAAACAGGATAAAGGGCCAGGAGAACCACTGGTCTGATGCAGCAGGGTTCTTTTTATATTCTTATGCGGTGAAAACTTACTTTGTATATCATGCAGGAGCTGTTGTTATCCTACGTTGCCTTCTTTTAAGCCTACTCTTTCATCCAGTTATTCCTGATCAAGGCCAGCGCCAGAGGTTCTGGTGCCCGCGGCGGCGTGATGACATCATCGCAGACGTCATCACGCGCTGCAGGGGGGCTGGCCGGCGCGCAGAGGAGCACTGAGCACAGAAGCTGCAAGCTGCTGCTGGGGTGGTGCGTGGAGGCTACTCCGTGCGCCGCCCCAGCAGCAGCTCACGACTTTTGCGCCTGGCTGGGGGGGAGGAGCGTGCAGCGGAGCTGGTGTGGGCACAGAAGCTGCGAGCCGCTGCTGGGGTGGTGCGCGGAGGCTGCGCCCGGCTGGGGCGTGTGGTGGCGGTGGTGGAAGCACAGGGCTGGCTGGCTGCAGCTGCAGCCAGCCACGTCAGCTCCACTGTGCACTTCTCTGCCCCTGACACCCCCTCCTGCGCCCCCCCAGTGCCCTTACGCCCGAGGCCAGTGCCTACCTGGCCTCAATGGGCGCGCCGGCCCTGTTCCTGATTGCATTGTGAATCCAAACAATCGCTATTCCAAGCATCTTCTAGGCTCACCATATATCTTCTGTAGTTTTTATGGGGAAAGGTATGTATCATCATAACCTTACAATCTTCTTAGTGGGCATCTTTTGGTTTGTTTAAACAAACAATAACCATAAAGTAATAAACAATACAGAACATTGTTGGATTTGATAATGCTAGGAGGTACCTGAACACAAATTTTTAATTTCACTCCATCACCTTGAGTTTCTGACCAGTGACAATTACAGCAGTGTCCTGCTGCTATTACTGTTACATTTTTCAAACCCAAACTGTCACCTCCCCACTGAGTTTTTAGAAAGATTAAAAATATCTTAGAGCATTTGTTATAGAATACTTATGATACGTCAAAGTAAGCCAGTCATCATAAGGACAAAAAAACCTCACTGAGTTAAATTGTGCATGGCTGGAACGGATAATATTTTTTTGATGGCACAATTAAATCTTCATCTTGTCCAGAATAAATAATGGCCAAGCACCATTTAATGCCTAAATTTGAAGCAGGAATATACATCTTTAATAAAATTATCCATGTCTAATTTAATAACATCCATGTTATTACATGGCAATTGCTCTCCTTCCCGAGACAAAATTCTTGATCAGCTGTATGTGACACGAGCCAAAGAATCTGACAGCGATAGCTAACAGAGGCACAGTATGGGAGCTTCAGTGCCCAAATCAAGATGTGCTTAGATTATCTTCTGCCTGACACAGAACTTTTTCTGCAGTGGCTCCTATATTAGAGGACTTATTTAATGGATCAGGCAGGCATTAATATTACTACATTTAACTGCCACTGCAAGGTACAGTTATGCAGAATAAGTTTTTGTGGCCAACATGTATAATCTTCAATTTTCTTAAACAAGCACACCGAATTCATTTTGGACCTTCAGTTTTATTCAGTTTTACCACAGGGCTGATAAACCTCAATCAGGAAGAAACTTCCAAACCTGAGAGTTCCTACTGTTCTTATTTTGTCTTTTGTTACATCTAGTCATGTCACCTTCTCTACCAATGCCAAGGAAAGAAGAGGCTGGCCATTGCACAATGTGGAACTGGCCCTGCCCCCCCCCCAATTAATGGGTTAAAGAGGTTACTTTTGATGTTTGTCAATTTGTACCCTGCCCTTTGTATTTCATGTCTCTCTCTTTAGGCCACCACTGTCCCTCTATGGGGTCCTAGTTAGGCGGGACAGCCTCCTAACCTCCCTCCTCTGCTAGTGGGCCCAAGCAGTTGAGGGGGAGTATGTGGAACAGAAGAACTTTCTTCCTTCATAAATTCCCAAAAAAAAGGCCCCATTTTGCCACATCTACAGCCGCTGCCCTTGTACTGCTTACCTAAAGTGATTTGTACCAGCAAGGACCTTATCCTTAATGGCTTCCAGCTAGGCACTCAAGGGGCAGTCTTGGATGTGACCCCCAGTCTGATAGGTCCATGCAGCCCAGCACTAAATTCTGACGGGTGCTGTTCAAGCTTCCAGGGCCAAAGCAAAGGAGAGCTATGACTGAATCTCCCAGCAAGGGTTGTCAACTCTGGTTTAGGAAATTCCTGGAGATTTAGGGATGGCAGAGAGCAAAATTTTGGAAATGGAGGGAGCTCAGAGGGGATTTGATTCCATAGAGCCATCCTCCAAAGTTGTGATATCTGCCAGGGGAATTGATCTATGCTCTCTGGAGAACAGTTGTAATTCTGGGATAACTCCAGGTCCCACCTGCCGGTTGGCAACTCTACTCTCAACATGTTTTTTTAACCTTTAAAATCAACCTGGGATAAGGTAGGAGGCTGATTTAGTTACAATGACCAAACGAGGGATTAATAATTTCTGCTCTGCACAATTTCCTTGATAGGAATCACTTCCCAGAACTGCTTTTAGCCACAGTAGAAGTGGAAAAGATAGTTATATAATGAGTATCTCTATTATCACACTCCCTTTCATGGCTAATAGCCTCCATAGAAGGTGATTTCTCCAAGAAAATGGCACAGGGAGTTTTAAAATCACTTCCCTACAATCCCATCTCAACCCATTTCATCCCTCTCCCCGTGGCACTTTTATTGTCCTAAAGAGAATATCTGGTGCTCTAATCCCAGTTCTGTGCAATACGACGTTTGATCTTCAGGCAAAATTTTATCTGTTGGCAGGTTACTGAATTCCCTGTTAGAAGGCAGCCATATTCACAATACAGCCCCATTTCCATTTTTAAAAAAACTTCCCAGCATTACAACCCTTTCATCTTTTTTTTTAAAAAGGGGGAGGTGTGGTGCAGAGAGAAGGGGTGGTAGGAGTGGTTTCCAATCAGTGCACAGGGAAGGGGGGGGGTGGACATACACTACCAGAGCAAGATTTCCACCAGGGGTGGCCAAACTGGGGCTCAGGAGGCACATGTGGCTCTTCTAGACATATTGTGCGGCTCCCGGAGGTCTCTGAGTATTGCCATGGCCATACATTTTATTTTAGTCTAGTTTATTTCCCTCCCTACCTTTCCTCCTTTCTTTCCATGTCTTTCCTTCCCTTTTCCTTTTTTCCTTCCTTCCTTCCTTCTTTCCATGTCTTTCATATTTTCAATAAAAATGTTGGGGTTGCCAGGTCTGACTCAGAAAATATTTGGGGACTTTGGGGGTGAAGCCTAACAAGGATGTGATGTCATTTTTGTGATACCATTTCCAAGTCAAAGGTCAGGTGATTGCTCTTCCCAAGCACCACCCCTTCCAATGATGTCACTTCCAGCATACTGTATCCAAACCCCACCCCTTCCTGTGATGTCACTTTCAGGACACTACCCCAAGCCCACCTCCTCATCTGAAGTCACTTCAATGCATCATGTTTGTCAAGGGTTCCAAGCCCCTCTGCCCCGACCCAGCTAAAGGGGAAGGGACACAGGCTGCCTGGAAGGTCTTTTTCAAACAGCACACAAATTACAAAATGGGCAAGAGGAGAAAGTCTCACTAGGTAGGCTGCCACCAGCTCCCCTATCTATTCCAAGGCTGAGGAGTCAGGAAGCAAAGCTCTAGAGCCTATTAGGGAAGTAACCAAACAGAAAACTGCCTTGCAAAGGTGGTTTGCAAGCAGAGGTCTCAACACAAAGTATTGTTATGGTAGGTTGTTCTCGAGCACACACAGGGTGAGTTCAACAAAGATTTTATAGCTTTGAGGCTTCAGAGTTACAATAACGCACACAGGGTAAAATACAATTGTTTATTAATCAGAGTGCAAGGTTATCACAAAGCACAAGACAAAATGTGAGAACAAAAAAAAAACCTATAGCTGTTAGCACTACATACCACAGTAATTCCTTAGGAGGCAAAATAAGTTGGTCTCAAAGATGTAGCAACCATCTGGTCATGAGTCCACAAAGTCTAGCAGTCTCAAAGTTGGGAACCTCAGTCCCTCTCACAGAACGAGCCAGAAGCAGAACAAAAGGGCAAGGGCAGTTGTCTATTGCTGACACCCACCACCAGCTCAGACTCCATGTTTTTAGTAGCCAATTTATGCTAGTTGAGGCCAGAGTAGCTCAGGCCTGACAGCCAATCTGGTCACAACTTGCCAACATCACCTGAGAAATAGATGTCTAGTGCAAAAGGGAAGCATGTCAAGTCTGCAGGTCTTGGCACATGACCCAAATCCACAGGTGCAAATTTGATTGCCAATTAACTCACACAAAAAAAGTTCAGCTATGGAGGCTCGACTTGACACCAGCTAGAACAGCTTATCTCAAGGACAGAAGCGAAAGTAGCTTGCTGCTAGCAAGAGACGAAGAGGCCTCTCAAGGAGGGAGAATTTCTCTTAGAAATGAAGCGTCTGAACTAACGCTCAAGAAAGGGCTTCTCATACAAACTGAACAGAGCATTTTTTCTTCACAATGTTTTGCAGCTCTCAAACATCTGACGTTTATTCTATGTGGCTCTTACATTAAGCAAGTTGGGCCACCCCTGATTTCTGCACACGCATAAACTATATGAACACCAGCTTTAAACCAGCTTTTTAAAAGTTGCAGTATATATGCAAAAGAAAATGTTGGGGGGAAATTGATTCTGCCTCTCAAGTCTCCTTTTCACGTGCGGAACTCTGGAGATCAAGAGGAGTAGAATGGATTCTGAACTGGAGTAAGTTAACCATGTGGAAAAAACTTTAGCCTTCATCATTTAAAGATATGCATGGGATTGTGCAGGGGACCTTCTGTAAGCAAAATGTTTGCCCTTCCACTGAGCCCCGGAAGTGGGAGAACCACTCAATGGTACATGTCTTGTGTGGTTATGGTTTTACTTAGAAATTATATAACATTTAAAGTACCTGGGAGCTGACTGTTGTAACAAACACAGTGAAATCTCTTTGGTTCTAGTCTGAGCTTCAGGAGACAAATTACGGGTGAAGTCTTTCATGCTAAGAAGTGCTGCATGTCTACAGGCTCCATTGATCTAAAATAAATCAGATTGCAGCTAGAGAAAAATTTGATTATTTAGTTGCCCATTTTATCTCTAGAGGGATACAACTCTCTGAAAATGCATCATGTTAACAAAGAAACACTCATGATAATAGAATTTTTAAAAAAATATAATCAAACCATTGCAGGATATGAATTTGAAGCCTTTACAACCTTCCATGTGTTTCCTTCACTGTTAGACTACAGTCTATTGTTGAGAGCTATGGAAATTTGCCAGCATTAAATTAGCCACTGGAAAGCAGACATATTTTCAAATACTACAGTAGCAGCATGTCAAATTAATAAAAAAAACCCTATAATATCTTTACAATAGAAGGATAGAACTATGCATGGTCTACTCTTTTGCAAGTTTTTAATTCCTGAGCTTTTGGATATAACCTCCTTAAAATTTACATCAGCTTATTTGGCCAAGGTTCAAAGGAAGGAACTATAATTCTGATGATCTGGAAGGCATGAATGCCATCATATTTACACGATGCTAAATCTGGAGTATATATATTGATATATTGTCATTGGGCAGAAACATTAAAGATCAGTGTTGTCTACTAGATAGATATTTGATATGGGTACCACCATCTTGGAATATAACCCTGCTTGGATTACTCTGTAAGAGAATAAGGTATGATTCCGCAGGCTCCCTGGTTGAAGTCTTGTCTCTGCATTCTCTCTTAGCTTTAGAACACCCCCACCATGAGCAGTATGGTTATCATATCACCAGCCAACCTCATAGGGATGTTGCAAGGACTGCAACAAGATAATGTGTATGCAGTGTATTGAACTCAAAAATTACTATCCAGTGATAGGGATTATTATTCTCTACCCATATACAAAATACAGCAACTTCTAGATTCGGTAGTCAACAATGTACCATCCAGCTATGGTGCAGCCTCATTTGTGTGCAGTTCTGGCTGCTGTATCTCTAAATGGACATTGCAGAACTGGAAGACGTGTCAAGGAGGGCACCCAAGATGATTAGAGGTCTTACGTAGCTTTCTTGTGAGGAAAGCCTGCAGAGTCTGGGACTTTGGGGTCTAAAAAAGACAGATAAGGGGAGACACGATAGAGGTTTATAAAATTATATATATGGAGTAGAGTAAGTGGATAAAGGGAGATTTTTCTCCATCTCCCATAATAATAGAACTCAGGGGCACCCAATGAAATTTTTGGGAAATATATTCAGAATAGACAAAAGGAGACACTTTTTTACTCAATGAAACTGTGGAATTCACTGCCAGGGGAGGTAGTGATGGCCATGAGCATAGATGGGGGTTAGACAGATTCAGAGAGGAGAGGGTCATCAATGGCTGGCTACTACTAGCCATGGTGACTGAAGGGAGCATCCATATCCAAAGTCAGCAAACCTCTAAATCCCGGTGCTGGGAGGCAACGTCAGGACTCAGGAGTGGGCTTCAGCTTGTATGTCCTGCTTGTCCTCCAGGGCCACTGGTTGGCCATTGTGTGAAAGAGAATGCCAGACGGGATGGGCCACTGGTCTGATCCAGCAGGTTCTTCTTATGTTCTCATGTTCTTAATGTTCTGCCTTTTCTGGACAATGAAAGAAAGCATCTCTTGCTCCCTTATTACCTGTTGTCAGGCTTGTACTGGGCAGATCACCCTTCAGTCATTATAGTGTAAAAGCAGCCATTTTCTGAAGCAGAAATAAATCCTCAGAGAGATGGTGAAGAGCATAAGGTAGTGCTTAGCTGTCTGAGACCAGTGAAATAATTGACATCATCTCTGTGACATGGGAAGTTATTCCAATAACAGTCATGCAGAAAAGATCGATCACAACTTGGCCACTGAGTTCCATGCCATCCTACTATGATTCTAACCAAACTGGGAAACAAATTGTAAAACCTTTCTTTCAAATTAAACTGCTCTTGCTGAGGGAAATCCGGGTGGCTGAAGACCTTTTTCTGGGATAGACCATTAGTACTAGTATTATATTTGCAAGCTTTTGGGAGCTGTAACCATTGCTAGACTGGGGTCTTTCCTTCCTCCTTGCTGATTAATAGAGTGGAAGCCTTGAAGATACTATCTGTGGCTTTGATTGCTGATATCTATGGGAACTATTTTAAGAATATAGGCTTCTAATTTCTCTGGGTTGTCATTATATTGTACTAGAATATAAAAAAGATACACCTGAAACTTCACTTAATCACACTAACTGTGGGATGACATATCATTTAAGTAAAAGATTCTAGTAATAATGAAATCCCTATTCACAGTGGTTGCTCCTGTATCTCCCATGAGTACAAAAATACTCTTTGTACAACGTTACTGGAACTGTGTGTAGGCAGTGATGTGTACAATCACAAAGGAGCAACTATGAAATTACTTCCCAAAGCACATGTGCTGCTTACCTTGGCCTCATTCCAACAGATCTGTATTACAGCAGTAAAGTCATTAGATTCAGCAAGCAAAGGATCTTCTACAAGCCAGAAGTACTTTTGAAGGACGTTCTGCCCACCCATTGAGAAAATAGATACTGGACATGGTAAATATTTACAAGAAGATAGGATGACAACACAGATTTGTCAATGGACATTCTGTGGATCCATCCTGTCAATTAAGTTGTATTACCAAAGACATACTCAAGATCTCAAGGCAGGAGGAGCTGCCTGTGTGGTTTTCCTGCCTGTATAGAGGCTTCCGTGCACTCCTGATGGCATGATCTTGAAGAAATCAATAACTCATTTCTCACATCAGCCAGACGGGTAAACCAGGCAAGTTTCTTTTCAAATGAAGCCTTGTGCCTTCTGATAGAGAGGGAAAAACATGTTTTCCTGTTTCTGATGCTACACTTTACAAGCATCCGTTGACAGCTTTGCAGGTGCGATACATCCGGGCAGAACTGTAAGACTTTTTTGCATCTTTGTTTTCCTACACCTAACTTGCTGAATAAAATTATAAATTCAATTAAGTGATTCATACTCCTGGCTGTGTTCAATACATTGCTACTCCTTGCCAGAAATTTGTAGAGACGCCCTGAATCAACTCCAAGGCCAAAAAGGATTGGCAAAAAATTGCATTTCCAAACACCATCTTGTGCGTCCAGAGGTCCTCAGTGGAAGGTGAAAAATGCTTCTTCAAGAATTTAAAATAAGCTACAGCCAACCTGATTCTGCTGACCCTTACAGAAATGCATACATAGCGACATAAATAATAGGCAATGGCGTTTTTGTATGCATTGAGAAAATTAGTCTTTATAAACATCAATGTACTATATCTCTTGCCAAGCTCTTAAAACTTAATGTTGCTGGAAAATGACTTGGGGAGAGAAATGTGGCTGAATTGCAATGGTAAAAACAAGCTTTCTGATAATAAGCTTCTAAAAAACCCACAAGTCTACCAAGATAACAAGCCTTATCCCTGTACAGTTAAAAGTATATTTATGCATTGTATTTTACACATGAATATATGAATCTGCCTTATACTGAGTCAAATCATTGGCCCATCTAAGTCAGAATTGCTTACTCAGACTGGCAGCAGCTCTCCTGTATCTCAGGTGGAGATCTTTCACTTCACCTATCACCTGATCAATTTAACTGGAGACGCCAGGGATTGAAATTGGGGCCGAGCAGAAGCTCTTACCACTTAGTCACAGTGTCCTTAAATCACAGGCTTTGGAAGTTCTTGAATTTTCTCCAGTTACTGGGTGCAATTCAAAGTCATGACGATAACATTCAAAGCCCTTCATGGCCTTGGCCCCTCTTATCTGTGAGACTGCCTCCCCCCCTCTATGTTCTGCCACGGCAACTTCACTCATCTGGACAGGGCCTTCTGTGGATACCACCCTGCAGCTGGGTAAAATCAATGGCTGCCCGCACATGTGCTTTCTCTACGGAAGGCCAACCTTATGGAATGGCCTGCCTGAGGCGGTCAGGAAAGTCTCTACTCTCCTGGCTTTCTGCAAACTATGTAAAACTGAATCATTCAGATTACAAGTCTATGACAAAAGAAATATCTCAGAGAGATGCCTTGGTAGGGACGAAGAGTGAATGCTTCACATTGGGTACTGTCTGCTGATGTAGATATGTGCCTACTGGCAAGTTTCCATGCTGCTAAACATGCCATGGAAATTTGTTATGCTTTGTTTCAGATAGATTTCATCTCTATGCTCAGCTTTATGCTTGTTTAAACATTTTCCTACTGCCATTCCCTATTGTATCTCTTTCCCTGAGTCTCCTCCTCACTGTTCTCCACTATGCTCAGCGAACATTCTAGCTGTCAATTATATGGTATTGTCACTTGCACTGTTGTAATCCACCTTGGATCTCAGTGAGAAAGGTGGATGATAAATAAATAAATAAATTTCAGTCAATTGAACCTTTTTGGCATGTTTTAGGATTTTTTTCAAAAGATTTTTGTAACTTTTTTATTCCTAATGATACCTACATATCTAAAGGTAAAGGTAGTCCCCTGTGCAAGCACCGAGTCATTACTGACCCATGGGGGGACGTTGCATCACGACGTTTTCTTGGCAGACTCTTTATGGGGTGGTTTGCCATTGTCTTCCCCAGACATCTACACTTTACCCCCAGGAAACTGGGTACTCATTTTACTGACCTCAGAAGGATGAAAGGCTGAGTCAACCATGAGCCAGCTATGTGAAACTGGCTTCCGCCAG
The DNA here is from genome assembly GCF_028583425.1 of Eublepharis macularius. Taxonomy (NCBI): domain Eukaryota; kingdom Metazoa; phylum Chordata; class Lepidosauria; order Squamata; family Eublepharidae; genus Eublepharis; species Eublepharis macularius. The sequence goes on from NC_072798.1 coordinate 70,337,634, forward strand.
GATCGAACTCAGGTAGTACAGAGCTTGGGCTGTAGTACTGCAGCTTACCACTCTGCACCACGATGCAATGAATAAAAAAAAATCCCTTAGCTTTCTAACCTACTGGGCAGAAACTCATAATTGAGTATGTAAATATCATTCAAAGGGAAAGATCCCACTATCAAATATTTTATATTCCAAATAGCTATATGGAGAAACATAAATATGCATATAAGAATAACAGTGCCATCCTAAGCAGAGTTGCCCTTTTCTTAGTCCATTGACTGCAATAGACTTAGGAGGATTTTCCTCTGCTTCATTGTAGTTTTTACAATGGCTGTACTTTTCCAAGCAGCTGCAATCAGAGAAAATGAATTCCGCAACCCATTCAGATCACATCACAGTTCGGACTTTCTCCATGGGAATGTGTACCTGCATACGTGGTCTTATGAGTAACCTTGGGCCAGTCACCCTCTCAGCCCAAATCACCATATTCAAAGAGAAAAATTATGAGGAATAACAGTTATAATTGCACTCTTCTCTCGATGCTTACATTATTTATATTTATCTATTAATGAAATCATATATATGCTGCCTTTTCTCCCAATCATGGTGGCTCAAGGCACCTTACTCTGTAGGTACCCTCAAATACTGGCCATTTCCACACGGCCTTAAAATAGCGGCAGGCTCCTGGAACGCTGGTGGCTTCTTCACGCGATATGAGCTGAAAAAACGCCCTGCATCCCTTTTAAAGAAAACATCGCATGAAGAAGCCGCCTGCCGCCCTTTTAAGGTAGTATGGAAATGACCTCTGTCCTACCCATCACAGAAATCCCATCTGAAAAGAACAGCTATTTATTTATTGACCGAAAATAAACAATATTGAAGATTTTTTCTCCCCCTCCTCTAGGCATTAAACGGGGTCACTGGAAAGTGTGTGTGTGTGTGGGGGGGGGTGTAGCTGTGAATTTCCTGCATTATGCAGGGGATTGGGCTAAATGACACTTGGGGTCCCTTCCAGCTCTATATTTCTATGACTTCCTTCTGTTACAGGCAGCTTGAGTTGGGGCTTTAATCTTTCTTTACTATGCTTTGTTTTGTTTTTATTGTTTGTTATCTGCGTTCTGCCTTGAAGAAACAGGCTATAAAGTTTTACATAAAAACATTTTTTGTAGATATTAACCATCAAGACACAAGTTTATTTAGGGTTGGCAGAAAAAGGGATTCCTGTGAATATACTGTTGGAGTATAACAATGCCTTGTATGCAAATAAAAAGAAAAGAAGATCCTGTAGAGGGTGCAACTCTAGTTAGCAGCACTGTAGCGGGAGTACCTTCTTTCTAATAAGTGGTTTTCTCCTTGTCTTTCTGCAGAATGCTACTCTCAGAGTAATCTCTTCCTTCTTCTCAGAGCTCTCTCAGCTATCAAAGCAGCTAGATTTATTTTCTTCTGTTTCGTATCCAGTTTGTTAGTTCTATTAATAAAGTTTTTGTTACTCTTAATCAAGTAAATGTTCCAACAGCTGTATAGGCAGTGGGCCAACACATTCAGCCCACTCAACATCAATATGAACCTGAACTTTACACTGAAATGTCTGAAAAGCAGAGCATTTTACACAGCATGATAAATGTGCATTTTTCCCTGCATCAAAACTGTATTTGTTCACTAAGATTGTAAAGTCTGAAGCAGCCCTAAGCACTGACAAAATGTACATTAATCATTGCAGTAACTACTAAAATCAGGACTACTAGGATACAGTACTGAGTTCAGCAGTGTGTTAATATTCATTCATTCATCAAGTACAATATTGTAAATACAAACTGGAACTCCTGAACAGGCAGATTACGCAGCCCGTTGAGTCAGTACAAATAACAGATGCTTGCCATGCCGGAAGCGGCCTGTGCTCTTTTGGGCAGACTGCTTCCAAAAAATTCTAAAAAACAGCAAGTCGCAGAACACCCTGCAGTTTGAAGAGAGTTAAAGGTACAACTCATTCTGCATGTTGCAATTAATGCAATGTGGCCTTGGTAATTAATGTAACTTTTCCAAGAACTAGCCTTGCTGCATCAATGAATATTTTAGTTTGTCAAACACTTAAGGAGACTTTTCTAAGTATCAGTGTTTCTAGAAAGAGCCTAAAACAGCTTTGTATAGTTGACTGTCTCCACATATAAAAGTGAACTAGTGATCTAAAATCAGCTCCTGGTGTTCTGCTCTGCAGGTCGACAGTGACATAACAGAGGTTGGTGGATACCTGTTGCAGAGCTTTTTCAGCAGTGGCTCCCAAACTGTGCAATTGCCTGACCCAGGAGACTATTTATTCATTTACTTTATTTATAGCCTACCTTTCTCAAGGCAGACTAGACATGCTACCCAAGCTTCAGCGTTACTGAACTTGATTAGCAGCACAATCTGAAGCAGAGTTGCACCCTTCTTATGATGGTTTTTGTCTTTGACATAATTGTCATTAAAATTTGCCAATGTTTTTGCATTGGCCGCTCTTATTTTATGTAGCAATCAGTGGCTTGATGCTTTTATTTTTTTGTGTGACAGTTCCAAGTTTTATTTTTGTAGGCTGCCTGAAGTGCTATTTTAATAACAAGGTGGGCTGTACATTAATAATAAACAAGTCTTGCAGGACCTTTGTTTCACATTTTCAGTTTAGCAAAGGTTTCTTGATCAACTCTGAATTGTTGCAACCTAGGTAGGAAATGCCTAGATTGGTGTTTACAGAGCAGAATACTATTTTGGTTCAGCATCGGAGCATGGTAGAAGGAAACATTTCAGTACAGCTGCTTCTTGACACAGATAAAGGAATCTAATGAATGAATGCAAATGTTAACTTGGTTTTTAAATTATTGATGTGGGTCAAGTTAATGAGGGCAAGAAAAGGTGATGTTCAGAACAGGCAGAATTCCTTAATATTCCTATTTGGTACACCGTTTCATTGCTATGGAGAACACTGACGCATAGGCAGCAATTATATGCATGGCATAAAGTTCTGAAGTCCTTAACTTACTTCACATACGGAAATAAATGAGCAATACATGTAGGGAGTTCTGCATCAACAGCACATCATGCCTCAGGGTTCTTCATAGCAATGTGAGAATGACATGTCTTTCAACACTCAGAAATGTTTGTGTGGGACTCCTGACTGGATTGGGCTAGGACTAGGACTCCCTGAAGCAGATTTACTTTACACAGATGTAGCATTGGTGTATATACAGTCGGCTTTATTTTGTATACTATGAAGCCACACTGAAAAATATAACTCCTGTAGTAATACAAGTGAACAATCCTTGGGCAAACTTGTGTGAGTTCCCAGCTTCTCATCATCCAGCAGGTGATGAGGCGTGCTGTGTGGCTGAATTCTACAGAAACATAAAGTCACCAGCTGAGTTTCCAGAGCCCTGACTGAGGCCCATCAATATCTATTCTCTATTCCATGATGGAGAGCAGAAAAGTAGAGCTACCTGCTGATAATCTTAGAGCATTTCAGGGAAAGGTTGTTTTCAACCACAGCCAAAGCTTGCTGAAATAATTAAAACTGTACTCTCTCAGCAATCACTTTTGTGAGGCAATGTTTTCTCTCTTTTCTTCTTTATGTCTTCCTCTCTTCCTGTTCCCTGAGCACTTTAAATGCAATTCCCACCTACAATGATAATGAAAAAGGTACTCCTTCCGAGAACCATAACACACCTCTTCAGCTTAATTTTGGCAAAGTGAGCCTAGCTGATAATGAATTATATTGATATTGTTCCTTAGACCTTTAGCATCGCTGACAAGCTGATTCTTTATTCCTTTCACAGAATAATAATCCAGGTATCCTCATTTCACAATGCAATCCAAACGAGTGTTACATCCTGATAAGCCCATTGATTTAGAATGCTGTAACACTATTTAGGTTTGCACTGTTAGGTTCCCACTTTCAAGAAGAAAAGTGTCTTTCCTCTGTTTTCTGAATGCTATTCAATAAAATAATCGTATATACTCATTCTGGCAACCAGCATTAAGTGTACAGAGGGTAACATGCCATTTTTATTTTCAAATGAGCTATGGTATCAGGTCACTGAAATCTTTTTGCAGTATCAGTGACCATGGTCACCAGCAAAAGGAGTTTGGGAAAGATGCAATATCACTTCTGAGTGATGCTCTAGGAATGTTCCCTAACCTCTATGGTAAATCTTCACGGTATGGGAACCATTTTCCTGCTAGTTTTCTCCTGTTGAATTTCTTGAGGACAGTAGATTGAGGCTAAGGATGGGGTTTTACCTGCTGAGATGAGCAAATGGCAAGCCTAGGAAGGTATTTGGCAATTCAAGAAAGGCAGGCAGAGTTGCAGACAAGCCACAGAGCCTTTCATTTTGTACTGTAAGGAAGTAGGCGGAGTTATAGAGAAAGACAAAGAGGCTTTTGGCACTTAAAGAAAAGCCCTTATCTTGTTTATTGTTAAGACAGTAAGTATAAGTGCCTGGTAGATAACAGGGCTGGATTGAGGGGGACAGGGGGGGTAGTCTGCCGCCAGCGCCGCCAGGGAGGGGGCTCCGGGAGCAGCTGCCAGCCGCCCGCCCCCTGTCCTGCGGGGAGGCGAATGGCACGGGTGGCTTCCCAGCCCCCTGCGCTGCCTCCGCAGGCATGTTCCACCCTGCGTGATGATGTCACAGAAGTGAGACGAACTAGGGTTGGACAGACAAGGGCACTGGTAGATAAACAAAAGAATTAGAGTGCTTAGTAAAAATCACATAAACAGACAAACTATTAATATGTGTGCTCTCAGTGTAAATAGCACAAAAATGAATATTAGTGTGTATTGCAAATCATCACAGTGATTCACTAAACTGTGTCACTAACACACTTACGTTCACAGTGCAGAATTAGTACTTTTAAACTGGAACCAAACAAGGCACAGATCCCATCCACTTGAACCAACCAGTCTGGCCACATGGATCTCTGCCACAGCAACCTTGAGTCTAGACTATTGTAATGCACTGTATATGTGTTTGCCTTGAAGACAACTCAGAAGCTCCAGTTGGTGCAGAATGCTGCAGATCGATTGTAATCAGGAGCTAGACCAAGTATTTATATTGCACTTATTCTGGAGTTCCTCTACTGATTAGTTGCGGTTCAATTCAAGGTACTGGTAATCATCTATAAAGTCCGTCATGACCTTGGTCAACCTTATCTACACTCCTGTGTCTGCACCATAACAGATTCGCTCATCTGAGCAAAGGTTTCTGGAAGCGGTACCCTGCAAATGAGTAAATAAAACAGCAGGGTTTCTCCACTGTGGTGCTAACCATGTGCATTGGCCACAAAATGTGTAATACAGAATTGTTCAGGAGGGAATGTCTATAAGTGAACAAGGGGTGGTTAACATCAGTGGAATTTAAGTCATTCTTCATTATATATTTGATACTATTTTATTGCATTGTTCTCTAATTTTGTATTTCAGCCTTTTCATTGTATGTACCATAATGTTTCACTTCATTGTTCACCAGTCTGGTAATCCTGCTTTGTCTGTTCTATCCTGTGTCCTTAGTGCATTGTTCTCTTATTCTATTGGTTGGATTTCTTACATCTTTTTAGTACACTATTTCTGTCTGTAATCTGCCTTGAGTCTCAGCAAGGAAGACAGACTATAAATGAATAAATAAAAATAATAAAAGTAAAATACATATTTGAAGTTCTCTCTCTGAAGCACAATTTATTGTACTCTATACCAAACCAAATGACTCATTCCTTCAGTTCTGATGGTCTAATGTTCGGGTTTTTTTCAATTGGAAGGGAACTTTTTTTTTTTTACAAAAAATGCAATTTGGTTTTGCTTCATTTAAATATTTTCATTTCATAATGCTATTTAGCATTATGTGTGTGTATAAAATTCCTTATGATATACAATGCAATAAATGTATAGATTGCATGAATCATAATTCATTTTGTTTATTTCTGAACAGAGGTATACTATTCTAAGCATGTTGACTTCAATGGAGTTAGATGGATCTAACTCTTCTTAGGAGTGCATTGTCTATTACTTATATTTTAGAGACATTCTTAGAAGTATTTGATAAAGCAACATGAACAACAAAAAGATATTTAAAATATATGATGGATAAAAACAAAATCTGCACAGTCATATCTTCATTTCTAATTCTAACCAGTCATATTTCTTATTCCTAAAGCATCATGTGGGACAACCAGTTATCAAGCAACGCCACCTAAATAGCAATTACATTTACTATTCAGCCAGCTTGATTTCCTATTACACTCTCCTCTAGCCTCACCCACCATACTCATGTATGAATATAATCACCACCACATTTCTTCTTTCTCCTCCCAGTACGTACCTGCTATTCTGCTGGGTTCTAAAGTGAAGATCAAAGGGGGGCTGGCTGACTGCTGCAATGATCTTCCTCTTAGGACAAAGGTAAACATCACGTTTTTGGTGAGCTGGGTCTAGGTCTAGCCACACAGCAACTGTAGGGACTGACATTTGAAAGATCAAAGGGAGCCTTTTTGACTCGGAACTGTGGTGCAGGAGGGGGGGTCTCCTTCCCCTTCCAATTTTCAGAAGTAGATGCTGCTCCAAGGTTATGAAATGCTTCTCCAAAGTTATGTAAATAACTCCCTGCTGGGTCTGTTTCAGCTCTGCATGGGGGAGAGGCAGAAGACCCTCCCCCCATGCTACAGTTACAAACTGAAAAGGGCTGTCCCTGAAGCTGGTGTGTGGCTGCAGAGAAAGGCAGCTGGCTCCTGGGAACCTCCAAAATGTAACATTTATTTTGGCCCTTAGGTCTACATGGGGAGGGAGGAAGGAAGGAAGGAAGAGGGAGGGAGGGAGAGAGGGAGGGAGGGAGAAAAATCCACCATAGGATGCCATGCAGACTTTGGGAAGGAAGGAAGGAAGGAAGGAAGGAAGGAAGGAAGGAAGGAAGGAAGGAAGGAAAATCCACCGGAGGGTGCCATGCAGACTTTGAGGCAATGAATGCAGCACCCACACATGGGTAGCAGTTTTTGCTGATTTAATACATTTAATAATTTGCTGAAGAAATTAATTGAATGAAGGAAGAACAAGTAAGAACAGCAGTTTTGTGCCAATTTATTTCCAAATGCTATTGTTACATGTTATTTGCTGCTGGGAAGGAACGGGCATTAAATGCAAGGATTACCAACTGCTGCATCCAGAGAGAGACAGGTAATGAGTTAAAATAACTGCCTGAAGGGAGGATGATTGTCATGCTGCTCCTCCCACCCCCCTGATCTGGGATTAGACAGAAAGAAGGTAACACATTGGAGCTAACAGGATTGTCAGGAGACAGTTGAAGCTTGGAATCTGAAAATGGAAGGTCAGACTGAGATTCCTCTATGTGAGGAAAAGAAGGCGAAAGTTTGCCCTCACTGTGACAGCTTATGGTTGATAAAAAGCGTTTAGCTGATGAACTAAAATGGAAAGGCCAGTACTAATATTACTCAAACAAGCTAGAACTGGGAGTGTGTGGTTGGCAAAAGAAGTGGGTAGTAAAAGGAGACACCAGCCAAAAGAACAGGGCTATGTCTTTAATGGAAGACTAATTCTTGCCCAGTATCTGGAAAGAGGGTTTGGACTCTGAGGAGTACCCTGGGTCTGCAGTAAAAAGAAGTGTGTGCTGTGTAAAAGTCTGTACACCCAAGCTGTGAAGTTAAGTCAATGGAGGAACTTTTCTATAAGAAACTTAAGTCTGAAAACACCAACCTCTCACATCTAAGTACTGTAAATATTTGAAACTAAGCTTGAAGAAAACTATTGTGTGTCATGCTAGTGTAGTGAAATATTCTGATCAAAAACCAAAAATTTTCCTCAGTTTTCCTTTTCCTGCCTGTCTTCATACTAACCCTGCCAGTTGAATAAATCTGCTGTTATCTTTTTGAATCTTACTTAGTCTTTGATGCCATTTCATTTTAAAGGAAGCATGGGGCTCTGCTTTTCCTCTACTTAAATTTGGGCAGGGAGTATATATACGTGCTTGAAGTGTGGAACAACAGGAATTCTAAGTTACACCCAAAATACACGCTACCAAAGGCTTCCCAGCCCCAGTAAACAACCTCATTGGTTTTGGAGGGAAAATCTACCTCACAGTGGGGGAGTACGTAGGGATGGCCAGGACAGCATGAGCCAGGCCTTTGTATGCTATAGCTGCCTTTACTGATTTCAATACTGATTTTTGATTTGAGTTTACAGTATCTATATAAAGTTCACCTGACTTCCCTAAGAAAAACTAGAAATTGGAATTAAATTATTTCGAGAATAAATTTAGCACTAAACTAGCGACACCTCCCACAGAATTCTCACCTCATTCCAGTTTTATCGCGTTTTCTCCATTCTCCTCCAAATCCGCTTTGTGTTTCTTCATGTCGGCATTAATGGCTTCCATGTGAACACCCTGGAACAGGTCTGAACAATTTCTAACGCAAAAGCACCTACTTCCCAAGTTACCCATCCCACCTTTTACATTTTCTTTAGTTAACACAGATTTTCCCGCCCAAGACACCCACAAGCCACTGCATGCTCCACCAAAATGCCCCCCCCCATTTTTTTAAAGGGAAGGTGTATTGCGCAATTGTGATGTACTATTAGGCAAGAACAATTTATAATCCTGCAGATTATACAGATGTTTCTTACCTGAAAAATTTCTCATGTAGCCGTCAATTCTGTGCTGCGCAGCGCCGCAGTGCCCATTTTTAAAAAAACATTTCCAACCAGCTATATCAAACCAGCTATGCCAACTGAAGCAACAACACTCTCTGTAAGGCCATGGTTAAGTCTTAGGAGAGGAGGATCTCATCAGACAAGGTGATTTTGGAAGCCCAAGGCTATTTATGGGCATTCAAATTTGGCAAAAATTTGGTTCAATGAGTGGGAAAACTCTGCTGCCTATCATAAGCGACTTTGAGGGTGAGCGAAAGCAAATTTGGTATTACAAAAGTGCGATATAGCACAAAAGTGCGCAGAAATAACAAAAAAGGGTGTGCGGAAATGTGCTTTTGTGTGCAGCATCACAAGCACTTCGACTGCCCCCTCTTGCGCTTCTGCCTGTGAAATGTGAACTTGTGGAAGCGCAACAAGTTGTAACAAGATGGGAGAATCCGTTCTGTTGGCGATATCACAGGAAATGATTCGTGGCGCTAAACTGATGTAATAAACGTCTGTGTTAAAATGGCCTATATGTGTCGCCCCTCAGCCATAAACTCCTGGGACAGCAAACAAGATAAAATGTCACAAATATAAACATTTAAAAACAGCAAATTCTCAGTACAAAACAACATAACAGTATGTAAAAAATTCCTCTTCCTATCAAATGCAACTAATGAACCAGAGTAAAATTTAACTACCAAAAGGAAATATGAAAAAATCAAACAAATAAGACTAAAAAAGAATATTTTAACCTGGCCCCCAAAGGTGAGGCGATTAGAGGCCAGACAGATGGGCGGAGGGAGGAGGAAAAATAGTTTAAAAATGAGGCAACACTACAGAAAAAAACTTGGTTTATTAATGAAAAACCTCACTTCTTAGTGAGTGGTATGCGAAGATGAGAGGAGAAGCACAGACTGGGAAATTAAGCGCAGCGATCACCCACAACCACTGATTTATGAAAAGTTACCTATGAGCCTATCTTCTATTGAGTCAAGCCAATGCTTTCTCAAGCCAGTGGTGGCACTTGATGCCATCAGCTCCTGAAGTGGTCATCATCAATGGTCCAAATTAATTTCTGCTGTTTTTGCTTTGTCTTTTCAGGTAGTATAAAAATGCATTTGATACATAACAGTGGCCTAAGCAAATTACTCACATTCTTGGGCAGGGGTACTGCACTTTTTCCAAACCTTGCTCCAAATAACCCGTACATTGAATTATGCCTTGAAACAAATAGATAGTCACCCACTCTCTCTCAATACTGGAAAGAGGTGTTTTTGGTCTAGTTCTTGCATTCTGAAACAACATGACTCTACAGAATAGTCTTCAAAGGCAATTGTCTAATCTAGAAAACGCAGTCAGAGGGTGGATAACCGCGGCCAAGCCCTGTCAAATGAGGAACAGCCTACAGACAGGTCAAGAGCATTCTTGACTGAGTTTGCCAGCTACAGAAAGAAAGTGAATACTTACAAATGCTGTCATCTGAGCTTTGATATGGTAAACAACTTAGCTTCCTTGAATGATTCAACAAGAGCATTTTCCCTTTGACATATCCACTTTTCAAAAACATTCTTTTATGTTTTGGTAACTCTTTTATTCTATTTTAATATCAAAAGTCTGTTTTCTTTTTGCAGTTCTTTTGCGGGGAGTGGGGGAGAAAGTCACTCTAAAAAAATAAAATTTACCATACAGCCTCTGTTACCATATCCATTGGCAGGGGATGGTTCCTATGAAATATCCCAATGAAGGCAGAGGAGATAAAGCTGTTGGTTCTTTAAAAAACATGCTTTGATATTAATATATTAAAAACCAATGGTTCAAAAAGCCCGATGCAGGACATTTGCTAAGGCACATACCATGCCATGAAACCCTTGAATGCACTGACGCCCTTTAAACATAAATCTAGCTGTGGGGAAGCGACAGTTCTTTGCATTGTTCAAACAACCCTCACAGGTCACAGCTTGCGTTTCATCACATTGTACGGTTTGATTGGCAACACTCGGAATCCCACTGGTGAGCAATCAGGAGGACAGTGAAGCCTTGCCAGAATTCGGCTGCTCATCTGTATCCCTAGATCTGACACTAAAAATAGAATTTACTTTTCTGACATTACAACAGATTTTGCACACCTCTCAGAAGACATCGGGAGTTGCTGCACAAAATCCTATTACAAATACATTGTTATCTTTCTGTGTTTGCATTCAGGAAAAAAATATGAATCTGGCCACACGATACACATGATGACAGAAGAGTACTGAAGCAAGTATTTCATGGGGCTTCTCTTTGGACTTACCATGATTTCTTGACAACATGCTATATGTTCAATGACCAAATGACCAAATGCAACAATCACCTTGTAGATCTCCAAAATTGCTGATCCTGCAGTCACTTCTGTAATTTGGAGAAAGGGCAGTGGACTCCACCACAGAATGGGAGGATAAGCCAATTACAAAACAGCTGCCATTAGGGCTGAGGCGAATCACAAAATGGTGGGAGCTTCCAGTGTTCGGAGCTTCTAAGCTTCTATCATCCTAATATTGAACTAACTGTTTCTGAACAGGTACTTCCTACAGATGAAAAGTCATTGCTTCCTGGCAGGGCTTTTTTCTGGGAAAAGAGGTGGTGGAACTCAGTGGTGGAACTCAGGACCACACAATGATGTCACTTTGGGTCAGCTGAAACAAATTTAAATTGCCCTCAGCAAAAATGGTCACATGGCCGGTGGCCCCGCCCCCTGATCTCCAGACAGAGGGGAATTTAGATTGCCCTCCGTGCCACTGGAGTGCCACTGGAGGGCACGGAGGGCAATGGCATGGAGGGCAATCTAAACTCCCCTCTGTCTGGAGATCAGGGGGCGGGGCCACTGGCCATGTGACCATTTTTAAGAGGTGCCGGAGCTCTGTTCCACCGCGTTCCTGCTGAAATAAAGCCCTGCTTCCTGGGCTTTTTTGAAGCCTCCCCTGCTCTCTGTAGACAAGGGAAAGGCAAGATCAGTCTTGGTGGTTTGATTTCAGTTTCCCAAGAAAGGAAAGGGTTTGTTCCCTGTGTGAGATGGCCAAGCCCATGGACATAAGAAGTTCAGTGTCTATGGTGTTGCATGGCTGTGATGCAGATGCTGAGCATAAGCTCAGTGCTTTATTTGTAAGTTAACTCATAGGATGTAAGCTGAATCTCCTTTTCTTCCTTGCTCTACTCAAGATTTTATCCTCAAGACAGAAGCAGAAAATGGGTGCCAGGCAACACTTCACAGGGCACATTGGTGGCCCTGGGCTCCATACTGGAGATCACTACTGTAGAGAAATGTTTTAGAATAAATGAGATCAGAGGGGCCTAATATTGATTTTGGTGAAGAGGATAATAACAGTGAAAAACATTGCTTAAGATTGGTTTCTGCCTCTTTGGACGACTGAAGTACATTCTGAAAGAGTAAAGAAGGAGAAGATTCAAGGTATAATGTTCAAAATGATCCACATTTTATAGAAAAATCAATATGAGGAAACAAATAAAACTTCTGGGATTTGTTACTCATAAGAAAAATAAAAATAGGAATATTCCAATTGAATCTGTATGAGAAATTCAGTCTTATCACCAGCTGGAATAATCCTTATTCATAGATTTTTTGGTCTGCGATTCTAGTGTGGTCTCCTTGATGTTTCACTTGGTTAACTTTTTAAATATTCATGCACGACTACCCTAAAGACAGCAAACAAAACAATAGCTGAATTAATTTCCTTAGAATAGCTCACATTTTTTTGAACTCCAGTAAATTCTATTTTTTTAAGTCCATTGAAGTTACTAGGGGAAAAAACCCTTAGGGCAAACCCAATGTAATGAAGTAGATTTCCAGCATGTGTGCATTACACACACACACACACACACACACACACACAGAGCTCTTCAGAGGGTAGTGATGCCAACCTCCAGGTGGAACCTGAAGCTCTCTCACAATAATAACTGATTGCCAGATTACAGAGATCAGTTCCCATGGAAAAATGGCTGCTTTGGAGATTGGGCTGTATACCATTATACCTCACCGAAGTTCTTCCCCTTCCCAAATCTCACCCTCACCAGGCTCCACCCCCAAATTTCCAGGAATTTCCCAACCTGGTGTTGGGAATAAAGCCCTGTCAGAAGGCTTTAGTTATTAATTAGTTGTAAAGATAATGGTTTGGATCAGATTCTGGTAATGAAAAAGAGGTCCCCCCCCCCCCCCCCGCAACTGTAGGCCTCTGTTTTCCCCTTGCTGCTCTTCTTGGAGTCTAGTGTCCCCAGGAACTACATTGGGGGGGTACATTTTGGGCTGAAGTAGGAGAGTGGAAGTTAGGAAGCTGAGATTTTCTGCTGGATCTAGGTCACAAAAGTTAGTCTTTAACACAACTAGCGCCGTTTCCACACTACTCACCTTCATCCAGAACGGGGCGCAACGTCGCAAAAAAACCCGCAGAAGATAGAGTCGTCTTGTGCGAGTTTTGCGCGACGTCACGCAAAACTCGTGCGAGAAGATGCTATCTTCCATGTTTTTTTCACGACGTTGCGCCCCGTTCCAGATGAAGGCGAGTAGTGTGGAAACGGCCTAGGACAGTGGTTCTTGCAAGGCTGGAATAGCTCCACACATATCAACGAGGCAGGTGTTGATCTTTAAATGAGTAACAGCCACACAATAGATGCAACAATACAAAAATACTGCTCCTCAGCAAATAAATATATAACAGATTTCAGGGAAATAATATAAGTCCAGATGAATTAGTTTGCAATGGTTGCCTTCTTTGATTTATGTGAATACTGGATTGTTTTTTTCTGCTAAGGGCTATTTTTTTTATCTAGGCCCAAAGAGATAATGAACAACTGGAAGGTTTATTTGCTTGTTGATTTTTATTTTCTTATCTCATGTGGCCAGAATATAAGGCTTTCTTGATACTATAATAAACATCCTCTGAAAAGGGGCATATATAATGTTGCTGGAATGTCATAATCATTTCTCAAATGTAATCTGGGTTTCAGGCTTATTCCATGACAGAGTGTGAAGGGTCCTTATGTTTGCAGAGAATAATAGAGAAATGTTAACAAAGTCCAGTGTTTTATTTTCCTTAGGCCTAATACTTCAGTGTGTTCTCTCTCTCTCACACACACAGATGCACACATGCATGTCTTTCTTCTAACCCTGAATAAAAACATGTGGGACCATCTCATACCATATATGGCACTAGATTACTGTCCTTTGACTTAAATTTGCTAAAATGTAGGTTGAACCCTGATCCTCCCGACTACTAGTTACCAAGGTAAAGAACTCCTTTCCGAAGGGAAAGAGTTCCACCACAAGGGCAAGCTATTCAATCAGACCTCATAACTGAGTCACTCCTTATGCTTCCAGGGTTATAGGGTTTAACTCAAGCAGAGAAACAGGTTTGACCAGTTACACATTTATTTATTTATAATATTTCCAGGTCTTTTTTTCAGCTGGAACGCGGGGGAACGGAGTTCCGGAACCTCTTGAAAATGGTCACATGGCTGGTGGCCCCGCCCCCTGATCTCCAGACATAGGGGAGTTTAGATTGACCTCCGTGCCGCTAGCGGTGCGGAGGGCAGTCTCAAGTCCCCTCTGTCTGGAGATCAGGGAGCGGGGCCACCAGCCATGTGACCATTTTCTCCGAAGGCAACCCACTGAGTTCCCAGAAAAAAAGCCCTGATTATTTCTATGCTGCCTCCTCAGAGTCCTGTAGTCTCCTGTGACGACGACAAAGCTGAAGAATGCATTCGTTTCTCTATCGGGTCTGAATATGGAGGAGGCTCTTCTGGGCCCTGTGGCACCTCTTAACTAGAAAAATGCAGGAAACCATCTAATAAACACATGGAAAACCAAAACAAAGCTACGGTGTACGACAATACATGAACCATACAATGATAACCTGCAACTTATTGTTTCAAGCAGGTATGGTTACCCTCTGGGGGGTCATACAGCCCCGTCTTGGGTTATGTTGTTGCATACCATTGCATAAGGCTTTGCAGAACTGGACTTACTTCCATCCCACCTATTATTTTGAGGCACACCAACAAAGAAATCATCCGGTAAATGAATAGGGACAATATGGGATGGAGCACCTGATTGAGCTGCTGTAGTGAGAAGAATGCTGAACAAACAGCTACTATGATTTGAAATTAATTCATTTTGCATTTTTTTAAAATGCATTTATCCTCCCTATCTCCTGCAAAGTGGGATCTAATGCTGCTTACCAGCACAGTACCAGAACACTAAAAATCTCTCACGTAACATTTATTTTTATTTATTTGTTTTTATTTATAACATTTCTATGCCACGCTTCCATTCAAATAGGTCCCCATGGCAGCAAAGATCAAAACATTAAAACAGGGTCCCCCAACATGGTGTCTGTGGGTGGAGCAGAAGTCCTCCACCACCACCTTTTGAAACCCACCCTCCAGATAGGACAGGAACCACCACAGAAGGATGCCTTCCTGTCCAACACCAAAAAGTGGTCCAGAAGAATACCATGATCAATCATATCAAAAGCTCCCAAGAGGTCCAGAAGAATTTATACGGTTATACTTCCCCTGACCATCTCCTGACATAAGGCAACCTGCTGCTTGGGTTATTTCCTCATTCCAGAGGTCAACCAGGGCATTGACTGGAGCACCAAACATATCAGCAGGAAAACCCCCAAAGCTAATATATGTCAGTTTGGACATGGCTGGGACTATCCTTTCTCCCAGGAAGAGGTTCTTTCTATGCATAAGAGGGCCAGGCAGCCGGTCATCTTCAGACCTGACTGGCAGGATTTGCATTTAGTGGCACCTTAGAGACCAACAAGATTTTCAGGGTGTTGGTCTCTAAGGTGCCACTGGATTCAAATTCTGCTGTTCTACTGCACACCAACATGACTACCTACCTAAAACAGCCCTCACTGGAACTTACTTTATCCTGGTGGGAGCAGATTCCTGGGTAAAAGTTCTTACAGGGCACAACATTACCACATTCTCAGCCTTCCCTTCCATTCTCAGCCTTACCACATTCTCAGCCTTCTCAAGAGCCAGTTTGGTGTAGTGGTTAAGAGAGGTAGGACTCTAATCTGGAGAAGCAGGTTTGACTCCCCACTCCTCCGCTTGAAGGAGTTGGTGACCTTGGGTCAGTCACAGCTCTCCGGAGCTCTCTCAGCCCCACCTACCTCACAAGGCGACTGTTGTGGTGATAATAACAACATAATTTGTAAATCGCTCTAAGTGGGTGTTAAGTTGTCCTGAAGGGTGTATATAAATCAAATGTTATTATCGTTATTATTGGATGTTACATCTTCATGCAGACCATATATGCTGTATTCCTAGAGAGTACAGCAAAAATATGATGGGCATATACACTCAAGAATGTGATAAAGTTGTCAATAAAGCAAAATCAGATCAGTCAACTGAGGAACATTCCCATGGCTAGGTTCAGATGGGGGTCAGTACTTGGTATATTTCAAGAGTGGCCACCCATGAAGTGACTTACTGCACTTTGCCAAGCATGCTTATTGGCAGAATGCAGTAGGGATGTGCACTAACCACCCCTGTCTTAGGGGGAGGGGGATTTGGAAATTAACTGGGTCCATTATTCCCTATGGGGAATGCTTCTAGGAGGCTGGAGAGGATGTTTTTCATGCAAATCACACCAAAAATGTAGCAAAGCAATGGCTGCCTGTCCTCAAAATACCCCCCCCCCCCCAGTTTCAAGTAGTTTCGGAACTGGAGTCCAGTATTACAGGCCTCTGAACAAGGTGTCCCAGTTACTCTCCATTGTTTCCTATGGGGAAAATATAATGCTTTCTCCAGGACAAAGAAGACTTCGCCTCACTCACAACAGCAAACACTGACTAAAAGCTTCCCAATGCAAAAAGAATCAACAAAGCCCAACAGAATCAAAGTCAACCCAAAGAATCCCAGCAGAACCAATCCAGCAGCATGTAGCAGAACAGAAGGCACAGACTAGACAAGAGCAACCAAAAGCATGCACTCCAAAATATATTGCCCTGGAAGCCTGCTTGTGGGCTATGAGAGAACTGTTATGATTGGACAGACAGTTGAGCTCTCCCTAAAAAGCATTCCTTCCCCACCCATTTTGCCTAGGAAACCTGCAAAAGGAAAAAAACAAGCTGCAGTGACTTTTAAAACATCAGCCCAGGTTATTCCTGAATATTTCAGGGATTAATTGGGATAGGAATATTGGTACATCTGAGAATATGATCGGAATTTCTGAATATAGCTGAAAAATACTGATAAGGCATTTTCTGAGTATATTTTCAGACTGGATGTAGTGAATCACACACCCCTAGAATGCACCATGTCAGCTTCATGGACCTCAAAACAGCCGTTTTACAACAGTTGCAGCCAGCATTATACATATTACCTTCTGGCAGTGTCTGGTTGCTGTTTTTCAGCTAAAGCAGTGGTCTTCAACTGTTCCAGACTGTGGCTCGATGGAACTGTAAGCACGTTACATCATAATCATGTGACAGAAAAACGGAAACCAGCATTTCTGAGCTGTAACTCTTCAGATTGGAGATAATGTTTCCGTGATTGGCTGCTCCTCCCTACAGAAAATCAGCATGTCAAGGAGAAAGTGTCTGGCCTTATTCACCTTAATGCCACTTTTTGCATGAGGAGAAAATTTGTCTGGAACCATCATATGAATGTTCCACTTGCAGTCTGAAGTGGTATACCTCAGAAATTTGCTTTTCATCTCTGAAAATTAGGTCTAAGGCTGTGATACATATCACATGGATCATTATTCATTGGGAACCACTCTTGTATCCAAGAACTGTGTTCTTGCATAATTCCCTTTATTTCAGTGGCACATGCCCAGCAGATTGTAACCATGAGAGAGAGAGAGAGAGAGAGAGAGAGAGAGAGAGAGAGAGAGAGAGAGAGAGAGAGAGAGAGAGAGAGAGAGAGAGAGAGCAGAAGCAAATAAAAGGGTTTACATGATCAGGAAGCGTTTCTGTCTCCTGAAAGGCATATTACTTAACACAAATACATCTGAAAGCTTCATCCCTTTACAACAGTGATAAAAACACCGAATCAATTACTACAGAAGTCATCTGTATTTACAGGAATGACTCCAGATGCCAGGAAAGATAAAAGGAGCCCACGTTCTGAATGATACCAACTGGCTAAGTGGTTCTGATCAAAAAGCAATAAAAACCAATGGCCTCCTTTATCATCTGGAACAGTTTTACCCCTCTTACCAGTTTTGAAAATGTGAAACGATTATTTTAACAGTCTCACCCATTCTGACTACCCAGCCTTGGATGTTCTACAAGTCCTGCTAAATAAACAAAGGGCTACTGCACAAAAAAACCTTGGTTCCCACGCTGCACAACCTGTATGTAAACCAACATCATCCTTAGAAATTATCACTTTAAAGAGTTCCCATACATTATCTCAGTTCTCTCAGTAAAAATGTTTGCCATGTCATGTGTGTGTGCATGCTGTCAAATTTTAGCCAAATTATGGTACACGTAAGGTAGGCTGGTATTTTAACCTACCTATTCTTCATGGATGAAAGAGCCCTGGGGCGCAGAGTGGTAAGCTGCGGTACTGCAGCCCAAGCTCTGCTCACAACCTGAGTTCGATCCTGGCGGAAGCCGGGTTCAAATAGTTGGCTCAAGGGTGACTCAGCCTTCCATCCTTCCGAGGTCAGTAAAATGAGTACCCAGTTTCGTGGGGGTAAAGTGTAGATGAATGTTTCATGGGGGTAAAGTGTAGATGTAAGTGTAAGTGTAATAACTCAGTGCTTGCACAGGGGACTACCTTTACATCTTTTTAAAAATTCTTCATGGGCAGCTGAAGGCGACTGAAGGGGCTTGCCTGGCACCACTTAGAGAAGTCATTGTGGATGCGAGTTTGGAACCAAGGACTTCCAAAATCACAGCTCGCACCTTGATATTGCGCTACCTTGGCTGTGACATGAGCGTTGATTTCACATGTTCGTTTTTTATTGTATATGCAAATATTGGAATAGCATGTTGGAATAGCATGATTCTACGTCACGTGTGAATGTCTCTCTGTGTGAATGTCACAGGTAACACTATAACCTTGGAAAGGAAACAAACTGGCATGTAGATGTTTTGTAACGGAGGATGTGGCTCTTATAGGAAATGATCAGATGGCTCCACTAAAAAAAATTGCATCACACAAATATTTATAAATGAGTCATACTCGTAAATAAGAAAGTCACAGGAGTCATTAAATAGACATGACACCAAGTTTCTCGGTCATAATATATTCAATCTCTTTACCTTCCTTAGTATGGCTTACCTGTGCCAGGTAAGTAAACCTCCCAGCCACTATTCTACATGTTTGATTTTAATGTAAAGGAAGCAAATACCTATGCAGGATCTGAGCCCCCTGGTTTAAGTGCATTCCTGTTAAGAAACCCAATTTATAGTTTTGTTGATCATTGTTGTTATATGATACACACTTACAAATGAATCATAATAACATAAGATTTTTTTTATTCAATAGATTTTTTTTTATTAACCAGAATTAATTATGGACTGAATATGGATTAGTAATTTCTGAAATTGTGTCCTAGGGAGCATCTCTAATAGTGATATTTTGCCCCCAAGAGCTTCATATTCATCAAGTTAATGAATGTTACTTAGAAGGCCTAGTTCAACAACAAAGTATAACTCTTTCATGAATAATTCCAAACACTGACTCAAGGTGATTGATTACAGGGGTTATGAATTGAAGAGATAAATGACTTCTTCAATATGCAAATACAATACAAGGCAATAAACACACACTGGTGCATATCAGTGCAAAACAATAATTGCTATTAACTTCAGTGTCACAGACAATCTACCTGATATATGTTTCAGCAGAAATGCAGCATTCCATTGTCAGTTATTTTGTGGAATTTAACCCTATGATCTTCCTCCAAAGAAATATCTGCAGAATAGAAACATAGGCCCTGATCCGGCCACTGTTCAACAAAGCAATGTTTTAATTAATGAACCAAGTAGGGTGTCTATGGCAATGCACTTTCCCATCCATATTGCAAGATATGGACCCCCATTCCATACCACACATCTACACCTAAGCTATCTGATTTGTACACCTAAGCTACATGCATGGTCCCCAACCCAGCAAGGAAATTGTGTGCAGAAGCCTACTGGATCAGAGACCCATTTCTGTTTTGTTAGTAGACCTTTGCTCAGGCAAATAGTTTGACAGGTCATAGGAGTTCATGGCTTGGATCCAGACTAGATGTTTCAATGGGCACACGGAGTTTTGTGCACAGGGCATAATTTTCATGCCTTGCCCTCCTGTGGCGATCCCCAATGGCCCCATCCTGTTCTTGAGGGAGAGGGGGACTGCCAGGAACAGGCTTGAGAGGCATTTCAAGCTGTTGTGGGGTGGGGATTGCGATCAATAGACAGAAATCCTTGAACCTGTGGAAACACTAGTCTGGATCCAAACCCATATATCCAAGAAGGCCACAAGTACCCAATGATGGCGGAGTGGTAGGATGGACTAGCCAGGCAAGTTTGAGAGGGGGAATCCCACTCCTGCTGAAAGATGAAGAAGTCCCAGTGACTTGGCCTGGAGACAACTGGTGGCTTCAAGGCTGCAGGCTCTAAGATTCCACAGAACTTGAGTGTCTACGAGGTATGTTCTTGTAAAGTGAAGTCTAAAATTTCTGATCTTCTTGCCTCTTGATGAAACCTGCAAGACACACTGGACTATTGCCAATTTCCTTTCCTATGGCAGCCAAACCCACACCTCAAAATGTGGCTCTTGGGGGCCCTATTCATGTTCTAAATCCTGCTCTCTTTCTCCCTCACACACATTTGTACACCCTTAGAAAATATTAGGGATGGGCTTCTTCATGCATGTTATTAATATCTGAGATAGAAAAAGGATGTTTTAGGTGCTACCATGTCCTGACCTGGATAGCCCAGGCTAGTTTGATCTCATCAGGTCTTGGAAGCTAAGCAGAGTCAACTTTGGTTAGTAATTGGATGGGAGACCACCAAAGAACACTAGGGTTGCAGAGGCAGGCAATGGCAAACCACGTGTCTTAGTCTCCTGCTTTGAAAACCCCAACAGGAATTGCCATAAGTTAGCTATGACTTGATGGCACTTCCCACCACCAGGTGCTACCACGGCAATCCAGAACTCATGCTAATTGGCTTAGCATTCTGTCCCATGTTTATGCTGAAATCACTAAAACTCTTAAGTCCCCAACTGGCCTGGAATCCTAGAAAAGTGACCTCATCTTTCCTGAAATATGGAACTCCTTTCCTGAATAAGGAAAGATAAAAGCTAATTTTAAAAACATCTTGTGTATGACTATATCCTGTTTCTATGCTCATGTGCTTAACGTTATTTGACTTCAGATAACTTGCTCGCTCCTAGCAAAAATTCTGATTTTGGAATGGACTTTTGACTACTGGAACCTTGTAAATTTCAACCTTGTTATTTAGTATTATCATAGAACACAGAAAGTAGCTAGAAGAGAACTAAATGTTGGCTATACTACTTAAAAGTAAGAGACTGCGGTGTAAAGGTTAGAATGTTGAACTAGGAAAGAGAAGACTTGGGATCAAACCAATCACTCACAGCCCACTTCACAAGGTTGTTGTGAGGCCAGAACGGAGGAGGTCAGAATGATGTATGCCACCATGAACAGCTTAGAGGAAGGGCAGACATTTTTAAAAATGTGAACAGTTAATGAAAAAAAAATAGTTTTCTTAGACGTGTTCAAGAATTTTCAGCCATCTTCTCACAACATCCGGTTTGTTTTCATTTTTAAAAGGCTCTTTGGCTCAATTAAAGCCGTGGTGATCCAAGGGATGGAGGCCAGAAGAGATGAAAAGGTTTCTGTCCTCTGTGACCCAGGACAGGCTCTTGGCTTCCAAAAGATCAGACAAAGTCTCATTCTGATCTTTGCCGCTAAAAATCCACCCACGTTTAACAGATTTGGTGCTGGTTTGACCCATGCAAACTTACACTTGAGAACATTTTCATGTATTTTGAAGGGTAGTCTTTTGTTACAAAGGACACCATAATAATAAAGCATTAGAAGAAAAAAATAGCCCCACCTCAGCCTCTATAGAGTTCCCAGGAGGAGAAAAAATTTATGTAGGGGAAGATATGGAGGTTGAACGGCATCTTTAGACAAGCTATTGGGATGCCAAGAAATAGAGCCAATTGTTGGAGGATGCCTGTAGGAATCTGATCTAATACTGCTCTTTCTCCGCTCCCTCCACTGTTTATCATCACAGGAACAGAGCAGGATTACCAGGCCTCTGAGTCTAGGCATTTTTTCAAGTCTTGGAAAAGAAAACTCTTTCACAAATAGTGCAATAGTTGTTGCCAGGATGATCCAGGGAACTGTTTTTTAAAAAATCCATAAACGAGTGGTCTCTCTTACTGGATCAACTTCAGTTGTTCTAGCAATGTGGAACCCCTCAAGTCAGCATCAGTCACAAAGGGGATTAGAAAGGGTAGGGCTGGATAATGATGATGCCAGCAGGAGGGGATAGTTTTGTGAGAGAGCCATGCAGGATTCAGACGCCATTGGATACGACCATTCTGCTCCTGGATTTTCCTGTGCGGACAAGAAAATCCTGGAGGTGAATGATTCCAATAGCACAATCAACATTTTCAGATGGCATAGCCACGTGTACTAGGAGCTTGGCAACACTACTATCAGGAGTGTGTACTACTCATGATGGTCCTGATATACATGGTCACCGTATTCTCTTCAAAGGAGGAATCCATGTATTTTGTACGAGTACCCATGAACCAGAACCTCAAAAAACAGTGGTTGGTTTACTCACACCAAAGCTGTACACACATGCAAAATACATGCTTTCCCCTGTTCTGACAATATGTTGACCAAATATATTGGGAAGATCTACGTGGTTGCTCATCTCCCAGTATGCAGGGATGTATCATTTGAAAAGGGCTAACATCCAACGAGGTACAGATCCATAGACAAGTGCCTCCTAGGGAGTTTCCATGCTGCTAAACATGCCATGTAAATTAGTTATGCTTTATTTCAGAAAGATTTCATCTTTATGCTTGTTTTTCAAATTTTCTATTATATCCTATTGTATCTCTTTCGCTGGATGTCCTAACTGTTGTTCATTACTGTACTTTGCTCAGTGAATGTCCTAGATGTTAATTATATTGCATTTTCACTTGCGCCGTGTAATCCACCACGAATCTCAGTGAGAAAGGCAGATAATAAATTAACTAGTAACAAAGCCCATTGTGGGAAAAATACAACGGGCTCTAGAAAGGGGAGGGAGGAGAGGTGGGCATTGCCGCCTCCTCCTCTGTGACTGATCCAGGCTGGGTGAATACGGGGGGGGGGGGGAGACATTGCCACTTGCTCCACTCCTGATCCCGGCTGGGTGAAGGGGAGGATGGGCATTGCTACCTGCTCCACTACTGATCCCAGACGAGTGAAGGGGGTGGGCATTGCTGCCTGCTCTGCTCCTAATCCCAGCCAGGTGAAGAAAGGTTGGACATTCTCCTGCTCCGCACTTGATCCTAGCTGGTTGAAGACAGCAGGTGGGCATTGCCCCCTGCTTCACTCCTGATCCCAGCTGGGTGAAGGTGGAGTGGGCATTGCCATCTGCTCTGCTCTTGATCCCTACACAATAAAGAAGCCAACCTCCATTCAACAGCAAACCAACAGTGGAAACCACACTGGAGGATCCAAATCAATAATTACACTAAAGTAATTATATATGAACAAATATTTACTTTAGTGTCGTAATTATTGACTTGGATCCTCCGCTGTGGTTTCCACTGTTGGTTTGCTGCTCCTGATCCCAGCTCGGTGAAGGGGGGATGGTATCACCCCCTGCTCCATGCTTGATTCCAGCTAGGTGAAGGCAGGAGGCGGGGATCGTCACGTGCTCTGCATCTGATCCCAGCTGGGTGAAGGCAGTGGGTGGGCATTGCCATCTGCTCTGCTTCTGATCCCAGCTGTGTGAAGGGGAAGTTGGCATAGCCACCTGCTCTGCGCCTGATCCCAGCTGGGTGAACGTTGGGTGGGCATTGCCACCTGCTCCACTCCTTATCCCAGCTGTGTGAAGGCGGGGGGGGGGGGGCGGGCATTGCCACATGCTCTGCGCCTGATCCTGGCTGGGTGAAGGGAGGCAGGCATTGCCACCTGCTCCACTCCTGATCCCAACAATGAAAAAGAAAAGTATGGCCGTTTCTGCAACCGCAGTAAAGACAAGGGAGGGGTTACCCACAGAAACGTTTGCACTCTGTGTGCACACAGCAACAATAATGAATGATTATACAATTTTCAAAGTGCAAGTGCCTCTTGTTCGTTGAGCCAATATTACAATTCATACAAAGACCATTGCTCATAGGACAATTCATACATGTGCAAATCGTACAAGTGCAAAATCATACATGTGCAATTTCATTTCTGGTGCAGTACAGCTCTACAATACCAGGTATATAAGTAATACAATGAATTTTATACAGATTCACTCCTTCCTCTCCTTCAACTAGTTCTTCCCAAAGGTGGTGTAAAGCCCAAATGAATTCCAAAAGAGGGAGTGGAGACCGCCACGCTCAATCTGGGGCCGGCTACGAACGCAGATTTCGTGCCACCTTCTTCAGGAGCGTGCCATCTATGATGAAAACACTCTATGAGTATGCTACCCATTTACAACCTTTTCTCCATAATGCCCCTTCCCTGTAGTTCACAATCTTTCCTACTTACAAACACTCCCCAATAGAATGTCACCACCACATTTCTCTCATCGCCTGGTTAGTAGGTATGCTTGTTCTCTTCCTTGTACGTCATTGCAAACTGCCCCCTATTTAAATCAGCATTGCTGCCTGCTTCATACCTGATCCTGGCCTGGGCTTCCCGCCGTGGTGTGCTCTTGGAGGGACGGACTGCCTCTTCTGGGCTTCCTTCCATGGCAGCACCCTCTGGAGGTGCACCAGGGTAGGAAGTGAGTTGTCTGGAACATGGTTAGCCTTTTATATAGTAGAATAATAATTTCTAGCTGTAGCAAAGCTTGTGGAAAAGCCTAACGTGTTACTAACACCAGAACCGGTCAAATCTTGCCATGTATACAACAGAATCAAAGAATGTAAATTAACCCCAATATTTCACCAAAGAATGGATACACAGGGACAGAAAACTTACTTGTTAAATGTCTTGAATGCAATGTCTGTAGACAAATTCAATGAATCCTTTTCTGTACACTAAAAGGGTTTTTTTTTTACTCAGGAGGATTAAAAGATGTTCTGATTACTACTGGTCTTTTATGTACTCATCTTGTGGTAGCCTTAAAAGTATTAGTTTGATGCAAGGTCACAGAATTAATCTAACTCTGAGTCTCTTGCTTAACAACTGTTGCCTTGAGGCCATATAATCATGCAGTCAGCAAGACTCAAGTCAATCTTCCATTTTTCTCTTTACTCTTTAATCAAATTAACCATCCTCATTCACTAATAAAGAGGAGTGGATCATAGAAGGATTTTTGACATTTTTAGGGTTCAGCACAGAAGAATGGGTGTCAGCAGAACCAATCAGCCATTTCTGAGCTTGTCTCCCAGATGTATCCCTTTCTTTACATCCTGCAGAATGTATACTGGGAAACAAAGATAATAATCTATTACATGACAAGCTCTGTGTTCCAATAAGCAGAGAGCAATCACTATAAAATTAATTTTTATTTTGTACAGCTTTAACAAGTTTCCTTTTACCAAACACTAATGAGAAATATAATTACCAGAGGCTAAATATTCGGTGTGATTAAAGTTTTTCTTGATAAAAAATTAAATCTTCTGTAGGCAAAGGGGGTGGTGTTGATATTACTCTGATCTCAAAGTCTGTGCAGCATCCTCCCCTCCCTCTACCCCATGCCAGAAATATTTATGATTCTAACAGCCTGATGCCCAGGCTGTTCTCCGTTCCAACAAAGAAGCGCTTACAATGGGGACGTATCTATCACAGCACTAATGCATCATTTACAAACCCTGACATTACATCAGTGCTGCAAGGACGTTATGAAAGAATTTCTGGCTCCTTCACTGCAACAGATATATGGGACGGGGGTATCCAAGCACAAATGAAATACCAAAAATATACGAGGACTGGCTCCAACCTTATTGGTTGCTAAACGTTATTAAAACTTAGCTCTCTAGAGAGAGGTAATAAATGCATCGTTCAATTATGCATGCTAGTGTAGCCAATTTTAACAACCAGGCAGATCAAAACAAAATACAGAAGGATCATGAGATGACCAAGAAATAACTATTCTTACATCAATGTGAAAGGCAGCGTAGTGTGGTAGCTAGAACACACTTAGAGTGAGGAAATCTGGGTTCAACCTTTGTTTGGGCTTGATGGGCCAGCACAATTGGGACACTTCACACATTACAAAGTTCACGTTTGCTGGTGGATGACAGGAGGGCTGTACCTCACACATTTAATGGGAGTTTTGTGTCTCCCAACTCATGCAGGCATGAGTTTTGCAGTCAAGTAAGTAATGTGATTTTGCAAACAATGCAAAATGTGGCTATCTTAGGAAGCAAAAATGGCACAGGACATGAAGAGTGAAGCCACTTCTATCCGGGAAAGAAGTGAAAAGGGCATGTGTGAGTCTGGGAGGCACAAAATTCCACTGAGTGCATGATGCAAAACTCTTGTTATTCATCAATAAACATGAGGGACTTTGTAACCTGTGAAGTGGCAGTCTGTGTAACTTACCCTACAGGGCTGTTAGGATAAAACCGGGGGAATATGTACGTAAGATCCTTGAAGCAAGGATGGGCTAAAAATGTGCAGAATAAATGGATGGATATTAATTAATAGGTCTATATCTGAAGCAGGTGAATATTTAGGAACCGGGGGCGGGGGGAGGGAGAGAGGACCAGCAAGTTTGAAAAATACAGCTGACTAACCCCAAAAGGCAGAGTAGAAAATAAACACAATTGGGGGTTTTGTTGTTTCTGGATTTTCTTTTTTATTAGTGGACATAGTGTTAACTCTTCAAAGTAACAAAACAACACAAAACTCTTTAGTCTAGTTCATGCATTCACTCTCACCCCAGAACCTGCTGCCAGAGTCCATTTTCTCAGCGGCACTCCACACATCTCCATTTGGATGTACCTTTATCTATATTTACAAAAAAAAAAAAATTCACAGACCCTGTAAATGATGGATTCTGTTATCTTCAAGTGCATTCCCAATATTGTTCTTTGGCATTGCATAGGTTTCAGTTGATAGTCCAACTCTTCCTTCAAATTCTGCATTTTAACCTTTTGATCTCAAGAAGGTGAAGGGTGAGTTTTTTAATTAAGTAGTAATTTATCTCTAATTATAAAAAACATAATTAGGTATTATCACCTAATTGCAATTAACGGGTGGAGAAAGTCACATGTTGCTAAGTAGTGAACCATGCCGCATTATCGTTCTCGGCTTATGGTGTTATGAATCTGTGCATGTGTCTGGCAGACAGCCAGCAAAATTAAAAAGGTAATCAACATGCTTCTTTGAAGTCCAGCCATCAAAGTCATGGACTACAGGTCAGTATACCAAAGTCATTCCTTACCAGAAGCCTTTCTACTCACACGCGTACACAAATTGAAATCATTCTTCTGTTGATGACACACCCAACCCATACGATTCTAACAGTGTCACCCTAAACAGAATTGTCCCCTTCTAAACACTTTGACTTCAGTGGATTTTTAAAAATATTCGTCTGCTTAGGATGCTAGTGTAAATCTAAGGTTGGCATTCTGCTGTAGGCTGCACCACATCTTAGAAGGTTTTCTGCAAGAGACGGTCTACCTGGCTGCCAAAAACTGTCCATATCCCAGGCTCTGGAGCATGTGCAAGAAGAAGGGCCTTTCGGGAGACCAACGGTAACCATTTGCAGCCTGTCCAAAATCACTCTGTTTCAAAGAACTTTGCTCTTGTGAAATAGTTGAAAAGGAAGCTTCACAACATTTCTAAGGCTTGGATCCTAATATCCTGTCCCACTTGCAGAAGGCACTTCCCGCCTGCGAAAGAGCAGAGGCCAACTCTCAACAATTCCTCTCTTCTGCTTTGCCCCCCCCCCCCCCCACACTAATCTTGAAGTCCACGGAACTTGGGGCAAAATACAGGAGAGAACACAGCAGGAAAAGGGAGACAGGAAGGTTCCCCTTTATGTCGTATGCTCTGCTCGAACTAGATAGGATCCACACCATTATATTAAAAAGACAGTTTAATGTTTCAAGGCACCACCAAAGTAGATTTTTTACTTGCAAGTAGTCTTGTAGCACTCTCTTGCAATTTTTGTCAGAAGCAATCTATAAAGGAATGTTTGATATAATACAGTAGGCACAAGTCATTATAATACAAATAGAAAAAAGCATGTTGAGCACCTTTGTGGTATAGGTTGTATCTCTCTCTTGTTCTAAAGACTATGTAAACGGTCACTTACAAAACAAGTAACGAAGAAACTGCACAATAATTGCTTGTTGTTTTAATCTCTGCAGGAGAGCCATATTAGGTTAAAGGATGATCCTTAGGTACAGAGGGCTCTCTTATTGGTTGCAGAGGACTTGGCTGTTCACTTAAGTGCAAATTCAGGTTTTCAGACGTTAGGAGAGAAGAATTGAAGACAATCTCACTCAAGTCTGACTTGATGGATATCAAATGTGGGTCATCAAAATTTAAAGGCTCCTCTGCTAAGACCTGTGTGTTCTCGCGGGTCATTCCCACATCAGATGGTGATTTTCTTTTCATGCGTGTGTACGATCTGTCAAGGTTCTCCATGCCTTGATCGGTTTTCTGAAAACGTCCAAAGAACCAAATGAAGAAACCAAACAATGCAAAAGCCAGTAAACTTGGGATGAAGGCCAGGCATTTGACATCTAGGCTTGCCCCAATGTATCGGCTATGCAGAAACATGTCTCCTTCAGCATAAGTTCTGTTGGTCAACGGATTAGTGTTGTTTGAGCGCCATTCCCAAGACAGTTTGGTTCTGTTGAGGTCCTTTAAGCTTTCTGGGTCTTCCACTGTGTAGATCTTTTCCCCAGGACCAATATACTGACCGTACTCATGTGGTTTATAAAATATTTGATTCTTCCACATGTTAAGATCCAGGATTAAAACAAGAAATATGATTCCATAGTTGAACCATTTACCTGTTGTAAATTGGGAGGAAAAAAAGAAATATCAAGATCTGACTATTTCTCTTTGCAGCACAGCAACTTAAATAGTACAGGAAACAAAAATATATCAAATAAATTTTGGAAGTGAGTGAAGCATACAGGACCATGTTATCATATGTGGTGGACTTGTAAAGAAGTCCATAAATTCTGGATAATGGTACATAATCTTTTGCAACAAATTTTACAGTGTATAATTCCTTTTAAACCTGAGATATTTCTGTTAAACTGTGTACCAGAAGAGCTGGATAAAGATCAGAAATACTTTATAATTCATGGAGTAACAGCGGCAAGAATCCTATTAGCATCTTTCTAGAAAAGATCAATAATACCCCAACAGGAAGAATTGATAATGAAGATAATGGAAAATGCAGAAATGGACAAACTAACTTCATTAATGAAAGGACAAATGGAAGAAGACTTCACTGCCCCATGGACACCATTTTATAATTGGATAAAAAACAAACTTAATGACTTGAATGTAGTAAATATATGAAGACATTATTGTAATGTATTACTAATAATCACAGTTAAATGATTGGTGAAATGGTAAGATGAAAATGTGTAGATAAGTAGAATTCTAACTCAAGCAGACTTTATGATGTTTATTCTATATCTTATTTCCTAGCCCCCCCCCCATTTCCCCTATCCTTATATGAGAAAACTAATAAAAAATTAATAAAAAAAATAGTACAGGAAACCCCATTACTAGTGAATGATCAGTCATCCAGTGGTGATAACCACTGGTTTCGATGTATTTTGAAAAGGAAGTTGTCAGATTTATGGGGGGTGGGGTGGGCGGGAAACCACCAACAGACCTGTAGAGAAATGCTCTCCATCCAAGAATTCATGCCAGTATTTCAGTTGTTGTGACTGTGTCCATGTATAGACCAGGAACTTGGCAGAGTGGATGGGGCTGAAGAGAAGCTCCAAGGACAGAGTACTCAAGCTCTTGGTTATGCTAAGTCATCTGGCCAAAGCAAGGCAGGGCATCCTACCTCATACCAAAGGGACAGAGGCTGCCAGGATTCAAATGACCACCAGGAGGGAAGGGCTATACAGAGCAGGTTATAAATTCTCAGGAAACAAGGAACTAATCATGACCTTTAAACTTCCACAACTTCAAGTAAAGCTGGTCTGTCCTGAATTAAACTTCATTTCAGAAGCACTGACTGGAGGGAAAGAGGACAGTGTGTTTTCTTCTATTCTTTGCGTCCTTGCTCAGCCTGAAACAGAATGTCTTTTAAATTTCATTATTAAAGGTTTGTCTGTTTTGAATGCTTTAAGTGTGGTCTCTGGAAACACACTACACTTCTTTGGTCTTGCTATGTGAAGTGTGGTAACAGGGCTGGGCAGCCGGTCAACTCGCCATCCCTGGAGCATGGTAGGGTGAACGGCATGCTTGTGGTAGATTTCTCTTGCGCTAGCTTGCGAAGAAGACAGGTACAGTAACTAGGTGGAACATTTAAATAACAATGCAGGTACAGAATGCTAAGCATATCACTCTGCTTAGCAGGAGATATTCTCAGGGTTAATGCCAACAGGTAGACAGTTTATTTATTTATTCATTTGCTTCATTTATACCCCGCCTTTTCTCTCCAAGGGGGACCCAAAGCAGCTTATGTCATGCTTCTCCATTTAATCCTTACAACAACCTTGAGAGGTAGGTTAGGCTGAGGTAGTGTGACTGGCCCAAGGTCATCCAGTGAGCTTCATGGTAGAGATTTGAACTTGGGTCTCACAGAACCTAGTCCAGCACTCTTAACTACGACACCACACTGGCACCCCTATGGAGTGAGGGAAAGGGGTGGCATCGCCAAGCAGAGATGTTGGGTGGCTGTGAGGTTTTTCCAGGGGCCAACCAAAAGGAACAGGGAAGGGCTTGGGTGTTTCTTCCTTCACAGGACCTCCTAGCTATCACTACTGAATGGGACCTCAGAGGAAGAATCTAATTATTAGATCTCGGGAAGCAGTCATCAGGGAGTGGCTGCTGTCCGCAGGCCCTGCTTGTGTACTTCTCTGGGGAATCTTTCTGGCCACTGTTGTAAACAAGATGCTGAAGCAGCTGGACTGTGGGTATGATCCAGCTTCTCTTTATGTTCATGCCTGAATTGGCATTGTTGCTATTGTGGCGATAGCTTGATGCTAGTAAGATACATTTTGAGCACTTAAGCTTTTTAAATGAATATCTGTATTTCCTGTTCATTCTCACCCATCCACATAGTATCTGCTTCTCCTTCCCATGTCTCTTTGTCCTATTTCGTTGTTCTAAATATGGTTTCATGAACTTTCTGTGATGACAGCTAATCTGAGGTTATTCCATCATTCACTGAGTCCAGAGGATACACACAGCTGGACTGCTATCTCTGGGCATTCAGAAATGCTTGGAAGAGCCTTTCATTTGCTATTCAGTTTCTACAAGTTTAATTTTTTTATTAAGTTATTTTAGTGTGGCCCCTAATGGTTCTTACTCTTCCACTGTTCATTTGTGTATGTGTGTGGTTTGCATTTATTGTTATTTCATATTGTAGAATTTTGTTGTTTATATTTCACTATTATTTTGCATTTGTAAGATACTTTGGGGGTATTGGTGCTGAAAAATGGCATATAAATAGCTTAATAAATTAATTATATAAATAATTTCTCTCCAGTCCAAATTATTTTTTGTGCCAATACCTTCCTAAATCACCATAACCACATCTCTTTTGGTCCCCAGATGCATCTTGGCACAGGACTTTCTCTAGCTGGCACTGAACAGATGTTGAACAGTCATCTAAAAATGTTAAAACTCCTCAAAGAAAAGGAGGGTTTCATATAGAGTATTTTTAATGGTACTGTGAGTACTTGCATCATCTGAATTAATAAATGATTATTCTCTGTGGCTTATGATGAATGTAAGCCATCTGGTCAAATCCAGTCTCTTGGGATGTGCATCTAGAAAGTTTCCATTTCAGTTTCGGTTCCAGGGATTTCAGAATCATCCTGTTTCACTACTAGTTTGTTTTAGTTCAGTCGGTCTTGGCTTGGAACTGATCCATTTGGTTTTTTTGTTTTGGTCCATTGTGCGCACACATGTGCAAAGTTCTGTTTAGGGGGATGGGTAAATGAGACTCTGGGACAGCTGTTTTCATGCTTAAGAAAAAACCAGCATCAACCATTAGTCCCCTTTCTATTCTAACCCATTGATCCACTGAGTTTTCCCTCAAACATACACACAAAACAACAACTAGGGACCCGTAGAAGGTGTCTGTGGGAGGGGCAAGGGGGAATTCCCAAGGAGGAGAGTGCTGCAACGTGCAAAAAAACCACCCCAATCCTGCTTCATGTCCACTTTTTCTTCTTTTTCTGTAGCCCCAATAACCAATTACCTTTGCTTTCTGCTGGTTTCTGCCTGTTCGTTTCATGTTTCCTTGCAGCCTATTCCTTCCAACGCTGATAGAAAGGAAGTGGAGGGGAGGGGGGGAGGTCTTCCCTTGTGATTGGCAAAGAGGGAGACCCATTTCTCGGGTAGCTACGGGGTGGGAGGTGGGGAGATGCACTCACACCATGCATTAGTCTCATTCCCCCTTCCCACCAACTAAGTTAATAAATAATGTAAAGTTTCTCTCTTCTTGGGATTTCATTGCCACTCTTCAGGAAAACCAGTGAGCCCAGCGCCTCTCTGCTGCTGGAAGTAGGGTTGCCAGGCCCCCTCAACCTCCCAGCGGGGGACAGGGGCCTGGCATTTACCTTTGGGGAGAGGGGTGTGCACGTGCGCGGAGCCCACACATGCGCCCCCACAGGCGTGATGATGTCACTTCAGGAGTGATGTCATTGTGTGGCGTCTGGGCAGGCCCGTTTTTGGATGCTGAGGAGCACTCCTGCACTGGAAACGGGCCATTCTGCCACGGATCGGGCCCGTTTTTGAGGCACTATGGAGCGCAGGAGCGTTTCTGTGCTTCGCAGCACCTCAAAATGGGCCCGATCTGTGGTAGAACTGGCCTGTTTTGGGTGCTGCAGAGTGCAGTTCCTGCGCTCCTCAGCGGCTCAAAAATGGGCGCAATCCGCACCAAAATGGGCCCATTTTGGGGCACTGTGGAGTACAAGAGCACTCCTGCGCTCTGCAGCTGTTGAAAACAGGCCCAGTTTGCCGTGGATCGGGCCCGTTTTGAGCGCTGCAGAGCGCAGGAGCGCTCCTGCGCTCCACAGCAGCCCCAATCAGGGCAAAAACGGGCCCGATCCCAGCAGCTGTGGTACACGGGAGTGTGCTGCGCCGCGGGGGAGCGCGCAAGGAAGGTGCACACACCCCGCTGCTCAGGTAAGTGGTGGCGGGGTGTGGGGAGCGGGGGCGGGGGATCCCCTGCCCCCACCGGGGGTCTGGGATCTCTAGCTGGAAGATATGAACGGAAATAAAACACATCAACTTTTGCGAAAGAGACTCATTTCAGTTTAGTTTCCTGGATTTGATTCAGTGTTCCTGAAGCTGCTTTAACAAGCTGAAATAGTGAATTCTGTGTGTAATTTTGGCTAATTTTTTCCATTATGCATACCCCTAGTGTCATCTATAAAATAGTGGGGGGTTTTTGCCAAAGCAGCCTTAAGCTTTTATATAGAAAGCTGAGTGTGGTTTCCTTCTCAATTTTTATGCACCATTAGGGGACTTATTCAAAATAAATTGTTCCCCTCATGTGTTAACTGATGTGTTAACTAGTTAACCTTAGGGCCAAGCTAGAGGTGTATGTTTTTAAAGAGTTGGGTCTGACCTGACTTATGTTCCCTGCAGCTGCACAGCAGCTTTGAAGAGTAGCTGTTAAAAATAAAGGAGTCCCTAAATGGCCTCAGAATGCCTCTGCAGGGCAGGAGGGGCTCCTCCCTCCCTCCTCAAGCTATTTCCCCATGTCAAAATAGCAGGGGAGGGAATTTTTTCCCGGTTTTTCCTGCTCCATGTGGAGTATTCTGTGCATATGGAGCAGTAAAAACCAGGGGAGGGGGGAGGGAATCCCCTGTACTATTGTAACACAGGGAAAAGGCTTGAGTGGGGAGAGAGGAGCCCCTTCTTCCCAGCAGAAGCATTCTGAGGCTGTTTGGGCTCTTTTTTATTTTTTAACAGCCATTTAATTTTTTACTGCTATATGGCTGTGTGTGGAGCCTTGTGGCGCAGACTGGTAAGCTGCAGTACAGCATCCCAAGCTCTGCTCATGACCTGAGTTCGATCCTGGCAGAAGCCAGGTTCAGGTAGCTGGCTCAAGGTTGACTCAGCCTTCCATCCTTCCAAGGTTGGTAAAATGAGTACCCAGTTTCCTGGGGGTAAAGTGTAGATGACTGGGGAAGGCAATGGCAAACCACCCCATAAAAAGTCTGCCAAGAAAACGGCATGATGCAACATCCCCCATGGGTCAGTACTTGTGTGTGTGTATGAATACACACAAAAAACACACACACACACACACATTAGAAAACATAAACAAACCAAGGAACACCTAGCGAGGTTTTCCTCTCAATTAATATTGACCACAGTCCTTTTCAAATATCCCCCAAAGGAGAAAGTGATTGCATTTTGGTGTGGGCCAGGATCGTGGTGGCAAGCTCTGTTCCTAGCACATACACCTTCACTGAGTTTCTTGTTTAGAGCCTCAATATGTACAGAGGTACCTGTATACCACATTCTGCACATCACAAAAAGCCCATATTCTTCAGGGTTCCTGATTGTACAATAAAAGTCCTACTCTTGCACATGGATAGGTGAAATAAATGTACCCTGTGCATGAATGCGCATAGATCGCCATGATCCTGTTCCTTTACTATCTCCCCACAGATTATCAGAAAAGGGCTCTTCTGTGCTGGGCATTGGTGGGAAAAGGAGAAAATATTTCAGGCTGAAAAGCACAAACCTTTCATTTCCTATCCTCGGAGCAAAGCAAAAGGCCAAAATTAAAGATCCAGTTCCAAGTCTCTCTCTATTTCTGGCAGCTCGCCTCTTTCATCTCAGTTACCCCAATTACAAAGGGCATAAAATGCTTCTGTACCTTCAGAAAGCACTTTGCAGTGGCTGACTGCTTTTCCTAGCATATTTTCAGACACACATACAGTACACAGGTGAACAAAAACAGGAAGCCCTCTGAGACTTCTCGAACAACCGCTCTGCTTGGATTGCTTTGTTTTTACCTCTGACCTTTCTATTTTTGCCTGCAGGGTCCCGAAGGCATCTCTGTGTTTAGAGTGCTTGCACTGGATCCAGACATGCACCCTCTGCCTTAGCTGCAGCTATCAACTTCCCTGTTCTGATGATAACCACCAGTGAGGTATTGTCAGCATCTGACATGAAATTCTGGCTCGGTTAAAGCCTTTGTTTTTTGTTTTACTAACTTTATTTCTAATTCTGAGAGCATGCTGCATGAGGAGCATGTTGATCACCACATCTACTTTTATTTGGATGACCATGGCTAGACTGCCAACATTTGCATGACTTTGTCATCCAGCAAAGTGTGTTGTTTAGAACTGTATCTACTGTTATACAGGGCTTTTTTTCAGGAGTTCCGGCACCTCTTGAAAATACTAATCCTAAAATGGCAATAGTGCTTGAAAATAATATGATTTCAAAGAATCCCGTGTGTTTCTTCCCCATTTCCCTCTTGAGAGTTCTGCCACCTCTTTTCCCAGAAAAAAACCCCTGCTGTTATATGTAGTGTTATAATTTCGGATATGGAAAAAGACATGCAAGAAAGGGGAATATATATATATATATATATAAATAGCAATGGTTGCTATCATAGATCTCAGCCATTCTTTCCCTGTACTTGGTGTCTGAAGTTACCCTGAAATTCCCTGCTGCCTCTTATGTCTCCTTCCTTGCATACTGACCCCTTGGTCCACCTGTAGCACTGCTCTTGCCTGGCCATGCTTAGAGCATAACATGACTGGAGCCCAGGAGGAACACAGAGGCTTAACCCCTCTTGAGCGATGATCTAACAGAGGAGACCTGGCCTTGCAAGGATGCTTTACAGGGCCAGAACTTTGCTTTAAGGAAAAAAGAAGTCTCATGTGGTTCTCATGGTCCTCCACAGCAACTTTGCTCACCTGAGCAGGGTCTCCTGCAGGTGCCACCCTGCCTACGGGCAAAATCAATAGCAGCTTGCACATGGACTTTCTTTGTGGTGGCCCCTGCCTTGTGGAATGACCTGTGTGAGGAAGTCAGGAGAGCCCCCACTCTCCTAACTTTCCGCAAATGATGCAAAACCAAATTATTCAAAAAGGGTTTTGTATTGTTTTGTGTCATGGCCAGGTCTGGGCTAAGTGTGAGCGAGGATTCCCCAGGAGGAGAGGAGCTCCATGTAGCCATCCAGGACTCCTGCGAAGAGGAGCTCCGTGTAGCCAGTCCTGACTCAGCAGAACCCGGTGATCAGAAGCCGCAGCTGCTGGTTAATCAGAATTCACAGCCAGCAGCAGAGACAGAGCCACTAGTACTCTCCAGTCCCAACACCACAGGGGAAGCCCAGCCAGGGACTTCCAATACCACAGGGGAAGTCCAGCCAGGGGCTTCCATGCCCCCAGGTTCGCCCACGCCTAAAGAGCGCCGCAGACAAAGGCAGAGGCTGGAGCTACAGGAAAGATGGCACAGTGCTCGCCTTCTGAGTCAATGCCAGCTGTCGGAGAGCGATGATGAGCAGCATCAGGAGGGAGCCCCAGCAGCTGGGTGCAAACCACGCCTGGCTATAAAAGCCAGCCAGGAGGAATCACCAGGTGTGGAAACAACCTGTAGCCATTTTGTGTACCTTGCTTGTGCCTGCTTCTATACCTGATGCTATTGGTAACTGACCTTGGACTGGACTTGACCTGGCTTTTGGATTCTGGACTCACTCCTGGTGTTCCCCTCATGCTCTGACTACGGACTGGACTTGGCTTTTGAATCTTGGACTCCCCCTAGGCTTTTGTGTGAGTGCTCAGACTGTGGATTACCAGCTTGGGCGAGCCCAGCCCACGACACTTCGCTAATGAGTTAGGGACCATAGGCTTCACCACTATGTTTCCTTATGTTCTATCTGTTTTTTTAAAATATGTGCTCTTATGACTACCTGTGCTTCATGTTGTCTAATGTCAACTTTAGAATTGCTTATGTTCTGTTTCAGCTTTTCTTCAACTCTGTACTGGATTCTTACTAATGCTATGTCTTTGCAAACTTGTGTTTATTTACCCTATGGCATTATTTATGGAAATGTCCTTGATACTGACTGTACTAATCTCACATTGTGTAATTTGCCTTGAGTCTCAGTGAGAAAGTCGGACTATAAAGGACGTAAATAAATAAAAATAAATGTATCCAAACTCAGATCCAAGTACCAAGCAAGGCTTTGGAGGAGCAGAATGACAGAAAATTATCAATCCTGAGGCTAAGCTGTTAACAATAATTACTACAGATGGTGCTGCCTGTTCAAGACTGAGTCAAAACAGGCCCTCAGACTATGCTCTCCTCGTCAAGGGCTATGAAAAAGGGTCCTCTTCTCTAGGTGACTCTTCAGGGGAACGTGCAAACAAGGACCAAGTATTTACTCAGTTCATCTTACTGGTCTTGGCAGTCACATTCCCCCATTCCAAGTGCTCTCCAATGGAATTGGCTCCATGTGTCATTAAGTAGACCAAGTTGTTTGCTGCATGGTGCCCTCATGAAGCAAATTCAGAGTGAGAGTTCAAAACATTTCTCTGACTTTGGGGGAGGGGTAAGAGCGGAGTTGTCCTATGATCCCAACCAATCAGAGAGGAAGAGAGGAATTTTAAAAATAGCAATAGCATGCAGTTGCCAGGAGCTTCAGCTAGTGAAAGGACTTTACTTTCAGAGCACATTTGGGTCTCTCCAAAGTTCCCGTTTCATGGTGAAACTGGATTGAGAACATCTGACGCTGACCTAACTGTAATCCTATTCATGTGTATCTGCGAGTAAGTTTATTAGACTCAATGAGGCTTACTTCTGAGTAAGCATGCACAGGATCAAACATGACATGACTGACTTCACAGTTTATATTTCCATGATTCCAAGACAGATGAACTGCCCTCAAACACTGGC
The DNA here is from genome assembly GCF_028583425.1 of Eublepharis macularius. Classification (NCBI taxonomy): domain Eukaryota; kingdom Metazoa; phylum Chordata; class Lepidosauria; order Squamata; family Eublepharidae; genus Eublepharis; species Eublepharis macularius. The sequence continues at coordinate 70,375,517 of NC_072798.1, forward strand.
TGTTAAGAGGCTGTGAGTGATTTTCCACATATATATTTGAATTCTAGCCACACAAACATCTGTAGGTCCAGACTGTTACCTTTGGTTTGCTGGATAATAGAAAGATATTAAAAGGCTTCAGAATAGGCCCTGAATGTATTTTAACAAGGACATAGTTTGGAGAGCAGATAACCAAACTTACTTTTGAGCCTTACAGATCTTCCTGAATATCACAGAAACTAGGCTATACTGTATATTTACATAAACTGCTGCCTAGCATATCCTCTGCAGTGAGCCATCTGTCATGGGAAATCCAGATGAGTTAAGCAGATGCAAAAAATCACCCCCCCCCCTTTATGTTCATAGATAAAAGAGAATGGGAACTAGACAGAAAATTTTAATGTGGAATAAAACAGACATTAGGTACTCCAAGATACAAAGGAATCTGAGTAAAAGTTAATACTGTGTTTCAAACAGGAGAGCTGTTGCTGAAGCATAAAATAATAATGTCCATCCGGGCAACATGAAACACACCAACATCGACAGTGCTGCTGCCTCTGTCATTCTCCTAGTGAAAGAGACCTGCTAGACAGGTATCAAATTAATTTCCATAGGCCTTCTCTAGTCACGTAGCTCCTTGTACGAATTTTAGGATGAAGGAGACAACATGACTAAAGGCGGAGTTAAAATGGGCATCGTTACCATTCTTATGTGAGGCGCTCAGGGTTATCCAGAGATTAATTCTTGTTTATAGTCCACATGGCTGAAATGATGGATTTCTTTCCAAATGCATAGATTTGATGTGCATTAACGGAGTGGATTTAATAAGGACTACAATTTGAATCGGATAAAATGGGCTTTAGGGGTTTTTCTTCCCCAAGCACATTACAGGCAGTACTATCTGGCTGCACATTCAATCAGGTTTTTGACATGATGCCTGGCAGATGAAAATGCATTCCTTTCTCAAAATGATCATCCTGCATTACACTCTCAGGGCCAAAAAGTTCGTACACATCTAAGAAGGAACTATGGATCCCACAGTCTGGACTGATATAAAGAAAACTAATAAATTTAAAACCATTCTCAGAGATTCTAAAGCTTTACCAGAAATGTCTCTAAGAACTGATCTAAGGATAAGGCAGTCTACGTGAAATTTCTTAACAAGATCTAGACTATTCAGAAGCATTACCTAGATGTCTTCTGTAAAACTGATTCTGCATTGGGCCTGAATCAGACCCCTTAGGACCTGAGCAAGGCCCTGCTGTTCTGGCCCTACACTAAACTCTGAAAGATGTAACTGGCCTGATCTGAATCCATTTTGAGCTTGACCTGATCAGATGAGGATTCAATTCAGGCTGGACGGACTGCCCAGGTGGATAAAAATCAGCGTTTATCAGAGTTCACAAATCTAAGGAAAGATGTCTGTAAACTAGATGTTACTAGTGAAAAAAGCATGTGTCTGCCACATTTACACATGCTCTTGGCACACACAAATCAGATTATTGCAAAGCACCCTGTACAGGGATGTTTTTGAAAATTCTTAGGGGATTTAAGATAATATAAATTAGAGCACCAAGATGGATGGACGGCACAAATTACAGAATTGTGCTATAAATTATAGGATATAGGAATTGGTATAAATTATAGGATTTGGCCCCAATTACAGGATTTTGGTTGGTCCTAATAAAAGTTATTATTTGGATTTTGATTTGTTTTTGGAGTTTTATTTTGGACCAGCATGGTTGCAAACAATTTTTTTCTAATTTAAATCAATGAATCGATTGATCAAACAATCAATCAATCAATCAATCAATCAATCAATCAATCAATCAATCAATCAATCAATCAATCAATCAATCAATCAATCATTTTCTAATTTGTAAATACCTGAATTCAGCTGAGAAGAATGTGTCAACTGGAAGAGAATGGAACTATCAAGAGACTGTGCATGTGGGAATTTGTACACAACATGAGGTACAACTACAATGGATTCAACAGGCTTTACATCTCATATTTACACTTTAAAATTATTTCCAAAATTGTTACTGCAATGACTAGATTGTCAAACCTAGTGTCTGGCAGGTTCGAATCCCCACCCTGCCATGGAAGCTTGGTGGGTGACCTTTAGCCAGTTACTCACTCTCAGCCTAACCTACCTCACAGGGCTATAGGAGAGGATAATGATGGATCCCATTGGGGTATAAATGAAGTTAATAAATAAATTCCTTTGCTCTCATCCTACAAGAGATGTATACATTTTGCTTTATGTCAGAGAGATTCAAAGAAAATTACTGACATTTGTGATTTCAGTGGAGATTGGAGAGAAACCAGGGTGCAAATGGACACCACTCGATATCTTCTTGCCTGCTAGCACTAAGCAAGAGCAGGCCTTAAAATCATGAACTGAAATATGGACCCTTTATTTCGTAACACCTGGCCTGATGCAGAGTTCTAGTGAATTTGAAAGGTTACATGCAACATCATGTCATTTCGGTTTGATATTAGGGAAAGGATAGGAATGCCCTTCTGAAATGGATTTTCTCTAGAAAAAAGGAGGAGGGCTATGGGGTTAGTCTCTTACGTGTCTGTTGCACTGGGACAATAAAACGTTCCCAAGAGTGCATGATGTACAAAGCTTATAGGCTAGTGGTTGAGTGTATTCTTTGAGCAGAAAATCAATGCAGCATTGGGCAAAAGTACGCGGGGGGTGGGAGGGAGGGGAGCCTTGTAGCAACCACAACCACAACCAGGTGGTGAGAGGGTTGCATTGCATGGCTGCCTGGTATCCCGTCTCTTGACCTTGCCATTATCCTTTCGTCTACCCATTTCTCCTTGCCAAATGTTGATATCTGTTAATGGACTGTACACTTCTCAAAGCTATACAATCAATGTTGCACCAATGGCTAAAAAACTCAGACTCTGCTCGTATATGGAGAATATCGTTTTTTGTCTAAATCAAAAGCTTAATACATCATCTTAAACATTTTTGCCATTTTCCTCTCCTGCTAGCCTCCTGAATTAGGACAGGCAAGCACAATGTTATAGCAAGTAATGCAGAAAGCTGGGAAAGCTCCAAAGGTTATCAACAGAGCTTTAAAAGCAGCCACAATTCCAGAACAGATGGGACAGGCAAAGCCCCCATCCAAGGGGAGTCTCTTGTACCGAGTTGCTGCTCTTTATGAGTCTCCCAAAGAATGGCACAGAGCTGAGATAAAGCAGGCGCTTGACACTCCCATGATGCGACATGCATTCAAATAGACTGATTTGTCTTGCTCGTCTAATAAATAGATCTTGTTAATTCTGAGCTGGAAGGGGAGAAAATTATTCCACAAACTCTATTCACGGGCTCATTCTCCAATTAAATTATGCCCTTCACAACAATTGCCATCAGTTTATATAAGCTGGGAGGCAGAGGAAGCAGCAGAGAGTCACTGGTCAACCGTAGTCCATCTGCTTTTAAAGAACATTAAAACGGAATGAGGAACAACGAGCTGCTAGGGCCGTTTGTCTTGCTGCCAATGGCATTTCCTTAATGCCCCAATCATCAACATTCTCTCAGCTCCTCCTATTTCCTTTTAATGATTGTGTTTGCAGGGAAACGTTTAATCATCCCTGCTCTTTGGCTCAACAATAAATCTTTAAACTCCAAAGCTGGCACTATCAACCTTCACCCATGGTTCACATGCTTCTCTACAACTTCAGTCCTGCAACACCAAGTGTGACCAAAGTCCATTTAAACATCTCTTAAGAACTTTGGGCTGCTGCCAATTTCTTCCTAGGGACAATCTGGCTGCTAAAAGAGTTCCCAGTAAGAACAACATTTCATATATGTGATCTGGTGGCAATACTTCCAACAACCTGTATGTTTGGTTCACTATTATTCACCTCATACAGCAGACATAGGGGGAGGGAGGAGGCTGTGCCTGAGGTCACTGCAGAGGTGAGATTCGATCCAGCAACGTCTTGATTTATAACACAGTCTCTTAGCCACTAGTGCAATATCCCGCTTACCTCCAGGTAACCAGGCAGGAAAGCAAATGAGAACAGAATTGGTTCTTTTTCTCATTCTTTCAGGCTATTGATACGACTGTTGAAAAATATATGTGGGCAGGCAAGCTAGTAAAAAAGTTCTTGTGGATTTTGCTGATGTATTAGCAAGGCTGGTAAAAAGCGCTGTTTCGCTCCTGAAGCTGCCTTACATTGGATCAGACTATTCCTCCACTAAGGTCACTATTGTTTACTCACTGGCAGTGTCTTTCCAGGATCTCAGCTAGACGTCTTTTGTATCACCTCCTGCCTGACCCTTTTCACTGGAGATGCTGGGGATTGAACCTGGAACTTTCTGCATGCCAAGCAGAAACTCTACCACTGATCCATGGCCGTAGCCCTGAAGTCCCATAATTACACTCTGTCTTGAATATCTGCTAGTATCCCAACATATTTGAATTTTTATCTTTTGCCATCAGTGATGTGTAACATACCCTTTCAGAAGTAGCACTCTATTGCTGATGCTTTGATAGGGTGGCTGGACATTTCTTCTTCAGAGAAGATTTGTTTTCCCTTTCTATCATTAAGTAAAGGTTTTCAAAAGGCCATTTTTCAGAACCTTATGGTAATTCAGCTCACCTCTAACATTAAGGGCTGCTTTTTAAATCCAGTTGTGAGCAGAATGAGCAAGAAATCCCACCCCACTTCCTCTTGGGTGCAAAGATCACCCACATCTTTCATTCAGCTTCTGGTGGTTAAAGAGATGCAGTCTTTTGCACATGAGAATAAATAAGGAGAGGCAGAAGGAAGAGGTACAATCTAAAATCCTAGGAAAGCTCAACACATCTGCAAATGATGTAATGCCTCAGCCCTAAAGAGAAAAATGTCAGAACTGTTCTGCGAGGCTTCCACAAGGACAGAACCTGGGGGATGGGGTAGGAAAACAGTTCCTAGACTGTACTATTCTACTCCATTCATCTGTGGAACTATTTTAAATGTAACAAAACAACAAGATATCCAAGAAAAGGATTCCTGCCTCGTTTTCTGCCTAGCATGGTAATTTTATGCATGCACTGATTTTCCAGCATGTGTGGGTGTCAGGTCTTGCCAGGTAAATCTCGCAAGCACTTCACTGCATCACTTCAGTATATGAGTTAAAGATACTTTATTGATGAGATATACTAGTATCAAGAGATGCAGACAGTAGCATTGGCAGAAGTGATGCAGGGTGGCAAAGCAACGTTAATTATAGGGGAGCGTTCCCGCCCCTGGCGGGTTTTGGCATGAAGGGTCCAGGATCTCAAAGAGGAGGGGGGGAAGGAAAGGATGAGCTCATCCCAGTTCTTTAGGGAAAGTGAAACGGGTTCCGCCTGGAACTTCAAGGCCACTACTCAAGCTGGCCGGGAAAGAGTAACCAGACACCTGCAAGATAAAGAGCTAGCAGGAAAGCAAGCAAACATGTTCCCTTTGCATATTCTCAGAGGCCAACATGACCAATTTACAACCAGACAAACATGGCAGATATACTGGGGTGAATCTGACAGTGGGAGGTATTCAGATCTGCACCCCCAATATTATTCCCTCCACAATCCAGTCCAGGAACAGTTTTACCATCTCATCTGCACTTTGCAGAAAATTAGTTCCAGTTATGTAGAATGAGGTGGTAGGATTCTGGACTGTAGCTCACTGGAATGAAAATGGAAACATTCTTTTTGAATGTCTGCCCACATCAAGAAAACCTCATTTTTAGAAACCCACATATCTGGGGGTTTTCATCACATCCTTTTCCTGATGTGATGAATGTTCTTTTTGTTACTGGTTGTAATCTTATTTATTTATTTATTTATAAGCTGGTTTGAGTCCTGGCAGAGGGAGAAAAGTGGGCTATAAATAATAATATTTGATTTATATACCGCCCTTCAGGACAACTTAATGCCCACTCAGAGTAATTTACAAAGTATGCCATTATTATTCCCACAACAAACACCCTGTGAGGTGTGTGGTGCTGAGAGACCTCCTAGAAGCTGTGACTAGTCCAAGGTCACCCAGCTGGCTTCAAGTGGACGAGTGGGGAATCAAACCTGGATCTCTAGATTAGAGTCCCGCACTCTTAACCACTACACCAAACTGGCTGTGTTTGATTACCACATACAAGAAAATACACGTGTTTTATTACTACATACAAGAACATTTTTATGGAGATTGACCATTACAAAAATATAATTCCCAAACTGTATCTGGATAGGGTAGAGTCCAGAATTCAGCCAACTCATTCTGTACAATTTGTAGAATGCTATTAGATAAAAATTAAACCAGGCATAATTATATTATATGACCCAAGAACTCTGCAGATTCCGCCCCCCCCCCCACTTAGCTCATGAGTGACCAATTAAATAATCATAAGTTAGTTGGGGAAAAGGAATGTATAATTCACATCTTCACATTCAAAATGAAACAAAAAAGTATAAATGTCAGGAAAGTTTCACAGGTTTAACATCAGGAGAGGAATGCAAATTGTTACGTACCTGTTATATGTATGTGATACTCCTCCTTGAATATCTTTTGGAAGTAAGGCACTCTAAACTGAAAATGTGCAGCTGGCAAACCAGGAAGATTTACATCAACATCACCCATAAAATGGGGAAACTCCCAATCCTGGAAAGAAGAACGGAAAAGAAAATCTTACAAAGCCGTTTCTCCTCAAAACATATTGAATTGGAAAATGTGGATCCCACTTCCCCTTCATAGAAAACAGTAAAAAAATAATCAAGATTGTCTGTTCACACATTGCCATTTGAAGGGTGACTTTCTGAAAGTGACTGTGAGAAAGTTCCTGTAAAAACCTCTGTGAAGACACTGCTGCAGCTCCATAACCTTCATGACGGGAAGGGGAAGCACCAGAAAAGAAACCAGGAACCCTGTCTCTATTTCGTCACTCTAAAAATCCTTGGCAGGCGGCAAGACAGGAATCATAGAAATATAAACTGTGAAGTCAGTCATGTTTGATCCTGTGCATGCTTACTCAGAAGTAAGCCTCATTGAGTCTAATAAACTTACTCGCAGATACACATGAATAGGATTACAGTTAGGTCAGCGTCAGATGTTCTCAATCCAGTTTCACCATGAAACGGGAACTTTGGAGAGACCCAAATGTGCTCTGAAAGTAAAGTCCTTTCACTAGCTGAAGCTCCTGGCAACTGCATGCTATTGCTATAGCAATAGCAACAGCAATTTTAAAACACTCACCTGCCCAGCAGTGGCCCAATTCTTGCTGTTTTGGGACCGATTCTGGCCGTTTTAGGCCCAATTTGTCCAGGAACGGGCCTCTGCTGGGCAGGGTAACACTTGAGCACATGACAGCAGCCCGATCCTGGCCATTATGGGCTCCTTTTGGCCTTTTAGAGCCCAATTTGGGCCCAAAAGAGACAGGATATGGCCCCAAACAGCCAGGATTGGGCCTCTGACAGGTGACGGAACACTCCCTTGCTAGGCAACACCCCAATCCTGGCCGTTTTGGGCCCATTTTGGCCATTTAGGGCCCATTTAGGGCCTGAAACAGCCATGATTGGGCTCAAAACAGCCAGAATCAGGCCTCTGCTGGGAAAGGGAACACTCCCCTGTCTGGCAGTGGTTTGATAGTGTTTTGGGCCCTGTCCTGGCTATTTTGGGCCCCTTTTGGCCATTTTGGGCCAAGATTGGGCCCAAAATGGCCAGGATTGGGCCTCTAACGGGCGAGTGAACACTCCCTTGTCAGGCAGCAGCCCAGTCCTGGACATTTTGGGCCCCTTTTGGCTATTGTGGCCCCAATTCGGGCCCCAAATGGCCAGGATCGGGCCCAAAATAGCCAGGATCCGGCCTAGACCAGCTGGGATTGGGCCGCTGCCCAGTGTGAGAGTTTTCTCCCGTGTGGCAGCAGCCTGTTTCTGGCCTATTCGGGCCCAATTCGGGCTGTTTTGGCCCAATACAGCATGGATCTGGCCACTGCCAGGCGGGGGAGTGCACCTCCGCGCCACAGCGGCTCGTTCAGGGCTGATTCAGGCCCGAACTGGGCCAAATTAGGCCTGATCCTGGGCGAATTGGGCCCCCCGTGGAGTGCTCCTGTGGCGGCCACAGCCTGCATGATGATGTCACTTACTGGAAGTGATGTCATCGCGCAGTCTCAGCAGTGTTTGTGTGCTGTGCGCACTCACATGTACTGACAGGAACAGCGCCTCCTCCCTGGAGTTGCCCTGGGTGAAAGTTCCCCCACCTTTTCTCCCAGAAAAAAGCCCTATATTTAGGCTACTTTCAGACACTCTCTTACTGGTACACTTATACTGTTTCTGCAACTCTTTCCATGCTGTTCAGTGTACGTTTTTGGCTGGCACAGAATCAAGTGTAAGAGCTGCACAATTTACCAGCAAGGAAGCTGCATTGCTCAGATCCAATACCAAACCATTTGTGCACAAGTCATGTGCTTGTGCACTTTCTCTGTCTTTCTCTTTCATAATCAGAGATATTTAATGGCTTCCACTCAAATGCAAAGCAGTGTTGGCCACTATAGCAGAAGTATATCAATACAGTAGTTTGCAATTCCCTTCCAGGAGCAAACGGTACTTTGCAATTTTGGTTTGCGGGGCAAGTTTAAACCATTGTTTGTTAGTGGTCAGACTTGTCCTCATATGACTAAAAAGGCTTATGAATATGGAATATCATAAGCCCCTCTTCTCATGTGTATAAAACACAGACAAGCTGCCTGGTTAGGCAGGAGATGGAAAAGTACTGGAATGTGAGACTAACTCTCAGCCCCACACCCCAGAAGTGTGCAAAACCATAGAACATTGAAGGTCTCCAGAAGAACTTGAATTAATCCATTCATACACCCTTCCAATCCTACCAGTACCCACTCTCCTATTATAGCCTCACCCATTCAACCATCGCGGGCTATCAATCATCTTTTTACACCTGTAGTTCCTCTCAGGAAGGCACAATCAAACCTTCCCAGTTCATTGTCTTGCCCTGAAGATAGCTTCCTAGTCCTTTGTCCCACCCTGGGTACAACCATTAAGGCATTGTTTTGGGGCAGAAGGTGCAGTACTGCCCCAGGGTATGTTCCACAGTATAATTGGACTGCACACTGTCTCATTCTGTGTGTGTGCTTTGAACCCACTCATGCACACTCGGACTGCATGTCTGAGCCCCTCTCCCTCTTCTTGCAGTGAAGTGCCAGTCACTGAAGCTGCTCTTCCTTGGATGCCTCTTATCTTCTGGAACTGGTAATTATAGCCCAATCCTGCAACTCTCTCCAACTTTCCTCCCTATTTTTCTAGTTAGCCCTATGTGTTTGTGTTGTGTGTTTTGTCTGCAACTGATCTTTATTATTTTAAATAACAACCCCTTTTTGATTGAATATCTGTTTCTTTATTGAAAGAGTTCTCTAGAGGAATAATCCCTCTATACATATACTTAAAAGATCCTTAAATTGCCCCTCCTCTCACTGCTTTTCCTTGTTGTTAATTTCCCCAATTTACAAGGAGACCTCATAGGGTAACAAGTTTGCTAGGTCAGATGTAATGGTAAATTACTGTTTGCACAAAAGTCATAAGAAGTGCAGGCTTAGAAGAGTGTAACTCTGTTTAGGATTGCATTGAAATGGACCTTGGGCATGCTGAGATGCCCCCACAGCCCTCACTTTTCTCAACCATGGCTTAGTGTCCTATTCCTGAACCTTGACATTGGGTCTGAAATTTCTTTCCTCTCTTCCAACTTGCCAGCTTTGCAATCTAGTGAGGAAAACTTCCCAGAGATTGATAAAGAAGCACAATAATACTGTGTAGATTTATTGAGAATGATCGGGGGGGGGGGAGACAATAATATTCTTTAAAGTTATTTTTTTAAAAAAAACTAATGAAAATTCACGAAGCACATGCTATTGTCTTAACATAACAAACAGGAAAAATAATCTTTTTTAGCCACTGACACCTCTGAGTACATTTCAGATTACTAAACACACAAACCTTTCACAGCAGTTGATGGTATAAAATTAACACGGGCACATTTGCTCAACTGTTGTAAGAAAGGAAGAAATTGCTGCTGAGCTTCATTACAAAGCATAATCAGAAATTGATTTTTTTTCATTTCCGGAAATCAGCCTTGCTTCCCTAATTAAACTGTCAGATCATGGATAGATAATTAGGTAAGTAAGCACCTGAGCTGATGTACATCCAGAGTTGCTGTTGAAAGTAACAGCAGTTCATTGTGTTTGTATCCACCTACCTATTTGCACATATACAGAGAGCTTCTAACGGTTAAACTAGACTTGGCTGGTCTGACCTGTGGATGCTGCTGCCGTTCTAAAACAATTTAAAAATGTTGCAAGGGTGCAATCTGGATTGGGCCCTGTTATGAGCCTGGGCCTAGTGAGGTATAGTGGCTCTGGGGAAGCTTGCAATAAAGTAGGGTTGTCAGGTCCCCCTATCCTCCCAGCAGGAGGGAGGGGACCTGGCATTTACCTTATCTTTTGTTACTCGCATGCAAGTGCACGCGCTCCCAGGCCTGCATGATGCCGTAACTTCTGGGAAGTGACATCATTGCATGGGCCGCGGCCATCCCAGGAGTGCTCCCATGTTCCATGGGGGGGGGTGCAAATTGGGCTGGATTTGGCCCAGATTGGGCCACTGCAAAGTGTGGGAGGGCTCTTGTGCTCTGCAGCAGCCCGGATCAGCCTGGAAAGGGCTGATTCACAGTGGCCCATTCCAGGCTGATTTGGGCCCAATCAGGCCTGTGAGCAGGGCCGGTGCCAGGGTTTCTGGCGCCTGAGGCAAGATACCTACTTGCGCCCCCCCCACTAACCAATTATAAAAAACAGAAGAAATGTAGGAAAAATGAAAATTGCAAAACTTAAAACTGTTTACATTTTTAATTTAATTTTTTCTTAATTTAAATTTAAATTTTTAAATAAGTGTGAGAATAAATAACAATAAATGTTTTGTTTTTCTTTCTTAAACAGGAAACAGATAACAAATCACAAATAACTTTGAATAAACCTGTGAACTGTGATGTCAAAATTATGTCTCTTGCATGTTTTCATTTCAGGCACGTCAAAATCTCACTTTGCGTGCCTTTTCTCTTGCAAGGTTTTCACAGGGCATGCAAGGTTCTCTCTTCCTCATTTTACATTTTTATCCTCCCAACAACAACCCTGTGAGGAAGGTGAGGCCAAGTGAGAAAGGTTGAATATGAACTGACAGTAGTCTGTCCAAACTTTGATCTCCTGGACAGTGGCAGGAGTTTGCAGAAGCATAAATGGCACAAGGAACAGAATGGTTTGGCAGAGACAGCACTAATTTATACTCTGCTACTGCCTCCTGGCTGTTAGCAACCAAAGCTTTAGGAAAGTCCAGGTTTTAAAAGGTCTGCCTGTCTCTCCTTTGAGCAAACTGGGGGAGCAGCATCTTGTCACCTACCATGTCTTAAACACCATAAATAAAGAAGGTTGTCCAAACACAACACAGACATGGAAACCCTGTATTAAACATGCACACCCCTTCCAATTGCATGCCTTTTTTTTCCTGGCAGGATGAAAATGGGGATGTCAGGAGATTAGGAGGAGGAGGAGGTCAGCAACCTGTGTGTGCGTTCTCATAAAACTATTTTTGGAAATTTACTTTGCCTGGATTCTTCTTTTGCTATGAATCACCAAGAGAGCTTCTATCCAGGTTGACATTAAGGTGTCATTCTAAGGTGAAATTTTGTTTTTTAGCACATTCATCCTTTTGTACAGCAGGAATGCAAGGGAAAATATGAAGGATGGAAATCCCATACATCTTGCATTGTTCCACCTGTACACTGAATGTGAATGGGAGTTTCCAGAAATGCTTTACAAGCTGTTCATTACATCAGGAGCAGAATCATCCTGCTAGTTCAACCCTGGGCTGCAACACAGACAGATAATAAACTTTCCAAATATGTGCACACTGTGCTGTGCCTGATCCCCTGCCAGGCTCCACAATGCAGGCAGGTCCCGTCTCTTGCAGAAACTGCAGACTTTCCCTGCCCAACCTCTGCGCTTCGTGCTGCTAATCAGCCCAAGAGGCCAGCACGCGCTTCTGCTTGGAGGGGGGGCAGGGCTGCGGCTGCTGCGCCCCAGAGCCTCTGCCAGCCTGCGCGGTGCGCGCACCAGGACGCTCACAATGAGGGCAGGGCAGGGCGGAGCGGGGCTCCGGTGTGTACACAAACACCACATGGAGAGCCAGGGAGGGGATTGGCTGCCAGCCGGGGAGAACTGAGAGGCACAAGCAAACGGCATGAAGCGTCACTGGCTGCTGCTCTAGCGCTGGGTCAGGCTGAGGTGTTGTTGGAGGCGGGGCTGGGGCCAGGCAACGGCGCCTCCTTCAGAAAGAAGCACTCGCGGCCATCGCCTACCCCGCCTCTATTATAACGCCGGCAGTGCCTGTGAGAGCACACTGCAGCACCTGGGAGTGTGCCCCCAAGAAGCCTGTGCCTCCCACACCAACCAGGTAAGTGGGGGCAGGGTGGAGGGTGGGAGCAGGATCCCCCACCCCAGCAGGCAACCCTACACTAAAGTGAATGCAGGGCCTACATTTCCCAGGTTCCTTTTGGCATTGGGTAAGAGGGGATTCTAAAGGAAAATTGCACCAATAGGAAAGTAGAGTGATGGTGCCTGAGAGAAGGGATAAAAGGCCTCACAACAGTGGGAGGGTGTTCACTCCTAGAGAGCAGAGCTGAGGAGAGAGGCTGCTGCAGATGGAGCAATCCCTCATCCAGAAGGGTGAGACAGTTGGAAGCCTGTTGCCAGGAGACAGTTAAGAACAGTCTAGTTAGATGCATTAGGGTGTTAGTTTGTTTAATCACCAACCTTTACTATTCTCTTTATTTAACAAAGTTTTGAACACCAGTTCTTAATATACCTTTTAAATAAAGATCTTTATTATTCTGCCTTGGTCCTCATGCCTCATTCGGTCACATAATAAATCAAACCTACTGGGAAAGAGTAAACAGAAGGGGTTGGTTGAGTGCTCTGGGCCCTTCTGAGGAAACCTGTACCAAAGTGATGGTAGCCTATAGAGAGCTTCCCTGGGCCTCAGTCAGCTGTGACAGGCCCGCAGCATAGTGGGCTGAGGTGCCCTTGTTTCCACCCCCTGTATGTTTTCAAATGCCAAACAGCTGTGGTGGTGATTGTGGCCATCTTGGCACTTCAAAAGGCTGGGGTGGGGGGTGGGGTGAGGACAAGAGCATCTCAGTATGCCCCCATAACACATATACAATGCAATCTAAGAATACTTTCCTGGGAAAAGTATCCCACTTAAGAGACCTGAGTAGCATTCTGACCTTAACCCTGCTTAGGATGCTTTCATATACATCTGGTCTGATTTTTTTTCCTATTTTCATTCAACTATTGCCTTCTATTAAAATATCACAAGGATCAGTTTTGTATGCTAGCCCCAGGTACTGCAATCAGGTCCTTATCAAATGGCTCATCAGTGCTACATTGCATTTCCAGAAAGGGATTTCTCTGTCCTCGTCATGTATATGGTGTTCCAAAACCTGTCTTGCTCTTGGGTGTCCATTTCGTGACTTTTTTTCTGATTGCAAAAAGTCCATGTTGGGTGGTGTGTGTGTGTGTGTGTGTGTGTATGTGAGTTACATACATGTGATATCTAATTTGTATGTACTGATGATCTGAAGGCAATTCAAATGTTTCTCAGAGGCCTCTCCAAGATTCTTTATTTAATTTTAAAACTGTGATTAAAAGAGGAAGCAAAACCAAATCATTATTCGATTGCAGTTAGGAATATTATTCAAATGAGCAAGCCATTTGTCATATAATAAATAACATTCAAATACCAGAATGTGAACCAAAAGATGCAGAATATTCCAAGTATATCGGATATCTATTCATCTAAAAATTACTCTTCATCCATGCAGAAACATGTCATACTAGACACAAGTGTTCGCATTCATGTTAAAGATTTAGGACTGTAACTTTTCCAGAACATAGCTCACTCAATATTTGTATTACCAAGATTAGATAATTCTTTCCCAAAGCACCAGCCTAAGAAATTCTCCCTGCTATTACTCTAAAATATACTAACATTTTAAAATGATAAACCTCACCTTAAAGTCAAGTGAGGAGCAGATTTTAGATGTGATAAGTGTTACTTTGTAGTTGACGTATTGCTTCTTACTGCTTTCAGATTTCGCTCTATGAAAACTACCTAAATAGCAAAGGTTAATTACTGTACGTGACCATCATATTTTCCTGAATATTTCAGCAAGTAATCATGTAGATTTCTGTGGAGCTGCATGACCATTCTCCATGTTAAGAGACCATGCTGTGCAATGCCTGGTGCTACATCAGTTACTGGACACTGAACACATAAACTCAATTGCACATAAACCACAGTAATGGTAAAAATAAATGCACACAACTGCACTACCAGCTCACATTTGTTTCTTTTAAAAAATGCATGGGGCGTAACTGTTTGAATTTGCCCACAATAAAAGTCTCCTGTCGATTCATTCTGATTTCACCTGGTAGATGAAAGACACCATGGAAGGCAACAGATTTCTTTTAAGACTTAAAAGGCTTACATGGATTTATGAGTTTTATGCAAATAATAAGACCCCACTCAGGCAGGGAGAAAATTTTGACAAGTATCACTAAGATGACTTTACAACCCTAACACAGCCAAACTGAAGTTAGTGATTACACCAATTTAACAAGGTATGGAAATAAATGATAAACACAGTGAAAGGACCAAAAAAAACCCCAAAACCCTCCCACCCCCCACATGTGCACACTCTCTCTCCCATCCATTCACCCTGCAAATGCCTGCCTAGATGGGTTTTAAATACATTTTCCCTGCAAATGAGCTCTTAAACCACTATTATACCCAGCTACATTTGTAGGGAAGACTCAGCAGATGTGGGAGTTTTCAAGGTTTGTCACATGCATCCAGTCAAACAGAATTTCTGCCACCTGGTGGTGATTCCACAAGTCATTATGGGATGAAAAAACTTGAACACTGAATCTATCTTAAATTATGAACTATACATAACAAGCAAATGCAAGTAATTAAACTCTTGGAAGAATTTTTTTAAATGGAAAGTAGCATCAAGAGGCTTCAGCATAAACAGTGGAATGGCAGAGAGAAGGAATGCTTACCTCCGTCTACCAGCTTAAAAATCACTCCCAGGATTCTTTTCCCTTAAAAGGGTTTCCAGATGCTTAACGTCAAGGATAAAAATGTACCCTGAACTTTGTGTGTGTGTGTGTGGGGGGGGTCAAATTCAGCAGAAAAAATGCCTGTTAGGGAAAGGGTTAGCAATCCCCATGTACAGCCATCCATTTAATACTTCAGCCTCCGAGGCTGACTTTTCATTAAAAAGAAAAGTCAAGGCTTCATAACTGTTTATTTGCATGCAATGAAGTGGTATCCCTTAAGGGAGTTGTGAAGAAGAATCTTTCAACAGAGTTAAAATAAAATTAGACTTTCCTGCAATAAGGTTATCTCGTCAATATTAATAGGGATAATTTCTGTTAAGGAAGAGACATAAAGAGGCAGGAAGCCTAAGGAACAATCCTAAGTAAGTCTAGTCAGAAATTCAACCTATGTTATTCAATGGGGCTCACTCCCAAGACAGGGTGTGGAGGACTACAGCCTTAAACTTGACGGTCAACACACATTTCTGCACTGGACATTTGTGCATTTTCTGTTGCTTTAACCTTTCTGTATGGTATGGCAGAAGTTCAATGCACAAAAATTATTCCTGTGCCTGACAACCTGCGTGCAATGAAAAAATCCTCTGAGACATAGGCCTGGCACAAATGGCACATGGTCTGCATGTCCATGGGGATTTCTGGAGTAAATCCAGTTCCCCTAAACAATCCTTTAGCCCTCACATAGACACACTTCTATATATTTTTACATCTGATTCTGCTTATATTTGCTTCCATGTAACTTCAGCATTTTCTTGACTATTCAAAACACCTCAAGGAAATAGCCCAGCAGATTATTGTTCTTTTGTATTTCTCCTATTTTGGTCCTTCAAATTCACAATGCAAAAGCTCAATAGAAGAGAATTTGTTCCCAGAGACTCGTTCTGGCATTTCTGCTTTGAGCTTCTTAACCTAACTCAGCTGAACACTGGCCAGGTAATACTTTCAGCTTACAGGCAGAATAGTTGCAGTTAATTCTGGAATCAAATCAGCCCATGAGATGTATTGCTGTATTACTGCACACCTGGGAAATAACTCTGCCTTGTCAAGTCCATTAGGCTTTTCCATAAGTCACCAGCAACGACAAGGTGTATTTTAGGTTGTTTTGGTAGTTTTGTAGACAAAGAAAAAAAATTAGCAGGTCTAGAAAATCTTCATGATGTGCAGTTCCCAATTCTTTTAAAAGGAAATGAGAAAAATTGATTCCTGAAAGATGTTTTTTTAAGTATTACTACTATACATTCTATGTATTCCGTAAGCTGAATATGAAAACTCCAATGCCTCCTCTCAACAAAGGCCAACCTATACTCAGAAGACAGCTTGGGCATTTAAAAGTTCGTGTATATGCAGACCTGGATCTCACACTCTGGCCCTGTGCGCTGATTCTGCTGCCACACATTGAACAGCCACCATTCAAGGTCTGCTGTTCTCCATCAGAGGGACCTCAGCTCAAAAGGGCAACGTTCTGATAATGCCCCAGGGTATGTAGAAATCACCTTATCAATTTGAGATTTAAAATCATTGGAGGAAAAATAAATGAAAGTTCAGATTAAAAGGTGACAATCACTAAATCGTTCTCCCTTATTCCAGGTCACATTGTCAAGAGTACCTATTGCCTTCTAGTTGTTGTCCTATTGTGGGGATAGGCAAAAGGAATAATTCAATCTGCCTATGCATAGGCATTGTCAACAGGCTCTCATCTGGATGCCTCACAGGTGGGTAGATGGCATTTTCATTGTCTCATTAGATGGCAAGGCATCTGCCTTTCTTTCTGCTGTGGATCCCTAGCAGAGAGGTTAGTTGTCTTGCCTGAGCTTCAAGCATTAGATGGGCCACCTAGCGCCAGAGAACGGACTTCTCCACAATGGAGATTCCGCAATGGAACTTGAGCTTCCTTCCAGCGGGGTTGCCACGGTGGCAAAAAGGGTCCCTGAACTATCTTGTGAAAGTTTGGCTGCTAATTTTTGTTGCCTGAACAACTTCATTGGATGGCAAGGTGCCTGTGTGCCCTGTAAACTGCTGATGGGCCTTCGAGGAGACAGGGAATGAGAACCCCCCGTTCTTCATTTCCTTGAAGATCAGCTGCTTGTATTGTCGGTTGACTATTGATGATTGGATTGACAGCAAATATTCTATGAAGTCAAGGATGCCACTGAGTTTAGAACTACACCCAGTTAAAACAGTTGGTATTGCCTCTGGGTGCTCATGTCTTGATGCAAACATCTTCTTAGGGCTTATGTGCATAATAACCAGAACGCATCCAACTGTCCTTCAAGTAGCTTTCCTCTATTGTAACTGACTTTTCCTCCAGCTATTTAAATTGGACAAAGGCTTCCTCCCTCTTTAAGAAAGGGAGGAAGGATGACCCGGGAAACTACAGGCCGGTCAGTCTGACTTCTGTTGCTGGGAAGATATTAGAACAAATTTTAAAGGGATCAATCAGTAAGCATCTGAAGGACCACTCAGTGATCCGGGGAAGTCAGCATGGTTTTGTTCCTAACACATCTTGCCAAACCAACCTGGTTTCCTTCTTTGATCGAGTGACCAGCTTACTGGATCGGGGGAACTCTGTTGACGTGATTTATCTGGATTTCAGTAAAGCTTTTGATAAGGTCCCCCATGACATTCTGATGGGCAAACTGGAAGACTGTGGAGTAGACTATAGGACAGTTCGGTGGATAGGGAACTGGTTGGAGGACCGCACTCAAAGAGTGGTGGTCAACGGCGTTTCATCAGATTGGAGGGAGGTGTCCAGTGGGGTGCCGCAGGGCTCAGTTTTGGGCCCGGTACTTTTCAATATTTTTATCAATGATCTGGATGAAGGAGTGGAAGGGCTGCTCATTAAATTTGCTGATGATAGCAAATTGGGAGCGGTAGCAAACACCCAAGAAGATAGAATTAAAATTCAACAAGACCTGAATACTCTGGAGAAGTGGGCAGCTGTGAATAGGATGCAATTCAACAAAGACAAGTGCACAGTATTACATCTGGGCCACAAAAATGGGAAGCACAAATACTGGATGGGGGATACACTTCTGGGAAGTAGTATATGTGAAAGGGATCTTGGGGTAAGAGTGGACTGTAAACTGAATATGAGCAGTCAGTGTGATGCGGTGGCAAAAAAGGCTAATTCAATCCTGGGTTGTATCAAAGGGGCCATAGCATCGAAATCGCAGGAGGTCATAGCCCCTCTCTATACTGCCTTGGTCAGGCCACACCTGGAGTATTGTGTGCAGTTCTGGAGGCCTCACTTCAAAAAGGATGTGGACAAAATCGAGAGGGTGCAGAGGAGAGCGACGAGGATGATCAGGGGTCTGGAGACTGAGCCCTACGAGGAAAGGCTGAGAGCCTTGGGAATGTTTAGTTTGGAGAAGAGGAGGTTGAGGGGGGACATGATTGCTCTCTTTAAATATTTGAAAGGCTGTCATTTGGAGGAGGGCAAAGAGCTGTTCCAGTTGGCAGCAGAGGGTACGACGCGAAGCAATGGGCTAAAACTACATGCACAAAGGTACCGGCTGGATATTAGGAAAAACTTTTTCATGGTCAGAGTAGTTCAAAAGTGGAATCAGCTGCCTAGGGAGGTGGTGAGCTCCCCTTCACTGGCAGTTTTCAAGAAGAGGCTAGATGAATACTTGTCAGAGATGCTTTAGGCTGATCCTGCACTGGGCCGGGGGTTGGACTAGATGGTCTGTATGGCCCCTTCCAGCTCTATGATTCTATGATTAGGTCATTAATAAAATTGCATTAGAGCTTTACCACCTAGGGAAAACTGGCATAACTAAATTCACTGCCTCTGTCTTTCATTACCTGTATGAACCTTCCTTAGCCCACTCCACATGAGGAGAGAGAGAGCAGGGAGCAAGAGCACTGGCTCTGCCCTGCCTACACATGATTTCCTGGCCGTCTGCAGGGGGGCTGCATGGAGGAAGTGGCTGCAGGGCCTCTCTCTCCTCATGATCAATGATGATCTAAAAACAGTGCTGCTGATCATGGGAAGAGGTATACGTGTGGCTACTTCCTCCGCAGGGTTGCCCCTGCGGACAATCAGGCGAACACACAGAGGCGGAGGGTGGGGCTAGTGCTCTCTCCCTATGTGTTCAGTGTACCAGGCTATTGTCACATCTGATAACCTGTGAATGCCAAACAGAACCTTTAGTTAAGTGTAAAACCTAGGGTAGAGGCTAACTGCAGATCAATGATTAAAAACCGTGTGCCAGTATAAACTGGATTGACAGATTATCAATTTATTAAACCAGGATGAAGAAATTAACATTTGGCTGCAGTGATTAAGGTAATGAAAGGAATTTTCTTAATGAGGTAACATGGAAAAGATCATTCTCACTGTCATTTCGATGTACCTTATAGTCAGATCATTTAACAAATTCATTTTATACAGTACACATTCTAAGAGAGACTGTAACACACCTGGTTAAGGGATTTTCACCGGAGGTTTCCAAACACAGCCTTGAGCACATATCTTAAGAACTGCAGTTTAATAGTCAAATACCACAGAACACTGAACAACAACTAGAACCAATATAGAACTAGCCCAAACACTCAGATGTGTAACAGCACTCTGTGGTTAGGGATGGTTATATAACCATTACAATATCGAAGAAGATTGTGTCAACTCTGAAGAAGATTGTGCCATTTGATCAGTAATGACTTATTTATGGACAGGCAACCATATTGAGCTTAGCTGACAGAAACCATTATTTATTTATTTATTTAGATTTATAGTCCGCCCTCCCCAACCAAGTGGGCTCAGGGCGGATTATTATTATTATTATTATGGCTTATTTTCTGGGGAAAGAGGTGGTGGAACTCAGTGGGTTGCCCTCGGAGAAAATGGTCACATGGCTGGTGGCCCCGCCCCCTGATCTCCAGACAGAGGGGAGTTTAGATTGCCCTCCGCACCGCTCAGAGGTGCGGAGGGCAATCTAAACTCCCCTCTGTCTGGAGATCAGGGGGCGGGGCCACCAGCCATGTGACCATTTTCAAGAGGTTCCGGAACTCCATTCCACTGCGTTCCTGCTGAAAAAAAGCCCTGATTATTATAGTCAAATGCCTACACTGCAAGTAGACCAGTGACAATACAGAGCGCTTAAGTCTGTAGGGGCTGCTTGGGGAATTTGGGAGTGATGTCTCTCAAAAATGTGTCATGCCCCACCCACCGAATTCGCAGCTTTCATTTAAAAAAAAATCAGGCTGCAACCATAGCAAAGATTTTCTGTTTCGCAGTCATCACTGTCACAAATGCAGAGACATTTGCACTGGAAATAGAGTGCCTACACAGGATCAGCCACCATTTCCCCTGCATTTCAATACCACTGTGACACTGTAGGGCTTTTTTTGTTTTGTTTTGGTGGCTTTCTTTTTGAAACTGTTCATTGCTACAGTATTATAGCATTATAATGTTATAATAGTCTATTGCCATGATAGTCAGTTTCTCTGATTTTCTAGGTTTTATTATTTTTTTAAATAAGTCTCTAGTGCAGGCATAGGTAACCTTTTTGACCTACACACTGAAAAACAAAAAACAACATGTGAAGATATTGATGTGCCAGAAAACAAAATAGAGGGTTATATTTAGCCAGACATGCTTGAAGCAAGCCGAGCCCCAGTGGCACTGCCAGAGTCTTAAGGATTCACCTTGGAAAAGCTGCTGGCTAGGTAAGTCTGGGAGGTGACGACATACTTGCGTCATGTCTGTTGTCTTCCCCGGCACTGCTGACCCCAGCAGTGTTGCCAGTTCTTCAGTTGCTTGGGTAGAGATCTGCTGCTGGTGCCAAGCTTAAGGGTCTGCTGCTGTTGGGATACATACCAGGGTGCCAACCCATGCTCTAGAAATTCTTTGCTGCAGAAGGCCAGTGGTCGGAAGGGGCATGTTATCCAAGAAGCCTTAAGCCCCACCATCTCTCACTATAGAAAAGCAATATATTTGAGCTAAGAATAATCCCTTCACTGAATGCAAAGACTTTGCACATGAGCAGAGTGCTTTTCCCATTGCTATACAGTAACCACACGCACCTACTTGCTATTAAGGGATCACTCTGAGGCTGGAGGGAGAAATTTGCAGGGAGGTATAATGTAGGAATCTCCTCTTGTAATAATAAAGCCACTGATCATTTGCTATTTTCCCCACTGACACTCCCCTCCCTGCTTTCCCAATGCAGTTTTGAATTCTAACCCACAGGTTTATGCTTTGAAACATGCTAAGAAAGAATACAAGTATACGAATCAAGACATACATTTCTGGATATTGGCCTGTGTAGGTTTTTTTTCACCTAACTATATTATCCCAATGCAGATTGAGAACATACAAGGAAGGCATTCTTATTGACAGAACTATACAAAAACATCAAAGATAATAGGCAAATATAGCAAAATTCTAAAAATATTCATCTTTTCTAACTAGCTCAATGTTGATTACACTGTTCTGGGGAGGTACAAAGGCTCCACAATAGACTCAGATTCTACAGTTAATAAATAGATATTCTCTAGAATGAAACATCTTTCCAAGGAATATTAGAAAGAGTTTCCCTTGTATGGAAACTCATCCAATCAGCTTCCCTGGAAAGCTGGGCTGATTTAATATGTTAATTTAGGATGAGCCAAGACAAGCAAGATCCCCATGGTGAGGTAGGAAAAGGTAATACTTCCCTTGAGCCTAGAATTCCCTCTGCCACAGTGGGTGCAATTTAGGTTAATTATAAGACTGAAGTCTAGCTGGCAGCATGACTGTTAGGATAAGACAGAGGGGGATGAAAATTCAACCAACACCTTTCATGAGTTATCAGATATATTGCAGACAAAGTAAGGAGGAACAATGAATTGGAAAGCCACAGTTTATAGGGTTCTCATGAATCCAAAGCTGCTTTTCAACCTACAGGGGGAAAGAGATAAATGTTCATACCTTTTCACCCATGGCAAGAAAAGTGGCTGAAGAAATATGATGTTGAGGGGGAAAGGGTCAAGCAGGAGGAAGAGGGTCAAGCAGCCCTGTTCCTTAAGATTACAGTTCCCTAAGGCTATTCCTTAAAAAAGAAAAAGAAAAAAGCATTGTGCAAAGATACCTATGTGTTTTATGTTTCACTTGGTCCCCAGGCCAAGCCCTTTCAATGCACTAAACCTACCAATGGAAATGGGGATCAGATCCAACAAGCTAGATAAACATGTGCAGCTGCCTTGTACTGAGTCAGACCATAGGTCTATCAAGGTCAGTAGTGTTTACTCTGAATGACAGCAGCTCTCTGGAGTCTTAGATGGAGATTTTTCACATTACCTACTACCAGATCCTTTTAACAGGAGATGCCAAGGATTTGAACCTGTACCACCATGGAACTATAACCCTGGTCCCTTGGAATGAGAGATCCTCATTCTCATTTTATAGGAATAAACACAATCATTTGGAAGTTCTACGAGGTCTCCAATAGCCACAGGCTTCTTTATAGTGTTCCAGCTAACCACTACCAACTCAGGAAACATACAAAAAAAAAAAGACTTAGTAAATCTATCTGCTCCTGGAAATTTTGCATAGCTTTCCTACTGGGTGTAACCATGAACATCCATCTCATGACTATGATATGAACATCCACCAGCAGCTATGATATGAATGATGTCTAAACCAAGCGCAAACCAAACAAGCAGTATGGAAACTAAGACCCAAGATGTCTTCCATTTGGCCAATGCAATATAAACAAAAAGGCTTTTTATACCCAGTATAAGCTTACTTCTTATCTCCACCACAGAAGCTCTCTCAGGTAACAGCCATAAAGAACACTTTTCAATTTATTTTGCCTCATTTAGTCAAAGTTTTGTCATGAGAGCCATAAGGACAGCCATCTCCCATCATTAATGCAAGGTCTACCAGTTTTATTGTTTTTAGTATGAACATGAAGCTTCATAAAACTAGCAGTCTGCCTGGATTATTATGCTGTACCTTTCATATAGGTATTACATTGCTCATTCATAGCAATTCAAGGAAATGAAATAGGCTCCTATTACTGAAAGTGTAGGGATCGGATCTGCCAAATAAAAACAAACAGATCATTCTCCTCCCTTTTTTATTTCCAAGGGAAATTTGCAGGCATAGCCAGGACGTACTCTGTACACATAAATCAACATCTTTAACCAATGAATGGAGTCATAAGAACCAAATACAGAACTTCAAATGGGAGTTTAAAAACTGAAAGGAGTAGAAGAATAAATCTGTTCTACATTATTTCTTCTGACCCCAATGCAGCAGATTCTGTACTGAGTGCAGGAGCAGAGAAATGCAGTTTCAGCCTTTTTGTACCACAGCAATATATCTGCCTCTGCCAAGTCCATGCTGAAAACATGAATTTCATCCTAAAAGGCTTTCGCTGTTTAGAAATCACTTGGGAAGGCTTGTCAAAAATACAGTCAAACCAAATCTAATTGTACTAACACAACCTGGTTTTGACAAACAAAACTATTTGGTTTGAATATCAAAAGGTTCTTGTCAAAATCCTCCTGTCAAAGAAAAAAAAAAAACACCAGGAATTAACAGTTTCTTTGGGGGATCTGAAAGACGGAACTGGAGTTGGGTTGGGGACTCAGCCTTGAATGAATTAGGCCTCTGCCTGTCAGATGAAAAGCTATTTATAGCAACCTCAAGTACTCAAAGGCAACAGCTTTGGTATAATTTTAGAAAATGACGTGAGAGGAAAGATGGGCAAACCTTCAAAGGGTTGAGTAATTTGCTTTTAGATCGAGAGTTAAAAAGCCTCCCTGACGCATCTCCAAGTGTCTGAAGGATGCTCCGGCATAACCCTTCTCTTCTCATCTGCTAGCTCGTCTTTCAGGATACAGATCTTGCTTGTCCACTGCTTCAGTTCCTCATTAAGAGAATTCTTACGAAACCTCTCATTAGCAGTCTCACATTTCAACAAGTTAGTCCCTTTCTTTCAGCACCTGGCTTCCTCTAAAAAGCATGGATCTCTCTCCTGCAGAATGATCAATACCACCTTTTCCCACTGGGAAAGAAGTTCCAGTCAGGAGTCTCTCTTATATGGAATATGGATTTGGCAAAGGCAGCAGCATTTTTAAAAATGTTCATAAAAATAAAAAGAGTATTGAATTGTGGTGTTAGCTCTCAAGTTTTGGAAAAGCTGTACCACCACTAACGCTGTAGAACCAGTCGCTAAAGCTGTTGACTGGAGCCTTGTGAAGGAAAAGCCCAAAGCTTTTTGATGTTTCAGATCACCAGCCCTTTGAAGAGAGATGGATGTTGGTTAGGATCTCAGGCCCGCTTGTCTCCCTGTGCCCTTTCTGCAACATGGTTGGGACTGGGAGTCTTGGGACTTCTCCAGCACAGCAGAAGCCTAGGATGAAGTCTCAGTTCATAGTGGTGAAAGCAGTGCTACTTTGTACCTATTCTTCATACAAGCAAGCAAAATTATGTATGCTGTGGAGAGTTGGGAGGTTGCTGGGGAACAAGGGGAAAGCTTGGGTGGGTGGGTGGGGGTGTAGTCCCATAAAATTTAAGATTAAACCTGTGAAGAGAGTTCTGAAAGAGGCAGTATCTGTGCTAACAGATGTTGAAGGAGCAGAAAGAATGTCCAGCATTGTATCAAGCTGTGTTCCTGGACATACAATTCAAGTCCAGTTTGGTGTAGTGGCTAAGAGCGATGGGACTCTAATCTGGACAGCTGGGTTTGATTTCCTACTCCTCCACCTGATGCCGGCTGGCTGACCTTGGGTCAGTCACAGCTCTTCCACAGCCCTCTCAGCCCCACCCACCTCACAGGGTGATTGTTGTTGGGATAATCACATTATAAACCACTCTGAGTGGGTATCGACCTGAAGGGCGGTATATAAATCGAATGTTGTTGTTATTTGTTGTTGTTGTTGTTATTATTATGTCTTTCTGTGGTCCCTTTCTATTAGTGTAGTACCTTCTTCCAATACTGGTGGTGCAGTAATAACTTCTAGTCTGCAGTACCTTAGCCCCACATAATGGCTTAGGTCCCATAGTTGCCATTTATTTATTTAGTATATTTTTATTCTATTATTGTCTAAAAGAACTCAGCACAGCAGACATGGTTATTCCACCTCCGGCATTTTATCCTCTCAACAACCTTGTGATATAGGTTAGGCTGAGAGAGACTATGCCAGAATCACAGTGAGTGGGGATTTGAACCTGGGTTTCTGAGGTCTGAGGGTGGATATATACATTACTAAGTCCCTGGGGTGCTCACGTGAACTTCATTTTATGTGTTCCCCCTCCCACTTCCCATGCACTTGCTTGCACAGTAACACTTCCATTTGCTCTGCGAGAGTACATTCACTCATTTGATACCAGTTCCTCCTCGACTGTTAAAAGTATCCCATTTATTGGGAGGCACCAATGTTTTCCATTTTTCCCTTCTGATAAAGTGATTTGAAAATGATGCAAACTGTGGCATTACATTTCTATAAAGAAATAGCTCTGGC
Source organism: Eublepharis macularius (assembly GCF_028583425.1). Taxonomy (NCBI): domain Eukaryota; kingdom Metazoa; phylum Chordata; class Lepidosauria; order Squamata; family Eublepharidae; genus Eublepharis; species Eublepharis macularius. The sequence goes on from NC_072798.1 coordinate 70,401,162, forward strand.
TGTGCCTTTCTTTGCTACCCCTCTAGGTAATCTTTGACAAGGAAATTCTCTGTTTACATCTGCCAAAATCCCAGTTTCCCCCACCTCCCACATCCATTAATTGAAATGCAGATCTTGACACTTTCTCACACTTTAAATAAATGTAAATCAGCAAGTCAAAGGAGCCTACAGTACTTGTTCTTGCAGTGAAAACAGAGCTGAATTGGCACTCCACCCTTCCTACTCACTTGCAGATGCAATCACACAAAGGGAGCGCCTATGAAAGTGGCATGCACATGTGCCGAGCAAGACACAGCTTACATGTGCCAAGCAAAACACAGCTTGCACATGAACAGAGAATCACACATAAAATCTTGCACTTGAGCATCCCCAGGTACTTAGTAACATGTATTTCTACCCTTAGCCCAGCACCCTGCTACCCCGCTCTGGTCATTAGTAATTTTGTGGATCCAGTTTGATAGGACTGCAGTATGGGGAATGGATGGCTTTAGTCCAGTTCAGAGGGAAGAGGAAACCTGGCTGGAGGAATCAGCTGTAAATCTTCTCATGCTTGGACAGTTTGAGAGCCACAATTCGTAGCATGCGGGGCTTTTGACAAGGCATTCCAGTGATATATTCCATTCAATTTTTAGTTTTCAAAAGGTTTAGCTCAACATCAGGCAGAGATTTCATAATTATCAGGGTGAAAATACTAGGCTTGTTGGGAAGGCAGACTGGGGACTTCAAAGGAAGGAAGGAAAAGGGTAAACACCAAAAAAGCCCCCCCAAAGTGAATTGTTTCACATTCAAGGGAGTCCATTTTTTAGACTTTTAAGCAGATACGTAATACAATCTTATTCAACATTACTCCATTCTAAATCCACTGAAACCAATGGTGGCTAACACAACTACCATTTATGTACGAATACCTCTTTTCGGTTGTTGAAATTTGTTTTACTTTTGAAAACTGAATTGGTGTGTCATAGGATTCTGGGCACAACGGCCTTTTTTCAGTGGTCTAAGGACTCAGCGGGGCATCAATAAGCCAGCCTGTACTGATTCAGTTTTCTGGGAATGGCTTGGGACCAGCGGCTTTCACAGATCGTCAAAAGGCTAGTTAGACATGGGAAGACCCTAGAAGAGTACGGTTATATCATTGGGGATTCACAGGATCTATGAATAGGAAATACTATCTATGGTAATGAAGCCATTGTCAAATAAGGACCTATCTCTTCAAGGAAAATTTTTTGAGGGGTGCATAATTTATCAGAACCAACTTCAAGGTAAGTTTGATTGTACTATAGGGACATTGTGGCATACCAGCATCCTAAACTTACAGTGCACCTCAAACAGAATCTCTTAATAGTTATGGAACCTTAATAAACTGGTCACCGTTTTAGTAAGTTGTGTCTGGTGTAACATGTCACTAGCATCTGACTATTTCATTCCCCCTGGAAATGTGTTTGTGTGTGGGCATTTGTACATGCAGGCTGCAACTCACTGTACCAAAACCAAGTCATTTAAAATGGGTACTCTAGTTAGAGAAACATTTGAATTTCAGAGCAGGGATGGATAATCTTCTTCAATTGTTTGAACAAATGATAAATCAATTGTCTCATCAATGAAGCAATTCACAAAGTCAGAATAAGGAATGAACCCTTGCATCATTATGTTCCTAGTAGAGACATTGTGCCAAATAACAAAATTAGTCAATACGAAGAATTTATTTTAAAAAACTAATACCTGTGTGATTTATATATTTTACACAATTTATTTTGACATCCTTTTTAAAATTCATTGACAGAAAGGCAGGAGGTGGAACCTTTCTCTCTGAGGATCAAAGGTTGATTACTGAAACTGCTATGTCCACAGTCCATTGAAAACATCAAAGGATCTGAGAACAAAGCTCAGACAAGCACATCTATCTATGGCTGCTTTTATAAATAATAATAAACATGATTTGTTTATAAAGATAGGCAAGCCCCTCCCCAGTTCACCCTGAAAATAAATGTATATAAAACAAGCTATTGGTTGATTTTGGATACAGCTCAGAGAGCAATGTTGACTGACAAATCCATGCAGGGGTGTCCCTTTTTACCAAATCAGATCCCCATATGACTATTTCTATCTAACAAAGCCTGGACATTGGGAAGATCTAATCATGGATCCTACAGCTTTTCAGCTTGATTATCCTCAGATCCTGATTCTGAGTGGTAGCACCTTTGGAAAGAGAATCTTTTCCCATCTTAATGGCCTTGCTACTGGATTGGGCCTGTTTCGCATGAAAAGATTTAATTATACACAAACAACATATAGGGCTGCCAAGTGTCCCACTATGGCAGGAAGTCTCTCGCTGGCAGCAGGGGAAAAAAGCAACGTCAGCAACATTGCTATATTATGTCTAGGGAAAACCCAGAAGAGATGTAGGGTAGCTCTAGGAATCACAGGAACTCTATGGGTTTACCATAGAGCTTCTGGAGATTTCTACATCACTTCCAAGTTTCCCCAAAAGTGACATAGTGACATCACTGACATCACCCTCCATGTCCCCACCCCCAACTCTCCCGCTGCTTGCACGGCTGATATTGGCCAGAGGCATTCATATGAAAAGAAGTCATCATGCTGACTCCTGGCTTTGCTAGGACTAGGCTGCTCTTGCTGTTGATTTTTATAACCTTCTTTATTCTGCCCTAAAATTCATTGCTGATTGGGGGGAAAAATGTGCTCTGGTTGCGGAGAAAGACAAGGCAAAGCTGAAGCACAAGCTCAGTTTCCTGAACATAACCAGGAAGACACAATTAAAGCAATATCATTTTAAAGTAAAGCAGTCATGGTGTCTTTTTAAAAAATAACAAAGCAACAAGGATGCAGGGCTACTCCCACCAAAGACACTATCAAAACTCCTTCTGCTTATAGCAACATTAATCATCTATCAGTATTAAGCCTAATTTTGTGGGATTGATGCATTAGCTAGTCTTTGCACGTTCCTTTTTACTTAATTAGCTTCAATAGAGAGCAGAAAAATGTTCATTCTCCAGCTGTAATTATATATAGTTTTCACAGCACATTTCTTGATATGTTATTACTTTAATTTCTACAATTGATTACTTATTTTTTGGTTTGATATCAGCTAAGGCCAAAGAGTTCAAGCCAATAAGAGAGGCACAAATCTGCTCAGACATATTGAATTTCACTTGTCTAATGAGAAAAGTATTTTTATTACTGCTTGCACAGACAATAATAGCATTAACAAAAGACAGGTTCAGCATTCAGTAGTAATTTGGTACTGTACTTGATATACAACATTGAGGGATTTTTTATCTCCTTATTATCATTATAGATCATATCATTTTGATCTGGCACTGTACAAACTTAGGACCAAATCAGTTTCAGAACTCAGGAGCCTAGTATAATTATAATACTTATAATATATGGGGTGGGGTACTCTACCTTGATAGGGTTAGAAAGTTATACAAGCACAGCAAGGTCTGATTTATACCTGCAGCAGGAACAGGTAGAATCTCAAGGTAGTAGAACAGATTGTATCACCTTCAGACTGCAGATGACTCAGCCCAGGTAAAAAAAAAGCTTAGTACCTGGAAAAAAATCCCATGTAGCCAGTTTTGCCTAGTAGTTAGACTGTTGAATTAGGATCTGGAAACCCAATTAGAATCCCCACTCTGCCATGGAGCTTGCCGAGTCTGTGAGGGCTATTGAGTAGACATGGGCGCAAACAGAAAAAAAAAAACTGAACATGGTGTTCATTGTTCATTGCCATCCACGAACAACGAACACTGACGAACATGACCTGTTCACGAACATGTTCATTGTTCGTTGTTCGTGGGGGCCAGTAGGCTCTCCTTCAGCTATCAAGATCCCTACCACACCACTTCCAGAAACCCTACCTGAGCAGGCAGCAGGAAATGTACCAATAATAAATAATAGCTTGGCCCCAGAGCCTGGCAGCAGCCCTGGAACTTGAAGGGGTAGATCCCTACCACATCACTCCCAGAAACCTTACCTGAGCAGGCAGCAGGAAAGGTACCAGTAATAAATAATAGCTTGGCCAGCAGGCTCACCTCCAGCCATCAAGATCCCTACCACACCACTCCCAGAAACCCTACCTGAGCAGGCAGCAGGAAATGTACCAATAATAAATAATAGCTTGGCCCCAGAGCCTGGCAGCAGCCCTGGAACTTGAAGAGGTAGATCCCTATCCCACCACACACAAAGAAAATTCAGGCTCCAATGCACTCTTCCTGTCTCTCTCAAAATGCCAACAGCAACTGTCTCTCCCTCACTGTCTGCAAAACCAGAGCTGGGAGCCCCCCTCCCCCAACTCTTTGATTCCGTGTAACAAGTTTGGAGCTCTGCACTTGAAAGGAAGACCTGCCTATCAAGCTAAATTGGACTTAGATTGGGGTTTCCAGGGCAACAGCAGGAGTTCAGACAGAATTCAGGCAGTTCCTGCCTCCGGTTGCCAAGGGAATTGATTGCAGGTGCCAGATTGTCTGGCTTGACGAACAGCAACGAACAGCAATGAACGAGGCTTGCAACGACCACCTGATCATTTAGAATGGGGCCTCAAGAACAGCTTGTTCGCGAACAGCAGATTGGGCTCTTTGTGGCTTTTTTTAGTTCATATTGCTGTTTGTGTCCATCTCTACTCATGTCATGAGAGTTCTTCCAGTGTTGGCTTCCTTCCTTCCTTTCAAATGCTTTGCCAATGAAGGAGGGTTGCCACATAGCCAGAGAAAATATCCTGTTCCTTGAATACAGGCTTCCTGGGATGTTATGCACTTCCATGGCATGAAAAGTTTCAACTGCCTATTTCCATACATTAGGCCTCCATTGAAGGGACAGCACATTTTCCTCTAGGCCTGTTGGTCACTCTAGAGAGGAGCTGATCAAGGCCTTCCCTGCATTTTGAAAAATCTGCAATACTTCTCTTTAAAGATATCTTCTGGTAAATGTCCACGGATGTGACAGCGCAGACTGTACGTTTTGCCTGTCATTTAAAACTTTACTTATGCATGAAGGTGTGTGTTATATGCTGTCAAGTCACTTCTGATTTATGGTGACCCTATGAATTAATGGCTTCAAATACTTCCTCTTATTGACAGCCTTGCTCAGGTCTTGCAACCTCTTTGCTGAGTCAATCCATCTCATGTTGGGTCTACCTCTTTTCCTATTGCCTTCAACATTTCCTAGCATTATTGTCTTCTCCAATGAGTCCTGTCTTCTCATCAAAGCAGGATAACCTCAGTTTCGTCAATTTAACACTGGTTTGTTTTTTGTCCATAGTTGACCTTGGTTTCTGGGACTGTTATGAATGTTGGTTGTTTTAATCTGGATGCTTGACTGAAATTTTCTGCAATGGTTTTTATGTAGATTACCTTGAAGGATCAGAAATTATATAAATCATTCTCATAAAGTATTAACAGTTCTTCCTGTTACATTTCTACATCCATGGAGGATTTTTAGAGCTTTGAAAAAATGTGATCATCTATTGCTGTCTGAAGCAATCTGATCTGTTCTAACTTCTAACACCTCAGGATTTTACCCCACTTACTGTTCATGGACCCAACCAAAAATATTAGGAATAATTTAATGACAAGTGGTGGTCCAAACTTTATTTTGGGGTGCAGAGGGCATGCTGTCATTCTAGTTCCTGATTCAAATATTTTTTCCCCAATACAAGATTCTTGGAGTCAATCCAAATAGAAGCTCTTTGTTCTGAACCAGTGTTTGGACTGGGCACCAGTACATGTCTTGTTATAGGGAACACTCTCCAGCATATGAGGTTTTATTATTCAGGATGGTCTAAATATTGTTTTAAAGAACAGCTTCCCCCCAATTTCTACATATGCTTTTGTCCTAGTGGTACCATGCTTTGGAGCTGGTAGCAGAAGAACTGGGTTTATTTGGACCAGGAAGCATCAAAGGCCCCCTTGGAGAGCAGAGTCCTCTGAACATGGTGGTGTATATGTGGTGCTCCAAATTGTATTTTGGGTTGCAGACTTTTTAAATTATCATCAATACTTGATTGGGTTAATGAATAAGAAATGCAAATAAGGAACTGGGAAGCAAGTTCAGCCTCCTTCACTCTGCTGCACATGTAGCCTGGCCCACTGCACTGTTGTCCATAAGACAAAGGCCATTAAGCAGCTTACTTAGCCAAAATGCATCCAGACCACGTTCTGCAATATAATTATAATCCAACCCAGTGAGCACACTTCTATAATAATAAATGGGGAAACATTAAAACATGTTTTCATTTGTGACCTGTGGGATGCCAGAAACCTTGCTGCACAATGGCTTATTCTTATTTAAATTTGGTTGTTTTAAAAATGTTAAATGTTTCTTTTAAAAAACTACTTAAAGCTTTTTTTAAAGAGCTCAATTCTAGCATCTACAGGGCATAACCCCAACGCAACAGTGGGAGGAATTAAGCATTCCCATGAAGAAAGTCAACGATAACATCCAATTGCTATGTAAATAAAATGAAGGGAAAAAAATAATTTCCCTACCCCTATACGGAACAAAGGAACAAAATTGCCCATTAATGGCCACAATAAAGTATCATTATAACAGATGCTAATATACCTAACGTACTCATTATCCCAAGACTCCCAGTGATTAAGTAAGCAGATCCCTTTTGTTATGCAAAAACAGCAGCAGCTTTATGGCAGGTTGCAAGAGCTCAAAGGAAATAAAAATAAGGATGCCTTTCAACTCATGGCCCTCTCCAGTAGCCATCAAACTTTCCGAAGCAGCACAAACAACTGCCGTTCAAGCAGCAATGCATAAAGGAAGCAATTAGACTCTCAAACCTATTCATATTTTATCCTACTGTTTCTCTGTACAGGAAAGCTAACAGCAAACCATTTCCTTACTGTAACCTAATGTACTTGCGTGCCCAAAGAGACGATTCTTGTCAGCAGCGTCTGGAGAAACTCCACTATCCTTTATGAAAACGTTATAGGTATGTTTAAAATAAAATATTGCATGTAATTATTGTAGGATAATATTTATTTATTTACTTTATATTCTCCAATGGGGACCCAAAGCAGCTCACATTGTTCTCCTCTGCTTAGGGTTGCCAGCCCCCACTGGGGGCGGGAAATCTCCCCCCCCCCGTTTACCTGGCTGGTGGGGAGGAACGCACCTCCCGGGGCGTGCTTCCAGGCAGCACGGTGCGCTCCCATGTGCTCCCACACTCTGCAGCAGGCCAAATCGGACTTGATTCAGCCCAAATTATGATACTGCAGAGCACAGCAGTGCTCCCATGCTCCACAGCGGGCCGATTTGGGCCCGAATCAGGCTGGATTCGCCCCCCCCCGCAGAATGCAGGAGTGCTCCCAGAGCAGCATGTAGCCTGCACAATGACGCCACTTCCAGGAACACCAAGAGGTAGGTGCCCAACCTCCAACCTTCCACCCAGGGGGTTGGGGGACCTGGCAACCCTACCTCTGCTCCATTTGACAGTTACAACAACCCTGTGAGGTAGGTTAGGCTGACTGGTCCAAGGTCACCCAGCAAGCTTCCATGGCAGAGCAGGGTTCTGAAGCTTAGTCTGGCACTCTAACCACTACACCACACTGGCTCTCAGGAAAGTAAAATAAATACAAAGTGCCTGACAGGGCCATTCTAAAGATGAGTGCAACTGCATGATATCACCTGACAAAAAGGAAATATACGCTTACATTTTACATTTGAGCCACACACAGGCAATAGAGCCAACTTAGAAAAATATGTAATTTCAGTGGCTCTACTACTTTGGACTGCAGGTAGAGAGAACGTGTATTTGGATGCTCTCCTAGATTCAATCAGTCTGAATGCATGATTTGATCTATGTTCCGAAATCATAAATAGACCAAAACAGTCTCCCAATCAAAGGCGTAGAACATTCCAATTTCGGGGGGGGGGGGGGCTGGGCCAGAGGTGTTGCAATGCTAGGTCCTTAAAAGAACCAGGACCCAGTGATATCATAGAGAGAAGCCAGTGATATCATAGGAAGGGGCCTCCATTCCCACTATCTATGGAAGTGGGACCAAGAGGGATTTAAGGAGGGGCTCCCCAGAAATTTGGGGTGGGAGGACATCTCTGGGCACCCCTCTTAACATTGCCTCTGGTCTGGGCCAAATCTAGAAAAAGGTGGAAGTTGGCCAATGGTTATGGTGGCATCTCAGCAATCTCCTGCTGTGTCCCGTTTTTGAAATTCTCTTTTAGGATAATCACTTTAAGATTTGTAAATATACGTATCAAGTGCATAGGCCAAACGAATGGTCACAAATTTGTCACTAAGAAAGACCATACAGAAAAGCCTGTAGGGGAACATTTTAAAAGTTTTCCTGGACATTCATTTACAGGAGTCTTGTTTCTGCCTACTATATATAATACTAAGTCACTATATAATACTAAGTCACCCTTATGAATAATAAGGGTGACTTAGTATTGGAATTTACTAAATTATGGCATCACAGATGGCTTCATTTGGTAAATGCATGGTTGAAGTATCTGAAATAGGGCAGAATACAAAAGAGTTGCTGGACACTCAATTTCTGAGCAATGAACAGAGTTCAGAGCAATAGCAATCTTCTTATCACCATTAAGATCAATTTCCTGAGAGGTCTGTTTATGTCCATGAAGAAGAGCCTGCCTGTCTCATGTTTGGCCATAGAAAGGTCTTTATTCTAAGAAGGCATGAGAATGACCTTTATGATGTGCAGGAGGAAACAAGTATGGTAAGGCCTATTCTGATAAGTTTAACTAATCCTGGTAGTAGCTGAAGCAGACATTTTCCTTGTTCTCCACTGAATAGATCAATCACATTACGAAGAGCTAAAAGTTTAACTTTACGCTCCCGTGAAATATCCAAAAACATATCCCGATGAAGCAGTAGTCGGGCAGCATCCAAGTCAGTTTTGTAAAAGTTTAGAATGTATGTACTGTCATCCTCTTACTTTTCAAGCCTTGCCTGTCTCATGTAGTTTGTATGATTCAACCACGATTTCAGCTGTAGAATATCTTCAGCATGTAGTAGCAACAGCTGTTTCAGGTTTGACTCTTCCTCATTATGACTGCGTATTGCACTGCCCTGACAGGGAAAGTCCCTTAATGATGATAAAATTCTCAGTAGTGCCTTTCTAGCATCTTGCATTAGCTTCTGCTGGCCTTCTAAAACTTGCTATGTACATTTACCCTTGTTTTAATAGAGGCTATAGCTTGGACAGCTGCCCAGTGCAAGTTAGAATTCTGATGGCTATGAAATCTGAACAGTGTCTTCTTCCAGTTTGAGAAGCCATTTTGAACAAAAGTTTCATGTGCATTCTTGTTTCTTGATGAGTTTGGAGGAGGAACATTCATATTCATGTCATTTGCTGCTAAGCAACAGATGTCACAATATGCTTTTTCCATTGCCACATCATAAGAGAGCCATTCATAGGTTCTTTTCCAAGTACCTTGGTACTATCATCCTGGCTTTTGCTTCACATTACTGCAGGATGTTGTAGGTTTACAAAAGGAATCTTCAGCATCAGGAAGAACTTTCCTCTTTCTAATTACAAATCTATCCATGGAAAATTGAATGGCATGGTAGAATAAAAACAATTCAAAGGAAAATATCAGGATTTTGAAGGAGGAGAAATTACATATAAAAATAGAAGGAGGGTAGTCATGTTAATCATAGTATCAGAGAACAGAGATTTATAACCTGATCCTGAAAGGGTTTGAAATAATACAAAAACAAACCTACCTAAAAATAAAACAAAAAGGAATCTAGGACGCAGTAAGAATATTCAATTGTTTAATTTCCAAAATACAATTTAATTATAACATAACTGAAAAGTAAAAGAAAACAGAGGCTTACTTTTCCCCCAAATGTAACTTGGAGCCAAGCAAGTAAGTTGAGCCTAATAGAGAACTTGCAGTCTGACTGTTGCTACATTGAATGTGGGTGGAGCCAACCAGGGTTATGGACTAAGCTACTTTGTGTGGGCCATAGCCACAGGTCTTTTAAGGCAGTGTATAAAATAAACGGAACAGAAAAATTAAAATAAAAATCATATCACAATTATAACTACATCAAAAGAAAAAAAAGAAAGAGTAAACATGTAATATAATAAACAATGATATGGTAAATGGTAACCATTATATGATAATAGCAACCATTTCTACTATGTCTTTTTGTAATAGAAGATTATCATTTAATCTCCATCTTCCTATTCTGCCTCTGTTTTGTTGCCACGTTACTACTAACGGATTGTGATCCGCAAAGGTTTTTGGTTGTATCTTTGCACTCTCTAGATTAATAACTAAGGTTTTTGATAACCAGCACATATCAATCCTTAAATATGTTTAGTGTCTGTTGGGAAAGTATAGTCTCTAGCATTTGGACTTTTGATCCCTAAAGCATCTTGTAACATTTCCATATGTTCCAAAACACATTTGGGGGAAGTTTGCCTCCTTTGTTTTTTTTCACCTATCTTTTTTTGGATCCATTACCTCATTAATGTTTCCAAAGATCATTATCTCTCCTTCTTGAAAATCTAAAATGGACTGGAAGTTTGGTGTAGTGCCAGTTTGATGTAGTGGTTAATAGTCGGGTTTGATTCCCCATTCCTCCACTTGAATTCAGCTGGGTGACCTTGGGATAGTCACAGCTCTTTCGAACTCTCTCAGCCCCACTCACCTCACAGGGTGTTTTGTTGTGGGGATAATAATGACATACTTTGTAAACTGCTCTGAGTGGGCATTAAGTTGTCCTGAAGGGCAGTATATAAATTGAATGTTATTATTATTATTATCAAAAACATTTCATACGAATTTTCTCTTGTATTTGGGGCACATATTGTTGCTAGTGTGTAAATCTTGCCTTCCAGGACCCTCATTTTCAAAATCATATACCTGCCTTCAGATGCTCTTAATTATTCTGTAACAGTTATTTGTAAATTATTTATATAAACCGTGACTCTTCTTTTTAATTATAGATTCTTAATAAACACACAAATACATACTGGCAAACAGGAACAAAGCCCCAAAGAATCATGGAAATTGTAACAGGATACAACAGGAAAGGTGGGCAGCTGCCCTTATTTGACTGTAGTTTGTCAACATTGTCTGGCACTGGTTATAATCAACTGATTATAGCTTTAAAAATGTAAAGTCCTTAACTTACAGTTGCAAGGTTTTTATTAGTGGTAGAGTGTTAAACTAGGATCTGGGAGACCCATGTTCAAATCCCCACTGTACCATGAAAGCTTCTGGGTTGTCTTGGGCCAGTTATACACTGTCAGCCTAACCTACCTCACAGGGTTGCTGTGAAGATAAAATAGAAGAGAAGAGAATTATGTAAGCCACCTTGGGTTCCCATTGGGGTATATATAAAGTAAATAAAAAGCAAATAAAATAAATCTCAGCTCTTGCAAAACCTCTTCCCTTTAGATGAAATAAACTCATGGCAGTATTTCAGAGGAGCTGAACAGAAGGAACAGGAAGTGTCAAGGGACAGATAAAATCAGCATATGGTAAAGAGGTAAATGAGCCTTAAAGCAGTAATCTGCCTCCTAAAAGGTAAAATTAATACAGAGTACAGAGACCTGTATGCTCCTGGGTAAATTTAAGACGTTTTCTGAGCATTGGTGCTGAGAATGAAAATTCTGACAGCCAATCAGCTGCTATCATTGTAACACATGCAACAATAGGAAAACATGAAACAATAAAGCATTTGCTACATATACATCTTAGAACAATGAAGTCAATCAGAGAAAGATTGCAGCAGATGGATATTCTCTGCTGAGACTATTCATTGTACCAGAATAGCCCTTAACTGCTGTGAGAAAGTGGGGGAAAGCAAGCAATTTTTGCCTTTTCAAGTTCTGCACATTTAGCTTTTTATTATTCTGACAATGATGCTTTAAAGTGGAGAATGTGATCATACCGACCCACAAATAACGTGGCTGTGTGACAGCTGCCGCTATTGACTTGGACTGGAAAACATTAAGTGGCCACCAACATAGGCCGGAATCAAAAAAGATGGGCGATGACACACCATTAGCGGCTGAAGTATGTTGGAAGGAGCAACCATCCACATCTTTCTTATCATCCACACCTTCCTTTTATTTGACTGTAGCAGGTCTACTTTCAGCTTTAGGTGTGGGGTATGATGCACAGCAGATCTCCTTTATTTAGTGAGTCCTCTTTCACACGTTCAGGATTCCTTAACCTTGCTCCAGAGAGCTACAAATCAAGACCCCTTTTCACTGGATCCTACAGACTGTGTAGGGGGTTATATGGGTTGAGGAATAACCCAGGAATCACATACAATAAAACGCGAAAGTTTATTTATTTGGTAAGCATGACCTGTATTGTCTTCTCACTCTAGTCTAATAGCTGACCTGGGAGGCGCATTATGCTAATGGTTACACAATGTTAGTTCTTTCAGTGTTTCAGACTTAAAGACAATAACTAGACAGCTTTACCAATTCACTATTTTTATTGAGGAACAGCATCCCAGCTGTGACTGGCTAAAATCGTAGACTACAGACCCTACTGGACTGCCTGCCTAGTCAGGATACTTTCTATCCTATCCAGATGGTATCAACAAAAATACTGGACATGCACACAGACCACAAGTTTGGCAAGGTGGCTGGCTGAGCAGAAGACAGAGGCAGGCCATAAAGAGAAGCCACTGCTGTGTGCACTTCATGCCACTCCAACAGGGGCAGGCCTCCCACGCCTCCTTTATTTTCACCCAACTCACTGATTTTAACCTACCTCATAGGGTTAATGTGAGGATAAAATTGATTAGGGGCTGCCTTGGGTCCCAACTGGAGAGCAAACTAGGGTATAAGTAAAGTAATACTTACCATTAAGGCACATAAGCCAAAGCAACCATCCTACCCTCTGGAGTCAGGGCAGCAGGGGCTTCAAGGCAGTTTGGTGTAGTGGTGTAGTGGTTAAGAGCGGCAGGACCCTAATCTGGAATGCTTGGTTTGATTTCCCACTCCTCCGCTTGAAGCCAGCTGGGTGACCTTGGCTCAGTCACAGCTCTCTCAGAGCTCTCTCAGCCCCATCCACCTCACAGGGTGACTGTTGTGAGGATAATAATAACCTATTTTATAAACCGCTCTGAATAGGTGTTAACTGTTAAGTTGTCCTTAAGAGCAGTATATAAATTGAATGTTGCTGTTGTTATTAAAGCTTCTGCCGCTGATTGCTAAGAAAGAGAAAAAGGCAAGGGGCAGAATGGAAAAAGCAAGACTAGTTCTCCAGGGCAAAAAATTGCCCTATGAAGTGGTTTTGGGAAATGCTGCACTGATTTTGGAACCGTGAACCCCCACCCTCACCCCCAGCCAGCTGGTCAGACAGGAATGTTGGGATAACTGTTACAGGGAACAATGGAAATTTAAGTTCTTCATCTCACCTGCTCCCAGCACTTGACTGAATTGTCTTACCCCTTCCCTGGTTATTTTTTGCACTTGCCTCCCACTGAGAGAGAGAAAGAAAGAAGCGTCTCGCTTTTTCCCAAATGGGAGCCAGAAGAGGCAGCCAGCTTGGAAGGGGCAGGTGAGGCGGGGCAGGCAGAGCAGCTACCCAAGTGAGAAGAGGAAGGGGGGGGGGGAAACACAGCACGAATGCACAAAAGTTAACTGCCCACCTTCCAGCACAACCAGTCCTCCTGGACACACGGACAATAAAACTTTACCTGCCCCTTTCAGAGAGGGGAAGAAACCACTCTGTTGCTTAAGGAAGGGGAGCTTCATCTTCTTCTCTCAGGTGGAGAACAGTTATAGGTTACCTTCCACTAGCCCTTCCTCCATAGCTAAGCCCTACTTTCCCCTTCAAACCCAATCTCCTATTTTGTCTGATGGTTGTTGGCTGTTAGGGTCCTCAGGTTTTCTTTCCTCACTTCGGCCTTTCAGATGTGATTGGTCTGTGCTGAATGGGGAGAAATAAGGACAGAATCTCCTGCCCATCACACAAACTATTTACCCTGGCCTTATACTCTAAAAGGACAGAGTATCCAGTAAAACAACAGCCAAAAATAATATTTCTGTACAAACAATCACATGACATATATGTTCATCCATAACCTATACCACATGGAGCATAGCTAGTTGTTCACCAATCTCTCAATCAGCTAATAATGCCTGTTTACTGATTTCCCACCATCTGTTCTACTTTTCAGTGCTGAACAGACATGTTTAATCTCGTTAACAAAGCAGATCAAGGCAAAAGTGTTTTTTTTTTAAAAAAAATCAGCTTTGGCTGATAGATTATTTAATAACCAGAGCGGAGGAGTGCCTGGGGGTTTCAATTAACATCACATAACTGTGATAGACATTAAACACCGCAAGGTTCCAGTCCACAAACCGCTGCGCCCCACTAAATAGGCCAAAATGTCTTCAGTAACTTGCAAATTGTAGGATGTGAAGCCAAAATATTTAGAGAGATATATACACTTCAGAATGTATAGTTGAGCTCTCTACAAACATGAGATAAGACAACAAATTTATAATTGATTTACACGGCTAACATATTGTGGAGAAATAAAAACTTATGAGGTCAAATGAGCTATTCCAAAAAGGTAATAAAAGCTTATTATTTGCATAGTGCTTACAAGGATTCAGAGTGGTTCACCCACATACGGTCTCATTGTAGTGCTTACAGCAACTCTTAAGGAAGATCAGTATTATTATTATCTCCATGATGATTATCTCCACGAGGGGATGAGATAGGGGCTGAGAATGAGAGAACATTTTTTGCTCAAGGCCACCTAGCAACTTCTGAATGACAGAAGTGAGATTTCTTTTTCTGATTCATAGCCAGGGCTTTTTTTAAAGCTGGAACGCAGTGGAATGGAGTTTCGGAACCTCTTGAAAATGGTCACATGGCTGGTGGCCCTGCCCCCTGATCTCTAGACAGAGGGGAGTTTAGATTGCCCTCACCGCCACTAGGCAGTGCAGAGGGCAATCTAAACTCCCTTCTGTCTGGAGGGGGTGGGGCCACCAGCCATGTGACCATTTTCTCCGAGGGCAACTCACTGAGTTCCACCACCTCTTTACCAAAAAAAAACCCTGTTCATAGCACACAGTACAATCCCATGCACAGACTCCAGTCCATTCATTTTACCGGGCTTAGACTGAAGTAACTCCAGAAAGAATAGCACTGTCAGTCTTGTAGCCATTCTGCAACCCCAATTGTTAGTTAAGTATTGATTAAACATTCAAAGTTTTCCAACCAAGATTCTTGGACTGGGCTCATATTGCCATACTAATCAGCAACAGTTTGTGTGGCATAGCTGTTCTAATGTGAAGTCACAGGGAGCTAGCTGCTTGTGACTTCACATATACAATGAACATTATATATGAACTTTTATTACTGTTTTATATTAATTGCCTTGCAGTGTACTGGTCGGAGGGCTAATAAATAAATAAATAAATAAATTTTGATTGCCCTCTAGTTCTAGTCAGCAGTAAGTTTTAGGGGAGAACCACTTTGAGAAGAGGATTTTACCCTCCAAAGTGGACTTGCAGGCAAGCCCTGTTTTCAGGGTTGTCACTTATTGGCATACCTCTCCTGCCATAGATTGGCAATGGAAAACCCAGCTGGTACTCAGCAGGATCTCCCCCCCCCCCCGCCCTGAGACATCCAGTTGCTGATTCTTGGGCTACAGAAGTATCTCTGAAAAAATTATGGAGGTAGGCTGAGAAGGTAAATAGGCAAGTAACTTCATGGTGGCCCTTTAGGGGTAGATGTTATGACTTGCTTCCACTTGGGTAGCACTGTTTCAGCATGTGCTTTTCCACTACAGCAAGACTATGAATGCACTGAAAGCACCTTGCACCAGAGGAATGTGCTCCGTAGCAGAGGACCACATCCAGAATGGACAAGGAACTGCGCAAGCAGAATCAAGGCCTAAGATCCCAGTCTTAGAAATAGGATATGGAGGTTTTAAGCTCATGAGAAGCCAGATGTAGGCTCCACTCATGCAGTGAATACTACCATCCCTCCATTTCTTGGAGCTGCAGAGGTGTTGCCATTTACAGTATATAATTACAGGAAGAGCTAGACCTACATGGCTACATTATGAAGCTTTTCGAAAAGTTTTCTTGCTGAATCTATTTAATAACAGGTAGAATATGCCTAGCATACACTGAATACCCCATTTAACTATTGATAACAGCTGAAGGCCAATCCATGTGACCTCGGGGTGCTTGGCTGGATGCTTATTAACTTATTTTTCAAGGCTGCTCAGTCAATATCCACTGCCTTTTAGATGCACCCAAGGCTCATCAAGTAGAAGGTTATGTTGTGCATCTATTGGATGCCTAGGAAATTTGCTAGACTAAGGATTATATCACACACAAAGCAATGCCCCAGAAGCACACTTTGTGTACAGTTGCTTTGAAGCTTTCTGGTTGTGCATTCATTCTGGCAGGTGGGTCAGCTAAGAGGTTAGTAATATTCTGAAAACATGATGGCAATTATCCTTTATTAGAACAATAGTGGACTACATCCTAGCTATAGGGGGGTCCCTGGAAATTGAAGTAGATGCCACTTTGATTAAACCTTTTCTTGGCCAAATGTGATCCCCTTTATGTATTGTCGAAGGCTTTCATGGCCAGAGAATGATGGTTGTTGTGGGTTTTCCGGGCTGTATTGCCGTGGTCTTGGCATTGTAGTTCCTGACATTTCGCCAACAGCTGTGGCTGGCATCTTCAGAGGTGTAGCACCAAAAGACAGAGATCTCTCAGTGTCACAGTGTGGAAAAGATGTTGGCAGGTCATTTATATCTACTCAGGAGGGGTGGGGTTGAGCTGAGTCATCCTGTAAGAGTTTCCCAGGGTGTGGAATGCTAATGGCGGGAGGCTTCACTGTATCCTGAGGAGGTTCTTTTGCATATGGATTGGTGCTTGATGTGCTAATCTTCTCTGCAGGGCTATTGTCGGGTGTAGAGTGTTTTGTTAGCCTGGTGTTTTTCAGAACTGGAAACCATGCTCTGTTCATTCTTAAGGTTTCTTCTTTCCTGTTGAAGTTTTGCTTATGCTTGTGAATTTCAATGGCTTCCCTGTGCAGTCTGACAAAGTAGTTGGAAGTGTTGTCCAGTATTTTGGTGTCCTGGAATAAGATACTGTGCCCTGTTTGAGTTAACCTATGTTCAGCCACTGCTGATTTTTCAGCCACTGCTGAAGGCAGTAAAAATACTTCAACTTCAACAAAAGAACCTCCTCAGGATACAGTGAAGCCTCCCGCTATTAGCATTCCACACCCTGGGAAACTCTTACAGGATGACTCAGCTCAACCCCACCCCCCCTGAGTAGATATAAATGACCTGCCAACATCTTTTCCACACTGTGACAATGAGAGATCTCTGTCTTTTGGTGCTACACCTCTGAAGATGCCAGCCACAGCTGCTGGTGAAACATCAGGAACTACAATGCCAAGACCACGGCAATATAGCCCAGAAAACCCACAACAACCATAGTGATCCCCTTTGTACAGAAAGACAGAACTCTTCTAGACTTTGCCAGTTTGCTAAGCAACATAATAGAACTATCAATAAGATAAATAGTCTGGTAGAAACCAAGAGGCACTTTCAGATAGATTTCAGAAGATATGGGTCTAATTTCTCACTGGTTTTTATGACACTGAGGCTGACTTGCAGGAAGATGCTGGAGCCTAGAGCAGGTTTAACCTGCCAACAAAAGTATTTCAAGTGTAAAAATACTTTGGGGAGTGAATTCTGTAGGGCACACTATTTTTCCTTCCTCTAATATACATTTTAAGAAAATAAAAACAGCCCCATTCCTAAAAGGTATTGAATCATTTTTGTTTTAGAACCAAGGCAGAAATAGACATGAAGATCACAGGTCTCTCTCACTCTGTAAATTGCCCTGACTGAAACTCTGAACTGGATCAAGGCCATGCAAGAAGAGAAGTGGAAGTTTAACCAGTCAAATCATCTCCATTCTAGCTAATCGAAACTGGGCTCCCTGTGGAGTTCTTAGTGTTATAAAGGAGGGGAAATATACACTTTAAAGGATACATCTTGTCTTTTGCCTTTAAAATGCTAACAACAGTGCAGGCAGCCTGGTTCCCGGTGAAACCATTCAAGGGTTGAAGGGTTGAACCTTCTTTCCCTTCCCCCGTATGGTTCACATCAAACTTTAGCTTTTACGAAATGAAGGAGATCCGTGATCTTTTGAGACAACCTTGTGCTGTTGCCAAGTAGGCCCCCTCCCCTGCTTTAAGGCCTGCCATGAACTGTGTTAAAGTTTCCTGCATTACTGTTTCACTGCTGCTACACAAAGACTGCTTTGCACGTGTGTGTTCTAATACACGTGTCAGTTTCCTGCCTGCGTGTCAATTACCTTGCTGCTGCTATAGACTGTGTAGTTTACTGACTCCATGTTTGGATAACTGCACAAAGGACTCTCTTTCTGGGCAGCCCTGCCCTGCCCTATATCTGGACTTCCCAGTGTGCATTTGGACTCTGTTACAAGTGTGCCCCGTGCCTGCACTGCCATCTGCCACGGACCGTGCCTGTTCCCTGCTTTGGACTGTGTTTTAAAGTGTTGTTCCCGCTGCCTCCATGGAAGCCTGCCTCATATGGGCCCAAGCCGCTGCTAGCAGCCGGGCGCCTGCCGGGGAAACCTCCAGCGAGCCTGGCTAGGCGCTCCCTGGTCAGTTCCCGCCTGGAGCCTCCCGCGGGTCGGTCCCCGAGCTTGCCCTCGCTACCGGGCAGCCTGCGAACCAGCCCCAGCTATGCCCAGCCGGCATCCATGTTCTCAGGCAGCCAGAAGACCCTGAGAAGAAGACTGCTTTGGGAAGCCATTTCGGCGAAGCGGGCACACCACGTCCGCAGCGAGAGCCCCTCGCCCCGCTCTGCATATCTTAGGAGCCGCCCCGGAGAAGAACTAAGTGCCGACCATCCCAAGCACTTAGAGAATGCATCTCAAAGAAACCTCCGCATTCCAGAAGCTGATGACATCAGGACAAGCCCTGTCCGCTGGAACATCCTTTCAGCCCACTTGGATTTCCCCCTCCCTCTTTTGTCCCCTCTTCCTGAGGTGTCACTTATCACAATCTGATTACCAAAGTGGCCCATCCAAGCCATTTAGTAGCCCATTAGAGCCTTTGTTTTAATCTGTGAGAACCACCAAGTACAGCACCAGCCCCAGGGTACGTTTTGGGGTATTTAAGCTGGTCTCTCAGACCACTCGGTGCCTCGGCCATTCCCTATCCAGACTTCCTTGATGTCCGTCTGTGGTTCCAGTGCTGGCATTGGGCCACCCTCGCTGCTGTGTCTCTGCTTCGCCCCAGGATAAGTGAGTATTCCCCCCTATCATCGTTGGGAACCCGCTAATGCGAACGTCTCTGTATTTCCTACTCTGTATTTCCTAGATCTTGTGTGTTCCTTGTATGATTGTGCAAGTTAGGCTTACGCCACACCAAATACACGTGTTTGGAACTTATTTGTTGTCTGCCTCTTTTTCACTAGAGTGTCTGGGATCGGGACCTCCGTAAACATAGGTTATGATCCGCGCTTAATATTTAGTTACAGACTGCTATAGCTAATTCCCCATTATAATAAAGAGCAGTTCTGGTAACAGTTTACTGGTGGAGAATGCGGGCATAACCCAGTTCGTGTGAATGCACGTGAGTCGACACGCGTGTCTTCAGCGAACTGACTTAGAGGAAAATTTTCCAGACCTCAGTGTAAAGAGCGCAATTTAGCTCAGGGAATTAAAAGTGTGAGTGTGTGTGGCTCTAGCGAGCATTTCCTATCTTGTGGGTTGGCTTTTCCCCATTTCCTCCTTCAGCCAGCTTTGGACTACTTGCCTTTTGTGGTGCACCGCGAGGCCCTCCAGCCGTTATAACCGGTGTACTGTGGGTGAGGACCTCTGAACTGGTGAAGTTCCTGGCCACCTTCCGGGCCGCCTAAACGCGTCTATGTGGGTGGGATCCCAGAAGTAGGCTCTCTCTCTATATATATATCCTGAAGCAGCACATATAAAATTCTCTTCCGCCCTCCCCCGTCTCTCCTAAGCCCGTCCAAACCCCGTTCCTGCCAGCACTTAGGCTTCAATCCCCGCTCCGGAGGAAACGTGAAGGGATCGTTAGTCTGTTCGTTCAGTCAGTTTAGCTTTGGGAATCTGAAGCCAGGTTCCTGAAGCCCCGCGGCAGCCGGCCGCACCGTGCTTAAGAGTTTTAAGTTAGACTCTTGGGCGCACCTCGCTTGAGAGTTAGTAGGACTCTTGGGCGCATTTTTGCTTGGGAGTTGGTAGAACTCTTGAGCGCTTTCTGCTTGGGAGTACAGTAGTTTTACTCCTGGGCACTTTTGCTTGGGGACTGGCAGAGGCAGTCCTTGAGCGCTTTAGTCTTTTGGTCTTGGCTTGGAGACAGTTTAACCGTTTGTCTCTGAGCGCGAGGCCTGGGGACTTTTTGAGTTTAGTTCTTGGGCAGAGAGCTTGAGAGCATTTGTAGCTTCTGAGCAGAGGCTTGGGAGCAGTTCAGTTTCTGAGCAGAGGCTTGGGAGCATTTCTGGTTGCCTGAGCAGAGGCTTGGGAGACCCCCTTAATTGCAGTTTCTGAGCAGAGGCTTGGGAACACTTTTTGGTTTTCTGAGCACATAGGCTTGGGAGACCCCTGAGCTTTAGCTTCTGAGCAGAGGCTTGGGAGCACTGAGCGTTTTGGTTCTTGGGCTTAGAGAGCTTGAGAGCACCTTCTGAGCCAGCAAACTTTTCCTGGTCCCGTGGCTTGTAGGCAAGCTTGAAACGGGAATAGGAATTTTCCTTCTCCCCCGGTGGAGAAGAACAGAGTGTAGAACCCTTAAAAATCCCCTTGTGAACCTAAAAGTAGGACCCTTTGAAATCACCCCTGGTAAAAACCCTTGAGGACCTGAGGGAAGGATAAACCTCCCGAAAGGGACATAGAGAGGAAGAAGTTGTTAAAACCCTTGAGCAGCTTTAATCGCCCCACCCCTGGTGTCGCTGATCCACTCTTTAACCTCCCCCGAGATCAGCCTTAAACTAAAAAGTAAAATGTACCGGGCAGCCCCCACCGTGCCCCGCCTGGAGAAGTGGCTAGTTAAGAAGGGAGATTGCCCCTGGGAAGCCGGTTCCTTCAAGGGACCTGACCCGCTCCAGATAGTTAGAAGTGCCTTCCAGGATTTCTGTGAGAAGGAGAAACCTAGGTCCAGTAAGAAAGATAGATACGGAGCTTGGGCACTTTTCACCGCCCTACAGGACAGCGTGTCCCTAATTAATAAGCTACAGGTAGCTCAGGAAGAACAGGAACAGGAGATAGAAAAGCTAAGGAAAGAAAAGAAGGAACATGAGGCGAAAGCAGCCGAGTGGCGTTCAGAACGCGTTAACTTCATGCTGGAGAAGCAGGGTCTAGCCGCTGCCCTCCAAGATGCCCAGCACAAGGCTGAAGTGGCCACCGCTCGTGCCGATATGGCTGAGCACGCAGTAATTGAAGGACAGGAGAAGATTGCAAAATTAACCCATGCTGCCCAGTTCATGGCAGAGCAGAAAGTCGCAAAGATAGCCGCAGCAGACCACTCCGCTTGTAAGAGGGAGCTAGAGGCCCTAAAACAGCACCTGGGGATGCAGCAGGCCGTAATTTCCGCCGTGCATCCCGCAGCCCTCTTGGCCCTCCCCGAAGGTAGTACCGACAGTTGGTCACCTCCTTCGCCCCAGCCCGAGGAAGCTCCACAGCCCCTCCATCCGATAGCTACCAAAGAAATTGTCACCACAGACGATGATGGCAGGAAGACAGACCGAATAGTTAAAGAGACCCGCAATTGGAGGCCCGATGAGCTCCAAGCCATAGCTGACCGCATGGGACCCCTGAACCGAGACTCAGCCATACAATGGTTTGCACACGTGACCATGTCCCAGCCCTCCGCCAGTGGCTCCGATGTAGCTCAGCTGGCCCACCATTGTGCCAGCCCCGAAATAGTCACCTCTCTTAATGCATACATTTCTAACCGGAGACTAGCCACCCGCAGTCAGTATGGTGCCATGAAGGAATTGTGCGCCTTCCTATGGCCTACCAAGAGCTTGAAGGCCTTATACATAGCAGAATCTCAAAAACCCGGAGAGGACCCAGAGGCATATTTAGCCAGGAAACAGCTCCTAGCCGAACTAGCAGACGAGGTAGATTTAGATTTGAGCGACATGCCGGACTTCGATGATTTAGAATTCAGGAGGGCAGTTATAGATGGACTCAACAGCACCACTCGCCTGGCCCTAGCAGGAGTCGAGCCCGGGAGCATTACATGGGGAGAGCTGGAATCCCGCATCAGGAGCATTGCTGGCCTGTTGCGAGAGACCGGCGCCATCCGCCATGTGAAGTCCCCGGCCTCTCGTAGAAAGGAGAGCGAGCCGATAAGTGCAGTCACCTATGCCAATCATGGCCCCCACTCTCAGTACCGACCGCAGGGACGCAGCCCGTACCCGGAGGCAAGGGGAGGGATCCTGAGGGGAAGGAGCAGTAGCTTTAACCGGGGAAGAGGACCAAGGGACTACCGCCCGGGAGTTTCCTTTGCGCCCACCCCGAGTTACGGCTCTTCCTCCCAGCAGGGACCCCACGAGCCCCGATTACAGGAGGCGCCCCTAGCCCCTTCTCACTCGCGAGCATCACACCCGTACAATCATCAGGTCTACCCGCCTCCAGATCAGTCTAACGCTTGGGGAGCATCGCAGGGCGACCACGAGGGCTACCGGGACCGCGGCAGCACGCCCCAGTCCAGGGACCCCCTCCGTTGGGAACTATGGATGCGCCTCAAAAACATTGGAGCGAACATGGAGCTATTCGATGGAAAGCCCACGTCCGTTCTGATGAAGGCGATCACGGAGTGGGAAGACCAGCAACAGCCCCCAGTACCTCCGTCAGCGCCCCCTTTACCGCCTGACCCTCCCTTCTCGAGTCCCCCGATAGCTGCGGTCCGGGAACGCCCGAGCCCCAACAACCCCTTTAGAGGAAGCGCCGCTTCCACCGATCAGGGTGCAGGATCAGAATAGGGTTGCCCCGAGTCCCAGTCTCCCTCCGTGGGCATAGTTGCCAAACTAAAGCCGGACACATGGGGGAGACCGACAGTGAAGGCAGGGATCGGGACTCCCGGGGAAAAGAAGAAGCCTGCCACTCTCCTCATAGATACCGGAGCTTCACTTAATATACTCCGGCCCACCTTAGTCACTAAGGGAACTCAGACCCCCACCACCATGCAGCTCGCCGGTTTTGGAGGCGGCATGCAGGAATCCCCGGTCTGGCAGGATATCCCCCTCTCCGTTGGGAACCTGACCACCAGGATTTCGGCATGCGCAAACCGGGGAGAAGATGATGGACTTTTGGGCATGCCATTTTTCCGTGCCGAGGGACTGACCATTGACTTAGCGAATGGGCTCCTGTGGCGCATCCCAGGAGGCCCAGACTTCGTCAATGCAATCCATCGGTGCGCAGCCCTTAAGGCCCCCCTTCCTCTCGCCCCCATCACAGGAGACCCCTGGGTTCAGGACTTTCCCGAAGTGTGGGTGACCGACAAGGCCGAGTGTGGGATAGTGAAGGGCGCCTGCGTCCTGATTGAAGGAAAGGACCCCCCTCCCCAATGACAGTACAAGTACCCAGCGGAAGCTGAGGCAGGGATAGCCAAAACTATAGAAGGACTCCTTGAGTGGGACGTCATACTCCCGATGCAGTCCATCTGCAACGCCCCATTGTGGCCAGTTCTAAAGGCAGATGGAGTGACCTGGAGAATGACGGTCGACTTCCGTGCCCTGAATGCCACCACCCCTCCAGTTGCCCCGGTTGTGGCCAAGTACAATGAGATCCTAACGGCCATTGCCGCTGGGTCCCGGTTCTACTCGGTCATAGACCTGGCCAACGCTTTCCATTCCATCCGGTTGCATGAGTCTTGCTGGTACAAGTTCGCGTTCACTTTCCGCGGCCAGCAATACGCATTCAAACGGACACCCCAGGGATTCCACTCCAGCCCCAGTATTTGTCATGCCCATGTAGTTCAGATGTGGGAACGCCTCCAACCCTCCTCGAGGCCCCACGTACTGAGCTACGTGGATGACATTTTAGTCCACGCCCCCACGGAAGAATTAGCCCGCCAAATCACCAGGGAAGTCCTGGAACTCCTCCGCGAGACTGGGTTCAAGGCAAGCAGGGAAAAGGCCCAATTGGTTCAGACCAGCGTCAAGTACCTGGGTCTGACCCTGGGACCCGAGGGTCGCACCCCGGATGCCCAGCGAATGGAGGTCATTTCCAAGCTGCCTGCACCCACCGATGTCCCCTCCCTCAGAGCCCTTCTAGGAACTTTTAACTTTTCCCGAGACTTCATCGAGTCCTTTGCAGACAAGGCTCGCCCCCTTTATGCTCTCCTCAAGAAGAACACTCCCTGGGAGTGGGGACCGGAGCAACAGACAGCCTTAGCCGAGCTGAAGCGCAGTCTGGCCGCAGCCCCGGCCCTAGCCCATCCAGATGTCACCCAGCCATTCTTTATTCAGTTAGCAGTGTCAGACAAGAGCATAGGAGCCACGCTCACCCAGCAGCAGGCGGGAACCGCTAGAGTAGTAGCCTATGCCTCTCGCAACCTAACCGCAGTAGAGACCAAGTTCAGCCCATGCGAAAAGACTTGCCTTGCTCTAGTTTGGAGTCTGACCCATTGGGAATTTATCATAGGAGGGTCACGTACAATAGTTCAAACCACTCACGCGCCTCTCAAATATATCCTGTCGGGAAAAATACAAGATGGACAAGTCTCGAACGCCCGCATAGCACAGTGGACCCTGGCCCTGGTCAACCGCGGAGTAGAATTCAAAAAGGAAACCACTGAGCCACCAGCCCCCTATGGCCTGTTAGTAACCGGGACCGAGCACGAGTGCCCCCTGGACCCACCACCGCAGGTTGTTTGGCCAGTCACTTGGGGAGTCCCGCTAGAGGAAGCCCGACAGAACGGCTTCACATGCTGGTTCTGTGACGGCTCCTCCTTTCACGTTGGAGGCTCCCCTCGGACAGGCTACGGCGCCGTGCGAGTGAGCGACGCCCATACTCTAAAGGGTCCAGCCCACCCCCATTCCAGCCAAGCGGCTGAGGTGCAAGCGCTTCTGGCAGTGCTTGAGTTTGAGCTCCCAGAAAGCCCACTTGCCATTTACACAGACTCGGATTGGACGGCCAAAGCCGCCACGGTCTGGCTCCCGGTGTGGCAGAATCAGGGGTGGAGAGCTAGTGATGGGAAACCCGTAGCCCACCTACAGCTATGGCAGCAAGTAGCCACGCTCCTTCAGTCCCGCACAGGCCCAACACAGGTTACCCATGTTAAAGGACACCAAAAGACAAACTCAGAGACCGCTTATTGGAATGACCAGGCAGACCTCGCAGCCAAGGCAGCCGCCACTGAAAATGCTCCCCTACCGGAACCAGCTACCGATTGCCCCTTACACCCTGTCACCACTCGCGCACAAGCCCGCAGCCAGGCTCAGGGAAATACGGGAACACTAGACCTAGCACAACTACAGCTATCTGACCCCGAAATAGCCGACCTCCTAGCCGCAGGAAGAGATCAGACAGGGAGACTCATGATTAGAGAAGAAGAAGGCATAGCTTGGGCAGTAGATACAGCCGGTGAACGCCACTGGGTAGTGCCATTGGAAGTTAGGGCCGACCTAATTCAGTTCGTCCACGAGCAGGGACACCGAGGCAAGGACCTGACTCTGGAAAGGGTAAAAGAGGTTGGATGGTGGCCTGGCATGCGCACCGAAGTAGCGCAATGGGTAGACAACTGTCTGTCCTGCGCTATGGTCAATGCAGACCCCACCGGACCTAGAGCTCCCCTCCAGCATCAGAGAATTGACGGACCCTGGGCTCGCATACAGATTGACTTTATCGGCCCCCTTCCCCCCACTCCTCGCGGCAATCGCTACTGTCTCACTGTCATAGACCCCTTTAGCAAATGGGTCGAAGCGTTTCCTTGTAAGCGCAACAATGCAGCCACCACAGCCAAACTACTGTTCAACAATGTCTTTTCAAGATGGGGCATCGTGAGAGTCATGGACTCTGATTTAGGCTCACACTTCATCGGAGAAGTCACACAGGAGCTTTGCAAGGCGCTAGGCATCCAGCAACGCTTCCACATAGCCGGCCACCCTCAAGCTTCGGGCGCCATAGAAAGAACCAACCGGACCCTCAAGGAGGCTCTCCGCAAAATGGTTCGCTCCTCCGGGAGAGACTGGGATGAAAAACTCCCCATAATCCTAATGGCCATCAGAGGGATCACCGCAGTTCACGGGCTCACACCCCATATGGTAATGACAGGGCGAAGAATGCAGCTTCCGGAAGCCTTCTGGCTAGATACGCAGCTCCCTTCTGATATGCAGCCCGTAGTGATTAATGACGCTTGGGTCCAGGATCTGCTCTCATCCATACACGCTGTCCACATGCAAGTGGCCCAGAAGTTGGGCACCGCTCAGAAAGATATGGACCGCAAATTAGGATGGGTCAGGAACCCCAGGCAGTGGGAGGAAGGACAGCTCGTTCTGTACAGGAAGTTCTCGCAAAAGGCGCATTCACTAGCAGCCAAATGGCAAGGCCCAGTCCCCATCACGAAAAGAGTCTCCCCAGCCGTCTATCAGGTAGCTATCCAGAGAAAGACAGGAGGCACTTGGCTAAAATACTTTCACGCCTCCCAATTAAAAGAATGGAAAGGGAAGCCGCTGCAAACCGCCCCTCCTGTGTATGACCCTGGGGGAGCCGCCACCAGCCCAGCCCCCCTCTGCCCAGTGATTCGCCAGATATCCCTTCACCCTGGGCCGGAGATACCCTGTGTCCCCTTAGACCAGACCTTTGTAGCCTTAGTATAAAAGAAACAGTAGAATATGTAGATATAGGTGTGAATGTCAAGAGTTTTTTCCAATTCTATTCTTTAACCTCATTGGCGGGCCCCACAGTTGGGACCCTAGGGGGAAACACGGCAACCAAAGCCAAATGGGACCACCACCGAAAGTGATTCTTAATCGGATTGTAAGCCGCATGTTCGGGAAAAAATTGCACAGGCAAAAGAGATTTGCTGTGTGGGAAAGTGTTTGGAGAGGCTTTAGCCCAAAAGTGAATGCAGTCTTCCAACGTTGAAACCACCAAAAAAGGCGATTTCTTTGTTTGAAAACATTTCACCCGCCGTGCTGGTGAAGATCCCGCATCTACGTAGATTCGGGGTCTCGCCTGCCAGACCCACGCTTTCGCATGATGGTCGGCTTTGGCTTTGAGGGCCGTGCCTCCCCTGGAAAAGGACCCCCAGATAGCCCAACATCCCTCTTTTACTAATGTTCATATTCGTCATGGTGAGTTGCTATACGGCGCCACCATCTAGTACGCTTTAGTGCAAAGGTAAAAGACCCGCCAGTATTTTGTAAATATATGACCTCTGGAATATGTTATTGGGGTGCGTTCGCCACGCACAAGGGGCAGCGTGCCTCATTTGCATAGCCAGGATCCCCCGCGCCAAAATGACCCCCGAATAACCCAGACCCAGTGGCGCCGGCAGATCTCAGCCGTCTCCGCCGCTTTTCGATAAACGCCGCCGAGCGCCCTCGGCTCCACTTCGGCCCTTTCCGCCAGCAGCCGCCCGCCCCACGTAATCTTTTCCCTTGCCCGTACCGTACAAGGGAAAAGAAGGGGGGGAGACATATTGAAGTTATAATGAAGCCCTGCCAGGCCTTCCAAGTGAGGGCAACCTGAAAGTAACCCACGCCCGTGTGCTTTTGCTTTGTGTGTTTCTTTCTTTTAACATGAAAATGGGGCCTCCCGAGGGAGTCCCTCCAAAAATTGATCCTAGGAAAAAATATGGTCCGCCGAAATACATACATGAGGTCCTGCAAAAAAGCAGAGGGAAAAAGGCA
Source organism: Eublepharis macularius (assembly GCF_028583425.1). Classification (NCBI taxonomy): domain Eukaryota; kingdom Metazoa; phylum Chordata; class Lepidosauria; order Squamata; family Eublepharidae; genus Eublepharis; species Eublepharis macularius. The sequence continues at coordinate 70,429,051 of NC_072798.1, forward strand.
AAGCAAAAGCAAACCATCATAGAACATACCTTCAACCCTAACCACCCCTACTTAAAAATTATTTTAGAAAAATAGGACGAAAGTCTCCTTTAGCAGCAACCCTTATAGTTAATGGAAACCGCTCTCTAGTTTTTTTCCTTTCAAAACGGCAAGGCCAGGCCGAGCCGGACCGATAGCTCTCAGCCCGCAAAATAAAAGCAGCCCGCCACCGAGTAAGGGGCACCCGAAGGCCACATAGTCTAGGCACCCAGGGACCCCTGGGGCGAGTTTGCATAATCCCGCCTAACGCACAGCCGACCCTTGCTCGACGTAAAGACGTCCCCCCTGAAATATACACGCTTTAGAAAGAAACCTTCGCACAGGAGTTCCCCAGAGCAACAAGCTGGAAGGCTCGCTTAGTGCTCCGGGACTTCTCGTTCGAGCCCCACCTAATAGACAGTGCTGGCAGAAAAACGCTCTCCCTTTTTCTTTTTCCCCCTTTACTTCATTTATTATGCTGCAAGAAACTCAGGGAACCTGTACTTATATCCGCAGGTCTCCCCAGGATATTTTCACTACAGAAAGGAAAGGAAGGCCAGGAGATGAGGCACCTGGCTACTCTGTGTTTGCTCGTGCTGGCAGGCACCCTAATAGAGGGACGCCCGTCCAAATTAATGCCCTACCCCCACTGGAGATGTATCAATACACTAGCAGGGAATGAAATGATGGTCTGCAAGGTTGTGCAGCAGATCAATATGACCACCCCCATGGATCGCACTAACTTCCGCAGTTGCGAAGAGCAGTGGATCCGACCCCCAGAGCTTGTTATTTTATGTGTGGGAGTGAAAACTATGTCCCAGGAACTAGTATGCTACTCGCCTACTGACACAGTGTCACCACTTGCTCCGATTCCTTGTATGTTTCTTCCCCGTATCAGGCCAGCCCCCACCGCAGTCCCGGTGGTAGACAAATATACCACCCCTACCAACTTCGAAACCTCGCCATTTGTCACTGAGGCTTTCGGACCATACTGTGAAGTTATCTTAGTGTCGGCCGCAGTATGGAAGGCAGGAGACCCCTTTAGAATGACCATCCTACTAGGCACTACTACCATTGAATCTGCATCAGTCACTATCACGCCCCCTTCAGGCACAGTTCTCTCCTTTGCTATAGAGCGCTGGGAGAACCTGACCTGGATTGTAAAAGAGGAAGACCTAGCCAAACATGGCCCACCCGATTGGATACTGGTTCAGCAGACGCCCGAATGCCAAACCAAGCCCCTAGTAGAGAAATTTCACCGGCTTGGGCTGCTCTTTGTAAATTTGACTCATGAACCAGGCAATTATTCCCTGCTGATCCGGACCCAGGAGACCCACACCATCCAAATTGACCCTTTGATTGCTAGCAATGAACAATTAAGCCAAGGCGGCACGCATATAGTGGGCTCCCATGTTTTGAAAACTGACATTCGAGAGAGAGTTCTAGTCCGCCCGCAAATGTCTTTAAAAGAGATCCGCATAGACTTAGCTGAGCTAAATATAACCCAGAGGCTGCCGCAGTGCGCTCCCTATCTGGAGGCCGGTAGCAAGGGTTGGAATGCATGGCTACAACTGTGGATCGATCCCTCTCCCTCTCTCTCGCGTGCCAGACGAAGCATCGCCGACTGGACTGCTCCTGCAGCCGGAGGCTTAGCAATCATGGATTCGGTCAATATTGAGACTCTCGCTAATAAGTTTGCCCATGTCACGACTAGCATCTCCGACTTAGGTAAACCGGTGGTGCAGTCCCTAAATTCCATTTCAAATGGGCAACACGAGATCAGCTCCATTTTAGTTAACTGGGAGAGTCAAATTGAAAGAGATTTTTCTCTGCTGCTCAGAGGAACACAGTCTGTGGAACGCAACGTGTCAATAGCCATGGCATGTATGCAAGCCCAACAATTAAATCAGGCTGTGGCCATGGGGCTAATTCGGCAAGCCACGGACGGGCACTTGCCCCTGGAAATTAAAAGATTGATTATGCCCAAATTGTCACCCATAGAACTGGAGCTTGAATCCTGGTGGTCTCTCGTAAATTCCTCATTCTCACCGACCACCCAGGAGCTTAAATTATTTTTATTAACGGCCAGTGCGCACGAGTCATTCCATGTGTATCCAGTCGTGCCTCTGGGACTCCAAGTCAGCGACACCGAAGTCCTCTACGCTCGCCACCCCGACCATTGGGCCCGCTTCACCCCGACTGGATGGCAGCTCGTCAGCCTCCAAGGGTGCCAGCATCGAGACCAGACCGGCTTCATCTGCCAAGACCAAGCCTTTGCACCTCATCACCCCTGTGTAGCCCCGCAAGTCGACGCCCTCAACGAGTGCTCTTTTGAGGTCGTCCGGGAGAACAGCTCCACTGTCGTCTACCTTGGGAAAGGATGTGCCTGCGTGCGAACGGCCTGCGACTTTGTGGTCCTGAATTCGTTCCAGCTCAAGCCCGTGATCCCGGGAGTCAACCGCTGCTTCTGCAACCTGTCTTCGGTAGCAGCCTGCGATTTCACCTACACGGTACCGGTCTGGACCCAAGAAGAGATCCTGGTGGCACCCTCCGTCTATTGCTATGTGAAGCCAGTCCCCCTCGGCATCGGTCTGGAGCTAATCCACGAGCTCCTGACCCACCTGCAGCTCCACCGCACCCTCCAGAGCATCCAGAGGGACGGGGACACTACTGCTTTGGTTGTGTCCCACAACGGAAAGGAGATCCTGGACCTGGTCCAACGAATCAAGACCACCGGTGAGCACTCGTGGTGGGAAACCCTCTTTGGCTGGAGCCCCACTGCCACTGGAATTTACAATTTGGCCCTGCACCCGATCATTGTTATTTTGGCCTTTCAAGTTTTGTTGTGTGCCTCACTGCTTTACCTGGGCTGTTGGAGCCGCCGACAGCTCCAGCAACTCCAGCTGTCTTACCGCCTGGATCACTATAACCCCGACCTTCTTCTGCCTTAAAGGTTGTTCTTGGCGCCCTCCTTTAACCCTTGTTTGTTTGCTTATGTTATTATGAACTATGCTTGGATTTTATTATGTGTACGGATCCTGGACCAGCCCCATGGACGCTTTGCTGCCGGACACCGCTCCGAGGCCCTCTTGTGGACTAGGGGGGGACATATCTCTCTGCCTCTCAGCCCACGGCCCGTCTCCAAACGACCGCCAGCAGCGCCACCTCCATGAGGACTAGAACTGTGTGCCCGAAGCCCTTCTTGCCGCCAGCCGACCCTGCTCTGCGGTTTGACGCAGACAGCAAGGGGGGGTGGAAGCGTGTTTTGGGACACATGGACTAAGCTTGCTTGTTCCTGTATATATGCAACCCAGTCCAGCAGCTGTACTGCGGACTGAGCCGTCTGTGATCTTTGTTGCTCTATGGTCTTATGAATTTCTTGCCATTGCTTTTTATGAATTTTACTCCCATGAATTTAGCCCCGAACTAGTCCCTCCCTCTATTTGCTGCAAGTGCGCCCATGATCTTCCCATGAACTGGGACCCTTTGATCACCCCCTATTAACTTTGTCCCTATGAATTTGATTTTAACCTTATGAATTGCCTTTTTAACCTGACTCCCTCCGCCGAGGTAATTCTAACCTATTTATCATTTTATGAATTAGGTTTTATCCGGGACTTCTCTTGAGCAGTCTCTTTTAAAGGTTGTTTTATTCCTGATTTTAAACTTTATGAATTTGGTTTTAATCTGGCTGCATGAGTTAGCCTTTTAATAGCGAAGTTTATTTTTCTGCCCCTATGAGCCCTTCCGCCGCTTACCCCTCATGAATTGTTTCCCCGCACTTGCTTTTACCATTGCTGCTTTTATCTATGAAATTGGTTTTAACTTCCTGAATTATTGTTTTAATCCTATATATATGTATTTATGGTTTTAATCACCCATGAATTGTTCCACCCTCGATGAATTGGTCTATGCCTTGCTTGCACATTTCACTTTTACCTTGTATGAATTGCTTTTAATCCTGCATTCATGAATTGTATCCATGAATTGCCTTTGCTTTTAATTCTATGCCTATGAATTAATCCGTGTATATGAATTGCTCCTGGTTTTTAATGCTTTTAACCCATCATGAATTCCGTATGAATTACCTTCATCCATGAATTAATCAATGTACACAAATATGAATTATTGCTATTTATATGCATGAATTGCTCATTGCTGCCTATGAATTGCTGTCTATGTTGACTGTAGCACTTAGCACACCCCCTGGTGTGAACCCAGAGACCTGCAGCCCATTGGCTGATCTAAATTGCACTTATTCGGTTAGGTGGTTCTCCAAACTAAATTTTTGAGTGACGCCTCCCCCTCCTTCCCTTCCCACTCCTTCTTCGCTCGAAGCTCGACCACCGGACATTGCCGACCACCTTGCCTTTGAAGTCAAGTTCGGAGACCCGCGTGCCTGACGTCCCGGGGTCTCCGAGGGGGGGAATTGTTGCCAAGTAGGCCCCCTCCCCTGCTTTAAGGCCTGCCATGAACTGTGTTAAAGTTTCCTGCATTACTGTTTCACTGCTACTACACAAAGACTGCTTTGCACGTGTGTGTTCTAATACACGTGTCAGTTTCCTGCCTGCGTGTCAATTACCTTGCTGCTGCTATAGACTGTGTAGTTTACTGACTCCATGTTTGGATAACTGCACAAAGGACTCTCTTTCTGGGCAGCCCTGCCCTGCCCTATATCTGGACTTCCCAGTGTGCATTTGGACTCTGTTACAAGTGTGCCCCGTGCCTGCACTGCCATCTGCCACGGACCGTGCCTGTTCCCTGCTTTGGACTGTGTTTTAAAGTGTTGTTCCCGCTGCCTCCATGGAAGCCTGCCTCATATGGGCCCAAGCCGCTGCTAGCAGCCGGGCGCCTGCCGGGGAAACCTCCAGCGAGCCTGGCTAGGTGCTCCCTGGTCAGTTCCCGCCTGGAGCCTCCCGCGGGTCGGTCCCCGAGCTTGCCCTCGCTACCGGGCAGCCTGCGAACCAGCCCCAGCTATGCCCAGCCGGCATCCATGTTCTCAGGCAGCCAGAAGACCCTGAGAAGAAGACTGCTTTGGGAAGCCATTTCGGTGAAGCGGGCACACCACGTCCGCAGCGAGAGCCCCTCGCCCCGCTCTGCATATCTTAGGAGCCGCCCCGGAGAAGAACTAAGTGCCGACCATCCCAAGCACTTAGAGAATGCATCTCAAAGAAACCTCCGCATTCCAGAAGCTGATGACATCAGGACAAGCCCTGTCCGCTGGAACATCCTTTCAGCCCACTTGGATTTCCCCCTCCCTCTTTTGTCCCCTCTTCCTGAGGTGTCACTTATCACAATCTGATTACCAAAGTGGCCCATCCAAGCCATTTAGTAGCCCATTAGAGCCTTTGTTTTAATCTGTGAGAACCACCAAGTACAGCACCAGCCCCAGGGTACGTTTTGGGGTATTTAAGCTGGTCTCTCAGACCACTCGGTGCCTCGGCCATTCCCTATCCAGACTTCCTTGCTGTCCGTCTGTGGTTCCAGTGCTGGCATTGGGCCACCCTCGCTGCTGTGTCTCTGCTTCGCCCCAGGATAAGTGAGTATTCCCCCCTATCATCGTTGGGAACCCGCTAATGCGAACGTCTCTGTATTTCCTACTCTGTATTTCCTAGATCTTGTGTGTTCCTTGTATGATTGTGCAAGTTAGGCTTATGCCACACCAAATACACGTGTTTGGAACTTATTTGTTGTCTGCCTCTTTTTCACTAGAGTGTCTGGGATTGGGACCTCCGTAAACATAGGTTATGATCCGCGCTTAATATTTAGTTACAGACTGCTATAGCTAATTCCCCATTATAATAAAGAGCAGTTCTGGTAACAGTGCCATTTTCTTTTCCCAGCCTCCCTTGCTCTTTTTCTCACTTCACTTCTATTTATAGTTCTGAGAGAGTATCAGAGGTTCCGGATCCAGTTTGCTTTTCGAGTCTTTGGTTTTGTCCAGCTTGTAAATTGATATTTTCGTCTACGTAAAATGGAATGGTTTTATGTGGGGAAAAAATTCTTGTCGCTTTCAATTAAAAATATTTAGTTCTACGTCACAAGCTCAACATGTAATTACAATTCCGTTCGCCCAACATGTAATTCAGTTGCATCTGTGATGTTAATGGAAGGCCTTTGTCAGTGAAGAATTGAGCCGATGGCAGATGTTCATGAGAAGTTTTCCTAATTCCTGCAAAAATTCATTATACATCTTTGAGACATCAAACCACCTCAACTGACATCCATCTCATCTGTATTTTCCTTTTCCTATAATCATTGATACAAAGTTAGCTTCACACTTACGGGCCCTTCACCTTTTCACATCAATGGACACACTTCAACCCACCTGAAATATTAACCATTTCTGTTTTGATTCCTGTTGGTGAATAGATGCCATTATATTGTTACAAGTGAGGGGCCCAAATTGTGGGTGGGGGATTCCAGAGAGCCATGCCAAGCTCCCTCGCCCCAGTCAGCAGCAGGGCTGGGTTTGCACCACCAGCAGCAAAACCTCCAGCTTTTCCTCCCCCCCCCCCACCACCTTAGCCACAGTGCAGATGCAACGGTGGAGGGGAAGTATTGTTTCTTTGCCACAGTCACTGCCATGGAGTATATTTTACAATGAGCTTTCACCCGTGTCTTATCAGATTTGTCCCAAGTCTTCCTCCACTGTTTCTCTAGCTGTCTCCCTTTTATTTTCATCGCCTGCAGCCTCTCAGTAAATCCAGGGGCTACCTGGGTTCTAACATTTGAGAGAGTGGGAGTGATTGTGTCTGTTGCTCAGGTAATTTCATTCCAGAGGTCATTACGGCATTGACAGAAGCACCAGCCATATCAACAGGAAAAATCCCATTCATATTCATCTTGCTCCCCGAGTGGATCATTTTAATAGATCCCTGCAGAGGCTTGATGTCCCTGTAAGTTTAAACCTGAACAAATAGTAATTTGTTCATGACAAAAGAACCAACATCAGTTCCTCCATCCTCTCATCACATTTACCCTGCCCAGAACAAAATACCAGATCAAGAGTGTGACCTGCACAATGCGTAAGACAAGTGATTGATTACCTGAGACAGGCCCATGGTTAACATGAAGGCTGTGAAATCTTGAGCCACTCCTGACAAGACTGCCTTGGCATGAATGTCGAAGTCCTCCAGGATTACAAGTCTGTGGGTCCTCAACCACCCCTGAGACCACCTCAGCCAGGCAGACTGTTAGGCAGCAGGGTGGGAAGTACACCAGCAGAATCTCAACCCAGTTACTCAGTCTCAACATTAAATGCACAGTGTCAGACGTGGAAATGTCCTGGATGGGGCTCTGTGCTTAGGGAGCAGAGTCTCCGTAGACTACAGCAGCACTGCTCCCTGCCAGCCAGATCTGGGCTGGTGTGTCGCCAAATACTCCAGGGCAGCTGCCTTAAAGGAACACAGCCCAGTGCTCCATGCACTTGAGAGAAAGTGTTTTAAGGACAAGCATTAATGAATTATTCCCTCAGAACATAACTTTAGTTATACCTCCTGATCTGCTATTATGGTAAGGTCAGAAATGTCATCATGCCTGATTAATGGAAATGACTCATAGAAAACGTGCAGAGTTAAGATTCAGTTACAAAAATAGGTCATAAATCCCTGAATATTTCCGTGCAGAAACCAACACAGTATTAATTTCTATTCAGAATCATCTATTCCTTCACAGAAATGTTCATCCGGTGTTTGAAGATATGCTTTTTCCATGGAATACAACCATAGTTACTTGCATTGTCAGTGATTAATCTCCCAATAAGTTACCAATACAAGATTTGCTGGAGAAGTATTTTCTTAAGTATGTGATTGCTTCCAGAATTGTTAGATGTAGATTTTAGACTTATTTTTGAATCTGCTCTAGTGTACCTAAGTGTGTATGTGTTATATATATAACTCAACTCTAGGAAGAGAGGTTAGACACCATTTGTTGTGCTCTCAGCATGATGAATTAGGAAAGGGTAAGGTGCACACAGACTTGACAGATGCCACTAATCATATGAAGCCTGGATAGGAAGGTCAGGGTGCACATGAAAGCTGATGGATAAGCTAAAGACCTGAGAAAAAACAAATTTGATTGATAGGAGGTCAACAATTAACCTTGATTCCCTGTACCCAATTAATTTAGCCCAGAAGGAGAAAGTCAAACAAGTTGGATGAGGTGGGTCAGAAAATGTGTTAGTCAGGAGAGATCGAAGAAGTAAAAAACATACATGGAAGAAGTTAAAAATGCTGAAGCAATGGACGGGAAGAAAGGCATAATAGTCTACAGAAAAGCATGTAGTCTACAGAAGCACCCATGTAGCAACTTCACTTAGCACACCAGCATTTATCAGTCTTCTGCAATATCATTAAGGCTGTAACATGGAACTTAAAAGACAATCTTTGGAGTATCTAGATGGGCTTCTGTCTTGGTTCACAGGAGCAGAGATCTCTTATGGATACAACTTATTATGTTTCTGCTGGTTGCTTTAATAGTTTGAGGCGTCCAATGTCTCTTTTATAATTTAGATAATTTTTATTATGTTATCTGCCTTGGGTGCTTGGGAGAAAGGTGAGCTCATAAATGTTTTGAACAAATACAAATTTGAAATATTTGGTAGTTTCAAGAAGTGACAAAGCTCTGCATTTTCTGGATTTTTAACCTTGTGTTGTTAATGTATACTTATAGGCAATAAAGCAATTAGCGATCTGCTTTGCTAAGTTATCTGGAGCTAGTCAACAAATAACTGGACTTGCCAAAACCTGGGGGGGGGGGATTTTCAGCACAATCCTGAGGCCCACTGTGCTAATGGAGCCCATGTACCTGCGTACCGGTGGCACTACTTATCTGCTCCCTAAGGACCTTTGTGGGAGAGCTACCTCAGTAGCTGAGCTCAGCAAGGTGCAGCAAGGCCACAGCAGGAATTTCAGGCCCCCTGTTCCCGTGACAAACCAGCCAGCATCCCCCAATAGCTGCACCACCCCCATGACAGGCTGTGAGTGGCAAGCAAAGGCACAGCCAATGCACAGGCCACGAACCTCACTGCCCATCGACAGCCAGCTGGGGACTACATGCCCCTAAGATCATGATACCCACATCAAGGCAGGGGTGAGCCATGGGGAAGGGCCCCCTTGTTTCCTAGAGGAGCCAGCTGAGCCATCGATCCCCTGCCCACCATAGGTGGCCCCACTGGTGCTGCCTGCCGATGCCACCTCCCCTGTGAGCACATGTGCTGCAGTCCTGAGGAGGAATCCGTTCTGGGAGGGGCCCCACACACAGGCAGGGGGAGCTTCCTGGCTGAGCAGCAGGCAGGACACACGCCCACCCCACAGAAGTACAGTCTGCTGCAAGGGAGAATGGAGTGGATGCCCTGCCACAGGGGACGGACTCACCAGGGGTACCAGCAGGGATGGCCCTGGAGTACATCACAGGATTAGCTGGTGGGCAGAATCCCTTGGACAAGGAGGAAGTCACAAACCACCTGGGGGCGAGCTGCACTCACCAACGGGATGGCATCCCGGCTGCCCAGCTGTGTCACTGGTGGTGAACTCACAGTGTGCCCCGGGCCACTCCTGAAGGTGGGGGAATGGCGGTGGGCTAGGTGCTAGGACTGGCCATCTGGGCCCCAGGCATGTCGCCCAGGCCCCAGGATGCCTCCCCACTGCTGTGCCCTCACCTCCATCCCCTTCCATGTCCACATCCCCAGTCCCGGGCTCATCCACCACACTGGCCAGCTCCAGCTCCTCCCGACTCCCCTCCTTGGCCCCTGGAGGGCTGTTTACAGGGTCCTCCCTCACAGCCTCCCTGCCCATGGCACTTGATAGCTCTGGAGTGGCATCCACACCAAGTGATTCATCTGCACAAGAGAAGCAAGAGTGCTAGTGGCCTGTGAGGGGGGCCAAGGCCCCCAGTCTACTCCATGCAGCACTGTTCACCCTCGTCATGAGCTCACTGGACAGGACCTTGTTGACAAGGCCATCCACTACAACAGGTAGGATCACCAAGACCATGACTGCTTCCCCCCCACAGCAAACCTTGCACTGCCTGCTCATACAGAGTGCCTCCAGCCATGAGGGTGTGCACACGTTTCTGAGCTGGCCCAAAGGAGTCATTCCAGTGCATCATAGTAGACAGCTCCATCTGTGTAGCATGCCTCAGGGCTGACACTGACTCCATTGTCTTGTGACAAATGGGCCATTGGCGAGTAGTGGCCAAGGCACCTCTTGCCGTGGTGAGCCTGGTGTGGCCCATGACTAGGCTGTACAGGAGCGCCTTCTCCTTCTGTGCCGGTCCTAGCTCCTCTCAGAGATCCTGGATGGCTGCCCTATCCAGGCAGAAATAGTTCAGGAAGGTGTTATCCCAATGCAATATTGGGATTGCAGATGCAATCTTGGTATTGCCTGGCCTGGCGCTTTCTTCAGAACTGACACACCACCCAAACATACAGTGCAGGCAGGAGATGGATCAGGCAGATCCCCGGGCTTGGCGGCAGCAGGAACAGCCACCCAAGCCAGCAGTGGAGTGCTGTGGCAGGGGCACGGCCGAGCGCAAGCCCCAGTGGTGCAGAGGGTGGCTTGACAGCCCTCCCCCCACACTTGGGCGAGACTCCCATGTCCCACCCCATTTGTCTTGCCCCAGTACCCCTCACACAGTGGTGTGGCAAATGGGGGTGGGACATGGGAGGCAGCGTGTGGTGGCAGCCCCCATAGGATCAACGAACTCCCTCTCTGTTCAGGGACCGAGCCACCCAACAGCCTGAGCCAATTCCCAATACTGTGGGCAGGAAGTTCTTACAGGAATTGAAAGAGTTATGCAACTCAGCTCATGTGGTTGCTGATGTTCATGGAATATTTTTGCACCCCGGAGAAGCAGCTCCTGTGCCATTGTGTATTTATGTTATGCGTACATGATTTTGTACATGTGTTTGTGCAAGCATATAAGAGGACATGCATTTGTGAGGAGACCCCTTCATAACCTCATCCCGAGAGCATGTCTTTGATGCAATAAGGCTAATTAAATGGATTAGGCTATTCTGCAGATTCTTGACTTTTTCTTTAAAAAAATAGTTTTTCAGAGGGTTTTTAACAATAAAGAAAAGAATAAAATTTCAATGTGAATGCTAGCATGCAGAAACATTGACCCTAATAATTTTGAGCTTGTATTAATGCAACTATCCCCCTCACCCCTGCTTCCCATGTTGAGAATTATTTTGCAGGCTAAGTTAGTACTTTTCTGTTGCTAAAATTAGTTTGCAATGTAAGTAATGCAGAAATAAAACTCAGTATAGACTCCAACAAAACGAGACTTCTTTCAGGTACTTAATTAACACGAAACAACTGCTCTGTGGAAGTGACCATTTACAATGCCAATGTTAGGCTTTACATCGGCACTCAGAGCATGAATCTGTCTGATACTTCTAGTTTAGTTAGAAACCTCTCATTGCAAGATTTTTTACGTGCAATTTACTACCCACCTGAGTCAACCTGACTTTATTGCAATGGCAATTCACTGATGCCACAGCCACCTTGTAAATAAGATGAGTCATCTCAGTTGTGCATCTTGGATAAATACCTTTACATAAATAACAACTCTACAGTGCAAGCATCATTCAAAAATGCAATTAAGACTTACTCTGTGCAGTAAAAATATGAAACAGCACCAAAGCCAGGGATTTTCAAATGAAGTTTCCCTCCTAAGCTCGATAGCCTCAAGGTCATACTGTGGGGACTTCATTTTTCACAGTCAAAAGAATGATGTAGTAATAATGGTGGTAGCGGACGGTACCATCACTGTGCCTTTAGTATAATGATATTCAGTGTATATAGGATAATGTATGGCCCATTCTTATTCATGTTTTTCACTGAAGCCACACAAAGTGGATTCATTTTTTAGAAGGCCCCTTGCATTTTATTAAGCACAGTGCTGTAAAAAAGGCAAAATCTGCATAGCATTTTTATAGTGAAGTCTGTACATATCATTATACTCGATATCCAGGGGCTTGACCCATGCATATATCTATCTAGCAGGGCTAGGCACACTGGCACAGTGACTATTTGTGGTTCTGCAAACACAGAGTAATCTATAGGTTTGCAAAAAAAAATTCTTAGTTAAAAAAAATCTAATTTAGGGATAACTTGGCTTCAGTTGAACATCTGTCCATACTCAGATACTAAAAAAACCTAAACCTTTGGAATTCAATGCAACAACACAAAATGGCTCATGAAAACTGATGGTCGCCAGTAGAGGAAGAAAGGTGGGCAAGTGGGGCCAGTGAGGAAGGGGGTGGGGGTAAACTGTAACCAGCAATGAGCTAGAGCTTGTAGAGATAAGGGCAGGGGGGAGATCTGAAATGGAATGGAGAACGGAGAAATGTGGGATCTTTCTTTCTTTCTTTCTTTCTTTCTTTCTTTCTTTCTTTCTTTCTTTCTTTCTTTCTTTCTTTCTTTCTTTCTTTCTTTCTTTCTTTTATACCTTGCCTTTCTGCCATCAGAGCCACCAAGGTAGCTGCAAGTCCTCATGGATCCCCGACCATGGCAGAGTGGAGATCTGACCTTTTGTCTCCCAGATCCTGGCCCAGTTGTATACAGATGCAGCGCCACATGGCCTTGTCTTGACCATGGGCTGTAGTTAGCTGCACAATTTAAAAGAGCATGGACCGGATGGACTACAAGAAATGATCTCCTTAGAAACAATGGCTAGCAGAAAGAAACCCGACACAAGAAACTGCTAGTGGACTCACCTGATGAGAAGATATGTGCATTAAGAGAATGAGATAGACTCCTGAGAATGATTATTAATGCCTTCCATTGTATTATGTAACCATATATTTACATTTTAATGGTCTGTAACTTGCGTTTCATTATGTTATTTCAACCTCATAATGGAGGCTTTTCATTACAAAATGACAACCTTTACTTTTCCTCCTTTCCTGCGTGCCATTTTGGCAGACAACACCCTATTTGGAAAGTCACCAGGCTCTTACCTGGCAAAAGAAAGCTGAGGAAGTCAGCAATGTTTTGCAGTTATACTTTTTTTTTTTTAAAGGCCATTTGGCTTTTAAAAACAGTTCCGTAAGAATACTGATGTCACCTAAGTCTAATAATAGCAATGGCAAAATAAACATTTGTTTGATTTCAGAATGTCTTGGCTGAACAACATATGCAGAAAGGTGATCTACTGAGAAGGCAGCTTCAGCACTTTAAAAGGGATTTTAGGAAAAGTGTACCTGCATGACAATAAGAAGGTCAAAGACTAAGATGAAGGAAGCCAAAAAGGCTCTGGAAACTTCATCACTTGGCAGGAATCCACGATTCAGCTTGTCCCAGCTGATCCAGTCGGTTGTGATGACAAGCACAACCACCGAGGTCAAAGTGAACAGAACAGTCCTGAAAATAACAGAAAATAAGAACAGTTCACCAAAACATACAGTAATGCGGAGAGGAGGGGGTAAATTACAAGGTCATTGTGGTTTATCCTGTAAATGGCAAATTTTAAAGTGCTTCTGAACAATGGGTTGCCATCTGTTTCACTCACCTAATACTCTGCCTTACTGCAGCCCCTGTTCCATGTGATTTTTATTCATGCATATTCCCAAATCCTCAGACTAGCTTTTATGCTGGCCAAGGGAGACTCCCTCCTCCATTTTTCAAAAGTAAAAAAGTTGGTTGGATCCAACCCTATATCCCTTTAAAGTTGGCTGGAGCCAATCCTATATTCCTCTTGCGTCTTAAAAACCTACTATGGACAATCAAGTAATCCTGCGCAAAATGTTTGTAAACTTATGAAGCTGCCTTATACAGAGTCAGACCTCTGGTCTATCTTGCATTCTGTAGTCTGACTGGCAGCAGATTTCCAATGCATCTTGGAGAATCTAAAGATGGCTTTAATAACTGCCTAGTAAAAAAACCCATAAAATAAACACTGAACTACTGGCGCACATGCAGACACAAGATTAACCCACTAATTTATGTATCTAACACATTTTCACTGAACCTATCAGTCATTTCAGCTTGCCTCCAACAAGCATTCAAAACACATTTAGTTTAATAGATAAAAATCAATAAAGCCAACAACAACAGTTTAAAAAAGTTCACAAATGGCAGACATTTACAAACTGTCACAGTTTGGGTCTCTAAGGTGCTACTGGACTTGAATCTTGCTCTTCTACTACAGATCAACATGAAACTAGAGATGAGCATGAAATGGGGAAAAAACCAAAATGAGCAATTCATGTTTTGTCGCATTCCACGAATCACGAACTTTCACAAACTTGTCCCATTTCACGAAACGATTCATTAGTTTCATGGTTCGTCAGAACCTAGGGCATTTCAATGTCCCACTTTATATCCAGAGATGCCAAACTCGTAGGGAGACTTCAGAAGGTTCTTCTCCACCCACCCTCACCCAACAAGCCAGCAAGAACAAATGCTCTAAATAAGAATATAAACAAAGAAAATTAAAGGGGGAAAAGGTAGGCCTCAGTCAAGCTAGGCCCCAGAGCCAGGCAATGCCTTGCGACTGGGGTTGGGTGAGGTGGAGGAAAGAAGGCACCCTCACCCAACAACCTTCCCAACAAGGCCAAGAGCTGAAAATAAGAAAGAGGCTTTTCAGTCTCTTTTAAAGCAGCAGCAAATCCAGCCAAAAGCTCCCAATTCTACTCTCTCACTCCAAATCCCAACAACAGGTCCTCCCTCTCCCTCTGTCTACTGGAACTGAAAAGCACGAGGCAGAGAGCTGTACCTTATATAAGAAATGATCACATAGAGCAGAACAGAGGTCTCTGGTCAGCAAACAGACCTGCCTAACAGGGTTTGGAGGGCTGAGATTGGTGTTCCCATGGCTACAGAAGGCCCATTTCCTCAGTTGCCTAGGGGATTAGGGGATTAGCCTAGGGGATTAACCCCCCCCCCTTCTCCTTGTGATATAGGGCAGAATGGAAGCTCTCCAGTTGGCAGGGAGAGCTGCCTATCAAGGTTATGTGGGCTAAGATTGGGGGTTCCAATGGCAACAAAAGGTCTGCAGACATTCCGGGCCTATGTTGCTTAGGGAATTAATGGATCAGCCAGCCTGTCTGGCATCATGAATCATTCATGAATTGAATGAATCAGCCCCCAAAGTCGTGAATTTCGTGAAAACTGCGGCCCCCAGGAAACACGTTTCACGAAACACAAATTGGCCCGATTTGTCAGGAAATTTGATTCGTATTTTGATTTGTGCCTATGTCTACCTGAAACTTTCACAAGTTTGTGTGGCTAAAAAGGTCCTTAATGGATATAAAAATATCAGCAACATAGACACCTGGCCTTGGAAGGACATTACATAATCTGGGCACCACTGCTAAGCAGGCCCTGTTCCTGGTACCCATCCACCTCATATGGAGGGCCGGGGGCACATGGAAGAATGCTCTGTTTTCCATTAGTATTTTGCTCTTAGTTCATCTATATATGCCTGCCCCACCAACCATGAAACACACTTGAGAGAAAGAAGGGAGTCACAAATTCATCATTCATGAATCCATCTGTGTATCACCTGTTTGGTGGATAGGGGCTGAAGATAGATGCCAGATGATGAAACCAACTATATATTTATCAGTGGAACATGTAAGACCTCTTCAGCCATGAATGAATAGACCAATGGAACTAAGGTCTTTCCTTTCACATTTTCCAGGAGTGTATCCAAGTGGAAGCAAATACAGTTGTGCAAGATTAACAAGTTTATTAGAACATTTCCCCATAAAACATCAGAGCGCTATTTTGAATGGCAACTCCCCGACACACTTCAGCTCCCCATGGGTATTGTAAGATAAGTATACTCAACAATATTAATAATCATCTAATAGACAATACAGAAAAAGAATTTTTTTTAAGTGTGCCAATAGATGACGCCCCCTCACCTGCGGAGAGCAAATTGAGCATAGTAATAGCAAGTAGGGTAATTATTTGGTTATGCTGAGATAGACATAGCTGTCTTTTTTGTGTGTGATTCTTCCCCCTTTAAAAATCTCACACAAATTCTGCAGCTTTGTGGAATGTTCACATCATATATTTCTTTAGAACGTGTGGTGAAAAGAATACCTGTGCTACTCTTCTGCTTCATGAAGATTTTTAACATCTGAACAGGACTATGAAATATCCATCACAGAGCAGACAAAGGAGAGGGCTTTCATATCACCTCATCTCTTTCCCAACACAATCATTTTCATTAGAAATTGTTAATAGATTCACCAGGGACCATAAGAAGACCCCTATTAGAGCAGATCAGTGGTCCATTTAGGACAACATTCTGTTTCAATGCTGTGGTCAAGCAATGGCCCTAGATGGCCAAACAAGGCACAGTGCCAAAGTCTTCCCCAGATGTTGTCTCTTTGCAGTGGCATTCAGAAGTTTACCACTTCTAAATATGGAACTTTTCATTATTATTGTTGTTGTTGTTGCTATTATTTATTTATTTATTTATTTATTTATTTATTTATTTATTTTTAACCTGCCCTCCCCACAACTGAGCTCAAGGCGAGGTACAACATTGATTAAAATACAACTTAAAATCAATCATAAAAACAGCAACAGATAAAATACTGTACCGCTTTCGGGACAACCAGCGTGAGTGGACTCTCCATACCCCTTGTAGAGGGAGACTGGTGGAAGGCTCAGCAATGATGGGCTAAAATTAGCCTCTACCATATGCCTAGCGGAACATCTCTGTCTTACAGGCCCGCCTAAATGATAAAAGATCCTGGCGGGCCCGAGTGTCCTCAGACAGAGAGTTCCACCAGGTTGGGGCCAGGACCAAAAAGGCCCTGGCCCTGGTAGAGGCCAGCTCAGCCTCCCTAGGGTCCAGTAGATGTTTTCCGGTTGAACGAAGTGCTCTCTGGGGCACATACAGGGCACATACAGGTATGCTGGTCCCAGTCCGTTTAGGGCTTTATAGGTCAAAACCAGCACCTTGAACCGGATCAGGAATTCTACTGGGAGCCAGTGAAGTTGCTGCAAGATAGGCATAATGTGTGTCCTATACAAAGCTCCAGTTAGGACACGCGCAGCAACATTCTGGACCCGTTGAAGTTTCCGGATCAAGCCCAAGGGCAGCCCTGCATAGAGCAAGTTACAGTAGTCTAACCTGGAGGTGACCATTGCATGGATCACTGTTGTTAGGTCCTGGGCCAAGAGGTAGGGCACCAGTTGCCGGGCCTGCTGAAGGTGGAAAAAGGCCGCCCGAGCCACAGCCACGATCTGGCCCTCCATAGACAAGGAGGAATCCAGAATCATGCCCAAACTTCTAACTGATGGTACAGGCACAAGTGGTGCCTCCCCAAAGGTCAGGAGAAGGATCCCTGCCTCCGACAGTCCACAGCCCAAGTACAGGACCTCCATCTTCGCGGGATTCAACTTCAGCCTGCTCTGTTTTACCCACCCAGACACGGCCTCCAGAGCTCAACAGGGTGTCAGGGGCAGAGTCAGGTCAGCCACCCATCAACAGATACAACTGGGTGTCATCTGCATATTGATGACAACAGAGTCCGAAACTCCGCACCAACTGGGCGAGGGGGCGCATATAAAGATTGAACAACAGGGGAGAGAGTATCGCCCCCTGTGGGACACTGCACTCCAACGGTTGGCGTGCAGACAGTCTCTCCCCCAGCGCCACCCTCTGTCCCTGACTGTGGAGAAAAGAGACAAGCCACTGCAAGGCCGTCCCATGAATCCCCACATCGGTGAGGCAGTGGGTCAACAGCTCATGGTCGACCGTGTCGAACGCTGCTGACAGGTCTAACAAGATGAGTAGCGCCGACCCGCCTTGATCCAGGTGCCTACGGAGATCGTCCTTGAGGGCAACCAACACTGTCTCCGCCCCATGACCCATATGGAACCCGGACCGGTATGGATCCAGGACAAAGGTCTCTTCCAGGAACACCTGTAGCTGATCCTCCACCGCCTGCTCACCTTTCCCAAGAATGGGAGGTTCGATACTGGGCGGTAACTGGACAGGTCAGTGGGGTCCAAAGATGTTTTTTTCAAAAGAGGCCTCACTACAGCTTCCTTTAGCACCCCGGGAAAAACCTTGGAGCTCAATGATGTATTAATAATGACCTCCAATTTTAACTTTCTTCGCAAGATCCTTGGCCTCCCCAATTCTGTAGCATACTATACTCTTTGTGCTGAATTGGGTCTTCATCTTACTGAAACTCGGGTGTGGATTGCTGTTATTAAGTACTGGCTTCACCTTCATTTCAGTTCTTCCCCCAACAGTCTGATCGCTCTCCTTCCTGCAGATCCCCATATCTCGAAATGGTCACTTTCCATAACGTCTAAAATCAAATCCCTTGGTATTGACCTGGATTCTTTGGCCAACTCTGGAGAAATGGCCATTCTCTGGGTACTCTGAAGGAGGATTTGGGACATCGAAGCCCAAGTAATCAATGCTGGCTGCTCTGGAGTATGCTCCCCACATTCTTTTGGCCTTCCTTTTTCACATGATTCCATGGCTCAGTATCTATCCAATCTGGTAATTCCCTCTCATCGCAGAGCCTTCATGTTAGCCAGGTTCAACCTCTTTCCTAGGCTGTTTCAACAGGTAGATACAAAAGTATTCCCTATAAAGAAAGAGTTTGTACTTGCTCCTACAATGAACCTGACTCTGTACAACATATCCTTCTTCGCTATCCTCAGTACTCCTCTCTGCATTTCTACCTGATCTGCCCCCTTCCGCTTTCTGCAAAGACCACGATAGCTAATGAAACTAATTTCTTGCCGAGCGGTAACTGGACAGGTCAGTGGGGTCCAAAGATGTTTTTTTCAAAAGAGGCCACACTACGGCTTCCTTTAGTGCCCTGGGAAAAACCCTGGAGCTCAATGATGTATTAATTATGACCTCCAATTGGGCCCCCAACCCATCGGCACTGGCTTTCACCATCCACGACGGGCAGGGGTCCAGGGAGCACGTAGTGGGCCTCACCAGCCACAGGATCCTGTCCATCTCCTCCTGGAAGGCCCGGCTGAAGTGACCCAAAAATGGGCTGGAAGACAGCCAAGGGGCCTCCAGTTCCCTTACTGTATCAATTGTGGCCGGCAGATCCCGACGGAGGGACGAGATTTTATCTGCAAAAAAGCTCCCCAAAGCCTCACAGCTAATAGCCGAATTTGACGGTCTCCCTGTGATAGGGAAACCAAGGACCGAACTACCTAGAACAATTTTGCCGGGCGTGAGCTTGCAGACGCTATGGAGGCAGTAAAGTATTCCTTCTCTGTCGCCTTCCCAGCCACCTCATAGGCTTTTATTAACACTCTATAAGATGTTCTCACCTCTTCACCCCGATTCCGCCGCCACACTCGCTGTAGCCGTCTCAGTTCCCGCTTCATCAGACATAGCTCCTCTGTATACCAGGGAGCCAGTCTGATGTGGGGATGGAGAGGATGACGGGGAACGATTTTGTTGATGGCTTTCGAGAGATGGTCATGCCAGTCCCCCACCAGCTCATCCAACGAACCGCCAGGGGTCATCAGATCCCGCAGGGTATTCTGGAAGCCAATTGGATCCATAAGTCTCTGCGGGCGAGCCATACTCACTATGGCTAATAACAATTGATAGGTGGCAGTTAATTACACAAATTGAATACTTGTTGAGTAAAGAAGAATTTCCTTTGGTCTATTGTCCATAAACTTCATTAGGTACCTCTGAGTTCTCATGTTATGGGAGGACTGCAACTGGCAACAAGAAAAAGCTGTCACAAATGATAAGAAATGATGATGACTCTTCAAATGATGAGATATCAACTGATTAGCAGCTCCATTATGTTAACTTAAATAGGTCAAGAGGGGGATCTACCTTAGTTATTACTTGAAGATTATCTTATTATGTATTTTTGAACATTCTAGTTGCTGAGTGGAGGGGGTGCGACTATTGCATGAAACTGCATGAAACTGGGTCCCATGAAAGTAATTTGCCCCAACCTTTCCCTCCTGCATCTTCAGGGATGTTCTATGACCCTTTCTATCCCTGTCTCAAGAGCAATCTACTTAGCAAGCCTAAGGAACTGGTATGAATATAATGGCTAGAGTCACTGTGATAGGATTTTCCTCTCACATGCTAATGAAATAAGCATATTCATTAAAAAACATACTTGAGTAAGCCACATTTCAACAAATGAAACCCATGGTTTTTTGAGAAGCATAGTTTAGCCATCTTACTACACTACTATTAAAATACTTTATCTGGGCTGTCCCTCCTTATTAGCTGGGAATCTCTCTTCCAAATGCTCTTTGAAAATGTTCAGACAGTAGAAGAGAAAATCATTTTGGATGTTAATTAATATGTGTTATTATGAAATGTGTGGGCATATGCATAAACAGCAAGTAAGCAAGTCAATATTTGTTCTGGTTGCCAGTTGCCATTCTCACATTTCTCCCCAGGCATCACTCCTTTCATTTATTTCTTTCAATGAGGGAGAAATGGAGAAATGCATTCAAAAATATGACCAGTACACAAGATAACTAAAAATCACTGTCCCAAGAAGCTACTCAACTGCAGATACTGCAAAGACTAGTTAAAGAAAATAGAATAGTATACACATCTAGAAAATACAGTACTTAGGAATCACCATGACATGTTGCCATCTTGTTCATCAGATATTGTGATGGACAGCTGCAGTTACGCCTCTCCCTAAGAACAGCCAACAGGAACTGTCGGAATGTTAAGTGCTTGTTTGTTACTTAGTAACTAACAAAGCGGCCTGGAAGTGTGAACAAACTATACAGTCAAAAGTTCAAGTGTGAAGAAACTATGCGTATATCTTTAAGAACCACTTCTACGTTGTCAAACCTTTAATAAAAGTTCACTCCTTGTTTATAGTTAATCCCTACTAATTGAAAGTGGTCTGTATTAGGGAAAAGAAACGCATACTCACACATAGACATCTGTAAAACCTCGTTGCTCTACAAATTATGGAAATTGGTGGCAGCAGAAAAATTAAAGTGGTGTAGAACTCCTTGGCCTTAACAGTCCTAGGCAATAGTTGGATGAGGGTTGGTTAATATAGGGAACTGGCTGTCTCATCTGCTGACATCTCTGAGTGAAGGAGAGAGGGGACACTATGTATGTGAAAGGGTCAGGGCTGTCTTCTTAGTAAAGACAGACAAGACAGGTGGCGAATTGTGACTACTTTGGCCTGTTACCTGAGGGACAGAGGTTTTCATATGGGAAGTAGTGTGTGAAGAGGTCACAACAGATATATACTCTATTCATGATCTAGTCTGCACTTTTTCTGGTAACATATGGAAGGTCTAGTTACCTGGAATCACAGCTGTATTGTTAATTCTCAAGCTAGCTTTGCCATCAGGGGCAAGAATATCACAATGATAAGTGATGACTGATGACACGTTCATAGTAATCTATGAAACTTAAATATAAATATCTTTCTAATGCAATGTGAAGCTGGAACATAAAGGAGCATTTTGGTGGCTACCATATTAAGCCAGTAACATGGGGCTAACATAGGGTTGTCAAGCCAAGAATGGCAACCAATGGGGTGGGTTTGGTGGCAGGGGTGTGGGGGCAGGTCCTGTGACACTGATGATGTCACTGACATCACAACATCCCTTCTGGATAAAAAATAGAAGTGACAATGAGTAGGTCTAGGAATCGCCAGAAACTCTATGAAAACTGTGGTTTTACAATAGAGTTTCTAGTGAGTCCTACAGCTATCCATTATCATTTCTGGTTTGTACCCTGTAGTGATTTAATGGAACAGAGGCTGGTGATTTTTTTTTATTTTTCTCTCACTGCTGCTCTAAGCAGCAGCAGGCAAAGGACATAATCACCAAGAAATTGTCTGACATAAGTGGGCATATGGTAAGCCTGGGCTAACAACATAGGGATGGGTGAGTGCATTATGGCATGTGTGACCTAAGATGCAGGGAAACCACCTGTGCCAAATACTTTAGTCATTTCTGTGCAGCTTACTTAAATGTTTGGAAAGTTCTCAAGTTTGTATAATTCCCCTGACATGTAAATCGTCATATTTCTGTTTACAAAAAGCAGAGATTAAAATGCACACTCTAGCTTACATACTGTATTCAACATCTTTGAAAAGCAGCTTTTAAAATGTTGTTGTTAAACAAACGGTTGATCAACATGACAGATCATAAGTAAAATAACAGGACTATTAGAAAATAAAATAAATAAGCCCTGTAAAAATTAATAAATCAAATAGTACACAAGATTCATTCTGTTTGAACCTTTGAAACTAAGCCAAGCAAAACTGGCACTGTTAAGTATTTCAAAGCTGCTTTCAAAACTAAGAACAGGTTCTAGCTCTTTAAACTATGAAGATACATGCCACTTGCAGACTACATGGGCTTTGATTTATCCTGCTGTGAAAGGGCAAAATAAAATAGCAGAACTCCATGAAACTAATCAAAAATATAGGAACTAGAGAACAGCACAGATGTTATAAAAGATGCTTTTGTAGGAGGCAAATATCATCAATATCGCTAGCTAATTTTTTAATCCAGTAATTACCAGTGAATTTAGAATTTTCTCTTAAGCCTTATGCAACTGTCCTTTGTCTGCCAAATCTCAGTGCTGGAGCTCTGGCGATCTGTTCAAATCAAGTGACAAGATGAATACTACAGATTGATTAATCTCCCCTCTTAGTATGATGCCTTAATTTTGTTTTTAGAAATCAAATGTGCACTGTACTCTCTTTTTTATAATCTTAAGGGGGGGAAACAGATTGAAAATGGAAATTTCCCTTGTTAGTATGATGGATGAATTTTATCTTTGGAAATCAAAGGAATAGAATTGCTATTAAACCAATAAGAGACCTGATAAGAGAATCACAGATTTCTGTTTTATAGCTGATTAAGGAAGCTTACGTACATTTGAGCTATACAGGCAATTAGATAATTGCATAGTTAATCAGACATATATCACATTCTTTAATGTAGAGAAACATATTTCTAGTTTGTTGGAAGGGGTTTTTTTCCCTAGAGGAACTCCATGGACTTTAAACTAAAACATTAGTAATAAAACAAATGCAAATAGTTTACGATACAATTGGGAAAAAATAGTGAATTAAATAAGACTCAACCTCAATTTTGTTTCAGTGGATTTTCTGGCTCATCATGAAGTATGTTTCTTCCACACACACACACACATATATATAAAGAAACACATTTTCCCTTTACATTCATCCCCACCAATCAAGGCTGATGATCCAACCAATTAAACTGATTAAAGTTTGCAACCTTAAAATTAAGATATTGTATGTTTTTGTCTCTTTTGGAAAAATATATTATGGCTTGGATCCAAAGACCTGTAAATGGAGTGGTGTTCATGGAATTAATTTTTGCAGCTCTCCTTTCCACTGCAGGCTTCATCCCCTGAAAAACCAAGCAAATCTCATGCAACAAGAGGGAGACAACTTCCACCGGTTCTGCCTTCCCATTGCATTCGATGCCATTCCCAAGGGTTCCCCCAATCAAAAGGAGCAGCTAGGAAAGGCAGAGACTACAGCAGTAA
Organism: Eublepharis macularius; assembly: GCF_028583425.1. NCBI lineage: Eukaryota > Metazoa > Chordata > Lepidosauria > Squamata > Eublepharidae > Eublepharis > Eublepharis macularius. Next base: position 70,452,568 of record NC_072798.1, read on the forward strand.
AGGGAACGGACAACAAATAGTGTAGCAGGCTCTGTTCTGTTCACAGATCTTTCGCTTGAATGTTAACATTGACCACTATAGGTTGGATCCAAAGATTTGCTTTTGCTAAGTGAAGAGTTATTTTCCCTGAAACGGACTGTCAGTTGATGGGAGTCTTTGGATCCACCCCAGTGTTTGTATATAGCTGTGATTTATAATATTTTGGGAAGCTTGGCAAGTGCCTTCATGGTGGCCTGTGAAAATAAAGATATGTAAGATCAAGTCTCATGTTAGCATTGCTGATATTTAGAAAGGGATTTGCAAACCCTGGAAAAGAAATGTCATCCTTCATATTAAGGACCTTCTACTTGTTTTCATTCCACGGAGTGGCCAGAGGTTGCTATTGTTCAGGTACAAATGACAACGTATTTTATTTTGCCAGTTTTACTCCTCAATCATTTAACGCATTTTCACTCTCTTCCAGTGATCAGTTTCGTGTGTGTTTGCTTAGATGCACACATAAAGGGTACCAGCTATGGAGAGGCTACTTTTTCCCTATTTCAGGAGCCGATGTGCCCACCCTCACTTTCTTGCTAGGATTGGCTCCATGCAATGAAACTAGAGAGGTTCCTCAGGCATTTGAGTGCTCATTGATCTTTGGATTATTCTGTTTGTTTGACAGCATTGTACACTCATTTGAATTAAAATAATTTTCACAAAATATCATTTAATTATTAATATTCCTCTTTTCTGGCCAATGGTGTCTGAAAGTGAGTTACAACATTCACAAAGTTTATTTCGATTCAAAATCAGCTCCAGAAAGTTAACAGTAGTAGTAATAATAAAAGGAATAAGAAAATAAAGGTAAAATAAAAAAGGGAGGCACATGCAGTGCGATGAGAACAGTGAGCACATGGTATAGGGGGATGGAGAGATGATGCCTTCCTCCGACAGGGGGTTAAAATAATTGGATTCAGTCAGCTGCTTGCATATGCCACACACTCAAAGGAAAAATTTAGCAACTTTATTAGTTATTTCCTGGGAAGAATCTGCAAGAAGAAGGGGAACATAAAGTTGTTCAGATCTTCTTGGTAAAGTTGACAAGATTGGAGCTATATACTGGGATTGAATGTCAGTACAGAATGAGCAGTGTATCAGAATATGCTTGATAGACTCTACTTTCTCTGTATGGCACGGGCAGAGCCACTGTGTGAGAGGGACACGATGGTATCTGCCTTCCAGGACAGCTGAAGGTAGAACGTTAAAGCACGCAAGAGTAAAGATTCTCCGATATTTGAACATTTCAAGGGATCTTACATAATCTGCTGGTTGAAAGCATTTGGCATACTGCAGTGGATATTTCTGTATCCCAGAGCATATGTTTGATTGTTTCTTTGGCTTTTGGGTACCCCAGATACAGCAGAACTTGTGGGGAGAAGCCATGTTCCTGCCGTTTTTCTTCAATTGCTCTTTGCCAAGTTGAACAGTGGCTATCAGCAAAGATAAAGGAGGCTCCTTTTGTGAAGTGGAATCTTAAAATGTTGGAGGTTGCTCTATGAGCAGTCTCTGCAGCATGCCATGCTTGAGCTGTCCAATGTCCTGACGACTGAAAGACTACACCAAGATATTTAAAGATTTTTGTTTGTTCAACGTTGTGGCCCTCTATTTGCCATCTATGGATTCGAAGTTTTTTGGTAAAGATAAAGACTTGGGGTGGGTGGGTAGTTTATTGCAAGCTGCTCCCTTTTAACATAAATAGAGAAGTCATGGAGTGCTCTCCTAAGGTCCACTTGTGAATGGCATGACAGTATCATCTGTGTACATCATTCTCATACAGGTTGCCATTGGCACCCAGTGGGAGACTGGGGAAGTGGAGACATGGGAGGTGCTGTTGTGTCAACAGCATGACACTATTTCCGGGCTGAACTGGGAAGAAAAGTCATATTGCTCTAGGATTCAGCAGAAAGTCTACGGTTTTATTGGAATTTCCACTGAATCTTAGAGTGGAGTGATGTCATTTCCACATTCAGCTCAGAAGTGACATCCTATCATCGACATGATAACTTTTTAAGTCTCCTGTTATAGCTGATACCTGACAACCCTATTGTCAACACTTCCATTTTATTCTCACAACAATAACCTTTGGTTAGGTTGAGAAAGAGAGTCTCACCAGCAAGCTCCTGTGGCAGAGTGGGGATTAGAATCTCAGTCTCAGATACTATCTGAACACTCTAACTACTACATTACATAAGAGTATTTAATACAGAAGTTAAATCTAGTTCTACTGACATCAGTTAGGCTTATTACAACATACATGTTTTAAAATGTGTTTGGCATGAGGTGTAAGTTAACAGGTTTCCCAGTTTTAAGTAACACCAGAGACATTTTAACAAAAGCCGCAAGCCTCTCAACACCTTAGTCATTCCTTTCTCATATTTTCTTTGTTCTGAATAAACTTGATTCTTTTTTAACTGAAAGAAACAGTGGCTACTGTTTTTATTTTCTGCGTTTGTAATAAAGACTTTTATTGAGTAGGTTGACATACATATTCCATACTACATAATATAACTGTAATTACCCCTTTATTATATATATATGTCCCTACCCCTTCCCCCTACCCCTTTTCTTTTTAGACCCCCAACAGCACTATAACCACTTTATTTCTTATCATTATCTCTATTCTAATATTTGTCCCTAATATTAAAGGTAAAGTTCATACATATCTCTATAAATTTTAGTAGTTATCCGAAGACCGCAGTTGTCCTCTCACGTCCCAGTTATTCTCCAAATAGTCCTTAAACTTTCCCCAATCATTTAAAAATTCACTTGGATTTTGCTCTTTCAACTTTCTTGTCATTTTATCCATCTCTGCCATGTACAACAGTTTTTGAATCCAATCTTCAATTTCTGGTATCTCTTCTTGCTTCTAATATTGTGCATATAATAATCTTGCTGCCACCGTCATATAAAATAGCAGTTTCCTGTCCTTTGCGTTGACCTTTTCCATATTTAGTCCTAACAGTAGCAGTTCAGGGTTCTTCAACAATTTACTTTTCATAATTAATGACATTTCTGCATAAATCCTATACCAAAAAAGTTTGGCTTTTTCACACGTCCACCACATATGGTAAAAAGAACCTTCATGTTTTTTACATTTCCAGCATTTGTTTGACACGGCATTACTTACATTTGCTAATTTTTTCGGTGTTAAATACCGCCTATACCTCATCTTATATCCATTCTCTCTTAGATTTACACATGTTGATATTTTCAGTGTATTTTTCCACAAATATTCCCATGCCTCCATTGTAATTTCTTTATTAAAGTTAACTGCCCATTTCACCATTTGAGTTTTACCCATCTCATCCTCTGTGTACCATTTCAATAGGAGTTTGTACATCTTAGAAATCATTTTTATTCCCCCTCCAAATAAAAGCTCTTCCAATTCTGAGTTTTTACTTCTAAAACCTACTTTTCTTTTATCAAATTCAAGTAAGTCTTTAATTTGTCGGTATTGTAACCATCCATACCTAAATGGTATGGCCCTCATGGCCCTTTATTTTAAACGAATCTCTGTCCATCCACAATAGTTCTTTGTATGTTATCCAATCTTCTCCCTTGTACTTAGAATGTGGATTTACAACTTCAGCCGGAACAATCCACATGGGCCTTTTCTCCCCTATAAACTTCTTGTACTTTTGCCAAACCATAAAAACATTTCTTCTCACAAAATGATGCTGAAACATACTGTCCATTTTATGCTTATCATACCATAGATATGCATGCCAGCCAAACAAATTGTTATGACCCTCCAAAGTTAACAGTTTATGGTTAGATAATTTTGCCCAGTCACTCAACCATGTTAAACATATCGCCTCATGGTACAATCTCAAATTTGGTAATTGCAACCCACCCCTTTCTTTTGCATCACACAACACCTTCATCTTGACTCTCGGCTTTTTCCCCGCCCACACAAATTCAGATATTTTCCTTTGCCATTTATCAAAATGTTTTCTGTGTTTTACAACTGGGATAGTTTGCAACAAGAACATCACTCTAGGTAACACATTCATTTTAACGACTGAAATACGCCCCAACAGTGACAAATTCAATTTATTCCACTTCAACATATCTCTTTCTAACTGTGACCACAGCTTTTCATAGTTGTTCTGAAATAAATCTATATTCTTCATTGTTAACTCTATTCCCAGGTATTTTGTCTTTTGAACCACTTCACAGTTTGTAACATTCATTAACTCCACCTGTTTCTTTTTCATTATATTTTTACAGAGCAGTTTAGATTTTGTTTTGTTAATAAAGAACCCTGCCAGATCTCCAAATTCTTTTATTTTACCTAACAATAGCGGTAGTGTCTGGACTGGTTTTTCCACTATAAACATCACGTCATCCGCAAAAGCTCTGAACTTGTATGAAAAACCTCTAAGTCTTATACCTTTGATACTGTCATCTTCCCTTATCTGCATTAATAGTATTTCCAACACCATAACAAACAGCAAAGGAGAAAGTGGACATCCTTGTCCGTGTTTGGTAGTCCTTTTTTCTTCATGATCTCATTCACCAGCTTTTGTAGGGTCTGCACCAGATCTTTTTTCATTGTTTTATAAAATTTTGCTGAAATTCCATCTGGACCCGGTGCTTTCCCTACTTTAGTTGACTCTATGGCTTCTGAGATTTCTTCTTCAGTAACTGGAGCATTTAAAATTTCTTTCATAGTATCCAAAATCTTAGGTAGTTTTGCCTTCTCCAAATACCTATTTATTTCCTCTGGATCTGTTATCCTTTTTTGAAATAATTTGGCATAATACTTGTAGAATGCTCTTTTTATACCTTGATGTTCCATTAGCTCTTTCCCTTCCTCCACTATCTTACCAATTGCTTTTTTCTGCCTTTTTTTCTTCAATTGCCAAGCTAAATACTTCCCTGGCTTATTTGCCCCTTCAAAGAATTTTTGCTGTAGACTCTTTAGTTTCCATTCTAACTCTCTGTTTGCAAAAGCCCTCAGCTGCTCCTGTAGTATCCCAATTTCTTGAATTATTTTTTTCTTTACTGGCCTTTTCTTTAATTCTTGTTCCTTCTTGCCTATTTTTTCCTGTATCTCTTGGAATTTCTTTTTCCTTTTTTCCCTTTCTTTACTGTTCAAAGTAATCAGAATTCCTCTCATCACTGCTTTATAAGCACCCCAGACCGTTTGTATTGGTACATCCTGCCCAATGTTATATTGAAAAAAATACTTCGTCTCCCTTTGAAAGAATTCCATGTTCTCTTGACTCTGAAGAAGGTCTTCATTTAGTCTCCACCTAAATTTTTTGTGTCCCATTGAGGCTTTCCACATCATTGGATTATGATCTGAACTCACCTTTGGCATCATCTCTATTTTCTTTGTCAATAAACTTATATCCTTGGTTGCCCAAATCATATCAATTCTTGAAAAGTACTGATGTCTTGCAGAATAAAACGTGAAATCTTTTATTTTAGGATTCCATTTTCTCCATATATCTTCCAAATTTTCTTGCCCTGTCAGCTCAAAAAAAGATTTTGGTAACTTCCCTGTTTTCATTTGAGCTGACTGTAACTGTCTGTCTAACTGCAGATTAACAACTCCATTAAAGTCTCCAGTCATTAAAATTTGGTCATAGGAGTATTGGTTTAATTTTTTAGTTAACTCCTTGTAAAAATCATCTTTAGCCCCGTTAGGTGCATACATTCCTAAAACCAAAGTCTTTTTAAAATTCAACATTATTTCTACCGCCAAATATCTTCCATCTTTGTCTTTAAAAATTAATTTTGGATCCAATTCTTCCTTTACATATATCACAATCCCTCTTTTCTTTTGTTTTGCAGAGGCCAAAAATTCTTTTCCTAATTGTCCATTTTTAAGAAATTTAAAGTCTTGCTCTTTAATGTGTCTCTTGTAGACATATTATATTACAATTTTGTTTCTTTAGCCAATGAAAAATTGCTTTACGTTTCTGAGGTGAGTTTAGTCCATTAACATTCCAAGAAATCAATTTGTACTCCATAGTGTTATTTTTTTAAAGGCTCCAGGAAAGTCTCTTTGATTGTCAAGCAGGAACACGGTCATTTCATGTCTTGACTTAATGCTGACTCTTGCAGACTGAAAATGGAAGCTCAAACCTTCAGGTATTTCCCACCTATACCTGATATTCTTCTCCCTCAGTTTTTCAGTTAGTTCTCTATATTTCTTTTGTTCTTGAAGTATCTTTTTGGGAAGTTCTTTCATAATTCTGATTCTGCTCCCTTCCATTACCAAAGGGCTTGCATAATGTTTTTTCAAAATTTCCTCTCTCATTCTTTTAGTTGTCAATTGTACAATCACATCCCTCGGTAAATTCTTCTGTTGTGCATAGCTAGAATTCACTCTATATACTAAATCCAAGTTTACTTCTATTTCTTCTGGCTGCTTGTTTAAAAATTCTGCCAATATAGCAATCATTTGCTCTTGCACATTCTGCATTGTATTCTCTGGCACTCCCCTAAATCTCAACTGGTTTTCCATGACTTTACACTCCATCACTGCCACAAGCTCTTGGAGTCTCTGGTTTTCCTCTTTTAAACTGGTAGTCTTTTGCTCCACCTCTTGCACTGTTTGCGTTGTTGTTTCCAGCTCTTTCTTCATTTCATCTATATTCTTAGATAGCTCTGTCACCTCTGCCTTTATTAACTCTTTCATATTTTCAATCAGATTTTCTTCCAATTTTTGAATAGATTGGCCTATTTCTTTATTACTATCCAACACTTTCTTTTCTAGCGCATCCATCGCATTCTGCCAGTCCTGTTTGTCCCTATCCGCTTTTTTTGCCATACTTGGACTGACCTTTGTGCCGCCTCAAGTCTCGGCTCTCTTTCTAAGCTCCATCTTTAAAATCAACCTTAATTTCTGCTCTGAACCAATCAGTCTTTTATTTATATAAAGTTATCAAATTTGTCCTCACCAAAATGTTGGGTGCAATTTCTCTATGGTAGATTCCTCTCTCCTTTTCCCTTCTTGAAATGGCAGGCAGCTACTGTTTTTATTTTCTGCACCATGCATATACTCAGAATTGGAGCATGATTTTCTGGCTTCCTCTATCCTGCTGCAGCTCAGAATGAGACATTCTAAAGGAACAGCATAAGGAGAACTCGGGCTCTGCAGTGGGAGAGGATAACAATCCCCATTCCATCCATGGAAATCTGTGGGATCCAACCCTTTGAAAACTGCACAGCAAAACTTCCCACGAGGCAAAGCATTGCATATAGTATCCACTATGGCTAGCTAAGGCAGATTGCAAACACCATCCAGTCTGAGGCTTGCATGAAACCCAAGATTCCATTCCCTTGGCTTTATAGAGAAATATGTTGTTTTTAGGCAGCTTACTAGTATCTTCATAACCACTTCTCCTCTCCTGGGCTGTTTTCACACATCCCAGCATAGTGCTAAACTTACAGAATGACACTGCCTTCCTGGCGCAATTTCTGACGTCATCACACCATGATTCCGTTCTCATGGCGTGATGACGTCAGAAATCGTGCCAGGAAGACACTCTCATTCCTTAAGTTTAGCACTATGCCAGGATGTGTGGAAACAGCCCTGGTTTCAGGGACTGCCATCATTACTTTCTCCCTATTAGCTCTTGACTTGGGGGAGAAACTGTCATTTCATCAATTAAACAGAGAGTTCTTGCCACTCTCCTAATACAATATGTACAACAAAGACATCTGCTCTAAACTCTTCAATGGTCCTAAATCTGAATGATTTACAGCAGCTTCTACAACACCACCTCTTCTCTCCCACCATGTTAGTAACTTTGCTTATATAGTTTCAGACAGATAGCTGTTTTGGTCTACAGTAGAACAGCAGGATTTGAGCTCTAATCAAGCTGTGTTGTACCTTTACTTCCTGACTCCCTTCCGTGCTTCACCCCACCCACCTCCTGATTGGGATATAAAGGATCAGGATTTCACCTCTCCTCCCTGTATCTGAAGAAGGGAGCCTTGACCTCTGAAAGCTGATCTTGTTGCTCCTGAAAATCTTGTTGCTCTCTAAGGTGCTACTAGACTCAAATCCACCTTTGCTTATAAAGGTGTCTGCAAAATTATGTACTCCATGCCTCTAATTAAGTGAGGACTAAATTACTAAAGCTTATGCTGAAATAATAAAATATAGTCTTTAAGTGGCCAAAGATCCTTTTCAATTTTACTACAACAGACTAACATGGCTATCCCCTTTGGAATTAGTCAGCACAGTATTACTTGGTGCTACCACTCTTGCCAGGAAACCTGCTATGGAGTAGAACTGAATTACAATTTTCAAGAAGATGGGCTGAAAATAGCCCATCACAGCACAGTCCTAGGGAGTACCATGGCATCCACTAATCTGTCCTAGGTATCCACTTACTTCTTTTCCGAAACAAGGAGCCAATCCTTTCTTTTCTCTAACTCATTGGTGCTTCAAAACCATTGCCTTTGTAGCTTCAGAGAGCATCCAGAGAGCCTTCATCTTAGGAGAATGCTTGGCTTGGAACCATCTAACAATTTTTGGAACCTCTCAACGTGTTGTGAATGGACCCAACAATACTGGCGGCCATTTTGTTGTGGTACCCACCACCTTCTCTCAAAATTCCAAAAGCACCCACAGAGACCCTGGGCTTAAAAGATGATGACAATTAGTTTCTCTATTCCACGATGAACAATAATATTTTCTATCAAAAATGGCATTAACTCAACGAGGCACCATCTTTTTCCTCTGCCAATCCAAGGTGAATGCATTTTTAGACTTGTGAGGGAATCTGAAGAGAGGCAGCAGATCGCATTATGGGATTTAATGGCCCTTCAGTTTACAATAACAACGCTGAAACATATTGAGCATTTTTTTGTAAACTGTGCCCAGGATCTTTAAAGATAAAGGCAGGAGCATAAGGTATAAAGCAGACACATTTGGAAGATCAAGTCCAACTTTTATTGATTTTATGACTCTAAAGTGTATGAATATAAAATATAAACCGGATATCAATACATTTAAGGCAACTAAGAGGCCTTAAAGACTAACACATTTATTATTCCATAAAATTTTGTGAGCTTCATCATCTGATGAAGTGAGCACTGATTCATGTGACTTATTTGTTATTACTGAAGATACAATAATAATCTCGCTTTGACCTAAAATAGACTAATAGAACTATGTAGTTTCTTTGTAAATCCTTTAAATTATTGATAAAAAATAAGGAATATTGCTTGTGAAGCCAGTTCAAGGTATGAAGGGCGAGGGCAACGCGAGAGAAGACACGGAGGTACCAGATAAAGTTAAAATGGCCACAACTTTATTGATTACATCTTACAGAGCCTTGATGCAGTGTGGGGCACAGATCCAAGCATCGGTTGACCTGCTTGCCAGCTGCTGACCCCATTGTCACCTCAGCCTGCCTGCTAAGGAGGGAACTGCAGGATGAGAGTAAATGGGATTCCACATGGGCAAAAACCTCTGCTTAGTTCCCCTGCCACCTGGGAGTGAACATGCCCTGACAGACCTTGAGCTGGTTTTGTACCTGAAATGCATCGCCTCCAAGACCCTTTAAGGGTATCACCAGCTGTGGGGAAACTTTGCACACAGGCCGTGTTTCCCCTCAAAAGAATCCATGTCCAATCCCAAAACCATCACCACCAAAAGTTGTGTTAAAATTATAATCAGTAACCAAAGATTTCCAGAACTGCATAAGAGACCCAACAGATAAGAAGCATAACCAACCAGTGCTAGAAGCCCAGAACCTAAGCAGAGGGAAGAATGGGTGGGACAACTGTCATAGACAAAATGGACATGGGGCCCAGTCAGCTCCTGAATTTAAGCTCAGTCAGTGGACCTGACTGAAGACTGCACACTCCAGGTCCACTGGTAAGGCACATCTCCAATCTACTGGCTCGTGCACAGCCCCAAGGAGGCTACTGGGAGCTGCCCAGGAAATATAGTGACTGTCTTGACCTGTCTCCATTGCCCCATGGCCCACAAACAAAGGCCCCATGTAAGCCTGGGGCTGGTGCTTCAGGAGAAGGCAGAAATATTCTAAATCTCAATATGGATGGCTCACATACATATTTTGATTCCTGTTAATTTATTTATAGATCTACATGTAGCAATATCTAGTACTGGTAAATAAAAAACCAGCTCTGTGGCAAAAAAAACACATCATTTAAACTTTACAACTACAAGTGAGAGTGTGAGGGTGGAGAAAGTTCCTCATGAAAATTGAATGGATTAATGATAAAATTTTATTATCAGTTTTAAATCTGCAGACATTTTCCATGGACCATATTTTCATTTGATACACATGCAGTTTTGTTTTCCTTCCACCCTAATAATCTCAGGAGATAGAAAACAGCATTGCAGTCCAACTAATGACCGTGGATTGTGCTCTAGTTTCATTTTTTGCAGGCTCACACCATTAATATGGGTGCAGTCTATTATTAATTCACAGCAGTCAAACATAATGGGTTGGATAAAAGAAATTTTCTTCCACTATTGGGGAAAAAACTTCCTTATAATGGCAGAAAGTCCAACCTATACATAAAAAGAGTAGGTATTTATTAGATAAGATGGTCTGACTCATATTCTATAAACATGCCTTTTGACATAGCTTTGTCCAGTCATCATGATTCTGAAACTCCAATCTTATGTAAGGGGATAACACACTTCTTGCAATCCTTCAATACGCATCATTGCCATTGTGTGAACAGGGCAACGTGCATTTTCTGGCTTAGATACAGGGAATTAGGGTTTCCAATTGCACATACCACTTTGGGTCAACATTGGGGAGAAAAACTGGGTATAGATGAAGTAAATAAATAAATACCAAGCTTTGAAAAACACAAAATGGTGATCACTTGTATCAAGAGGATCGCCAGTGTAACCCTGCTTAGAATGGAACTGTAAATGATATTCTACTGAATCTTTTAACTCTCATCCGTATCTACTGAACGTGGATCTACTGAATGTAAAGGGAGATTTGCCACTGAATTCAATAGGTTTTCCAAGATGGAAAAAACCTGAAATATGTATGTAATGAGGCATAAAATAACAAATTTTCCATCATCAGGTGTTATTAAATTTTGAGTTATATGTCACTTGAGATTAACATTATAAACAACCAAAATTGAACACTGTGAGTTTTTTGGAGCTGCTGGTCATTATTCAAAATGCCAAACGTGACTTGGTTTTATTTTCATTAATATTCATATAAAATCTAAAATTACATTTATATTAATTCAATGGGGAAACATTTTAACAATGCATAAAACATAGATTTAGGCAGAAAAATAAATCAGATTAGGTAAAAAAAAATTACATGGTGAAATATTAGATTCTATAAAACATTGTATTTTACAAAGGTATATGGGCATCTCTGAATTTCCTTTGGCCACACCATTAGTTTACCAAAATGAAAGTGTTATCTGTTTCAAACACCATCCCTTTTAAATTAAACTCATCATCCTTAAGCTTTACGTTGCAAATGCCACCATTCCCTATCTATGACACAGAAAAACAGCCTATGAAAGCCCATGGTCTTGCTTGTGAAAAACATTTTCAATCATTACCTATCATGAGCATTATGATAGCCAGCACTTCACATGAGTTATAGCCATTTTAGAAATCTCTCCCACACTCAGCTGCTAAAGTTAAAAAAAAACTTGAGTATCAAACTACAGGAGGAAACAAATTTGAAAAATGACTGCCATAGAAAGAAATTAAAAAATATTTAGATTTTAACATAGTAGCCAAGATAAAACAGACCACCCGACAAAGGGATGGACATAGGACTGCCAGGGGTCCCAGGAATCCCGGTGGGGATGTAGGGCTGGGGGCAGCGGACAGTAGGATACTAGCCTTCCATGCCTGATCTATGTGTTTGTGCATGCTCCCACACTCCCCGCTTGTGCCGGACATAACAGAGGGATCCCAGTGCATTTTGAAACAGAGCTCAGTGAAAACCATCTCTTCGGAGGCAGTTTTCACCAAGCTGGTCTTCAGCATGCACGCACCCAACTCCTTCCTTTGTTGGCAAATGAGCATGACAGAGGAGGGAAGGGTTGCTGTGAGCTGCTCCACTGCACTCATTTTCCAATGTGATAAAGGAAGGAACAAGTCTGTGTGTGCTGAAGACCAGCTGAATGAAAATTGCCTCCAAAGAGGCAGTTTTCACCGGGCTCTGTTTCAGCATGCACTGGGATTCCTCCATTGTCAGTGCATTGAAGGAGAGCGAGAGTGGATGCATGTGCTTTTCCCGACCCTCGTGCTTCCCCCCACTGGTCAGGTGAGCAGGGCCAGGGGCAGGCAGGTGGGGGCAGTTGTTTCTGTGCCCTAAGTGGGGGGATAGCAAGCCAAAGTAGACAGTACTCTGAAGAAGCGCTGGAGTCTCTTTCACTCATCTCATGTAAGGGTCTTGATATAAGACAGGAGCTTCTTTCTAATCGGCACAGTATAAGAGGATCCACACCCTATTGCTTTTGTTGAGCATCAGCTTATAGAGTCATATTCAGTGGGGGGGTTTTATGGGGTTGGATCCAGACAGTTTTTGGATAGTGAAAAGGAAGAAGGTGTCCCATTTGATTAACAATTTTACGTTAAGAATCCTGTTGCAGCCCTGGTTGACCTGTGAAACATCGAGGTCACCCGGACTGTGGATATGATTGCCCCTGAGCATCCTTTCTCCTTCCATGGAGTCTGGACTACTTCTTTACTGAGGATCTTCAGATGATGAAACGGTTGGGCAGACTGTTAAGAGTGCAAGTGGAGAAAAACGTGAAGCAAATGCGAGTGAAAACAGGTGGGAGCACATTATGACGCTTACTCTGCAATAGTGATGGCAGCAAAGCAAGGTCACTTTGCTACTGCATTGTGTCTGCACAGTGCTGTCAGGCAGAGCTTTTCTGGGTTGTGAAGGAGCTTTTTAAGCCCCATAAGATGTTGACCCAGAAAACATGCAAGCCTGCTGTGATTCCTTTGCAAAGCACTCTGCAGATAAAATTGTTTGAATTTGCCACTGATGCCACAGTTGGGCTGGTTCAATCTCAAGATGTGACTAGAATGCAGTCTGGTCTTCGTGGTATGGATGGTATTCAGTTGGTGAGCTCTTATGATGTGGACAAGGAGCTTCAAAACGTACAATCGCCATGCCCAGTCTTGTCCCTAGCCTCTTACTGCTAATAGTACCATACCAGGCTGGGTCAATTGACTGGGTCCAGGTGGTAATAAATGCCTCCCGTAAGGCTTGCCTAGTACCTTTTTTACTTTCTTTTTAAGAACCAGGTTTCTGTTTTATGGGCAGTTTTTATACTGCTTATGTGTGCTTGCTTTTTAATGGCTTGTTTTTTAATTACTTGAGTTGAGAGTTTTTTGTACTGTATTTTTAAACTGTAAGCTGCTTGAAGCAGGACTCTGAAGAGGTGGCATAGAAATATTCTAAATAAAATAAATAAATAGGATTGAGTGTATTGCTTTGCCTATCAGTTGGGCCTGCAATGCAAAACATAAAGACCTGTCGTGCCAGCACCTACACCTCATCAATCATCTCTGGAAGCGAGATTTGAAGGTATGTGAGACCTTTTGAAATAGGGAATCAGGAGCCCAGCAGTGCATTCCTAAGCAGAGTTACAGGCTTCTCAGCATATGCACTGTAACCCACTTCTCCCCACTTCTTTTTCAGGAATGGATCCTTTAGCATTTGCATCTGAATCTTTACTATTATATAAATAATACTGCATGTAATTATTTAATTATTATTATTTTTGCAAATGCAGCCTATTCAAGATATCAGAGCTCCATAGCATAAGTACCATTATCCAACGTGGATAACGCAGTTAGAATCTGCTACTTTTTACAATAAATATATAAATCCATTGGCAATAACAGAACTGGCTAGCATGCTGGGGTTCCCCCCCCCCCCATGACAGCCTGAGACCAAGTTTTGAACCCCACTTGACTTTGCTTTCCTGTTTATTTTAGATAAATTGCCTTTGCTTCACTGTGCCACTATCAGTCAGTGGTGCATGTCATTACTGGAACAGAAACTGTCATTCTGCTAATGGTATCACTAAAATAACACATTAGGATGATATTGTTTTCATATGGGGGATATTCATACATCTCCCACAAGTAATTGCATTACCAGCAATCCGCTTAATCTATTGGTTTTGCTTAGACGCTTTGCCAGTGGTACTAAGTCTAATTATTAGAAAATCCCATTACTTGAGGTGAATGAATCAACATCAAATGAACCTACTGAACTAACAGGGCTGCTTAAACCAGCGCTTCTAAATGGATGGTCAAGACACTATACCCACAGGACCATATGCAGGCAATGAAGACAATATAAGATAAAGGTGCAAAGGTAAGAAGAAAATCAGTCACTTCTAATAAAGGTAAAAAACTGTGGGCAGATTCTCTATTATCTGATATCAGTGATATGACAGGACTGCACTGTTCTAACCCAAAATCTATTTAAAGTATCTTTAACATCTGAAATAAAATACAGAGAAAAGAACTGCTGACCTTCAGACTAACAGCTGCCCCCAGTATGCGCTCTGCAAAGAGAGGCAATTATCTGGCTATATTATCACTCAAGTTCTGAAGAACTTGTTCCTCATCTGACAGTTTCAGCTGGAGCCTTTGGATACAAGCTTTTCTTTGTGAATCACAAAAGCAATATTTCACAGATGCAAAATTCTAGCCATAGAATACGCTGTTTCACACTGAAAATCCAGTATGATGGCACACATATAAACATGGAGGTATGTTTGAATGACCATTGCTATGGGATGATAATGTGATAATTCCTCCAGACCACTCAAAAAGGGGGAGCTATGGGGACAGAGTCACACTCCCCATGAAGAAGCAAGTTTACAATCTAGGACTGCTTCTTGGATCAACATTACAGCCTGACAGTCAGCTGGCAGATGCAACTAAAGGTGCTTCTTCTGATTTCATCTGGTTCACTGTTGCCTTCGATATCGGGATGGCAAAAGTGGCTTAGATGGTAGCTTAGATGGACACTCAGTCTGCACCAGTAGAGCAGAAAGACCCTTACAGCCTTCTGCTTGACCGGAATTATGAAATCCATCAGTTTTTGTATCCCATCTTCTCCAGCTGTTTAATACAATTATTCCAATGTAAAACAAAAAGAAAACCCTAATAATAAACAGGGTTTTTTTTTGCTTTGAATTTATAATACAAGTAGCCTAAAGGGGTTCATTTAGCCAACTCTTACTACAGCTTCTACAATGAACAAGATATCTTTGACTGTATTTAATTCTCTTTTTCAGAAAAAAATTATGCGTGCTTATGATATATCTTTTCTCTCAGCTGAATATTCTACACTCTTGTCACTCCCAACACCAGTAACTTCAGTTGTTCTAGATCCTTTGTGGAAACCTCACAAACCATAAGGTTTGAAAATCTAATCTAACTAACCAATGTGGGCTTTTTTATTATATTGGAATTTGAACATTTCAAATTTATCTAGCCAAGCCTAAGGAATTAAAAACTCTAGGCATGATTCAGTTCACATATAAGCACATGGCAGTGCACATGCACGACTTTTGCACAAGCACATGAAAGAGAGGGAGGGAGGAAAGAAGGCCATTGGCAGAGGAATTCCACATATACTGGCAAAAATGAGGAGAGGAAGCAACAGGAGACTGAATTTCCCCCTTAGCTTTGATCTAAACAAAGCTAATTAAAAATCTATCGACCTAATCATGCTCTTTTGGGGAGCATCTTAGGTTCCCAACACTGCTTCAGCAACTGCTGGCAGATTTGGGTAGCAGTGCCTTAGGAGAGCAAAATCTGGTGAGCATGTGATGTCTTTACCATCGAGGGGAATTGCTGAAGTATCACTATGTGGAGGTAACTTTTTCTCCTGTTTCACAATTTCTCAAGGGGTAGGATATTAGGGATGGGGGCGGGGGGAGGTGATTCCTGACTGGGTAGATAAACGGGAGGCCAAGTGGCATTTCGTGCTGCGTATGCTGAATCTACCAGAGTTGGAAACTGTGAATTCCCTTCCAGATCTATTTCAGCTTCCTGAAATAGTATTTATAAATAATAACTGTTGCTGTATGTGTCAGTCGGAATCTACATGTACAATGCAGCAGACAGTTGTGAAAAGTGTTTCGGGACCATCCCACAGTTGTAGAAAGAAAAAAAAAACTTGAGAATAAATTAAAACTTAAAAATATAAGCCTCAGGCTGATGTGTTTGAACTTCACTGCAAACATAATTCATACATATTTAATTGTTGCATTGAGACTTTGACTGTTTTGGAGCGGTTCCAAGCATTATCTCCATTCCATTAGTAAGGCTATAGTCTACATACTCCTTAACTCAAAATGATTGATGCCATAAATGTCTTCCACTTACTGACCTGAGTACTAACTGAAGTTGTGTATAGATTAAAAGGAAGTGGATGTTTCCAGGAGCTGGCCAAAATATATTGTAATCTCTGGAACGTTTCATGGCAGATGATGAATATAGCATTTTTAAAGTGCATACATGCATATTCCCCATCCCCCCGGGAAAAGTATTCCAGGAAATGACAGTTAAACAAGATTGGTTGTTTTTTAAAAAAGCTTGCCAAAACAAAAGCTGAAAGGCAAAGTTGTTTTGAAACTCTGCTAAACCTTCTTTGGATTATTACTATGGTCATGCTCTTATAAATTTATTTGCCAGTTTGGTGTAGTGGTTAAGAGTGGCAGGACTCTAATCTGGAGAACTGGGATTGATTCCTCGCTCCTCTACTTGAAGCCAGCTGGGTGACCTTGGGTCAGTCACAGCTCTTCCGGAGCTCTCCCAGCCCCACCCACCTCACAGGGTGATTGTCGGGAGGATAATAACAACACTTTGTAAACCGCTCTGAGTGGATGTTAAGTTCTCCTGAAGGGCGGTATATAAACCATACCTTTATTAGATAAAATTTTTGGTCTAACTGAAAAAGCTACACTTGATTACCTTCTGTCTGATAAGAATTTCAAGATTACCTATCAGGTAGCCAGATTTTGTTGATGTTCAGATCACAGAAATCATATTGTACTGTAACTAGATCGTAACTCCAAACTGTTTTATTTGTTCTCTTCAAGGCTTGAATTTTCTTTTAGTGCAGTGGTGTTACATGATTGGTCAAATGATGGTAAATAAAGACATTTAATGAATTATTACTGTGGTTGTGCTCTTGTAAATTTATTTGCTAGTTTGGTGTAGTGGTTAAGAGTGGTAGGACTCTAATCTAAGCTTTCGAGAATCTTATGCTACAGTAAAGTTGGTTAGTCTTAAAGGTGCTACTGGACTCTTTTCGATTTTAGAAAAGGTTATCTGCAAAAAAGAATGCCAGCTCACGACCAAAGTATATGTTACAGTGGAGACTGGTGATTAGGTTTTCTATTGTATTTTGTCATTCTAAAAAGTAACTGTGGGTGCCCAATTTGAATCAGGGTCACTAGAAACGGTGTCACTAGATAAGGGTTCTCTTTTTCCCAAGGCCATTTTCCTGATCCCATTAAGGAAAGAAGACAAGCAAAGGTATAGTATCTGCCATCCTTTCCTACTAGAAGTTAACTACTGTATGACGTGGAGGTCAGTCTCAAATGGTAAAATGGCAATGCCAAACCAAAAGTAACAATGACAAGAAAAACTGAAGATCTTACTAAACCCACACAATATTGTGCAGTTTGTGAAATTAAATAGATTTTAACAAGGTTATTTACACATTATCTGGTTTAGGTGACTCTGTACAACCCTAATTCTATGGGCTTTTCAGATGATCACTGGACTTCTGGTACTTGCATGAAGTATGTTTAAGAAATGCTTGTGGGTGTTGGCTCCCAGATCATAACTATCTCATGTGCATCTGACACCATGCTCTAGATTCAGCTTTCCCTCTGCATTGTCAAATATTTGTAACAATGATGATTACCACATCCTGCATATGGTGGTTATGCACCCATCCAGTTTAACCTGGGTGGCAAAACAATGCCCACTAATGCTTTCCATAGCTTTCACGGGCCCAGAAAGTTGTGTGAATTGTTCTCATATTGTGTCTGTGTCAAGTTTCTTTTCATGGGCTACATATATTTTAAAACAGGAAGGCTAAAAACGTGTTTACGTGTAGAAAATAACGTGTGGTGATGTGAAGCACTAGATCATAGAGCAGCTTTCATTTAAAGACAAGATGCCCTTTAAAAAAAATACTTGTAGAGTGATTGCTATGAGAGTTCCTCCAGTAGTATCTGACACAGAACACAGACACGGCAAAAAGGAGGTCCTGCTGTGGAGTTAAAGGTGTGAGAGAAAAGCCAGTGAAACCTTAAGAGCGTAAGAACAGTCCTGTTGGATCAGACCAGTGGTCCATCTAGTCAAGCATCCTGTCTCACACAGTGGCCAGCCAGTTGCTATGGAGGGACAACAACAGAGCATAGAGGCTGAGGCCTTCCTCTGAAGTTGCCTCCTGACACTGCTATTCAGAGATTTACTGCCTCTGGATGAGGAGGTTCCCTTTAGTCACCATGGCTAGCAGCCACTCATAGACCTATCCTCCATGACTATGTAATCCCCCTTTAAAGCTAGCTGTGCCTTACTTGATGGTGTCACTAATCACTTTCCTATAAAGCCACAGACATACAAACATAAGAAGAGTCTGCTGCATGAGAGTAAGTGTTCATCTAGTCCAAGTATCTTTTCCAACACTGTTCAGACTGGAAAGTCTACAAGCAGAGCATGAAGAAAACAGTACTCCCCTCTTCATTGCTGCTAGCAGCAGGAAGCCGTGTACTGCCTCTGAACATATCTTTTTAAACAGGCCATCAAAGCTTGTGGCCACCATAGGGCTTCCTCTAAGCTTGTCTGCCCTGCCCAAGCAGCAAATGGCTAGGCATTGTTCACTTCACCCATCAGTTTCAATAGATGGCCCCAAGTTATCGTCTTTCTGAATTAACTCTCCCCACATTATTTTGCCTAGGAGGAATACTCCATCTCCCCTCCTCTCACAGACCATTTAAATTGTTTATTCTGTTGCTTTTGTAGCGGTAGGACAACTTTTTTTTAGATGAGAGCCATGCTTAATATTCTAGATGTTACCATACCATGGATTTATATAAGGGCATTAAAAAAACTGGCATTTGTTTTCAAATCACTAATAATTTCTATTGGTGGTGTTGCCTTTTCATTGCAGACTGATGTCTTCAGGAAGAAATCCTAAGGAGGTCTACTGAGAAGTAAGTATCATTTTGTTCAATGGGGCTTACTTGCAGGAAAGTGTTCTGAGGAATGCCGCCTCACTGTACTGAAGCCTCAGTATATTGTTCAATACATACCTAAGATCACATTCCTAGTGGTAGCTGGTTCTTCTGACTCCCTCACTCCTGATATGGTTAGGATTCTTTTGTCCATCACCATGCACATATACTGACTCTTTTCCACCATTTGTTGCTTATTCACCCAGTGGGGAAAGATGCGTTTGGAGTTCTTCATAATCTGCTTTTGGTTTTACCATCTTAAATAATTGTGTGTCATTGGCCAACTTGGATATCTGAGTGATTCAATTTGATTTATTAATACATAAAATAACACTGATTCCAAAATACATCTGTGGGGATACATCTCTACTTAGTTGCATCTGTTGTGAAAACTGCCCATTTATTCTACCTTTTCCCTTCTGTCAAAAGCTTTCTGGATCACTAAGTATACCTAATCTGATAGAGCTTTGCCCTCGCTATTTGTTAATACATAAATAGATTTTTATCTGAAAGATGGAGTATTTAAAAAAATCAAGATAACTTACAATAAACAAGACAACTTACAATACAAGCAACAGAACAACAGTAAAATATCATAAGACAATAAAATGTAGTACAGCAGTAGGTAATTTCAACCATCATTAAAACAGAGCTAGCTTTGTACCAGTAATTAAAAATCAGCATATTCAAACCAAGGATTGAGTCCAGACTGAATGTTCCAGCAGCAAAATGGAACGTTCCTGCCTCCCCTGTCCCACTGCAGCCCACTGATCTCCATGAAATCCTGGAAGGTAGGGGACCCTGAGGAAAGATGGGACAGGGGTCTGCAGCAAGAAGGGGGGAACCAATGGAAATTGACAATTTAGTCTGGAATACCAATCCCAAGGATAAAATAACAGAAGTCTAACATTAGCAAACAAAACCAAATGCCTGGAGAAAGCAGGCAGTATTTAGAAGGCATTAGAAACACTCAAAAGAAGGGCCCAAATACGCTTCCCAGGGAAGGGAATTCTGTTATATTGATGCTTCCACCAACAAAACCTTGTCAAACTGAACCTCTGATGGACATAAAGATGGAGTAGAATCTTAGTAAACTGGTAGGCTTGTATTGGAGATGGCAGCTTTAGGCATACTTTAGACTCAAACCATATAGGGCTTTTAAAGGTCAAATCAAGCACTCTGAATTGATCCTGGGGGGCAGCGGGGGGAGCAAGTTGATATAGTGTAAAAAAAAAAGAAGAAGCAAAACCCAGGTCTAGTTAGCTCACGGTGAATAATCTGTCAGCCCAAAAGGCAGTCCTAAATTGAATCAAGTGAAGTTTCTGAGAATTATTCAAAAGCAGTCCCATTTCATAGTCTCATCTAGAAGTCTCTAGGACATGTGTAACTCTGGTCATTTAGATAGTTTCAGGTGGGTAGCCATGTTGGTCAGAAGAAGAAGACGAAGAAGGAGGAGGAGTCAGATGAAAGGAGCTTTGACTCTTGAAAACTCACACCCTGGAAATCTAGTTGGTCTCTAAGTTACTACTGGACCCAATTTTGATCATTTATAATTTTTTTTGCAACAATTAATGCTGTTTTTAATTTTTTCTTTTGTTTGTCTTTTGGACAAAACCTCTACTTTATAAAGAGAGCCTTCTTACATCTTGTGACACTATTTAATGATGCCTGCGTCTCTTGGATTTGTTCAAATTCTTTCTACTTGGTGGTATGCATTTTACCTGACTTCCTAATATAGTAGTTTTAAATACCTTGCAAGCCTCCTGAAGGGATTTGACCTTCCTGATTGTCCTTCAACTTCCTTTTAAGTAATCCTTTTATTGCTGAGAAGTTCTTCTGAACTTAAATGAGACTCTGTTGCACTTCCTAGACAGTTTCCTCTCATATATATTTAGAATATGGTATTGTTATGCTCACAGTTCTCAAACACTTTAGCAATAATTATATCACAAACTAGGTCTTGGGCAAAAAACAGTATTTCAGTGGATGCCCTCCTTCTTGTTGGGTTTATGAATAACTTTTCACAGCACAAGGATGTGTTGTAGTTATATACGTTATCTTTTTATCTTAGTCATTATCACCGCATCCCTCTTCCCAGATTTGTTTCTCTCAAAATCACCATGAGTTCTTTGGTCAGAGTGGCAAATAGTGGGTTAGATTCAGAAATTCAAGGGCACAAGAATCACATATCTTTCCTTTCACTCCAGCAGCCTTTCTGATCCTGAGAAAGTTTATCCTTGGGGTTGTGGGACCCTTGTGGACTAAGAGCTACGTGGGTCGGGATTAGGGTTGCCATGCCAAGCAGAAGATTGAAGGGGTGGGGATATGGGAATGAGTGGCATCAGCAATGTTGCTGACATCAGTACACCACTTCCCGATACTATGGTTTTACCACAGAGTCTCTAGTAATCGCTAGAGTTGCCCAATGTCACTTCTGAGTTGTACCTGGAAGTAATGTATTGATGCTAAGGACTACAGCATTTTTATTTTTCTCCCACCCCCTGCTCAGAGGACTGGGAGGCAATAGTGACAATCAGCAGGAGACATTAAGCCTATTTAGGAAGGTGCTATGGGGAAGGAGTGGTAGTGGAGAGTGTCATCAAGTCATAGCTGACTCATAGTGACCCCTGGTGAGGTTTTCATGACAAGAGACTAATGAGAAGTTTTCCATTGCCTGCCTCTGCAACCTTGGTCTTCGCTGGACGTCTTCCATCCAATTACTAACCAAAGCCAATCATGCTTAGCTTCCAAGATCAGACAAGATCGGGGTTGCCTGGGCTATCCAAGTCAGAGCATGGGAAAAGGGAAGAGGGGGGAAACCCTGTCTCATCAACCAAGCTGCACTGCCTGAAAGAGGCACGAAAGAGGATTTCATTCCCTACCGTCTCCCCATAGCAGACTCCTGATCCAATGTGGCTGTTAATCCATGTAGATCCCACAACCCAGAGAATAAACCTTCCTGGTTCAGAAAGGATTGCTGGGAGAAGGAGATCAAGGGAAATATCCACAACTGTTAATGACTTCTGCTGATGGATTGCTGGATCCAACCCAGTATATTCTCCCTAAAACTCATTAGTTTTCTGGCCTGGAACTCCTACCCCTGTGACTTTGTAGCAGAATTTGTTTCTTAGTATAATTTTGATCAATGCCCTCTTTGACACAAAGAAGAAATGCCACTGCCCATGCAAAGCACCCTATTTTTCATATTGATTTCAAGCCAGACATAGCTGTATTTAACTGATTACCACTGTTCACCAGGTTTCTGATATTCCCATTATATCTATTTTTTTAAAATATCAGACTCTCCAATGCACCCATTTGAGCTTTGGGGTTTCTACCATTAGTACATGAATACCAAAGTCCATCTTTGTTCCTCTTTTTGTCTTGCTTTGTCTCTTCATAGTGATTTTCACTATGGTATGCTCGATTATTTGGTCAGCTCTCCATTGTGTCTGCATACAGCTGCTTCCCACCACTTCTTGCATGCATAAAGTGGCTTTCCACTATTCTTACACACAAAGGAATGATGGCTGCAACAACACCATCTGTCTTCATGTAGGAGAACCATCATCTGGAGCAAACGGATTACACTGGTGGAGCAAGAAAAAAACATGCGCCTGCCAGTAGTCAGATGGCATGCCTGGAACAGGAGTCCCTCTAGACTCTAGGCTAGAAGAGCCATGCCCTTTTGCAGCTATGAAAAATAAATCTCCCAAACTCCGCATGAAATACTGTTAGAATTTTAAAAGCCAGAGATAATCTCACTTGCATATCAGAGCCATTCTAAAGCCATAAAGTCAAAGCTTTCTCTTGCAAAGTGGGAGCATGCTCTATTATTATAACTAAAGATTTTCCAGTTAAATCAGAGATGAATGGCTATTTCATGTTATTTTTGTGAACAAAGAACACATGTATCACAAGGACATAGATCAAGAACATAAAAGCAGCTGTGCCAGATCGAATCAATGGACTATCTAGTCCAGTATCACTGTGGGGAACAGGATGCTATAAACAAGGCTGGAGGCCAAAGCCTTTCCTCCAGCACTGGTATTTAGAAGGCTACTGCTGCTGAACAAGGACGTTCTCTTTAGACATTGTGGCTACGAGCCATTAATAAACTTGTCCTCTGTGAACTTGCCAAATCTCTTTTCAAGTAAACCAATAGAGTGAAGTAACAACCAAGAGTGTAATGGGACTCAATTCACAACATTAATGAAGGTCTTTCAAATAGACACAGTTTACAAATATTCTTTAAAGTGACCAAATGCAAAATAGTGATATTTGTATCAGATTCTCTAAGAGCACATTAATAATTACACAGAGCAATAACGGTGAACGGTCAAGCAAAGAATTTACAATAACATTCAGTAAACATTCACAAAGGAATGGGTGCAGTTTATCCAGACAGTCCAATAGGTAACCGGAGACAACAGTCATCATCAGGGGTCAAACAGACTTCGCCATCAACGGCTGCACTGACACCCTACTATTGATGGCGAAGTCTGTTTGACCCCTGATGAAGAAAGCTACTCAGAAACAAGTGTCTTGATGACCAGTTCCTTGTTGGGTCTACAGCATTTACAGCATTTGGAAGCTTGCCATCTATGAATTTTTCTATGAAAGAAAAGATAAAGAGTTACTAAGAACATTGTACCTTCTTGGATTTGACTATTTTCTCCGGTTACCTATTGGACTGTCTGGATAAACTGCACCCATTCCTTTGTGAATGTTTATTGCATGTTATTGTAAATTCTTTGCTTGACTGTTCACCATTATTACTCTGTGTGATTATTAATGTGCTCTTAGAGAATCTGATACAAAAATTACTTATTGTTTTGCATTTGGTCACTTTAAAGAATATTTGTAAACTATGTATATTTGAAAGACCTTTCATTAATGTTGTGAATTGAGTCCCGTTACACTCTTGGTTGTGACTTCACTCTATTGGTTTACTTTACATTTCCAAGAGGGCTTTGTGTGTTTTGTAAATCTCATTTTAAAGCTAGGTAAACTAGTGGCCATCATTGCATCCTGAGGTAGTTTTACTCTTTGAGTGAAAAAGTACTTCCCTGTCTATTGTTTGTCTTATGAAGTGATGCACACAACACTCTTCAGGATGGTTTGGCAAGTTGATGTTGGTTTGCAACTCAGCATAAAGAACTTCAAGACTGGATTGCTGATTCAGCTTTGTGGGTCAGCAAGAAGTGAAAGAGAGAAAGCATCTGGTGGCACTCATTACTCCAGCAACCTCGTAGATCTGAGTCTTAATAGTCATTGTGGTCCCAGAAAACAAAGACAGAAGTAAATTAATCAGTTGGTGCAGTAAATGTATTGTTTTACATATTATGTATGTGAACGGTCACATAGATCTACTGTGGATGGTACCAGATATAGCCAGCCAGAACAAGGAGACAAGGAAAGTCACATGCAATTATTATCAAGGTCATTTTCCCCCACACTTAATTACCCTTCCATGGCCTAATCCAGTTTCTTCAAACTCTTGGCTGTTTTCCTGAACGCTACCATGCTACGTTGTTATCCTGCTTTCAGATGTGACCTTATAATCTCATCCACCTAGAAAGCCCAGAGAGTAATCAAATTTAACTTAGCTTTCCCTCCTAACCTTTGTTCTACACTGTCTTGAAGAACACTCAACTTTTACTGAGTAAACATCAACCCATAACAACTAACTTAATTTTTTAAAAAATTGAATTGAACAACTATGTTTGAATTTTTCTGTACAATTTAAGAGATTGTTTTCAGAATTCTGAATGTTACTTGGCTCAATAAAGTTATTCCTTTTCTTGTACTGAGAAGATAGGAACCAGAGGAAGAGGGTGCCAGCAGGTTTGGAGAAAAACATCCTGCCCCTTTGGTAGAGGATTTATGTGTGGAAATGGGCAGCTGAAGCTTTTCATGGCACAGAGGTAAACATCACCTGGCAAATAATATCCTGTTAAACCTCTATTAAAGGCACAGGGCATTTTTTTTCTCCAGGCAGCTGACAACCCCTATGGAAAAACGAAAGTGAAAACAGGTGTGATGTTTATTAAGCGATCACCTTGGACCACAAAACCAGTTTTTCTAGCTCATTAAAGACCAGGACTGCTTCCACATGGAAATTTTTCACTGGGTAGATGTCATTATCTAATAAGTCCAATTGAGTTTTTTTAATTGTCTCATTTCCTTCAATTTTTTCCTGTTGCTAGTAGTCTTTTTGTGTGTGTGTACATAGTTCTAAGAATGGTTAATGCTTCTGTTGCCCTTTTCCGTTTGAATGTAGACCTCATCAAGGATTTCAAGATTCCCAGACCCCATGATTCAGTCTAGTGGGTATGTGTATGTGTCATGTTCCTAGGCCTGTTGGCCTCAAGGAAGTCTGAGGCCTTACACTAAGTTTTTCCAATAGGCCTGGTTTCCAATTTCCCTGCAGGTCTATACTTCCCAAGACCTTTTCCAGCTTTAGGACTGGACTAAGGAAAAATGGAGGGAAAAGGAAGGCCAACTGGTATTGAGGAGGCTGGGCCATGGGAAAAGTATTATAAGATCCCCTTAAAGAGAGAAAGTGTTCTTCAGCTAGAAGCTGAGTGGAAGAGAGGTTACTACCAGCAAGAGAAGTTCCCTCACTCCAGGAAGGAGAGCTTTGTAGGAAACAATCAGTCACAATGGGAGGCTTTAATGTTTTCCTCTGGCTCCTTTATGCATTGATTTTGCCTAATTTGTTCTAAATGTATACCCTGTTAAACTGTTTCTCCCAGGCATTTCCCCGAGCTGTTAAGTGATTGCCCCTGTTTAATATAGCCATTCACTTTACTTTGTCCGAGTCCTCACGCCTCAAGCTCGACGAGTCACCTGAAAATGCCCTCAACAGTACAGAGGGACTGTTAGGAAGGGGGAATGGAAGGCGAGTGCTCTGCGCCCTCCCTAGCTGCTCTCTCCTTTCTCAAAATGGGATAGATATATCTAATGGATATTGTTATAGAATGACTGCTGACCTACCAGTACCCTATGTGTCAATCCTTCTTTCTTGTCCTTCACAGGACAAGATTTAAAAAATAGCATTTAGAATCTCCAAGTCTCCATCATCTCCTAGGTGTCACATTCCTGCCCAAGAGTGAGATGGTCCTTTGGCTGCTCTCTACTGGCTAGAAGCAACCAAAGCTTAAGTACTGGCTGCTTGTGAGAGCCATCAATAGGATGGGGGTGTTTGAGAGAAATTAACTTCTTTCCTGTTACCCATCCTTGTATAGACAGAGAAACTTCTTGAATTGAATGAGTGTGTGTGTGTGTTTGTGTGTGTGTGTTATAGTCCTAAAAATCTCAACAGTGTGATGTAGCCCACAGCTTAGTGCATTTCTCCTCAGATACCACCTCTATTAGTCTCTTGCCATGAAAACTCCTCCAGGGGTCGCCATAAGTCAACTATGACTTGAGGGTACTCTCCACCACCACTACCTCTCTTAGTAAGCAGATAGATTGTTAAACTAACCTATGCGGAACAACTGCAAGATGATGCCATGACTGGCCCTATAACTGCGTGAAACTGTACACTATTGCCACAATATATCTCTTTCAGATGAGGTTCTTATTCCACTTTAGCGCTGATGATCCCCTATTCTTAGATCATATATTCTATAGCCATACCAATGACTCCCAAATTTGTCTGCGGACCACAACTCCTTGGGCTGTGATTGGATGATCCTTAAAGGACTCCTGAGATCTTAGGAACAGTAGCTTTCTGGGAAGCCCTTTCCAGTGCAGTCAGAAGGAAGATCTCCAAAACCCTTTCTAGGCACAGCAACTCCCTATGTGCTTTCCCCCCTCAACCTCAACAAAAAAAGCAGTCTAAATCATCTCACATTCTATTTACGTCAGGTGAATTCAGAATTCTAGTTAGTAACTCAATTCAATCCTCCTAAGGGGGAAAATCTGGCTGAACAATGGATAAACAAACACACAACAAACAAAGAATTTTGTCTTGTAAATGCTAGGATGAGAAAAAAAATCCAGACCTTCTCTAGTGGTCAACATTTCCAGCAGGCTCAGGGCAGATTACAAAATACATAAAGGTTAAAATATATAAAACAATTATTATAATTAACGATTCTAAAAACATCTCATTTACACAATTAAAATACAATTATAAATTATAAACATCAGCATAGCGGCACAGAATGCAACTGATCAAAAATTTAAAACAACTTCAGAGCACCTCTGAATGACCTCAAGGAGAAAATTTAATCAACAACAGTGGTGTGGGGTTGGGGGGAGCTTTTTGTAATAGTCTTGGCCTTAGCAACATGTTCTGGAGTAAGCAAACACAGTTGAAGCAACTAACACAATATAAATAAATGCTAGCTCCATTTGAATGCAATCTATGGACCTGGGCCTCTTTCTTTCCCTGATGACATTTGTACTCAACACAACTGCATTTATGGTAAATGAAAGTGAATCAACAAATGATGATGTGCAAAAGCCAGAACACTCAAAAATATTTGCTGGGCTTGGATATAACAGATTTTCTTTAGAGTGAGAAAACCACAGAGCCTCCCAATATCCTTTTGCACCTGAAATGCCAGGTGTCACTCCACTGAAGCTTATGGGGAGGGGGGGGTACCCATTAATTAGGAGACCAAAGTAGCTTCCAATAGCTCTATGAGACCCCACTACATACAATGCAAGCTCTAAATTAGAATCAAGGTCCTTTGCAAAAGAAAAGCTACCCGGCTCCATAAGAAAAAGGATATGAATATGCCATCGCACAATAGGATGGGAAACACTTAACAGGGGACTATCAACACTGTTCTTTCCAAAGTCTCTTTAAGATGTGCCTTCAAGTGAATTAGTTGGTACAATAAATAGATTGTATATTCTTCAACATAAAACCACGGCTGGAATAAAGTATCCAGAATCTATACATCTGAAAGGTTTACATCATATTTGTTGTTCTAATAACCCCAGGCCATTCATTCCCTGACTTCTTCATTGTGTTATGGATTTTTAAAGCAAAGTGAATAAACCCTGGGATGAAGGACAAAGGGAAGAAAAAGAATTTGCGTTAGATGATGAAGAAACCTTCATGGAGGCTTTTGTTAACACCATGTGATTTACTGACATTTTAATCTATCTGTGGTTCTATCTATTGCTTTTCCTATTTTCACAATAGTGGGTAGACAACATATAATTACCCAGAGCAAAAATATGAGCACATTGTTTTCATTATTTCATCTCTGTTACAATGGAAGATTGGAGGCCTCGACATAGCAGGCAATCTGCAGATTCTTTTGCAGCAAAAAGCTATATTGATTTTTAAAATAAAGTGTTTTTTTAAAGGAAAAACCGAACAAGAACCCTAAAAGCTCTCTTTTGTGACTTGCTACAGATAAACTGAAAGCAAATGAATTTGTTAAAGAGGACACTGAACCCAAAGTGTTCAACTTTTCTGTTGTAATTTTCCAAAGGCGTTACATGCGTGTTACATAAGTACTTGTGTGCATGAACAAAGCAGGTTTGCATAACAGATTTTTTTCTCTCTCTCAGTGACAACTGCTTTCAAAACCATAGCTCTGTATACTGGGAAAATACACCTGGAGAATACTGTATGCTGGATAGGAAGGGGAGAGAAGCCAAAAGTTCACCTGTTTTCATCCAGTTCTGTTTCTTCAGATTGCAAACTAACGGTCACATGGAATCATTCCTTCTTGTCTTTGCCATTTATCAAAACTGAGAATACCAATTTAAGACTTCACTTACAAAAGGCACTGCTTTCAGATAGTCGTGTCAGCCCAAAACTGAAACGTTTTAACTGTCAAAATAAACGACTGGCATGAATGGCTAAACAATCTAGACTGTTATTCAGAGCTTTTACACTTTATGGAGTTCTACATAGGTCACTTAAGGAGGTTCTAAACAAGACTGCATGACTTCAAACTCCTTACAGTTTGAAAGAGTATGAATTAAACCATGCTTGGAGTCTTGGTAAAGACCTAGATTAAAATGTTCATTTATTAAAAAACATATCTATCTTTCCTTTCTGTGTGTGGCTCAAGGTGGTTTACAACTCCCATAAAACCATAACATAAAACAAGCCATTTATTAAACACTCCACAGAAAAGCCCATGTAGGCAGCTCAGGTGTCAGTAACTACATTCCCTCTATCAGGCCTGGACTGAGCTTCAGTTTGTTCTGCCTTAGCCACTTGACTACAGCCTTGAAGAACTGATTAAGAGCACAAACAGCTACATCTGGGGACTTAAAGAAAGACAGGGCTGATTATCATTAATATATTGACGACACATTGCTCCAAAGCTCTGGACAATCTCATTTAGCAGCCTGACACAACTATTAAAACAGCATAGGCAACTAAACCTGACCATAGCAGTACTTCACAAGAAAGGTGCCAAACTGTTGAGAGTTTGATGGTTGTTGGGGTTTTTCCGGGCTGTATTGCCGTGGTCTTGGCATGCCAAGACCACGGCAATGCCAAGACCACGGCAATACAGCCCGGAAAACCCCCAACAACCATCGTTCTCCGGCCGTGAAAGCCTTCGACAATACATTGTTGAGAGTTTCCTCCTGAGAAGTAGACTTGCGTCCAATCATACAAAAAATTCACTGTAGGGTTATACCTAGTATTTGGATGCTACAAAATATTATTTGGGGTAAAATAATTGTGACTCCCCCCCTTACACACCACCACCTACCATACACCTCCCTTCACAGGCAGTTAAGTGCAGTCACAACACACTACATGTCTAACTTCTGTTTATCAGGCACAGTCTTGACCCAAATACTCACTGGGTCCTCTCTCTCTTCTTCCCAGAAGTTCCACCAGATAGGCAGCCTGTTTCATCTATTTTTTATTTATTTATTTTATTTATGTTATTTATAATCTGCCTTTCTCACTGAGACTCAAGGCGGATTACATAGTGTGAGATTAGTACAATCAATATCAAGGACATTTCAATAAATAATGACATAGGGTAAATAAATACAAGTTTACAAAGACAGCATTTGCAAGAATCCAATACAGAGTTGAAGAAATGCTGAAACAGAGCATAAG
This sequence comes from Eublepharis macularius, assembly GCF_028583425.1. Classification (NCBI taxonomy): domain Eukaryota; kingdom Metazoa; phylum Chordata; class Lepidosauria; order Squamata; family Eublepharidae; genus Eublepharis; species Eublepharis macularius. The sequence goes on from NC_072798.1 coordinate 70,482,899, forward strand.
CAATTCTAGGGCTGACATTAGACAACATATAACTACCAAGTAGGATCATACTTGAAGCACAGGTAGCACATAGGAGCACATATTTAAGGCAGCATATAGAATGCAAGGCAATGTAGTAGTGAAGTCTATGGCCCCTAACTCATAGTAAAGCATCTGAGACCCCCTCCCTACAATACAGCTGTACTATCTGAGTAAAAAGCCTTTTTGAATAATTCAGTTTTCATCTTTGCAGAAAGCCAGGAGAGTGGGGGCCCTCCTGACCCTCAGGCAGGCCATTCCACAGGGTGGAGGCCACCACAGACAAAGCCCATGTACAGGCTGCTGTCAATTTCAACAATGTGCAGGGTGGCACCTGCCGGAGATCCTATTTGGAAGAGTGAAGCTGCCCTGAAGGATCATAGGGAGTGAGGCAGTCCTGTAGGTATGCCGGACCAAGGCCATGAAGAGCTTTGTAAGTGATAACCAATACCTTGAACTAAGAACGGTAACTGATAGGTAGCCAATGGAATGACAGCAGGAGGGGAGTGATGTTCATGCTCCTGCTTGCTCCTGATAACAGCCTAGCTGCAGCGCTTTGCACCAATTGGAGTCCCCTAGTTAACTTAGACAGGAGACCTATGCATAGTGCATTACAATAGTCAAGTCTTGATATTGCTATAGCATGGATTAAGGTGGCCAGGTCAGCCAGATCGAGGTAGGAAGCCATCTTTGAGGCTAGAGTGAGGTTGTAGAAAGCATTTTTTGTGGCTGCCTTGTTTTTCTAGTAGTAGTGCTGGATCCAGTATAATACCTAAACTCTTAACCAAGTCTGCAATGGTTAGATGAACTCCATCAAAAGTGGGGAATACAATGTCCTTCAAGATCTCTGCTTTCCCAACAAGCATCACTTCCATCCTGCCTGGGTTCAATTTCAGTTTGTTCGTTTTCAGCCATTTGACCACAGCTGTCAGGCAGCAATCCAAGATTTCTACTGCATCCTGTGGGGACCTGGATAGTGAGATACAGAGTTTGGTGTCATCTGCATACTGATGACATCCAACTCCATAGCTGCAAATGAGTTCTCCTAAAGGCTTTACATAGAGGTTGAATAACATGGGAGATATGATTGCACCCTGCAGAACCCCACAAGATGGTTCCCATTCTGGAGATAGCTGATCTCTGAGTCCGTTCCATGAGAAATGATTTAAACCAGTCCAAGGCATATCCTTTGGTGCCCACTTCCGTTTCTAAATGCCTAAACAGGATAGCATAGTCTACTTTGTCAAAGGCTGCAGATAGATCCAGGAGGAGCAATAAGGAGGCATGGCCTTTGTTTAAATTCAGATGGAGCTCATCCACTAAAGCTACTAGGGCCATCTCTGTCCCATGACCTGGTCTGAATTCAGATTGAAAAGGGTCCAGAGTGCTAGAGTTATCCAAAAAGATCTGGAGTTGGTCAGCTACTGCTCTCTCAATCATTTCCTTTCACCCAGCTACTGCCCAGGGCTATGGGGGAAACGGAATTCAGTTTTCTTTCCCTAATGTTGCCACCATTTATTTAAATTTGGCCCATTGGTAGTGACCTGAATGTTTGAGGGTTGAATGTGTTTTAATTCCCCACAATCAACAACTTCAAGTCAATCATAATTAAAACAAAAACAACAATAACTTTTATTTACAACATAGAACACTTGAGTGAATGATTTTAAACATGGAATGGTTACTATGTATTAATATTATAACAGGTGTCAACAGCCAGCAATCTCTTCGTTGCTTCTCTTAGCAGCTTCAAAACCCTTCCCCCTCTCTAACTGCCTTAATGCATCTGTCACTAATCTAGCATTCTACCAGCTCTCATTGGCTGCCTCCCTGGGAGAGGTAGAGCTGGAATTACTCTTGTACATCACAACAATCAATAAGAGAACTAGATAGTTGGGAACTAACTCTTCAGACAAGAGTTACAGCAGCAGTCTTTCAAGAGGATTAAATGATAATAATAAAATGCTTTTACGATTTACCCCTGTAGCACACAGTCCTACTGGGTTAGGATACTCAATGTTAAAATTTGATTCTATAGGGACAACACCAGTTACACATATTCCCATCCATCAGTGGAAGTTACAGCGCCCTTTATTGGCTTAAGTCATCAATGCTTTTTACAGTTTCTACTTTATGTGGAAAGGATGTAATCCAAAGGGTAATTTCACAGCTTCATGTGCCTCTGCATTTGTTTCCTTGACCACTGCCATGTTGTTTTCAATCTTTTATAACAAAGGACTTCACAGATTTTGCTTTTCCCAGGAATGGAAGCCCCAACCTTGGCCATATCCAGATCTACCACTCTAATCTTGAAAAATGCCAATCTGTTACCCTAAATGGTATGTGTGTGGGGGGGGGGGGAGGGGGTATCCTTGTGACTTGGGGAAATTAGCGTTCAAGCAGATGCAGTGAGAAGGGATAACCAGGGTATCTCCACCAATGTATACCACGATTGTTCCCTTAGAGAACTCTCTGAATTAACCAGGCAGGTGCTCAATGGGAATGGTTTTATTAAAGGAGCAGTGTCACAACTGTAGTTTGATTTGATGCCTTAACGCCTCTTGTTATTTCACCTTCTGGGTAGGTAATGCTGCCACCAGGAATTCAATTCCAAACTATTTAATTTAAGTTTTCTCTGAATAATGTGTCCAAGCATTAGGCTCCTTCATGGGACTTTGGCCCTGAGGATAAGACTGGGATATATAGAAATCACATATACTCCGAGGTAAACAAAAAAAAACCCAAATAAGCCTTTATTATTACATGAAGCATATTGGTTTCACACTATTTCTTAAGCTTGGTGGTTTCAAAGATAGTTATCTGTTCTTAAAGTTTTTTCATAGACTCAATCACACAAAGTAATTTTCCACACAGGTCTTCTTTAAGAGAATAAACTCCACACAGACTTAGATTCATTCAGGCCTTTCCACACAGCTTGCCTGCATTAGATAGATTAATCTCTCACTCAGATATACATAGACTTTCTCTCTCAGGCACACACATGGTTTGCCTGACTTAGACAGAATGAATATTTTCTCTCAGAAACACACAGTCCAGCCTTCAGGCATATTTCCTGACTGAACTAGAATGAGAATCCTTTCAGGCTTCCACACAAGTTGCCTACTTTTCTCTCCACTCAGTAACTAAAAAAACTTGCAGTTCACTCCGCCCCTAGAGTACTGCTACTGTCCAATCACTCCACTCACACTTCTCAACTATGCCTACACTCTCAGTCATCAACCAATCACCTCATTCACTCATCCTTCTCTTTCACCCCCCCCATTCTTCTTCTGTAACACACCAAGCATTTAAAGAAACACACACAAAATCATTACAAGCAGTAAAGACAAACTCACAGAAAATCACACAAAGCATACACACAGGCTAACTAGAAAATCAAGGAGAAAGAGGGATAGAGATTCAGGGTAGGGTGAAACTTACCACTATAGGAGAGAGAGGATATCTATAGAGACAGCAGTTTGAGCAACCAGCGCTTCATGGCAGGAAGAAGAGGGCTCAAACACACCTAAGGGTGTACATAGGATCCAAGGACACAAACATGGAGCATGGCTGGTGGCAAATTATAGAGCAAAACATATCCTTGGGCAGAATGTCTTCTGCACCCGAAACAATAGCTTGCTATGGAAGTGAAGCAATAAATTGGGAAAGGCTTGATTATACATATCTGAGGAACAACAGGTGAGAAGGGTGCTTGACGTCCTGAGATTTCCAGATGGGAAGGGCTTATCAAGTCCTTGAATAGCCCAGATTAGGAGAGGGGGGTAAGGAAAGGTACGGAAGGGTCTTGATGAGATCAAGCAGGAACTCCCGGAAGACCTCTTTGTTTTACTTAAGTGCTTCTCTGGGGCATAGAGGAGCAGTTAGTTAGCCTGACACCCCTTCCGGTAGTTATCCAACTCCAGCCGGGGTCCTGCCTGGCCAAGCAGAATCTTGTGTTTATGGCACATGAGGAAGAGGATTACTGCCCTTTCAGTAAGAGGAAGGGGGATGTCTGCAAACAAATCATTATTGATACATTTCAGCTAGCAGTAATCAGGACACATGACAGCTGGGCAGTATGCTGGGCAGTATGCTGAATCAGCATGTCCATCATCCATAAAAACATGAGAGCCATGCTGGCTCAGACATGTGGTCCATCTAATTCAGTATCCTGTTTCACACAGTGGCTAACCAGTTGCCATGGAGGACCAACAAACAGGGCATAGAGGCCAAGGCCCTTCCCAATGTTGCCTCTCAGCGTACATTTTCAGAGGTTTATTATCTCTAAATATGGGAGTTCCCTTTACTTACCATTGGCTAGTAGCCATTGTTGGATCCCTCCCCCACTAACCTTTTAAAGCCATCTATTCTTGTTGTCATCAGTATATCCACTGGTAGTGAATCCCATGATTTAATCACTCACTGAGTAAAAAAGTATTACCTTTTGGCTTTCTTGTGTCCTCTTGCACCCATCAACTTCATTGGGTGCCTCCAAGTTCTAGTTTTTCTCCACCCCATGCATAATTTTATAAACCTCTATCATCCTCTTCCCCCGCTGCCATCTTTTTCTAAGCTAAAAAATCCTAGCCTCTTCATCCTTTCTTCATAGGAAAGTTGCTCCAAACAAGTATTGATTTCTGGAGAACAAGTCTCTTGATGTGCTCCAAGACTTTGGGCTTTATTGTCTAATTTTACCAGAGCTGCACATCTGGATGACAGCTGATAACATAACAATACAAAATGTCATTTGGGGTAGTATTTATATTATTGTGATGGTGGAAAAGTGCTGTTAAGTCATCACTGACTTATAGCAACCCCTGCTGGGGTTTTCAAGGCAAGACACTAGCAGAGGTGGTTTGCTATTGCCTGCCACTGCAACTCTAGTTTTCCTTGGAGGTCTGTCATCCAATAACTAACAAAGGCCAACCTGGCTTAGGTTCCAAGATCTGATGATATTGGACTTGTCTGGAGTATAACATCAACAACATTCAATTTATATACCACCCCTTAGGATAACTTAGCGCCCACTGAGTGGTTTGCAAAGTATGTTATTATTATTATCCCCACAACAATCACCCTGTGAGGTGGGTGAAGCTGAGAGAGCTCCAGAGAGCTGTGATTTACCCAAGGTCACTCAGCTGGCTTCAAGTGGAGGAGTGGGGAATCAAACCCAGTTCTCTAGATTAGAGCCCCTCCATTCTTAACCGCTACACCAAACTGGCTCAGATCCAGGTTAGGAATTTTTATTATACCAAAATGTAACAAAAAATAACCTTTTTAAAATTAGTCAGTAATTAGATCTCTCCAATGTTGAGTTGTCTAGCTTAGAGTTCATGGAGGATAAATGAAAAGAAAACAGAGCTAATGTAACTGACATGCAAATGTTCCTGCCTCTTCCCCAACGGACTTTCTTTGCAGACTAGTGACAAAACTGCCACTGCTGTTGGCCAGGATAGGGAGAGGGCTGGGATAGTCCCTCTTATTGCCTCTCCCACTCCCATCTTGGCCTTCAATGGTATTTCTGATGTATCCAAAGATCTGTGCTGTGGTGCACCTGGGGAAAGGTAGTCCAAGATGATCTACCACTGGACTATGTTTTTCAAGGTGCAGGACCTTGGATGCATCCAGAGGCACTGTGCAGATGGGTGGGAGAAGATAGACTGTTCCAGAAAACTGCACAGCCCAGTTAGGCCTAACTAGCAGCACAATCATCAACCTTGTTTCCAGTACCAGCTCAGCCCATACAGCAAATGAGAAGATTAGGAGAACAAAGCGTAAATAGATAAATACTGGGAGGGGAAATGAGCAAGCAATTGATAATCACTGCAAGAGGGCCTTATAGGATCAATCTTAAGTGGTTTCATTTGTTCTTATGAAGAAAGTCTCAGGAGAGGTTATGGTTAATAACTGTCCATAGTTTCACTGGGACTCTCTCTGCAGGGGATCTTGCATAGTTTTATTTGATCTCACTTCCCATTCAACATGTATATGAAATTGCTAAGTTAGGCATATCACATAAAATTGCTTTTACATTCCAAAGTTTAATTTCCTTTTTGAAGAGACATGGCTATCTGTCTCAGGAGAAATCTTCCCTGTTCTGTGTATAAAATGATGCTTTTAAATAAGAAATCACACACTGAGACTTACTTAACAAAAGCTGTATAAAAATAAAATATGTAAATTACAGAGCCTCCCTTAGTGACCTTGATCAATGACGATGAATAAGCCATATCCATTTTCCCTCAATGCTCAGCATTTGCTGAAGCAATTTAAAACTGTGAAAATGTAGGTTAGAAACAAGTTACTGTTAAAAGTACATCGGCAGAAAGTTATCTATATAGAAACACATGTTGCTGGGGAAACTGTAAAGAATGGATTTAGGGGATTTGTACCTTAAACAAATGTTCCTAACTTCTTCCTCACAACTGCCTTGTTCAAATTAACAGTTTGGTCAAGTGGCTCGCCATTATTAAAAGAGATTTCTCTGGTACTTGTCTGGGGAAAGTACAGTTGACAGGCAATGGCAAGCCACCTCTGAACGTCTCTTGCCTTGAAAACTCTATGGGATCACCATAAGTTGCCTACAACTTGGTGGCACTTTCTGCCACCACCACCACATTTGCTTTTTAGGGTTGCCAGCTCTGAGTTGGGAAATACCTGGAGATTTTGGGGGTGGAGCCGGGGGAGAGTGGGATTTAGGGAGGGGCTGGAGCTCAGCAGGTTATAATGACATCTACTATACTAATAGTCAAGCGGAGACTGGAGCCATGAACAGACAAGACAGATCTTCCTACACACCTGAAAAATGACCCAGGTTTGCAGAAAATCTAAAAAAAATACATTGGGGGTTTAAAAAACCCAAAATAATTAAAGGAGTTCCTTTAGCTTTAACTAGATGCCCTCAGTGGCTGTTGCTAGGCAACCAAGTAACAGTTAGGTCAGTATTCCAGGCTTGGTTTCTGTCAGGAAAAGACGGGGGAGGGGGCAGGGCCCTTTCCAGAGCTGTTTGGATCTTTGAGGGAGGACTCATTGTGACAAGGCCCAGAAATAACCACAGGATGACTTGATACCATGTGACTTGCATGACTCACCCAGTCCCTGCTGCTTGCTACTGCTCAACAGTAGCCTCCCCTAAAGCCAGTGTAGTGTGATGGTTAGAGTTTCAGAGTAGGATGCGGGAGACCCAGGTTCGAATCACCACTCTGCTTCAGAATGTCACTGGGTGACTTTGATTCAGTCACACACTCAGCCTAACCTACTTCTCAGGGTTGTTTTGAGGATAATATGGAGGCAAGAAGAATGATATAAGTAAATTAGTAAATATAGATGAAAATAGGGGACATAAGTTGTTTAATGGGTTTGAAGAAGAGAAGGACGTAGGGAAAGATGACCATATGGAGGCTGCCAGGAAGAGGGAAAGAGGAAATTGTATGAGGAAGGGGATACAGGAGAAAGTGAAGTACCCCCCCCTCCACACACAAGTCCTTACAGGTTCACCACCATGCACTTGGGCCTGGCTCAGCTGCTATCATGTAACAGGGGCATAGGGGAGAGGCTGCTAGGGTGGCAGGGAGAAAGGTGAAAATGGGAACAGACAAAGGCCGGTGGGAAGGAGAGAAGGAAGCAGGAAAAGAGGTAGAGGCTACGGGGGGGCAGGGAATGGAAAGAGGACATGGTGCGGAAGGAGAACATGAGATGCCCCCTACAAGTTCTTGTGGGATCCCACTTGTAGACTCTAATTCCAGGAGATCTCCAGGCCTCACATGGAGGCTCGCAACTGTTCTTCATTGTGGATGATGCTTTCTAAATGCATACGACATGTGCAGGGTATGCAAATCTAGTCAGTGGGGTGGAGCATTCCACTACATTGAGCAAAGGTTGAAGGCTTCCTCTAAACTAAGGAGACTCCTTCTCCAATGGAGGAACCTCTAAAGTTGGAGGAAGGTTTTTTGGAGGAAGGTTGGCTCCACAGCAGTATAACCCACAGGGAAATTATCTGCCTAAGTCTGGTTAATTCCCCCATTAGGAGTGAACGAAGGGACTTCATTACCCTACACAGCTTCTATAAAGGCTGCCTGATCCCCTTAGTGCTGAAGGGTAAGGTGAGGTGGCTGCTGCAGCATTTTACTGTCCACTGCTGGGCTATGGCACCAGACTTACTAATTTATCCCTGTTCTTGACTGGAGCAGTAGCAGCCTATAATGCATTTACGTCACTCACACTGCAATGACTCCCCCACCGCTGGGATTGCTGTGGGACAGCTCTGGCTACTTCAGAGAGCAGGGCTGAGACAGAGCAGCCGCAGAAAGGCCTGGGGGGGGGGTCTGATTTAGACAGTTCTTGGCTACATAGGCTCATATAATTTGTTTCCACTCCTACCTGTTCTCTAGTTTTTCCTGTTCTATAGAAGTGATATTAAAATAGAGCATTTATGTCTATTTATATAAACAAATATTTTTAAAGAATAAAAAATAATGGGGTATCCAGTTAAATATGAACACAATTTTGAAATAATATATATGATGTGTACATACATAAAGAGTTGGAACGACCTGCAGAGGAGGCCCAATAACATGCCTTGTTCCAGCTCCCCAAAATCTTAGTTACTCCACTGGAATTTAAATAGAACAAGAAAAAAATGTTGGCTGTAACATATTGAATCCCAATCATAACTGTCCTTGAATCTTTAAATTCCAAGATCAACATATGGGTGACAAAGGACAGAAGATCTGTTCATTTAGGAACTCACACGTGTGGCCTTCTTGTGTAAGAGCCTTTTGAGGATGAGATTCATGGAATATTGTGCATGAACGTCTGCGTATGGATTTCACTCCTCAACTGGAAACTCCTGCTTCTAGAAGCTGAAAATATCTATGCGATCCTTTGATGATACACTGCTCAGAGGAGCGGACAAATGGCCTTCAGTAAATTATTTTGGACATATCGAGACAAACTAGTCCTGTGTTAATAGCCCACATCACATATCACTAATACATGCTACTTACAGTACAATATTAAGCTCCATTGGATCTAGAAGGGTACACCTCTGCCAAGGACTATATTGTTAACCTCAATAAACAAAATTGCAGTTTGAACAGTGCTGCTTAAGCATATTTGATAGCATAACACCAATGGTGTTTTCCCTGGTAAATGCTCTATTTGGCAAAATGTGTAAGCAAAACTGCTTACATCACAGATTATTCATCTAAGTAATTCAATGCACAGTGGAATACTAATGCCATAGACTGCCACACAATTTTTAAAAAATGCTATTCAGTTTATTCTTTCACCCACTGCTTATTAGAGTAACCCAGTTTTCTGTTAACTGAACGTTTGACACTTAGGCCATAAATAATGTCTTTATTTAATGAGGACTATTGGTTAGGGCAATCTTATTTCATGGCCTGCTGCTAAAAGTAAAGGCACTTATGTTGTCCTTTATGTTTTAAAATTTCTACTTAGACTAATTTTTGATGATGAAAAGAAGTATTTCTTAAACTTAACCTAATGATGTTCAAAATTTTGTGGCAAGCTACTGGAAGAGAAAAATAGGTTTACAAAATGTCACCCTAAAGAAAAGCAAAAACATTTATGGGTGGTATTGTTCTAATTTTAAAAGATGAATTCAGAACTATATTCCACTGGATGTCCTGTTATTCTTCTCCCAGAGTGTTTTATTGCACCAAAATCTTCCACCTTCATATCATTTAATTTATACTTTCAGCATCTTTCTGAGAATAGCAATCAGAATAAATAACAGAGTTCCATAATACTAAGACCACACTGTTTTCTTAGTTGTTTGCTAGGGATATTTAAATGTTATTCTTCTGTGAGATGACGTGAGTCTCCAACTTCTTGATATACTAGCTTATTTCAGTGCCCTAATTGAGCAAAAGAAATGTTGGTGGACTGAGATCTGTGTGCATAAAAAGGTAAGGACATAAGAAACGGCCTGCCGGACCAGATCGACTCTCTTTCTGATCCAGCGTCTCACTTTGAGCAACAGCCAGCCAGATGCATCTAAAAAGCCTATAAACAAGGCATGAAGAAACGCACTCATCCACAGGTTATGCATTGGCAATAGCAGAGGAATAGAGCCTTTTAAGTACTGAAGTTTCATTTATCTGTCATGGCTAATAACCACTGACTGACCTCAGGGCCAGCACAAGGATTTTTGTTCAGGATTGCTCCCTCAATAATCTAGTCTTATGAAAGAAGTTCTTTCTACGTATATTCTCCAAACAATTCATGATTGTACAAACCTCTATCACAGTATCTTCCAAACCACAGGTCATGACCCTAAGATGAACTGCAGAGCACTATCTGATAGATCGTGAAACCTTGGTGGGGTTTTTTGCTGCTCACTACTGTAATGACCACATGGCAAAAGTGGCTTTGGCTATAGGTGGCCATTTGTAGAGGGCACTGCTGCACTGAGTGTCTCCTGCTGCCTCTGGCTCTAGCACAGATAGGAGAGAGCAAGGCCAGAGATCATGGCAGCCCCAGTCTCCACAGAAACTGCTGTGAAGAGTATGCGGCCTACCCCTCCTGTGCACTGCCAAAGACAAGTGCCTGCCTGCAGTACTATGCAATCTCCACAGTAGTTGCTTTTGAGGAGCATCAGGTCTGCTTCTGCCTGTTCCTTCCTTCCCTGCTATTAGGAACCATGGTCCTAGGGAAGCTAGAAACTGCTGTTCTTGCTAACTAGAAATCTCCCCTATGGTCTGGTCCTCTCTATTCAAAGAAAATGTATCCAAGTATGCATAGTACTTAAACTCACCCAGAGCCTCATTTTGGGATCTTTCAGTTGAATAAACGTATGTTGGCCAGATTCTTTTGTCTTTGAGTACTGAACAGAACAGTACAGAGAAGCTTATTTTAAACAAGTATAGAGCCATTTTGTTTCCTACCAGAATAAAATGATCCTGGTGTTCCCCCTTTTCCAGAAAGCTCTGGCAGATTTCCCCCAGTCAGGATAAGGCTTGTCTTGAAGCATCATATCTGTAACCTGGAGAGGAGGAGAGATCAATACTGGCTGAAGTTGATGTAATTCTCTCTAGATAAAACATTTTGATTGTAAAACGTTGCTGGAATTTCATAGTATGTTTGTGATTCACATACATGAAAAATATCCCTAACCACAAGGCAATTTTGCATATGCAGTTATGCAATCTGATTCTCTGTATACTGGTAGGAAGTAAATTTAGCAAGGAATGATTTAACTGGGTTTACTTGCAACTACACACTGCAGCAAATCAGCACAGAGCACTTGAGAACAGGAGAAGGCAATTTTTTAGAAAAAACGGCACAACCCTACACTCCAAATGAGATACAAACAGCTTCATGTGAAAAGGTTAAAAAGAATCCTTCAGCAAGCCCCAGCCAATATGGTTTACAAAATCTGTGTGAAAATGTCCTTACACTTATGCTCTCTCTCTCACACACACACACACTAAATGAGACAAACACTCAACCAGCAAGCAAGCAAGACCAATACAACATATGAATTCAACCATAATGTACAGTTGAATTATCTTTAGATACAAATTATCCATTTAATATTACTTTATAGCAAATTATTTTCCTCCCACTTGGCTAGTTTAGAGCAGTCCCGCCCACAGAAAGGAAATGGGTGATAGCCTGCCCAAGATGGGACCAAAAGATGCAGCGGCAAAAATGGGATGGAACTTTGGTAAGAAGGGAAGGAGTCCCTGCCCACATGGCTATGGGCAGAGACAGCTGGCTGGAGGGCAGACTGATCCGGAACCAGGCAAGGAGTAGCTAACAGAAGAGTGCACAGGGAAGCGGTTACAGGTTAAAGTATGGAAGGGAAGCAAAATAGAAAAGAATAAGTCATACTCTGCCTGTCTTGAAGACTTGAGGATCCAGAGTTGCAGTGCTGTATTAGTGGAAGATGGCTGGATGAGACCATCTACAAAGTTCAAAGGGCATGGTATGCCTTTCTTATGGATCTGAGTTTACTTGGGCTTCATTGGATGCAAAACTAGTTGTTGTAATCCCATTGGACCAAGGGTGTAAAACTGGGGTGCCCATTGGTGGATTCAAGGATGCACTCTGATTAGTGCCAGAGAGGCACAATAGGTCTGGGACCTATTAGTGTGGTGGTCAGGATCCAGGCTATGAGTGGCTAATTGGACTGACCTACAAGGGAAATTGCTTTTTCTCAAATTGCATTTGCAAGTGAGACACAAAAGGGCTTTTGATTATTTTATCTTTCAAACCTAGGTCACTCAATGTGAACCAAAGGGTGTAAGGAGCTCAAGGGCCTATCAAAGGAACTGTACTAATGTCTTCCCATTGCCCTTGAGGTGTCAAATTGCCTTTCCTGCCAAGGATCCCGTTTTTCACTCAGTACTTGCTATCTTTATGTCGCAAAACAAAAGGATGCCTTTCTCTTCACCTCTGGCATGCACTGACCAGAGGTCTTTGGTGTCGGCACCTTGCCTTCCTGCCATCTGTTCAGGTCAAAAGTTCCTGAGTTGAGATGTTGCCAGAGTCTCTGAAAGGAAGATATTTTCCAGAGTGCTTTTCCCCATTGACAGCTTCCATACAGGGGTGCAGGCTATCATGATACTACACCGCCATGTAGACAGGTGTGCTTGCAAAAAAAGAACGATTACATTTATTTTTAATTTACTTGCCATACCCATAAAACAAGGCTCAATAGCTTTTTGCTGACTATAAATTAAGGAGTTTCTAGAAGTAAATATGGTTGGAATAAGCCCTTCTGTAATGGATGCTTCAGAAACAGTGCGCAAAAAAATGAGATTATCTGTAGAAAATTATGACTATGTACACGGACCACTGATTAGCAGAGTAACAAGGTCAGATTACCATTTAGTTAAGTATGTCATAGAGCATAGCGACACAGAACACACACACACATGAAGCTGCTTTTATGCTGGATCAGACCATGGGTCAATCAAGGTCATTATTGTCAACTCACACTGGCAGTGACTTTCCAGGGTCTCAGGAAGAGAGAAGAACAGAGATAAAAAAAGAACAAAATCCATGGCTGCCAACTAAATACTGGGCGGGGGAGCGCTTCCTTTCCATTTTGCATCTATTGATTGTATTCTCTTTGATCTCCTTTGATCAAAAGGGGGGGGTCACAGCTATAATTTTCTGAAAACATCTCTGTGTGGAGTGAGCACCCTTTCAATCCCCTATGTTGGCATCCTTTGAAATTTCCTATAACTGATAATGTAATTGCTGTGTCTTTATCACATTTCAGCAATGCATTGGCCATGTTCACTTTTATCTAGAAACTAAACATCCTACGATACCTGCTTAGAAAGAACTAGCGTTCCTGCCTATATACTTCTGAGCAACTGCTGCTGGATACCATGCAATCTGATTTTACCAAATCTTCCTGGGAGCATTTGGAGAACATATGAACCGGGTCTATGTCTGCAAGGCCTCCCCCCCGCCCCGAAACCCATCATAAAAGTGGTTCACCAAGATGGCTTCTGCATATGCTCACTAAGGTGGCTGTAGCCTTTACCAAAGCAGCTGCCAGGTTACAACAGAAATTTCTGGATGCTCATGTGGCAGATTGACATGGCAACTACTGTTAATATTGCTGTTCTGCTTTGTACTGAGATTGTAATAATCTCTGGTTTCTAACCGTAAGAGCTGACTGACAAAGTAGTTTGCAGTGGACATTTCCCCCATATTATCTCACCTTTTACAGCACAACTAATATAGGTTTCTTCTCATTCTTAATATATGGATCACCTATAATGGATTGGGGTCTATTTCATCAGCCATTTTTGCTGTCCTTTTGTCCACAAAATCAAGGTTCCTCAACTATTCTTTCTGGCTCATACAAACAGTGTATGAGCCAGTGTTTAAAAGTGGAAGCAACACAAAGGAGGAACCTCAATGCAAGTACCCTGTTTGCATAACCCAAAGACACGGCTCCTGCTATGCAAACTGTGTAATTCAAACTGGTTTACCATTCACTTTCCCCTGTAGAGTAGACTGTGATAGTATTAATATGAAATTTAAAAAAAAGTACTGAGTCTAGACAAACCAGTTTGATATTGTGATTAAATAGTTGGATTCAGATCTGGGAGACAGATTCTTTTCTCTACAATGCCATGAAGTTTGCTGGATCCAGTTACACTCTCTTTGCCTTATATATCTCACAAGGTTGTTATAAAAATAAAATGGGAGGGGGGGCAGACCATGTATATCTTACTCTCTGCTTCAATTCTGCTCTGTAGACACAACCTTAAAATAAGAAATCGCTTGTGATGGCGAGGACACTCCAAACAGCACGCAAGTACAAAAGGAGAAGCTTTAAATATACCTGCATGGAAATAGGGTTTTGATGCACTGTCAACTTTAAAATGTTCACATCACCACAAAACAGCAGCATTAAAGTGGCAAAAACTGGAATCTCGCAGTGGTGAGGAACCAACAACATGGAACGGGGTTTTGAGTTGTCACTTGCCCTGGTGAATTGACCCTGGTTTTGAGTTGCCACTTGGCCTTGTGGATAGGCCCTTAGTAGATTAATAAGGTGTTGTAAGAATGCTCCTGAGAAGGAAGGTAGCATGGTATAGTCTGCTCTCTTCAGATATTGGAAGCTAAGCAGGGTCCTTGGTGATGAACCACCAAGGAAGGCTCTGCAGAGGAGGGCAATGACAAACCACCTCTGTTTCTCACTTGCCCTGAAAGTCCGTTGCTGGGGTCATCATAACTCAGTTGTAACTTGACAAAACAGATGTATGTAAGAATGCTTTCATAAAACTGGCGTTGGAAACCTTCATTTCCAATCAGGAGATAAACAGCTGTTGGTGGTCTCTGGCCCCAAGAAGGCCCGCTAAGCCTCGACCAGAGCCAGGGCCTTTTTGGTCCTAGCTCCCACCTGGTGGAACGCTCTGTCTATTGAGACCAGGGCCTGGCAAGACCTACTATCTTTTCACCGGGCCTGTAAGACAGAGCTGTTCCGCCAGGCACATGGCTGAGGTCTGGGCCTCTGCTGGCCTGAAACAACAAAGGGTGTATAAAATCTAACCCTCCCTGCGAAGGCTGTCCACCATCCTGTTTTAGTTTGTAAGGCTGACTGTATAACTAGAAATATGTTTTTATTTTAATGATGTTTTTAAATGTTGTATGGAAATGGAATTTTATTGTATTTTAATGGGTTGTGATCCGCCCTGAGCCCACTCGTGGGGAAGGTGGAATAGAAATGTGAAATAAATAAATAATAAAATGTCAGTGTCTTACATACTTGACTGTGTGAACAAACAATGGAGAAGGAAGGATGTTCCAGTTGAATACCTCTGCAAGAAGCTATCTAAAAATGTTTAAATGTACGAAACAACAATTCTGGTCAGTAACTGTATAATGAGCCAGACGGCTATATTTACTCCAGATCCATCACTGGGGTGGGGGCTGACAGCAAAGAACAAGCTCTCAAGAATCAGTTTACTGCTATGCCATACTAGCTGGGTATGTGAAAACAGGCTTTGATTCCAAGCCAGAGACTGTAACGGAATATGGCAAAATTGAAGCTTGTTTTACCTCAGACCTTTGAAAATTCAACATGTCAGACAAGCTACACGTAGATATGAAGACATATATGATACTGTTCCAATTTTACTGGGGAGATAACTGCATATGTAAGCTGCACAACATCGGGAGAAATCCTGGCTCTGCAGTCAGCGCTACAGTCTAATGAGGTGAAGCTTGAGAGGTTTACATACAGAAGGCCCTGTGCTGTAATCTGCTCCCACCCTCAATGCCAGTGAGAACGAAGCAGGCAAAGTAAAGATGAAACTGTTCTCTACTGAGTTATTTTGAAAAAAAAATGAAAATGTTTATTCTAATTTTAATGCTCGTATTTAAACAGACTGTCTGTCAAACTGAACCAAAGTCCTAGTTATACACAAACTATGGGTAATTTGAAAAAAAGAAGATTTAGGGATAGACAAAAGTATTAATCAAACTTATTTGATTACCTTCATCTCTGGAATATTCAAAAGCCATATGTTAAGGAAGAACTTTTCCTAAAATTGTAATGAGCATTATTGTAGCCCATTAAAAAGGATCATAAACAAAAGATTAAATAAACCCAAAACTTTCAGTAATGTAAGAGAGATCAAGATTGCTAGTGAATCTGCTAACCTTTTCAGTTTAGAAATTTTAGCTGCTGAGAAATCATATGCACACATCTGCTTTCTGATTATAAGATTCTAGCTTTGTAATGCAGTATTCTTTTAACGTTGTTCTTTCTTTTTGTAAGTGGATAACTTGAATTGCTGCTATATGCCAATAAAGGCTAACTTGAACTATAAGATTCTAGCAGCAGAGGACAAGTCTTCAACTATTTTCACTGATATATAGTTCTGTTGATGCCTGTCACTCTTTTAAGATTAGGGAACAGTTTGGAGAAGAAGTTTCCACTTCCACACCACGGCTTGTACTACGTGAGCATTCCCTGTTTAGCACTATGTTGGTACAGCAAAGTGAGTGGTAGAGCAATCCTATACAGAGTTACTCCTGTTTAAATCCATTCATTGTAATGGTTATAGACAGCAATCCCTCCACATAGAATTGCACTGGAAGATATTGAGCTGAAAAAAAAGTTATGGTTCAAATCCTACCTTTGTTATGTGCACTCTAGGCGGCCTTAGGCAACCACAGACTAATCCCAGACTAATCAAATCCCCATCACAATATGCAACCAATACTGAAGTATTCTAAAGGATTGTTGTTATCATTACAGAGTATTTGAAAATGCTATCCAAATGCTAATTATTTCGATTATAATTATTGGGTAACTGCACCGTTGCTACAATTAATCCCATAAAAGGATAAATTAATAATGGTGGGCAAGTTATGCAACCATGGCCGAAGTCCCTCCTTTGGTGCTTTAAGACATGAACGCACTGACACAGAGACTTCTTACTTGCCATTTCCCATTGGTGTCCAGTGTACATGAAGTACATATATAGTCTCAGACTACAACATTCTTCCAGTACTAATGGAGCAATCTTTGTTAGCATTCAATACAGCATAAGAAGTTGCTATCAAATGGAGGGAGGGGAAGGCTCACAAGACTTTCTGTGTAGAAAGGGGCTCTCTAGAACATGAGAGCCAGTTTGATGCAGTGGTTAAGAGTGGCAGGACTCGAATCTGAAGAACTGGGTTCTCTAGTTGTTGTCCTGAAGGGTAGTATATAATTGAATGTTGTTGTTGTTGTTGTTATATAAACATCCAATTAATAATCTATGGTATTATCTAAGATAAATATAGGCATAGTGAGAATACAGAAGTAGTTCACCAGTAATACCTCCCAATTGATTTTTTAAAAATCACATTTCCTATCAGCTGCAATAATAATAATAACCGTGTGCTTATATACCTCTCTTCAGGACAACTTAATGCCACACACAGAGCAGTTTACGAAGTGTATTATTATTATCCTCATGACAATCACCCTGTGAGGTGAGGGGGGGGGGGGCTGAGAGAGCTCTGAGAGAACTGTGACTGACCCACAGTCACTCAGCTGGTTTCAAGTGGAGAAGTGGAGAATCATCCCCGGTTCTCCAGATTAGAGTCCTGCTGCTCTTAATCACTATACCAAACCACTACACCAAACTTCTATAAAGTCTCATTTTCATCTCTGTTTGCATTTGGTACTTAAGAACCTCCAACCAGCTTCAAAGTCCAATATGCATCAATGACATGAATCTCTCAAATGTAGCCACACCTGGCAAACAGCCCCCAACTCAAAGTTTCTTCCTTCAGTCAAGAATCTTTAAATGAAGCTTTACTGAGAAAGGTGAAACCAGGCCACCTTTCTTGGATGGGAAACACTATCCATGGTGCTGATTGCAATGACTTACAAATACACTTGTAGAGCGCGAAAAAGCTCCAAGGATCATAAGGATCGCACTATGAATACTTGTATATGAGTGTGAGTAGTATGTTGCAGTGAACAGAGTACTTTCTAATTTTAGAGCTAATACCAGCATATGTTCATTGGAGCTCAACCAGAACAAAGATGACAAAACTATGTTACCTTTTAAACTTGCCTATACTTTTGATATTAGCCATTTCTGGAGTTGCCAGATGAATTTCTTCTTAGATTTAATCAATACTCTACATGTTCAGTATTATATACACTAGAAGCATTGTGTTAAGTAATATTAATGGCAGAAGTTAATTTTATGTCAGAGCGGACATTTGAAGAAGATTTGGGAAATCTTTATACTGTGGAAGTGAGGGACAGCAGATCTTCTGCCAGTAGCACCTCCCCCACAAGTCAATTACCCAGGATGATTCTCAAGTGCATTAAAAAATCTACCAGTGAGAACCAGTGACTTACCCTTAATATTTTCTCTTTGATAAAGTCAAGAAGAGTCTGCTTATTCCTATTTGCATGCTCAATGACCATGATGTATTTTATGGTGAGATCAAATTTATCATAGACTTTGTGAAAGCAAATAGAAATTAGCAAACCCTTCTTTTTTATACCAGAGAGAGAGAGAAAGAAACAGAGAGACAGAGACCGATAGAGAGACAGAGAGATAGTTATTCACTTCTGCATGTGAATTGATCTCAGCCCACACATTTATACACACAAGACATTAATGGAAGTATCTCACAAAAAATGTTAGTAGCACTTTCCATAAAGGGATTCCATTTTGGTATTATAGGATGAAATTAACACAAAGGTTTGGAAGAAATAAAAAGTCAGTTTGGTCCACTGTCTTAATGAGATGTTTATGAAGGACTGCATTTCATTTATTTATTTAGAATACTTCTATGCTTCCTGTTCAGAATCCTGCTTGAGGCAGCTTACAATTAAAAAATACAATATTAAAACACAAACCATTGAACATAAGCAACAGAGACTATTCATAAAACAGAAATAGATCTTTTAAAAATTGATAAGATAAAATCTTTAATTAAAAGCCTGATAAAAATATGTATTTAAACCTGGTGCCTAAAATAAAGTGGGTACCAGAAAAGCCTCAAGGGAGAAGGGCACTCCCAAGTCAAGGTGCCCCCACAGAAAATGCCATGTTTCTAGTCACCACCTGCCTCATCTCTGAAGGAGGAGACACAGAGAGCAAGGATTGAGAGTCGGATATTAACGGCAGATAGTATGGGAGATGATCCTTCAGATAACCTGGCCCCAAGCTCTTTAGGGCCATAAAGGTAAGAACCAGCACTTTGAACTGTGTTCAGAAACAAATGGGCAGCCAATGCAGATCTTTCAGCACAGGGGTGATACAATCTCTGTAACCTGCAGCCTGGCTGCTGAATTTTAGACCAATTGAAGTTTCTGAACCATTTTCAAAGGCAGCCCCCATGTAGAGTGCATTATCATAATTTTATTTTTATTTTTATTTCAATTTATATACCGCCCATCCTCAGGGGCTCTGGGCGGTGAACAAGTTAAAATCAATAAAAACAATAAAACAACAATACTAAAATCAATATACAAAACAATAATGAAATAAATTTACCAAGTGCAATGGTGGGGAGAACCCCCACCCCACCCCAAAGGTGGGAGGTCGACATGGCACCACCCCCTTCAACCACCGAACGAATGTAACTTGGATTTGACCAGAGCATGGATCACTGCGGTCAGATCTTAAGGCACTGCTAGTTAAGGTTGTTCAGAGTAATCTCATTCTCAGGTGATCACAATCTAATGGTTTGGCAACAATTCCATCATTAACAAATATATGGGAAAACACTTAACCTTTAAAGATTTAACTTGTTCCACTTAGTATTACTGACCCTATGCAAGCTGTACTGATTTAGAACACAGTGCAAAGCAGTAGGGGTGGTGGATTATAATCCATTCCTGGAATACATTAAATAGTAATAACCATTGCATGGAGCAAGTTTATTGCTAGGTGAGTTTAGTCCATTTTCAAAGTGTAGTCTGTAAGGCACTTTCTGAAAATTACTTATTTTACATGTTAGAAATACACACTCTGTTACTGAATGATCAATTATTTCAACTATGCACTTTTTAAGTATAATATTCAAGCATGTGAAAATACTGGAGAGGAGCAAAAAGCAGGAACTATCTTTCCCAAAAGAAACAGCTGATCTTTCTCATCTCATAGCTCAGGCATTTTATTTTAAGTTTTATCATCAGATCAATATCAGGTCACTTGCAGCTAAATTGGCCTAAGTAGAGGCAGTCATTAAAGAGATGCATTCAATAAAGTAAAAAAATCCAATTACCTTTTACATTAGTGGAATCAAATTCATTTTCTGGTGCTGGTCAAGGGCAGTCACTGCGGATGCTGGTAGACCAAATGAGGTACTTGAAATTGTCATGATACACATAGCATGGTCATGTTTGGACAGAAAGTATGCAATCATTGTCATGCCAGTATTTTTATGGCTTCTACCAATGTTGTTCCCCCCATCACCTTTGTAAAACAAGCTCATTTAGCTAAAAAAGGTTTGTGTGCATGTGTGTGCGCATAACCTACAACTAATATTCGCAAGAGAAGGTGTCTTCATACATAAGGAACCATGTGAATTTTTGTTGTTAATGCTAGGAATTCTCAAAGATCTGTCCCATTCACCGCCCTGTTTGCTATTTGTGAACAGGAGGCCATTGTGTTCGGCAGGTGTTTGAGTTACTCAGTGCTGAACCAAACAGACCTGGTGATTAGGTCATGGCTAATCACCGAAATCGAACAAAGTATGTTAGACTGTTGAACACATTCAATGCAAAATTTGTAGCATCATTAATGAGAGCTCTACCAAGAAACAGACTAGGCCAAAGCAGTTTCTTTACACTTTGGGCAGTTGCGCTTTTCATTGAGAGAGACAGTTGATTTTGATGGCCAATTTCATTCAGCAGAAGTAAAATGCAGCTACTTCTCAATTCCAGAATCCTGCTACATTGTAAACATATCTCAAGATCCCACCCCCTCTTCTGCAGCAAAAACCATTCAAGTTGTTACATCTTCCTGTGTAAAATCAGCAAGAAAACAATTTTAAAAATATATTCACAGGGAGAAAAGTAACTTGATATTAGAACTCAATCAGCACGGGACAGCGCAAAGGATGAATTGAAATAAATGAATAAAAAACAAGAGAAGTGGATTTTTAAAAATGTACTCAGGCTGTTCTCAGAAATCCAATGGTTTGCTGGTAAAATTCTTCTGTCACTGAGAGAGCAACTCTAAGCAGGTATACTCAGAAGTCAATTCCATTTTATTCAGTGGGGAATACTCCCAGGAAAGTGCTCTTAGGATAGTTGTCTGAGTGGTCTCGGGCTACAAAATATATAATGCTGGACAGATGCTGTTTAATAAACAACACATACAAAGAGAAAATCTATGCAAAATGGTTTCAATTTTTTTCCTGTACAGCTAGGAAATGTCATTGGACTAATTAGGTTGCTTACAATGGCACCACAAAACATTGGGACTCTTAATATATGACAACGATCTATTAGAGACACAAGGTATTTTAAAGTTACATGGTATGCATTGATTTATTTTTGCTCTTTGTGGAAGGCGCAAAGGTCAAAGTCAAATTTATGTTCCACAAAAAGATAAAAATTGGCATTTCTTGCACTTCCTTGAAGTACTGCAATCTCCATTTTTCAAAACGATATTAATGTGACTGCACTATGCAAGCAATCTGAAATGTTTTAGCGATGCTTTGCTCTTCATCATTAGAGCAGTTTAGAATGCAATGAGTCATTATCAAAACAGGCTTTCCAGAAGCTCATGTGAAGCTTATTTCTAATGCATATTGTGGTGTCTCCTCTTTCTCAGTTGATAACATGCCTGCATCATATGACACTCTAGCTTGGTACAATGTGTGTATGATCATAACATTAAAAAGATGTTGTAACACTTTCACCCTAGTGCCTGACAGGTTGCTATCAGAAACCAGGGAGAAGTCATTTTGTGTGAGGGATCTCACGGGCCCTGTTTCTCCCCAAACGGATCGGTGCCCAGTACCCACACCTGCTCTCCCAGTGCCTACTCTCTACAAAGTTGTGATGGGAGGGCTGGGTGGGATGCTGATCATGAGCCATGTGTCGAGGGGCGGGGCCCACCTCCTTCTATAAGAGGGGTGGTGGACCTGCATGGCAAGTGCTCCTCCCAGATCATCAGCCCTCTTCCTGCCCCTTGCTACTCAGGCCAGCCCTGGCATTTGAATCTGGGCTGTGTGGGCTCTGCTCCCACCAAGGCTGCTGGAAGCCTATGCTGCCCTCTAACATGGTGGCCACCCAGCATCTTGCTCTCCTCCCGCACAGCCTGCAACTGATCATCCCAGTTAAGTCTGGGGGCATGCATAAAACGTGATAAGCTACTTTGTGTCCCTATTTGGAATAAAGTAGGGCATAAACTTTTTTAAAAACCTACCCACATATATCAGCTTCAGAACACACTGAACAGTATTCTGGTCAGATGGGCTGAATGTTGCACTTGGGCATGGGAATTCCTGGACTGCATTGCTCTCTCAGGTGCGAGTTGCATTATAACCTAATCACAGATGCCCACAATGGCTATATTGCTAGATTTTTCCCATGTTGCCTCCTTATCCGCTCAGGTGTTGGCTGCTCATTAAAATGTACTTATGGCACATATCTATACACAAAACAACCTCTATTTAAGCATAATTTGTTTCTTTAAAAATCCAAGTTCTAAATTTTTTAAAAATCCACTCTCCTACAAGAACTGTAATTTGGGAGCAATTATTACTTTTTCTGTGTATAGAGCTGATACGTACAATCTCCGCTTTACAGCTGCTCTTGTTTGTCATCTCTGCTTACTTGATTAAGCATTTTAATCAGTGTTTTGCATAGGATTGGGCACCTTCTGTTGAAATTCATGCTTGGCTGGTATTTAGTAAAACCAATTGACTGATATTTTTATCTAGGCATGCCCCTTTCCTGATCCTACCCGTTAGAGTAAAAAATCTTTAATACTGACTTGCCTTATTTACCGTACTCTAATGTAAACCTGCCAATCATTTTTAAACCTTTCAGCAATGATGTTGGTAAGCCGTTCCTGATGATGCCATTAAGCTGTTTACATCTAGCATTTAGCTTAATGCCTTGGAGAATGGTGGGATTTGACTGCTTTTCATTGCTCGTTTTTCAGCCTGAACTCAGGAGCAGTTATGGTGGCACTGAAACAGTTTGTATGGGTACAGGGCTGGCTTCAGTGCAAAGCTATAAACCTGTGGCTTTGCACTGCCCTGGTGTCAATCCTACCTGGAAATCATGTGTATGTAGCACTGTGAAATGTTGGCACTATGTTCACTATGCGACACCAGGCAATAAAGGTTATTCGGCAGAAAACGGGGGGATAAGAGAAAAGGAATGGGATATCCATGAATACAACATTTCAGAAGCATTTTGAACACTGCACAGCTAGTTGCAGCAATACATTATTACATACCTAAAATGTATGTGATGTTTTAAATAGAACTTACAACTCAGAGGCAAGTGAGTAGAACAGACCTGTTCCATTTCTGCCAGTTATGCCAGCACAAAGCCACGATCTGTGCTGTTATAGCTTACCTCCATCTATAGGAACAAGGTATTAAGCTTTTGAACATCTAGTTACTGCCAAATATAAACAACTAGAAACAAAGCCCGTTGTGGGGAAAAATACAACGGTGTCACGGTCAGGGCAAGGGCTCCCGGTGAGGCGAGGGCTGAGCTGAGCGCCAGGCTGCAAGCGGGAGTCCAGAATACGCCAAGGTCACGAGCCGGGGAGTCTGTCCGTCAGGGGCACGAGTAGCGAGGAGTCAAGGAGCCGTACCGAGGTCTGAGAGCCGGAGAGTCAGTTACAAACGGAGACAGGCAAGGGGTGGTTGGGGAAGGAGCCGAGGACAGGTCGCAGGAAATCCTTCCGAGCAAGGCAGGATACGAGGCGAGCCGCCGGGCGCAAGGAGCGTGAACAAAGTTGCTTATAAGGTCAGGGCGGCATAAGAGGGCCAGGTGTCTCGCCTTCGCCTGATTGCTCCACCTCGTCTTCAGCAGACAGCCCCGCCTGCCGCTGTGCCTGCAGCCGTGCGCTCCTCCTCCGTTCCCACACCGCCTCGCGTGCACAAGCCTTCCGCCTCGCTGCTGGCTCACTGGGCTTGGTCTTCCGTGGCGCCGGGTCCGCCTCCTCTCCGCGCGTGCCCTCACCTCCACTATCCTGCGCTGAGGGGCCGGGTTGCTGGTTGCCGTCTGGAGCTTCAGGGGCTGCAGGTGCATCTCGTGCTGGCTCTTCCAGCTCCTCGGAGGAGGAGGAATCATCTGTGGTTAGAGCGCCCCGCTGGGGCGGGTCTCCGACAAACGGGCTCTAGAAAGGGGAGAGTGGGTAGGCAGGCATTCCCTCCTCCTCCATCACTGATCCCAGCTGGTGAAGGAGTGGGGTGGTCATTGTCACCTCATCCAGACCTGATATCAGCAACATGAAGGGGTAGTGGGCTTTGCTACCTGCTGCACATCTGACACCCAGCATAGGCTGACTAAAGGGGGGCAGGCATTGCCACCTGCTCCACTTCTGATCCCAGCCCGGAGAAGGGAAAACGGGCATTGCCTTCTGCTCTGCGCCTGATTACGGCTGGGTGAAGGGGGGCAGGCACTGCTGCCTTCCCCAAACCTGATCCAAGCTGGGTGAAAGGGGGTGGGCATTGCTATCTGTTCCCTGCTGGGTGAAGGGAGGAGTAAGCACTACCCCCTGCTCCTCACCTGATCCCGACAAGTGAAGGCGGGAGGTGGGCTTTGCTACAAGCTCCACTCCTGATCCCAACTGAGTGAAGGGGGTGCGGGCATTGCCACCTTCTCTGCTCCTGATTCCGGCAGGTTGAAGGGGGGTGGAGATTGCTGCCTGCTTGGTGCCTGCTTCCAACAGGATGAAGATGGGATGGGCATTGCTGCCTGCTCTGTGCCTTATTCTAGTAGGTTGAAGGAGGCAGGCATTGCAACCAGCTCCAATTCTTGTTCTGGCTGGCTGAAGGGAAGAAGGGTCCCTCCTGCTCTGTGCCTGATCCAACCCAGGTGAAGGTGCTGAGCAGGCATTGGCACCTGCTCCACTTCTGATCCCAGCTGGGTGAAGGGGGCGGGCATTGCCATCTGCTCTGCTCCTGATCCCACTTGGGAGAAGGGGGGTGAGCATTGCCACCTGCTTTGCTCCTAATACCAGCTGGGTTATGGCAGAGAGTGGGCATAGCCACCTTCTCCGCTCCTAATACCAGCTGGGTTAAGGCAGGAGTGGGCATTGCCACCTGCTCCACTCCTGATTCCAGCTGGCTGAAGGGGGGGGCATTGTCACCTACTCCTAATACCACCTGGGTTAAGGTGGGGATGGGCATTGCCACCTCCTCCACTCCTAATATCAGCTGGGTTAGAGTGGGCACTGCCACCTGTTACGCTCCTAATATTCACTGTGTAAAGGTGGGGGATGGGCATTGCTACATGCTCCGCTCCTAATACCAGCTGGGTTAAGGCAGAGAGTGGGCATAGTCACCTACTCCACTCCTGATCCCAGCTGGGTGAAGGGGGATGGGCATTGCCACCTTCTCCGCTCCTAATACCAGCTAGGTAAAGGTGGAAGTGGGTATTGCCACCTGCTCCGCTCCTGATTCCAGCTGGCTGAAGGGGCAGCGGGTATTGCCACCTACTCCTAATACCACCTGGTTTAAGGTGGGGATGGGCATTGCCACCTCCTCTGCTCCTAATACCAGTTGGGTTAGGGTGGGGGTAAGCATTGCCACCTGTTACACTCCTAATATCTGCTGGGTTAAGGTGGGGGATGGGCACTGCCACCTGCTCCACTCATAATACCAGCTGGTTTAAGGCAGGGGGCGGGCACTGTCACCTTCTCCACTCCTAATACCAGCTGGGTTAAGGCGGAGAATGGGCATATCTACCTGTTCTGCTCCTGATCCCAGTTGGCTGAAGGGGGGTGGGTATTTCACCTGCTCCACTCCTAATATCAGTTGGGTTAATGCAGGGGGCAGGTATCGCTACTCGCTCCGCTCCTAATACCAGCTGGGTTAAGGCAGGGGGCGGACATTGCCACCTGCTCCACTCCTAATACCAGCTGCCTGAAGGGGTCGGCCATTGCCACCTGCTCTGGCACTAATACCATCTGGGTTAAGATGGTGGTGGGCATTGCCACCTGTTCCACTTCTAATACCAGCTGGCTGAAAGGGGGGTGGGCATTGCCACCTGCTTCGCTCCTAATATCAGCTGGGTTAAGGTGGGGGTGGGCATTGCCACCTGCTTCGCTCCTAATATCAGCTGGGTTAAGGAACAGGGAGGGCATTGCCACCTGCTCTGCTCCTATTCCCTGCCTGGGCTTCCCACCACAGCATGTTTTCTGGAGCGATATGGGGAGTTACCTAGGTTTCCCCTGTGGCAGCGCCCTCTGGTGGTGCACCAGGGTATAAAGTGAGTTGTCTGAAACACGCTTACTCAATTATATAGTAAGATACATTATGTTTAAGCATTAAGGTTTCTCTCTGCCAAAACTCCAACATCGTTTTTTTTTTCAAATAATTAGGAAGATGTCACTTTTTAGTATTGGGGAAAACAGTGTTAATTTTATGGAGATCAGCTATTCACTTAAAATGTTCCTATATATACCAAAAGAGGGAACTAAAATGTTACAAAGCAAGTAACTTTGACTCCTTATCTTGTAGCAATGCATAAAATTACCACATTCCCACTTTAATTCTGCTTTTAGAAAGGTTATGGCCTTCAGAACTGTGTTCTTTTAAGACCTTTTGTGGACGTAAGTCCTCTCTAGATGTTACTTTTCTACACAGGGGTGCACTTGTTTTAACGTGTTCCCTGCAGCCACATAGCAGCTGCGGGAATTGCTTCTTCTTCTCAGAACAGCACGATGGTGGTAGACAGGGCCACTGAGAGAGGGGGACTAGGGGAACAAAATGTCCTGGGCCCATCAGCTGTTGAGGGCCCAGAAGATGGAATTATCTTACATTTATCAAATGTATTGTCGAAGGCTTTCACGGCCGGAGAACGATGGTTGTTGTGGGTTTTCCGGGCTGTATTGCCGTGGTCTTGGCATTGTAGTTCCTGACGTTTCGCCAGCAGCTGTGGCTGGCATCTTCAGAGGTGTAGCACCAAAAGACAGAGATCTCTCAGTGTCACAGTGTGGAAAAGATGTAGGTCATTTGTATCCACTCAGGAGGGGTGGGGTTGAGCTGAGTCATCCTGTAAGAGTTTCCCAGGGTGTGGAATGCTAATGGCGGGAGGCTTCACTGTATCCTGAGGAGGTTCTTTTGCATATGGATTGGTACTTGATGTGCTAATCTTCTCTGCAGGGCTATTGTCAGGGATAGAATGTTTTGTTAGCCTGGTGTTTTTCAGAACTGGCAACCATGCTCGGTTCATTCTTAAGGTTTCTTCTTTCCTGTTGAAGTTTTGCTTATGCTTGTGAATTTCAATGGCTTCCCTGTGCAGTCTGACAAAGTAGTTGGAAGTGTTGTCCAGTATTTTGGTGTCCTGGAATAAGATACTGTGCCCTGTTTGAGTTAGGCTATGTTCAGCCACTGCTGATTTTTCAGGTTGTCCAAGTCTGCAGTGTCTTTCATGTTCTTTTATTCTTGTCTGGATGCTACGCTTTGTGGTCCCGATGTAAACTTGTCCACAGCTGCAGGGTATACGGTATACTCCTGCAGAGGTTAGGGGGTCTCTACTGTCTTTTGCTGATCGTAGCATCTGTTGTATTTTTCGGGTGGGTCTGAATACTGCTTGAAGGTTGTGCTTTTTCATAAGCTTTCCCATCTGATCAGTAATTCCTTTGATATATGGCAAAAACACTTTTCCTGTGGGAGACTGTTTTTCTTTGGTTGTTTGATTCATCCTGGGTTTGATTGCTCTTCGGATTTCATTTCTGGAGTAGCCATTTGCCTGAAGTGCGTGGTTTAGATGATTAATTTCCTCATTGAGAAAGTGCGGCTCACATATCCGTCTTGCACGATCCACTAATGTTTTCATTATGCCTCTTTTCTGTCGGGGGTGGTGATTGGAGTTTTTGTGTAGGTACCGATCAGTGTGAGTCCCGACACGCACAGAAAACTATGCAAGACTGAAGCACAGCCACCTAGACTATATGGACTCCCCAAAATACATAAGGATTCAGTCCCACTCCGATCCATTGTGAGTGCCATTGGTTCACCGACATATGAATTAGCTAGACATCTGGCAGATCTCCTGCAGGACCACATCGGGAAAACCTCGTCTTACATCAAAGATTCAGCAGATTTCATCAACAAAATCAGTTCTCTGAAACTCAATCCACAAGACATACTTGTCAGTTTTGATGTTGTATCCCTGTTTACCAAGGTCCCAGTAAAAGACACTATTGCACTTATTAATCAGATTTTCCCAGAGGATGTAACAGCCTTATTCCACCACTGCCTGACAACCAGTTACTTCCAGTGGGACAACGAATTCTATGAACAGATGGATGGGGTGGCCATGGGGAGCCCACTCAGCCCAGTTATAGCAAACTTCTACATGGAACATTTTGAAAAAACAGCTCTAGAATCAGCACCCCACAAACCTAGTGTATGGTTCCGGTTTGTGGATGATACATTTATCATTTGGAGCCATGGGGAGGAAGAATTGATGGAGTTTTTGAATCATCTCAACAACATCCACCTGAACATACAATTCACCATGGAGAAAGAAATCGAGGGAAAACTCCCATTCCTGGATACCTGGGTCATCCGCAAAGCAAACTTTCAGTTAGGTCACAAGGTCTACAGGAAACCAACTCACACTGATCGGTACCTACACAAAAACTCCAATCACCACCCCCGACAGAAAAGAGGCATAATGAAAACATTAGTGGATAGTGCAAGACGGATATGTGAGCCGCGCTTTCTCAATGAGGAAATGAATCATCTAAACCATGCACTTCAGGCAAATGGCTACTCCAGAAATGAAATCCGAAGAGCAATCAAACCCAGGATGAATCAAACAACCAAAGAAAAACAGTCTCCCACAGGAAAAGTGTTTTTGCCATATATCAAAGGAATTACTGATCAGATGGGAAAGCTTATGAAAAAGCATAACCTTCAAGCAGTATTCAGACCCACCCAAAAAATACAACAGATGCTACGATCAGCAAAAGACAGTAGAGACCCCTAACCTCTGCAGGAGTATACCGTATACCCTGCAGCTGTGGACAAGTTTACATCGGGACCACAAAGCGTAGCATCCAGACAAGAATAAAAGAACATGAAAGACACTGCAGACTTGGACAACCTGAAAAATCAGCAGTGGCTGAACATAGCCTAACTCAAACAGGGCACAGTATCTTATTCCAGGACACCAAAATACTGGACAACACTTCCAACTACTTTGTCAGACTGCACAGGGAAGCCATTGAAATTCACAAGCATAAGCAAAACTTCAACAGGAAAGAAGAAACCTTAAGAATGAACCAAGCATGGTTGCCAGTTCTGAAAAACACCAGGCTAACAAAACATTCTATCCCTGACAATAGCCCTGCAGAGAAGATTAGCACATCAAGTACCAATCCATATGCAAAAGAACCTCCTCAGGATACAGTGAAGCCTCCCGCAATTAGCATTCCACACCCTGGGAAACTCTTACAGGATGACTCAGCTCAACCCCACCCCTCCTGAGTAGATACAAATGACCTACATCTTTTCCACACTGTGACACTGAGAGATCTCTGTCTTTTGGTGCTACACCTCTGAAGATGCCAGCCACAGCTGCTGGCGAAACGTCAGGAACTACAATGCCAAGACCACGGCAATACAGCCCGGAAAACCCACAACAACCATTTATCAAATGCTTTTTAAAAAAACTTTTCATGCAGTTCTGTTCTCAGCCACTAGGGGCAGAGCAATCAGCCAGCCAAAGCAGAGACTTCCGGGTTAGTGGTGTTTGCTGTCTGTTTTTTTGCAGCCAGCAGGGTTTTTTTTTAAGAAAGCTCTCCATGTACTTCAAAGTGCAAGGAGGCTGAAGGGAAATTGGTTGTTGCTAAGCCCATAATCCAACCTGGTATATCTTCATTCCTCTCTATCCACTTTTTAATTATTCTGTGTTTGTCCCTCTTCCCTTTCAGCCTTATCCTTCTCATCTCTTCCCAGACTGGGGAGTAAAAAACAACAACTTAATAGTAGAACAGAAAACCTCTGTTCATATTATGCACAGAAAAGGGGGGGGGGGTCAAGTTAACATTTCTTAAAAATCTGTTAAAGGGTGATTCCCCTCCTTCCATCCTTAACATGCATTGTAAATAAAAGTGAATGTCTTAGTTCCACTTTATATCAAAGCAAACAATACTCCGGCTTAACTATGGCCAAATAGTTCCATGTTCAGGGGGAAGCATACCCTCGAATGCTGATTTTGGGGGGCAGCTCTTTGGGGAGGCTGTTGCTTTTATTCCCTGCAGGTGAGAAACATCTGGCTGGCCAGTGTGGGAAATAGGACATTGGACTAGGGAAATCTCTGATGTGATTTTGACATGACGTGACCCTTATTTTATTCTTATGAAAGGTCCAGTGCTTGTAGTCATCTTAGCCTCATTTTTAAAGAGGGGGTTAGAATAGTATACCGTGAATCCAGTTGCTTCCTCTGCATCTTTGAGGATGCTACTGAATTATTAAAGTGTGTGAGAAGAAAGGAGACTGCAGTTTTTTTACTGCTGAAGGAAAGGAATTCAATGCATGACCGGAAGTATTTTTCTCCCAGAACGCAGCTCATACTGAAAACAAACTCTTGGGCTAAGACCTGGTGAGATCTTAGCACAAATGGCAATTGGAAAAAAAATTCTAGAAAGCTAGGCATGTTAGTCGGTTGGGGCAACCCCCCAAAAGTGCCACCATTAAAAAACAACAACAACAGATGTATTGTAGTTCCAGCTTTCATGGTTAGAACCGATTTCATCAGATGCAAGAAGTGAACTCTTGAAGTGCAGATATTGCTACACGTGTGAAGAAAATGTGTGTTCGTGTGGAAGAAAAGCAGTTGTAATTCCTATTAAAATGCATGCCATGGAGCTATGATACCTTGTAATTAGTTAATATTATATGTTAAATTTTTAAAAGCTCATATGCAAGGGGAACAGAAAACTAGGGGTGAGCCCAGTTGAATAAAATGGTTTTTACTTTGAAGTCCCTGCTTAGGATTGCTCCCAAAAGATCTAGTCAGTTCCATACCCTTTGATCTACTGAGGAATGGCCCACTCTGGAAATGATTTCCAGGGTAATTTCAGTTTCTCAATTTGCACCCACTTTTCTTTTTTCCCCTCCATAAAGAGGCAGCAGCAGGAGAGGAGGCGATGGAATAGGAAGAGACAACTGGAGCTAGTGGGATTGCAGCATCACTTTCTAAAGTTAGTACAGGAGCAGGAAGCTCACCCATTTGGCTCACCTGCCTCCTCTCCCTGGATGATAAACTGACTTTGCACATCTCCCCAATCCCTCCCCCTTAAGCATCCTCAGATTGTTGTTTCGTTTTCCATAAGAGGTCATATTTCAAAAGAAGAATTGGTGGAAGGAAGTTACTAGATCCAACACATTGTGTTTTTGGTTACCTCTACAGTTGGCCATGACTTCCCAATGGAAAACCATTTGAGATTGACTGAAGAGGCTGCTTCAGGCCCCAAACGACCTTGTGCTACCCTCAGTGTCTCTCATATTCTTTATGTCCAATCCTATATTATTTATTTGGGACTAAGCCCCACTTATTTCAATGGGACTTACTTCAAGGCAGATATACTGAGGGTTTGACATTTTAAAAGCACAATTGTATAGCAGACTTTTAAAGCATCTTATTTGGCTGTTACTTAGCAAAAACCAGTTGCTGGGTTTCATTATGGTACAATCCGTGAAAATCTTTTTTTGTTTGTTTGTTTCAGCAATACCCATCAACAAATTTCTTATTGCCATTTGTGCCTGCGAAGTTTTTTTAAAAATATAGAAAAAACTAACACCTAATTAAAACTTTTTGATGGTACACCACAGCGCAGATTACATGCAAACTCGAAACAGTATTTTTTTTAAAAAAAATGTTTTTCTCTATATTTGATATAATACTAACATATTCTTTGTGTAGCTTTTGTCAAATCCACACAGAAAGTGTCAAAACTATATTTTTAGCCCTGGAATCTGCTTAATCCCAGAAGACTTTATTTTGTCTTTAGCTGACAAATGAACAAGGCTGAAGTATCAGGGATCGGAGCGCCTGTCTCTGTGCTTCAGAAGCGCCTCTTCCTACACAGCTGTCTCTTCTAAGCCCTTGATTCAAAAGCCTTCGTCTTATCCAATGGAACACCTCAGCAGTTGTCTGCAAACTTTACTTTTATAAAGCAAGGCACCAAATACTGTGAAAACGCAGGCAAGAACTGGCTTTCTAGCATTCGTTCACAGAAGTGTCTTTTCTTTACACTGTTGTTTTACTGCATGAAAAGCTTAATTTGACACAGTATGGTTTAAAAAAAATGTTATGAGATTACAAGAAATGCAGGGGGAACAATCAAAGGAAAAGGCAGATTTAAATATGAAAGTGGGTTTGACAGTCGCATCATATCATCTGGAAATGGTGTACAACTGAAAATCCTTGCATTTCTTGGCCCTTCAGTTTAAGTAAATCATGGCAAATACAGCATTGTCATGACACATCATGGTCATTCAACTGCCCAATAAACTGCTCTAACGCAAGTTTGGTCCATATTGTTTGAGCACAATCTTCTACATAACTTCTACATGACTACTAGCCATGGTGATGAAAGGAAACGGCCGTACTCAGAGGCAACAAACTTCTGAATACCTGTACCAGCAGACAACATCAGGGGAAGAGCTTGGTCTCTGTGCTTCATCTGTTGGTCTTTCAGGGCAACTGGCTAGCCATTATGTGAAACAGGATGTGAGGCTAGATGGACCACTGTTTGGATATAACAGAAGTGTTAAATAGCTCCTATTTTATATTCACATACAAGGAACTACTTGCTGGATAAGGAAAGGCCCAGAAAAGCGGTGTGGCTCCCATTTAAAATTTTATGTCTGAGTCCCAAGGCACTTTATAGACTAACACAATTACAATGGCACAGATGTTTGTGAATTATACCCTTCTTCATGAGATGCATTGTGGGCACCAACTGACAAAGGTTTATGCCTTTGTAAATATGTTAGTCTTTAAACAGCCAAAGGGCTGTTGTTATTGTATCAGGCTAATGTAGCCACCCTTCTGCAACCTGAGTTTGAGTTAGCCTCAGTGAGATTTGAAAACTAAGCAAAGGTCTTTGCTGTACAAACAAAAGGAGCAGAAAGTCTGCAGCAATGAAGAGCAGAAGACGCAAGTGGACTGTCAAAAACCAGACATTAAGTGAGAGATGGAGTAGTTCTTTCATCTGGTTGGACATGATGAAATGGACAGGAGGTACGAGTTCTGGGTCCACACTTCACAGATGTATGCATTAAAGTGGGTCCATGCAGGAATAGCATATTAGACATGTAAAGGTCAGAATATGCTACAGTTGCAAGCCCTCAACGCTCAGC
This sequence comes from Eublepharis macularius, assembly GCF_028583425.1. Lineage (NCBI taxonomy): Eukaryota > Metazoa > Chordata > Lepidosauria > Squamata > Eublepharidae > Eublepharis > Eublepharis macularius. The sequence goes on from NC_072798.1 coordinate 70,516,457, forward strand.
TGCTGCCTCCTGCCACCACTCATCTGGCCAGCAGGAGGGGGGAGATTTTAGTAGGCTGGCTGGAGCATGTGGTAAAAGGGTATGTGTGTGCTCCACGGGCCTTCTTATGATGTCATTTCCTGTTCAAATCAGAAGCAATGAGGTTTTAGTCCGGCTGATTCTTTAGGAATCAGCCTGAAACACAGCAAAAACACTATTTTAGGACACTCCCTAAAGAATTGGCCCTGCTAAGACCCTGTTGCTTCCAGTTTGAACTGGAAGTTACATCAATGGAAGCCCTGTGTGTGGGAGAGAAAAATCAGCATACCCCGCCCTCCTGGCACCCCCTCAGTTTTAAGCTGGGGGGGGGGCTTGCAACCTTGGAATATGAAGCGGCTTTTATAATGCTCCCTTACATATTGGGGAACTACACTTGTCTTTGTCCGTGTAATACTGGGCTTTTGGCTTAAGCCTCTCCTTCCTTGGACAACAGTCATCCTACCAGGCAGTTCGCCCATCATCCTTGACAGCAGCAACCTTTTCAACAAGCTGCCTACTTTGCATAGTGTAATATAAGGAGTAGCATTATAAATGCCATTTTCCTGGATTTTAATGCTTTAACTGCATAATTTGGTGGCATTATTCTCAAAAAATTAAAATGTTCTGTTCAGCACTCTGAACATTCTTCTGTCTCTATTCTTCTCCCCCCTTCTAAACCAAAAATAGTGCAGAACAAATTAGGGTTATTCACTGTGTACTATTAAATTCAATTTCAGACATTTAGGTTATTTGGGACTTTTATAAAAAAGCTTGTTATTGAAATTCTCAAACTTTGTGTTAAAATTGCCTCAAGATTATACCCTTCAGAATTTACATTTTTCAAGTACAACAAACCAGCTGCAGATCTGCTTACTTTGTAATAGGATATACACTCCTGCTACCACTCGATTCATGCAACTTGACTACTTTTTGCAAATGAGCTGCTAATTTCTAGCTGTAAATTTATATGCGCGCCTGTGTGCGTAGAGGGTTAATTGGTTAATTTTTTAGTTGGTCAGTCAGTAACTGGCTAATTGGGACTATTTGTTTATTATTTGTTTAAAATATTTTATGCAAATAATTGCATAATTTTCTGAGAATATTTACAAGAGATGAATGCACTGAAACATAACATCACAACATAAACACCCCCCAAACTCAAAATTAAAACTCATAAACATTAGCATGAACCAAAAGAATATAAAAGCCACTGGATAGCAGGATAACATATATGTCAAAATCAACTCAGCAAACACTACAACATATATCTAAAAATTCCACCCATCTTATGAGATCATAATGATAAAATCTTCTCTCGGACATCTGTCAGAATGTAAAAAGTCAGAATGTAAACCTATCCTACAAGGCCAACGGAAAACCAGTTATGAAGTCCTGTCTGAATATGGCATGGCACCTTAAAATGAGCATGCTGTCAGGTGGAGGGCTTGGGAATGGGAACTCCACAAAACCGGTGCTGCAAAAGAAAAGGCCATTTGTCTTTCTTTAGCAACCCACCATAAATCTGAGGGCAGAATACTGAGATTTTAGAAGAGCTTCAAGTTATTATCTTAATACTCAACCAGGCTCATATGGGATCAGAAGGGCCTTCAAATGACTACTTCCAGTTCATTTAGGGCTTGAAAGGTAAACTGGAATCGAAAACAGGCAGCCAGTGAAGATCTTTAAGCACAAGTGAAATGTGTTGCCCGAAATCAATGCCTGCACGAAGCTTCCCACTGCATTCTGGACTAACTGAAGCTTCTGAATTGTCTTAAAAGGCATGCCAGGTAAAGTGCACTACTGTAATCTCAGCTGGAGGTGACTGGAACGTGGATAACCTTGACCAGACCTCCGTTTAGAAAAGACTACACACCTGGTAGCCCACTCAAAGATGACAAAAAGTCCTATGGACTACAGATGTAATCTGTAAAGCAGCCACATGCTGGAGTTAGCACCCCAATGCTGTAAAATTGCCCCATATGAGAGAACACAACTCCATGTAGGGTAGGTTGGATCCCAGTGTAAGGATCCTGCCAAGGAATTACAAAAAGACTCCACTGGTTGGTTTTCTGAAGCTTTATTGTAAGACCTAGTGTCGTGATATCATGAAGGCTTTGTTAGGAATAAGGCACATGAAAAAAACAGTCACACATATGCTTCAGAGATAACTAGTCCCCCCCCCCCTTTGGGAGGTTGGGCATTCATGCTTAGAGAACTCAAGGCCAGGCTCCCAGTTGCACAACCTTGAAAGAGAAACCCAGCTGTTCCATTCCCCACCCTTGGGACAGATGGCAGATGCCAACACCCTGACATCTTGTCAGTTAAAACTAATTCTACATTTGCCTTCATGATATGCTCAATTTGGTTATAGGTTTAAATGAAAATCTCATGAAGTCTTTTCATACCAAATAAGCTTTACCCTTCCCTACCCACTATGCTAAAAATCAGCATATTCTGCTGGTTGAAAAGATTAAAGAGCATGCCAAAGTACATTCGTTTCTGACTAAAACATTAAGACCCAAATTGTCTGCAGTACAATATTGGCTTGGATCCAAAGTAGCACAAACAATGTGAGTAGCTCACAATTCTCTGACTTTCTGTCTCCCACTGCACTCCCATAACACAGCCTCCAAGTCTAAGGGGACCCCCAAGAACAGCACTGGGGGGTGAATTGCAGTGGGATGCAGAAAAGTGAAAAATAAAAACGCTCTCCTTGCTTCCACAAAAGTGCAAGTCCACTGGTGAAGAACAAAGGGTTCGAATGAATCAGTTTTTCAGCAGGTGAAAAAGGAGGGTTCTCTTTTGACCACCACCATCCAAAAAGATTGACCTAGGAGATATGGGATCTCCATGTATAAAAGCCATAGGACAGGGCTGTAGAAAGGAGAAAAACTTGGGTGTGATTTAGTGAGAAAAAGCTGGCTGGATCTAACCGAAGGTTTGGATCTATGCCAGAGTTTTTAAGAAGAACTGAGCACAGGAAGTTTACATCCTTAGGTATCTTATGCAATTGATTAATAAAGATTTATTAATTAGGAATAATTAATAAATCTTATAAATAATAAGATTATTTATAAAATAAAATAAATAATCTTATTTATTATAAGATTATAAAATAATAAAATAATAATCTTATAAATAAATAATAGGAAGTGGAATAATTTTACAATCAAACATAAAAGAACACACTACCTTTTGTAAAATATCCCCTGCACACGTGCGTGCACACACATGCACGCATGCACACACACAACCCGTAAGTGCCCTTTCACTGGTGGAAAATGAAAATGAGCATTATAATTGTTATATCCTTCCCACAAAGAGTCTGAAGAAGCAAAAAAGATATAGGACCACTGATATGTACAGATCTAACGCTTCACTATTCTCTTTCACATGTAAAAGAGCCAGTTTGGTATAGTGGTTAAGAGTGGCAGGACACTAATCTGGAGAGCCGGGTTTGATCCCCCAGTCCTCCACTTGAAGCCAGCTGGGTGATCTTGGGCTAGTCACAGTTCTCTGGAGCTCTCTCAGCCCCACCCACCTCACAGGGTGTTTTGTTGTGGGGATAATAATTGCATACTTTGTAAACCGTTCTGAGTGGGCATTAAGTTGTCGTGAAGGGCAGTATATAAATCGAATGTTATTATGTTATTATTAAAAACAAACTGAAGTGCAACAATTGAGTCTGGCCCATTCGTAAGGACTATCATCTTTATTCTGCACCATTCAGAGCTTTAAAAAAATATCTGTACAATTATACAACTGTTTCTTGAGATATTCTAGCTTTGCTTCACAAAAGTAAACATTTGTATGTCTTCCAATGTGACCTTTATTTTGTTTGAAAAGCAATTTTTTTACCCAAGCTACCAAAAATATTTTAAGAGTATAGCATAAGATCAGAAATATATGAGTTTGCAGACCAAGTGTCAGTCACTCTAATAAGCACACACAAAATCTTAACCATATAGCAGAAGAAAAGGCAGGGCTTTTTCTAAGAGCATGAATTATTAGATTCTGAATGGAGAAGAGGTCTAGCACAGATGACAATTTTGGCTTTCAAGTAAATTTACATTTTATACGAAGCACAAAGAATTATCTATTGTCTGACCTGGCAGAAATGTGCCCATTAGTGAGAAAGAACGCATAGCAACCACGGAGAGGTCATTACTCTGAATTTTACAAAGCTCAACAATAGGAGGTAATTGTGGCTTTGAATCTCAGCTCTGACTAGAAGGAGGGGCAGAAAGATAAATACCCTTGTAGGATCTTCGGGATGCTGTGTGCATTAGGCAGCAGTGGCGGCCGGGGCGGCGGGGGGGGGGGGGGAGCTTGCCCTAACTTGCCAACCTCTCTTGAATAGAAAAGGTAGTATGTTGACATGTATTTACTATTTATGTATATACTATTTATACTATTTACTATTTATGTATATACATAATCCCATATGAAATAAATGAATAAAGCAAAATGGCATTGGAGAAGTTGCAACTGTACATATTCTTAAGAACATTCCATTATTACAGCAATCCAGGGTTCATCAACACATTACAAAGCCTTCATGTTTGTTGGAGAACAATACGAGGACTTTGTATTACATGTGCAATAGGCGTTTTGTGCCTCCCAGAGCACACTGGCTCTTTGCAGCCACAGTACAAAGGGAAAAGTAGCTGTAGCCTCTTCCTAGCTGTTTTCACATTCCGAGACTGCTCCATGGAACCACTATTGGCTCCACTGTGAAACGTACAACATGTAGCCATGTAAATAATATTTTTACAAAGGAGCAAATAATAGCTCCATGGGGCAATTTGAGGATGTGAAAACACTGGATGGGGGTGGATATAGTAGCATCTCCCTATGTGCTGTGGTTGCAAACAGAAATGAGCCAGTATGTGTCTGGGAGGCACAAACTCTCATCACACATATAAGACTAAGTCTTTGCAATGTGTAGATGGAAACAAGCATAGAAGAACACTATCACCCCCCTAACACCTCCTCTTCTAACCTCTGGCTTGTCCCATAATGCTATGCCTCACTTTCTTTCCTTGGGCACTGCTGCTAGAGGAGATGCTTGCAGAATCCCTTCCAATTCTCCTCTCCTTTTCATTCTTCAGTGACACTCCAGACTGGCAACCATGTTACAGAGTAACCCTATGAACAGTTACTCCAGTCTAAGTCCAGGATTCTCAGAAGTAAACCCCACTAAGCTTAATGGGGCTTACTCCTTAGTGAAATTATTTAGGATTACAGCCTTAGTCTGCTACAGTTAAAATAATGATAAGTCTTAAAATGAATGATTTGGTTGCAGCATAATTATCTATAGGCCAGATGCACGCACTATTATGCTCCTCATGAGATGCATGCTCTGTTATGCTCATTTTACAGAAAACTATCAATACACACACACACACACACACAAATGCTCAGCAGAAGGGGATTATAAAGGGAGGTCAGAAGGCCCAGCAACTCCAAAAATAAGTGTGTTACAACTATGAGATGCACAAATGGCCTATAAAAGCTCAAACTACAATATAATAACTTGTCTTTGTATCACATGTGCAATGGGAATTTTGTGCCTCCCAGGTGCACACTGAATCTTTTCACGAGCACACTTGGGAAAAGCAGCTAGACCCTCCCCTCTCCTATAACTGACTCATGAAGCCACTGGCGGCTCTCTGTTGTTTTGGGTTCCACTGCCAGTGTGAGGTTGTGGTTAGTGTGTCAAACTAGGACCAAGGCGATCCAGGTCCAATAATTCTGGGCCATTCACTATCTCTCAATCTAACCTAAGAACATTAGGAGAGCCCTACTGGATCAGACCAGAGGTCTATCGAGTCCAGCACCTTCTCACCCAGTGGCCACCCAGTTACTCTGGACGGCCAACCATACAGCATGCAGGCTGAGGCCTTCCTCAATGTTGCACCTTGGCACTGGTATTTAGAGATTTATTGCTTCTGAATGTGGAGGTTCCCTTTAGTCACCATGGCTACCGGCCACTGATAGACATATCCTCCATGAATCTGTTTAACTGACTTTAAAGCCATCTCTGCCTATGGCCATCAACACCTTCCAGCAGCAAATTCCACCTTTAATCACTCATTGAGTAAAGAACCCACGTCACAAGGTTGTTCTGAACATAAACTGGAATAAGAAGAACAGCACAAGGTATGCTGAACTAATAAACAAGAACAAATAAAACAATCCTGGATTGTTCTCCATCGGTCTCCATTTCTTTCTACGAATTCCTGTGATGGTATGGTGTGCCTAGACAGCGTTGTCCAGAGTTTTCACAACCTCTGAAAAATTCCCTTAGCATACAACAAAATGAGATTTTGCCTCGATCCCTCTTTCCCATTTGAAAAACATAGACTTTTGCAACTTCAACCCAAACTTCCTGTCATGTATAGAAACTGGTTGCAACATCATCTTCATCCTAATCAGTCTATTTCCTTTCAATTTTAGAAAAAAAGAAGAAGCAAAACTCTCACCATGTGCAAGGCAACATGAAACACTAACACTCTGTCTGCTTCAAAAAACTTCAGGACCCTGCCAAGCTTTAAAGCTTACTCACAAAAAAAGGCCTAGCCAAAACACCCACTTCCATATGTTTCTTCGCAGGCTGTGGCAATCAAATATATTTGTAACATGCTGATAGTACTGAGCAAGCGTAGGTGCACGTACAAGCTGCAAAGACTGCTGAGGCAATATATAGGGTAGAAAAACTTCCCCCAAATCGGGACACTAGTTGACATAGCAACATAGGAAACTAACTATATTTTATCCTGATTCTGTCTAATGCTAACTTTAATCTAAACAAGGAGTAGTTCATACTTCTCAATGGTCTACAATTGTCTATAATTAAAATTATAAACAAATAGCAAGAGGTTTATGTTTGGGAGACAAAATATTTGTTAGTCTTGAATGGAACCCACTTTCAAGGAAAGACAAGCAAAGCTCACGTTTTTTTTAAATACCTCTCCCCCCATCCCAAGACAATTAGGTGTTTCCTATAATTAAAACCAAACTTCAGAGACAAAGTCTTCAAACTTCAGACATACCAATGAACTGAAATTCTGACGTTTGCTGTAACAGAATCCTTCTACTGCCAGTTAACGCCTCCTCGGCCCTTCCAAGATTCAGTCCAATGTGCTTTCTCCAATTAGAAGTGTTGGCATATGCCCACTGACCTCCCCCATCCCATGAAATGCTTTATTTATTTAGGATATTTCTATGCCACCTCTCCAGAGAACCTGCTTGAGTTAGCTTACAAAGTGAAACCTAATAAAAATAGCCCATGAAAGTTGTTAACAATGAATAAACAACAAAAAAGTCTTACAAAACAGTTATCAGGATAGAAACAGAATATAAAATAATATTAAAAGAGCAACCCCTTAAGTAAAAGCCTGGATGGAAGGATATATTTTAGCCTGGTGCCTAAAAGAGAAGAGGGTAGTCACAAGGCAAGCCTCAAAGTAAAGGCATTCCACAAACGAGGTGCCACTACTGAAGAAGCCCCGTCTCTAGTCACCACCCAGCTTTTCTCTGAAGGAGAGAGCACAGAAAGCAGGGCTTGTGAGCAGGGGTCATTTCATAGAAAAAGAGCTGGAGGAACTCATTAACATATTAGCCTAACTTATTAGTTTATGCCACACCCCTTGACATCACTCAAAGTGTGTCATTAGCATACCTTATTTGCATATGCCACATCCCTGACATCACCTGTTCTGGCTGTTTTGGACCCAATCCTGGCCATTCAGGGCTGAAATTGGGCCCCAAATGGCAAAAAGGGGCTGAAAATGGCCGAAAAGGGCCCCAAAATGGTCAGGACCCGGGCTGCTGCTGAGTGGGAGAGTGATCCACCACCCGTCAGAGGCCCGATCCAGGCCATTTTGGCCCCAATCCAATGGGCCCAAAATGGCTGAGAGTCAGGTGGGTGGGGTCACCTGACATGTGACCTCTTTGGGGAACTGCTGGAACTGCGTTCCTGCGGGTTTCCCCTCTAAATGAGCCCTGCTTGTGAGGAAGATTTTAGTTGGAATGTTGGATAATATAGGAGGAAGCAGTCCAAATGCCCTAGCTCCAAACCAAGTTCTCTCAACCCAGGTACTGTTTCTCAGTTGCCCAGAAAACAGCAGTATTTCGTTTTTTCTGTCAGCCCTTTGTATAACCATGATGTGGACCAGTCCTTGTTGCCCTAGCAACTGCAGAAGTGACAACCTCCTTCCTAACACTCACCTGCTTGCCTCTGCTGGGAACATGCTCTTCCAGTGACAGAGGAGTCTGCTATGGGATGGGGGATCCAGGGCACTTGCCACACCCATGCAAGGAGTTTGTATGCTCATTTATCTACACTACAGAAACAGATTTAAAGTTCAGACCCTCTTCCCAGAGAACCTTCAGAGGTGGTCACTGCAATTCTGAGGCCCTGGGCAAAAGTCCAGGATTGGGCCCCAGAATCACTGCCACTCTCCTCGCCCGCAGCAGCCCTTGCTCCATGCAAGGCAGATGGGAGCTTTTGCCAAGAGCCATTGCAAGAAGCCAGCTATCTGAGCCCCAGCCATGACACATCCCAATTCTAGTGATTCTAGTATCACTATTTGGGTGACAAGGAGTCCCTCTTAGGTCCCCTAGATCTTCAAGGTGCAGACTCTTTTGGAGGCTCCACAAGCAGACTCCATGATCCTTCCCCAGCAATCAGGTCTGGACTCCATCCCAAGACAGAGAGCAGACCAGGAACAAATTGAGGAGGCCTGTACCCTCTTAGCATTTCCTGAAGACCTGGAGTCACTGCAGGAGCCCTGCCAAGGTCCTGCATCCACAGAGGCTTCCCCAGAGTTTTGGAATCAGAGACAGAGGAGAACCAGGGCAGAGGCAGGTACCTGATGAAGGGATCTATGATGAGCAACTCTGGGTTTGTCTCACTTCAGCCCATGCCATGAAGGAGATGAGGTGTAGTAATGCTTGACAGGAGCTGAGACTTTAACCAGGCCATCAGGATGGGTGGGGATTCCAGTCTGTTATATGAATTCCCACAAGGCTTGCTGTCATTGTCTTAGCTTCTTCTTGCCCGATATCTGCTTGCCTGCATACCCTGCCTTGACTCCTACCTGCTTTATGCTTGCCAGCTAGCCCTGATTCCAGCTGCAATGCAGGATAGCTCTGGATGGAGTGGGCAGAAGCAGCTGCTATTGAGGCAGCTGCTCAAGCCCTGGAGGGTGTGGGCATACATGGCTGTCATACTCAGTGGTATTGGTTGGACCCCACTCTTTTTCTCCCATCCCCTCCCTTGGCAGGTGTGGACTGTTACTCTGGGACCCGCTTGCATGGGGCATGGGGCAGCAGCCCCAGCTGAAAGCGGCTGAAAACCCTGAAACCATAGCTTTGTGAGAGAATCTACCATAGGATTATCAATGTTCTCACCAAACTTCAACTGCCAGGATTGTTTGGGTGGAATCTAAAACAACTAAACTGTCATAAAACTGATAAAATTTGTAGTACAGAGAAACCTTTAAGCAAGGCCATGGTGGTAAGACTACATCAATGTTTGAGAGTATAGCTTCAACACTGCTCAGAAAGAACAGCCAGCAAAAGCCTCCAAGGTCTTTCCTTTGAAAGTCAAGGCCCCGAAATGTATTTACACTTTCTTGCTTGTAAACATATTTATTTTGTGATGTTGGAGAACTTGACTGGAAAAAAAAAGAACCATGAACATGACGAGGAAAAACTGATAAACAGGGACATGCAAGAAGCATTTGCTTGCTAAGAGTTTGTAACTGCTTTTTTCTCCCCTGAAGAGATTGATTTATTAAACACTCTTGTATTTACTATTCTGGACAACACTTCTTGAGGAGCTTAATTGAGGCAGAGGAAGAGCAGGGTCCATTTTAGAGAATCTACATCTGTAAGCAAATTCTGTGGGGGAAAGTATTAATGGAAAGGGAAAGAGATTATGCTTGTCATAAACATTTATAAGTCTGAAATAGATCTTAAATTTTACAGCTTTACTATTTCCTTCATCGCTTTACACTATCAAAAACGAACAGCCTAGAATACTTTTGGAGGCTGTAGTACAGAATTTGCCAAGGGGAGCTGAAAGGCTTTCAAAGCCCAGACATTGTCTGATGTTCAGATTCCAATATTATCGGTGTCCATGATGAGTAAATAAAATACGTAACTCAATTATACTAATATTGTTCATATTTTTATAAGCACTAGAAAAATCCAAACAGAAAAAGGGTTCCCCCCCCCAACTATTAAGCTTATAAATATATATTGCAATTGATTGGAACTGGAAGATATGAAACTTTTAAATGATTCACATGCATCTCTTCTTTTTCCTTAAGCAGAATCAATGCAATGTACTAGATTTGTATCAACAATAAAGGAGCTAGAAAACAAAGGCAAGCACACTCCCCCCCCCCCCCCGCCCATGTGTGTATGTGTGTGTTGAAATACACAGGACGGAATCATATAAACGCCTGTTACCACAACAGCAACCTGTGCAGCAGAACTGAAGTAGGCCACCCTTGCTAAGTAAACAGTAACCAATATTTGCTTTATAAAAGTGAAAATTAGCAATTTCCTCTAATCCAACAATGTTCTACAACCAAGACAAAGCATCTACATGTACTCTAGAAGCAATGACTGCATTCAGCCGTTAAGACAAACATGCAAATGGAGTTTGTTGTTGTGCTTATGCAAGCCCTTCACTCTTCCCACTTCCCCCTTGCACTAGGAGGGCAGGGCTTGATTGAACACTGTTTTGAGCTGTTTTGTTCCACCACCACCACCCCAACCTGCAGCATTTGAACAAGGGTCGAGTCCAGTAGACCTTAAAGACCAACGAGCTTCCTTTGCCATATACACTAAAAAGCTTATACATTGGAAACTCTGGTTGGTCTTTAAGGTGCTACTGGACTCAAACTCTGCTCATCTACTGCAGACCAATACAGCTATCCACCTGAAACTACCTGCAGCATTTTTTAGCTTCTGCATAGGGATTTCATTCCCCTGGTGGGGATGGGGAATCCCCCCACTCCCCCCCCCACCGCTTACATGGCTGGAAGGGCAGAACAGGCCTCTTGAGTGTGCTCCCAGGGCTGGCATGATGTCACTGGTATTGTCATGCTGCCCTGAGAGCACTCCTGCGCTTCACAGCAAGCTGATTTGGGCCCCAAATGGGCTGAATTGGGCCCATTTGCAGACAAAAATTGCCCATTGCAAAGCATGCACATGCTCCCCCCACCTTGCACAATGACATCACTTCCTGGAAGGGAGTGCAAGGAGCATGCTGGGACTAATGGGAAGGAAAGCACTGACCCTCCCCACCAGGAGAGAAAGGGGACCCGCAACCCAACTTGCATGACATGAGTGTGCAATCATCCATTTCCCAAGTTTTCATATGCCTCATGACACAATTTTCCAAATCTGCTTTGGTATGATCTTTCTAGATGTGGTCACTGGTATCTTTTTACCATTTTATTAACAACACTAGCTCAATAAACCAACTATCAATTTTGTTTGTTTAAAAAGGGCCTGCAAAAAGCACTCTGGCAGTGAGGGGAAGGGGAAACGGCAGGCAGTAGAGGAAATGGAACAAAGGCACGGAGAACCTCATTTTACGGAGGCTGCACTGCTGCTACAAATTCCTCAGCATTCACAGCAGCAATGAGAACACGGTGTGGAATTGTCACCATGTGGAAACAGCCCTCATCACCGTAGTTTGTCTTTCCCACACAATCCAGGATTGTTTCATCACAGCTGAGAATCAAGCCCTGACCGTATTTTTGTTCAGAAATTTTCAGATACTTACACTGAATTACATAAATACGGAAGAACTTATTGAAGTTAGCTTTTTATTGCTTTCAAGTAGATTACTTTGCTCAAAGAGCAGACAAAGCAGCTAAAAGGAATTTTTCAGCTTATTTCATTATAAAGTTTCGTGATTTGGCGGGGGGAGCCTATCCTGAGCTGGGGGAATTTTGGGACTACCATCACTTTCAGAGGGGGGACCAGCCACTGATTCATTTTAATTCCAAATTTCTTCTATTGACAAAAGGTCTTGTTATTTATTCCATGTTTAAAAGCTGCTTAATAAAACATTAAAAGGGTCACTGCTACAGCAGTATGGCCCGTCACTTGCAATTACAGGGCACTGTTGAAAATATAAATAACTGCTACCCCCTATGCCCAGAAATCCTAATTGATGTTAAACAGTCACAGTTCTTGATTAAGCAATGTACACGCTTCGAGGGAACAAAGAAGCATAAATCATAGGCAACAGTACTCATATTGCCCATTTTTCTCACTCTCCATCATTTTGGCCTGGACAGCATAGCAACATCTCCAAATGAACACGATTTCCACTTCCACCCACATTTGCCTCTCTGTTAGGATCGCTGCCAAGTTTCAGTTGTTCCCAAGCTTACAACCATAAGGGTCATGGCTGCCATCCTGATTTTTATTTCCCTCCCACATCCAAGCTGTTCTTTCCCTTTTATCTTTACCAACATCAGTCCTTTCCTTTGTGCTAAAACACTTGTCAAAGCTTTGATAATCTCTCATTCAGCCTCATCACCTCCTCCTTGGTGGCGTTTCCCTTTGCCACCTTCTGCCTCTCCCTATTGATTCATCTGCCTATGCCATACTCCACATTTCTTTCCCACTCTTTACATCTCTGCCCTGGGCTCCTATCATTCTTCACATCAATTTCAAGCTTCTATGTTCTCTACTGCTTCCTTAACATCCTCTCCTCCCCTTATTTCTCCTACTGTTCTCTCTGCCTAGATGAAGCTTAGTTGTTGCTGTCTTCTTAAGTCTCCCCTGCCTATACCTTCTGTTTTATTTTCAATTATCACCATGTGCAGTGGTGATTTTTTAAAATTCAGATTCAGTGCTAGGGATCAGCAGGAAAGAAATTAAGAATAAAATGGCCGCTATGGTAATGTCCTTGTACCTTGTAATACGAGTCCCTGGTGTGGGCACATTTGAATTAATGTGTACCTTTCTGGCTGCTGCTTCTAAAGAGGGAGGGGGCAATTAAAATGATCTCAGAATTGAAGCACATGTCCTATGAGGCAAAATTAGAGCATCTGTGCCTTTTTACATTTAGGAGGGTATGTATGGTATGGAGTTTCAAGTTTATTCTCAATAAAATAGTCCATAAAGCTCAATGCCTTATTGAATTTACTCAGGCTGGGCCCAATACAAACATTCAGTAAACTTAACACCAAATTCTTCACACAAGAGGAAACTAGTAAAATTTAAAAGTTAGCTAACGTATCAGTATGCCTACTATAAGAGTTAGATGAAAGTCCTCAGAACTCAGTCAGTCAAGAAAGTTCCAGAACCTGGTCAAAGTGTTTTAGTGCCCATGAGATAAATTTTGTCACTCTTCCTGTAGTCCTCTTGTCAGACTCTGAAAGGAGATTTAGCAGATGACAATTCAGAGCAGGCTGGAAACATAGCCATAAGCGGAGCTAACATATTAGCTCTTTGCTCAGCGTACATCTCACAGGAAAACAAAGTTTGGTATAGAGAAAGTGAGTAGAAAGCAATTTTTCTTTCCTACTAGAACTCTTAAGAAATTGGCAACAGATTTCAGACAGACAAAACCAAGTACTGTTACATATAATGAGTGGTTTGCTTGAGGAACTCAGTGCCATGAGATGCAATGATGGACACTGGCTTAGTTGGATTTAGAAGCAGGTCTGTTGTTGGCTGTGAACTGTGATAGCCAAATGAGACCTTTTGATTCAGAGGCAGGATATCTTTGACCGCTAGATGCTGGAGAGCAGTCAGCAGGTGAGAGCTGTTGTCTACAGCCCCTGCTGCTAGGCTTTGGCATCTGACTGGTCACTGCCGGAAACAAGATGTTGAAGTAGATAGACTATTGGTCTGACACAGCATGGCTCATCTTATGCACTGACAAATTTCTCAGCATGCCTGCAACATGGACCGTCTCTCAAGTCATCAAACGATTCCCTTCTATTGTTTCAAATCCTAGCCCAGAACTCAAACCTTCTGAGTACATGCAGTACCATGTGACTTACTGGACTCCTAAGCAACACTTCCTATAAACCTCCTGATAAATCTCATGATATAATAAAGCATTATATCATGATATATCTGGGGTACAGGAGCACTGGAAGAATATGTGCTGGGAATGGACACGAGATCTTTTTGTTATGGACAGGTTCCCTCCAAGCTGGGTTGTGGAATGTTTTTGCTGGTGTCTGGCAATTGTACCTTAATACTTAAAAGAAAATATGCTGTGTTTTAAAGAACTGGAGCTGGAATAAATATAGTATTGGAATACAATGCAACATTTTCATAAAGTTGGAAATGCTTGTGTTCCATTTGCAAAAAATCAAAGCTAGGAGCATGGTTAGCATGTACAACAGTACAATATTGGCTAGTGGTACCCCCTTGTGTATTTCAGTCAGAGTTAATGGACTTACAGCAGCCACCCATTTGGCCCACTGTGCGCTTTGTAATTTGCTCTAATAGCCTTGCAAAATTATAGTCTTCGTGACTGACTAGGTGGCAAGTGTGGTCATGTCCCCGCTGTGTCTCCCGTCAATCTTTCAGCCTCTACCAGGCGCCACTCTGTTCTTTTGGGCTGCTCTGATGAAAAGCTCAATACAATTTAGTCAACCATTTGAATTTTATTGACAGTTTTGACACACAGACCATACTGGGCTGACTAAGAGCCTGGTAGCCCATGAGCCATCTCCAGAAGGGTTGGGTAGATAGCGACACTCACAGGCACTCTGGAGCTTCAAGAATTCTAATCAGCTTCTAATCTCTTGAGCTGGCTGTCTTGGAAATGACAAAACACGGGGCACAAATGGAACAGGGGATGACGCTTCGGGCACTGGCACATTTATTTGCCATACAAAGACCCGGACAAAAAGTGCATTAAAATATGAGCGCTTAATGGAATCATGCTCAGAAGAAAAATACATGAGGCCTGTTAGAAATGTAATCTGCACAATGACATACAAGAAAGCCAGCCTATGTCTGTACATCAACAGTATGTTACATCAACAGTACATACATACTAGATTTGAGGCTCATTTTTCTTTCAAGCTAGCACAAGGTTATATAACATTTTTAAAAACCTATACAACCCGCTCCAATAGAAAAGAATTACAGTAACAATGGCATACTGCGTTTCAGTAAAGAAATAAGTTAAATCAAGCCATAGCTGTCATATACAATCAGGGCTTTTTTTCAGCAGGAATGCGGTGGAACGGAGTTCCAGTACCTCTTGAACATGGTCACATGGCCAGTGGCCCCGCCCCCTGATCTCCAGACAGAGGGGGGTTTAGATTGCCCTCCGCGCAGCAGTGCAGAGGGCAATCTAAACTCCCCTCTGTCTGGAGATCAGGGGGCGGGGCCACCAGCCATGTGACTACTTTTGCCAAGGGCAATTTAAACTTTAACTCCCCCCCTTGTTCCAGCTGACCCAAAGTGACATCATTGTGCGGTCCTGAGTTCCACCACTGAGTTTCACCACCTCTTTTCCCAGAAAAAAAGCCCTGTATACTGTATACATTGTACAGTTACGTGCAGCAGTTATAGTTTGAATATTATCTGAAAGATAGGAAGTAGTCTGGGGACTTGGATCCATTGGTTCATCTACAGAAGAGAGAAGGTGGGTAAGCGAAGACATTGGCTAGGATAAGGGAAGAGTGGGTTAAAGGGAGGGGGAAAGGAGGTGGGGCTCCTGAATGTTAGGGATGTCAGGCATGGAGAGAAACAACTCAGGTAGGTGAAACTAGGGCAGAGTAGGCATTTTCTAGGTGAGATTCAAGGAACTAACTCCAAAGCAGGAAGAGCCTGAAGCCCGCTCCCACGGACTCTTTACCTGGTGCATTTCCCTTCTGTTGTCCCTCTCAAGAAACTTGTGCATCCCATTTGGCACTGGAGAGACACAAGATTAACTGATAGATTTTATGTGCTCAGAGGCTGTTATTTCTTTCTTCTTCCCCGACCAAGTTTTCACCAGAAGAGATGATGTGCCACGTTCTTGCCCTCTCCCTCTCCTGCCAGCAACCCTCGGCTCAGTGGAGTTTTCCAGTCAAGCTATTACATTGGGGGGGGGGGAGGGATTTAGACATTTGGGGAATTTGCCTTTTGTGATGGCATGGATTGTTTTCAAGCTGTTTCCATACTTCTAGCATAATGTGCCTCTCAGTCTTTCTTGAACCCCCCCTTATGGCAAAAAAATGCAAGGAATGTGTGGAAATGAGAAATATGAACTGCTCGAAATAACCTTCAAGCACAATACAGGTATTTGGTTTTTCCATCTGATTGTTCAAACAAGGGCCATACCTATTTCAGAGCCCTCCTGTACAGTTCAGTTGTTCATCATCCCTGATAAAATGCAAGCCCACTTCTTTTGCTACAAGTGTAGGAGGGCAGAAATATATTTCATGATTTGCAGAGGTGGATTCCTGATAAAGCAAATGCACAAGCAGTTTTTTAATGGAGGACTTGGAAAAGTACTTGAAAAAAGTTGCATAGGGAACTCTGCAGCTGGTTTCTGCATATGAAATAACCCCCCCCCCCCAAGTATTTATTTTTGCCAACTTCTGTTTCATTCATTTTTGAAAAAAGTATGAAAAATGCCTATAAAGTATCCTACTAACATCAGGTAAGATATTTTATTGATTAAAAATGGGAAGGGGGAATCTATGGGCCATCACATATAGCCACGGTTAGAAGGCAGATATTCACACCACACATTCTCACACTAAACAACCTCACATGGTTGTTGTGAGGATAGAATAGAGGAGCGGGGAAGGATGTAAGCTGCTTTGGATCCCGGTTGGGGAGAAAAGGTGAGGTATAAATGAAAATATAATAAAGATAGCTGATCTGATTCAGGAATAAAATGGGAAATGGGTGGCCAGCACAGCCCTTAGTAAGGTTTTATCTATTCCACTAAAACCACCAGAGCCAATAAAACAGCAACAGTCATGGACAAACCATGACCTAGAAACAGTAACCACACTTTCTACCACTTAGTGGTACCATACCCAACCGCTCTTCTTGACATTGCCTGACTGGGAATTGACATTGGCCAGCGGAGAGCTGCTGCGAGTTCCAGGGATCCAACACTGTTAAGTACTTTTTATTTATTTGCCACATTTATATCCTACCTTTCTTCCCTCACAGAACTTAAAACAGTGTACGTAGGATTACCTGAGTCTCCCATTCAAGAGCAGACTATACCTGCTGTATATCATATGCCTTCTGACCGTATCTCAGAACCATTTACCATCCCGAGGAGCATTTTTGGGATGATGAATGCCTTCCATTAAACTTTCCTTTGAACAGACTCAGTTGATGGGCTGCCTTTT
Organism: Eublepharis macularius; assembly: GCF_028583425.1. Lineage (NCBI taxonomy): Eukaryota > Metazoa > Chordata > Lepidosauria > Squamata > Eublepharidae > Eublepharis > Eublepharis macularius. The sequence goes on from NC_072798.1 coordinate 70,533,841, forward strand.
ACATACATCAAAGTCTAACTGAATATGACACTAATAGAGCAGTTAGTGATCCTGGTGAGAACATGGGTTTTGTGTGTGTGTGTGTGTGTGTGTGTGTGTAGAGTTCCTATGTAATTTGACAGGGGACCCAATGATCTGCCCCCTTTCAGCTCTATATAAGAAAAAAAATACTACAAAGAACAAAGGAATTGCAAACTGGTGCATCCACCCCAATTTTTGGAGTTTACTTTATTCATACAATATTGTCTTTTTTTGCACTGACACACAACACTTTGTATACAATGTTTCATCCTAGACAGCAGCTTCTATGTTTTTGTGTGGAATCAAATGTGAGTTTGAAGAAATATAAGCATGCAAGTCTGCATCATCTTCAATTTCTTTGAAACGCCCTGGCAGCTGACTAGGAGTTACGACGGTGTATCCTGGACTTACACTGGGGTAACCATCCTATGACAGCACAGTGGCCTGGCGCCGCTCTGCCTAGGTCCCCCGCAGGCACCCAACCACAGTGGTTGGGCATGGAAGTAACCAGGGTGTAAGTCCCTGCACTGGGAGGCGGGCGTGAGTTATTTGGCTTCCTAAACTGTTCCAAGCACAGGAATATCCTCAGCAGCAGCAGAAAGTTACACCACAAAAAAATGATAGCGTAGCCCATAGGTGCCCATTGCATGGGAAAAGTTGATCACTCTCACATGCACATGGCCGTGCCCAAGCAGCCCAGCATTGCACAGGATGCCAACTGCCATGGGGACCAATCTGCTCATACCCCTGCAGCATCGGAGCCCCTTCCCTTGCAGCCAGTCAGCTCCCTGGACACCCTACCTAACCTCTGTCTGGGACACCCATGACCCCAAGTACATGGGGAGGTGGCCAGAGGCCACATGGGGACTTAGAACACGAGGCGGAAGAGGGTGCTCATGACAGCGGGGCAAGAGTGCAGGGCAAACAGTGAAATTTGGGGCAAGACTTACACTCACATGTAGGAGGAGAACCACATACAGAATATTTGACAGACAACTACTACCTAAGTTTCCTTATAGGTTGCCTGTATCCTGAGTCTTGGCCTGGGGAGGGGCAAGGACACACAGGTAAGGAGGAGCTGGGGAGGAAGCTGCCCCAGCTGACTTGTTCACAGTGGCCTCCTCTTCCCCCCAACCATTCCCCCCAACACTGGCCTCTGCAGTTCAGGCTCGCCGTGTGTGTGTGTGTGGCCCCTGCCCACCACAAAGGCAGTCGGCCCGGGAGCCATGCTCCACACAGGTGTTTCGGGGGGCTTCCAGCAGCCCATGTTGGGGCTCCATTCATACTCCCTTGGCTGGGCTCCCTCCCTGGCAGAAAAGGGAGTGCAGCTGCAGGGTGGGGTGTCTGTGTGCTTGCTCTTGTAATGCCCCTGTGATGGTGGACACGCAACCCCATGACTGTCTCCCTTACAAGATCAGAGCTCCAAGTAGCCACGCAGCAGTGGAACATCCAGAGGCAGACAAGGAGCACTTTCTTGCTGGAGGGGTACCTATCATCTGGTTGCTGGCAGCACCTGTGGCTATGGAACCACCATCGCCACCCCTGGCCATGGGCACCCTCCCAGGACATGGCAGACCTGGCTGTGGCCTGTGTGGGGCCAAACTCTCACCATACGTTTCTGTTACCCAGGGCTTTTTTTCTGGTAAAAGAGGTGGTGGAACTCACTGGTACCATATGGTGCCCGGGCTATGCAATGACATCACTTCCAGGAATGACATCATAATGACCAGGGCAGAGCTGCCCCTGGGAGTGCTCCTACAATTTGGGCCCGCTCACCTCCCCGCCCCTTACCTGGCAGCAATGTTCCCTCTATGCGGTGCAGCCTCAGAGTATGATCTCTTCCATTTAGGAGACAAGATTCCCAGAGAATATAAAAACAAAAGAAAAGCTCTAAAGAATTAGAAGCAAGTCGGCCGGGTTTAAATGTCCTTTCTATGCTGCTGCACAGCAGCAAGGAAAGGGGCATTTAAGCCCCAGCTTTTCAGCTGCCTGGCAGGGACTTCTCCAGACACCAGACACGTGATCTCTTTGGAGAACTGGCGGAGCGCTGTTCCACCACGTTACAGCTGAAAAAAAAGCCCTGCTGTTACCCTTTCAGACAGGTCACAACCCATTAGGGAGGCCAAGGAGCATGGCTGTTCCATCCCCCAGTGATTTTTCCCAGCTGCCATCCAAGCCCTGCTCACAGAGTTGTTCCCCAGGCAGCCCACAACTCGAGCCCACTCCTCAGAAGGCAGCATGAGGAACAGCCCTCATGGCTCTGACTGCAGCACAAACCGGTGCAGCTTCCGTCCCAGCTGAGGGAAGCTGGAAACATGTGGCAAGACATCCTCTTCACTGTTGACAGTTCAATAAAGTCTTTGTCGAACAACTAGCCCCTCTCTGACTTATTGTTCGCCCATGGCTGACAGTAGCTCCCTCTCCCCTTGTCCACTCTAGGCAGCCTATGGTACATCCCCGGGGTGGTCCCCAGCCCTGGGCTGCCAGGGAGGCGGCAGCTCTGAGGATCCACCGGGAACCTCTGCCCCATTGGGTGGCTTGGCTCCTGAATGGAGTGCCAGTCCATGGATCCCATGGGGGCTGCTTCCACATGCTGTCTCTGTCCTGCCCAGCCCCCCCCCCCCATGGCAGCATGGCAAATTGGGTGGGATGCAAGATCTGAGGTGCAGATGGCTGTGTTGAGCAGAGGGGCAAAGACAATCCCTATGGGGGGTGGACCAGTCCATGCACTGCGCACATATGCTCAACGAGGGGGAGCTCCCAGGGGGTTCTTTCCTTCACTAGTGAAAGTGGGAGTCTGGACAGGTGGCTGTCCATCATTCTCCCATTCCAACTGTAGAAGTACTGTAGAAAATAAACAGGTGAAAGTGGGCAAGCATGTGCCAGCTCTCTAGTGGTACTCTCTGAGTTAGTAGTCTCAGTTAGACCAGCTCAGGTAGCCCAAAGGCCACCTGAGCTGGATGAGCCACCCATTTGAAACCTTTCCGCCCACCATCTCTTGGGGGCTTTTTGGTTGCAGTGAGTGGCTCTTCTACTCCAGAGTCGGGACACCTGCCAGCAGGTCCCTCCCCTGTGGCAGGGCAGTTGCCACATGATCTCTTACTGTGGGCTGCAACTCAAAGCAGGTGCACGCACCATCCACCGCGCAGCCAGGCAGCTCCTCCCACCCACAAGCCTCCATGCAGGTGCCATGACTGGTGGGGGGCACGTAGTCCCCAGCTGCCTACTCTCTGGCAGGGGGGAAGGTGTCAACAGGCAAACAGGCAGCAGGGATCATGGTCTGTGCATTGGCTGTATCTTTGCTTAACACTCACGTGCTTGTCATGGGGGCACTACGGCCATTTGGGGATGCTGGCTGGCTTGTCAGGGGAGTGGTGAGGTGTATGATCCCAGCTGAGGCCTCACTGCACCTTCCTGGGCTTGACTGCCAGCATACCTCCCCTGTGAAAGTCATTAAGGAGAGGATGAGCAGCTCCGTAGGTATGCAGGTGCAGGGGCACCGGTGGCACAGTGGGCAGAATTGCACTGCCTATCTTTTAAGGTTTCTCTGGTAGCTATATCCTCCCACCAACCCTCAGCCACAAAGATTGAGCTTGAAAGTATTTGTAACTGATATCGATGGTCAGATGCTGACAAAAAGCTCCCTCCATCTTTCCTAGACCATATGTTAGTTTCCTAAAAGAAGGTCCTTTGACCAATCAGAAACTTATGAAACTTTTTCTTCCACAAAAGACCCTAGCCAATAAATTATCTCCCCAGTATCATGTGTGATATGCCCTCAGCACTTTTATGATAGTGTGGAGGGCTCCTGAGTAGTGTGCAAGGGCTACTGGAATGGGGCATCAGATGAAAAAAACTTTGGGGTGAGGTTTGCCAGGCAATTTTGATAGCTGGCTAAGTGTCAAATCTAGGAATCAAAGTGCCACATCCTAGGTTCTTAGATTACTGTCCCATTTGGGGAATATGGTATTTTGGATCCTAATCTAATAAAACCCTCTAGATGTAGGTGGCTATGGAACACAGTTTTGACTCTCTGTATCAAGAAATATCCTATATTTAATTGGGGAGGCTGTTCCAGATCTATCATCTTGTGACTTCATGTTCTTTTCTCATATATGACATCCCAATATATTTTCACTCCCTTGGGTTTCAACTAGCTCAACTACTAACCCAGGCAGACTTAAGGATTAAAGAATTTTTTGCCTTGTGCCACAGCCATCTGCTCCTAATCCCTCCCTTTGGGAGAAGGAAGAAGCTTTGTTTGATCATATATTTAGGCCATTGAAGTTTTTCTGCTCAATTTGCATGGTCAATTGAATCCTTCTCTGATGATTACTAACAGTGAAATCCTGAGCAGAGTTACTCCAGTCTAATCCCACTCAAATCAGTGGTCTAAGACTGGAGTAACTCTGTTTAGGAATTTTCTGTAAAACTGACAACAGACTTTCTTATCTTATAATTTGTCACATTTGTTGAGGTGGCTGATGATCTTACCTTACCTCTAAGAAAAACATAAATTCTTGTTTATCAGATTTGAAAATTTACATTTTATATTTACACTTTTTAGGAAATCAATTAGAGGAACAATAGTTCTAGATACAGCATTTTGATAATGGATATCACCAACACATTTAGGTCTCAAATGCATCCCTTATTAATGTGAATATTGAAAAGAAAGCTATTTGTGAATTGAATGGTTAATCTAGTGTAGATTTTTTAAAAAAAAAAACTAGTTTACAGAAACAGAAAATGCAAAAGTGGATTTGAACACTATAGTGAAAATGGCTGCAGATTCTACAAAAAACTACAGTCGTACATTAGCCATCTGTTCTCAAATCTTGCAAGCTGAAACTATTTCAAGTGTCACCTACGATTAACACTGGACACCCACACAGTCTCCCCTTTTACAAGCAACATACAACATATGAGGGCAGAATGGTATGTTTTTATAATTACCATATATTCCTGGTGGTCCTTTTTGACACCGCTTGTACTCAAATCTAGCCTATTTCTAACTGAAATCTTTGCAGTTCTAAAAACAATGAATCCTTAATCCCCATAAATGAAACAGAGACGGCATGACTGAAAATTGCTTTGAGAAACAGAAACAGTTCAATACCGTGAAAAATATTCATCATATTGAAAGGAATCTCTCCCCCCACCCAACCCCTGCACCGAACCTTTCCCCCCTCCTAACAGACTTCAGATAAACTTGTTCCTACATAGGCTGTAGGAACAAGTCTCCAAGTACTTGCTTATATTGGAAGAGCTATGAAGGTATCACTGACATGAGCATTAAAGAGGGAAATGGTTTCATTTCTCCATTCATTTTAAAAGAAGTCAGCAATTTTAATTTTTTGTTTTATTACATTTATTTCCATTTTCATCAGTTATTTTTTTCATTAATTTTTGTTTCTGCCATTCATTTCAAATTGATATCCACAGAAGATGCAGCCACTTTCCTTCTGCCTCTGTTTTTGGTCTGTTGCTGCTGTGGCATGAAATATTGAGGAGTTCTATATCTCCTTGAAAGCATCAGATCTGTCAAGGTTCAGAGAAAGAAAGAAGCTAATGGGGACCCATTTTAGAGGCAATTAAAAAAGTTTATCACTTATAAACTTCCCATTGATTTAAAAGAGAGGCTCAATCAGTCTTCAAGTGTTTCTTTAGTGCAGATCGGCAAGTTTTCTAGTCTGTCCTTTATTCCGTGCTTATTCATTCACCCTACATGTACATTCTACAAGCTGATCAAGCCAAGCCAATGCATTGCTTCGCTTTGTTAACATAAAAGTGATAAAAAGAATGAAAAAAAAATTAAAAAGCATAAAAATAATACACATGAGATTTTTCATCAGTTTCTCATTTGTTTTGGTTTTTCTTGTTGGTCTCATTCATTTTGTTTCCCATTCTTTTAAAAACAAATGCAAGCTTCTAGTAGTCACCTTAATTAGACACCACAGAAGAAGGGGCAACAATTATTAGCCATGGATGCTAGCTGACACCTTCATGCTCAGAGACAGTGCTGAGGATTACCGATTATTGGAGGAGCAGCATCAAAGTAACAAATTCTCAACATGGCCCCATCTGTGAACACTTAACTCCAGAGACTCGAACCATGAACACACAAGACAGTTCTGTCTACAAACCTGAGAAAAGCCCCAGGTTTGCAGAAAAATCTGAAATCTAGAATGGCGATCTCAGTGGCCATTTTGAGGGTTGCTAAATCATAGTGCAGGGAAGGGGATACAGGGGGGAATGAAGTGACCATTACAAGCACTTGCAAGCTCCCCTCTTAGTAAAGAATCCAGTAGCACCTTTAAGACTAACCAACTTTATTGTAGCATAAGCTTTCGAGAACCACAGTTCTCTTCATCAGATGCATAGGGATACATGTTGCAGATTCCTCACTTGTTATACTTAGTCCCTGATTGTGGCTTCAAGGACTCATCTGCTTGGTCACAGGATACTGGAGAGGACTGAATTTTGCTCTGATCCAGCATGGCCTTTCTTGAATTCTTATAAAAAGCATTCCAAGATGCTTCAATCACCTATTTCAGAATACCTCATTAACAATTTAATGTGAACAGCTTCAAAGAGTATGCAGCATAGAGAAACAGAAAGCACTAGGGGCCTTGTGTTTCCTGATCTTCTTTGTGCAGTCAGAAATGCAGCTTTTACTTCTCTCACAGGGAGGGATGCAAATGGTCAACTATGGGACCATCTTAGCTCCATAGGTTGCCAGGTCCCCCTGACCTCCCGGTGGGAGGAGGAACCCAGCACTTTCCTTTTGGATGTCCTTGTGTGTGCACGTTCCTGGTGCAGCACTCTCAGGTGTGAGAACATTGTGCAGGCCCCAGGAGTACTCTTGGGCTTCGCACTAGGCTGATTCAGCCCGTTTGGGTCATATTCATTCAGCTTTCCTTGGAGCAGAGGTTAGTGATGGTACTTAAACCGGGGCTTTGTTTGCCAGTCCCAAGATCCCTGTTTCAGGCCTGCTGTGGATTTGTATTCTATGCCAATATAGATAAAATTGCAGTTTTATTCTCCAGTCTACCCACAGTGATGGATTTCAAGGAACTTGAAGATAATGCAGATTTCTTTAAACTCACATTTGATTCCACATGGATTCTGGGAATACTCCCAGGAGCCCTCGTGATGATGTCACTCCTGAGAGTGACATTGTCATGCCATGCTGGGAGCACACCCCGGAAGGCCCATTTCTGCGCCTTTCCCCCTGTTGTCCTGGTGAGTGGTGGCAGGGTAGGAGGCCGGGAGCTTCCCTCTAAATGTGATAAAGAGTCCCTTATTTTGCTAGTGGTCATTGACTCACTGAAGGAACTCATATACTACATGTTCACAATACATAGAGGACAGTGGTAACCGAGTAACTGCTTTGCTCAACTGCCATTCCAGGGTAAAAACCTTTCACAACTACCTAGTTCAGAGGTTTTATGTAACAAATGGATGGAGTGCCCATTAAAGTTATAAGAACAACTAGGAACTATTGGTGTAACATACAATTAATGAAGTAAGTGACATCACAGCAAATTCAATGCAGACCATACTGGACCGATGATGTAACCTCATGCTCAGGTTGTTGTTAAATGTAGAGATTTACTGAACCACTACGTAGCTGTTCATATATCTCACGTTAAGTATATTGTGTGCATTGCTGGATAAAAGAAGTGCAGAGTCAGACAAACATTGTGTCTCTCCAACAAATTGGTACAAACATGACAACAATGATTTTCTTTTTAACCATCATTTTAGTGTCTTTTTTGTATCACTTCACTATCTTTTTAGTATCACTGCTTTGTTACTAAATGAACTACCTACTATACCGAACAAATTACTTGCATATAACAGCATTCAGATATCAGACTGAATAGATAAGATTTTCAGTGAAATGCTAAACAGAGTTACTCCAGTCTAAGCCCATTGGTTTCGGGGGCGTAGACTGGAATAACTCTGTTTAGGATTTCACTTTTTGTCTTTAATCAACACAATAATTAGAAACGCTACAAATGCCACTTGGAAGCTATTGTTTTGTTAAACAAACTAAAAAATGTTTCTATTTTATTTTTTGTCAAGCCATCTTGTATGAGGTACCTTTTTGATCTACCCTTTCTGAGTCAGGGAATTTAACAGTGTAATCCTAAGGAGAGTTACTCCTGTCTAAGCCCATTGATTTCAATGGGCTTATACTGGAGTAACTCTTCTTAGGATTGCACTGTAAGTCCTGGATTTTGGGGTAAGAGCATACTCTGAAGGATTCCAATTAAGATCATGTGGAAATTCCAGTAACATTGCATACATGACTTCACAGAGCTTGTGAAAGACTATGTTGATGTATTAAACTACTAGCTAAATATGGGGGGAAAGGGTAACAAAGTGTGTCAAAAATCTCCCACAAGAACATGGCACTAGACACTCTGCTTGAGCCAGTGAACAGCGTTTCACTGCCTCTAATGAGGTCATTCGTTACATGGCTGTGCAGGGCTGCTTACACTAAGCAACTTTAGTTATATATCTTATCCATTTCATTCTTTCCATTTCACGCTTCACAGTTTAATTTCATTTTCACCTCTGAAGTACAGCAGAGTTGTTAGCTACCCTGTACTTTGGATGCCACTGTAAATTCAATTATATCTTAGAGGAAGAAACATAATCAAAAAGACTGACTTTGATCATAACTTACATTGTCATGCCCAATTCCTTGACAAAATAGTGAGTCAGATAAAATGTCAGTCATTTTAGGACATCTCCAATTGCCATTCTGAGCATCCAGGAAATTGTCAACAAAATTTCAACGTTTTTTGTTGTCCTGTCAACATATACAACGGCTCTTCTTGAGCAAAGGCAATATGCCATTTGTTACCAGAACTGCTCTTTATTATAATGGGGAATTAGCTGTAGCAGTCTGTAACTATTAATATTAAGCGAGGATCATAACCTATGTTTACGGAGGTCCCGATCCCAGACACTCTAGTGAAAAAGAGGCAGACAAGGAGTAAGGTCCAAACACGTGTATTGAGTGTAGCGTAAGCCTAGCTTGCACAATCATACAAAGAACATACAAGGTCTAAGAAATACAGAGTAAGAAATACAGAGACGTTCGCATTAGCTGGTTCCCAACGATGATAGGGGGAATACTCACTTATCCTGGAGCGAAGCAGAGACGCAGCAGCGAGGGTGGCCCAATGCCAGCACTGGAACCACAGACGGACAGCAAGGAAGTCTGGATAGGAATGGCCGAGGCACCGAGTGGTCTGAGAGACCAGCTTAAATACCCCAAAACGTACCCTGGGGCTGGTGCTGTACTTGGTGGTTCTCACAGATTAAAACAAAGGGTCTAATGGGCTGCTGAATGGCGTGGATGGGCCACTTTGGTAATCAGATTGTGATAAGTGACACCTCAGGAAGAGGGGACAAAAGAGGGAGGGGGAAATCCAGGTGGGCTGAAAGGATGTTCCAGCGGACAGGGCTTGTCCTGATGTCATCAGCTTCTGGAATGCGGAGGTTTCTTTGAGATGCATTCTCTAAGTGCTTGGGATGGTCAGCACTTAGTTCTTCTCCGGGGCGGCTCCTAAGATATGCAGAGCGGGGCGAGGGGCTCTCGCTGCGGACGTGGTGTGCCCGCTTCGCCGAAATGGCTTCTCAAAGCAGTCTTCTTCCCAGGGTCTTCTGGCTGCCTGAGAACATGGATGCCGGCTGGGCATAGCTAAGGCTGGATAGCAGGCTGCCCGGTAGCGAGGGCAAGCTCGGCGACCGGCCCGCGGGAGGCTCCAGGCGGGAACTGACCAGGGAGCGCCTAGCCAGGCTCGCTGGAGGTTTCCCCGGCAGGCGCCCGGCTGCTAGCAGCGGCTTGGGCCCATATGAGGCAGGCTTCCATGGAGGCAGCGGGAACAACACTTTAAAACACAGTCCAAAGCAGGGAACAGGCACGGTTCGTGGCAGATGGCAAAGCAGGCACGGGGAACACAGTCCAAACACACACTGGGAATTCCAGATACAGGCCAGGGCAGGGCTTGCCCAGGAAGAGAGTCCTTTGTGCAGTTAACCAAACATGGAGTCAGTAAACTACACAGTCTATAGCAGCAGCAAGGGTAATTGACACGCAGGCAGGAAACTGACACGTGTATCAGAATACACACACGTGCACAGCAGTCTTTGGGTGTAGCAGTAAAACAGCAACGCAGGAAACTTTAGCACAGTTCATAGCAGGCTTCAAAGCAGGGGAGGGGGCCTACTTGGCAACACATTCATGAAGCAGCAAAACTAATTGTAACAGAGACATTCCTTTTTATTTAACACAATTGTAATTTAAGGATTTACTCTAAGATAAAGCATTTTTTATAGAATAAAATTTAGGGTCAGACCATCCATGACAGCATCTCCATTGCTGCCATAGGGAAGCTGCCACTATTTTAAGGTGATTTAAAAATACCACACAGGCACAAACCTGATTGGGACTGCGATGCAGTAGGCTAAAATGCTCTTGTCCTCCCCCCCCCATGCCTTATCAAACGCCAGAACAGCCCCCCTCCCCCAGCTGTTTCAGAACTTGAAAAGGTGAGGGAGGGACAAGCGCTGAACTGCAGCCCCCATAAGGATTAGTCACTTGCCCGCACAGCTTGCTATACAAGATGTTTTAGTTGTTGTTCATATTAAAGTTGTTATAAACTATTTCTTAGTCTATTGGTCTTTATCTGTACAAATATTACACTATCTATAACATTTTTATCCTTTTCTTTCTCCAGGGAGCTCAACTTGGCCACTCTCTCCTCCATTTTATCCTAATAACAGCTGTGCAAGGTAGTCCAAAGTAAATCCATAAACAAAAGCCACATTACACCTCCTAGTAAGGCCAACAAAATAATACAACACAATACAATGCCAACGTTAATCAGCGAGCTTTATGGTTGAGTGAGGCTCTGAACCCAAGTCTCCAGGTCCTTGTTTGATACTCTAACCACTACATTACACTGCTTTGCTAGCTAAATTTCCCTATAGATTTTTGAAGGGGGGAGGGGTTGGAATGTACAGATTTGATTTGTTGTCACATGTTCATGAGTGCTGTGTCTCAAATATTGTTCCCAAGATTTAATACCTTCATAAGATGACTCCATCTCTCAAGTTGCTATTCTCACTAATATTGCACTCACCAGCATTTTCCCCACAAATATACGTTTATAATAACCATTTTTGAGGTTTTAGTGATATTTCTTATTAGCTCAATTTTATGCTGCATTTATATCTTAAAAAGTTACCTGAGGAAGCTTACAAAAAATTAAAAGAGAAATATAAACAACTACAAATATTATAACACAAACAAATGAAATCAACTGCCAACTCTCAGAATGCAATTACTAACCTCATCTTCTCAATCAGTCAATTATGCAATTGACATTCTGGAATAAGAAGGTTACCCATGACCCTCAGAATGTGTGTAAAGAAAGCAGCAACTTCACTTCTTGGGTTTGGACCTCCACAGCTTGGGAGTAGGAGCTAAATAGGCCTCATGTAAGTCCCTACTAGTTGCTACTTACATAATGCATTCTCTAGACTCAAGCTCCTTAGGGCTTAAAAGGTCAAAAGAAGACAGTGAATTGGGCTGTGAAGAAAATGCACAGTGCATTGTATCCGGTGCAGTGGACACAATCGCTACTTACTTCTGTGGTAAACTGAGTACTCTTGAAAACAAAAAAAGATGGGACTGAAACTTAGTGAACAAAAATAAGCTATATAAACAAACATGCTCATATAGTAGAGGCAGACTGTTCTTTAATTAATGTTTCTCTAGGACCCTGTTTTTGCTTTATTTCTTGTTTAAAAAATGCAAAAGGAAAAGTCAATAAAGGTATAGTAAATATTTAGTAGTTAATTTCCAGTGTGTTGCACTAATCTCCAGCAGGGGAATTTGTTGAAGAAACGTATTGTTCTTCTATAAATGCCTCACCACAAGGAGAAGTAATATATCTAGCTTACAGCTGAACAAATTCCCTTGATGACAATCAGCAAAACACAATGAGAATTAAATATTAAACAAGTACTGCCCTCTGAGGCTCTTCCCTCACCAATGCTCCAGGCTGGCTACCTGCTGGCCAGTCAGATGCCAAAGATAGATGTCCTCAGGCCTCAGATGGGCAGGGAAGAGGGTTGCACCACTTTGTTCCTTCTCCTGCTCTAGAAACAGCAGCACACCCCAACTGTCTCTTCCTTTACTCTCCCCCTGCCCTCACAGGAACCTGCTTTTAAGGGAGTCCTCCCACCTTCCTGGCTTTCCTCCCAATCCCCACCCAGATTCCTTGATTAGCCCTTCTTCCAGCCTATCCATGGGGAGGGTGGGATAGCCTATGCTGTTGCCTGGCCCAGCCCTCCCAACACTGGGGGGGGGGGGGGAGTTGCTCAGCCTTCTGCCTGGTTTGTTCCTGGTGCTGCTGCTGAAACTTCCTCAGCAGCTCCCACATCAGTCCAGAGTCTGAGCCTGCCCTGCTCTGGTTGCCAAAACACTCCTGTGGACCTGACTGTGGCTGAGCCGCCTGCACTTATGCAGGAGGCAGGTGAGTCAGCTGCAGGGCTGGGGGATGTTGCCCAGGGTTGGGCATGGGCACTGGCGGCTGTTTTTCCACCATGGAAGGCTGCCTGTGCCTCTGTTGAGGTTCTTGCAACTGAGGGGCCAACAGAGGGGCAGGTGCAGGGCTTGGGGAAGACGTCTGCTGCTGCAGTGTTGGTGGGAGTGGTGAAAAAAGGGTTGCCTTCCCCCCTGTGAGGGCAGGGGATCCCCCACTCCCACCCTCCACAACCCCCTGCCACCACTCACCTGGCCAGCAGGGGGGGAAATGTGGGAGGCATCCCAGACCCACTACCAGGCCAGAATGACAATGTCACTCCTGGGAATGACATCATTGCACTACCCCAAGAGCACTCCTGTGCTTTGCAGTGGGCCAATTTGGGCGCCAAACAGGCTGAATTGGGCCCATTTGGAGCCCAAATCAGCCCAGTCCAAAACGCACATGTGCTCCCGGGCCTGAGTAAAGACATGACTTCCCAGAAGTGGAAGGGTGAGTGCCAGGTCCACCCTCTTCCACCAGGAGCTAAGGGGACTTTGCAACCGTAGGTGGAAAGAGGGTGGTGTTGCTAGACATACCCCTCATTTGCATTGCTCGGTACAATTTTTTCAGCTTTTTGGTGTGTCTTCTTCACTTTACTGTTTACTAACAGTCACGCCTTTCAAATCCTAGACTTGTTTTTAGTTAACATTTTGAATAAATACTATTAAATATGGAAGCACTTCACATCATGCATAGTGAACTATCAGTTCAAACAAATCAACAAAGACTATCATATATACACAATTCCCTGTAAATTTAAAATCATCACTTTGGAAATTATCAACTGGATAATTAATCAACAGAAAACACTATTTAAGACATCAACAATCCGTTTTCAGGAAACGAATGACAAAAATAACTACCCAAATTTTCCGAGTTATGATGAAAATCCAACTTTGGTAACCAGATGTTAAGTTGTAAAAAAGCTTATGTTCGAGGGGACTGAAATCTGATAAATTCCACACCAGAAGCAATTAAGGGCCTGAGATTGCCACTCCAAAATGGATCTCTACACATTATGAGACTCTAACCAAATTATTCTGAAAAGTCAATATAACGTAATGCCCTGATACATTATCAACGATAGTTCCCCGATACCTACCTTAAATGTAATAGAGAAGTTGGCTTGCATCCAATGAACCTAAAATGGCATGATTCTCTCAGAATGAGCCTTTCTGAGACCGTCTTTCCAGCTGCAGCCCAATGATCCTCTCTGAAATTTGTCTCCTGGGAATCAGCGATTCTCATGGAACAGAAGGGGGGGAGGGGCATAGTGGGGTCCAGCAGTAGGAGAGGCAAATCAGCCAAAACAATCCTACCACAGAAGTGTGTGTGAAATAGCTAATCATGTAACACAGTGTTTTCATATAACCAGTTCACTTTTTCTTCTCACAAGGGTACAATGATGATACTTCCAGAACAAGAAAATTGCAAAGGTTAACATTCAAGTACATTCCAAGGTCAGATTTTATCACAATCAACCAAAAGAGAAAGAACATGTACACTGGCTAGAGAAACCTGAGAAGCAATGGAATCAGGGCACAGTCTCAAGGTACATGATATGTCATCCTTGCTGAAGACAAGCAAGTCTAGGCTAGGCAATGCTTGACTTAAGTTCAGTAGTGGGAAGAAGAAGAGACAGAAATGTGATTAAAACGGACAGTGCGTACTTGGGGAATGTAAAAAACATGATCTAAAACCAAGCAAAATAAATCTTCAAGTGCAGATCCTCTGCTTAGTTCCATGGGTAAATGCTTGAGGCATGTTAAATATATTCTTCTACACAAAATATAGCATTTATATATTGCACCTTCACTTTGTTTAGCATTTTATATTCTGTCTATCCTCTTAAATGGCTAATGTTTTTTTAAAAAAACATAAACTGCATTCAGTACTTTCCCAGATTTTGCAGAATCAGGAAGAATTCTTTCCTTGCTTGAAATTATTCCAATAAATCAAAACTTATTGCTTACATTAGAATATAAAAACAAAAATGAAAATTGAAGAAGCTAATCTTTGCAAAACACTTGCAACGTATTCTTAGGAACAGAAATAATAGATGTCTCTATAAAAGTGTACGGTAAACAACTGAGACAAAGCCCCTTAAACCAAAGTTGGCCAAGTATAGCAAAGTATTATATTGTATTGCATGAATGGATGAAGTTAACCAGTATTTAGACTTCCATAAGTCAATATAGTCTTCCTTTGTTGCCAAAGTAAGCGCCCTTCCACTCTGCACTGGACAAACCCTATGCAAAAGAATAAATGGCCGTAAGTCTGACATTAAAAATCACAATATTCAAAAACCAGTGGGAGAACATTTCAATCTTCCAGGACATTCCATTGCTGACCTAAAAGTAGCACTGATCAAACAGAGAAGCTGCAAGGGAAAATTACTATGTGAGAATGAACTAGAGTTTATTTACAAATTCAGAACAATGTACCTCCCTGCTCAAGACTATATACAGACAAAAGATTATTTCACTGTAGATGTTAATTTCTGCTCTAATCAGGCTGCATAGCACCTTTGCATCCTGACTCCCTTCTCTGCAACACCCATCCTACCTAAACAAGCTGCATTGTACTTCTGCATCCTTACAACATCCTTTCCTCCTTCTGGCTGGTATATAAAGGCTCAGGGATCGCTATTCCAACTTGTATCTCACGAAGAAAGCTTTAATTCTCAAAAGTTTACATCTTGAAAATCTTGTTGGTCCTGAGGGTCTGCAGGACTTGGATCTTGCTGTTCTACTGCAGTGCATACCAACATGTCTACTCACATGAAACTAAATCATGGTTAGAGAGTCAGAACTATGCACACACTCATGTGCTTCATCCCCCCCCCCCGGTATATTCATATTCCTTGCCTAAATTTCGGGCAGCCAACTATGCTTCGTGCTTGCCCTCTAAGCAAGAATCCTACTTCAAATTATGATTTTCAGTTGTTGTTTGGAGGGCAAGTTCAAATCACAATGTATTGACTCAAAGCCACAAAGAAGGATAACAGGAAGAAAAGCAGAGTATATAATGGGAAGGAAGAGGAAAAGCACAAGGAGACACTTGACGGCTAAACCATGATTTGGAGTTGCATGTGAACTAAGCGAACTAGTTCCCCAATAGGCACTCTTTCTGAGCTGGCAGAGGTGCTCTCAGATATGGTGCTGGAGACATCTAGACTGATAGCTCTGGGTGACTTCAGCTTCCCTGCAGAATGCTCCATGTCAGGGCCAGCCCAGGACTTCATAGCTTCCTTGGCAACTCTAGATCTCTCATAAATAGTGATAGTGCATGAAAAGGGCCACATCCTGGACTTGATCTCTTGCTGTGAACCTTTGAAGAAAGGGGTGTTTTTTTTTGGAACAGTCAGTCCTGCTTCATGGACTGATCATTACCTGGTGAAGTCAAGGGTGAATGTGGCCCTGATATCCCACAAAATGGAGGGGGGCCTCAGCTAAAATGGTCAATCACAAAAGCTGATGGAGCCTTCTGAATTCCAAAATGCTCTGGGAATTCAAAACACATGCTCTACTGAGGCTGCAGTAGAAGCATGGAATCCGAAGCTCCTTGAACCTATTGACTAGATTGCTCCTTGCCCCATGGCTCAATGCAGAGCTGGGCTGAAAGACATCTGGAAAGACACTGGGGGAAAACTCGTGATGAATCTGATAGAGCATGCTACAGAGCCCACTGGAAGACTTATGAAGCAGCAGTGATGGCAACAAAGAAATGCTACTTTTCTGCAGCCACTGCATCAGCTAGTTCACATCCATCCCAACTGTTTAAGGTATTTTGACATCGATGGTTGTTGTGGGTTTTCCGGGCTGTGTTGCCGTGGTCTTGGCATTGTAGTTCCTGACGTTTCGCCAGAAGCTGTGGCTGGCATCTTCAGAGGTGTAGCACTGAAGTGTCACACTGAGAGATCTCTGTCTTTTGGTGCTACACCTCTGAAGATGCCAGCCACAGCTGCTGGCGAAACGTCAGGAACTACAATGCCAAGACCACGGCAACACAGCCCGGAAAACCCACAACAACCATCGTTCTCCGGCCGTGAAAGCCTTCGACAATACATATTTTGACATCCTTTGAAGCCAAATCTGAACCTAATTAGCTGTGGCACCTTTGTAAAGTTTTTTGCGGATAAAATACTTCAAATACATTCTGACCTGTAATACAGGTGAGCCTGAAGTGATGCTTAACACACCATCTGGTCCATTTCTGAATCATTGTGACCCAGTCACTGGGGTGGATATAGACAGAATTCTAGCATCCGTGAAGGCCACTACTTCTACATTGGATCCTTGCCCATCCTGGCTGCTAAAATCTTGCGAAGACCACATAAAGGAGCCTTTGATGTCCATCATAAATCAGTCACTAATTCAAGGCACCTCTCAAATTATTTATTATCATTATGTATTCAGTTTATAGCCCACCCTCCCCGCAAGGGGGTGGACCTCCACCCACTATTTAAAAAAACCATCCTTAGACAAAAACAATGTAGCTAATTATCTAATCTGGCCTTTCTAGGCAAAATCGTTGAGAGAATAGTAGCTGACCAACTCCAGGCCTTCTTGGACAACTCCTGTGCTTTGGACCCTTTTCAGTCTGGTTTTAGGTCAGGTTATGGGACAGAGAAGTCTCTGGTGGTTCTGGCTGATGACCTCTGCTTGAATGTAGACAAAGGACATGGTTGCTCCTCCTGGATCCATCTACAGCCTTCAACACAGTAGACCACACCATTCACACAGCAGACCTACCAGAAGTAGGTATCAGATGATGTGCCTTGAACTTGTTTAAATCATTCCTCATGGAATAAACTCAAAGAGTTGCTATAGGATATCAGCTATCTTCAGTGTGGGAATTATCTTTTGCAGTTCCACAAAGCACAATCTTATACCCCATGTTTTTCAACCTCTATAGAAAGTCTTTAGAAGAACTCATTTGTTGCTATGGAATTGAATGCCATCAATATGCTGATGATATTCAGCTCTATATTTCATTATCCAAATCCCCTGGTGATGCAGAAGAAGCACTAAGTTCTTGCTTGACAGCTGTTATCAACTGGCTGAAAGCAAACACATTGAAATAGAACCCAGACAAGATGGAAATGATGCTGGTTGGAAAAGCAGAGATCTTGAAGGACATTGTGCTTCTAACCTTTGATGGGGTTCAGTTGACCCTGGTTGACTCAGTTAAGAGCCTAGGGGTTATAGTGGATCCAGCACTGCTGCCAGAGAAAGAAGTAAATTCAGCTGGAAAAAGAACCTTCTACCAACTACCAACTCAGACTAGCCTGGAAGGTGGCCTTGACACAGCTGATCCAGCCACCTGGATTGATAGTACAGTAACATTGGGATGATACTACTGTAATGCACTCTACATGGGTCTCCCCTCAAAGTCTACTTGGAGACTCCAGCTGGTGCAGAAAACTGCAGCCCACTTATTCTCAGGAGACAGACAGAGCATGCATATAACTCACATTCTGTAGTCACTCCATTTGTTGGTCATCAGTTACCAGGCTCAATTCAAGGTCATGACTATCTGATTCAAAGACATTCATGGCCTTGGTCCCTGATATCTGTGTAATCATCTCTTCCCTATGTTTCACCATGGCAGGTTTGCTCATCTGAACAGGGCCTTCTGCAGATACCACCCAGCAGTTGGTACCAAATCAACAGTTGTCCATATATATGTTTTCTCCACCTTACGGAATGGCCTGCCTGAGGTCAGGAAAGGTCCCACTCTCCTGGTTTTCTGCAAACTATACAAAACTGACTTATTCAGGAAGGCCTGAATACCCAGATTACAAAGCTGTGTCATAAGAAATAGCTCAGAGAAATGCCTTGGTAGGGATAGGAACTATAGACTATGCTATTGGGGTTTTCTGATGATGTCGATATACTCCCACTAAGGCCAGTTTTGTGTAGCAGTTAAGAGCGTGGGACTCTAATCTGGAGAACCGGGTTTGATTTCCCACTCCTCCACTTGAAGTTGGCTGGGTGACCTTGGGTCAAGTCACAGCTTCTAGAACCTCTCTCAGCCCCACCCACCTCACAGGGTGATTGTTGTTGTGGGGATGATAATAACACACTTTGTAAACTGCTCTGAGTGGGTGTTAAGTCATCCTGAAGGGTGGTATATAATCGAATGTTGTTGTTGTTATTAGGGAGTCTCCATGTTGCTAAACATGCCATGCTAATCAGTTATGCTTTGTTTGAGAAAAATGTCATCTCGGTACTTGGCTTTATGCTTGTTTTCAAATTTTCTGCTACCATACCTTATTGTATCACTTTCATTGAATGTCCTAGCTGTTGTTCATTATTGTATTTTGCTCAGTGAATGTCCTAGTTGTTGATTATATTGTATTATATTGTACTTGCACTGTGTAATCCACCTTGGGTCTCAGTAAGAAATGTGGTCTATAAGTAAAATAACAATAACAACAATAACATAGGTTTCCTTTTTTTAACATCCTGATTGATGTCTGGGAGCACTTCTGCTTAGATACTGTGTTCTACTGTCTACAGTCAGGACTTGCCAGATTCTGCAAGATTTTTGGTTCCCAGGATACCTAGGATACCAAGAAGAGAATAAATCACCCGTGATTAAGACGGCATTTAACAAGACGTTATAAGCAGAATAGTATCTACATAACAACGCAAAAACCAAGCCACAGGCTTACTATCCTTCCCTGATGATTGTTGCTCCTTGACAATCCAGAAGTCACTCTGTGACAGCTCCCTCAACCAGTGAGATACAAAGACCTCAAAGCTTACCTACCTTTTCAAAAGTTGCTGCAGCCTAATTGCTTGCAAGCAGTGGCAGCTGTCCATGGGAAGACTTAGTACCTTTAGCATTATCTCTAACTATCCACTAATCAGCTGGAAATTGGCAGTCCAGGCTAAAGCTCAGGATGGAATGGAAGAGGGCAAACAAAGGGAATGCATGGGATTATGTAAAGATTCACTATCTGCTTGGCATACAATGGTCTTCTGTGTGTAGACCCTCTCCACTACGAAGAACTATAGTTCAAAGATTCCATTATTCTTATCATTTTCCAGCATAGACATTTGAGGGTTAAATTTATTGCAGAAGCTTCTTAACTTTAATACAACATACAGCTGTAAACAACAAAATTTCTCTTTAATTGTCTGCCATATAGTTTCACCTTGATGTGAGGACATCACAGAATATAAAGTATCACTTCAATATATCTTCATTACTGTGGTTACCACCCACAAAACTGTTGACAAGCCAGTGGAAACAGTATGACACAGTGCGAGCAAAGGACTGAAGTGACTTGTTAAGGAAGCAGGGGTTGGAATGGTAGAGGATTAGAGAAATAAATAAAACCACTGACATTAAGGAACACCTTCATTCTTAAGATTCCTATGGTTTCATAACAGAAAAGAGTCCAGCAGCACCTTTAAGACTAACCAACTTTACTGAGGCATCTGACAAAGAGAACTGTGATTCCCAAAAGCTTATGCTGCAGTAAAGTTGGTTCGTCTTAAAGGTGCTACTGGACTCTTCTGTTTTGCTACTACAGATTAACATGGCTAACTCCTCTGGATCTATGACTACGTTTTCATGGTACCCTCATCCAGAAATTGATCAGACCCCACAATGCAACTTTATTAACTTGACTGTACAGGTTATGGATTCTCTAAGTCTGCCCCTGCACAATCACAGTACAAAGAGAGAAACACCACCAGCAGTACAGATGAAACAAAAACCTCAGGAAATAAATGTCTAACAATGAAGTCCTAAGCAGAGTTACTCCAGTCTAAGACCATTGACCTCAGTGGGCTTAGACTGGAGTAACTCTGCTTAGGATTTCACTGTAAGACTTTTTAAAAGAAACCCAGAAAAGCAAAAGTAATTGTATTAGTGCATGGAAGCATCAAAAGTGTTACCACACATCTGTAAGGTAAACAGCCATTTGCAGTGTTCCATATGCAGCATTACATAATCCATGTATTCAAACCTCAACAAAGATTCAGTTCTTGCAATAAAACATCATCACTCCAGCAAAGTTAAACTACTTAAACAGAAAACAATATTATTGCAATGGGCGTAAGAGAAAGTTGAACAAGCTTAAATTCTATAGAAATCAGACTTTAAATAAGACTTTTCTTTGTTGCATTTTTATCCCAGTCTTCTTTAAAAGATCTCAGAGAAATATTTTGGTCTAACAATCTTACATATTTTATTTTTAAAAATAATAAAATGGTGTAAAAAACCCAAGAGGTAAACCTGTCAGATGGATTAGGCTAAGAACTTTGTCAAGGGTGGTTACGAGCTGAGCACGAATCTGAACTCAAGTATACCACATCCAAACCCAACAGAGCATCAAATATACAATGAAGACAGACTCAAAGGGTACTAAAAGTAATGTGAACATGCAGTCTATGCCCTGAAAACAAATATCTTGTAATGCAGCGAATGGTTGTTCAAACTACAGCCAGCATACTTAAGATCTTCATTATGACTACTTAAAAATGTAATATTTCTGGAAATTTTGCAAGCATGGAGGGGATAATATTTCCCCCCAGAAAAAAATGGAAATTTGGAGGGGGGTTTAAAATATATGCAGTATTTACTCTTATATCAAACCAAACCTTTTTTTGCTGATTTAACAATATGGCATACCTTATTTATAACATCAGCATATAAAATGGTTCTATTTGGCATATTTATGGAATTTAAAAATATAAATATCTTCATTTTCTATAAGAAAAATAACAAGTATACCCAATAGTTGAAAAAGCGTTCCAAACTGCTGCACTCTATACTACTGTAGCACATGTATCTTTAATTTTTGTCGTCTGAGAGGCAGGAAAAATGAAGGTAGAAAACAAATTCTGTAGTAATCAAAAAAGGTGTATTACTTGGGCAGAGACTCTCTCGTCATGTCACACTAGGCAGGACTGTCAGCATGCTTGGATATTAAGCTAAACTTTATAACATTGAAATCACTGACTTCTTTAATCATGTATTATCATTAAACATATCAATTGTTGCCAATATATTTAATTTAAACAAGAAGTCTTGAAAATATTGTATATGTCTACTGTATAGGGTTGCCAGGTCCCCATACCCTCCTGGTGGGAGGAGGGACCCAGTACTCACCAGCAGGAGGTTCTTCCCAGCACCGACACGATGATTTCACTTCTGGGAGTGACAGCATCGCGCTGGCCACAGGACTGCTCCAGCACTTTGCACAGCACCAGTTTTCTGAAAATTGGCCTGTATGGGGCCAAAATCAGCCCCAAACGAAACACAGGAGCAATTCCATGGTCGGCATGATAACATCATTCCTGGAAGTGATGTCATTGCAACCACCAAGAGCACTTATGCAGTGCTTGTGCCTGCGGGTGGTGTCTGCCGGGCAAGCAGGAAAATCGGTGGGAGTTTGCTCGCCAAAGACAGGCACCTGGGATCCATACCACTGTATAAGAGGGTGGGTTTTTTTGGTGCTACCACAACTTTCTCAGTTTTTTCCCTTGGAAAATTTGAAGAAGTCCTCAAACATTCTCATGCTCATTTAGAATGAGTGAAATACTTTGGAAAACAAATTTGTTTCTCACTCAAAAATGAGAAACTGCCCAATTTTCCAGGCTTTTTCATGCTACACATGTAGAATGTGAGAAACCTTCTTTTAAGAATTATTTTACTAATTCTAAAAGAAATTCCTGTTTCATAGGAGTTTCCTTTCACTGTTCACTGAAATTGGAAAATGTGGGGGGAAAGCCTCAAAAAAACCTTTTCCATGGAATTTTCCTGGTTTTTCCCCAGGACCCCACATTTCTATACACATTGACTTCAGTGGAACTAGATCAACTTAAATCCTGTCCTGTCCTGGGGGGTGGGGGCTGACACTTACCTGTTGATGGAGTCACTTCTGGGAAGTGACATCATCATGCAAGCAGTGGGTTTGCTCCCATGCTTTGTCAGTCTGTTGGGGGCCAAAATAGACCCCTGTGAATCATGGGAGCATGCCTGCCACCAGGTACAATGTCACTTTAGGAAGTGCTGTTGGAGCGCCCATTGGGAGTGGATCCGCTAAACATGGGCCTAGGAGGTTCCTTGCCTCCCAAACCAGTGACATTTTTCCCCGCTGGCCAGGTAAGTGGTGGCGGGGGGCAGAGGCTGGGAGTGGGAGATACCCCACCTCCACCAGGGGACTGGCAGCCCTACCTGTTCTTATTACTTGCCAGGGTGATCAGTATGACTCTTTCTCAGAATCTTTGAAATACTGGCAGGGATTATTTATTTATTCAAACACTTATATCCCACTTTTCTTTCCAATGGGGATCCAAATAACTTCCAACATCATTTCCTTCTCCTCACAACAACTGGTGAGAAGGGTTAGGCTGAGAGAGAGTGTGACCGGTCCAAGCTTCAGTGTCAAAGTAGGGATTCAGACCTCAGTCCCTCCGATCCTAGCCAGACATTCTAACCACTACACTGTACTTACTTGCTTTGTCTTCACGCTGATTCAATCAATTTCAGGAAGCATAATGCAGAAAAGGGTGGGAGAAACATTATACATATGAACTGGTGACCTTTGTGATCTGAATATGGTGCCTTATCTTACATCTAAAATGAAATTATTTTGTACTATAAATAAGTATACTGGTTAATATTTGTAACTTTTAAATCTCAGCTTCAATTTCAGATTGCCACTAACTGACGAAGGAGAGACCACTTGCCTAATTTGTATGTTGTGATATTTCTAATAATGAAGAGAAATTTGATTCTTTTTAAAAACATTACAGATTTTCACACACATGCACACATGTGCACACACTCATATTCTTATTCTCTACTATACATATATTCATCTTTGATAGACTTAAAATTCTCCCAGTCCTGCAGTACCATATGTGGGCTCTAAGTTCCTGTACATATAGTCCTCCCCATGTGATGCAGTGGAGGACAGGTACATGGAAAGATTTGTAGGGGAGAGGTTGCACATGGGCATGTTCAGCTGTACTCTTCATTAAAGCGGATAGGCAAGCCAACTTTGTTTGGGGTCTCCTGCTGAACACTAGAGCACATGTCAGCCTCTGAATCAGGCTGAGATAATTAAAACACTGATTTTCAGCCTTTCCTGTGAAACAAGGTGGCTTTACAAATTACATGGCTGTTGTGGATTTTCCGGGCTGTATAGCTATCATCTTGGCATTGTAGTTCCTGATGTTTTGCCAGCAGCTGTGACTGGCATCTTCAGAGGTGTAGCACCAAAAGACAGAGATCTCTCAGTGACACTAAGAGATATGACACTGAGAGATCTCTGTCTTTTGGTGCTACACCGCTGAAGATGCCAGTCACAGCTGCTGGCGAAACGTCAGGAACTAAAATGCCAAGACCACGGCAATACAGCCCGGAAAATCCACAACAACCATCGTTCTCCAGCCGTGAAAGCCTTCGACATTACAAATTACAGTTTAGAACATACCAAATAAAATAAAACCCTAAATAACTGCCATCTCCTATAAAAGACATCTGCATTAAAAACCCTGGCAAAGAGAATCACTTTTCAAGATGTACTGAAAAGTTCTGGAGATATTGCCTTCGTCTTTAGAACAAAATCACACAACTAAATTATGTTACTACACTACTAACGTTTTATTAGCTGTTTTCTCATTAACAGATTGTAAGACCACCTAATGTTTTGTGACTGACAACAAATCAAACATTTTAAATCAAGCCTGCTGGAAATAAAAATAATCCCTACTTAATGTGGTGCCATTAAACCACACAATGCCATCTCTTTATAGATGAACCATGTGTTGTGAAAGCTCTACTTACGAAGTTTTAGCTGCAGCTATGAATGGTTTGCTGAAAAGGTAGGCCAGATGCCAACATTCATCCACAGATCTTTTCTCTATACTTCATTTTCTAAATCTGTCCAATTGGATGATTTGCTGTGCGCTCTGTTTTCATGGGCATGGAATCAAATGGTGTAATTTGGTTTGGATAATCTATTGATACCTGGCTGTACAGTGTAATGTTAAAAGAAAATGCATGCTTGATTCTATTTTTCATCTTACCACAGTTGGGTATGAACCAGATAGGGAGGGGGGTTGAAGATAAATGGCAAGAGCTTAGAAAATTTCTCTTAAGACTAAAACAGTAATTCCAGCAGTGCTTGCTCTCAATTCTCACATCTTTTCTTAGAAAACAAAAAGCTCTATCACGCTTTGCTAGCTAAGCATTCCAAATCTTGACACTTCCTCTTGGACTCTTGGCATTTGTTCCTTCCTGGTTTTTGGGGTGTGTGAGCCCTTGGGAGGGGCAGGGTCCATCTCTTGTCCATATGCTGTCCTGGCAATGTCTCTAGCAGGCCTTAGATAGAGGGCTGTGGGCGATCTCACCCAGGCCCAACAACTCCCTCAGAGATCTGCTGCAGCTCCTCTCGCACTCTCTCTCTATCCTCCGGCAGCATCTCCTCCTCCCTGGCCTGCCTTTGCAGCCTTCCTTATATCACCTCCTCCATTCCCAGCTCCACCCCCAATGTGTGCACCATTCCCAAGGCCAGTGGTTGAAGCAGGATCCAGGGGAAGTTCTCCATTTGGTCCCGCCTCTGGAGACTTGGGGTGGGGCTGGAAGTTCTGGGACCCAAGAGCCCTTTGCCTTCCCATGCCCAATTGGTGGCTGTGAGGCTGCTGACCCATCAGTATTCTCCAACATTATCTGCTGGCCAGGGGTGGGTCTGTGGCTGTAGTCATGAGGTAGCCTTCTGAGAAGGCCACACAGCTGCCTCATGTCACTGTCATGCTCCCACTGGCCGGACTGGAGGCACTGCCACAGCTCTTCCGCCTATGGCTGCCTCACCTCCTCCTCTTGTGGTTCAACTGCCACCATCTTTAGCTGCCCATTGGCTGCACTTCCCTGTGTCTTAATCACCACCATTGCTCTTGGCCTCATGCTGACCATGGCTCCCCCCAGCTTGCCTGTCACCATTCTCTGCATCTTGCCTGCTCTCCCTGGGTGAGGTGGGGTCAGTGAGGTTGGTGCCATGGACTACATCCTGTGAGGTTGGTCAGATGGTGAGAGGATTAAGTCCAGGGCAGGTAAAGGCACTACCCCTGGATAGGGGGACTGACAGCCCAAACTGTTCTTATCTATCTTCTATATTTATATGTGGAGAAAGATCTATCACATGATTCTGAATAGAAGCTTCAATGTGCAGTAGCTGCCTTCACTTCTTAAGGTGCTACTTATGTTTTGAGGCTAAGGACGTTCCTTTGGCCTTCCATTCTGTGATGCAGATACAGACTTCAGAAATATGTACAGATACGGCAGGGTGTGGGACTGTGACACTGCCTCTGCTCATCATCTCCACATGTTCAGGCATGGCATGCAGTAATCCTTATGTGCATATAAACATGCATGCTCAGTTTCTTCTACACAGTCAAAAACAGAGAGAAAAATAGGTCCTATTCCATTCTACATTTGTGTGTTGTACATGCTTTTGAAAATATGTATGCACAGCCCTATTCTAGTCCTAAGCAGACAGGATGAGGATCATTTGCCAACAGTAGCTCAATAAACCCAGAAATGAATGAGAGGCCTGCCAAGGAAGTTTGCGCACAGAAGCATCTTTTCATAGGCCACTTACTGTTTCCAGGAGCTGTATGCATATACTAAATTAATATATTGGTGATGGCTTGAGGGAATAAAAGAAACCTGAAAAGATGCTGGGGGAAAAGAGCGTAGAAACTAAAATCATACATCTATTTCTGATGTTCAGGTAAATCAGATCTTCCTAAGACAAAAAAAAGACACTTGAAATGTGTATTTATGCTTCTGAACACAAACCGCAGTTGTTAAATGTAAAAATAAAGATAAAGGCCTCAAAGAGAGATTCTGAAAACCTCACTTTTAGACTTCTGTAACATGTTCTATATGGGGCTGCCCTAGGATTGCTAATGGTGAGAGACTTCCCAGCAAATATAGTTGTTGCCTGCCTGCTCCTGAAACTCTGATGGGAGGAAAGTGAGGGAGAACGGGTGCAAGTGTGACACACGACATCACAGAGTTTTTGTAAATCTTCACAAGCCCCCTCATGTCATGACATCTCTTTCAGTTTTTGCCAGAAGTGATGTCAGTGCACCTGCATGCGTGCCCCACCCCCTAAATGCTCCCAGGGTTGCAGGCTGAGGCTGGACAACCCTCAGCTACCCTTAAAAACAAACTGGAAATTCTAAATAATTTAAAATGCAGTGGCCTGATTATTGTCAGGACTCAGACAATGAGAACACATTTTCAGCTGCTACCTTCTAGTTGTTCTCCCAGATAAGTTGCCCAGTTGTAAGGGTGCCATTCCCCCCCCTCCCGGGGCAGGGGATCCCCTGCTCTCACCCCCTGCCCCTGCTTACCTGGCCGGCAGGGGGGCAAGCTTCCTGGGTGCACCCCCAGGTGGCACAGTGCGCCCCCATGTTCACAGCGGCACAATTCGGGCTGAATTGAACCCCACAGCAGGCCAGATTTGGCCACCTGGTGAGTGTGGGAGTGTTCCCAGGCTTCCCCTTGACCTACACGATGATGTCACTTCCCAGAAGTGACATCATCACGCAAGCTGGGAGCACATGTGCATGAACAGGAACACAGCAAGGTAAGTGCTGGGCCCCTGATCTCCTGCGGGGGAGCTGGGGGACCTGGCAACCCTACCCTGTTGGCATCTACCAGTCCTTTTCAGTAGGACTTTCACTTTCATTTCTTTTTATTCCCTTAGAAGCTCATTGATTCATAAATCTTGAACGGGGAAAATACTTGTTTCTTTTCTTTTTTGGCTGCAATGGCTAAAAGGTCTGAGACATAGTTTGCCATTGCTAAAGAAAATTTAGGATCCTTATTGCTAAGCAAAAGAGCCAGGGTTTCTGGAGTATAAGGGGATGGTAGGTTAATTAAGGGCTTAATATAATAATCCCTTATATATTTGAAGAACCTACTACATTCAAGCAGGGCATGAAGGGATATATCAATCCTATTAAGGCCACAAGGGAAAATTCTGTCGGAATAGGGCCTATTCAAAAATCTCCCCTGTAAAACCATTCAATCTTGCAAACAAGAAAGCTCTGCAGTACTGTGGGATGGTAAGGTAGTACATATAGGGGATACTGATTTTGGCTAGGGGCTTCCCCTTTATGAAACAGGAGCCCTGGGGGGGTGAAGCGGGGGGCAACATCTATAGAAGTCTTCAGGAGTTGCTGTAAAGATGTTTTATTTGCTAGGGCTTTTAATAGGATTTAAGCTGCAGCCATTTTCTAGGAGAAAGCAGTTAATGGGCTTTTATTGTTTTGTGTGTGGTTTTAATTTGAATTGTAAGCCTCCTTGAGCTGCAAAGGAAAAGTGGCTATAAATATTTTAATGAATAAATAAAATTTATACTAGGAGAGCCATGTTTCTCTTAGGTTATGGGCGCTGAAATTCTAATTCCAAAAACACCCCAAGATCAAGAAATTTGATTAGCAGAGCTTGGGTCTGCTGTAGTGGCCTTTTGATCCTGGAAATAAGATGTATGATCTATAAATTACAGAATAGTATGTATGGTTTTGTGAGTCAGTCATCTGCATGTGTGCCAGCCTGGCTGGGCCCCATGGATGATCCTGAGCCCCAAGGTCAAGGTGGTCTGGAGCTCAAGGTTGAAGGACAGGAGGCCTAAGGGCCCAAACAAGCAGCCCCTGAAGCTCAAGGCAGAGGACCAGCCCTGCACCCCATTCAGACGAGTCTGGCTGTGCAGGTTTTGTTGCGGATGGCTGGCCTTCAGAGCACC
Organism: Eublepharis macularius; assembly: GCF_028583425.1. Taxonomy (NCBI): domain Eukaryota; kingdom Metazoa; phylum Chordata; class Lepidosauria; order Squamata; family Eublepharidae; genus Eublepharis; species Eublepharis macularius. The sequence continues at coordinate 70,562,260 of NC_072798.1, forward strand.
ACCAAAGGAGGTGGGCTTGTGGTCAGCCTGGGGGGAAAACTGGGTGGGGCTGAGGTAGGGAGAGGGTCTATAACTGGGGCAAGCACACCTTGGGCACAATTTAAAGGAGGTGGCATGGCATAGTCTGGGACGCGACTCAACAGGAGCAGCAAGCGAAGCAACTTGTCCCCCTTGTGAGGCGTGAAACGAGCTGAGTGTTTACAACATGCATACCTATGAAGCAACTGTCATCATGTCCCAAGAGTTTCTGTTGGATCTGGAGGGATGGATCTCCGAACTCTATCAAGCTTGTTATGCCCATGGTCATCCTTTGTTAATCTACTTCTTAAAGGGACAGATTCTTACACTAGAAATCATACATAGGGAATAAAGTGATGAATCATCTCAAATATTTCTGATCTTCTTCATATGTACGTGGAATCTGGTTTTCTGAGAGATGGCCAGCCCGAAGTTTTTAATGAAACATCCTTCTTTGTTTATTCAGGTGGGTTTTAAAGTTCCATTTGTTATGTTGAATTCATATCCATTCATTAGTTTTCTTAAAGTCTTGACAGGCCAATATCACCAGCTGATCCTTCAGGCATAATATCATGGTTTTAATATTAATTGTGATACAGAGAGAAGCACCAGAATTGGAAATGCAAGATTTTCAATACGGAAAAATTATTGGTACTTTACCATCGGCACACTTTAAACCAAATTAAGAAGAATATAAGAGCTAAAGCTGAGCTTCATACACGTGCTTGGTATGTAAGGAATGTAACATGAAGCAGGGCCATCCCTATGGAATGAGGCTCCTGGGACAAGATCCTCCACATCCTCCCAGTTTTGCAAAATATCCAAGTCTCTTGAGACTGGTAGTGCTGATTACCGGAGCAGTAACCTGCACAGATCCCACCACCAGGGGGTTGGTAGCGACACATGCTCATTCAGCCCCAAGCCACAATGACATTCACCTGCCCCACACAGACCCTACTGCCCAGGTGCTTGGTGGCTTCTTTGGGGAAAGCACAGAACTTCTCAAAGGTGCAGGCCCTGGGGCAGTGGTGTTAATTTGATCTCCCCAAGGGGAAGACCTGCACAAAGCAGTCATCAAATTGATTGGAAATAAGCCCATTGCTTTCTTCAAGACAGACATAAAAATAATCTTTCAGGGTTCTAAAACAAAAAAGGTAGATCTGCTGTAAAACTGGATGATGCCACATAAAGTTTGTTTCTAAAAACCATATGGGTGTAAGACTTAGATTTTGCCTATCTGCCTTTCAACTTGCTCTACTTCTCGAGTCTTTTCCAATACAGTCAACTAAAAATATTGACCATCTTCACCATTTTTATTATCAAATTTCATACCCAATAGGGAACAAGCTTCTGTGTTCCTAGCCAGCACTCCAACTGACATCAAAAGAACAATTCAGCACCTTAGTCCTATAACTATGGCTGCATCCATATGGCAAAGATTTTCTGTGCACCTTCCACTGCTGTTGTGACTGCAGCGGCATTCACAGAGGCAACAGAGCACCCAGAGCATCCCAACCTTCTACAGCCACTGTCCCCACCACTACACTGGCAGGGGTATGTGTCCATGAGGAATTGATCCATGGAAGGTGGCAACCGCCCAGAGCCCCTGGGGATGGGCGGGATATAAATTGAATAAATAAATAAATAAACAAACTGATATGGGCAAGACCTAAAAAATATGCACTTTCCCATTCACACAAAGGGCAAATGGTGCATTGACTCTGATCTTTCCCAAAAGATAATGTCAAACCAGGTTTGGGAAGCATCATAGCAAAGTTGTACAAAAATGGATATTGGGCAATTAGGGGAAGATGTTGGATGGATGCTCGAAAAAAAAAACCCTGCTCCAGTTTAGACATAACACCACAGCAAAACCTCCAAGTAAAGGCAGCATATATCAGGTTTGGATTTCTAGTTCACAAACAGATCGCACTGCTGTCTACCATGTCACTATCGCCTTGGAGTTTATTTGGTCTGAACAGTGCTTAAAAGGCTTTTAGGTTATTTTGGGCTTCAATAACTCATCACATTTTTCTTGTTTCGGGTTGTTATTTTTTCAGAACCTCTTACCATCCAAGCTGTGACAAAGTCTCCCATCCAGGTCCCCACTGCTGCTACCTTCATAAAACTTTCATTTCTGATGCCCATGAAGTCTGTTATAATGTATGTCCTGTAAATGCAAGCATATACACTGTAAGTTACGGAAGTTCAGTTACTGAAAATTCTAGATGATACGTTTTTGGCTGAATCAGGAGGAAGAGAAGGAAAAAAGATTTTGTCTATTTGAAAAATGGCCCTTGCAGTCTGGATACTTTACTAATCTTATACACATTTGCTTACATTAGGGGGATAAATCATAGGAGGTTCAGTTGACGTTACTCCAAGTGTGCATATCTAGGATTATAGCCCCGGGCTACAATTCTGTGTTCACTCACCTAGGAGTAAGTGGCATAAGTCCACCTAGACAGAAAGTTCACAGACTGAATGTAGCATTAATCGAGAGAGAAAAGATATTCACTCCAGGGTGGGGTTGAGATTGGGATCAATCCACACTGCTCCAGCAATGTTAATTTGGAAGAATCATGGAGTCTGAATGATTGACATTATTTTTCACACCAGGATTTGGTAGAGGAGATAACCAAATTAGCTGCCCAACCCACATGGTTCTTCCTAGCAGATGTTATCAGAGCAGTATGAAATCCAGCTGCTCGAAGAAAATATGAATTGCCTTTGCGAGTGCCTTAATTGTGTGTAAGCTAATTTCTATTCAAGCAGTGAATCGGGGCATGTAAGGGAAGCTGCTGTGCCTGCATTTGCCACTATGGTTAGTCGAAGAAACAGAAGTCCTTACTGCTGCTTCCTAACTCCAAATACACCCATAGGGCCTGCCATTTAAAATCACCCCTGCAAAAATGAAAGACTTTTAATTTCACCTTTGAAACAGAAATATCTGACCTATGCCTGTTCTGAGTCGTGCAGGCTTGAAAAGAATTGTACAAACACCACCCTTCACTGAGTCCTAGCAAGAAGCAATTGTTGCATTTGTTCTTACCTTCAGGTGACTAAAAGAAAAATGAATCATTCCCTGGCACTGACCCACAGTTATGAAAACATGTATGTTAACAATCACGTCTTGGAACTGTAATTCTAGGAGCCTTGCAAATAGGAAAACACATTCACTTAAGAGAACAAAGAGATATTCTTCCTCAATTATTTCCACTGCATGTCATAAAATTAGTAAATCTGGCCCATTTATTGGAGAACGATCAATTTCAGATCCTATGCCTCACCTCATTTCATTTTGTTCCTGCATGGTTTGTGGTCACATTTGCATAGCAAACTGATCAACAACTCCTCTTTGATATTCATGTTTTTGCATCTCTTAGGTCCATGCTAAATATATCTCCGGTGCCCCTTCCCCATGTAATAAACTTCCAAAAAAACATATCAGAGGCAAAGAGGTCAGCAAGCCTTTCCCCTGACATCTACATGTAAGAAGTTCATTGAATCAAACAACCCTAACTGAAGCCTGAATCAATAGACAAGCAAGGCTTGTATCACATGCTGTGGCTGCACATCTCACAGCCCTTTGTCCTGTGCATATATTCCAGTACCCCATGGTAACTTTCCCTTCTTTCATACTGAGATGATGCATCCTTGGATGGTGACACTCACTTCTGTAGCTTTATATAACTCAAAGGAGCCAGTGAAGAGACCAAAGCATTCTGGAAGTGCTTATCCACACAGATAAAACTAACGGCGTAGTGGTTAGAGCCACTGTAGTGTAGTGGTTAAAGTGCTGGACTCTAGGAGACCCAGGTTCAAATCCACACTCCCCATGAAAAGCACTGGCTGACTTTAGATCAGTCACTCTCTCACAGCTTAGCCTACCTCACAGGGATGTTTTGAAGATACATTGGGGAGAATCATAGACACTGCCCGGAGAACCTTAGAGGAAGGATGGGATAAAAATGTACTCAACAAATAAAATGAGTCGGGTTTTGGATATGAGCCAGGGAGACCCAGGCTCAAGTCTCCACTCAGCCCCAAAGTTCACAGAGCTGCCTTAGGCCTAAGAACTAAGTACAGAGCTGTTGTAATGTTAAAAATGAGAGACTACCATGTCCTGCGGAAGAAAGGTAAGATAAAAATGTAATTCATAAACGTTTTCTCATGATATTAACCTATGAATTCTTCAGTCTTTGAATAAACCCTCAGATTTTGCAGGGTATGTGATAACCATTCTCCTTCATAATCTGCTCCTCATATGTACTGCAATCATGAGAACCTTCCCTAAATTTGCATTTCAAGTTTTCTTCATTCTATACACCAGGGAGAAAATGGTTCTTTCCTCCATGCCTCCCAGTACTCTAGAATCCTTTCCCCCCATGGTGGTTTAGATTGGAAATACAGCACATTTGTTGTTGTTGTTGTTGTTGTTGTTGTTGTTGTTGTTGTTGTTGTTGTTGTTGTTGTTGTTACAGATTTTTAGTCCACTCTCCCCATTTGCTAAAAGAGGTTCTGCATCTATTAGAGATCACAATAAACTCCAGCTGACCCATTTATTTACATTTTAAAGGGGACCTTAGATTGCATACTACATATTTTATCCATCAGTTAAAGGATATTTGCATGCTTTTATTAGATATGCCCAGGGCTTTTTTTCAGCGGGAACGCAGTGGAATGGAGTTCTGGAACCTCTTGAAAATGGTCACATGGCACCAGCCATGTGACCATTTTCTCCAAGGGCAACCCACTGAGTTCCACCACTTCTTTTCCCAGAAAAAAAGCCCTGGACATGCCAATTGTGTAATGGAACAGGTAATGTTTACATTATCATCATCCATCTATCCAGGAAGTTATGATGCCATATACACCAATGCTGAATCAGAAGATTTCTTTATGGCTTTTTTATATTTCATTTTCATAAATACTACAAGAAGAAAGGAACTGATTATATATTTAAAAGTCCTGACAAAGACATCAAAAAGGTGAGGAGGTCTTTAAACATATAGCTTACCAAGACCCACCAAATTCTAGATCAGGAGGAGGCAACTCTTTTGTGGGCGAAATGAGGATTGTACCTGACAAGACATACTGGTTTGAATCCTGCCTATAGTTCTATGGGCACTAGAGGGGATTTCTGTTGATCCCCTTTCTGATAGGAGACCTCCAATTCCCCCCATGCTATTCCTGGGGATTCCTCATCTCCTCAGGAGCAGAATTTGGGAGGAAGGGGTGTTGGGCTGCTATGAGGGGGGGATTGGCAGAAGTCAGCTTGCACTCTCAGGAATCAAGGCAGGATCCAACCCACTGGGTGCAGATTGAGCATTAATGGTTCTGCTAGCGTCACTGTTCATCTTACATGCTGAGGGTTGTCTATTCTATTTTAGAAGCTATCTGAGTAATAAATCTAAGAGGCAATCCAGCTTTAAAGACAGCTAAAATAACACTATTGTTCTGTGCTTTAGTGGTTTGGACATATCCTTTTCTGCTCATAAATCTAGTCTTTTAAATGTAGTTTGACAAATCCTTATTCCCTCTTTCTCTTGGCTTAATTTTAAAAAGACTAAAACAAACATATGGAGTCGTTTTTATAAGAACTAAGGGAAGGAATCATGAGAGTAATTATTTCTTGAACTCTGACTGTAAACTCAGATTTACAACCCATCAGGGGAGAAAAACACACACATACAATCATCAGCAGTATATTCTAGATGTACTTAGAAATCCAGATAATTGACACAATGTGCTATCATGACTTATCTGCTGTGCAAATTGACCTGAGCATTTGCCTGTGGCTATTCTGTGCTGTGAAAGAGCTAATAGGCAAATTGAAGCAGTGGAAAACATACAGGAAGCCTTGGCTTGACAACAGGCCCCTTGAAAGACAATGAAGTTGTTTTGAATGGCCAGGTCTAGCACACAGTTCAAGGTTCACATTTGGATGAAGGTGACTGACAGTAAGCCAAGTTACACCCTGCTAAGTCCATTAGAATGAAATCCTCAGCAGGTCTACTCAGAATTCTACTCAGGTCTATTCAATGGGGCTTACTCCTAGGAAAATGTTCTTAGGATTGCACGGTTAAAGTCAAGGGGGTCAGACGGTGAAACTGTGTTTAGGACTACACTGTGGGAATTATATTCTAGCAAGCAGGACTGGGTTTAAGGACAGATGAACCAATGACCTGCTCATGCAACAAATGCTCCGTGTGTGTGACTGTGATATAGCACTGTAAATAGTAGCACTGGGAGAGACCCTTAAATAGGCCATCTAGTCAACTCCTTCTTCAGTGGAGGAAATCCAAGACTAGACGTTTCAACAGAAGGCTGTCCAGTCTCTGCCTGAAGATCTCCAGCAAGGGGCAGCTTCTGTCCCAGTAACTGGTTACATAAATTGGGGACATCAGTGATACCAAACAAATTACCTGACATCATGAACTTAGTATCAAGCCTGCATTAATATGATATGCATTTATTATCTTATGTAACAGGGATGAATCTTGCAAAGGCAAAAATAATGCATTAAAGTTATGGATTTGGGTCCACACGCTACAAGAAACAAGGTATTCAAAAGCTGAACAAATGGAGAATGCTACTCACCTAGGGCACCATTTGGTATAGGGCAGCCCTGCTACTGTGTAGAGCCAATGAACAATACAATCCTAAGCAGAGTTATACCTTTCTAAGCCAATTGATATCAATGAACTAAGAAGGGTGTAACTTTATGCGGAGTGGTGGAGAGGACAGACCATCACTTCTGACTGAAACCTTGCACTGCCCAGATCCCCTGAAGAGGCTGGAAATGGACAAATCAGGATACGTCACAAAGTGAAATACCAACAATGGCTCACTCTCTAAAATGTAATGTATTTTTTTTTAAAAAAACCAAACCTTGTTTTAGGAGCAGTTTACAGGAACACTGTGTTGTACTTTATAACTAGTAGCCCTGGAAAGTTGTCAATGTGGAAGAAATGAAGGGGGTCTGAGAAGGAATTTGGTTACTAACCCCCCCTCCACCAGCAAAGATTCAGTTTAAGATTATATAACTAACAGAACCAGCCCTGCATCAGTCCAATTGCTATAACCTAATCCCTGTAGGTATATCCAATAAAATGGTGAGTGTACTTAAGATATTGTCACAGAAACAGCAATGTGTATTTAGGGTGCAGAACTACTCTGATTCTATGCATTAGAACAAGAGTAGCCAGTATGGTAGCGTTTGTTACACAGGCCAGCCATTTGTTGGCTGTACCCAGCATGACATATATTGAATGGGGATTCAGATCTGAGTACAATTAAAATAGTAAAATTAAAATTCACAAAGGATGTGAATTTCCTTGTTTTGTTTAGAATATGGAGAAGCAGAGACCTAAGCCCTTCCCTGTTCAACACTCATGCATTAAAAAAGGGCTTTGAAATGGCACAACATGTACTCTGCCACACAGATTTGAAGTCCTCTTCCTTCACATCCCTTATACAATAAATCAATTCAATCAACCAACCGTACACAATAAATAAGTTTTGAACCAAGTGCATACATGAAAATACCACAAGTCCAGGATTTGAAAACAAAGACTCTCATTTTAGTCAACCAAAATTAGCGATACTAATAAATTTATAATTTTTTTTCCTTTGTGTTCCCAAGTTACCATAACCTAGTATACATTACTCTTTCATTGTTGCGCCTGTAAAACCCACTTTATCAACACCATGCTTTGCTTAGTCATGGTGCAGGGGTGGTGGGCTGCAAAGCTTTCATTTTGATCCATTCTGAACAAAAAAGGGGGATTTTGCTGCCAGCGAAGCCAAATGTTGGTTGCCAAATGAACTTTGAACACTACCTTGACGATATGTCAATTTTTCACATATTTATCTAAACTTCAATAGCGTTCCTTTTTCAGAGACTAGCTCTTTTCACACCAGCTGTTTCTGAACAAAGAAAAGCAGTCTGAGTAATGTTCATGTTCCTTTTCTGGAAATATTAAGGGCTTAGAAGCTCGCCTTTATTTATATGCCACGTCTGCTTTTAGAAGATAGTCTTTATTTATATCAGGCTTCAGCTAGGAGGGAATGCATTAACCAGTTTACTTATGGTTGAATTCAGTGTATTTTTAATTTGCCTTTCCATGACCTAATAATAGATTGAAAGCGCAATCCTAAGCAGGCCTGCTCAGAAACCTACTCAGGTATATTCAGTGGGGCTTACATGCAGGAAAATGTTCTTAGGATTACACTGTTAAAGTGGTATAGATTAGGCTTTTGACAAGTAGAGTGTGATTGAGGGACCCTTTAAATCTTGCTTTCTTTATATCTGTACGGCTGTGGTGCTTTCACCTTGGTATTGCTGCTTCTGTAGTCATTTTTTCTGTATTGTTCCTTTTTAAAGGATCCCAACAATTAGGGACCATATACTGCACATTATGACATCACTGTGCTATGCAGCCAATAAGCTTTGACTATTTCCCAGAGTGACTGATTCACTCTGGGAAAATAAATAAAACTCACTAAGAGGAATGGCAGTATTTCCCTAGAGGTCACATGGATGATCCTAGTAAATTAGGGATTGTAAATGATCAAGAACCACAAATGAATATTTTTGCAGGACTTTTGCACCAGTCCCAGGATGGACAGAATCATCCATGGGGCATACTTTTTTTGAATTTTCATAAAATGTGCCATCCTATCCTGTTCAACTTAGCTCTATACTTCTTTAACTAAATCTAAAGCCACGAGCAACTCTTGTTTAATTTTTTCTCTCCAACCTTCTTCCCAGGAACTTCCCAACAGGCCAAACAGCAACCCCCAGGTCCATTCCAGGTTAGGACAATGGTGTGTGGCAGAAGACTGCAGCCCCTGCTCCATGTGCGTCTCAGCCATGATCTGAATGGGGCACTGTGCATGCAAAAACTGAGGAGATCCCACAGCTCACTTCTGTTATCCAGGACACAAGGTAGGGGCACTGGATCCAGCCTCTGTGCTCTGCAGTGTGTAAAGAGGCCAGCATCAGCATTGACTGAGACGGGGAAGATGCTGAGGCCCACCCCCGCTGTGAAATAGTTGTTTTTATTCTCTCAAACCTTGCAAACTTCACTGTAAAGTAGAGAATGTCAGCATTATTACTTTACTGTGATGGATTATTTAAGAAAGGAAGAAAAAGCAAGGCTGTATGGGACAATTTGCCCTCTCTTATTTTATGTAGTCCCCCTATTTTTTTAAAAAAATATTTTAAATATTATTTGAAAAGAAGGAAATTAAAATTGCGTAAAAAGCCTCATACACAACAGAAACAAAAATATGACAATAATGAAAAATATACACATAAGCATCCATAAAAGGTTTCCAAATATCTAAAAATAAGTCCATTGTTAGTTGTTGTCTATATGCCGTACATTCAAATATAGATAAAAGCTGTAAGGTACTCCATCTACTGCTTTGGCAAAACTGGGCAATCTAACTCCTTATTCCATTCATTTCTAAGACTCTGCATGACATATATATTAACCAACATAAAATATTGATGAACATATATTGTGGATTTCATTTCTTGCATAGATTCAGTAAGAGTTTCCAAAAGTGAAACCCTCAATGCTGCAGGGCCATAGGTGGATGGATACCAAAAAATACCATAGTTGTAAATATTGCCATTCAGCAAAAGTTGACAAGTCGTATCTTGACTTCAGCTGAGAAAATGACAAGAACTTGTCATCATAGCCTATCAATCATTTTGTTAATAGCAAATCAGTGGATATTGAGAAGAATTTTTTTGGCATTTTTGCATGTCACAGACACAACTAGAAAAGGTCTTTCAAACACTGTTTTGGACAGGGTGGCAGAAGAGTATGGACTGTTGATGCCAACATTTGTGGCCAATGTCATGATAATAATGCTAAAGGAGCACAAGCTTCTGCTCTAGGGGAAAAAAATCTTCAGATGTTCTTTGTGCCTTGCTCTCCCCCCACGTAGAATCATGTGTTGCTGCATGCTGTAGACAGTTCTGGCCAGCAAAGGCCAGATGCCAATTTTATTGAATGGTATCCAAATGGAAGGCATATTCTTTCTGTTTTTATACAACATAATAAAAGATAACCAAGAAACCAAAAATATGTATGATATCTCTTTACCAGAATAAGCAAACTGAAGTGGAAAGGGGAATGGTTAAAAGAAGAAAAGGTAAAAGCCAAAGGGGAGTGGCTAAATGGAAGGGGTGTGGTTAGAGGAGAAAGGGGCTGTACAAAAGAAGAAATAGGACCTGGTTACACTCTGTTGCTCAGGGCCCACGAAAACCTGGAATCTACACTGGGCTGGATCCTATTATAGCAATGCAACTGACTTGAAAAGACTGACATTGCATTTAAATAAATCTATTTTCTTTAGAAGAAAGGATCTAAATTTTTATTGTGATCTTTAGTGCAATAAGACCAAATTACATTACAGAGTGGGGAGAGGACAGAGGCAACCTAGAGAGGTCACCATTTTTAACATTTGTTTAGGCTGAGGAGAGGTCTGAGACTGCTTGCCTCTGTAAGAATGCAAATGAAAATCCATGAGTTGGTACACCCTGCCTGAGTGTCATGCTGATAAATTGCTCCTAATGGGGCTGTAAGCCTGCAATAATCTGCAGTGAAACAAGAAAAATGATTTCTGGCTATTCTCACCAACCTCTGCAAACTCTAAGGATTTATTCTCACATTACATTTTTCAAAATCAAGGCCCTCCAGAACAGTCTTTTTGGTCTATGGGGCAAGTACTATTAAGTACACCAACTCCTCTTGCTTGGAGTACACCAGAAGGCTCTTTCCCCTGTGCACTGTATCTAATACTCCATGTACAGCTAAATGGACTAAAACTAGATGTTGAACTTTAAGTCAAGTATAGCTTGAACCTACAATTTTCAAGAAGAGGTAAGGGAAGTATGGCAGTGAGTCCGGGTATCGTAGAGAAAGGAAATGGAGAATACACCCAGATCCCTTCCAACCTTCGTCCCATCCCAAGAAATGTTGGTAGTGGGGCTAGGACTAGATACCCTCTCCCGACACTGATGTGGTGTAATACCAAGTCCATAAAGAAAAAGACCACAACGCTCCAGCAGTATTTTGCAATGGAGAATGTGGACGTGGTGTGTGTGACTGAGACCTGGGTGAAGGGGGTGAAACTGTCACCCAAAAAGTGCTAGCCACCCCCTGCCCCGGGTGGTTCACTGGATGAGCTGGTAGAGGACTGGAATACCCTTCTCTCTGAAGGCATCAATGATATCACTCCCCATCACCCTCTCCACTCCCAAACCAAAGTTGCCCCTGGTATACCGAGGAGCTGTGATGGATAAAACGGGAACTGAGATGGCTACAGCAAGTGTGGCGGCGAATCCATGACCAAACAACAAGAACATCTTATAGGATGTTTATGAAAGCCTATGAGGTGGTGGTGAAAGCCACGAAGAGGGACTACTACGCCGCTTCCATTGCATCCAACAGCTCCCAGCCAGCACAATTGTCTACAGTGATTCGGTGATTAATGTCCCTCTCACAAAGGATGAAGAAAAATGTTAAGTTGGCGATAAGTTGTAAGGCATTTGGGAGCTATTTTGCAGATAAGATCTTGTCACTACACCGGGATCTACCAGTGATGATTGAGACAGTATGTGAACTGGAGCTCCCCTGGCTGACTTCAGAGTTGATATTAGATCAGGCAGCTCTCCCAGGATGAAGTGGACAGTATCCTGTGTGTTGTGAAATCTACTATGTGCCCGCTGGACCCATGCCCATCATGGCTGGTGAAAACTGGTGATGTCGGGATTCGGGCCCTTTTGGCCAACATTATCAATCTGTCCTTGAGTTTCGGGATTTTCCAAACTCATTGAAGGAGGCAGTGGTGCAGCCCTTATTGGAATAAAAGCATCTTTGGATCCTATTGATCCAGCCAATTGCTGCTTAGTGTTTTGAACCTTTCGTTTTTGGATAAGGTAATTGAAAGGGTGATAACAGAACAACTCCAAGTTTTCTTAGATGATTCCTCTATCCTGGACCCATTTCAGTCCAGCTTCTGACCTAGCCATGGTACCGAGTCAGCATTGGTCGCCCTCACAGATGACTTGCAGCAACACCGAGATTGGGGTGGGTCAGCGCTGCTGTTGCTCCTAGACCTCACAGCAGAATTTGACATGGTCGATTATGATCTTTTGACCCACTGCCTCACCGCTGTGGGGATACGTGGGACAGCCTTGCGATGGCTAAGCTCCTTTCTCCACAGTCAGGCACACAGGGTGGCACTAGTGGCACAGATGTCCACACGTCATCCCTTGGTGTGCAGCATCCCCCAGGGGATGATTCTTTCCCCAATGCTGTTTAACATTTACATATGCCTCCTTGCCCAGGTGATTCATAGCTTTGGGGTGGGTTGTCACCAGTATGCAGAAAACACCGGTCCGGGGTCTGGGTCCCAGCCCCCAGACTTGGTAGGAGGGAACAGCAGGTCAGCTGGGCTGACGGGCAAACAGAGGGGGCAGCCAGCAGACAGCAAGTCAACTGGTCAGCCAGCTGACAGCAGGTCAACCGGTCAGCCAGCTGACAGCAGGTCAACCGGTCTGACTGGCAGGCAGAGGGGGCAGCCGGGGGACAGCAGGTCAACCCCTCCCACGGGCAAATGGAGCCAGAACCTGCCGGTGCCAGGGGCAAGGGGCAAAAGCCCAGGGCCTCAGGAGGCAGGGGGAGACAGAGAGAGGCCAGCGAGTCCCACTCCCCTAGGGAAGGAAAGGGGACTAAGCAAGGCAGAAGGGGGCAAGGGCAGAGGGATTGGGAGCCCAGCAGTCACCCACCCAAAGACCTTACCTGAGGAGGAGAAGCAGCAGCAGCCCCAACAACCCAAAGCCACGCCCCAGCTAGAAAATAGTAGCCTGGCCCAGGAGTTGCCAAAAGCCAAGCCACTCCAGGTGGGGCTATTGAAGGCACTCTGCAGGAAGCCCTGGGCAACCAGCCAAGGAGCCGCAGCTGGACCCACCTTCAGCCATCAGCTCAGCCAGGGAGGCCGGGCTGCTAGCCAGGGGACTGCAGCTGGACAGGCCTTCAGCAATCAGCCAAGGCAGGGAGGCTGGGCAGCCAGGGAACAAGGCACAGCTGGTGCTGGTCAGTGGGGCCAGATCAGCTACCCCAGCTGCAACTGCTTGGTGCAGCCCAAGACCAGGCTGGAAGAGGGGTGGGGCAGTAGAAGGAAGCCCTATAAAAGCTGGCTGGGAAGAGCCCTGTGGTGGTGGGTGTGAGTAAGGAGTGATGATGTGGAGTGAGTGGTGTGATGCAAGTGTGGAGGTTTGGAGGAGAGCTCTGGGAGGAAGAAGTGAAAGAGGACGCAGAGGGTAAGCAGGCCAGGTTGAGCAGGCCAGTGAGTGGACTGAGAGGGAGTCTGGGTGAGGTATACTGCCCCTCCTTCCACAGAGCAGGGTCCTGCATAATCCCTGGCCCCCCTATGACATCAGGAGCAGACCGCCCAGTGCCACGCCCAGCAGCAGCGGCGGCAAGCCCTGACAACACCCAGCTCTATCTGTTGATAGATGGCCAGCCAGATGCTGCACTGACTCCTTGGCCACGGGTCTGGAGGCCGTGGCAGAATGGCTGAGACAAAGCCGCATGAAATTGATTCCCCTGAAGATGGAGGTTCTGCATCTGGGTTGTGGGACGATGGATTTGGGAATCCAGATCCAAACCCTTGATTGAGTGTAGTTAAGTTCTTTATTGACAGTGAAAAGCCTGGGCATGCTCCTGGATGCCATGCTTTCAATACAGGACCAGGTCACAGCTGTTGCCAGATCTGAATTTTCTCATCTTTGTCAGGTCAGGCAATTGGCATCCTATCTCTTGTCCCAGGACTTGGCTTCGATAACCCATGCAACTGCCACCTCCAGGTAAGACTACTGTAATTTACTGTATGCTAGGCTGCCCTTGAATTTGACCCGAAAGTTACAGCTGGTCCAGAATGCAGTGGCACGTGTCCTTACTGGGACACCATTAAGAGCACATATCCATCCTGTGCTGTGCCAGCTGCACTGGCTCCCGGTTGAGTTCCGGAGCCAGTTCAAGGTGTTGGTTCTGGTGTTTAAAGCCCTTTATGGACTGGGACCAACATACCTACGTGACTGCCTCTCCCATTATGTCCCCAGCAGAGCCCTGCACTCTGTGAATAAGCAGCTACTGATGATCCCCAGCCCAAGGGATGTTCATTTGGTCTTGACTAGGGCTAGGGCCTTTTCGGATCTGGCTCCGGCCTGGCAGTTCCACAGGGACTGCAAGACGGAGATGTTCTGCAGGGCCTTTGGTTGAGTGCCAGCGATCTGTCCTTCTTTAGAACACCATGCCCCATCCCCTGCCACCCTAAGCGCTGTATCGTGGCTGTACCTGTAGCTCTATAGTAGCCTTTGTATTTGCTGATGACGCCTAAAACTTGGATTGTTTGTTATCTGTGTCTGTATTTTATGGTGTTTTAAATTTGTGTTTTTATTGTTATAAGTTGCCCTGAGCCCTGTTCATGGGGAGGGTAGGATATAAATCTATTTAAATAAATAAATAAACAATCAACTGCCCTAACCAGTGCATATTTGTAATAGAGATCATATTGCGATGGACTTCCAAAGGGACCAAATGGGACTTTGTTTCAGCTCTGTCTTCCCTTTTTATTGGCACTGTTCAATTATTTATGCAATTCAACCTGTTACAAATCTATTTAGGACTGTGATCTGATCCTTGTAGGATTTCAAAGAGGAAAACTACTGATGTGGAGAACTGGCTTCTTCACAGTGAAATCCTAAGCACAGTTACTCCAGTCTAAGCCCGTTGATTGAAATCGATGGGCTTAGACTAGAGTAACTGCTTAGGATTTCACTGTCAGTGCAATTTCTAGTATACAGAACAGGTCACGTCATGCACGCTCTCTCTCTCTCTCTCTCGCTCTCTCCTATGCCTACACGGTACATCAAATTTATGACATGTGCAGTGGGATTCTTTCACTTCACTCCACAGATTTTATTAGAACTACACAACAGATGAAGTTATTTACCAGAAGAAATTTCAGTACTACATGAGTCATAATTCCATGGATTAGTTTTCCTCCAGATCCATATGCATAGCTTTTATAATAGCTTTCAGAACAACGTGGGATTTTTAAAAATCTAAATAAATAAATACAAAGTAAGACAAAAAGTTTCCGCACTTGCTTGATGTATAAAATGAGTGAGTTACAGTCTAAGTATATTTTTCTTTTGATTATATAGGCTTAGAGTTGTGTTTACCATCCATATTAAATCCCCAAGGTGTTAATTAGGCAGATACGTTTTTCCATCTAAGTACACAAAACAACACAGTAACAATCCCATGAACCAGTTCAGAAGAGGAATTTCAAAGGCTACCTACGGATATTATAAATCCTAATCTCTAGAGAGTGCAAGGAAAGCGCTGTTTAATTTTTGCTTAGATTTTTAACTTCTCAGGCTAGGCAAAAAAAAAAGTTTTTTTCCCCTTTCTTAGAGAGTAAGGAAATGTTAAACAAGCTGTTTGGCAAAAATATAGTGTTGAATCTAGCCAGCTTCTTTCATTTAATTTCACCCAATTTCCATACTATAACCTTCCATCTCCAAATGCAGGCCCTCTGATTCTAAGCATAGCCTTTTGGCATGGTCAAAGTTGACATCTCTTTCCATTTTCACCAGCAGAAAACGTGGTTGGATCGAACTCATGGCATTTTCAAGATATCCTATCATATTTAACTGGTAGGGTGAGGGAATGGAGATGGAATATTCAATAATTGCCTTGATTCATGCTCCACATAGTTTCTTTTCCATATAGTCTCCAACACTGTTTAGACGGAAACAGGGAGATGCTTGTAGCACTCCAGGTTTCACAACAAGAATCACACAACCCCTAAGTTCTTTCATACCACTGAAGACTCTGTTCTGCCTATTATATACTGTATCAGTTTACTGTGCAATAGCTTCTCTTCCACTTTTTAAGAAGCCAAGATGATACTGTTTACTTCAAGATACCACAGAAAAGTAGCTGCTCAACAAGATACTACCAACAGTTTCAGGAAAGAAGTGCTGAAGGTAGCTTGTTACAATTCAGAATAAAATGTAAGAAATTAATCAAATCACCAATAATAAAAACAAACACAGAAACAAAGGCACAATACTAAAAACCAGTGCTTTTTTCAGGGGGAACGTGGGGGAACAGAGTTCTGGCACCTCTTGAAAATGGTCACATGGCTGGTGGCCCTGCCCCCTGATCTCCAGACAGAGGGGAGTTTAGATTGCCCTACGCACCAGCCATGTGACCATTTTCTCCGAGGGCAAACCACTGAGTTCCACCACCTCCTTTCCTAGCATAAAATGATAAAGATAACAGGAAAAAAGCAGGATCAGAAAATGTAAAAATCCAACACAACAGATCCAGCTCTACAGATAAAGTAACAGCATATACAAACCAAATTTTCATAATGATAAAACCAATAAGTTAGTCAGGATAACCGTCATCCATGCATTTCTAAAGCATTCTAGTTGAGCCATTGTCAAATCTATTCTCTCCCAATTGTCTACTACTAACCTGTGCTGCCACTAGAAACAGTCTGCTCTAACACCTGTGTTTTCCATAGAAAGATGTTGGGGGCATTTTGATTATTTCAGAAACCAGGAAAGGTTGGATATATCAACACTCCAATGAGTACAGTAGTGATCATGTGACAGTCCATAAAGAATACTACATTAAAATTACAGGGCTATACAAAATGCCATTAAAAAAGGAACTGGGTACTGGTTTAAGCTGGACAAACCGTGACAGAATCTGGAAAAGGCTTTTTCAGGCGTGATCTCCAGAGCTGCAGCCAGCGTCACCTGGCCAAATCCCTTGACAGTGCTTGGTTTTGCTAGTGAGCAGCCTGGATCTCACAGCATTTTTTATAATACAGTGATAATCGGGGTTGCTTTGCCATCACAACAGGCATATTAGAGGGACTCTCTCAAAACAACCGCCCACCTTACTATGTGAAGTTTTTGCAATGAAATATTTCCCATCAAGTATACAACTTTTCCTAGTGTGAAGGTAGGGGGAAATCACTTCATCAGATCCTTGGCAACTGCCTGTCCTGGCTGCAAGCCCAACTACAACTGTGCTTTTCTAGGACATGTAAGGGATCAAACTGAACATGGGAGTGATGTCCTCATCAGTTCCATCTCTGTAGGGGGCGGGGAGTAACCCATGGAAAAGGCAGCCTGAACAGCTTTCCTGTTTGCACTACTCCAGGAAAATCAAGAAAATTTTTAAATATTAGAGTGGTAGTTGTTGTGGGTTTTCCGGGCTGTATTGCCGTGGTCTTGGCATTGTAGTTCCTGACGTTTCGCCAGCAGCTGTGGCTGGCATCTTCAGAGGTGTAGCACCAAAAGACAGAGATCTCTCAGTGTCACAGTGTGGAAAAGATGTAGGTCATTTGTATCTACTCAGGAGGGGTGGGGTTGAGCTGAGTCATCCTGTAAGAGTTTCCCAGGGTGTGGAATGCTAATGGCGGGAGGCTTCACTGTATCCTGAGGAGGTTCTTTTGCATATGGATTGGTACTTGATGTGCTAATCTTCTCTGCAGGGCTATTGTCGGGGATAGAATGTTTTGTTAGCCTGGTGTTTTTCAGAACTGGAAACCATGCTCTGTTCATTCTTAAGGTTTCTTCTTTCCTGTTGAAGTTTTGCTTATGCTTGTGAATTTCAATGGCTTCCCTGTGCAGTCTGACAAAGTAGTTGGAAGCGTTGTCCAGTATTTTGGTGTCCTGGAATAAGATACTGTGCCCTGTTTGAGTTAGGCTATGTTCAGCCACTGCTGATTTTTCAGGTTGTCCAAGTCTGCAGTGTCTTTCATGTTCTTTTATTCTTGTCTGGATGCTACGCTTTGTGGTCCCGATGTAAACTTGTCCACAGCTGCAGGGTATACGGTATACTCCTGCAGAGGTGAGGGGGTCTCTACTGTCTTTTGCTGATCGTAGCATCTGTTGTATTTTTCGGGTGGGTCTGAATACTGCTTGAAGGTTATGCTTTTTCATAAGCTTTCCCATCTGATCAGTAATTCCTTTGATATATGGCAAAAACACTTTTCCTGTAGGAGACTGTTTTTCCTTTGTTTGATTCATCCTGGGTTTGATTGCTCTTCGGATTTCATTTCTGGAGTAGCCATTTGCCTGAAGTGCGTGGTTTAGATGATTAATTTCCTCATTGAGAAAGTGCGGCTCACATATCCGTCTTGCACGATCCACTAATGTTTTCATTATGCCTCTTTTCTGTCGGGGGTGGTGATTGGAGTTTTTGTGTAAGTACCGATCAGTGTGAGTTGGTTTCCTGTAGACCTTGTGACCTAACTGAAAGTTTGCTTTGCGGATGACCAGGGTATCCAGGAATGGGAGTTTTCCCTCGATTTCTTTCTCCATTGTGAATTGTAGAGACCCCCTCACCTCTGCAGGAGTATACCGTATACCCTGCAGCTGTGGACAAGTTTACATCGGGACCACAAAGCGTAGCATCCAGACAAGAATAAAAGAACATGAAAGACACTGCAGACTTGGACAACCTGAAAAATCAGCAGTGGCTGAACATAGCCTAACTCAAACAGGGCACAGTATCTTATTCCAGGACACCAAAATACTGGACAACGCTTCCAACTACTTTGTCAGACTGCACAGGGAAGCCATTGAAATTCACAAGCATAAGCAAAACTTCAACAGGAAAGAAGAAACCTTAAGAATGAACAGAGCATGGTTTCCAGTTCTGAAAAACACCAGGCTAACAAAACATTCTATCCCCGACAATAGCCCTGCAGAGAAGATTAGCACATCAAGTACCAATCCATATGCAAAAGAACCTCCTCAGGATACAGTGAAGCCTCCCGCCATTAGCATTCCACACCCTGGGAAACTCTTACAGGATGACTCAGCTCAACCCCACCCCTCCTGAGTAGATACAAATGACCTACATCTTTTCCACACTGTGACACTGAGAGATCTCTGTCTTTTGGTGCTACACCTCTGAAGATGCCAGCCACAGCTGCTGGCGAAACGTCAGGAACTACAATGCCAAGACCACGGCAATACAGCCCGGAAAACCCACAACAACCATCGTTCTCCGGCCGTGAAAGCCTTCGACAATACATTAGAGTGGTAGTATGCGTTATATTGATGTGTAGTTCAAGATTGCATTTCACAAGCTTTAGGCATCTGTAGCACAGTGGTTAAGTGGTTCGGTTGTAAATCTGCACTCTACTGGTTCAAATCCCACTACTGCCCTGAGCTCAGTAGGTGGCCTTGGGTAAGCCACTCCTATTAGCTCCAGCTCCCCAGCTGTATTGCAGAGATAATAACACTAGTTTACCACTCTGAGCGAGGCACTAATCTGTCTAGAAGAGCTGTCTATAAGTGCAGTTATTGTTGTTGTTATTATTAATCTCTCTACTGTTAACTTTAACTGGGAGGAAGGGAAGATTAGTTTTACTAAACACCTGAAAAAGCAGTTTTGAAAGGCTTCAGAATAGCTTTTGAGCATTGCCATGAAAGTCTGGTCAGCTCATTAATTAAGTGCTCTGAAATGCCACAATTTCAAAAAGGTGATAACTAGACTATGTGAGAGTGTGCCTTGTGAAGAACAAAGGGACATGAAGGAGCAATTGTAGCCATCCGTGCATATTCAAAGTAGCTGGGACTATGCAGAAGTGTAGTGCTGAGGGATAAGAAAACCAGTAGTAGCACTGGAAGTTTCACTAGATTTTAATAACTGTGCCACATTCAAATCATTAGGGTGATCCTCACTGCACTGAACTCAGATGTCTCTGTTTAAACTGATGGTGTAAGGCTGCCAGGAGCCACCACATTCCCTCCACCCCCTCCACAACCCTGACCCAGTCCATAAAAACTGCATGACTTGTTTGAATAAATGAGATATAATTGGTGCTCCCCATGTTTTTAATTTTTTTGTTCCACTCTGTTCCTCGCATTTATATCGTGCCCTTTCTCAAAGAAGCTCAGAGCACTTTATATATACACTCTCCCTCCAATGTTATCTCCACAACAGCTCCATGAGGTAGGTTAGGCTAGGCTGAAAGGTAGTAATTAGTCCAAAGTCTCAGTTTCCCTTTCCTTTCCCCTTAATAAAGGTAGGTGTTGTGCATTGCTGGATCTTGAGTCTGAACGAAGGCTTCTGAGACCTACATGGCTATTGGGTGTTTTTTGCACTGGCAACGGCCAATCATAACTATTGCCTTATAATCTAATCGCTGTGCTGTAAATAGTTACTTTGTATATAGTCCATGCAAATGAAGGATTCTAACTACTTGCTTTGTATTGGGTGTTGCTAAAAAGGGGTGCAGTTTTCTTAAGTATAAATTGGCTCCTGCTGAGCCTGGTTTCAGTCTGTCTGCTTTCAGTCTTCAATAAAGTTGTCGTTATGAGCTGTTAATCACAACACTTAATACTGGCAACGAAGGTGGGATTGAAGGCGGGAAGGCAGCCCCACAATGCCTAGATCTGAATCACACCAGTTGCTGAGGATCTGTTGCCTTGGCCGACCCAGAGCTGATATACAGCTGCTCTGTCGCAATTCACCGACAGTGAGCCATGGCTGCCAAGGGCCCCTTTGAGCCTTTTGACTCAACCACGAGGACTGGGAGTTATACATTGCGAGGTTTGAGTTCTACCTTGAGGCGAACAAGGTCACTGATGCAGACCTTCAGAGAGCAACCTTTTTCAGCATCTGTGGGCAGTCTGCTTTTGACATAGCCCGGGCACTTGTGGCACCACAGCTCCAAGCAATGGCACTCAACATCATCAAAGACTGGCTCCAAGACCACTTCTCGTCACAGCCGTCGGAGATCACCAGCTGGCATGCCTTCTACAAGCGGGACCAAGCCCAGGGCGAGTCAGTGACCATTTTTGTTACAGCTCTCCAGCAAGCAGCACGACACTGCACCTTCACTGACCTAGAGATCACGCTCCAAGATTGACTGGTATGTGGCCTGTGGCATGAGAAGCTGCAACGTTGCCTATTCGCCAAGAAGAAGCTCATATTCAAGGAGGCCCTCAAGGAGGCCCTTGCAGCAGAAGCAGCTGACCAGTCAGCCAGAGAGGTGCGCCAATCACGGACTCCAACCCTACCAAAGAGGGTGGAATAGGTCTATCACAAGAGCATCAAGAGCAACTCAGAGGACAATGACAAGGTTCACATGACTCAGGTGGTGCAGCCAGCCCAAGCGTTCCAAACTGCAAACCACTAACGGGTTGCTCTGTGCCAGCTGTGGAGGAAGCCATGACCGAAAATCCTGCAGATTCTGCAACACCAAATGCTGGGTTTGCAGAAGGAGGGGGCACGTCGCATGTGCATGCAGGGCAACCAGGAGCAGAGGCTCCCCGCCGCAGACTCCATGCTGACGGCGGGCAGAACAGAATGGTTTTTTACGGCCTGAAGAATGCTACTCCGTGACCAAGTGTTTCAGCCGTACCACAGTCCTGAACACCCAAATGCACACCAGAGAAAAGATCAGCGTAATGCTGCACATTGAAGGAACGTCATGTGAGATGGAGGTCAACACTGGGTCGGCGCTCGCAATCATCTTGATGGACACCCTCCACCGAGTATGTCCCAGGGAAGTAGACCAACAGCTCGAGCCATGCGACATACACTTGACTGACTTCCAGGGTCATCGGATCATGGTGGTGGGTGTTGGCAAGTTCAAGGTCAGTTTCAAGGACTTTCATGGCCCCCTCTGCCTGATTGTCATTGAGGGGCACCACTCAAGTTTGCTGGGACTCGATTGGTTCGAGGCATTGGGAATCCATGTCACTGGTGTCCAACAAATCAGCCAATTGGACATCGAGGCCATCTGCTCTGAGTTTCCATCCGTTTTTGACAGCTCGTTGGGACAGTACACAGGACCACCAGTCTCCTTCGACCTGGATCCTACAGTGCTGCCAATCCGCTTGAAAGCTCGATGTGTTCCCTTCACTCTCAAGCCACGCATCGACGAGGAGCTGGCATGGCTGATCGCCCACGGGGTTCGTGAGCCTGTGTCACATGCCTGTTGGGAGACTCCCATCATCATGCCCATCAAGGCCAATGGGACAACATGCATCTGCACGGATTATAAGTGCACCCTAAATAAGGCACTGTAGCAGCACACTTATCTGGTGCCAGTAGTGAGCCACCTCCTGGCATCACTAGCCGGGGGCAAGATCTTTGCGAAGATTGACCTGGCAAAAGCATACCAGCAGCTTCTAGTAGATGAAGCCACCGCGGAAGCGCAAGCCAACATGACTCATCGAGGTGCATTCAAAGTAAAGCGGCTCCAGTTCGGGGTCAGTGCAGCACCCGGAATTTTTCAAGGACTTATGGAGGGATTGCTGAAGGGCATCCCTGGTGTCATCCCATATTTTGATGACATCCTGACCGCAGGAACTTCCTCTACAGAACTTGCTGACCACCTTTGACAAGTACTCTATTGTTTCCAGAACACTGGGCTCAAGGTTAAGAAGGAAAAGTGCCAGTTCAGCGTGCCTCAAGTAGAGTTCCTGGGATTCCTGACTGATGCCAACGGCATCCACCCTACCGCTAGCAAGGTGCAGGCCATCCACAGTGCACCACCACCTCGCTCCAAGAAAGAACTTCAATAGTTTCTCAAGCTCCTGAACTTTTACCATTCCTTCCTGCCACACAAGGCATCACTAGCTGAGCCATTGCATCAACTGCTAGAGAAAAATGCACCCCAGGACTGGGGTTGGAAGCACGACCAGGCACTCTCCACAGCCAAGGAGCTCCTTTAGTCAGACAGCGTGCTTACCCATTATGACAAACTCAAGCTGCTCATACTCACCTGCAATGCCTCACCTTACAGAATCAACACAGTCCTAAGCCATCAAATGCCTGATAGATTGGAGGCCCCTATCACTTACTTCTTCAGGATCTTGTTACTGGCGGAACAGAACTATGCCCTAATTGACAAAGAGGCTCTTGCTCTGGTCGCGGGTGTAAAAAAGTTCCACAACTATGTCTACGGATGGCACTTTGAGATCGCCACTGATCACAAGCTGCTACTAGGCCTCGCCCCAGACCAACAGACCCTGCAGGTCATGTCCCCGAGAATGCTGCGCTGGTTGGTTTTCCTGTCTTTTTTTTTATGGTTGAGAATGGTTGAGATAATTAAATTACTTTCTTTGAATATAAATGGATTGGCTTCAGATCTAAAGAGGTACAGATTTAAAAAATTGATCAAAAAACAGGGAATAAATATAGTATGCCTACAGGAAACCCATAAAGGCAAAAAAGACAAGAAACCTTTGCTGAATTCCCCATTATGGGAAACAAAGGTGGAGGCAAGAGGAACTAAAAAGGCAAGAGGGGTAGCTATCCTTGTACACTCAGGTTTAAAGATACAAGTATTAGATCAAATATTTGATTTAGAAGGGAGATATGTTTTTTTGAAATTCAAGCTGAACAACAGGAAGTTTACAATAGCTTCTATATACGCACCAAATACAGGTCAAGTAAGTTTTTTAAATAAGGTATTTCAGAAATTACAGAATTTCTATGAAGGGGAATTGGTTGTAGCAGGAGATGTTAATTATGACTTTAAGAAAAGTAAACTTAAGAAATGGAAATTGAAGGACGCATTTACTTATGGAGGGAAAACACCACAACCTACATATTTTTCTAATAGATCTAAGACTTTTTCATATATAGACTACATTTTGATAAAGGAAACAAATGAGACGGAGGCGGTGAAAACAATAACTGAACCTATATGGATTTCGGATCATGCCCCTTTGATAGCGCAACTCAAATTAAGCGAAGACCAGAAAGAGAATATTTGGAAATATAAGGCTAATATGCCGTTAACAGAAAAGGATCGGATAGACTTAAGAAGAGATATAGAGCTCTATTTTAGAGAAAATAGGAACTCAGTTACGGAAGAAGTGCTCTAGGATGCTGCTAAAGCAGTCATAAGGGGAGTTTATATTGCTAAAGAAATTAGAATTAGAAGGGAAAACAATAAGGAAAGAAGCAGGAAAGTAAGCGAAATTATACAAAAACAAAAAGAATTGCAGGAAAATTACAGTAGACAGACTCAAGAACTCCTAAAAAAACTTTTAAAAGAGCTACAGAATTTAGACTCTTTATCTATGTGGAAGAAAGAAATATTAGTGAAAAATGAATATCACAGAATCAATATAAATACAATGAAAAGAATGGCCAATTACTTAAAGACAAGAAAGGGAAAGCAAAAAATTGGATGCATCAAGGGGGATGGGGATAAACAGCTTTTTAAAAATACTCAGATAAGAGAGGAATTTGCTAAATTTTATCAACATTTAAATCTGGAGAAAATCAAAAATTTGATGAACAGTTAGACAACAATTTAACGACAGAACAGAGGGAGAGCCTGAATAAAGATATCACACGACAAGAAATAGCAGAAGTATTAAAGGGTCTAAAAAATAGAAAATCCCCTGGTTTGGACGGATTCACTGCAGAATATTATAAAGAAATGGCGGAGTTACTGATACCAGAAATGCAAAGATTATTTAACTATATATTAAAAGAAGGTAAAATGCCAGATTCATGGAAGAAAGCTGAGATCCTTCCAATTCTGAAACCCCAGAGAGACCCTTTAGATACAAATTCTTATAGGCCAATTAGTTTATTGAATCAAGATTACAAAATATTCGCAAAAGTTCTAGCTAATAGATTGGAAAAACACTTACCAAAACTAGTTAAGGAAGATCAATATGGTTTTGTCAAGAATAGATTTATAGCCCATCCATTGAGAAATATATTAAATGTTTTATGTATTGTCGAAGGCTTTCACGGCCGGAGAACGATGGTTGTTGTCACTGAGAGATCTCTGTCTTTTGGTGCTACACCTCTGAAGATGCCAGCCACAGCTGCTGGCGAAACGTCAGGAACTACAATGCCAAGACCACGGCAATACAGCCCGGAAAACCCACAACAACCAACTATTAAATGTTTTGTTTGGTAAAGAAAAGAAAACCCCAGCTCTGCTAAAATTAGACGTTTATAAGGCGTTTGACACCTTATAATTATTTAATGCAGGTATTGGAGAAATTTGGTTTTACTGGACCGTTCCTAAATACTATAAGGGAAATTTATAGGGGCGGTAAAGCGGTTGGTTTTCCTGTCCGCTTACAACTACGGAATTTCCAATCGTCCGGGCAAAGCCCTGGGGCATGCTGATGCCTTCAGTCATCTGCCACTACCGGGCCCTACCGCTGACCTATCTCCTGTTCATGGGGTCATGCAGCTAGAAGACCTACTGCAACCACCTCTCCTTGCTTCAGACATCGCATCCCACTCTGCTAAGGACCCCATGCTCTCCTGAGTCCTCAACTGGGTGTGGAGGGGGTGGCCTGCCGGCCAGTTGGACACTAAATTCCAGCCCTTCAGTTCCCGCCAGCATGAGTTATCAGTCCACAAGGGATGCCTGCTCTGGGGAAACAGAGTTGTCATCCCGCCCAGGCTGTGTCAGTGTGTGCTGGAGGCACTTCATGTGGGGCATCCGGGGATCGTCAGGATGAAGGCTCTGGCCCACAGCTACATGTGGTGGCCAGAGATGTACCAAGTGGTGGAAAGATGGGTCCAGACCTGTCAGCCCTGCCAGGAGTCTCATCCCAACATGCCACTGGCCCATCTGCACCCATGGGAGACAACGCACACATCGTGGTTGTGGCTCCACATTGACTTTGCCAGGCCTTTTCAAGGGTATGTATTCCTCATCGTGGTGGACTCATTTTCAAAGTGGCTGGAAGTGATTCCCATGTTGGCCATGATGTCCGCAGTAGTCATCCGCTCAAGGTGCCTCTTTGCGACCCACAGACTGCCAGACGCCATCATCTCGGACAACAGTGCACAGTTCATCTCCCAGGAATTCCAGAGGTTCCTCGAGAACAATGCCATCTGACACATTACATCTGCGCCTTTCCACCCATCAACTAATGGACAAGTGGAAAGAATGGTGAGGTCCACCAAAGACTCCCTCTGCAGATTAGGCTAGGGGGATTTGAGCCAGCAATTGGCTGATGTCTTATTATGGCAGCACATCAAGCTGCACTCCACTACGGGAGGAGCCCAGTGGAACTCTTGATGGGGCGATGGCTTACCACACTGCCCAATCGGCTCCACCCAGACTTAGCTCCGGACACCCAACAAGAGCCAAAAGTTTTGGGGCCACCCAGTCGGTTCTGGAAGGGCGACTTAGTTTACACCAAGAACTACGGGGAAGGGCCGATCTGGGTTCTGGCATCAGTGCTCAGGTCAACTGAGCTGGTCTCCTACGAGGTGGCCGATGCCACCAGCAGAACACTCTGGAGACACACCGACCAGCTACGGCAGTGTTAGCCGGAGTGGGCGCAGGGACGGGACAGAGACTATTCACCCTGCACCGCTGACACAAGGGCTGATTCAGTGGCAATGGCAGAGGAGAGTGGAGATATTCCAGCGGCACCAAGCTGTCCAGAAACTCCAGCGAGTTCAAAAGACTCGTCCTCTTTTCCTAGCAGGGCAGAGCCCATTGCCAACGCTGGGCCACCAGTCAGCGGACTGTCCGTTACAGAGGGGTTGTGCAGGTCTCAGTTACTTTGTATTTAATTCATGCAAATGAAGGATTCTAACTACTTGCTTTGTATTGGGTGTTGCTAAAAAGGGGTGCGGTTTTCTTAAGTATAAATTGGCTCCTGTTGAGCCTGGTTTCAATCTGTCTGCTTCTAGTATTCAATAAAGTTGTTGTTATGAGCTGTTAATCACAATACTTAATAGTAGGAATGCTGGATTTATAGACACCTGTCAGCAACATCTTTCCCAAGAACCCAAGAATTATGTTCCCCTAATTACCACCCTTCAGTAGCCCTGTCTGTGAGCTGACATCTAATAGAGATGGCTGTGATGTCACTTTATGCCGCAACTATCAACTTATTTATTTAAAACATTTATATGCCACCTTTCAACTCAAATAGGGTCTCCAAGGGGGAGAACTTTAAAAACAATTTTTAAACAACAGTTTAGACCAATTTAAATTTAAAACAGTATTTAAAATAGTATAAAAACAATTCAATAAACACACACAAAGATAAAACACGAAACAACAGGGCAGAAGGCCTATAACATTTATAGGGGTTCGGCTAGACAAAAAAAGGCTTCACCTGCTGGGGGAAGGCAGCAATAGAAGAGGGACAGACAAATCTCCTCGGGGAGGAAGTTATAAAGTTTTGGTGCTAAGACTGAGAAGTCCCTTTCTCAGGTTGCTGCTTGTCTAGCCTCAGAGATTGGGGGCACCCAAAGCATGGTCTCTGAAGATGACCAGAGTGAACGGGTAGGTTCATAGGGGAGAAGGCAGTCCTCCTTAATAAGAGTTGAATCTCCATGTTCTGTTGTCGTATTCCCTTTCTACAGATAGCTATTTAGATGGAATGTTTACTGCCAACCATCTCCACAGACAGGACTGCTGAAGGGCCATCTGCTCCGGCAGTTATCATGCTCCTCATTCAGCCACTTTAACCAGAGATAGAAGAAGCGGCATCTCAGAATAGGAAGACAAGCTATTCATCTTCTTTCTCAACATGTGAATCATGCTATCACTGCTCAGCCTAACACTTCCCTCAGCAGTGCAGATGGGAGGCTGCAGCATGTTCTCAGCATAGGCTCTGAGTGGCAAATCCACAGAATGAGCACATCTTAGCCTGGCCATAAAAAAATGCCCTAATCCACTAGTGATACGAGCCATTATGAGTTGCAAACAACAGGCACAGAGGGATTTTTTAAAGCGTTAGGATAGTTAATAAAAGGATTTAATTATATTAATTAGGGCTAAACTATGCAATTAGATTAATTAGGCACAGGGGTTAGCCACTTTGTTGAGTAACAGCCAATTAGATATGCACTGAGTCAAACAATTCTTTGCCTCTGATAGCTCAAACGTCTGAAAGCAGAATTACTGGAAAGTGAAAACAAAAAGAATGGGGGAAAAACAGCACAGGAATGTAGGCACTTATTTAAGTTGCTTGTGCCCTGACAAAGAGTTATCTTGATCCAAAGTACACCCTCCCATTGTTAAAATAAAAATAAAATCTGATAATCTACTACAAAATAGAGAAGAAAAATAGTGGGTATCCCTCCCCCTCCCCTTCATATTTGAAAGATCATATGAGCAGGCACTAAGACCTCATTCATGCATGCAGTCTATAAAGTAATAAGCTTGTTCGGTCTGTAGGCTGAGGGTTACATGGTCGAACAGCTCTCCTTGGTAAACACTGCTTTCTGGAAAAAACTACCAAAATCTGTTTTACTATGTGCAGTGTGATTTTTTTTTTAAAGTATGGGTGAGCATTCAAATGGGGAGTCTATTCCACATGCAACTGATAAAGTCCATGCCATGGTCAGTTTTATCACTACCTCTGCTATTAGCATGAGTTAGGCATCTGAAGAAAAAAGCCCAGCAACAATTTACCAGCTAGTTAAAGTGCTAAGTTTACTGATTCCATAATAGAAGGACAGTAGCAGGTTGTTTCTCAAATGGGTCGGAACCAGACATCAAGCAATCTACAAATTAATGTACCGTTACATTTTATTCCCTTTTCTGTATTTGATTAAAGGCATTCCCTACCACCTGGGGTTGATAGCGGTAAGTATACAAGAGTGAAATTATCAGAGATGGGGCTGTCTCAACCACAAACATCATTTCTGGCACAAGAAAAATGTGACCTTCCTTTTTCTCTATTTCTTTCGCTTTTTATTTTTAAAAAAATGAAAATATACTCTTATAGCAGTGGCAATAAAACACCGGTGGTAAATTGAAACTTACAGGCACCGTATGAAATGTTAACAATACAAAATCCAACATACTTTAGAAAGCTAATCAAGACCAATATCTCATGTTAAAAACAGATCTATTTAGTAGAACTTGAAGAAATTTAATTAATATTTTACAAGAAACGTATAAGAACTTTCCCTTCCCTTGAGGTCAAGTTCAAAGCAAGAGCGCAAACTTTTTTGAGAGATGATGTTACCATTTCCAATCAGATTATTCAGCTAGATCAGAGAAAACAGAATCATCTGTAACCCTGGCTGCTTTGATTTACAGGTTTGTGCAGACACCACATGCATCACACTGAGCTGTCAACTTTGATTTCTGCAAAGGTTAAAGCTCAGATCTGGCAGGAGATCAAATACTTATAGGAACCTGGTTTTAGCTAAATAAAGATCACTTTCTTTGTACTTATAACTATTTGACAGTGCTTCCCATAAAATATCCTTGGCATGAGTGTGTACACATGCGCACACGCACAGGTACCCAATTAACCATAATTATGATTGTTTCATCAAAATTTCACCAGGAGTCTGCTCAAGAAAATAAATTACAAACAACATACATATGACTTCTACTTCTAAGCTTCACACAGCCTACCATACGATTTAGATAATTTCTACCAGAACCACGATCCATGCTTGTTTGTATTTGAATAAGATTCCTACAGGAATCTTGGAGGAAAATCATTGGTAAAGCCAGCAAGTCCAAATTATCACCTTTATTAGGGGGGAATGCTGCGCAGTAATTGATGTTGGCAAGTCATGACAATAGTGTAGATAAAATGGAAGAAGGGAATAATTTTAATAATGATAAAGCAATAATAATAATGAATATGAAACAAGCATCTTAACAGGCAGAACCACTATAATAAAGAAATTGACTAAAGAATATTAAAGAAATAATAAAATATGTGTGCACATCCGAAGAAACAGCACTCAATCAAACTGGACATGACACAGATCACAGATCTCTACTACCTTTCAAAGACAAATTACAGCTGATCATAGACCTGATTAAGATTAGAGCTGAGCAAGTCCAGGGAAGGGGGGAGGATTTGCTAATCATGCCCCCCCCTCCACCCACGCTATTACTTCTTCAAAAAGCAAGGGACACCCCCCTTTATTTCCTTTAAAGGGATATAACTGCATGGGAATTTTATTTGCAAAACAGTGCCAGGCAGGTGAAAGACTGAAACCCCCCCCCCCATCTTTCAGGTAGCCCCATCAGAACCTGAGCCACACTTTGCAGTAACTGGGCTTTAAATGATGCTGCGAAGATCCAGTTTGAGATTTCTCAGGGTCTCATCTGTTTTGACCGTCAATTAGAAGGTGGCTTAAATTGGTTGCTATCATGATCCTCATGACTTCAGATTTTCCCCAAAAGCTAAAAGTAAAATTAAAAAAAATATATGATGAAAATTTAAACAACTGCAGATGAGGCAGCACTGAACCTCAGTCACAGCTTAAGAACCAAACAATAGGAAAGCCTTTTGAAAAAGCCATTTCAGCAGGTGTAGATGGCTCCTTCCTAGCACTCAAATGCCTCATTTGAAACTGCCCTTTTACTGCATGCCCAGAGGCCTGCCACTTGTCTTCCTTTCCTAGTGTAAATTCTAGATCAAAGAATCGGTACCATTAAACAGAAAGTGTCAGCTCTGCTTTGGCATACTCATTCCATGTTCTTTCTTGCTTATACTGTTCTCTTCTGAAAATCACTTTCTCTTCTCTTGCATCTAATGACACACCAACCCTTCCTAGGGAGCACCTATTAGATATATCATAGTTCATACTATTACTACAAATATGGATTTAACACTTGCAGAAATAAACTGTCTGCTTCACATGATGTACTGGTGGAGTAGTTAAAGTTGCAAGCTACAGACAATTGCATTATGCCTCTAAAATCTATACAGCAACAGGAGTTTTGTCCTGCCTACTCCACACTCAGTCCTTAGTGTGTGTGCGTTAGGGTTGCCAGGTCACCTCTCCCTCAGGGTAGGAGGCAGAAGCCCTGGCACTTGCCTTAGTTGTTATTGTGCTTGGGCATAGTGTGTGTGCTCTCCCAGACTGCGCGATGATGTCACTTCCGGGACGTCATTGTACAGGGCCTCATACCGCACTCCACAATGGGCCTGTTTGGGGCCAAAATTGGCGTGCTGTGGAGCGTGGGAGCTCTGCCGGGGTGGTGAGATGGACCCAAGAGTGCTCCCCAGCAGTGCTTTGGCTGATCAACCCTCACCTCCCTCAGCCCTTTGGCACTCTACACATGGTCCCTCTTTTGTCATCCCAGTGTCACTTCCAAGTTCTGTTGTGTTCCTTCCAATAATACTATCACCCCTTTGGACTGAGTTGTCCCAAACCAGAAACTCTCCAGCTCCCGTTGGCTTTCCCCTGGGATGAGCTGAAATGCTGCTCTGCCACCTTTTTGATATTGAACAGTACAGGATGAACGCACAAGGTGAATGTTAATATTGCAGTCTGGAAAGCCTAGGAATGGTTTCCCTGTAGTAAGATATATGGGGCCCCTACATGATTCGTGCTGAATTCAATTACATCAGCAAATATTGAAAATTTTGAAAATTTTATTTATCGGCTTCATTTATACACAACCTTTTCTCCCGAATGGGGACTCAAAGCAACTTACATCATTCTTCTCCGTTTAATCCTCACAACAACTCTGAGAGGTAGGTTAGGCTGAGAGAGTGTGACAGGCATAAGGTCACCCAGTGGGCTTCCATGGTAGAGCATGGATTTGAACCTGAGTCTCCCAGATCCTAGTTCAACATTTTATATTCATTACACCATGCTATGTACTTGGCACAGTTACACTAACTTTATTGCTTTTCAGAGACTGTGTGCTGTGAGACAGTGAGCTCTCCCTGTGTTTTGTATTTTACCCTCTTTCCCACCTCTCTATAATCCACCCACTACAATAATATATACTATATTAAATCTTTTTATAAGATACTTTTGTCTTCCTTAGTACAATACAGTTCTCTGGGCTACTTCTCTGAATCTCTTCCCTATGTGCAAGATCATCGGGCCTCTACATAGTTTGTTATATGGTATTTTCTGGGGTTTCCACCCTGTTAGTTTGTTATTGTGCTAGGACTAAGCTGGTAGGGCATCTTCTCAGGGGCCAGTCTATATGATCTGAGGAGGTTCCTGAGTGGTGGCAGCTAGGTTACCAGGGTGCTTTCCAGTGGAAATTACGGGAACTTCCAGGAATGAAAGGCACCTTTCCCCCCTTCCTAACCACAACAAAGCAAGTTCACTTCTAGGTCCAACAAAGATGTAAGAAAAATAAAAAAGGTCACTGGATTCCTAGAAAAACAAGAGGACACATTATTCGTGGTCAGTCTATACTGGCTGTTTCTACAATACAATATGAATACATGAAGCTGCCCTGTACAAGCACATCAGACCACTGGCCCATCTAGCCCTATAGCATCTGATCAAAGCCTCAGACAGAGGGTGGCCTTGCCTAAAATCTGCTGCCTGAGAGTCTTCAACTGGATGTGCCTCAGTGTGAGCATCTGGCCTTCTGCCTGGATGTTTTGGGATGTTCAATTCCAGTTTCATATGAGTGTTCTGGAAAGAATTGCTTGTATTATTCATGAACTTCAAGAAATGAAAACCCATATACTGGGAAGATACACAATCCACTACTAAGACAGCAGAAATCCTGTACTTTCACAGGCTTTTATTTCTCTCTATAAATTGCAGGGACAGAATGATACAAAAATTTATGTAACATAGATTGCAAAATTTGGTTGAACATGCTACAGATTTTTAAAAACTCCAAAATGCTACCTTCTACCGAACAGGGTTGTTTTTCTTTAAGAAAAAACCCACAGCAATCAAGGGCCCTTACCTCCAAGCAAACATTTTCCTTTTTAAAAAATATATAATCCCACCTTTTAAAAAAAAAATCTCAGGTCCAGTAAAAAATAAATAAATAGTCCAGCATCTCTTTCTGCAGGCTGATAAATAGCCATCTAAATGGCATGCTAGAAAGAAAAATTAAGAACATGCGAGAGAAGCAAGCCAGAAAAGCACTGTTTTGGCAGCCTCTTTAAAGGTGTGCAGGCCCGCAGAGAAGAGATCTCCAGAGGATCGGAATCACAACTGAAGAGGCTTGGAAGTAACCAAAGAGCGTATGCTCAACTTTAAACAAAGGTACAGCTAGCAGATTGTGTCGCAGGAGGTTCATTCTTAAACCAACTTAAGACTGGGCAAAAAGACAGCTTTCTGTGGAAACATACACCTATTTGACACATAGGACCACAGTATTATTCAAACAGAATGTGGATTAGAAAGTAACCAAGCATACTGGATGGTCTTAATCATCAACAACGACAGCACAAATGTGTGCAATGAGTTATTAAACAGCTGTGTTTTTGGAACACTTTGTCTCCAACATCAGATGAGAGAGTCATTAATTCATACTGACAGGATTTCATTAATGGAATTGTGTGGCTTCACGTTACTAATCCAGTCAGCTTCTCTAAAATAACCTATTTGATGAGATTAGGGATTTATATGCACATTCAGTCAGAGGACTTTATATTAGAGTTACTACAACATCCAGAGTGGTCTCGGTGGGAGTTATTTACTTTCATAGTAATTATAATCAATAATTCTACTGTCCCAATTGTGCAGCTTCAGGCCAACTTAATCTAAGAGATTTTTTAAGCAGAGAAACTACGTGTCGTAGGATTCAGATAAAATGTATGCTAAGAAGATTTCATTTGCAGGGTCAGCTCGAGGATGAGGGGTGAGAGGACAAGGCGACAAACAGACAGAGGCATCAGATGGAGTCAAAAGGCCACAACTTTATTGGTTGCCGTGTCAGAAGCATTGATGCAGCACAGGGCACAGATCCAAGCATCGGCTGACCCATCTGCCAGCCAATGACCTCTCGCCCCCTCAGCCCACCTGCTGAAAGGGGAAACCATGGGATAACTGTAAGTGGGAATCCACATGGGCCTAAGCCCAGCTGGCACATGCTTATTGGCTGGCCGGGGGAATTTTGAAATGCAGCTTGCCACGCAAGTTGCAGGTGCCACTGGAAGCCACCCAGAGGGAAGGAAGATGGGGCAGCCATGCTGCTTGGCCAGCTGGGGGAATTTTGAAATGCAGCTTGCTGCACAAGCCATGGGTGCCACCAGGAGCTGGCCAGGAAGACAGCAGAAGGAAGACAGCAGTGGCCATGCCTGCACCCTCCAACCATGCAGCCCACCAGCTTCGGCACCTGGGGAGTTCTGGGGGCCAAGGCTTCTCAAGGCCTTTGCAAGGAAAACTTTGCAAAACAGTGCAGTCCTCAGCAGAATTCCACCCTTGACTCCAATGGACTTAGAAGGGTGTTAACTCTGTTCAGGATTGCAGTGTAAATAACTACTAAATATCTACACTCATAACATCTAGCAAAAGATTCCCCCTTGGATCCTTCACATAAGGTTTATTAGAGCCTCTTATAGAATTCTCTGAATTTGAAACTTCAGCCTTGTTATTTGTAGACGACTGCAATCTTCAGAAGAAAAATGAGAAACAGTATGGCCGTTTCCACACAGCCGCTCTTTCCCGCCCTTGTCCCTCTTCTTGTGTGTGTTTTGCTGAGTCGCTCTGAAAACTCAGGATCCACAGACACTCCCCAAAAGCGCTTACCTTGCACTTTGTGGTCACAGGCAGCCTCAGCAGCTCCTAAAAAAAGGGAGTTTGGAGGGGAGATCAGGCACTTTCGTCAGTGTCGCCCGCCTCCCTTTCAAATGTTTTTTTTTTTTTTGCTCTGAGCATGCATAAACACATGCTGAGAGCTTGAGGGGAGGAGCTAGGCGGTGATTGAATGTTTCCTCGTTAGTGCTTTTACCTTCCACATGCCCAGGAATGAAGAAAAAGCACTCGAACAAGCCATGCCAAAAGGAAAGACTGGAGAAAGTATGCTTGCAGAAGAAATGCCTAAAAAACGGTAGGTAAACACCTTGCACCCATTTTGCTTACCAAGACATGTAGTGGGAGGGGAAAAGCCACCAGTGTTCTGTGAGCGGGCCGTCTCTTTAAGGACGTGTGAAAGCGACCTATGTTTTGTATTGTTCCATTTGCACACTGTGTATGTGACACACAATCTGGAATTAGACACAGCAATCTGCTTCAGATTCTATTTAAGTTTTAGTTAAGTTATAGTTCCATTATCACTTCTCCACATGAAGCCAGCTGGGTGACCTTGGGTCAGTTACAGCTCTCTCAGAGCTCTCTCACCCCCACCAACCTTGCAGGGTGATTGTTGAGGGGATAATAATAACATACTTTGTAAACCACTCTGATTGGGAGTTAAGTTGTCCTGAATCAAAAAATCAAATGTTGTTGCTGTTGTTGTTGAGGTGAAAACTTTATATATACCACTTGTGTAATATACAATGAAGAGGATTTGCTTGAAAAGGTCTTGGGTGGCCTCAACTCTATGAAGTATCCCTCAAATACAAAATGAAGACAGATGGTCTAGTAGCAAACCAACACTTGTTCTCAGCCTCAGCACAGTCTACCTCACTTTTTTATATCACTGGAGGAGGAACATTAGGATCACTGACTACTTTCTGCATTGGTGACTTCAGTTTTAATTAGTGCTTTCCTTTCCTCTTGAATGTTGCAGGTATAACCAACACATACCGACTGACCTAATATATCCAGGGTGAGACACTTAAACAGATGACAATGCTATTTGCCATTTCTCCCTTAAACAGAGAGAGAATAAAATCAAAAGCCATACATGCTAAGTTGTTAGGAATTCAGGTTAGAAGCTTTGGTACCAGATTCATTTTGTAGAGAAGGCAAGTCATGATAAATTACTTCAGGCATCAACTTAAAAAAAACCCACTGTGCTGCAAAGAAGACAAAGAACTAATTCTGGTGGAGATTTTTTATAGTAGCCCCATGGCGCAGAGTGGTAAGCTGCAGTACTGCAGTCCAAGCTCTGCTCACGACCTGCGTTCGATCCTGGCAGATGCCAGGTTCAGGTGGCTGGCTCAAGGTTGACTCAGCCTTCCATCCTTCTGAAGTTGGTAAAATGAGTACCCAGTTTCCTGGGGGTAAAGCATAGATGACTGGGAAAGGCAATCGCAAACCACCCCATAACAAGTCTGCCAAGAAAATGTGGTGCAATGTCCCCCTATGGGTCAGTAATGAGTAATGACTCAGTGCTTGCACAGGGGAGTAACTTTACCTTTACCTTACCAACGAATAAGTAATGTCTAAACACGCACATCTCAATTTCTTTATTCCAGCTTGGTTTCCCTTGTATACGGTGAGTTCTTATGGTTTGATCCCATTTGGGGCTCAGTCGCTCATCACTCATGGTGATTTAATCAAAATATCTTCTGCTGAAATGTATGAATTTCAACAAAGCAGAACCTGAAGTAGAATGCTTCCTCTCCCTTTTTAGCCATTTCCCACTAGTTCCTGTGGAGACAATGGAAAATATTTCATCTGAGCACTTAGAGAACAGGCTCTAAATGCCTGATTTGTTTCTTTAAGCTCAAGAGTATGCCTCTTTGGACTCGAATTTAGGCAGGCCCTTAGGAAATGCATCTAATTGCTGCCCACCCCTTCAGGAGTCAATGGCATCCTGATGCTCCCGCTCTGTGGGAGACATGCAACTTTTTTTGTTGTGGTGGTGGGAGAGTTTTACTCCAGCCATTTATCATTCTTGATAAGAGAATGATCTAAGATACCCTTTTGTGCCTGATTTGGTGAGTTTGATGGAAGATTTACTGCCTGGACCATGTCGGGGCAGTGCTCAATGTTGAAGTGCCGAGGACTGGGAATGCAATATCATTGAAAGCTGCGCTGGAGCGAAGGACAACCCCTCCCAATCTTATCTACCAACTGCTTTTTTGAACTTTTAACTACAGTTTGGAACCTGTGATACAGAATGGTTTATTCAGCTTGGAGAAAATTTCTCTTGCTTAACGCTCGTCTAACTTGGATGTGTCTTATATGTTGAAAAATAAGAATTAAAAGGAATTAATATACTCTCAGGAGCTTGCTTTATTTATATTGGAAAAAGAAAGTTTCAAACGGACATAAGGTGACTTTTTGCTATGTTGGTGGAAGCCTGTGTTTCTTTTTTACGACCTGGTAAGACAAACAGTCTGGTATGTGAAGCTGGAATGTAGTACGAAGAAACGGCCTTGGAAGATAAGCCAACAGAATAAAAAAAACTCTTCCTGAGACGTCCCTGTCTCTCTTCATCTGCTTTTTCCTTCTGAAATTATTCTATGCTTTGGGCTATAGAACTCTGGCTTAATAATATTTTCTGGATCTATGAGAGATAACACCTTGAAAGCATTATGAAATTGGACTTTAATTACATCTAAATAATTGGATTTTATTGGAGCTGAACAGAGAAGGAATTGAATTTATGGGACTAAATTTTAAAAAAAGAAGAAGAGGATATATACCTAAACAGTGAAAATGGACTGGAAGACTGTTCAAAGATTACATAAGACAGTTAAATCAGTTGTGGTTGGAATATATAAAGTTCATACTAGATTGGCAACCTACATGTGGTAATGAAATATACAATAATAAAAAAAAATAATTATTAAGAGAAGCCACACTTTAGGTTGTGAAAAGTTAGAAGAATTGGATGAAAGAAGACTATTGCAGATCAGAAGGGGAAGAGGATCAAGATTAGAACAGTCATGAAGACATGAATAAAGAACTTTGGGTATAAATAAATAAGAGATGAAGGGTAAATAACGGGGCCACACATTTATTTTGTAAAATTCTTTAAAGAGAATTTCCAATAAAAATATAAGGATATATGCTTTAAAAAGGATTAAA
The DNA here is from genome assembly GCF_028583425.1 of Eublepharis macularius. NCBI lineage: Eukaryota > Metazoa > Chordata > Lepidosauria > Squamata > Eublepharidae > Eublepharis > Eublepharis macularius. The sequence continues at coordinate 70,599,987 of NC_072798.1, forward strand.
GGTTTGCAAATTAAAGATTAGAAAGGGGAATAGAAGTATTATTCTATAATTTTGGGCAGTTAATGTGTATTTGAAAGATAAATTTTTAGTTTGGACCAGAATTCTATGGGTGGGGAAATATGACAGAGGGGAAGAGGAAGAGAGTACGGGGTGGGGGTCTTCTTTTTTTTAATGTCATGTGGGGAAATATTAAAGTGGCTTGTCAGCTGATAGTGGAGGGGTTGAATTGGAATGATGTGGGCTCTAACTGAGATTGCCAAATTTACAGTTATAAAGAGATATAAAAATATGGTTTGTATACATAGCAAATGGAAGCCCTTGATGACTCTCTGTGACTGGAGAAAAAAAATAAATTAATGATTAGGTTATGTTAGAATGTGGAGCTGGGATGTTAAAGAGATGAGGTAAGATATGTGCGTGCATATATATATATATATATATATATATATATATAAAAAATTAATTAGACCACAAGTTGATTGATGTGAAAAGTGAAGTGTAGGGGAAAACCTGTAATGACTAATATGAATTAGTTCTTTTTCGTTTAGGTTACTTTGTATAGACCACTCTAGGCCTCTATTAGTTATATGTATCTTTCTTTTCCTTTCTGTTTTCTCGTTTAATTTTTCCATAATAAAAATTTTTAAACAGGAAATGCATCTAATTGCTTTGATCAATGATAAGACTCAAATCTGGTTGGACTGCTCATCAGAAGTCCTTTATCCTCAGAAGTTATCTTACAGCATCTTCAAACTAGCTTCCACGTGTTTGCGAGTCTCCCCAAAATTAATAATCTCTTCTCTGACATAATGATATTTTGGTAGATCACATTTCACCTCTGAAATACCCAGGGAAACAAATGGCAAGGCAAGGCAAGGTTCAATTATATAACTTGCCTTCTTTTTCACCACTGAAGAACAGATGCACAATAAATAATTTATTAAGAAATTAAGGGAAACTTGCACATCCCTCCATCTTTGCCCTTCTTCAATGTCAGCTTATAGAAAACCATTTTTGCACATACTGATTAAATATAGAACTACAACATAACCTTAATAGCTCAATTTATGTCAATTAAAAGCAAGTGTATTTCCCCCCACTAGTGAACAGGAAATGTTATGCATGATCCTGTTTGTAGAAACTGACAAATACATAAGCAAACCAGATACACTGCTCCATACCAGAGAGGATAGGGTCCCCAATTATTAATTCATCTTTTGTGTCTAAGTTCTGGTGACCATATGGTAAACAGTAAAGTATGTCACAAGTAATTTAACGTGTAATCTGTGGTAGAATGGAACAGCTCAGAAGTGCACCTTTATAATGAAGTATGAATGTGGTAAATTGCAATGTTTATTGTATCATTACGCTTTCACTGCATCAACTTCTACCTTTGTCATCCACTTTCTGCATTGTTTATGACATATCCTGCCTTAGACTGTTTATTTGCATTGTTTTCTGTAATCCTACTCCTAATAAACAGTGCAATAGATGTCTTTTGCTGCCCCATTGCGTTGTTTTATATTCTGCCATCTGCCTTGAATCTCAGTGAGAAAGATGTACAATAAATAAATAAATAAATATGTCTGCCTCTGTCTTCTAAAACGCAAAGATGACACTCCAGGTAGGAGAAACCATTTCCATACAGTTTAATTGTTGTGGGATTTCATCTTAGACTACTTATTTAAATTTATTTTCCCCAAATCAAATTTAAACATAAGTACCAATTGCATATCATTAAGCTTTCGTTAAACAACAAAAACTAGCGCAGAGTATGTTTAATGGTGTCAGAGGACATGGTGCTCGTAGAATTTTATACAGGAAACAAAATGGTCTCCATGCTTTGGCTTTTATTCCACAAAAATATACAAGTACATGCCAAGGCTTTGGCACAGAATTGCGCTTCACATATGATATGAAAGATGCTGTTGTTAGGGATGGATTAATATAATTTTAGGCTAACATCGCTTGTGCCAGTTCATTGCTAACACATGCTTCAGGCAACCCAAAAGACGATTGTATACATGGAAATCACCGGGTGGTCAATACAGGAACCAAATAATTGGAAACAAAAGCTGGAGAAGCTCTATTCTGTCTGCTAAAACAAGACCAAGAGCTGATTGTGGTATAGATCATCAGCTACTAATATCAAAAATTAGAATAAAGCTGAAGAGAAACACTAAAAGAATCACAGTACCAAAATAGATGCAGAGGAGTTAGCCATGTTAGTCTGTAGTAGCAAAATCATCTGACGCATCTGATGAAGAGAACTGTGATTCTCGAACGCTTATGCTACAATAAAGTTGGTTAGTCTTAAAAGTATCAAAATATAATCTAAATAATATTGCTGTTGAATTTAAAGACCGTGTAAAGAACAGATTTGCTAAGTTTAATTCATCATGAACCATGGGCTAAGGCTTCCTTAGCATTACTTTGAAATGAGTTTAAGTCAAACCCTTGTGTCCCAAAAACCACAAAAGCTGGTTAATATTTCAAGACTAGAATTATAGGAAACATTAACAATGACTAATGGGGTTCCTTGTAGACAAGAAAAAGAAATTGCAAAAATAACCACACAGAGAATGTGCTTATTCCAGCAACCGCACAGGTGCCATTTCAAATGAGACCAAGATAAATGAAGATGTACAAGTCCCTTCAGATCAACCAAAAGGGACAGAACTGCTCATCACTCTTACAGTCTGTATTAAAGTGTAACTCACTATCTTCTTCTCAGTCATCAAAACTAGACAAAGTTTTGAAGAGCCTCTTGGTTGTTTGCATTCCTTGCTTACAGCAAGCTCACTTTTTACCTATGTATTTACTTCATTTTCACTCCGCCTTTTCCTCCAATGGGGGCCCAAAGTACTTTACATTGTCCACCTCCTCCATTTTATCTTCACAACAATGCTGCAAGGTCATGTTGTCATAGAGATGCAGGATTCCTTTTATTCTGGGAAGCCCTGATCTCAGAGAAAATATTCTTTCCCTGAGAAAGGAAGTACAAACTTCTCAAATTACAAGCTTGGAACAAGACAGGATAGGAATGACCATCTGCCCATTTCCCAGGATGGGACAAGATAGATGGCGATTTGGAGATAGTGAATAGGTCATAAAAAGTTGGGATGTACATCTTAATTTTATTTGATCACATGCACATGTGGGGATTCATTCCCAGTTTTATGTTAAAGTTGAACCTTCTCAGCTGGGACAGGAAGGGTTACAAGATTTAGAGCCCATCAGCAACACACAAGCCAAGGGCTGGGAACAGGGAACTAAAGGAATGAAGTCTGACTGGACCAACCTCTGTTTTCAAAGTTCCTGCAAGCTTATATCCATTTCAGGGAAGGGAATACCAAGGTAACATCAATGACTGTATTACTTAGTTAGCTTAGTCCACACAGACTCTTAACTGGGCTACAGACAGTTAGCTGGCTAGGGTGGGGGTGAAAGGCAGAACATGCACACACCCAACTGCACACCACCCCTATTCATGACTCGGTCTGTGGATAAAAAGAGGAAGGGCACACCATGAGTGGTAGAATGCTATAGGAGGGAGGGGGACAATGGGACAACCTACTCTCACATGCATACAGATTCCCCTCTCCCTCTCAGTCAATGACAACAAGAAGGAAGGGGAGGAGGGAAACAACTTATCTACAGATTAGGCTGAGAGTCTGTGAGGAGCCCAAGGTCACCCAGTGTGCTTGCATGGCATAGGGGGGATTCAAACCTGGGGCTCCCAAATCCTAGTCCAACACACCAACCACTACACCATGCTAGCTCTCAGTTACAGGATTACAATAATCAAGGAATTACAGGATTTATAGAAAGTTTCTGGCCCCTCTTATAATGTATACTATTCATCTTCACTCGCCAATTCACCACTTTCAATCCGACTGTTTACTCTTTAACTGGATCTTGTTTTCATGTGCTCTGCAATCTCATGTAACACATTTCCAGGCCAATCCCCACATGTTCTCCACAGGCCCTGTTAACCAGACATACAGTAGGCGCTCTACTCAGAACTGAATTTCGAGGGGTGCAGGGGCTCAGTTCAGAACAGGACTGCAGGGAGAGGGGATTTAAGTCTTCCTTCTATTGTAATTTCTTGACCTGATGGGATAGAGAAGATTCTGCAGCTCAGGTCAGGAGAATGGCACAGAGAGGACACTTAAGTCTCCTTGAAAGACAAGGCTTCCCAGTTGCCTTCCAATGGCGAGAAATCTCTAGGGGTTTGCCATGTTGCATGCTGATTGCTGGTGATTGGCAGGAGGTTGTAAACCCTCTGGCAATTGTGCATCACTGGAGGACAACTCAGTGGGTTGTGAGTCACTTCCTGAAGTGACATCATCATGCCGGCCACAGGCATGCTCCCACACCTCACTGGGCCCAATTTTGGCCCCCAACAGGCTGAATTGGCCCCATGCGAAGTGCAGGATCATACCTGAGGTTCCCTGGAAGTGATATCATTGTGCAAGAGCCAGGAGCATGCATGCACTTCACATGCACGTGAAGAGAAGACTCTAGGAAGTGCCAGGAAAGTGCCATGTTCCCCACGCCAGGAGGGTAAAGGGACCTGGAAACCCGATTGAAAGGTGTGGGGCACTTTACTTCCTCAAATGCTTGAATCCTCTCTCCATACATGCCACAGTCCTGGTCTAAGAGCCAAGCCACAAGTGACGCCTGACACAGGTTGGACACTTGTCAGCTTCCCTCAAGTTCTGATGGGAAATGTAGGCATCCTGGTCTTGCAGCTGTAATGGAGAGCCAAGCTGTAGAACCAGGACGCCTACATTTCCCATCAAAACTTGCAGTAAGCTGACAAGCGTCCAACCTGTGTAAGCCATCACTTGTAGCTTGGCTCAAAGTGTGTCTTTCAACCCATGGACCTTGTGCAACCCTTGGATCTTGTTTCATGTGTGTTCATTGTTTTTAAATGTCGGTACCTGCAGCATACCAATGGCAAGATATAAATGCTATAAGGAATGTGATCAGGGTAACTTGTGGCTCAGAAAACACATAAGACGAGGTTAAGATGCTCATCGATCCTAACAGTAGTGTTCACAGCTCTCTGTACTGTAATTGTGTAACAGTTTGATCCAGTTGGTTGGGGGGGGGATGAAGAAATATTTAAAAATAAATAAAGAGAGGAAGTAGTAGTGGATCCTGCTGCAGATTTTCTGATGCCTTCAAGAAGGACACTAGTAAACTGTACAGCTAAAATGCACCCCTTTGGCAATGGCACCCATTTGATACTGCTAATAATCAGCTTTACAGATCTAGCTTATTAACTAGGAGGAAATGAAGAGACTGGGATACTTTGCTTTGTACTTCATGTAGTCTAAACTAATCTGTTCCCATGCAACCTCTTTGGGGGTTTCACACCAGAATGTCAACGGACCCCCAGAGGGCAGAAAGTTTCCCTATAATAGTTATGCCTTTGTTTGAATTGTCACTTCTGCCAATTGCCACCTTCGGGTGAACACCTGTACAGTTTGGATCTCAATAAAGCTACTTCAACTAGAACACCTGCGTGTTAACTGTGGAGGGCTTGAGGGATCTTAACTGCCAAGGACTGACACCACCAGACAGACACCCATTCCCTGTATGTACTGTACCTCCCTTCACCCAGCCCAGAGTTATTAGGGGAAAGGGAACTTAGAGGTTACTTTCCCTATATAGCCACTGCCACCATTTTAAAACTTGGCCCATTTAACGTGACCAGAGTGTTTGAGACCTGTATGTGGGATATTTTTCCCTCAGTCAATGGTTTCAAGTCAGCCTCGATGGAAATCAAAGCTGCAGCACAACTAGTCATCTAGGAATGAATCTGGAACAAAATATCTCCCTAATTCTTTTAAGCAGTTTTAGCTCAAACTTTGCTTCTCTTTCAATAATAACAAATGGCTCAGGACAAGAAAACAATGCAGATGTGGCTCATTTAAACAGCTCCTTTAATTAAATGCTCATAAGATTAAAAATATTAAGGCTGAGTTCCTGCTGAGCATTGAGACTTCTCCTTGATCCTTCCTCTCAGGGAAGACGAGACACAATTGCATTCTACAACAACCAACCCGTAAGACACCACCTAGGTGACATCTACAATAGATTATATGTTTCATCCAGATGCTAGTATTGACTGCCTTTTCGAAAGTCAAATTCTAGACTTACTGTTTGTTGAAAGAACAAGGACTGCTTTGGATGAACAGTTTTAATGGTTTAAAGAGAGGCCTTCCTTTCTGTGTGCGAGACCTTCCCTTCAGCAGATCAGGGTGTTCAATTGCATCTTTTACCCCAACTAATTTTATCAGAGGAGCTACCAAAAATAGACCATTCCCTGGCTTTTACTTTACCAGCTAAATCCATAAAGACATAAAGGAGGATCCTAGCTATACAGAACTCTTCATCACTTGCTCTCTCACACAGAAAGAGAAAAGGAGGTGTTGTATTCAGAATCCACAAGCAAAAAAAGGTGTTAGCACTTTTTTTAAAAAAAAGACATAACAATTGCACAAAAAAGAAAAGCCGCACCTTCTAATATTAACCTAGGGAATTAAATTTCATAACTAAGGATGAGCCAATTATGCAGAGTTGCTTAATTTGCTCAATATGAGAGGTGGCTCAGGAATTACAAGAAAAAAAGGTTCCATATTAATTAGTGTTCCCCATTATGTTCAACTGAAAAAGACTGCACATTTCGGTCCCTGTGTCTTTTTAAAAATTTGCTGCTCTTTATTTTCTACAACTTGCAAGGATTCCCTGCACTAGAAATCTTGTGACTTTTTAAAAAATAAAAGTGTTCCCACAACTGAGTAGGAAAGAAGATATGCTACTTCTCTAGTACAAGCCTGGCAAAGGCCCAATCTGGGGCTGTGTTGATTCTGCCACTGCTTGCTCTCTAGCCCTCTTATTTTTTTCTCACTGTCCCTCTATCTAACCTAGAAATTATCAAAAAGGGCATCATGGTTTAGTTCCAATTTTTTGTTGTTGCTATTGCAAACATTTACACAAGAAGGGTAGAGTTCATGGAATGAAATACATGTTTGAACTCCACTTTTCTCCCCAATAGAGACCAAATATGTCTTGCAACATCACTCTCCCCTCCATTTTATCCTCAACCACCACCCTGAGAGGCAGGTTAGGTTGAGAAACAGTGACTTGACCCCAGGTCACCCAGCAAGCTGATATGGCAGAGTACAGATTTGAACCTGGACCACAGAACCTCGTCTGTCATTGTAACCACCACTATAGAATGCTGGATTCTCTTACTCCAAAATCCCAAATTCTTCTCAAGTGGTTGCTCATTTCCTGTTCTGCTTGCTTGAGCTATCCCATTCTGCTCCTCCTGCCTTAAATTACAAGGAATGTCTGCCTTGTCTCTCTTTGCTGCCTTGCAGTCCTGTGGTTCCGAAGGACTAAAAGGGCAGTGAATCTGCCCATAACCTGCCTTCATTTATTTTATCCTATCTTTCCTTCAAGGAGCTTTGGTCTCCACTGCACCATTTTATCCTCACAGCAACATAAATGACATAAATAAATGATATAAATAAACTTTGTGAGGCAGGTTAGGCGGAGAGAGAAAAGGCGAGGGACCCAAGGTCTCCCAATAAGCTTCACAGCACATCTGAACATGAGTCTCCCAGATTCCAAGTCCAACACTGAAACCACAACACCACGGTGGCTCTTTTATGCAGGCACACAGGTGATTTCCACGAAGATATCAGGAATGGGTTTTTTTATTTCCTGGTTCGATAAAGAACATGTAAAACCTGTAAGCTAAAATGTATTTGGAAAAGTATCTCTTCCATTTTCTCCGACAGTCATACTGACACAAAAATAGGACAAAGCCAGTAGTTTAATTGGTAGGTTTCTTTCTCCTAATCCAAATTCAAGATGCTGTGCGCTCTTGATATAAATCTTGGCTCAAGACAACGGAGTCCTCACCGATTTAGTCATCCGGAGGGTCCGAGACTATTCACCCGACTGAGAGAGCACCATCTTTGAAGTATTTCTGCATTTCACAAGAATGTAACAGCTGGAGCAGCCTAACAATGGATATGAAAACGGTGCCCTTGTGTTTGCAGAGGCCCAGCAAATTTGCAGCATTGCTACACAGGTCACTTACCCATCAAGGTCATCTCTGTCCATCTCCAGCTGGTTCCCTCGACAGGTAGAAAGACAGAATTTATAAGACTACTATTATGCAAGGAGACAAGCACAGTGGGAAGCAGCTTTTAGTGCATGCCCACACAATAAGAACCACCATCTATAAATCACACGATGGCCTGCCGGCCTTGAAAACATTCTTTGAAGTGACAGGCACAGATTGACAAAATCTTTTTGTTGCTTTCAAAAAAAAAAAAAGCATGGCAAGGCAGCTGTAATATTTTCTTGCTTGTTACCGAGCTTGGAATAATAAACGTTATTATAAGAAATAAATTGAGCTAGAAACTGCATTGAAAGATGGTATTTTCAATCCTACTGCCTCTTCTAGAGCTCAAAGTGATAAAGTAGCAAGTGATGATCTGACAAATTTTATTTCTGCAGCACTTTGCTACATACAATGTAGTTTATAACTTTTTATTGCATTTATCCACACAGTGAGATCTTACAAGCAGCCAGATAGTCATTGTGGCCCAAAGTTACCCAGAGGGCATCATGGTTCAGCATAGATTTGAAGCTGAAACCACCACGTACAAACCCAACACACTACCCAAGGGTTCCCAATGGGGTGCCAATGGACAACATAGTGCCTGTGGAGACCTTTTCTGGCCCCCACCAAGTGCTTTTAGAAAGCGGAGGTGGGCAGGTGGGGCTTTTGGAAAAAACAAAGGCTGGATACACACAATTCTTATAACTGTTGCATAACGATCTGTTTACACTCTTTCCTGATCTGTTGGGCTTCTTCTGGGAAGCCTCCTTATGTGAATAGGGGCACAATTCCATCAAGAGAATATAATGTTGTCCACAATGACCTTATTACTACCTGGATGGGAAATAGGGGACTGTCCAATTTATTGTATCTATGCACCATCCTTTTATTTCATCTCAGTAGTCACAGCAACTCACAGAGGACTACAAGAGGTCTTCCATTTATGTACTGATCAGACTCAGGCTGGTAGACTTTAACCATGTGAACTCATTCCAACCTAAGGCACTGAATTAGCTAGGGAGAGTGATTATTAAAGCCTGTAATCTGTAAAAAAAAACAACAACACACCTTTGCCAGAACGGGGGAGATTAATGTCGGCCTAGTGTCTCAGAAGTAATATGCTGTTCATTTCCTTTGACTTCAAGACAGAGTTACGAAAAGTGACTTTCAGTTCATCAAATGCTACAAGACAATTCTTTGCTGAAAAGAACAGCATCTCCAAAGCTGATGTAATTCACCAGGGATTCCCCCTCCTTCAGGCTGATTTATAGAACGACACCAACTTATTTTTGAGATAAACTGCCTTTTCCTCCTACTACAAACGGATGCATTAAAGGACAAGAGGGAGAAAATCAAAAGCGAAGATGCCAGAAAAATGTGGAGACGTTATAGGATTGTAAATAAAGGAAATGCAATCCTAAATTATAAAATCTTTAACTGTGAGAAGGTGCAATATCCTATAGATGTTGCTTGTGCTTTCATATCATGCAGACGTGAAACATATTATGAAAAATAAATTTTTAAAAGTTGTTTGTTCAGGGAGAGTTTTAAGAAGTTACAAGTCCCTTATCTGTATTTATTCATTTTTATTTGCTTCATGTATACCTCACCTTTCTCCCCAATGGGGATCCAAAGTGCCTTTCATCATTCTCTTCTCCTGACCTCCATTTTATTCTCACAACAACCCAGTGAGGTAGGTTAGGCTAGGAGTATCTGACTGGTTCAAGGTCATCCACAGTGGATATGAATCTGGGTCTCCCAAATCTTAGAGCCGAACCACACGTTATGAATTACACACAAATGACACGAAAACTTACTTACACGTGTTCCAACGTTTTCAACTAGACGTGCCAGAACTGCAGGACCTCCATCGAACCCGTGTTCGTGGTGGCACGAGTTTTCTCCGCATACCTCCAAGATATCCCATCATGCATCTCCACTTTGCACAGATAGGAAGTGGAAGATATAGGAAATAAGGACGCTCTGCATTGCTGACTTACTGATCGTGACCGTGTACACGCACCGTCGTAGCTACACTGGAGCAGAAAATTTTGAATGCGTGCCTGGACCAGGACACGTGCTCATTGATAGAATGCTGGACACGGGCATTTGGGGTAAGACAGGACTCCTGACACTCGCTCGGTCTCATGTAATTCGTATCGTGTGGTTCGACTGTCAATCCAACATTCTAACAACTGCACCACACTGCATCTAAGATATGATGAAACAGAGCATTACCGTACTTAGCATTTGTGCAAGATCAACCAGAGGATCCTCCTAGATCTATATACAGTCTTTGACACAGCAGATCATGCCATCTTGCTGGGGCATTTGGAGGCAGAAGTGGGGTGTGTCCTCCACTGCATTAAATCCTTCCTCACAGAGCGGACTCAAAGTGTTGTTGTTGGTGCCCAGCTATCTTCAGTGTGGGAATTATCTAGCGGCCTTCCACAAGGTGCAATCTTATCACCCATGTTATTCAATCTCTCTATATAGAGCCATTTGGAGAAATAATTTCATAGCTATAGAATCAGATGCCATCAATATGCAGATGATACCCAGCACTATGTGTCACCATCCAACCCCCCTGGTGATGCAGTAGATATACTGAGTCACGGCCTGACAGCTGTGGTCAAACGGCTGAAAGCAAACAAATTGAAACTGAAGCCAATCAAGATGAAATGGACGCTGTTTGGGAATCCAGAGATCTTGAAGGATTTTGTGCTTCCCATTTTCAATTGAGTTCAGTTGACCCTTTCACACTCAGTTAAGAACCTATGGGTTATACTGGATCAGAACTGCTGCTACAGAAGCAAGTAAATGGAGCTGCAAAAAAGGCTTTTTCGCAATTCAGACTAGCCTGGAAGATGGCCTCATACCTTGACACAGCCAATCTGAACACTTACAAATGGGCATATGTGCAGGACCGCCTCTCTTTCTATGCTCCGTCACAGCAGCTTCATTCATCTGAACAGGGCCTTCTGCAGATGGGCAAAATCAATAGCTCAAGCACATTTTCTGTGATGGCCCAATCTTATCGAATGGCCTGCCTGAAGATGGCAGGCAAGTTCCCACTCTCTCTTGGCTTTCCACAAACTATGCAACACTGAATTATTCAGGAAGGCTTTTTACTCAGGCAATGAGGTGGTGCTATAAGGAAATGGTTTAGAGGGATGCTTTGGTAAAGGTACAGGAACTGTAGACTATACTACTATAGTGTCTGCTGATGTCCCTACTGGGTAATTTCTGTATCATTTAATATGTCATGTAAAACTAATTACGTTTTGCTTCAGCAAGGTCCATATCTATATTCCTGTATTTGAATGTATGCTTCTTTTCAGAGTTCTGCAGTACATACCCTATGGTCCTGGTTTTTTTTTAATGTCTCAGTTGTTGATCATATTGACTTGAGTTTCAGTGAAAAAGGACAATAAATAAAGTAAAAAAGAATAAAAATAAACACATTAATTTTTCTTCTGAAGTGGTTCACAACCCTTACATCTTGTCAAGGATGCTTAGGAGGCCATAGTAGAGAAACAATGGCCATTTCCACATGTCCTTAAAGGGATGGCCCACTCACCGAATGCTGGTAGCTTTTCTCCTTCACTCCAGACGTCTTTGTTTGCAAAACAGTTGCAGGCTGCTTGGCTTCTGCTTTTTTTTTTTTTTTGGTGCCTTTTCTGAGAATGCACTTTCCCACAGTCCCCAAAAAGGCACCGAAAAAATGGAAGCCAAACAGCCTGCAACCGTTTTGAAAACAGAGACGCCTGGAATGAAGAGGAAAGCTGCCAGCATTTGATGAGTGGGCCATCCCTTTAAGGATGTGGGGAAATGGACAATATTTCCATAAATATTGATATTCAGGTAGGTTTGTAGTTGAAGAGAAAGATTTGAGTCTAGTAGCACCTTAAAAACCAACCTGATTTCTAGGGAATGAACTTTCAAGAGTCAGCGTTTCCTTCATCTGTCCTGGGCCCAGTGTTGTTCAATGTCTTTATAAATGATTTGAATGAAGGAATAGAGGGGATGCTCACCAAATTTATATGATACTAAAATTGGGAGGGGTTGCAAGTAAAGTAGAAGACAGAATCAAGATTTAAGGTGATCTTTGCAAGCTGGAAAATTGGACTAAAACTAACCAGATGAAATTCAGCACAGATGAATGTAAAGTTCTGCATTAGGTAGGAAAAATCAAAGGCATAACTATAGGATGAGGGAGACTTGTCTTGGCAGTAGTACATGTGAAAAGGATGTAGGGGTCTTAGTAAATCATACACTAAATATGAGTCAGCAGTCTGATGCGGCAGCTACAAAGGCAAATGCAATTTTAGGCTGTATCTACAGATGTATGGTGTCTAGATCATGTAAATGGATGGTATTGCCTTACTCTGCTCTGGTTAGATCTCACTTGGAATACTGAGTTCAGTTTTGGGTACCACAGTTTAAGAAGGATGTTGACAAGCTGGGACATGTCCAAAGGAAAGCAACAAAGATGGTGAGGGCTCTGGAGACCAAATCCTATTAGGAAAGGCTGCAGGAGTTGGGTATGTTCAGTCTGAAGAGGAGGCGATTGAAAGGTGATAGAGTCCTCTTCAAGTATTTGAAGGCCTGTCACATAGAAAATAGAGCAGAGTTGTTTTCTGTTGCCCCAGAGGGTCGAACCAGAAACAACAGGTTAAAATTAAGCAAAAGATTTTTCAGCTAAACATTAGGAAGAACTTCTTGACCATTAGAATGGTTCTTCAATGGAACAAGCTTACTCAGGAAGTGGTGAGATTATATAGCCACCTGACAGCAATGATGATTCTATGACTTGATATGAATGTACACAGATCGGGAAAAGGACAGAAGATTGGGAGAGGGATGCTAGACTCTCGTGGTCCTTTCTTTCATGCCCAGGGTAATGCCAATCACTACTCTGGGGTCAGGAAGGAATTTTCCTCCATGTCAGATTGGCCAGGTATCCTGGAGGTTTTTAGTCTTCCTCTGGGCATTGAGCAGGACTCCCTGGGGAGATGAGATGGGGAGATAACCGTGAATTTCCTGCACTGTGTAGGTTTTTGGACTAGATGTCCCTTGGGGTCCCTTCCAACTATGTGTTTCTATGTCAGATACAAGGGAAAAGGAAGGAGTCTTTTTAATCCAAGTACAGGATGGGAGCAGTAATGTAAATTAGAATGTCAGGAAGCTAGTGATAATGCATGTTTTAGTTAGGTTGTTGTGGGTTTTCCGGGCTGTATTGCCGTGGTCTTGGCATTGTAGTTCCTGACGTTTCGCCAGCAGCTGTGGCTGGCATCTTCAGAGGTGTAGCACCAAAAGACGGAGATCTCTCAGTGACACTAAGAGATATGACACTGAGAGATCTCCGTCTTTTGGTGCTACACCTCTGAAGATGCCAGCCACAGCTGCTGGCGAAACGTCAGGAACTACAATGCCAAGACCACGGCAATACAGCCCGGAAAACCCACAACAACCATCGTTCTCCGGCCGTGAAAGCCTTCGACAATACATGTTTTAGTTAGCTTGATAGATCCTGGGTGTGAAGTGCAGAAAATTACCATCTGTAATGGGAGAAAAATCCTATTTCCTGATTCAGCCATGGGGGATTCATTGCTCCAAATTTGCAAATAAACTCAATTTCAGCAATCTCACACTGTAAACCAGTGGGAGAACATTTTAATTTGCCGGGACATTCCATTGCTGACCTAAGAGTAGAAGCAGAAAACTTCAAAGGAAAATTACAATGGAAGATTGCTGATAACTGTTCAGAGGTGGAAAAGAGCAAGAGTCCAGTAGCACCTATAAGACTAAAAAAAAAATGTGATAGGGTATGAGCTTTTGTGAGCCACATCTCACTTCTTCAGATACAGCTAGAATGTGTTCCGAGGTGGTTTGCCATTGCCTGCTTGCCCTTCTTTAATGGTCTCCCATCCAAGTACTAATCAGGGCCAACCCTGCCCGGTTTCTGATATCTGACAAGATCAGGCTAGCCTGGGTTATCCAGGTCAGAAGAACTAAAAGCCTAGATTTTCCTATAATATTTTTGAGGATCTCTGTGCTGACTTTGATGTATGCAAGATTCTATAGATGAAGACATCTTCCCTCAAAAGCTAAGACTGCAATTAGCAGTTTGGATTTCTAAAGGATCTTGGCCTCACCATCACTGATAATCCAATCCTGTCTTCTAATTCTACTGAAGAAACAGAATGCAACTAAGTTCTTGCACAGTATGCCTTAAAATAAGAGACAGTAATTTTGCTTCCGACAATGTTTGGCATCCAGGTTCCTTGTTACTTTTCCATAGGGACTTCTGCTGTTGGCATGAGTGTTAGCTCCTGGGAAGTGAATGTATGGTAGTGAAATATTCATAACCTGCCTGAATCTATCAGCAGAAAAACCTGACTGTGTAACATTTAAAATGTCTGCTTCCACCTCTTTGTGGCTTCATGCTATGAAATGAGCTAATTGCTCTCAATTAACTGACAGCAACCACCTACTGCATTATCCAAGGATTACAAATTAAACTCTCATCATGCCTCTTTGTGAAGAGGAGATGGAATATAAACAGTATAATAGACTATGATTAAGTCTACTTGGCAGTTTTTTATTAACACTGATTACGAATATTTGCGAGTTTCGATTTATGCATTGAAAATCTGTGTGTGTGATAGAAAAAGCATTTAACTGAACATCTATGCAATTTGTACAAAAACAAGAAACTGTTTTCTTATTTTTCATTCACATCTCTGATGGTCAAGGTTCCAGGGAGTAGACCAACCCCTAGGAAACCCACAAAGGATAGCCTAAAACCTTGGGAACAGAGATTTGCAGTCCCTTGAGTTATTTAGGAAAACCATTAACAGCTGGAAGCAAACCTTGAGTAGGGTTGTTACCAGTCAAATAGCCTTGAGGGGGCAAGTTTACAGAGTACAGCTAAAATGGACTGACTAAGCTCAGTGAAACTCCCCGAACAAACTGATGAAAAATCAGGGTAAACCCTGGTATTGCACTAGCCCATCTCTTCTCTCTGCCTTCATCCCTCGCCCTTTAGATGAATGCCAGAGTGCTTTCTTCTTGTGCCCATCTCTCTTTCATACTAGGTGGCAAACTGAATACATTCAGTGGAGCTCCCCTAACTCATCTCATGAGAGATCAAGCCAAGCACTATTGTAGTTGCCTCACCACATGGTGGAAATATTAGTTCCTTTGTCCTATTAAGAGGAGTGAAAGAGACCCAAGGGCCCCCTCTTCTCATATCATCCAAATCAGTTGCTTGGGTATAAGGTTGCTAACCTCCAGGTGGTAGCTGAAGATCACCTGAATTTATAACTGATATCCAGGCCACAGAGATCAGATCCCCTGGAGAAAATAGCTGTTTTGGAGGGTGAACTTTGTGGCATTATAACCAGCGCCCCAAACTCTGCCATCCCCAATGGTCTCACCCCCCAGATCTCCAAGAATTCCTCAACCTGGAGCTGGCAATCCTACCTGAGTGGCTTTTGGAGAGAAGAAACCTTCCATAATGTTGATGAAAGTTATTTTAGAACTTTTTCTTAGACATTGGTGGGCCATTTGCACTTCAACTTTATTCTGATGTTTGTTGATGACATGCATCTCTTTCTTCCATGGATCTATACCCTATTCCAAGATGCACTGCTTTATGCACACAGTAGACTCATGCCATACTGTCATGACAACAAGAGCAAAAGAAAATTGTATGCCCATACATTGACACACAATATAATGGTATAAATTTCTATGCAATTTTTAATAGGAGAGATTAACACATTCTATTCAGGAAAAAAATGTATGCAAACATGGCAAGAGTGAAATGGTGTACATTATGTAGTCCATTCCTCATATGAGTTTGGTATAGTGCCTACAGATACACTCATGAGATGAAGGGGTGGGGAGCAGGCTCTAGTGCGCCCTGTGAAGTCTTTCCATGTGTGGGTGCTCCACATAGGCAAGTAAGGAATAAGTGTAATGATTTTAAATTTACTGATCTCTTTAGTTAGGATGTCTAATAATTTAGTCTTGTGCTGGGCTTCCTGAATGAATACTCTGAATTAGTTAAAAACGTAGTCCATTTCTATAATCTCTGCTCCAATTCTTGTCCAAGGCTGAACCTATAGAATTCATTGCCACAGATGATGACCACTAACATAAAGAAACACATGGTATTCATTAGTACTGGCCACTTCTTAGTTTGTTGTGATGGCAAGAAGATGAACCTCCGCAACACCAAGTGTTGACACTTAATGTCAGTCATCTCATAATATTCCATTTGTAAGACTACACAAAGCCTCTTCTGGAAAATATTCTTAGATGATAATCTGAGCTAAATGGGTCTAGCCCAGAGCCCCAAATTACCACAGACCTATATCTTGCATGTATATGGTCAGACCCATATAGAGCATAACAGACTGACAGAATCACAGAGCTGGGCCATACAGACCTTCTAGTCCAACCCCCTGCCCAATGCAGGATGAGCCTAACACTATGCTCCTCGGTATGCATCCACTGATACACAGAGATAATACACCTGAGCATGTGGAAAACTGGATCTCTGCATGTATCCCACATATGGGAGGCATACACTGATCGCCCATTCCTCATATGAGTTTGGTATAGTGCCTATAGATACACTCATGAGATGAAGGGGTGGGGAGCAGGCTCTAGTGCGCCCTGTGAAGTCTTTCCATTTGTGGGTACTCCACATAGGCAAGTAAGGAATAAGTGTCATGATTTTAAATTTACTGATCTCTTTAGTTAGGATGTCTAATAATTTAGTCTTGTGCTGGGCTTCCTGAATGAATACTCTGAATTATGATTTCCAAACGTAAAGCAAACCTCTCCATGGTCATGGCTCTTTCACCAACATGAGTAAATTCACCTGACTGTCAACCAGACTTCATTTCCTCCTAGTTAATAAGCTAGATCTGTAAAGCTGATTATTAGCAGTATCAAATGGGTGCCATTGCCAAAGGGGTGCATTTTAGCTGTACAGTTTACCAGTGTCCTTCTTGAAGGCATCAGAAAATCTGCAGCAGGATCCACTACTACTTCCTCTCTTTATTTATTTTTAAATATTTCTTCACCCCCCCCCAACCAACTGGATCAAACTGTTACACAATTACAGTACAGCTGTGAACACTACTGTTAGGATCGATGAGCATCTTAACCTCGTCTTATGTGTTTTCTGAGCCACAAGTTACCCTGATCACATTCCTTATAGCATTTATATCTTGCCATTGGTATGCTGCAGGTACCGACATTTAAAAACAATGAACACACATGAAACAAGATCCAAGGGTTGCATAAGGTCCATGGGTTGAAAGACACACTTTGAGCCAAGCTACAAGTGATGGCTTACACAGGTTGGACGCTTGTCAGCTTACTGCAAGTTTTGATGGGAAATGTAGGCGTCCTGGTTTTACAGCTTGGCTCTCCATTACAGCTGCAAGACCAGGATGCCTACATTTCCCATCAAAACTTGAGGGAAGCTGAAAAGTGTCCAACCTGTGTCAGGCGTCACTTGTAGCTTGGCTCTCAGATGTTAGGTATCCCTATACTCTATATCATCCAGGAGAAGAATCTATCCCATTCCCTAGAAAAACCCACTAAAGCAAAGACATTCGCCTTGTTTTGAGCTATGCTTCTTACAGTGCAATCCTAAGAGAGTTACTCCATTGAAATCAGTGGACTGTAGCACAGTGGTTAAGTGGTTTGGCTGCAAATCAGCACTCTACTGGTTCGAATCCCCCTACTGCCCTGAGTTCAGTAGGTGGCCTTGGGTAAGCCACTCCTCTCAGCCTCAGCTCCCCAGCTGTATTGAAGAGATAATAATAACATTAACTTGTTCACTGCTCTGAATGAATGAGGCACTAATCTGTCTAGAAGAGTGGTATATAAGCGCTATTACTACTACTACTACTACTACTACTACTACTACTACTACTACTACAGTACTGCTTTTCCCAATATATCAGTTATGCACCTTGTTTATTAATGTACTTTCTTAAGTACATTAATTTGAGGAGGGGTATTTTCTGATTGTTAATGAATTTAGGACACCAACATGTTACTTGCCAGTCTGTCAAGGCCAAGAGAAGCATTAGTGGCATGTTAGCATGTGCTACACTGGCTAGACAACTGAATATTTTTCATTATATTGATTTTAGCTAAAATCTCTATTTATGCCAAAGCAGCCTTCCTTTTCAACATACACCAAGGGACTCTAGCTCCCTGCCCTTTCACTGATTCACAACAATCCTGTTTTTTAGCTTATTCCTAACCCTGCACATGTGCTTTGCTGCTCCCCAGTGGAAGAAGAAAAGCTCTTAGAACAGTTCATAGTTTAAAATATGTCTCATTCACACAAGAGCTTAAAGTAAGGCATTCATAGGAAAGGACTGAACACAGGGACACATTTCATTTCTGATCTAAGACCAGCTGGATGGTTTGACTTGAGACCAGCACAGTTTAGAGCTCAGCTTTTTGAGAAAAGCCGATTTTGATACAATTCCATTCTCAGCTATAACCTGCCTCTTGATAGTCAGTGTGGACTCTAATCAGTGTCCTATTCTAAAGCATATGAACAATTGGATCATGGAATTACTTCTATGCCCTTCTGGGGAACAAACAGATTTGTAGCAGAATACATCAGCAAGAACAAAAATGATGGGTGTAATGTATTGGTCGAACTGTAGCTGATAGAGAACTCAAGGCTTGCTATCAGTGGCCACTAAGTACGGGTGGCAGCAAATCAGGAGAGCCAGATAAAGACCAATCACTGAGCTGTAAAGAAGTTACAATGTAGGTGAGTTATGCAAACGAGGGTATTCTAAAGTACGTGTTCTCATTGGCTATAACTCTTTGGGAGGGAAACTGGTACATATATATATTGAGGGTTTCTGTCAGTTGTTGTTGTTGTGTGTGGTTATACTGAATAAAGAGCTGTTGGTTTACTTCAAGTCTGAACCCACTATTTAATACTGGCGACGAGGATGGGATCTCTGATTGGGTATGCAGCCCCAATACCAGAGCGATATCACTAACAAGGTGCTTGGGTAGGCAGCCCCAAGACCTAAGCTGAAATCTTAAGCGTGAGGAATTGTCACCTCCACCATCCGACATACGCTCGCGTCGTCCAGAAGGCAGACATGGCCGCTAAGGGCCACTTCGAACCGTTTGACTCAACAGCCGAGGACTGGGAATCCTACATTACCCGCTTCGACTTCTACCTTGAGGCGAACAAGATTGAAGACACAGATCTCGCGAGAGCAACGTTCTTCAGCGTGTGTGGGCGTTCCACGTTTGATATAGCACGGGCACTAGTGGCGCCAGCCCAGCTTCAAACTACACCGTTCGACACAATAAAGAACAGACTCAAAGAACACTTCTCACCACAGCCATCAGAAATAGCCAGCAGACACGCGTTCTACAACCGCAACCAAGCCCAAGGGGAATCCATAGCGGCATTCGTCACAGCCCTCCGGCAGGCAGCCCGGCAATGCAATTTCCCTGACCTAGAGATGGCACTTCGGGACAGGTTGGTGTGTGGGCTGCGAAATGAAAAACTACAAAGACGACTCTTTGCGAAGAAAGAGCTGACTTTCAAAACAGCGCATGAGGAGGCACTCGCTGCTGAAGCAGCAGAACAGTCTGCAAAAGAGGTCCGGCAGTCGCACACTTCCCCATCATCCCGCAGGGCCGAACAGGTACATCAGGGGTGTGTAGAGGACCTGTCATCATCAGAGGATGACGAAGAAGAGGTCCTGAGAACTAAGTTCCACGGCAAGCAACCGGGGGGGCCACAACATTTCAGGGCACCCCTTGTGCAAGCTGTGGAGGACCTCACTGGAGGAAGTCCTGCCGGTTCCGGGAAGCACAATGCCGGAACTGCGGGAAGATGGGACACATCGCTCGAGCCTGTCGCTCTGCAAAGAACCAAGTCGGATCGCCCAAGTCCAGCCACAAGTCAGCACTGGGCTACAACAAGGCACCCAACCGCAAGAGCGACTGCCATACAGTCACTATACGCCACGCTAATGTAGCCCAGACTAGTGAGTCATCAGTGCAAGCATTACGACCTCCAAGCAGCAACAAAATAAAAGTAACCGTGAAAATCCAAAACATGCCATGTGAAATGGAAGTCGACTCAGGGTCCGCGTTATCCATCATCTCGTCACACACCCTCAAGCTGATACGCAGAGGGTCATCCACACCTCATCTTGAATCAGCAAACATGGTGCTGAAAGACTTCCAAGGCCGCCGCGTGCCGATCATGGGCATCGGCACATTCCAAGTAAAGTACAAGGACTTTATTGGCCCACTACGATTAGTGGTAGTTCAAGGCCGCCAACCTAGCTTACTTGGCCTCGACTGGTTCCGCCCTCTCGGCATCCAAATCGCAGGCGTGCAGCGGCTGCATCGTGATGAGGTAGCATCAGTATGCAGAGAGTTCTCAGCAGTCTTCGACGGGGCCCTTGGTAATTACACAGGACCGCCTGTCTCGTTTGACTTAGACCCAGCCGTGGCCCCCATCTGCCTGAAGCCTCGCAGGGTTCCATTTGCGCTCAAGCCAAAGATAGATGAGGAACTGGATCGTCTGATCAAACAGGGGATCCTGGAGCCAGTTTCTCACGCTAAATGGGAAACTCCCATAGTAACCCCACTGAAACCCAATGGAGCGGTCCGAATTTGCGCAGATTATAAATGCACAATCAACAAAGCACTACAGCAACATGCCTACCCAGTACCAGTCGTGAGCCATCTCCTGGCATCGCTTCAAGGGGGAAAGATTTTTGCCAAGCTTGATCTGGCACAGGCTTACCAACAACTACCTGTGGACGAGGCGACGGCAGAAGCCCAAACGATCGTGACACACCGAGGGGCGTTGAAGGTTAAGAGACTACAATTCGGCGTCAACGTCGCCCCAGGAATTTTCCAAGGCATCATGGAAGGACTTCTACGCGGAATTCCAGGCGTCATTCCGTACTTTGATGACGTCCTAATCGCGGGGGAGTCAGAAAGCGCACTTGCAGAGAGGCTTCGCTGTGTCCTTCGCAAACTACAAGACGCCGGCTTAAAGGTAAAGAGAGAGAAATGCCAATTCGCTGCTGAGAGTGTGGAATTCTTGGGATTCCTCATTGACGCAGCCGGTATTCATCCCACATCAGCAAAGGTACGGGCCATTAAAAGTGCACCTCCTCCAGGATCAAAGAAGGAACTACAATCCTTCCTGGGCCTATTAAACTTCTACCACGCATTCTTGCCACATAAGGCCTCAATTGCAGAACCCCTGCACCGCCTTCTAGATTCCTCCGCCCCCTGGGGGTGGGGCAGAAGAGAAGCCGCAGCGTTTGAAGCAGTAAAAAAACTACTGTCGTCAGAGAGCGTGCTGACACACTTTGATGAGAAAAAACCACTCGTACTCGCCTGCGACGCCTCCCCATATGGTATCGGAGCCGTCTTAAGCCACAGAATGCATACCGGGCATGAAGCACCCATCGCCTACTTTTCAAGAACCTTGTCGGCCGCGGAACGAAACTATGCCCAAATAGACAAGGAAGCTCTGGCAATCGTAGCTGGGGTGAAAAAATTCCATGATTACCTCTACGGCCGGAAGTTCCTCATCGCAACCGACCACAAACCACTCCTGGGACTACTCTCTCCAGACAAGCAAACGCCTCAAATCCTTTCGCCCAGAATGCTGCGGTGGACGGTGTTCATGTCTGCCTACTCCTACGACTTACAGCACCGCCCCGGCAAAGCAATGGGACATGCCGACGCCCTGAGCCGCCTGCCACTTGCGGACCAGGGGACCGACCCATCTCCAGCTCATCACATCATGCTGCTGGAAGACTTGCCGAGTCCACCACTTAGAGCCTCCGACGTGGCGTCACACACTGCTAAAGATCGCACCCTCAGCCGCGTTCTCAACTGGGTGTGGAGGGGGTGGCCATCAGGCCAGCTGGCCGAAGAGTTTCGGCCGTTCCTCATTAGGCAGCACGAACTCTCAGTGCACAAGGGTGTCAGGTCCTGGGGCGCCCCCTGGCGGGATTGGTGGCGGCGCGGGGGGGGGGCTCCTTCGGCGGGTCCGTCCTGCAAGCATCGGGGCGCCAAGGCTAGGCCCAGGGCCGGAGGGTCCTTCCCAGGTGGTCTCAGAAATGGGCGGCCCTTATCTGCTCTGGGGATCCAGGCAGCACGTGGCTCCACCCAGCCGACTGTGCCTTAGCGTCAGGGCAGCCGGCTTCCTTCTCCTCCTCGACCATCCTGAGGAGCCTTCCTAAATACCCTTTCCCCCTCTAGCTCCACCCCCTATCCCAAGCGCCCCCACCCAGGGCCATTCCTACCACCTGGGCCAGGTGTGGCCACGCCCGCCGGCCCCACCCGGCCCCAGCCCATTGGTGGGCTCCGTGAGGGTTTCCCACCCCCTTCCCTCGGCTGCCCTCTCCCTCCCTGATGGACAGCTGGCGGGGCCTTTCCCGGCCCGGCGTGGCCAGGCCCGCCTCTGTCCCGGCGTTCCGCTGGGCGCCGTCGGCTCCCTCCCTCTCCCCGCTCCATTGGGGTGGGAGCGTGCTCTGGCCGGCCGAGAGCGCCTGCGTCAGCGCTCGCCTGCTCGGCCCGGCCGGGCGCAACCCGCCTCCGGCCTTTTCCCCACGCGCGGCTTGCAGGCCGCCGCCGGAGTCGCCGCGGCGCCGCGGGGGCCGTTGGCGGCCGGACCGAGGGGCCCGCGAGCAGCGCGGCGGCGGGCGGTGCCTCGGGAGGGTGAGGGCCGCTCCGTTCGCCGCCCCGCCGGGCCCCCGAGGCCGGCGGCGCCCGACCCGGAGCTCCGGTCTGCGGCGCGGCGGCGGCGGCGGCGGTCAGCGCCTCGGGCGAGTGCGAACCCCGCCACCCGCCGCCCCCTGGAGTCTCTTCGGCTGCCCCCTCCCCGCGCCCTCCTCGACCCCCAGGTAGGTGGCCGGGCGTGGAAGTGGCTGCCGCGGGGGGGTGGGGGTCTGCGGAGTTCGAGGCCCCCGAGCCGGGTCTCGGACACACACCCCCCCTTTTCGGGACGTCGGGCTGGCCCTCGTCAGTGAACATTCGGGACAGGAAGTCGGCATTGGCGTGCAGCTTCCCTGGGCGGTGCCGGATCGAAAAGCTGAAAGGGAGGAGGGACAGGTACCGTCGTAAGACCCTGGCGTTGTGGTCCTTCAGCCGGGACATCCAGACAAGGGGCGCGTGGTCCGTCACTAGGGTGAAGGGGTTGTTAACAAGGTAATACTGCAAGGCCCCAATGGCCCACTTAACGGCGAGGGCTTCCTTCTCGATGACAGCGTAGTTGCGCTCGGCTGGCTGGAGTTTGCGGCTGATGAACAGGACCGGATGCTCCTGTCCGTCCCACTCTTGTGACAGGACCGCCCCCAGTCCGGCGTCCGAGGCATCCGTTTGGAGGACGAAGGGTCTGTCAAAGTCGGGATTGCGGAGCACCGGGGACCCAGACAAGGCTGTCTTGAGATCTGCGAAAGCTTCTTGCCTCTTCGGGGTCCACTGGATCTGGTTGGGCTGGTCCTTCCGGAGGCAGTCTGTCAGGGGGCTGGCTCGGCTGGCGTACCCGGCGATGAACTTGCTGTAGTAGCCCACCAGCCCCAGGAACCCCCGCAACTGCTTCTTGGTCCTCGGCGGCGGGCAGGCTTCCAGCGTGGCCACCTTGTCTGGGAGGGGCCGCAGTTGCCCTCGGCCAACCATGAAGCCGAGGTACTTCAGTTCCTGGAAACCCAGGCGGCTCTTGGCGGGGTTGGCCCTTAACCCCGCGTCTCGGAGGGCCTGCAGCACCTGCCGGAGGTGGCGAAGGTGTGACGTCCAGTCGGGGCTGTAGACGAGGATGTCGTCTATGTACGCCGTAGCGAACCCCTGGCACTGCGCGAGGGCCCGGTCGACCAGCCGTTGGAACGTTGCGGCTGCTCCGTGCAGACCAAAGGGCATGACGCGGAACTCGAACAGCCCTTGCGGCGTGGCGAAGGCCGTCTTCTCCTGGTCCCCGGGGGCCATCGGGACTTGCCAGTACCCCTTGGTCAAGTCCAGAGCCGAGAGATAGCGGGCGGCTCCCAGCTGGTCAATGAGCACGTCGGCCCGGGGCATTGGGTACGCGTCAAACTTCGCGACTTTGTTCACCTCCCGATAGTCGACGCAAAAGCGTACGGAGCCGTCCGGCTTTGGGACCAGCACGATGGGGCTTCGCCACTCGCTGTGGGACGGCTGGATCACCCCTAGCCTCAGCATCTCCTTCACCTCTTGGTCCACGACTTCCCACTGTTTCCGGGGCAGGGGCCTCCAAGTTGTCCGCGCTACCTGGCCCGGGGCGGTGGGGATGGCGTGTTCGATCACCCCCGTGCGTCCCGGCCGAGTGGAGAAGCAGCCGGGCTGACTAGCCAGCAGGTCGCGCAGCTGCTGACGCTGTTGGGGTTCCAGAGCTTCATCGAGCCGAGGCGTGGTCTCTTCCGGCCTACGATCGGTCCAGGGGAGGTCGCCGGCGGGTGGGTCGAAGGGGTCATCGGCCAGCTGGCATTCTCTCTGCGGGCGGTCCCGCCATTCCTTCAGGTCATTGACGTGCAGGCGTTTGACCTGGCAGGGGGTCGGGCCACACTGGACCTCATAGGACTGGGGCCCAAGCGTCCTCTTGATGACGAAGGGGCCTTGCCACGGGTCACCTGGGTGGTGGGGCCCGAACACACGGCGACTGACTAGGACCCGGTCCCCTTCTTGGAAGGTCCTTAACCGGGTGCCCCTGTCGTATCGGGTTTTCTGCGCCACTCGGGCCCTCTCCAGGTTTTGGCCGGCCAGGGTTCGGGCTGTCTCCAGTCGCTCCCGCAAGTCCCGGACGTATTCAGAGGCGGGTTGCCCCGGCCGGGGTGACGGGGTGTCCCTCAGTCCTTCCATCACCCCCAGGATTCCCCGAGGGTTGCGCCCATACAGCAACTCGAAGGGCGTGTAACCAGTAGACGCCTGGGGGGATTCCCGGACGGCGAATAGGAGCGGGTCGACAAAGAGGTCCCATTGGGCCGGGCGGTCGTGAGCTAGTCGTCGCAGCATCTGCTTGAGGGTCTGGTTGAACCGTTCAACCAAGCCGTCGGTCTGGGGGTGGTATATTGACGTAAAGATCTGCCGCACCCCCATCGTGCGGCACAGTTGGCGGGTGACGGAGGCCGTAAACGGGGTGCCGCAGTCGGTGATTAGTTCCCGAGGTATGCCCACCTGGGCAAAGAACTGCACCAGGGTCCGGGCCACCCCGGGCGCTTGCATGGTCCTGAGGGGAACCGCTTCGGGGTACCGGGTGGCGTAGTCGACCAGGACAAGCAGGAACCGGCACCCCCTGGCAGTCCGGGGCAGGGGACCCACGAAGTCCATGGCCACTCTTTCGAAGGGAACGTGGATTACCGGCAAGGGGGACAGCGGGGCCCGTGGTGGAGGACGGCTGGAGGTCCGTTGGCAGACGTCACAGGTCCGGCAATGGTCTTTCACGTCCTGGGCCACCGACGGCCAGAAGAAACGAGTTAGCACCCGGGCCAGGGTGTTGCTGGCTCCCTGATGGCCGGCCCAGCTATGGTCGTGGGCGTGGGTCAGGACCGTCGGCCGATACCTCTGAGGGACCAGGAGCTGCCGGACCTCGCTACCCCTTGTTGTCGTGACGCGGAACCACACGCCCCCGTCCTGGATGATCCGGGGGACTCGCCCCGCCCGTCTCGCATCCCTCACCACCCCTTCACTCACCGCGACCGTATCACGGAGGCCTCCGAGGGAGGGGTCATCCGCCTGGTGGGCGACGAACTCCGGGTCTGTTGCCCAATCCTGCGGCGGAGGGGCTTGTCCCGGCTGAGTGGTGTCGTCCCCGGCCGTAGCTTCCAACGGCAAGGCCTGTTCGGGGCCTCGGGCGGCTTGGAGGTGCAGGTGGAAGCTCGGGGTGTCGCGTCCCAGCAGGATGGGGTAAGGTAGGGCCGGCACCCGGGCCAGCTCCACCTCCCAGGTCTGGCCGCGGCACGTCAGGGGGACCCTCACCACCGGGTACGTCTCTGAGTGGCCGTGGAGGCAGGCGACCGCCGTCGAGCGCAGCACCGGCAGGTTTGGGGGCAGCAGGCAAGTACGTATCATAGAAACGGAACTGCCGCTATCCAGAAAGGCGGAGAGGCGACGGCCGGCCACCTCGACCATCAGCAGCAGCGGGGGCGGTCGTGGGGGACGGGACATCGCCGGGTACGATCCTTCCCAGCCGGCGTCGCACTCCATCAGGGGGCAGTCCCGGATAAAATGCCCCCTCTGGCCACACTTGAAGCAAGGCCCCTTCTCTTCGGGTTCCCGTCCCATGCGTGGCCCTACCTCCGGTCCCGGGGTCAGCGCTGGCCTGTTCCAGCCCCCTTCCCGGCCTATCCCAGGGGGAGGGGGTCGGGGCGGCCCACCCCTCGAGCCCGGCCCCTCTCGGTTCCCAGATCTGGCGCGTCCCGAGCGGGAGGTTTCTTGGGGCCGTGGTGAGGGTCCGCTGGCCCGTCCGTTCGATCCGGGGTCTCGGGCTGTCTCTCGCGGGTCTGCCGCTGCAGCGAAATTTTCGAGGAGGGCTGTGGCTTCCTTCAGGCTCCCCGGGCGGCTGCACGCTACCCAATGCCGTGCCTTTGGGGGGAGGATGTTGAGAAGCTGCTCCAGGATAACCTGGTCCACGATCCTCTTCTCCCCTTCCGTGCCCGGTCGCAGCCAGCGGTAGGCGGTGTCACGGAGGGCATTGACCAGGGCTCGGGGCCGTTCGACCTTCTTATAGGTGATGGCCCGGAATCGCTGCCGGTAGGAGTCCGGAGTCACCTCGTACCGGTCGAGAATGGCGGCTTTCAGGCACGCGTAGTCTGCACTCTCCTCCTTTGGCAGGGCCTTCAAAGCTGCCTGGGCTTCCCCCGTCAGGTAGGGTCCGATGATAAACGCCCATTGACCTCGGGGCCACTGGGCGGCCTCCGCCGTTCGCTCGAACGCCTCCAGATAGGCGTCGATCTCGTCATTTTCACCCAGCTTGGTCAGCTGAAAGGGGGCCCCCCGCCCAAGTCCTGGGGCGGGTCCCACCGGTCCAGCCCCAAGGGCCTGGGCGAGGCCGCGGAGGAGGGTGGCCTGCGCCTCTTGTTGCTGTGCGGTCAAGTCACGGAGGAGTCGCACTTGCTGCTCGGCCATCCACTGGCCCAGCTGGCCAAGGTCCGGCGCGGATGGGGCTGTGGGCTGGCCGGCCCCGCCCGTTGCTCCGGCGGCGGCCTGGTCCATCGTCGGGCCGGGCTCTGGTGCTGGGGTGTAGCCGGGCGGCGGGGTGGAGGGACGAAAGGTCGCGGGGCGCAGGTAGGCTCGGGTTCCCGTCCAGCCGGGCGGGGTTGGGAGGTGCGGCCGCGGGCGCCTCACGGCAGGATCCGCGATGCCTGCATTCTCCACCACAATGTCAGGTCCTGGGGCGCCCCCTGGCGGGATTGGTGGCGGCGCGGGGGGGGCTCCTTCGGCGGGTCCGTCCTGCAAGCGTCGGGGCGCCAAGGCTAGGCCCAGGGCCGGAGGGTCCTTCCCAGGTGGTCTCAGAAATGGGCGGCCCTTGTCTGCTCTGGGGATCCAGGCAGCACGTGGCTCCACCCAGCCGACTGCGCCTTAGCGTCAGGGCAGCCGGCTTCCTTCTCCTCCTCGACCATCCTGAGGAGCCTTCCTAAATACCCTTTCCCCCTCTAGCTCCACCCCCTATCCCAAGCGCCCCCACCCAGGGCCATTCCTACCACCTGGGCCAGGTGTGGCCACGCCCGCCGGCCCCACCCGGCCCCAGCCCATTGGTGGGCTCCGTGAGGGTTTCCCGCCCCCTTCCCTCGGCTGCCCTCTCCCTCCCTGATGGACAGCTGGCGGGGCCTTTCCCGGCCCGGCGTGGCCGGGCCCGCCTCTGTCCCGGCGTTCCGCTGGGCGCCGTCGGCTCCCTCCCTCTCCCCGCTCCATTGGGGTGGGAGCGTGCTCTGGCCGGCCGAGAGCGCCTGCGTCAGCGCTCGCCTGCTCGGCCCGGCCGGGCGCAACCCGCCTCCGGCCTTTTCCCCGCGCCGGCTTGCAGGCCGCCGCCGGAGTCGCCGCGGCGCCGCGGGGGCCGTTGGCGGCCGGACCGAGGGGCCCGCGAGCAGCGCGGCGGCGGGCGGTGCCTCGGGAGGGTGAGGGCCGCTCCGTTCGCCACCCCGCCGGGCCCCCGAGGCCGGCGGCGCCTGACCCGGAGCTCCGGTCTGCGGCGCGGCGGCGGCGGCGGCGGTCGGCGCCTCGGGCGAGTGCGAACCCCGCCACCCGCCGCCCCCTGGAGTCTCTTCGGCTGCCCCCTCCCCGCGCCCTCCTCGACCCCCAGGTAGGTGGCCGGGCGTGGAAGTGGCTGCCGCGGGGGGGTGGGGGTCTGCGGAGTCCGAGGCCCCCGAGCCGGGTCTCGGACAAAGGGCTGTCTGCTATGGGGAAATAGAGTTGTAATTCCCAGCAAACTGAGACAACAAGTGCTGGAGGCACTACACAGCGGACACCCAGGCATAGTCCGCATGAAGGCAATGGCGCGCAGCTATATTTGGTGGCCAGGCATGGATAGGGCTATCGAGGAATGGGTCCGTACCTGTCAGCCGTGCCAAGAAACACGCCCAGCTCCAGCGCAAGCCCCAGTACATCCTTGGGAGTCAGCGAGAGCACCCTGGTCGAGACTCCACATTGATTTTGCAGGGCCATTTCAGGGACAAACCTTCCTAATAGTTGTGGACTCTTATTCAAAATGGCTAGAAGTTGTTCCCGTCTCCACAATGACTACTGCTGTGGTCATTAGGGCCCTACGTCAGCTGTTTGCAACACACGGTTTGGCTGACACGGTAGTGTCAGATAACGGAACACAATTCACGTCAGCGGAGTTCCGGCAGTTCCTGGCCAACAACGGCATCAGGCAAGTCACGTCTGCTCCGTTCCACCCTTCCACCAATGGGCAGGCAGAACGGATGGTGCGGACAACAAAGGACAGCCTTCGGCGAATCAGCCAAGGAGACTGGCAATCGCGATTGGCTGCGTTCCTGTTACAGCAACACGTCACGCCGCATTCTACGACAGGGCGTAGCCCCGCTGAACTACTAATGAACAGGAAGCTCACCGTGACTCTCGACAGGCTGCACCCCGACCTAGCGGATGAGGAAAGGCCCATGCCGGAAGGAGAGGTAAGGACCTTCCAGCCGGGGGATCTCGTATATGCCCGCGACTACAGCGGACGTCTGCCATGGGTGCCTGCGACCGTGGACACCACAACGGGACCAGTGTCATACGCCGTTGTCGCTGCGGATGGCAGGAAACTACGAAGACACGTGGACCAGCTACGACGCAGATGGCCGACCAGGACAACGGGAGCCGAGAGCTTACCAACGCCCAGTGAACAGGATACCATCCCTCCAGAAACGGACAGTGAAGCTATACCACAGCAGGCACCAACGGTCAGCTCACCGGCTGCAGAGGCAAGTACTACCCCCGAGAACCAAGCGGAACTAAGTAACGGACTACCAACTGCCCAAACACCGGCTCAATTGTCGGACGCACTTTGTCCCTCGCCTCCAGTGACCTTACGAAGGTCCCAGCGGACTCGGACTACTCCCAGCCACCTGAAAGATTATATTTGTTAGGAGGTCAGTTCTGACTTAGGGGGGAGGAGTGTAATGTATTGGTCGAACTGTAGCTGATAGAGAACTCAAGGCTTGCTATCAGTGGCCACTAAGTACGGGTGGCAGCAAATCAGGAGAGCCAGATAAAGACCAATCACTGAGCTGTAAAGAAGTTACAATGTAGGTGAGTTATGCAAACGAGGGTATTCTAAAGTACGTGTTCTCATTGGCTATAACTCTTTGGGAGGGAAACTGGTATGTATATATATTGAGGGTTTCTGTCAGTTGTTGTTGTTGTGTGTGGTTATACTGAATAAAGAGCTGTTGGTTTACTTCAAGTCTGAATGGGAATCAAGTCTGATGCTTTGTATTAAGCAACTATCAGGTTCTCTCTCTCACGTACGTGATGTCTTTAAGCACGGCATGGAAGACTGGTGCAGAGCAGAACTTCTACCACTACATTAGTGCCCCCTGACTAATAAACAGAACAGTATTCTCCATAGACTTCCAAGGTTACAGAAAATTACATTTACTTATTAATAGACCATTTTCTATTTAAAATGTTTAATGTTCCATATCCGCTGGAGTCCCAGACAGGTATAATGTAAGGTAGTCATTTAATACTGCAAGGCAAGAGGTACTCAAACAAGTCTCCTAAGAGACTGAAGGGCAGGAATAAGAAAAAGGGATAATTACAATCAGTTGCATGTACGGCTGTCTCAAATGGCTAGAATTGTATAATGTGAAGAAGCATCAATGGGCATACTGTGATGGAGTCTGTCTGTGCCCACCCTGAAACAAAAAATGATTATATGAGTAGAATCCATTATTTTAAGGGGTTTCTCTGTAAATTAAAGAGTCTCAACAAGGTCAAAATAATTTTTCCAGTGACTAGTCCATTAAAATTTTTGCTACTTTTTCTTTTTGGAGTCTTATTGAAGTTGGAAATCTCCTTGAGCACTAAGGACAACTTAACTGATAAAAATCAACTGCTTTAATTAAAAGTGCTGAAGGTCGAGTGAATAACAAATCCTTTAAAAGATCATGAAGCTGAAGAGTTTTCCAACGATCATTTGTTTTAAAGCCTCAGTGACAGATTCCAATTAATATTCTTTAAAACATACTTCTTACAATTGCTAACAGTAAAGGCAGAAATTGTGCAGCAATGAAAAAAAAACCCTCTACAGTTAAGTACTTGCTGGGCTCCTCCAAATCCTGCACAATCAGTTGCTCTTGCAGGGTCGTGGTTATCTGCTCTTTCCAAGGACCCACTTGTATTTTTCAATTAGGTTAGAAAACAAGCTGATTGAAGCAGAGGCACTTGAGTTTTTCTGTACAGGCAAATTTCTACCTGCTTAACATCAAAAATATTTGCTCAGGAGTTTGCTCCACTGCTGAACTGACAACCATTAATGAGACTGTTAATGCTGTTATCATCCTACCACAGGCAAAGATAGACACATAGCTGAGCCATGCTTCATCTGCCATACATATCAGGTACCTAATTCCAGCTGAGCTACCAACCTTCACCAACAACCAAACACCAAACTGAGTGTGATTAATGAAGGATTCGCCAAACGGAGGCCATAATTAAGCAAAGGACCAATTGATAATTAGTAAGTGATTTAGACAGATAAAAGCACCTAACATGTCAGGTGTAAATCTTGACACAAAAGAAACACAAATTATTGCAGATAGGAGAGATCTGGCATGGCTTCCTTTCATGATAAATCAAGCTAGGAATATCTCCATAATTAAAATTTTTTTACTTAGTTGGCAAGCAGTCAATAAAACATTACTGTGCATGGAACTTTTTAAAAACGCCATGAACTGGCAGGCTTTCACTGTACTACAGATGGATTTTTAAAAAAAATTAGAGATCATACTTCTAAAAAATCTGTTACATAAACTGCATATCAGCTGAGACATTCAGTTCATTTGATACCCTTATGAAGGTATCCTATAGCACTTTATTTACTTAGAGGGCAGCAATATGAATAGGCACCACAATCCTCAGAAGGTATGAAAAAGCTATCACATGTTATTGTTAGCAAACCAAAATTCTACTAACTAATGGAAAAGTAGAAATAAGGCATTTTAAAAACAATTAAAGTTTGTCAACTACTATGCAGAGACAAGACATCATTACTCAAGGCTTGATAAGTTGTAGCAAAGGTTGAGGAAAGGGAGGGCTCGGAAAGGATGGAATACAGACACTGCTACGAACCAGGGAGAAGGGGTTGCCCTGGGGTGGCC
Organism: Eublepharis macularius; assembly: GCF_028583425.1. Lineage (NCBI taxonomy): Eukaryota > Metazoa > Chordata > Lepidosauria > Squamata > Eublepharidae > Eublepharis > Eublepharis macularius. The sequence continues at coordinate 70,632,030 of NC_072798.1, forward strand.
AGTCAACTTCCTTGAGCTGGAGTAGCTTTAGACGGCGGAGACATTCCAGCACATCATCTGAGAACCCTGCTGTATTGGATCAACCAAGGCCCTCTTCCTCCATGACTCTTCTGCATCTACAAGCACATGTGTATCCCCCATGAATGCTAAACTTGACCACAAGTCCTTCAATCTCTTCTTTACAAAATGCAGCTCTGTAGAGTGCCTGGCCTGCCATTTGTCCTGAGTGGCTGAGATATGATGGGATATATGTCTTTAAAATACTTAGATTTCATACACTTTGGAAACCGACTTCCACTTCTGGCAGAAGCAATCAAGAAATCCCATCTGTTGCCCACTTAACATTTTCAAAATGCTTTCTGAAACCATATGGATGATGTTGTTTCTTATCAATTATTTATTATATATATGGAAAAATAATTAGACAAATATGATTAATGGATGGGAATCTTCAGCCTTTGCAGATGGCCATGCTAAATATTCATTGGTTGCAGTGCTGTATTTGGACACCTACTTCAATATTGTTCCAGACATGATTTTTTAATTCTTCGTTTGGAAACTTTGCTATAAAAAATAGTAAAAGTTCACTTCTGACTATTTTCTCTCTTCCCTAGGAAATTCTGAACCCCTCATCTACAAATGCAGTTTCAAGCAATTGCTGATTAAAAGTTGCTGATAAATTCTATCCAGCATGGCCTTATTAAATAAAAGACTGCAAAAAGTTTAGCCACAGTGCCCTCTAGCCATCTGAACTCTGATTTCATATACTCAATACAAGGTTCAATGTAAATTCTTTAATGAAAAATCTAGCAGCAAATAAAGAGAAATTGTAGATATTCCCAGTAGGCATAGTGTACTCTTCATATGAAAACAAGCCAAGCCACTGTGTGGGATCAAGCCATGTTTTTAAATCAAATTTTGCTCAGTTCTCTTTCTTAATACAGCCCCCATCCCACATGTTTTTTGTCTGTGCAGGTACCATGATGTCTAACATAACCTTTTTATGTCAGAAGGGGACCTCGTCTACCCTCTATTCACCTGTGAAAAAGTTGGAGTCAACCTATTATTTCTTAACTACCATCTTACAATTCATAAAATACAGCCTATAACTATCAATCAATATAAAAATCGGTAGATCAATCTGGAAAAGGATGGTTATTAACCTGAACTCAGGTAGATTATTTGCTTCATCTTGGAATGCAGGGACATCACCGATCACAAGTTCTCATGGAACCTTTTTCAAGCAAAACCCCCCATAGAAGTTCCTCTGGAAATCAAGAAGGGGCTAACGCTATTCCCCACAGTGATATACCAGTTCAAATCTGCTTCTCTTAGAACTGTTATTTTTCTTAACTAGGGAAATACACAGGTAACCCTTTAGACGCCTGCACATTATACCCTGCAAGGCAAATAGCAGCTGATATGGGGAAGGTAGAATTTGCATCAGAAAAAGAGTTTTATCAAGCTCCCTGACTCTGAGGGAAGCCTAGGACCCACCCTCAGTGTCCATGAGCCACAGAAGCAACATATCTGGCACCTTTAAGGCAAAGCCTACTGTTCCACTGCTTGACAGAGACCAGCCATTTAACAGCCTGCTACCTAAAACAGCTGGGACACAGCCTTGATCCAGGAGTGGAGAAACAAGATGAACTCCAGCTGGGACATGGGGGTGGAAGCAGCTTCCCACAGGATCTGCTCAGACCCTCGAGAGTTCCAGAGAGGGTCTGACTGCCAGAAACGTTGTTTCAGTCTACCTCTGCTTATCAATGCCACACTTAATCGTGATGCCAAAACATTATTTCCAACAGCTTCTAATTTTGTTCTAATGTATTTGCATTGAGTGGAAACAGGTTTCATGACAATAGTTTAGGTCAATGCTGTTATTCCTTCCTTCCAATCAACATGTTTCCAAACAGAACAAGCAATTTTTCCTCACTAGGTTGATTAATCATATACAGGTGGTAATTTTTGATGTTTCATTTGTGCTCTCATTGGCTACAATGCTGGAGGCCACCACAGTGAGAACAATGATCACAGTGACCGGTTTTGGTCCCAACAGCCTCAACTGCAGCTTACACCATCACTTCATTGTCCCCTGCTACCAACACCACCATTTCTTACCTTTCATGGATAAAGTTATCTAGTGTGCAAAACAGCAAAGGCTCTTCGTCAGCACTGCATAACAACTGGCAGAATGTCCACAAAATTGGAATATGTATTGAATTATAAGCTAGAGGTGAATGGGTCTATGCATAATATGTAGGAAGGGCTGTTGTTCACAAACCATGACGATGCTATGACCCCTCCCCTTTTGACTTAAACAATTTAAATGGCACTGGAGACAATTTTAAATTCAAAAATAATAAAATATTTTATTTAATCTAGAGGGGGGAAGTCAGGTGAAACCAGGGGTTGAACATTTCTGAGGTAACTCAGTATAGATAATTCTGAGGTAAAATCAGTACATGCAGACTTAAAGTCTTATTTTTCAGACTAAAGAGAGTTTTTTAAGCTCTTTACAGTTACTCAAATCTTTACGTTGAGAGGCTTTTATTCCAAACACTCAAGTACACTTTCTTTGATTATCCTCTTAACTCTTACGGTTTTAAAAAGGCTGGTACCCTCTTTCCAGTACCCAAGCCCCTTCTCTTGAAACACCAGTACTCGTCTTCTTAAGATCTCTTAAGATCTCAAAAGGCACTTTTCTAACCACACCAGACCAGGGATCTCTTCACTCTTCAGAGCTAACTCCCTGTTTGACAGGGGAGAGAAATTCTTCTCTCACTAGTGATCTATTTGGCCCAAATGGAAGTCTGTGCCTACTTCCCAAATTTCCTTGTCAACTTTCTCCTAGTTCTCCTGTCTTTGTTAAACTGCTCTCAGTCAAGCCTGAATCTCAAAACTGTCAATAGTGGACTCCTCTCAGCTAGGGCTGAAACCAGACTCCTTTCTCTCCAGCATCCAGTTCAGAAATCTTTCTCTGTTCAGCTCATGCTGCCCAATCAGATTCCTTGGAGTAGCCTGTCACTCAAGGCTTTCTGTTTCTGTGAAGCATTAACCCTTCACAGTCCTTCAGCTGTTTGTACAGCACTTCTAAGCTTTTAAAAAGGGCAGTCCATCACAGATGCGTTGTTGCCATTCTGGAATACATCACACTGTTATCTATCTAGCATTAGCTTTGCTGACTAGCCACATGGCCAGACCCAGTTCTTTAGAAATGTGTTTCATAGTCCAGCAAGCCACTGGAGAATTCTTTTCAAACAGGCAAAGAAGTCTGGGGATTGATTTACTGGCTGCTGTTGTCACAATGTCCCTTAACTGTTCACTGAGAGCCAAGCTACAAGTGACACCTGACACAAGTTGGACACGTCAGCTTACTGCAAGTTTTGATGGGAAATGTAGGCATCCTGGTTTTACAGCTTGGCTCTCTATTACAGCTGCAAGACCAGGATGCCTATATTTCCCATCAAAACTTGAGGGAAGCTGACAAGTGTCCAACCTGTGTCAGGCATCACTTGTAGCCTAGCTCTGAGATTACCTTTTCCTTACTACCAGAGGCAGGGGGATATCTAGAACACTGTTTCAAAAGTGAAAGAACAGTGTGAAATGCTGTTCAGAAAGAAATGCCCCCAAATATCATTTTTAATACCTCCCTCAATTTCCAAACAGTAGCTAGCCTACCTTTTGGACATGGTTATCTTTCCTTCAAGGGACTCCTCAAGTAGGCGAAGTTAGTGTCTCATAACAATCTAGTGAGGTAGATTGAGCTGAGAGATACAGTGACCCAGGAACTTATATCACCACACTGTCTCTCACTAGTCCAGAAAACATGTCCTAAAAAATGCTTCTCAACCTACTCCTTATCCATTTTCTTTCTTCCTCCACAAGAAGATTCATCTTCATCTTGAAAGCTGTGTTATACTGAGTCAGGCCAGTCATCTAGCATGGTCATTATATCTCCTCTGACTGGCAGTGACTCTCCAGGTTCTCCAGTAGAGATCTTTCATATTACCTACCACCTGATTCTTCTAACTGGAGGTGCCAGGAACCAAATAGGAGGCCTTCTCCATGTTTAGATGCTGCTACTGCACAGCCACAACCCCTCCAAACTCTTTCAACTGGCTCTAAATCACTTGGGATATGATGCCCTTATAAGTACAGCACTTGAAAGTCTCCCAGTGACAAGCATCAAGGACCACAGCCCGGTTAGAACTGCATGCAAACCAGCACACTCCAATTCAGGGTTTGGTAATACATTCCTTCATACAATGAGGTTGTTGGGCTTGCTAGAAAACTAGCAAAAATGGAGCTTGAGTCTCTCCATAACCTAGCCATTAACATATTCAGGACTGAATCATTTAATTTGGTTTTAATATCAGATTTAATCCTCCCACTGCAAGTTTAAAATAATAATTATTATTTCAGCCTTGACTATTCAATTGGAGCATGCTACAGTCATGTCTAATTTTTCTTTTAACAGTCTTGAGATTTATATTATTGAGGGGGAAATCCTCAAGGTTGTAAGAGGGTTCTTTTAAAAAAAACCTGCAGCCTATTGAATTCTTCTCATAATTAGATTTGTGTGCCTTTATCTTGACTGATGTATATAACAGTGGCTACAGCAACTGGAGTAGGTGGCATCATCTGTTAAATTCAGCTGGGCTCTGACATTAGATGGAATAATTGTCTCCCGTCTCTCGCTCAGCACAAAGGAAATGAGAGTCCTGGTTTAATAGGAGCAGAAAGGTTTATAGGAGCTGCAATACATCATACATAGGCTTACAGACCTGAGCCGTAAATCTGCTCACAAAATATCATCTCAGGGGAAAACTCTATTTCTGGCATTTAAAAAAGCAGAACAAAGAATTGGAAGAGCTGTCAACACAATCCGAATATGGTCCAAAAGATACATTAAAATGTTGTTATGGCAACCCAAGGCAACACCTTGCCTTAGATCTTTGACACATATGACCATGAAGTGCCATGAACATTCTTTTCTGCTATTGATTGGGAGGGATTCCCTGCTCTACCACATCAGTTCCTTTATGACAAGCTTTTTTCTGTGCTCCTTCAAGAAGGAGGGAGCACAGCAGAATATATTGTGACACCTTAAAAAGCAATTTATTGCGACATAAGCTTTTATGGGCCAAAGAAAATAATGTTTCTAGACACACAATCCTGAAAATATAAATCAGACAAGAGTCCAGTGGCATCTTAGAAACTAAGTGAATTTGTTCCAGGATAAACGTTCATGAGTGCAAGGTGAGTTCTGACTCACAAAATCTTACAGTGGAATAAATAGTCTGTTAAGGTGCCGCAGGACTCTGCTACAGCCTAAACATTGGCCCATTTTTCCATTTAAAAGCCTTTTGCTGCCCTCTAGTGACTCCACTTGGAAACAGATGAATAAGCAATATTTGAAATTTCTGTTCCATTTGACACATTTTTTTCTTTAAACAAATTTATCTATAATTTTATTTATAATGTTATTAATGGACTTTTCCTGAATTATTTCGCATTGACTGCTTCTATAATATTGCAATACTCTGAAAAGCTGATTTTTAAAAGATCCTCAAGTATACCATTTTTTTTTACTTTACTTTTTTTTATTTACTATTTTTTTTAACTATATCCCCAACAAAGCAGACATCTACAGCCTGGGAACCAACCATTCTCATTCCCAGTTCTTAAAATCTATTTGTTATTTTAACTTGCCCCTACTAGAGGGAGCTCAGGATATGAGCTCTCCTTTCCATATTTCTTTTTGTGATCTAAAGATCCTGTGGGGTAGGTTAGTCTGAGAGAGAGAGTGAATGGTCCAAAGGAACAAGGGAGCTTTGTGGCAAAGTGGAAATTTCAACCTAGATTTCCTCATCCTGTTCCAACCACTGCACTATACCCCATTAGGCATTATACTGTGGTTGACTGACAACACTGCTCTCCTTTTTAAAAATGAAAACTGACACACAGATCATTATAATGTTATAATAATATAATGATATGTCAATTGCCAATAAAAATGCCCTTTGGCAGCAGAGCAAATGGCCAGTGTGGGGCACTAAGCAGGGGAAATGCAGCGAAACCTGCCATGTGGAAGTCCTGAGGCTGCTCCACTGTATTGGCTGCTGAAGAAAGAATGGGAAAACTGCATAAACTTGTACCTGTACAGGAAACATTTAACCCATGTTAAATATAAATATAAATTAAATTTAAAAATGTAAGCAGAAAAGAGGGTCAATAAGGGAATGCCAACCAAAACAAAAAAGTCTTCATCCATTAGTGGAAGATAATGACTGAGGGGAACAAATAAATCTCCTTGGGGACAGAATTCCACAATTGTATTGCCAGGACTGAGAAGGCCCTTTTTCAGGCTTCCACCTATCCAGCCTGATATGACTGGGGTCCTCTGAAGATGACTATAACAGTCAGGTAGGATCATACAGGAGTAGATGATCCTTAAAGTATGATACAACTATGCAACACTCTGACAAATTAACACATTGTACCACCAACCCGTCACACAATGTACAGAAAGATACGATAAAGAACATTCAGTTTACAAAAACAGATCCTACCTCATGTGGCCTGCCACGAGAAGACACAGATTGTAGATGTGAGAAAAAATGAAGAGGAAGAGGATAGTGCTGAAGAACATTGTCATCCAAGACCCATGGTCCTCTCGAAACATTTTCAGTCGAAGCAACTGACCTGCAATACCAAGACGATTAGAAGATAACTGTTATTTGTGTCTGGCAGATTCCCATTTGCATATGAAGCTCAATGAATGAATCAAAGTCCAATAAACATAAAAATAAGTGGTTTCAGCAAGTCAGGTGGCCAATACTTCCATTGAAAGGCACCTCTGTTGATGCTACTGAATAAATACAACACATTGCCTAGCAAACATGATTTGCATCCATAGTTCTGTTTAATTAAGATGTTCTTGTGAGACTCTTACAGAATAAGCCACATAGAAATACATAAAGCTTGTCATGTAGGACTAACATTGCAATCCTGAACAGAGTTAACACTCTTCTAAACCCACTGATTTCAATGGGTTTAGAAGGGTGTAACTCATATCTTGCTGTTCAGAAATGTACAAGCGCTCAAGTAATTCATAAACTTTCTTCAGGTAAATATATTCAGGTCAAAATAAAGATCAATTACTTCTATGCAAACAACTTACATATGTATTAGTCTTACATCAGATTGAAATATTAACAGGAAGCTACTAAAAAAACACCCCAAAGAGAAAAAAAATTACTTGTTTTCCCATACTCCACACATAGTTATGGATTTGTGTTAACCTCTGCTTCAAGAGAGCCAGAACTAATAATGACAAACAGGCATATTCTGTCAAAATCACAATCTATTAATCCAGATTGAAATTGCCGAACAAAGTCTAGACAGTACCAAAAACAGCCTGAACAAAAAGCAACAGAAGGACGAACATAAAGCAGACATTAACTAAAAATGTATTCAAATGGTTCAGTTCCCTGATACATTTCAACAAATATCCATCCATGACAACCACTGCAAAGTCATTTGTGGAAGAGGCATTTCCAGAGATAAGACCCAGCAGCACTTGCCTCCTAATGGCAATCTGCATTTCACCCGGCTGATCACCCCACCACTGCCCACAGGGCTATCTTCAGTGAATTTCCCCATTGTTAATAATGGAAGGGGAGAAGTAACACACTTAAACAGAGGTAAGGTGAAAGGGCCCCACATCCTGAACAAAACTAAGCTCAAATTGAACAGGATGAACCAGCAATGTTGTGATGAAAAGCAAAAAGAATCAAAGATCTAACCTTAAAGGAAAAAAACAAGGCATTCTGAAACAATAAAAAGTCATATTCCAGACAGCCCTAAGTTAGTGCACTTCTAAACCCCCTATGCTAAGGGAGAAGGCATGCACAGCCGGACAGGCAGCAGAAGGCAGTGATGACAAGGGGTGTACAATTCACTATATCTGTCAGGATGTTGGCATCTGCCATCAGTCCCAAGGGTGAGGGAGGTGGCAACCGAGCTGCTCTTCCAAGGTTGTGTGACGCTGCCAGTTGCTTCTTCAAGGTTGTGCAGCTGGCCGGGTGGCCTTGAGATCTCAGGTGTTGAGCTCAGGGGGGGAAACTGATTAGCTGAAATATATGTTACTGGATTTTGCATGTGCCTTATTCCTAACAATGTCTTCGTAATATCTTGACACTAGGTCATACAATAAAGCTTAAAAAGACAACAACAGTGGAGTCTTTCGTAATTCCTTGCCAGGATCCTTACAATATCTGGTCCAGAAATATATCTTATCACTATTTGGGGGTATATTTGGGAATCCCAATCAAATCCAAGAGTCTCAGATATACCAATATTGGAGTTCCCAGTTAATTCTAAAATATTTAGAATTAATTGATCCATTATTCTCTATGGTGGAATTTTTCCAGGGGGCTAGAAGGGCTGTTTTTGGAGCAAACTACTCCAGAATTGCAGTGGTGTGAGGGCTTGCCTGTCCTCTAAAGAGTCTACAAGTTTCAAGAAGATTAGGTCAAAGGGGCCTTTTCAAGACCACATGAGAGAATCGTCATATGAACGGATACCACTCAGCTCTCCCTAATGTGTGATTCTATTTGTATACTCCCCCTCCCTCTTTGGCCCTAGAAACCTATGAAAAGAAAAAAAAATCCATTGGTTTTGTACTTTTTGTTTTGCCCTCCAAGTTTGTTTTTAATAAATGGTGTTGATTTACAAATGTTTTGTATAAGAGTTCTTAAAAGTTTATTCTTAAAATTTTCTACATGCCCTAGGCTGGTGCCTGCTCTTGATTTTCAAATGCTAGGTAAAAAACATGTTTATTTATGCATGGCGTTGGTTGGATTTAAGTTTGTTTTCTGCAGCTCCAAGATGAGTTTTGCTTGTTCCTGGTGTTTTGCCAGTGGATGCTTTGTGAATGCTATGCGTTTTGATTTTACCTTATGGAATAGTGGGCAAAGCATCAATATTTTTTCACAAATATATGCCTTTGCGTAACCTGCCCAATCCCAATAAAAAGTCCCTACAAGCAGATAATTAGCACATTAGCACCTTTCTAGCTTAGTCCCTGTTCTAAGATAGTTTTCCACCTACAGTGCGAACAAGAACATGATCCCACTCTGAATTCCCAGCACAGTCCAGTCTACTATCTCAGGATCCTCACCCCATTCTTCTCTCTCTCTCCCCCTCCCTCCCTCCCTCTCTATAAAATATTCCTTCAAAACCAAAAGAACCATTATAATCAATTGCTGGCCTGCTAACAGTCTGTTCACATGTATCAGAGGATCAGCAATCAAAGCAAAAGCATAAAGAGAACTAGTTTGTAAATTCTAATATGATACTTGCCTACTAATGTGAAGTCCCAGCTGCTCTTTGCAAATGTAGGGGGTGGGGTTAAGGATAATGAAAATACTGTTTCTTCAAATAATGATTATAAAATTTAGAACAGAAAACTAAACCATCAGAAACAGAGAGAAAACTAAGACTAAACCTTTGTCATCAAGGAGCAACCTCTAGGCTGAGTCTGCATTCCCAACTGCCAGTCTCAGAGCAAAAAAGGGGGAGATGAATGAGCTGCCCCTGTAGCAACTGAAATTGGTGGCAGGCCAGTCTGGGAAACATGAATGTAGGTCTTGGCTTGTAATTAGAGATGGGCACAAACCAGAAAAAAAACAAACCATGCGGTTCGTGGTTCGTCACATTTCACAAACCACGAACTTTCACAAACCTGCCCAGGTTCACGAACCAGTTCATTTGGTTCGTGAAAACGTCACATCCAGGTCAGCAGAAAGTCACTTCCGGATCAGCAGACGGTCAGCAGGAAATCCATCCCCTGCTGCCTAGGAAACTGACTGTTCTGTGCCAGGCTGTCTGCAGTGACGAACCAAAAAAACAAACCAAATGAACCAGCCTAAAGTTCGTGGCAGTTCATCAGAAATGGGCTCTGATGAACCACCGGTTCACGAACCACGAACTGACCCGGTTTGTCACGAACTTTGTATTTCAGTTTGTGCCCATCTCTACTTGTAATGCCTCATCCCTAATCAAAGTAACCATCTAAACATTTTATACATCAGAGCTAAAATCAAGAAAGTGTCATCTGGTACAGTAAGACTATCAACTACGGTTTAAATCATATTTGCTTCCTGGGATTTCTTGAATTGCCACCTTAATATATACAACATGCACTGATTTGATTAGCCGTCCCCTTTTCCCCATTGTAAAATCTACAGATGCGAATTCTCTGCATTTATCCCTGCTCTAATCAAGCTGATAACATTTTGCATTGTACATTTTTGAATCCTGGCTCCATTCTATGCAACATCCCTCCCACCTTCTGAGTGGGATATAAAGGCTCAAAGATCTTCTTTCCTACTTGTATCTGATGAGGGGAGCTTTGACTCTCAAAAGCTTATGCCCTAGCAATCTTGTTTGTCTTTAAAGTACTACTGGACTAGAATCTTGATCTTCTATTGCAGAAACTGTATAATGTACTGCTGAATCAGAAAGATAGGTTGCTTGTTTGTGAGAAGGGGAGGAGTCTAGAGGCCAAAAAAAGTAGGAGCAAGCTCATGCCAAGAGCAGTAGTTCTTACACAGGAGGTGGCTTGTTGCTGAAACCAGAAAGCTATGATTATATGGAAAAGTCACATTTTGACAAGGCTGTAGATTCATGGGAAGCTAAAAAGATGGCTTGGCATTCACAATTCTACACTACAGAGAATTCCAGCATGTTTAAACAAGGTAAGAAAATTTATGTCCTATAATGCAATTTTATATTCCCTTTTTTCCTGAACTGAAGGCGCATGTATAGAAACATACAAAGACAATCCATAGTTTTAATCACTGAATAATTGTGAAATACATATTGTAATACCTACAATATAATTCAGAAAATTCTTATATAGCCCAAATAACATATTTCTATCCAGGAAATATTTTAGAGAGGCTCTTTAATTACATTATTTGGAATATATTTTACCATGTTTACATTAAATCATGTGTGAAATATTAAATTTCTACCTATATTTCTCATTATATTTTGCTGAAGACAGCTAAAGAAGATGCTTTTTTTAAAAAAAAAAGGATTTGCATCAAAATTAATAACTAAAAGATAACGCATTCTTCTGAGGTATGAGATTTTTACCAGGAACTGCCCTGCAAGATCAATAGCTATTTCTATTTTTATAAATGCGTAACATGCCAAAGCTTGAAAGATTTAAGTAGAGAGCTGATATTCATAACACTACAGAGAACTTCATCTGCTGCAGCAAGAGCAGGCAGTTTAGCACCCAAGTATGGCACAAGCTGTTGTGGGCTAGACCCTATTTTATCAGATGCACATATCTTATAAAACCAGACACAATGAACTATAGGACAAATTGTAACAGAGACACTGCTAAAAAAAAAAAATCAAGCTACATTAGAATACAGCAATACTAATTGTTCCAAAATGCAGCCTGAAGCAAAATCTCCCCTATAATTCATTGGCATATGAAGACATAAATTAGTGGGGCAAATCTTAGTCTTAAAGAAATTATGCAAATGTATGAAGGTAAAAGATCCAAGAGTTAAGCATTATTGGATTAGTAGAAATATCCCTAGAAGACAATCCATTTTATATCTCTGTGTTAGACCCTACAATTCCCTTTGACTAAGCTAGATCTTGCATCTTCCTTTTTTCAAGAATATCTCCAATGCAGAAGGAAATTATGCAGAAATTTAGAAAATTATTCTTTAACAAAGGAAGGCTGATTGATTTATTTCTTAGTAAAAGGGAGTCATAGGATCCAACCTACGGTTATGATTTGCCCAGCGAAGGAGAGAAAGTATACTGGAGTGGCAAATATCTGAAACTTAGAAAGTTAATGTCTACCTCTACGAAAAATGTAGAAAAAAAGAAAACAAGGTTCTTGGCAACATATTATTATCTACAGAGTATATCAAAATGTTAATCTCTGTGGCCTGGAAGTAATTTAACCATTTTAGACACGTTTCCTCACTTCTTGAGAAGAGACTTAAAATGCAATTAACTGTTCAGTCCAGAGATAGGTATTCCAATCCCAGGAAGAATAAACCAAATCAGAACATTATGTCTCTGCTATTAAGTCTGGGGTGCTCGCCTCTTATTGATGCTACCAGCACTGTTACAGAACACAACTTGTCACTTTTAAATTAGCATGGAAACCATATAAACATGGTCTGGGCATCTTCTGTTTTACATGTGTTCTCACATTCAAATTGGAGGATTAGCAGAAAGAAGAAGTGTTGCAATTGTAATGCTAAATAGTACATGAAATGTCAACTCTTGAGAATAAGTTTAGAAAAATAAACCTACACATTGCAGCACTCAGTCCCTTCATTAGCAATCTTGGATACTCAGAGATGATTTACACATAGAAATTAATCATATGAAGGCAAGTTCCTTGGACAATACCATCAGACTGCTGATGAACAGATCTCCGGGATATAGAAAAAAAGAGTATGTTAAAGAAAAAGATGGGTTAGAATCATCTCTATGAGAAATTACCTTTTGCATGAATGGGATTTTGATATGCGTGAACATTCATACATGCAGTCCACCACATTAAGTACGAAACAAAACAGACCAGGAACTTGTTACCACACGGTTTGCCTGAAGTGCAGAGCCGGCATCAGTTGGAAGCAAGCTTAAGGCACTAAGAAAGTTCCACCTAAATCTCAGACTCATTACTATGATCAAGGAAGTCATAGAGTGGACCACAAGGAATTCACATTTTTAAAAATTCCTAAAGTCAACTAACTCTACATTATGAACCTTTGCACATTGATATCTCAAGTTTTGAAAACGTCTTGATTTCTTTTCTTCTTTTTCACCCATTTTAGGCAAAGTCCATGGAAAGATGCTAAATGCTACTTGTGTCATTTTCTTCTGTAATTCTTACAGCAGATTAGAGTGGTATTGCTATCTTGTGATTGTACTTTGGTTTCTCGCACTGCTAATTGGATTTTTGGGGAATACATTGACGCTATTATATTATACATACACCATGAAATCATGGACCAGTAGCTCTGTGTTTTTGTTCAATCTGACATTGTGTGATTTCACTTGGGTTCTCTTGATTCCTTTGTTTGTCTACTACCATCTAAACAAGCAACGAATCTACTTCAACCCAATATTCTGCCAATTTAAAAAAATATTCTTTGACATTAACATCTATGGAAGCATCTATTTTCTCATGCTAATCAGTTTTGACCGGTACATAGGAGCTGTTCATCCCATTCGTTCATTAAAATGGTGGAATAAAGACAAGGCTGTATTTTGCACCACTGCTATATGGATCTTCATCTTCATACAGTCGATTCCCGATTTTTACTATGCCATCGTGGTCCACAGACAGACAGATGCTGCAGCTAGCCTGGAGAACATGGGAGAACCTGTGTACTTTGGAGAACCTCTGTACTTTGTAGTCCCTTTCACAATTTCAAGAGTTTTATTTGGATTCTTTATCCCAATCACAGTAATCTTTACCTGCTATGCATTGACCCTGAAAGTATTATGGCAAATGAAAAGTCGCCAACACATAAGACCTCGACTGAAGCCTTTGATGCTGGTTTCAGCTGCAATGCTTGTTTTTGCTGTGGCATTTATTCCCTACCATGTCATGATGATGGCAGTGCTAATTTACAGAATGAACTACCAACTCACTTCTGACAACATAAGCCTGGTAGTTACCATTTATGAATTAACAGAAATAATCTGTGGTATTAGTAGCTGTTTAGACCCAGTCATTTTTATGTTAGCAAGTAAGAAATTCCAGCAGAAGTTTAGAACGATACAATGCTCTTCAAAGCACAAGTGCTACTGCTGTCCATCACATAGAATTAGGGATATTGTCATTGAACTAAGAGATGGGGAGAGATGAGCAGATGTTTCAGGAGAATAAGGCCATTATCACATGTTCTCTTTTATTCCGGTTGCAGTTTGAGTCAGGGGATACTTATTGCTGAATAAAACTCTTTTGACATAACATACAAGCTTGTCAAAAAATGCATTACTCTGTCGGTTTGGTCTTGAGTAAGAAGTGCATCTTGATTTGGGTTGCCAGAGGCCTGGAGAAGAATGTCTTCCCCCTTTAATAGAGCCTTAATGGGTGGATTAACCCAGCTGAAACCCTTCATGGTATACAGGTAAATCCCATTGTACCTCTAGTAAACAGACAGGTGTTTTTTTCCCTCCAAGAAGTAGGCAAATATAAGTTTGAGCTTCTCTTTCATGAACCTGGTGTATGCCTTGTTTATACATGCAGGAGAATGAGATAGTAATGCAATGATGCAAAGCTCTGAGATGGCAGAATATAGCACTGGGCACTGCAGTTTTGAATGATGCCAACATTTTTTTAAAAATTATTAAATAGAAAACTAGAAAGCAGGGAGAAAAGAGCTGCTGTGTCCATTTTGTATACTGTGCTTTCTTTTTGCAAGGTCTCTTCCAAAATGTGGTTCTCAGCCAATAATCTGAAATTATGCAAGTGTTCTACTGTCTCAGATCACAACTACCTTACTACTTCCTCGTTCCCCTGCATGTGGGAACGAGGCCTTAAGCACGGATCCATTTCTCAGGCAAAATAACTTGATTTTCCCCCTCTTTGATTCTATTTACCTTGCAGACTTTCTTAAGAATGGGCCCTGGTAATTTTTCCCCCTGCACTATCCACAATGTTTATTCCTTTGCCCAAAATGAGGGCAGTTGTTTCCTCTGATTTTGCTAGAAACTTGTACAGCTGAAGCTATATAGCTCCATTGTACTCAAAAGTATGTAGGAACAAACCCTTGACAAATTATTGCTGTTCAGTATTAATAGTAGCCTTTATGAACCAGAATACAGTTGGGGTGCCTGGTAGATGTCACTAATACACAAAAAACATTGTGATATTACTTGTGCAGTAGTTTTTCATATCAGATGTGTTGAACTATGAGACTCTTGCATACTCTGGCAATATAATTTCATAAATATTGATAAAGATATACCTGTACTGATGGGACATGATATTTATATAACTTTTAATTGATAATCTCTAAAGAATATTTAATACTAAATCTCTGAAGAATATTTAAAACTGAACTAAAACTAAAACTCTTTTTACCATTCAATCTCATGCCCAAAGCATTCTTTCTCAGCTTGGATAATCTCACCTAAATTCGCTGTTTCCACACAAGGATTTCCCCCTGCACGGAACATTAGAAGACACTGGTTAAAATTGGACTATTTTCATGATGTTGTGCGCTTTCAGGGCACAACTCATGTGCCTCCTGAACAATTCAGAACAGAAACTGTGAGGTGGCTGCAGGTACCGCTTTAAACTCGATCAGAAGATATTAGTCTGGTTTGCAGGGGAAGGCCCAATAGGCTTGTTCTGAGTCCTCCCCAGAAAGAGCCCAGAGCACAGAGAGATACTCCAATTTAAATCAGAGGCTTCCGGTCTTCCATGGGGAGGGGGATCCCCATGTGATAACAGCTGGAGGGGATGGAGCTAAGCTTTGCACTTCTTCCCTCTTTTGGTTCTGTCCAGGGGTCATTTCGTAGAAAAAGAGCTGGAGGAACTCATTAGCATAACTCATTAGCATATGCCATGCCCTTGTCATCACCAGGACTGTGTCATTAGCATAACTGATTTGCATATGCCACACCCCTGACATCACCTATCCTTGCATATGCCACACCCCTGACATCACCCAATCCTGGCCATTCAGGGCCGAAATTGGGCCCAAAATGGCAAAAGGGGCCCAAAAATGGTCAGGATTGGGCCACTGAGTGATCCACCACCTGTCAGAGGCCTGATCTGGGCCGTTTCCGCCCCAATCCAGGCTGAAACGGGCCCAAAATGGCCGAGTCAAGTGGGTGGGGCCACCTGACATGTGACCTCTTTGGGGAACTGCCAGAACTGCGTTCCTGTGTGTTCCCCCTCGAAATGAGCCTTGGTTCTCTCTAATGCAGTCCAAGCAGAGCTACACCTTTCTCAGCCTACTGAAGCCACTGCGTAGAAGCCACTAAGACGCTAGAAGTCACCGAAGCAAAATGTCTGTTTCTGGAGCTTTAATACAGTGGGCTCAGAAAGATCCTTGCATAGTAAAGTGGATTTGGTTCTGACAAACAAGGGATATTTTTATAGAGGACCAGAGAAAACCATGCAAACTCAGTGTTAGCCATCCTGTACAAACATAAAAGCAGTTTCTATCAACAAAGCTTCCTGTGATTGATATAAAAATAGCTGCTGATCACAAATGTTTTGATAATAATTAACAAAAGCCAGCATCTGAAGGGTCATGTGGGCATCTTCAAAGTTACAAGGCTTCTGAGACCCTTTACGGTTCTGCCTTGCTAGCTGTTTCTAAAAGTTAGGGGGCTTTTGAGAAAAGTCTCTGACGAGGATGTGCAGTTCTTTTTGTTGCAAAAGCATTCTGTGTCATTTTGTTGTTATACTTGTTTATTTTAGTTATTACATTTATTTCCAATGGAAAATTTCCTCCTCCTCCTCCTCCCTCCCTCCCCTCTTCCTTGTTGTAGGTGGTACTTACCACAAGGCTTGCAGTGACCTGCCAAGCAGGCCAATGGGAAGGTGGGATAAGAATCCATCCAGCCCCTACCTGTGCATCAGATGCTGCAGTAAACAGCGGTGAAATTTACATTTAAAACAAATGCAGTATTCTTTGTTAAACTTGGTTAGCAGGAGGAAGTTATTGTCAAATAGTGTGGTGGATACAAGCTTTAGAATGCAATGGAATTTACTCTCTGAGTCAACTTGGAGTGACAAATTAGCAGCATAAACTTAATAGCATGTTTATCCAAAATCATACGCTATTTGCAGATGGGTTAACTTCATGAAACTACTAGATTCTGTGAGAGATCGCATATTTGAACTGCCATACTATAAAAACGGGAGTTTACATGGACACATGATTGGTTACCTATTAAACAGAAGACCCTTTAAATGTTACTCTAATTGCATGAGGGGTTACTTTTGCATCAGTGGTTCTTATATGATTATGATAAGATTTTCCCCATCAAATGGAGGCAGATTAATGCAAGAAATCTGCATCCACTTCACCTTCGAACTCCAACACCTTGGAATTCCATCATCACCACCTTCAGGAAATCAATGGGAAAACTTGTTCTTTCTTCAGACAGGGGATCTCACTACATAATACGTTTCTGCATGGGCATGCTCTAGTTTTAAAATGCTCCCTGCAGACGCATGTCACTGAGAACTTTTTTAAAAAGAACTCAAACAAGCTCCGAATGGTGCCGCACAGGGGAGGAAAGTCTCCTGCCCTCCCCCCAATACCTTTTTCTCACATGAAAACTGTGTAAACATTTTCTCCATATGGAGCAGCAAAGTTGGCAAAATAACTCCCTCTGGCCTGGCCTGGAACATACAGAAATGGGTAAGCCCCAAAGATATAGAGGCCCCTGCTTTACTTGCGTTCGTCTCTTGCCTTCCTATCTTGAATGAAATGTGTGGCACACTGAACATCTGAAATATTTTTATCTTAACCTAGGCATTATCAGATTGAAGAAAGGGAAATTCAATACTCACCCCCTTGCCCTAATTCCCCCTGCTGTCCTTTGCCTCTGCTTGTCTTCTGCTCTTCCCCTGCTTTGGCTCCATTTCCTCCCCTGCAAACACTTGGACTTTCCTTTCTCTCCCCTGGTCAACCACCTCCCCAATCTTTCTCAGGTGAAGATCTTTCACACTACCTACTACCTGATCCTTTTAAGTGGAGACGCCAGAGATGACATCTGGGGCCTTCTGCAAGCCAAGCAGATGCTCTACCACCGAGCTGCAGCCCTACCACATTCAACTTTAGAGGTTACAATCTGCAACTAGTTTACTTCTGCATAGTTACTGAATAGCTTACTATTTGAAACTGCCATTTTCTGAACTACCAGCCTCCATACTGGAGCTGCCCTTCACATCCAAGTTTGTTTTTATAAAGTTTAAAAACATTTTCCCCTCTATTGTCCTATATGAATTAGCTTGTCTGGTGTTTGCTGGTGCCTGGCATGGGCACAAGTTGCTCAGGGAGGAGCAGAATGTGGCCCAAGGAGTACTGTGCTGAAGCTAGCAGAGGAGTGACACACCTGACTGTGCAACCGAGCACATGACACATTATTGCTTCTCTCTCAGAACCTTGTAAAACATTCTGCAGAAATAGTCTGTTTAAGAAAAAGTTGATTTAATCATGCACAAATAATTCTGATGTAATCAACTTGATTGAATTGTTTCCATTGAAAACCAAAGATACCTAACATCTGTTCATATTTACCTAGTTACATTTTAATCAGTAAACACAGGATTTAACATGTTTTGTTAGAATTATTACTCATTTCTGTTTGATTTGACACATACAAATGGTGTGAAATAAGCTCGTTCCATTTCCCAACAAGAACATAACAATTAACCAATATTGTTAACAGACAGTGTCAACATTATCTCTGTTTACAATATATGCTGTAATACATTTCCCCGTTTGCATGACTTCTGAGAATACGACAACCAATAAAAATCCTTTGGTGCTATTAAGAAATTGGCAGGAACAAGTTAACACCTTTGTACCAAATCACTAGATTGGCACTGACAGTTCAGAATGGGCAACAGATCCACATCATTCAGTGAAAGCAGTTTAAATTATTTACACGAGCCAGATAAAGCCTTGAATCAATTGAGCCATTTTAACGAGATGTGTCCATATGCATTTTTAGTTGCACAACAATAGAAAAGATCAAAAGATAGTGCTGAGAGCTACAAAGCTGCAAAAAGCTCCCTTGGGGCTTGCAAGATAACCAACATCACAAACAGCCAAAACACACGTTAAGAAATACCTAGGTTCAGCACGTGTTCTCTTACCTCAAGGTTTGCCGGGATCTGTAGGCGTCCTGGAAGCTTAAAGTAGGCGTCCTGGAAGCTTAAAGATCTGTAGGGGTCCTGGAAGCTTAACGTCCTGGAAGCTTAAAGGATCTGTAAGTGTCCTGGAAGCTTAAAGGCGTCCTGGAAGCTTAAAGCTTAAAATACAGGTGCCTGTATTTCCCTTCCCCTTTTTGCTGCTCTGTAAATGCTAAACTTTAAGCTTCCAGGACGCCTACAGATCCCGGCAAACCTTGAGGTAAGAGAACACGTGCTGAACCTGGGTATTTCTTAACATGTGTTTTGGCTCAAAGATGAATCACATCAAGAACTTTTCACAGAGAACGCTAATGTAGCATTATGTGAACAGAACTGGATGTGACCCTGGAAGACCATGAATTAAGGGGTTACTTTGGAGCTCCCTCTTTAGTATAGCCTACCTTAGTGGCCTACCACATAAGTAGGGTTCCCAGGTGCCTGCCAGTGCCAGGCAATCTCCCCAGGATTCCTGCCTTTGTCTGACAATCACTGGTGATTGGTCGAAGTTGGCAAGCCTGAAGATTTTAGGATTGTGGTCCCCTACATGGTGCCCGTGGGTGCCATGGTTCCTGCTGGCACCCATCTTAGAACCCACTAAATGTTTTTAGAAAGCGGACAGGACTAAGGGCCCTTTTGGGGATTCTAACATTTATGGTATATTCCTGACAGTGGCTTTATGTAAAGTAGTTTATCAGTGCAAATAGCAGAAAGATTGTCTAAAAAAACAATGGGGCTTATTTCTGACTAAACACAACAGGGCAGCACAGCTAAAATGCTTATGCACCTAACTGGAACATCTACTGAAGGCATCAGAGCTTTCCAATTTGAATATATTTTTATAATTCAAGTGGAGGTGGATAATAACATCACTAGATCAAATTTTGGTCTCTTTAAAAAATAATTTATGTTCCTATCAAAATCTCTCTCTTACTATAAATCACATGTGCAATGAGGTCTTCCCAGCACTTCAGCACCAACTGTTATTTCAAGAATACTGCAGATTGAAAATGGATGGGCTCATAAGAGAAAGAATTGTCTAAAGCAGGGAAGAAACCAGGAGAAGCATTTTTCCCTTTTCTTTTTGGATAAGTGCATTAGATGCTTGCAAAATACTTACTTAGTGTGTATGCAATAAAAAAATTTAAAACACTATGTTAATTTTAGAAGGCATTCTGTTAAACAAAGTTTCTGCCTGAAATGCTGAAGAGCTGCTATCAGAGTTATGCATAACATCACTGCCTGATGTTTTGAGTTTGGCTCAGCCTCCTGTGGCAGCCATTTTGTGGTCATGCTCTGCCCACCACTCTCTGTAAGAATTCCAGGGAAGCCTAATCTCATCAGATCACAGAAGCTAAGCCGGGTTGGCCCTGGTTAGTACTTGGACGGGAAACCATCCAAGGAAGTCCACAGTTGCTACACAGAGGCAGGCAATGGGAAACTACCTGTATTTGCCCCTTGCCCTGAAACCCCTATGAGGACACAAGAATCAGCT
This sequence comes from Eublepharis macularius, assembly GCF_028583425.1. Classification (NCBI taxonomy): domain Eukaryota; kingdom Metazoa; phylum Chordata; class Lepidosauria; order Squamata; family Eublepharidae; genus Eublepharis; species Eublepharis macularius. The sequence continues at coordinate 70,652,468 of NC_072798.1, forward strand.
GCAACTTGACAGAACTTCACACACGCACGCGTGCACACACAATTCTGTATTAACTTCTTGACCAAATACTGATCCATTTGTGTCACTGTGTATCCACAACTGGTATACAAATAAGAAGCACAGTGATTAGATACCATCCCTTCATCAACCAGCAAGAAGGGACAAAGACAGTAGTCCTCTCAAATTGAAGAAAGTTTCATAACTGAGCAGTATTTGTAAATGGATCATTTAATATTTTCCCTGATACCATTTTCCAGACAGAAATCATCTCCCCCTTTACGTGGATATTAGTTCTGGAGTGGAAAAAAATACAGCTACATGTAAAGTATTTTGTCCTGGTATGGGGCTGACGGTTTTCCAGAAGAAATGTAGCTTGTGAAAATGATGACAAAGAATTAAACTCCACCTTTCTCCAAAACTGCTACTGTAACCAAAATAAGAAACTTTCAAAAATGCTTTAAAGGTTTTTGTTTTAGTAGTTGGGACATCTTGATCATGGATCTTCCACATCATGAGTTGGATCCACCAGTTTTTTCACTCAATTACACCAAATTCCTCTCCTTCCTGCAGCCCATTCCACATGGCTTTTGTCCGCTCTGGTCCCTTCCTTCCCATTTCTCCAGCAAAAAGGTTGACTGTATCTAAACCCATGTCTATTTTGCCCCTCACCTGAAGGGTCAGAAAGTTAAAGGAAGAGTGGTGCTAGAGGAGAGTTTTGCAGATCTCATGGACAGCCAAAAAGACAAATATGTGGGTACTAGATCAAATCAAGCCTGAATTCTCCCTAGAAGTTAAAGTGACAAAACTGAGGCTATCGTATTTTGGTCACATCACAAGAAGTCAAGATTCTTTGAAGAAGTCAATAATGCCAAGAAAAGTCAAAGGTCATAGGAAAAGATGAAGACTCAGCTTAAGATGGCTTGACTCAATAAAGGTCCTCGAGCTTGCAAGATCTGATCAAGGGAGATCTTTCATTCATAGGGTCGCCATATGTCAGAAGTGACTTGATGGCCCATAACACACACACACACACATAACTTCCTTACTCTGGCAGCAAAGAACACAGAAGCAGTGTATTTGGCTAGTCTGTGGTTCTCCTGTGATTGAAGACTACAGGACAGAAGAAACCAGTGACAAAAAGATTCACCTTTCTAAGTGCTCGTTTCATGCTTTTTATTGGAGGAGGCACAGAAATTCATTCTCCTTAGCTTTAGGAGAATATCTGGATTACTTGTCACCTCTGCCCTACAGTTGTTAATTGTTTATGTGAAACCCTAAGTAGGTTCACTGCCACATTTTTAGTGCTCCTGCTGACAGGTTTAGGTTTGTATCATTGTCTTGACATTCTGTTTATCCCTTCTGCGGTTTTTACTAAGAACGCAAGAGCTGAGAATATTGAAACAGGATGCTATAAACCGTAGCTTCCCCTAAGTAAAGATTGATGGTACAGCTTTATATTGAATTTTGCATGTGCGAGCAAATCAGGCAACACTGGATATGTCATTTTAACACAAGTCGTCTTTACAGCTTTCAGCACTGGATAAAAAGAATGACAGACCAAAGGAAAAGGCTGAGACAAAGAGACCAATTACTGATGGCATTAGAACAATATCTGTAAATGGAAGAGAGACAGAGAACACTGACATAGACACTGCACAAAACTATCAAGGGATGGTTGCTAAAGTAAACGTAGTTTTAGCTCATGAGGTTCCTATGAAAAGGAGCTTAAACAAAATTGCTATTCCTGGGTCTTATTAATATATGCAAGGTAACTGTAGAATCAATGAGATTTCAGCAGAAGATATCAATAGAAAAGGTTTGTAGCTACCAACAAACTGAATTCGCCACATGAGCTATATTCTAAGCATATGTCATTTTCACAAGGATTCCCACATACACTCACTCAGCGCAAGATTTTTTTTCTTCATTATATTTTTCCCTCCAGAAGTCATTTTAGAATCTTCAGCCAAACCAGGCATTAAGCAAAGCTAAGGATGGTTTTTTCAGATGGTGGCCTTTCAGTTCATTCAGCTTTCCACAAATATAGTTAATAAATTCATGTAAAGGTGGAGAGTACACATGGCTGTGGAATTCCAAATGGCAGGGCTAAATTAAGCAAATTTTATCTTAAAAATACAGGAAGAAGTGCTGTCCTCAAAAGCACATCAGTGGCACTTTTACTACCGCAATATACACAAATTATATACCAAATGTTAAGATATCTATCGAATCAGAATATCAATATGATTTTTCTTTGAGTTTCTAAACACAGTCTAAACTACCAAAGTAGTATTTTGAAAATTATAGTGCTTTGCAAAGATAGCAACGGGGAGAGAGATTTTTTTGTCTTTTTCTGAAATTCAGCAGCCCAAAATATCATGTGTACATGAAAATATAACAAAATGTCCTGAATGAGTTGATCACTAGTAAGTGAATTAATATGCCCTGGCAAGCCTGATCTTACCAGATCTCGATAGCATTGGTTAGTAATTAAATGGGAGACCTCCAACAAAGACCAGGATTGCTATGCAGAGGCAGGCAACAGCAAACCACCTCTGTTAGTCTCTTGCCATGAAAACCCCACCAGGGGTTGCCATAAGTCAGCTATGACTTGACATCATTCTTTGCCACCACCACCACCACATGAATCAATTCAACCAAACTCATTACTGGATTCCCTTGAGCAAAGAAGATACATGGGAATTCATGAGCATTTGGAAGTTTCCTAAAATCTTTGGCCATCAATAACTTTGCATTTTGACTATCTTTGGTGTACCACATTGTATATTTCTGAAAGATTTTGATATTCAAAATGAGACCTTAATTATTGTTGTAGGCAGAGTGCATCTCATTGTATGGCAACAAAAATGAGCATGTTGTACAGGGATCTTGAATAAAGTTTCTGGAAGGATGTGCCCCTTCTCCCTGTTATAGTTTTTTTAAAAAGAGACGTAGATGCATTTCAAAAGTCTGAGGGAAATTCAAAGTATAATGCAGCCTTCCTGTGCCAAATTTTTTGTTCCCTCTCCATGGAATGGTTGATCTAAGCACCTCAACACCATCAGCATTCTGTACAGTTCAAATATGATCAAAGTCCTTTGGAGTAATTTGCTATTTCCTTTGCTGGGATATATAAACACTACAATAAAAATATTGAACTCAAAACAAAAACGTGTTTTAAATGAGTCTTTTGCATATACCACCTTAACTGACACTTAAGTAACCCACACTTAGCATAAACATTGAAAAAAGCATCAAGTTAGTTTTAATTTGAGCTGTCAATGGTTGCTACAGGATCATTCATAACAGAGTTACAGCTGATTTATCTGAACCAGGTTGTCAGTCATTATGACTGCTTACACCCCTCCTCTGCAGTGCCATAGGCCTGCCGATATGTGACCTCCAATTCTCAGAGGAAAGACTCTCCAAACAATCCATACCCCATATGAAGAGTGACAATTCAAATTGTGGTTTCCTAGATATTAATCAAACACTCTAACCAGACTGGATTTCCACAGAACCTAAATCCTTTACCACTTGCTTCTCTGCCATTTAGGCAAACAAAACGTTAGACTGAAATAACCAATGCATGCAATGCCTCTGGTGGACTGTCCTGCTATTAGCTTCTCTTATCCCTTAACTAAACTGGAGGCTGGAGGAGAGCTAGCTGATGAAAATTGTAGACGTATGCAGAGTTCAATGAACACATAGCACCCCCAAAGTCAGTTCATACTTGTTCTTGTGGTAGGGAAAGCTGGACCTTGCACAGCGTTTCCATCATACCAAATATCCAGTTCAGGGAAGGCACATTCACAACCCCATTCCTTATTCTTACGTTATTTCATTACCAAAAACTACATGGAACGATTATGGAAATCTGACCACTGTGGAAATGACCCTCCCCCCCCCCCCCCCGGAAAAAAAAATAGTTTGCTTTAACAAACAGAACACCTTTTTCATACTTGCATATACAAACATTGAAATGATGTGTATATGTGTTTTGGTATGACCAGCATGTGTACATATGTTTAGGGGTTTAATACTCATATCAGGATAATGGTAGCAGGAAAAAAGAGGACAAACTTTCACTATAACTTCATCTGCCAGTTTTGCAAAGTAGGATTTTAATGGTCTATAAAGTTGGGAGGCTTTGTCCTATCTGTCTGACATTTGGATGGATGAATCCCATGAAACAAGGGCTACAATTCCTTCTTGTTTCATTCCAGCTGGGTGGGAGACAAAAAAAAGTACTTATGACTATGTTTCCTGTTCAAACCAATGTAAAACCAAAGTAAATGTCACCTAGATAATAATCATTGTTTAATATTATGGTGTGTGTTAATAATCTGAACAACACTGTGAACAAAGCAGGTGGCAATGCCCATCCCCCACCTTTACCCAGCTGGGATCAGGAGTGGAGCAAGTCGCAATGCCTGCCCGCCTCCTCCGCCTTCACCTAGCTGAGATCAGGAGCAGAGCAGGTGGCAATGCCTGATTCCCCACCTTCACCCAGCTTGGATCAGGAGCAAAGCCGCTGGCAATGCCCATCCCCCGCCTTCACCCTGCTGGGATCAGGAGTGGAGAAGGTGGAAATACCTGCTCCCCCGCCTTCACCCAGCTGGGATCAGAAAAGGTAGCAATGCCAGCCCCCTGCCTTTACCCAGCTGGGATCAGGTGCAGACCAGGTGGCAATGCCCGTCCCCTACCATCACCCAGCTGGGATAGGAGCGGAGCAGGTGGAAGTGCTCCCCCAACTTCACCCAGCTAGGATCAGGAGTGGAGAAGGTGGCAGTCTCCCCCCACCTTCACCCAGCTTGGATCAGGTGCACAGCAGGTGGCAATGCCCGCCTCCTGCCTTCACCCAGCTAGTATTAGGTGGCAATGCCTGCCACCTTCATCTGGCCGGGATCAGATGCGGAGCAGGAGGAAATGCCTGCCCCCCTTCACCCAGCTGGGATCAGGTGAGAAGCAGGTGACAATGCCCACCCCTTAACCTGGCCAGGATCAGAGCACGAGGTAATGTTCGCCCCCAACTTCACCCAGTAGGGATCAGGAGTGGAGCAGGTGGCAATGCCCACCCTCCTTCACCTGGCCGGGATCTGGTGAGGAGAAGGTGACAATGTCCTCCCCCTTCATCTGGCCAGGATCAGGAGCAGAACATGAGGGAATGCCTGTCCCCCTTAACCTGGCCTGGATCAGGTGCAGAGCAGGAGGCAATGCCCACTCTCCATTCATCCTGCTGGAATCAGGCGCAGAGCAGGTGGCAATCCCCTCCCACTTCACCCAGCTGGAATAAGGCACAGAGTAGGAGGCAATGTCTGTCCCTTGTTCACCCTGCCGGGATCATATGTAGAGCAGGTGGCAATGCCCACCTCCCGCCTTCACCCAGCTGGTATTAGGAGTGGAGCAGGTGGCAATGCCCGCTCCCCATTCACCTGGCCAGTAACAGGCACAGAGCATGTGGCAATGCCCACCCCCCCCCCTTCACTCAGCCGGGATAAGGTACAGAGGAAGTGGCCATGCCCCTCCCCCTGTCTTCATCTGACTGAGATCAGGGACGGAGAAGGGAATGCCTTCCTGCTCACCCTCCCCTTTCTAGAGCCTGCTGTATTTTTTCCCACAACAGGCTTTGTTGCTAGTATGCTCATAAAGACTAATCCAAATTAATGCTAGAAACAGTTGACTGCATACAGCCTCTTTCTCTTTGGTTCATTGGACTTTTTGTCAGTATTTAGAAATCTAAATCATGTTTGGTCCTGCCTTTTCAGTAAACCAATTAGCATTTGGAAACATTTCTCAGCATCATTTGTTCCTTTCTTCAGCATTTGCTTTCTTCAGCTTGACTCTAAAAAGTCTGACAATGTCCCTTTCATTAAGAGTTTATTTTGTTGCAATACTGATTTGAATTCTTCAACTGTAGGGTCAGGTTTTACAAGTCAGACAGTAGTGTAGAAGAAATATAAAGGCTCATTGGGAGTCAAATTTTCGTTTTAATATGTTCCTTTTTAAAAAAAAAAATTGGTTCAACACAACACACTTCAATTGCTGCCAAACAAGTTTCTTCTGGACAAGGGGCTTGCCAACTCCCCATTCCATTTGAAGGGAAGCTTGCAGTGAAGTGGGGAGGCTGCATCATGCAAAAGGCAGTAAAGCTCTTGACATTCTTAAGTCACTGAAGGAAGAGCCAGTACATTTTTCAGTCTTTTTAACACCCGTCCATTTTAAGAGGAGCTTCTGGAAGGGTTGGTTTATTTTTTATTTTTAGAAGGCTATTTGCATCCTGTGTTGTATCTGCTGCCAAGTTTTATTTTCAAGCCAACATTCAATAATTGGCTACAGGCCACAGCTGGAAACTGATGAGCCTGCTTTCACATCCAGCAGCTGTTTGTCAATTCAGGTATTTCCGATTATGCTGATTTTCCCAAAGCCTTCAGCCTCCTGCATTCTGCTGAAGGGATTGGTATTAAGCAGAGAATGTTGAGATTGGTTCCTCTGGGCTATAATACAAAGAAGTATTTTTGGAATGTTAAAAAAGCAAACAAAGCAGCTGTAGCAGACCTGAAGACACAAAGCTGACAACAGAATGAAACACCAAGTTGATGTGGAGTTTCATTTGAAAGAGAGAATGAGGTAAGCCACTATGGGCGACACTGAGGAGTAAGGCAGGCTATAAATGAAGTAAATAAATAAAAAATCTTACCATTTGGAAACACTAAATGGTGGCCTGCCAAAAAAAGACACGCATATATATGATAGAAGAAGAGTTCTTTCTGAGAAAGGATTTGAAACATATACTTCAGCATACATGTTGCAACTGAGAGAAGGAAACAAGAAATATTGAAGTGATGAGGAAAGACGAGGAAGGCCACAAGGAAGTACTTCAAGGAAATGGAAGGGGACCAGTAGACCTAGAACAAGGGGGAGATGAGTGGGTTACCATAACTGAAGCTTCTGGAGCCCTGATAGGATCTCCTTCACGCCTATTCTATGGCAGTGCCATTCAACACATACTAGTCATCCTAAGCAGGTTTACTCAGAACTAAGTTTCATGTCATTGCATGGAACTGTTCTTCAGGTTGCAGCCTAACTTCCACAATCTTCTTCCATTTCTACTTCTTAACTTTCTGGCTGCTTGAGTGAGTCCCAAGCAAGGGGCCACAGCTCATAGCACATTCTTTGAATACAAAAAGTTTCAACTGGCATTCTCAAATCCAAAGGATTTCAGTCAATAAAACTGGAAAAGCCCTCCTCTGTGACCTTCGAAAGCCGCTGCCAGTTAAATGGAACCCAAGCTTGTTACCGGAACTGGTCTCCTTGCAATAAAATGATTTGTGGGGGAATTAGCAAGCAAGGAGAATGGCTAAGCAAGAGGCCGGTGACCACAGGGATCTATCACCAACATCTACAGAGTCCCTTCCCAAAATAGCACACGAGGCTGGTTCTTAAAGTTAAACAATAACTTTTATTAAGAACAAAAGGGCATGCACATACACTAGCAGTTACCGGGTAAAAATAATTACACACACACAGTCCTAGGAAGCTTAGCCAGAAATTGGGAATAGAGAGAGGGGGAGCAAATATATCTACCTATCCTGAAGAGGCGGGTCCAGTCCATGGGAGAAGAGAGTTGCTTCAAATATCCAGCATCCTCAGCCAAGAGAGCAAGAGGCTTAGGGTAAACCTCAAGGGAACAGCGCTTGTGGATCCGGAAGTGTGTACGAAGAGAGGCTTAGGGAAGCAACCCTAAGGGAGCAGCAAGGAAGCATGCACCAGGGCCCTACCTTTATAGGTAAAATGTGCTGAGGTGGGAGAGCCCACTTAGCTGTTGGAACAAAGGCTCCAATGGTCAGTTCCTGGGTTTGACAAAAGGTTTGATCGCCTTGATCGGCAGCTGCCGGGGTGTGTGAAAGCAAATGTAAAACATGTTCCAGCGCTGCACAAAAGGGATAGTTTGTTAGTTAATTCCACGGGAGCTAAGTTGATGGATTTTAGGTGGGGACTGTACTTTCCCAGGAACAACTGTATATACTTATGAATGTCATTTGATTAGCTCCTCAATCCTGGACAGGAGATACCATCACAGAAGAAGGGAAAGGAAAGTGGAGATGACTCTGCAAGACCTTTGTTGCACTGGATTCCTTTGGGGCTGGAGGAACTGCAAATCCAATCACCTCTTAATCACTCCGCATTCCTATGCAGCATTCCATTCATGCCGTGTTCTCCTGGGCGGGACTCAGCAACTGTTGAAGGCTCTCTGGTGGCAATACAGCAGCCATTTTAAATCCAGAGGCCTGGTGATATTTTAATATCACAAGGAGCCATATTAAAATGGCTATTAAAATGGCAGAGGCCAGGCCGACCGCTTACAAGGTAGGAAGCCAAAAGGGAAACATCCATAAGGGAAAGTGGGTGAATTTCTCCAGATCTCACGTCATTATCAAATAGCAGTCTTTTTATAGGTTTATTATTTCATCTCATTGCAACTACTGTACTTACTCAAATGCAAGGCTAGGGCTTTTCTAGGTATCAAAAAAAAAGAGGAGGCTGTCTTATATTTGCATACAATTATGTCCAATAGTAATTTTGTGTTTTTGTAACATTTGCCAGTTTTACCCTTTTTTGTTGCTGCAGCCAGCCACTTGTTTAATAGAGTACAACCAGTTGCAAAAGTGAGACTCTGGATCTCTTTGCCCCCAGAACTAAAGGCCAGCACCTTCTCTTTACTCCATTCGTGACCAGCAAGCTCCAGTGGGATCAGGCAGTTGTCCTTTCATATCCTCAGGGATGAAAGAGTCAGCATCTCTACCCCTTACTTGCCCTTTATTAATGTGGTTGAGAGGTGGGCACGAACAGGGAAAAAAATGAACACGATGTTCGTTGTTCATTGCCATCCACAAACAGGGAATCATGAACAACCACGAACATGACCCTGTTTATGAACATGTTCATGGTTGGCTGTTCACGGAAGGGAGGGGGAGACTTGGAAGGGAAGAAAATTCCCTGCATCGTTTGTAAACGGCATGGGGAACCTCCTTCCCTTCAAAGTCTCCCTCCTTCCAGCTGGCTGGAGGGAGGGGGGGGGAGACTTTGTCAGGAAACCCCTGACAAGTGGTTGAGTCGGGGGTGAAGTGCCCCTCTCTCTGCTGCTGTGCAGCAGCAGGGAGAAGAGCATTTCACCCCGGCAGGCTGAACTCAGCCGCTTGCCAGGGGTTTCCCTGACAAGAAGCTGAATGAGAGATTTAAATGTCCCTTTTCCTGTGGTGCACCGCAGCAGGGAGAGAGAAATTTAAACCCCAGCAGGCTGCAATCAGCCCTTGTCGGAGGTTTCCCTGACAAGCAGCTGAGTCAGGGGTGAAGTGGCCCTGGGCTTAGATTGGAGTCAGCCTGTTCACTTGGGGTCAAACCCTATAGAAAACCCACAGGTAGAGCTGCATATTTGGAATATACATCCCACCATAGATCAGTTTTGAAGAAAAATATACCGGTGGGACAGTTCTTTCGTATTAAAAGGAACGCGACCGTCCAACAAGATTTTCGGAAAGAAACAGCGCGGATGGGTGCAGCATTTAGGGCACGTAATTACCCTAGTTGGGTTGTGAATCGGGCCATTAAAAAGGCTGAACTAACCCCTCGATCCCGTCTACTCACTTATAGACCCCGGGACCAGAGTCATAACAGGATTACCTGGGCCATTGACTTTACTCCCATATCAGGAGCCATCACTAATGTCATCAGGAAAAATTGGAACATACTTAAAAATCTACCAGGATGCGACGATCCACCTCAAATTGGCTATCAGAGAACCAAGAGCCTGCGAGACCTGTTGGTGCATTCTGATTTCAGGGAAGCGACTGAAGAAGATGACCTTCCAATAGGCCACTTCTCCTGCGGTCACTGCAATGTATGTAATTATTGCATTGACTTGAAACATATCCTCCATCCGTCCACTGGCAAACCACTTTACTCCAGGTCATTTTCCACGTGTAGCACTCCTAATGTCATTTATCTCTTCGGTGCAATTGCGGTCTCCTATATGTAGGATGCACCACCCGCCCAGTTCGCCATCGTATTCAAGAGCACATTTCAAGAATTAAAAATCATAACCTGGACACACCCCTCTACCAACACTTCCATTTATTACATTCAAATGATAGAAGCTTTAAATTCTCGGTCCTGGAGACTATACCAAAACCAGGCTATCATCATAAGTCTCTTCTTCAAGCCGAAATCAGATGGATCTTTCGGTTAGATACTATGATCCCTCATGGTCTCAACCATGACGTTGACTTTTCGTCCTTCTTATGAAGTGTGATTTTATTCAAATTCCTTCTTAAAACAACTCCTCCTCGATTCTCCCTGCGTTCCATTTTTCCTCCCTTTCCCTTTCCCTCCCCCTCCCCCCCTCCTGTTCTTTTACTTGTTGTCCTCCCCGTTTTGGACATTGTAATTTTATGAAAACTATTTATTATAAAAATGTATGTATTGTCTGTTGATGTTGTCGGTTTTTTAAAAATGTGACAACTAATACTGTAATTGATACAACTCTAAACGGGGATAAGTGCAATAGAACCTTAATTGATTTGACAGCCCTTAGACATTTGGGCGTGTTCCATTTAACTAATTGAGTAGCACATTTAACTGGAAAGGGAGAGACAGGGATTTTACTTGATAACTAATGGAGCTATTGATGCGGAATGGTGATTGAACTGAATTAATTTTCTTCTTGATGTAAGTAAATGAACAGCGTGTTATTGTGTATAAATTTTTGTGCTATTGCCGTGATATTAGCAGTACTACTGTGAATTGTCAATTTCAGATATTGTGGCCTGAAGAAAGACATTTTGGTCTGAAACGAGTGAAGAGAAATTGCCGGCTCGTACTCGTTGCCATCTACCTGCCTTGCCACCTACTTGCTCTAGGCGCTGCCTTTCCGACAACGCGTTACGCCACAGCTTGAATTTCTTAGAACTGCATGTTTACCCATTGTGTTGGTGAAAGATTGATTTTGACTAGGACTTTGAACGCCATTGCTGTAGCGACTGTGGATTTTGTACTTATAACTTGTGAATATATGTAATCTACAAGCATTTCCACGGCTGTGCCTTTTTCACTTCTCCTTTTCTGTTGATGACATCACCCAGCAGTGACATCACCAGAAGTGCCATCATTGCACAGGTGCGGAGTGCTCGTGCACAAGGAACACAGAAAAGGTGAGTGCTGGGTACTCGCCCTCCCGCCGGGGGTAAGGGGACCTGGTAACCCTATTGATCAGGCACCTTCTTAGAAGAGGTATTTTCTTTTTCTCTCCTTCCCCCTGTCAGGTTCAGAATATATTGTAACCAAAGAAACTCCATTTTAATTCTGTTAGTGTTCTAAGTGCTTTCTTCACAGGTGCCAAGATGTTCCCTAGCAGCTATCTCTCAGAAGAGGAATGTTTTGGCTACAGCTTTTCCAGTCCTGGGAAACTTTCACTGTCTCAGCTTCAAAGGGATTGTTTTGAGAACTGTGGGGGGAGGCTGGGCCTACTGAGTCTTGATACTTTGTACTGTATTCTTTGCCTTTCATTCGTAACAATACACGTGTACCAACCCAGATATTGCATCTGGGCCCGTGGACTATAATGGTTGCATTTTTCAGTAAATCTTTTGAAAACAACGGACTCTTGTCTGATTGCAGAAGGTAGTCTGGATACAGCTATTATTTAGCCACAGATCTGACACCCCCCTCCAAACGAGATCTGTCCACAACCAGGGGAAAGAGGTAGGAAAGAAACTGCAACCCAACAGAAAGGAGCTCTCTTGCTTGCTGCCGCTACAATCTCCTGATCTTTGAGAAGTGCCAGCTCAGCAAGGAAAAGAAAGGATATGCACATTCCCACCACGAGGGCAAGTCACTGCAGCAGCAATTTCTGAGCTACATCTAACCAGAGTCCTCCAGATTTCCATGCGAGTAATCAAAGCCAGTGAGTCTTGCAGGCAAGCAGGCCAATCCAAAAAGCAGGCTCCTTTTTTGTCCAAATAAAATCAGGATATCTTGATTTTTAGAAATTTACAGGCTTAAGATACAAAGAAGTATTCAAGAATGCAATGTTACATTCATCCTGTGCCAATCTGTACTGTAGTCAGCTGCAAAGACAGTTCTGTCAACACCCAGCACCTCGTTGCCTTAAACAATTACCCTGCATCTGGCTGGCTAGCTAGCTACCCTCTCCAGCATCTACTACATCCAGTAATTCTGACATTTAGCAGGCTGTTACTACTCTGTCTAATGATCTCTTTCAAAATAAATGCCACGTTTCATCTGGAGGTGAAACAGTTTAGCAGCAGGCACAATATCCATTTATGAAAAGGAAAAGTATCCTAAAAGGAAACTACAAGTTAAATGTCCAGGAGTTGCTAGCCTTTCATTTAACCACCTGTAAAACAGGTTCCCCCCCCCCAATATGGATGTTATTCTTGGGAAGATTTTCTAAATATAAGCAACATTAGATTTACCCTCAACAACCAGCTCCTGCCTTACTTTTAGAAAACATGCACATCTTTCCCATGGGCTTCTTGTTTTCACAAGGGTTTTTTATCCTGCATGGACTGCAGGAAGCACCTGTAGTAAAAGGGACTGATCAGATGACATCATGCCCCATTTCTGCACAACTTGTCTGTCTCCCATTTTTACCTCTGTACTCCGGAGACAATAAATACCTCATTTTCTCTAAAGCAGAAACTTCACAGAAGCCGAGGATGAAACTTCCACCCACAGCCACTACAGGGAGGGAGGAAGAGATCTACCCCATAACAAATTTTCCTGTCAAGACATCGTTGTACCTTTCTCTTTAACAAGTGTTTAAGGAACACTTGTGTGCACCTATTTTATTTATTTCTATCTTTCCTAATTTTAGAACACTTATTTGGGGGAAGACAACAGATGGAAATGGGGGAAAGCAATGAACAAGTCATGTGAGTACGTAGTAAATGTTAAGGTCCATAAGAAAGTGACTCCATGTTTCTTCCTGTCTTTGGCCTCCCTCTTGCTTGCTCCACGGTGCCTTCTCCCACTCCCATAATGAAAAGAAGCGCACATCTATTCACACAGTACCAGCCAGATTGTGGTGCTACAGGGCTACACTCTACACAGTTGCCTAATCAACGAGTGCAAATTGAGAGGTCTCTTCAGGAAGGAGGTCTATTCCCTCATCTCCCAAGGCAGTCATGATTCACTACATAGGTAACACAGTCTATAAAAACGACCTTAAACATAAGAGTCAACATGGAGTTTACCAACAGCTTCTACATAATAGTCTTGCTGTAAATCTGACAACTGATAGTCTGATAACAAATGCTTTGGAAGGCACTCTTTCTGCAAAATGCCATTTCATGTGCCAAGAGTACTAAGACGGTCACACTTTGGACTGATCAGTTCTCACTGAAACATAAAGAAGTACATACAGCCGGTGCTGAGAAGGTGAACTTTGCTCCATTACTGCACAGGATCAAAGTCAAATTGAATACATTTCGCTGTGTAAGCTAGTATTAACTAACCACTTGCATTTTAAACCATTTACTGGAGACTCTGCTATTCCCCCATCTTCCAGTTATTTTCCAAAGCAATGTACAAAAGCAGAAACATTACTTTAAGGCACAAAGCTCATATTCTGAACAGAATTTTCAGGTATATGTTATCTACTTAGGATGTCATTTAAAGCTGCTTATTGCTTTTATTACAACAGAAAGAAGGAAGGTGCAGGAATCCATCGAAGCAGGGTTTTTAAGGGTGTAACTAGACAAGATACTGGATATGTATGACTGAATCTCCAGTCATCTTTCGTTTTCTTTAAGTGCAGCCACAAGAGCGCCCGATTTGTACAGAGTCATGGCACTAGAGCTGGGTGTTCTCTTTACTCATTTGGTCTACTGAGGTTAATAGGGGGTTATGGGCTAATTTCTCTTCAGGAAATGGCAAAGGGACAGTTAATCCTTCCTGCAAGTAGAAAGCTAAGTACTCTGCAAAACAGGAGGAAGTTCACACTTGGGGAGATATAAGTAGCACAGTATCCAGAAGGAGCAGACAGGCTCTTCCCTGAGCAAGTTCTTTTCTATGCCTACAACTTCACACTTTGAATTTTATCAAGGAAAGGCTTTCGGCACAGAACCCCACATCCTCAGTATGACACCGACATTATGGCTCAGGACTCCTTTTCAGGTCTTAGACAGAGGAACGGTGTTAACAAAAACAGCACATTTGGCAGGCACTGGGAAATCCTGTCGGCTCAGCTGCCTCCAGACCCTAAACGCTGCTTCCCAACAACTTCCTGGTTCAACCTTCATGCCTGCTGTACCTTGTGGGACTAGGAAATACATCTCAGTCATGTTAGCTAAAGGGTCAGAAGCCCTGCAACACCATCTTCTGCAGTGGATAAAGTTCTGCTTCCATTGTCACGGCAACAAATGGTGAGTTCTCAGCTTTTCTCCTCTCCTCAGTCTGTTGCCCTCACCTCAGCTTCAGGACCACTCCTGTAAGTTCATTCATTACGCTCTCGCTCGCTCGCTAGCTCTCTGGAAAAACTACTTTGTGTGGTGAAGCAATCAGTATCTTGATAACTGTAGGCTTGAAATAGAATAAGGTTCTGTACCTTATGACTGCAAGAACAGGCTTGAAAGTGTACACTGTTTCCAATGCCAAAAAACATAAGAATCCAGGATTCCACAAATACAAATACAAAGGATGCTGCAATGTACCAGCACAGTTCCTCTCTTAAGTACAGATGTACATATATAGGATTCCAACAAAATCAATCACTATCTCTAGATTTAATAATGAGTTGTAATTGTCCTAACAGAAAGTAGTAAGAATCAGGAATGCTCCATCACCCATCATTCTGCTCAGCCAAATGGTTGACAAATTGTTCAACTGTGTTCAGCATTATTTTTTACTTCATTTATATTTGCCTCTCTCAACAGGGATCCAAAGTGGCATACACAGTTCTCCTCCCCTGTTTTATCCTCACAATAACCCTGTGAGGTAGGTTAGGCCGAGAGAGTGTGACCAGCCCAAGGTCACCCAGCAAGCTTCCATGGCAGAGTGCAGTCTGAACCTGAGTCTCCCAGCTCCTAGTCTAAGAGCCAAGCTACAAGAGACGAATTACCCGAGGAGCACACGAAAGGGCCAGCTGCTCTGAAGAACCAGCTGCTCAGAAGGTTTGTTTATTTCTTCTTCACCTCTTAGAAGTGGAGGTGAAACTCACAGAGCCTTCAGGAGGCAAAGAGGAAGTTAACAAACCCTCTGAGCAGTGATCTCCCTGACTCTGCAGAGAGGGGAAATTGACAAAGCCTTCCGATCTCTTTTAAAACTCAGCTTCCCGGCTAACATGGTGACTCCCTTCACGTGCTCCTCCTCATGTAATTCGTCTCTTGTAGCTTAGGTCTAACACTCTAACCATAACACAACACTAGCATGCTGCATACCATTGTGCAAACCCACAAACTGCATCATAAATATGCAGCCACATTACTGCGCTCCAACAGTTTTCCCATCTGCCCCCCATAACCTCCCCTTCTGCTGCTCGCCACATTCTTTCAGTGCACAAGACATTAATGCATCTGTTAATGAATTGCAGTTGTAAGGAATCTCACTGAATCCCTTATTGTTGCCCAACCTGGTGATAGGCAAAGGCAGATGAACTCTCAGGATCAGGATCAACTTGCATATACATGTTCTCACACTGCCTTATGGGAACTGTAGTTTCTCTCACCACCCCACTGCACTACTATTGTTAAAACATGTCTGAAGACTACATGGCTTGTATTTTCATTGTATTCTTGGCCTATCACATCTCCATTACCCAATATTTGCTAACATAAAAGGCAGATGAACTGCTCTGATCAGGAATAATCCAGACATATCAGTTCTTGAACTGTCTCATAAGAGTTGTAGTTATTTTCAGAGAGAAAACTAATGGTGCTCTAGGCAATCACATGATTCTTATTCTACAATTGCTCCAGTTGTTGGCCTTCACAAGACCATGACCTTATAGCAGAGGAAGCAACTGACACAGGAAAGCTTGTTAGAAGCAGTTACCATGCAGGTACTAAGTTGATCCACATTCCGTTTGATTTGAACTTCAAACAAAAACATCAAAGCACTCCAGTAAGGGGCTTGGCTTCTATAAAAGAACAACTGGATAACAGGAATTTTAAGTGTTGATCATGTTCATTTTGAAGTTCTCTAGTTAAAATAAGTCCCGCAGTAATTGGAACTCTAAATATAGGTGTAGTTCCTTACAACTTGAAGGAATGCAACAGTTCGAGAATGAAATGCAGATATATGTGGTTCCTTCCTGCTCAGTTGATTCTGTAAATAAAATTAAAACATACCAAATACATACCAAGAAATCTGCTGAGACTCTACTATGCAACCCCTTATTTAGAGCCCTTATTAGAGAACCGTGAGCTTCCCAAAAATCTGGCCTTAGGGACCGACTTGCATAATCAGCAGCAGTACATGCAGTGTATAAAAACAGAGAATGATACTAACTGGAATTCAGTCCTAAATTTAAGATTTCTCTTGCCTTCATTGATTAGGACTGTTCTCTAATGGATGGAGAAATAAGATTAGCAATTTAAGAATGCACTCTTAACAGCACTCTAAAATCATTTAAGCCAGTGGACTTTGAAAGGTGCAGCTCATACAAAGAGCTGCACAATAGCAATCCTACCATTGAGTCTATCAAGACTTAATAAATATCCTCATTTTTAATGTTAAAGCAGAATACTCACCAGCTGTTTGTTTAACAATTGATTCACCGGCCAAGCTCTGACTTTTTTCTATTGTTGTAATTAATAGCTTGTTCATTTTGACCTTCTATGTTACTACAAGATATTAGCAGTAAAAAAAAATGCAATGGGAGCATTTCTTGGCCCAGGAATACCCAAAGAATTATATGATGACTAATCAATCATCAAGTGGAAAAAAGGCCTGAGGCTTTTGTTCATCTTTGCTGACTAATTTTTATAACCCTGCTTCCAAGTGGTATGATGATGCTTCAAAAGAAAAGAAAAGAAAAGAAAAGAAAAGAAAAGAAAAGAAAAGAAAAGAAAAGAAAAGAAAAGAAAAGAAAAGAAAAGAAAAGAAAAGAAAAGAATGATTTGCACTCTTACTGCTATTTAAGCTTCTGAAATTCTGGCATTTGTGTGTCAACTGGGGGGGTGTTCTTTGTAACCTAAACTGGAATGCTAGAAAGTTCAAACAAGAATGGAAGCTGGCAGGGGGAGAGAGTAATCTTTAAACACTGTGATAATTTTGTGCAAACCCAGATAATTATAAGAAGTAGCAAAAAATGATTACAAAGTGGTTCATGCCAATCACAGAAGACACACAACTAGCTCACCCGTAGTCAAGGCAGAACTTTCTACATACTCCAACTTCCAAAATATGCAGAATGACTTTAGCAGTTAATCAAAAGAAAAAACTCCAGAGACAACCTTGAGGACTGAGCATGCCTGCCTATCTTTTACACTGGACTCAACCCAAAGTTCCTGAACCATTATCTAAATGTGCAGAGCTAGCAGCAGAATACAACATTCGTTGCAGACTGGTTGTCTGATAGACGTAGACAGACACTACCTTCTTTTTGAAGAAGCCAACCAAACAGAACAGCAATGGGGTCTAGACAGCACTCAGGAGGACTATGCAGTACAGACCTGACTTGAGCTTTATCTGCTCATGGTCAATGAACAGATCTTACCTACCCATCTATGGTTAGAACTCTTGACTGACAATTGATAAACATGAACAGAGCATGTTTTCAACCTTGACCTCAAGCTTTTTGTCAGTTTACCTACACAAAAAATCTGTTAAGCCTAAAAGGCAATTGAAATACCTCCGCAACTTCGTTAAAGACACACATACTTGTAATTTTAGGGATAAAACGGACACGGTACAACACATCTGAGTCCCTTTCAGACAAGAGCAGCATTCATTGTAGTCATGGTTATTTGTACGAATACAGATGACAGTTTATTAAACTTTTTTTAAAGAAGCCCTCAAAGCCTCAGCTGGGCCATTCCCCTACGTTTTAACTTCTGTTAAACATAGATGTGGTTTAATTTACCAGCTGTTTAATTGCCTTTGAAACACAGCCACCCACAGAATTGGTTGTTGGCTGGTATAGATAGAATTTAGGACTCTACCGGTTGCTCTTCCTCCCTTAATACACTCCTTTCAGTCTTAATGGTTTTTTAAAAATTCTGACTCCTATTGGATAATAGAATTATAGCTAAGAGCATTCACATTAGCAACCTTGCCAAAAGAAATTGCTACCCTTCCCAATTTAGTCATTTGGCTCCCACTGCAAATCCTTATGGGCACCAAAGGCTCTAATGTTGTACAACAAATTAAACTGGGTTGTATCCTATGATTGCATAAACGGAAAGAGCTCAACAAGATTTTTCCTACTTTCCTCAGAGGCCCCCCAAACTTTTTCACCCCTGCACATCCTCTGAAAACTCTGCTAAAGGCTCACTGCACTCACACAATAGTGAGAGACAGCAATTTTGCTCAATTCCCCCTCATTCCAGCTCCTAATTTTGCTTAGCACTTTGTCCGTGATCGGGACACCAAGTTTCCTGCTATAGCAGGAGAATGACCAGAAGTGATAGCACCATGTCAGCATGATGCTTTATGATTCCACCAAAGTTCTGTAGTTTTACTATAGACTTTGGGGGGACTCCTACAGCATTGCACTGATGTAATTTCCGGTTATTCGCCAAAAGTGACGATGCACCATTGGTGTGACATCTTTCCCCCAGTAACCCCTCTTTCTCCCACTGGCAATTCAAGCCTAACATCAGTTGAGGTCTTCTCTGGTGTGCAGAAGGAGTCAGGAAGATCCTATTGCATGAATTGCTTCTACTCATGCAACCATAAGATCCAATCTATTGGTGGTATACATCCTTTGTTGTACTCTTAGCCCCTATACCAATGTTCCCTCTAAGCTGTGCAGTGTTGTGAGCTAAAAATCTATTTTGTGAGCTGAAACAACTTGCATTAAAGCTTTGAGTGCACCTTTTTTTAAAAAAAATTATTTCAGTCTGCAAACATACAAAACACACACATACACAAACTACAAACTACTTTAATTTGTATCATTTCTTGCTTAGAAAAACAATACAAGCAGTTATTCATACGTGGTTTCTAAATATCAAACTAAATTACTCTGTAGGTAAAGTTATTCATACTTCTCCTTCCTCCTAACTATTTGATATAAAAATATAAATATATCTGAGAACATGTGCTAGGGTCTGCATCCCATCCTGGGCTCATGTTAGCCTTCTCTATTCCAACAAGATTGCAGCAGGTGGAAAGATTTACAGTATAATCCTGTACGAAGTAACTCCAGTCTAAGCCCATTGATTTCTAGCCTCTGTAGAATCCAAAAACAAAAACCATATAATACATTTTGATTACAATAAAAAAACCCAAAAAAACAGTTGTCCAAGACCATCGAGTCCCATTAGGTGAAAGGGCCACAATAATCAGAATATACTTCTGTATAAAAATAACAATTACAAACACTGTCCAAATGCACTCTCTCTCATAGACTTCTATTCTTCTCCATGGCACAAAGAAAATGTGTCATCTACCCCTTTCATTTGAGACAGAAGCTCAGGAATGGCAAACCTGGTGCCTTAGTAACTTTGTGCATGCAGCTTTCAATAGCACATCTTTTCCATGGGCTGCTAACACGGGTAGCCGTGTTAGTTTGTCTGTAGCAGTAGAAAAAAGCAAGAATCCAGTAGCACCTATAAGACTAACAAAATTTGTGGCAGGGTATGAGCTTTCATAAGTCCCAGCTCACTTCTTCAGATCTGCACAATGTTGCAGCTCAGAGGGATAGGACATGTAAATACAGAATTGTAAGCGCTGATTTTTCTTTAGAATATTTATGTACTACCTGTACAGATAGCTGCTTGAGGTGGCTCACAAACAAAAAACAACATAATTTTTAGGAAGTCAGGGTGACAGGAGGAAACATTTCCAGAATGCTTTGATCTATCATCATTAGAATACCCTAAAACTGAGCCCGTCAGCAGGTTGCAAGTCAATTAACATGAACAGAATCAAAACCTAAATCTCTGGAATTGGTCAGTAACCACTGGTTTTGGACAAAGCGAAAGAAGAGAGTTTGTGTCACCAAAGGAGTTTTAGTTTGATAGCTGTCTTGGTCTGCAGTAGAACAGCAGGACTGGAGTCCACTAGCACCTTAGACACCATCAAGATTTTCAGGGTATAAGCTTTTGAGAATCAAAGTTCCCTTTTTCTTTGTATCTAAAGAAGAGAGCTTTGATTCTGGAAAGCTCATGTCCTGAAAATATTGTTGGTCTCTAAGGTGCCACTGGACTCAAACCCTGCAAAACCTTTAAGGCTTCATGTTTAATTCTGCACCTACAGACTCCTCTGTGAACAAGGACGTCTTCCCTCGGCTTCTGTTGTGGGAGAGAAGGTAAGTCAGGCACAGCAGCCCTTGGAGGCTCACTTTTGCTTCAGATCCAGATTTGGGGTGGGGCAACAAAGAAGGGCTGTGAGCCTCTGATCTTGCAGAAAATAAGGTGACTTAACAAAAGAAAATGAGAGAGCCAAGCTGGAGCCAGCCCGGAAGTGGCCATGCTAAAATAAACCCCCAGCAGCGTGATCCTATACTCTGGTCTACATCCACTGATTTCATTTTAGATGGAGACGCTCAGTGTGCCAAGAGAGGGTGGCCAGATCCGGTTCTTGGCCAAGTCTGCATTTCAGGCTGTCCAAAGAGACTTTGGAAGAGGCCTCGAAAAGGAGGCATTGTCAATGACAAAGCTCAACCAGCCTCTTTCAGCACCGCAACAGCTTTCTTCTCCTCCTCATCTGGCCATCAGCGGGCATGATGAGCACCAGTTCTCCACCCTCCACCTCAACCTCATCATCATTCTTGCCAGCCTCGTTCTGCGCCAAGCCAGTTTAAATGACACCTTCACCATGGCGGTGGCTGAGGTGCTATATCCTTTCCTCTGCTTTCTGGGGCTGAGGGGATCTCAGTGGGTTCATGCTGCACAGGTCAAGCCGGGCCCCATCGCTCAGCTCTGTTCCCTAGCTAGAAAGCTGGTGGCAGCTGGAGGTAATCTCTGTCTCTGTCTCGAGGACCAAGCTAACGAAGCCGGGAAGGCAGGAGAGAAGCAGGACGAGTCTCCGTTTCTGCTCCATCCCTACAGGGTCTGCCCACAGGAGTTGGCTGAGTGGGAGGGCGGGGCCACCTGAGAGTTAGTACCCGTGAGCTTCAGCTGAGAAGCTGTGAGTGGAGGAGTCAGAATCTGTGAGCAATTGCTCAGTTGCTCACATCAGCGGGAACACTGACTATAACTCTGACTATTCAAGCTCATAATAAAGCTAGTGTTGTGTAGAGATTAGAGTGGTGGACTAGGGCCATGACCAGTGAGATTTGCCTCCAAATCCTATACTTTTCTATAAAGACCACTGGATGGCTGTGGTCCAGTAATCATCTTTCAGGGTTGGTGTGAGGATAGAATGTAGAAACGGTCCCATTCATTCCCTCACAGGAAAATCATGTACAGCAACCTCCTTGGAAAGATGAGATAAAAATGTGAACAATAGTATACTCAAAACGCATATATAATAAAAGCCATACTTTTATACCTAATTGTCGTATATCTACCTGCAATTTTATGTTATCTGCAGGGTTTTATAGTCTGGGGTTGGGACTAGAGCAGTTTTAAGTATTTATACTATGCAATTAGATCCAGAGGAGTTAGCCGTGTTAGTCTGTAGTAGCAAAATCAAAAAGAGTCCAGTAGCACCTTTAAGACTAACCAATTTTATTTTATTGTAGCATAAGCTTTCGAGAATCAAGTTCTCCTCATCAGATGCCTGATCCGAACTGGTCAAATACAGAAGAGGACCCTCTTCTGTATTTGACCAGTTCGGATCAGGCATCTGATGAAGAGAACTTGATTCTCGAAAGCTTATGCTACAATAAAATAAAATTGGTTAGTCTTAAAGGTGCTACTGGACTCTTTTTGATTATACTATGCAATTGTTTTGCTGTGATTTGATTGTATATATTATGTTTTGTATTGCTTTTAACTGAGGAAATTGCTGTGAACAGCTTCAAGCTCTTACTTGAAGAGAAGTTGTATACAAATTAAATAAATAAATAATCTGTTGTAGCAAAGATGTTGCATTTCACAATAACCCAATTATAATAAGGCTTCACTGCGAAAGCAAGTATATTGTGTGTCTAAAGTTAATGCTATATTCCATTCTTGCTTTTTTTAAGGATTACTGAAAACTGGTATCTCCAAGAAGCAGGGCTCATTTCGAGGGGGAACACATAGGAACGCAATTCCAGCAGTTCCTCAAAGAGGTCACATGTCAGGTGGCCCTGCCCACCTGACTCTCGACCATTTGGGGCCCATTTCAGCCTGGATTGGGGCTGAAATGGCCTGGGCCTCTGACAGGTGGTGGATCACTCTCCCACTCAGAAGCGGCCTGATCCTGACCATTTGGGGCCCCTTTTCGGCCATTTTCAGCCCCTTTTTGCCATTTGGGCCGAATTTTGGCCCTGAATGGCTAGGATTGGGTCCAAAACAGCCAGGACAGGTGATGTCAGGGGTGTGGCATATGCAAATCAGTTATGCTAATGACACACTTCCGGTGCTGGCAAGGGGCATGGCATATGCTGATGAGTTATGCTAATGAGTTCCTCCAGCTCTTTTTCTAGGAAATGACCCCTGCCAAGAAGATAGCAGATCTTGATGACTATAAGAAAAATAAAGACAGACCCTTTTGTTGAACACAACATCCTATTCAGCTACCATCATCAGCATTTTGATCCTCAGACTGAAAAATGATTATTGATAGAAAAAGCTTTTAGTATGCTACTTACCAAACAGGCGCTGATGGAAGAGGAACTTGCCAGCTATCATTCCTGTGAGGATCGCTAGTAGCCAGAGGAAGACTTTTACAAACCTCCAGCCTCCTCCCTCCGGGTATTTATTTGTAACAAATGAAATGCAGTTCCCAACAACAATGACATTGGCTTCTGTTCGGCTGTGAGAGACTGGATCCTCAGCAAATACTAAGAAGTTAAAGAAGATCACCAGGTAGGCCACAATTAAACGGGACCACGGATGCTGAAAATAGTAGCGGAAGTCCTTGGCCATTCTGCCACAACTCAGCCCCTGCACGTAGAAGCAAAAACATGAACAGAGTAAGTCAGACCTTGATAAATTGTTTGGCTCTAGGAGCCAGCCCAAATATTTAGGAGCCAGACTCATTTTCCAGCCTTCAGAGTTTTCAATTTAATGACTAGATTTTCTAATTATTGCTATCATAAAACCTAGTCCTAGCCTCTTGTTGCATTTTTCATTAATACTATGACAAAGTGGTACATATAAATAAATACAGGGATAGTCTTGTTGTCATCACAACAAAAAGCTAACCTCTCCCTCGTTTTTATCATTTCATTAATGCTTTAAAAAGCTCCGTTTAACAGAGTATTAGATCCAGTATGGAGGGCAAATCATTAAGAAATGTATTTCCCATCATTGATGATGTGAAGTTAATATATAAATAAATAGGACAAAAATACACAAGTATTTTTATGCCATACATCATAATTTCTTATGAAAAATGATAAATAAGCTTTCTACTTCTACTGAAAATTGCTGAAAATACAAGGCACCACAATGAAATTTCTAGGCACCACGGTGACCATTTGTCAAGGTGACCATTTCTAGGCACCATGGGATTTGTCAAGCCCTGCTGTAGGTCATTCATGCTACTCGACACTGTTGTACACCAATTTCACCTTCCTCTCTATTTTTTTTTCTTTTTAGAAAGGCTCTGGAGCTGTTTGCCTCACAGTGTACTACTGTTTTAATGCCAAAGCTTTTCAAACATTACATTTTAGATATTCTTACCTCACGGAGAGTGCACTTACTATGTGGGATCATCCTAAAATGCGTGGTAGCCAGTTTGTATGAAGAGGGCAACATGCTTGGAAAATGGCCCCGTACCTCCACATGGCCGATCTGACTACCTGGATCCATGCCATGGTAACACAGAAACTTGACTACTGCAATGCTCTCTGTATAGGTCTCCCATCAAAATTAACTTGGAGACTCCAGCTGGTGCAGAACACTACAGCTCTGCTACTAACAGGAGCTAGGAGGAGCAAGGATATTACTCCTACTCAGCAGTTACTCGGTTGGCTACCTATCAGTTACCAGGCTCAATTCAAGGCATTGGCTATCACATACAAAGCTCTTCACTGCCTTAGTCTGGCATATCTACAGGACTACCTCTCCCCCTATGTTCTACCACGGCAGCTTTGCTCATCTGAACAGGGCCTTCTGCAGGCGCCACCCTGCACATTCAAAATCAACAGCTACCTGTACACATGTATTCACTATGGAACAGCCAACTTATGGAACAGCCTGCCAGAAGGGGTCAGAAAATCTCCCAACTAGCTTTCTGCAAACTATGCAAAACTGAATTATTCAAGAGGGCTTTTTACCCAGACAGAGGGCTATATAGTAAGGAAGTGTTCTCAGAGAGATGCATCAGTAAAGGGATAGGAACTATAGACTTTACTACTACGTGCTGTATGTTGTTGTATGATCCTACTAGGTAGTTTCTATGTTGTTTAATATGTCAGTCTTAGAACTGTTTATGATCTGTTTCAGCATTTCTTCAACTCTGTATTGGATTTCTGCTGGTTTGAATATTTGCAAACTTGTATTTATACATCCTTTTACATTGTTTATTGAAACGTCTTTGAAACTCACTGTACTGACTCATGCTACGTAATTCGCCTTGAGTCTCAGTGAGAAAGGTGGACAATAATTAAATAAACTAACAATTATGACTTCAGCCCATTAACCCAACAGGCAATGAAGAGAGGCAAGCTAGCTAGTGTGTTTACATAAAATCTTCTATGAAACAGGATTATATCAAAGTTATTAAAACTTTCAAAAGGAGGAAAGAGTTATTTATATTATTTAATTATTTAAATGTCATCAGAGCAACTATTCTGACTGAAAGCAATTCTGGACAGGAATTCTGCAGTTATATATGACAATTTGTACAGGTAGTAATATACATGTGCATGCTGTTTTCTTGTATGTGTGCATAAACACACACACAGAGAGATTTCACACGACTTCTGAACCAAAGTGCCTCCTGCCTAAGGAGTAAAAGGCCATAGCGCAGAGCATATTGTTTTCATCCCTGAGAGCCTAGCACTTGTGTTTAAAGGAAGTCCGGTGACATGGCTAGGAAGCCAGTCAGAGCAGACAGTAGAGAGGATCAACGGTTTGCCATGATAAGGCAACTTCGTATGTTATTTGGCTCATTGTTGTCCATGCATCTCATTAATATCTACAAAAGCTACTTCCACAAATGTTCAGTAAGCACTATGGCCCAAACGTATTGAGGAAACCTGAAGCAATTTAAAAGTTAAGCAAACTGCTCCAACTAAAAGTACACACAGTCCATTCTGTAGATTCAACTTGCACTGGCAAGGACAAGCAAAGCCTCTAATACAATGTTTTACTAAAGTTTTCTTTTCCAAGCTAGGGTGCAGGATAATGCAGATAAAGCTTGTTTTTCTAGTTTCTATCATTGACACAATTACATCATTTACTATTGAATTCTCCCACACAGTTCTTCTTGAGAAATCTAAGAAACAATTGAGGTATTGATAACATTTGTTTCAGTAACAAATATTGTTCTGGTAGACACTTCTCTATGAATCACTTTATATAACTTTAGCCATCATTAGAAAGGAGTTTTTAGGTCATTATCCAAATATTCAGAAAATAATTATAAGAAAGTTGCATGCCACTAAGTCAACCAAAGACTTCATCTGGAAAAAAGGCAAAAAAATTAATCATTTATCACTAATGTGAGTGATACAACTGTAAAAGAGTGTGCAACAGAATCTAAAAGCCAAACAACACAGTACTTTTTGACTGTCTATTTCATTTACACTATCTCACCAACTACCAATGTGGGATGGAAGGATGTGTATGACATAGCTAATTTTACCAAAACAAAACTCCTCATAACGTCCACAATATCTGGCATTAAGGATACGCCTTCCTAGGGCTGGAGGTGCATTTTAGAAATTAAGTACTATATTGGAAAGCCTCTCAGTTACCAGAGATTTCACACAGATGCTGAGAGATCAGAAATTAAAGATACCCGATGCTACTGGCCCCAAAATCTTGCTCTTCTACTACAGACCAACAGGGCTACCCACCTCAAACTGGTACAACTATTCGCTCACCATATAGTATGAAGAACATTGGAAGTCCGCTTGTAGAAACTACAAACCAGGCTGGTTTAGCCCTGCGGTCTTAACACCGTGGCATGTCTACAGAGACGGACTCCGTCCCCCTCTCGGCCGGAGCCTGCCAAGCATTTCCCGCCCACCCCCAACAGGGGAAGCAGAAACGGCAACACGCGGCTGCCGCCCGCGAAGGGCGACAAGCATCTTTCTGCGGGCCCAGCCGCGGCGCGGCCTCGCGCCCAGCCTCGGTTTTCAGAGTGCGGAGGGCCCCTTCCCCCGCCGCCAACGAATCGGGCCAATCTCCTGCCCGGCGGCTCCCACTGTAAATACCCAGCCCTACCTTTAAGAGCCACCTCGCCCTGCCTCACGCTGCAGCTCCAGCAGCAGCCTGGTCCGTAAGGGAGGGCCAAGGCGGGACGGGGGCCCTTTGCAGCGGCAACCCGCTCCACTCACCGCAACTGGCGGCCGCAACCCCGGCGAGGCTTGGGCACGACGCGGCCAAGCGCCACTGCTGCTGCGCCCGCCGCTTGCTATAAATACCGCCCGGCCGGCTTCCCGCCCGCCGACCCGCGGCTGCGCTGACCTTTGCGGGCTTTCCCGGCTGACATCAACAGCGGCTGCCCCGGCGGCGAGCTCCGGCTTGGCGGCTGTGACAAGGCCGGCCGGCCGGCTGCGACGGGAGTCATTCGCAGCTCCCGCAGGCGACTGGGGCTGCCGCCGCGTCTCGCTCTTTCCAGGCCGCGGCGAAAGAAAGCGGCGGGGGGGAGGGGGCTTCATTTCCCTCGCTGGGCAGAAAAGGGTTTGCAGGCATCGGGTCGACGGGGCATTGAACGCGCGGAGGGGTGGCGAAAGGGGTCCTTTGGCCGTGCCGGGCTTTCGGGGAAGGGGCTCTGTGGAGGAAAATATTAGAGGGACGCCCCCCCCCTTCTGTCGCAGATCGCCTCCTTCCCTCCCCTACAACCTGACTCGATGCCTGTCTAGGTACTCGGAGGTCTTCCTGCTTAGATTGTAACGTCCTCGGGGCGAGGATCTCTGCCCTCTTGTTCCCCTGTGAAAGAAGCTCGCATTGGCGACACTTTCTCAACAATGATAACAACAACCTTGCGGCCTTGATGTGCTCTGTCTTCACTTTCCCTGTGCTTGTGCGAGGCACCTAGGTGTAAAGACCCATTCATCTTCCTTGGGTGGGGTGGGTTCTTCTGAGTATCGGGTTATTAGCGCTGCTCTTCATTCAATATTTGATTATTTCCGTTTTATTGTTTGTGGATTGGCTTGTCCTGCAGGCTCTGAGAAGCTCCTGTGCATTTAGATATTGCATCGTGGGCAAGAGGGGCTTTCCAAAGTGAGACAGTAGACAGAACTCACTTTTTCTAAGCATTTCTCAGAAGTCTAGGTGGTCTCATGGGCTGCTGTGTAAATAAAATAACAAATCGGCGATACTTAAGTTGCAAGGCAGATGGAATTTTATGTATTTAATTACAGTCTGCCTTTCTTGCTGAGAGTCCAGGTGAATAGAAAATCTATAAACAAATGCAATAAAACAGTATAAGGCATACAATTAAAATGTCATAAGACTGGATTACAAAACAAGATAACATTTTTAAGAGTATAAAATGTGGCATGTCATAAACAATCCAAAAACCAGATTACACAAATTAGAGTGCGCTGCAATTGAGGGAGAGAGTGCAATAAACTTTACAAAAGTGCCATCTTGAACAACTTAGTTTTATGCCTTTGGTGGTATGACAGAAGCATGGGACACTTCCTGACCTCCCTAGTCAAGCCATTCTGCAAGGTAGGAGCTGCAGCAAAGAATGCACAGGCTGTATATTAGAGGAACTTGATGTGTACACACCCACGCACCTGCAATGTGCCTGTGTGTGCTTAAAGATGCAACAAGCCCTTGTGATGAATCAGTGGCAGCTGGGCTACTTGGCATCAGTGGCTGTCTTTGCTTCTTCTGCAACAATATCCCCAAGTGCAAGTATACCAACAACATTCATAATTCCTTTCCCACATACCAGTGAATGGCTGTCACTTTCATGGGACCAAAGGGTTTATCTTGGGGTCATTGTTGGGAGCCTGCCTTTTTGTGACCTCACTATCTGAGAGGGAGGGGAAAGTATTTTCTTGACGATTGGCAGCTGCTCTCTTTTCCTCATAGAATATAGCAGCAGAATTGAGCTTATATGATCGGTATAGCCCACTTGGGTGACACTATACTATGACCCAGAAAAGAAACCCCATAACTTGCTTTTACATTGTTGATTTCCATTACACTGCTTTTAATTTACAGCTTTTACCTAATCTGATTAACAGCTAATAAACCTTGTAACAAGCCTGTGAGGGATATCTCTAAGAATTGACTTCGACATTACAATTTTGTAGCATGGAAATGGTGTTAGCAGTCCTCCTGCTGAGGGGCAGTTTATAGATATTAAATCATAAACACCCTCTCTCATGTATCAGAACCATGAGGCACTGCCTGGCCTAACAAAATGGATGCCAACCAGGTAAGAGGCTGGCATAATATTTTAGAAGGGAGTCAGAGCAGCTGGCTGGCTGACTAATGGCCCCCTCCACGCCCTGGAGAGACACGTAATTTAGGACAATGATGTTTCCCAAGAAACTTCTGACTAATCTCATCCACGCCCTGCCTCACTTCCCCCAACTCATTTACCCTATCAAGCACCACCTAACACTATTCACCAAACCTGGTACCACCGGGTCATCAAGCACTATTTACACCTATAGTCCATTTCTGATGAGACCATCAAGCTTCTCCCACCTCATTATCCACCTCTGGAAGACCCATCAAGTTATTATTTTGAAGGTGAGAATGTCACCTTGCCCCTGGTCATTTTGCTGCTGCCTTCACAGACTTTATGACTAGTAATTATAATCTTTCCTGAAATTGCTTTTTCCCCTCTCCTCCTTGATTTCCTCTTAATTAGCTTTGTGTGTATGTGCTGTGTGTGACTGTATGTTTGCCCTTTTATTTCTCTTTTAATAAAAAACTTTCTGGCTAAACATCTGGCTGATTTATTTCAAGAGTTCTCTTGAGGGAAAAATTCCCGTAAACATTGGTGGGGAATCCTCTCTGTTACCCCCTCTGTCTCCTTTAAGCTAATTTTCCGCTAATAATCAAGAGACTGCCTATTTGGGTAACAATGGCTCCCAATGTGTATGTCAGGAACTATGTACAGGAGTCGTATTCTGACTTGGACTATTGAGCAACTGTAAACCAGTGAGAGAATATTTCATTATGGGTTTCTACAGGCTTAGTCTGAGGTGACATGCCTGTAGGAAACAAGAGCCCTAGACAGGGGATTAGTCATAGTCCTTTAACAATAGTTAAAGATCTTCTCCAGAGATGGATTTTGTTCAAGTAGCTACCAATTCAGGCATGAAGTGATGGACTCCCTGTCTGCTTAGGAGGAGGTGGAGCAGATGTCTGTGTGGAAAGGAAGTTTCAGGTAGGTAGCCTTGTTGGTCTGCAGTAAAATAGTAGTCCAGTGGCACCTTAAAGATCAACTAGATGTTCAAGGTAGAAGCTTTCAAGAGTCAAAGCTCTCTTCTTCAGATTGTATCCAATCCAGATGTGAAAAAGAAGTGTTCATATACTGAGGAAGATAAACTCTACCGGAGTTAGCTAAAGGACTTGGGAGTAAAGGATCCCTATGAAAATTTGATAGGGGATAGCAGATCTGCGTCTCTGTAGGATTGTTTCTGTGCCTCCACCTGCTCTCTACCTAAATATAAGTAAAGTGAATCCTACAAAAACATAAGTTTTCGATACACTTTCCTGCAATGCAGAGGAGTTAGCCATGTTAGTCTGTGGTAGCAAAATCAAAAAGAGTCCAGCAGCACCTTTAAGACTAACCAATTTTATTGTAGCATAAGCTTTCGAGAATCAAGTTCTCTTAGTCAGGAACCAACCCAGGTAAAGTGCTAATATCTGGAACTTCTCAATTACAGTAGTGGGGTAAATATAACACAGTGAGGGGTTACCATAACATATGTACACAAAGGTTTGTATAGAAATATCTGACATACAGCTCCTCTTATATTTCATGGCTTTTGGAGCCCAGTGGTTAAAGTGTGTGTGTGTGTACTCCCACCACCTCAGGATAACATTTCACCTATCTGACAAACTGAGTTGGATTCCATTGTACCAGACATAAAAGATAGAAGTAGCTGCATTGGTCCACAGCAAAATCCAAAAACTAAAGCCTTTATTGGGAGAAACCATTTAAAAGTGTGTCGGTTTGGTGTAACAGGTGGACTGAAGAACTTGGAGGAACCAGCTTTGAATCCCCAGTCCTTTATGGTCATAGAGAATCCTCTATGGAAATTTGCTGGGTGACCTTGGGCCAGTCAGTTATTCTCAGCCCAACCTTCCTCAATGGGTGCTTGTTGGGCCAATAACATGGCAGAGAAGAGAATGAAGTTATAAGCAGCTTTGGGTCCCCATTGGGTAGGAAAGCAGGGTATAAATACCTAAATAAAGCTTTTAAGTTTTCCAGATCTCTTTATCAAGATGGATGTTCAAAAATGCAAAAAAAAAGGGGGGGGGATGTTCCAAGTCACGATTTTAAGGTGTCTTTGTCTGTATCATGGATAGAATTCTCTACTGACATCCGAAGGAGCACAGCAATGTTGACCAGGTGACACCCATGCCATTTTGGGAAGAAGGTGCAAAAAATCCAACTGAAAATATAAAAACTAGCAGTTAATTGAATGCAGCAGAATGCAAACGCTCCTCTGCCAGTGTTTTTCATGGGTAAAGTTACCACTGGGAGCAGGCAGCTTGGCATGTGAGTCTTTGTAAGGAGCGGCTTGCCTGCAGAGTTCCCCAAAGACATGACTAGACTGACTAAATGTTACGTGACTAATTAGGACACCAGGGCACTCCTGGGTTGGGTGGACAGGTGCCTTCTGAAGTTCTGCACTTTCCAGGCACATGTCGGCCCAATTCAGATCAAGAAGAATGGGAGCCTAGACTTTCTCTTGTTTTTCTGATGCGAGTTCATACTCTGCCAATACGCAGTTCATACACTGATCAGCATTTCAGTATTAAGTTGCTACACTGGCTGAGTGAGCAGTCAACACCACCAGCTATCCAACTTCACAGAACAACAAAACAAAGCCCGCATTACTTTGTAGTATAGGGGTTAAAGCATTGGACTAGGATCTTGGAGACACAGGTTCATATCCCCACATAGCCTTGAGACTTACTGGGTGACCTTGGCCCAATCACTCTCTCAGTGCAAGTTGCTTTCCAGGATGGTGGTCATCTGGATAAAATGGAAGGGGAAAGACTAATGTGTACAGTCCTGAGCTCTTGGAGGAGAAGGATAGGGTGAACATGGACGAAAAAACTAAGTAAACAAACCCAACAGTAGCTGCTGCAGAAAGATCCTCACTCAGGCAGAAAGGAGCTGTTCCTCCTCTAATAAGCAGAAGGAATAGCAAAAGCAGCAACAGCACACCAGTGAGCCTAGGGCAGATCATTCCCTTCCTTCCACCTAGCCTAGGCACCAGCCTGCTTGTTCAGCGGCCATTGTTGAGGACCTTGGTTGCCTTTCTGAGTCCCAGCTCAGCTGGTCGATTTCATCATGATCTCTAACTCCAAACCCTGGAGCGTGAATCAACAAAATCGACACAGTGGGGCCAAGGACTGTCAGGGGAGATTTTTCAACAATTTGTTTATACCTGGCCTTTCTACCCAGTTGGAGCCAAAGCAGCTTACATTCTCCTCTCCTCCACTTTATCCTCACAAGAAAGACCCATGTTTGCAGGGGGCGGGGAGGGGAATGAACTGTAACATAACTGTAAATATGAAAACAAATCCTTACCCCAGCTTCCCCATCGACTCGCCTAATGTTGTTTACCAGCTCCCACCCCAGGGGATGTATTGGCTTGGGTCAAGCAGTATGGGCTGCCATGTAGAGTTACATATTTTACTGAATCTTATGGGTTTTTTAAATGTGATTTTCTTGTGGTTCTATATGATGTTATTCGCTTTGACCCGTTTGCAGGGAGAGTGGACTACAAATTTAATAAGTAATAAATCAAAATCACAAAAGCAATATCTGCTTCTTACCATGGGTAGGGAGCTATAATTAGCTTGTTGCTTTAGGGGAGTAAGAAGTATGTTTCCTTGCTGGTTACAGCATTGGGGATCACTGCAAACCAGATTTCCTTAGTTGATTTTCACACTTTCCTAAACCAAATTAGATTTGTCATACTGACACAAGTGTACTGCTTCATACATGAGCCCTAAAACCACTGTCTGATCCTAAGCAAGATCAAGATGGGTAGCCATGTTAGTCTGTCTGTAGCTGTAGAAAAGAGCAAGAGTCCAGTAGCACCTATAAGATGAACAAAATTTGTGGGAGGGTATGAGTTTTTGTAAGCCACAGCTCACTTCTTCAGATACAGCTAGAATGTGAGTGAGTCCATCTGTCCTTATATCATGGAGAGTGATTACAGAAGCTGAATGATAATAGCCAAGTGAAACCAGTTTGGTGTAGTGGTTAAGAGCATGGGACTCTAATCTGGAGAACTGGGTTTTGATTCCCCACTCCTCCACTTGTAGCCAGCTGGGTAACGTTGGGTCAGTCACAGCTCTCTCAGCCTCATCCACCTCACAGGGTGACTGTTGTGGGGATAACAATGCCACATTTTGTAAACTGCTCTGAGTGGGTGTTAAGTTGTTCTGAAGGGTGGTATATAAATTGAATGTTGTTGTTATTATTATTAAACTAAGAAGTTGAATGGTCTTCCTTGTCAGGCTGCTACTTGTACGCATGCTACTTTGCATCTCCCAGGATGACAAGAATTTCTTATTAATTAAAGAAAAACTCTGAACAGAAATTATTCATTATTTTGTTTTGCAGGTTTTATTTTTAAATGAATATCCATCATTTATTGTAATGTGTTGGGACCTGATGTACTTGGGTCAAACTTTGGAAATCCAGTTGGTCTTTAAGATGCTACTGGACCCAAACCTTGCGCTATCCCAACCTTACATGCATTCCTAGGGGGACGTCCTATTGATTTCAATGTAACTTCCAGGCTGCAATACTTATCTATGCTTTCATGAAAACAAGCCCTAAGTCACTGAGATGGGCGGCAGCATACCGGCTAACAAATGCGATATTTTTTTAAAAATCATCTTTATTCATCCGTAGTTACCAATTAACAATATGGGGCTTACTGCCAAGTAAATATGCTTGTGACTGAAGAGCTGGAATTCAAGAAAAGCCAGTATCGGGCCCAGCTAATAAATAGTTTGTTCCGAAGGGAAGTTTCCAAAGAGAACTCTTTGACGTTCGGCGAAGCTCCTGCTTTACCGTCTTCAGAAAGCGCTCCCTAAACACATTTTCTTGGAAGGGAGCCCCGCAGAGCCCCCGTTCGAAGCCCCCCGGCTCGCACCGCCGGCCGGTTCCGCGCAGGCGTTTCCGCGGCGCTGAGTTTCCCAGCCTCATCCCGGCACAGCAGCCGGGCCGGAAGGAGGCGCCGGCCGGGCGAGGGCACGCGAGCGGCTGAGTGGCGGCGAGGCGTCACGTGAGCGTCCCGGGCCGGTCGGGACTCCGCGGCTGCTCCTGCTCGGCCCTGGCAGAGGCTGCGCTTCCCGGCGGCTCAGCGCCATGTCCCACCAGACCGGCATCCAAGGTACCTCTCACGGGAGCGCAGGCCCCGGATCGCCCTCGCCCCACTGGGGCCCAGCCAGCGGCCCCGGCCGCTCTCCTGCGCCGAGCCCTGCCCGGGATCGGGGACGGGCCAAGCTTCCGGCGCCTGAACCGCTCGCTAGGCGCTCTGGGGACTCCCTCCTGTCGCCTCTCAGCCCCGGGACCCATTTGGCCACGTAACGCCCTAAGAAAAGAACCCGTGCCTCTGGGCATGCACAGAGTGCCTTGCCCTGCATAAGGCGGAGGCGGCGGTAGAAGCGGCGGGTTTCAGTCGGGCAGGCTCGAGCCCCGGCCCCTTCCCTTGGACGAGATTGCGCGCTCGCCCCCTCCTTGCTGAGGCCCCTGGGATGAGCCCGCGAAAGCCCCCTGAAGCCGCCTCCCCCCGCCGAGCGCGAGCGCGCAGAGTCCCCCGGGGCGGGCAGTTGCCGGCTTCTTTGAGGGGACCTCGGGCGGCCTCTACCTGCCTCTTTGCTCCGCCGCCGCCACGCTGCTGATCTGGAGCGGCTGCCCAGACCGCGCTCCACCAACCCCGCTCGCTGCGGGCCTTGCAGCGCAGACCGAAGTTCTTCCTAGGGCAAAAAGAGCTTCAGCAGGCTCGGTCGGGGATCAGCCCCACCGAGTTCAAGGGGGCAGGAGGCGCATTTTACTGAATCCCCTGTCATCATGGGTGGGGGCTTCCCGGAAGTGTTTGACGTTAAAGTGAAATTTGCTGGTTTTTTTAGCATGAGGATAAAGAGGTGGAAATTCAACAGTTGGGCATTGGGGAGGGCGGGCTGCTGAAACGTCTCTCCGGGAGTATTAAAGGCTCGGGAGTGTTGCCAGAATGGAGCTGGCAGCCCTTCTTACAGCTTGCCTTGTATAGTTTTGCGTGACGGCAGACTCAGCCTGGCAGCTCTTGTGCAAACCGTACGGTCACAGGCATGTTCTCCTGGCAGCAGCGGTAGGATCCGCTGGCGTTGCCTTACTGGGCTCTCTGCAAGGAGCAAACGCCTGCCCTTGTTCCACAAGGCAGCCCAAAGGAAGGGAGGAACTCCTCCACACACACACACCCCATTCCGGCAGTGGTGCTTACAGATCTGACTTGCTCTCTATGAGGAGACAAATTTTCCTTTGGTTGTAGCTCAGTAACATCCATGTGATTCTTGCTGTACGTCAGTTCCAGTAGGAAAATATATTCTCTTGAGTTGCTGTGCACGTCTCACATCCACTGATTTTCAGATCTGTACAGATCAGCCAAGACACCATGCTTTCCTCAGAGTAAAGTGAGCAACTCTGCATAGGATTGTGCTGTAAGCCGTTTAAAACAATGTCTTTAATTGGCATGAATAGTTTTGTGTGTGATGTAAATGTTAGTGAAGACTGGACTTAGACACATAGTTATTGTTGTTGCTTTTTGGAAGGACCTTCTGTCAATGCATATGCATGGGAAGTGAGGATGCCACACCTTTTGCCTGTCTCTGCATAGGTGCTGACGGGACAGCAGGACTGCTAAGTGAGATTGCTCAGCAGGAGAGAGGAATTGGTTTAGCGCAGGGAAGTTCGGAGGCTCCCTCCCTACAAAAGCTCTCCCTTGCCTGTTCTCTCCTCCTACAACCTGGCCATCTCCCAAACCCAGCAGTCCATCCTCACATGCAGAGTGTCTAGCCTGCAAGTTAAGATCTGCCTCACAAGCACTGTTCTCTCTGCCCCCACCTTCAGAGGTGAGGAAGGGGCGACCAGAGACAGGGTGGCTCTTCAGTAGTGGCACCTCGCCAATGGAATGCCCTTCCCCTGGAGGCTCACCTGGTCCCTGTGTTGCTTTCTTTTAGGCACCAGACCCAAACAATTCTGTTCACCCAGGCTTTTAACTCCACCATTTAAATATATTTTAAGCTGCCCGCAGTCTGTTTTTATGCTTTATGCTTTTATGCTGGGCTGAGTTTTTATGCTGGATTGTAATTAATATATTTAAATTTTTAACAATATTTTTTCTTTTGTAAGCTGCCTCATACAGGTTCCTGGAGAAGCGGCATGACAAAGTTCTAAATAAATAATAAATGTGCTCATGGCATGGAGACTCCCCCCCCCTCCCAAGAAAAAAGTTTTCACATAACTTTTCTCATCCTCTCCCTACCTCAGTTGCTGCCTATCCCTGACAGTCAATCTCCAATACAGCATGCATATCCTGTGGTGCAGAACCCCTGCTCTCTCAGAAAACTCATATTTGTGGATTGGGGCCCTGTGCCTCAAGGAGTGTTGGATGATGGGGGCGGTGGGATGGAAGATGGCTAGGCTGGGATGAACTGAGAGAGAAGGCAAGGGAGAAAGGGCTTTTGAACCTGCCTGCATTAGCTTGGTCATCACTAGGGCATACCTCTTGATGTTTGGCTTGTGTTTCCTATCTTTAGCTCTCAATTGGCTTCCAGAAGACCTAGCCTTGATGCTGGCGAGGTCATAACCCTGGCTCATCCTTTTCCAGTCAAGCAGCTGCAGTAACACGACACTTACTGGCATGTGTTTGTAGCTCAGTGAGTCCCATGCTGCTACCTTGGGGTTAAAAGTGGGTCTGAAATGGTTGAATGTGATTAATCTGGAGGATGATGAAATAGAAGTGGTACCTTCCATTGATTAAAGCGTGTTGGTCTAAGAGATGGAGGCTTTCATGTATGCAATTAGGGAGCTTATTCTTGGTTATATATGTCACCAAATCATACTGGAGGGAGCTTTGTAAATTGAGAGAGTCCCTTTAGCATTCCTCTTTTAACACAAAACATTTTCCCAATCACTGTTGTGACTGTCCAAGGTAGGCAGAGCTGATGTGCTTATAAACATAATCTGTAAGGTCAGCATAGACATCACCCAAACTGGTTTATGCTAAGCTCTCCTTCCTTGAATTAATATAATAAACATTGGGTTCAAACATAGTTGTAACTCTGTAGTTTAGCTGGTTCAGTGGAGCCAAAGTATGTCCCCGCTGCTCAGTGGTATAATGCATCCTGTGCCTATACAGGGTCCTGGTTTCAGTCCTAGGTCTCTCCAGTATCCTGCGCAGTGATATGTTGCAGGCTCCTCTGCTATATGTACCTACAAGCTCAAGTCTCAGGATGTTGAGGAATTTCTGGAGACTCAAGTGACTGTAAGTTTGGAGTTTGCCCTTTACATGTCACAGCAGGCCTCTCACCATCAAAACGTAAGTGGCCACTACATCTCTGCTTGCCAGGGCATCTGTCGTATAAAGGTTGGTTTAGTTGATTCTGAATAAGTCCAAGAGGGCTAGGGAAGAAGCCTCCAGACTCCTCAAGACCTCCTCGTTCATGGTTGATGCCAGTCTAAATGCCATAATATTGTGTTGTCAGCCTTGACTGATAAGGAAGGATACGAATGTTTTAAAATAAATGAGTAGGTTGTCAAGTAGTGACAGTGGGAAAGTGTGAGAGATCCTGTAGAGATGCTGTTAGTGAAAAAGACAGTTATGATGGACCAGTGGTCTGCTACCCGTGCTGCTGAATGAAGCAGCAGCCTGCCCAGATGGACAAGTAGACAGTCCCATATCAGATTGCAGGGAGAGATTTCAAAGCACCCTAACTAAGTCACCCCCCATAAGTGGAAAACCAGCTCAACAGGTGAAGAAATAAGGTAGAACCTTTCTCTCTGCTCACTAATTTTTAATTTGTGGGAAGTTTTCAAATGGGAGATCATTTTTAAAAAAGTTTACCTGTCTTTACCTTGAGACTGATTACACAGACCTCAGGATTCCACCACTGTATTCTGCTCAGGTGTGGACAAGAGATGTCAGACACAAAATTTCCTAGTGCTTAATTTTTCTGTGGAGAATTTTACATTTCTAAAGACTCCTTGTTTCAAAATGTAGTAACAAAAAATGGATGCCATTGCCAATATAATATTAGGAAAGCTTGACAGTTTCAGAGTTGCAGTTTTGCTGGTAACTATCTGGAAGAATAGTGTGAGAGAATACATGCGTGTTTTATTGATTTTTAAATAGGAGTGAAGGAGAAATAGCCACAAATATATGCAATATAAACACACAAAAAAGGCTGTTTCCACACTACTCACCTTCAATTGGAACGCTGCGGAACATTGCGGAAAAAACCCGCGGAAGATAGTTTTTTCTCACGTGAGTTTTGTGCGACATCGCAGGAACACTCTCGCGAGAAAACGCTATCTTCCGCGGTTTTGTTTGCAACGTTCCACAGTGTTCCGATTGAAGGTGAGTAGTGTGGAAATGGCCAAAGTTATGAATTCCCCTGATTGGCTGGGTGCTAGTCATATCAAAACCAAAGCTAAAACTTACTTATGTGTTTCCTCTCACTTGGTGGTAGGGGTATTGCAGTCTGATGTTGAACTAACAAGTAATGCAAGTGGTAACATGGAGACTGACAGTAAAACAAGATTCCTTATTGGCAGAGGTTCAGTGCCATCCTAAGCAGAGTTGTACACTTCTAAGTCCATTGAACTTACTGGGCTTAGAAGGGTATAACTTTGCTTAGGATGGCACTATTAAATTCTGCTGAAATAGATAAGTAGACAAATATGTTAATGGCATTTCATGCACAGTTCTTTGACTGCTAAAATGAGTGTGTCAGTAATTTTCAGTGCCTTTGGTTGTAAGAGAATTATTTTTATTTATTTTATTTAGGTCATTTCAAGGATATTTCCATAAACAATGCCATAGGGTAAATAAACACAAGTTTACAAAGACATAGATAGCATTAGGAAGAATCCAATACAGAGTTGAAGAAATCCTGAAACAGAACATAAACGTGTCTAGGGCTGATATTAGGCAACATGAAGCACAGGTAGCTCATAGGAGCACATATTTAAAACATACATGCTATATTGTCTTTGTTACAAGAATTATTTCAATAAGGTGTTTTTTTTTACTTAATCAGTAATTTCACTTCAAGTATTTATTGAAACAAAATTAACAGGTGGTAATATTTAAAATTGTGTATACTAAACAAATGTCAAACCATATATGCTAATCAGATCACGCTCTGTTTAGAGGAAACAGACATTTTCTGGATGCCTTGCTCACTGTTTATCAGCAAGGCCTGAGGGAACTCCATGCATTCATAACTACTTTTTACCACATTTATATTAAAAGGGCACAGTCTGGTCAAAGTGAAGCCATTTTGAGCACCATACTAAATGGGACTTAGGTAGATCCATGAGTGTATCTCTGGAATGGCTTAAAATGGTGGACACAGCCCGAGTTCAGATATGGACTGTTGCATGGAAGGAAGATTGAACTTCTTCTCTCACACGAGCTTCTTAACTTCAAATGCCCTCCCATATCCCGGAGCTGTTGTTAGGCCCAAAATATGCTTTTCTCTAACAAATAAACAGCTGGGAGGGGAGGATAAAAGTGAGTGTCTAGCCCCTTCCGTTGCAGAGATACAGTCAGAAAGGTATATCTTTATAATGGAAAGGATTAGAGATTCACTTTAGAAAAAAAATGAAAGCTGAGAATTCACAGAAAATGCTACACTTATTGTTTTAACAGTATAATATATGAATCCGTTTTGAAAACCATTGAAACGGCCCTGGTGGCCCAGAGGAGGGAGGGTGGCCGCTGCTAGGGGGCTGGGGCAGGAGAACTGCATATGGAAGCTCTGTTGTTCTTGCCCTTTATTGGCAGCCATGCCAGCAGTCAGAAACCACGTAAGCCAGTTCCTGTGTGGAAACTGCCAAAGATTCATTTGAGTGCTTTAGCTTTTTCTTGTAATGCGTTGCTCAGAGGAATGGATTTAACTGAAAGATAACTGAAGTGCCAACACCTACTTTTTTTCTTTTGGCTTTTTCAGCTAGTGAAGATGTCAAAGAGACTTTTGCAAGAGCCCGGAATGGACAATACAGGTTTTTAAAAATAGTTATTGAAAATGGTAAGTGTTTACACACACACACACCTCAGTCCCTCCTAGAGTGTTCCATAGATTAGGGAAAGAGAGGTCAATTTAAGTTCCCACGCTGAATGGACTTGTCAGTGTTGGTGTCTTGGAAACAAGGACTCCTGAAATATACACTTTTCATAGAAATTGCTTGTATTTTACATATCTTTAATGATAGTTAATTAATTATTCTATATAGAATCATAGGGTTGGAAAGGGACCTCTAGGGTCATCTATTCCAAACCTCTGCACAATGCAGGAAATTCACAACTACCCTCCCCAACTGCCCCAGTGACCCTTATTCCATGCCCAGAAGATGGCAATACAACTCCTGGATCCCTAGCCAAACAGCCCTGGGGGAAATTGCTACCTGACCCCAAGGTAGCATTACCTGGGCATGTAAGAAGGGTCACGAGAACTAAGCACTGTTGTAACCCATTCTGCCCTCCCCCTCATGATCTGCCCAAGTTCACAGAAGCAGCATTGCTGTCAGATGGCCATCTAGCCTCTGCTTAAAGACCTCCAAAGAAGGGGAGCCCACCACCTCCCAAGGAAGCCTGTTCCACTGAGGGACAGCTCTAACTGTCAGGAAGTTCTTCCTAATGTTTAGCCAAAAACTCTTGATTTAATTTCAAGCCGTTGGTCCTGGTCTGACCTGGGGCAGCAGAAAGCAATTCCGCACCATCCTCCGTATGACAGCCCTTCAAGTACTTGAAGATGGTTATCATATCACCTCTCAGTCGTCTCCTCTCCAGGCTAAACATTTCAAGCTCCTTCAACCTTTCCTCATAGGACTTAGTCTCCAGACCCTTCACCGTCTTTGTTGCCCTCCTCTGGACACGTTCCAGCTTGTCTATATCCTTCTTAAATTGTGGTGCCCAAAATTGAACACATACTATATTACTATATGATAGTAATATTTACAGTGCTCCCAATGAAATGAGCATTTTTCTGGTAAGATCTTACCTGTATTCAAGAGAACCAACATTCATTTAAGTGTGGGAACTTATTTCAAGTTCTGACCTGGGGTAACTAGTTTGATATGGTTGCAGATTTTGGATGTACCCTTTTCAAGATTCAATCCAGTTTTGAGGACCCACTTATTGGAACTCAATTTTTTTGTGCTATACATCTAGCAGAGATTCCAGACCTAAATTAAGTACCTCCTGCAACAATTTGTTTCCTGTAAAAGAAGTTTTTGTACTGATCTGAGAAAAAATCAAAGCAAAGTATACAATCCAGAATCCGGTTACATTTTAATGTATGCAGTATTCATTTATCAGATTTTTGTATATGTTTTAATATTTTTCTGTATGACATATTTACCCAACAGATTTGTACTTTAGTTGAAACACGTTTGTACTTTGCTCCAATAATAATATCCAGTAAATGGAACACTAGCTCAGAATGTGAAGGGCTAAGCTGGAACCTCCCTGCCAGGAGTTTTTTTACATGGGGAACATTTAAAATATGGCTCTCTACCACTACGTTCCACCTCATTTTACTGTATTAGTAGACCAGGCCTAATTCTTGGAGTTAAAGGGTTGGATCCAAACATTTTTTGTCTATTATGAAAAGGTAGGCCCTCTTTGACTTCTAAAAAGGCTGTATTGTGGGTCATGGGACTGCATGGATAAAAGCCATGTGGGGTCGGGCTGTAGTATGGAGGGGATTAGGTGAGTGAGTGAAAAAGCTGGCTGGATCAAACCCATGGTATATACCTACATTTCACTGGAATCACAGCATGCCCAGTCCTAAAGAATTTCAACACTTTTCTTGTGAATTGAACTTCTTTTACTCTCCACTTGCACGGCTGACTGCTTGCCAGCCAGCCTGCCGCCTACACTGCCGCAGCGACCTGCCCAGCTCGTGTGGCACTGGGCAGTGGCTCCTCCCTACTCCAAAACAAGGTGACATCACAAGATTTCAGTCTTGTCCTAAAAGTTTTGATTTTTGTTTCATTTTGGGGAGGCTACATTGTATTTTATGTCATTTGTTAAAGCTTGCTTCTTTATGGATAAAAATGATTACTCTGTTTCAGAAAATAATAGATATGAGTTACTGCTGTGTATGCTAAAAA
Source organism: Eublepharis macularius (assembly GCF_028583425.1). Lineage (NCBI taxonomy): Eukaryota > Metazoa > Chordata > Lepidosauria > Squamata > Eublepharidae > Eublepharis > Eublepharis macularius. The sequence goes on from NC_072798.1 coordinate 70,694,468, forward strand.
AAAGCAATGTTTTACCAAAATCAGTCTGGTAAATAATAAATGCTTGATTTTCCCCCTCACCAAGCCCTCTCCAGTTTCTAAATTCATGACTTCATCTTGGAAGTCTTTCATTTTTGGTAAATATAAAACACAATCGCTTAAGTATTTCTAAATATACAGGATATATACTTACAGATTTTACCAAAATTTGCAATCCAAATCGTCTGTCTTTGGAAATGTAACACTACGGCATTAACAGTGCCATGGTTACCCTCTTCTAAGCCCATTAATTTAGAAGGGTGTAACTGTTTTATGATTGCAATGATAATAAACCCAAACAGTTTTACAGAAAAAAAAGTTGAGACCTTTGTCTGCCTTCCATTGTGCGACTCCAGTTGATCAGTGTTTATCATTTCTGTACTGTCTTATATTTCAAGCAGTTATCCACTGTAGATTTTAAAGCAGATTTGTAGTGAGGTTGTTGTCAATAATGTCCTAACTACACTTATATCTTTACAGAACAGCTTATTGTGGGATCTGCTAAACAACCTGGTGAATCCTGGGAAAAGGACTATGATTCTTTTGTTCTCCCACTTCTTGAAGACAAGCAGCCATGTTATGTATTGTACAGATTAGATTCTCAAAATGCTCAAGGATATGAATGGATTTTCATTGCATGGTCCCCAGATCATTCTCCTGTAAGTAACAAAATTAAATGACTATTGTACTATTCAAACTGTGAGGTGGGGGTTTTTGCCTCCTCAGTTGTCTTGCTGCATTTTAAGCACTTATTTTGTATCACAACAAGGTCCTTTAACTCACAAACAGGCACACATTCCCCAGCACTCTTGAAAATTGTTTTCCTTTTGTGCTCTTCCTCAGAACTGTGGTGTGTGTGTGTGTAGATATTAGAAAGAACATGGATTTTTCCTAATAAGCATCCTCCTGGGTAAGAAATGTCCACACTTGTTGAATTGACACCCATACTCCACCCAAATGGGGGAGCTACTCTGTGCGAGAAGGGAACCTTGGCTTAAGTCTGTTTTGAAGAAAAATATCTAAAAGTATACTTTCTGAGAAAGTTAATAAAACAGAAGGGCAATGTAATAGGTAAATGTTTTGACAGTGTGTTTATTAGTTTTTTGTTCCTTTTCTTTCTCTCTCCAGTGGCGTTAGGGGCACTTCAGTTTTCTTAAGAGGGGCTAGCAGTTTTCACCAATCTCCTTTTCATGATTCAGCCCACTGAGCCCTCCAAATTTTTCTTCCTGAGGGTCAGTGCACTCTCAGAAACAGAGCAGCCAGAGTTTTGGGGAGGGGGTGGATTTGCAAAAATCACCACCCCCTCTTACAAAACCTTAATTTCCCCATAGTCTTCAGAATGTGGTTGGGCTGAAGGTACTGGTACCCCATCCTGTCTTGCTAGTGATCTGTCCTTTAAATTGTCATTCAAGCTATATACTACAGTAGCTCTCTTCCTGCATTTCACATCCCAGGTACAGTATACCTTAATGACCCTTCTCTCAGGTCTTTCCACACCCACCCTTCTTTTGGGCTCTGTATTGGTCATCTGCAGTTTTCCCCATGTGGCATAGAAATATCAGATATGGTGATCAAGATAAATCTCTCTCTTCCCTGCCCCTTCCATTCCAACCTAGCTGTTTCCCTGAAGTGACTTGCTGACATTTGGAACTCAGAATGTCCAAGACCCTCTCATCTTCCTTCCTCTGCTGCTTATTCTCCATTGCTCTCAATGCTGTTACCATCCATTCTGTTACTCAAGGCATCTGGGCCTTGTCTCGTTCATCCCTCATCACTTCCCTTCGAGGAATTAGCAGATGCTGACATTCTTCCTTCTCCAGCTCTCTTCCCTCCCCCCATATTACTCTTTACTCCATTTTTCCAAGTCTAAATACATCGTCTTTGATTTGTTACAACCTTCTTTCCAGTCATGACACTTTGGTTGGGATCTTTCATCCATGTCCAGAATTCTGTTGCTAGAAATTTCTAGCCTGTCTGCTACAGTAATAATGACAAATTTCCCCAGGTCTCTTTTCTAGCTTCCATTCAACACCAATGTAATGTGTTACTACTGTGGTTTGCGTACATGAGTCCTTGTGGCCTTACTATACTCTTATCTTTCATCTTTTCTCTCATGCTGTATCTCTGCCTGAGACCTCCACTTTTGCTACTATGCCACTCCGGCTTGGTCAGTCAGTTGTACTCGGTCTTCCTGGCTAGTTTTTCACCTGGAGCTCCCTCTTAGAACACATCTAACTTTCCCCACCTCCTTACCTTACCTCCTAACACTTTAAGGTAAGTACCAAATCCCCTCTCGTAGTCATTTGTGTTCTCTCACTTGTCAATCATTAAGTATTCTATCTCACTCTTCCTTTGGAAAACTCAGAGTGGTTTATGTGGGGTTCTCCATAGTCTCCCATCCAGGCAGTGATCAGTTCCACATCTCCTTAACTTGGTACAGGGTAAGGTGCTTCTGGACTTTTCCTAAGGAGTGTGACAGCCAGTCAATAGGTCCATGTCATAAATGGCAAATTTGAGGCTGTTGGTAAGCTAATCAGGGCCAATCAACAAACTCATTGTTTAGCAGGTAAAATGTAGGCTCTGCTCTATCATACTTTCTACTAGGCCAGCATAGTCTTTCTGGGTTTTCCATGCAAGTTGATTGCATCACATAAATAAGAATTATAAAATGTACGTTTCTGTTTTTGAAAGTTGATTTCATCTCAAACTGTCACAGTAGGAAAGTGGACTGAAAAGGTTGGATCCAAAGACTCTTCTCCTCTAAATGAGAGTCTTTATTCCTTGGGAGAAAGAACTCCTTTTTCAGAGGAGGACTCTTATTTTGCAGAAGGGAGTCCTTGGATTGAAACTGTATCTCTTACTACTTTGAGGAGTACCTTTAACTTTCATTCTATTCAGCTTCCAAGATCATAACCAGTCTCCTGTATAATCTATCAGGTTCGTCAGAAAATGTTATATGCAGCTACTCGGGCTACTTTGAAGAAAGAATTTGGAGGTGGACATATTAAAGATGAAGTATTCGGAACAAACAAGGTGTGTATTTTGCCAAGGGTGATTTGGCAGGGTTTGCTTCTGAGTAGCCTCCAGCAAGCAAGCTCCGTGAGCCATTGCGAGTTCCATTTTCAAACTGTATTGAATTGGAAGACGTCTGTGTAAAATTTTGTGAATGGGTAAACCGCTTAAGCAAAAGCTGATGCATCTGTTTTCAGGATGATGTTTCTTTGAATGGATACCAAAAGTACTTGATAACTCGGTCTGCCCCGGCCCCTCTGACTGCAGCAGAAGAAGAACTTCGACAAATCAAAATTAATGAGGTACCACGTTTGAGACAGTGGCAAAAGGCTAAGGTTTTCTTTTAGTGTTCAGAATCAGGGAACCATTTGCTGGAAGTCTAAAATTGATTCTGCACACATTGGATAATGCACTTTAGTAATTGTTTTGAAGTGGATTTTTTGTTTCACACATGAAAAATTCAGTTCCAAAAGATCTCTAAAGAGGATTGGAAGTGCATTATCCAATGTGTCCGAATCAACAAAGGTGGCCAAGTCTGCTTTAGATTATCTTGTAGAAAAAAACCTTTGCATCAAAAGAGCACCTGCCAGTTCCAAATATTTCTAACCAATGTGGAGGGACTAGAGCCCACTTCTTCAGATGTAGCCAGTTTATGTTGAAGATTATCATTTATTAAAGACCAACCTAATTCAGAAAGAGCAGAAATCATGCAATAATAGTACATGGATTGAGCAGAGTGGAGATAGGTTATATGTTGACCATTTTGAAGCTGCTCAATATTGTTTTTCAGGTACAGACTGAAGTTGGTGTTGATACAAAGCATCAGACTCTACAGGGAGTAGCATTTCCAATAGCAAAAGAAGCCCTCCAGGCACTGGAAGAATTGAAAAATAAACAGCTCAACTATGTGCAATTGGTAAGCATGTCGGTTTATTCCTTTGCCTTCATTCTGAAGGTTATTGGTGTACACGTTATTCATTTTGGCTCATGTAAATAGTAAGATGATACTTCTTTATAGTGCTCAACAATGGAGTTCTACAGCATTAGAGCTTTCAGACTGGAAAGATTAAAATTATTTATTTAAATTTGGAAAATGTTTTCTTTAATCATTTCATGTAGTACTTTATTTGAATCACACATATATTGTGCATATATTTTATGCCAACCAGTATCATGTATGTTAACAGCAAATCGATATGAAAAATGAAATGATTGTCCTGGCTAGCACACTCTCGACTGAACTGAAAGACTTACCAAAAAGGATTCCGAAGGATTCTGCACGATACCACTTTTTCCTCTACAAACATTCCCATGAAGGAGACTACTTGGAATCAATAGGTATGCCAGAATTCCAGGCTACAAACTTGATTAGCTAGTTGGATGAATCAGAAGTCTCCTGGGTTTGGTGTGTGTGTTTTGTGGTCGAAAATTATGAGCCACAAAACTTAGTTCTTATAAATCAGTGAAATCATTTGTATTACGGTGTCTCCTAGGTTTTTTAATACTTTGAAGTATTCAAAGTAATACTTGGAAGCCACAATAATACTTTGAAGTAAAATACTGTCAATGATGTTTTTTAAAAAAACTTTTCACTGCTTACACATTCTGCAGTTTTTATCTACTCTATGCCTGGCTATATGTGTAGTATACGAGAGCGGATGCTATATTCTAGCTGCAAGAGCCCACTCCTAGACATCGCAGAAAGACAGCTGTGGATGCAGATCATCCGAAAGGTATGGACACAACAGGGGCTTTCTAGCTCTTACATTAACCATTGTTCATAAGACTGTTAGTACCCTTCCTACTCTCAGAGAAACCTTATCCAAAAAAGAGATTTTTCCAAATTAAGAATCAGATTATAGCATAGCGGGTGACGTTGGGCTAAGAGACCGCATTAAACCAGCCCTGCACTCTCCACTATGGCTTTGTGTCTCTTGGAGATTACAGGGATGGTATAGCAGTGTCTCCTACCACTCTGCCACCCATTGTGCTGCTTTCCAGTTCTCTTAACACCCATTTTTGCCTGAGAGTTTAAGATGCACTGGATGTCATCTTCTGTTGCACAGGATACATGCAGTAGCCAGCCGTGTTCTGCAGAAACAGCCATCACAATGGCTACTAATAAAAGTAGGTCTTATAGCAGGTCATGAGCAAGCAGAATCCCATGGAAATATTTGTAGATCTATGTATTTTAAGCCTGGGAGTGCTTTCTTCTTGTGGTTTGACCACTTCAAGCCCTGTAATTAATAGCTGGTTGTACTTTGTTCCGCAATTTGTCCCAATTTTCATGCGTCATTACCAGAGGTCAGCTACTCCATGCTGAATCTAAATGCTTCTGTGTGTGCAATGAGGAAATTAGTTCAATTTATCAAATAGTTGACAACTAATGCAATTTCACTATATCTATGGCAAGTCAGTTGCTCATATCTACATGTTCACTTTTCCCAGTGATTGTTTTCATTTCAGCCATGAATTATATACTCATTTGATTTCATAGATGTTTGGTATTTGCAGAGTTTGTGCTCCCAACAGACCTGTTTATCAGGGAAGCTCTGTTCTCTGTCCTTACTTGAGGTGAGGAGGAGGAGGATTGTAGAGCTGGGCCTTCTCGAGGATGGCACCCACCCACATTCTAGATGTCCTCCCCAGAGACAACCACAGTTGCTGTTGATTTTCCATTGCTAATTTCTTTGGCTGCTCCATTAAAGTTATATTTAGATTTTTTTGGCTTTAATTTGTATGCAGCTTTGAATACCACTTGATGCTAGAGGACTCATATAAATACCAAAATGTATTTATATACGCACACACACATGCTCTCTCTCACTCTGTTTTACTATACAAGAATAAATTGACAGATGCTTTGCAGCATTAAATATGCCTAAGCCCATTGATTTTAATAGGCTTGGGCACCCTGAACTCTACATAGAATCAGACTGTTACTTTGGATTAGTAGCCTGTCTTCTCAGGGTACAAAGTGCAACCATCATAAAATACAGTTGTCCAAATGCAGCAAAAGACATCGGTATACAGAAGATTCTGTGCATGGATCTTTATTACTGGCTCAGATATGTGTCATGTATGGGCATCATAAGACTTTATGAAATAGGAGAATATAGCCCAAATCTTGAAGCTCTATAATCATGTATTTTTAAAAAACGGGTAAGCAAATACATATTCTCAAAATTAAATTCTCTCTTTCCCTCCCCTTCCAGATTGAAATAGATGATGGAGATGAGTTAACTGCTGACTTCCTTTATGAAGAAGTCCATCCTAAACAGCATGCACACAAACAGAGTTTTGCTAAGCCGAAAGGGCCTGCAGGAAAAAGAGGAATCCGAAGGTTAATCAGGGGCCCAGCTGAAACCGAAACACCTACTGACTAAATTCAGCAAGTGCCCCAAGAACAAAAACATTCTGATAGGAGATGGGGAAAACAGACCAGTCTTCACTGATGAACTGCAAGCATTCCGAAATTATTTTTCTAGGAAGAAGAAAAAAAACCTTGTGACTTTACCACTGCACTCATCTAGCTATGCCACTTTAGATTTTACCATTTCCACAGCCAGTCTTTGTCACTCAGTTTCATGACTACACTATAAGCTTGTATTGTGTTGTCTCTTATCTGAAGTTATTTCATATCTACAAAATTTATCTATAATTTCTGAAAAACTATAATGTTGTCTAGCTTGCAGTCAAAAGTTTTGACATTAGTTTTGACCAGATTTTGACAAGAGGCTCTAAAACAAATAGGCTATATGAATCAACTATTCTTAGCTGATTTTTGATCTACCTGTCTTAGAGTTACACATTCAGACTAGAGATCTGCTTAGCTTTATGAGATAAACATCCCACATTTTTTAAACTGTGGCTTCAAATAGCCACATAATTTTCCTCTCAGGACAAGATATATGGGAGGGATTGGACCTATTTTTTAAAATTGGTATTCTTTACTTAGTGGGGTTTCTGATGAAGCATAAGTGGATGCTTCTGTTTTATGTGCTAGTGATCTGAAACACGTTTTATTTTGAAGCAAATTCCATAGACCATTCTGTCATGTAAATGTCTGGATTAGGCTGTGCTAGATACAAGGTATGACAATGAGAGTTCCATGAACTAGCTCCCAATTGTTTTTATTTCTTTAAAAACTGGTCATGTCAGACACTTGGGGGTGGAGTTAAAAAAGTGGTGCAGCACCCCCCAGTCCAGATTTGAATCAGGGTCATGTTTTTTAAAGGAAGAAATGCTTGGATGTTTATTTAACTCCCAGCACACCATTAGATTTGGCCCTGAATCCGAGTTTACTTGATACTGATTTTTTTTCTTGTTCTCAGAGAAAACTGATACTCTAGTTTTTCATAAATTAAGAAAGGCTAAATACTACAAATCAAGGAACTGCTGTGCATTAGCATAGTACAGGAAATAAGAGAATGACTATGAAATCACAGCACACACACACACACCGCCTCTTGAATCACACTTATTTGATAAACACCACAGAAGCTGCTGCAATGAAATTGGATCCCAGTTTTGATACTGTTCAAGAGCAAGCAGTTGATGTGTGGCCTAATGCATTTCTAGTATCTATTAAAGATATTTTCAAGGCAACTGTTTGGAATGCCTGTCTCTTTCATATGGTCTAATTGTAAAACTTAACTTGCAAAAGTATTTGATAAGTCTTCAATTAGTTTCAGTATGCTTTGAGCAATAAAAAGAACCATGTCACGTTAGCATTTCTCAAATCTTCCTGCTTCAGATTGACTTAATAGGCCTATTGTCTACTAAAACAGCAGATCAAATGAAAACTGCCCTGGACAACTTGCTTTTGGCCTAGATACCTCCCTTCTCTTCTGCCATTTTTGAAGTTTTTCCAGGACTCTGAACCTCTCTTTTATCCTGTGAAATTACAAACCATAGAAAAAAATTCTTTATTTAGTCTTGGGAAGGGTGGATGAGATCTATTCTCTCAAAATCGATAAAGATTTTTTTTTTGTCTTGGGCTAGAATCTACCATCACAGTGCACTTTTGGCTGGCTCCAACTCCCCTACATTTAAGTCCCCATCTACTGTGACATCACACCTTTGCTTAGATCCCTGCATTGTGAATCAGAAGTGCACTTCAAACTATGTGCATCGGTAGCTACAGCCCCCTCAGCTCTCTCTCTCTCCCCCTTCCTGTGTACTTCTCACCTACTTTATCACATAGGGTTTCAGATACTTGGCATGATTGACTCCTTTTAGTGGAGTCAATCTGTTGAATTTGAGCTTAATGCCATAGCCTGGATATTAGCACTACTCCCCTCAAACTTTCCCCCCCAATACTTGGGCTAGGATCCTTGAGTAGCTTATGGATTTCTTTCATAATTAATGTTCTTTTAATATTGTGAATTGGAGTGAGAGATACTGGAAGAAGGAATTTCCTCTTTATGTTACTTCAGTGTGTATTCAGGTTCAATAGGTTCCGTCCACACCAACATATATAGGGGGTACACATGTCTCATGGCTCAACAGAGCAATAAACAGCAATCCACACATGACATAGGCTTTTACAGTCAATGGTTGGTTGTTAAACTTAATAAAATATATTAAGGCAGCAGTTAGATTCATATTCCACCATACTGATTTTAACCTTCTGTATCAGCCAATGAAATATTTTAAGGTGGGAAGCAGATCTAGGTGTAACTAAAGAAATACGAAAGTCAAGCCATCTATCAGCACTGCATTTGGCTGCTTTGTACATGGAGCCTCACTTATATAACGGGGGGGGGGGGGGGCGTTCCTGAGAAATGTTCAATTGATCATCATCACATAGCCTTAGATGGAAAGAACATCCTGTGTGAAAGTTTATTTCATTTAAACCTCATGTTTCTCTCCAGCGGGGACTCAGAGTGGTTCTCTCCATTTTATCCTCCCAACAAGTAGGTAAGGCTGAGAATTTGTGACTGTCCTGAGGTCACCCAGCCAAGTGATCATTCGATCCTGGAGTCTCCCAGGTCCTAGTCAGTCATTCTAATTTGGCCAATACTTTAAAATGAATTTGTTAAACAGAAATCTACATACAACTGCTATGGAGTTATACTGCCCACCCCCCAAACCAGCGAGGAAAGCATTCCTTTTAATACAGATACATGGAAACCGGAAGTCTCTGTGTCTGTTCTAAAGTAATGCATTAACCACTAAACCACAGGGATTTACTGAAATAAGCATTCTCTCCAATAGCCAGTCTCTTACAGTGAATCAACCCCTCTGATTGAAGTCAGTTTATTCAGTCCAAGTGTCAAATGAAAACCTTGTATCCCAGCCAAAGATCATTCAGTGTAATCCTTTTAAAGATTTTTATTTAAAACCAGTCTCTTTCAAAATGATTAAATATAAAAGAATCACAATGATACAAAAATGTGCATATGTCGATGAAATTAGAAGCAGAAAAGTACACGTCATCTAAAATTTAAAAGATAAAATACAATTTCTAAGATTCTCACCAAAGTGCTTTCAGAAACATAAGATAGTCTCACACAACCCACAATAAAGAGATTCAGGGGTGTATTGGGTGTGCCTACTATATATGCCCAATTACATGAAACTCACATGACTGTATCAAAACCATTCTACTGGTTCCTTCAGAAGGTGAGGTAAGCACCTCTCCATTTAGAATGAATTTTCCATAGAAATAAATGTTCTTTCTTAGTTCTGGACACATAGGCATTCATTCATAGTTATCTTTCTCAAGGATGTCACAGTGAAAGCATTGCTGAAACAGCAAAAAGCAAATAGATGTTTGTTTGCAAAAAGCCTCAGGTCTGCTTTGATCCTTAATCTATATCATTAATAGACAGGGTCAGTAACACAACTGTAGTCAGTTTCCCTTTTTTCCCCTCCATAACTTGCACTGTAGCAGATGCCTTATAAAACTGATAATACAATCCTAGACAGAGTTATATCCTTCCTGCTCAACTGACTGCAAGGGGCTTAGCAGGCTGCAACACTGCTTAGGACTGCATTGTCCTGACAGTCTTTTACACAAGACTCTTTAAAATTCTATTGATAATGCAAAACTGAAGAGAGTTCAGACTGTTGTACAGATATTAAAGAGACTTGCATATATTGCATATAGTATATGCAGAATATATAAGCTACCTGAATTCTTCAAAAAAAATGGTAAACTTGCCACCTCTGTACTCTGCATTATCTCAGTTACCCAGATTTTAACTTGGCGTTCCTTGAAATTTGGCATTCTTTATGCCTACAGTGGAATCTGTCATAAGTATTCCAGCTTGTAAACTGCAGTTCTTGTGGCCCTTAGAGAGGAGACTGTAAGAATAAGTCCTTGAAGCAGGTTCCCATTTATTTTGGCCTTTAGAAAGGAAACTGTATGGAAATTAGTTCAATAAGATACAGCAGTGCCTTAGTCAACCAGTATTTCTTGTAAGTGTTGCTTGACCTGCAAAAGAAGCAGAGGCACAACTTAATACTCACAAAATGTTTTGCCTTTTTTTACAACTCAGCTATATGGCAGGGGAAAAAAATTCTGGTACCATCTTAATATCTGGCCTCCGGCTCTTCTTTTCATTCAGGCACTGGCAAGCAACCGAATACATCTGTTCAACGGATATAAGGTTCCAATTGCTCATCTTTTCATCAATGTAATCTTCAATAGTCATTTCTTCATCTTCTATTTCCTCTTTGATACTCAGCTGTGGGGAAGCAGCGATGGCATTATAATGATTTGAAAGGGTATAATCTGCTGAATTCCCACAAGAGGGTGACAACAAGAAGGGGAATTGCAGCAGAATTGTAATTGGACACTATTATGCAGCAGCCAATCCCGCACAGAGCACAGCATTATACAACTGTAATAGCACTTGACATTTAGAGCTGTCTAGGGAGGCAGGTAAACGGCTATCTCAGAGTATTCAGGCATATTATAGTCAGCTTCCCTCTTTTAACCGTTATTTTTCACAGCTCTAAAGAAGTGACAAGCCCAGAACATTTAAACAGGGATTCTAATCTGTGTTCTGTTCCTTCCCCTTCCTTCCTGGGGGGCAGGATATCAGCAAGCCCAAACACCCAGGGCATTGTATAAGTGGTATATTATTTAAAAAACACATTTACTTCATGTACATGGCCGATTTATTTAAGTCTGGTCCTTTCTACTTGCACGTATTCATAACTTATCCTACAAAGCTCAAACATTCCTTCATGAGAGGAATATTTTGGTATTCTATAGAAACATTTTTTCATTAACCACTGTACATTTAGAATGCTTTAAAACCACATATTGCCTGCATCCCAAAATTGTACATAATCTTATCAATGCAGGAGGCATTCTTTCAGAAGAGCCATCGCTGAGTAATCTCTCACTAGCAGTGCAATCCTGAACAGAAGTTATACCTGTCTAAGCCCACTGAAGTCAAAGGTGTAATTCTATTCAGGATTGCATCAAAGGGTCTCTTCAAATCTGCAGCAGTGTGGCAACTTCTGTCACGCTGCTCAGGTCCTTCCCTCATATGAAATAAGAGATCGTGGGGGAGGAGTCCATACTGTGGCTCCCTCCCACATCCACACGGCCACAATCTCAGTGCCAGGAACAACAATGGTACAGGAAGAATTGCCTTAGCTGTTCCTGCTGAGTTCTAGTGTCACAAGCAAAAGGGACATATGCAGAGTCCAGCCGTTCCCACACCACTGAACTGGTCTTTAAAAAGTCCCTTGAAGTCTGTGAACATGAGTTAAATGAACTCATTTATCCAATTAATGCATTCTGAAGAGACTCAGAAAATACCAGAAGATGAGGTGGCCAGTATAAGATAAATAGGGACAAAGTGCCTAGAAACACTTTTTCCTAACAGCACCTTGCTAAAGTCCTCTGTAAAAACTGTACGAAGTCCTTCCAGCAACCCAACACAAAGGAAAGTTCTTAGCAAAATAATGGTTTCTTCCAGAATTCTTGTTCTCATCTAGACAAATCCTTTGATGCCAAGTAGACTTCCACGTGTTACCTTTTCTTGAACAGGTAGATGCTGGCTTGTTGAGAAATGCAATAAACATTTATAAATGTTCTACAAGAAGAATTACCAGCAACTGTGGATCTCGGTTTTCATCCATGGGTTTAAGCCCTGTTATTATTTCAAGTAACACCTAGAGACAAAAAGATGCAAACAAACGAACAAGTCAGGCAAAGTACAGGTATGTGAGAATCTGCTGCAACAGACTATACCTAAACAGCCACTTTAAATCTATGGTAACATGCCCCCTCTCTTTTCCTACCTTAGGGGAAAAAATCAGCACTTATATTTTTTCCTCAAAAAAACTAGAGCTCAGTCATTATAGCAATAAAGCCAGATATAATTTGTGCCATAGCGTCACCCTTGTTGATAGGTTTCTATTTCATCCAAGCTTAAGGAAGACATATTCACTGCATGACTGAATAACTTACCTAACCTGAGATAATAAAAGGAAGTTTTCAAATTCGGCCCAGATTGACCATTATGCAGGCAATCCCAGCTTTGTGTTTTAATTTCAAACCAGGAGCAAGGGTCCCAACTTAGATCAAGGGTGCTGCGCTGAAACTGGTGAAGGTTTACTTACGCAAAAGTTAGCAATTGTATGAGAAAAAAAATTATAATTTAATTGAGAAAATAGAATATGTGTTAGCCACCCCCTCTCTAGACCCCAATACCATTTTGAGCATTATAAAAAACACGAGACTCATATCCAGTTCAGTTCCTCAAATATGTGCTATTCAAGGAGAAGCCTGGACATTTTTTTTTAAAGGAACACTGGAGTAAATATATTCTAAATGTCTCCATTTTTTTGCCAGTGTTTAACAACACGGCAAGATGGAATACGTCTTTAATGTAATCTGTGATCTTGTCAGGAAGTACTGAATGATAGGTACATCTGTGTCTCCCTTTCATTTGCTACTCTGTCTTCCGCAAGAAATTAAATGTCATGCTTCTCAAGTAATATAAATGGAACGATTTTTCCTTGCAACAAAACTATATAAGCAGCGTAGTTCACCTCTTCAGAGCAATTCCTGGTTAAAAGCTACATCTTCTTTCCCTAACATCTCTAGAGAGCAAACCTGAAGTTCGCTAGTATAGTACAACTAACCTTTGGGACTTGAAATGGTTTAGTGGCATGGAAAAAATGTCACATTGTTCCTGCCCCTGTTTTTTTTTTTAATTTTTAAATCTTTAACACAATAAAGGTGGGGATGGGGTGGGAGGAAAGAGAAAAGATACAGGATGATACAGTGTTAGGCTTGGCCCAAGGGTATCAAGGGTCAGATCTGCTCTTGGCCAGAAAATGCATTTATAGACCCTGGACAAACTTATCCTACCTCACAGGGCTGTTGGGGGCAAAATGAGAAAAAGCCTGACGTGTCCCTCAGAGCTGCTCTTTGAAAGGAGGGCAGGACATATGTGAGAAATAAAACACATTACGCCCTTTAGCATATCTGGGCCCAACAAGCAGCAAGCGATCACTGTTCGATAGTGTCACAAGAAGCACAGTCTATGAGAGGCATCTCAGACCAACCTTGTGCTTCCTATATATTTTTCTAAATATTGGCAGCTACAACCATCCAAGTTCATGCTCATATCCCTGAGGTGTTCATGGCTTTGATAATTTTGGCACTGTTTACCTTAGATGCTTCTCATATACTAAAATTTAGTACTCCATGTACTAAAATTCGCCATGCTATTTAAATAGAAAATGGTATTACATAATACCGTCTTTACAACTTGAGTGAAGAGAGATTTCTAAAACTCTTCCATTTAATCTGGTTCTAAGGATATTTGGTCACATTTGCTTACATATACAGCTTTCATTCATGCATGGGATGGACTCCAAGTAGTGCAAGCAAAGTTCGTGGAAGAAGACTATCCCCTTCAGTCCCCTGAGACCTTGGGGAGCTTTTCAGAAACAGAAGTGAAACAGGGTTATGCAGTGCAAGGAGGGAGAGCCAAAATCTGACTCTCTTCCTCCAATGGAAGTGCAATTCCTCTGCTTTAGATACTATGATGGTTGCACCTCTGGATCCAGCTCTTTGTTACTACCATCGATATAGATATCTAGCTTAAAAAATGTAAACAGTACTTATAATTAAGTGTGAAACTTACAGGTACCTAGTTATCTAGAACTTTTAACAGTGGCACCAAAAAGTGCATGGGAGAAGAGGAGCTAACCCCTGGCTTTCACTGCTGTAGAAGCTACTATCAAGAGCCAGTCATTCCAGCCAGAACGGAAAACAAGTGACCAATGAACTTAATTCTGGACCCCCAGCAAGAAATACAGCCAAGCCTGAGTGTTCGAAGGCAAGACCTCCTTCCCTTCTATGCAGCGTCCAGTGGAACCTCCTCCTTAAAGGCTTTGACTTGGCTGGTTAATTTCACTGAAACTGTAAATAGGATTATTTCTCCTTGTTTCCCCACATTTTCGTTAGTATCCATAAAGATGAAACATTTTTTCAGAAGTTAATACAACTGGAAACACTTTTTTAAAGATGGAAATGTCTTCACATCTGATTTTTTTGTAAAAGTTATCCCTTTCCCCTATAGCAGCATTAATAGCTGCAGCAGTTATTTCCTACTCACCACACCAAAGCTGAAAATGTCTGATTTCGGACCTATTTCTCCCCGCAAAGCCTCCGGTGCCATATACGCAGCTGTCCCTACTATTCTGTCTGTTATGATCGTACGTGTGAACCGTACTGATGCCCTTGCAAGTCCAAAGTCAGAAAGTTTGGGTACCAACTCCTCAGTCAGTAAGATATTTGCACTGAAAAAATAAAGAGAACTCTAGAATATACTCTCTTTGCAGAGCAGCCAATTCACTAATCAGCCAAAAGAAACAGAAGCAACATTTTTTTCTCTTAACTGACTGAAGCTGTAGTTATTTTGACCACTGATGCAGAAAAATAAACGATGCAGAAAAATAAACTGTAACTGATGCAGGAAAATAAAAGAGGACAGTTCTACAGTTCTCAGAAACGGCCTTTCCTCTGAACTCTGTATTTTTCATGGTATTCCTTTGAGTCCCTCTCTCCTGAACTTCCATCGCACCATTGTTGTCCTGAACTAATTTGATTTGGGAGAAATGCAGAACATATCACTATGGAAGCAGGAAAAAGTCATGTTTTTTTTTTAAAAAAAATGGGGAGGTGGAGGAGAGAGACGTTTAAGAAATACCTGTGAAACACCGTTGTAAAAATTGTTCTTAAAACAATGGTTAAGTTTTGCAGATATTACCTTTTAACATCTCTATGAATGTGGTTATTTTCATGTAAATAACAGATGCCATTGGCTGCACCTTGAGCAACGTTACACCTCGTTCTCCAAGAAATCGGCGCAGTGCCATCCTTGTGATCAAGAGAAAACGGACGCGTTTCAATTCTACTTATTAGTTTTTCTCCATTAAGACTGCTTACAATGAAACATTAAAATCTATAAATAAATGTGGCATGGGCAAGCAATGGCAAAAAACTACTAAGAGCAGTCCTAAAGGCAGCTTAGGAAACGAGAACCAACATTTCTGCTCTATGCATTCATATGTGCTCCAGCATGTATAGGATGCTCCTATAAGTGAAGGCTATTCTTCTCATTTTAATGAAGGTTAACTTCATATGCTGGGTTGTGCCCCACCTCCCGAAATGTATATCCCTGCAGTTCCTTGTGCTAAGAAATCCTATACTAGAAATCTCAATGGGGCCCCCGTGACTGGGGCGGGCAATTCTCCAAAACATTTCTTCTCCCAAACGAACAGCTAATCCTGGCTCTCCTCTATTTCACTGGAGCAGGTAGTACTTCAGAAGATTCCAGGAGGCCTCTCCAGGGAACATCCATTTGGAAATAGCTGTCTCAGTCAAAGGAGGATGCGTGGCTTAGGACCTCTCAACTTCTCTAATACTCCCCCCCCCATGGCTGTCATTTTGTGGTGGTGCCCACGGCCAGCTCAAGTCTCCGTAAGTTTCCAGATTCAACAAAGAATCCCCTGTCTTATATCTACAAGACGAAACTGGTTGAGCCTTTTAAACATCTTTTGTCTGTTGTTCATGTAACAGCTAAGCATTTCACTTACCAGACAAGCTAGTCTGTCAAGTAGTGACCCGTTGGGCATATAATCATAAACTAGACAAGGCTGGTCCAAGTCACTTGAAAAACCAATCAATTCTACTAGGTTCTCATGCTGACATCTGAGAGAGAGAAAAGAATTTATTAGATCTGGGATTCCATATTTCTCAGTACTTCATACCTTAACAAAATGAGGGCAGTTAAAGATCTCTGAAGATTCAAATCACAATATCAATCTGCAATATTTACAGCAACTATGTCCCAATTTAATGGGAATATTTTTATCTTATTAAGAAATGAGAAAGTCATAGCACATCAAAGTTCAAAAGTGTACACTGGGATAGGATTCCTTATAAATGATAAAACTGGGATCTTAAGATTATGTATACGTTCATTAAAAATTGATATTTACTCTGACATGCTGTTGAGTTTAAATCTTTAAGGCTGAAACTCAAAAGTCTTTTATTTCAAAATTCTACTGGAATCTGTTGAACTTCTAATCAAATGAATATAGAACTGGATATAGGAATGACTGCTGGTGAGGGGGAGCTAATACACATAATAGCTTTTGTGCTATAAGCTTTTAGATAAATATTCCATGCTAAGATTTCTAGCATGGTTTTAAAGCCAACACATGTTAACATCTTGCATTAAGCATGTCATTTTGCCATCTTCCCCCCTCACCCCACAAAAGCTCAGTACTTACTTTGCCATAATCTTTATTTCTTGCTCAAACTGCTGCTTCAGGTCTTGAAGGCTTACATCAGCTACCTACACAAGCAATTTTAAAAAATTAAGTGCCGTCTCAGAAGTCAGGATCTATGGTAACTGAGCAGACAGACCAATTCCAGACCACGCCCATGACATGAAGGCTTCATACAGAGAACTGCTGCCAGACCCAGGCCCGGCAGGGGAGGGACCTCTGTGTATGGCACGGATTCTTCTACATACAGGAGCACATGGAGGAAAGCTGGACTGGGTGAAATGTCAATGATCGCCTCTTTTGTGTCAGCAAGGGATTTTCCTCCAGGCGCAATTGGACAAGGATCCTGGAGCTTTTCAGCCTTCCTCTGGGCATAGAGAAGGGGCCAGTGGGGGGTTGGCAGGGGAGGTAGCTGTGAATTTTCTGCATTCTGCAGGGATTGGACTAGAGGACCCTTTGGATCCCTTCCAGCTCTGTGTTTCTATGCAACTTAAAACACTAGGCCTTAAAACACCTAAAGAACAGTTAATTTATCAAAAGGTTCAAATGACCCTCAATTGCAGCATTACTCTTACAATAACAGGAAGCATAGTTTAGTCCAGAATACTGGAAGATTCTCATTCTTATATTCATTCATTCATTCATCACACACACACACAAATGCATGCACATGCACACACGTGCGCGCACACTCCCTTCTCTTTCCTATTCTGCTGTGGATTGCAAAAGGCCCACTCAAAAACTGGCATTTGGAAATTGAAAATATTTTTCCAGCTCTCATTCTTTAAAATTATATGGCATCTTTTTTTCCCTAACAGCTGTTTGGGGGGATTTATTTTGGATTGGGGTGTGCTCTATTGGTATTTAGTTGGATATGGGGCACAGTACATAGGGGTAAACTCTACAAGATTTTCAGATCCTTTTTATGCCTTCAGTTTCACAACTTTCTAAGTAACATACATATTACAGCTTTAGAACAGCACACAATACATAAACAGTGAGATTATGTTGCTGACAACCTACAGCAGAAAGTTTTTTCACTGCCACGGTTCTGCCATTAATATAGCCTTTGTACACAACGCCAAAGCCTCCTTCGCCCAGCTTGTTCCCACCAGCTGATACAGTTCGATCGTCAAAGTTATTTGTAACGCTTTGCAGCTCATGAAACAAAAAACTTTTTAACCCTGAAACGAAATAGGAACTTTTCATTATCATCATCGTCATCCTCGTCCATCACCACCACCACCACGTGCTTATATACTGCTCGTCTAGACAGATTAGTGCCACACTCAGAGCAGTTAACAATCCAGCTGGGACTGAGAGGAGTGGCTTACCCGGGGCCACCTGCAGAGTTCATAGCAGGAGTGGGAGTCAAGCCAGCAAGAGTGCTGGCTTGAAGCCCAGCCACTTAACCACTACGCTACTGCAGCCCTCATGTGACATGAGCAGAAGTCTCCATTTCCCTTTAATTATCTATTAAATTATTTGGCATAAAAAACATAATCATCCACTTCTAAGAACTCAGTGCCAGCACCATAAAATCCAGTCATGCTTAACTGCCTTAGAGATTTGTCTTCCCTTTTCAATAAAAGGTATAGAGATGGGTGAGCTAGGGCCAGGGAGGGGGGGGGGGTGTCACCTTGGAGTCCAGCTCAAACAAACTAGATGCATTTTTTAAAAAGAATAATTTTTTTAAAAACGTTTCATTATCGTTTTTCTTTTTTGCTCCCGTTGCTTCTCTTCCTTCCTTCTTTCCCCCATCCTATTCCTGGTCCTTCTCTAGCTTTCCCTCCTCCTCGGCTCGTGCAGCTATGTCATCTCGCTCATCCTCTTCACCACCTCGCTCACCTGCCCACTCACTTCCTTGTCAGCTAGTTTGTCTGCAGCTCTGCTGTGACAGCCTCTGTCTGCCTGGCTCACCTGGCAGTAGGGCTGCCCTCCATCCCCAGTACTTACCAGTCAGTTTGGTTGGTTTTGATTGCTTATAGGGTTGTTAAGTAACCACCACCACCACCCCGCTCAAAATAGCATTGCAAGATCTTGTTTCTCCACCTGGTATGTTAATTTGTTTAAAAGTTTTAAAAATTCTCTTCAACTTTTTAAAAAACAGTTTTGTGCCAGTCTGGGGGATGACACAGGTTTGTATGAATGTCTTCTCAGTCTGTACCTGGCCCGAGCATATGGCTTTTTCAATTCATACCCCAATGTCCAGGTTCAGCACTAGACATATGATGGCAAACACCAGCTTCCTACCTGTGTCATTCAAATGCAAGTCGTTCTCTTCTGTCGTTAGGCTACAAGAAGCTACAGTGTGGTGTCCATTATCTGGGGTTGAGAGTGGCACTTCAGATGTCATATGGTTTTTCTCTAAAGGAGTTTCTAGGTCATATTTTGGCATACTTTCTTGTGAAGGTAATGTCATTGTAGAATTGTCTGTCACTCGTACAGAGTCTGTTAATGAAATAAAAAGCAAGCCAACAGAGTTTGAGGTTGGAAATAAGACTTCTAGATTGTGTGATACGCAGAACCTACACCAACAAATAAATTGCATGGTGCAACAGTGAACGGGATTTATCTTCACAACATAATGGTGCAATTCAATCGTTCAGATCATACTTGTGAATCAGAAACTACCCAAAATATACTTAATGCCAATATTGTATAATATCTGGGCTGGTAAGGAGAATTTACAACAGCACAGAAGCCCATCCATCATGGCATCTCGCCACATAAAAGCATAAGAGCCCTTCTGGACTGAAGGTTCATCTCCGTTTGCAAAAACAGCCAGGTAGATGCTTCCTTATTGTTTGTTCACAGCATAAGAACACAAGAAGAGAAGAAGAGAAAACAGACAGTAAGTAAGTGTTTGACTTTTATTGTTCAGTAAATTGTATACGGAAAAGAGAATCTGTAAAACTTATTTATGTAATCCATTGACAGACCAACTTGTAATATTTATGTTTATACTTTGAATATTTAAGAATAAAAAAAATAAACTTTAAAAAAAAGAACGCAAGAAGAGCCCTGCTGGATCAGACCAGTGGCCCATCCAGTTCAGCACTGGGTCCCACACACTGGCCAACCAGTTGCCCAGGAGGGCTCATAAACAGGGCACAGGAGCCGAGGCCTTTCTCTGATGTTTGCTTCTTGGCACTGATATTCAGAAGTTTACTGTCTCTGAATGTGGAGGTTCCCTTCGGTCACTATGGCTAGTAGCCCTTGACAGACCTCTCCTCCTCCTGTCTAATCCCCCTTTTAAAGCCACCTATGCCTGTGGCTATCACAACCTCTGCCAGCAAATTCCACATTTTATTCCCTTGTTAAATCATAAAAGGCGAGGACCTCCGTGGCGCAGAGTGGTAAGCTGCAGTACTGCAATCGAAGCTCTGCTCATGACCTGAGTTCGATCATGGCGGAAGCCAGGTTCAGGTAGCCGGCTCAAGGTTGACTCAGCCTTCCATCCTTCCGAGGTCGGTAAAATGAGTACCCAGTTTCCTGGGAAGTGTAGATGACTGGGGAAGGCAATGGCAAACCACCCCGTAAAAAGTCTGCCAAGAAAACGTCATGATGTGACGTCCCCCTATGGGTCAGTAATGACTCGATGCATGTACAGGGGACTTCCTTTACCTTAAGTTATAGTTTCTTTTGTCCATCCTGAACCTACTATATTAACTTGGAACATGAAACAGACAACATGAAAACAATATATAGTGGCCTGTTTGTGCTGGCTGTTCAGGTCAAACAGCACTGAATTGCCTTGCTGATGTGATATTGAAAATGCATACATGGCTAGAGAATTCTAAGTGAACCTGCTACTTCAGGCAAAGGAGAACACATTGGACTTACGCTTTCTGAGCTCAGTGATAAAGCATCTGATTTGTGTACAGAAGGTCCCAGGTTCAATCTCTGGCATCGCCAATTAAAAGAATGAGGTTTTAGGTGATGAGAAAGCTGAGAACTTGGAGAGCTGCTGCTAGTCAGAGTAAGGTCTAATTAAATATAAAGTAGCTTCATATGTTTTCTGCGCCTGCCCTGCAGGTTCTCTAGTGTCTGAGGTACACTGTCAAGTTCTATTGTTTATCTTATTTTTGTCATATATTATATGACTTTCAGGTGGAACTGCACATCTCTAGCCCCAGCCCAGTTTGTGCCATGGCTACACTTTACCTATTGAACTGCACCATAATATCGCCATGTCTTTTATTTAATGTAAAAATAAAAATAAAGTAAAACTTTCACTTGGCCTTAATGGGTTTTTGTTCCTCATGACTATTGTACAATTTTAAAATGTTTAAATTGTTAAAATAAAACACAATTTCCTTTTTCATACAAGCCATAGATACTATGCAGATCAGTGAGAAAGGCAGACTATTAATAATGCGGATTTAAAAAAATACCTGGAAGCAAAAGGCTGGCTGGCGCTAAGAACTGATTTCTGATCAGCAGGTCCACTAGATCACTAACTGTACAGTTCAGTGTCCCCCAGTCATAAAGCAATTCACAGGTGGGGCTCTTTCCCGCTTGCTTTAATGCTTCAAATCGCCTAAAAAATCCCAAACAGATTTACAGTCAGGGACGATGGAGAAAATGAGAGGAAGCATATAATATTCTTCACCATTTCTAAGTCTGTGCTTAAAGGTTAAGGTTTTAAATAAAACTGCTCATGGCTCTCCTTACACATTCCTCTTGAGGAGCAACTTTTCTGATGGATTCTTCAGCTGTTTTCTACTATCAAGCTGTTTTCATGCCGGAGTTCATAGTCAGAATTAGACATGGGCACGATCCAAAAAAAAATTCCGATTAAGCCGTTTGTGGATCTGGGCTGCCGCCGAATGCAGATCCCCGATTCTAACCGATCAAGTCTCGTTTCTGGTCCAAAATCGGGAATCGGGGAGGCCAGCGCCCAGGGCAACCGTAGTCAGGCTCTTGCGCGCACGCGCTCCTGAGTCGCCCCTGCCCACGCAGCAAGCCGGCTGTCCTGGTGCGCTGCGAAGCTGGCAGCAGCGTGAGTGGCTCGGAGGCTGCCCGTGCCATTCACCTGCCCCGCAAGACAAGGGGCGGCCGGCTTGTCCGCGCGCCCCTTGTCCTGGGGAAAGGCAAACGGCACAGGCAGCCTCCCAGCTTCCCGCGCTGCCTTTTGCCTTTCCCCAGGACAAGGGGCGCGCGGACAAGCCGGCCGCCCCTTGTCTTGCAGGGCAGGCGAACGGCGCGGGCAGACTCCAAGCCACTCGCGCTGCCTTTTGCCTTTCCCCAGGACAAGGGGCGGCTGGCTTGCCCCGTGCCCCTTGTCCTGGGGAAAGGCGAACAGCGCGGGCGGCCTCCCAGCCTCCGGCGCTGCCTTTTGCCTTTCCCCAGGACAAGGGGCGGCTGGCTTGCCCCACGCCCCTTGTCCTGGGGAAAGGCGAACAGCACGGGCAGCCTCCCAGCCTCCCGTGCTGCCTTTTGCCTTTCCCCAAGACAGGGGGCGGCAAGCCACACGGCCCTTGTCCTGGGGAAAGGCGAATGGCGCAGGCGGCCTCCCAGCCTCCCGCGCTGCCTTTTGCCTTTCCTTTGTGCCCCCTCCCTCCCCTGGGTTGCTGCTCCGTGATTGGAAAGAAGCCTGTTAATCAAGGAAAGCTGGGCTTCCATTCGTGTTTCGAGGGCGACAGAAGGAGGGCAAACACAGCTCATTTCCCTGACTCCGTTGCCCTGGGAATAAATTACAGGTGCCAGAATGTCTGCAATTCCGAACAGAAACTGACCCATCCGATCAAGTTCCGAACAAGCAAACTCCCGACTGCTGGATCAGTTGCTGTGGACAGAACAGATCAGCTGAGTCACGATGACGCAAACGCCAAAATCGGGGGGGGGGGGGGTTTGAAATCGTAATTCAGATCAGGCCCATCTCTAGTCAGAATCACCTTAGAATTTTGGCATAACTAATCAGTGTTCAGAAATCCAACACACTACACTAAAAATGTGAAACAAAGCTCCAAAATATTTGTACTGGAACTTTTGTCATAAAGTGCTACATGAAATTTCAGATGGATCTTCTTATATTATGTAAATGGAACCTGCCTCCTTCCCCCGCCCCCACAACTAGAGGGTGAAGGCAGAAGAGAATCAAGAGGCTTGCTTTCCTCAGACAAAATTATAATTTGTTTCTCAAGAAGAGACCTCTCTCTTTTAAAAAAAAGTTACCAGGATTGCAATTTTAAGCATGCTTACCAGGACATAAGCCCCAATGAACTTAGGAAGCTATTTTTCTAAGCAAAGAGTTCTTTAGATTGAGACTTGAGACATGAGAGTCACAACATTTTGGTTTATACTTGCAAAGCAACCTGTTATCTAAGCCTAACAGTGCTCAGGAACATACAAAGGAGTGGATTCTAAACAGGCCAACCAAGGTCATGCTAGAGGAAGGCAATTTAACAGCCTCCTCACTATTCATTGCAGTCTCCTTTGCTCCACAGACTTATGTTCTCCTCACATCAGGAGAGAAGGAACTTGCAAAAATCACCCTGCCCTGTTTCACAAACAGAGAAGTCATTCTCTGTCAGAGGTCCTGTGCTACCAAAAGAATGACACTACAGGATCCAAGCCAAAGTATTTGGCAAGTCATGCTGGAAAGCGGTAAGGAGTTAAAAGTTTTTTAAAAAGATAGGGAATGATAGTGTACAACAAGAAATAATTCAGTGTGAGAAAGTACCTTGAGAAGATTAAACTTACAGCAAAGACTGTACTTTCCTAGCTCTTCTATGAGAAGAGAAAGATCATTTTTAAAAGTAAATGTGAAAAAGATAAACAAGTCTCTCAAAAACTGAACTGCCTGAGAAGAATTTCCCATTACATAATTATATATTAAATTAAATTCCCGTATATAAAATAATAGTGACATAATTGCTTTCAAAGTTTTAACACTAAAGCAAAAGCATTTTCATGTCATAAAACAGACTTCTTAGCTCCCCAACTATTCAGTCAGAGGGAAATACTACCTTATATGCAGTTGGTTGTATCGGTTTGTACCAGATGGATTTTTTATGTCTGCTGCTAGTTTCTTCCATCCTTCCTGTGGATCAGTGAAATCTGCCAGCTGCCTCATCATGCCATAGCCGAGGCAACGTACATATGTTGAAGGCGTTATGGAGTTATTCATCTTTGAGTCCTACAAAATGTAAAGCAATCTGTTCTCAAGCAGTTCAAACACTCCTTTTGTTATTGGATTACCTTTATGTGCAACTTTCACAGGTCCTTAAAAGAGGTGACACTGACAAGTCATAAATCCATTCTACTTGCACACGTTTTGAATAAAGATTAAGTAAAGAAGTATGCATTTATTTACAGGAATACTCGTTCCTTGAGCCAAGGAATAGAAAATCTTTAACCGTTTCAATATTGTCAACTTTAACACTGTGTAATTCCTCAGCAGTCATTACGTTTGTCTTCTTGATGTTCATTTGTAATGCTACTTTGGCACTTCCTCCGTTAACTTTGGGAATTGCAGTTACTGCAGCACTCCCATGGGAAATCAATTTATTCTCCTGTAATGAACCATCTTACAGCAAATACTTTTGACCCAGAATTCACTTGACTGTTTCACTTGGCTGTAAATCTGTAGTCATGCACCACAAGCATGACTTAGGGTTGGCAGGAATGCTGAACCAGAAGGAGTAGATGCTTAAAACATACAACCCTTCGTTATTAACCACAGCATATCACACCCACAACACCATTATCTACAGATTTGAAAAATTCCTCCCACAGATAGCTAATTTCCCAAATAAGGAACCCGAGAGAAATAAACCGCGTGGTGAACACGATGAGAAAACATTTCCCGCTTTTTCCTAAACTGAGGCGTAAGGATTTTTTTTTTTTAGGAAGCAGAATCCATCCCTCCCACTCAATCTTCAGGTAAAGACATACAGGAAAAAGTCACTTAACAAGGTGTGGTTATTCTTGCCCAAATAACACCCGGCCATCCTACCCCACTCAAAGTAAGGATCGCCAAAGAACGGCGGACTTCCTTCTACCTTTTTCTGTTCACACTGATGAGCCGAGGGGGGGGGGGGGCTAACCCGGGTCAATTTCAGAAGGGCAGCCGCGTTAGTCTGCTACGATAAAGTTAAACGGGGCTCCACGCTAAAGCCCAGCAGAATCCATCCCAGCCCCCGCTTTAACCAGTCAGAGGCACTTGACGACCCGAGCTCCGACTCATGAAAATTATGCTGGATGGCAATAAACGTTGTCAGTTTTTAAAGCGCCGCTGGACTTCCCCTTAATTCAGATTAAAGAACAGCTGTGCGGACACAGAGGAAGGGGCTTCAATTGAATAAATCTGGCGCTAACTCGGGGGGACATTATAGCTCCACAGACACCCGCCTAGACAAAGACAAGGGGGACCCTAGGGAGACTCACCGCCTCGCCGCTCTCGGACCCCCGAAAGCAGAAGCGCCTCCTCCCTCCCCTCCCACACCCTCGTATTGCTCAAACTCGGAAACTTTCCCCATTCCCTTTAATCTTAGTCCTCCCCTTTAAGAGCTCCACGCATGCGCTGTGCACATCCCTTCTCAGTCCGACTGAAAGAAAAGCGAGAAGAGCTTTGCTGCTCGCTGAGGTAATGGGGCTTAGGCAGCGGGAGGCGCCTCACAGCGCCTCATCCTTTGCTCTCCGCCCGCGTGTTCTTCCCATTGCGCCTCTGTACAAAGCGTGTTTTCTTGAGGGCTCGGCTATCATGGCACAATCTGCGGGAGCTTCTTCGCTGCTATGACATTCCGGTTCTCCCCCCACCCCTTTCCTCTTCCGTTCTTCATGGGAGAAAGTGGTACGTTCTGCTCTCCTGTGCCCGCCTCTTATGCTCCTCCGCGCTTTCGCTGAGGGTAGAAGTGGTGCAGTCGCTCCCTGCTATTGGTCTCCAGCGCTAGCTGGATTCTCAAGTTCACTGGAGTGGCGAGTGTGCACGTGGGAATGCACTTAGGAGTAAGGCCCACTGCGCACCGTTGCATTGATTTCTGCGAGAAGGCTCAGTGGTCTAAAGGGGCTTGCAAACTGCCTGTGGGCTCTGAGCTGACAGGGGGAAGACCATTGGTTTAGGAATTTAGGCTGTATTTTTTAAAACATAAGAGACTTGTGACAGAAGCTTCCGTGAGCCAAAGCCCACTCACATTTGCTAAAATGTCAGAGAATGTCTGATCATTCTTATGTGTTCCATCGTTTTAACTCTACATTTTACAGAAGCTTCGAGTAAGAGTTTTTTCTTTGGATTAAAATGAAATTTAAATAAATTGTGTTTCAAGGCTTATACTGACAAATCTTTTTTTTAAAAAAAAATAAGCAATGTAGTAATCGCATTATGTGAAAACTTAAATTATTGAGATTCAAAGTGGATTGTATTAAAACAATAGGGAGTGGGTACCCCGTGACAGTTTATGGAAATGCCCTTGAAACTATTAATTTACCCTCTGACATTGTTCTCTTATAAAAATTTTTTATTGGATTAGATATCATTAAATTATACATTACAATCAGTTTCCTTTAATTTTTCCAATTCTAACCCCCTCCCTTCCCCCCCTTTTGTTGACTTCCAACAGTTTTCCAACCCCTTGTCCCTTTTCCCTTACTCATTTTAAATTTATTCTATCTATCAAATGTAAACTTTCACTTTCTTCTAAGCTTATCTATATACCACAGTGCTCCTTCTGTCTTCCTACTTACTTTAACAACTAAATAATACATAACTAAATAATACATTCTTGGCATATTTTCTTTTGATAATAATCATTTAGCTAATTTTGGTACCCTATACTCTATTTTATAATCTCATCTTCAATATGGGACAAACAATTTATCCCTTATTTAGCATAATTTTAGATACTTCTATAAACAGTACATTCAATATAAGTCAACTAATTTAACTTATACTCTATATATTACTTTTTCTACATACCTTATCTTCATACTGTTTTAATTATATAATTATATTATTCTCTCATTATGCAACTATCCACCAAAAATAGTCAACCGTTTTGACCCATATATACCTCCAAACCAATTCAATCAATTTAATACATGATCTATACATTAATATATATTTTCCCACCTTACTTAAATTCCTTCATTGCAATTATAAAATTATCTCCATTATACAATTATTGCCAGAAATGAACTTAATTAGTTTCTATCCTTATAATTAGTTAATTTCTATCATTACAATTCTTGTAATAACACCTATAATACTTAATGCTATATATAATAGTAATAAAATAGTTGCTTAGACATTCTCATTTACCTCTCCACCCCCCCGGTAAAGTCACCTCCCTCTACTTTTATTGTATTTCAGTAATTTTCAAACTGCCACAGTTCTCCTCCCACCTCCCATTTCTTCACTAAATATTGTTTCAGCTTCTCCCAATCCGTGTTGAACTGTCCTGGATCAAGGTCTCTCAGTTTCCTTGTCATTTTGTCCATTTCCGCCATGTACAGCAATTTATATATCCAGTCCTCAATAGTTGGCACTTCTTGCACTTTCCACTTTTGCGCGTACAAAAGTCTAGCCGCTGCTGTCATGTAAAATAGCAATGTCCTATATTGTGCTGGAATATCCTCCATTCCCAAGTTCAGTAGCAGGAGTTCTGGGTTCTTATTGATTTGAAATTGTAAAATCTCGCTTATTACTCTTATTATTTCCCCCCAGTACTGCCTAGCTACCTCACAAGTCCACCACATATGATACAAAGATCCCTCATGCTTTTTACATTTCCAGCATTTATTAGACGTGTTCAAATTCCCTAGCGCAATTTTCTTTGGTGTCATATACCAACGATAAATCATTTTGTAGACATTCTCTTTAATATTGGTGCATGTCGTGATCTTCACTGTATTCTTCCACAAGTATTCCCACGCCTCCATTGTTATTTCCTTATTAAAGTTTATAGCCCACTTCACCATTTGCACTTTAACTGTTTCATCTTCAGTATACCATTTCAGCAGCACTTTGTATACCTTAGAGATTTCCTTTTTATCCCCTTGTAAAAGTGCCTGTTCTAATTCCGAATTCCCCATTCTTATCCCTCCCTTCACACAGTCCGAATTATAAAGATCTCTGATCTGTCTGTACTGAAACCAATCGTAACTTGGAGACAACTCGTCCTGCGTCTTTATTTTAGGTTTAGAAAATTCCATTCGGGTTATCTCCTTGTATGTTAAACACTGTTGTTCATTATCGACAGTTCTCGGATCTATTACTTCATATGGAACCACCCATGAGGGGATTCCATCTTGTAGGTAATTTCTGTACTTCTTCCAAGTTGTAAATAGGCTTCTCTGAATATAATGATGTAAGAACATAGAGTCCGCTTTTACTTTATCATACCATAAATATGCATGCCATCCGAATATTTTTTTATATCCTTCTAAGGCCAGTAATTTCCGGTTTTTCAGCATCATCCAATCTTTCAACCACACTAAACAAATTGCGTCATAATAAAGTCTTAGGTTGGGCAGTTGCATTCCGCCTCTTTCTTTTGCATCTTGTAACACTTTCATTTTCACTCGAGGCTTTTTGCCTGCCCAAACAAAGTCTGATATTTTCCTCTGCCATTTTTCAAACTGCTTAGAGTCTCGGATAATTGGTATTGTCTGTAACAGAAACATCACTCTTGGCAACACATTCATCTTAATTACTGCAATTCTTCCCAACCATGACAAGTTCAGTCTGTTCCATTTAATCAAATCTTGCTCTATCTGAGTCCACAGTTTCTCATAGTTGTTTTTAAATAAATCTATATTCTTTGCAGTCAGTTCAATTCCCAGATATTTCACCTTACTTGTTACTTCGCAGTCTGTTATTTCCATTAATAGTTGTTGTTTTTGTTTAGTCATATTTTTACATAATATCTTTGACTTCTTTTTGTTTACATAAAATCCTGCCAAATCTCCAAACTCCTCCCCCTCTGACATTGTTTATGGAAATGTTCTTGACACTGTATGGAAATGCCTGCCCTTGTCCTTGCCACTAATTGTATTAATCTCACACAATGTAATCCCCCTTGAGTCTCAGTGAGAAAGGTGGAATATAAATAACAAATAAATAAAAGTTGGATCTGGATTATTTTAAACGGATCCTCATGAATTCATACGATTTTTATATTGAAATAAAACAAAAAGGTCATCATATTATACATCATGTCCCAGTCTACAGACAGCACTGAAACAATCACACACTCACCGAACTGTGGCTCTGCCACAGTGCAAAACCATGCTTCAAAAGCACAGATCTTCATGAATCCTCATGATTTTTTCATGGGTTCACTGAAAACTCACCATATAATCCCATATCATGTCCATTGTCACAGACTGATCCCAAAAAATCATGCACCCACCGGTTTATGGCACTGTGGCAGCGCAACAACGTGCTTCGAAAGCACAGATCCTCATGTATCCTCTGGATTTTTACATGGGTTCACTGAAAACTCATCATTCAATTGCATATCAAGTCCATTGCCATAGATTGCACCCCAAAAATCAAGCACTCATCAATCCGTGGCACCACCACAGTGCAAAAATGTGCCTCAAAAGCACAGATTTTTACATGGGGTCACCTAAAACTCACCAAACAATCCCATATCAAGTAAATTGCCACAGATCATACCCCCAAAATCATGCACCCACCACTTCATAACTGCCATGGTGTAAAAACATGCTTTGAAAGCAATGAGTTATGAAAATAGAAAAATATAATAAAACATGGAACAGCAATCTTTAAGAACCCATTTAAAAGCAGCGAAGAGATGCAATAGAACACAAATAATAATAAGGCTCTTTGGAATATGCAAGTTTTTTTTTTGTTTTTTTTTTTTTTTTTTTTTTGAAAAATTTTTATTGGGTTAGAATCCATTATTTCCACATTTACATTCAATTTTCCCCAATTTTTTCATCTCTAACCCCCTCCCTTTCCCCCCCCTTTTTGTTGACTTCCAACAGCTTTCCAACCCTTTATCCCCTTTCCCTTACTTTTATTAGCTTCCTCTATCTAAAACAAATATATATTCTCCATTATTCTAAGCAGTACATCCTTAACTATTTTTAACATTATATGCCCAAACTGTAAGTCTTTGTTTCCATCTTAGATAAACAATTTATCCCAATTTTTCAATTTCAGATATTTCTATATATCATAAACCATATAAATCATACATTCGTTTATATCAAACAATTTGACTTATTCTCTATATATATTACTCATTCTATCTTTTTATAATAGTTCTATATATCTCTCCTCACGTAGTCAATCAATTTGACCCATCTATATCTTCAGACATTCAGTTTGGTACAAAACTTATCAGAAAAAAAGAAAATATTGTTAGTTAATCGCTCCTTATATTTAGTCCTTATAATTAATTATTTTCTCTATGTTCTGTTTGTTAACCTATATATATCTATATATATGTCAATCTATTAATCTGACTGCTTATTAATTCACATTTATCTCTTCTCCCCCCGGTAAAGTCTCCCCCCTCTACTTCAATACTTCAGTAGTTCTCAAACTGCCACAGTTTTCCTCCCACCTCCCATTTCTTCTCCAGGTATTGTTTCAGCTTCTCCCAGTCTGTGTTGAACTGCCCTGAGTCCAGATCTCTCAGTTTTCTTGTCATCTTGTCCATTTCAGCCATATACAGCAATTTGTAAGTCCAATCTTCAATAGTTGGCACTTCTTGTACTTTCCATTTTTGCGCATACAAAAGTCTAGCTGCTGCTGTCATATAAAATATCAACGTCCTGTATTGGGCTGGAATTCCCTCCATTCCCAAGTTCAGTAGCAGGAGTTCTGGGTTCTTATTAATTTGAAATTGTAAAATTTCACTCATTTCTCTTATTATTTCCCCCCAGTACTGCCTGGCTAACTCACACGACCACCACATATGATAGAGGGAGCCCTCATGCTTCTTACATTTCCAGCATTTATTAGAAGTATTCAAATTCCCTAGCGCAATCTTCTTTGGTGTCATGTACCAACGATAGATCATTTTGTAAATGTTCTCTTTGATATTAATACATGTCGTTGTCTTCATTGTAGTTTTCCACAAGTATTCCCATGCCTCCATTGTTATTTCTTTATTAAAGTTTATAGCCCATTTCACCATTTGTGTTTTAACTATCTCATCCTCGGTATACCACTTCAACAGTACTTGGTATACCTTGGATATTCTTTTCTTATCTTCTTTAAGAAGGGTCTGCTCTAGTTCCGAATTCTCTATTCGTATACCTCCCTTTACAGAGTCCGAATTATATAAGTCTCTGATCTGTCTATACTGGAACCAATCGTAGTTAGGTGATAGTTCCTCTTGTGTCTTTATTCTAAGTTTGGATGCTTCAGTTTTAGTTATTTCTTTATACGTTAAACATTGTTGTTCATTATCAACAGCTCTCGGGTCTATCACCTCATATGGAACCACCCACAAAGGGGTTCCTTCTTGTAGATAAATTCTGTACTTCTTCCAGATTATGTATAGACTTCTCCGAACAAAGTGATGCAGGAACATCGAGTTGACCTTTACTTTGTCATGCCATAAATATGCGTGCCATCCAAATATTTTTTTATATCCCTCTAGGGCTAATAGTTTCTTGTTCTTTAATGTCATCCATTCTTTCAACCAAACTAGGCAGATTGCATCATGATAAAGTCTCAGATTGGGCAGTTGCATTCCGCCTCTTTCCTTTGCATCTTGTAAAACTTTCACTTTCACTCGAGGCTTCTTGCTTGCCCAAACAAAATCTGATATTTTCCTCTGCCATTTTTCAAATTGTTTGGAGTCTCTGATGATTGGTATTGTCTGTAGCAAAAACATTACTCTTGGTAACACATTCATCTTAACTGCTGCAATCCTGCCCAACCATGACAAATTCAATCTATTCCATTTAATCAAGTCTCTCTCTATCTGAGTCCATAGTTTTTCATAATTGTTTTTGAATAGATCTATGTTCTTTGCAGTTAATTCGACTCCCAAATATTTCACTTTACTTGTTACTTCACAATCCGTTGTTTCCATTAACAATTGTTGTTTCTGCTTAGTCATATTTTTGCATAATATCTTTGACTTCTTTTTGTTAATGAAGAAACCTGTCAAGTCTCCAAACTCCTTGATCTTATCCATCACTCTTGGCATGTTCTCCAATGGGTCCTCTACAATTAACATTATGTCATCCGCAAATGCTCTGACCTTGTATGAATAGTCCTTTATTTTTATTCCACGAATTTCATCATCTTGACGTATTTGTATCATCAGAATCTCCAATACTAAAATGAACAACAATGGAGATAACGGGCAACCTTGTCTTGTTCCTTTACTTATCGTCAATTTCTTGGTCAATTCATCATTCACCACGATTGCTGCAGTCTGGTCTCTATAAATTTCCTTAATTGCTCTGATGAATCTTTCTCCCAATTGTAGCTTTTCCATAGTGGCAAACATAAAGTCCCAGTTTAAATTGTCAAACGCTTTTTCAGCGTCTACAAAGAAGAAACCAACCTCTTTGTCACAACGCTTGTCATAATATTCAATAGCATTGATCACTGTCCTTAAGTTGTCTCTTATTTGTCTGTCTGGCAAAAAGCCTGCTTGTTCCTCCTCTATGACTTCCGAGAGCCACCCCTTCAATCTCTCCGCCAATATCTTCGCAAAAATTTTATAGTCATTGTTGAGTAGCGATATAGGTCTATAATTTTTCACATTAGTCAGGTCTTGGCCCTCTTTTGGGATCAATGATATATTCGCTTCACTCCAAGTTTCTGGAATCCTTTGATCCCTTAAAACCCCATTCATCACCTCTTTTAGGAATGGTGCCAGTTCATTAGCCATTGTCTTATAGAATTTAGCCGTAAGTCCATCTGGCCCTGGCGCCTTTCCTAGATTTGCAGATTGTATTGCCTTACTTATTTCCTCGTCAGTTACTTCACTATTCAACTTATTTCTCCAAGCTTCCGAGATTTCTGGAAGTTTGGTTTTCTCCAAATATGACGCTATTGATTCTTTGTTTACTTCTTTTTTATTATACAGCTTAGCGTAAAATTTATAAAAGGCTCTACTAATGGTAGCCTGCTCCAAATACGTTTTGTTATCTTCGCAAATTTTATTTATTATCTTCTTTTCCCTTTTCTTCTTCAATTGCCATGCCAGGTACTTCCCAGGTTTATTAGCACCCTCAAACGCTTTTTGATTCAGTCTTTTGAAATTCCACTCCAATTCTTTATTGCTCATTGCTGTTAGCTGTTCTTGAAGTATTTTAATTTCCTGGTATACCTTCTTTTTCCTTGGTCTCTTTTTTAGCTGTATTTCTTTGGCTTTTATTTTCTCCTCAATCTCTTGTCTTTTCTCCTCTTTCTTCTTTCTTGCTCTACCATTTAAGTCCATTAGTATGCCCCTTACAACCGCCTTGTAAGCATCCCAAACTTTATTGGTTGGTACTTCTTTATTCACGTTGTATTGTATAAAAAACTTTGTCTCTCTTCTCAATATTTCCATATTCTCTCTTTCCTGTAACAAGTCCTCATTTATTCTCCATGCTTTCCTTTTTCTCTTTTTTCCAAATTTCCACATAATTGGGTTGTGATCTGAGCCTACCATAGGCATTATTTCTACCTCCTTAGTCCATAATGCTAAGTCTTTTGAGGCCCAGATCATATCAATTCTTGATAATGTAGAATGCCTTGCAGAATAAAAAGTAAACTGTCTGCTTTTAGGATATTCTCTCCTCCATACATCTTCAAGAGTCTCTTGTTGAATCAACTCAAAAAAAAGCTTTGGTAATAGTCCTCTTTTCTTTTGTGCCGTTGTAGTCTTTTTGTCTAGTTCCAAGTCTGTCACTCCATTGAAGTCTCCAGCAAGAATTATCTGGTCATATGCAAGATCGTCTAAATGCTTCCTTAAATCCTCAAAGAAGCTTTCTTTTGCACCGTTAGGTGCATAAAGTCCGACTACCAACACTCTCTTTAAATTCCAAATACATTCCACTGCTACAAATCTAGCTTCCACATCTCTCATAACAAATTTTGGCTGTAGCTCCTCTTTTATGTACAACACCACTCCTCTTTTTTTCTTGTTGGAGGCCGCTACAAATTCTTTGCCCAGTTTTCCAGATTTTAAATATTTTACATCCTGCTTTCTGATATGGGTCTCTTGCAAACAAACAATGTCACATTTTTGTTTTAGTAGCCAGTGAAAAGTATTTTTCCTCTTATTCGGTGAGTTTAGTCCATTTACATTCCAAGATAATACTTTACACTCCATACTCATGATCTTGTTGGTAAGTCTTTTTCATTGTCCTTAATAAATCGCTCCATCTCTCGCTCAGATCTGATGCGTTTTTTGGCCCCTCCAAACTCAAAGGACACTCCTTCCGGTAACTCCCATCTGTACCTGATTTTCATGTCCTTCAAAATCTGAATTAGCACTTTATATTTTTTCCGGTCCAGTAACACTGATCTGGGCAGTTCCTTCATTATAATAATCGTCTTGCCATCAATCTCCAATGGATCTTGAAACTGTTTTGTCACAATCCTCTCTTTCATATTTCGTGTTGTAAACTGCACAATCACATCTCTTGGTAGTTTCCTCTGGGTTGCTATTCTCGAATTCACACGGTATGCCACATCTAGGATAGCCACAACTTCCTCCTCCTCCTTCCCCAGGTACTCAGCCAACACCTCAGTCATCTGTTCTTGCGCTGACTTTCCTTCCACTTCTGGCAAGCCACGAAAACGTAGCTGCTTCTCCATATGTTTAGTTTCTGCAACTGACATTCTCCCCTTCACCAATCTCATCTCTGTTTGTTGCGTGTCTGCTAAATTCTCCATCGCGTCTTCTACTGTTTTAACTCTCTGCTGCGTTCCTTGTAATTCACTTCGTATTGTTTCCATACCTTTTTTCACTTCTGACAGCTCCGATTTTACTGTCTGTGTAACCTCTTTAACCTCTTTTATCAGCTCCAATTTCGTGTCCTTAAGTTCTTTAATCATATCTAAAAGTTTTTTGTCCAGGTTTTTATCCAGGTTTTCTATTGCCGATTGCCACTCTTTTTTTGACATCGTGGGGCTTGCTTTAGCTCGCTCCCACGAATCCGCTCTCTTCCTTAACTCCGTGGCGTAAAATTTAACGTTTTTCTATTTTAAATGTCCCGGTCTTCTTATAAAAATTAAATTTTAAAGAGTCCAAAATGTCGGGCGTCTTTTCTCTATGGTTTCTCTATGATTTTGTAATCCAAGATGGCCTACTTCCTCTTCCGCTGAAGCCGCGACCCTTCCCCTTTCAAAAATGGCGATTCCCTACTTCCTGCCCTCCAGCAAGGGCCGCTTCTCTCCAGCCACTCTATTGTTATTACGCACTTCCTGTCTCCCGTCTTCCCACAGCAGATCTCGCGATGGTGTCTTTTTCTCACAGCTCCAAAGCCACAGGTATTCAAAACAATAGTCCCATTTCTTTAATAACTTCTTTAAACTTAGTCTCTTTTTAAATTCAATTCCTGCCGAGTCTTCCCCTCCTTTTCACTAGTCTGTTGCAGTTTAAAAATCTACTTTTTTTCCTCTCTGTTTTTATCAATCTGTCCCGTCTCAGAAGATAATGATCTTTACCTTCTCTTCACTTTTCTCGGGTTGTAATCGCTGTTTCGATTTTAAGTTCTCCTCTCAGCTTCTTCCCCCAATCGAAGCTTGGGTATGTAGGTCTTATGCCAGCCGAATTGGCCCCAAAACTGCCGCAGAGATTATAGCCGACCCGTCGCAAGGTGGGACCTCAAGGATCGGGAGGGGACCCGTTGTGTAGAGCCCCCCTTCGTCCGAGATCTAGCTCACCCTAGGGTCTTGAGCGTTCTTTGCCTGCTCCCCGCCTGAGAGCAGTCGGCCGCGGGCTATTTTCACCCCTCCGGCCGGTTAAAACGGCAGTCCGGTCAGCTCCGCAAGTGGAGCTGCGTTAGACCTCCATGGATCCCAAACAGGAAGTCCGGAATATGCAAGTTTTTGTTTACAGTGGAAGGCCAAAAGAGATGAGGGCAGTTACGCTTCCTTGAAATGTTCCATGCTGAATGTTTTTGGTTGTCCTTCTGCCTTTTTAGTAATCTTTATTAGTGCCTGTAATTCCATAAGAATTATTTATTTAAAAACCCACGGAATAATGTAAAATTTTAAACTGAAGGGGATTCTGTATTCTGAAGAAATAGCATGAGCAAGAGAATAAAGGAAAAATACAGCGGTAGCCTGAAAGTAGATTTCGATAAGGATTCTGCAGTCTCTGTAATAGTTATGAAATGATGATATTTCATACTTGTACATGTTAAGTGGTGATAATGGGCTGAAGTAAAGAGGCTCAAAAAAGAGGCTTTTGTTCATTTTTATGTATACTGATATATATGCAGTAGAGGGCAGCAGTGAGTGTGAAAAGAAATGTGGTACATTTTATGTCTAGTGCGCTTAACAATCTCATTATCTGACGAAGGAAGATTTTGACTCTTGAAAGTTCATACCTTGGAAATCTAGTTGGTCTTTAAGTTGCTGTTAGACTTGCTTTCAAAATCTCTTGTCTTCTAAGAAGCATAAGAAGAGCCATGTTAATCTAGTCCAGCT
The DNA here is from genome assembly GCF_028583425.1 of Eublepharis macularius. Classification (NCBI taxonomy): domain Eukaryota; kingdom Metazoa; phylum Chordata; class Lepidosauria; order Squamata; family Eublepharidae; genus Eublepharis; species Eublepharis macularius. The sequence goes on from NC_072798.1 coordinate 70,730,862, forward strand.
TCTAGTTTTGCACGGTGGCCAGTATAAAACAGTGTATCAGTGACAGACATATCAAGAATTGGTGTGTATTGTAAACTGCAAATGTAAAATTTGAATCCACAATATGAATAAATGTGACAAGCATACAACTGGAAACAATATTCAGTGTATCAATAACAAGCGTTTAAATACTCAGTAAAATAAGCAGTATGATCTTATTTTACATCTCATCCAACATGAGCTAGAGACCTTTTCTGGCTCTTTGTTTTGAACTGGTTACTGTTTTAAAATGAATAAGCAGGTTAAGACAGAAGTGGTATGATGAAGATCGACTTGAAACAGCGTTTGGCTAGCAGTCCATAAATTGTCAGGTGTAATAACTCCTTTTTGATGTTTTATGTATATTAATAGTTTGTACTGTTTATTTTCTGGCTTTATTGGTACATTGAATATTATTTACAATTTTATACTTGTCATATTTATTTATATTGTAGGTCCAGGCAGTGCAATTTATAGGTCACTCCTATTTTTGATGCACATTCTTGTAATAGTGTACTTTGTTTTTGCATTCCTTGAGGGTGTTCCTTTTTGTTTTAAAAGGATTTATAGAGCATCTCTCCCCGATGCCCTGTAAATTTAATGCCTGTGAGAATAGACCATATTAAGCTAGTTGGACTATAAGGCTGCTTCATATGTTTAAAATGAAAAAAATTATTTCCTCTAAACGCAATGTTTCACATTCTACCTCCATCACCAATACCGAAACGGCAATTGCCTGATTTTGGTTGTCTTGGTCTTTTCTTCTTTTACCAGACAATATCATATTAGAATGGAAGAAGACTCTCTCAGGTCATTCATGTTTTACTCTTCCTCTTATGTAAATGGTCACATTGGATTTTGTGGTCGTATAAAACAATTACCAAGTGATTTTGTAGTAACAGAAATTGATACATCCGGGCAGTTGGTTAATGCAATCACAACAGATAGTCTTCCCAAAAGCAAGGAAGGCCTGTCAGAAGAACTTAAGATCTATGAGCAGGATTGCAAAGGACCAAGGTTGAGTCCTCCAGAGCTGAGCATAGAAGAGGAATGTTGCAGCATTCCAGATGACAGTGCTCTGTGTACAGCAGAAGGTCTTTCTCCCTCCATTAGCGGTTCTGAAGCTTTTGAAGATAGTAATGTACTTGCTCGTCAGCTTGACAGAGTTGATACACTGGACTCGTTAATAGAGAACTCTGTAAGTGAGCAGCTAAGGCTGTTTGCTTGTAATGTGAAGGACACATGGAATTCTAAATCTGAGCCTGCAGTTCATCGTGCTGACTTCTCACTTGGTCCAATCCTTGACAAGAGGAATCGTGCCAGCTTGCATTGTGCCATCAGACAGGAGTATCCCTTCTTGATCACCGTTACAAAATGCAATGAAATCATTGTGAAAGCAAACCAAGATTACCAGGAGCTCTGCCACTTAGTGTCTGAAGAGGAAGCATGTGGTTTTCTAAAGTTTTTAGATGCCAGAGTAGAAAAGTCAAAGTTTGCTTTTAGACCTGATGGAGATAAAGAGCACCGTAAGAAAGTTCACCATTTTATCAATACAAAATTTGGAAAACTGGTGGAAACAAAGTCATTCCCTGACACTCAACAAAATGCAGTGGTTGTGGTAAGATTTCGTGAGAAATACGGTTTCCGAAAAAGGACTAATGCTGACCGCAGAGAAAAACAAGCATTATACACGGGTATGTATGTGACAATTTCTAATAACCATTTGAGCAGTCAAAATAAACCTGCTTCTAACTTCCTTCTGTTAAGTAAGATTTTTTTTTCAGTCAGACTTCTGACAGAGAAAGATTCCACACTTAGACAGGAGTCACTGGATCCAACCCATAGTCGATAAATGTTAAGTAATGCTAATACAAGCACATAGCCCGAAATTTTATGTTGAAGTGGTGTAAAAGTATGCTAAATAAGGCATTGTAACTTCCAACAACAAAAATCTAAATATGGCTGATATGATTGAAGTTACTTTATGAATTTAATTTGAACTGGATTTTAAGTGCCTGGCACACATTCTCAACCAGGCCTAAATTCTGAGGGGATTAATATTCCATTCAAAACCGAGACAGATTGAATTGGATCGTGCAAATCAGCATTGGAAGGTGCTGATAGTCCAGGATCTTCCCTGCCTTCTCCTTCCACATGGAGTCCTTTCTGACCAAGGGAAAGTTTATTCCTGAGGTTGAGGGACTCAGGTGGATTAATAGCCATATGTGATGGATAGCTGCAGTGGGGAGCGGGAGGGGAACAAGTTCACCCTATTTGGCCTCTTGCCTCTGTGTGATGTAATATTAATTATCTAATTTTTTACAATTCACAAAGAAAACCACAATCTCGTCAGTATCAGTAATGATATTTCATCCAAGTATATGATAGTAACCTATCCACCATCTTGTATCAATGTATTATGGGTATCTATACAGCCCTTTGGAGTGTCCTAAATGAATTCAGGGCACTGCATTCATAGTGGATGTAGTGGATTTAGAATATTATTGTTTGCAGCATTTACTCTCCGGAAAGAAAACCTGGAAACGCTTGAAGCAATTGGCTATTTGTCTTCTGAACTTGGCGTGCTGTCTTCAGACTTCAGTTACGCAGGCATTAAAGACAAGAAGGCCATTACGTACCAGGCTATGGTGGTGAAGAAGGTAACTCCTAAAAGGTATTTAAAGCGGGGTCAAAATACAGATTAATATCATTTGTTAAAACTAGTACCACTTTAACTTTTAGCAGAAAATGGTAGCAAAATTTATATTTTTATTGAAGTCTTGTCTTACTCAGGGATATGATTCTTCCTGTGTACAAGATCTAGGTTATGTTTGTATCGCATAGGAGAGGGAGGGGCAGGTTAGCCCCAAAGGATGCAGTTCCATCTAGCCCTTCTCATTTGCCCCCTTCATAAGTCTTCTCTAAATTAGTACTGGGCTTATAAAGAAACAGAAACAAAACCTAGAATGGATGTGGAATGCTCTAGTAAAATGTTTTTCTCACTTTCACCAAAACATGCAGTGTTGACAATAGGTGTGGGCTCATCATACTAATAACAGGGAAGGGATCAAAAGTATTTGGGGGTATTTTCATTTGGTGGAAGTAACTCTCATTGAAAAGCTGGTGATTCCTGCTGTATAGCAGTACTTGGAACTGTGTGAAGAAAAGGGCATTTTCATTTGATGGTTGCATGTTACCGTACAGCGTACACGTGCCTAGCTAACCCTATAGTTTGTGTTACAGAAGAAAATAATGAGAATTAAAGAAATGGCTTCAAAGCCTCCCCTGTTTGATTTTGAAATTCATCTCCCTTCTCTTCGAATTATTGATTAGCTGTTCCTTGAGAAATGTATTTGTTTTATCTGACTGCCCTACAGTCATGAATTTAGCAAACTGGTCTAACATAGCTTGCCTTAGCGATGTCAGTCTGCTCAGCTCTTCATTTACATTCTTCGGTTCTGATCCCTGGAAATCTGTTGTCCATTAAAGAGAAACTTTGTACCACAACACCCTCAGCCATAATGCCCCTGCCCTCGTGAGCCTTACAAAAACAAACCCCCAGAACTGTTTCTTTTCTTGGGTGTGTATTGTGCATAAGTATAATTGAAAACACAGTGGGTAATTCAAATAGCTGGCCTTGAAGTGTTCACTTGACTTTGCCATGCTAACTTACAAGCCAGCTAAGGAAATAGCCCCCCCCAGCAGAAAGTCTGCAAAATTGTGTGCAAGTTTGCACTTACATTGTGAAAATGCTTATATCGTTGAATGTAGATTAAATTGGCCAAGGTCATTGGTAAATTCTTTCCTTTATTGATGTGGCCTTTTTTACTCTGCAAAACCAATTACTTCTCCCCCTCGGTAAGTTTTTTTCTTCAAAACTCTTCCATTGACCATCACTTTCTCCTGCTCTATTAACTATTATATAGCCTGTGTGTAAAAAAACATCTATACTGGCGTAAAAAAAGTGATGGGGTCAGTAATAAGTCTTGTGGATGAAGGTTATCAGTATGTGACAAATTGATATTTTTCTTCTGATCTGGTTTCTTCTTCTTCTGATTGATATTTTTCTTCTGATATTTTTCTTCTGACAAAAAATTGATTTTTTGTGTGTAGTTTTGTGTTGATTTGAGTGTGTTTGGGCTTGATTGTGTTTGAGGGTGAGTGTGTTTGTAAGGCTGCTGGGGGTTGCTGGAGTACAAGCCACACCCCCCCTTTGTGCTCACCTCCTGTGCTTAGCAGGAAGTGACCTTTTGCATTGAAAAGGCAACTGCTGGGCAGGGGCGCGAGCCTTTGGCGCGAGCCGAAGGGCGAGAGCTAAAGGGCTCTTGGCCTGTGGCTCTTAGCCGGGGGATCATAGCCGTTTTCTTTCCTCTTAGTGTGTTATTCCTAAAACAGAATAATGAAGTCAGAATGCCAGCAGGGGGTTGGGGGCTTTCCAGTGTATTGCACTGAGTGTCACATGTATGACTATCTGCCTTCTGGTCAGAAGTCCTGGATGTGTGCTCGCTGCAAGGAGCTCCTGGTTCTCAGGGAACGAGTACGTACCCTTGAGGCCAAGGTGGCTGACCTGGAGAAGCGGAGACAGTTAGATAGGCACGAGGACAAGATTCTCAGGGACAGGATAGATGTGTCCCACTCTAAAAATGGCAGCGTTCTTGTTGTCAAGGAGAATGAGGATCTTGTGGAATCAGGGCACCGTACTGAGGATAAGGGGAACATGCCCTCAGAAGGGACCTCTTCTTCAGTTGGTGAGCAGGTTTCCTTTCGCATCAAGGAACCATCCCTGGGTGGGGCGGGAGGGAGGCTCTTGGTAGTTGGTGATTCGATCCTTAGACAAGTAGATAGCTGGGTGGCACAACCGCGTTCTGACCGTATGGTGACTTGCCTGCCTGGTGCGAAGGTAGCGGACATTACGCGCGTTATAGATAGGCTGGTAGATAGTGCTGGGGAGGAGTCAGCGGTCGTGGTCCATGTTGGAACCAACGAAGTTGGGAAATGCAGTCGTGAGGTCTTGGAACAAAAATTTAGGCTGTTAGGTAGGAGACTCAAGGCCAGGACCTCCAAGGTAGCCTTCTCAGAAGTGCTACCTGTTCCACGCGCAGGGCCAGAGAGACAAACGCAGATCAGGAGTCTCAATGCGTGGATGAGACGATGGTGTAGGGAGGAAGGGTTCAAGTTTGTTAGGCCCTGGGATTCTTTTTGGGACAAGCGGGAGCTGTACAAGAGAGACGGTCTCCACTTGTCCCGAGAAGGAACCCGGCTGCTGGCACTTAAAATCAAAAAGGTGGCAGAGCAGTTTTTAAACTAAATGCTAGGGGAAAGCCGACAAGAGATAAAGTGTCTCTGGTTCAGGATGGTTCATCTCAGAGAGATGAAGGGCTAGGTATAACACTTCTACAGGGAGATAGATTAGAGTTGTCAACTGAGATGGAGACAAACAGTGCAGATGACCTAACTACGTCTCGAGGCAAAGTGTGCCGGGGAAGTTACAGGTGTTTATATACAAATGCTAGAAGTGTCCGAGGTAAAATTGGGGAGCTGGAATGTTTAGTGTTGGGCGAATCCATAGACATTGTGGGCATATCAGAAACTTGGTGGGATGAGGAAAATCAGTGGGACACGGTGATTCCTGGATATAAATTATATCGGAAGGATAGGGAGGGAAGGGTTGGTGGTGGGGTGGCTCTATATGTCAGAGAAGGTATACATTCCAGTAAGATTGAGAAGGTAACTGAATTAGATTCGCTTCTGGAAATGCTATGGGTTGAAATTACGGGCCCAAATGGAAACTTAACTGTGGGAGTTTGTTATCGCCCTCCAGATCAGAAAATAGAGGAGGATTATAAAATGATGACAGGATTAAAGATGGCTGCTAAACAAAAAAAACTGTGTTGTAACTACCCACACATTGACTGGGTCAATGGGTGTTCGAATCGGGGGAGAGAAAGTGAGTTTCTAGACTGTCTCAATGACTGTGCTATGGAACAGATGGTTACAGAACCTACTAGGGGAGAGGTGATCCTGGATTTGGTCCTCAGTAATGCTGAAGACCTGGTGAGAGATGTAAATGTGATTGCACCACTTGGGAACAGTGACCATAATGTTATTGAGTACAACATATGTATAAATAGGAAATTGCCAAATAAGACCAACACAGCCATGTTTAACTTCAAAAGGTAACTTTTCTGAGATGAGGGGGTACGTGAAGAAGAAACTGAAAGGGAAAGTAAAAAAGGTCAAAACACTTGGGGAATCTTGGAGACTATTTAAAACTACAATCCTGGAAGCTCAAATTAAATATATACCGCTGGTTAGGAAAGGCACAAATAGGTTTAGGAAAAGGCCAGCATGGTTAACAAGCAATGTAATAGAAGCTGTAAAAGGTAAAAAGGATTCTTTTAGGCAGTGGAAAACTAGTCGGAGTGAGGTTGATAAAAAGGAGCATAAGCTGTGGCAAAAAAAGTGCAAGTCTGTGATCAGACAGGCAAAAAGGGAATATGAGGAGCATATTGCAAAGAACATAAAGAAAAACAATAAACAATTCTTTAAATATATTAGAAGTAGGAAACCAGCTAGGGAGGCAGTGGGGCCCTTGGATGACCAAGGCGTAAAAGGATTACTAAAGGGTGATAGGGAAATGGCCGAGAAGCTGAATGCGTTCTTTGCTTCTGTCTTCACTGTGGAAGATAAGAAGTGCATGCCCACTCCGGAAGCACTGACTTTGGGAGGGGTTTTGAAAGACCTGAGTCACATTGAGGTGACGAGAGAGGAGGTTATGCGACTGCTAGATAATTTAAAAACTGATAAATCACCGGGCCCAGATGGCATACGTCCAAGAGTTCTGAAAGAACTCAAGTGTGAACTTGTAGATCTCACAAAAATATGTAATCTGTCATTAAACTCTGCATCTGTTCCTGAGGACTGGAAGGTAGCTAATGTTGTCCCCATCGTTAAAAAAGGTTCCAGGGGAGATCCGGGAAATTACAGGCCAGTCAGCCTGACGTCAATACCGGGTAAGTTGGTGGAAACTATTATCAAAAATAAAATTAGTGGGCACATTGATGACCAAAAGCTGATGAGGAAAACTCAGCATGGGTTCTGTAAGGGAAGATCTTGTCTCACCAATCTGTTAGAGTTCTTTGAGGGAGTGAACAAACAAGTGGACAAGGGAGCCCCGATAGATATTGTTTATCTTGACTTCCAGAAAGCTTTTGACAAAGTTCCTCATCAAAAGCTCCTAAGTAAGCTCAGTAGCTATGGGATAAAGGGCCAAGTCCTCTTGTGGATCGAAAACTGGCTAATTAATAGGAAACAGAGAGTGAGTATAAACGGGCACTTCTCACAGTGGAGGGTGGTGAGCAGGGGGGTGCCACAGGGGTCGGTATTGGGTCCAATGCTTTTTAACTTGTTCATTAATGATTTGGAATTGGGATTAAGCAGTGAAGTGGCTAAATTTGCAGATGACACGAAATTGTTCAGGGTGGTGAAAGCCAGAGAGGATTGTGAGGCACTCCAAAGGGATCTGTCGAGGCTAGAAGAGTGGGCATCCATGTGGCAAATGAGGTTCAATGTAGCCAAGTGCAAGGTAATGCACATTGGAACCAAAAATCCAAAATATAAATACAAGTTGATGGGGTCTGAACTGGCGGAGACTGACCAAGAGAGAGATCTTGGAGTCATGATAGATAACTCACTAAAAACGTCAGCACAGTGTGCGACTGCCATAAAAAAAGCTAATGCTATGCTAGGGGTTATTAGGAAAGGGATTGAAAACAAATCAGCCGGTATCATAATGCCTCTGTATAAATCGATGGTGAGGCCTCATTTGGACTACTGTGTACAGTTCTGGTCGCCACACCTTAAAAAAGATATCATAGCACTGGAAAAAGTACAGAGAAGGGCAACTAAAATGATTAAAGGGTTGGAACACTTTCCCTATGAGGAAAGATTGAGGCGCTTGGGGCTCTTTAGCCTGGAGAAAAGACGACTGAGGGGAGACATGATAGAGGTTTACAAGATAATGCACGGGTTAGAAAAGGTAGAGAAAGATGTGTTTTTCTCCCTTTCTCACAATACAAGAACTCGTGGGCACTCTATGAAATTATTGAGCAGTCGGGTTAGAACAGATAGAAGAAAATACTACTTTACACAAAGGGTGATAAACACATGGAATTCGTTGCCACAGGAGGTGGTGGCAGCTACAAGCATTGCCAGCTTCAAGAGGGGACTGGACAAATATATGGAGCAGAGGTCCATCAGTGGCTATTAGCCACAGGAGATAGATGGTATTCTCTTTGTGGGGAGGTGGTGCTCTGTTGTCTTGGTGCTGGAAGGAAGGCAGTGGGAGGGCTTCTGGTGTCCTGGCCTCACTGACAGTCCTTTAGATGGCACTGGATTTCTAGCCACTGTGTGTGACAGAATGTTGGACTGGATGGGCCACTGGCCTGATCCAACATGGCTTTGCTTATGTTCTTATGCTTATGTTCTTATGTTCTTATGATAGAACTTGCTAATACTTCATTAGCGATTGGAACTATCCATACCTTAGTCTTTAAGTTATCATGTAGCAGGACATGAGTTAAGCACTTTTCGAATCGATTCTAAACTTACTAAGGAGGAGGGACAGAGTTATGTGTTCCTGTGTATTAGCCATCATCAGCTGAAGCTCCATGATGATTCCTCTCTTGTCCCTGTCAACATATAAAAACAACTACCTGGATCCACCAGAAATTTACATGGATGGAAAGGATTTCCATCATTAGTCTGTAACTTCCTCTCCGCCCTCTGCAATATGTTTCCCTACAAATGCTGTCCTTGGGGGGCAGAGAACTTCCAGGAACAAGGATTCAAAGGTCTACAGAAGGAGGGACAAATTGTCAAAGTTCACACATACACAGACACCCATCTGCAGAAGGGTTCAGTACCCTGCCTGCTTTGGATCCATAGGGATCCAGCCAAACCCATTTCATAAGATGTGGGTTTTACCAACCTCTTAAGTTGTTCCTCCACTCTATTTACTCCAGTGTGAAATCTACAGATATTCTGGTCTACTGAAATCAGTGGGATCTAGAAATGCTTCGCATTGGCTGGCTTATATCCATCATTTTGGGGCCTGGTTCAGGACAGAATGTAGCAAATGAAAACTGCTGAGTTGCATTCTCTGGAGTGTGTGTTCAAATGCCTCTGCCAGGATTTTGCGTGGCTTTAATTCAGATTGATCATACTGCATTTGCTTTTCATCTTCTGTTCCTTCCCATGTGTCTGCATGACATCCATGGTCTCTCTGTCTCTCTTCTTTATTTTTATTTTTCTTCAGCATGTCTGGATGGGATTTTCTTGCTGGTCGCGTTCTTTTAGAGTCTCCCTCCCTCCTTTCCCTACTTTCTGATGAGCAACACATAACCAAGCATTTGTGTGATACCGGGGAAACACTGTCACAGCAATCTTTTAAATAAATTTGACCGTTGCAACATATGTGCAACTATATAATAAACAATACCCTTCTGCCCCCATAAAAGTATGATGTCGCAAAACAGATGGAAAAGATGCTTATCTGGGCACAAGGATCACTCCCTGTTGTGCTGAGGGAAGTGAACTAAAACAGTACCAGAAAGGAGGTAAACCACAACAGGCAAAGCCTAGGAAGAAAAAACAGAGCTTGATTGACATGTGGTGCAGGGCACGGGGAAAGGGGTGTATCCTTGGAAGAATTCTACGTAACGTGAACTTTTTCTGCATCACTGGCATTACCATACCAGGGATCAGATGCTTAGATTCAGTCGTGTGTGTGTGTGTATATAAAGTGCCATCAAGTTATACCTGATTTATGGTCACCCCATAGGGTTTCCAGGGCAAGAGACAAAGAGATGGGTACTATTGCCTGCCTCTGGTAGTGACCCTAGACTTCCTTGGTGGTCTCCCATCAAATTACTAACCAGGGCAACCCTGCTTAACTTCTGAGATCTGATGAGATCAGGCAAGCTTGGGCCATTCAGCTCAAAGCTACATGCTACACTACTGCTATTACTACACATAAAGAGATCCGCACATGGTAAGTTCATTTTAGAATGCTGGTGTGAGTAGAATGTTTACATTACTCTAATTCTAGTGTGGCACTGCTCAGAGCCAAATAGGCTGTATGAGCAGTATCATTAAAGTAAAGTAGAATGTTTACATAAGTACTTTCCCCATAATCCATGTTGTATCAGGCCTGACTCTTATTTTTAAGGGGATGGTGGTGATGTTAATAAATACTTCTTGTTTATACTCGTTATGGCAAACTGTAATCTGTGGTATCTTCAACTATAGTTTACTGGATGGTTAAACTAGTTTCCATCTCCGCAAACTCTGTACGTGACACGTATATCATACGGGTGTTTGTTTATTTATTACAGTATTTGAACCCCATCTTTTCTATTGGCTGAAGGCAGTTATATCATGTCATTCATATTATAGCTTCATAACCAGTCTGGACCATGACTTTTTTTCTTCATTAAATCTTACACTTTTAGGAAAATATATTTAAAATATTAGTAAATCCAGTTTTAACTGTATAAATTTTTCCCCACTAGAACAAGACATGATGTTTCCAGTTGTTTTCCTTGTGCAGATTGAAAGAACTTGGAAGGTCAATTGAGAAAAAAGGAATCTGTGTGGCTAATGTACATTCTGCAAGCCAGCCACTTAGGCTTGGTCAGCTGCAAGGAAATCACTTTGATATCATTGTGAGAAACGTAAAGCAGCACAGCAATGACTGTTCCACAAGCCTGAACGAGAGAATATGTGAAGCCATTGAGAATGTCAAGGTAAAAAAAAAAATGTAATAAAGGACATCTCTAGCCTTTATCCTTTCAATCATTTCAATGTAGAGTGTATAAATGCATAGTATTCCAAACCTCCATTTAACTTTTCTTTCCAATTTGTAGAAAAATGGTTTTATCAATTACTATGGACCTCAGCGATTCGGGCAAGGGCAGAACATTCAGACTGATCAAATTGGATTGGCTTTGCTGAATGATGAGCTGGTATTTTTCAACCTATACAAAATAGTATCAAATTATTCTTCTCTAGAGCTTAATAGTATATATAATACTATAGGAATTGTATACTCTTCCACTTGGACTGGGACAGCCCTGATTTGGAGCCCTATTGTAGCAAAACCCCTATCAGTAGTTCCACTTGGAAAGCTGTAGTTTCGGGAATAGGCAACCCAATGAGGCTTAAGCAAAGAAACTGATAACAATTTGAAATGTGAATATGATTGTATTTTGCCCCCTTTCCCTCAAAAGCCTTAATGCTAAATGAAAATGATGGGCTTTTACAATAAGCCTGTCGACTGTACTATTGTGTCCCTACAAAGAGAGAAAGATGAAGATTATGACAAGAAGAAAAAGGGGGGCAGAGAATAGAGAGACTGACTGGTAAAGCGAGGAAAAAGTAACAAGCTTCCAGGATAGGGAAATGACAGACAGGAGGAGTTTTCTAAAGTGCCTGGTTCAGCCTCCACTCGCCTCATTTATTTCTTGGTAAACAGAGATGAAAGTAAAGGGGGGGAAACGATCTTCTAGTCTCTCTCATTCCTCCTTTTCAAATCAGCATACTTCCTGGTTCTAAAGGCTGCTTTATTAAAACTTTTGTTCTATAGATTCAGAGCTTGTTCCCTAGTTTCAGTGCAAGGTCATAGCTTGCAAGAACTAATTCTTTGGTTCACTTTTTAAATAAACAAGGGGATTCTGTGAGTTCTGACTTTGCAGAATTCCTCTTTCCACCCACCCAGTGACAGAGAGCGCGCGAATGGCTTTGTATGAGGCTGCTCTAATTGTGGATCCTGGCTCAGTGCTGAAACTTGTAATCATGATGATTATTGAATGTTTCAGAATGTGTGCATGGGACCCTTTTGAGCATGAACAGTTCCCTACGCCAAATTAGCATCCGCTTTAAGAATATTTAGAGTAAATTGGCATTTGTGTTTGCTTCAATTGTAGATTAAAGCAGTAAGACTGTTTCTCACACCAGAAGATACAGATGATCTTGTAAATAAGGCGAAGAAATATTTTCTTCAGACCGGTAAATATGTCCACATAATACGTTATCAAGGGAAAATAGAATTTGGCTGCAATGGGGACCAAACTTTTGGGTACACTAGCAGTAGCCATCTTATAATCAGTCAGACTGAGCAGTGAGATATGTTGCTGGACATGAAAACATGAGAACGTTTGCAGTGTTTGCTTTCTATACTGCTGATGATCATATTTTCACTGGTGTATTCTATACGTGCCTTCTGCAACAGAGCTTAACTCACTAAGTTAAACCATGGCATAATTGTACACTTGGAATCTTAACCATAGCTAAGGTAGCCAACCATGGTAACCAGTAACCATGGTTAAGTGCTATATTGTCACTGGATCGTATTTATTTTATCTTATAAATGTAAATATTAGAATTGCACATTATACATATAACAAGGCGTAATGTTGTGCAGTTCCCTTATATTCACCTGAAAGTTTCCTGTCCCCCTTTCTTTGCTGACTAGAGTGTGAACTTTACTAATGTAACTAACCACTTCTCCAAACTGACAGAACTTAATTGCTTTTCTGTGCCCTAACATGCTAAGTAGTCCCAGAAACAATCACCTAATTGAGCAACAAGTTCATCTCTACTACAGCATTAAATCATTTCTGGTATTTTTAAAATTCAGCCCTGTAACAAGGCCTACATTGTTGTTTGGCACAAGCAGGCTCTTTTATACTTTTGAAGGGAAACAACCACAATCTACAGAGCCTCAGCCCTCCCAGTGGTGGCATGTATTGATTTTGGGATTAATTGAAGACTACCTCCTTCTCCCATGCTAGCCTCTCATCAGGGCTTTTTTTCTGGGAAAAGAGGTGGTGGAACTCAGTGGTGGAACTCAAGACCGCACAATAATGTCACTTTAGGTCAGCTGGAACAAAGGGGAAGTTTTTTAAAGTTTAAATCGCCCTTGGTGAAAATGGTCACATAGCCGGTGGCCCCGCCCCCTGATCTCCAGACAGAGGGGAGTTTAGAGTGGCGCGGAGGGCAATCTAAACTTCCCTCTCTCTGGAGATCAGGGGGCGGGGCCACCAGCCATGTGATCATTTTTAAGAGGTGCCGGAACTCCGTTCCACTGCGTTCTCGTGCTGAAAAAAAAACCCTGCCTCTCATACTACCAAGCACAGCTGAGAAAGAGGCCTAAGAAATGTTTATTTACTGGCCTCCTGTGCTTGGCACTATTTACCCCAAGCCACTCCTGAAGTATATTTTAATGGAACTTCTGAGGCACCCACTCTGACTTTCCTGGATAAAAACCCTGGTTAACCTTATCTACCCTAAATTTACCAAGAAGGAAAAGAGAGGTTTTTAAAACAATAGTAAAAGGTTTATTTTACTGAGCAGGAAAAATACAGTATGGATGTTTAAGATCAACTTTATACAAGTGTGACTTCATGAGAAAGTGAAATATGGAGATACAATATTTTTTACTGATTATGCATATTGTTTCAGAATGGAGAGAGAATCTCAGTAACTGCTATACTACTTTTGACTGTAAAAGCTGTAAAAAAATGTTTTCTAACCTTTTAGAATTACACTAGAGCTTTTTAAGAACAGGCTTCAGTCTGCCCTTGCTTTAAAAAAATACCAGAAACACTATATAGGAGAACCGTTATGGGCCACTCCAAGCTAGCATACTAAACAGTCATCTTCCCTTTGAAGAGACTGGAAGTAGAGCTAGATCTCTAACTTGCGTAAAAGGGCTCTAAACTGTATCTGATCAAATATCAGTTAAATGGCCCTTTCCCCTCACCCTTCTCTGCTCACTGACTTCTCCCTTCAAGTGTTTCAAAGGCCCTGATTGGCCATTAATGGTTTTCTTTCCCGAACATCCAGCCACAAAGAGAATTGGTAAATATATAAAAGGGAGCAGACTTGGCTCTTCTTCAGAGCCACTATTCATGGGAAGATGTTTTTCCTTTCCTAGATTTTGTCTCTCTCATCCCAAGGAAGATCTATATAAGTGGAGTGTACTAGGTTTGATCAAGGCTAAATTTTCTAATGCCTGAATGGAAATTTCCTGCCTTCTCCTTCCCACTGCAGCCCGCTGCTCTCCATGAAACTTTGCTCCTGGGGCATAGGGGATCCTGAGCACTGACATGTGGAGAGTCTGCATCAGGAAGGGGGAATTGGTGGAAACTGTAGATTTAGTCTGGATCCAGCCCGCTTAGTTCAGTGCACATGGTTGACAGGTTTTGCAGATACAAAGAATACATCTTGAGAAGAGAACCGTCTGGGATTGTGATTTCAAAGTCTTTTATAAAACCACTGTGCCTCATTGAGAAAAATAAACAAAGACCTGTTTATAAGGAAAGCACTTTCTTGTGGTATGGAATGTGTACGGAATTATTGGACACGTTCAGGATTTCCTCTGCGTCCCCTCCCCTGCATTCAGCGAGTGGAATTTTTTAGCTTTAGTAACTTGTAACAAAGCATATTTTCCAAAAGTTCTACATTTGCCACTAGTTGAAATTGGAGGAAGTAAAAGGGGAACTCTTAGGAACAGAAGGATGTGTTTTTATATACAGCTGAGCTGAAAAAAGCAGCAGGCAAGGGAAGAATTAAATGCCTGTGTACTGCCTGCTGCTTCCCAGATGGTCATGTCCTCCCAGCCAGCCATAGTCTGAAAACACACTCTGGATGCAGAACACATACTTCCATCCTTAATTAGTTCTTCTGCCTTTCAGAGGATGCGAAGGGCACCCTTGCAATGCTGCCCGACTTTAAAGTAAGAGAGAAGATGTTGCTTCGTGCATTAAATCGCTATGGGATCAATCAAGAGGGGTGCTGCCGAGGATGGCTCAGCATTCCTCATTCCATGCGTATCTTCTATGTTCATGCCTACTGTAGTAAAATTTGGAATGAAGCCGCTTCCTTCCGGATTAAGACATACGGTACAAGAGTTGTGAATGGCGATCTGATCTTTGCTGAAGAAAGTGCTGCAAACTCTTCACTAAATGACAAGGTAAAATGTGATCTCAGTAAACACTGATAACAGCTAGAACAGAAATGTAATCCAGCTGTATGTTTTGCTTTTTAATGTAAACAGTGACCTTTTAACCCCATTTCTATATATATCTAACAATACCTTTTTTAAAAAAATAGGTTCACGTAGTAACATCTGCAGAAGAAATGGCCGATAAATATACAATTAATCAAGTAAGTTTGGTTAAAAATTTATTTTGGATTAATAAAGAAATGCTTGGTTGACAGCATAAGCTTTAGGTTAAGTAGTATTATTTGGTCTCTTGGCTGTATTGCTGGAAGATGTGCATAGAGAAAAGACACAGGGGGCTGAACCAGCTATCTCTTTTCATGGAAATATACAAGCTGTGAAAATATTCAGAAGTGTTTTCCCAATTGCATGGAGGAGCCAATGCAGATTTACATCCTTTTAAGCGCACTGGGTTTAGAAAATTGTAACTCTTTAGGATTAAACTGCAAATGTGTACATAAGCTTCTGCTGTAGGGTTTTCTGCAGAGATATGTGAATGATAGAGCAGAGCCAGCAGATGTGATCTTGCTCCCCACTGCGTGCATATATTTTGAAGATTTGCACAGCTCTGCAGATTTCGAATGCATTTGGCATTTTCTTAACCTCATCTGCTTAGGCAGTTTCCTGCAAATCTTCTAGAGTACCTTTTGAATTGGGATCGCGTCTTATCACAGAAAAGACTCAACTCATGTTACCTTTGTCTTTCCAAAGGTTATTCTCCCAATGGTTGGTTACAGCATTAGATATCCCAATAACAAAGTTGGAGAATGGTACCGTGAAAGGCTGGCCAGCGATGGACTTCAGGCATGCAAGTTTAGACTTCCTACGTTACAGCTGAATGTGCCTGGCTGCTACAGACACATCTTGAAATATCCTCACAATCTGTCATATAGTTTCTTAAATGACAATGTAAATGAGACAGGTACTGGAGACAGTTCCCTCGAGGATTCAGTCACTTCTCTTTCTATGTCATTTTGGCTTGATCCATCATGTTATGCCACTGTTTGTTTGGGGGAAATAATGAAATGTGACATTTGAAGAAAAAACCAGTGTTTAGCACCACTTGACAGGGATATGGTGTGATTCTTCTCCAGGATGTGTTTTCCTTTAGGGTGATCCCTGCACCAGAGATCAGTGGACTTGAGTGTGTGGGCCTAGTGTGGGATGCTGGGCAGAAGGTGAGTGTTCTGGTGGCGTACCATCTGCCCAGCTATCCAGTAGACAACTTGCTGAGGGTGACAAGTGGTTCTGGCCGACTGGGTGTTGTGCCTCACCAGGCTAATATTCTGGTGGACTTCAACATCCATGTGGAGATGACTCTGTCAGAGGAGTTGCTTCAGATTTTATGGCTGCCATGGCAACACTGGGATTCGTCCAGGTTCCCTGGAAGCAACTCTGTCAGTGAGTCTTGGAACAGGGATCTTCAGGGGGCCGTCGATTGGATTGCTCCCCGACGCTCTTTTTTCCCTTGTCTCTCTTTAGCTCCTTAGTTTAATGAGGAGCTGAGAAAGTTTAAGAGGAGACTTAGATGGCTAAAGAGAAATTGGCATTGGACTCATGGTGAAGCTATAAGAACACGCTATAGAGTCCATTTGAAGGCCTATGAGGTGGCGGTGAAGGCAGTAAAGAAATCTTACTTCTCTATTCAAACTTGGGTCTCTCGGATCCTAGTCTGGTACTTTAACCACTACGCTAGGCTGCAGGTTACATCCCATGAGTGAACCCCTCAGATTACACAAAAACAAAGTAGCACCATTAAGTAGCACTACATTATTTTCCTTGTCCTCCTACTGTTGTGCTTGAGTTCCCCAGAACACAGCCTTTCTTGTGTGACTATCCCCTTCTGGTCAGCAGTGTACGCTCAGCTTGTTTCCAGCCAAATTATCTTGGGTTCTTCTTTTCCTCTCTGTTTTCTGCTTTTCAGTCTCTGTCTATTCTTCCCATCCCTCCATAAAACACCACTTCTCAGACCACTTTCTATTTCATTCCCCTTCCTGCTCTCCAAAATAAGCCACATTATTAAGCAAGGTAAAAACAAACCCATTCAAAGCCTTCTGCTACAAGGTGGGATGCTGGATCTTTGACCCCAGGTCAGCCTATGCAATTAACAGTTATGTTTGCACAGTGCATAGGGCACATATTTCCCACTTTTTTGTTTAGACATTGTCTTTTAACAACTGAACTACACACAACACGGAGCTGCATGGAGGCTCACCCTAGTAACTTTTTTTGTTTTGTAAAATACACCTATAGAGGCTGAAAATTAAAGTGGAAGATTGATGCATGGGGGAAGAATTCCTAACCCTTTCACGTTGAACTGCTTTTCCAACTATAAATCTTCTTCCTCCTCCTTCAAGTTGCCTTTTGCCCTGCAAGAGTGCAAGATACGGCTTTTGTTCTGCAAAGTGCCAGTGGAAGGTGCATGGCTTTCCCCTGTATTCCCATTCCTCTCCCCTCTCCATAGTCTTTTTAGATACCAAGAGAGTTGGGCAAATTGCTTTGCCTCCATATATTGTTAGTACTGCTTAACTGGCAAAAGAGAGGAGGGTGAAATTCCATCCCCTTCCATCCCCTCATTGCATCCCCAACCCATGCTGGTCCTGCAACATTAGGAGTAATGCAAGGGAATGGAGAAGAGAATAAGTATACAGGGGAAATCTGCCTTCTGTTGGGGCTTGGAAGATTCCCATGGCTAGTATTTGTATCTTTTGCCTTGCAGGACAATATGCAGTTGGGGGGGATTTCCTTTTTAGCAGAAAAATGGCATAAGAAAGGGTTCAGACAAAGCCCTCCTGCCCTGCACTGGTTACATCTATTGCCTGCTGAGGAAAATCACTGAGCTAGGAAGCAGGTGAGGGGGAAGGGGTTTAAATCCCACTATGTGGAATCAGGACAAACCTCACCTTTTGGATATTTGGCTGACAACGGAAGAGGGGAAGAGGCAGAACTAGAACCCACAGAGAAACTATTTAACCACGCAGGAACAGAAAGAAGGGCATTTGGAATCCTCCATTAGTTCTAGTGACAACATCTATTCCTCTTCAAAGGACATTTTTTTTAAAAAAATTTAAAAACATTTATTAAAATTGAATTTAACTTCTTATAAACAATGATAACATTAAAGATAAATAGCAATAACATTAAAGATGATAAAACCAGCGGCTGCAAGGTACAATATTGACATTCCTATGTTATATGTCTATTGAGTCAATAACTCAGGTTATCTGCGTGGATTCTTTCGATGTTATAAGAGATTGAAAGCTTTATTTTGTTGTTAATTGTTCAGGAGCGTAATATGTATCATGATGAACCAAATGATCGAATAAGGTGTTTGCTAATGTCATTTGTTGTTGTGTGAGGTCTGAATAAGGATGTATAGCCATGAGTGTTCATAGATTTGAAATTTTCATAACATTATGGTTTGATATACTGGAGTTTTTGCTTGTGTATTGTTCAGTGAAGGGGAGCCTTCAAAGGACACAAATACAGGAATTTTATGGTACCTTAAAAAATAATTATGTTTTATTCCAGCATAAATTTTGTGTTCTAGATACCACTTCTTCAGATGTCATGAGGGAATCCTTATTAAAGTAGTGGTTTTTATGTAAGGGTTGGCCACTGTGTGAGACAGGATGATAGACTAGATGGACCACTGGTCTGATCCAGTAGGGCTCTTCTTATGTTATTATGGCTTTGTAAGCAGAGTGAGTGGATGATAATTTGAGCTCTTTCTCAGTTCTAGTTTGACTTCTGCCACTTCTTATGCCAGTACAATGGTATGCCATTTTTCAGGATGACAGCACAGACTGAGTGAGCTCAGGATCTCAGCTAAGGGTATCTCAGCTAAGTCTTGCTCTTCTACTGCTGTGGCCCTGAGTCTTTTTGGTTTTCTGTCCATATGCTGGCAGAGTTGTGCCAGGACTGAGATTACACTGGCAAAATGTTAAGATGGCATAACTATGATGTTATAATAGCACAAAGTCCCCAACAAACAGTCCATTCAAGATCCACCACACAAGAAACCCTAGAAGGGATCCTATAGCTCTTCGGGTGGTATAACTATCATTGTATTTGCACTGTGATTTGTCTAGTTCCTAGTTGTTTTTCCACTAGAGCTAAAAAAATTTATTCAGCAGACCTGTGCTGTGGTCTTAGTTCAGCAGCCAGCAGAGATGAATCTTTCAAAGGCCACTGTCTGCATCAGGGATCAATTCTTTTAAAAATAGTTCTTTTAAAAATAATTAAGCCAGCTGGGTGACCTTGGGTCAGTCACCGCTGTCTGGAGCTCTCTCAGCCCCACCCACCTCATAGTGATTGTTGTGGGGATAATAATAACACACTTTGGGCAAAATCAACAGCAGCTCGCATACAGGCTTTCTCTGTGGTGGCCCCTACCCTGTGGAATGGCCTGCCTGAGGAGGTCAGGAGAGCCCCCACCCTCCTGACTTTCCACAAACAATGCAAAACCAAATTATTCAAAAAGGCTTTTTACTCAAATAGGAGGAAAGTATTGTAGCGAGGGGGTCTCAGATGCTTCGCTAATGAGTTAGGGACCATAGACTTCACCACTATGTTGCCTTGCATATTTGTTACTTTGCATATGTACTCATATATACTACCTGTGCTTCATGTTACCTGGGTCAGTCCTAGAATTGATTATGTTCTGTTTCAGTAATTCTTAACTTTGTATTGGATCCTTGCTAATGCTATGTCTTTGTAAAATCGTATGACGTTGTTTATGGCAAAGTCCTTGACACATTATGGAAATGTCCTTGATGCTGATTGTACTAATCTCACACTATGTAATCCGCCTTGAGTCTCAGTGAGAAAGGCGGACTATAAATAAATAAATAAAACATTTGTAAGCTGCTCTGAGTAGCTGTTAAGTTGTCCTGAAGGGCAGTATATAAATTGAATGTTATTATATTTTTAAGAGTGCATAGAAAGATTTATAACACTAATAACAATCAATTGCCTTTCTAATATGCCCCAAACACATCTAGGAATGTGATAATGACCCTGGGAGATCTCATTCTTGTAGTTTTTTTTTAACCAGACATAGCTAATCAAGTAATGGTAAGATTATTTGCTCTTATGCTAATTTTTCTTGTGAAGAATGCAGTTGTATCAATAGACTTTGAAACAACTATCAGAACTTTGGCTCAACTAGTTAGCCAAGGAATAAATAATAATGCAAAATCTAAAACAATCTTCTTTTTCTCCTTCCCTTGAATTTTTGTTATTTTGTAACATTTGGCCTGATGAACAATTCTGGTGAGCATGAAAACTTGCACAATGTTTTGTATTATATGGATTTCATTTTTTGTTTGTTTGCTTTAGATATAGTGTGGGCTAATATTGCTGCTGAGAACTTTTTTCCTACTTTATAATTACACAAAAGATATTAGCTGCATGTGTCATGTTTAAACTGCAGGTGGTGCTGTGACTTTGCAAGAACTACAAGGGGCAGAAGCAACACTGACTCTTTCTTTAAATAATGTAAGCTATATCACAACAGGTTTTTGAGGAGGCAATGCATCTTTTTCTGTAGGGAACCAGTCCATAAAGACTAATTTCAAAAGGTTAGTCTGGGTGCTTTAAAAATTAGAAGTGGGGATTTTAGAAAACAAACTTTCCCCAACAGGTTTGCAGCAAAATTGAGTTAGTGTGTTGGATGATGTCCCAGTATGGACTAAAGGTAAGGAAACTGATGTTGTTAGAAAAGTCTGTATTTTAGTAGGTCTTCAGACTTGGGCTGGAACCTTTGAAATGGAAATGACATAGGTTACATAGATGCTTTTGGATGACTGTGGTCTATAGAAATGCACTGTTTATCATGAAATAAGACAAGTGTCCTGACTGACTCATCAACGCCCAGCCCAAACCCCTAGACCTAGAAACATGAAATTTGGGGAGAACAATAAATTCGCCCCCTAAGGGGGTAAAAAGGGGTAAAATATATTTTCCTAAAGGGATACAGCTTCCCTGAGTGGCTGGCAGGCTGCTGCCTGCTTGCACCCCCACCCACTGTCAGCTCGGCCACTCTTCCCTGATTGGACCAGCCTTTCAAGGTCATTTGCATATGCGGGCTGATTGGGGCTCACAACATTCCACACCTCATCTCCCCCCCCTCCCCCCAGAGACAGTTGGAACACAAAGGTCATTTGCGTATGTGGCCTGATTGGTCCTCCTCACCCGCTACATTCTAAACAGTATGCAGTTACTATTGGGAACCATTGAATATGTCCAGACCCTGAGTCAAAATGCATCTCCCAGTCTTCCCCTAAAAGTTCACTAGGGTTGCCAACTCCAAAAAAAAAAAAGTTACATACCCATAAGTATTATAACTGGATTTAAAGTAGTTAAATACTGTCATGAAGCATGGGTATCAAGCTAGTAAATAATAAATATAGGTAAAGATAGGAGAGCAGATAAAAGATGGTGGATGGGATGGTGGATGGGAAGGAGAGAAGAAAGGGAAAAGGGGAGAGACTATGAGGCCTTTCAGGGAATGGAAAGAAGAAATAATGGGGAAGAGGGAAATGTGATGCCCCCTGCAAGTCCTTGAGAGTCCCCCACTTGTTCTGTGTTTAACATTGAGATTCCTACTGTGTGAAGAAAGGGTAACACATTTATCTCCCATACTAAGATATGTGTATCTTATTGCAGGAGATTTCATAAGATCTTTTTTATTGCTTACTTTCATATCTTATGGGATCCTACATGGTCAGTGGTGAATGTACACCCAGCTGTACTCTGTGCAGATAACAACAACAACAACAGCTCGGCTTATATACCACTTGTCTAGACAGAATAGTGCCCCACTCAGAGCGGTGAACAAAGTTAGTGTTGTTATTATCCTTACAATTAGGGTTACCAGATCCCCATGAACCAAACCAGGAGAAGGGGTTAGTGGGGCAGGGGGCAGCGGGCTACTTACCCTTGCACTCCTGCACTTCCCCATGGCAATGGAAAACAATGTCATTTTTTGGCATGACGGGGAAGCTACAGGTTGTGCCAGGGGGCGAGTCATTAAAAATCACCCTCAAACATTACATTTGGGGGTGAATTTTAATGAATCACCCCTAGTGCAACCCATCGCTTCCCTGTTGTGTCCACCGGTGAGTAGAGGCCAGGGAGGCAGCAGGAGTTGAGACCAATAAGATGCACATCCCCTAACCGATAGTGACTCGCAGCTGTTCATCAGAGTTCCTGTGGCGATCCCAGGCCACTAGACTTGGGTTTGTACATCTTATGCTCAATTATTTAGTAAGCGAAGGTGAAAAAATTAATGAACACTTACAAAAAATATCAATACAGTTTATTCCATCAAATGCATTGAAAAGTATTACTAACCCACCCTCATTGGCTACTTAAATAATTCTAGTTTACTAGTTCATAGTCCACACCTGAGATATAAAATTACCAAATATTTTGAGTGGTTTGAACAGATATCTTTGGTGAGATGAAGGCCATTATATTTAAAGACGGCTCTAATATTATCAGGTCAATTTTAGAAGATTATCTCAGAAGGTAATATTAATTTTAGGTTTGTTTATGAGTGCCAGTTGTGAGATCAAAAAGGACTAATCTTTAACGTATATTCTTCTAGAAATCATGAGATAAAAGAACTAAATTTACTCAGCAGGATTGGAAGCTATCTGGGGACTGTGAGGAGTCATGCTGTTTCTCTTTGGAAAGCTGACTAATGATTAGTGATTGTAGTGTCTGCTTCTAGAGAGTGCTCCCCAAATTCTCTGCTGTATACATGTGAATAAACAAAATATTACAAAGGTACTGTAAGGCTCCAGTGCCTCTCATCCACAGGAAATGGAACCAGGTAGAGTTGCCGCCAGAGTTCTCACTACACAGGGAAGTAGGGAACTTATATTTCTAACAGTCTTCTTCACAATTTTCTAAATCATATATTTTTTCACAAAGCTCCTGTGAATATTTTAACATGATTTTGCACACTCAGCAAGCAGTATGGACCTAACACACACTAGTCATGCTTCTGAAAGGTGATCTTACATGTTTTGGATGGGGGGTATTGTTTTGTTGTGTTGACTTTCTTCCAGGATTTAATGCTCAGACTAAATGGAGGTAAATATTGATGCTCTAATTGATGCTGCTTATATCTCATCCTGATTTCTCAGTTCTGGCAATCCTAAATTGTAGTGTGTCGATGTGACCTCTGTGTTTTGGCAACCTCAGATTCTGAGTTCTATTACTTTTGCACATGTTTGACAGTTTGGGTTCAGTTGCAATTATTCCCAGTTGTGCATGTTGCCCAACCATGGCATGGCATGTGGTATGCATTTATGTTTTTCAGAAGCTGAGGAGAGATACAATTTACAGCTAGTTCCTAAACTTACAGAGCTCTTAGCACTCAATTTGCATTACCCACCCACATGATACATTGCAAACTATCCTCTAGTGGCATGTGTAATATTGTAAAAGTTTCTTTCTAAAAATAGACAATAAATAATTGAATTGTAGATCACTTACAGTAGATTTTAAATTATTCACTGGAAAATAAAAACACATCAATTAGCTCTTGCCCCCTGGCCCCTTTCCTCAGTTCTTTCTGCTGTAGTAACCATTAATAACTTGTGACTTCAAGTTCACAGGTCGTATCTGAGAAATTCAGAGTAACTTAGAAAAACTTAATTCAGAATGACATATGGTCCAACCTTCCACTTAAAAAATGGCAGGAGGAATTCACATCTGAGTACCTGTGGATGTTTCTGTTGGTGTATTGTATTTAGATTGAGCCTGGAGTGTGATTTAAATATAAATTTTATATCATGTAATAATAAAAAATGACATTTTTAAAGTTAGAAAAAACAGTAATATTGGAGTAAAAGTCAGGTAGTGGAGTGTTCTGTGTGAACTAGGAATAAATAATTGTATGCCCAAGAGTCAACTGTAGTCCACATCAGCTTCTTGCCTGTCCTCTCCATTCCATCACACTATTTGAGACAGTGATTCACACCTATTTCCTCATTGCTTTGAGGCTTCTCTCCAAGCAAGAAATAAAAAGCAAACCTCTCATTTCCCGTTCAAATAGAGGCCTGTCTGGTGAACAGATACACCTTGTGTGTTGCTTTTGGCCTGGATATCCCCATTCTTCATGCAATTTTGCTTCTCTCTCCTGCTGGACAACTGATACCCCGCACATTGGCAGAACTTACCAGCGATGCTTGCCTTGTCTCAGAAGAACTGTATTGCAATACCCAGTTGATAAAACTGACTTAATATATGTGCTGTTTCTATTATACTGTTACTCTAACAAGTGACAAAAATGCAATATACACTTGCTTGACTTCATTGGATTGGATCCAGTTACTCCACTAAGCCTTCCTCTGACAGAGAAGAACGTCCTCCATTTGAGGAAAGTTTAGTAGGAGGAGTCATTGAATCCAAGTTAGCAGAAGGGAGTCATTGGATACAGCAGAAGAGTGTCTCAAAACCCAATTTAGCAGAGAAGAATCAACAAATCCAACTTAGTAGAAAAAAGTTGCTGGATCCAATCCACGACCTTCATATTATATTTGCATGAAAATTACCAAATGGTCATTTAAATATAAGCTAATGTTTTGTATAAGATTTTGTAATTTGTCTACTTTTATTCCAACTGATATCAGGCTTTCTTCATTTCTTGAAAGATTTCTTCATAAAAGGAGATAAAGGGGCATCTGCATCGGGAAAAGCCATCTAAAACTGTCAGCTTTAATATTCCCAGATGCCCGTCTCCAGATGAAATTACATTGTTATCAGCCATGTACCTTTAGACATAAACTGAGAGTAGTAGGAAGAAGCTTTGAGGGTGCTGGGTAAGATATAGTCATATTACATCATATTTTAATATTAGAAGACATTTTTATACAAAATAGTAAATGTATCAACGATGTATTAATTAGTAAAGGTTCCTGCGGTATATGAAGTGCTCTAGAGAATGGTTATCGACTTGAAGTATTTTTGTGAGAGTTTATTTTTTGTATACGTAGACAAAAATTGCACTCTGCTGCAATGGTCAGAAATTTGCAATTGACAAATGTTAGCATACTAGGCAAAATTTTAAAAAATGAAGCTTGATCCTCCCCACTCCATCTGATCCTGGAAGAGCTAAGAATAATGTATTATCTGTTTTGTGGGCAATGCAGAGATGCTATACATCCCCAGAAAGGAGGAGAGTGCCCTCAAGTCATAGCTGACTTATGGCAATCCCTGGTGGAATAATCATGGCAAGATACTAACAGAGATGGTTTTCCATTGCCTGCCTCTGCAATCCTCATCTTCATTGGTAGTCTCCCATCCAATTACTAACCAAGGCCGACCCTGCTTAGCTTCTGAGATCTGAGATCAGGCTCACTTGGGCTATCTAGATCAGGGTACATTTTCCAGATCTCCCTCAAAATAACTTCCCTCATCTCTTGTTGGGGGTGCTATTATTTTGCTTCCAGCTGCAATTATCTGAATTTGTGGCCAAAGCATGATTGTAGATATGTTACTAGTTAAGAGAAGATAAAAGCAAGTGAAGGGGAGAGAAGCTGAGCTCAAATGAATGGAACTGAACAGAGAAAGAAACTACCCCTGTACTTTTATTTCAAGACTGACGAATGATATTGTTTCTTTGCAGATCTCATTTTAGAATGTATGGAATTTTGAATTCCTATTGAAAAGCAGGTGCTGATAACTTCGTCCCTTTCATTAGCAGCTTACAGTCAAGTGAGTCTGTCTCAATGAGACAGGTTCTCGTGTGACAAGGTGCAAAGAAGTAGTTTTGGAGAACCTATAATTTTGGACCAAATCCCTACAGGTGCACAGGCAATGTGTTTGCAGTGTCTGAGGCTCGTTATTTACCACAGACTTTCATTTCCTGCTGTTTCTAATTGTAAGAAACCACAAATTTCCTTAAATGGCTTTGTTTACAATTGTTCCATGCTGGATAACAAGTAAGGGGAAAGTATATTTTAAATTATTTTTTCTTTTCGTAAGTACCTAAGAAGAGTACCTAAAAAGAGCCCTGCTGGATCAGACCAGTGGTTCATTTAGTCCAGGATCCTGTCTCACACAGTTGCTAACCAGTTACTCTGGAAGGCCAACACCAGGGCATAGAGGCCCCGGCCCTTCTGTTTTATTCAACTCCGAGCCTTTGCCTTATACACCCTTCCATGCCCTCACCTCAGGAGTCTGTAAATAGTGCTGTGGTTGCAAAGTAAAAATGTGACCTTTAATGCTGACCACTTTGTCACACTCCTGTAATAAGGCCGTCTCCAGTTTCAAAATGAATTGCACTAGTGCTCTGTTGGGGCCTTTTAACACAGGTTGGGCTTTATTAGCAAACAGCAAAATTTAAAAAGGCCGTTTTTTAATTGTATGGTTCTCTCTCCATGGGCAAGGGTACAAACATTGACAGATAGATGTTTGCCACTTCTGAGTTTCTCTCATTCAGTATTCCGTTTCCTGAGGCCAGTTGTGCTTCCACAGGGGCTGCATTCAAAAGCTGCTTTAACTAACCAATGTCAACTCAAGACATTTTTCCACTTGATGCCCCTCACCAGCATATCCATGCCACTATCTCATCTGGGAACCCCAGCAGATTTGCTCCCCCTTTTTAAAAAAGCATTGTGGCAATCCACATGTGCCCTACAGGATGTCTTGAACACTTGAGATTCCTTCCTCTTGCAACAGTTTTGGACATCATTTTTTTGTTGTCCTAGCAACCCTACCAAATATCAGGATTGTTTAGGCAACTAAAATGGCAGAATTGTTTGGGTTTAATATCTATATGAAGGCTTTTGAAGAGAGCATCTCAAGTTACGGGGTTAAGTGACACCAGTATGCTGATGACAAAAGAATCAAGTGAGGCAGTGGACTGGCGCCTGGACATTGTAATATGCTAGATGAGAACCAATAAACTAAACCTCAATCCAGACAAGGCTGAAGTAATGTTTGTTGGCATAGGTGCTGATCAAGGAATTGAAAAACAGAATACCAGAGATGTGGCAGCGCTGCCCCTTGAGGAGCAGTGCCAAAGCTTGGGAGATGAAGTTGCAGAATTAACAGACTTAGCACCTGTGTTTAGCTTCAACAGAACCACCAGCTGAGGTTGTTCCTCAGAAAAGTAGAATCTAGCCATAATAATCCATGTGCTAATCTCTGCATTAGTTTACTGTAGTGCAATCCATGTGAGGCTGTCTTTGAACACAGTTCAGAAACTTAAACCGGTTCAAATCACAGCTGCCCATTTATTGAGCAGCGGTTAGGTATCATCAAACCTAACCGCTACCAGTTTGCTTCTGGGCCCAATTCAAAGTGGTACTTTTGAACTAAGAAGCTCTGTCTGCGACCAGGGCACTTAAAGGACCACCTCCTCCCATACTGTCCAAGGGTGGGGGCTGTGCTCAGTTGGAGAGCATTTGCTTTGTATGGTTCAAGGGTCTGATGGGCCAGGGGTCTGATTCAGTATAAGGAAGTATAAGCTTCATGTGTCATGCTCAAACACTGGCCAGCATCACAGGTTTTCCTCCACATCCCTACCCCAAGTGAAGTGAGAAGTTATTGCCGAGAGAGTTTCTCTGTTGCTGCTCATTCCAGTAATTGGAATGCCCTCCCACTGAAAGTTCACATTCCCCTCCCTGACCACTTTTGGTGTCAGCTGTTTGAATTGGCATTCAGCTCAGTATTTTAATATTGCTTTAGATTCTCAATTACTGTATTTTCCATTGATTGTGCTTTGCATTTTTATTGTCAGCTGTCTCAAGCACCTTGTGAGGAGGCAAGATAACCCTATGGGGTATAGTGTTGCCAACTCCAGGTTGAGAAATTCCTGGAGATTTGGAGGGTTGAATCTGGGGAGGGCAGGGACTTCATAGGGTATAATGTCATGGATTCCACCATCCAAAGCAGCCATTTTCTCCAGACAGACGGGTATCTGTAGTCTGGGGAACAGTTGTAAATCTGGGAGAGCGTCAGGTACCACCTGGAGATTCACAACTTTTGCCACACATTTTATTTTATTTTAAACATTTAAAAGCTGCCTTGCAGCACTCAAGACAGCTTACAATAAATATTCAAATACATAAAAAATTAAAATTATAATTTAAAACTACCAGTAAGTAGAAAAACTAATCAAATGCCATTCTAAATAAAACCATTTTCATGCCTCCTAAAGACTGAAAGAGAGGGGGCAAGGCGCACCTCCTTGGGGAGATTGCTCCATAATCGTGGGCGGCCATCAAAAAGGACGTCTCTCATTTTCCCCACCAGAATTGTTTCTTTGGTTGCTGGATGTCAGGAGGGTCTCTCCCTGCAATCTTATCTCCTGGACAGGCAGCGGCCTCACCTGAAGGTACACTTTACTGGGGCCTGGAGGTTAGATTGCTAACCTCTAAGCTGGAAGACAGGTAGAGATGCCAGGTCCCTCTACCCTCCCAGGGGTGGGGTGGGGGCGGAATCTGGCACTTACCTCGTGTCTCCAGTGTGTTGCTACTCGCACGCGCTTTGCACGCATGCACTCCCAAATGAAATATAACTATTTCTAATGACTGCAGACTAACCAGAGTTAACTTTCTCCACATACTAACCTGGATTCTAAACCTGTGTTAAAATCTGTCTTACAATCCTAGTATATGAAGGCAAAACTAACCAGTTAACCTGCAGATCTGCATTTTTACATCACTGGAAACTAGAGAAGTTCTAAGTGGGAGGAGGGGGGCACACACATGAACCTAGCAACAAACTGGGTTAATGCACATTCTGGTTTAAAATCATTTAAAAGTGAATCAGCTATGGAGATTTGAGGCCAATTGGTATCTCACAGAACCAGGCATTCTATAAAATATATATACAACTGGACAAAGGTTGCAGTTGGTTTCTTTGCTGAAAACCTGTTGTGTGTTTGCTTAGGCAAGTCGGATGGCTTACAGCTGAGACTGGAAGATTTTGTTTTGTGTGGTTCAGGAATCTCCCCTCCCCTTCAGTGCCGAGGAGTGATTTGTCATCTTCAAAGGCGAGGGGTTTTTCATGTGCTTTTCAGGTTCAGTTGAGCAAACAACTCAAGTGTCGATTCTTGCTATCTTGAGCTGCTTTCTGTCTGCAGATAATGTAGAAGATATTCAAATGAGGTGAACAGTCTAGAAGAAAGGAGAATCAGGTATCTCTGAAAAGTTGTGTGATGATGGAACTTGATTCCATGTGACTGCCATGCTTCAGCTTTAAAAGGAATTGGGTTCAGCAGATGTAGCTTACCTGTAAATGAACCACAGAAGCAGCACCTGCCATGCCTTCCCCTTTACCACACAGCTTTTAAGAATCCAAGAGTCGTCTGCCCGTTTTTTCAAAAACACGTTTTAAATCTGTGTTAGGCTTAGGTTTTAGTATGGAGGGTCTCTGAGAAGTGAATAATACTGTGTTTGTTTCATTTTTCCTACAGAGTTGCCACTGCAACTGTTCTGTGTTCTGATAACATTCTGTGGGTTGTATCCCACCAGGTTTTCCATTGGAGGAAAAGTGAGGAGCAGTCTCCACTGATGACCAGATGAGAGGCTGGAGATTGTGGAAACTGCATCATAGAGTTGGAAGGGGCTTAAAGACCATCTAGTCCAACCCCCTGCCCAATGCAGGAACACCCTAAAGCTCTCCTGACAAGTGTTTGTCTAGCTTCTCCTTGAGACTGCCAGTGAGCGGGACCCTACCACATCCCTAGCCGGCCTTTCCACTGCTGAATTATTCTTAATGTGAAGAAGTTTTTACTAACGTCTAGCTGGTACCTTTCCTGGAGTCCAGTCCATAGTCCACCAGTTTACTCATCAAAACATCATGAGGAACCTTGTCAAAAGCTTTACAGAAATCCAGGTAAACTACATCAGCAACATTCCCATGATCCAGTAAGCCTTTCACTCGATCACAGAAGGAGATGAAGTTGGTCTGGCAGCCCCTTTTGGGGACAAATCTGTGCTGACTTCCTCATATCACCATGTCCATCAGATGCTTGTAGATCAACACCTTTAATATCTGCTTCAGTATCTTCCCTGGAACAGAGCTCAGGCTGACTGGCCAGTAGATCCTTTTTTTTTTTTGAAAAAATTTTTATTGGGTTAGAATATTATTATTTTTACATTACATTCAATTTCCCCCAAATTTTTCATTTCTAACCCCCTCCCTTTCCCCCCCTTTTGTTGACTTCCAACAGCTTTCCCACCCTTTGTCCCTTTTCCCTTACTTCTATTAAATTCCTCTGTCTAAAACAAATATACATTCTCCATCATATTAAGCAGTACATCTTTAACTACTTTTCTTATTATACACCCAAACTGTACGTCTTTAGATAAACAATTTATCCCATTTTCCAGTTTTGAATATTTCTATATATCATAAACCTATATATCATAAACCATAAAAATCTTACCTTTAAATCAAACAATTTGACTTATTCTCTATATATATATATATTACTCATTCTATCTTTTTATGGTAATTCTATATGGCTCATCACATAGTCAATCAATTTGACTCTTCTGTACATTCAGTTTGGTGCATATAAATCTTATCAAAG
Source organism: Eublepharis macularius (assembly GCF_028583425.1). Lineage (NCBI taxonomy): Eukaryota > Metazoa > Chordata > Lepidosauria > Squamata > Eublepharidae > Eublepharis > Eublepharis macularius. The sequence continues at coordinate 70,761,506 of NC_072798.1, forward strand.
AAAGAAAATATTGTTGGTTACTCAATCCTCATATTTAAACCTTATCATTAATTATTTTCTATCAATATTCTATCTGTTAACCTATCTATATATATATCAATCTGCTAATCTAACTGCTTATAAATTCCCATTTATCTCTTCCTCCCCCGGTAAAGTCACCCCTCTCTTTTATACTTTTATTATACTTCAGTAGTTCTCAAACTGCCACAGTTTTCCTCCCACCTCCCATTTCTTCTCCAGATATTGTTTCAGCTTCTCCCAGTCTGTGTTAAACTGCCCTGAGTCCAGATTTCTCAGTTTTCTTGTCATCTTGTCCATTTCTGCCATGTACAGCAATTTGTAGATCCAGTCTTCAATAGTTGGCACTTCTTGTACTTTCCATTTTTGCGCATACAAAAGTCTAGCTGCTGCTGTCATATAAAATATCAACGTCCTATGATGGGCTGGAATTCCCTCCATTCCCAAGTTTAGCAGCAGGAGTTCTGGGTTCTTATTTATTTGAAACTGTAAAATTTCACTCATTTCTCTTATTACTTCCCCCCAGTACTGCCTAGCTACCTCACATGACCACCACATGTGGTAGAGGGAGCCCTCATGTTTCTTACATTTCCAGCATTTATTGGAAGTATTCAAGTTCCCTAGCGCAATCTTCTTTGGTGTCATGTACCAACGATAAATCATTTTGTAAATGTTCTCTTTAATATTAGTACATGTCGTTGTCTTCATTGTAGTTTTCCACAAGTATTCCCATGCCTCCATTGTTATTTCTTTATTGAAATTTATAGCCCATTTCACCATCTGTGTTTTAACTATCTCGTCCTCAGTATACCATTTCAGCAGTACTTGGTATACCTTGGATATTCTTTTCTTGTCTTCTTTAAGAAGGGTCTGCTCTAGTTCCGAGTTCTCTGTTCGTATGCCCCCCTTTGCAGAGTCCGAATTATATAAATCTCTAATCTGTCTATACTGGAACCAATCATAATTAGGTGATAGTTCCTCTTGCGTCTTTATTTTAAGTTTAGATACTTCAGTTTTAGTTATTTCTTTGTACGTTAAACATTGTTGTTCATTATCAACAGCTCTCGGATCTATCACCTCGTATGGAACCACCCACAAGGGGGTTCCTTCTTGTAGATAAGTTCTATACTTCTTCCAGATTGTATATAAACTTCTCCTTACAAAATGGTGCAGGAACATCGAGTTGACCTTTACTTTGTCATGCCATAGGTATGCGTGCCATCCAAAAAAATTTTTATATCCCTCTAGGGCTAATAGTTTCTTGTTCTTTAATGTCATCCACTCTTTCAACCAAACTAGGCAGATTGCATCATGATAAAGTCTCAGGTTGGGCAGTTGCATTCCGCCTCTTTCCTTTGCATCTTGTAAAACTTTTACTTTCACTCGAGGCTTCTTGCCTGCCCAAACAAAATCTGATATTTTCCTCTGCCATTTTTCAAATTGTTTAGAGTCTCTGATGATTGGTATTGTCTGTAGCAAAAACATTACTCTTGGTAACACATTCATCTTAACTGCTGCAATCCTGCCCAACCATGACAGATTCAGTCTATTCCATTTAATCAAGTCTCTCTCTATCTGAGTCCATAGTTTTTCATAGTTGTTTTTGAATAGATCTATGTTCTTTGCAGTTAATTCAACTCCCAAATATTTCACTTTACTTGTTACTTCACAGTCCGTTGTTTCCGTTAGCAATTGTTGTTTCTGCTTAGTCATGTTTTTGCCTAGTATCTTTGACTTCTTTTTGTTAATGAAGAAACCTGCCAAATCTCCAAACTCCTTGATCTTATCTATCACTTTTGGCATGTTCTCCAATGGGTCCTCTACAATTAACATTATGTCATCCGCAAATGCTCTGACCTTGTATGAATAATCCTTTATTTTTATTCCTCGAATTTCCTCGTCTTGTCGTATTTGTATCATCAGAATCTCCAATACTAAAATGAACAACAATGGAGATAACGGGCAACCTTGTCTTGTTCCTTTACTAATCGTCAATTTCTTGGTCAATTCATCATTCACTACAATTGCTGCAGTCTGGTCTCTGTAAATTTCCTTAATTGCTCTGATGAATCTTTCTCCCAATTGTAGCTTTTCCATGGTGGCAAACATAAAGTCCCAGTTTAAATTGTCAAACGCTTTTTCAGCGTCTACAAAGAAGAAACCAACCTCTTTGTCACAACGCTTGTCATAATATTCAATAGCATTGATCACTGTCCTTAAATTGTCTCTTATTTGTCTGTCTGGCAAAAAGCCTGCTTGTTCCTCTTCTATAACTTCCGAGAGCCATCCCTTCAGTCTCTCCGCCAATATCTTCGCAAAAATTTTATAGTCATTGTTAAGTAGCGATATAGGTCTATAATTTTTCACGTTGGTCAAGTCTTGGCCCTCTTTTGGGATCAATGATATGTTCGCTTCACTCCAAGTATCTGGAATCCTTTGATCCCTAAAAACTCCATTCATCACCTCTTTTAGGAATGGTGCCAGTTCATTAGCCATTGTCTTATAAAATTTAGCCGTAAGTCCATCTGGCCCTGGCGCCTTTCCTAGATTTGCGGATTGTATTGCCTTGCTTATTTCCTCGTCAGTTACTTCACTGTTCAATTTATTTCTCCAAGCTTCCGAGATTTCTGGAAGTTTGGTTTTCTCCAGATATGATGCTATTGATTCTTTGTTTACTTCTTTTTTATTGTACAGCTTAGCGTAGAATTTGTAAAAGGCTCTACTAATGGTAGTCTGCTCCAAGTACGTTTTATTATCTTCACAGATTTTATTTATTATTTTCTTTTCCCTTTTCTTCTTCAATTGCCATGCCAGGTATTTCCCAGGTTTATTAGCACCCTCAAACGCTTTTTGGTTCAGTCTTTTAAGATTCCACTCCAATTCTTTATTACTCATTGCTGTTAGCTGTTCTTGAAGAATTTTGATTACCTGGTATACCTTCTTTTTCCCTGGTCTCTTTTTTAACTGTGTTTCTTTGGCTTTTATTTTCTCCTCAATCTCTTGTCTTTTCTCCTCTTTCTTTTTTCTTGCTCTGCCATTTAAGTCCATTAGTATGCCCCTTACAACCGCCTTATACGCATCCCAAACTTTGTTGGTTGGTACTTCTTTATTCACGTTGTATTGTATAAAAAACTTTGTCTCTCTTCTCAGTATTTCCATATTCTCTCTTTCCTGTAACAAGTCCTCATTTATTCTCCATGCTTTCCTTTTTCTCCTTTTTCCAAATTTCCACATAATTGGGTTGTGATCTGAGCCTACCATCGGCATTATTTCTACCTCCTTAGTCCATAACGCTAAGTCTTTTGAGGCCCAGATCATATCAATTCTTGATAATGTAAAATGTCTTGCAGAATAAAAAGTAAACTGCCTACTTTTAGGATATTCTCTCCTCCATACATCTTCGAGAGTCTCTTGTTGAATGAACTCAAAAAAAAGCTTTGGTAATAGTCCTCTTTTCTTTTGTACCGTTGTAGTCTTTTTATCTAGCTCCAAGTTTGTCACTCCATTGAAGTCTCCAGCAAGAATTATCTGGTCATATACAAGATCGTCTAGATGCTTCCTTAACTCCTCAAAAAAGCTTTCTTTTGCACCATTAGGTGCATAAAGTCCGACTACCAACACTCTCTTTAAATTCCAAATACATTCCACCGCTACAAATCTAGCTTCCACATCTCTCATAACAAATTTTGGCTGTAGCTCCTCTTTTATGTACAACACCACTCCTCTTTTTTTCTTATTAGAGGCCGCTACAAACTCCTTGCCCAATTTTCCAGATTTTAAATATTTTACATCCTGTTTTCTAATATGGGTCTCTTGCAAACAAACAATGTCACATTTTTGTTTTAGTAGCCAATGAAAAATATTTTTCCTCTTATTCGGTGAGTTTAGTCCATTTACATTCCAAGATAATACTTTACACTCCATATTCATAATCTTGTTGGTAAGTCTTTTTCATTGTCCTTAATAAATCTCTCCATCTCTCGCTCAGATCTGATACGTTTTTTTGCCCCTCCAAACTCAAAGGACACTCCTTCTGGTAACTCCCATCTATACCTGATTTTCATGTCCTTCAACATCTGAATTAGCGCTTTGTATTTTTTCCGGTCCAATAACACTGATCTGGGCAGTTCCTTCATTATAATAATCGTCTTGCCATCAATCTCCAATGGATCTTGAAACTGTTTTGTCACAATCCTCTCTTTCATGTTTCTTGTTGTAAACTGCACAATCACATCCCTTGGTAATTTCCTCTGGGTTGCAATTCTCGAATTCACACGATATGCCACATCTAGGATAGCCACAACTTCCTCCTCCTCCTTCCCCAGGTATTCAGCCAACACCTCAGTCATCTGTTCTTGCGCTGACTTCCCTTCCACTTCTGGCAGACCACGAAAACGTAGCTGCTTTTCCATGTGTTTAGTTTCTGCAACTGACATTCTCCCCTTCACCAATCTCATCTCTGTTTGTTGCGTGTCTATTAAATTCTCCATCGCGTCTTCTACTGTTTTAACTCTCTGCTGCGTTCCTTGTAATTCACTACGAATCGTTTCCATACCTTTTTTCATTTCTGACAGCTCCGACTTTACTGTCTGTGTAACCTCTTTAACCTCTTTAATAAGTTCCAGTTTCGTATCTTTAAGCTCTTTAATCATATCTACAAGTTTTTTATCCAAATTTTTATCCAAATTTTCTATTGCCGATTGCCACTCTTTTTTCGACATCGTGGGGCTTGCTTTAGCTCGCTCCCACGAATCCGCTCTCTTCCTTAACTCCGTGGCGTAAAATTAAACGTTTTTCTTTCTCAAATGTCCCAATCTTCTTGCCAAAATTAAATTTTAAAGTGTCCAAAATGTCGGGCGTCTTTTCTCTATGGTTTCTCTATAGTGTTGTAATCCAAAATGGCCTACTTCCTCTTCCGCCGAAGCCGCGACCCTTCCCTTTTCAAAAATGGCGATTCCCTACTTCCTATCCTCCAGCAAGGGCCGCTTCTCTCCAGCCACTCTATTGTTGTTACGCACTTCCTGTCTCCCGTCTTCCCACAGCAGGTCTCGCGATGGTGTCTTTTTCCCACAGCTCCAAAGCCACAGGTATTCAAAACAATAGTCCGATTTCTTTAATAACTTCTTTAAACTTAGTCTCTTTTAAAATACAACTCCTGCCGAGTCTTCCCCTCCTTTTCACTAATCTGTTGCAGTTTAAAAATCTACTTTTTTTCTTCTCTGCTTATGTCAATCTGTCCCGTATCAAAAGATAGCGATCTTTACCTTCTCTTCACTTTTCTCGGGTTGTAATCGCTGTTTCGATCTTTAATTCTCCTCTCAGCTTGCTTTCCCAATCGAAGCTTGGGTATGTAGGTCTTATGCCAACCGAATTGGCCCCAAAACTGCCGCAGAGATTATAGCCGACCCGTCACAAGGTGGGACCTCAAGGATCAGGGGGAGACTCGTTGTGCAGAGCCCCCCCTCGTCCGAGATCTAGCTCACCCTGGGGTCTTGAGCGTTCTTTGCCTGCTCCCCGCCTGAGAGCAGTCGGCCGCGGGCTATTTTCACCCCTCCGGCCGGTTAAAACGGCAGTCCGGTCAGCTCCGCAAATGGAGCTGCGTTAGACCTCCATGAATCCCAAACCGGAAGTCACTGGCCAGTAGATCCTAAGAGAGCCAGTTTGGTGTAGTGGTTAAGAGCAGTAGGACTCTAATTTGGAGAACCGGGTTTGAGTCCCCACTTTTCCACTTGAAGCCAGCTGGGTGACCTTGGGTCAGTCACAGCTTCTTGGAGCTCTCTCAGCCCTACCCACTTCACAGGGTGTTTGTTGTGTGGATAATAATAACATACTTTGTTAAACCATTCTGAGGGGTTGTTAAGTTACCCTGAAGGGTGGTATATAAATCAAATGTTATTATTTTATTATTACCACCCTTCTTCCCTTTCTTGAAGACTGGGATGACATTTCCCCTCCTACAATCTTCCAGCACATCACCTGTCCTCCAAGAGGCTTTGAAGGTGATCAACAAAGGGTCTGCAAGCTCTTTTGAAAGTTCTTTAAGCACTCTCGGATGCACCTCATCTAGCCCAAGGGATTTGTACACATCCAGTGCAACATGGATGAAAGACATGCTATGAGAGCTGTAGTAAGGGAAACAGGTGAGATTGTACTATTGAAAAAAACCCCTCAAGATCTAGTGCAAGTTGAAAACTGTATTGGAACCAATGCTGAGACTCTCCAGGATCAAGACTGGTCATAACCAGGGGTCATTTCGTAGAAAAAGAGCTGGAGGAACTCATTAGCATAACTCATTAGCATATACCACGCCCCATGGCATCGCCGGAAATGTGTCATTAGCATAATTGATTTGGATATGCCACACCCCTGACCTCACCTATCCTGGCTGCTTTGGACCCAATCCTGGCTATTCAGGGCCGAAAGTGAGCCCAAAATGGCAAAAGGGGGCTGAGAATGGCTGAAAAGGGGCCCAAAATGGTCAGGATCAGGCCGCTACTGAACAGGAGAGTGATCCACCACCCATCAGAGGCCCGATCCGGGCCATTTTGGCCCCAGTCTAGGATGAAATGGGCCCAAAATGGCCGAGAGTCAGGTCAGCAGGGCCACCTGAACTACCGGAACTGTGAAACTTCCGGTCGTTTGGGGAACTACCGGAACTGCATTCCTGCACGTTCCCCCTCGAAATGAGCCCTGGTCATAACTAACAACTGCTAAGAATCAGCTTGGTAAATGAAACTAAATGAAAGCCACTCCTGTGCCTATTAAGGGCCATGTCCAAATACCTATGCAATTCCATAACGGAACACCACCAAACTCCATTGCCCATGAAAAGTCAGATTCTGCCTCGGAAATGCCTACCAGGCAAGTCATGGCATGCTGTCAATGAGCATAGTGCTTTACAGCGTAAGCACCTGAAGGAGAGATTCCTCTCCTGAAGAATTCCATCTAAATATGGTACAAGGTAAGGAACAAGAGAGCAGACACATGTGCTGTGGTGAGTATGTGTGTTTTACAGGAGGGTGAGGATTAGTTGAAAAGACACATATTTTCCCAAGTCTTTTCTTTTTTTACTGCTGTATTCAGTATTATGTAATTATAGCGCTTATGAACTTCAGGTCAGCATAAAGACTCTGGATGTCAGTCACCTCTCTTGTGTTAATGTGCATGCACTGTAGGCACCATGTATATGTTAGAAGAGCCATTTCAGTCTGATTTTTTGTGCTAAGTAAACTCATCTGTGGCTCAGACATTAGCTCAGTATTTGCTTTTTGTTGGTTTTTAAACTTTGTTCCTAGTAGGTCTTCCATAGACACTAAACAAATAGCCATTCCAAGTGGTCACATCTAACTTGCAGCTGAGTCCAGATGGTAGCTGCTTTGTATTGTTGTGTCTGTGGACTGGCCCTTATCTTGTAGTTTGTGTCCATGTTCAGTGCTATTGCCAAACCTTTCTAGTTACAGCTCGTTACATATACACACATACCATGTTGTGGGGGCTGATCCACATGGGAACGCTAAAGATAGAGGTCAGTATTTAAAGTTCCCTACTACAGAACAATAAATTTTAAAATGTCAGAGTGGGTTTGTTTATAGTAGAGCAGCTTAAGTTTGTAGTGTTTCACTGTCTGTCGAAACAACAGACTCTTGGGTTAAGTCAGAGCATCTGCCAGATTATTGTTAGGAAACTGGACTTGAGATGATGGAGAAAGACTGTTGAAAATAGCCTTGGACACAGAACTGTCTTTTTTAAAGCTTCTATTTGAGTGAGTGCTTGTAAAGGAAGGCTAGAGGCACTGAGATTAATACCTGATGCTGTTTATATAACCAAAGGGAATTACAGTGGGGACAGAGAGAGAACTCAGCCCAGTAGGGAACCTGAGATTTGTATTAATAGGGAAGGAAGTGGATACAAAAGACTGGCCTGTACAGCTCCATTTAACCTCAGGCATGAACTGTCAACAAGGAAACGGGCCGTGTCTAAATGTCTTTGACAAAAGACAAGTATGATGGTGACACATCAAGAGAGAAGAGCTCCAGTCCCACCAGAGGCCAAGGAATTCCCCATGCACAGAAGTGATCATTAATAGGTTTGTCCAGATGCAGAGTTATGTAGGGTCTTAGAGCATTGACTGGGGACCAGGAAGGTCTACATTTGGAACCTTGGCCACCTGGGACCTGGTCCTGCCTCTCAAGCTAACCTGCTTCACTGGATTGGAGTGATGATAAAATGAGGGAGGGGGAGGGGGAAGGGGATACCCTAGAAATTATGCCTCAGATTCATTGGAGAAAGATAAAGCGATATACATGGAAGCATTGGTAATGTATTTGTAGTTCACCCTGTTTCAATGGCATGGGCCAAATGCCCTTCAGATTACAGAGATAGACCTACCCTGCACTTGGAAGCCTTTCCCCTTTTCTCCTGCTTGTTTTTGTATTGCAAGCCCCTGAGGGTCCCTGTCAACATCCAGGAAGTTCAGAGTGAAATTTTACTAAAATAAAATAAGTTCCATAGCCATGGCGTTAAACTTAATAATAGTTTAACTCCAGCCAAGAAAAGACCAAGGCTGTGTTTTTGCAAGCTGTCAGATGATGCCAGAATTTTCTAAAAGTTGATAGGCTCTTCTAATATAAAACAACATTTGCTTCTACATGACTCTTTGACATACCCGGGTGGGCATCCCTGTTTATTTAGAATTATAGAAGCATTTCTTTGCAGAAAACAAGAATGGAGCTCACTGTGTCTGTCTGAAAAAATTGACCAAAAATGGGGGTGGGGGTGGTTTTGAACAAGGGGTCTTCTCACCGTTTGTTTTAACGACAAGGCTTACTGCTGAAATTATTTGGAGTGATGGGTTGATAGAGTACCTCTGTCTGTCTGTCACACTTTTAGCCCGCCCTTTGTGCAAGGAGCTTAGGGAAGTGTTATACATTGTTTTCTGTTCATATTATCCTCACAATAAAATGGTAAGGTAGGTTACTGGTCCAAGGTCACCCAGTAAATTTCATGGCCGTATTGGGATTTGAACCCAATTCAAGTTCAGCACGGCAACTACTACACAGCTCTAATGCTCTGTCTTTGGCCATGTACAGGGTACACTTCCCTCCCTTAAGGGAACTTACTCCTCAGGAGGGATACAAATGAAATTTTACTAGTATCTACCATTTACTAGGAATGACCGTTTTCTACCATGCCCTATATGGCAGTCCTGTCCATGTGAGTCAGCTGTTGACTACCTGGAATCGTGCTTCTTCTGATTTCAAAGCAATTGCAGGAACATGATTGAATTCAGCGCATGATTGAAATTTACAGATAACTTGCTGTCCACACACTTAGACCTATATGGGATATTTTAAACCAGCTAACCATTTGGTGGGTGGGCATCTGTATCTATTCTTCATGGTATATGAGAATATGGTTCAAAGGCATTAAGCAAACTAGATCAAACCTGTGTTTTGCTAATCTTGGACATAAGACAAGTGACTGAAAGTCACTAACAAAGGCAGTTTTCTTTTGCTGATCAATGGATTGGTTCCAGCCAGCTTTTTAAAAACTCTTGTTTCTCTACATGAGACATCTTACAGGGGGATGCTCAAGTGTAGGGAGACACAATGTTAGCCAGGAAGTGTAGTTTTAAAATTTCACCTCTACAGGAGGGTAGTTTGTTAATTTCATGTTCACCTCCCCAAAGGGGAAGTGAAATTGACAGAGCCTTCCAGGAGGTGAGGATGAAATTAACAAATACTCTGAGGAACCAACTCCACCAGCTCTGACTTTTTAAACTATCCTCTGGTAGAAAGGTGAAATTGACAGAGCTTTTGGTTCTGTCTTTTAAAACTATGCTTCCTGGCTAACTTTGTGTCTCCCTACACTTGAGCATTCTCAAGTAAGATGTCTTGTGCAGAGAGACTCTCAGTCTTGCCCAGTTCTCCTCTTTCTACATACCCCGTCTGTCATGGCTTTTGACCACAGATGTACCCAGATCCCCAGCAGAGCCTTTTTTTGTGGCGAAAAGGGACCCTGTCCTCCCTTCTTCACCAGATCCAACCCAATGTAATATTTTTAGGTGATGGGTCAATTTCTACTAAGCTGGCCAAACGGACTGAACTATGGAAAAACGAGACCAACTAACCTACTGAACTGTGAGATGCATCACAGTGAAGGAAACCTTGAGAAAACAATGCTAAGGGGTTTTTTTTGTCTGCTAGGCCTTATTTTTTAAAAAAAATCTCCTAAGCAAGGTATTAACTGAAAGCCGCAGGGATAAAAAGACTTGAGATGGAAAGAAAAACAATAAACGAGGCAGATTAGTCACTTGACAGCACAGTGTTTTGTTACAGAATTAAAAAGAGACTAAGATCAAGACCACACATTCACACTGCCAAGGATGACAGTGTGTGCGAATTGTACTAGCACTTTTCATTCCATTTTGGCTTTTTGAGACCTTCAGCAGATGCAACATTATTACAGTATTTCTTATTTAATATTCAGCACTGTGTCTCAGATTCAGGGGATTAAACAATTAAAACTCCAGGAAGGATTTATTTTTAGTTAAGTAAAATGGACTGGCCAAAAATTAAATCTGATCCAGATTTTTGAAGAGGAAAAAACCCTAGATAAATGCTAGATAATACATGAATAGTGTACATTAATAATGTATGTGTTTTAGCAAACCATTTATTAAAGTATCATCTGTAATGGAAATCTAGAACCTGGATCTGCAATACATGAGCATTTGAGCACCCAAGTAGCTTTGAGCAGAATCTTCCAAAGGCAAAAGATACAAAGTGTACGAATAGGCTGTTCTAATTCTCCTGCTCAATGTAGTCTTCATGTGCTGTGTGTGCAATAGGGAAAAGGATCATACTACATCCATTCCCCTCTTATAAAGTGCACTTGAATGAGGAAAAATAAAGTCTCTCAGAATTAAGGATCAAAATTAAAGAACAAATCACACACACACGCAACAAAACAGTAACATAATAGAATGGAGGCTCATAAAAATTAGGTAGTTTCTTGCTACCTAAAACACAACACTTCAGGAGTCCCTCCCCTCCCCCAGAGCCCATTGCCTTTTGCACTGCAGCCAGTTAGAAGTCGATGTGGCAAAAGAGTGACAAAGGCTTGCGAGCTGCATACATCAAGAAGTTTCTCTTGGCTCTGTCAGGAAGTGAGGGTGCTCATTCAAACTGGTACTCATTCAATAATTAAAATCTGGCTAATAAACTATTTCCCAACCATTATAGGGTTCTTTACACACAGGGCAGAGGCAAAGAAAGTGTGTGAGGTACAGAAGGGGATTAATATTTGTCAGACCAGAGAAAATTCTCCATTTCAGTGGTTGTCAGATGTGACATCAATATGCTGATACCACCACCCCTACATCTATATGCTGATACCACCACCCCTACTTCAAGATGTTCATATGCTTTCCTCATCTCAGTCTAATGGAGGTTATGGTTCAACTGAAACCCCTTCCAGGACTTGTCTTACTTAGTTCCTCCCCCACAAAAATGGGTGAACCAAACTTTCAAAAAGAAATTTCAATGATTGTCATAAAAGATGCTAATTTCTTTTTGTTATATCCATACAAAGCTTTCCAAAGCATCTGGTTAAGCACAAAAGTATAAGGAAGCAGTATATTTTATTCTTTGGCTTAATGAATTAAGTTACATAGCTAGAGACATAGGGATACTTCAGTATGACATGTGTACATGAACATTAAAGTGGATTATAGAATGTCAAGATAAAGAATCTCATGCATCTTACATCATATATCTTAAAGACTAACAAATGCTTAGTGGCATAAGCTTTCAAGGCCCTGAAGCCACTTGCACTGTAATCTTATGCAGTAAGATATATCCTTCTGAAAGCATTTCCTTCAAATGCACAGTTAAACCAGGGTCTGTACCTGAGGGGGGGGGGGGCGGTTGGCTGGGACGCAGGGGAGGAGGCAGGCAAAAAGAGGTCTGCTGCGGCTGGCAGCACAAGCAGCTCCCTGCTCCCTGCTGGCCTTTGCATCAGTGTGGAGTCTTCCCTGCAGCTCCCTTCCCAATGGACCAATGGAGGTGCAGGTGGCTTGGCTGAGGTGAGGTGAGGCGCCTTGAGCAGACTGGAGAAGTTTTCTCCCAGGCCTGCTTGCTTGGGATTTAAAGAGGGCTTTCCATGTGAATAATTGACAGAGCTTTTGAGAGGTGAAATTCAAACTATGCTTCCTGGCTAACATTGTGTCTCCCTTCAGTTGAGCATCCTCGTGTAATTTGTCTCGTGAGGTTTGGCTCTCAGTCTGCTCCTGCTTTCCCCTCCTAGCCCTCCCTTTCACACAGGTTTTGATATCATTGTTCCCAGTTGCTGATGGGGAAAAGTGTTTTGTTATCTTCAATCTCTTGTCACAAATGGAGTGGTGGTGGTATTGGCATTGGGACGGATCCATTGAGGGGGATGCAGATCTTGTGTTCCTGTTTTCCCTACCTTTGGGGATCCCCTTAAAGGATCTTGGAGTAACAGCTGGTGACACACTCAACTCAGGGGCTGTCACTCCCAGGTGGCAGGGGAACCATGTGGTGACTTGCGTGGGATCCCAAATCCTGCCATCCCATTGACACTCCCTCATTGGCTGGCAAGTGGGATGGTCGATGCCTGAATCTGTTGCCCTATGCTGCGCCAATGCTCTGACAGCTGTAATCAATAAAGTTGTGGCCTTTTTAAGTCCAACTATGTGTAAAATATGCACTTTCTTGCCCTTGCCTCTCCCCTAGATACAGGATCAGTTATCATGTATCTGACAAAGTGAACACTTACTCACAAAAGCTTATTCCACAGTAAACATGTTAGTCCTTAAGATGCCACATGAGTCTGTTAGTTTGGCTTTAGCAGACTAACACAGCAGAACATATGAAAGATAGAATATTTTTTTCGGGCTGAGGAGCAACATTAAGAAGAACACTATTCATTTCAACTCATTTTTATGATGCAGAGGAATAAAAAAAGGAACATTAAATATCTCTATCCCCTTGTCTGCATGAGAGAGCCAACAGGCTCCATATCTTCCAGATCCATTTCTTTCACTGAAGTTAATTATAGTTACGAAAGGGCTGTGGAATGAAGTTATCTCACCATGAAAACAGAGGAGGTCCGGAAGTCTGAAGGGATTATGGAAGTGTAACTGTCAAATACCAAAGTTTGTGAACAAATACTGAGGTCAACATGGGAACAGTAGGCTCTCCAACCCTGCAAACTTCTCAGTTCATTGTGTCCAGAATGTTTATAAGAAATACTTGACCAGTGTTCAGAGGTAGTCAACGACTGGTTTATGGCGAGTACATTGAAACTTAAGCCTTGTTTACATGATACAGATTATCACATTTATGGCTAGTGAAGTGAAGCCTGGCAGGAGTTGTCCATGAGCCTTGATAATTGCAAATAATGCTTTGTTTGGTGTAAAAAAATTTTTAAAAATTCTTTACAATGTTTCTTCTCTCCCCTCTTCTGGAAGTTCCATATCTCATAAGTTATTGCTAACTATCTAAAGAAATTTGTAGAAGCCATTATTTTGAAGAAATATAGATACACAGATGGCTTTCAGACTGTTTGGAATCAAAACTCTATAGCAAACATATACTTAAAGCCTCTCTCCCAGGATCATAATGCTATTGTTCTCATTGCAACAGGCCAAAGAAGAACATATGAAGTCATCATGGAATTTTTGAGGTGGATTTCTGGGGTGGCAAGCTAGCAACTCAATAACTAAATAAATGTGGTGACCTTTCTAAATGAACAAACGTGTAATGTGCAAAACTCCCTCCGGTGAGTGTATCATATAAACTAGATCTTAGACAAGACAGAATAAAAATAAGAATACAGTTAAACTAAAGGAGAAGAACAAAAACAGCAAAAGTCACCACAAATCTAAGAATATGCATACAGGTATTTACATGTGCAAATAATAGGGTTCTACAGAGCTCTGGAGACCTGCTAAAAGCAACTGAGTACAGTGAAATTGGAGGGGGGGGGGGTAACAGCATTAATGCCTGCTCTTTCATGCACCCACCCCCCTCTTTCCTCCTGAACAAGTGGACATGTATACCCAGGGATTCCCTGCATATCTGAAAAATGGAGTTTGACTCTTGAAAGCTTCTATTCTGAAAATCTTGTTGGTCTCTAAGGTGCTACTAGACTCAAGTAATGCATGGAAGTGTATCTGAACAACCCTTAAAATGACTGGAGTGACAGACCATCTGTAGACAATCAAAGAACTGGGCAATCTTAAATCCCACTGAAATTACTAGCCTTAAAAGTGCCTAATCAAAAAATGAATTATGTCTTAATATTTTAAATGTACAACACTGGAAAACGTGTGTGCACATTAAATTATTGGGTTGAATTCAATCAGCTTTGGGGAGGGAGTGAGGAGACATCATCTTTGACCATCTAAAACAGGCTATGCTGAGAATGATGGAACTTGCATGTACAATAACAGTGTGGGATGGAGACTGTAGCATGGAGAGGAGTTGTGTGAAATTGAGTGAAAAGGCTGCCTGGATCCAACCCTTTATCTAGAACAAGCACTCCCATTTGGGCACAAGACTAAATACAAACATTTATGTCTTTTCTGCATTCCAGCATCTCACTCTGTAGAAAGGGCATGTTTGAACTGGAGTTACCAAAATTTGCGGCAATCGTGTTTGGCAGGTGAACATGCTGTGTTTGACAGCTGTGATCACTCATGAACCAAGCCTTGGATCTTCCCAGCCAACCACTGTCTGACTCCAGCAGCTGCCAGACAATTGTGTGGCTGTGCAGTAGCTCTACTGGTGGAATTTCATTTCTTGCCCACTGCTTTTGCCTCTGGACTTTAGGTTGAATTGATTCTGCCCCAAGGTTGATTTGGTCAGGTAATTAAATACTGATACTCTCATAAGGCTGTGGGGAGGGGAGGGGGGAAGTATGTGTGTGAAATAACCAGATAACCAGTAACCAATGGTAAAATAACCAATAAAGAGCCAGTATAGTAACATGGCTAAAATAACAGACTAGCATCTGGATGACCCAGGTTTGATCCCTCGTTCTACCATGGAAGCTTGCTGAGTGACCTTGGGCCAGTCACACACTCTTAACAGGGCTGTTGTGGGGATAAAATGGAGGAGAGGAGAATGATGTAAGCTGTTTGCAGTTCCTGTTGGGGAGAAAGGTAGAGTATAAATGAAGTAAATTAAATAAAATAAAGAACAATAATAAGATGGACTTAGATGAACATCAAAAAGTAATTATTTATTTGTAAAATGCTGACTGGTGTTGTATTTAAACAACTAGCTGTGGAGTGGCACACAGTAACAACTGGTCACTGTGTAGGAAAAACTAGAACTCGTATCATGCTGTGTGATAACGTTCATCTGTGAAATGCTACTTATTGCTCTGTACTGCACTACTACACAGAAAGTAATCTGCCAAACTGGCTCAAACTGTTCATGAAAACTGACCTGTTTAACAAAAAATGGCTTCCTGCTTGAGACCATAAATCTTGCTAAATCATGTCTCCATAGTTCTTTTAACCATTGTTGCTATGTCTCTGTAAAAAAGGTCTGCTCACGGACTGTCCAGTAGAGGTTCAATTAACAACAACAACAACAACAACAACATTCTATACCGCCCTTCAGGACAACTTAATGCCCACTCAGAGTAGTTTAAAAAGTATGCCATTATTATCCCCACAACAAACACCCTGTGAGGTGCGTGAGGTTGAGAGACCTCCTAGAAGCTGTGACTGACTCAGGGTCACCCAGCTGGCTTCAAGTGGAGGAGTGGGGAATCAAACCCGGTTCTCCAGATTAGAGTCCCATGCTTTTAACCACTACACCAAACTGGCACATAATATATTCCTTAGAATTAATTTCGTATTTAATGTGGAGCAGAAATATTGTAGGTAGCTGTGTAGGTCCATAGGGGAAAAAAATAAAATGGTTACTTAATCTAGAAGTATAATCCTTTTTTATCAGGACCAGCTGAACTATTACAAAGTATTAAGCAAAAGTTTGAGTTCCCTGGAACACTTCATTAGGCTGAATCTTCTAGTTAAGGTTGCCAGCCTTTAGGTGGAGGCGGGAAATCTCCTGGAATTACAGGAGATCAATTCCCCTGGAGAAAATGGCTGCTTTGGAAGGTAGCATTATACCCTGCTGAGGTCCCTTTCCCCCCCACAAACCCTGCCCTCCCTACCCTCAATCTCCTGGTAATTCCCAAGAATGATTTGGCAAACCCACTTTTAGTACAAAAAGCTGGAGTGGGGTGAACATCTCAGAGTATAGTAGAATATTCCCAAGTGGCTGTGTAGCCTTCTTGAAATGTAACCCAAAGGAGAAGTTGCAGATTTAATTAGACTAGTTGTCACTGGGTACAAAAGAGGTTTCAGCCCTTTACTTAAACGGTTTGGGGGTCTTGCAACACGTACAGTTCAAGCCTCATAAGTCCTATTGTGTTCACTGGTGCTTATTCCCAGGGAAGTGTGCATAGCAGGGGTCATTTCGTAGAAAAAGAGCTGGAGGAACTCATGAGCATATGCCATGCCTCTTGCCATCGCTGGAAGTGTGTCATTGGTATAACTGATTTGCATATGCCACACCCCCTGACATCACCTATTCTGGCTGTTTTGGACCCAATCTTGGCCATTCAGGGCCGAAATTGGGCGCAAAATGGCAAAAAGGGGCTGAAAATGGCCGGAAAGGGACCCAAAATGGTCAGGATTGGGCCGCTGATGAGTGGGAGAGTGATCCACCACCTGTTAGAGGCCCGATCCAGGCCGTTTCGGCCCCAGTCCAGGCTAAAACAGTGCTAAAATGGCCAAGAGTCAGGTGGGTGAGGCCACCTGACATGTGACCTCTTTGGGGAACTACCGGAACTGCATTCCTATGCGTTCCCCCTCAAAATGAGCCCTGGTGCATAGTATTGTACCCTTAGTCTCAAAATGAGACTGTAAAGGAAATGTCTAAGCCCATTTGGAATCTTTTTAATATCGAAGAATTCAAAGCAGGACATACAGATATTTGTTTGACAATGCTGATGCCACATTTTTCTTTGTAGGCCCTGTGGTGTGTGGCTTGTCCAATAATGCATTTTTGCAATCTGTGATAGCTGTTCTTAAACTAAAGCTTTTCACTGTGTACATACAATCAATATACCTCTTCGTACTGCCTCTTCCCTTTCTCTGACCTTTTCATTTGTTTTCTGAACTCTCAAAGGGTTCTTGGTTGGCACAATAGGTGGTAACATGTGCTGGTGGTACAGAGTGTGATCGCTTGCCCAGAAAAATGAAAAAGAAAATGTCTTTATTTCTATCTCTTCACTAATATAATTACTGTCACCATAGAAGTCTAAAACATATATGTTACTCTTAGAATCTATAGATATGTTAACTGTTAGCTGCTAAAAATTATTTAAATAGAGATCAGCGGCCAAGGTTTGACAGTTTCCTCCTGTTGTGAAGGATTGTCTTGAACTACAGAATTACATAGATTTATAGAATATAATATAGATCTCTTTTATCTCATAATACAGAAGTAAAAAGAACAGATGCCAGATCTCTGCCAGATCTTACTTTTTGATGTTTGAATCTGTCAAGCCTATCCAGTTTAATTTCCTAGTTTTGTAAAGCATCTATCAAATGAATTGTGGGAATAGTTCTAATTACTCTGATTTGCTTCTCCAGTTGTAATCGCTCTCTAATCTTCTGTCAGCCTGTTTGTATTCTTATCTCAGACTTTTTATTTCACTCCTTCTACTAAAATATATTAATATCAGAACATAACTACACTTTATAATTATCTTCATGACTATTTTTCCTGTTGTTGTTTTTTTTTTTAAAAAACACCCAGAATGCATTATTTGGGTTGTGTGATACAAATGGGAAGAGAGGCTGTTTCTCATTCTTGCAGCTTTTTCCTAGTGAAAATCCCCACCACTACCACCACACACACGTATACATATGCGTGCTGCTTTTACCCATGTTGACAAAAATGTATGTGTACTTATTCCAGTGTGGAAGTTGCAATTGTTCGTTGTGTTCAAAACCTAAAGAAATCCTGTGGTACATTAAAGACAAATACTTTTACTGAAGCAGAAGCTCTTGTGGCTAGCAAATCTAGTGAAGTGCATCTGGTGAAGTTGGCTCTAGCCCATGAAAGGTGTTACTTCAATACACCTGTTCATTTTAAAGTGCCACTTGATTTCTCTTTGTTGTGGGTACTTGTCCTGCTGCAATTAAAGCAGGTTTGGGTGGAAATTTTTGCCCCAAAGTACAGCTACTTGTTGCTTATAGGAAATGAATAGCTTCTACCAAGGAAAAAGACCCCCCCCCAAAGTGCATAGCTTACTGAATCGTGGTAATTAATTTATTTAGTTAGCATTTATTTAGTTAGCCAATATTGTGAAACCTTAGCTTTACATAGATCTATTGAAGGTACTAACGGATGAGACTCCATGTCTGGATTTTCTCAGTTTGCAGCCATGCTGAGCCATCATTCAGACTGGGACAAGGGCATCCACAGAAATAATTTTGAAATAATAATACTCAGTGCTTTTTTTCTAAAAAATGTTCAGGGTTACTCTCAGTTTGACTCAAGAAAATCACCATTTTATACTTCAAATCGGAAAAAATAAATGCAGTCAATGGACAAAATTACCAAGAACATGCTCACTCTTCACGTGGTCAACAGAAGACGGGGACATGTGCCCACTCTCCACGTGGTCTACAGCAGACGCTGTATCACACAACACCATTGTCACATCTTTTGTTTTTACAGAGTCATCATTCACTTTACACTTCTTTGCTGGGTGTGATGATGTAAAATAGTAATTTTCCTACTCATATTGAAATACTGCCACTCAATGAGGTTATAGGCCAAACTTTCATCAGTAAAACACCATACTACTTCACTGATTAAACACTTGCTTCCATCTGAGACTCAAGAAACACCGTGAAAGGAAATGACGTCAGAAGACTGTCGGTGATGAGAATTATGGGTATTGCCAACCAAGCCCCTCTATAGTGACACGTGCGCACAACCAAAGAGTTTCGGTATAAACAAACTCTTTGCACTCTTTGCGCAAAACGTACACAAATTGGTTGCCGCCATCGGGGGTAGCAACAAGACTGACCAATCACCATGCTAGATTCCAACTACCAGAGCTCCAAGTGGCTTAGAGAAGACTTGTTTGTATTTGTCTGCACCCTAACGATCACTGATTATGCCAGCAATCTCGGTGGCGTATTCGATGCTCTAAGACGTTCCATTTTTTGTAAGACGAACAGCGCTCCTAGCGAGTTTAAATATAACTAAACATCTTTGTTGCCATCATACGCTACATAAAACTTAACAAATCACATAAATATCCATAATACGTTTGGAGTTGGTTTAGCGGGAATTCCAACATTTTAAAATTTTTACTTTCTCCCGTTAGATTCACAAAATGTTTAGGGGTATGCGTACTCCTGCATCCTACCAGAAAAAAAGCACTGGTAATACTCTTTAAGAGGCCACTGGACGTCTTTTTTATTTTGCTGACATAGGCTAACATAGTTGCTCCTCTAAAGGCTGCCTTGTCCCTTTTCTTTCAAGGGGTTAATAATAACATAGTCTGGTCATGGTTTTCATTAATGGGAATAGAAGGATCAAAATCCTTGTCTCTTCATGCCACAGTCCCAGGGCGTTTCCACACTGTCTATAAGTAGCGTGAGACTCACGGAAGGCTGCCGGCTTCCTCTTTTGACGCCATCTGTTTACAAAACGCCACAAACGGTGATTTATGGCGTTTTGTAGTCACATGGTGTTAAAAATTGTGTGAGGAAGCCGGCAGCCTTCCGTGAGTCTCGCGCTATTTATAGACCATGTGGAAACGGCCCCAATCCAGACTGGAACTGAACACAGTTTGATTTATCCTTTAATAATTGCTGAACATTTCTTCTACTGTTTTTTACAAGAATATCCTACTGTCTGTGTGCATACTGTCTGTTGCTGTAAATATGCTCCTACTAAGTAATTTTTGCATCATCTAATGTGTCATGTTTAATCTGCTTATGCTTTGTTTCAGTATTGTTTCAGTTCTGTATCAGATTTCTGCCTGTTTTCAAATTTTCTGCTATCCAATACCCTATTGCATTCCTATTGAATGTCTGAGCTATAGATCATACTGACTTTATATATATCTATATCTATATCTATATCTATATCTATATCTATATCTATCTATCTATCTATCTATCTATCTATCTATCTATCTATCTATCTATCTATCTATCTATCTATCTATCTATCTATCTATCTATCTATCTATCTATCTATCTATCTATCTATCTATCTATCTATCTATCTATCTATCTATCTATCTATCTATCTATCTATATAAGGACTGATATATATATTCTCATATATATATGAGAATCTAATCTGGTATACTTTAGTACTTGTTTCTCTTTAGTTTTCTCTGAACACAAAATGCAAGGTTCTGAATTCGGTATACAAAATGCAGTATAATGAAAGAGTTCTAAATTTGCAAACATTCAGTATGAATTGTTCATTGTTCAATTGTCATACAGCTGACAAGGAATCATTCAAGGGGGGTGGCCACATGAGTTTGGTGCAAAACTACCAATGTGAGAGCTCCTTCGGTGCAAAACCAGTAACAATTAAGGGAAATTTTCTGCACCTCTAAAGGTGCAGCAAAATAAAACAGAAAAAAGGGAAGGTGGTTAGCACCCCCACCCCCGCTTCTCTTATAACTTTTGGTGATAAAGGTGTTTGTAAAATGATTATTCATTCCATATGCACCTGAAGAGGTGAGGACTGATTCACAAACATTTGGTAGTGGAGAGTGGTGGGGTTTTCATGGGAAGAGACCAACAGAGGTGGTTTGCCATTGCCTACTTCTGCAACCCTAGTCTTTGTTGGAGATCTCCCATCCAATTACTAACCAAGGCCAGCTCTGCTTAGCTTCCCAGATCTGAGGAGATTGGGGTTGCCTAAGCTATCCAGCTTGGGGCCACAAGTGCCACTGGACTTTGGTTTAATTCTAAAAGTGGTAGTTAGAGTGGGTTCTTTTAAACTAAGGGATGCAATTGACTGGCTGGCTCATGTCCCAATTTGTAAAACATGTCACAAATGTGTATTGCATAAACAACTCTGAAAGACAGAGCGTTATCGCTCCTAATGTACTGATAAGTCTTTGGAGCTGAGATCATGTGACATTACAAAGCCCAGAGGCCTTTGGTTCTCACATTTCTCTTTTTCAACCTATGGTAGAGAGGTAGTCACTGTCCATATATAAGATGACCATGATTTCTTTTATACAGTTAATCTGCAAACCCTTTATATTCTAAACAAAGGCAATATTGAGAATATATGCTTCCAGATTAAACAATCAGTAGGGGAAAATATGTCCTGACTCCTGAGTCCTGACTCTTAAACTGGGGTGAGGAGTTGGTGTACAGGCAGAGCATGAAGTAAGCTTTTAAGTGGTATCAATATGCCAAAGCAGAGCATGTTTCTCTCAGCATGTTTTCTTCTATAAGAGTCCATATGCTAAGCCCTCTCACAGTCTTGTCTTTCTATTAATCATGTGGAATAAGAATTTGATTTACACCAAGTGTTTGGAATCCTTTGCCTTTCCATTGCATTTCAATAATTTCCTTTTATACTTCTTGTAGCTCTGTTTTTGGATGCCAAAAAATTCAGAGGAGTTGGCAGCTTCTTGTAATCATGTGGCTCCCATTCTGCCTCCATGGTTCAGTGCTTTCGAAATATTGTTAGCAGTTTCCCCTGCCCTTCACATGCTTGAATCATGTCTGAACCCGTACTAGAAGACAGTAGCTGGAAACAAGGGCAGAAAAGATCCTCAGATTCTAGCCCAGGAGCTGGATGGAAGCTTTGTTTGATAGCAGGGCCAGTGAATGGAACAGGTGCCAGTGAGCACTATTTGTGTTGTATTAATTAGGAAAGGGTTGGGGGTGGGGAATCTGTTTATTCAAGAGATACACAGAATTTCCCAAAGTTGTATTCCCTGCCACTTAGAATATGTCTTGTGAATTCATGTTCTCTCAGATCTCCAGTTGAAGAGTCATGTATCAGATGCTGGGGAAGATCCTTTTCCACCTAAATCTTGGGGATCCGTGGTCAAACAACACCGAATCAGGTCAAATAAAGGTCTGATTCAGTATAATGTGGATTTATACGTTCATAAGAGGAACATCTGTTAATTTTTGCTATAGTGACTATATGAAGCTAACTCCAATATAGCAATTTTGATTGCAAGATTTTGAGTTTTAATTTTTTTTTACAGCATATGGTTATTTTAGGCGCTTAATAAATAATAAAGTAATACTTGCAACAAAGCTCAGTATTGACTGTTTGTTTGACATGGGTATCAGGGTGAGTTATTATTACCAAGATCAAATTTCAAAGGGACCACTTCAAAAACAGCTAAAGAGTAAGACGAGTGTGTTGCGTGTATAGATCAGTCCTTTGATCCATTTTGCAGGTGAAATGCTGGCTTTGACTTGACTGTACCACAAAAATGTTAGACTCAAATAGTAAGGAGCCAATTTAAAGAAAGAAAATGTACTCTTCAGCAAAAGTCCAAGATGAAATGTGTGACTTACTAATTACACCATTTTTTCAAAAATGCAGTCTTTAATATTGTAGGAGCAAATATTGTCAAGTGTCGTATCACATTACTTCCCCCAAAGTGAGAACAACACAGTGTGTGTTCAGAATGGTTATGTTTTGTCTAGTTTAACTATGATGACACATAGCAGAGATTGGAGAAAGGCAGCATGATAGGCATACAAATGGACCATAGAATTATAGTACTGAAAGAGAGCCAGTTTGGTGTAAGATTTAGAGTAGGGTTAAAATCCTTTCTTAAGGAGATTCACTGGACAACTTCAGACCAGCCACGATCTCTCAGCCTGTCTAATCTTTTTGAAGATAAAATAGAGGACCCATGTAAGCCACCATCAGTTCAGTGGAGAAAGGCTAGAAAATAATTTTAATAATAAATATGAATGATACCATTTGCAGTAGTCACAGAAGGAATGAGAGTATCAACGATGGTCCTACTAGGATGAATAATGACTCAGGCCATATCTACATGTGCTGGGTCACGGGTGCATCACTGGACTCGCAGATGGACAGACATCAGGGGAACTCACCAAGTGTTTTTCCACTTGGCACTGTGGGGAAATCCTGCAAGAGGGGAGAAGGAGCTTCCAGTTTCCATTTCATCCTGCTTTCACCAGCAGAAAAGGAAGTAGGGGGAGCTTTTTGCCCCCTTTCTCTGGCTCCATGTGTCTGGCAAGTGCTGAGCATATCAAGAAAATGCTACTAATAAAGCTACTTTCTTTCACAGACAGAATCACTGTCTTAGCTGTAGGCATGAATAAAGGGAAATAGTAAGGAATTTATCCTCTTATCTTATTCATGAAGTCCCTCTTGAGAATTACTGACAGATAGGCTTGCCGTCTAAGAATGACGACAATAATACCATTAAGCTATGAAAAAGAGATTTATGCTTTGCTAAGAACCATCAAGTGATTGCAGTGGAATGCATAGTCATTCAGTAGTATCACCTGGAACACTGAGTGTATATCAAAGCATCCTTGTGGTTGCTGGAAGGGGGAGCAAACCTAAACCGTTTCCAGAAAATTATAATTCACCTGGTTTATCATCTGGATTTAAATGAAACTGAGGAGACTGAGAGACTGAACCGTACGAGGAAAGGCGGAGGGCCTTGGGAATGTTTAGTTTTGAGAAGAGGAGATTGAGGGGGGACATGATTGCTCTCCTTAAATATTTGAAAGGCTGTCATTTGGAGGAGGGCAAGGAGCTGTTCCACTTGGCAGCAGAGGATAGGACTTGAAGCAATGGGCTTAAATTACATGCAGAAAGGTACCGGCTGGATATTAGGGAAAACTTTTTCATGGTCAGTAGTTCAAAGGTGGAATCAGCTGCCTAGGGAGGTGGTGAGCTGCCCTTCACTGGCAGTTTTCAAGAAGAGGCTGGATGAATATTTGTCAGAGATGCTTTAGGCTCATCCTACATTGGGCAGGGGGTAGGACTAGAAGGTCTGTATGGCCCCTTCCAACTCTGTGATTCTGTGAAACAGAAACTTAAAAAATATAGACAAAAGACATTCCCCTTTGTGAAGAAGTTCACCATCATTTATTGATTTCCCTTTTTTCAAATATCATTGATTTTCCTTTTTCCTTTTTTCAAATCTCACTGAGGAAAAAAATCACTAATGTTTGAGACTAACATGAATCACACTGAGAACAAAATCTGCCTTTTGTTATTTAAAGGACAAACTGAACTCAAAGTTTGTATCTCATACAAGTTCCTTGTGTTGGACAGTCTATATAAATTTCCTTTATATGTTTTAAATGGAAAATGTTGTTGTTAGCTGGTCAAAGATCAAACATTAGAAGTAGAAGGAGTAGATTCTTAAAATCAAAGCTAAATGATTTGTGCTAACTTCTGTTCCTCTTTACCCACACTTTCAACAGTACGTAAAGATACTGTTTTAGAAACAGAAGTCTAAAGTCCTCTTAGGCACACTGAACCAGTTGTTGGTTATATGGGTCATGATCTAAAATAATGCATTTAAAATGTGTAAGTTTCCAAAATGGTATATGGAAGTTCATTAGCACCTGTCTATTTTCATGGATGAGCCTTTCCCATTGGGGTATCTCTTCCAGTTACTGTTTAAATGCTATTTTTTAAGACACTGCAATAGACACATGATTTCATACATGCTCCTGGGCTATTTCACCCATCTAAAAGAGGATTAGTCAAGTGACTAAACAGCGCTTCCTAATTATTTATTCATTTAAGTCATTTATTTATGTCATTGAGTGGAGGAGTGTCAAAAATTCAAGTGGAGGGAACAAGCAAGAAAAGGAAGCTGACTATCGAGCCCATACAAAGTGATCTGAGCTGTTTCCAAGCGCTGTTAAAGAGACAGCCCACTCACAGAACTCTGGCAGGTTTTTTTCACTCACTCCATACCTCTCTGATTTCAAAGCAGAAGCAAGCAGTTTGGCTTCTGTTTGTTCAGCATCTTTTCTGAGAACGGGATTTCCCACTCTTTCCTGTGCTGGCTAAAAGATGCTGAAAAAACGAAAGCCAAACTGCCTGCTTCTGCTTTGAAATTGGAGACGTATGGAGTGAGTGAAAAAAACCCATCAGAGTTCACTGAGTGGGCCGTCTCTTTAACAGCGTGTGGAAACAGCCCAGGTCAGTTGTCATAGTGATTCCAATAGAATGAAGTAGTTCCCTGACTGCTTACACATGTATCTTCAGTTCAGCCTGTCCATAACTGGAAGACTGAAAAACCAACAAACTATTCCCAGGGGAAACAAAACAGGCAAAAAGCCCTACAGTCAACAAAATAGTTTTTTGTAACAAATTTTTAACAATTTTATAAAGTGCAAAAGTGTATCAAAATATTTACAAAATGTTACAAGTCACTCATAATACAATAGCTATACAAAATTCATATACAATCTATAATCAATTTCAAATGGTGGAAAGAATGATTCAACACAAGTTAATTCATTCTCAAGGAGTTCCTTTTCAGCGGTGCACAAGCACTCTTTTAATAACATTGAAGCTAGAAATAGCCCAGAAGCCAACTCTATGGAGCAGAGAGACTGTAAAGTTCAAGTTGTTCAGGTTGTCACGCCAAGACTGTGAAGCTGTGGAAGGTCACGCCTACGGGTTCAGCTAGCAAATTTTATCGCATCCCATTTCTCATTATTGCTTCATCACAGGCATATTTTAGCACAAGCTACAAACAAAAAAATTTTCACATCACCATCTTAATATTCTGTGGTCTGTCGGTCTGACGCCACAATGCTATTCAATTGCATCATACATTTAGCAGCAAGTCAGTCAAGTAATCACTGGTCCAAATGTGAATACTTCATTAAAAGTAGTTGAAGAATTATCCCTCTATAGAAATTACAAATGTAGAAGGGGAAGACAAGGAAGCCATTCTTCTACATCTCAAAATGGATATTCCTACAAATTAACAGTTTGCGCTGTGAGACCACGTGGTGCAGCGGTTACTAAGATCTGGGAGACTCAGGTTCAAATCCCTACTCTACCATGGAAGCTTCAGCCAGTTACACACACTCGTCACAGCCTACTTCACAGGGTTGTTGTGAAGATAAAACAAAGGAGAGGACAGTGATGTAAGCCACTGTGGGTCTCCATTGGGAGGAAAGGTAGGGTATGAATCAAGTTAGTAAATAAATATATATTGTTAACAAAGCAACTGGAAAGAGGGAGAATGCAGTTACATTGCTCATAGTAAAAACTGTTATTCTGTTTCTGAATCCCTTCCCTAAAAATGTGTGTCCCCATGCTATTGCTCAGAGAAATGTGTAGCAAACAAGAAAGAACTGTATTGACATTTGCAAGAGAAAGTCATTGCATTCTGGATTTGGAGCATACGGGTACATTCACAACCTGAAATTAATCAGCCCCGTGGTCATTTGTTCCTTTGGAACCAGATTGAGACAGCTACCAAATTATTTTAAATCACTAATGCAGGACATTCTGAATTCTCCTGCAGACATATGGTAGGCTTTTCCATCATAGCTGGGGATAACTGAGGATCCTTTTCACTCTGAGGGAACAGATTTATAGCTTCTTATGTCTATGGGCCAGTTCACACAATACTTTATCTATTGATTTGATTGTTTAGGTAACATCCTGCTTTTCTCCCCAAAACAAGAACTCACAACAATAACTGATTTAAACAAACACTTTAAATAAGTAAAATACAATTAACAAACAGAACAAAACCCTCAGAATACACCCTGGGGCAGGTTCTGAACCCAGGGGCAGCTCACTCAATGACGCTCTGGCTTTTGCCCTTCAGTTTGCTCACAGCTCTGACCCCACCCACTCTTTATACTTTCCCACAAGATGGGGGAGCCCAGCTGAGCTATGGTGCTGCTGGCAAGATGCCCCCAACAGCTCTGGGTAAGCACAAGCGTTCCTGATTATCCTTGGGCTTCTGTGGATAAACATAACTTGCGAAGTGGGCCACACAGATGTGTCTAGTGACAATCTTCATGATTACATCAGATTTCCCCCTCTAGTCAAGGATCATCTAGGGACCATCAGGGCTGTTCTGGTGTACAGAGAAAAAATGGCTTAAATTCAAGAAACCATGAAAAGAGCTTGACCCACAGAACTAGCACTCCTGCCTTCCTTTTTCTGTTAGCGCCCCCATGCCCTCTGAAAAGCCTTTTTTGAGGGTCAGAGGACCCTCAGGAATGGCCTACAGAGGGCTGCGGTGTGAAAGGCTCAGTGGTTTAAAAAGCATTCATGGCACTATAGCCATCATCTAATTGCTCTGTGTCTATTTCCTGTTCAAATGAGGCCCTGGGAAGGATGAGCTAGGGTTGTAAGGTCCAAATTCGGAAATTCCTGGAGATTTGAGGGGGTGGAGCCTGGAGAGGGCAGGGTTTGTGGAGGGGAGGGGCCTCAGAATGGTATAATGCCATAGAGTCCACTCTCCAAAGCAACCATTTTCTCCAGGGAAACTGATCTGTCCCAGTTGTAATTCTGGGAGATCTCCAGTCACCACCTGGAGGCTGGCAACCCTAGGATAGGCAGGGCTGGAGACATGCCAGAAAATTGGGGGAGAGTTATGGGAGACTACTTAAGAGAGCTCCACCCACCCCACATAGGAGATATAAGCTGCTTTGGGTCCCCATTGAGAAGGGTGGATTATAAATAAAGTAAAATATTAAAATAAATAAAATAAATTTGCCACAAGCTGCTGATCCACCAGCCCTCCTTGGGGACTTCATGGGATTAACTGGTCACTTCAGGGCCAAGCCAGATTGTTTTTGGTAACTTCAGGGTCAAGCTGGTTCCCCCTGACTGGCTCTTGGGGAGGGGGGAAACCATTTTTGCCTGCTTCATGATGTCTCGGAGGGGCTAGATTGAAATGATTTTGGTCAATTGAATGTTTCGGCCATAACTAGATTAGTTAGAGTGGGGTGGGTTACCCAAGATAGGTAGGGAGAATTGGCAAGCCCCCTGAGGCATTGGGCGTGATGGAGGATTGTTGCCCTGGGGAAAGGTGCCCTTGGTACTGAATGGCATCACCCTAAACCTGGTAGTGGCTTACAGGGCACTAGGGAAGGGGGATGAAGGCCGGCACCTCTCAGCACCAGGGCTCATTTCGAGGGGGAACGTGCTGGAATGCAGTTCTGGCAGTTCCCCAAAGAGGTCACATGTCAGGTGGCCCTGCCCACCTGACTCTCGGCCATTTTGGGCCCGTTTCAGCCTGGATTGGGGTCGAAACGGCCCGGATCAGGCCTCTGATGAATGGTTGATGACTCTCCCACTGAGCAGCAGCCTGATCCTGACCATTTTGGGCCCCTTTTCGGCCATTTTCAGCCCCTTTTTGCCATTTTGGGCCCAATTTCGGCCCTGAATGGCCAAGATTGGGTCCAAAACAGCCAGGATAGGTGATGTCAGGGGGTGTGGCATACGCAAATCAGTCATGCTAACGACACACTTCTAGTGATGTCAAGGGACGTGGCATATGCTAATAAGTTATGCTAATGAGTTATGCTAATGCGTTCCTCCAGCTCTTTTTCTACGAACTGACCCCTGCTCAGCACATTGCATTTGCAGGTGAAGATAAGCAAAGCTGGTGTAATCACTGGTCGGGTTTGGAGTGAGGATAGATTTGCCCAAATTACAGCAGCCGTGGTAAGGCCTCTTAGTTCAGCCTGTCCCTGAAAATATATTCCCCAAGACACAATGGCTTACTTGCGTGACTACAGGTTTGCATCCGCTTGTGTAAGTACAGGTTTGCATCCAAGCCATGGTGTAAAGAAGCAGATCTAGATAGAATGAAAATGATCTCGGATCATCATCCTTGAATAGTTCACTGTGTAATAATACAACCTATTTAAAGTTTATAGAATAGTTCAGATTGTTTCGAGGCTCAACAAGGGGAGCAAAAAAACCTCCCAGGAAATGTTGCAAACATCTTTCTCTCCAGGGCTATTATTAACTAATAGCTATTCCAGCCTAATGTTGTTTCAGTGAGATGGCTTACAAGCGCAGCTGTTGATACATAGTATACTATATAGTGGGAGCTTATTTGATCTGATAACATTTTTCCTGAAATGTTAACAAAATAGGTGGAAGGGAAAACCAGAGAAATCTCTCTCTCTTGTTTATTTTATCTTTTCTTACCCAGAACTTTTAATAATTAAAAATAAAGAATGTCAGAATTTATTTACTTTTAAGAAAGTTCTATATTTTAAACCTGGAAAACTACATTTTCATTTTAAACCATATGAAGTATTTGCAGAAGCAAAAAAAACTTTACTTACCAGGAAACATGACGAATGTGAAAGTTCTTTACACAGACTCTATTGATGGTATGTTTTAATTTTTTTTTGTCATCCCACTTCAAATGAGTTAATGTTTCAAAGTCCCTCTAGAGTTAATTGTTTCTTCTGTCTGTAAGGAAAGAAGAAAATTTACCTGTCGTCCCTAATTCTTTGTCACTCATTCACTGTGTTGAAAATGTTGATGCTCCTAAATGCTGACAGGACGCGTACATTTTATGAATGAAAAGCTGAGATGGCAAAAGAGATCTTGTGGCAGTTGAAAAAGTAGTTTTAAAACTTTATTGCAGCATAAGAATATGTAGACCAAAATACATCATATTAGATATATGAAGTGTTGCTGTTGCTGTTAAGTGAACATGTGAACATTTGGGGCTAAAAGACTGTAAGTATGTAAAGAGAACCCTGTTGGATCAGACCAATGGTCCATTTAGTCCAGTATCCTTTTACCCACAGTAAGCCTCTGAATGCATTCAGAAGGCACACGAGTAGGGCGTGGAAGCCCCCTGTTGTGTATTGGGCTGAGTTAGGCCGGACAAAGCCTCTACCATATCATATTAAATGTTATGCATTGTGTTGAGCTCCATAACATGTCAAGGTTTCTAACACACTTCATTCTCATTGGTTACATTGCCTGCACTTAACTCTCATTGGGTACATTCATATGCATCTTCATTGGTTACTTTCCGGGGGCAGCAGCCAATCAGTCCTCTCAAATAAAGATCAATCAGTGGCCTGCCTGCACACTACATTGTATATAGTTTATGCAAATGATGGCATTCTAAAATACACGTTCTTATTGGTTGCTGGCTATTATTGGGGTGAGGTTTCTGTGTATATAATGAGGGCTTCTGTTCAGCTTGTTAGTGTGAGTGTCTAGTGAGTAGTGTCTACTGTCATCTGTTCTGGCTTGCAATAAAGAGTATTGTTTTGGCTGAAATCACTCTGGGATGCAATCATTCTGAGCTCCAGGCTCAGTACACAATATGCCCCCAGCAACTGTTGCCCTGCCATGTAACTGATATTCAGAAACACACTGGCTCTGAATATGAAACTTCTGTGATCTTTCTGAATTTCTTGTATTTTGGTCCTTTTGACCCCACTATCTCAATTTCCCCCTCTGCACTCTTGTGCATGATTGGATAACAAAATATCATGCCAAAAATTCAATTGTTCTTCCAAGCAATTTCAGGAAATGTGACTTAGAGAAGAAGATCGGCACAGCTGAACTATGTGAAAGTCTACCTTTTGTTGTATTAATATATTATGTAAAAAATATTATTTTTTTAAAGATGAAAAAAATGAGTATTCAAAATGGACAAAGCAAAAGATCCCATAACTACCAGGGACTAACATTTATACAGTGTAGATATCTCCAGGTTGCATAAAGGAATTCTTTTATACTATGCACAGGTGACATCCAAACTTCCAAAAAGAGAATACCTACTGATATACGATGTCACAGCAAGTGGTGAGAGACATGCAAGCAAGCAAAGAGCTACTGTTGTTGTCAAGAGGTGGTGGACATTACTGTGGATGGTTGTGTCCAAGACTGCAAAATGCACATACGTATGTCCCATTGAACATATGTCCCACGAACAAGCAGACAGCAAGATTAATTCTGCACTTGCAGAACAAAGTAGAAATTGGTTTTTGAGACATTGCAATATAACTGAGACCAGGGCTTTTTTCTGGGAAAAGAGGTGGTGGAACTCAGTGGGTTGCCCTCGGAGAAAATGGTCATATGGCCGGTGGCCCCTCCCCCTGATATCCAGACAGGGGGGAGTTTAGATTGCCCTCCACGCCTGGCGTGGAGGACAAGCTAAACTCCCCTCTGTCTGGAAATCAGGGGGAGGGGCCACCGGCCATGTGACCATTTTCAAGAGATTCTGGAACTCCGTTCCACCACATTCCAGCTGAAAAAAAGCCCTGACTGGGATCCCACAAAGAATCATGGGAGGAGTTGTTGCAATGCCCTTGCATGAAAAACACCTGGCTTTTACACGTTCTTGAACAGGCTAATTTCAGAATTCTGTCCCTTCAGGAGCGTATTTAGTATTCATCAAGCTGCTTTTAGGGGTCCCCTCTTTTATCCTGTGGTTAATTAGTAGTTTGAAGCAGGTGTCTTATTCATTCTCAAACAATTCTTCTCTTTGTCCAATCCCACATATACCTTTAGTGATGTGGAACAGGTAAGACAAGAACTGTTTTAAAAATCTGTATGAAGTCTTCTACCTACTCACTGTAAGCAGTCTACCAAGGTTGGGGAGAAGCAGAAAAATGTGTTCTTCTCCCAGTGAATGTGGATGGTGTTTGGATGGTCTGTCATGGAAAGCCAAGAAATATAGCAAGTGTGCTCAGAGAGGTTAAAATGTCCTTGTTAAAAAAAAATCACAACAAAACCCTGTGCTGCAAGCAATCAAGACCACCCTGTAAAGGGATGCATGCAAACTGGAAAAGCTGATAAGCACAATCCTGCCAAAGAGGTCATTCTTATTATAATTTAAAGTTTTCTAATCAGTAGTTTCAGAATGGCCCAGTTAGTTATGATAACAATGGAATCTATTAAAACAAAGAAGACCTCACTTTAAATGCATGTTAACCACCTTAAATGTACAGTTGATATGCTCCTTGGAAGAAAGGCCATCATATAAATAGTTAAAATTAAAATTAACTAACTAACAAGGTTAATTCCATCAGTATTAATGCATTATCAAGATAGTGAGGTAGAGCCATCTATTTTAGAAAAGAATTGTCTTAGGAAACACCCCACCTGTTGATACTCAACTTGGATTCTGGATCATCAAGCAGACACAAAACACTTTTTATTAAAAATTGGCCATTTCACACAATATAATCGACTCCCCCCCCCGCCCCCCAAAACCCTGGCATTTCAGTTTGGACCCCTCCACACCCACAAACTTCTTGTTTAAAGTGTTTATCCCTCCTATCTTATGTTCTCTTAAACATTTTGCTAAAACATTATTGTCAGTTCAGCAAGATGTCATCATGACATCTCTGAAAACTGTTCTTTGCTCAAGACATTAAGTATGATTTAGAGCGTAGCAATACAAACATCTCTGTATCGCTCTATAATCTGCCTCAACCTTATTTGAAGAGATCACATCTAGCATGAATGAATGAATGGCTCAGTCACCGTGCTCATTTAGTCTTCGGCCTTTATCAAGAGACTGCCAAAAAGTTGCCAATTAGTACTAATTGTAGTGGAGAAGTTTTAATGCTCTGGACTTCAGTCCACTGGGAATTGGATTAAGACCATCAGACTCATTTCCTATCCTGCTGATATGTGGAAATTAGTGAAGTTTTTATTCAGGTCACTACCACATTTATAGTCTGGCCCTTTTAAAAAGTATTGTCTGGCTGTATCACAGGACAGCAGAATCTTTTTACATTTCAATTGTTTTCTCTAAAGTACACTTTTGATGCACACCGATGTTTTATACAAACAGCTCTACCCCCTACTTCTCATTATGTGTTAAGGAACATAGGGGTTTTTTTTGGTCTTCTAATTCTTCTTCAGTGTGGACTATTTCAATTTTTAGATGTCTAAAAACCTTTAAAGTTGTGTATGGATCACATTGCCTTCATTAGGCTCCATTATTATGTTACCCTTTGATCATGAAAATTCCTTGTCTGTGGTCAAATATACAATAAGCTTAGAACCATCCTCTTTCATCTCTTGTGAGCAAGATGTGTGAACCACTTATTTAGCTCAACTTTGCTCTAGGGATGACTATTGTCTTTTTCACTCTGCCCTGGTGGGATAGTTTTATAGATCAGCTGATTCTTTTATACATGTCTACAAAAGACATTGGCAAAATGTCACTTCACATTTATCAAGAACACACTGGCCAAATTTTGAATAAGTGACTATTCTGCCATGTTCTGATACAGGGGGTGGGGGTGGGGGGAAGCTATTGGTAACTTTCATTAATTAGCCTGGAAGAAGGTATATGCAATTAAAGAGCTAAAAAGGACTCTCAGACTATCTGAAGGTTTTTAGTAAGTTGAGCCTCACATAAGCACATAACAAAGAAGGCCTGAAATGACATGATATTATGCTAAGGTCTTCCATATATACCCGTCTTACTTTAAATTTAAAATAATCTAAATTTAAGAAGTATAGATGAGCTGGTATGATCATTTCAGTTTCTTTTTGATCTCATCTTTATTAGTCTGTTCAAAATATTTATACTCTGCCTTTCTTCAAGGTAGCTTATAATAAAGGTTGCAATACAGATAAAAACATTACCATATGTTGATATCGTCATCAGTTTCAGGCTACCTTGATTTTTCTTGTCATTGATTTTTCCTGTCATTATCTTTTACAGCATTTCATGTAATTTATATGCCTGTGATATGCCATACCACATGTCGGCACTTTATACAGAATTTATACAAAATTGTGCACAATTAACATGCAAATCTAACTAGGAAATGTGGATATTTTATTATCAGAGTTGCATAGTTTGCAGAGAAATGTGGGGTGTAGAAGCTTGCGTGGCTGGGTTTGCGTGGGAGCAAGAAAACAAACTTACACTCAGAGCGTTAAGGTTTAGAAAAATAATAAGAGTTCTTTATTGTAGGAACTCCATACTTGTTAGGAAAGAGGAGATCTCACCAGTGGACAGCAGTACAAGTCCTGCATGCGTGGTGCAAGATGTTGAAGAAAAAAATCGAGATTGGAACAAAGAGAAGATGAGTTGTCATAAGGAGGAAGTCCTGAGAAAAGCAATCTACAACTCAATGTACATTGCCAGGGTAGTGAAGAGCAAAGGGTAAACAGATCCCTGACCTGAGACCCTTGTCCCTTTCTCAGGTTTCTTTTTGGCTTGTCCCCCTCTGAAACCTGAGGAAGGGGCAGCATTAGATTTTCTCTCCTAACAATATCAATGGGAAAAAATTGGTGCAAGGTTGCAGAAAATGGGAGTAAAAATAAAGACTTAAGTTAATTTTTCGTGAGAGACAAACTAATGAAACTAAAATGTGATGGTCACATTGCCACAGCAAGCTTGTGATAGTCAGTCCATCCTTACTTGAAGGTGAGGTGCTCTTGAGTATTGACTGCACAGGCATTTAATGTTCCTGGGGGACCTCCAGATTAAGGAGCTGGAGGGGGGCCAGGAGCAAGCAGAGCCAGCCCCAGTAGCTGTGCCAATGCCACCGGGCCCCTGGGACTGGACTCTTCACTGATAACAATGATTGGTATCATCTCACCAGATAGCTCCTGCCAATGCAGGAAGTAGGGTTGTCAACTTCCAGGTGGGGCATGGAGAGCTCTCAGAATTACAGCTAATCTCTAGACTACCTAGTACTTTTAAATTACCTACCTGTATCCTGGAATCTAACTGATGGTCAATGAAAATGGACCCTCCATACACTTACTGTAGCTAAAAGACTTTTATTACGACATTGGAGAGACAAATGCCCACCTCACATAATTCAGTGGAGGACATTATGACTTTATCTGTATTCGAACGTATGGCATATAGATGGCAATGGTGGATGGACTTATTTTAATATATTTGTAAACTTTTTATAGATGCGTATGTTGTCATATATTTATTTATATTATGTATGAGGCTTCTTTTTATTTTTTATTTTCAAATAAAGTAAAAATATAAAAAAGAAACCAATTTTCTTGGAGAAAATGGCTACTTTGGAGTGTGGAATCTATGCCTCCCCTGCAAAAAAACCCTGCCCTTCCCAGGCTCCATCCCCCCAATCTCCAGGAATTTCCCAATCCAGAGTTGGCAACCTTAATGGGAGGGAGCAATGGGTGACTCAATGTCCATCATTGGCACTTCTGGCTCGGTCAGAACTGAGTGCCCCCCTCCCTGAATGCTAGCTTTGTATTGCTACAGGGGTCACTTGGCTTGCTTCTACTCCTTTTTAACTTTCCAATCTGCCCTGGTTCCAATTCTTCATCTTTCTTGCTGAGTAGTGTTCAAAGAAAGCTTTGTAGAAACAAGCTAACCAGAAAGCAAAAACAGCAATAAAAAAGAACAAATAGGTTAAAACCAGACAGGTGGCTACCTTGATCAAAATCAATAATGTTCAGTATGCATGCCAGTGGTCTCAGTCTAGCTATAGTTGAAGACAGCAGATCATATTTAGTGATGTGGGCACACATCCCTGTTCATATAAATGGGTCCCCAGTGATTTAATAGGGCTCAGAAGAGTATCGTGCAATACACATGATGATGTGCATCCAGATGTGTATTTGCACCTGCAACATCACATATAGAACTTTCATGTTATCTGATACCAGTTCAGACTCCATACTTTAATAGTTAGGTAAGGTAAAGGTAGTCCCCTGTGCAAGCACCGAGTCATTACTGACCCATGGAGGAACGTCGCATCACGACGTTTTCTTGGCAGACTTTTGTTACGGGGTGGTTTGCCATTGCCTTCCCCAGTCATCTACACTCTACCCCCAGGAAACTGGGTACTCATTTTACCGACCTCAGAAGGATGGAAGGCTGAGTCAACCTTGAGCCAGCTACTTGATCTCGGCGGCCACCAGGATCAAACTCAGGTTGTGAGCAGAGCTTGGGCTGCAGTACTGCCGCTTACCACTCTGCACCACGGGGATCTGCTTTAATAGTTATTGAGTGTACGAAGAGTAGAGTCATCAGATGTTCAAAGATCCAAATGAGTAGAGTTCAAGTGAAATCTTGCAGTATTGAAAGAGGAACACATGTTTGAAAGGTATGGATGTGATCCTATGAGTCCCTTCAGGAATGTAGAAGAGTTGCAAAGGCCCAGTGGACCATTTGTCATCATCTTCAAAACCCCCTCTCATCACAAGTGGTTCTTAAAAAGTTCCTCTGAGTTTAAAACGCAACTTGTGTCGCATAAAACGCAATGAAAAGCTCTTTATTCTGAGTGATGGAAAGATGTGGAACACATTCTTAATGCTTACATTTATCAGTTAGACTTAAAATGCATAATTTTCCTGGATCATGGCCCTTCTTTCTAGCAAAAATGACACCAAAAACAATTTATGCAATTGTTATATATAACAGTTACCCAACCAATTCAGAAACATAAAGCCTGGGCAGGATATGAATTCTACTCATTTTGAAAAAAAAACTCAGACAAAAAAATAAAGATATGGGGAGGGGGGGAATTGAACCATGGGACAGTGCCTCCTATGCCCTTATCTCTGTCTGGATGCTCAATGCATATTTCTAGTTAGTTTGCTTACTGAGGATTGTACCAGACCTTTTCTTCAATGCTTCAATGAGATAGCATGACACCTCCCCCACCCCCATCAAGTATTCTTTATATTTTGCTGCTGACTGTGGATATCACTGAAGGGAAAAGAATGGTCAGCCTTTACTTCACACAAAGAGCATCTGTGTGTGCCTTTGTGGCACACATTGCGTCAGGCACTTTTGAATTCGCAAATGTTAGAGCTTAGATAACAGCACACTAGTGAATATTAGCCGTTAACTGTAGCATTCCAGTCCTCCACAAACATTTATGAGTGCCATTTTTTCCTTAACAAATCATGATCTTTTTGGCACTTAAGCAGTTGTGCCTTTTTTTGGCCAAATAAACTTAGGTTCTAATGGAAATTTCACATACAGTTCTTGAAACATCATTTTTATGTATGTTATAGTGAAGTGCCATGTACAACATTAGTATTGAACAATTGCGAAGCTACCTGATTTTTATCCTGATTACTAAAGCATTGCATAGTCCAGCTCTAAAGAAATGTAAAAAGATATGATCAAAATGGAAATGAATTCTGCAGTTTGATTGCCCAGAAGAAATGAATACACAAAGGCTTGTTTGCAGCTGTGGAAAAGACTGCAAGTAGGTTTGTTCTGCCAGTGACAGTCTATCACAAAATTACAGTGTGTTCCTCCACATAATCACCATTACATTAGGCCATAAATAATATAGATGTTATGATCTCTAGAATGGATTTCATCTGAAATAGCAAGGGCTATATCATTCCACTGTACAAGGCCAGGGAGGCAGAACACAGTTACGGAACTCTGGTATTGTCTGCACGGCTACTTGAAAACACAAGAGTCCAGGCCTGCATGTTTTAGGGCAGTGAAGTGACTCGGTGGAGGCAACTGGGTCCATAAGGGTTGCCAGCTCCAGGTTGGGAAATTCCTGGTGAGTTGGAGGGGAGAGGGGAGGCATCTCAGAACAACCCTCAAGGAAGATATTTTCTCCAAGGGAGAGGAACTGATCTCTGTCATCTGAAAATCAGTGGTAATCAGATGATGGCAACACAAGGTGTGCTGGGAGGGGAATAAAAATTATGACAAAGGGGGATCAAAATTGGTTAAAACGCAACAAAATGAGAAGAGGAAAGGGTAACAAGGTGGTGACATGCTTTAAGGACAATCCCTACTTGCTTTCAGGAATTTACTTTTACTTAAAAAAAAAACAAATAAAGGACCACCTTGGAACTGCAAAACATTAGTCTGGCATTTTAAGGCAGCTTAGAGAAACTGCATGACGGTGCCTGCCAACTCCTTTTTTAAACCATCCATACAAACAAATTGTTGATGGAAGCAGCCATCACACAGAAATATATTTGAGAGGATTTCATTTCTGCTCTGACTGCCACCTGCCTAAGTGGCTTAAGCCACTGGCTGGGATGGCAGGATTGTGTGGGTAGAGTACTCCTGGGCAGGGATACTTTTCTTGGACAGGCCCCCCCCCCCCCAAGGCCCCTTGCCTTGTGACAATGAGGACACAGTTCTGAATGAGGTATGAAATAGGGATCTCATTCTCCCAGTGGGGATGGGGGATCCCCACTTTCACCCTCTGCCCCCCGCCTCCACTTACCTGGCCAGTGGGGGAGGAAGACACAGGAACGGGCCTCCCAGGCATGCTCCTGGGGCAACACAATGACGTCACTAGTGGGAATGACATCATCGCATTCCCCCCCTCCCCCCCAAGAGCACTCCTGCACTTTGCAGCAGGCCAAAATCACTAGTAAGTTAAAACAAACAACTCAGCTAGTGAAACCTGACTCAGGTCTGATTTATTACCTAGTTACTTATAAACTGATGCTGAAAGAAAACAGAAGTTCCAAAATTTTAGGTATACAACCCTTCATATATCTTAGTCATCCCTAGGGATAAAAATCCACTCTAGACCCAGCAAGCCAACTATAAAAGTTAATTCTTTTATACACAGATGATCCTGTGATTGCTAGGTCAAGGTTATAATCTTGTCATAACAGTCCTATTAAGATCTTTTAATGTATTTCAGCTGTGCACTTTAGCTGATTCCCTTAGCTATCTGGGATAATTTGGGTTTTGCTCCATAGATAACCCAGGTATTGTTTACTAATTCACTTATTCTGAGATGAAAGATATTAATCAGAAGCCTCTGATGTTTTAGGAACTGTTCAGTCCCTTTCCATTAGGACACGGTCATTGCTTAGTAACAGAGAATATATTTTGTTTGATCACTCTCTTCCAGTTGTTTAAATTGAATAAATAAATCAAATAAGTAGAATTGTTTAAGTTTATTCCATAGCTGTCTCTTTATAAAATATACTTACAGTGACTTACAACAAAACCTGAAAATGCCAATAAATAAAATAAAATGAATAACAGTAATTAACAACAATAAAACAGAAGTAAGATACACAACATAATACATCTTCTACAAGTGGTTAAATTAATAGCATAAAAACTGCAATGCAGCGGTCTGAAAAAAAAAGAATGAAACAATATTATTGAGGGTTTCCAAAACCAAACATACCAGCTCAAACAGAACACAACCTACAAAAATTGGTTAATATATTGCTTTGGTAAGTACCCATGTTTTTCCGAGACCTCTAAAACTTTAAAACTAATTCTCTCTACAAGAGACATCTTGCACAAGAACATTCAAGTGCAAAGAAACACAATGTTAGCCAGGAAAAGTAGTTTACCTCTCTACAGAGCCAGCGAAGATTACTCCTCAGAGGGTTTGTTAATTTCTTCTTCGCCTGACAGAGCCTTTGAGTTTTTAAACTACTCTTCCCTACTAACATTGTGTCTCCCTACACTTGAGCATTCTCGTGTAAGATGTCTCGTGTATAGTGACTCAAGGTGTTCCAAACTTGAAGTACTACTTTTCTCTCAAACGGTGTCAGTGTACACGGTGGAGCAATCTTAAATAGCAGGGAGGTTAACTAGCTCTCAGGTAGAGAACTTTCTGTGCCTGAGAACTTGGTGATCCACGTAAATTAGAGTTGACAATATTGAGGTAGAGGGACTAATAGTCTGATGATATAAGGCAGTTTTATGGGATTATCCTTCATCCTTTGATTTACATGCTGAAAATTCTAAACAAAAATCAGAGGCTGATTTCAAGTATGAACTTGTTAACTTGAGACAGGTGCTCTCATCACTGCTTGTTCAATTCCATGCTGTAGGAAAACTACAGTATCTCGAGTATCCACAAAACATATAATCATGAAGCTATCAAATATCCACAAAGCATATAATCATGAGTCATGAAGCTATCATATAGACACAGAAACATGACAAAAAAAAGGTTGTAAACCTAACAGAAGCATTTCGCCCCATACTGTCTTGCTCCCAGTATCATCCTGCTATGCCTCGCTTCAGGTCATGCTGCTTGAATGACTTCTAGAGTGGAAAATGTTGCAAAACATCAGAGTTTAAAAAAAACCTCCAAAAATATTTTGGCCCTGGTTTTTAGCTGGTTGTTTGCAGATTCATTTCATCTGGCACCATTTTTTTGTTTGAAAAAAAATAGCTCTTTTATCTAGCAGCATCCACACAGCCAATAAGATTTGGCTATGTGATGATGTCACTGTAGGCAAATTAAACTAATTCCGGAACTAGCTTTGTTTGCCCTCCATAATGTACTGTGCAATCCCTAACTGAGTTATACTCTTTTAAGACCCTCACCTTCAATGGGCTTAGAAAGGTGTCATTCATTAGAAATGTAGTGCTGAAGGAGAGTTTTGTGGATACCTTGGACAGCCAAAAAGACATATAAGTGGGTACCAGATCAAATTAAGCCTGAATTCTCCCTAGAAACTAAAATGACAAAACTGAGGCTATTGTACTTTGGTCACATCATGAAAAGACAGGATTGTCTGGAAAAGTCAATAATGCTAGGAAAAGTAGAAGCCAGTAGGAAAAGAGGAAGACCTAAAATGAGATGGCTTGACTGAATAAAAGAAGTGACGGCCTCCAGTTTGCAAGATCTGAGCAAATCTGTTAATGATAGGATGTTTTGGAGGTCTTTCATTCATAGGGTCGCCATAGATCGGAGGCAACTTGATGGCGCGTGTGCACGCACGCGCGCGCGCACACACACACACACACACAGAGAAAGGTGTAACTCTGCTTTGGATGGCACTGGTAATCATGTAGCCAATCATGTTGAGGATGTGTGTGTTTATGGATCATTTGAATCTGGATCCCTTCTCTCTGCTGCATCCAAAGATCTCCAGAAAAGGGAGTCTCATTTTGCTAAAGCAGTATGCTTAGCCCTGATATCAAACCTATGACTTAAAATGAACAGAATTCAGTGGGACCTATTGGATGTAATAAGTGCAATCTTAAGCACCTTGAACAAGAAAGGATTGCTATTGAAATTAAGCAAAAATGAATTTGTATTTTTCTTTTTAAAAAGAGTTAAGATTGAAGTTCCAGGCCACTGGAACTTGAATGCTGTCTTGAATGCTGCCAGGGTATACTCTTATCCATGTTGCATGACAGACATAACCACCTTCCTGAATGCTTATGAGGGTCGTATGAGCAGTAAATGCTGGGCTCATTTTGAGGGGGAACGCACAGGAACGCAGTTCTGGCAGTTCCCGAAAGAGGTCACATGTCAGGTGGCCCTGCCCACCTGACTCTCGGCCATTTTGGGCCCGTTTTGGCCTGGATTGGGGCCAAAACAGCCTGGATTGGGCCTCTGACGAGTGGTGGATCACTCTCCTGCTCATCAGCGGCCTGATCCTGACCATTTTGGGTCCCTTTTCAGCCCATTTTGGGCCCAATTTTGGCCCTGAATGGCCAGGATTGGGTCCAAAACAGCTAGAATAAGTGATGTCAGGGGGAGTGGCATATACTAATGACACACTTCCTGTGATGGCAAGAGGCATGGCATATGCTAATGAGTTATGCTAATAAGTTCCTCCAGCTCTTTTTCTACGAAATGACCCCTGATAAGTGTCACACTAGCACAGTGTTGATAATGGAATGAAAATAGTTTGGAAATTATGCATTCTAGTCTTATGACATATGAAGGGAAATTCAATTCTGAAACTAAATGTGATTAATATGAGCTTTACATTAAGGTTAACATTTATACTGATAGCACTATATAAATAAATAATGGTAATATTAGTGTTATTGTTGTTATAACTATACTGGAGTCTTTTGGCACCTTAAACTCTAAGAAGCCTAAAATTCTCTTGGTCTTCAAGGTGCCACTAGACTCCAGTTTATTTTTGCTCCAACAGCTACGACTTGGGACTGATTTTGCTGGCATTCAAACTTTCACACATGGTGGAGAAAACCATATTGCAAGTCTTTTCATATCACACATTTTGAAATGATTAGGCCTTCATAACTTTTAAATGTGACTCTGTTTATTGAAGGTAGCATAAAAAATAGCTTATAAATAGTTGTATTAATTGCGTTGCACCTTATAAACTTATTTTATAACCAGGGACAACCACTACAAATAATTCTTATAAGTAAGAAGTGTTTTTCAATAAAAAATATATAATCATACTTTGGGTGGGAAGGAGAGAAATTACCATTATACCCTGACAATTCTCTAGGACTTATTTGTTTCCTCTTGCCAAGAGTTTGTTTAGGTGAAGTGTAAAAGATGTGACAGGTTATTGTGTCTGTAATAGTGGTTATTTCTTTACTTCAAAAACTTCTCCATGGTCTTAAAAGCTTATAATTTGTACATAGGTGCAAGTTTATACAAGCACTCTGTACCATCTGCATATAATGTTAGCAAACAGAAAATTTGCAGCCGATCTCAAAATAGCTTAATTAGATGTGAAAAGTGGTTTAACCTCTTCTATTAAAATTAGCAGTTGCAAAAATAGGGCCAAATGTTTTCTGATTGACTTGGCTCTGGTATAGGGTTGCCAGCTCTGGGTTGGAAAATTCATGAAGATTTGGAGGTAGAACCAGAGGAAGACGGGGTTTGAGGGGTGAGGAGAACCTTAGCAGGGTAGAATACCACTGTCTTGTATCTACAAATCAGCCATTTTCTCCAGGGCAACTGATTTCTGTCATCTGGAGATCAGTTGCAAGTCCAGGGAATCTCTAGTCCCTGCTGGAGGCTGGCAAACCTATTGCAGTAAAGTGCTGTGCATTTCTCCGAAGGTGTGCCCAAGTATAACCATCTCAAGTTGGCCCAATTTAGGCCTATGGCTAGGGCTGCCAGCTCCCTTTACCCTCCCAGTGAGAGGGGGGAGACCTGGCGCTCACCTGCACACGCACACACTTCTGGTGTAGTGCAATTATGTCACTTCTGGGAGTGACATCATCACAGGCCCCAGGAGCACTCCCATGCTTTGCACCAGGCTGATGCACTGAAGAGCTCCTGGGGCCTGTGCGATGACATCACTCTTGGAAGTAACGTTATCACACTGCACCAGGAGTGCTCCCCGGGAGGCTCTTTCCCCCACCTTTTCCCCCTGCCTGCCAGGTGAGTGGGGGAGGGGCGGAGGCTGGGTCCAGAGGATCCCCTGCCCCCTCTGGGGGAGTGACAACCTACTTATGGTAAAAAAAATGTGCAGAAAACTTTGCCTGGGAAGGGACAAACTACTTCTTCTTTTTATTATTTTTCTTTATTTAAACTATAAACTATACACCATAACATAATAAACAATAAACACAGAGAATAAGAAAAAACACACAATTCTAAACATGATACACTAATAATACATATGTGTATATAATTAAAAGGAAAAGGGAAAAGAAAACAACAACAACAACAACAAAATCTAGATTACACTACAGGTTGAGTTCCGATTTTCTCCGCCACAAGTATATATAATTTCTAGAGTCCCACTTATTCTAGGTTAGTCACAAAACTCCTCTTTTTTCTATTGTTCATATTTCTTAATCCATAAATGCAGATGTCATCAAATCCTTGTTATCCATTTCATGCAAAAAGTCTATTCATGGTTTCCATTCAGTCAAGAAGTAAACTAATGTCCTTTCTCTAATCAATGCAGTAAGTTCTGCCATTGACGCAAACTCCAAAACTTTTGTCAACCATTCCTCCACTGTAGGCAATGTTGTAGTTTTCCACTTTTGTGCATAAAGTACTCTTGCCGCTGTAATAAAGTATAAAAACAGTGTTCTAAAGCTTTTCCCCAACTGGCTGCCAGCCAGAAGAGACAAACTTCTTAATGATAATGCTTCTCAGAGTGCAGAACTACATGTCGTTTGGGAATATTTTAGAGGTACTATTCTTGATTTTTGCTCATTCTCTCCCTCCTTCCCTCCTACATCTTAAAAAGAGAAGCAAAAGGGGAAATCAAGGAACAAAAAGCAGACAGTAAGGCTAAAATCTGAAGAGGGGGCACCGTATGGATTAGAGAAAGGGCTTCTGACCCCTTTCTGCTTTGGGCATTTTCCCTCCAAA
This sequence comes from Eublepharis macularius, assembly GCF_028583425.1. Lineage (NCBI taxonomy): Eukaryota > Metazoa > Chordata > Lepidosauria > Squamata > Eublepharidae > Eublepharis > Eublepharis macularius. The sequence continues at coordinate 70,805,601 of NC_072798.1, forward strand.
ACCTGCCTTCAAGAAGCTATCAAAAGAACCAGTGCATTTTTATCACTAGAGGTAAAAGTGGTTTGTTAGAACAATTTTTTTGCAGGAAGATGGCCAAAGGGAAAATGGCTAAGAATCTTCTCTGCCTGTGTCAATTCCTCCTTCAAATTCAAATTGAGACGAGAGTGTACAGGGAGAAGAGACCTAAGCTTTTGCCCATATCTTACTTGGCCAACCTGAAATGACACTGGGAAACTATTATTTGCCTTGTCATGGAAACTTAAATGCAATTTCACTCAGTGGGGCTAAGAGGGGCTCTTGGGACAATACTGGATCAAGAAAAGACACATGGCAGGGAAAGGAGAAACCGTCCTCTCCGCACACTGTGTTTGTGATCCAAACAGTGCTTTCACGTATCTGGGAATTGAGTTTCTAGAAGAGACATCAATGTGGACATCTGCTATGTGGATTTGTAAAGTTAATTGGCTCTCATTTTTCTAAAAACAAAAACAGTCCATAAATAATGGATCTATACATAGTGTATATTTCTATACTGTGGTTTCCTTACAAATATTTCCCTTCCTTGTTTGCTGTAAGCTGTAATCAGCTTAACTGGTAGATTCATCAATTAAAACATTTGATTGATTGGCATGAGCTAATTTTAATTGGTGAAAAATTTAATCAGTGGGGATTCTAGCTAAGATGCCCCCTTTCAGTTTTTTTTAGGCTAGTATGGTTCTTGTATAATGAAATAAAGAAAAAAAATTAAAATGGCCTTTGCCTTCTGATAATGAGTTGTAATATTTGTGTATGAAATTGTCAGTTACTGATCTTTAAATATATACATATTTATTTATAGTTCATTATTTATTTATTTACAACATATTTGCCCTTCCTTTCCACCTTCATAGGGCCACTAAGGTAGCTAACAAATTAAACCAAATTAAAATATCATCTTAAAAAGCATTAAAATCAATGTACAAATATATCGCAAGCCAAATTAAATTACATTAAAATATCATCTTAAAAAGCACTGAAATCAATGTACAAATATATCATGAAGGCAATTTAAAAGCAGAGCTTAAAATGAATGCAAAAAATAACATTAGGGAAGGAGGACTGATTAATCGATTAAAAGACAGGCGCTTAATCAATTAAAATATTTCAGTTGTTTGACAGCCTTATCTAATTCACTGAGAAGGTTGAGAAATGGATAGACTTGTAAAATGTAGGAAAGAGGAGCGGCTGTAATATGGAATACATTATCTATATCTATATCTATATCTATATCTATATCTATATCTATATCTATATCTATATCTATATCTATATCTATATCTATATCTATATCTATATCTATATCTATATCTATATCTATATCTATATCTATGGAAGATGTACATTCATTAGCATAGTGGTCAATTGCTTGTGCCATCAGCCACAATTTAAGTATAACTATGTATATCATCTATATCATTAGTTAATGGCTATTGGCCATACATTCTTTAAAATATATAAGATTCTGGTTTTACACTAAGCAATACTCTACTGTATTGTCGAAGGCTTTCACGGCCAGAGAATGATGGTTGTTGTGGGTTTTCCGGGCTGTATTGCCGTGGTCTTGGCACTGTAGTTCCTGACGTAGTTCCTGATTGCAATCAAACCCAGGATGAATCAAACAACCAAGGAAAAACAGTCTCCTACAGGAAAAGTGTTTTTGCCATATATCAAAGGAATTACTGATCAGATGGGAAAGCTTATGAAAAAGCATAACCTTCAAGCAGTATTCAGACCCACCCGAAAAATACAACAGATGCTATGATCAGCAAAAGACAGTAGAGACCCCCTCACCTCTGCAGGAGTATACCGTATACCCTGCAGCTGTGGACAAGTTTACATCGGGACCACAAAGCGTAGCATCCAGACAAGAATAAAAGAACATGAAAGACACTGCAGACTTGGACAACCTGAAAAATCAGCAGTGGCTGAACATAGCCTAACTCAAACAGGGCACAGTATCTTATTCCAGGACACCAACATACTGGACAACACTTCCAACTACTTTGTCAGACTGCACAGGGAAGCCATTGAAATTCACAAGCATAAGCAAAACTTCAACAGGAAAGAAGAGACTTTAAGAATGAACAGAGCATGGTTTCCAGTTCTGAAAAACACCAGGCTAACAAAACACTCTATACTCGACAACAGCCCTGCAGAGAAGATTAGCACATCAAGCACCAATCCATATGCAAAAGAACCTCCTCAGGATACAGTGAAGTCTCCTACCATTAGCATTCCACACCCTGGGAAACTCTTACAGGATGACTCAGCTCAACCCCACCCCTCCTGAGTAGATACAAATGACCTGCCAACATCCTTTCCACACTGTGACACTGAGAGATCTCTGTCTTTTGGTGCTACACCTCTGAAGATGCCAGCCACAGCTTCTGGCGAAACATCAGGAACTACAATGCCAAGACCACGGCAATACAGCCCGGAAAACCCACAACAACCAATACTCTACTTCCTGTACTCCAATATCCTGGCTGCTCTGATCCTTCATAATAATTAACAAGCCATTATAAATGGCTATTTTTCATAAGGAGCCACAGATAGAAGAGAAATAATATCAGAGGTAAACCTGTCTTCTCAGCCATAGACTTTAGTGCTGATAGTCAAGTCACTCTCTGTCAGCCTCAGTTCCCCTTCAGTAAAACTGATTACAATAGTAATTTTCCTTTCACAATTACTGTGCAAACGAGCCAAATAAAGACTACAAAGTACTATTAGAAATACACTAATATGTAAGTAACAAAGCAAGTCCAAAGTCAGTTTCATCAATGCTTCAAATTGCCCAGTATCCCAAGCAGTAGCAGATTCTTACTCTGCATTACTTCCACCAAATTTCCACAAGTAGAGGCTTCATCCTGGCCATTCTAAAAACAGAGCCAAACATTCCAGTGACTTCAAGGCAGCCAAGTTTTCATTCTTGATTTACTAGTTTTGTTAACAATCAGAACTAGCAAACTTCAGTGTGGGATGTTGCTGTGATCATGTGTGTGATGACAGATACGCTGGTGCTACTTGATCCTTCTGGCCAATGACCAGATATGTTCTAGTTCCAATAAGATGTCTTTATCCTGGTAAACAATGGATTTCTGACAGTAGTCTGGATACTGATGAGACATTTTCAGACTGACTGAAGAAAGAATCGCTGATCATGATTCGTATGTTTGCATTATTTTCATTTCTTCTAAATATATTTTACAGGTTTTTAAAGTTTGCTTCAAAAATCTGCAAAACCTGTTTGAGTGGATGCGGCAGTGAGAAAAAAGCATAAATGGTAACTGAAGCACTTTCTGTCAAATCATGTCTTAACTTTCATAAATGCTGTGTCTGCTCTAGCTATTGTGGTACAGTGATCCTTGGAGGAAAGGTGGTATGGAATCTCATATCACCCTGACTACAACTGTGCCTATTTAATACCCTTGTGGAGTAGTAACACCCTTACTTGCTTATTTAATTTATATTCCACTTTGTTCCTTAGTGGTAGCCCAAAGTGGCATACAATATTTACCCCTTCTCCATTTTATCGTCACAACAACCCTGTGAGGTAGATTAGGTTGAGAATGTGTAACTGACCCAAGGTCCTCCAGCAAGCTTTGAACCTGAGTCTCCCTAACACAATATTATAACCACTACCCCACATTGCCTGTTCCTTTCTACATCCAGTGAAGTCAGTTATCTTAGAAGGATGTAACTCTTAGGATTGCACTGTAAAAGTCTTTTGGTTTCACTGTAGTAGCTACACATTTTCAAAACCAACTCATAGAAACCTATGAACCTATACATAGGAATTCTTATTTACATGCCTATCTAGAGCCAGTCCACTCAGTTCATCATCCATGGAATTCAATGGCTTTCATGACTCTAGTCCAGCTGCACTTACACAGGAGAGGAAGCACAAGCTGTTGCTTAGCAACCAGTGGAAACTCTGCTTTACTACTTCTAAGCAGGCCCTGTAAACCACAGGAGAAATGATAAGCCCAGAGCTGAAAAGGACATGGTGTCTAAGGCGAAGAATCAAAATTGCTGGCAAATAACTTTATAGTCTTTTCCACTGATTATTAGCTGAATTTCCAATCTTGCTTTATATCTGCAGATAGGACATAAAAAGGTTTTCTGATTGCAGCAGTAATGCATACTGGGGTTTGAAGTACAAAAAATCTTTGCCAAGATCTCTTTACTATATTCTCTCAGTCCTCACAGGCAGAGTAGACATTTGAACCCACACATGCTTGGATTGCTGCCATCCCGGCCGTCGTTGGTATGAATTACCCAACCACCCTTGCCCTTTCTTCACCCCCTGGCCTGCTGTCCTTCCACCTTATTTAGCATGGTATCAGGTCACTGGGGTAAACTGTAATAGAAGTTGTATTCTGCATGTCCTGCCAGATGACTTTCCTGGCATGAGACTTTCTGGAGAAGAGCCAGGTAGTGGCCTTTCTAGAATTTTTTTTAAAAAAAAACAGTTACCGTTCTGTAAAGAAATATAAAATCTAGCATAAGACTTGCTTTAACCGAACATTGCGTAGCTGGTGGCAACACACTTTTAAGTTCCCTCTGGTAATTTAGCTAAGGGGGAAAATTCGCAACATGAGAAACCAATAGAACTGCACAAAAGAAGCATCTAATACTCAGTCCTATGAGCAGTTGTGCGGGAGCTCCATCTATAATAATAACAATAATAACATTCAATTTATATACCGCCCTTCAGGACAACTTAACACCCACTCAGAGCAGTTTACAAAGTATGTTATTATTATCCCCACAACAAACACCCTGTGAGGTGGGTGGAGCTGAGAGAGCTAGAAGCTATGACTGACCCAAGGTCACCCAGCTGGCTTCAAGGGGAGGAGTGGGGAATCAAACCCGGCTCTCCAGATTAGAGTCCTGTGCTCTTAACCACTACACCAAACTGGCTCTCTATGGTTGCCAGGGGCCCCATGAGCAAAAGTGGGGATGCAAAGGCTGGGGGGGGGCAGTGGGGTACCTACTCCTGTGCTCCCACATCATGCTGGTGATGGGGGAATCATGGTGCATGCTGAAGCTGAGCTGAGTGAAAACCGTCCCTTTGGAGGAAGTTTACACTCAGCTCTGCTTTAGCACACTGCACTGGAAAATGAGTGCGAGGGAGTTGCTGTGAGCATACAGCGTGAAATGACATGGTGACGGCACTTCCAGGTGACGTCATCACGTGGGTGCAGGAGCAAGAGTGCACTTTGCAATGGGCTGATTTGAGCCTCAAACAGGCCCCATTTGGCCCACTGCAAAGCGTGCACATGCTTTTGGGGTGGCACAATGACATCACTCCTGGGAGTGCGCCCAGGAAGCCCATTCCCATGCCCCCCCCCGCTATCCAGGTGAGTGGTGGTGGAGGGTGAAAGCGGAGGATCCCCTGCCCCCACTGGGGGAATGGGATCCCTACTCCACTCCCAAATATCCAGGAACTTTGCAAGCTGGAATTGGCGACCCTAGAGTTTGCAGTGAAGCAACGGAAGTGGAATACATTGTTTACTTCTTTTGTCAGGAGGAGTTCCACTCATGCAAGAGGCAGGAGGCAGTGAGTATTTTACCCCCTTCCCCTTCTGACCCATGTGGCTGTAACCTCCATGTGGATCCTGTAACCCTTGGAATAAACTTTCCCATGGCCATAAATGGCTGCGATGGGGAGGAAACAGCCAGGAAGGCCCATGTAAGTCATGGGATCCAGCCCTTAGTGGTATTAATATAGACCAGTGATACTCATTCAGTGACTTGGGAGCTACCTGTGGCTCATGTTCCTCAATGTGGCACCTGCCCCTACTAATCTTTTTAAATCTTTGGCAAAATCAAAATGTACCATCTACACAGAAAGAGTTAATCAACAATTTACTAACTATAGCAAAATCTTCAATAGCTTACTTTTGGAAGAAACCAACACCACCATCAATCTCCTACTGGTTCTCTAAAGTATGGGACCAACTTATCATAGACAAAATAACAGAAAATTTATCCAGCACCTCACCCACGTCCAATTTCTACAAAAAATGGTGGCATTTTTTAGACTACATAGACAGGACAGAAGCAAATCCCCCAAATCATCTATACCAAATTTTTTTGGATAGTTAGTCCACAAGCAAATCTATTTCAAAAGGAACCTATATATTACTTCTAGTTGTAAAGATTGAAAACCACTGTATTTTGTTGTTGAAACTTACTTGTAAACAACTTTCTTGTTATTTCACAACATTACCCTTTATATTCACTGTTTAACATTTAATGTTTACTGTTGTTTATTATTATGTTAATGAATAAAAAATGTTTTAAAAAAATGTGGCACCTGCCCATGTTTCAGGAAAGTGGGCAAGTCTCTTGCCCTGTGGGGCTTGTTGTGACAGGCAGTTGAAACAGCCACCACCAGAGGAATGGGCAAGCTGCAAACCTCTCCGAGGTGCAGGCATCATGCCAGAGACGGAAGTTAATGCGGCTGTTTTGGTTGATGGTAACTGCAAATGTGAGACACGAAATGAGCACCGCTGTTGTAGACGAATTATTTTCTTAATAGTTGGAGAATATTGCTTTGTACAATCATCCTGCAAGAAAGATTCTGACTAAATCAATACCTCTATGACAGAGGCCCTTAAGTGATCTTATTTGTGCATGTAAATGATTTGGCCCTCTGTCCAGTCCCTGTCTAGCACCATCAAGGCCTCTTTCTGCTCCACCATCAAGGCCTCTTTCTCCTCCATCTCCCTGTCTTTTCTGCTCTTCCCATTCATTACGTTGGCCACACTCCTTAACTACATTTTGAGTTCAACGGCCCATTATTAAAATAGGTTTTTAAAGAATATAACTCTTGTATACTTTGAAGATACTTTTAAAGGTTAATATGAAACCTATCATACAGTCACTTTAGTTTTTGAGCAATTTGTATGAGATTCTATTCCAAGATGAAAGGCACAAAGTGCATGACCATATTTCTGATAATATCATTTTACTGTGGCTGGAATATCCCTACAGCCCACACTAAGCAATACAAAAGCAAATTGTTCCATACATTCAACAATGTCTGCTATGTGTTTCAGCTGAGAATCCCAGAAGAACTGCTTTTGCAGTAGAAATTCCTCTTTTTATCCTAGTATTCCTTTTAAAGTTAAAGGACCCAGCACTCCTGTACATTATACATGTATGAGGTGGGAGTAAAATGCTTCCTCAACTGTAATATGTTTTACTCATATGGCATATAAAAAGATTGTGCAGAATCCCTGTTGGCAGTATGCCAGGCTCAGAAAGTTCATTTATTCAAAACCCATCCACACACAGAGGATTTGAAAAAGCACATACTTCCCATAGCTCACATATACATCCATTTGTTTCTATTGCAATAGTTCCCCAATTGTCTTTTAACAGGAGTCCTACTCAAAGTGATTATTGACTTTTAAAGTGGACCCTCCTTGTAATCTGTGTCTTCCTTTCCTACTTCAGAGGAAGATATGAGATGGAGAAATCATCCGTTCATCTAGGACTGAATATGATAGTCTGTCAAAATTAAAACTATCAATGCTTCTATTGTCAACATTAATATATAATGATATTATGAATACCTTTTGACAAAGTTATGTCAGAGATATTCATCAAGAAATGTTGTGTCAAAAATATAGTCCTGGCCATTCTGTTGAATATGCACTGTTGAATACTGTGTGGGTAGTTTGGGCATGATGAAATCCAGATCTCCTGTTGTGAATCCCACTTTGTATTCAGATTAATTGCTGAAAGCAGTTCTTGGCTTCTTCAAGACCAATTGGCAATGCATTTGAGAAAAGCATGGTAGATTTTCCACATTCAAAGGAAATTCTCAACTCTGTCATTTAATTGAAAACTAAATATTCCTGGCATATAAGACAGGTGGTAACAAAAAGGGGGGGGGGGACATTGTCACCTTGAAGTCTCAAAATATTTCATTCCAACATTGGGCAACTTTATTCCAGCAGAGATTGTAGAGATGTGCTTTCTCATGGGCAGGGTTAGTGCTACCAATAGGAAAAATGAAGCAATTTTAACCAGCGCATAGCTAGGATTCACCAAGAGATTAGCAACTCTAACCAGGCTGACACCTTATGTACTGGTAGCATATCTACAACATGGCCTTTCTAAACACATTTGAGCAGTCTGCTGAATTTCCCTCTCTGCAAATAGGTAACATCTTTTGTGGCTTTGTGGAACGGCCTGCCCAAGGAGATCAGAATGGCTCCTATACTTTTAATATTTTACTGAATCTGTAAAATGGAATTGTTTGGGAAGGCATTTCTGTAAAGAGAGGATGGTTGTATTAAAATTGGAATTGTTCATTTCTTGTTTTTATTGCATTTTCTTATTTCTGTAATCCAGTTTTTGCATTCCTTATGTCAAGTCTTGTACTGTTTCTATTTCAGTGCTTTCTAACTTTGTAAACCAACTTTATTATTGTTATGGATTACAGCAAGGGAAACCATATCATCTTAGGAAGGACTGGTATTTATGTAGATGAATTGGTGTTGATAGAGACAACCAGGCTGGGAATATCCCATCACTCATGGACCATTACCTCTTTGCAACCTGCAGGGGAAATAATGAATCCCACTGATGTGAGCAACATCTGACCATTGGATGCTGCTTTATGGTGAGCTACAGCAGTAAAGATTTCAGAACCAGAACCTTTGGTGCACTTGGGCAGCAATTGAAAAGAGGCTGTTCTCCCTTTGCTTCAGTGTGTATGTATCTGCGTGTGGCAGCTGGAGAGCATTATCTATGCATACATTCATTTTCTCCAGCCCAATCAAAGCGAAGAAAGCTATATAATTGGCTAGGACCAACTGGATCATCCAGTGCAGCTCCCTGAGACATGCACAAAGTATGTCACCAGACACTTGCACAACATCTTCTTGAAAAATAGAAAAGAGATTACATAGAGTCCATTAGGCAACTTGTTTTACTTGGGTATGGTGTTTCTTAATTTTTTCATTTATATCAACTTGCCTAGAATTTGGACATAGTTTTTTCCATTCTTACTGCTTAATTCACAAAAGCCCCTTTTCTGTATCTTAACACAACCTATAGATTTGGATGAACAATGTGAGATGTAAGATTAATTTCAGTATTCTTTTCACAAAATAGCTTTGTGAAACCATCATAGCAACTCCTAGAACATTATGAGTAAAAATGAGGGAAGGAAACAGGCCTAAGGCAAAACTTTATGAGCCACATTGATCTTTGAAGGCATACTTGCTGACGTTAGTGAAGTTATACTAGGATGTTGATCCTATATTCCTTTCCTTGCAAGAGCTATTTCTCATTCGCCAGAGTAACAGCTGCAGAATGCTCATGACAACTGTAAAAAAAAAAAAAGACTCTTGCTTCTTGGCAGAAGGAAAGCCCAAGCTTATTGGCTATGTAAAAATGGAATGACCCGTTAACACTCTTCCCACACACACACATTTACATGGAATATCCCTCAGTTCTTATGCTTTCCATATGTGCCTCTCTGTCCAAGGTTTGCTATGACCTACATTTCAGTCTCCTTCCCACTGTAGCTGAAAATCCCCACTGGCTGATATAACAGCTGTACAGTATCGCAGAAGCTCCCAAAAAAGGGTGAAGTGTCGTTCTCGGGTTGCTGTTCCCGGCTTGGCAGTGTGAATGCAGGAATCACTTGCCAATGTTTGATACTCTGGAGCATAGCCTAGAGTTTGCTTGCATGCAGATTGCACGGCATTGCATAGCCTATGCAGTAAGCAAGAGGTCCAAGTACAAAGAAGTCTTCCATGGAATATCATACAAAGATTTTAAACAGGTGTATAGTAAATCAGAAATAATACTTAGTAAGATATTGAGAAGGATATGCACAAAACAGAAATCCTGAAATCCTGAGGATGTGGAAAAACAACTGGAAATGGAAAACTTTGGAGTGGGAAAATGAAGGGTGGGGAAAGGGGTGAGCACTGCCCCTGTTGATAATCTGCTTCAAATTCCTTCCTTCTGTAGCTTTACTTTTAAAAAGGTGAGAACAACAAGGAATATATTTATTCAGTGCTTTTTTTTTGTAAAAAGAAAGTGCTGGTACTCATATGGAAGCTTGCACCAATGTCTACCAATTTCCACCTCAGGACTTAGGAGAACTCCTCTCCGGAAGTGCCAGTATTCAGTACCAGTGTTTACTGCATTTATTTATTTATCTATCAAATTTTACATGCAGTCTTGCTTGATACAACTTTCAAAGTAAAAAAACCCAACAAAAATGTTTACTTACTTAATTTATACCTCACCTTCCTCCCCAGTGGGGACCCAAGGTGGCTTACATAATTCTCGTCTCCTCCATTTTATCCAACCTGAGAGGTAAATTAGGTTACGAGTGCGACTGGCCCAAGTTCACCCAGCAAATTTCCATGGCAGAGTGTGGGATTCAAACCTGGTTCTCCCAGATGCTAGTCCAACAGTTTAACCACATAGTGTAAGGATGAGCTATAATAAAACAAACATTAAAAACATGCCAGGACATAAAACAATATCCAGCTGCATAAAATTATATAAAAAAACCAGACCTCAGGCTGATGTTACTAAAACAGAATATAAAACCAGCTTAAAAGATGGAACCCCTCAGTTAAAAGCCTGGGCAGAAGAAATGTTTAGGTCTAGTGCCTAAAAGGACAGTAAGGTGAGCCAGACAAACCTCAAGGAGGAGGAGACTCCATAAGTAAGGCACCACCAGTCTCACCTCTGCAGCCAGGGGGCACAGAAAGCAGGGCCTATAACAGGCAGTCTGACCTCAGCATGCCAAGAATTTGCATGCTGCTAAATACATACATTTTATATTACTTGGGAAACAACACCCCTTGATATTAACAAATGATATGTACAGTATGTGCATTTTTGTGTCTTTAAAAAAATTGCAAACGGGCACTGCATCCCCTAAAATTACTAGAACAGGCTAGACATTTGGATTAGCTTAGATGCTGAAGGCTGATTTGAAACTTTCATGTCATATTTAATGAGCAGAATAAAATATTTTTTAAAAGTTAGAATCTCGACCATTTCATTAGGCTCTGTGGCATGGTTTGGTAGCACTCCTGAATATTTAATAGACTAGGACTGTGAACGCTGTACCTATGCAGGTGTCTATAATTTCTAAGATGCTTGTTCATTCCTTCAAAATGTGAAGTATATTCCAAGACTTCAAAAAAGGATTTCTTTTTCCAAGTAAAAAGGAGTGACGTGTATAATAAACTTCACTCCTGTGTTACAGGTGTAACTTCTGTTTGAATTCCAGTTGTATTTCAATGTCAACTGAAGTTGGGTTAGCACTTGAATATCTCTTGTTAACTTACAATGGACAGTAGCAGGAACTTTCTGCTTGCACAGAGTTGACTTCTACTTTTCTCATCTTAGAAACAGCTTATGGGATAATTTTGTATCCGGTTTTCAGAAGTCAAATCTTAAATAGACAGTATGTGTAGTGGTTAGAGTGTTGGATCTCAGAGGCCTGGGTTTGAATCCTCATGCTCTGCCCTGGACTCTCTACCACCATTGCCATGGACACTTACTGGGTAACTTTGGACGAGTCATATACTCGTAGGGCCAAGCTACAAGTGACGAATGACACTTGAACGGCAAGTGGATTGAGTGGAGAGCAAGTGGAGGGCAAGTGAACAGGGAGGAATACACTTGCCATTCAAGTGTCATTCGTCACTTGTAGTTTGGCCCTCAGTCTAACTTACCTCATAGGGTTGTGAAGATAAAATAGAGGAGATCAGAACAATGTATGGTGTTTTGGGCCTCTGTTGGGGAGAAAGTGGGGTGTAAATGGAGTAAATAAAAATAAATAGGAAAAAGAGTAGTTATTGCTGCTTTAATGCAGCATTGGGACTACTCTTGAGAAATCAGCATTGATGTACCTACATAATTAATGAGATTGAAAGTAGTTTGTTTTCTCCTTTTGAGAACTTTTCCCAAAGCAACGATGGCAGTGGACGTAAGAAGTAGGATACAATGGTGTCTTTGTAACATGTAGGGGAATTTTAAGTGGGAATCTCCAGGACATTCATTTCAGCATACATCACTATTGAAAAGGTCTAAAAATTGCTGTCATTTTAACTGAAAGGAAAAAGTATGAATAAGCACAGATCCCGCCTTTTGATTTGCAGGCTTCTGAAGGAACTGGCATTCGCACATCATTCCATACATTTCTCCTCGGCAATGTAAATGGAGAGATTCATTCTACTGCTGTTAGAGTCATTTCACAAAGGCAATTCTTTGTTGGAAAGTAATAATACACATGCCGGTTTCAAGAAACAGAAAATATTTCATCACCAGAGGCCATACTTTCAGGATGTGTAACTTGGCATCGCTTCATTGATTTCATCAAAGAAGTCCAGTTTACAGTGACAACCCAGTCCTGTACAGACAAAACTGTTAATGTTTTTCTGTTATTCCTTAGAAGAATCAGTTACAGAGGACTGATTTTCTTACCTCCCCCCTTACCAATGGGAGGACAAAGAGTGTAGGAGAGTGAACTTACAACAAATAATTATGCTATGCAGGGGCCATTTCATAGAAAAAGAGCTGCAGGAACTCATTAGCATAACTCCTTAGCATATGCCACACTCCTTGACATCACTGGAAGTGTGTCATTAGCATAAGTGGTTTGCATATGCCACACCCCCTGACATCACCTATCCTGGCTGTTTTGGACCCAATCCTGGCCATTCAGGGCCAAAATTGGGCCCAAAATGGCCAAAAGGGGCTGAAAATGGCCAAAAGGGGGCCCAAAATGGTCAGGATCGGGCCACTGCTGAGCAGGAGAGTGATCCACCACCCGTCAGAGGCCTGATCTGGGCCATTTCAGGACTAATCCTGCCTGTTTCGGCCCTGATCCTGGCTGTTTCAGCCCCAATGGGCCCCAAAATGGCCAAAAAACAGGTGGGCGGGGCCACCTGACATGTGACCTCTTTGGAGAACTACCGGAACTACGTTTCTGTGCGTTCCCCTTCAAAATGAGCCTTGATGCTATGGAGAAATATGGTAATATAAATTATGTGGATCATTTTCACATAAAAAACAGTGCCTCCCTAAGCCCATTCTTCAACTGACAGAAGGGTGTACTGCTTACTGGATACTGAACTGATAGAGATCTGTGTTGATCATCTGTTGGAGGAGGAACTTGGACTCAGTCCAAAGAACTGCATCTTAATCCAATATGACTGACCTCCCACAGTTCCCTCTCAGAATTAAGGTTACAATTTTACACATTGTTACTTTGGAATAAGGTCCTTTAAAAATGGTAGGACTCGGGATTTATGCCTTCTGCCCCCTATATTTTGAAATGATTGACTATGTACTGAAAAATCAGAGAAGTTTTTCAATAAAAGGTGACAGGTCACCTTCTCCATTTTTCTATTTGTGTGGAAAACATATTGAAACCAAATAAACAGGAGTCTTCATTAATTTTTTTTTAAAAACTTCATTTATAACTCACCATTCTTGCACTGAATCAAGATGGATTACAGAATATAAATCATTCTAATAGCATAACCTTAAATTAGTGCAGTAGGACTAGGATTACAGAATTGTTAGATGGACTCAGATGTTAATTGGATGTTGGACAACAATGCAAACTATTGTTTGTTCTAATACAAGCTTTTGTGGACTAGAGCCCTTTTCTTGAGATGTGTCCAGTTGGAAGTCCCATGTGGGCTTTGAGCAAGTTATGTAATTTATGGAGGTGATGCATTTTATGTGCTCCGGCTCCTGGGAGATGGGGTGGGGAGTCTGAAACCATACAGGATGTATTAGATTTGTTTGTATAGTTTTAGCATAGTCGCTGTCTTCCGGAAAAACTTGATTAAAAATGATTGACATGCTTTCAGGGATGTCTCAGCAGACCAACTTGGTACTTACCTGAAACTACCTTCAGAAACTAGGGCTTTTCTTTAAAAAAAAAACAACCCTTGACATTTCAGGTTTTAATGAGCAATTTTACGTTCTCTTTGTGTCCAGCATCTCGCCGGACTGAAATGGGGCGGGGCATACAATGCGAATGAAAGACTACACCGAGAGGGAGTTGTGAGCCAGAGTGAAATTCGGGATTTTTTCTTTTATCCCCCCTTAGAAGCGGGCGAGGAGCCGCTGACCGGCGCGCGTGCCTCTGCCTGAGTGAGGGAAGGTAGCGCGAGGCTCCTCCAATCACTGGCCAGGTCCCTGCCCCAAGGGGGCGGGCAGAGGCTTTGATGTCGGGGGTCCCGGGGTGGCCGCAGAGTCCGAGGGAGGCTGGCACCCTTCCCTCCGGGTGCGGCGCGCAAGGGAGAGACGGAGCAGCGCTGGAAGGAGCGAATGCTTCTCCGAGGAAAGCCGCACGCATCGAGCTTTCGCCGGCGAGGGAGAGCCACAGCGGGAAGCGAGGGAGGCCGGGCAGCCACGGCAGGGAACATGAACGAGCCGCGCACTCTGCGGTCGGTCCAGCCGGCTGGCTGCTCTGGCCGCTGAGGCAGCGCTGCTGAGGGCGAAGGACGCGGCGGCAAGAGCGCCGGGTTCCCGCAAGGGGAAGGCGAGGGAACCATGCGGAGTCTCGCGCGGCTGCTGTGCCTCCTCGCCATTCTCTTCGCGAGGACGTGGGAAGTCCAGCTGCACCCCAGGCAAGGTAAGGTAAAGGAAGGGGCCGCAGAGCGGGGAGGGGGCGCGTCGCGTCTCCTCGGCGCAGTCCGGGGCTTCCTGGGCGCTGCAAGCCGCCGTCCGCAGATGCCCAGCACGCCTTTCGAGGAACCGTTCAGCTGCGGCATCGGCGTGAGGCGAAGGCGCGTGCGCAACAGGGGAGGGGGAGAATTTTGCACGTGCGAGGAAAAGGCGCAGCGAAAGCGAGGGAGGTGCGAGATTCCTGCTTTGCAGGGCATGTCAGGTACGCTGCAAGTCGGATTGGGTTGCAGTTAGTTACTCAACGGGGATAGAGAACTATTGGTTACACCCTTAGAAAAAAAGGGATTAATAATCCACCTGTTAAAGGACTGGTCAAACGGCAGGAGTCAGCCCGGGAGCCCGGCTTTAGAGCCAGGGAAGTGGTGGATTCCGGCCCGGGCAGTGCTCCGGGTAGGATTGCCCACTCCGGGTAGGGAAATTCCTGGAGATTTGGGGGGGGGGGGGTGGAGCCTGGGGAGGGTGGGGTTTGGGGAGAGGCGGGGCCTCTGCTGGGTCTAATGCTGTAGAGTCCAGACATTTCCTCCCGGGAGAACTGATATCTGTTGCCGAAATAAGTTGTAATTCCAGTTGATCTCCAGCCACCATCTGGAGGTTGGCAAACGTTAAGCAACAGCAGTGGCGGTCCTCCAGAATTCATTTATAATAATTCTGCCTCGTCGTTCTACAAGCAACGGGGCTTTCTTCTTGTTCTGCAAGCACCTGGGAAAAGTCTGGTTGAGTTGCACAGTGCTTTCTTTTCTTCTTCCCACCCACCAGTCAACCCACTCCCCCCACCCCACCCCCGTGCTCCCATCTCCAGCTATATTTATTATTTAGTTCATTTATACCTTACCTTTTCCCAGCCAGATTGCTACACAATGCACTGAGATTAGACTGATTATGTTTCATTTTGTGAGGGGTATATTTTCCTGTTTGTTTTTTTTTTAAAAATGGCACAAAATCTCTAAAGTAGCCAAACACAGACATTGGTATTGTTGGGAATGTCAGATAGGAGTGTGAGCCCAAATGACCTTAAAAGGATCTAACTGTTTTGATGTTTCACCTGTGCATGATGAACATATTAAATGGAATTATTTGTCTGTCAGAATGATAGACTACAGGTTACACCCCTGTCAGACTATTTATTTCAGATTTTTGTAAACTGTTGGACCCTCAAGAACTTGCAGAGAACATCTCATTTTCATTTCCCTCTCCATTTCCACTTTCCTTTCCCTGAAAACACTCACATCCTCTTTCCTACCTTCTTCCCACCCAGCAACCCAGTTGCCTTTGTCTTCCTCTCTCCATCTTTAGTTTTCCCTCCTTCTTGACTCTTGGTAGTGTCTCCCTGGGAAAAGTCTGGTTGAGTTACACAGTGCTTTCTTTTCTCCTTTCCACCCAACAACCTACTTTTTTTCCTGTCATCCCATCTTCAGCTATATTTATTTTTTACTTCATTTATACCCCACCTTTTTCCATAACGAGAACACAAAGCAGCTCGCATCATTTTCTTCTCCTCCGCATTCTCCCTATAACAACCCTGTAAAGTAGATAAGGCTGTGTGTGTGTAACTGACCCAAGGTCACCCAGTGAGCCCCACAGCCGAGTGGGGATTTGAACCTAGGGCTCTCAGATCCTAGTTTGAAACTCTAACCACTCTACCACACTGGCTTTTGTGAGGTGGCTGCTGCTTACATTAACAAGCAGTCAGGCTTGGGTGAGTCATGCAACTTGCCCTACGGTTGCTGCTGGGCCTGCCCCCAATGAATCCTCCCTCAAAGTCCAAAACAACTCTGGAAAGGACCCTGCCACTCCCCCTACCTTTTACTGACAAGTCAAGTCTTACTGTGGTTACCTAGCTAGCAAAGGGCATTTATTCCTTAAAGCTACAGGTGGCACTTCTGTTATATTGAGGGATTTTAAAACCCCCAGTGTACTTTTAAAAAAAGATTTCAGATTTTTATGCAAACCTGAGTTTTTTCTCTGGGTTGTAGATAAATCTGTCTTGTCTGTTCATGGTTCCAGTCTTTGGATTTAAGTATCCATAGATTTGGCCATGTTGAGAATTAAATACACTGGCAAGAGGGAACCCTCAGAGCCTTCCGGTGTGTGTGTGTGTGTGTGTGTGAACATCTAATTTCCTCTCCCCCAGCATATTCTCTTTCCCTTCCCTGCCCACATAGCCTCTCCCCCTTTTTGTGCTTACATCTCCACCTTTATGCCCCCTGTCTTCAACCTACCCCTACCCCCCTCCTGGCAGCCTCTCACATATGGCCCAGTTGCATGGTGGGGAACCTGCAAGGAGTTGCAGTGGGTATTTCACTATTCCCTATATCACCTCCCTAACACTATTTTCTGTTTCCCTCCTCTTGGCAGCCTCCATATGCTCACCTTTCCCTATATCCTTATCTCCTTCAAACCCTCTAGCAGGGCCGGATCGAGGGGTGGGCAGGGGGGTAGCCTTCCCCCGGCGCCGCCAAAGAGGGGGCGCCAGGAGCGGCTGCCAGACCCTGCGAGCGCGCTGTGGCTTCCTGCGTGGGAGGCTGAGCGCAGGGTTGGGAGGCCCTTGCCAGCCCCGCCGATGGGGCACCTGGCTTGCTGTGCGCACAGGACCTCCCAGCCCTGTGCTCAGCCATCCATGTGGGAAGCCAGCTGCCCTATCGGCAGCGCATGCTCTCGCCACCACCAGTTCCGCGGCGCTCCGTGTGCTGGGGCAGCCGGCTTGCCGCGTCGGCAGCACAGGGCAGTGGGGCAGGCCAACCGCGTGGCGGGCCTCCTAGCCCTGCGTTCAGCCGCCCGCGTGGCAAGCTGGCCGCCCCAGTGCACAGAGCGCCGCAGAGCTGGCGGCGGCGGCGGCGAGGGCATGCACTGGGGGAGCGGGCTTGCCGTGCGGGCGGCTGAGCACAGGGCTAGGAGGCCCTCCGCGTGTGGCAAGCCAGCCAGCCGCCCCAACGCACACCCGTGCTGCCGCTGCCAGCTCCGCAGCACACCGGGTGCTGGAGCGGCCAGCTTGCTGCGCGGGCGGCATGCCTCCCGCCCTGCGTGATGACGTCACAAAAGTGACACAGCGCTGGGAGCGCGCGTGCACACACGCACGCGCACAACCCCAGGCAGGGTTGCACCGGGTGCCTGCGCCCGTAGATCCGGCCCTGCCCTCTAAACAACTTACCTGGTATCTGCCCCTCTATCTTCGCCTATATTTCTTAATTTACTTCATTTATATAGTGCCTTTCTCTAGAAAGCAGCATACATAATTCTTCTTGCTTCCATTATCCCCATAATCTGAAAGGTAGATTAGGCTGAGATTGTGTGACTGGATCAAAGTTACTCTCTGCAAAGTTACACTCTGCTTCCACAGCAGAGTGATGACTCGAACCTGGGTCTCCCAGGTCCTACTCTGAAACTCTGTGAGCCAAACTACAAGTGACGAATGGCCCAGGTTGGATACTTGTCAACTTCCCTCAAGTTTTGATGGGAAATGTAGGCAGCTTGGCGGAATGTTGGACAAGTGACAGTTGAAAAGTCCATTAGATGGCAGTTGGAGAGCCAAGCTGCAAGACTAGGATGCCTAAATTTCCCATCAAAAATTGAGGGAAGCTGACAGGTGTCCAACCTGTGTCATTCGTCACTTGTAGCTTGGCCCTAAGTGTGTGCAAGGGGGCAGTGTCTACTCACACTAGTAAACCCATTGTGAAGCAGAGAAGGCTCAGCTAGGCCTCAGAATGGAGAGAAAAGGGGGTTGCAACCACCTTGTTACCTTTCTGCCTCTCCCTGGACAGCTCCTTCCCAGCCTTCTTCATTCCTTCTTGGCTTGCTGGAATATCTCCCTCATATTCCTCTGCACAAGGTCATGCTGTTCCAAATGAGGCTCTGCCTCCTCATGAGGAGGCCCAGCATTACAAGAGGGCAAGGAAGTGTCTGTGGTTCTCACTCAGCCCTGCCCCTTCCCTGCCATGACCAAGCAGGTGATTTTAAAGGGGCCAGCTTCTCATGAGTTGGCCCTGCTAACTGGTTGCCTCACGTGCCTGCCTTGTCTGGTCTGCTTTTGGCTTCAACCAGGGACGCTGCAAGGGAATGGATGGTGTCGAAAGCAAAAGCTTATGCTCTGAACTGGATAGTCTACAGGTTCAGATATGCTGGTGACAACACACAGAGGGTATGTATGGCCCTTATTAAAACAGCAGATTGATTATAGCAGTTGCCCTGGAGATTTGTCAGTTTTGACTCATCTACTTTGATAGACTATAAGCAAATGATCAAGAAACTCTGTGGGCTGTCTCTACTGTTTTGAAAGTCTGTCCTATTTCATTGCAGAGACTTTGGTGAAACATCTCTCATCATATGAAATAGTGACACCGATGCGAGTGAATGAATTTGGAGAGGTTTTCCCTCACACGAATCATTTCAAAAGGAGGAAAAGGAGTACACTAGCGGAGTCCATTCCTTTCAGGACCCACTATCGCTTCAGAGCCTACGGGCAGGTTTTCCAGCTGAATTTGAGTGCTGACACCAGCTTCCTTGGCCCTCATTATACAGAAGTCCACATGGGGGCTGCAGAAAGTCATCTCCCCTCTGATTTGCATCACTGTTTCTACCGCGGACACGTCAATGCAAAGGAAACGCACACAGCGGTCTTCAGTCTCTGTGGTGGCCTGGTAAGCTTTATGTTTGCCGTTTGTTGCTGTGCAGTCCCTTTTGTCTGAAGAATGGATCATAAGAGCTAATGGCTGAGCGGGAACATTTCTGCAGTGCTAACTGCTGTGAGAGACGGTGGCACCTGCCTTTTAGCATTGGTGGTAGGCCAGTTGAAATAGTTTATTTTGGGGGATGTACATGTCGCATTTGTATAACTTCTACCTCTGCCTTAATGGCACACTCCCTGATGTCTTCTGCAAGAGAAGGGTCTCCTTTCACAGCAAAACATGCAATGGAACTGTACTGTGGTTTGGAAATATGAGAAGCCAAAGACTTCAGCAGAATGTACCTTCCTGAAAGGATTTTGGGAAGAGATACTGTTCCTCTGTGATTTTGTAATGTCAGTCACCAACATAAATAGCATAATGTGTATATATAGATATTTTACTTCAGAAAATGCTACACTATCTTCATTCATCTCCAGAATAACCTTCTGATGTAGATAAGTAGTATTCCGGTCATGCAAATGAAGACTAAAGGGCTGTTGCTCATACCTATTCCTCTCTCCTCTTTATTCATTGCCCTTTTCTTTCTTATGTGCTGCTTGTATACCTGTGTGACGGGTCAGCACGAGACGCCATGCTGGAAGGGCAGGGCGGAGCAGTGGGGTGGGAGCTTCAAAAGGAAGACACACAGCCCAGGGAGAGGTGGGGCATTAGAGAGCGGAGTGGTGGAGGTGGAGAATGAGAGAGAGACGAGAAGGAGCAAAGAAGCTGAGGTGCAGAGCTGAAAGAGCTGCAAGCAGCCGGGCTCGGAGACGAGGCAAAAGGTACAGAGGTCCAGTTTCAGAGAGTCAGTAAGAGGGGAGCGGGGCTGCTCCATGCAGAACCCAGTCAGGCTACCCAGGACTCCTCACCCTGAACGACGCTACAGCCTACCTGCTGGATAAGACACCCTGCATTGAGCTCAGGAGGAACACAGGTGACAGGAGCATGGGAGACCTTAGAGGCCAGGAGACCCCAGTCAGGCCAGGAATGAGCTGTAAGGCTGCCACCCGCTGTTAAAGGGGCTGTGCCTCCTCTGGGGCCACTGGGGCAATCATCACAACCCACTCTAGGACATGGGGAGACTTCCTGTCCCCTAGGTGAGCTTGATCACAATGGCCATTTCTCTGTTCCACTATGTGCCTCTCAAGGTTCAAGGCAAGCAGTGTTTATTGTAGTTCTTTCGTATGCCTCTCCTTGCCGAAGGAACCAAGTCTGAGGCCAAAATCTCTATGACTTCCTTTGTTATTGGGAAACAGAACTATGCAAGCAGCATACGTGGGAAGGTATTTTATTTTTGGGTTATTTAATGTACACGTTTATTGGAAATAATGTACTGTGCCCTTTAGTTGATACAAGTTCATGGTACATCTAACAGGAAACTTTAAGCAACAGTGATTAAAACCAACAAAAATACAATAAGGCCGTTTCCACATGGCCAATGCCTCTGGAAGATCACGTGAATCTCACAGAACAAAGCATCTTCCTCGCATGATTTCCCGGCATGATCCCATTTAATGGCGCGATTTCTGACATCATCACGCCATTAAAGGGGATCGTGCTGGGAAATCATGATAGGAAGATGCTTTGTTCTGTGAGTTTCGTGCGATCTTATGGGCGCATGTGAAAACCGCCTAATAAATGAGCCTAAAATTATTTTAAAATGGGCAGCAGGCAATTTAAGAAAAGATTCATATAAGTATGTTAAATAAATCAACTTGCTAATGAAAGCAAGATATACAAAAAACAGAAAGTAAAGGTAACAGCAAGTGCTATTTAATTAAGGTTCCAGATGATGTCCTAAAAAAAGGTGTTTCCCTGATGACAAGGTGGTAAAGAGTCCAGTAGCACCTTTAAGACTAACCAGCTTTGCTGTAGCATAAGCTTTCAAGAACCACAGTTCTCTTCGACAGATGCAGAACTCTCTTCATCGGAAGAGAACTGTGGTTCTCGAAAGCTTATGCTACAGTAAAGTTGGTTAGTCTTAAAGGTGCTACTGGACTCTTTACTACTTTGCTACTACAGACTAACACGGCTAACTCCTCTGGATCCCTGATGACAGTGTCACCAGGAATGAGGCAAAGTTTACTTCCTTGGGGAGGGAGTTACAGACTTGGTACAACTGTTGAAAAGATACTGTCCCATATGGTCACATAATTGTCTTCTGCTGGCACACCAAGAGTGGCCTTGGGTTCTTTAATGTAACCTGAGCTTGCAGGTTAGGAACCATATGAACAAAATGGATTATGTTTTTGCTGCAGGGAATTTTTGGTCATGTGGGAACAGGTCTTTTTACTTTCAGTCTGATTTGAAATTAGTTATTCAACTTTTATTTATGCTCAGTTAATGTTTTGGTAATGTCAGCAGAACCTTATTTTGACTTCTTTAGAAGCAAGTGTTTTTTGAATTTTGTGTTGATTTAAGGAATACAGATGTCTCTAGATCATTGGTTTTTTTGGAAGCTTGTAAAGAATGGGGTATTCAGCTATCTTCTTAATTTATTGTTTTACAATTCTGGTACATGCATTTGTAACCCCAGTAGTCCTTCAAACGGCACTAAAATCAGCACATATATCATAGATCATTGGGCATGAGTCCTATTGATTTAACTTGGATAGAACTGTTTGGATATTGTACTTTCTGCTTGGGTGTTTTCATGTTCATGATAATTACAATTAGCTGTGTTTTGAAAGAGGTGCTTCCACATGGTTTCGTTGCCTCTAATGGAGAGCAGCATGCATCATTTTAAAGGGAGCTTCCATACAACACTGGACTCTTGTGAGTTCAAATTGTGGATCTCTAGGGCCTTTCTTTTTTGAGCCAGATCAAAGAAAAGCTTCCCTTGATCTTGCTCAAAGGAGGAACTGTGGAGTGCCAATCAGGTGGGTGGAGCCAAGCTATGCCTTCAAAACAGTTGAGCTAAACTCTGCATTACCTCTCATTTTTTAGCCCTTTAAATCTGCCCTCCCCCTTTCTTATCTGAGCTGAAATGTACTTTATGATGTGGCTCAGGTAGGAAAGTAGAAAGGAGAGGAAAGCTGATTGCTGGGCTGTGTGGGAGGCAGTACTTCTGCAGTGACACAACAGAGGGAAAGAGGTTGGGAGAGAGGCAGTAGCAACAGTGAGATACTTGGATGGGGCTTGTGGATGCTACTCGCCCCCTTCTCATTTTGGGAACTGCTGCTGTCAAGACAGGGGCACTTGCTCCCGCCATCATGTGGAAGCAAGCAAAGATGGTCCCACTCTTGCCCCCGCTTACCTGGCTGGTGTCTGTTTGTGGGGAACACACCTCCTAGGGCGTGGTCCCGAGCAGTACAGCACAATTTGGCCGGATTTGGGCCACTGTGGAGCACAATGCCATTCCCGTGCACCGCAGTTGCCAGGTTTGGGCCAATTTGGGCTGAATTGGGCTACTGTGGAGTATGGGAGCAACCCTAGCTGGGGGATCTGGCAACCCTAGCTCCAAGTATTTTCTTAAGGACTGGATCTAGCTCATCCATTATATGTTCCATTAGGCAAGCCCGCTTGTCCTATGAGTGCAGTGTTGGGTTTAGAGGAAGTCTGCTGGTGAAAGGTCCCAATCTTAATGTACGCTGATGATGCTGTTCTTTTATCCCAAACAAGGGTTGGTCTTAAGCGAGCTCTAGTAAAATTTAGCGAGCAATGTGACGCCGAACTACTAACTAGGAGTGTGCACTTCGGGTTCCTAGTTCAGAAAAAAAACCCAAACCGGGCCCGATTTGTAAAGATTTGGTATTTCCTAATCGGGCCCAGTGTGATGGCCCCAATTCGGAAATACTGAATCAAAGCTTCCCGAAGCTATCAGGATTGCTTTGGGAAGCTTCGGGGCCTTTTAAAGGGCTCCCTCCCATGAACACCCCACTTACCTGGAACATCCTGGCGGCGGCTGAAGCAGCGGCGTGGGCAGCAGAGGCACCGGCTGCAGCCTTCCTTGCCACTGTGCTGGCTGCCGCCGCGGCCGAAGTAGCGGCACGGGTGGCGGAGGCGCTGGCTGCGGCCTTCCCTGTCACCCTGCTGGCCGCTGCAGCGGAGGAGATGCCTGCTCCGGCCTTCGGGAAAGGTAAGTGGGGTTGGGGTTGGGGGAAAGGGGGCTCAGGGGGAGGTGGGGGTCTCACTTTGGTATAATGATTATGAAGCATACTGGTTACGGGAATATAATATTCTTTCTATGTATTGCATCAGTTCAGTTTTAATGAAATATGTAAAACTTAGGTCTGTAGAGTGCTATACTGAAATAAATATTTGGTATTCTGACTACAGTTTTATTGCCTGTAAAAGGGCTAGTGTTTAATGGCTTACTGCAAACGTAACAAAATTACTGTATGGAAAGTACTTCCATTGAAAACCTTGCACAGATATCGGTTGTTAACCTTCTGATCTCCCAGAGTTCTGGAATTACAGCTGATCTCTAGACTACAGTGATTGGTTCCCCCGTAGGAAATGGCTGCTTTAGTAGGTGGCCTCTATGGTATTGCACCATGCTGAGGTTCCTCCAGGGCCAGATCTACAGGCGTAGGCGCCCATGCAACCCTGCCTGGGTTTGTGCGTGCGCTCCCAGCGCTATGTGATGATGTGACTTTCGTGACGTCATCACGCAGGGCGGGAGGCATGCCGCCCGCGCAGCAAGCTGACCGCTCCAGTGCCCGGTGTGCTGCGGAGCTGGCGGCAGCGGCACGGGTGTGTGCTGGGGCGGCTGGCTGGCTTGCCGCACGCGGAGGGTCTCCTAGCCCTGCGCTTAGCCACCCGTGCAGCAAGCCAGCTGCCCCAGTGCACGCCCTTGCCGTCGCCACCACCACCAGCTCCGTGGCGCTCTATGTGCTGGGGCGGCTGGCTTGCTGCGCAGGCGGCTGAATGCAGGGCTAGGAGGCCCTCCGCGCAGTTCGCCTGCCCAGCTGCCCTGTGCTGCCGACGCGGCAAGCTGGCTGCCCCAGCACACGGAGTGCCGTGGAGCTGGTGGCGGCGGCGGTAACATTTCTTACAGGGAAGAGTTTTTCAATGTGTAAAATTTTGTTATATTTGAAGCAGTTATAAGAGTACAGTTTAAACTCCAGTAAATCAAAAATGTAGTTTTAGTTGAAATGTTGTTTAAACCAGTGATGAAGTCAATATAGTTTTAGGAATATAGATATTAACAGAATGTTAGAAAGGCAACAGGGATCCTAATTTAACAGCACACAAAGTTTTCTACAAATTACCAAAGGACATGGGAATGTATAATGATACCTTGGAATCTAAAGAGAATGTCTGATCATTTTCAGGCAGACATAATGTAGAGATCGTTCTAGTGGTGCAAACTAACAACATTTTCTAAGTTCTATATTTTTCTTTTACTGTCACTTCATTGGTCAGTTTTCGCTCCCTACAAAAATGGGCAACCAGATCTACGAGGATTTCACTGACTCCATGTGGATCAAAATGGCCTCTCAAACATAGACCATACAGAAAAACCAAGAGGTAAAATATTCATCGTTATTTAACTGAGTTGATACACAAGACTGTTAAGAAAAGCAGGATGGAAGATACCATTCTGTACAGTCAGCTGTGATCTCTTTATTTATGGGCTCACAACGTTCATAAAATACAATAAATTAATCATAAAACTATAAAATCATCAACAATCTTAAGACATTAGTTAAAATAGTCTAAGCGTCTTATCCATATCATTCAATTTGAGGTTTAAGGAATGTTTATCACCTTTCATGGATATAGCTAGAAATATAGGGGTTGATGGATTTGACCAAGAAGATCATAGATGTTTTTGCACACCTGCCCCATAGCTAAACATGCCATAAAGGTAGTCTAGAGGCCTAAAATAGAACAACCTTGGAGTGGGCCATGAAACAGAGCAGTAATACAGTTGTATGTAGGTTGGGAGCTCTGGGTTGGAAAATTCTGCATTTTCCCAACTCTCGGGAAATTCCTGGGGATTTTGTGGGTAGAGCCTGGGGAAAGCAGGGTTTGTGGATGGGAGGGAGCTCAGCAGAATATAATGCCATAGAGTTCACCCCCCCCCGCCCCAGATCGCTCCTCAGGGGGTTTATTTCCTCTTCGCCTCCTAGAAGGGGAGGTGAAACTGACAGAGCAGGAAGCAAAGAGGAAATTAGCGAACTCTCTGAGGAGTGATCTTTGCTGGCTTTGTAGAGAGGGGAAATTAACAAAGCCTTCCGATCTCTTTTAAAACTCAGCTTCCCGGCTAACCTTGTGACTCCCTTCACGTGCGAATCCATGTGTAATTCGTCTCTTGTAGTTTAGCTCTGAGAGAGGGAGGTAGCAGTGAATATACTGCATTGTGCAAGAGGTTGGACTACGAGACCCTTCGCGTATCATTCCGCTCTATGTTTCTGTAACATAGCAATCTTAAATTCAGTTTTATTGTATAAATGTTCCTATGGCTTCTTCTAAAGAACATACTGTTTCCTCTGTTGGAAAAAGGTACAATTTTCTAGAATACTGTTCTGTCTCATAAGGCAACTCCTGTGATATTACAAAAGATTTCGTTGCATTCTGTAAGATAAACATTTTATTATATTGTATTCTGTAAGAATGTTATTAACTGTTAGACCTAGTTTTTCTATTGCCCAGATGTTACCTCTGTGATGTAAGTTATGGAACATGACCAAGAGCAAATCTACATGGTGTAGTTTTGCAGTAGTGCAAGCATGAATTGTCCTTTTTGTGCCAATACTTCAGTCAATCATCTGTTTGTTGCCTTTGGTGGTGGTGGTGGTGGTGGGGGGGTTAAGAATAAACATTTTTTTTAATGCTCAGTGCATACCTAGTAAATTTAAACAGAATTTAAGCCACCTTGCTGAAGTGTCGTCAATATTTTTCAGTGTGCTATTTCCCTCTTGCTTTTCTCATAGACTCTTAAAAGATCCTTCCAGCATGTATGCTTCCATTTAGTATACTGTGTACACAAATCAAAGGGCTTTTGTTCTCTTCATGCATGTATAACTCCCACTGAAGTAAATAGGATTTAAACGTGTAGATAAAAAGGCAGAATTTGACCTCATGGCCACGTGGCGGGGGTTAAAACAGTCTTTTTATCACACTGCAATGGTATTTTAATTTTTTAAAAAACTAGAATTTGAAAAAGGCTGTTTCAAACTTACTTGCTGTTTGAAGGCATAGTTTTGTTTTATCATGTATAGTTAGTTGTTTATAGACAGCAAGGGCAGGAAACCCTTGGTCTTAAGCCAAAGGGCCAAACGAGACCTTTGCTCACTCTCCCTACCCCTTTGCAGGGTCACTATAAGCGTTATTAATCTTATACTTATTTTTTAAAAATAAACTCATTCTCATGCTTGCTCCTGTGGGCTGTCTATAAAGACCTCTCAGGGAAGAGAATTTCTAAGAGATGTAGGCAAAGCTTGGTTCTTTGATGTATCTGGAAGAAGGAAATGGTTGTATATAGGAGTGTGCACAGGAAAAAAATGGTTAATTCAGCTTGATAATACTGAACTGGAAAAAAAATGGAATTCGGAGAATACTGAATTCATTCTCCAGTTTGGTTCTGTAATATAGAGCAAATGCCATAAAATTCTGCCATTGTTTCTTATGGGAAACTCAATTTGGAAATTTATGGTGACGCTGTGTGTGTGTCATTTTTTTACCATATTTTACCAAATTTGCAGGAGTAGGTACCCTCTCTGAAGAATTTCTCTCTAAAGACATGCTGCTGAGTAGCTAGGGAGATGTGGGTATTCATGCTACCATTGCCCAATTTCATTGAATTTCAGGTAGTTTGTCTATCCCATTTCATTCTTGTCGTCGCTATGACATAAACTGGAAGCAATCTGTAAAGTATCTGCTAACCTATATTCTCTCCATACAGCATTCAAAGTAGCTAGAAAGAATATGTATGTGTTATGATGTCCCTATGAATGAAGAATATACAGGGAATATATACTCATATATATATCTTGTGTCTTATCTATTTCTGTGTCGGTGAATGAATACCAACTTACTGCAGTCTTTTAGTTATAGTCTAGGACATTTACCTGAACTAGCATTCATGTCTCCATTGTGTTTACTTTTTCATCACTTTATTATATTGTAATTTTTCATGACTTTATAAACACGGGTTGTACAACTTTAGTTATTGAAGTGCTTTGGCCTATACTGACCAGATATCTTTTCAGTGTGTAACAATCATTTATTTCTTTGATATTATTTAAAAATTGTGTCCCACCCTTTCCGTCAAATTAGGGCTCTCAAGGTTGTGGGGAGAGTAGTTAAAAAAGAAATTAAAAATCAACTTTAAAAATAGAACATATATGTAAAACAGCAATTAAACAAACAGGAGAAATTATCAGGAAATGCCAAACAAAAGAAAAAAGTTTTCACCTGCTAGCAGAAGATAATTATAGAATGAACAGAAGGGTGGTAATTCTCCAGTTTTTGTGCTGTGATTGAGAAGGTCTTTTCTTGAGTTATCAACCATATAGCCTCAAATGAGGGGGAGGGGACCAGAAGCAGGGCCAATGAATATTTTTGTAATGGTCCAGTTGGATTATGTGAGAATAGGCAGTCCTTAAGGTATGCTGTTCTCACAGTTTTGAATTATTATCTTTGTATTGATAGCATGTAGATTATTTAAAAAGCTCTGAATATTCCAGTTGTGCTGGAATACAAGAGGAGGACAGAAATAATTGTGCAAACTGTGCTTACACACATTGTGGATAAACCTTTGTTTACCGTGTAATGTTTTGCATGTAATGTATTTTGATTTTATTTCTGCATGTTAATGTGGGTTTTTTCAATATTTGTTAATGCGGCTTTAAATGCAGGCCCCTAAGGAAAGAAGGGGTGGGCTGGATGGGTGAATGGAGACTGCTATTGTCAGATAGTAGCTGTACCCTAGGGGGTGGAGTGAACTGCTGAGAGAACGTATTTATTCTAGCTGAGTTAAGCAAACTGTGTGGACCCTGTGAGAGAGTCTGTATCTGTGTATCTCTGAAAGAAAGTTAACCCACCAGGAGATTCTGGTTTTGTCTGTCTTTGAGTGCCTTAGAGAAAGGATTCTGGCTAAATCAAGCAAATTGTGTGGAAGCCTGAGAGCCTAATTCTGTCTCAGTCAGGCAAACTGTGTGTGCATGTGGGTCAATTTGTGTATATCTGACAAAAAGAATATATAGGTCAGGCAAGCTGTGTGGAAATGCCTGAGTGAATCTGTGTCTGTGTGGATGAGAAGAGAATTTATTCTGTCAGTGAAGACCTGTGTGGAAAATTACTCTGTGTGACTGAGTCTGTGAATATACCTTTAAGAATATATAATTATTTTTGAAACCGTCAAGTTTAAGAACTATTCTGAAACCAATATTAGAAGTCTGCAGCCGTCACACCAATTTTCTTATGTTCTGTTGAATCACCATTTATAACAAGCCTTCCTCTGACCATTTAAACTGAGGAGGTCTAAGGCAAAAAAGCCTTTGGTGGCAGTGAAAACCTTTGGGGGAGTCAGGGAGGCAGCAACATAAAAGTCACGCAAACACAAAAGGGAAGGTGTTCTCGAAGTGGAAGCTTGGGTAAAGTAGAGAATAGAGATGGGCACGAGCCAGAATACGAACCAAACCAACCCACGAACCGGCCCGGTTCGTGGTTCGTGAACCAGCAGTTCATGGAAGCTTGTTTCCATGAATTTCCACGAACTGGTCTGCTGGTTCGTTTGGTTTGTTTTAACACCAATGCCCGTTTCCGTGCCACTGCAAAATGGCAAGGAAAGGGGCATTTAAACCTGTGGATCAGCTGCTTTTCAGGGAGATCCCTGACAAGCAGCTGATCATTTAAACAGTGGGGCTTGGCTGGCTGGCCAGGAGTTCTCGGCCGGCTACCCAAGCCCCGCTGTTTAAATGGCCATTTCCCTGCCACTTGGAGCTCTGTGTGAGTGGAAATAAAAAGTGTTGAGTGTGACCAGAATCCTCCTGAGGTATAACTCTAAGAGAAAATAAGGAGGAGCTGAATTAAAGGTCCAAAAGGCAAAGGTTTAAAAAGATTTAAAACAAATAAGCAAATTATTACATAGGGCAATTGCTGAGATTCAGTTCAGCTGAGCAGGAAACTAAGCTTGTCCTGGAGTTTGGCAAGTATATGCTATTACACTGTGAAGGAGTATGACTTAGCAATTAACTTATACCGCTCTTGTGAGTCCTTATGGTTTCCCAACTTATTTTTCAAATCCAATTCCTGACATGTTGTACATATGAAGGTACTTTTAATTGGGACTGTTAGATTCATTTGTTTTTTTAGAATGTTCTTCCTAATTAACATTTTATGCCAGGCATTACAGATACTTGCTTTACCTGTTAGCGAGTAATGTTACTGTTACATTAGTGGAAGTACAGAAAACAATCATACACTTGATAATTGCTAATTTGTTAATTGATAGGTTCCACTGTAATACATGCAGCTTCTTTTTTTTGACAGCTTTATATACCTTTGTTAGAGCTGTGAAGTCTAGACTTAGAAGCACTATTGCCTTTGCTTCTAGAAACCAATTATATTCCTATAAATATATCACCATCAATAAGCTTGAAATTACTTTTCTTCTATAAGAGATGAGACATAATATAACTAAAATTGGCTCCTTTTCAAGGTGTTCAAAGTGCTTCCAGCTTCCTGTTTCTTAATGCTTTAGACTCTTGCTCTGAGGCTTCTCCTAAGGATTGTTCCATTGACTCCTTCTCTTTTTTCTTTCAGATGGGCACATTTAGATCCCATGATAGTAAATACTTTCTAGAACCCTTGATGACAACAGATGCAGATGAACATGAAGATGAACATAACAAACCCCATCTTATATACAGATATGAAGAATGTAAAAAAGATTCAAGTCAGAATTCTTATAAACCTTGTGAAATTTCAGGTAATAATAATAATAATAACTGCACTTATATACTGCTCTTCTAGACAGATTAGTGCTTCACCCAGAGCGGTGAACAAGTTAGTGTTATTATTACCCCCACAATACAGCTGGAGATCTGGGGCTGAGAGGATTGCCTTACCCAAGGCCAGCTACTGAGCTCATGGCAGTAGTGGGATTCGAACCAGTAGAGTGCTGATTTGCAGCCGAACCACTTAACCACTGTGCTACAGCAGCTCTTTTTCAGGAACAGCTAAGCTTAAAACAGTGATGCAAATTTATCTCAGTTTCAGGTCCGGTGGATTCCTAAAGATCAGCAGTTTATTGAACGTATTCTTTAAAAATGTTAATGAATGCATAAAGACTTGTGTTCTTACATATAAAATCTGCCTGCTATTTATGTTGCATACAAGATTACTTCGGAAAAGTGGGATAAGTGATAGCTGTGGCTGCATCTACATGGTGAGGATTCTTCATTTCATACTGGCAGCAGAGTGCCCATTTATTTATTTATTTGCTTTCGATTTCTGTTCCGCCTTCCCCGACTAGCAGGCTCAGGGCGGATTACACTCTGCAAAACAACACACTAAGAACTTATATTTTACAATTTTAAAATAACCATATAAAACAGTGCAATATAAATATTTTAAAAGGTACAAAAAAGCAGCGAAGGAGTAGTCAGTTGATCAATCAGTCTGCCACCTAATCCACCATATTAAAATTACCTGCGCGGTAGGTTAAAACAGTGATGGCGGATGCCTCTAGTAGGGAGGGCGTTCAACTCTGTTTGGCCGGTACGGGCCCAGCTCAGTCTCAACCGTACGCCTGGTGGAACAGCTCTGTCTTGCAGGCTGTTCCCGGCGGAAGGATAACAAATCCTGCCGTGTCTTGGTCTCGTTGGCCACAGCGTTCCACCAGGTTGGAGCCAGGACTGAAAACGCCCTGGTTCTGGTCGAGGCTAAGTGGAAATTTCTCCTGACATAGCTTTGTTAGCAGCCATTTTATTGACATTTCCCTCCACCATGCCAGTAGAAGGCTTTTTTGAGGCTCATAAAAATTGGTAATTGCTATTGTACTATCATGCAATAATGTATATTACCAGGACCTGCCTACCTTTCATTTTTTAAAAAGTAAGTCTTTAGCCCTTGCACAAAGTGATAAATATTTGCTTTTTTCCCAAAGGAAAGTGGGAATTCAGAGGATCTGAATTCAGAGCTCTTGGCTCTGAATTATGAGATAGCACAATAGCAGTGACTATTATTATTAACAAAGTCCTCTGGTGGTGATGGGGGGAGGTGGCAGTTGCATGGGCTGAGGCAAGGAAAATGGCACCAGTGTAGGTGGGACCTTCTAAAAGGTGCACCTTCTCACCCAGATGGCTTGCTAACATGCATGGAGTGTGTTATTTCTGAAAAGATTGTACCAAGCCAGAAAGAGACTGTACCGAGAACATGGAATGCCTTGGAAGTCAAAGAGCAGAGAACAATGTGTGGATGCTAAAGAAAAAAAGCCTCCGTTTGGAACCAAAGTAGAGAAAAGTTTCTGTTTGGATGCTGTTGAAGTATCTGTCCTGATACAACCTGCTGGTGCTGTTCTCTATAAAACAACCATTAATAGATTCATACAACACAGCTGCTTTGGCTAATCTTGAATACCCAGTCTGGCAAACACTTTACCCAGGCTGAAAGTAGTGATGGCGCTTGCTTGTTGGATCCACTGTAGGATTTTGGATTAGGATTCTAGAACAGACAAATGGTGCATGTCTGCCTGTTGACAGTGGTAAAAAGAAAATAAAGATTACCGTATTGGTTTGCTGCATTTTGCTTTGTATTTATTACTTAGTTCCACTACAGAATGCAGCTAGCATAGATAATAGGAAGTGGAAATACTTCCTTGGGTTATATAAAAGTTATGTCTGGGTTTGTAAATTAATTGAAAAATGTGAACAGGTAGTATATTCTTCCTTTGAGACTCATGGTTTGTGCCCACTTTTTATGAAGAGCTTTTGCAATCTGGAGGTGTGTGCTGAATCTTGGCTGATTAATTCAAATTACTTTTTCCTGTGTTTGGTTGGCTTGAGGCCAGTTGCAGTTCTCTTTCGTTGCCTTGGACTAGCAATTTGGCACAGTATTGCCTATGTTGTAACACTTAGTGAGATTTAAAATTAAAGAACGCCAGACTTGTTCTGAACCCATGTGTGGCCGTAAGAAGAATCTTCCAGGGTAGCCTGGACCTGGGCCAGTGTATGGAGTGCGAGAACTAGAGCACAACATTTGGGGCCTTGCAAACTGATTAATCCAGCAAGATTCCCCTCACAGCCTAAGGCTTAAAAAGTCTGAGAGGGAAGCAGTCCCACCTCCTCTGGAAGCAGCACTGAGACTCATCTTGTCAAGGCTTAACTAGGGCCAGATTCCTGTCTGGTCCACTGGAACCATGGTCTGACCCAAGAGGAGCAGCACAGGCTGCCAGCCTGGCACCGCCTCTCGGCTGGGCTGCTTTTCTGTGGACCTGCTATCTCTGTGACTGCTGCTGGGTGGTGGAGCCTGGAGAGTTGGTGGTCCTTGTTTTGGCCCGACAATAGGATAGCTGTCACTGCTGCTGGAACAACTTTTGTTGGCACAGTCTCAACTTGGGCCATGGCCTCAGGAGCTGGGGCCCCCAGGGCTTCCAATGGCAAAGTGTTGACTGAAGGCTCTTGGGGTACAGCCTTGGGAGCCACAGGATCTGAATCTGAGGGAAACCCTGTGATGTTGGGGATCTCTGGGATCTCATGATCTGCTTCAGACTGGAACCCTGTCTCTTCTGGTGAGTCTGAGCCCAGCTAAGAAGGGGTCAGGAGGACAAGGCTAGACTTAAAATGGGTGATTTATTTGCACCAAAAGCTTTTTGACAGCTGTATGTCCTGGCAGAAGCTCCAACATAACTGGTGACTAATGGGTTTGTGTGTGTGTGTGTGTGTGTGTGTGTGTGAACTTATGTTCTCTGGGCAGCATTTCTAGATGGAATTCTAGGAGGAGCATCAGTGCCAGTTAGGCTTGGTGAGGTATACAAACATATTTAGAATTAATTGTCATATTAAGAATATTCAGACAGCTATAAATGATCCAGAATGCTTTTAAAAAAACAACAAACCCCTGTATTTTGTGTGTGGACTGGTGGAGAAATGGGTGAAGCATATAATTTGAGTTTCCTTCTGTCTTTTGCTTCCAATTTTATAATGATATAAAGCAAGACTGGTAATCTGCACTGGTAATTTAACACTGAAAGCCAGTGTGGTATAGTGGTTAGTGTTGAACTAGGATCTGGGAGGCCCAGGTTCGAATTCCCGCTCTGCCATGGAAGCTCACTGGGTGACCCGGGGCCAGTCAGATTCTTTCAGCCTAACCTACCCCACAGGGTTGTGAGGTTAAAATGAAGGAGAGGAGAATGATGTAAGCCACTTTGCTCCCCCACCCCCCACCCCGGGGAGAAAGGCTGGGTATAAATGAAGTAAGTAGTAAATAAATAAGACTGGTATTGTGAACAGAATATTATATAAGGAATTGCACAGTTTGGTCTTTTAAAAGCAAGTTTCTAGTCCGTGTATCCTTTAGAGTTGGATTGAGGAGCACTGTTTGAAAATGGTTGCACTGTCTAGCGAACAGAGCTTTCATGAACTGTGAACTACTCTGAAGTTGTATTTTCTAGAAGATAGATTCATTTTCGAACAGTTTCTCCCTTATGCCCACCAGTCACCAGTCTCTGTCAATATTCTGTTGCTCATAAATTGTTAATTCTACCACCTCGCTTCTTGAAAATGGGGGGGGGAAATCAAATTACATTAAAATGGTGATCTCAAAGAACATTTATATAGAATAAGGTTATTTCCATGCACTCTATTTATTTGCATAAGAAATGTTCTAATTCTGAATGTGTGCTTCCTTGGGGCATAGATTTTAATGCTTCAGTGGAAAACTTGAAAAAAATCCCCATAATCAGGGAAAATGGTATATATAATTTCCCTGTGCTTTCTTTGCATGCGTTGTCTTGAGTCGAAATACTACTGACCATGATTTTCATATGTGTTTGGTTTATAAATGCCTACACGAACTAAGAACTAACTAGAAAAGTTTCTTAACCCGCTATACTTGTGACTGCACACTTGGCTTTAGCCCTTAAGAGGTAATATGTCTAATCCAGTATATTCCATGGCCATATTTGGAAATGAATTAATCTCTGTGCGGTTCCATCCTGGATTACATGAAAGTTACTCCCTGGCAAATCTCAATATTGTTAAGGCTCTTTACTCGTTTGCCCTGAGGTACCACTCTATCTGCCTCAGAGCAAAATTTCGTTTGAATCCTTGACGCTCTGGTGCCCCCTGCTGTCTGCTCCTTGGTGTAACTGCTAGAACATTATTTTGGGTGGGTAGCCGTGTTGGTCTGCAGTAGAACAGCAGGATGTTGGTCCAGGGACACCTTAGAAGGGAGCTCTGACCATCGAAAGCTTACACCCTGAAAATCTTGTTGGTCTCTAAGGTGCCACTGGAATCAAATCCTGTTGCTAGAACATTATGTATAACGGTATCTAAATGGTTACAGTCTCTAGTGTTTTTTGGAACAAATGTGTTCATTTTTGATCATATTAAAAACACCAAATGTAAATTCCAGTTCAGGAAAGCTTGTTTATGGAACAAAAATGTATAGGTATCAGTTTCATGCAAAACTTTCTGCTCTTTTCAATTTAAGCACTAAGTAAAATGTATGTTCTTGCTCATTGGATCTTTTAGGTTAGTACAGGTAGATGTGAGCAGGAACATTTTCACCTTCGATTCCCAAGACAGAGCCCAGCATTTGCTGCCCAGGTTTCCAGTTGCAGTAAGGCATCAAAGGAAAGCTGGCTCTCAGTCAGTCATTTCCTGTAGATGAAGGCCTACCATTGACTGGAAGGATACTGCTGTTTGTTTGGTGGGTTGGCCCTCTGGATCCTAAGTGCTTTGGCTTGAGCTGGTCTCTTGCTGGTGCTGCTGGTGCTCATGTGGAATCTGCGGATGTAAGAAGTCTGGTGGCTTCTCTCCCTTGCCAGACTCTGTCCTTTCTTCTCCAGATGTGGACATGTCTTTTATCTCCTAAGTCAGAAGCAGGGCCAATATTCAGTGATTCCCAGCTTGTCAGAGTGTTGGAGTGGCATGCTGGATGATGGTGCCATTCAGCAACCTGCATTTTGATTGCTGAAGTAACTGCCAAAGCTCTGGTTGGAGGCCTCTATGGCCTTGATGTTCCCCTAACAAACTCTGGGTAGTGTTAACCATGCTGATTACCCTGGCATTCCACAGCTTACCGGATAAAATGTTAGATAGCAACATGCACAAGGCCGTCTGTGTAAATGTATGGCAATGAAATGTTGGGTGTGATAATTCAGAAAAAAGGGTAACAAGACTATGATAAACCAAAATAGATGTATTCCGAAACAGTACATTATACTGACTTTATTTAGGGAGAATTGGTAACAGCAAGAAGGAATAATCTGTGAAAGAAAGATGATCACACACACACACACACACACACACACACACAAAGAGGTACACTTTTATTAGATAATTGCCAGAAGAGGCCTGGGAAGGGGCTGCTGTCTCCAATCACAGGTGTTGCCATATGGTGTCTGGCTTTCTGTAATACAAGTAGGAGATTACTAAATGATGGGCACAAGATAACACTCTCATTCTTATTGCATGTGTTATGCAGCTCGTGCCAGATTTCATAGTTGCTTTATTCCAGAACAGCAGGAAACAAAAAAGAAAGAAAAATCAGACAGAGTAGTAAGATTAGGGCATCCTTTCTTGCTGGTATTCAGCATTCTCATCTTTCTATAGGATGGGATGAGAAACATCAGCAAGGATTGATTCTTATTACAAAAAGAGATTCTTCCTCTCTTTTTTTCAAAACAAGGTTTTATTAGCCATGATCTGATGGTTTGTGAGATGCTGTGGACATTATGTTGCTCAAATATTCCAAGCAGAAGTTTGAATTGTGAATTTGCTGGCATAGAATATCCATGGTCTTCTGTACTGATTTAACACTGCTGGTTGTCATACTTAAGCATATACAACAAAGTAAAACATTAGGACGCTGATCTCTCTGTTATGGTTAATCCGCTTCTCTTGAGTAGCTTCTGGGGATATGGAGTTGATTTTTTTTAAGAACACTCACCGCCTCTAATTTATTAATCCTGCATGCAGATGCATGGGTCATAAATACTGGAAGGTACAGGACTAGAAGGGGTTTCTGTGTATTACCACTAGAGCCACCTACATTCCTAGGCCCTGTGCAGTCAGAGATAGAGGCAGACTCCATCTTGGATGAAATCAGAGAATCATGATATAAATTAAGTGCAATAACATCCTAACTAAGGACGTTACTGAATCTTTTGGTGAGAAATTGAAATATATGCAGTATTTATTCTCTTGTTGGATTAAAACTTCCTTTACTATGCTAAGAGCATAACATGCAATGCAATTTAGTATAGTTGCAAAATTTAGGAGTTTTAAACAAACAAGAATTACAAATATTCTCTGTATTCAAGCTAAAGCAACAACCTTGTTTTACAAGGTACTGGTTGTGACAGTTGAAAAACATAGGAGAGAAATAGAACCCATCATTGTAGTAAGGAAAGGAAATGTAGAGCAGACTTAGAAGAAATAATACATGCACCTACATTTGCCAAAGCGGTGGTGGAGTTAGTCCATATACACAAGTGCTTCTGGCTCTCTGAAAAATAAAATAAAACTAGTTTCTGCCTTGAATCCAGGGCTTTTTTTCAGCTGGAATACAGTGGAACAGCATTCTGGCACCTCTAGAAAATGGTCACGTAGCTGGTGACCATTAAACTTTAAACTTTAAAATCCCCCCCTTGCTCCAGCTGACTGGAGCAGTCCTGGTACCCAGTGAGTTCCACCACCTCTTTTCCCAGAAAAAGCCCTGCTTGAGTCTATCAGATCACAGTATTAAGGATTATCCGTAATTTTGTATATGGAATTGAAATTAATCCATTGAATAAAGTATCAGTCGGCCACATGAACCACATTTACATGGAGATTCTAAGAATGCCTTCCTGGAGTAAGCCTTGTTTACTGGAGTCAGATTCTTGAGTAGACTCTTAAACAATATATTCTTCAAAGCTCACAGTTTATTTATTACAAGTTTGCTGCTTCTTTCAGAATTAATGTTTGAAATACCAAAAGCTTGTTTGATTCTCATTAAGTTTGGCACTGGAAGGAGGAAACAAGCGTGTCTCTGTGGCCTGCATGGCAGTGTAGCTTTCAGTCACAATGATTCAAATGGGACTGTGATTGAATGGGTAACAAATTTCAATTTGTGAATCGTGCTTTATTTATTGATCTGTCATTTCAGTTGATTAAAGAATGTAGTCCTAATGAAAACAAACTTCACAGTGAAATTCATTATTTGCAGATCTCTTTGTTTCCATGTTTTCAGCTGGAACTTTGTCAGAAATTGCACAGAAATCTCTTCTGCTTTTTTTTGTTGCAATTTTATGCTGTGTTGTCGGTGCTTAATGTAAATGATATATATCCTATTAGTTTATTGTGCGTTTCTAAAATTGTATCTAAGATAAATATAATTAAACAGCTATGTAAAAAAATTCCTTTGCTATACGTTTCCTATCTACCGTGTAAGTTAGGAATCCACAACCCAGACTAGTACACGTTTATGTAAGAAATGAGCCCAATTTATTTAAATGGCCCTTTTTTTCAAACAAGTATCCTCAAAATTGCAATCTAATGGGGCCAAAACATGATCAGGATTGGACCTCAGTCTTGTAAATTGTATCTGCAATAACAATTTTTTTTATTTTGCAGAAGAAACAAAGATGAGCTCCTTACTATTTCCAAATAGAAGCAGCTTAATTGAAGATGTAAATACCATGCAAGAAAACACACTTTTCAAGAATGCTTCTAAAATCCTACCTTTAGAGAATGAGCAAAACAATCCACATTCCCGGAAAAAACGTTTCCTTTCCTATCCAAGATACGTAGAGGTGATGGTTACAGCAGATGCTAGAATGGTTCGGCACCATGGCCAGAACTTACAGCATTATGTATTAACGCTTATGTCAATAGTAAGTAGCACTTTATTACGGTATGTGTATTGCAATATACTTAAGTTTCACAGCAATACATTTAGGATCACTGTCGGTGTAGACTTGGCAAAAGAGATGTGCACTGAAAAGAAATTCCATTTCAGTTTTGGATCCGGAGGTTCCGAACCAACTATGAATTGTTACTGTTTTTACTCAGCTGGGGCTTACCCAACTCAGATCTAATCTGTTTGGTTATTTTTTGTTCTCAAGAGTTTCAGTCCCATTCTTTGCAAAGTGAGTTTCCAGTTTCTTTGGGGCAGCTGATTTTGCACAAAATGGCACCAAAACTGCACAGAATGTAGTCCTCCCTCTAACCCAGTGACTCACCAGGTTTTCCGTCAGTTACACATGCACACCCACCCATGCACGTGCACATGCACACACAGCAGCGCAGACCCTGGCTGGCTAAGGGAAAACAGGGATGAGGGCTGCAGAGGTGGTAACATTACAATCCTTTCTGTTCACTTTTTTCCTTCTATACTGCCAGTAGATTACATTTGGTGCCGTGTTTCATTGTGTTTACTCCCTGGGAAGTGTCTTTAGAATTGCAGCATATGACTGAAGTCTTCCAGGGCTTTTATCAAGTTTGATTTGATTCAACACACTCCCCCCTACTTTTCCTCACAGCAGTCCCAAGTGCCCTGATTGAGAGGGGGAGAGACAGACCAGTGCCTGGACAGTCATCCCAGCAGGTCTACCCAAATTCAAGTCCCATGTTAGTTAACGGTGCTTACTCCCAGGGAAGTGCCATTTGAATTGCAGCCTAAGATTGAAGTCTTACAGGGCTTTGCTCAAGGCTGGTTGATTCAACAGACCCACATGTGTGGCACTTTCCCTTACTGTAGCGCTTGTCCAGTGCCCTGATGGGGAGCAGGGGAGACAGACCCCCTACTCAGATGTAAGTCCCATGTTACTTAACAATGCTTACTCCCAGGGAAGATTCTTTGGAATTGGAGCCTATGACTGAAGTTTTCCAGGGCTATTATTAAGTTTGATTGATTCAACAGACCAGTTCTTCCCCCTACCCACAGCACTTTTCTTCACAGTGATCATCCAGTGCCCTGATGGAGAGGGCGGGGGAGACTGACCAGTGCCTGTGTAATGCTGCGAAACAAACCAAGATGCAACCCAGTAGGTCTACTCAGATATAAGTTCCATGTTAGTCAGTAGTGCTTACTCCCAGGGAATTGCCTTTTGAATTGCATCCTATGATTGAAGGGGTCTCCTTTGTGAGAACCTGATTGACAGGGAAAACAAGATGCTGCCGTGTAAGGGGGGCTGAATGCCTACCATTGCAAGTTACGAACCAAAACAGAACACAATTTTGGGTGGGAGGGACTAATTTCAATTTAGTTTCCCTGTTTTGGTTCAGCGTTCTAGAAGCTGTTTTAATGAGCCGAACCATTGAGTTCTGTGTGTGTAATTTTGGCTTGTTCTTTTCATTATGCACACCCCTACTTGGCAATATGTATCCCATAGAACTATTATTCATATCATTGCCGAAACAATGTTTGTACTGTGATTTACAGAATTATGGCACGGGAACCATATAACCAGATCTTGGAGCCCACTTTTTCAGCCATTCATGCCATACAGGAAATTTCTTTAGAAACAGGCTGTCTATGTTCAAAAACACAACACTTGCGGCATTTTAGTTTTTACCTGTTCAAAGATAAACTGTAGATTAAAGAAATTATAACATGATAAATGACTCCCAGGGAAGATTCTTTGGAATTGGAGCCTATGACTGAAGTTTCCCAGGGCTATTAAGTTTGATTGATTCAACAGACCAGTTCTTCCCCCTACCCTACATATCAATCATCTTTCTCCTAACTGAGTTGTAGCACAAACTGCTATGTCAAACATTTGTACTGGAATACATTTACATTTGAAGACATTTATTAGAATATATAATTGACAAAAATTTTATTTTCAGTTACCAAGGAGCCATCAGAGCATTATATGCCTATCTTATAGTCATCATAAAAGTATTCATAGTATGGTTGAACTATAAATGAATCTAAACTATAAATAACTCTAAACTGATTATCTTTCCCTAACTGATCATCTTTCCCTTTCCATATAACGCTTTAATAATTAACCGTATCATCTAAGTATTTTTATTTCCATAAGAAATAAGGACATTGTATAATAACTATACTAGATAATAGCATGCTAACAATTCAACCTCTGTTTGTTTAGGTTGCAACAATCTACAAAGACTCAAGTATAGGAAATCAAATAAATATAATGATTGTAAAATTAATTGTAGTTCACAATGAACAGGTAAGAAAATGCTTTTGTTATTTGGAATAATTTGAAATTTTATGTTATTGTATGCAGGAATGGAAACTTTTTCATTTAAGTTCTTAATGCTCATATGCTTCACTTCCATATACATGAGATTCTGGAAAGCTGCCTTCATTCATGAAACTGTTCACGTGAGACATCACAGTATGTCTTTGCGTGATGGGAATGAACCTGAGTCTGCATTATTTCCTTCCTGTTCCATGCAGACTGTTGAATTGAATCCTGCCAGTCCATTCTGCATGTACTAGCATGCTCATGTGATAGAAGAACCTCTGGACCCAAAGAATGTAGAATGAACTGGTAGGATCCAACCCAGAACTTGTTCTTATAGCGGAACCTGCAGTCTATGGTTTATGTTTCTCTTCAAATCAACCACTTTGGATATTTAAAATTGTTCTTGGAATAGCATTGATTAAAAGGCTGCTTTGCCATTTTATGATATAAACATTATTTTAAGATTGAGTTCGAACTTTGTAAATTGGTTTCTACGGGCAACTACTTTTCATGAAATCTTGGATGTGCTGGGATCTTTTCAGAATATACCTGATACTACAGAGTAGTTGCAAAGAAATCAGTATTGACTGTGGTTGTTTTGTCCTGTCAAATCATGTACAGGAAGGACCAGCCATCAGTTTTAATGCAGCTACCACTCTACGCAATTTCTGTTTATGGCAACAGGCACAAAACGTTCTGGATGATGCTCATCCTTCTCATCATGATACTGCAGTTCTTATCACTAGGTATTGTATCTGAGAGAACTCTACATTATTCTCTTTACTTATCCATATCCATTTTTTAAATTAGTTTTCTCATATAAGGATAGGGGAAATGTTGGGGGGTGGGTAGGAAGTAAGGTATAGGGTAAACATCATAAAGTCTGCTTGGGTTAGAATTCTACTTATCTACGCATTTTCATCTTACCATTTCACCAATCATTTAACTGATTATTAGTAACACATAACAATAATGTCTTC
This sequence comes from Eublepharis macularius, assembly GCF_028583425.1. NCBI lineage: Eukaryota > Metazoa > Chordata > Lepidosauria > Squamata > Eublepharidae > Eublepharis > Eublepharis macularius. The sequence goes on from NC_072798.1 coordinate 70,847,303, forward strand.
ATATCTACTTATCCATATCCATTTTAAAGACTATTATGTTCACTGGACAGCCTGATGAACCAGGGTAAAGAAGGGTGGAGGAATTGATGAATGAGAAAAGAGGAATTGCTGCGGGGTGGGGCGGGCAGGGGGGCACAGAATATTTTGATGGTCTGTTTCTGATTTCTTCTTATTTGTCAGAGTGAAACACATAACACAAATATTATTGAATCTTCGTAGAATACTAGGAATTATGTGCCATTGATTTTAATGAAAATCTATTACGAGTTAGGAGTGTGCACACGCACAAAAAATCTGGGTGATCTGGATTTCAGGAATACCTGAAAAAATTCAGGTATCCCTTAAATCTGTTCAGATTCTCTAATCTGGTTATAGAATCCTGAATTTATCCAGCCGTTATTCTCTATGGGGAAAACTATTTGGAAGGCTGTGGGTGTGTGTGTAATTTTTTGAACAAACGCCATCAAATTTTCAGGAAACTTATTCTTTCCTGTCCATTAAAGACTCTCAAGTTTCAGGAAGTTTGGACCATGGGTTCAAGTCTATGGGCCCCTGAAGAAGCTGCCCCCAGCCACTCTCCATTGTTTCCTATGGGAGAAACATTTCCAAGGCTTTTCAGGCAAAGGAAACCTTAAGCAGAGGTAACCTCTGGCCCAAAGACCGTACCAAATGCAAGTCGTACTCCCATGCAAACTAAACCAACGAAGCCCAACTGAACCAAAGCAAAGGAGGGGAGCCGATGTCCAACCAGATAATCCCTGTGTCTGATCGCAGAACCCCAGTGTAAGAGAATCCTGAATTGAGCTGAAGTAATGGGGTGGTGAGGCTTGCTAAAGCCGGAGTGTTTAAAAGGCAGCCAAGGGCTCTTTGGGAGCTCATGTGGTGGTGGTGGGGGATCTTCTCTATCTGCTGCCTCTTCCCTTGCCCCAGAAGCATCACCCCACTCTCCTGCCATGGCGCAGAGCTTTGCTTCATTCATGCCACTGCCCTTTCACTCGTGTTACTGCCTCTCACTTGCTGCTGTTCCACCTCTACTACGGCTACCTACAATTGAATAACCTGTCCTCATAGAGTTCAGTTCCCCAGATCTAATCTGGGATTCAATTATGTGATCTGACATAGCTGGATTATACTGGATTGGCGTAAATCCAGCTATAAAACTGGATCTCAAATCCCGGATTACACATCCTCTATTACAAGTACGTACATTAAGGCCTGTGGTTACTCAGTCTGTTCCAAAAGGGATATTACAGGGAGGACATTGTATGCTAGACAAATGGAGTAGGGTCATGCAAAACCCTGAAACTTTGACAGATCAATATAAGTGAATTAAACTGATGTAATTATTAAAAATATTTAAAAATAATAAATATGTATCTTAAAGTAGATGCCTTGTCTTTCTTTTTATCTGTTTATCGTTTTAATGTAACATTTTCATTCAAGATCTTTGTTTTTTCAAGGGAAGATATATGCAGAGCGCGAGAAAAATGTGATACCTTGGGTAAGTTAAAGTTACAAGATAACTATGCAATGTAAGCTTAATAAGAATAAAAATTAAGTAGTAATTATACAGTGGCAGTCTTAGCATGAGTAATTACTATGAGTCTTTTACTTTGTAAACATTTTAGTTCTGAGTTTCTAAACAAAAGCATACGGTTACATTATTATAAATATATGGAACACAGCTGTAGGTCTGTATTCCTTTGTGAACCCAACATTGCTGATATATAACATCATTAAGATTTATGTAACAAATTCAATTTTCTAGGTTTAGCTGAACTGGGTACAATGTGTGACCCACTGCGCAGCTGTTCTATCAGTGAGGAAAATGGATTAAGTGCTGCATTTACAATAGCACATGAACTTGGACATGTGTAAGTTTGTCTTTTCTTCCAAGTAAATCTTTCACTCGCCTTACATAAAATGCAAGATGCATCCTGATAATTGGAGCCAGGGGTATGATTGACTGGATGTTCTGAAGACAAATAGGGTGTCAGAAGTGTAAAGGGTGATAGAAAGCATAAGCTTGAAAGTAAGTACTGTCTTAAATGAATAGTGTGCAGAGTGTTACAAGAATTATGCACAGTAGATTGGCATGAGTATACCCATATTACAGATGAGGTGCTGATATGAGAGATAGTTCCTGACCTAATGAGGTCAGGGAAGAAGAGAGATTGAGACTTGGGGATTCTTCATTTGTAGTTCTATCTGTTACAGTGTAGCCCTAAGGAGTTCTACTCAGGTTTGTTAAATGGGCCTTACTTCCAGGAAAGTGTTCTTAGGATTGTACCGCAAGTCTATATGCTACACCAGGTTAGCATGATTCAGTCGGCATTTGGCATATTTTAAAATGTTTTTGAGAGTGAAACATCCCAGGGTTGCAAACAACATCTTTTTATTGTTTTTCACAAATTGTCTTGTAGAGAAAGACTGTTACTCTAATTCTTGGGGTTTTTTTTGCATTTCTGATTCAAAACACATTGTTCAGAAGCAAATTCTATTGGTTCCACTGGATCTTTCTTATGTTTAATGTGATTCAGATGAGATGTCAAAAAGACAAAGGGAGCAGTCCTAAGAAAGTTTATTCATAAGGTTTATTCAGAGATGCTTACTTCCTAGAAAGGGTACTGAGGATGGCACACAACCTCAAAATAATATTGTATGATTACATTAAGTTTACACAAAGTAATAAGGTACCTTTAATAAGGTACCTTATTAAACCTTATTAAACCTGAAGGTACCTTATTAAACCTGAAGTTTAATAAGATACCTTATTCCCTTATTAAACCTGAAGTTGCCCTGATCTGGATATCCCAGGCAAGCTTGATCTTGTCTGTTTTTGGAAGCTAAGCAGGGTCAGCCTTGGTTAGTAATTGGATGGGAGATCTTTAACAAAGACAAGGGTTGCAGAGGTAAGCAATGGCTAACCATCTCTGTCCATCTCTTGCAATGAAAACCCTACCAGAGGTCACCATAAATCAGCTATGACTTGATGGCACTATCCAAACTACCATAGTGAAGTTATTTTAAATGTTTTTGTTTTAGTTTTAATGTACCTCATGATGACAGTTTTAAATGTAAAGAAGTTGGAATTAAACATCAATACCATGTGATGGCTCCAACTTTAAACTACCATTCAAGCCCATGGACTTGGTCAAAATGCAGTCAGAAGTATATTACAGAATTTCTTGAGTAAGTATGATTCTAGTTAAGCTAGTATTTGCATACATTCATATGACTATTGTTTATGTTGCAGCGTTTTAATCTTTCAGTTCATAAAAAAGAAAAGTTAATTAGGTGGGGGAAATAAAGTTAGCTTATAAAGTTTTAGGGTTGATTTATGTATGGTAAAAACAACTAAGTATATTTTAGAACAAAACTGTATCTCATTTGAGTATGTCTATACTTTAACATTAACTAATAATCTTACTTTTTATTCACATACTCTCCTCTGCTTGAAGCCAGCTGGGTGGCCTTGGGTCAGTCACAGCTCAAGCTCTCTCAGCCCCACCCATCTCACAGGGTGATTGTTGTAAGGTTAATAATAACACCCTTTGTAAACCACTCTTAGTGGGCATTAAGTTATCCTGAAGGGTAGTATATAAATCAAATGTTTTTAACTGTATCTTTCTATGCAACTTCTCACATGTCTTTCTGAGGGGAGAATGTCTTTTCACAGTGTAAAAAGATCACCAGATAAATTTAATGCACATCCAAACATATATTTGAGTGTAGAATGCATGCTCAGATTTTCATTGAAATGTGCATTATTATCCACATGAGGTTGCATATTTAGGGTTATATGACAATATATTTTTTCATTTATTTTATTTTCTGTTCATGTCCAGGAAAACCATTTTCATCCCACATACTTCTTTTGGCAAATTTCTCAGTTTTGTTTGTTTTCTTTATGCCTTGTATACATTTCTTGCCATTTATGTACAGTTGGTGCAAGGGAACATCAATTTAAATGGCAGTAACAGCCCCATTCTAACTCTTGCTGCAGTGCAAGCATAGTATTATAGGTGCAGTGCCAGCATCTTATCTCTTGTTCTGCAGCAGAAGAACCCAACCCTCTTTGAGGCTCTTGCAAAGCATTAGCTATCATGTGTGTTTGGGTCAGAGCAACACATATTGAAGTGGGATGGCTGTCAGGCAACCACTTGTCTATCCCTTGTGGCATCATGCTGGCAGTAGTGCACCCTCCCCTTCAGTAACATTCATGCACTGTTGGTAACTGTTGTGGGATCCTGGGTTGTTGAGACTTTGCACAGAATACAAACATGATGAGAATGCCTCCTCTAAGCACTAAGTACCTTTCAGGTGTTTTTCTAATTCACTATTGTGTGAGGCTCTAAATGTTCACAGTGTGAGTGGGAGACGTAGCCCCGTGCTGTGTGCATCCTGGCATATGAGCTCCTTGTGTCCTGGCTGTGATTTATATGGTGCAGAGAGAGCTGTGATTGGGTGCCAGTTTTGATGTGTCTGTTTGCTGGAGAGGGCTGTAACTGACTGCCTGTTTAGTCGGCATTCTGAGAGCCAAACTATATGCTGAGTTTTTTGGCAAGTTGGGTTTAGGTTCCTCGAAACACAGCAGCTTCAGGGAATATCGTTTTAAATATAAGGGGCACCCCTTTAGGTCTGGAACTATGACATGAAGGGAGGAGGGGCTCCTCTCCCCACCGTTTTCAGAAGCTGAAACATTCCAGGAGTTACTTACATAACTTTTAAGTGGCATATGCTTGAAACACTGCATGTGCTGCTACAGTGAGGGTGGGAAGGTAGGACCCCTTCCTGCTTCCATGCCACAGAAAAGGGCTCTCTCTGATCTTTAAAACAATAGTCCCAGTGTCTGCTGTGTAGCTGCAGGCAAAGGGAGCTGGGTTTGGGGAACAGAATATTAATATGTAGCTTGTCACTAAGCTACATCAGCTGTGGGAAGGGAGTTTTGTTTCCTCCTTCCATGTGCCATGCCAGGGTTTTTGATGGCGTAACATTCCACCAGTGTCTGGGGAATATCTGTCAATGTCGGTAGTGGTTAGGGAGCTGATAAAGACTCGCCTCACCCATGACACCCCACAGCTCTGCCTGTATCTAAACTTGCATAGTAGCTATGTGGGTGTATCTCCAGTGCCATGCCAGTATGGCTTGTCAGAAAACATCTCCAGATGTGCCAACCTGTCTTTAGGATATGCTGGTGTAATAGGCTTCATTGTCATGCTAAGGAGTTTTTGGCACAAAATTTAGGATTGTCCTGTAAGTCTGTTGAATTTCATTAACGTGGCCTTAAGTGCAAGTAGCTTGATGGGAAGTAAGTAGAATCCACTCCCACCCCCATTCCCATTTGATCACTTGGGCATGCTTCATATGTAATTGACCTCATTTGTTATTTCAGGAATGAACTCGAGATCTCTTGGCTCACATTTCCTAGCACATAGCTAGAAAGCTAAATACTGCTGCAGCAAAACCATAAGTTTGTAATTTAGTTCAAATAAATTATAGTTTGTTCACTGCCCGCGAACTAGGATTCCAGACCATTATTTAATCTTGATTTGGAGGTTAGAGAATATTCATATGACATAAATATAGAAGTGTTTACTTCTCTTACTGTGCAATAATGGATAGGAGGGAGAAACCCCAGGGTTATTCCTATAATAACAAACCATAAAGCTCATTTGTGCCTGATTCATTCATAAGGACATAAAGTGAATCTTTCTGAAGTGAGTTTTATTCAAATGAACTTCATAAGAACTGTGTATTTATGCCAATGAAGGTTGCTGTGTCTGTGTGATATAAAAAAAAGAACTGTGTAAAAATAGTTGTTTAACTTTTACAGTACTGGTTATGGGGAATGCCTTCTAGATAAACCAGCAGGAAGAATCTATGACCTTCAGTCACAGTTGCCTGGTTCTATCTATGATGTGAACAAGCAGTGTGAACTTATGTTTGGCCCTGGGTCACAAGTATGCCCTTACATGGTAAGCTGCTTAATATACAGTCTTTAATATTTGTGATACAATTGTATAAAGTTTGAATTCCAAACTGTGCTGAAATTATTAAGAAATCTTCAGAATTTTTTTAAACATCTGTTTTCTCAAATCAATTAAAATTTGCTTGTGTTCCCCGTTTTTAACTTCTTTTTACATACTTTTCCTTTTGACATTTTTATCCTTGATAAAGTAACACCTGTTCTCATGTGCCATGCAACATGGGTGCTCTTCTCTTGTGCTTAGATTCTGTAAGTTGTGAACCAGAGCTTGAAATATGATTTAACAAAATTTTACTGAGAAAATGGGATTCACCAATTCTATTTATAAAGAAATTAGGTTTCAACAAGGAAAGATAAAAGAAACAAAAATCTGAAGCAACTGTAAGACAATCTTATTGAGCTAAAGAAGCCCATACCTCTGCAAAGGAAAGAATTTTAATACAGTGTACTATAAATATTCCTAATCAAGTGGATGAGTGGATATTTTTCAGAATCATATTTCATAAGTTACTTTGTGAACAAATACTAAAGTGCAGAATGCATGTAGATGCTGTCAGGAATGATGGTGCACATGTACTTCAGACATTTTTTATATTCATTGGGAAGGCAGAGACTTTGAAGCACATTGTACTCATCACTTTTGATGGAGTTCGTCTGACCCCTGCAGACTCAGTTAAGAACCTAGGGGTTATTCATGATCTAGTGCTACTGCTAGAAATCTATAATCTCAGTCTAGCCTTGAAGATGCCCCCCTACTTCGACATGGCTGATTGGGCCACCTGAATCCATGCCATGGTAACATTGAGAGACTAGTCTACTGTAATGCATTGTACATAGGTCTCTGTTCTAAGATAACTCAGAGACTCCAGTCGATGCAGGGCACTGCAGCTCAGTTATTTTCAGGAGCTAGGAGAAGAATGAATATTACTCCCATTCTGCAATTACTCCACTGGCTACCTATCAGTTACTGAGTTCAATTCAAGATATTGGTTATCATCACACAAAACTCTTCATGGATTTTGTCTGGGATATGTGCAGGACTGCCTCTCTCCTTTCATTCCACTTCTGTCATCTGAACAGGACCTTCTGCAGGTGCCGCCTTACACAGGGGCAAAATCAGAAGCTGCCCATACAGGTGCATTCTTTGTGGTGGCCCCCACCTTATGGAATAACCTACCTGAAGAGGTCAGGAAAGCTCTCATTTGCCTGGCTTTCCACAAACAATGCAAAAGTAAATTATTCAAGAGGGCTTTTTTACTCAGATAAGAGGGCTATCAGTCTTAGAATTGCTTATGCTCTGTTTCAGCTTTTCTTCAATTTTGTATTCGATTTCTGCTAGTTTTATAGATCCTATTACATTGTTTACTGGAATGTCCTTGAAATTAACTGTACCAGCTCACACTGTGTAATTCGCCTTGAGTCTCAGTGAGAAAGGTGGACTGTAAATAAATAAATAAACAAACAACTAGGAGCTCAGTCTTTTTCTGATCGCTGTTTGTGGGTATTTTACTCGCAAAAATGACTGTTTAAATATGCATTCATCCAACATACTTGTCAATATACTGGTTGGTATAGTAATATGCTTTCTGAACCTATTTTTAAACTATCTTTTAAAAGACTTAATGCTTAATTTGTATCTATTCTCAGTTGAACTTACATATTTCGTAGTATGCTTTAGTGCAGCAAATCACATGTGTATATTGGTGATAAATCAAATTTAGATACATAGCAAAGAAATCCTGTTTGTTTTGTAGAAACAGTGCAAACGTTTGTGGTGCACAAGTCCAGAAGGAATTCACAAGGGCTGCCGTACACAGCATATGCCACTGGCTGATGGAACAGAATGTGGTCACAGAATGGTAAGGTTTCAGTTTCATGTCTACCATGTTTTGCTATTATTAAGAACTGTGAAGAAGTAGCATATATCCTCTAGCATGAGACTGCCTTGTTCACAAGATTTATTATTAAAAAGTATTTATTAATTGTGACAATACCATATGCATTGCACCTGTGGTGAATTCTAATGTTTATGCTTTCTTATTGTGTTATCAATATAGTACAGTCAATAGATGATCAACTGCACTTGCAACAAAAGGCTTCCAAGTATAGCTGTAATTTTCCACGAGACTCCATAACTTATCTTGAGACCCACAAGCGCGTGCACACAAATTTCCTCAGACAAGCATTCTGTTCAGTGGAAGGAGTTTATCTGTGCATTCATAGAAGTCTGTGCTTGCACCAGCTCTTTCCATTTAAAATGAGTGAAGCCATACTAGGGCAGGGGGCTGTGTGTGTGCACCTGAGAAAGGGATCATGGCTCAGTGGTAGATAATCATTTTGCTTCAGGAGGTTCAGAAGGTGGCAGCTGCCATAAGCCAAAAGGTAAGGTATAAATATGGAAATAAATAAATTAAGTTGCCTCCAGCTTCAGTTGGATATGGGAGTAGATGATGTGTAATAAAGTCTCCTTAAGACCCTGGAGAGCAGGTGCCAGTTGGAGTAGACAGTACTGTCCTTAATGAACCAATGGTTTAACTCAGTATAAAGGAGTTTCGTGTACTTCTAGTGAGTACTTTTATCAAAACAGATCTCTGGGTTGTGGCAAAATTTTTCTTACAATACATTTTGTACTAAAAAAATTAGCTTCTTTTTGACAGTTATATTAAGGAATATGAATATGATATAAACCAATAATCTCTGGGTGTGACCTGACAGAGGAGGTTTCTAATCTGGTATTAAGATACCCCAGGCTTATTGTTTTGGTAGACTAGGCTTACATGTTGAACTCCTTAGTATCTTAAGGTCTGTCCCTTAATACATTTTTTTTAGATCTAACCTAATAATACAAGCTCTGGCTTGCTGGACATGATGGAAGTGACTTGTGGGTAAGAAGCAATAGTGTGGTCCTATATATTTGGCAAGTCTTGTACAGAACAGATACAGTTAGAGTGATATGTGGATGGGGGCACCTTGTTAACTTATTCGTCATGCATTGCTTGTTACCCAGTTAGAGCTGGAGTAATATCAGTAGGGCAGACATTGCTTCCTGCTATTGCAGTTGAATGTAAGGTTCTCTACCAAGAATTCAGCTTTGCGTGTGGTGGTACTGATATTTTGAACTGCCTCTCAAGGGAAATCCATCAAACTCTTATAGCATTTTCAGGTGGTTGATGAAACCTTACCTTTTCTTTCAAGATTTTTTAAATGATTCTGGAACTTGCTGCAATCAACTGATAACTTTGATATATTATTTTAAAAACTTTTCTGTTCCCCTCTATCCTGTACAAGATATCCAGAAAATTACAAAAAACTATAATAATGTAAACAGTAGTCATGCTTCAGAAAATCAGTAACCAAGACAAAAAAACATTCCCTGCTATACACAACAAATCATCACAATAAATTATGACAGAACCGTAGACACAGCCCTAGACACCTTTATTGCATGAGTTTATCCCACTTGATGTATTGTCGAAGACTTTCACGGCCGGAGAACGATGGTTGTTGTGGGTTTTCCGGGCTGTATTGCCGTGGTCTTGGCATTGTAGTTCCTGACGTTTCGCCAGCAGCTGTGGCTGGCATCTTCAGAGGTGTAGCACCAAAAGACAGAGATCTCTCAGTGTCACAGTGTGGAAAAGATGTTGGCAGGTCATTTATATCTACTCAGGAGGGGTGGGGTTGAGCTGAGTCATCCTGTAAGAGTTTCCCAGGGTGTGGAATGCTAATGGCGGGAGGCTTCACTGTATCCTGAGGAGGTTCTTTTGCATATGGATTTTAGCCCATCCTACCCGCAAGCAGGCTCAGGGCAGGTCACAATATCAAATTCACAATACAATAAAAGGTAAAAGCATACAATAAATGTAAGTAAAATATAATCAAATATAGTACAAAATGTTTGAGGCTAGAGATGGGCACGATCCGGGGGGAAAATGAACCTTGTGGTTCGGGGTTTGTTGCGTTTCACGAACCACAAACCATGAACTTTTATGAACTTGCCCTGGTTCATGACCTGGTTTGTTTGGGTTGTGAAAACGTCACTGTCTGGGCAGCAGAAGGTCATTTCTGTGGCTGCAGAAATCCCATCCCCCTCATTGCCTAGGAAACTGATTGATTGGTGTCAGGCTGTCTGCAGTGACAAACTAAAAAATGAACCAAACAAACTGGCCTAAAAGTTTGTGGTGGTTCGTCAGAAACAACTCTGATGAACTTCCAGTTTGTGAACCACGAACTGGCCCAGTTCGTGACAAATTTTGGTTCGTATTTTGGTTCATGCTCACCTCTAGTTGAGACCAAATCATTCCAAGATGTGATGTTTGTTATTTCTCAGTCAATACGCCCTAGCACTGTGGGGCGCTATACGGTAGGTCACCAAGATTGACCCAGCAAAGCAGGGCGGCCTGAAGGCCACAGCAGGAAAGCTGGCTGGAGAGTGTGCCTTTGTGGAGGATTGACCGTTGCACTGTCCTTGTCTTGCTCTGTTTTTTTTTTAAAAGTACCTGCTCACCAACGACATCACATCACCTTGGCAGCAAGAAAAGCAGCCATGGTGGCTGCTGTGGATTTAACAAGCAGAAGGGTCAGATCTACTTTTTAATCCACTGCTGCTTTTTCTTTCTTTGTATCTGATTCTAGCAGTGGAGCAAATGGATCATATCCATGGTTCCTATTTTATCCTGGTGACTTATTGCAGCTGAACAAGTGATAGCTGATGTGCACATGAAATTTACTGTAGGGAATGCCTTTGTGTAGTAGTTAACAACACTTCATAAAGCATTTTACAGGGAAATACGTGTATATAAACCTTATAAATAATAAATCTCATAGCAAATATCAATACTAAGATTCTCTTAGTTAACAGTGAGAATAGCTGCCAGACAATATATTCTTTTTTCGTCCTTTGTGTTCATGCTTCCTGGAGGTTACCAATATTGCATAGGTTTTTTGTTGCACAAGTAATAAAATAAAATATGTATATGAAACCTAGTGGGTGAGCAAAATATACAAGAACATCTGGGATAACTCTGGGGCATCATTTTTCCACTGTGACTTCATCTTGTTTCTTCTATAGGAATGCAGCACAACAATAAAAGCTGATACATCTTTACTGAATAAGATATTAAATCCCAGATGTGAATATGGGTTTATTCTAGTTTATAGACATTACTGTTATATAGATGCAGTACTTCTGTGTATACCTTCAAACACTGCACAATATTCCTTTCAAGAAAATTTAATACCCCTCTCCCCTCATTATTTTACTGGATACACAGTATATTATCAAATATTGCATTGTGTCCTAAAAACTCAATATCAATATTGCTACCTTTTTAACAAAGAAAAAGTATAAAATGTTAATTTTCATTTATTATACTAAATTCTGGACATAAATACTTTAACTTCGCATCAAACAATTTGTTGAAAAGAACAAGTGTGCCATTATCTATGATTGCTTACATAGTGGAGGGTGTGCCGTTGCTGGAAATTGATAGATTGAGCTGCAATGGTAAACTGGGAACAAATGATTGCAGAATATTAGGGATGGACATTATGGTAGATCATGGATCGTGCCATTTTCCTGGGAGCTGCTGTAGAACAGCGGTTAAGTGGTTGGGTTGCAAATCAGCACTCTGCTAGTTTGACTGCCGTTACTGCTGTGAGCTTTGCAAGCGGCCTTGGTTAAGCCCTCCTTTCATCCCTGGCTCCCCAGTAGTATTGTGTGGATAATAATAACACTGATTTTGCTCACCACTCTGAGTGGTCATAATCTGGCCAGAAGGGTGGTGGTATATAAGCATACTGTTATTATTTTACTGACTTTATTCACTACACAATACATCCAGCAATACTTTCAGCTTCTTGATTGGCATGTCACACATTAGGAAATAGAGGTTCCTTCTCAGGCAGTGATTTCCTGTCCACTTAAGTTCCTAGTTCCTTTGCTAGGTTGGTTCCCAGTTTTTTAGACCAAAGAAGCGTGGATTATGTTGTTACTTACCATACTGGCCATTAATTGAATGTCGCTTATATCGTATGTAAGCATGTGATACATTGAAACTACTTGAGCAGAAGATATAGAAGTTACCATGAGATGAACAAAAGCAATCGGGATGTTCTGACAACGATGTCACTGTAGGTAGTGCATAAACGGAGTCTCTAATTGGGCTTGTTACCTTCCCATAGAAGAATGTTGCATATGAACAAGTCCGTCTTTGTTCTTTAGACTATCGGAAACTCTTTCAAAATTCTTGTCATGAGGTGTTTGTTTTGGGTTTGCTTTTTTATCATACAAAGAATACTCGATATCTTTCATGAGATATATAATTTGGGGTTGCTGCCTATTTCGGTATAAACCTTACATGTTAAGATATTTCTGCTAGACTTTTAGATGTTTTGGAGAAAGTGGCTATTAACCTGTGGCTATTAACCTGTGCCATTTTGAGGCATCAGTGAGAGCATTTGCCCTCTTAAATCAGCCTGGGCCTAGTATACGTTAACGTTTCCCAGCCTCTTGAATTACTATTTTTTAATATAAAATTGAATTAAATACTGTTTGCAATGCCACAATAATCTTGCAACGTGATTATAATTTTTTTCATGCCCCATTCCCTCTTTTGGTTGTCATGGTTTGTGCTCCTGGAATAGCTTTTTAATTTTCGTTTTTGTTATGTTTATCACTCGCACAGCATTGCCGACATGGGATTTGTGTAAGCAAGGAAATGGAAAGGGCCCCTGTAGATGGAGAATGGGGATCTTGGGGACCTTACAGTTCATGTACCAGAACCTGTGGAGGTGGCATCAAAAGTACAACCAGATTGTGTAATCGGCCTGAGTATGTGTGTGTTTTTTCATTTGAAATATTTGTGCAATGAAAAAAAATATTTACTGTGTTTGGGAAAGCACAATAAATAGTGATTTTCACAGCAGCAAAGCAGATCACTTCAGACTCCTTACCATTCCTTCCACATACATTAATGAATTGCTGCCCAGTTACTTGCCTGTAAAGGACTGCTTTTTGCCCCTGGTGAATGGCAAACTTCCCGACTTTATTTCATTCTCTTTTTCAAGCTGGAAGCAGCTCTGCAGTCCCTCATGGTTCGAATGACTGTTTTACACGTCTGCTTATGCTGATCTGTACAAGCATGGATGTTTGTTTCTGAACTTTTAAAAGCTGATGGCTATATTTTGGATGCTAATCTGTCAAGTAAAACATAGATTCTGCTTTGAACCCTCAGACATATGACCATACTTAAAGAGTTGCTTGAATTTTAAAGTGGCTTAAGGACCAATAAAACATATGCTGTCTGCATTGTGTGTATTATAAATTACATTTTTCTGTACTACCTAGATTTTCTGGAAAGGGTTATTGCTTAGAGTCAGAAATTCAATGCAGGTCATGGAAGTGTTTGGGTCATGATGGAATATTATGCTTACTTTCCATTCACTCTGTAGAGTTTGAAGAACTGTGCAATACAATGTATTCTCTGACTACTTCGGTGGAATTTATTTTCAACAAGACAGTTAGATCCTAAGGTTCCATCAATTCCTTAAATATAAAGAATCTTCTGATAACTCTCAAGGTGCCTTCTACCAAAGGAACGTAGATCTTCCATGAGAAGGTTTCTTGGGTCAATGTAAAATGCTTTGCATTGGAGAAAGATTTCATCATCAGTAGAACTGAACCCTGGGATTAAAACATAATATATGTAAACTTGGAAAGTTTTGCTTTTAATAGAAATACCTAAGTAACTGTTATTAACAAAATTTTAATTAGGCCAAAACATGGAGGAAAATACTGCATTGGTCGCAGGATGAAATTTCGGTCATGTAATACTGATTCATGTCCCAAAGGGAAGCAAGATTTTCGAGAACAGCAGTGCTCTGAATTTGATGGTAAACATTTCAACATCAATGGACTTACGTCTGCTGTTCGCTGGCTTCCAAAATACAGTGGCAGTAAGTAGTTAGAAATTTACTTTCTTAATTAAATGCTGACTTGCATAAAGCTCCAAATGATAAACACTTTCTTTGACTCCCCAACAGTTTCTATGAAAGATCGCTGTAAGCTTTTCTGCCGTGTTTCTGGCACAACATCCTACTATCAACTGAAAGACAGAGTTATTGATGGTACTCCCTGTGGGACAGATACTTATGATATATGTGTTCAAGGTTTATGCAGGGTAAGTTTATTATGGTGAGTTTACGTAAAACGACACAAAGTTTGAAAACCTGTTGTCTGAACAATCTGTTAAAAAGTAAAATAATTAAGTTCAACTTGGAATATATTCTGATAACTGTGTTGTTCATATGATGGCTGCAATTATCTCATGATAGCCAAGTCTTCAGAAGCATTCATCAGATGACACAGGAGAGAATAAAGACAGCAGCTATAGGGAGAAAGATCCCATAACACTTCCTACGCACCAAACAATTGGATGATTGGTCATGCTTTAGAATTTCTCTTCTTCTTGATCTTTCCTGCATTCTCCTTCCTTTTTAGTTTTGATTACAGCTATTGTTATTACTACTTCTAGACAATGTTTCTGTTGATCAAAGTTAGTACTATAGTTAGAAACTATGGTCAGAAGTGGAGCTACATATTGTTTTAGATAAGCCTGGTTACAGAAACATCATTGCAGATAGTTACTTGAACCATAAAAATTAGCTTTAAAGATGCAACTGGATTTTCTTAATATTATTTTTTGTAAAGAGTAATACAGCTGTACTAACCACAGTTATCTCCAAATTATGAAGAGAAGAAGGAATACTTGCCTGAGTTGCAGGATGAGAAATATGTGAGCATTTTAAAAGGATGAAATATATTTACGGTTTGAGAAAAAGGGGAGCCAAAGAGAGGGTAGTAGAAAGTGTGCATGGATATACATACATTAATATTAACTTTTTCTTTTAGCAAGCTGGCTGTGATCATGTTTTAAACTCCAAGATGAGAAGAGATAAGTGTGGTATCTGTGGTGGTGATAATTCATCATGTAGGACTTTTTCAGGTACTTTCAACAGTGCTCATTATGGTATGTGCCTTTATATTTATGTTTTACAGTTTGCTTCACAGTAATCTGAATTGGATTAATCCAGAGAGGGGCATGTAAGAAGAAAACGTACTGATTGTGTTGTTTGAGCAGAATATGCATGGCCTAAAATAGGATATATGCATAATTAGATGTGTGCAATAAGCTTTCAGATTCTGAATTTCATCTGATTTTTCTTTGTGAAGCCAACATTTTTCAGAAGTAAATTGAACAATTCCAAAATGAGTATTAAATATTTATTTGAAATAATCTCTGTACTTTGTTTATAATTTTAGAAGTCTTTTGCTGGAACCTGTCACCCAAAGCACTACCATACAACACTTGGTCAGCCCCTATATCTTCAATTTATGGATTCCTAAGATCAGCAGTATCTTAAATTTGAGATTTAGGAATTTTTAACACACTTGTGTGTTAAAAATAATCAATGTAGTGTCACACATTTTATAGGTCTTAACATTTCTCACTTGTGTGTGGGAGTCTGATCTGGAGACTTACCTTGCATGCGCACAGCTCCAGAGCACTGTGAATGACATCATTGTGTTGTGAATGACATCATTCCCAGCACGATGCGGAAGCAATGGGTCGTGTTTGGGACCTGTGTGCAACCTGGTGCAACACCGAAGTGCTCTGGAGCACACGAGAGCGTGCTGTGGGATTCCCTAGGCCTGTTTCCATGTCTTTTCCTCCTGCTGGCCAGTGGAGAGGTAGCTGGGGGGAGAGGCTAGGAGTGGGGGATCTCCCACCCTTACTGGTGGAATAGGAACTCTACTTGAAAGTGATAGCACTGGCTTAAATACATGCTATGGGAACATATTTGTGAGGTAGTTATAAAAAACTGCCAGAAGTGCAAGAATTGTTCCTTGAAAAGGCTGGTTAATTTCTGCTTAGTGTAGGTGGTTAGAAGATAGTCACTGGAAAATTTTCATGTGCCCAGGAGAAGAAGGTGCATAAATACTTTCCATTCTTGTGAATTCTGCAACCAATTTGCAGATTTGTTTCAGATGTTACTCAAAGCCATAGTTTGATGATACATGATTGAGCCTTTAAGGAGTTTGGATTTGCTTGTGTGATTTCTTCTGCTTGTGCACACTCAGCTAATTAGTCATTTGGGGTGTCATATCCTCCTCAATAAACTGTGGCTTGTGCCTGACCTGCAAAGCAGGATTTCAATTTTGGGTTTATTTCTAATTGGAAATTCTGGTTTTCAGAGTAAATGCAAACTTCAGTTTTCCAAGTCAGATGTAATGTGAAAGCATAGTTTAACACTTAGAAATTACTAATTGGCTTCTTGGGAATGAATGGGGAATTGGCAGGCAAGTGCCAGGATTTTTAAAAGTTCTCCTCCCTGTCTTCAGGACAAAAAACTCCTCAAGCATTTATTGAAAACTTTTCTGTACAAAATAATAAATATCCAGTATCCAATGCCTCCACTTTCTCCTCAGTGGGTTGTAGGAGTGAAAATTTTGTTCCAAAGCAAAGCTATTGGCAGAGCCTAGATAGTTAATGACTGTTCAGACAACCATCTTGGCTGCTCCCCCAGTTGTTGTGAGAAAAATGAATGCCAGATCTTGGCTTGGGACTGCATAATTAATCCATTGCAGGATTACAGATGAAAATTACCACTATAATAAACAAACACCTCCCTTGCTGTTCAGCTATAAGAGAGGCCATTTTCTTTTTGAGGGTCTTAGCTAATCAAAACTACATTTTACTTGCTTAGGCAGGTGCCTTAAGCACCAAGAATTTTGTATTCAGATGGCGGTCAAGTATCTCTGCCTCTGGGCATGATACTCAGGAAGTTAGTTGGTGCTGACTTTTTGGAGAAACATTTGCTGCGTACAGCTTCCCATGTTCAGATTGGTCAAAGGCAACCCCTTTACTTCCTATTGAATGCCTAAAATAAGACTAGCCTTTATCCTAACTTTGAATGTATTTCCTTCCTCCATGGGAAATGTGGAGGACTGGAAAACCTTGTAAGTTTGGAATTAACTATATAAACTGTACTTTTATGTATTTTTATCTGAGTTTTCTTTCCTGCATTGCCCTCCTTTCTCTCTGTGACAGACTTCTTTTGCTAAAATTTTGCTAAGGTTGATTGATCTCAGCCTATGATATTTAACACACAGGAAAGGTCAAGATGTTGAAGACAAGGTGTTATGAGTGATATCATGCTAGCCTTTAATTCACATTCTGATTGAAACGAGAAAGCTGATCTCAGGAAAGAAAGTGTTATAAAACCAGCAAACACCTACCCATTTGCTGTTACATTTTACTCTGTTTATCTAACCTTTGATAGCCTAATAACCACCCCCAACCCTCATAGTACCATGGTGAGCCCAAAAAGAAGGTTTTCTAACTCTGGATTGGTGGTGGGGAATCTCATCTACTCAGGAGAAGGGTTTAAAAGATCTGTAACCCTTTGTGGGTTTTTTGTGTGTTCATTGGGCTAAGAGTAAGGGAGATAGGAGGGTAGTTTACCTCTATTTCCCAAGGTTCTTCAGACGTTTACCTGTCCCAGACCCATCTGAGACATGAGGTAATCTCTGTAACTCTCAAGATTATTTAGTTAGAATGTTCCTTTTCTTTTTTTCTGTTTAGCTGTTTTTCCTGTTTGCCATGATATTTTCTTCCTTGCATATTCTGTGTTTTGCTGAGAGATACTCTAGTTTTAGTACAATAAAGATCTTGTTTGATTAAGACACAGATGTGTCACTGTTTTCTCCCCGCATGCCTAGTTGCTTGTTCATTGCTCTCCAGTTTCCAAATTGCTGGTGAATGGCAAGTTTGGTGAATAAGTTTAGTGGTGGCAACCAAAGAAAATACAGCCAAGGGGAAGGAAGTGTGGATTTGCTCACCTAGATGCACAAACACCCCCACAGTCTACCTCTGGCCACAAGACAAGGAACTCCAGCACCCCTTCACAAGTGTTTAGCATTTATCTAATACTGTATTGTCACTTGATACATGCTGTTGAGTTCAACTTGATTGTATGATATAGAATTGTTCAGGAGAACATTTTATTTATTTATTTATATCATTTATATTCCTCCTTTCTTACTGAGACCCAAGGCGGATTGCATAGTGGCAGGGACAAGGGCGGGCATTTCCATAAAGTGTCAAGAACATTTCCATAAACAATATCATAGGGTAAATGAATACAGTGTCAAGAACATTTCCATAAATAATGTCATAGGGTAAATGAATACAGGTTTATGAAGACATAGTATTAGCAAGGATCCAAAATGGGGTTGAAGAATTGCTGAAACAGAACATAATCAATTCTAGAACTTATATTAAATAACATAAAGCACAGGTAGTATATAGGAGTATATATTTAAAGCAACAGATAATATGTAAGGCAACATAATGGTGAAATCTATGGTTCCTAACTCATTAGGGAAACATCTGGGACCCCTTTCCTACAATACCGCCCTCTTAGCTGAGAAAAAGGCCTTTTTGAATAATTCAGTTTTGCATTGTTTGCGGAAAGCCAGGAGTGTGGGGGCTCTCCTGACCTCCTCAGGCAGGCCGTTCCATAAGGTAGGGGCCACCACAGAGAAAGCCCGTGTATGGGCTGCTGCTGATTTCACCCATGTATAGGCTGGCACCTGCAAGAGACCCTGTTCAGATGAGCAAAGCTGCTGTGGAGGGACATAGGGAGGGAGGCGGTCCCATAGGTATGATGGACCAAGGCTGTGAAGAGCTTTGTATGTAATAACCAATACTTTGAACTGAGCCTGGTAACTGATGGGTAGCCAATGGAGTGACTGTAGGATGGGAGTGATGTTCAAGCTCCTGCTCACTCCTGATAATAGTCGAGCCACACATTTTGCACCAATTGGAGCCTCCTGTTTAACTTAGATGGGAGACCAACATATAATGCATTGCAATAGTCAAGTTTTGATGTTACCATAGCATGGCTCCAGGTGGCTAGGTCGGCTGTGTCGAGATAAGCCATTTTCTGGGCTAGAGTGAGATTGTAGTATAAAGGAACTTGGGTTATAGTTTTAACTGTGTGTGAAGTATTTCAGTAGTTTTTTTCATTCTTCCCCTCACAGTGCATTATTTATTATATATTGTGTTATACTAGTCTTTATTGTATTGCTTTATAATTCTGTAATTCTACTTGATTGCCAACAAGAAAAATAGATGATCAATGAAGTTTTATTTATTTATTTTATTTATTATTTCGATTTATAAACCACCCATCCTCAGGGGCTCTGGGCGGTGAACAACAGTTAAAATCAATAAAAACAAGAAAACAATAATTCTAAAATCAACATACAATAAACAATAATACATTAAATTAACCAAATACATTAAGGTGCAATGGTGGGGAGAACGCCCCACCCCAAAGGTGGGAGGCTGACATGGCACCGCCCCCTTCAACCACCAAACGCCTGGCGGAACAGCTCCGTCTTACATGCCCGGCAGAACAATAATATGTCCCGCTAGGCCCAAGTCTCCATTGACAGAGCTTTCCACCAGGCTGGGGCCAAGACTGAAAAGGCCCTGGCCTTGGTTGAAGTGAGGCAGGCTTCCTTAGGGCTGGGGACCACCAGTAAACATTTATCCGCTGATCGAAGCGGTCTCCGGGGAACATACAGGGAGAGGTGGTCCCGAAGATATGCTGGTCCCAACCCACTCAGGGCTTTAAAAGTAAGAACCAACACCTTGAACCTGATTTGGAATTCAACTGGAAGCCATTGCAGCTGGCACAGAACAGGTGTGATATGTTACTGGTAGGATATACCAGTCAGGACCCGCGCCGCCGCATTCTGGACCAGTTGTAGTTTCTGGATCAGGCCCGGGGGGGAGCCCAGCGTAGAGTGAGTTACAGTAATCTAGCCTGGAGGTGACTGTTGCATGGGTCACTGTAGCCAGGTCCTGGGGCGTCAGGTAGGGGGCAAGTTGCCTGATCTGATGGAGATGGAAAAATGCAGACTTAATAAATACATTTTGGTATACAATTAATACAATAAAATATTGGCCAGTTTCTTCTTAGAATTAAAATAAAGATATTATATATAATAAATAAATGGTTTTTCATTGTCTAATGAAGCTATGTAGCAGTAGCCCTTTAATTACTGTGAAGGACAGGAACAGAAACAGCAGAATTAATTCCTGAGGTTTGGAAAATGTGTGCATATTTGTGGACTATAATAGAATTGATTTAGATGTAATTTTATTCCAGGCTATAACATTGTAGTAAAAATCCCTATAGGAGCCACAAACCTTGACATACATCAGCACAGCTATTCAGGGAACGCAGAAGATGACAACTATCTTGGTAAGCATTTCACATAATCTGCTGATGACTGTATTTTTCCTCTATAAATATTTTAAATCCAGCATCTCTGAAGCTTCTATTGATGCATGTGAAGTTTCTCAATATCATTATTTGAAATTCCTGGTTCCATCCCAGATTTTTACATCTGCATAACAATCGGACTAAATTTTCAAATAAAATGGCTTGGATCCAGCAGAAATTTCTGCTGGCAGAAAGAGGGAGCAATTTCCCCCTCCTCTGGCACATCTACGGTTCCCCCGTGGCAGCAGGGGTGGGGGGGTATCCAGTCCAGGAGCAACATTTTGGGAGGCATTTTAGGCTACAGCAGAAGAGGGGAGGTAGAGAAGTCTTGCTTTGCTGATGGAAATCACTCTCGTCATTGGAGATTTTTGTACGGGGACTGACACAACAACTCTTTTTAAGTGCAACATAGATGCCGTCTGTAATGATAAATTTTTCCCTTGTGAGGGTGGCTTTCCTGCTGGACCTCCTATTGTAAGGATTTGTGTCAGTGTTGGAACAGATCCATGTGATGACTGAACTTCATAGTCCTTTCCCATTCATTGCAAGACAGAGCATTAAGGCTGATTCTTGCCACTCTGCACTGACATTTTTCCAACTGGCTCTGTGGCTGCTAACCGTTTCAGGGGAGGCTCCACATTTCTAGGTACAATGATATTGATTTAATTGCCTGTAGTACTCAAAGGGCCCTGCAAACATAGGTACCATCTTTGGTGCTATCATTGCCATCTCATGTGCATCTCTGCCCTCTCCTCAGCAAGTAATATTTTTATATGCTGCTATTTTTACTGTGGATCAGCACTTAGAAATTTCAGAATGTGCACAAATATAATGAAGAATACATGCAACATAATGATGGAAGCCTTAATTGTTTTATTTTAAAGAACTCTGTATGAAAACTTCTAATTATCCATGATGAAGAGTTTGTGCTGAAATACAAAAAAAGATGCACTAATGTTGTCTCTATTAACATTATTATAGCATTATCCAATACTCAAGGGAATTTTTTCCTGAATGGAAATTTTGTGGTAAGCCTATCTAAAAAGGAAATCAGTATGTATGGAGTTAATTTTGAGTACAGTGGTTCAAACAACACCATAGAGCGAATAAACAGCACTGGACGACTCGAAGAGGATATTCTTTTGCAGGTGAATGTTTAATGTTTTAATGGATGGTAAGCTTCTGAATTTATTAATATATCAAAGGTAAAAGAAAGCAAATAAGTTTTATCTTTTTTAGGTCTTGTGTGTAGGGAATTTGTACAACCCTGATGTGCACTATTCATTCAATATTCCTGTAGAAGAGGGGAGTGATCTGTTTACATGGAATCCGTATGGGCAGTGGCAAGAATGCAGCAAAATGTGTCAAGGTATTGTGAATTTCTTGTTAAAGTGATAGTTAAGATGTAGTCACAATTTGTCACAGTATTACTCTGATTTTTGTGGTTTGAATATGGCAGTAGTCACACGCATGAAACTTAGAGCCAGACTATAAGTGACAGAGGCCACAGGTCCACACTATGACTGCTGATGCCATTTTAGGAGCATTTGTAGTTCTTTTGTACTGCTGTGAGGCCCTGATGTGAAACGTGTGTGATGGTCCCTCCTTGTACAAGTTGAAGACTTTATTTACTTCATTTATTCTCTCTGTCTCTGTGTTAAAGGCTCATTGAGATTTCCCATGTTCCTGCAGCTCTTTCCAACCCCAGAATGTGACTTACCCTGCGGCTGCTTGCAGCTCAAGCAGGGAGTCACCCTTTGCAGCCCTGCCGGAGGAAAGGAGGCAGGTTCCCTTCCCTCCCGGGCATCCGGAGCTGTGGCCGGGGGGCGGAGCCAGGAGCCGTTTTCTGGCGGCTCCGCTTTCTCCCAGCCGTAGTTGGAGACACTTTCGGCCCACCCACCTCTCCTTGTTTTTAGTGCAGGACTAGCTGGCTGCTGTTCCAGAGCCGGGTAGGAATTTTTTGCCCCTTTCCCCCCTGATTGGCTTTGAGAAAGGGTTTTTTTTGCCTACCTTGCACTAATGGCAGTGTTGAGGAGTTTGTGAGGAGGTGCTGTGGTTGGTCACCGGCAGGAGATTTTGGGAATAGGGTGCGGGATGGTGAGCACCCAGTGGTGTTTCCCCAAGGGTGGGGAACAGGGTCTGCCATTTAGTGCGGTATGCTTGTTGACGGCTACCGTAGCACTGGCAGAAGCCTGCGGGGATCCCCAAACACAAGGCCTCCCCTCATGCTGTACGGTTGCGGTGTTAGGTGCTTGATGGGGGGATCCATTGCCTGGCTGGCTGGGTTGTAGCCATTCATGGGATGGCCTACACTCGGGGCTTTGGGGCTCGCCCAGGCAGGTCAAGGCGGAGGTCCGGAGTTGACCCCAGGGCTTGACCTGTACCACTTAGTTTGCCCTTGCCTTGTTAAGTTATGGTCATTTTAATAAATGGCCCTTTAATCCAAGCCTGTGTCTGCCTCTTCATTCCGGTTGGGGTTGCAAAGATAATTTCTAGAGTTGCAGGATCTGTGTAGAGGAATAGCTGTAAGAGGAGTGTAAGAGCAATGAGGAGGGTCAAGTGGATGGAATTGCTTCCCTTCATGGGGCTATGCATGCCAAAGTGAAAAAGAGCATTTTCATCTCTTTATTGTTCCTCTCTCCAGCTGCCGTCAACCCATTTAGGCTGTTCTTCTGCATTGCTGTCATTACTATAGGACTGATCTTTTTAGGGGTCAGAAAAATCTGCAGCAATGTAGAACAAGGCATGAAAACTACTTCTGTAAATAGTGTGATAGAATATGGTCCAATGAAAACATAAATTCTGTTTCTAGACCAGTCTACTGTGAATTGTAGGGGGAACTCTCTTTTCAAGAAATTATTTCTGTAAGAAAAAAGTACATTATGCATCATACTTCGTAACTTTATTATAACAAACATACATTAGGAGTGGAGCAAATGATACAAAATTTCAAAATGCTACCAAATATTTATTTACGGGAAATGTACTGAAATCTTTGTCTCAAATGGGCAGTTCCACCATATTTTTATAGTCAAAGTTCAATTTGTCACATGGATGGGAGAGTCAGATTGCTGCATTAATGGCTCCTTGGGATGGCCTGACAAATGCTTCAAGTTTGGCCTATGAACAGCAACATGACAGACTTTCCTCCTCTTACTTTGACAATGTCAGCCTAGGATCCTCTTGAAAAAATAGTTTTTAATTGGTTTTTAAACAAAAGTCTAATAACATCTCAGTAGGTGGCCTTGGGTAAGCCACTTTTCTCAGCCCCAGCTCCCCCGCTGTATTGTGGGAATAATAATAACACTAACTTGTTCGCTGCATGAATCTGTCTCGAAGAGCTGTATATAAGTGCTGCTGTTGTTGTTGATAATGTTGTCGTTATTATCTCGTGGTTTCCTAAACTATCCTATTTTTCCAAATGTCTTGTTAAACCTTTTCTAATTATTTTGCTGAAGGTCTTTGGAGAAGAAAGATTATATGCATACGGAAGACTGATCATTTGGAAGTGCCAAGTCACAGATGTGAACATATAACGCGGCCTACACCAGTATCAGAACAGTGTAATACAGACTGCGAATTAAGGTAAAGCAAACCGCAGTATTTATAAAATGAGACTGATTTTAAACACTGCTATTGGTTTGATGTATGTATAACATTGAATGCACAAATTAGAACTTCTGTTATTCAAAATGCTATATATTCTGTATTTTATAATTTTGGAAGTAATTTATTATCTACAAACGGGGTTAATTAATTAAATTCACACTTACCACCTTTTTATTTTATTGAATTAAGTGAGACTAAGTTGCTTCTTGAACTGCACCACTGGAAAGCAACAAATAATGCATTTTTCTTTTTCTTTCTCTGATTCCCATGCTATTTGAATACCTTCATAATGAACTGAGATTACCTCTATACGCTAAAACATATTTAGTTTTATATAATAGTTTATGATTATAGGTGGCATAACATTGGCAAAAGTGAGTGCTCAGCTCGGTGTGGCCCAGGGTTTCGGTCTTTAGACATCCACTGTATGAAGTACTCTGTTTCAAAGGGACTGAGTGTTCCAGTGGACGATAAATACTGTGCTGATCAGGAGAAACCACCAGTTCGAGAACCCTGCCATGGAGACTGTCTTCTAACAAGCTGGCATTACTCGGAATGGTCAGAGGTACAAATTTAGAATCTTGTACTTCTATGGTTAGGTTTTGCATTAATCTATATAGTGGGCTCTTTGTTTATTTGCTGATAATGCAATGGAAGGCTTTGTTTGTACATAACATATTGCAAACTTTAAAGGACAAGAAGTGTTAAAAGTGTTCAGATCAACACTTTATGAATTTTCTCATGTAACTAGAGAACAAGATGCTAAATTTATCTCAATCAGTAGTATCTGTAGATATACTGAAAATGAAATTGATTTAATCTGTGATTTTACTCCTTAGTATGAATATTAGATGCATTTTTAATTTATTTTTATAAGGGTACCTTTTTGTTTTTTCAATGCCCCATCCCCACCCACCCAAAACCCACAGTGTTCTAGGAGTTGTGGGCAAGGTACAAGAACCAGAGAAGCTTTTTGTATGAACAACTTTGGTCGTCAGCTTGCAGATAGAGAGTGCAGTGAATTTCCAAAGATGGTCACTCAGAACTGCAATGAGTTTTTGTGTCCCAGCTGGACTACTAGCAATTGGAGTGAGGTAATACACACCAATTTGTTGCTCTTCTTTCACTTTAGATCCTGCCCGACATACTGTGGGACATACTGTGCAGCTTCTGGGGGGAATGTGGCAATGCAAGGTTGTTAGTGGACAAGCGTGGAGTTGAAAGTTCTTTTATACTTCTTGGATATTGGATAAGGGGTGGGTTATTTGGTCTAGACTGTCATTGGCCTTGTTGTTTAGGAAATGAGTGGGCCGTTTATACAGTTAGATCTTCTCGACAGTTGTATAACTGTTTACAAAATGATCCATTTGAGTCCAGACCTTCAGTCCGGTGGTTGTTGTGTTTGGAAGATAATCAGTTTTTTGGGGTGGAGGGAGGGGAATTTATCTCCCTATTGAAGGCTTTTTTAAAAAATAATTTTTTATTCTCAGCAATCTAATAAACGTATGTACAAAACAAAGCATAATTTAACAATGCATGTGATTAACATTATTATACCAGAACAGCATAAATATTACATCATTGTGACATTTTTCGTTCCTTAAGTATACCTGTTTCTTTATCGTGATACTAGAGTATTCAAAGCTTAAAAAGTGATGTAAATCCATACAATATAGTTCTATTGCATCAAAGTTCTAATTTCAAATTGAAAGCTTATTGAATGTAAAAAATTGCTATCACTTAGTGTTACATTCTGTTAGAGCTCAGTTATATTATTTTATTGTGATATTATAAGATGCCTTGAGCTATTTGCTGCAGGTGCACAGGAATTACAGGATTATGGGGAAATTTCAAAATTACAGGGATATTAAAGAGTATTAAGGAGTCATAGAACCTTAACATCAGCCAGTCTTGCCATTTAATAATCTGAAACTTGGAAAGACATCTACTGTAAATTAGGTAAAGGTCATGTAAGAAACGTGTACTTGCTTTGGAGTAAGCATACACTGGGCAAGTTAGCATCGGTGCAATATAAGATTGGCTGATTTCCAGATTTAATGAAAGATAGCAAAATGACTGGTGTTAATTTTTTTTGATACTTACATAACCTTGCAGTGTCTTGTGACATGTGGGAAAGGTACAAGACATCGGCAGGTATGGTGTCAATTAAATGATGATCAACTGGAGGATGTTTTCTGTGATCAGAACTCTGTACCAGAATCAGTGAGATCATGTGAACTTAGTGATTGTGCAGCTTGGCAAGTGGGACCATGGGGAGAAGTAAGTACACACATATTCTTACTCGTATATTCTTTTTCAGCTTTTGAGGTCATCACTATTTATTTTCCCATAAATTCAAGTTGAATTTCCTCCAACACACCTTGCTTTTCTCTTAGCCATGTGGGGAACATATTTCCTTTTCCCTCACTAACACAGTCCCAGTCCAAATGTGCTTCAGAAAGTAAATTCCCCACAACTGCCATCTGGCTGCAGGGAAAGCAAGTTTGAGGAGACCTAACCTGACTTGTGACCAAACATATCATATAGCTGGCTTTTAAACAGCACAAATTCCTGATAAAATTGAGAGGCAGGTAAGATAAGATTGAAAGTATACAGAAAAAAAGCTTTATTAAAGAAATTAGTCTTGAGGAAAAACTTGGAGGAACAGAAGGAAGCTTGATGTAGGGAGGCTGTTTGAAGAGACAGACATCTGCCTGTTATGTGGGAAGGAACACCAAAAGTTGCTGCGGGGGTATGAAATTGAACTGAGTGAAAGGAGGAAGACATGACTAAGAGAAAAGATGCATATTCATGGGCCAGAGATGGAAAGGCTTTATAAAAGCTAGAACCTTCAAATTTACACAAAATTAACTAGAAGTCAGCGTAGAATCTTAAGGTGAATGGAGGGGGTGTTATTGTAACAGCAGAGAGAGATAAATTTCCCATTCATGTAAATTCTTACAATGTATATTTTCAGGTATTCTGTGATACGTTCATTGTGTTAAGAATAAAAGCTGAGTCTGAGGTTGTTCTTTTCTTATGAAATGGTTCATATCTAGTGCTCAGTGACGTGTGGGCATGGATACCAAATGCGTGCTGTCAAATGTATTTCTGGTATTTATGGAACTATTTTGGATGATGAGAGAGAATGCAGTGCTGCTACCCGTCCAAGAGACAGCCAAGTAAGCAAAACACACTGCTTTGTTTTAAATATTTAAAGTAAAATTAAAATCCCACCGCCATCTAACTTTATAAAATGCATTTTTCTGCCAACAGGAATGCAAAATGTCTTCTTGCACAGAAATAATCAAACTATGGCCTACATCATTTCCTGTCATCCAGACTGACAAAGTGACTCAGTGGAGATTTGGATCATGGACTCCAGTGAGTAATACTGCAAGCATGTTTTATAGATGGGGATATAAGAAAAAAATACTTTGCCATTTTACATCCTTTTTGCTGAACTCTTAGTCTTTTAATAAATGTTTTCCCTACAAAGATTATTTTTTTGGAAAGAATTACCTGCTTTTGGTAAGGAAGAGGTAGAAAATAACTCCTCCCTTGTTTTTAAAAAAGGTTGCTTAGTCTTTCATTCTTGAAAATTTAATTGCTGACATTACCTGTGTCTCCTGTCCTTAGATTTCTTCCCAGTCATTCCAGTCCCAAGCACCCTGGATTTTGAATATGCATGTCGACCTCTGCATAGTACTTCATGAGCATCCTCTTTTTCATATACAGGGGTACCCTAGCTACACATGATATCCTAGTAAAAGGGATCCATTCCCATTTAGCTTCTGTTACAGGGCATGTGTGCTTGGTTAAAGTAGGAGGGGCTTGGGTCCACTAATAGGAAATGTTCATGATAGAATAAGGATTGATGCTCTGCTGCAGACCTCTAACTCCCCCTCCCCATGCTGTTTCTGGCATTTTATGGCTGCAGAGGAGGGGGGAAGCAAGGAAGGTCTGCTCCACTGATAAAAATCCCTTCTGTCAGTGGAAATTTTCTGCAGGTTCCAGCCGGTATGATTTTGGCTTCTATTCTATTCTTCTTTTTTTTCCAGTGTTCTGCATCTTGTGGAAGAGGAAATCGTGCTCGTTACGTAAGCTGTCGGGACAGTCATGGCAAAATAGCAAAAGAATCATTTTGTGCACATTTACCCAGACCAGAAGAACTTGCAATCTGCTTTAGTCCATGTGGAATTTGGCAAGCTGGAAGTTGGTCACCTGTAAATATTGTTTTTTATTATTATTTTTATTTGACTTTATTAAAGCCTGAATATATACATAGGTTGAAATCTTACTGTGCCTAACTTATGAAAAGGTATGCATGGAGATATTGTCCTTTCCCAAATATGGATAATCATTAATTTCAATTATAAATAGTTGTCATTGGTTATTAGTTTTTGATGTTATGTTGTGTCACATAAATGTTGGGTTAATTTTTGGTCAGTGCACAGTTACATGTGGTAATGGAATAGTAACAAGACAAGTTGTCTGTGTCAACCACCATCAACAAATTGATGAGAATTACTGTGATCCCGAAGGCCGTCCAGCAAAAGAACAAGAATGTAACATGCCATCCTGCCAGCCAGTTTATGGCCCTGAATATCCAAGCCATTCGGTAGATCAGGATTACCCTTCAGTACACAAAGTCCAGCATTCTCAAGATAGTGCAAGAAACCATCTTTCTGCTGGAGGAAATCAGTGGAGAACAGGACCCTGGGGAGCAGTAAGCAAGCTATTGTTTATTTCATACAGTGTTTGAAGTTTATAAGGTAGTTAATTAGCCAAGAATGAGAGCCCTATCAAGGGGGACAATTGGTTGTTGTTGAAGCTGATTATGAAAACCTGTAAATATAGGAATTCTGAATTGATTATGAGCTTCTTCTCGAATGATACTTCATGCATTGTGATTTTGCTTATTTGGGAGCAAGACATTTACTGGACTCAGGAAACTTTTCTTATTTTATAACCATGTATGTAGAATTAATTGTTAATATAGTCAGTGCACATATTCCTTTCTGAACTTACTCTTTTTCAGAGGAATGCAAGCATATGGAGTTGTTACTCTGGAGGGCACCTTATTTTGCAAAATAGTGATAGGAGGATAATGAAAAATTGCTTTGGTTATTTTATATTTCAGTGCAAACTTCTAATTATCTAGGCTGTCTTCTTAAGCAACAGTTTATATTCTTCAGATTCAGCACAACTAATGCATTTTCTCTCTCTTTCATTGTTTTACTAGTGCTCAAGCACTTGTGCTCGTGGATTTCACCGTCGGGTTGTGGTGTGCCAGGATGGGGATGGAAGAAGTGCCAGCTACTGTGATGAGACAATGAAACCACCAGACTCAAAGAATTGTGATTTGGGCCCCTGTCCAAGATGGAACTATGGGAACTGGGGAGAGGTAAGATGGAAACATAGATAAAAGGTTGGATCCTATGAACAGTGATTATAAGGCATTGCAGAAGCAGATCTTCCCCCATATTCCCCTTTGCCCAGAAGCCCCTTTGAATCCTGATTAGGCGGTCAGGAATCGGGAAATCCTTCTAGACATAAAAACCATGAAGTGTGGGAGGCTGCAAACTTAAAAGGCATGTTAATTTCATTTGTTCAATTTAAATAACTGCAGAAAAGATATGCATACATCCTCTTCTATACAATTTTATCCAGTTACATATTTTGTGCATGGAAAGGCACTCTGAGCTCCCTTAAAAAAGGGCAAGATATAGTTGAGATTGTTACCTTGGTAAACGATCAACTAGATGCTTACTTAATGTAGAAGCATTAATGAAGGTTTCTGCTTTTCTTATAGTGTGCTCAAACATGTGGAGATGGGATAAAAACAAGATTAGTGATCTGCCAGCTTCCAAATGGCCAAGTGTCGAGTGATCAAAACTGTGAAATACTTGAAAAACCACCTGACACAGCACAGTGTAACATACATGCATGTCCTGATGAAGTTTCATGGCATCGTGGACCATGGAAACTGGTATGATAGTATTCACTGTCATATTTTTTTGCCTTCTGCCATTTCCCTGTGTACTTTTCTGTTACAGATTTTACATAAAGTTTTGTTGGGGTACTGTGTACATTTTTTGTACATTTTGTAGTATACATATTTCAGTACTTTCTTTTGCCCCAGGACTGAGACTGCTACACTTCTTCAAGCCCTGGAAGTGGCAATTTAAGCGCAGCTTTTCCTTTGAATCTAGTAGTAGCAGAATTAAGCTTTATAAAGCTTTTATAACAAATATTTTATTGGTCTACTTGGTTTATTACTGACTCTGTTACTAAAAAGGTTTGAAGAATAATTATTTATTTTGGATTTGTTTTTTTTAAAAGTAAGCCTGTTATTTTTTATAATTCTATCTACATATTTATTTTTGTATATAAAAGAATTACCAAAAATTTCATTGTATATATCTTGTTTGCTTTGTGTTCAACAATGAATGCCATGACATCCATATAGTATGTGAAACATGTTGGATACAAAAAGTTAACCGTAAATGTTGTTTTTGTGTGTGTGAATGTATATGTATATGTTATGACAGGATTCTTGTTTGTTATTGTCTGTTAATACCAGGACCAATGTAGTTTTTGCCATTAACATTTTGACAGTTGTCATTAAAAACAACAACAAACCAGCCACAAAACAGGAATCATCCAGACACAGTTAAGCAGTTTAACATTTCAGTAAGATCAATAGGAAATTGAAACTAATAGAAGTGGTTATCTGATGATTATGTCCAGAAAGAGCTTCTAAAATAGTCCTTAGGAAGAATAATTACATAATTCCCATTGTCTGGAGAGTAAATAGCATTCAATAAAGTAATGGTTTGGTTAAACACAACCTTCTAGAAAAACACTACCTTCTAGAAAACTTCCACTGGAAGTTTTTAAAGAATTATTTTTATAAGCAATTTTTTAGCCTTTATATATGGAGTGTTCTTCTAAGAAGTGTAATACCCACTTGCAGTGTTTTCTTTTTAAAATTTATTTTGTAACCTATGCCTTATTTGCATATTTTAATATTTCATACAACTCTTCCACTGACCTAGCAAAATATTCAGTCTAGAGTGTATTGCACGATAAGAAGTCAGTGTATTTCTGCTTTAGTTGCAATATTTTCCCATGTGGCCTTTCAAAACTACAGTATCTATCAAATTATATTTTGAATGGACATATAGGACCATCAGTATTCAAATTATAAACCCATGGTTGCTTCAAGTAGGCAAATGAATGAATGAGGAAAGAAAGAGCCCTGAGTTTGGCTGCAAGGTAACACATTGTTTTCTTCCTGGCTCCCCTGTCCCTATGCAAGTAACCAGTGAGCATCTGAGATGCATGTGGCAAAAACATCTCCCAGTTTAGGCAGTTAGCTGTTACGCAGTTTATTCACCTGCAGGAAGAGGAAATGGCAACAAAAGAAATCCACCATTAGCATCAGCTCACTGGTAAATAAACAGATGTACATTAAAATCAGTGCTCATAATGTGTTCATTAGGACTGGAGCCTCTTTTTAACATAGAAAACAGTCCAGTAGCACCTTTAAGACTAACCAACTTTACTGTAGCATAAGCTTTTGAGAATCACATTTCTCTTTGTCAGATGCATGAAAGAGAACTATGATTCTCGAAAGCTTATGCTACAGTAAAGTTGGTTAGTCTTAAAGGTGCTACTGGACTCTTTTCTATTTTGCTACTACAGACTAACATGTCTAACTCCTCTGGATCTTTTTAACATGTGTCTCTGACAAGTCACAATGTAGTCAAATTAAGCATATGCTTAACTCATACAATTGAAATCAGTGACGCTTAATCTATTTTTCTTAATAAATGTCAGGTCTTGTTCATCTGTTATTTTCTCATAGATCAATAATAAACATTCAGTTAATTGGGAAGGAACATAACTGAACTAGATCAAGCACTGCTATGGCCAAAACAGATTGAAGGCTATGATGACCCATTGCACTCTTTACTGAATGGCCCCATTGAATTTCTGTGGGTCTTGCTTCTAAAGTAAGCATGCATAAGATTGGACTAAGGGTGAAAGATAACTGAGTACTGTCCAAAAATTTATCTTGGCCCTGGTCAATATCTGCACATTTAAAATTACTTTTTTCTTAAATTCTGGTTCCATCAGCCATTTGTCTGGACTGGTCTAAACCACTGTTTTGTGAAGGTGCAAAGTTTTGTGTTTCCTTGCTTTTTAACTTTGTTCCTACTTATGTGATCATTACTTTGATTCCCAGCACAGTGATTTGGATCCAAGGACTCCTTTCTGCCAAGTTAGATTGAATGACTTCCTTTTGCTAAGGAAGGCTTAGCAGAAAAAAAGTGGTTAAATAGAACTTGGCTGAAGGGAGGCATGAGATCTCTCACCTGATTGAGGAGCAGACTGGATCAGCACGTTGTTGGAGATTGTGTTATTGTACTATAAGAATAATTCACAATTGTATGTTTCTGTGTGGACAAGCCAGTCCAGTTGCAAATGATGGCTATAGTGAAATATCTAGTGATGAATGGATGCAGCCATTGTTTGTTTCAGTTACATTCAGATAACTGTGGGTAACATACATTGTTGAGCAGCTTTCTATCTGCTTTTGTTCTTTCATTGAGAAACAGTAGAAAGCACGTTTGTATATAGATTTCCATTTTTTTGCCATGGTTATTGATGGTTTCAATAGAACCATGAGTCAGATTTGATTGTATATAAGAAAAAATATTTATTTGATCCTTGTTAATGTAAATATTGAATTATGTATCCTGAATTTTATAGCATCCAGAAAGTATTTATATTTTAATAGTCTTTTATATTAAAAGGGAAGGAGCGATCAGATATCTTGGTTTTCAAAACCAACTGCAGCCAGACCTCTTTCTGATCTACTGCATTTTATCAAACATCTGGATACCTCGTTATTTATATTTGTTCAAAGGGATTTTTTTTAAACTAAATGTTCTTGCTACCTAGTGGTGGTTTTTAAAGATCTTTCAGTGAATGACTTACAATTTACACAGTGAAACCAAGTCTGGAGCAGTATAGTTCATCTGTGTATAAAAAGATATTTTGAAATAAACTTAATGTATTGATTGTATTGTATTGAAAATGAAAAGGTCTATGTTGATGCTATATTATCTTGTCACTAACAGAATAAACAATAATTTATATCTGATTAATTACTTAATTTTATGTATGTCATTTGCCTTGTGTGTGAAATAAGAAATTTTTGTTTTCTTTAATGCATGTTTTTGTGGCTATGTTTATAATTAAATGTGCTTTTATTAATGCATCCTGTTATTTTGTATCCCTGTTCAGAATTAATTGGTGTTATTAACCTTGGAATGAAGCTTTTTATAGCAATAAATGTTCTACTCTGTTTTAGTGCCATTTTTGTCCAAGGGGATAATTCTGAAAACATTTTAAAAACTGAAATAGTGCGGTACATATATGTGCAGATTTAATAGTTAATATCCAAAAAGTAGACTGAACTAAGAACAGTACAGTGCTCAGAAAGGGACTATGTACATTCCCAACCATGTTGTATAGAAAAAAATATTTCTGGTGTGAAATTTGAGTCTGCTGTTTGGTGGAGAAAAGCATTATAAAGATTTTGTAATAAAGAAATAATGCCTTAACTTTCTTAAGATTTATGGCAATTTCAGTTATTTAACTAATGCTTACTAGACAATTGCAACTATATGTCTATGGCAAATTACATCTCTGTGACAGCAGAATGAAATATTTCTGCTAATTGTGAACATTTAGACTACTCGGGATTTTAATATTAAGCATATTTGGGGCTGCAGTACTCTCCTTTTATTCCTTTAGAAGCTCATTGATTAACAAATCCTGAGCAGCAGAAAGTTATTGTTCATTGTTTTTTGAACTCAAGGGATAGAAGGACTGAAACAAATTTTGCTACTGCCAAAGTAATCTTAGGATTATTATCTCTAAACAGATGAAACAGTGTTTCTGAGTTGTTGGGGGGAATGTTTGATCAGTAATAAGTGGTTTAATAAAATAGTATCTGATATTCTCATACAAACAGCATTCAAGTAGGACATGTAAAGATTTACCAATCTTATTAAGACCGCAAGGGCAGATTTTACTGGAATATAGCCTATTTAAAAATCTTCCCTTTAAAACTATAGGTCTAATATTCAATCTCACAAATAAAAAAGCTCTACAATAGCATAGAATAGTCAAATAATACATATAGAGATGTAAAGATTTTGGAGGAGTAACGCCAAAGGACATGAGGGAACAGGCACAATGAGTTCTATATGTCAAACTTTGTAGAATGTGCTTTTTAATCACAGAGAGTTTTAGATTTACCCATCTCAGAGATAAGATTAGTTGTCATACCAACTAGTGACAGTTTCTCATTCAAAGTTTTCATCCAAACTTATTCAAAAGTATCTCGTTTCAAGGCAGCAAAAAACAATTTTATTCTTGGAGAGCTCTTGCTTCCAAAGATGTTTGACTACACTCCGCCCACAGTGCAACATTTAAGACACAACAGGGTTTGTGGCTAGTAAGAGTGAAGCAAGAAAGCCACACTCTGTGAGTGGCAATCACCAACCCAACCCATACTGTGTTACTAACTGTAAACAGTATATGCATTTTATAATTCTATACTTTATAATTCCATACTTAATGTTCACATACATATTTAATATTCATTTTGATTAGCTTCTTAGTCTTAAATGATGAAATTTAGCTAAAATGCATGAAATATGTTATCTGCTTGCACTGTATAATGGGATTCAGACACAAAGGCAAAACCATGATTTGCTGATTGCTGCCATGTAAACAAACCCAGGACATCTTTGGGATTAACCTACTAATTGGACTCTGGTTTACAGAGACAGTGACAGCCATAGTTTCATGAGTATAAGCAGCAAACTAGGTTTTGCACCAACATTGGATATAAATGTCTCCAGGTTTGTTCACTCAGCAGTGAATTGTATCATGCTCTTATATCTGAACTTGGATATTGTTTCATTGCTTGTAGTAAGAGATGTATGAAGGTTTTTTTGTTTTATTGTTTATATTACTGCAGCAATGCATGACCATTCTCACTAAGTATGAAGGTTGTTTTAACCAAATTTTTAAATTTTAATATGAGTTAATATTTCACACCAGGTTGGAAAAACTATGAAAAGGCAAGGTTTGAGTTATAGCTCATTCTTTTTGCAGCATTTAAAATAATAGCATCCTAAATTTAGCCTGTTAGAGGAAGATGAAGAAATAACGTAGAAGAGGTATGTATAAAACTGAATGAGATGAGATATTTTTCACTTGGCTGATATATAATAGGTTAATAAGGAAGTTATTAATGCAACAGATTGTATTTTATTTGTGTTGTCATTCAGTGACCCAAATCTTCTGGTCAAATACAGTCAGGTACTGCATTCCATGCTTTTAAGCTCTTTAATAATTAATTGTACACATGCTTCTATTAACGCCCAGTTAGAAATGGTCACACCGTTATATCTCTTGAAGTAGACATTTTTTCAGAAGCTGAAAACTGCATGCATGCCGCAGTATGAAAAATCTTAAATCTTGCTGGGCTTAATAGGACTTTCTAAAATGAAAATAGATGTTCTTTTGTTATGGAAGTAATGACACATATTCCTGTACTAATTGTTTTCTGTCCACTAATTGTTTTCTGCCCAGCTTCAGAAGCTGGGAGGGGGAGTATAAATAATAATAATTAATCCTCTTATGTTAAAACTTCTCATGTCCTCCACAGTTAATTTTTAATATGAAAAAAAAACACTCAATGTATTTTTGAAAAGGAACCTTCTTTGAAAACATGTTGAACGGTGCATCCAATGCTCTGGTATACTGTACTGTTGGGAAAGGGAGTGTATTCCTCCCTTTGTAATACTGATTTAAATATTAAATGAACACTTTTCAGTATTTTTATTGTCACGTTTGCTAATTCAATTTAAGCCTAGGAAAAAAATGTAAAGTCTGGATATATGGACCTGTATCAGGGCTTATTTAAATATAAGGCATGGGAGCTTTCTGTCATTTTACCTGGACCCCACCACACTCGCATAACAATTATTGACCTGTCTGCAGAACCCGGATGCTGATGTCCTTACGAGGAGAGGGTGACTTACCAAAGCTGCTCTATGTTGTGGGCAGATAATTTTTTGGAAAGTAAAATTTATAGATGGTAGCATCTGTTAGGTAGGAAATCTGGCACCAAAGGAGTGCCATCCTTTGAATCCTGGGTCTGTATCATAATTTAGAGCTGCCATAACTGTGCTTATAAGATGGATGGATGCATATCTTTTAGGTGAAAGAAGATACTCCAAGCACTTAAACCCAGAGGTTTGGCAGAAAGTGGGAGAGAAAATGGCTTATTCAAAGTCATACAGTCTTGCCAACATTATGATGTTGACATGTACCTTCAGATGATGGATATAGGGAGGAAAAAATGCTTTGGCCTGGTCTGGAATGGAGATACTTTGTAAGCAGACTGGGACTTTCTGTATATGTAGCTTTATTCCTAAGGAAGATACACAACCTGCTGTGAAGAGGAACAGCAGCTTAAATGTCTGTCCTGAAAGATGAGAATGATAAGAAAGGCAATGAAATGGTTAGGAAATAAGTTAAAACTGAACCTGGTGAGAATTGAGGGGAAGAGAAAGGAAGGGATGAATAAAGAGGTAGGTATGGATAGTGCAGTAAGTAGATGGGCAGATGAAATGACAGCAATGTTGAAAGGAAGATGAGCAAAGAAGGTTAAACTGATCTTGTGAGAAGCAGGATTGTACAGTTTGAAAAACTAGAGCTGTGCATAGGCAATAGCTCTGCAATATTGTCTTCACTTCTAAGAAGCTATCATTTTCTTTTGTGTACCTTTTTTTTGCTGGTCAACCTGATTTGAAAGTGTTACCACTTCAAGCAATAACATATCTAGGCTTTCATGCTTATTTCTGTGAAGGATGGTTCATAAGGGTGGATAAGCTGGTTTCACTGAAATTAATCGGGAAAGGGTTAACTCAGAACATGTCACAGTATATCTTTTGTAAGCAATTGCTCTATCGGGACTTAAGCCTATTATTCAGAACAACAGACATGCAGCCTGTTTGAATTACTCAATCAAAAACTACTGATTCTTCTTTGATCCATTCATATCACTCTTCTCATTGATCCATTGAGTGTAAGTAGAGATGGGCATGAACCGAAATATGAACCAAAGTTCATCATGAACCAAGCCGCTTCATGGTTCCCGAACCGGTGGTTCATCAGAGCCCATTTCTGATGAACTGAGATGAACTTTAAGTCAGTTCATTTGGTTCATATTTTGGTTTGTCACTAGAGGTGTGCACCCGCTCAGATTTCCTGCTTTGAGTTTATCAGAGTTCAAAAGCAGCACTTTTCTTGCCATTTGCAAACGACAAGAAAAGTGTTGCTTTCAAATGATGGCTGCTTTTCAGCTGACAGAAGGAGGATCCCCTTTCCGTCAGCAGAAAAAAGCTGCCTTTTGAAAGCAACTTTTTTCAGCTATTGGGAGAGTAATCCCCCTCCTGTCATCTGAAAAAAGCTGCCAGCATTTGAAAGCAGCAACACTTTCCTTGTGTGGCAAGAAAAGTGTTGCTGCTTTCAAATGCCAGCCGCTTTTTTCAGCTGAAGGGAGGGAGAGGGGTCCCTCTTCCACCTCCCCTCAGCTGAAAAAAAGCTGCTGGCACTTGAAAGCAGCTTTTTTCAGCTGATGGGGATCCCTCTCCCCTCAGCTGATAAGCAGCTGGCATTTTAAAAGCAGCAAGAAAAGTCTTGCTTTCAAATGCCCTGCATTTTTCACTAAATGGGAGGGGGAGGGCGGATCTCTCCTCCCCCTCCCATTGGATGCAAAAAGCAGTGGGGCGGGAAGTTTGAAGCTCATCTTGCTGGTTGCAAATGCAAACATCTAGAAAAGTGCTGCAGCTGCCCCAAAGTGACAAACCATGAACTGAACAAACCAGTTCATGAACTGGGCAAATTCATGGTGGTTCATGGTTTGTCACATTTCACAAACCACAAACCACCATTTTTCCGGTTCGTGCCCATCTCTAATTTAAGTTTAGGAGTAAATACAGACAACCAGTTTGGCAAGGTAAGTGACAAAACCAATAGGGAGAAATGTTTTAGACAGTTGACTGTTGCTTTAGGTAACCTCAAATATACATGGTGATATCGGGCATTCCACAGCAAAATATATGGGGTAAAATGGGAATTGTCTCTATCATTCATGCTCAGTACTGTCCAGGATTAAGAGGTATTCCTAAGGAGGCACAAGTATGCATGAACTCTAGTGCAATCTTCTCATTGATCCTATTTCCATATGTCTAGATTGTGAGAATTCCAAACCAGTTCAATATGGGCTATGTATATAGGTGTCTATCATTCTATTAATTGTGTCGATCAATCATGTAAAGAACAATGAGGCAGCTTGTATATATTTTTTAAAGTTCATAACAGTTACAGAGTCTCAATACCATTCATTGAGTTCTGGATTCTCACCAGAACAATATATGTGACATATTCAAATCTCTAAACACTAGGGGTGTTCACCTTAAATTAATACCAGAACAGCCAAATATGGGCCTTCTCTAAAAATGATTCTGAGCTGTAAATAGTAATCAATCAGCAAATATTCAGCATCAGTCTCAATTGACTAAGTCACTGGGAGGGTCTTTCTTCTCCACCATTCTCCTTACTCTTTGGCTAACAAATCTTCCAACACCAGGTGTACCTGCATAGAAGGGCCTGTTAAGTCCCTCTATAGAATTTCTAAGAAACCAATTACTCTTTTGTTTCTAGATAAGTAACTACATTACGAGCTAGGAACAAACCTTCTCATTCCTTTTGGAACGTATCTCCTTTCAGCGATTTTGTGAACCCCTTTTCAAAAAAGCATAAAAATATTCACAAAAGATTTGCTTTGAAATCCATATTCCATTCCACACTTGATTGTGCAACTGACTAAACATTTTAAGATATTTAAAATACTTTAGGTCAGATCTCCACCCAACTTAAGAGTACCCAAAGCAGCGAACAATAAAAACTTCAAAACATGATTTGAAACACACACATATAAAAGCAATTAAAAACAAATCAGAACACACAAACAAATATGAGAAAGGGTCATTGAGAATCAGGGAGGGAACATCAGACAAAACAAGTTTTTTACCTCTTGGCAGAAAACAATCGAGTGGGACACAGCAATTTCGCTGGGGGGAGGGAATTACATAATTTCTATACATTCTTGTGCCACATAAGTAGCTACAAGCACTGCGCTGCATCAGAGTGAAAGTGGTTCTGTGCAGTGCTGTTGGACAACACAAGGAGCTTTAATATGATTGCCTTGGTAACCGGTGTGCAGACAGAGTGAAGAAAATGTGAAAAGGTTTCATTCGTCTTTAGTAATGTCATAACGTTTCCAGATCTGATTGGCCACATGGTACCACATGATGCACTGATAATATGAAGAAGCCCAAAAAAGACAATCCAACATGTTAGGACTGTAAATAGATACCAAAAATTTAAGAATATAAGAAAAACCCCACTGCATCAGAGCTCTGGTCTACTTAATCTGGCATTGGGTTTCACAAAATCATCAACCAGTTACCCTGGAAGGGCAATAAACAGCATAGAGGTCAATGTTTTCCCCTGATGTTGCACCCTAGTATTAGTGAACTGAGTTATGCTGCTTCTGAACATGGAGGTTCCCTTTAGTCACCTTGGCTAGTAGACACTGGTGTACCTGTCACCTGTGAACCTGTCATCCCATTTTAAAGCCATCTAGAACACAGTGAATTCCCCGTTTTTACCCCTACCCCTCAAAAGCCTAATTTTTGCATCAAAATGTGGTGCTGCACTAATTAGAGCTGCCTGGCATTAGTTTAAGCATTCTTCAAGCCGAGAGACCGAGCAAAGAGGAGGAGGATGGCATAAAGGGAGGAAGAGAGAGCTACTGATACATTTCTCCATACATGAAGTTTCACAGGCCTAATGTGTAAACATCCCACAACCCTCCTAAACCTGTTGACTTCAATGGACTTAGTTGCACTTAGGACTGCTCATCAGTCTTTGCCAGTAGCACCTGTTTATTGCAGAAAGCTGCAGGTGCTTAAGATTCTGCAATCCAGTATGTTTTGAACCCAAATATGAATATTCTACCTATAGCTTATGAGTTCAGTTTCGTATAATGGTGCATCAACTACTGCAGTTGAGTAACACCCTTGCATTTTATTATTGAAAGAGGAGGAGGATTTGGCAGACAGATGCAGGTTACCAGAGAAGCAGTCCGTTAGCAATAGTAATCAATTCCAGCTTTTGCCCTTTGATGTGTTAATGTTTTAAAAAGAATCCTCCATACCAGAAATGTTATTTTAGTCCGGTTGGCATAAGTAATAGAAATCTACTATAAATATTTGCAAGTGACTGTTGATCAACATTTTTGTTAAGTTTTCTGAGCTTTAAAATTTCTGTGAATATTTCCCATTTACTATTTATAATGCAAATGTTTTGTCTGCTGTGACAAAAACTGACTTGCGAGCCCTTCCCTGTTACTTCTGATTGGACCCCCAAGAGGTCAAAAGGACCCTCCAAGTCTCTGCCTGGTGATACAGCCCTTCCCCTTGCTTCCCAGTGGTGCCAGTTACAAACTGGATAACCACTGATTGCCAGTAATGAGTCTTAAGAGCATCTCCTGTCAGATGGAGTCGTACATCTGAACTCAGTATGTGCATTGCCAGTTAATGGTCCCATCTAGTAGCTGTGCCTTCCACTATGGTTGTACAAGCAAGCGTGGCAGTGGTATGTCACACAACTTTGCACTTTAGAGTTATCCTTCTCCAAGGACAGTGACCTTCTCTGCTGCCACTCTGTTACCACACTTCAGGTAGCAAGGCAGCATAGGGAAAATTATAAATAATTGAGACAGTTGAATCTACTAATCTATTCAACAGAATGCCTTCAGCTATTTCTCATATTCCCTTATGAACACACTGTAACTATTTTAACAGATTAGTGAGTTAATCATTGGTTAAAGCAAACCTGTTTTAGTCAACCACTAACTCTGTAATAATATATGTTCACTGGTTTTAGAGATTTTTTTGTTCTTTTGTTTAAATGGTTTTTGCTTCCCAGAGATTGGTGTTCAAACACGTTGGCAATTAAAAAATACCTTCTTGTCTACACAGCTGGTTTCCATAGTGGTTTCTTTCTTATATTCTTCACAACTATTGAGCCACTTTTGTTGTCCTCCCTTTTTCAAGTACTATTTACTTCCCTGAAATCAAACAAGTTTTTCTTTTGTTCTTCTTGAATTCTTTTATCATCATGTTTTCTTCTTCACGTTATCTAATATTTTCTATTGTTGTATATCCTTTATCATTATACATCAGTTAACCCTTTGTACTAGAATACCTTTACAAAAGCAAACTCCATCCCATATCAATATATCTAATTCTCAACATGGGTCTATCTGCAGATACTTAAATCTTCAGATTTGCACCACAGAGACAGAAGAGAGATTTTCTTGCAAACCTGGGAGATCTCCCTAGGTTTGCCGAAAAATATGAAAACATA
This sequence comes from Eublepharis macularius, assembly GCF_028583425.1. Classification (NCBI taxonomy): domain Eukaryota; kingdom Metazoa; phylum Chordata; class Lepidosauria; order Squamata; family Eublepharidae; genus Eublepharis; species Eublepharis macularius. The sequence continues at coordinate 70,888,851 of NC_072798.1, forward strand.
AAAAATGGAGGGGGGGGTTAAGCCCCTCTCCCAAGGGAGGCCAGTTTGTGCACACAAAGCACTTCCGTTTACCTGGGTTCATCTATGCCAGTCTAGTGGCTGGAGGGGGATAGGGAAAGGAGGCTCAGCAACCACCACTGCTGCAGGAGCCTCAGACGTAGAAATCTCAACCTGGCCAAATCTGAGGATACTTAAATCTGGAGAATGGATCTGTGAATGTACAAGAAAAGACATATCTTTCTACAGAACTGAAAAGTGCCCCAGGTTTGCAGAAAAGCCAGAAATCTAAGCAAAGGAACACTGTAGGTGGGTTTAAAAAAAATGAAAGAAGCACCTCTAGCTTTAATAAACAGATGTTCTCAGTGACTCCTACTAGGCAACCACAACAATTTTGCTAGTGCTCCAAGCTTGGTTTCTGTCACTAAAAGGCAGGGAGGGGGCAGGGCTCTTTTGGCCTTCGAGGTCAAACGCTTTGGGGGCCAGGCTCAGCTGCAACCACTGGTCAACTTGTTACCTCTCCCATTTGCCTGACTCACCCAGGCCTAGCTGCTTGCTACCGTTCAACAGCAGCCACCCTCCATAAGTTGTTGTGATTTGTCGAATCCCCATTCAGCCATGGAAATGGACTGGGTGACCTTGGGGCAGTTAAACATTCTCAGCTTAATTTACCTCACAGATCATTTATTTATTTACATTTATGATCTGCCTTTCACACGGGGACTCAAGGTGGATTACACAGTGAAATTCAGTACAGTCAAGCCATTCAACAAACATAAGGCATAGATAGAATTTTGAAAACAAGCAGAAATCTGATACAGAGCTGAAAGTGTTGAAACAAAACATGCAATTGACATGACATCATAAACAACAATAATGGATGGTGCACCAAAGTATAGTCTACAATTCCTGCCCCTTTATTGATGCATCTCTTTGAACCATTTCCTTACAGCACAGCCCTGTTTCCTGTGTAAGAAAGCCAGGAGAGTGGCAGGCCATTCCATAACATGAGAAAGTACGTGTATAAGATGCCGCTGATTTTACCTGACTGTAGGGTGGCACCTGCAGAATGCCTTGTTAAGATGATTGAAACTGCCATGGTGTAGCATACGGAGAGAAGCATTCTTGTAGATATGAGGAGCCAAGGCCATGAAGGACTTTGTATGTGATGCCTTCCAGTGGGCCAGTGGTCTCCCCCTGCCCCAATCTGAGATGAGCCAGCATTGACAGGTTAAGCTGGGCCTGCCAGAGCCCCATGCAAAGTGTGTGCATGAGGGAGTTGTGCCTGGTTCGCCTCAGCACTGTGCAAGGCAGCTTGGCCCGCACAAGGCAAAACATTGCCTGGCTTAGCCTGCCTGAGCCCTGCATGAAGTGAGGGAGCTGGATCCTGACCCACTTGTACCCCTCATGAAATCAGGGAAGCGGTGCCCAAAGTGTGTGAAGTGGCACTCAGTCCACTTACACTCCATGCAAGGCAAAAAAGAAGCCCTTCGCCAGTTGGTGAAGTAGGTTGCCTCTTCCTTTCTCTCCCCTTCGGAAGAGTGAGGCAGGGTCAGGCAGACTGCTTCTTCCTCCCTGGGGGTTGTTCTGAGGATAAAATGGAGGAGAGAAAGATGTAAAGAGCTTTGAGTTCCCATTATCGGGTATAAATGAGTAAATGCATAATAAATATAGCTGAAGATAGGGAGCAGATAAAAGTTAGGTTGGTTTGTGTTTGGTAAGAAGAGAGGAAGCAGAGAAGAGGGAGAAAATTGTAGTTGCTAGGAGGAGGGAAAGAGGAATTGTGTGGAGCAGGTGATACAGGGGAAATGAAGTGCCCGTTGCAAGTCCTTGCAGGTTCTCTACTGTGAAACTGGGCTTGGCCTGGCAAATGGCACCATGCAACTGGGCCCTAGTTTTCCTTGGTAGAGGTTGCCAGAGATAGGGAAGAAGGGAAAACTGAAGGTGGGGGCAGATAAAGGTCTGGTGGGTGGTGGGTGGGAAGGAGAAGCCAGGAAAAGGGGAGAGGCTATGGGGGCTTTCAAGGAAGGGAAAGTGGTAATAGTGGGGGAGGGGAAAATTAGTTTTCCTTACAAGTCCTTAGGGGTTCCTCCATGTGGTATATATACTCCATTCTGTGTATCTTAAATTTTTAAGAACACAATATAATAATACTCACTTTGCAAATAGTAAAGTCACTGGGTCCAGTTTTAACAAAAATGGCTTTATCTTCTTTAAAAGAATTTAAAGTATTAGCATGTTTGTATTAATTATATATTTGTACAATTTGGCATATAATACTTTAAAAGTTTATAGATCATTGATTTAAAAGCAGCTTGAAGCTCATAGAACTGTCAATTTTACCAATGTTTAATGAATAGCTAGCAGTTCTTTATATTACAATAATATGGACATTATCCTGCTAATGCTAAGGAAATTTGGTAGCATTCCTAAAGAGTTCTACTAAGAAATAAGTCCCATGTTGTTCAATCAGCCTTACTCACAGGAACATCATTTTAAGATTGCTCCCTTTAAGTCCTGTAGATTTCAAATGGATACTCATGCATAGTTCTCCAATTAAAATAACAAGACGTGCTTTCTGTTGGCTTATCTATTATGTTTCTAATTACACTAAATATCATTGAGGAGACCCAGCATGTCTTGAAATGAAACTGCAATGGAAGCAAAATCATAGCAGTATTTCCTTACCTTAACGTCATCATCTTCAGCAGAAGAGTTTTGACACAGGAGACACTACCAACAGATGTAAAAGAACTATGTCTAGTACAGACTAGCGAATGGTAGAACTGAGTAAGGAGGAGCATCCCATGACACAGAATGTATTTTATCTTAATATGTCTGACAGGGAAAAGAAATTATTTGGTGTTCCTTACAGTTTTTCTGCTAAAGAAAGAGGGGAGGAATGCACCTGCTGATTATAGAGAATATATGTTAGGGCTTTCTTGCAAACACCTGCCTAGCCTTTTATTTGTGCCACCATTTATCAAGTTCTGTTTACAGTTTAAAGACTTTAATGTAGAGCTTATCAGTGGGATGCTTTGATACTTAATCCTTCTAAAGCTGCTCTTTGAAATGCCTATAATGATAAGGTTTGCAAAAGTTACAGGTTCTCTAGCTCATCTTATTGAAGGGCTTACATAAAAGAGAAGGCTCACTTACAAGGAATATTTTATGTCTTTCACATGGATGCTTCTCTCACCCCTCAGCCTAAGTGTAGTGCAAGACAGCTTTTAGTGTTTGAAAACATTAGCATAAGAAAACAATTACATCGCTAGTTCTAGCCGTAAAAGATGTAAATCCCCTGACGTTCAATAGATGTTAGGGCTAAATATGGACTTTACATTAGCAGCCTTATAAATATTTCCATTTGCTAAAAATTAAACCTATTTTACTTCTGGCAAAATCAGCTTTCTCGGCTAAGGTGGCATTACAGTTTTTACTGTGCAGTGCCTAGGTTCTGTCAGCTTGACTGACTCTGACTGTCACATGTCTGGTGGGAGAAAATTTGTTTCCCAAGAGTGTATAATCCTGATTCAGATTGAAACAATGGCACAAGGGGGGAAAAGGGCTTCATCCTTCCCCCTGCACCATTTTCCAAAGCCCAAACAGCCCTGGGAGTGCGGTTTTGCCATTGGGTATCTAAACATGTAGCCTATCAGTGCATCTGATTGGGAGAACCAGGACACCACACTAGTGACACTTCGTGATTGTGCTGAAGCGGACAGTGTCCCCACTTGATCAAGCAAACTGATTTTGCACAAAGTAAAATACCCAGACAGTACTCATTAAACATCATAATTTGGCCCAAATGAGCGTTAACTCTTTCTGTATCACAGCAGTAAGATTATTATCAGAATGCTACTGGTAACAATAAGAATCATTGTACATATAGCCAACTGCATGTCTTGGCCACCAAGACTGTTGTTTATCTGAAGCTTTCTTTTGCAGATATGAGATCCCGACCATTACAGTATATGCATGGCAGTCCTCTGTTTCATTGCCTCACCTCCCTGCTCCTTTTGCTTTGAAGAATCACGTCTGTTGTCCTTTCTCTTTTACACTTCCATCTCTGTGACATCTTGCATGCTGCTGATTGCACATAAAACAGCTACTTCTCCAAGTTTCTTCTCAAGAGCCGCTTCTTTAATAAAGTCTGTGTCAAACCATTGTAGACTTCTCACTTAGGCCTCAACAGTGCCATGCAGCTTTCCCTCTTTGTTCAACCATAGTGCTATTCTTCAAAGCAGTGGAATGAATAAAGCTCAACTAGATCTACACGGGGCATGAGTCATGTTGGGGGTTCCCCAACCCAACTCATGTCACATAGAGCATTGGGAAGTTAATGCTCCCAAGCACTGCAGGGCTGGATTTGGCTTGTGAGCATGGCGCAGGGAAAGGTCAAACTTCAGCCTTCCCCCTTGTGCCATTATCCTGAGCTGGGGTCTGTATATGTGGAGTTGCACCTTGGAAGAAATGGCTCCCTGCAGCCATTTCAGCTTGGGAAAGCAGCACAGGAAGGAAGGCTGGAGCTCCCCCAGCTGCCGTACTGTGCCTGTGAGCTTAATCTGTCCCAGCAATGCTTAGGAATATTAGTTTCCCAGTGTTGTGCTGACAAATTGGTTTGGGGGACTGGTGTCGCAGGTATTGTCTAGTTGAGCCCTAAAGAGAGCAAATGGTAATCATGAGAAACCTGATGAGGATTCTCTCTGTTGCATCTGAGGGAGTGGGCTCTAGTTCTATGCTGGAATGAAATTTTGATGCTTTAAAACCTTAAAAACTGTCACTAGTCTCCAACCTAAGAAAGAGCAAGAGTGATGAGCACAGAGCTAAGTGTAACTAAGTAAAGGAACTTCAGCAGATTTAGAGCAAGGGTTGCCAAACTTTTCTTTAATGAGTACTATTTCTGAGTAATGTAAAATATCCCAAGTTACTCTCTGCTCAGTATATTACTATGTTTTGTTCTATCGACTCCAGCACCAGAAATGAAACGATCAGCTAAGCAGCACAGAGAAGTTTCCTATGAAATAAAAGCCATATTTTTTTTCTTAAGCCGAGACTAAATCTTTTCCTGGGTCTTCTAGGTGATACATAAGCCAACCTGCAGCAGCCTGTCAGGTACTAGTAGCCAGGGCTTTGTTTCTGGGAAAAGAGGTGGTGGAACTCAGTGGGTTGCCCTTGGAGAAAATGGTCACATGGCTGGTGGCCCCGCCCCCTGATCTCCAGACAGAGGGGAGTTGAAATTGCCTTCCGCACTGCTCAGTGGCACAGAAGGCAACCTAAACTCCCCTCTGTCTGGAGATCAGGGGGCGGAGCCACCAGCCATGTGATCAGTTTCAAGAGGTTCCAGAACTCCGTTCCACTGCATTCCTGCTGAAAAAAAGCCCTGCTAGTAGCTCATGAGGTACCTATTGGACACCCCTCATTTAGAGAGTAGCCCTGTTTGTCTGCTGCAGCAAAAACAGCAAAGAATCTTGCAGCTCCTTAAAGACTAATGCATTTATAGTGGCATAAGCTTTTTTTAGAGTAGAGCCATCATCACCAAATGCCTGAATGTAAGCAGTCCGCTCTGACATTTCTATGGGAAACTCAAATGTATACAAGATAAAATGATCATTCACAATAACATAAATCGGTTAACACACAACTGTCCTAGCTCTGCGAAACTAATTTAACACCTAAAGTCGGTTCAGCGGTGCTATCTTGAAAATTTAAATATCCTGGTTACCTCCATGATGGAACTCTAGTAGAGAATGAATTCTGAAAACAGGAGAGAATGGGAGAACAGATTTTGATATTGTATGATCCTCTTCTATTGAAATTCTCTCTGATTGATTGGGCTGAATACAGAACAGAACACCATTTTCCATGTAATAAAGAGAATGCCACTGCCCTTCTGCCTCCACACATTTCTGATCAGTTTGCCCTCCACTTTGGCAGGACAATGAACTGGCTTATCAAGTGGTTACCTACAGGCCATGTTAAGTTACAATTCATCCAAGAGCGATCTATATCCTGTCTTTATATGTCTTTAGAAAGGATTAGAAAAGGCCATGGATGGTACAGCTACTAGTTATGTTAGGAAAATGGAATGTCTGGCTGCCATATTCTTGGAACAAACAAGTGGTGGTGTGTGTGGCCATCATACCTTGCTTCTGAGTTTTGGGCCTCTGTTGAAACAGTACTAGCCTAATAGCAGTAATCATTTGCCATACATCTATATCCTACCAAATAATGCTTCTGTTACTGGTTTTAAATGATGTTAAAGTCAAAGCATTAAAAGATATTTACTTCTATTTTTTTCAGTGTTCTGTGTCCTGTGGGAAGGGTTTAAAGTATCGTGATGTGTTTTGTGTTAATAACTTCCAAACTCAACTAGGGGACAATGCATGCAAACGTTTAAAGAAGCCTCGAACCCACAAAGTTTGCAGAACTACCAGATGTCCTGCATGGAAAGCCAGCAAGTGGAAGGAGGTATTTCAAGCTTGTTTTTGTGTTATACTCTTTCCAAAATATTGTGGATTAACATCATATGTATTAAAATATACAATCTAACTTTTAAAAATGTGGTACACATCACTACAAGTCTGAATATGAGCCCCTCTACAGCCTTAGCAGATAAAATGTATACATAAGGAACATTTAATAATACACTCACCTGTATTTACCTGAGAGAATGATGACCCTGAATGGTAGACAACCCTGCTAAAATGTTATATGTATTTTTAAATTCTACATACACAAAAATGTATGAAGATCACCTCTTTTTCTTGATGGTCCACCTGGGAAAAACATTCTTCCTTTTGGGTAAATATGGTATTTCTTCTGTGTTATCTTCTCCCAGTAGATAGTGCTTGCTCAAAATGATGATTTTTACTCACAGGCATACAGGCACCAACCAGTAAACATATTTAAGATCCATTGATTTAAATGGGAAAGTTAAGTAGGCAATCAACTATTTTTTGTAAGAGGTTTTTTGTGAGATATAAGAGGTTGGCTTTGGCTAGATTGCATCCACTTTTACGTGTGAGGCAATATTCAGGCAATACTGGAACATAATGTGAAACTGGGAGCCAAATACCTTGACTTGAAACACAATGTAATTTTACTATAACCTCGTGAGCTTTACATTTCAGCCTTAAATGGTTTGGAGCTGAGCTACAATCTTTGCCAGTATGAGCCTATCTTGATGTTGAGATCAGCTCATAAGGTCCTCCTTTGTATGCCACCTTTCGTAAGGGTTTGTTTGGTGGGAGCATCCAGACTGGAGAGCCCCAACCAGGGAATTTAATTTAGCAGCATCCTTGGCTTTTTATTAGAGAATTTGCTTTTTATTTGTGGGAATTGTTAGACTTATACATTAGAAAGGACAGTATTTGTTGTTGCTTCTTGAATTCTTCTTTTCTAATTCTTTTCGGGGCAATCTTATTTTATTACTATTATATGGAGCTGTGATGGGCTCAGCTTCAGATGCTGAGATTGCCAGACAGTAAGAGTGTGATTGGCATGCCTCCCCCACCCCCAATGTGGCTAGCCTCAAATGGCAGTTGGGGATGGAACATTGAGGGGGCTGACAGTTGGAGAGTAAACTGCAGAGTGGAAGAGAGTTGGGGTCTGGCTTTTGACTGGAGAGGGTCAACCAGAGAATCCTCTGTGTGAGGAAGTAATGTTTGTGAAGCACTTTTAGTCCTTCGACTAAAGTTGGAGAAACCAGCACTAACTCCTGCTTAGACTTGAGAGATCTGGGAATTATAGAGGGCCAAGGAAGTGGGTAGAAAGTAGTCTCCCTTTCAGTGCTAGGAACAGGGTTATCACTCATAACTATAACACCTGCCCAGTATCTAGTAAGGGTTTGACTCAGTGGAGCACCCTAAGGTCTGGAGAGGAGAGAAACTCATGCTGTGTCTGTTCTTTAAAAGTAGAACATTTGTAAAGCAGTATCAACCTCTGAAAGAAGCCAGCAACCTAGTGTTATACCAAGTGTTTTGTGCCTCACACCAGTGAAATTTCTGTATCAAAACCTTTCTGTTACATCAGTTCAAACATTTGCCTACCTGCCTTCTGACTTTACCTACTGTAAATTAACCTTCTGTTACATTTTGAAACTCCCCAAACCTTGTGTGCCAGTTTCTGCTAAAGCGAAGCGCAAACCCCTGATCTGTCCCCTACTAAGACTTGGCTGGGAAAACCATAATACTTTTATGTTACTGAAGGGTGGGTCAAGAAAGAAAGTTGAAGCTTAACATCAACCACGCTACCAGAGGCTTCCCCGCCCAGTATACAGCTTCATAGTCTTAGAGAGGAGAAGTTTTATCTCAAGGTAGGGGAAGATCAGCTCAAGCGTGAGTTGGACATGAGTTTGTGACAGGAGCATCTCTGGAAATGCATTGTTTCAGAATGTGGGAAATATAAATGTTGCAAAATAAATAAAATAGGAGAGTGCATTCAATTTATGCCTCACCAACGTTAACATACTGAATCAGCCATGTATGGTACATCTCTCTCCAGAGACTCAATTAACATCTGATTCTTCTGCCTGCCTCAGATTGCCTGGAAGGGGAAAGTATTTTGAGGATCTGATGTAGTTGGCTTGTAAATCACACAAGCTGTGTTCAACAGCCATTTGCCCCTGTTAATCTGTTTTACCACATAATTAAAATGGCATCTTCATGAGTGGTATAATACAGCAAAAGGGGTGACTTGACTCTGAATATAGAATCATTTTTCTTTGCATCATGTTGCCTTTATTAATATATTTGTGTAATTAATTAACCCTGTGTGCAGGGATGCATCTTTTGTCAACATGCAAATGATGGAGATGACTACAAAGCTACAAGCCATGTATAAAAGACCTGCTCTCCTTTCTCACTTAAGTACAGTTCACTATAAAATTAATAGCCATGATACAAATGAGTCTGGAGAATAGAAGCTTCAGCTTTGCATCTGTGATTTTCAAATAAAATTAATAGAAACAAGTTGTGGTATGTGCTTTTCACTCAGGCTGTAGAAGGTCATATGTTTTCCCTTTTTGAAAGGTACGCATTTTAGGAAATGTGCCAGGGAGAATATATATAAAGCAGAGGAGGATCTGCCTTTAAAAAGGAACACTGAAGGGAGGTGGGGGAAGTAATGGTTAAATATGATGTAGTGGTTTTTGAAGTCTGGAGAACATTGACAATGATCAGATGAAACTTCGAGAAAGCATCTGTTCTGATTTGTGTGTGTATGAGAAAAGAGAGAGCATGAACAAGTGCCATTGTATGTGAACAACAATACCCATTTTCCCAATTATCACAAAAATGGGATATAAACAGAAGAAAATAAACAGTAAACTTGTGAAACTGATTTTTAACTCTGCGTATGTCTGCCTCTGTGTATTTATTTCAGTGTTCTGTGACTTGTGGGGTAGGTGTTCAGCAACGGGATGTTTACTGCAGGCTGAAAGGTAGTGGTCCAGTTAATGAAATGATGTGTAATCGTCTTACCCAGCCTGCTAGTAAAAGGCCCTGTTCACTGCCTGCCTGTGCACGGTACCAGTGGTTGACTGAACAATGGCAAAATGTAAGTATAGTCAAGGAGAACTTCTGAGCCAGGCTTCTTTAACCAGTTAACTATCTGATGCTGATTCAGTTACGAATACAAATAGTATGCATCTAAGTAAAAAAACAATCCATAGGGAAAACACCATAGTTAAAATGACAGATAGTGCTATCTAGAGTTTTTTGCTTCATGTATAAATTCTTTACATCTCCTTCTATGTGTCTCTGTGTGTTTTTTAGTTTGTCTATAGCCAGGGCTTTTTTTGAGCAGGAATGCCCTGGAACAGCGTTCTGGCACCTCTTTAAAATACCCATGTGATTGGTGTCACGCAAGTATTTTTTAAATTGTCTGTTTTGGCCATGTTGGGCCCATTTGGGCCCAGATCAGGCCCAAAATGACCCAGATTGGGCCGCTGCCAGGTGGAGGAGGGTCCCCCGCCCGGCAGCTGCCCATTCCAAGCTGACTTGGGCTCGATCCAGGCCATTTTGTGCCTTTGGGGCAACTTTGGGCCCATTTAGGGCCTGAAACAGCCTGGATCTGGGCTGAAATGGCCAGGATCGGGCTGCTGCTGGGTGGTGGAGGGTTTCCCCACCCAGCAGCGGCCTGTTCCAGGCTGACTTAGGCCCAATCTGGGCCATTTTGGGCCCATGGCACAGTGTCCCATCCCGTGCCGATTCAGCCTCAATCTGGTCCAAATTTAGCCTTATACAGGCCAAATTGGGACCCCCATTGAGCACGGTAGTGCTCCTGGGGCGGCCACAGCCTGCTTGTTGATGTCACTTCCCGGAAGTGATGTCATCACACACCTTTAGGAGCGCGCATGCGTGCTCTTGTGTGCACACACATGTAATGAGAGTCATGCCACCTCCTCCTGGGAGTTGCTCTGGATGAGAGTTTCTCCATCTCTTTCCCCAGAAAAAAAGCCCTGCCTATAGCATTGAGAATGCCAATGGAGTAAGTGATACAGCTATAATAATGTTATTATTATCCCCACAACAAAACACCCTGGAAGGTGGGTGGGGCTGAGAGAGCTCCAGAGAACTGTGACTAGCCCAAGGTCACCCAGCTGGCTTCAAGTGGAGGAGTGGGGAATCAAACCTGGCTCTCCAGATTAGAGTCCCACGCTCTTAACCACTACACCAAACTGGCTCCCTATGTGTATACGTATTTTGACAATTAAGGCCTTGCTATTGAAATCTAGTTTTACAGTTCTATCTAAGCGTGCTGCTGTATTCAGGAGGTGTGTTTATGTATTTTATTTACAAAATTTATAGCCTGCCTTTCTGCCCTCATCAGGGCCACCAACGTGGCTAACAGATTAAAAATGTACATAATAAAAGCACATCTTCAAAACTATTAAGCAAATCCAAACAAAAACATTATTAAAACAATTTAAACCAAGCTAAAATGCACAAACCAAGCTAAATTACATGTGGGAAAATACAAGAATAGCAATTAAAATATAGGGCAGGAAGGAGAGATCACTGAGGGAATACCATACCCCAAAATAAAAGTTTTTACCTGCTGGCGGAAAATGGCAACTGAAGGGAACAGGTGACTCTCTGAGGAGAGAGTTCCAAATTTTTGGTGCCATAGCTGAGAAGGCTGTCTCCCAGATTTTCATCTGCCTAATCTCAGAAGGCATAGGCACCTGAAGCAAGGTCTTGGAAGATGATCATAGTGGTTGGGTAGGTTCATAAGGGAGTAGGCAATCCTTCAGGTGTGGGGCTTTCTGTAAGGCTTCAATTGTGCCCAGAAACAAAATGAGAGCAAGTGTAGATAGCTCATGACTGGAGTGATATGGTCCCTATGACATCCTGGCTGCAGCAAAACTCAGAACAATTCAATTTATTTTGCTGGATTTTGGTTCCTAATTCAGAGGGGCTTCAGGAAGAGCCAGTATCTCATGCTTTCTCTTCCTCAGCCAGGGCCGGCACATCCAGGGAGGCAGTGCCGGCAGCCATCTCGAGCGCTGACCAGGGGCGGGGCCCGCCCCGTGGGGCTGGCGGCAGCAGTGCTGGTGGCTGAGCGGAAGGCCTGGGAAGCCACCCACATGCTGCCCCAGCCGCCTGCTGTACCTGGCCCGCAGCTGCTGTGCCCGGTCAGGAGTGCATGCTGGCAGTGGCAGCACAGGACAACTGAGCAGGCAGGCTCCCAGCCCTCCCGCTCAGTTGCCCCTCAGCTGTGGGCCAGCCAGGCGTGGCAGGCAGTGGGGGTGGTGCGGGGCAACTGAGCAGGAGGACTGGGAGGCCACCCCTGCACTGTCCCAGCTGCCTGCCATGCCAATGGGGTGGCTGGCTTGCAGCAGCATGCCCTGTGTGATGATGTCATGCACAGTGCGCGTGGGGACAGGTATCTGGCCTCAGGTGCCAGAAACCCTGGCACCGGCCCTGTCCTCGGCATGTTACATTGAGGATCTTCCTGCACATATTTGCAGGGTGTGTGTGTGTGTGGGGGGGGGGACTTGAATCAGGCCATCATACTGAAGCAGTGGCAGCTAACGCTTATCCTTGCCAACTCCTATCCCTACAGGGGGAAAAATATACTTGTATCATTCCTGTCTTTTCTTCTACTAATAAGGTCTTTCCTGAAAATGGTGCAGTATGAAGCATTTATCTCTCCTACTTCAGAGCCATGGCTCAATCCAAATATGGATCCTCTGCAACAAATATTAAAAATTAAAGTATATATTAGAATCCCCATTGTCCCCTAGTGCATTTCCCCTGGAGAAGAGAGGCTGAAGCTCCTGATACAAGCATGAATTGTATGTTTCTCCAGCAGAAATTTGAAACCTGTATTTTGTCTGCAAAAGAATGAGGCATTTTTGATCCTTTAACATTGTAGTTCTGTGCAATGCTCTATGCTCTATGTATTTGCTTTTCTTTTTATGAAAATCCTTGTTTTGTACTTTTGTATTAGGTACTGCTTATCCTGTATAATACTGTATATATATTTTTTCAAAATGTCTTTATTGCCTAAAGTTCTTTCTAAGAAGTCATGTAGCGCTTAGCAGGCTTTCTCTGGAAGAAAGCCAGCTTGAGAAATGTAGCCCTTTTTTTCTATGGGAAAGTAGCGGACTAAATTTTGTTCTTATTGCCTTCAGTGCTCCTTGTCATGTAAAAAAAGGGAAATTTACCGGTCAGTAAAGTGTGTGAATCAAAATGGAATCCAAGTGAGTGAAAGTTTCTGTGATACAGTCATGAAACCATCAACTACCAAGAACTGCAAAAGGATTCCTTGTAAATACATTGTGATTACAATAGACACATCACAGGTACATTTATCCATTTATTTTGATACTATTTATGTTCATGCTTGTAATCTAGTGATCTCCAGGGTAGTACCTTGGGTTGCCATGGTGACTGATGTGTTTCCTGATATCCACTTCCTTCTGGAAGCTTGGGGATAACATTCAAAGGATCTTGAATGAAAAAGAAAGAAGTGGGAACTTTCAGTCCCTATCATATTGTGTTTGGCCCTACCTCATGCCAGCTGTTCTGTGATTGTCACCATTATGTGGTGGCATGCATTAACCTTTCTTAAAAGTTTGCACAGGCATTAGGACTCTTGTAAAAGTTAGAATCATAACATTCTAAAGCACAAACAGCCTCCACCCATGCTCCCTTCCAACAACTGAACAATTTTTCCTGATTTAACCCATATTCCAGCTATTCAACCTTGTTTTAGCATGAGACAAAATATTTTTGGCGGGGGTGGGGGGGTGGGTTATCACTTTTTTTAAAACCATGGAAATGAATATACTTTTTTGTGCTGCAAAAGATGTATATTTTACAATGTGTGCTCTGCTCATAAGGGGATGCTAGTCTTTGTTTCTTATATGTAAATAAGAGTCAACCGTGATCATGCTATTTGGCAAAATTAATGGGCAGAACATTTCTCAGTAAGGTTTGCAGCCTGATATCTTAATTAACTGGACCAGAGACCATTTGACACACATTCCCTGCACCCCACCCTCTTAGCCACTGCTGATTCTTATAGCATAGTTTACTACTCAGTTAAATAGATGTCTTTGAATATGAGCACTGAGAGTGGATTCCAAGGCTATCCCATGTATGGGACTCAGAAGTCCCATTGACCATAATGGCATAATTTTCAGAATATTTTCTTCAAGGATGCACCATTTATTTACTGCTCCCTTCAGACCCCTGACAGTATTTCCAAATTACACAGAATTTTGACTACAAGCCTAGGCTGACTTCCTAGGGAGCAAGTCTCATTGATATGAGTGGGAATTAGTGATTATGTGCCTCTTATGACAGCAGTTTATTATTTTAGTGTCCAGCTAGATGTTCTCTAGACCATGCACAAAAGATGACATTCTGTGTTGAAGCCAATGATGCCCGAAATAATCGTGGCTACGACCTGCGGTCTGCAGTTTACCGAGACTGCCCACTCTTGCCATCCCCGTTATTGAAAGAATGCAACATTAGGGCTTGTCCATATGCCTCAACATGGAAAGTTGGGAAATGGAGCAAGGTGAGTTTTCTGCAAAATAAAGAATTTACAGCACAATACTTAATGCCTTCTAAGTCCATTGAAGTCAATGGGCTTAAAAGGGTGTAACTCTCCAAAGCATCTCTGCTCAGAGTGGACTACTGGCATACCACTGAGACCTTGTGGTCTTCTTTGTGGTCTTTGTTCAGTGCTCGGTGCCTTGTGGAGTGGGGACGCAAGAAAGAAGAGTAGAATGCATGACAGCAAATGGTTCACCCAGTGGCTTATGCGTATCACGTTTAAAGCCAGAAGCCAGAAGGGTTTGTCGTGCAACAGACTGTAAGTAATTGGTCACTGCTATTCTGTGCTGTCTTGGAATCCAGTGCAGTCCAATGGAATGTTTCATTCATAAAAAGAACATCACCCAATTATTTTATTTAGGTGAACCATTAACCAGCTGCAAAGAAATCCAGATGACTAAAAAGATTAGAAAAGATGGTGAATACCTGATTAACATTAAAGGAAAAATGATAAAGGTATTTTAATGCATTTGTCTGAAGAATTGCTATAGAATTAAACCATGTTTGCCTAAAAGTAATTCAGAGCTTCTGCTGTTGAATTTATTTTGTAGATTTATTGTTCAGATATGCAGCTTCAGGATCCCAAAGAATATTTAACATTGGTGAAAGGGCAAGAGGACAACTTTTCAGAAGTATATGGATACCGGTAGTCTTACTTGTTTTTAAAAATAAATGAATGAATTTGTTTATGCTGTTAACAAAATTATATGTGCCATGACAAAATGCATATGTATAGTTCTGAACTCCCAACCTTAGTTTCACAAGCTGACTTTGGGCAAGTATATAAGATCTATAGTATAGAGGAATCATCTCCATGGTAATCTGTCATAGCAAAATTGAACAGGAGCTTTACAGAACTATCTTTTAGCATTTCTATGAGAGCGAGCTTTTAGAAGTTCAAGTTCTAAGTAACTGAGATTGATATAGTAATTTATGCAGTTGTGGGAAGCCAGTGCTTGCTGCTTACTGACTTCTATAGCTTTTAACGGAAGTGTCATTGATGTGCATAAGAGCCTGATGTTAGCTCTCTGGAGTCACTTGAGCAATAAAACCAATGTTTTAGTCAGAGTTAAGTGTTAGTTAACTAGTTATGGGATAGCATTTTCCAACATGTTGGTTACATCAGATACCACTGGGGCATGCAGGCGGCCACCATAAGTGGTTGCATGCTTTTAAACAAGCATATTCTAAATTTACCAGGAAAAAAATTGTGGAACCCCTTCTGATTTCTGTGGTGCTTCTCTAGAACTCTGTGGTGTTGAACACTATTGCCAAATTATTTCAAAATTCCATTTATTTTTAGGGAGAGCATTAAGAACTTGCTTACCTCCAGGGCTTTTTTTCAGCAGGAACGTGGTGGAATGGAGTTCCGGCACCTCTTGAAAATGGTCACATGGCTGGTGGCCCCGCCCCCTGCTCTCCAGACAGAGGGGAGTTTAGATTGTCCTCCGCGCTGCTGGAGCAGCGTGAAGGGCAATCTAAACTCCCCTCTGTCTGGAGAGCAGGGTGGGGGGCACCAGCTATGTGACCATTTTTGCCGAGGGCAATTTAAACTTTTAAAAACTTCCCCCTTGTTCCAGCTGACCCAAAGTGATGTCATTGTGCGGTCCTGGGAAAAGAGGTGGTGGAACTCAGTGGGTTGCCAGCACAGGGGGTACTACCTCCTGCCAAGGGTTGCCAGCACAGCGGGTTGCCAGCACAGGGGTACTACCCCCCCCGCCACGAGTTGCCCCCTGTGCTGGCAACCCACTGAGTTCCACCACCTCTTTTCCCAGGAAAAAAGCCCTGCTCTTTATTGAAATTGATAATAATAACTGATAGTAATAATAACAGTGTGCTTATATACCATTCTTCTAGACAGATTAGTGTTCCACTTACAGTGCTGAACAGAGTCAGTGTTACTATTTGCACCATACAGCTGGGGAGCTGAGGCTGAGAAGGGTGGCTTACTCAAGGCCTGAGCTCATGGCAGTAATGGGACTCAAACCAGCAGAACACTGGTTCATAACCCGAACAATAAACCACTATGTTACAGCAGCTCATTTACTTAGAAGTGTTTAACTTGGCTGGATTTTGCCTTTCATTTTAGCTTAGTTGTAAAATACTTTCTGCAGCACAGAATGATCTCATTACCCCTAATGTTTATAGCTTTTGATACGGCACAGCATTGTGATACAATATGCTACCAAATATACTAAAAGAAAAAAAAACTAATGCATGTTTGCTTGCAGACTTCAAAATCCATATGAGTGTCCTTTTAATGGAAGTAGGAGGCAAGACTGCATGTGCAGAAATGATTATCCTGCAGCTGGCTACACTATTTTTAGAAAAATAAGACTTGATCTCACTTCTTTGGAAATTAAAAGTGAGTCCTTAACATAGTAGTTTGAGTTTCATGAAAAAAACACGGTTTTTGCCATAATTTGTTTCCTTTTACTAGGTAAAGGTAAAGTTAGTCCCCTGTACAAGCACCAAATCATTACTGACCCATGGGGGACGTCGCATCACGACGTTTTCTTGGCAGACTTTTTGCGAGGTGGTTTGCCATTGCCTTCCCCAGTCATCTACACTTGCCTTTTTAATCTCCAGTAGTGCCAATTAAAAATATTTTTATGTCCAATTTTCCACTGAAAAAGGGAGTTGGATCCAAAAAAATGCTCTACTGTCAACAGAGCAGAACAGCACTTCTGTTGATGTGTGAGGGTAATTTTTGCCAATTTCCTCTTCTCACTTGTCCCAGATATAGAACCGTTCTGTTTTACCAGATCTGTGATGCGTGTTGCTGTTTTCAAGGATCATGTATGTGTGAACCCATCATAAGACTACTGATGATACCATGCTTTCCATATGTCTAGGAAAATAAATGTTGTTCACATGCATCCAGCACAAGAGACATGATCAACATTCATCAGGAGAGGAGGAGACTGCCATAATGCTGTACTTTATGTGTAGGATACAGTCTAATGAGTATTAAATATGATCTCTATAAATATATTCTCTACAGTCTCTGGACTCTGCCTATAACAGAAGAGGTGTTTTGTTTCTACCTCATAACATAACTCCAGTGTGTATATAACATAACCATTGTGCTGCCTGCAAGTTAAGTGAAATGGGCTAATGCACATCACATATTGTGTCAGCACAGACATTGGGAGGGACATAGAAATATAGAGGCTGCAGGTCCATGTGAGAGCCTATGCCCTCATCCAATACAGAACTGTGTGGGTGCAAGGGATTCCCTATGTTTTTGTTGGAAGAAAGGACTGGCCCACATGCAGAAATGGAAATAGGTATGTCTTTATGATATGTTTCCCTTTGGGGAACAGGATGGCTGTATGCATATAGACCTCTGGATCAATACCATAGTGTTCATGTTTCAGGCCCTATTATATTTTAGGAGAGCCAGTTGCTGTTTTCATACTGCTTACCAGCCACAGAACGTCACACCAAGCTCCCGGAACGACAGTATCTTCCTGGAGCCAGGAAGACGTTGTCGTTCTGGGAGCTTGGCGCGATGTTCCGTGGCTGGTAAGCAATGTGAAAATGGCAAGTGTTCAAATCCACCCTCTGCTGTGGACACTCACTGGGTAAAATTGGGCCAGTCACACAAGTTTATCCTAACCTACCTCATAGGATTGGGGTGAGGAGAAAGTGGAGGATAGGAGAATGATGTAAACTGCTTTGGGTCCCCTTTGGTGACAAAGGTGGGATATCAATTAAGTAATTAAATACATGTATTGAGATTTATTTAGCTTTTTTCTGGTAATAACAAAATTTTGCTTTCATTTTCTAGCTACTGATTTCCGCTTTGCTCACACAATACTTGGGAAACCTGTTCCATTTGCCACAGCTGGAGATTGCTATAGTGCTGCAAAATGCCCACAGGTAAATGAGTGGGGTTGTTGTAGAACTTAGAGCATTGGAATTTTAAAAAATCTAAAATATTTAAATCTTAAAAAATCTCAGAATTTTATATCTAAAAAAATCTAAAATCTAAATAATCTTTTAAAAATCATTGAGGATTAACACTCCCCCCAATGATGCAAGCAGTACTGTACCTATAAGAAACAAATGCCCACTGCAGTGGCTATTGTGGGAGTTGCTAGGCAGCCACAAAATATTGCCAGTCTTCAAGCCTTGGTTTCTGTCAGTAAAAGGAAGGAAGAGGGTTCAGGGCCTTTTCCAGGCCTGTTTTTCCTTTGAGGGAGGACTCATTGAGGCTAGGCCCAGCAGTGACCACTGGCATGCCTGGCTGCTTGCTACTATACAATAGCAGGCATTCAATGAAAGCCAGTGGGTTGTAGTGGTCAGAATTTCAGACTAGGATCTGGAAGACCTAAATTCGAACCCCCTTGGAACTTGCTGGGTGACCTTGGGCCAGTCATTCTCTCTCAACCTAATCTATCTCAAAGGGCTGTTGTGAGCAGGGTTTTTTTTCTGGGAAAAGAGGTGGCGGAACTCTCAAGAGGGAAAAGAGGAAGAAACACATGGGATTCTTTGAAATCATATTATTTTCAAGCACTATTGCTGAATATTTTCAAGAGGTGCCGGAACTCCGTTCCAGATCTAGAGGAATCTACCTCTTCATGTTCCAGGGTTGCTGCAAGGCTCTGGGGCCAAGCTATTATTTATTATTGGTACATTTCCTGCTGCCTGCTCAGGTGGGGTTTCTGGGAGTGGTATGGTAGGGATCTTGATGGCTGGAGGAGAGCCTGCTGGCCCCAACGAACATGTTTGTGAACAGGTCATGTTCATCAATGTTCGTTGTTCGTGGATGGCAATGAACAAGGAACACCATGTTCGGGCTTTTTTCTTTTCGTGTCCATGTCTACCCAGAAGTCTGTGTGCATCCCCCACTTGTTTTGTATATACTTTTCTCAATCCCTATTAGTTTTATTTCTGCTTCTTTTACAATGGATTTTTACATTTCCCCCCAAACATAAAGACATGTCAAAGTATCCACAACTTGCAGAATTCATGAATTTTCTTCCTCATTTACAAGTCTATCAGGGAGCTAGTGATTTGCTGTAGTCATTCACAGTCAGTTTATTTGCCTTATAGAAGGCACTGGGAGAATTGTGGGAGTGATCCTAGTGTCCGACAAAGATCAAAACTCAAATTCCTTGAGAATATGTTCCTATACATTCTTGAAATTCCTACTTTCATCTTCTCTTGTCTTGGATCTTCTTGCCATGTTACCTGTCCAGATTCACAATGCAATACTGCCCTCTTGTGATCCTGCAACTTCCCTTCACTGATTATATTTTAGGCTGGAGACAAGAGAATAGGTCCCCCCCACCCCGAGCCTTAAGGGTGGTATGACAGGTTAATCCCAGTAATATCCTCAACTCATGACTGCCTCTGGAAAACAGGGTTTGCAAAGTTTTGTAGTATTTTATAAATACACACTCTCAAGTACTTGAGCTCTTATCTGACACTACCTTTTTATGTTATAAAATATGTTTAACTTACATTTCTCCAAGAGTTCAAAGAAATAACATTATATAGGCCTGTTAGAAATGTTCTCAAGTTGATATATGTCTTTTTGTTTCCTTCCACTTTAAAAGGGTCAGTTTGGCATTAATTTGGCAAGCACTGGACTGAGGCTATCTACTACTGCAAAATGGATTGCTCAGGGAAATTATGCTACAGTTCAGATACATAAATCTCAAGTAAGTAATTTCTTTTATCAATGACTTGGGCTCAGCTTGAGTAGTAACCTTCACTGAGACAAAAAAGCATCCGGTGCAAAATGCAGGAAGCTGTGCCATCAAGGAAACAATCTTTTTAAAAGGATTGGAAAATAGCATATGTGGGAAGTCTAAAGGAAATGGACTTTACAAAAACAATTTGGAGCTGTATTGCACCTAATGGAAAAGACATGGCCTAGATTTGTTTGTCTTTCCCCCCATATTTTCAGGTTCTCAGGCATTTCATGCACTGCCAATGAATTTTTAATTGCACATTTTCTCTTCAAAATTCTGTGTTACGTACGATGTCTTTCCCCTAAAGGAAGGTTGCTTCTGTGTTTAGGTATCACTCAGTTCATAATGAAGCAGGTCAGATTAGGGATGTGCACATGAAAAAAATGGTAAATTCAGTTTGCTCATACTGAACTGGAGAAAAAATTCTGTATTCTCAGAATACCAAATTGATTGTCTAGTTTGGTTTGGTATTACAGAGCAACTTTGGTAAAATTTGGCCATAGTTTCCTATGGGAAACTCAATTTGGGTTTTTCTGGTGGCCCAGGGAGGTCATTTTTGACTGAATTTCACCAGATTTGCAAGGTACCTGCTCCTGATTGTCCTCTAAAGACTTTCCAAGTTTCATAAGGATTAGACCCCAAGAGGCCATTTTACACCCCCTCCCAAAGGAGCTGTCCCCAGCCACCTCCAGTCTCCATTATTCTTTATAGGGAAACTATGGGGACTATCCAGGGGGCTGAGGATGGCATTTTGCAAGCAAAATACACCAAATGTTCAGGGGACTTACTCCTGACTGTTCTTTAAAGACTGTCCCCCCCCCCCAAGTTTCAGGGAGGTTGAACGCGGGGGTCCAATTCTGTGGACCCCTGAAAAAGGTGCCCCCAGCCACTCCATTTATTTATTCCCAGTTCTTGATGGGGGAGCAGGATGCTCTCCAGTGAGGGGACATACTGGGCATGGTTGATCCCCCCCAGTCAGTGTCCCAGGGGAGGGTTAGTAGGCTGGCCAGGCTCAGGTGCATCAATGATGCAGTCCTGCAGGGCAGCAATCCCACCCCACTGAGCCCAGCAGTGAAAGAAAGTCCACAGGGTGGATGAATCCAAGGTAAACATGTCCTGTGGTGGAACAGCCATCTGGAGGTTTGGGGGGTTGGGTCCAGTCGTGGGCTGCAGATAATGTCCCCGGCACCATTTTGTGTCAGGAGCTCCTCCTTTCCCATGCCAAGACAGTCCCAACAGTAGCAGGCCCCCATGGGCACATTTAAGAGTTCCCTAATGGGAACCTTTTCACCACTTTTGTTAGAAGTTTGAGGGTGCCAGTCCAGTTAACTTCTACTGTGAAACCAGACTTGCACCATCTGAGGATCTCTTCACCAACAGGTCTGGCATGCTGCCCACTTTCCCCTCCCCTGTATCAACAAAAAGCAAATGGTGCCAGTTTCCAAAGATCTATTTTAGCCCCACCCAAGGGATTTGGCATGCCCAAGGAGAGTTTAAACTTTTTCTTTTAAAAAGTTCAAGTTAAATAGCCAACTTCTGCAGTATATTTTGATAAATGCAACGCCTTGGACATGCAGAACTAATTAAGGATATTTTAATCATAGTGTTGTGAGGATGAAATGGAGAAGGGAGAATGTTGTAAGCCAGCTTGGGTCCCCACTGGAGAGAAAGGTGGGCTACAAATGAAGTAAATATATAGATAAATAATCCTAACCTTCATTGTTGTTGTTAACAATTGCATTTGAGTTCCTCTTTCTTTCCAAAGAGTTCCAGGCAGTGTATGTGGGCTAATTCCATTTGGACTATTTTGCATAACTTTCAATAGCCATGGTTTCTCACTAAATGAATACCCATTATTTTGTCTTCCCAAATTATTAGGATGATACTAAAATATATGGAAGATGTGGAGGTTTCTGTGGAAAGTGTATTCCTAATACAGGCACTGGTCTCCCTCTTCAAATACAGTAAGAACAAAGAAATCAACAAAGAAAAATCCTTAAGGATCATATTGTATGTGCTGTGATTTTCTCAGTCATGTTTGTTTATTCAGATTTCCTCACCATGTAGTGGAGTAATTCAAAGGATTAAAACCAGTTTGTCCACACTTACATGTGCATAAACCACTAGACTAAACCATCAGGCTTCTGTAGAGATATTAACTCGATGTCCTGCCTCTGGCCAGTTCCACCATACAGGCAGACCAAATAGCCGCTCAGTGTGGCACAAATCAAGAGCTGCTAGCTATGCTGGAAGCAGTATATAAGTCTGGGTTTTTGTGCTGCTTTTAGTGCTGTGAGGTTGTAGGGATCCATACTCTTGAGGTTTCTTCACGATGTTACGTGCACACCTAGATGTTTTATGTGTTGGTCTGCAACTGGAAAATGTGACAACAAATAGACGTCTCCAAACACCTATAGTGCATAGGAACACTGTTCAGGGAGCCAGAACTGGTTGAAGCCTCCTGTCAAGCCCTATCATTCGCTAGGCGACTTTGGTTGCTGCTGCACAAAATGATAAGACTTCATTTTTACAAGAATAGCCATATGGTTACATTTTTGGTGCTGTTACTTCATGTACTGGAAGAGTGAGCTGTGAATGATCCTCCTGTTACCTGTGGCCACCATTTTGTGTGAATAGGAAGGACAACACATAATATTTTCCAATTTTGATAAGCACTACCAGAAACCCATATTTGTTACTGGTGTTTGCACGTAGTGAAGCTTGAAAATACCTATGTTGCCTTATTCACACAAAATAGTGATTGTGAACATGAGAGGATTGTATGTAGTCTGCTCTTGTGGTATATGAAGTATGTTAGTGCCAAAGAACGTAACACTTGAACCGCAGGGCTATGGCCTAGGATGGCCAATGATCTTGTATTGCTCTTTGTAGAACAGTTTGTGAAACTTGTGAGTGAAATGGGGTTTACACTCACCTGTTACGAATAATTTTTGGTCCTCAGAGCTACTTTTTGCTGATACAGTTCATGTAGCAGTTTTAAAAAACAACAACTATGGTCGTATGGTGATTTTAATCCTAATGGTGCTCAAATGGAAGCAGCTGACTTCAGCTTCAGTAACGTCCTTGGTACATGCTTAATATCAGTGCTGGCTTTTGTTGCGTGTACTATACGATGATGTCAGGAAAGCATCCTTGTTTTGGCATCTAATGTTAGGAAATCCTACCTCTTACCCAAATGTATACTATAAAAACATTGAATTGTGTATGTTATATTTTTTTTACTGCAGTGCACATCTGTTAGATGTTTAGAAACGTTGCCCAAATACTCGAAACACAGATATTGCTAGCTGAATGTTAATTGAAACATGGCTTGGCTCTGATGCATTTATGAAGTCCCAGCAAATAGCTCTGTAAGAAATGGAAACCAAACCCTGGCTTCAATGAGATCTAGTTTGATTCTCTAGTATTCCAAAGAAATGAGTAGAAGTATGCAGACATATAAAGTATGCAGAAGCTTCTTCTCCACTTTAGACTCTACAGAATTCTGGATGAGAGTTGACAACCATATTTCATTTTTTTTCTGAGGGTCCGTTGAAACATGCACTGAAATATTCAATATTGCTATTGTAGATAAGAAGACTTTGTCTTTCTCAGGAGTGTCTAGGTGTTGAATTTGTGATTTAAGTTACCCAAATCCCAAAAAGAGTAGAGATCTCATTCAATTAAACAAAAACGTATTTCAGAATAAATTCTCAGGTATTCAGAATATATAACACATTATGTAGTAGACACATGTACTTTTCTTTGTGATACCTCCTGTTCAAGCCAATACCAGCTATGAGTGCAATTCTCATTCCATTCAAGCCAATGGCAAAACTTCCATTCATATTTATGGTTCTGTATTGTAACTTAAATGATTAAACCAAATATAAGTTAACTGCCAGCAAAGTATTGGTAGATGAGATGGCAGCTATATTATGTTACCAGAAAAAATATTTGGATTAAAGATTAGTTGAGCAAATGCCTTTTAGCTAACACTGATAGATAAAAATTTTGTGACCTCTGTATCAGAAAAAGTATTTTTGCACTATGTGCCTTATACTAGTTTAAACATGAGAACTGTAACATCCTTTTCCTAGAAATGTTTATATTTACTATACAAATGTTATAAGTTATAAAATCTTTATGTAATAATAAATATGCTATGTGATTATTTCCTGAATACCCCACTGTGCTCATTTCACCATTAAAATGCTCTTAGGAAAGAGTGTCTAACAGCACATTTTGAACGTATAAGTTGTGTTAGCAGCCAGACTTGCCCTCATGATATTAAGAAGTCTTATGAATATGGTTATATCATAATCCCCTCTCTGTATGTGTTTTAAACACAAAACGCTGTTCAAACCAGGCAGAAAAATGGAAGCCAGATCCTGGCTGGGGGATGGAAAATTACTAGAATGTGAAGTGTCAGGCAAGACCAGCTTTCAGCCTCCGCGCCCCAGAGATGTGCAAGATGTTAAGACAATAGGGTCTTCCCTGAGTTCTTGAATTAATCACCTTAACACACTCTACCAATTTTATTTTATCCACTTGCCCAATTTCAGGCAATTCAGGGCTCTGATAGCCTTACCCACCTATCCATCACAGGGCATCAATCATCACTGATAACTTTAGTTTCACCCAGGAAGGTTTTATCAAACCTTCCCAGTTTATTGTCTCACCCTGGAGGCAGCTCACCAGTCCATTGTCTCACCTTGGAGACAACGTTCCAGTTCTTTGTCTCACCCTGGAAACAACCATTAAGTTATTGTTTTTGGAAATGAAGATGTAATTTTGCCCCAGGGTATGTTCCACAGTATAATTGGACTACCCCTCCACCATAGGTGTGGACATGCTCTCAGATCCAGCATCCACCCTTGGACTTCTGCCTCAGCTGTTCTGCATTGGTTGCTCAACACTCTCTCTTCTGGACACCCTCTTCTGGATGGTATCTATCACCCAGTCCCTCAAACTGTATCCACCACTGCTTTCAAGTTAGCTCTGAGTGTGCATTGTGTGTGTTTTTGCGTGCTATGGATCCTTATTATTTTCAATAAAAAACCCTTTTGATTGAGTATCTGCCTCATTATTGAAAGAGCCTCTAGCAGGGACAATCCTCATATACATAGGTGGAGATCTTGCTAAGTTACCCACCTCTCGCTGCCTCTCCTTGCTCCTCATTGGGTAATAGCTGTAAATACTGTTCTGTAAATAATGGGTTACTTTGCATAAATCTTTCAGGTTTACTTCACATATGATATTTTCCACTACAGATAATCACTGTAAAACAAAACAAAAGCATCTGTAATATCGATGTTTCAAATAGAGATGGGCACGTACAGCAATACGAACAAAAAAAAGTCATGAACAGCCCAATCTGTTGTTTGCGAACAAGCTGTTTGTGAGGCCCCATTTTAAATGAACAGGTGGTCATTGCAAGCCTCGTTCATTGCTGTTCGTCTTGCTGTTCGTCAAGCCAGACAGTCTGGCACCTGCAATCAATTCCCTTGGCAATTTAGGCAAGGATTGTCTGAACTCTTGTCTGAACTCCTGCTGTTGCCCGGGAAACCCCAATCTAAGCCCCATTTAGCTTGATAGGCAGGTCTTCCTTTCAAGTGTGGAGCTCCAAATTTGTTACAACAAGGGAGCAAAGAGCATGGGAGGGGGCCCCCCAGCTCTGACTTTGCGGACAGTGGAGAGGGAGAGACAGTTGCTGTTGACATTTTGATAGAGTGCAGTGGAGCTTGAATTTTCTTTGTGTGTGGTGGGATAGGGATCTACCCCATTAAGTTCCAGGGCTGCTGCCAGGCTCTGGGCCAAGCTATTATTTATTATTGGTACCTTTCCTGCTGCCTACTCAGGTAAGGTTTCTGGGAGTGGTGCAGTAGGGATCTACCCCTTCAAATTCCAGGGCTGCTGCCAGGCTCTGGGGCCACACTATTATTTATTATTGGTACCTTTCCTGGTGCCTGCTCAGGTCAGGTTTCTGGGAGTGGTGCAGTAGGGATCTTGACTTGGATGACAGCTGGAAGAGAGCCTGCTGGCCCCCATGAACAGCCAACCATGAACATGTTCGTGAACAGGGCCATGTTTGTGGTTGTTTCTGAGTCCCTGTTTGTGGATGGCAATGAACAACGAACATCATGTTCTGGTTTTTTTCTGTTCATGCCCATCTCTAGTCTCAAAGTGAGGCACAAGGGCTTTTTTCACGGAGCACCTGGGTCAAGAAGTTCCTGCAGTTTCCCAACCAGTTGTTTTTTCTTTATTTTTGTTTCCAAAATTTTGACTTCATTTGTTATTGCATTAATTCCTTTTCATTTACATACAGATTCAGTGGGAAACACATACACTTATACAGTAATGCCTTTGTTTTTCTAATCCTTTCAGTGACAGAGAGGTTCTGGGATTGTGACCATCCAAGGGATCATTTTGACAAAAATAAGAGAGTTGGGAGGGATTCTAGTTTTATAGGCAAGTTTCTTTGCAGAGTAGACAGAGGCAGAGACTTATCAGTCCCAGGCAGCTGGAGGGAGGGAGGCATTGGTCAGGAAGAGCCATGAAGCAAGCAGGAAGGCATTTGGCAGCAGAAGAAGCCATGCAGTGACTTTCATCGGGCACCCCAAGGAAGACAAGGTAAACAGCGGTACAACAGAAAGGACGGGCAGAGGCCGGCATTTCAGACCTCCAGGAAGTCAAGGCGGAGTTGCAGAGTGGGCCCAGAAGCTGTTTTTGACTGCTTTAATTAGAATAGTTCAAAAAATGGTTCCCAGTCATTTTCGAACCATCTGATTTCTTCATTCCCTCTCTGTATCTGAACGTCTTATAAGTGATGGGAAAGAATTAAAAACAAAACAAAAATCCAGACTCAGTAAAAAGATGGTGAACATTTTTTAAAAAGTTGCACCTGTTGTTTGAAAGCCAGCAGAGACGGTGTTGGACAAGGAGTTCCAAGAACAGGAGCACCACCACTTTGCTCACCTTGTCAAACTCCTAACCACCTCTCAGTGTACTTTAGACCCCAATATAAGCAGGTAGCAAGAATGGCCACTTACGTAGTGATGGAATACCGTGCAGGAGATCTGAAGAAGTGAAAAGTCTAGTCATTGCATTTACGCCTTTCCAAGTGAGAACTCATTGCAGGAGTCTAAAGGACTAATAAGGGATGCAATATAAAGGCCATTGGTGGAGTAAAAAAGGCACATGCAGAGGTGCTGTGTTTCGACCAAGCTATGATAAATATTTTGTAATGCAGAAAGATTGTCTGCCTTCTGCTTTAGACCCCAAAGACTTGTTAGCTGTGCATCTGTGAGGAGAGTATTTTTGCTGGCAAACAACAATCCGACGCAGTATGCTAGATAGCTGCAATATATTCCAAGAGAGCACATTCATTTTTTAAATTCAATTTCAAGGCATCCACTATTCAGCCCTTATTTTACATTTTATGAGACTTATGGGAGCAATAGGAGTTAGCCGTGGTACAGACAATTTAAGGCCCTTGGGTGAAAGGCATGATGGGATTGCACAATACGTTTGTATCCCTTAAAGTAACTATATGCTAGGTTGTGAAATATATCCATGAAATCTTTTTGTAAATATTTGATTGCTACAAGCTGCATCCTGATTACTAGCTTTGCTCTTCTTGTTGGTACATTGCTAGGTTTAAAAAGTCAGTGATGGATTCCTGTAAAACTGCATACTGTGAAGAACAGTTGATAGTGGGGTAAATTCTGTTTACTTGGAATTTCACCCTAATTGTGTCATTCATAGCAGCAAAGATATGAAGTGTTGACCAATGGGAGCTTTGTACTGGCATTTGTAGGAAAGATTAGTTTTGAAAGAAAGAAGGCAGCCAGCCTCTCTTTCAATGTAGATCAGTGCACCGTAATTAAAACAAATGGAAATATGCTGATCCAACTTTTGTGGAAATTCTAACTCAAGAGATTCGTATTTTTGTGCACATGCGCGCGCGCACACACACACACACACACACTTTTTCCTTCCAACAAAGATGATAGGACAATCAGGAAGGCCTTTGTAGGAAGGCCTACAAAGGAAGGCTTTGTTGAGATTTCAGGCTATTTATTGGAATTCAGAAGAGCAGGATATATTCGGATTACATTCAGAGACTACTACAGCAGGAGTATATGTTTACATATACATATGTACACAAAGTGGTCTTGGATTGGTAAAGAAACAAAGATATGTAAAGAAACAAAGATGCTTTAGGCTGATCCTGCACTGGGCAGGGGGTTGGACTAGATGGTCTGTATGGCCCCTTCCAACTCTATGATTCTATGTATTTTGTCCGGATTGTATCTTTCACTGCTGGCACCAGTATATTTTATTGTTTTGACATCTTTAGGATTTGGTAAATGGAATGAGAAATTAATCACCCAAACTTCTAAAAATTATAGCAAATGTAGCCTCTGAAGCTGGAGTATGCCTGTAAACTAATGGTAGTATTTTTTAAGATGCTATTATTGCTGAAAATGTAGAATATTTAATAGAAATCCTGGCAGTTTCGTATTTATGTTGTGTTTCCAATCCATTTTCTTAATTGAAATGACAGAAATGTTTTATCACACTTGACCTTTTGTGCCCTTTGGAAAGGACCTGGTTGTTTTTGGATTTATGTGTACAGCACCACCTTGTAGTTATAATTTATATTTTTAGAAATTACACTGCATAATCTCAAATAACAATTTAATCTCAAATAACAAATAACAATACAATTTAATATATGAATATAAGACCAATGTACATTACACAGATATAAAATCGAAACGCTGGGAAACTTAATGTATTTTAGATATTGCTTTTCCAATAAAATGTAGCTAAGGATAGGGGAAGGTCTTGCTATCAGCTCATCCCAAAGCCTATGGTTTATTTATCATTGGTCAGTGCTAGCGAAATGCATCCACTGTTCCCAAGCACAGTTCTAGTGGTGACCTGTGTTGGGAAAAAAATGTCTTGCTTGAAACTTTCATGGCTCTTCACAGCCTCGTGGGGAAGGGCAGAGAAGGTATGTACATGCTCCCAATTCAAGACATCCTTTTTTGACCTGCATATTTTCCTGACATTTGGCTTGGGCTCACTGGATTTGAATCCAAACTTCTGTAAGTTGAGCAGAGATGAAAGGTAATCATTCTTGGCAGAAATCAGTATTTCACGGCTTACTCAATGAGCACTTTCCCCAGATCACTCTCAGACTCGCTTCCTGTTCTGCATAATGAACCACTCCGTCCTTCTGTTGTCCATTGGTAGGATTTCCACATTGCACACTCTGCAAGAGCGAGGGCACTCTACAACAACTGTAAACAATAACCTTTCCCGACATTTACTCTTAGTGCATGAACCATATGTAATGGGAGCATGAACTACCCATAATCCTCCAAATGTGAGGTCACTATTATGTGTGAATAGGACAATGCACGTAGTTTCCCGTGTGTGCACCGCTTCAGTACATGCAAAAGTGTGCCCTCAAGAATCTCTTCATGTGTACAGAAGTGGCAAAATATGTGCACAGCCCAATTCATATAAACTGGAGATGTGAAAGAGACTGTCACTGGAGCTGGGGTGGCCTGGGCGGCTGGATGTAGCAAACTGGGTAGAAGTTGCCATTCCATGACCCTCTTTCCTCCTGGGAACACAGCAGAAAACATCCAGGCAAAGATGTTCATGCAATAAAATGGCTGTCTTTATTTCCCGCACCATTAGAGAGAGACAGCCCTCCAAACCTTGGAACAGGGGAAGGCACCTCCCTCCTTCCTGTCAACTTCCCTCTCCAGCTCCTGGAGAGATGCCCTGCAAACCAGGTTTCTAAATTTTCGTTCTCCCAGTTAGAAACCCTGGATTGGAGGTATAATGAAAATGAATTGCCACAAAAGTGGAACACTTTCATTAGCTGGCTGTATGCAAGGAGAGGAGGGAGAAGCAGGAGAGAAGCCCAGAGATCCCCTGGGAAGGATCATTCGTAGTCAGAGATCTTCAAAACACTAACAAGCGACTCAAAAAAGGATGCCTGTGCTTGCCTGACTGAAAAGCATACAGTGGTTCTGGTATATTTTCAATTACTTATTTAAACCATTTCTATCTTCTCCAGAATCTGCATCAGGCAGCTTTACAAAATATAAGATGATCACATGAATGGTACTCATTTGTAGGTATTCAAAATGTTGTAAGCATTAAAATTTTATCTACTTACTTTTATTTATAACCACTTTTCACACTGAGACTCAAGGTGGGTTACACAGGAGTTTGAAGACAAGCATAAATCCTATACAGCAATGACACATAGCAGAGATAGACCATAATTAAATTGACATGACTCTCAGGGCCAAGCTACAAGTGACAAATGACACTTGAACAGCAAGTGGATTGAGTGGATGGCAAGTGAACAGGGAGAAATACACTTGCTGTTCAAGTGTCATTCGTCACTTGTAGCTTTGGCCCTCAGATAGACCATAATTACATGACTCTCAGATAGACCATAATTAAATTAAATTGATATGACTCTGAGGGCCAAGCTACACATGACGAATGACACTTGAACAGCAAGTGTATTTCTCCCTGTTCACTTGCCCTCCACTCAATCCACTTGCCGTTCAAGTGTCATTTGTCATGTGTAGCTTGGCCCTCAGTCAGAGCTTACATGCACCAACAGTACATAGCAATATATTCTACAGTCCCCATCTTTCTACAAAAACTTTCTCTGGGCCATTTCTTACAATACAGTTCTATTACCTGAATAAAAAAGCCCTCTTCAATAATTCAGTTTTGCATAGTTTCAGGAAAACCAATAGACAGGGAGACTCCCTAACCTTCTGTCAGGCAGGACATTCCACAAAGTGGGGGCCACCACAGCGAATGAGTGTGAACAGGCAGGTGTTGATTTACCCATTTGCAAGGTGGTCTCTTCAGAAGGTTCTGCTCAGGTGAGCAAAGCTGCTGCAGTAGAGTGTAGGGACAGAGAGACCCCTCTGCTGATATGATAGGCCAAGGCCATGTAGAGAAGTCTCTCTTCACTCACCAGAACAGACCCAAAACCTTGAATTGGGCAGCCAATGGAGTGACTTTAGGTTGGGAGTAATGTGGATGCTTGGTCTAGTTCTTTTTTTTTAATTTTTATTGGTGAGTACATAGTTATTACATACATTCCCCATCATACCTAATTTATTTCAACCCCCACCCTTTCCCTCCCCCCTCCTTATAGACTTCCAACAGCTTTCCAACCCTTAACCTATCTTATTACTTAACTTATTTTCCATTAAATTCTTCTAAATCATATATGTATTATATCTCTTACTCTAAGCATATTCAAATTCTCTTATATATACTCTATCAAATCCACTAATATATCCATTCTCTACATCACTATTTAAACTGTATATTTTTGATAAAGTCTCTTAATAGTAATACTAGCTTAGGTTAATTAATAGCTAAATTTTCCCATTAGCGGTAAAGTTACTTCTCTCTTCTATTTAAGAAATCACAAATTAATAGTTCTCAAACTGCCACAGTCCTCCTTTCACATCCCATTTTTTTCCTAGATATTGTTTCAATTTCCCCCAGTCTGCAATATATTCTCCTGGATCAAGGTCTTTGAGTTTTCTTGTCATTTTATCCATCTCAGCCATGTACAGCAATTTGTAAATCCAATCTTCTATAGTTGGTATTTCTTGTACTTTCCATTTCTGCGCATATAAAAGTCTTGCTGCTGTAGTCATGTAAAATAACAATGTTCTGTACTGCATTGGAACATCTTCCATTCCCAAGTTCAGTAGCAGCAATTCTGGGTTCTTATTTATTTGGGTTTGCAAAACCTCATTAATTACTTTAATTATATCTCCCCAGTATTGCTTAGCTACCTCACAAGTCCACCACATGTGGTATAATGACCCTTCATGCTTTTTACATTTCCAGCATCTGTCTGACATATTAGTATTTCCTTGCGCAATTTTCTTTGGTGTTAGATACCACCTGTACATCATTTTATATACATTCTCTTTAATATTTGTTCAAGTTGAAATCTTCAGTGTATTTTCCCACAAATGCTCCCAAGCTTCCATTGTTATTTCTTTATGAAAATTTATTGCCCATTTCACCATCTGGACTTTAACTATTTCATCTTCCGTGTGCCATTTTAGAAGTATTTTATAAATTTTCGAGATTTCTTTTTTACCTTCTTGTAAAATCACTTCTTCTAATTCCGACTTTTTCAATCTTATTCCTCCTTTTGAACAGTCCAAGTTGTAAAGATCTCTGATTTGCCTATATTGAAACCATCCATAATGAGGAGATAACTCTTCTTGCGTTTTTATTTTTAACCTTTTATGTTCCATTATTGTTATCTCTTTATAGGTTAAACATTGTTGTTCATTATAAACAGCTCTCGGATCTATTACTTCATATGGTACCACCCATGAGGGGTGTATCGTCCTCTCGTATTTAAATCAACAATATTTCCAAAATCAGAATAAACAACAATGAAGACAAAGGGCAGCCCTGTCTTGTACCTTTGCTTATTTTCAGTTTTTTGGTCAAATCATCATTCACTACAATCGCTGCACGCTGGTCTTTATAAATTTCTTTCACTGCTTGTATGAACTTTTCTCCCATTTGCAGCTTTTCCATAGTGGCAAACATAAAGTCCCAATTCAGATTGTCAAATGCTTTTTCCGCGTCCACAAAGAAGAAACCAACTTCCCCATCACAATGCTTGTCATAGTATTCAGTAGCGTTTATTACTGTCCTTAGATTATCCTTAATTTGTCTATTAGGTAAAAATCCAGCCTGTTCTTCTGCAATGAATTCCAACAACCATCCCTTTAACCTCTCCGCCAAAATTTTTGCAAATATCTTGTAATCATTATTCAGCAACGAAATTGGCCGATAATTTTTAACATTAGTCAGATCTTGTCCGTCTTTCGGAATCAACGATATGTTGGCTTCGTTCCATGAGTCAGGAATCCTTTGGCCTTGCAAGATTTCATTCATTACCTCTCTTAAAAAAGGTGCCAATTCATTAGCCATCATTTTATAGAACTTTGCCGTTATTCCATCCGGACCTGGTGCTTTCCCTAATTTAGTTGATTGTATAGCTTCTTTTATTTCTTCCTCTGTCACTTCTCTGTTTAACTTTTCTTTCCATTCCTCTGACATCATTGGAAGCTTCGTTTTCTCCAAATATTCCGCTATTGAATCTCTGTTCACCTCCTTTTTTTGATACAATTTTGCATAGAATTTAAAAAAAGCTTTACTAATAGCTGGTCGATCCAACAGTATTTTATCCTCTTCTCGGATTTTAATTATAGTTTTCTTCTCTTTTTTCTTTTTTAATTGCCAAGCTAGATATTTCCCAGGTTTGTTTGCACCCTCAAATAGTTTTTGATTCAATTTTTTCAAATTCCACTCCAATTCTTTATTATTCATTGCCGTCAGTTGTTCTTGCAGAATTTTTATGTCCTGGTATATTTTCTTCTTCCCTGGTCTTTTCTTAAGTTGCATCTCTTTGGCTTTAATTTTTTCCATAATTTCATGTCTCTTTTCTTCCTTTCTCCTTCTGTCTCTTGCATTTAAATCCATTAATATTCCTCTTGTCACAGCTTTGTATGTGTCCCATACCTTATGAGTTGGCACGACCTTATTCATGTTATATTGTATAAAGAACTTGGTCTCTCTTTGTAGCAACGCCATATTATCTTCTATCTGCAGCAAATCCTCATTTATCCTCCATCCTCTTCTTTTAGTATTTTTCCCAAATTTCCACATAACTGGATTGTGATCTGAGCCTACCTTGGGCATTATCTCCACATCCTTAGTCCATAACGCCAGTTCCTTGGAGGCCCAGATCATGTCAATTCTTGATAATGTAAAGTGTCTTACTGAGTAAAATGTATATTGTCTATTTTTGGGGTTTTGTCTCCTCCATACATCCTCCAGACTTTCTTGTTCTTTAATCGCAAAAAAAGATTTTGGCAAAAGTCCTCTTTTTCTTATGTGCACTTTTAGATTTCGTGTTTTCTTCCAAGTTTGTAACTCCATTGAAGTCACCTGCCAGAATTATTTGATCATAGGTCAGTTCGTCTAACTGTTTCTGTAAATCCTTGAAAAAATTTTCTTTTGCACTGTTAGGTGCATAAATTCCAATCACCAAGGTCTTCTTTAAATTCCAAATTATTTCCACTGCTATATACCTGGCTTCTGTATCACATAAAACTAATTTAGGCTGCAGCTCTTCCTTTATATACAATACAACACCCCTCTTCTTCTTTATGGAAGCCGCTGCAAATTCATTTCCAAGTTTTGCAAGTTTTAAATATTTTACATCCTGCTTTTTAATATGTGTCTCTTGCAAACACACTATATTACATTTTTGTTTTAAAAGCCAGTGGAATATAATCTTGCGTTTAGAAGGTGAATTTAGTCCATTTACATTCCAAGATATAATTTTACACTCCATGATCAAATTTTAGCACTCTTTGGTAAGTCTTTTTCATTGTCTTTAATAAACATTTCCATCTCCTGACCAGATCTGATATTTCTCCTAGTTCCACCAAATTTGAAAGCCAGCCCTTCAGGTATTTCCCATCTATATCTAATTTTCAAGTCTTTTAACATCTGGACCAGCTTTCTGTACTTTTTCCTCTCCAGCAACACCGATCTGGGCAGCTCTTTCATGATTCTCACCGCTTTCCTGTCGACTTCTAATGGATCTTGAAATTGCATACTCACAATTGACTCTCTGATGCTTCTAGTTGTAAATTGCACTATCATATCTCTTGGTAGGTTCTTTTGAGCCGCAAATTTTGAATTAATCCTGTATGCCACATCCAGAAGAGCTGCTATTTCCACTTCCTCTTTGTCCAGGTAACCTGCCCAAATTTCTGTAATATGCTCTTGGGTTGATTTTTCCAAAACTTCTGGGATTCTGCGAACTCTGAGTTGTTTTTCCATTTGTTTACATTCAGCTACGGCCATTCTTCCCTTCACTCCTCTCATCTCCGTTCTGTGCACATCCGCCAAAGTGTCAGCCGCGTTTTCTACTGCATTAACTCTCTGCTGTGTGACTTGTAGGTCTTTTTGGACTTGGTCCATATTTTTAGATAGCTCTGCCATCTCCAATTTAAATGCCTCTTTAAAGTCCTTCAATTTTTTTGCCATCTCTTGCATCATATCTTTAAGCTCTTTATTTCCTTCCATGACATTTTTCTCCATCTCTTTATTTCCTTCTGTGACTTTTCTATCTAAATTTTCCAGTGCCGTCTGCCAGTCCTTTTTCGACATCGTGGGGCTAGCTTTACTTTGCTCCCACGAGTCCGCTCTTTTCCTTAACTCCGTGGCGCAAATTCGTTCTTTTATTTTATTTTTAAAAGTCCGAATTTAAATTGTTTTTCCAAAAGTTAGTGTTTACTAAATCCAAAATGCCGGGTGTCTTTTCTCTATGATCTTATATGAGGCAGCCGCCCTTACCCTTGTCCAAGATGTCCTACTTCCTTTTTCCTTGAAGTCAAAACTCTGCCCTTCTTCAAAATGGCGATATTCCATTTCCGTTGGTTACAAGCCGCTTCTCGCCCGTCTCTTTATGGTTGTGACGCATTTCCTGTTCCTTTCCGTTGCACAGCAGCTCTTGTGATACTGAAATTTTCTCACAGTCCACTATCTCCTCCAAGCCGCAGGTATGTAAACAATATTCGTTTTTCCACTCTAACTTCTCTTTAAAAAGTCACTTCTTAGCAATTTATTTGCCAGAACTTTCTCAATTATTTATTAAGTCTCTCGCAGCTTTCTAATTCTCTTTATCACTTTATTTCTTATTGTAATCTGTCCCGTACTGAGAGATAGCAATCTTTACCTTCTTAGACGTTTCTCTTGGGTTGTAACCACTGCTTCAATTATCCAGTCAATTCAAAGTACTTCTTTGTGTCGCTGAAGCTTGGGCATGAGGGTCTTATGTCAGAAAATGATTCCAGAGCCGCTGCAGAGATCTTGGCTGCCTGTCTTCGAGTGGGACCTCAAGGGTGGGGGGGTCATTGCGTAGACCCCCCCCCTCACACCTGAGATCAATGCACTCTTGAGGTTTTGAGTGTACTTGCTTGTTCTCCGCCTGAGAACAGGGGGCTATGGGCAATTTGAGCCCCTCCAGACCCTACAAACAGTGGCACAGAAAGCTCAGCTCCCCGAACTGCGTTAGACCTTCATGGATCCCAAGCCGGAAGTTGATGCTTGGTCTAGTTCTTGATGATAATTGAGCCAGCAGTGTTCCACACTACCTGGAGTCTCCAAGTTGACTTTGAGGGGAGACCTTTGTAGAGTACATTACAGCAGTCTAGTTTCGATGTTACCATGGCGTGAATCCAGGTAGCCAAATCGGCCACGGCAAGGTAAGAGGTCATCTTCCAAGATGTTTGACTGCTTAGTAAAACTGCTTAGTAAAACTGCTTAGTAAAACGTCTCTTATTCTTGTACTGGATGATGAATACAGTTTATCTGTACAGTATCTTGTACTGTTGATAAATGTTAGGATATTTTTCCAAAAGGAAAAAAAGAATGAATCCCTGTGAAGAAGGACTTCTTAAATGTATAAACCCATAGAAGAATGGATTGTTTGTCAAGATTTCTTTTAAAAGAAAACAGAATAATTTCTTCAAAGATAATGGGTTGGATCCAGGTTAACTGGCAATTTCTGCAAAGTCTTCTTTCCTACCACAGGCTTCCCTCATTATGTCATTCGGCAGGGTCTCCTGTCCCCCCAGAAATAACTTTTGAGTAGATCAGTGGACTGCAGCAAGTGGAGGCAGACAGGAAAGTTCCATTCAGCCACTGGAAAATTTAGTCTGGATCCAACCCACTGGTTTTCATTTATGGTTTATCGCAGTTTGTTTTACAAGGCCTTGGTTTTCTAGGTGGTTGCTTGTTTTGTATAGGCTGGCTGTTGAAAAAGATTTTGTGCTCTGTTTTCTGATAAATTTCTTCTCTGTGTTTGGTTATGGCAGTTGTTCCTTGAATATGATTTGCTTTAAAAAATGAAGCGCTTGGCTGGAAATTTTCTGGCTATATTTATGTCTGCAGTGTGTTCTTAAACTTCAGCAGCTGTGCACGCATTTATCTGGCTTGTGGCCATATCCCCACTATAGTCAAGAAGCCTTTAAAAAAGATTTTTCTTGTGGATTGTCTCTGTTATGACTTTTCTTAGCCTAGAGATATTTTTCAAATGTTATCAATAATCATTTAAAAGATGTTTTTATATATATTCCATGGAATTTACCTTTCACTTTATTTTGGCAGCAGGTTATTAAAACCAAGAGGCAATGATAGTGGCCCAATCCCTGCCTCTTGGTCTTAATAATATGGTGCCAAAATAAAGTGAAGGGTAAATTCCATGGAGTTCCAGCATGGAAGTAGACTCAGGCAGGGCTAGAGAACAACAAGTCCAGCAGCAGTGGACAGACAAGTGGCAACTTCGCTGGGAAGAAACTCCCAGGCAGCAGTACTCTTTGTGCTTTATTTATCATATATGTTACAATGGAACAGTCTGCTTCTCCCCTCTGATATTTGTGTGGGCTGCCTGAGAGCCTTGCTACAAGTGACATTTTACACATGAAGGACACTTGATCATTTTCTCAAGTCTTTCTGGGAACTGAAGTCCTTCTCCCGCATCCCTTTTCCTTCTGTTCCTTCCCCTCTCTTTTAGAATCACTGCCTGAAGAGACAGAGAAAGCCTACAGCAACAGCAGTGTTTGCAAATCGTCTTGCTTCGGGGTGGAGTGGGGGAATGCTCTGAAGAAAGCTGACATGTCAGTGAAGCTGAGCAGGACACCCAGGGAAGGGAGAAAGTTGCAGCTGCTTGCCCCCAAAGATCGTTGAGAGCAGGCTTGTGACTGGAGGAACGATTTGCAAAAGCTGCTGTTGCCTCAGGCTTTCTCTGACTTTTCAGGCAGCAATTCTAACAGAGAGGGGAAGGACACTAGGACTTCACCGACATGTCAGCTTTCTCCAGAGCACCCCCCCCCCCAGCAAGACGATTTGCAAAAGCTGCTGTTGCCGCTAGCTTTCTCTGTCTCTTCAGGCAGCGATTCTAACAGAGCGGGGAAGGAACAGAAGGAAAAGGGGTGGGGGAGAGGGACTTCAGTTCCCAGAAAGACTTGCAAAAATGATCAAGTGTCCTTCACGTGTAAAATGTCACTTGTAGCGAGGCTCTTAGTCTCATGGAGTGAAGTCCTTGCTGGGTTCTGTTTGTTAGTTGGGCGTGTAGTCTGCATGAGCTCTCTTATCCTGAAACCAATTGCTCCCATCCCTGTATCTTGCTAATAAATAGATGTTGTTTTGAACACAACCATCTCTGCTGTGTGAACCTAAGAGCAAGAACCTAAGTGAGTACCCTATTCCTGATTTGCAAGCAAAAGGAAACATCACACTCTTAATGATGCTTCTGCAGACCCGGGTCACAGAGCAACAGATGGTCGAAAATGAGGTAAGAAAACGACCGTCTGGGGATACCCCACACAGAGGTCTTTTCTGCATGGGGCTTTCCCACTAGTTCTGGTTTCATACAGCTTTGAGGTATCCTCTGAGTGCTGCACACATGGTCACTCAAAATACCCTGATTCAGGCTCCAAACTGCTTCCTAGACTTTTTTGGTGCTCTGCATGGAGGAAGGCTGGGTCTACCACAGAATCTATCTTGTCTCAGCTTTTCTGCAGCTTTTTTCCTTGCACACATACCCCCCCCCTTTTTAAAAAAAAAAACCGAAGTAAAGATGGCTTTTTTGAAGTGCAGAATGTTTTCTTTGGGGTAAGCCCTGACCCTGCCTTTTGTCCTCCCCTTATCCCCCTGTATCCTGATTGGTTGAACAGCAATGAGTAACTACGCTCTTTCCTCCTTTTTCTTCCCCCACCACTCTCAGCTATCATCCATTTAAAAATTTTTTTGTTGATGTGCATGCTAACATCAACATTAACCTTGGAAGTAAATTGTCCTCTCACAACACACAAAGCTATTAGGGTGAAAAAGCCCCATATGAAAAAGACCTTTGTGTTTCCTGTTCTTCTTTTTATTATTTTTTAGTAAAACAACAGTGTTCAGAGTTGTTGTTTTAACAAAAAAGTGTGTGTGTGTGTGTGTGACGTTAGGTGGAGGGGGAGGCTGCAATGGCTAACATAAAAAAATCTACAGAGCCTTGAAATCCATTCGAAACCAGTCACCCCTTTGGTTTGATTTTCTCAAGTGCAGAACTGAAAAATCAAAGCTTTATGAGTCCCAGAACCAATGAATGAGTAGATCCAATCCTCGTACATGAAATACCCTGAAAACCCACTGTTAAGTTGAGCATGCAGAAGAGGCCAGAGATGAAGGCCCTGATGATACTATATAAATAATTTGATGTGCGTAGGCTGTGTGCACAACAGCTTGCCAAGGCAGGAGGCCAAAGATAGGGCCAATGGTTCCATGCCCTTTCTGGTTCCACATGGGTCTCCTTGGATTTTAGTTCTTCGTACAGGGCTATGTTTGCTTTCAAATAATGATCTTAGAATAAGGAAGGCATACTGTTCCAGTTGTTTGAGAGGACATATATTTTATACGAAAAGCAACTATGAGGAAGAGTTGGATTAAAGCAACCCTCTCCAACTGGTGAAGTATGGGTGGGGAGGTCAATAAGAGGATCACGTGGAATACAGGCAATGGAAACAAACCCTTCCTGATTGAAGAAAGACTACAATAATGTAATATACTGGAGATGAGAGTGGCTTCTAGGGTAACCAGGCTGAGCCTGGCAACCAGCGGGAGGGTTGGGGGATGGAACATGATGGGGGGGGGTGAATGAAATATACTCTGCTGAAAGGAATGTGACATACATGTGCTCTGTCTGTATGCACTTCTACACCAGGTATGCATGTAATTCTCCTAGAGGGTCAAAATTTGACCCTCCTCACATGTTGACTTTTATGGTTACCCCAGGAAAAAACCCTAATGGAATGAAGTTACCTAAAATTGTCTATCTCAGGAAGGTCATCAGAAAACTAGATTTTTGTTAACCAGTTGCCCAAATTATTGTTCTCCATTTATCTGATTATATAGTCTTGCCCTACTTCCTACTTTCCCTTGTTTAGTCCCAAGGAGCTGGAATAGAAAAAATGGGCACTGGAATCTATCTCAACTTGTAAAGGGCTGCAGTTTTGACATAGGACCAAAGCAAAACAAGAATTCTCAGTCTAATTCTACGGGGTGCGTGTTTACTAACTAGGTTGTAATTCCATACATCAACACGGATCAAACTTACTCTCTTGGATTTCAAGACTGAGAATGATCTGTGAGAAACTTAAATACATAAACCATAATACGACAATAGGAAGAATATTCTAATAAA
Organism: Eublepharis macularius; assembly: GCF_028583425.1. Lineage (NCBI taxonomy): Eukaryota > Metazoa > Chordata > Lepidosauria > Squamata > Eublepharidae > Eublepharis > Eublepharis macularius. The sequence goes on from NC_072798.1 coordinate 70,928,990, forward strand.
CTCAATAGAAGCAACTTCTGAATATGCTTAGGATTCTAGTGCATAAAGAAGTTTAAAGGAATCAAATGGGGCGAAAGCCTATTGTATGCAATACGTAAGTCTGGCCACTTAGTGACAGTATTTCTACATGTGAAATTCCACTACTAAACTATTGCCACAGGACACAAGAGCTCTTTTAAACTCCAGAGCAGTTGCAAATTACACTAATGCCTTCACCTTTCCAGCAAAGGCATAAAATTGATTTTTGTTTGCTTTATTTCCCCCCCCCACACACACACAGTGTTAGTCTATTTCACTTTGATATGAGTGCCTGAACACATGCAAAAATGAAAAGAGAATGTTTGGATGCCAATGGAGCAAGAGGCAATAGAAATGGTGTCTTGATAATATCTTCAGTTGAACGTAACTAGCTTTTTTGAACATAACTAATTTTTTAAAAAGATCTTTGGACTGAGATTTTTTTTGCTGTTTCTTCTTTTGTGAAACTCCTACTATACTATGTGGAAGCCCTTGAGAGTAAATCAATAAAATGGTAGCCAGCAGGTTATAGTGGTCAGATTGTTGTGCTATGGTTCAAATTTATACTCTTCTATAGAAATCCGTGGAACGACCTTCAATCTGGTACTCTCTTTCAGCCTAACCTATCTTGAAGGGTTGTTCTTGTGAAGATAAAATGAAGAATGATTGTGTAAGCGGTTTTGGGATTCCATTGCCAAGGAAGAGGGGCTTAGATATCTAAATAAATACAATAAACACACACTCTGGATGGGAAATATTGAACTTATAAATGTTGACTATGAATGTTGACTATGAAACTGGCCATCTTAGAAGCTGAAAGCAATGCCATTTCCAGACTGACAAGCCATCTAGCTTTCTTTGAGGAAAGACAGATTTTAATTTTGACTTTAATGTAGTAAGTCTATCTTATGCTGCTTTCATATTTGTAGTTTTGCTATGCCAATTGTTCTTCTCTATTTTGAAAAATAGGTATGAGAAGGCACTAGAAATGTAAGAATGATGAGGCCTTCCTTAAGGGGACAATAGAGCCTCCAACCATTAAACACAACTCCCAATATGGCTTCCATTGGTTCCTAGTTTGTCCTCAACACTTAATCTCCAATTTTACTAGTATAAGTACTCACATTTCTTTTTTAATTTTCTTCTCCATCTTACAAGATAATAATAACAACAACAACATTTGATTTATATACCGCCCTTCAGGACAACTTAACGCCCACTCAGAGCAGATTACAAAGTATGCTATTATTATCCCCACAACAAAACATCCTGTGAGTTGGGTGAGGCTGAGAGAGCTCCTAGAAGCTGGCTTCTAGGCGGAGGTCACCCAGCTGACTTCAAGAAGAGGAGTGGGGAATCAAACTAGAGATGGGCACAAACAGGAAAAAAACCCGAACATGATGTTCATTGCCATCCATGAACAGGGACTCACGAACAACCACGAACATGACCCTGTTCACAAACATGTTCATGGTTGGCTGTTCATGGAGGCCAGCAGGCTCTCCTCCAGCCAGCATCCAAGTTTGCTCAAATATCCTACTGCACCACTCCCAGAAACCTGACCTGAGCAGGCACCAGGAAAGGTACCAATAATAAATAATAGCTTGGCCCAGAGCCTGGCAGCAGCCCTGGAACTTGAAGAGGTAGATCCCTATCCCACCACACACAAAGAAAATTCAAGCTCCAATACACTCTCCCTTTCTCTTTCTCAAAATGCCAACAGCAACTCTCTCTCCCTCACTGTCTGCAAAACCAGAGCTGGGAGCCCCCCTCCCCCCTGCTCTTTGCTTCTTTGTAACAAATTTGGAGCTCCATGCTTGAAAGGAAGACCTGCCTATCAAGCTAAATTGGGCTTAGATTGGGGTTTCCAGGGCAACAGCAGGAGTCCAGACAGAGTTCAGGCAGCCCCTGCCTCCGGTTGCCAAGGGAATTGACTGCAGGTGCCAGATTGTCTGGCTTAACGAACAGCTGCAAACGAGGCTTGCAACGACCACCTGTTCATTTAGAATGGGGCCTCACAAACAGCTTGTTTGCGAACAGCAGATTGGGCTGTTCATGACTTTTTTTGGTTCGTATTGCTGTTAATGCCCATCTCTAAATCAAAACCGGTTCTCCAGATTACAGTCCCACACTCATAACCACTACACCAAACTGGCTCTTTATAAGTGCTAGAGTCAGATTAGTAGAACAACTATTTCCTCCCCTAAACTGGAGTAGCCATTCTGTCTTTGTCCTACTTATGTTTTGGTACATCTTGAGTCATTTTGCACAGGGCCCAAACTAACCAAATTCATCTACAAAGGGAGAGGGGCTGTAGCTTAGTGGTAGAACATCTGCTTGGCACCACAGAACGTCCTAGATTTTGGTTGATGATTGAGTCAAGGAACATAATATCTTTCATAATTTCAGTTTCAATATTGTCACCTTTAAAATTGTGTAATTTTTCCAGTAGTCATTATTTTTGTCTTCTTGGTGTTCTGCTGTTATCCTACTTTGCCACTTCCTCCTTTAACCTTTGACAGTAGCTGTTTTGAGTCTTCTCTGTTTTCCGCCAGTAATGGTAGTTCCAGGATATTTTCTTTTAAATAGGTGGTATGTGAAACCCTGGTTCAAATCCTGACCTCCAATGCCTGGGAAGTTCTAAGTTCTGCTCCTATACTATTTGCCTGGCCCTAAATGATCCCAAAGGACTACAGTTTGACCAACTGGGATAAGACACTCGGAACTTAAAAAAAAAAGTTGTTCCACAAACCTTACTTTTGCAATGTTAGAGATCCCTTGTCTGAAGAAAAGTTTGGAAGACAGGAAAAATAGATTACCATACAGCATGCAAGAATTCTACAGTGCTTTCAATTAGACATGGGCATGAACCACATTATGAACCAAAAAAACCCACGAACCGCCTGATTGTCTGATGGTTGTTGTGGGTTTTCCGGGCTGTATTGCCGTGGTCTTGGCATTGTAGTTCCTGATTGTCTGTTCGTGAACCAGCGGTTCATGAGGGTCCATGGCCAATGAACCAGCATTTGTTGGAAGCCCGGTTCATTGTGTTCGCCCGCGGTTCGTGAAGCCAGACAGTCAGGCACCATCAATCAATTCCCTTGGAAATGGAGCTGGGGGAATGCCTGAATTCTGTCTGCACTCCTCCTGTCACCCTGGAAACCTGGATCGAAGCCCAGCTTACCTTGATCGGCAGGTCTTCCTTCCAACCATGGAGCTGCAAATTGGTTACAATTGGTTACATGGGAGAAGACATCCAGAGGGAGGGAGGGGGAAGGGGGATGTTCTGTAGCCATGGGCACTCCAATCTCATCCCTGCAAACCCTGATAGGCAGTTCTGACGGTCAGCCCCTTGTACACTGGGCCATCATCAACTGGTGGCTCTAATTGTATTGAATGGGAGTTTCCTGGGGGCCTCAGATTGGAGAGGGTATAACTCCAAGATCCCTATTGCAATCTTGACCAAACTTGGTTGCTGGCTGGCGGAGAGCCTGCTAAACACTCTCTGTGAATATGGTCTCTCATTCCAACGGGGGCCGTTCTGACACCCATGAACCACGAACCCGTTCATCAGCAGGAAATGTTCTCTGTGGTTCGCTGGTTCGGGTTTGTTGTTGGCACTGAACCACAAACTGCTGGTTTATTAAATTTTTTTGGTTCTTGCCCATGTCTACTTTCAATCATCATCTTCCCCAGTTTAACATTTGGTGAGAAATAAGTCTGTGAAACTCTAAAACCAGTTTATTGTTTTTGAATGTTTGGTTCTAATAATGATGGTATGATACTCCTCCCATACTATGTAAATGTTATTAACTGGGTCTCTCTACTATCCACTTGAGAGTTGGCCTAGGCAAGCCTCCATCTTACATCGTCGGCAGTCCCTCTACAATACAGAGAACCTCAAGGAGACAGATTTGGAGAAGTTCCTTTACCAAATTCCTCTGCCAAACAAACACGTAATATGTAGTAAGGCGCTATGTCTAAATTTTAGTATTTATTTCTGGTTATTTCAGGAACGTTAGACGATAATCTACTTCACATTTTGAAGATGTCATATTCCTGGCAAATATTGTGTTCCAGTTCACAGTATTCTTCAAAGTAGAGTATTCCTGGCAGAATTTGAAAGTGGAGGATATGTGTGGCTCTCCATTATTTAAAGTGGCACTCACTCTTTTCTGTATTAATTCCAAGGGAAGTTTTATTAACAGAGAAAGCAATGCCAAATTTCTAGACCATACATCTTCCATGTCTCTTAACCCTATAGATAAGAATGCAACACAAGGCATTTCTGCCAATCATTCATTAGCAGAATTGACAAATAAGATCCTAGTGTGGCCTCCTAAGGATGTAGAGAGAGTAATGGTCCTAAGGTTACACCCTTCTAACTCCACTGAAGTAAATGGGCCTAGAAGTATACAGTTCTGCTTAGTGTTTAGTACTGCACTGTTAGCCTGGAAGAAACCATACAAACTAAATCAGATTGATTATAGAGAGAATAATACATACTTCTTAATCTCTTAGATTCATCATGACCCATTCTACATGTTGCTTTGGTTGGCCCCTTGACTGATCAAAGAGATTTGCTGAGCAATTCTAAGCAGATTCATACCCTTTGAAGTCCACCAAAGTCAATGGGCTTAGCAGGGTGTAATTCTGCTTAGAACTGCAGTGTACGTCAGTTTACTGGCCAACTATTGTTAATTATTGGTCAGGTACTTTTTAAGTATTATTATTGTATTGTATAGTATTACACAGTAACAGTGAGGTCCAGCTTTGCCCTAAGCAAACAGAGCCCATATTTCCCTCACTGGCTCCATTGAACCTAGGTAAACAAGGAGGAGCACAGGCACAGATGTGCCCAGTTTTGCTCTGCGGGCAAGGTAACTCCTTGTCACTGACTCCACCATTCCCAGGATGCAAGGAGAAACACAGGGCCTAACTTTTCCCGGTGCCTGCTGATGTGTGGTATGTCTGGAGGAGAGAAGCATGGCAGTGCTTGCTCACATTTGTCCTGCTAACTGGGGGTGGGGGGTGGACTGGCAAGAAAGAGTACAATGGCCCCTTCTTTCTCTCCATTTGGCTCTTTTTTCCTCCACAAGGTGAGGGCTGTGTGGTGACTGGAGGGTGTGGCCCTTTCCAATTCCTGGTCTGTTTAGGCCTCCTAGGTCCTTAACAATTAACACTAATTTCAAAAACAAGTTAGTAATTGCAAAAATAAGCTGTATTACTGGAAGATCTCAGGTGCTCATAGAACCTTAAACATACCCTCTTAAACATACCAGACAACTAGAATATTTGCAATTCATGCATGTGATGGTGATGGTGACTATCTAACAGGTATCTTCAATTTTAGAATATGTCCAGTTCCTAGATACACAAACTTATTACCAATGTTGCTCAAACATGCTACATGCTAGTGAGTGGCCTTCTCATAATTCTGAAGATTGGATAGTAGGCAAGAATTTCTTGGCCCTTAAACAACATAAGGTGTTTCCCAAGGCTGTATAGGTAATTTTGAGTGCCTGTTTTAACCTAGAGCTGTCTCTGGCTTAGGCATGCTGATGATTTCAGAGACTGATCTTTATGGGAATGGGGAAAGGTATTCTTGCCTTGTGGCATTGGATTAGATGACCTTTCTCACATTCCCACTGCATTGGTGATTCTTTTGCTCATGCTCGTGGAGGTTCTAAGGATCACAATCATTTGTTCCTGTGTGATGGCAGAATCAGGTACGTATTTGAAGTCACCAGGCTGTTTGGAGCAATGTGAAGGTCATTTCCAAAAGCTGACATCTCTTTATCCCATGATGAAATCTCAGAGTACTCTGAGCAAACAAAGAAAAATGAACAGCGTCTGACTTAACAAGGACAAGAGTTTAGCAGAAAGCTGTGTTTACATAAACAGGAGGACACACATAAGTAACTTTAGAATTGCACATTCAATATAAATCAACACTTCTAAGGTCATCAATCAGTTGTACAAATGCTTTAGGCTCCACTCCATCCCCCTATCACCATTTCTTCCTTGCTTGATGCCAAATAGCACAGAAAGCAATACAGAATGATTGTAGAGAGGATGCTAAACTGGTATTCATTCATTCATTCATTCATTCATTTCTCACTGAGACTAGCTGCTTTAGGACCCATGCAGATGGTGGCAGCGCATGCAAAAAGTGGTCCAACATTTTGAAGCAGGGTGGCAGGAGATGCAGAAAGGAGGCTGGAGATGCCATTTGGGGCTTTGTTGTTCAGTTTGCAAAATGTTGAGCCAGCTCAGCTTCCTAAATGTCCAAATGTTCAAGTGGTCCACTGCCTCTGTACAAACTATTTTTGTTACCTAATGGTTAGAGTCCTTTTTCATTTCCATCAAATTGCATTTCTGCCCACTGTCATTAGGGGAAAGGTGAAATACTAAGGCGAGTAGAAATATTTTATCATATCATGAATAAATCAGTAGGAATTAGTACTCTGGTTTTGTCTTTTAACACCAACCTGGGAAAATGTTTGGGAGGTGAACATGCTTAACAGGAAATATGGATTTGCTGATACTCATTTTTAGACATGTTCTCATCAGTCTGCTTCAGACTTCTGATGCAACCTGTTTTATTGCTCCAGTGTCAGCAAAGTGATTAGCAGCCCTCCATTAAAACTATAAAACTGTACTTTCAATTGGAATTTATTAGACAATGATCTCTGAATCACTAATGTAACCACTTGGATGGGCTTCAATGCTCTTATGTGGAGTGACAATGTTCTTCAGGAATCCATTGCATATACCACAGACTGTGGATTTCCGAACCCAGTCATTTATACAGTTCAAATTGTGATACATTGAATCCATCTGTGGCAGTGTGTGTGAATGCGATCATAATACAAAAGGCTGGATCATAGTAAAAGGTTCAAGGCCCTCCCTAGTAGACATGGGCACGAACTGCATTATGAACGCAAAAAACTCACGAACTGCCCGATTGTCCGTTCGCAATCCGGCAGTTCGTGAGCGTCCAAGTCCAACGAACCAGTGTGTGTAAGAAGCCCGGTTCATTGAGCATGTCCGCGGTTCATGAAGCCAGACAGTCAGGCACCATCAATCAATTCTCTTGGAAACGGAGCCGGGGGGATGCCTGAACTCTGTCTGCACTCCTTCTGTCGCCCTGGAAACCCAAATTGAAGCCCAGCTTACCTTGATCGGCAGGTCTTCCTTCCAACCATGGAGCTGCAAAGTGGTTACAACTTGGAAGAAGACACCTGAGGGAGGGAGGGGGAGGGGGGTGTTCTGTAGCCATGGGCACTCCAATCTCATCCCTGCAAACCCTGATAGGCAGCTCTTACGGCCAACCACAGACCTCCTGTGTTGCTCTAATTGTATTGAGTGGGAGTTTCTTGGGGGCCTCAGATTGGAGAGGGTATAACTCCAAGATCCCTATTGCAATCTTGACCAAACTTGGGTGCTGGCTGGAGGAGAGCCTGTTAAACACTCCCCGTGAATATGGGCTCTCTAATTCCAACGGGGGCCATTCTGACACCCACGAACCCCGAACAGGTTTGGCAATGGGAAATGTTTGTCGTGGCTCGTGAGTTCGAGTTCATTGGTGGCACCGAACCACAAAACGCGGGTTCGTTATTATTTTTTGGTTCGTGCCCATCTCTACTCCCTAGCCTTCCTAATGTAGAGGGTTTGGAGGGCATTTCTAGGCTTTCCATTAGAAGTAGAGCTTTGTGGGTATGTACCTAAATATAGCTCAAAACTAGTATGTAGAAGGATACATGTAGATTCCAAAACCCTGCCTTGAAATTAGCTTTCTTGTACTGTATTTGTACACAAATATATTTGTGGATGTATTTATGCTGAAAATCTCTGATGGACTTTTTCACATGTGACTGGAATTTATTATTTGGTCCTGTAAATCAAAGTTGGCAAATCTCATTACGAGGACAGTATGTAGGAGAACTAAGTACATTGATGTGCCACTATTGAGATGTTAGTGGGATGGGGCTGACAAGGTAATAGGACACAACCATGGCAATATGACTCTAGATACGATTCTGTTTCCTCATTTGGGCAGGTGCAGTTTGATGTTGGGCCCTTCCTTTGCCTGATACTTATACGTGCCAGGTCAATGTTGTGTAACAGCTGCCAACTGAGATGCCATCCTTGCTGTGTGTGGAGATGTGGTTTTTGCTATGAAGACTGAGTTGAATAAACAACCCTCGGCCCATTTTCAATCTCATGTTATCTGAGCAAGATGATCAAGCCACAAGTATAATGTCAATACACAGAAACTGAATCTAAGGTGTTGATCCTTTGCTTGTTTTGACATATTACCTGTCATGGATGGGCTTCCATTCTCCTAAAAAATCAGACATGCCATCTTGGGGTCTTCCTGGACAGCACATTGCTGCAAGATTCACAGGCAATGAACACAAGCATGAACACCTTTTACTAGCTTAAACTGGGGAGCTGGCTGTGCCTCACTCTTTTCAGAGTGTGATCATGTGTCTGTTTTACAGCCATTGTAATGCACTTTTCCTAGTGCTGCCCTTGAAAATTTTAAATCTTCAGGTGGTGCAAAATGTATCTGCCCATCTGGAATGTAAATAAAATAAAATTTTAAAAATCCAGTCTTTGTTTGATCCATTGCTTCTGCGTCCAATTGAATGTAGGTATGTGCTGTCAACTTGCAACTGACTTAGGGCAACCTCAGTGAGAGGCTTTCAAGGCAAGTGAGAAGCAGAGGTGGTTTGCCATTGACTTCTTCTGCAAAGTCTTCCTTGGAGGTTTCTCATCCATGTACCTGCTTAGCTTCTGAGATCTGACAAGATTGGGCTACAACATGCCACCTTCCAATTCAAAGCACTGGTTCTTAATTTTACAGCCCTGAATGGCTTTGTTCCTTCCTGCCTTTAGGAATTCATTTTGCCACATGTGCAACTCTTCACTCATCTGCAAAGAAATTGCTTTGGATCCAGTCATTTGTGGTGCTCGATCTCAGAGACTGTGGAACAGGGACAATTCTGCCTTGATACTGACTCTATAGAGGCCCCAGGTATTGGCCTCTCATATAGATTCCACCAGTGCCTGGAGACACTTTGAGCTTTGGGTTTGTTTGTTTTTTGTTGAGTTCCTATCATTTTAGTATTATGTTTTAGCTTTGTCATTACATTATTTATTATACTTTTGCAAAGATTGTATGCACCTGAGAACCATGTGGCTGGACATATTTAAGTCATTTTATATAAATAATAGTATTCAGAGGGAATATATTTTAACAATTATGAATATCATAACTTATTAAATAGATTTTAAGAGTAATATTACATATACTCAAGTAATCAAGAGTAATCAGTATTGCCCCAGGTGGTAACTTAAATCCCTCAAACTTTCTTACAAAATCGCCCGTGTCCAACAGGAAGGTTGGTAAATTTCTCACGAAGCCTTGCAAAAAATGATCCAAATATCTCGATAGGGGTTCCAATACTGAATTACTTCCAGATATTATTGGACGCCCCGGCGGTGGAAATCCTTCCTTGTGGATTTTTGGTAGGATATACAGAACCGGTGTTCTGGGGGAGGGATTAATTAACCCCCTATATTCTGGTTCTGTAATGTATCCTAGGGCCAATGCCTCATCTAATGTTACCTTAGTGACCCTCAGATCGCAGATCACTTTAAGAAAGGATAGTGTACTAATTGGGCGTGGATGGGCTTCTGTAGATAAGATGATTAGGAGGTAATGGATTGCAAATGGTGAAAATTGGAAATTGATGACTAGTATGGAGTGGTAGCTGCATGAATCTTTGAGTGAGTATTTGTAATATTGATTGTATATGTAATATTTATTATTGTATTGTAAATGTAAATTATTGTTAGATGGTGTGTAATATGTATTATTGCATGTTTTTCCAGCAACTGTGTTCTTTGAGAAAGAGTTTGGAAACGGATTCAATGGTGATCTGGACCTTCCGTTAGAATACTGATGTCACAGAATTATCAATGTACACCCAAAGAATACACGCAAGGGTCTACTTGTAATCTGTGAACTACACAGTTTATTGGAACTAAGTCCTGGACTATACCCAATTCCAGTTGGAATACAAGGCGAGCTTGAGCTTGAATGAAAGAATTAGTGTGTACATGGTGCTAGGAAGCATTTGCACTTTAATACCTGTTGCAATATTAATAGAGCACTTGAAGCACTGGACACTTTATGTACTGACTTTGGAGCATATATGACACCTGTAAAATAATTTTTCCAGGACTGGTTACATGTGGTATAGTCTTCTGTTAAATTATGCAACTAATGTAAATAAAATAGGGAGACATTGTTATTGCACGGGAAATTGTGTTTTGTTGCTGCTATACTTACCGTGTTGCTCTATACTTTTGTGTAGACCTCCTACCATGACAGGAGACCTTCTGCCAGCAACCTTTGTTGCCTGCTGCTGCTCTGAAAGGCTGCAAGAGATTTTTTTTTTTAAAAAAAGCCAGGGTTCCATGTGATATGACATCTCTTCTGGGTAGGGTTGCCAACCTCTAGGTGAGGTCTGGAAATCTCCCATATTACAACAGAGACTACAAGGCTCAGTTCCTCTGGAGAAAATGACTGCTTTGAATGGGAGATATATGGCAGTTTACCCCACTGAGGTCCCTCTCCTTCCCAAACTCTCCTCAGGCTACACCCCAAAATCTCCAGGAACATCCCAACTTGGAGGTAGCAACCCTATTTCCAGGCAAAACAGGGAAGAGCACTGTCACGTTGCTCTAGGAATGGTCAGAAAAGCTATGGTTTTACCATAGTTTCTGGCAATTCCTAGAACAAAGTGATGCCCCTTCCATTTCCCCTGAAAGTGACGTTACGTTGTGCATGATGCTGGTATCCCCCATGTCCCCACCAGGCATGACCTAACAGCCCTAGATTTCTTTCTAATTCATGACTAGGACAAAATAACAACTATATAGGGATTAACAAGGCAGCTTAATTGCCATGAATAAACACAATTCAGATTTAGTCTGGAGGAATCAAGCATAGCATAATTATCTGGTTGAAGTCTTTTCTACTTGTTTGACAAAGCCACAAATTCTTCTTCCAAAGTACTATCACCATACACATGGTATTAGGGGAATAATAATTTTTCTTTGAGATACTGTTGGAGAAATGGAACAAAAATTGTATTGACTTGGATCCAGCAGTACTTTCTGCTGATGGAAGAGATTTGCATCAGTAAACCATGGATTTCTCACCTCCCTCTTCCTGCTACAGCCCCCAATCCCCCCAACCAATGCTTCTGGGGAATAGTTATTTGCTAGAACAGCATGAGGGGAGAGTCCAAAGTCTACACAAAAATCATCTTCTTTCAGTTCATGGAAGTCCCTTTTGCCCACTGAGTCCAACCCAATATCTGGGCACTGTAAGCTATGGGTCATTGGACTCAATGTTATGTAGAGTAGAGTAGGAAATATTAGTTTGGATTTTATGATTTCCTTGCATTAAATTAAGAATCTTGCTTCAGTGGAAGCAGTCTTTCTTCAGATCAAGATTCCTAACTTAGCAGAAAGAAGCCATGGAATCCAACCCAATGTCTCTCCAGTTAAAAGTTTAATCACCCTCTGATCAAATGTCTATCTAGTGGTATAGCATTTTCTTTCCAAGGCTGACTGATCAAATACACTAAAGAAACTTATGTTGTCAGTTAGGTAAATTTTGTAAGTAAGGTGCTAAAGTTCTGGTTTGGAAATGTCCCAGTATTGTAAAGAGAGAAAGGATCAACTGCTGCTGAACTTTAGCAAGAGTGCCGAATCTCAAAACGAGGCAAGGTCAGGCAAGTTTCCCCTTACATTCTTGTTAATCTCTCCTTGAATTGCTGAGAGTAGAACCTAAGATCTAAGTTTTGCCATTTCACACCTGTTTGTATTGTTTATTCTCCTGGTTTGTGAGAAAAAATAAAACTCATTTAAGAATAATGCTTACGGTATAACTGCCTAGGTAGAAAATGAAAAGACAGAGCAATTTTTGTGAATTTTGTTGTTGTTTTGTTGTAAATATTATGAACTTGTGGAATTTTTTTAGCCAGCTGTCTAACGGATATTAGAAACATAGTGACTGTGTTAAAAATAAAGTGTTGGACTGTCTTTTGCAGAAAGTTAATAAAAAGAAGGAAGTGAAAAGCTGCTCATTATTTTTAATGACTTTGCTTTCCAGCAGAGTGCCTGTATCTCCCTCCCTTTACGTTCTGCTTTCTTTTAGTTCATTATGGCACATTAAACTGCTCAAGAAAATGATGGCTTTGTTCTAAATCACTGAATTTATCAAGACATCCACCCGACTGGCTGTTAATCAGAGCTTCTGCTCCAAGGTGATGATTCAGTGAAGAACCCAAGATATTGTCCCCCAAGTGGCAGGCTCTCCTAGGAGGTTTTTCTTAACAAAGAGCAGAGCTGTGAACTAATGCTGCCCCATACCATACATTGTAGAACAAGGTGGCTCTAAGAAATCCTTTGGTGCTTCTTTAAGGCAAGTGTCAAAGCTAACAGTCAGCTAATGAAGAGGAACATATCATTTCCTGCCAAGCAATTCCTGTTTTTATGGGCATACAAGTCTGATTAATAGTCCTCTTCAGCTTGAAACTTCAGAACAGGAAGATAAGATAAGATGGTTTTACAAACCAGGGCAAAGGAATGTAGCTAATATTTATAAGCCCACTTTCTCCTGACCAAGTCAGGACCCAAATTATTCGAGCAAGGATCTGTCTTTCCATAAACTATGAAAAAGCGAATTATTCGGGGTGGGCGGGGTATTTGTACACAGATAGGAGAGCTGTACTGTAAGGAAATGGTTCAGAGAGAAGTTTTGGTTAGGGACAGGGGCTGTGGACTATACTACTGCGCACCTACTGAGTAGTTTCTGCATCATTTAATATGCTTTGTCTAATCACTTATGCTTTGTTTCAGCATTGTTCCAGGTTCTGTATCAGATTTCTTTTTGTATTTAAATTTCTGCAATCTATCGTTACTGAATTACTGAGCCATTGATTGTATTGACCCACCCTGTGTAATCTCTCTCAGTGAGAAAGGTGGATAATGTAAATAAATAAAAATGAATATAATACAGAAAACATCATGAATGAATTTACATTGTCGTTAACTTCTGTCTTAATTTTTCAGTTTTGCTTGTCTTAACTGGAAAATGCCTTTAAAAAAATCTGGGCCCCAGCAAAGCATGGGAGTATGCCCATGGCAATGGGGCAAACCCCCAGGAGATTGCCTGCCACCAGCGGGCAACTGGGAAACCCAGTAAAAAGAAATGATGAACTATTTTCAAGAATGCTTTAGAATATTATTTTTCTTTTATACTGTATAATATTCAGAGGTCCATTTCATGTTTTATTATAGCTCCAGGGTACCAGAATCTGGAGGAGTTCTAGGCCAGATGTTATTTATGGCTATGGATGAGCTGGCTAGGCAAGTTGGCAGGCTTTGTTTTCTTTTCTTGGTTTATTCCGAATAAAGTTAAATAAACACAGTATAAGAAGACTCTCAGCATATTCCTGAACAATTGAAACATCTTACATACTGTTCTACCAAAGGTGGTGGTGGTGGTGGGGGAATCAAATCAATATGACATTTCCAGATTTTGAAAATACCAAACATTTGTATAATGCAGCTTGTTGTTTTCATGAGGTCAAATACCTTTTGTACAGCACTTTACATTGAGATTTTTTTCCAAAACAAGAAGAGTGATGTAGGGTGGCAGAAACTGCATATTTATTCCCCTGCACTCTCAGAAAATTTGATTCCTGTACCCTTGCTCCATTACATCTTATTATCTAACAATGGTTCTACATCTGTCAATATACCACGTACTTTTGACAGAAGGTCCTGAACTCCCATGCTGGTGGTGTTTCAAATTAGAATGTTCTAAAAAGGGACAGGGCACTTTCTAGGGCTATGTTGGCCTCCCAGTGTCCCCCCCACATTCCCCTGCCCCTGCTCTGGACTCATTGGAGCATGGCCTGGCAGCAACCATCAAGTGACTCACTATCACACGAGTCACTCGGACAGCAGCCATTGCATGAAAGCCAGTGTGGTGTAGTGGTAAGAATATCAGACCAATATCTGGAAGATCCAAGTTCAAAACCTCACTCTGCCATGAATGCATAACCTTGGGCCCGTCACTTACTTTCAGCATAACCTACCTAATGGGGTTGTGAGAAGAAGAAAACAGAGAAGAGGAAAACTGTAAGATACTTGGGGTCCCCACTGAGAAGACAGGCAAGGGATCAATAAATTAAATAAATAATTTTAAAAGGAAGACTAGAGAAAGAGGGAAGGCTGGTGGGTGGGAAAGAGAGAAGGACCCAGGGGAAGCAGCGAGGATGTGGGGGTTGCCAGGAGGACAAAAAGAGGAAATAGAGTGAAAAGAGGGCTACAGGGGGAAATGAGTTAGTTTCAGGTAGTTAGCCATGTTGGTCTGCAGACAAAGAGCAAGATCTGGGTTCAATAATACCTTAAAGACCAACTAGATTTCCAGTGTATGAGTTTTCAAGAGTCAGAACTCCCTTCATCAGATAATGAGGCATTTCCCGCCCCCCTCCACAAGTGCTTGCAAATTTCCATTGTGTTCAGTAAGGTTTATTCTCTGGTAAGTGTGCATCAGATTGCATCCTAAGAGAGCAAGCCTCAGGTCTACTCAGAATCCTAAGTCTGTTCAGTGAGGTTTACTCCCAGGAAAGTGTTCTAAGGATTGTGCTTGAAACAACATGATTCATAAGCAGTTGCCCATAGTCTTGGCAACATCTAGGTGAAAAGGAAAGGCAGGATTGAGTACAACTTCAATTTTATTGGGAAGCAGACAATTAGCACACTGTATGATCGTCTTCCCTTTGCAAACATTATACTGAAAAGGGAAAAAAAGAGAGCGATTTCAAAGAGGACTCCTCCCCCTTCCCTCTCCCATTTAGCTGCAAAACACGCCTGCCTATTTTGTAAACATCCTGAAGATGACAGCAGAGCCACAGTAATTAAAATGATGGTTTCGCTCGTTTAAAACAAAGCTGCTATTGATTAAGCTGGCTAAATCTTCTGTTACAATAAATCTGTTACAGCGCAATCCTACTGAAGTCCACTCAGTAATCAGTATATTTATTATGGTCAGAGACCAAAAGTAATAACATACAACCTACACTGAAGTCCACTCCATAGGGCTTGCTCCCAGGAAAATGTTTTCAGGATGGCACTGATACAGGATTTCACTGTTAGTCCTTTCAATGCCACAATACTTTTTTTTTTTTTTTTTAAATGCTGTTTATATCTGGCAGCTATTCTCCTAATAGCAGCTGAGACAATCACAATATTCTCTCCCTGCAGTTGTTCCAAAGAGATTGTGATAAAAAGAATGTTAATATTTATGAGCGATTATCTAGAAAATCAGACTTCTTAACAAAACAGACCAATCTGTTTCATAATCCCATTTCAAAGAATCTCATGTTTATCTCAGTGCTGAGGGTTTTATCTCAGTGCTGATCAAAGAAATAAAAAGAATGAGCATTTTTTTTGATTGAGATAATGCAGTGATGAGAAGAGCAATTATAGATGTGAAATACTACTCTCCACATACTATGTACTTCCACATTTTTAGCTTTAACACAGGCTATTTAAATTGAACAGACTTGCTTTATTCCCATCCTGGATGCAATTCTAGATGTGATTTTAAAGCAATTTTATTATCTCATCAAGAAAAAGTTATTATATTCTCTTTGAGAAAACAGTGTAGGTGCTATTCAGTTTTGTTGTATATTGGATTATTGGGGGCACTCATGTATTTCCTTTTGTTAGAAGAGTTCCAGGAACTTCTGAAATACATAAAACTAAGGTATTAATGGAGAGATCTATAGAGCAGGTAGAAGAAGAAAAAAACAAAATACAATCTGTAGGTGCCCAGTCAAACACTATGGGTTGATAAACTGCATGAGTGGAAACAAATGGACACATAGTAAAATAAGATTAACTACTGCAGAGATTTTATCAATGAAGAGATATTTGTTTCATGGTCATGAACTAGCTCTCTTCTGCCTTGTGGTTGTCAGTTATAGAGATGGCCGCTCCTAGATTCTCAGCATATTCGTATTTGATGATGATGGAAAGTGCTGGCAAGTCATAGCTGACTTATGGTGACCCCTGGTGGGGTTTTAATGGCAAGAGACTAACAGAGGTGGTTTGTCATTGCCTGCCTCTGCAAGCCCTGGTCTTTGTTGGCGGTTTTCCATCCAATTACTAACCAAGGCCAACCCTGCTCAGGGCCGGCGCCAGAGGTTTCAGCGCCTGCGGCGGCGGGCGCGCACGCGCCCCACGGGAGGCGTGATGACGTCATCGCAGACGTCATCACGCACCACAGGGGGGCTGGGCTGCGCGCGGACCGCCGAGCGCAGAAGCTGCGGGCTGCTGCTGGAGCAGCGCGTGGAGGCTGATCCGTGCGCTGCCCCAGCAGCAGCTCACAGCTTCTGCGTTCAGCTGGGGCGGAGGAGCGCGCAGCTGAGCTGGCGTGGCTGGCTGCAGCAGTAGCTGTAGCCAGCCAGGCAGCCCCGTGCCGCCGCCGCCACATGCCCCAGCCGAGTGCAGAAGCTGCGGGCTGCTGCTGTAGCGGCGCACGGAGGCTGCTCCGTGCGCCGCCCCAGCAGCAGCTCACGGCTTCTGCGCCCGGCTGGGGCGGAGGAGCGCGCAGCTGAGCTGGCGTGGCTGGCTACAGCTGCTGCTGCAGCCAGCCAGCCAGCTCCGTGCTGCCGCGGCCGCGCGCCCCAGCTGGGCGCAGAAGCCGCGAGCCGCTGCTCGAGCGGCGCACAGAGGCTGCGCCCGGCTGAGGTGTGTGGCGGCGGCGGCGGCGGTGGCAGCAAGGGGCTGGCTGTCTGGCTGGCTGCAGCAGTAGCTACAGGCAGCCCTGTCATGCCAGCTTCGCTGCGCGCGCCTCTGGCCCCAACACCCCCTCCAGCGCCCCTCCAGTGCCCGCGCGCCCGAGGCCACCGCCTACCTGGCCTCCATGGGCGCGCCGGCCCTGACCCTGCTTAGCTTCCGAGATCTGACAAGATTAGGTTTGCCTGGGCTATCTTTACCTCCAGAGTAATATGACTCACATATATTAATTCTGACTGCTATGATTGTTATCAATTGAGCATTTCTATGAATGAAAAGGAGCAATGTGTAAAACACTGAAGGGCTCAGGCCTGCACAACTAGCAGTCCACCAAGTTGAAAATGCCCCTTGCATGGTGGCCAAAAAAAGACTTGAGAAATCTGTCCTTAATGCTTGTCTGGGAATGTCAAACTAACGTCAAGCATCTGGCAGGCAATGCTTAGAGAGCAATCCTAAGCAGATCAATGCAGAATCCTTCAGAGGTCTGTTCAGTAGGACTTAACTCTCAGGAAAATATTCTACAGTTGCAGCATTAGTGGCCATATTCATTGAAGTGGGTTATGATGAGTTCCGAAAGTTCAGTGAAGAAACAAAGGGGAAGAGATGGAGCTGGTGCTATTCCCCGTTCCCAAAATGTTCCCAGGATCCCATTCTCTAAAGAAACAGAATATCTTGAAACATCAGAATAACTTTAAGCAGTTAACATATATCTATATGGCAAATGCAGGCAGGAGTACCATCACTGTCAGCTACAGAAAGGATCAGAGTAAATGACTTTTTTGGTTTCCATTGCTAACTTAATTTTGCATCTGTCTTCAGATTAATCTGTGATTAGAAATCCAGCGGAATGACTGAATTGTGCAGACCAATACTTTTTATGTGTACTCAGTACTTAGCATCAATCAACGAGTCTAATAATGGGTTGAATCCAGACTAAATTTTCCATCAGCTGAATGGAACTTTGCGGCCACTCATCTCTCACTGCATTCCAGAGATCTCCATGCAGTGCTGCTTCTGGGGGACAGGAACTACATGAGGGTGGGGTCTGCAGAAGGAAGAATTGCCAGTTTAGTCTGGATCCAACCCAATGTTTATTCCCAAGCATATGTACATATAGTTGCTGCCCAAGTGGAAAAATTTCCTGAACATTACAAGACTGAAATATTCCCAGGAAGAATTTATGGTCCCCCGCTGTAAAAAAGAGAGGCTGGGGGGGGGGGGGGAGAAGAGAATAACGTATTTTCTTTGTTGGGTTTCTCATCCCACATTGTGGGCTACAGAAGTTTAATTCTAACAGGAAGGATATTAGACAGCATTCTTCAGGAGCAGATAGTTGATAAAGGAATTGAAAAAAGCAAAAGTAAATATAATACTGCAGAGAGATACTACTATATTTATAGCATTCACTTGGGCAACCTTAATTCTGGAGAGCTTTGGCTGGTTCCATTTCCCTCTTGGAAATCTAGCAGGATACACAAACCAAGTGGTAAGTTCAGACATTTGGGAGGTGACAGAGTTGGTGATAGCAATGAAGGGTCTTGGAAAGTATGGAAGGTGCAGGTCTAGGGTGAAGGCTAGTTTGGAATCAGAAAGGGAAAGGGAAACCTAGCCTGGTATGTTAAATTTTTCCTCTTACAGAATAACCCCAATGTTATGCTGCCTTATCTTTTCCCCACAGTTATCCCACAATCAAATCTGGAAATAACTTACAAAATTGCCATTTTTTTTTTCATTTTGAGCATGCTGATGATGAATGTGCTACATCTCCAGGCAAGCCAACAACACTTTGGTGAAAGTGCCCCACAACCAATGCACATTGAATGAATGCAATTCACTTCACACATTTATGAATACACCTAGCTACTTTAAATGTACTTTTACATTTTAATGCATGAATGCATCAACGCACACATATTTGGAAATGTGTATCATATAGAGAGGCTTGAAAAGGTGTTGAAGCTGTATCCAGCTGCTGTTCCTTGTTTATTTATTTAGATATTTACAAGTCACTTTTCTCCTCAGTGGACACACAAAGTGGCTTACAATAACACTCTCATCTCCTGCATTTTCCTCACAACAACCTCCTGTGAAGTATTTTAGGCTGAAAAAAATGACTGGCCCAAGGCCGCCTAGTGAACTTGTATGGCAGAGTGGGACTCAAATTTGTCTCTCTCTGTGTGATGTGTGAAATGGACCACCGTTCTAGCACAGTGGGTAAATGGTTGTGTTGCAAATCAGCACTCTGCTGGTTTGAATCCTGCTACTGCCATGAGCTCAGTAGGTAGCCTTGGCTAAGCTACTTCTCTCAGCCCCAGCTCCCCAGCTGTGTTGTGGGATGATGATAACACTGACTTTGTTCTCCACTCTGAGTGGGGCACTGATCTGTCTAGAAGAGCAGCATATAAGCACAGTTATTATTATCAATGTGACGGGTGTCTCACAGAAAGCGTACTGAAGAGCACTTTTCTGAACAGAATGGCTATTGAGGAAAAGGCCCTCTTCAGAACTCCATGCAGGTAGCAAATCCAAAATATATTAACTAACTGTAGAAGCACCTTTGGACTAAAACGACCAGGTCTACTTTTGTGGCTTGAAAAGAAGGCACAGTTGCACTATAAATATCAGTCAGTGGAAGAAAGCCTGACACACTTTTAAGTAATGTCATGAGTGCAGGTCGGGGGTTTCCTAATCAAGGCAATCAAGTAAATTAGTTTTGCTGGATCAATTAGATTATAGCACATCCATCTTCAAGTGTGTTGCATGTATCATCCATAAATGTGTTACACAAACAAGCTGATAGAGTGGAACTAGATCCAGATCTTGGTTATTAGTTTAGGGCTTGATTCAGCTGTCACTCTCAGACCTTGGTTTTGCCCTTGCTTGTGAGTTCTTCCTTCAGATATGGTGGATTGGTTGAATATGGCTTTGATCTCTTTTATATTTGGAACTGATTAACAGTGCAGTCCTATCTAGAATTAATCCCGTATAAGCCTATTGCGTTCAGTGAGCTTAAACTTGAATAACTCTGCATAGGCTTGCACTGTAAATTCCCCACTCTGATAAGTGTGAAAATTCGAGCCACATACTGTAATTGTATTTCTGTTAATGCACTTCCTCCTAAAATTTCTGGGTAATGTCGAGGTGTTCCTGAATGGTACAATTATCAGTTGTTGTGGCTGATTTATAGAATATCCAGTTCACACATGCAAGAGGGCCACTGTTTTTCTTTATGTAAACCCACCTAGCCAACTGCTGTAAGGGGGCCAGGGGGGTGTTAGTTGATGCTACTCTGCAACCAAGGAAGCTCTTTCCTCAAATCTCTCTGGCTATCACAGCTAATAATATCTAGTCTGGTGGAACTACCATCACCCTTTTAAACAGAACCCCCCAAATTCCTTATCAGCCTGTACAGGACCAGCTAATTCTGTAACGGGCAACTCCAGAGTAGGAAGATGGTAAGATAACAGCTGAAAGACCTTGGTGTAAAAGGTGGAGCAATTATAAATACCTTCCTTGTTAAGCTTCACTCGTTGGCCTCACTTGGTTTGGGAAATTCCTGGAGACTTGGGGGCAGTTCCTGGGGAGGACAATGTTTAGGGAGGGAGCCCACTGGAGATGTGATTCCATAGAGTCTTCCCTCTGAAATTACCATTTCCTTCCTCCTGGGGAGCTGATCTCTGCAATCTGGAGATTAGTAATTCCAGGAAAACTCCAGGCCCCATCTGGAGGTTGGCAACCCTACACTCCATGGAAGTAGGTGAAGGCACATTGCAGGAAGAACAAAAGAGAGAGACCAGTTTGCATGCATGAAACAACTCTTATAAAGGAACTGACAACGGGAAATGTTTGTGAGATAATGATCTCTTCTGCTGAAAATGAGCTTCACAAATGGGCTGCGGTGCGTTGTAACAGCAGGAGACCGTCCTGCAATGATGTTCTTGTTCATTGACATTAGTAGTTAATTTCTTTCTTTTTGAAGGTTTTACGGGGATTCCGTGCAGCTGTGCCTCATCAAGCCTCTTCTTATTAGACATTAGAAGGGACCTGATTAGAGCTGGATTCAGCTGCTGCTCATGGAGACCTTGGCCTGCCCTTCCTAGTGTGCTCCTTCTACAGATTCATAGGCAGAACATTTATATTCTGTGCAGAGTCTCCATCAGCTGACAGAGGTGCACGTGGAGGCATCTTCCCATTCAAGGAGAGAGATGCGTGATTCCTGCATTCCCATACAATGGTCTTTTTAAAAAAGTAATAGAATAGTGCAAACATGTCTGTCAGTATTTTAAATTCTCCAGTAATGCTGTTTCTTTGCCACACCTGAGGCTTGATAACAGCTCCCTCAAAATGGGAAGATCAAGCAATGCTCAAGTCAGGCAGTGATCTGACTTGAAAATTATTTGGACCCCTTGAAAGGGGTATGAAAGTTGTGAAAGAATTCTGGGGCCGAAGGATGCCCATTCCTACTCAAGGAAGCTTTCCTTCTCTGTCAAAGACAGTTTGTAACCTACAGCTCCATTCAGCAAAGGCTGACCCCTGCATCCAGCCCACAGGATTGAATCCCAATGATAATTCCTGCTAGTAGAAGGGGTGATTTTTACCCATTCTTCCTTCAAGCTGCAAGTCTTCAGTTCATCCTTTTATGCAGTTCCCTCTTGCCTATGTGCAGATTTTCAGGGAGCTCAGTGGATTTCTGTTGAAAGGGGATGTGGGGAAGTCCTTTTCTGCTTTCTGATAGTGGAAATTACTGCTGGGACCCAACACCAAAATGTTTCCCCATAAGAGAATGACTCCTTAAACTGAACGAAGGCTTCACACTTTGCTGGCTGGAATGGCAGAATACAAACTATTGTAGTGTTTTTTAAACCACTTAATTGTGAATCCTGGGGGCGCTTCTCTACCTTCCTTGAAAGCATTTCTTATCATAAAGACAGTTCCACAAGGATTCAGAACAAACTAGATGGTGAATGCAGTGATATTGTCTACTCTACAAGAGAGCTGAAAGGGAGAGAAAGGAAAGAAGTCAAGACACAAATGAGTCTTGCCGCATCTTGAAGTTATATGCATCCATCATGCACATCACAATATGTTATGAGTGGAAGATAGGAAGAATGTAGAAGTTATTCTCTTCTTAATTGTGGCATTAGAAACTGTGATTAAGCAGAGATTCGGTTTCGTTTTCTCGGCCATGTCGGACGCTCCTCTCCGCAGGTCCGGGAGGAAGCGCCTGAGCAGCCTGACCGGGCGGCTGATCTGCGAAGATTAGCCCCCAGAACTCCCAGTGAGGGAGGCAGGGTCCAGAATGCGGCGGGAAGAGCCCCCTGAAATCGATGCAGGGGGTAAATTGCCCGTTTGTTCCTATGGAGGCCGGCAGACGTGCGCGGCACCTCGAGTGCTGCCGGGCCATGGAAAACGGCAAAGAGCAGAACTAGGCGGAAGCCTGTAAGTAAGCGAATCCCTTCTGTTATTACAAGCGCACGCGAAGGAGTGGTGGGATCTGAAGCTAAGAAGGCTCGTTCTTCCCCCTCGCTGAGTTTCAGAATTTGGTCGGCAGTCCCCCCCCCTAAAATGGCAGTGAAAAAGCAGAGTCCCGCTTTGGGCAAGTCAATCTCGGCTGCCCTGCAGGGGAAAGGAGAGTCGCTCGAGGACTTGGTGAAGAGGTCGGTTATCGAAGCCATAAAGCCCTTTGTTGACAAGCTGAATGAAACAGATCAAAGGGTGGGTTTAATTGAGAGTGAAGTGAAAACCATTAAGGAAGCAGCGGGGGGGGCAGAGAAGTCTGCTCGGGAAAATGCGTCACTCGTGAGGGCAATGAATAAAGAGTTAAAGCTGGTGGAGAACCAGCTGATCGGGCTACAAGTGGAACGAACACAGACAATTTTGCGCATCCAGAATGTGAAAGAGGAGGAAAATGAGGATTTATGGGATCTGGCCTCGGAACTATTGGCGACACCCGCGAGGGCAACTAAAGAAGAGGTAAAAAGCGCCATTTTGGAAGTCCGTCGGGCTTCTTCAAAAGATGCAACGAAGCGTCAGCTGATCATTATCGATTTTTCATCTAAGAGGATCCGAGACACTATCCTATATAACTCATAAAATGCGGATCTGGACTTTCTGGGTAATAAAGTTAAGATACTGAAGGACGTTCCATTTTTAGTTCGGAGAAGAAGATTTAAGTATAAAAAGTTTGCAGCTCTTCTGAGGGAACATGGAATAAAGTATAAATGGCTATTTCCGGAAGGTATCTGGTTTAGTTACAAAGATCAAGCTTACAAGATAACATCAGAAGATCAACTAAGGGATTTTGAGGACAAAAATCAAGAATTTCAGCAAGACACCAAGCAAGAAGAAAAGGATTTGAAGTCTGAAGGGGGGGGGGAGGGAACGAGCACTGTGGTTGCAGTTGCTCAGAGAGAACTGCGTTCGAGGCCCAGCGGGGGGGGGGGGGGGAGGAAGACTTAATTTGGATTGTAATCTGTATTTTGCAAGGTCAACCACTCCATCAATATCTTACAAAGTTTTAATTTTTTAATAATGGCAGTATGAAGGGAAAGCATTATTTGTAGTGTAGTGTTGTTATATGTTGCTGTTTTTTTTTCTTTCCTTCCCCTGCCCCCCTTCTTTCCCTCTGTATTGTTAGTTAATGTAGGTAATAAAAAAATTAAAAAAATTTTTTTTTTAAAAAAAGAAACTGTGATTAAGCAGTTGAGAACTGAGATAATCTTCCATCCCTGTGATGTCAACTCAAGTCTTGCATTTGCGATTTTTGTATTGAATATATCATATATCTCATTCTGAACTGGGCCATAGAATGTGGATAAAAAAGCACCACACAATGTGGGCAGTTTTGTAGAAACTCTAAAAAAATCCACAAGGGATTGAAACTCCCCCAATAGAAGTGGGCATGGACCGGAAAACGGACCTAAATTTGATACAAACTTGCCCTGTTTGGCATTTGCAAACAGGCAGCCCGTGGGAGGCATGTTTTTCACAGAGCCACGATTTTTGGGTGGGTCAGTTGGTCCATTGCTCCATGAATGCAGACATCCCAGCACCGAACAATCAATTCCCTAGGCAATGTAGGAGTTGACCTTCTGCTGCCTTTGGAACACACCAATCTTAGCCCTGAAAAACCTTGATAGGCAGCTCTGGCTGCCAATCAGAGAGCTCCCATTATTCTCTATGTGAGCGTTTAGGGCAGAGCTGCAGTTTCACCTTCCAGCCCGCAGTTACCGAGCAAGGAACTGCTTGTTGTGGGAGTTTTTTTGCATTGCACATCGTGAGAGGGAGTCTTGGGGCTTGTGCTGCAGCAGTGCTCTCAAAGCAAGCTTATTATAAGTTATTGGGTTTCCTTAGCTGAGGGCTCACTCTTCTGCTTCATTTCCCCCCCCCCCTTTCTATTCTTATTTGCTTGTGGGGTGGTGGGCTAGGGCTCTGAGTTTCTGGAGTTAAATCCCTTGTTGGCTGACTCTATTTTTAATTGATCTGCAGTTTTTTAACACAGAGCTGCAAGGCCCCCTCCAAAACAGATGCACAATGGGGCAGCCCTACTTGAGTGTGCTTGATAACTTGCCAGCTCGCCCAAGGAAGATGCAGGAGGAAGGCAGCAACCTGATCTGCCTCTCTCCATCCCATTTGTTCCTATTGCAAGGAAGAATCTAGCAGGAACTGGATAAACACATAGATCCTGCCTTTCCCAGAGTCAAATCTCCTTGAAACTTGGGGGGTCCTTAGGGGATAGTTAGGAGTAGTGAACTGGGGGAGGTCCATTAAAAGTTCATGGTCCATGGTCCGTGAAACACAATAGACCATGGGCCAATGGTCTGTGGGTTTTTTTCCTGGTCTGTGCCCACCTCTATCCCGAAAGACTTCATGCTGAGATCTGGGTGGCCATTTGGGAGTCAACTCAACCACAACAGTATTGCTAAGCATTGGCTTCGTTTATATAAATCAAAGCAGGGTAGGGGGAGTAAAGCTGAGTGACTCACTAACACACAACTAGCACAGCTTAGCCAGGCCCAGTGGAAGCTAACGAACAACTCACTGACTCACTTGGGCCTGGTGGCAGCCAGCAAATAATTCTTCCAGGGCTGTTTGCTACAGTGCAACTCAGCTGGACATGGTGGTGACCACCAAGATGCTCTCCACCATGGGATGTACCAAGTTCCAGCAGTGATCAGCATGCAACTCGCTAACTGCTGGGTGGGCTGGGAGTGGGGGCAAGGGACCAGCAAGCAACCTTGCTGATGTAGTTACATTAGTAATGTCCAAGGGTCATTTTGTAGAAAAAGAGCTGCAGGAACTCATTAGCACACCTCATTAGCATATGCCATGCCCCTTACCATCACTGGAAGTGTGTCATTGGCATAACTGATTTGCATATGCCACACTCCCTGACCTCACCTATCCTGGCTGTTTTGGCCTGGCCATTCAGGGCCGAAATTGGGCCCAAAATGGCAAAAAGGGGCTGAAAATGCCCCAAAAGTGGCCCCAAATGGTCAGAATTGGGCCGCTGCTGAGCGGGATAGTGGTCCACCACCCGTAAGAGGCCCAATCCTGGCCATTTTGGGCCCAATCCAGGTCAAAACAGGCCCCAAATGGCCAAAAACCAGGTGGGCCATCTGACATGTGACATCTTTGGACAACTACTGGAACTGCGTTCCTGCACGTTACCCCTCAAAATGAGCCCTGGTAATGTCACTGTTTTTTATTTTATTTTTCTCCTGCGTCTGCTCTGAGCGGGTGTGGACAATGGGACTTGCTGGCAGGAGGCCAGTCAAGCCTCCCTGGGTGACTAGCTACTGCATGATTTTTGCAAATTTGCTGGACTTTTTCCAGGGTAAGCCTGCTTGGGGAGGGCTGGGAGAGAAAGCTGAAGATGGGAGGGAGAGAAAGGTAGGTTAGTGGGTGGGTGAGAAAGAGAAAAGGAAGCAGGAAAAGGGGAGGTTACGGGGACTGCTGGGGGGAAGAGCAAACATGTGGGGAGAAGGATACAGGGGAAAATAGATACCTCCTGCATCTCCTTGCAGAATCTCCACTTGTAACCATGTAATTCTGATTCATGTAATTTAAAGCTTTCATTTTCTTATGCACAGTTAGTTCTGATTAAGTACTGGATGCTCAAGGAACTTGTTTTCCCTGTATGAAGACATTCATTTAAAAAGTGTATATGAAGACAATGCAATGCAAATGTTTTTAGGAATTCACATATCAATAATTTTTAATTTGAAAAAAATATTCAAGGTCTTCAGAGAAAGCCATATGTTGTGTTCAACTTGAGTTAGCCAGGCAGACTTGCCGTGATTGAACTTCCTTGCTTACACATGAGACTTAGATCGCCGTGATATTTCCTGTCAGTAATTGACTTGAGTATAGTGCAGTGCTGAGCAGCAGCATGCCTACCTAATAAATCCTCGTGCTACAGGATCTGCTTATGCCTTGGTAGTAAGTAACAAAGCAGATTATGGCTGCGTTGGTGTGCTTGCACAGTCCGTGAACTGAATTTTTTTCAATTTTTGTAGAAGAGGCATGTATCTACTGGTCATAGCTTGGGCAGTAAACTCTCTCATCAAACACAGAATCAACCATACCTTGTCCCCTCTTTGCTCCTGCACATGAATCCTTTAATTTGCCAGTGCTCAATATGCTGCCAGCTTTGGGGGCATAGTCAGTAGCATCTTTTCAAGAAAATATTAGCACAACCAGTTTGCAAGATTAGCTAGGTTCATGGGCAGATAACCAAAGGCACATAGAGATGCCAGAGCAGGACACTGCAACTCAAAAATCTGCAACAGAACTTCTTTTCCTTTTCACAACTGGATGTAGCAACAGCAACGTAGAAAACAACACAATACCAATGGATACATCTATATACAGTCCAACTCATCCTAACAACTTGGTAAATAATTGGCTTCCTGAGCAGGCCAGAAGCTAAACTGACAAGTAATTAAACTTCCATAGCTACAGACTAACACGACTACCTCTCTGGAATTTGAAGCACAGGGATGTGTGACTGCACTTTCTGACATCCCTTCTTGTCACTCTTGCTTCTTCCTTTCCTTTCTTCAATCTCTAGTCTTCCCCAAAGCTAACATCTAGGTTGCAAGCCCCTTTAAGTTTTCTTTTTTGCTTAGTGTATTTATTCAGTACCTTTTTATCCCATCCATACTCCAGAGAGCTCAGGGGAACGTACACCAGGCTCCCCTCTTTCATTTCATCTTCACTACACTGGAGGTGGAGGAGGCTTACAAAGAGAGTGACTGCCTCAAGCCACGGCAGAGTGAATTTAGGTTGTCCTATTCCTATTCCAGCAGTCTACTCACAGCACCTTACCTCTGTAGTGTGAAATGTTTATGGATGGCTCTGTCAGAATAAATTAACAACCATTTGAATGCTATTGCTACTGAACATGGTTCAACAATCAAAAAAGCCATCTGTAGAATAAAAAGGATACAGTAAGAGTTCTTCTCCACACAAATGCACTGAGAAGATTATAAAGGCAGCTAAAGTGCCAAGGTAGTCATCAAGGAAGTATTCACCCACTTAACGATCTATTCTCACCACCTTGACACAAGGTCTTAGCTCCTACATTATCCCATTTTTTGCCCTGTTCTTCCAAAGTCTACCATTCTGCTTTGCTTTGGAACATCAAGATTTACAAAACCACCCCCATGTTTGCTAATGCAAATAGCTTTAGAAAATGATGAGCCATTGTGTCAGATTCTATGGAGTCATAAACATGTTTGCTTTAATCGAAGCATGGCAGGATTTGTAGCATGATCGGAAGATGAAAACAGCCTAGATTAATGACTCCTTTCAGCCTGTGTTCTGACAGCCCCCTTTTCAAAGCACCAATATTACCCACTTAAAAAATGGAGCCCTGCCAACATTTGACATGCTGCTGCTGCTTTCAACATGCCAGATGGTACTAAAAATTCAAAATATTTCCTATAACAGCTGTATCTTTGACAACAAAATTAATACAAGCAGAACTTCCACTGCTGTGTGGAGGCCACACTGGCCGGATTCCTCAGTTTAGCATCTGATGGCACAAGGCACTTTGGAGTTAAAAATTAGATCTGATCAGCTCAGCCCAGAATGTCAATCATGGGTCTGGTTTTCCAAACCAGATGCAAAGGTTGGTGTCTTTACAGCTTTGCAGCTGCTCTGATAAGACTGTAAAATACACCTTCCCCTAGAGTGACAATAAATGTGTTAACACTTTCTTGAAACTAGCCCTTTCCTAAAGCTCATCAGCTTCTTGCCCGGAGCTCTTTCTTTATGCATTTGGTGACATAAATCTTACAAGCATATTTGACCAGAAAGTCTACTTTTCAAAGTCAGAATTGTACAATTTGTTTTTTGAAAATCTCCTTCACTGACACTTCACAGAAGAAAATCTACTGGGAAAAAGAAAACTCTGTTTAAAAATTTCTGCCTTTGCATAAAACAATAGAATTGGAGTGAGAACCTAATAACATTTTCTTTGAAGTAAGCGCCATTAAATAGGCTTCTGAATAAACCTGTTTAGGATTGAACTGATGCTGTTCCTCAGCAAAATCATATAGTCTGGTTAAACCAAAGGACTAGAATTTTAGGCAATGAATAAAAAAAGTTTATGCTTCTGATCATAATAACAACAGTAACCCAGTCCTGATTGAACCAGGTGGTCCTCTGCATAAACGGGAGCTCTAATGCAGCTATAACATGAATTTCCTGTATCAGGAGACAGAAATAGGCTTGCAGCTTGTTTTCTTCAATACTGGAAAATGGTTTGTTCTCGCAACAGAGTTGTTTTCTGCAAAGAATTTCACAATGCCAAAGAGACCAAAGCAGTCCCCATTCATATCGATCATAGGAGGAGAGCCATTGGTTAGTGGTTAAAGCATTGGAAAAGGGATGTTGGGTGTTCATGCAAAAAGTTCCTAGGGGTATTTTTTAATGATAATATTGTGTGGGGAGATCAATACTGATTGAATCTATGGCTCAGGGTATAGGTGCTATGAGTCTTTCCTCCATTGACACTATTTCCCTGAATGGAATTGGCCCTGGGTATGTAAAACTGGGTAAAAATAATGGTACAGGCATCTGCATGCTTGTCCCAATGGAGCAAATTGTGACTCCTCAGTGCTGTTTCTGATCAGCAAAATGGCATGGAAGGGGGGGGGTCAGATTGACCCCTTTCCTGCACTGCAGTCCTGATCAGAATTGGGTTGTTACTTACGAGTTTAAAATGTATGGAGACAAACTTGTGAACTGCCTTGAAGAGCAATTTTTTAAATGCAGTTTTATAACATAGACACTGGGCAGAGCTACTAGTCCCTGTGCTCCTTCTCTTCAGCCCTGGAAGCTTAAAAGGAAGTTGCCTCCTAGAAGGAAGGAAGGAAGGAAGGAAGGAACTGGAGAAAGACTGTTGCCATCAGGGGCAGAATTTTTACCACCTGCTCCGCTCTCCTTGTTTCTGGTTTGGTCTGTTGATGACAGGTAGATTTATTGGCCATTTCCACACATCCTTAAAGGGATGGCTTTTCTCCTTCACTCCACACGTCTCCAATTTCAAAGCAGTAGCAGGCTGTTTGGCTTTCATGTTTTTGATGATGCAGGAAAGTGAGGGAAATTGTGTTCTCATAAAAGGGGCCAAAGGGAGCTTTGACTCTCAAAAGCTCATACCTCAGAAATCTAGTTGGCCTTTAAGGTTCTATTGGACCTGGATCTTGCTCTTCAACTGCAGACCAACACCCATAATTGTTATCTGGAGTAGAAATATACCTCAGTCTTTGCCTTTGGATATTTATTTATGAAGTCTAATCTATTGTCATGAAGCAGAAAGCATAATCAGTACAAAGGCATGCATGTTTAAAATCAGTGTTATTTGGGTGGTTTTTGGATAATATGATTGTTATTAGGTGGTTCAATTATGTTTGGAAAGACCCCTGAACAGCATGTACATAGATCACCGGGCTCTATTCACCTGCAGCAGTACAGCAGGTCTGAAGTTCCGCATGGTCCAATGCAATTCAGGAAAAGACTGCTGTCCTTCTCAAGCATACAGTTTTAACACCTGGACTGAAACCTGACCCCAAACATGTTGTACAGTTTCCAAACTTTCAAAAGGACTAATAAACCTTACCTTCCTTCCAGGGTTTTACCTTACAGTGTGACTACTGAGGAGATGCACAATTTTAAAGTTGACAATGAGGAAACTGAAATTGTCAAAAGATTTTCTATTATTTGGCTCAATCATCAACCAACAGGGAGACTGCAACGAGGAAATCAGAAGGAGATTGAGACTTGGAAGAGCAGCTGTGAGGGAGCTAGATAGGATTCTTAAAGATAAAGATGTCTCTCTGGGAACCAAGATAAAGATAATTCAAACAATGGTATTCCTCATTACGATGTATAGGTGTGAACGTTGGACAGTGAGGAAAGCTGACAGGAAGAAAATTCATTTGAAATGTGGTGCTGGAGGAGAGTTCTGCGGATATCATGGACAGCCAGAAAGGCAAATAAGTGAGTACTAGATCAAATCAAGCCTGAATTCTCCCTAGAAGCTAAAATGACAAAACTGAAGCTATTGTACTTTAGTCACATTATGAGAAGACAAGATTCTCTGATAAAGTCAATAATGCTAGGAAAATTAGAAGGCAATAGGAAAAGAGGAAGACCTAAAACCAGATGGCTTGACTCAATAAAAGAAGCAACGTCCTCCAGTTTGTAAGATCTGAGCCAGTCTGTTAGTGATAGGATGTTTTGGAGGTCTTTTGCTCATAGGGTTGCCATAGGTCGGAGGCGACTTGACAGCACATAACACACACACACATATATGCAAAATTAATTTAAAACTATGCTGCTGTCATTGACCTACCTAGAAAAGTAGGACAGGAAGCTTCATGCACAATCTTGGCACCTGATGCCCAGGCTAGGTTTGCCATCCTGATTGACTTAGTTTATAAATAGCCCATCATTTCCACTGTTTAATCTTACGCTATCTACAATCCATTGAGGCTCCAGATTATGGACTGGGAGTATCCTACTGCGTGAGAACAATACACAGACTAATGCAAAAAAAAAATATTGAACAAGATGTTGTAAGCTACAGAAAAATGAACGGTAATACTTATCAGGCTACAACTTCAAGCTGTGCAGAGATTACAGCCTATTAACAACAAACAGGCCTGGGAAGAATAGAAAGAATTATTGCAATATGGTCAGCAAGATGTATTTTTTTGATTTATGAAATCGCATACTTGTCAGAAATTCACGATGTCATAACTGTTCCCTTACACTATCTTCATTTGCTATCACTAGCCATTCCATCAGTCAACGTTGCATAAGTAGCACACTTATTACAAGCACTGTCACTGTAATAAGGTGGGGGAGACAAGGAGCAAGAAAATCCAAGGGGGATGGGATTCCTTCTCCCTCTGCCATTGCAACACCTTAGAAATGTAACCTGGAATGGTTCCCATCAATTCCCCCTTCCCCCATGATTCTTGTGGGCCCCCCTTGTATTGTTCTATTCAACTGTTTATATGTTATATAAAATGTTTTTTAATGTTTGAAATGTTTTAGTGTTGGAAACAGTAATTTGGGACCCTGAATTGGGTGGAAATTTTTTCAATAAATTTGTGTTATTTGCTGTCAAGTCACAACTCTAAATTAATGCCCTCCGAAACATCCTATCATTCACAGTCTTGCTCTGGTCTTCTAAACTGAAGGCTATAGCTTCCTTTATTGAGGCCATCCATCTCATGCCAGGTCATCCTCTTTCCCTACTGCCTTCAAATTTTTCTAGCATTATTGTCTTTTCCAGAGTCTTGTCTTCTCATAATGTGACCAAAGTACAACAACAACAACAACATTCAATTTATATACCGCCCTTCAGGACAACTTAATGGCCACTCAGAGCGGTTTACAAAGTATGTCATTATTATCCCCACAACAAAACACCCTGTGAGGTGGGTGGGGCTGAGAGAGCTCCAGAGAGCTGTGACTAGCCCAAGGTCACCCAGCTGGCTTCAAGTGGAGGAGTGGGGAATCAAACCCGGCTCTCCAGATTAGAGTCCTGTGCTCTTAACCACTACACCAAACTGGCATAATCTTGATCTGATCTAGAACCCACTTATTCAATAAATAAATAAAATACATTCAGTTCAAAAAAGGGAGGGATTTTAAGGGGGAAAATAGCTCCCAAATCACAAAAGCTTTGATCCAGTTTTGCTGCCTTACTTTAGAATGTATCATGAACTTTCCTTACAAGACAGATTTGGCTTGGATCCTAACAATTTTTGAACTGTAAGTGAAATAGAACACGAATAACAATATAATCTATGAGGCATTTGTACTGGCTGCTTATTCCAGAGGAGCTGCAGTCCAGATTCATGCCCATTAAATGCAATATCATAAAGGATTCATTAGCATCATACCATGAGATTTATACTGGAAGCCAGGAATGGATTCCAAAACTGAAACCGCAATAAAATAGCCACACCATAAAACAGCAGTGAGTGACACATACACCATGTCTGCAGCCTTTTCATATTTCAGATAGGCATGGGGAATAATTACAATTTGACATTGTAGGACCCTTTGTCACAGTGACACGGGACTGTTGCTATTTATTTCTTTTATTAACTACTCAAATAAACAGTCTGATGTAGCTTTGGCATTGCAAGTTTCCTATACTCCAATAATCAAATGCCTGTCTTTAGCAGAGAAGAAAATCCCAGAATCTAATCGAGGATAATGGCACCTATTTGCTTCACTAGCATTTGAAATTCTAACAGAAAAGAAGACAATCTTGTAACTGAAAAGAATACAAATTTAAAATTCCTTTGAAAAGGTGAAAAATAACCTGGAAAACATGCGCAAACTGCTTGTGAATAGCCAAACACTGACCAAAAAAAAAAGGCTCCTTGTTCATGGCTAGTGAATGAGCCAAACCAGCCAGTTTTCAAGCAACCTTAGAAAGTGTGTAATCATTTTGAAGAAGAACTGGATGAATCAGGAGATGGTATTTTGGATCTACACATAGATAAGAAGAACATAAGAAAAGCCTGGCTGGATCAGACCAGTAGTCCATCTAGTCCACCATCCTATTTCAAACAGCAGCTAACTAGCTGCCCTGGAGGGCTGACAAACAGGGCATAGAGGCTATGGCCTTCCCCTGATGCAACTTTCTAGAACTGTTTGTTAGGCCTGTTGCCTGTATATGTCGTGGTTCCTTTTATTCGCCATGGCAAGGTTCAGGTAGGTAGCCATGTTAGTCTACAGCAGTAGAGCAAACTTTGGGTCCAGTGGCACTTATGTTGAAATGAGCTTTGACCCACAAAAGCTTATATCCTGGAAAATTTTGTTGGTATTTGGGATGCTACTGCACTCAACTGTTGTTCGTCATAGCTAGTAACCACTGAAGTACATATCATCTATGAATTTGTCTAACCACCACCACTCCTTTTTTGGAACCGTAAAAGCACACAGCCAATTTGGTGTAGTGGTTAAGAATGGCGGGACTGTAATCTGGAGAACTAGGTTTGTTTCCCTACTCCTCTGCTTGAAGCCAGCTGGGTGACCTTCGGTTAGTCAGAACACTTCCAGAGGTCTCTTAGCCCCACCCACCTCACAGGGTGATGTGGATAATAATAACATACTTTGTAAACTTCTCTGAGTGGGTGTTAAGTTGCCCTGAAGGGCGGTATATAAATCGAACGTGATGATGATGATGATGATGATGATGTTACTAATTACTAATTGAATAACAAAGTATTCCTTTGGTCTGATTTGATCCTTTCGTCTATCAGCATCATCGGCACCCCTGAATTCTAATATTATGTGGGCGGCGGGGGGAGCTTTACTTACCTTCTCTACCTCATGCATATTATCATAAACCTCTACCATGTCCCCCGTTACTTGTCTTTTTTTCTAAATTAAAAACTCCCATGTTCTTCAGCCTTCCCTCATGGAAAATGTGTTCTCACCCTTAATTATCTTGGTTGCCCTTTTCTATACTTTTTTCAGCTTTCCTACCCAAATCCAGCTTGACATTTGTAGAATGCCCTACATATGAAGAACTAGAAAACAAAGCCTGGGGCAAAAGGGGGTCTTTTTAGTTTGCTGTATATACAAGTCCCAGTTGGACAGGAAGGAAAGTCTCTGACCAGGTGGGACTACCTGCTGGCAGTAGGGCAGACTGGTCAAGAACAGGTGATGAAGGAACTAAGGATGAGAAGCTGGTAGAAATGTGAAGGGTTAAATCAGGAAGGAAAGCAATATGGGGGAAAGAAAAGCAGTTTGGTGTAGTGGTTAAGAGCAGCAGGACTCGAATCTGGAAAACCGTGTTTGAAAAGCCGCTCCTCCACTTGAAGCTAACTAGGTGACCTTGGGTCCATCACAAGATTCACAACTCTTCTAGAGCTTTCTCAGCCCCAGCCACCTCACAGGGTGATTGTTGTGAGGATGATAATAATATACTTTTTAAACCACTCTGAGTGGGCATTAAGTTGTCCTGAAGGGCGGTATATAAATCAAATGTTATTATTATTACTCTCTCTTGAAGAGGAAGAATCCAGTGATTTTGTGCTTGTTGTGGTGCTGGAAGAAAGTTCTGGAGAGAAATCCACTGTGAAAATGGAGCGTTTTGGGCTCCTAGTTTTGGGCTTCAAAGGTGGAGCCCTGCTATTGGACAAATTCAGAACAGAATTAGGATCAATGATGGCATTGGACTAAAAGCTGCCTGTTGATGGATTTTTGAAAAGGTACTATGAAGAAAGGCAGAAAATGTCCAAAAATGGTCACGAAGAAGAGGGAGATGTGCATCAGTTGAGGCAACGCAGGATGATTGAATTACCTTGAATAGCTGACCTGATTAATGTATTTTAACAAAGGCAGGGAGATGGCTGGTGTTCTTCGCTTTGGTTGTGATGAGCTTTCCCAAGAAGTCTGCAAATTAAGGCAGATTCCTGGATGGTTCTAGAAGGTTGATTATTGTCCTGCACACATAGGTTGTTGCTTATGGCCAAACTGGTGTGAGCAGTTTGGAGAGTCACACAAAGAGCTTTGATTACTGTTCTCTTGGAACATTCCTCTAGAAAGCAGCTGGGGAATTCTACTAATTTATCTCAGACAGATGTTATGTTAACTGGCCTGTAATTCTCTGGATCCCACCTGGACATCTTTTTAAAAATTGGTATGTCATTTGCTACTTTCTAATCCTTCAAACCGGAAGCTGATCTTAGCAACAAGTTACAGACAGCGGTGAGTAGATCAACAATTTCACATCTGAGCAAAAGAACCCTCAGATATATGCCATCTGGACCTAGATACTTACTAGTTTTTTGCTTAGTAATTTGCCTTTTACAACTGTCATTCCCAGTCCTTTTCTAGTTCTAAGTACCTATTGTTCTCTAAAAGTTTTATGAAGCTGAGTCTGTCTCTCAATTCCTGGACATATTAAATATTTACACAGTGGAGGACGTGGAAACAAACTATTTAAAACCCAGACATCCTGTGACTGCAATAGTGCATATAGTTAAGTCAAACGTTGCACAAATTCATTTAATTTAAGTCCATTTGACTACTTCATATACATTATCCAGACACCAGGCCTCTGTAGATTGTTCTATCTGTACAGGACCTTCAGGTGCTAGAGCTTTAGGATTGGATCTAGCAATGCACAAATAGAAACATTAAAAAATTGAAATATTAAAATACTCACAGTGCAGTCCTAAGAATAGTTACTCCAATCTAAGCCCATTGAAATCAATGAGTTTAGACCGGAGTAACTGTTCTTAGGATTGCCCTGGTTCATTACGTAGTTCTATTTGCACAAGATCCTGTGCAACACCTGGACTTTCCTCCCTATTAAGGTTTCCAGAAATTGGTTGCACAAGATCTAGTGCAAGTAGAAACACAAACAGTGTAATCCTAAGCAGAGTTACTCCAATCTAAGCCTATTAAAGTCCATGGGCTTAGACTGGAGAAACACTGCTTAGGATTGCACTGAAAGTCTGAGTTAGGGCAAGCAGCTACTTCAGTCTTTTTGCATTCTTACTTGCATATGAGCGCTAGCACAGGTAGAATTTGGCACTGTATCCAACCCTTAGTATACATTGAAAAAGGCTGTGGAGTTTCTTTTCAGAAAGTAGTGCGTGTGTTTTACATGCGAAATGAAAATCTCTTGCTGATTGGTGCTGCATTCTGTGAAACTAGCATATAATGCTGTGTCTATACTACAGCTGACCAAGGAATGGTGGCAGTTCAGGCTGAAAACCTGTGTGGTGCTTGTTCCAGGGACTGGAGGCATTATGAGAGCATATCAAGCCCCCACAAAACCACCTTCTGCAGAAACGTATGAGATGTTGCAAAGAAACTAAGTACACATCCAGTTGCCAAAGTTCCCACTTTTCCTCCATATAATTGTGTGTGGCTTAGAAAGCCAGAAGCCATTGCACTCAACATTGCCTTTTCAATGATCCCCATGATCACAGTGGTACATTTTAGAACCTTGCTGGAGCAAGAGTTGATACAACTCTTTATTAAGATCATATACCTAAATAAAAACGCATGTGAGTTCCTCCCGTACATATTGTACTTTCCACATGATCCTAGGTGACTTTGATTCTCAAGTATCTATTAAGAACCCTAATCAAAACATTTTTCATAGTTGTTATGCTTCTTCAGAAATGGACTCTGGACATGACACTATGTAGCTGAATGACTAACAAATGCTTAGAAAGAAAATATAGTAACTTGGGGGCATTGAAACTGAATGAATAAGTCTCAACCTGTGCATAGTTTTCTTGCTGCTGCGATTATCAATGCAAGTGAAATGTGTATTGGTAGAAGAGTGAAATAGTGCTTCTGGGAAGGCTTTGGGTGGATTAAGCCATGATGTCTGGCTTGGGGTCTGGACAAACATCTTCAAAGAGGCTGTGTTCAACTGTGTGCGGCTTTGAGCAAAACATGATCCACTCAAAGATAGTGGATAAATGGGAGGTAGCCCTGATTACTGAAGCTCCCTGCCATGACATGACACACCCTGATACAGAGTTTCTCCAGTAGACTGGGAAAGCAGCAGCCAGAGGGATAGTGGATGTAATCTGGACAGCAAGGGCAGGCGATCACTAGAAGCAATAGACAAGGATTAACAGCAGAAGTGTGTGTGTGTGTGTGGGGGGGGATTTTTAAGCAGACAAAGCCTCCTGGATTCATCAACATTCTGCAGCTTCCCAAAACATTTATCACAGTTGTTGCAACAGATAGCACAGTTCTACACTGGGATATTCCCCCCAAATAAGCAGAAGTTCTGTGGCACTTTAAAGACGAATAATGTTTCATTCCATTGAAAGCTTTTGTGGATTTCAGCCCATTTTTCAGCTGCAGTGAGAGGATGCTCTGGTGGGCTCGGGTCCCTGAAAGCTTACGCTGAAACAGAAGAATGTTAGTCTTTAAAGTACAACAATATTCCTGTTTATTTGTGTTTCAGTGGACAAATGTAGCTAATCCCCTGGAATTATTACTATATTTTTCTCATTATGGGAGGACTTTTCTATCCTGTTCCTCTGCTGGGTGGCAATAAGAGGCACTATAAGACTACTGCTACTAATAAAATTGAGAGAAAATATGCTATAGGGTAATTTTCAAAAAAGCTCTTGAGGGAATTTCTCTTTTGAAGTACTTCACAGTCCTGGATGTATTTCTTCCATCAGAGCTCTCTTTGAAGTACTTTATTGTGCCACCCTTTTCTAGCATTCTCTGGTATTGTTCCTTTGAATCATCTACTGAAGGATTTCAGGCCTCAAAACAATTCAGCTTTGGCATTCTTGTTTTGTGTACTGGGACAGCACACTATGCACGATCTTGTCAGTATGTGTGGTAACCATTTTGTCTGAGTACATATTTTTTCAACTTCAGTACATGTGGAATTTCTAAAAACCTGAGTTTCCAATTACACATATCAAAGATGTGTATTGCTGTATTCATACAAAATAGCAACTGCCATTTAATTGCAACCCCAGATGGAATGAAGAGACAGACACAGGCTTGGAACTAAAGGGCCGTTTATTAAAATGACCATTAAACATCAACAGTGGCAAGGGCCAACTAAGCGGTACAGGTCAAGCCACGGGGTCAACCCTGGACCTGCCTGGGCGAGCTCCAAAGCCCCAGGTGTAGGCCATCTCTCGAATGGCTGCAACCCAGCCAGCCAGGCAATGGATCCCCCCATCAAGCACCTAACGCCCCAGCCATACAGCGTGAGGGAAGGCCTTGTCCTTGGGGATCCCTGCAGGCATCTGCCTGTGCTAGGGTAGCCACCACAAGCATACTGCACTGATGGCAGACCCTGTTCCCCACCCTTAGGGAAGCGCCACTGGGTGCTCACACCAACCAGCACCCTATTCCCAAAAATCTCCTGCCAGTGACAAAACCAAACAGCACCACACAACCAGTGCCTCAAAACACTACCATTAGTGCAAGGTTGGCGAAAAAAACCCTTTCCCAAAAGCCAATCAGGGAAAAGGGTAAAAAATTCCTACCTGGCTCTGGACACAGCAGCCAGCTAGTCCTGCACTAGAACAGGGTGAGGTGGGTGGGCCGAGCGCTTAAGGCAACTGCAGCAGGGGGAAATGGAGCCGCCTGCATAAGGCTCCTGGCTCCGCCCCCCACCCAAAGCCCTGGATGCCTGGGAAGGGAGCCTGCCTCCTTTCCTCTGGGTGGGGCTGCAAAGAACGGCTCCCAGCTAAAGCTGCTACGCAGCAGCTGGGCAAGCCGAAATCTTTAGAATTTAAAATTATTCCATATGCAGATGGTGTTTTATTATTTATTTCGAACTTCAGTCTTCCATTTCTGAATTAATGAGTTTGATTAATAATTTTGGTGCTTTGTCTGGTTTTCAATTAATTGGACAAATCAGAATTGATGCCCCTGGGAGACAATATATCACAGAGTGTAATTACTAAAGGACATTTTTGATGGTGCCCAGATGCTACTACTTATCTTGGAATATTGACCCCAATGAATATTAAGGGCATGACTTTGTTGAATTTTAATAAACTGATCTTGGATATATCCTTGGATTTGGATAGATGGGCAACCCTAAACCGGTTATTATGGGATAAATACGCTCAAAATTAATATTATACCTCGAATTACATATGTTATGCACGCAATCCCTTTTTATATACTTTGTAGATATATTCATAACATTAATAATTTGTTTTGGAAATGTATGTGGGGTTCAACACCACCCAATATTTCTTTAAAGAGAATGCAACTTTCAATTAATGCAGGAGGATTTGGTCTTCCGGACCAATGCCTCCAATTACATGTTGGACACCACAGACTTTCTGAGAAAAATACAGTCTGTTGAAAATCTTCTATTTTGGCCACCATGGATGTTGAATCTCTATACACCAACACAGGGCTCATTTTGAGGGGCAATGCGCAGGAACACAGTTCTGGTAGTTCTCCAAAGAGGTCACATGTCAGGTGGCCCCACCCATCTGGTTTTTGGCCATTTTGAGCCCATTTTGGCCTGGATTGGGCCCAAAATGGCCAGGATCAGGCCTAAAACAGCCAGGATTGGTCCAAAAACTGCCAGGATCGGGCCTCTGATGGGTGGTGGATCACTCTTCTGCTCAGCAGCTGCCCAATTCTGACCATTTTGGGCCCCTTTTCAGCCATTTTCAGCCCCTTTTGCCATTTTGGGCCCAATTTTGGCCCTGAATGGCCAGGATTGGGTCCAAAACAGCCAGGATAGGTGAGGTCAGGGGGTGTGGCATATGCAAATCAGTTATGCTAATGACACACCCAGTGCTGGCAAGGGGTATGGCATATGCTAATGAGTTATGCTAATGAGTTGTGCTAATGAGTTCCTGCAGCTCTTTTTCTACGAAATGACTCCTGCTCCAACATCCCCTACACTGATGGACTAGAAGTCATTAAGAACACCATCTCTGACCTCACTACCAAGCTCTGCCAGTTTGTCTTCACTCACAACTACTTCAGATTTTGTTGCACTCAGGGGCTAGAATGCCTGCCACTGGCAAAGTTGGGAGCACCAGGTCAGCAAGGTAGCTTAACAATGGGTCAGGTAGTCCAAGTTCATACAAGATCAGGGCAGTCAGAGAGTAGTCTAAACAGTCCAAGTCAATCCACAGGCAAGTCAGTCCAAAGCCAGGCAGACAGATGCAAGTCCAGGAGTTGAGCCGAGGTTGTAAGCCAAGAGTTCCGTCCAGGAGGAGCAGAATACAAGGTAGAGTCAAGAGCTTCCAGGCACAGGAATGCAGGTTGCAGGGAGAGGTGAACAAAGTTGCTTCCACGCCAAGCCCTGCTCGGTGTCCTCCTTTTATCCTCATGCTCAGTTCATAGGCTACAGTTCAAGTGTTCCCTCTTCATCTGATTGCAGCACCTCACTCTCAGGGATCAGCCCCGCCTGGTGCTGAGCTTGCAGGTGTACGCTCCTGCATCTCTCCCAAACTGCTGCCCTTTTCTAGTTCCTCCATCTTGAGGTTGGTTCGGGAGGCTCAGGCCTCTCTGGTACCAGTTTCTCCTTTGCCCTGTACAAGCCCTCACCCCTGGCGGCTTCCCCAGAGGTCTTGGACTGCATGCCTTGCTACTCTGTCGAGGGTTCTTCTGGCACCACGGCTAGTTCCATTGCAGGCACAGAGGCCAGCTCTGCTGGCTCCTCTAGTTCCTCATCCTCTGAAGAGGACTTGATGGCAGGTGGTAAGGTGACGGGCTGAGGCTGGCCCATGACAGATTTGGTGAAGATTTCTTTCTTCAGATCAATGGCACAGCCATGAACACTTTCATGGCACTACAATATGCCAACATATTCATGGCTGACTTGGAGCAGCACTTTCTCAGCTCCTGTACTTGAAATTTATTGATGAAATTTTAATCATTTGGACACGTGGGAAAGAAACAGTGGAAGAATGTCGACAGGCCTTCAACAACTTCCACCCTACCATCAGCTTGACCGTGATGGAACTTAAGAACCACCTTTCATAAGAGAACTACTGATAGGCAAACATATCTACATGCCTCCAGTGACCATCCTAAACATGGCCAACAATCTGTCGTCTACAGTGAAGCTCTACTTTATAGCTGCATCTGTCAGAAATTATCACTTGCAGTATCTACAGCATACATGTTTAGAATTATGGTACCCACCAGAATGATACCTGCTACAAGAGAGGCCCAAACAAAAAAACAATAGAACACCACTGGAGGTCAAATATAGCTCTCAGCTGAAACCAGTTCAATGCGTTATTAATGACTTTGCAACATATGCTGGACAATGATACTCTTCTCTTACAAGCATTGGGAGGCAAACATTTTCTTACCTATTGATAGCCCCTAAGCTTAAATAACTTTTAACTTATAATAATGTACTTCATAGCACAGACATGGACTCTGGGACCAGGGCCTGCAATAAACCAAAATACCAACTTTGCCTCCATATTCACTCTGACAACACAACCACCAGACCTAACAACACCTGTTATATCATCTCACTTTCATTCACTTGTTCATCTTCTAATTTTATATATGCTACCAAGTGTCAGCAATGTCCTTCCACTATCCACATTGCACAAACTGGTCCATCTCTATGCAAAAGAATAAATGGACATAAATCTGACATTAAAAACCACAACGTTCAAAAGCAAGTGGGAGAACATTTTAATATTCCAGGACATTCTGCTGTTGACCTAAAAGTGGCTGTCCTTGTAACCCTTATGAGATAATTGGTTTAGCCCAGTAAGGTGGAGTCAGTAGCTAGAAGCAGGCTGCTGAAGAACAGGCTGGTTGCTGGGGAGCTTAATAATAATTTATATGCTCTTATCGCCTTGAATAAGGGCTGTAATTCCCCAACAAGAGGACAGAAGCCTTTGCTACAGTTGCTTCAAATTAGTGAAAAAGGACTCACCACTTCATGGGATGTTGAACTGTTTTACCTTTTCAAAGACATTGTTGATTTCAAGTTTTCTGTATGGTTGCACTTAGGAGTTTAGTTTAAAAAATAGTTGTATTTTATTAATTGTTAAAAAGTTTTAAAAAGAAAAATTCTTTCTTAACTTAACTTAAGCTCCATAGAATTCATAAAAAGAGACAACCTCAGTAAAAGAAGCTTCAAGAGCAGATTACAATGTGAGCTTGCTGAACTTGAATTCATTCACATGTTCAGAACAATGGAACTCCTGAGGTTGAACAGAGACATAGGATTCTCATCTCACTACAGATGCTAATTTCGGCTTTAGTCAAATTGCATTGTAACATTGTACCTTTACATCTTCTTTGCTTCACTACTCCCACCATCTGACTGGGATATAAAGGCTCAGGGATCTTCACTTCTACTTGTATTTGAAGAAAGGAGCTTTGAGAGCTTATACCCTGAAAATCTTGTTGGTCTCTAATGTGCCACTAGATTAAAATCCTGCATGTTTTAGGTGCTTTCATTTAATTAATTTATTTATTTTTAAATAGTTATACTACACCATTCATCTAGCTTTAGGACGCTTTAGGACATTTGCTAAAGATGCTGTTTTAACTGAAAGTTGCTGATTGTACATTGACCAATAAAGCTAGCCCATAAGATTGGAATGCAAGCTAACAAAGTTTTAATGGCTTGCTTTAGACAATTGCTAAAATAGTGAACTTTGCATTGCACCAGATATTTGCATGCTGCCATTATCTCCACAGCAGAGAAAACATGTAAATGGAAAATCTTTCTCCAATCTATCTTGACCAAGTCACCCAAGGCCTTTTATCTTAGCTGAGTAATTCCTGTCCTAGCCTGGAGTCAGATGCTCCCGTCCCTTACGTGTCTTTGTTCTGCATGCACTTTTCATCATGGTATTTATCTTATCTGTTTTTCCGTTGTAGAGGTTATTGCTTAAGAGTGTAATCCACTAAGCACTTGCTTAGCACAAGCCTTACTCATCTGAAAGCAGTTTGTGAGAGGCCAGCATTTCGTGGATTGCACCCTAATTGTTTACTCCACTCTGTTTTATGACACAGAACATTTTATTGCGAGTGACTATGGTGATAATGAAGAAAACGGGTTTTTTTTCTCCCAAATATTCACCAAAAATCTGTGGCATCAAGCCATTTCTTAAATTGGCTGTATCATATAGAAAATGTGCACATTTTTTGGAAATTAATTTGACCAGAGGCTAGAAAGTGTTGCAAAACAATATAGTGGAGGACTAATGGACATAGAAGCTAGAAATATTATGTTTCTATACACCTTCAAGTAAAATTTCCTTTCATTTACAGGAAGCAGTTTACAGGAAGACTCTTAATTATGGCTGAAGCAGTTTCCTGATTCCTTTTTCAACACAGACCTGCAAAAGCAACCTGAACAAAATGAAACTCACAAATTACTACATCCCAAAGTAAACTTTGTTTGTCTCCAATTTTACTGCAGCCACTGTTCCCTCCAAGACGTCTTTGCATTATGTCTGGCCCAAACAGTTTTCATGCAAGCCACTATCAGTTATGATGTTCCCCTGCCATCATTGCATTGCACTTATGAATGAGGAACTTGGGCTTTATACCTTGAAATAAGGGCTGAAACCACACTTACCAGCATAGCGCTAAACAGTCGGAATAATAGCGTCTTCCTGGCACTTTTTCTGACATCATCGCGCCATGAGAGCGGCATCATGGCGCGATGACATCATAAAACGCGCCAGGAAGACACTATCAGAATGATACAATACACTATCAGAATGATACTTCCTCTGACACCAGCAAACAGTAGGAGGCTATGGAGGCAGAGTAACAACGGAACTAGCCTCTATGTGAACCAGAAAATCTGGGAGATGAATTATTTCAAAGGCACATCATCTGCCAATGTGTGAGTCTTCCACTGTAATTCCAAATTCAGATACTGCTGGAGCAGCCTTAGCTGGTTTACACCGAATGGCCCCAAATAACTGACTTTGAAAAGTCTTGATGGCATTATCTGGCAGCAAGTCACAATCTTTCCAGAAGAAGGGACCATGATGATAGATATTTTAATGTTGTGGTATACTTTACAGAACAAGTTAAAAACATATCACTCTGCTTTAGGAAGCGTTCTTTATCTGGATTATCCATGGCAACACCTTGACAGATTCATTACATTTTTTTTTTATCAAAGGCGTATTGAGTTAAACTAATGGGAGAGAAGCATGTTATTTAATTCAGCTGCACATTTCACAGAGATGAACTCGCATTTTTTTGTGAATGTCTTGTGTTGGTAATAACAATAAATTACTTAGTTATGGTTCAGGAGTTATTAATATGGTTGTGAATCTATGGGTAATCATGTCTTGTAAATGGTAATCCAATGCCATGAGCACTTACTGTCAAATACAGTACTTTATTATATTAAATCTTGAGATAAATTGACTTGCCAAATGCTTTTATTCTTTGGAAACAACCATCAGATTTCAGTTTTGGGATGTTTACCTATGACAGAATAGCATTAAGATGCTGCTGCTATGACTAATAGTGAGATAAAATGCACTTGAAATATTTTTACCATGAAAGTATATCGTTCAGTTACCTATAGTTAATTTATTTTAGATCAGGTCCAAAAACTGTACTTGATCAGTTGATCAGTTGACAGGATGGATATAATCACACAAGTACTTAAAACATTAATTTATTTG
The DNA here is from genome assembly GCF_028583425.1 of Eublepharis macularius. Taxonomy (NCBI): domain Eukaryota; kingdom Metazoa; phylum Chordata; class Lepidosauria; order Squamata; family Eublepharidae; genus Eublepharis; species Eublepharis macularius. The sequence goes on from NC_072798.1 coordinate 70,973,563, forward strand.
GACTTTGGATGTCCCACCCTGTTTGTATTTCTTTTTATAATCTATTTTTTAAAGTAGGCGAAGGAGTACAGAAAAGGGGAAGGGGAACAAACATTTTAAAAGAAAAGATTACACACTGTGTGTTACAAAAACTATCAAAATACAATGATCATATAACATTTTAAATATGTTTTTTCAAATAAACAATGCAAAAAAACACATTTGTATTGACTTGCTTTGTGTAATTGAATCCCAGATGAGAAAGGCAAACTATAAATAACATAAATAAATTAAAAATGTTGCAGGCCTTTGGGGAGAGAAGCACAGTATAAATATAAATAAAAATACTGAGCTGCCTTGAGCAGGTTCTCTGGGGAGGCAGCACAAACATTTTATGAATAAATAAATAGATAAGTAACTAAATAAATATTATAAAGGCTTTGAATAACAAGAATATACAGTGGGTGTGGCTTGGTAAAGTAATTTTCTGCAGCTGTGAGCATCAGACATTTCCCTGAGGTCCCTTTCATTTCCTTACCTTACCAGCCCAAGTAGCAAGAAAATACCATTCTTGAGCCCACCTTAAAAACAAATGCAGAAAAGGCTGGGCCATCCAGCCGGGATAGTTAGGCTTCAAGGCTTTGCAATTGATTACTGTATTATTTTTCATACTTTTTATACAGCATTGTCAATTCTTATAGGTATCCTTAACAAAATATAGACAGTTAAGTGTACATATGGTTTTAAAATGATGCTAAATTCAGTCTGGAGTTTTAATATAAAGCTATTCCAGAAGACCTTGGAGTGCAGTGTTCCAGCATGAACACTTTAGCAGCTCTCCAGATGAGAAAAGGAGAAGGAAGAAGAGGAAATTAGCTTATCTCTAGCTGTTTTACTAACGCTAAAACATTGTCACAGCTGCCTATCAAACAAGGTTGATTTCACAGCTTGGAACCAATTTGCCCCATACATTTGATATCTTCCTTACAGACAAAAAAATAAGACAACATCTCTTTGAAAATCTAGAAGGGAGAAACAATATGCTCATTTTTTAAAAAAAGGTCTGCAGAAAAAGAAAGTAGATTTAAAAGACTATGTGCTCTTATCAAAAAGTAAAGGCAAGAAGAATTTGGAAAGCTTTTCTCTAGCAGGCAAAATTGGTTGGAGTTTTCTGGCGTTCAGAAGCAAAAACTAAGAATGCTACACTCACATTTGGAATCTAATTGTAGCAAAGCTGGGCTCCTTCACATGCACACTTACCATATAAAAATGCTATTACTTTTGAGGATCTCCATAACATACTATTCCATTCTAGTTACACTTGTTATTCTTGTTCTGCTTGTTATACTACAGTAAGAGTATGCGCTTCATGCTAAAAGTGATATTATTTTTAAAGCAACCACTGAGAAGTACTAACTTCTTTAAACCACTGTAACCAGAGCATGTAAAGAAAAAGATATCTCTGCAATGAAAAGAACTAAAGACTTACTTTTTAAAACAAGCTTGGAGTTCAGAGGAACTAGTAAATAAAATGTTATAATGATTATATATGTTTTAGCTATATGTCATTTTTAAAAAAAAAAGTCTGAAAAAGCCTTCTAGTGTGTGGGAGGGGGGTGGGGGTGGGGAGGCTGTAGGAAGGTAGGAAAAATTGCACACTTTCTAGTCTACACAGTATGTGAAAATCATTTTCCTTTAAATAATCATAGTTTGTAAAAGTCGTCATCACTGGGATGTAGCAGTTGTCAACACAAGCAATGCAAGAGGCAGAGCAGGCAACAAAATTAGACACATGAAAAGCTTACGTGGCGCTTCATGTTAATAATAATAATAATGATAACTGTACTTATATACCACTCTTCTAGACAGATTAGTGCCTCACCCAGAGCAGTGCACAAGTTAGTGTTATTGTTATCCCCACAATACAACTGGGGAGCTGGGACTGAGAAGAGTGGCTTATCCAAGGCTCATGGTAGTAGCAGTATTTGAACCAAGGCTCATGGTGGTAGTGGGATTTGAACCAGTAGAGTGCTGATTCACAGACAAACCACTTATCCACTGTGCTACAGCAGCCCCTGACTGTGTAGCAGTCTCTGAGCTGGATCCTGCAGTGAATCTCCATTAATGGAACTGACCGCCATCAATGAAGTGAGAGGGCAGCTCAGTGGGATTGCACGTGCTCTTTCCATTTCAGATCTGTCCACTAAATGGAATGTCAGAACACACTCCTTACATGAAGTAATGGGGCTGCACATTTCTCCTTATAACTCTGCAGCCAAAAGGACTAGAGACCAACTTTAAAAATCAAAGCAGGAAACTAGTACATTGTTGTATTAGATTATTATAATGTTATAATTCTATAGTTATATAGCAATTGCCTACTGTTACGACTAGAGATGGGCATGAACCAAAATACAAACCAAAATTAAGCACAAACTGGGCCGGTTTGTGGTTCGCAAACCACAGTTCATCAGATCCCATTTCTGACAAACTGCCACGAATTTTTGGTTTGTTTTTTGGTTTGTCACGGCAGACAGCCTGGTGCCAATCAATCAGTTTCCTAAGCAACAGGGGATGGACTTCCTGCAGACCTTCTGCTGACCTGGAAGTGACCTTCTGCTGGCCCGGAAGTGACGATTTTCTTACCCAGAAGTGACGTTTTCACGAACCAAATGAACCAGTTCGCGAACCAGGGGCAGGTTCATAAAAGTTCATAGTTTGTGGTTCGTGAAATTTGACGAACCATGAACCACATGGTTCTGGTTTTTCCCCGTGGTGCCCATCTCTAGTTACGACCCTTTTCTGTCTCTTGGGTAGATTTGGTCTTTAATCTTTCTCTTACACCCTCTAGGTAGATTGCGGCCACCAGGAATTATATTATAAGATATTTTATTTAAGTTTCTCCTTTAGTAACGAGCTCAAGTGTCAGGCTCCTTCATGGTACTATGTGGCCCTGAGGATAGGAATGGGATATAGGAATGACAGACACTCTGGGATATTAAAAAAAACAAAATAAACTTTTATTTTTATAAGAAATGTATCAGTTTCATATTATTTCTAAAACTTGATGGTTTCAAAAGAGTAGTTTTCAGTTCTTAAAGTTACTTTACTCAAACCCAGTCACACAGATCTTCTCTCAGGCTTCACACACAAATTGCCTGCTTTTGATATTAATTTCTCTCTCAGTTACAATTAAGACCTTTTCTCAGGCACACACAGAGTTTGCCTGCTTTTCCCTGACCGAATGTTCTTTCACAAACACACAGTCCCAGCTTCCACACAGGTTATATTTCTCTCAGACAACATAAACAAGCTTAGGTTGCACACAGCTTGCCTGCTTTCTTCTCCTGACTAAATATTTATCTCAGAACTGCTTAAAAATACTCAGGCTGCATACAGCTTGCCTCTCTTGCCCTGACCAATATTTTCTCTCCACTCTCAGTCTAAAACCGCATTCACTCTGCCCACACTCTCAGTCATCAACCAATCATCTCACTCACTCATCCCTCTCTTTCACCCCCCCCTCTTCATCTATACCACACCAAGCATTTAAAGACACATACACACATTTGCTTAAAATCATTACACCTACTTTTTTAAAAGCTTGAAAGAAGTCCTCTGGTAATACACAGCCATGGAAGGCTGAGTAAATGCTAGAACATTTGCAGCGGCAATAAGAGCTGTCTGGAGAATTGTCTCTGTGTGGAAGTAAGCCTGTACACATTTATCTATGCAAGTTCTCTCCGCATTATTAGAACTTTAGGGCAGGGTGTACTTTGGAGGAAGACCTACTACCATGATGCTCCTACTCTTCCTTTGTACATTCATCTTCACACACTTGAAGGTCTAAAAAGAGCCACAGCTTGGCCTGATCATAGGAAGTGTCCTCACATCAACTCACATCTTTCTCACTACACTTCACTACATGCCTAATTTACAAAGATTTTATTTTAAAGCTTAATGAAAAAGCAAATCCAGCATTTAGACTTAGACTCTGACTATCCATACAAAAGGCTACAAAGATCAAAGATTAACAAAAAAAATTTTTTTAAAGAAAATGAAACACCGAAACCTTCTGCAACACGTGTCACACAGCTGCTTTTTACAATACAAGATATATTTCAAACATTATGAATGTCTTTCCATGTCCCCCTTTTGGTCCCCCGCCCATGTTTGGTGCTGCCACTGCACAGAGCGACTTGGGTGTGAAACATAACATCATTTCTATTTTTACCTATATCTTTCGGCTCAGAAGAACACCAGGGAAAAGCTGCCCCTTGGCTGCCATACACAGATGGTATAAACCAAACATACTTTCCATTTAAAATGGTTTTGGCTCAAAATGGTTCTGGCAAATTCTAATTTGAATGCTTTGCTGAATCAATACATAAATGACATGCCCAAGGTCATATGTACATTTCACGAACTTAACACAAAATCTATTCATTTTGCTTGGGTATATTCTTGTTTCCTGTATTCCCTTGTTTCTCCTGTTCATGTTTTTATTGGATTTTTTTCGTCTGCTAGAACACTCCCTAGTATTTTCTTCTCTCAGAAAAGCAGCGTTCTCTTTTCAGTTACTTCAGCTGTGGTATTTAATTACGTCCCTCTTCTTTATAGATTCTTGTGTGTTTTCCAGAGCTAAACACACACAGCAAAGGCTGAAAATATATCTCCTATTTGGAGGATTTACTCTGTGTGTGTGTAAAATGTCTTCCCGACATGCACGCTCCTTTGTCTCTGTGAAGTGCCTGGTGTTTCTACTCTTGTGTTTAGTTTATGGCCTGTTGCTAAGGTGAATTTCCCAAGCTGGGAGCTGGCTTAGCTTTGTTGATGTCTGGCATATGTTGCTCCGCTTTGCCTTTATGACAAAGTTTAGCAGGAAATACCCTATTAAGATGTTATCATGTGCTCAGCAGGGCCCTAGTGAGTGTAATACGGACATAAAAAGGGATTTTGTCCTCCTACCTCATTCTCCCTTAAGGATTTTACAACTGATGTTTGTTTTCATTATTATGACACCAGCCTGGCTGCATTTGCATCTCCCATTCCATTTGCAACTTGCTGGGCAGATCATCTTCCTCAAAGTGGACTCCAATGTTCTTCACTTATGTACAGGATTACTCCTTTCTTTTCCCTGTAGATTTCACAGCTCTGTTATGGAAAGTGAATGTATTCCACGAAGCTCCAGCCTGAAGGGAATGTGATAGCTCATCTCTTTCCTGATGGGTGATGCTGCCCAGGCCTTGACCATCCTTATTACATTCCATGATGTCAATATAGCTTTGCCTCCCCCAGTCAGAAGAACGAGACAGACACAAGTCTTTGGAATTAAGGGCTACTTTATTAAATACAACATAAACTCTAAACTATGGCAAGGCAAACTGGTGGTACAAGTCAAGCCACGGGGTCACTCCAGGACCTCCGCCTTGACCTGTCTGGGCGAGCCCCACTGCCCCAGGCATGAGCCATTCTTGAAATGGTGTCAGCCCAGCCGGCCAGGCAAAGGGTTCCCTGCCTCAAACTCCTAAAGCCTCAGCTGTACAGCATGAGGGAAGGACTTGCACCTGGGGTTCCCTGAAGGCGGTCTGACAGGTGGTGGTAGCCATGAAGCTTCCCAATGGGGAATTGCCACAAGGGTGCACACCAGCCTGCTCCCTATTCCCCAACTTTCTCCTGCCAATGTGAATGGACAGGCCTCTGCTTAGGCCCTCGTGCCCCACAGATGGCCTAGTGCCACCCCAAGCCTCGACGCAGGTTCTGGGTGTTATCACCAGCTTCATACAGGAAGACCCGTACCATAATTGCTGGCCAAAGCGGTCCCAATTGGATGAGTATTAGGTCCCTATCTAAACCCACTGAAGTTGAAACAGGTGCCAACGCCTTAAAAAACGGGCCTACAGCGTAGCCTCAAAAGGCAGGAGAGGACCCCTCCTTCCATCCTAGCTACTCAAGATAAAACATTACCCAAACATATGGGGGGAAAAATCCCCCTAATGACAAAACATGGGGGAGGACCTTTCTACCTCCCAAACAGGAACACGGGGAGAACCCATCCTTCCTCTAAACAAGAACATGGGAGAGGACCATTCCTTCCACCAAACATCAGGGAGGACCATTCCATCCCCCAAACACTGGGGAGGACCATTCCATCCCCAAAACAACGGGGAGGACCATTCTATCCCCAAAACCAACAGCTCAAACCCAGCCATCTTAGCCACGACTCTGCCGTTCCTAGGTGGCAGTGGCCTAACCCCAGGGTCCCTATGGCCAGGTGCACGCCTGCTGTGGCAGTGCAGACGTACCCTCTGTCCCACTAGGCTCTACAGCCACAGCAACTTGGCCCCCTTCTGCTTGTCCCTCCGGTTCCACTTCACAAGCTACATCTTCCTCTGCCTCTTGTGTCTCACAGCCAACAGCAGGTCCAGCATCCGAAGAACCTGCAACAGACTCAAGAACAGACAGACAATTCAAAATCTCTAAGTGAAAGGCCGATTTGGATACTATTCTAACCGGCCAACTGCGGTCCCCTTTTTCTTTTCCAATGCCCCCAAATGATTCAATACCTCCAAACTGAAGCCCCTGACTCCACAAATCAGAAACAGTGTGGTCAATTAACTGTTGTGCTTCAATGCCTCTATTAAGTATTAATAAATATAATCCCCAACAGGGCGAGTAAAGCAAACAGTAACCCACAATCAACAGTGCCAAGCAGCAAGTGCACTGCAAGGGCTGCCACCCCACAAATTAATATGAACTAAAGGGTAGTTCCAATATGGCCACACCTGTGCCAGCCTGGGAATCAGCAGCTGCACACTAAAATGGTGGCAAGCACTTAATGTGCTCCCAAAATGGCGGCCCTCACAATTGGCGCCAGTCAAAGTGACTCTGAGGCCTGGGCGCACAAGGCCTGCTAAACCTGACTGGGCCTGGCTACCGCCAAGGCCTGGATGCACCCACGCAGGCTTCCTTCCCGAGTAAGGCCAATAACCCCCGGCAGTGGGAATAGGAGAGGGGGGCAAGACAAGCGGCTCCCTCCCTGTGCTTTGCAACCCCCCCCCCCAAGGAACCCAATCAGTGCTACTGCGCCAGCAAACCATTCCCAGCAGGAGATTGCAGCCGGAAACACTTCTCCGTGCTGTTTTAAACTCCACTGGGGAAGAAGGAAGAGCTCATCGCCGCTAAACCACCGCTGTCGAAAACCAAGAGCCGGGAAGCAGGCACGAGACACAGCCTGCTCCTGCTGTCACTGCCGATGCCTCACTTGTCAGGGGATCCCTCCGTGCGATGGAAGAGCAGGAGCTCCAACAAAAAATTCTCCTGCTCTGTCCGTTCGCACGGAGCAACTGATGCCAGTGGGGGCAGAGATGTCTTCTACAGCGCCTGTCTCCACCCCCCAGGTAGATCCCGGATGCATGGGAAGGAGGGAGGTCTGTCTCATAATCCTTCCATGGGGGCAAACTTCGTCCCCCAGCTTAGCCTCTACGAGGCAGCTGGGAAGAGGCCGCATTCTCACCACAAGCACTAGCACTCAAAAGTTATGGACAAATATCTCTGATATGAACCACTCCTACCTCAAAGATGGAGAGCAGAAGATCCCATCAATATCTTGCCCAGCACATTGTTTTAGTTCTTTAATGTGTGTCAGACAAAATTGTGGAGCTTGATTAAAAACTGTAGTATAGATAAATTTTTTTAAATGTAAAGAACTATAAAGAAACAGAATGTTACTTGGCTTTGATGTAGATTATGTTCTTGGCAGAAAAGCTACAATATTTCACTCAGTTCCTAATACTGATTGAAACCAATGGGGCTTACATCCATGTTATTGGGTGTAGTTAATAGAGCCAAAGACTTCAAAGGCAGCATCAAAATAGTTTTTCACTGAGTCATTTCAGCAGTAACTGAAGAATTTCTGTCATCCTTATAGAGGTGTAATATGGAAGTTCTTGAATAACTGCTCTTTCCAAGAAAGCTACTTAAACCACAGTTCAAATTCTGAAATTCTTCCTTGGATTGCTGAAGCCCAACAGATCCAGCAAAGGGAATCAGATTCCGTGTAACATAACCAGCCACCTATTGAACAGGGTCCCAGAGATTGATCAGATGGAGATTAAGAGGGCCTATAAGTGAGGCTTCAACCTGTTGGGAATGTGAGAACTCATCGCATTCCTGACAGACCTACAACAGAAGCCAACAATGTGCCACACGATTGTATATATGTTTGCTGACAAAGAACTAGTATTTTGTTCAGTGGGGCTTACTCAGAAGTTAAACCAGTAGCTGCTGCTTGCATGTTGACTCAGTTTCATATATGCAGTTCTTCATCATTTGACAAGGGACATCCAGGATCTTGTTAACCAGGATCTGGTTAGTCTTGAAGCCAGGGAAATGATTAATTTCCTTTTTGTTGTTGTTGCTGGTTGGGCCTTTTGATAGTGGCATGATGCCTTTGGGATCTGGTGGCTTTCTGGGTCCAAGTCCAGGAAATCATAAACCAGTGGAAAGACATCTTTGGGTCCCTTTACAGCATTTGTTAGCAGTTTTGAGAAAGAATGGCCATCTTTTAAGGATCTCCACAGTTCTAGCTTTGATTTCTCATCATGTAATGAATCTGAATCTAAAGGCCAGAACAGCTTTCCAGGAATGGCCTCAGAGGAAGGACATCTGTAAAAGTCAGAATATGATCTTCATTTACTCACTTACAAATAAAAATTAAGAGCTGTGGGACTGAGAGGAACATGGAAGAAACTGACTATGGCGACATAGAATGGGTGCATTTTCTGGAGCTAATTCCTTTTGCTGATGTCTTTTCATTTGAAATAACTCTGTAAGATCAAATTATCCAGAGGGCAATAGATTTTATGAAGACTCCTTTTCCATTTTTCTGTTGGGAAAAATGAGTGAATTTTATTAAAAATGTGAAAACCAATTGAGAAGTTGAATAGCTAAACTCATAATTCAAAAGACCCAATTTATCTCACTTGGAAGGAAGTACGGAATAAATTCAAGTAAGTATAAAGCCTCTGGGAATAAGGCAAATATGATCAAATTATGATCTATGCACACATGTATTTTATAGAAAGTGTAAAGAACACAAAAAATGGAGTTTCCCCCAAATTCCAAATATCTCCCAGTCGTAGGGAGCAATCTTATGTAGTTCTACTCAAAAATAAGCCCAGTTTTATTCTTTTTGGCTTGCTCACAGGAGAGTGTTCTTAGGACTGCAGCTATAATCAAAGTATTGTTGATCAGGAGTGATCAACATTTTTGGCACTTATGAATAGAGGTGGGCACGAACAGGGAAAAAACTAACATGATGTTCGTTGTTCATTGCCATCCATGAAGATGAGGCTACCGACTTACCGGGGGGGGGGGGGGGCTGTTTTGCTGCTGACGGGACCGCGTAGGAAGCTTGCCGGCAGGCACCATGGTCGAGGGCCATCCCAGTATCCCTCACGCAGCCCTCGACCAATCGGTTTGAATCACGGGCGCCCAATCACGGGCGCCTGGGTTCAGAGTCAGGGGAGGGGTTGGCCAGCGGACTGCAGGCTTGCATTTCTCTCTCTGGTCCGGCGGGCAAGGATAAATTGCGATGCCTCGCCCGCCTCCCCTTCACTCGGCGCCGGCCCCGGCGGCAACAGGGAATCATGAACAACCACGAACATGAAACCCCTGACAAGTGGCTGAGTTGGGGGTGAAGTGCCCCTCTCCCTGCTGCTGTGCAGCAGAAGGGAGAAGGGCATTTCACCCTGGCAGGCTGCCACTTGCCAGGGGTTTCCTGACAAAGTCTCCTCCCCTCCCTCCAGCCGGCTGAGTCAGGGGTAAAGTGCCCACCTCCCTGCTGCTGTGCAGCGGCAGGGAGGGCATTTCATCCTGGCAGGCTGCACTCAGCTGCTTGTCAGGGGTTTCCTGACAAAGTCTCCTCCCCTCCCTCCAGCCGGCTGAGTCAGGGGTAAAGTGCCCACCTCCCTGCTGCTGTGCAGCAGCAGGGAGAGGGAAATTTAAACTCCGGCAGGCTGCAATCAGCTCTTGTCAGGGTTTTCCCTGACAAGTGGCTGAGTCGGAGGTGAAGTGCCCCTGGGCATAGATTGGGGTTTCTGGGGCAACAGGAGTTCAGAGAGTTCAGAAAGTCCGCGCCTACTGTTGCCAAGGGAATTGATTGAAAGGTGCCAGACTGTCTGGCTCGATGAATGGCTGATGAACACAACGAACAGGGCTTGGAATGAACACATGTTAGTCAGGAATGGGGCCTCACAAACAGCTTGTTTGCAAACAGCTGATTGGGCTGCTCGTGGCTTTTTTTTGTTTGTATTGCTGTTTGTGCCCACCTCTACTTATGACACATTCAATGCATTCAATAATGTTATCTGTGTATTTTCTACTAGACTGCATTATTATAGGCAGTTCTTGTGCTGTGATAATTTGCATTTTCTAAAAACAAAGGACACTGTTGCTGTAGAAGGATGAGAGATTTATGTACGCACAGAATGGAGATTTATGTAATTAGTAGATAGTTTAATGTAAATTAATTTAATTAATCTACTAAGATTTGTTTAATCACGTATTCAGTCCCAGACTTTCCTGAAATCCACATCTGTGGATTTCTATTGTAGTTCAGTAATTCATACACTCTGCTCAGAACTTTTTCAGATAAGACAAGATAAACAAACATAAAGAAAAATTGAATAATTAACACAGTCTCACAACAGCAGTTACATATATAAATCAATAAGCAAGAATATTAAACTACTGCTAAATTAGACAGTTCTTATCTTTTGCCAGTGGGTTGTTTATGTTTCATTTGATGTTCCCTAACTGTCCCTTCTTCCTGTTTATGTTTTTAATTGTTTTAATGTGTGTGTATTTTATAAGTTGATTTAAAATATATTTTAACTGTTCAGTGTATTGAGGATTCTAATTGAGTGTAAGAGTGGGATAAAAATGTATTAAATAAAATCTTTGCACCATTCAGGTAGGGTTGTCGACTTAAGACTGGGAAATACCTGGTGATTTGGGGGATGGAGCCAGTGGAGGGTGGGATTTGGTGAGGGGAGGGATCTCAGCTAGACATGGGCACAAACGGGGGAAAAAACCCAAACATGCCATTTGGTGTTCGTTCCTGATGATGAACACAAACAGCTGACCCGACCCGAACATGTTCCGTTACTGAATGTGTTCGATGTTTGGTGTTCATCAGCGCCAGAGCAGCCCCCTTAGCACTTAGAGAGCCCATATTCACAGTAATGTGCAGCAGGCTCTTCTCCAGCCACCACCCAAGTTTGGTCAAGATTTCAGTATGGATCTCGGAGTTATACATTCCCAGAGGGAGGGGGTAGAGCCCTAGCCCATCACTCCTAGATACCTGACCAAATCAGGCACTAATAATCAGGGTGAGCCCTCAGCTGAGTTGCCCACTGAGCTTGGCCCCAGGGCCTGGCAGCAGCCATGGAACCAGAGGGGATAGCTCCCTATCCCACCCACCACACACAGAAAAAAGCCCAGCTCCAATGCACTTTCCCTCTGTCTCTTCCAAAAGGCTATTAAGAGCTCTGTCTCACTCCACTGCTTGCTGAAAGTGAAACCAGAACTGGGAGCGCAGTGCCCTTTTATAAGTTGAGGACTCATGGAGAAAAGCAGGAGGCCTGTGGTTGGCAGTCAGAACTGCCTAACAAGTTTGCAGGGACGAGATTGGAGTTCCCATGGCCACAGAACACCCCCTCTTCCCTCCCCCCCGGTGTCTGCTCCCATGTTACCAGTTGTAACCGATTTGCAGCTCCATGCTTGGAAGGAAGACCTGCCCATCAAGCTAAGTTGGGCTTTGATTGGGGTGTCCGGGGCGACAGAGGGAGTGCAGACAGAGTTCAGGCACTCCCCCCCTCCGTTGCCAAGGCAATTGATTGAAGGCACCTGAGTGTCTAGCTTCCCAAATGGCGGCTGAGCGCAATGAACGAGGCTTGCGCCGACTGCCTGTTCGGCTGGAATGGCACATCACGAACAGCCCATTCGCGAGCAGCTGAGCAGCCTGTTTGTGGTTTTTTTCCGTTCGTAATGCTGTTCGTGCCCATGTCTAATATCAGCAGTGTATAATGCTATTTTCTCAGTGGAACTGATACCTGTGGTCTAGAGATTAGTTGTCATTTCAGGAGCTCTCCTGAAGGAGTAACTGAGTATTGAAGTGATGCCATAGAGTCCATCCTCCAAAGCTGCAATTTTTTCCAGGGGAACTGATTTCTGTACTCTAGAGAACTAAAGCATTAAATAAAACCCCTTTCACTGCTAAGAACCAAGAATATAAGAAACTAATCTTCAAGGAAACTATTTTGTCTGTTACTCAAAGTGTATTCTGTACTACCAACAAAATTTTACCTCAGCACTTTCATTCCTTGACTACACTTATTAAATTCCTGCTTGTTAAATAAAGTTATTTCTTTTTGAATGCTATATAGTCTCCAGTGCCATTTCTAATAAAAGGAAAGAGGGCACCTGCTTCTCCCTACAATTATATATGACTGTACAGGTGGGACAAAAAGACTTTCAAACCACAGAGATTAACATGCTACTTCAGCAAAAGCAGGCAAACTGAATTTTGGAGGGGAAATCTACCTCACAGTGGGGGAATGAAGGGCGGGGGGAGAGTCCATCATAGAAACATAAGAAGTTTAAGTTGTTGGGTAATATCTTTACTCTTTTTGCTAGATTTAAAAGTATGAATTACCTTTATTTCTGTTCCTTTCACTGATTTTCACTTTTCAAGTCAAGGAACTTGCTCTCAATGATAACCTATCTTTTCTGAAGACTTTCTATTGTGTATAATAGATATTTTGTAAGCAAAACAGTGTTTTACATAGTGGGTCACACATTGATAAATGCTTTTATGTACCTCTCTTCCTTTCTACAGAATTAGTAGGCCTGAATTAGTGGGATCTTGGGAATAACCCTGCAATGCATTGAACAGTCAGTGCTTATCCTTCACAATTCTAACTCTTTCAATTTTATATCCAAGCACCAACAGCAATCTCCTTTCACTGTTTCCCCAGTGATTGATATTACAAATCCCAGCACCTTCTCATTGCAACATTGTTCACAAAATTTGAGCTAAAAAATTAAACTAGGTCATGCTCCAGATTTGGGAGATTTTAGGAAGGGAAAAAACACACACAAAAAAGAAAACAAGAATGTAAAACTTGTGCTCTTCACTGAGGTTTACTCTTATTTAAATATTGTTTATTTTGTATGCAATCATTATCTCCCCATAGCTAAAGAGGAATAATATAAGAAATATCTTCACATATATTAATAATGTTATTTTCTAAGTTGTTCTTTTGTTTGTCATGAAGTCTTGCAAACCCCTTCTTAAGTCAAGTGAACCTTGTAATGTTGGGAAGGAGCTTATTGTCAAGAACTTTTGGAGCTAGCATGGCCTTGCTTTTTGATCTGCTTCTTATAGCTGCAGAAAGAAGGCTAAACCAGTTGGGTTAACTTCCCAGGTTCAAGTATAGCTCTACACAGAAAGCTCACTGGTTCTTCCTGACTAGATCTTGCTATAAATCCTTCTAGGTATTCACTTGGGGCAATAATCTGGTTCTCAGCTTCACTATAAACCTTGCCAGGTGCTTTCTGGGCTCTATACTGCCCAGCTTTATTGTCTGCACCCTGAGAGCCAGTGTGGTGTAGTGGTAGGAGTGTCAGACTAAGATCTGGGAGACCCATGTGCGAATCCAACATGGAAGCTCACTGGGTTACCTTGGGCTAGTCATGAACTCTTAGGCTAACGTTCCACACAGGGTTGTTATGAGGATAAAATGGAGGAGAACTATGTAAGTCACCTTGGTCCCCATTGGAGAGAAAGGTGGGGTATGTATGTATGTATGTATGTATGTATGTATGTATGTATGTATGTATGTATGGATGGATGGATGGATGGATGGATGGATAGATGGATAGATGGATAGATGGATAGATGGATAGATAGATAGATAGATAGATAGATAGATAGATAGATAGATAGATAGATAGATAGATAGATAGATAGATAGATAGATAGATAGATCTTCCTGCTTGCCTTGTTGGCTATTTTGTTGGATCTGGCTGGCTTTTCACATCACAAGCTCCATTCTTATCCTCCTGGAGCTTTTGTCTCCGGCATCCTATGTCCCTGTTTGCACATATGTACTGCCAAAGAATACCAAGGATATCTTGCCCCTCTAAAACAAACTACTTCTCAATTCCACTTTTCCCTTGGATAAAGAAATGTTAACATTTCTTTTTAGAAATAATATTTTTTGTTGAGCTAACATTTATCTCATTCTACTTATTATTTGTTTCTCTAGAGTTTCATTTTTTTAAGAAAACAGCAACAAAACTGCAATGATCTCTTTTGGCCAGCTCCACCTACATATGTTCAGCTTTGCAGTGATTCATTTCAGATGTTCCTCCTGCTTAAATTCTCGTCAATATTTGTTTCCATCATTCCCCATATGTGGCCGGGTTATTTTGAAATCATCCATCTTCCAATTTAGGCAATAGGATTAGCCAGCTCCCTGGGCATAAATGGTTGGTAAGGAGGGAAAATGCATCATAATATTTCATTTATAAACTCCTGAAATCATTGGGTGCTATATATATTTTAAGATGATGCCTTACCCACAGATCACAATCTAAAATCAACTGACGTAATAGAAAAAGGGATGAACAAAGAGAAGCAACAGAACAATGAGAGATTTCTTTTTTTAAAGGAACTATGGAGAGATGGATTCTGAACCAAAAAGCAGAACTGCTTGAGAGTTTATGCACATTAATGAAATGCAAGAAGAAAGAAATGAGGCAAGAGAGAGATAAAAAGGGCTGTGGGATGACTGCCCTGAGGAAACAGCAGCTCTCAACAGATGATTACATTGAGCAGAGCACAAAAGACTGAGAGGGCACATAAGAAAAATCATGGGGTGGGGAGATGTTCTGGGTAGAATATCCCTATTCTAAACAGGTATTTAAATGGGTCTTCGAAATAATGCAATGAATACCACTTGCTGAATCATATCTCTTCTTTTCGTGCCTTATCCTGTGCCCCAATCAGATGTCACTAGGCACAGAATATAGGGCATTTTCACACGCCAGGAAAATATACATTAGTCTTCCTTGAGATCACATGTTAGCTTGACGGAACAATGAACGCTACCTGCTTTTTTTTTCCAACAGGGACCTCTCGGAAACAAAAGTGCCAGCAACTGTGATGTGTTTGAAACGTATTGCAGAGTAGTTTCTGCAAACCTTCCAACATAAATTGCACCATTTTTTTTAAAAAAAACACGTTTTGATTCTTTAGTTTTAAAACTATATTTTGTTTATTAAGGAAAAAGTGAGGAAGAAAAAGATTTGATTTAAAGAATGTTCTTTTCTTAAGGGCCAGGTTCTTAGGTGCTTTATAATGCAATCATTTTGAGTACAGTATAGCTAGACCATGCAAGGCTTGTTGCCAATTTAAATAATAATAGATCCAGTTTTTATCACATAAATAGAACGATATATTTTTAAGATCTTGCTTTTTGGACACCATAGCATTCTGATATGTCTCTCACTGTGTGAAAGATACTGAATATGAATTTTTTTTCAATATCACTACACAGAAAAGGATTATGTATACTCGAACACAGTGTTTAAAAAGAACTGAATTTGTCCACGTTACAGATTTGGCAGAATATTATAGGAAGCTGTAAAAAAAATTCCCAAATCAGTAATTGTATAAAACCTTTTACTAGGATCAAGTAAGAGAATATAATGCATTGCGCAAGCTTTTGTGTTCCCCAGAATTCTTTTTTTAGCTTAAATATTTATTACTAAAAAGAAGAGAAGAGGTCAGCAAATAAAAATTTTCAGACTATGCGAAGAAAGTCCTGAAGACTGCTTTATGTAAAAGCCTTAAAATGGATTACAAGGGATGTTGCAAGCTTAATTACTGCTGGGTGCAAAACAATTTTTAAATTGCACCAAGCGATATGGGTATGGAAAAGCAGGCAATGACTATTTTCTTTCAGATCAGTGTTCTGGGAAGGATGTGAGGCAGGTATTAAAAGCAATGACTCAGAGAAGATCTCCAGATAGAGCCTTGTGCAATAATTGACAATAGAAACTTTCCTGGATGACCACAGCCTCACCTATACAGTGCCCTTTGCTATCAGTTAACTTCAGCCTTAACTATCTTTTGTACTCATTCATTAACTTCTCTCTTGCCCTTTCACCTCTAGCCCAATTGTCTTACTTTGTGTGTAATGTAAGACCTTCTGTTATCTCAATACTCCATAGAATGTCTAGCTATGACTACTATTTCAGAAACACTAAATAGCAGTAGCAGAGAGGAAATTATGATTTTCAGTTTACTGTAAATGCTTAAAAGGTAAAGGTGCAAACACCAAGTCATTGCTTATGTTACAGCAAGTGAGGAAAAACTGATAAGCCAGTGTATATTTATCCATGAAGCAAGAGGGGCTCAGTGAGAGAACATCTGCTTTGCATGTAGAAGGTCTTGGCTTAGTCTTCTACACCTCCAATTAAAAGGCTCAGGTGGTAGGTGATGTGAAAGAACTCCTAGAGAACTGCTGCCTGTAGACAATATTGACTTTGATCGACTGATTCGGTATAAGGCAGCTCCATGTGGTGCCAGTACTTGCGTTCCTGTCCAGGGGCAGACGGACTCTGGAAATACTGGGAAGGTTCCTCATAGGCTGCTGCCTTAGAGGGCCACTGGCAGCCAAGAGCAAACCAAGTCAGGAGACCAATGCATTGCTTGTAGCACTGCAGGATATGCTTGGCCCAGACCTGAGCTGGGATGGCAAAGATGGCAATGCTGCTGTTGTCCAGGGCCAAACCAGGAGGATCCTGTGGGGCTGCCAGGGTCACTTGGCTCAGCTTGCTCCAAACCAGTTTCAGCACTCCATTCTTTTCCATCCCTGCTCCTGAACATCTTTGCTTTTTTAAGAAAAGTTGATCTTCATAGAGTATAACGTGATACATCTAACCTCCTACTTAACGTCACCAGTAGTTATATCAGATCAAATAAGCTATACTTGATTCTTTGCTTCTGGAACTCTCAACATTCTAAAATATAATTGCATTGAAAATTTTATAGTTTAATTTTTTAAGAAAAAAAGTGCCTCCAAAGGTAAGGAAGTAGGGAGACAAGAAAGGCTGAAAATACACATTAACCAAAAGCATGATGGGCAGTGTCAAAATGTAAAAGATTTGTAGAGTCCACCTAACAAGGGCTACGCTGTCCTGTGCCCGCTGAAGTCAAGGGGCTTTGAAAAGGCATAACTCAGTTTAAGATAACACTGTTGGTGTTGAGCAGACAAAGTAGGGCAGGAAATTCAGCTGTGGCACCAGGGTTACATCTCTTGCGCCAACGCTCTTTACTTCAGAAGGTGAGACCACACAAATCAGGGTTTTGGAGGGTGATCTCAACTGATCAGTTGTCCCAGGCCACCTAGGCTTTGAAGATGACACCAACATTTTGAACTGGGCTCAGAAGCAGAACTATTACACACAGCTAATCAACAGGACTGAAGAATTGTAATGTAATACGTAATAAAGAATAACATGATCCTGTTTTGACATAGCAAATGCTAATATCATGCAATTTGACAATATCATGGAATTTGACAAATGTTAAAATATTAAAAGGTGATGCCCCAGACCCATAATTATAATAAAAGGACAGATATTCTGTCAAAACATCAGTGAAATGGAAAATCAGTTTCCTGAAAGAGGAAAGAGCATCTGTCTTCTTCAGTCATCATGATTCATAGATCATGTTTTCCACAGCACAATCAGTCCAACTGAATTTGCATTTGGTGATCGTCAACCCACATAGCTTCTTTTCTTTAGGAGGATTCTCAGTGCGGCTCCCCTACCGCAAACCACAAAATTAATTTTGTCAAAACATCCTGTATTGATGATCAGTTATGACCTCTGTAAGCATGCTAATACTTGGGATGTATGCATGTAGGAGGCATGTGTGAGGATGCAGTCATGCTGCACCATATATATGACCGTTCCAGTTTTTCAATTTAATGGTGATCTTTCACTGCATTGTTGACCTTGTGGCCTCTTCCATATGAAGAACTTTACACCGGGCTTTCTGCATATTCAGCCAATGAGTATTGGATACGCTTTATTCATCAGTTCTGGCCCCACACTGCTTTGATTCTTTAATTCTACATTTTGAGGAAGTTGAATTGAAGTGGTGTCTATTTTTTATTTCTGCACTAGAAAAATGCCCTGGTTTGAGGACTAGTCAGTTTCCTTAGTCCATGGGTAAAAGACCCTTCGGTTTCCTCAGTTGATTGCTGAGGAAAATTACAAAGATTTTTTAATTGTCTTTTTAAATGGTACCAAAGTTGCAACATTGCAATGTTGCCATTTATTTTTTTTAAAAAATTCAGGAAAAAAACTTGATTGGTATGTTCATATGCACACAAATTAAATACAAATCCCATCAGTTCAATCAATCAGGATGCAGCAGAATAAAGGCGAGGGTGACAAGGAAGGGCCAGGGCCAGGCCTCACCCACCAAAGAAAGCGTTCTCCACTTTATAAAAACCCTGGTTTGACTTTGCTGGGGGAAAAAATCAGAGCATGTGTGCAGGGAGAAAAGCTGCAGAAAAGCTGGGGGTACATTGATTCTGCAGCTGTTGCAGCCTTTCTCTGTGCAGAATGCACAGTTTGGAAAGCAGTTTGGAGACTGAATATGGGTATTTTGACCATGTGTGCAGAAGTCCGAAGAAAAAATTGATACAGTATGGGACCAGAACCAATGAAAAAGTCTGTGCAGAAAAGACTCATGTTATCTTTTAAGTGACACTTTATAGTGCCTGAGTAGATTGAAAAAATGTGATTTTTTTCCCAAGGTGCCGCAAGAAAATAATTAATTTATTATAGAGGGATTATAGCTCAGTAGTAGACCAAATAGTTTGCACAGACTTTGCAAGGTTCTGAATTAATTCTTCAGCATGTCCAGTTCCAAGGTCTAACCTTCTTACCTGAGAGCTTGGAAATCAGTTGGTAGTCAGACAGACAATATGGGGTTAGATGGACCAGTGGTCTGACTCAGTACTGGCAATTCCATACGTTCATAAGCACACAAATTAAATTCAAATCCCATCAGTTCAAGTTTCTATAATATTCCAAGACCAAAAAGATCATATGATCGAGTGCTAATAAGTGTTCAATACTTTTTCTGGTATTTAATAAATGTTAGTGGTTGGATGGTATTTCCAACCACTAAGCACAGAGAGACTAAAAAAATATCAAGTGGATGGTGAAAGATGATCTTGTGCATGTTCATGTGACAGCTTCCCTAAGGTTTGAGACAACTGCTATTTGTGCAAACCAAGAGTGCAGAAAATGACACACTCTCAGGACAGTCCTATGTTCATTGCAGAAAGTTAACCATTTATATTTCTTAGGCTGTTTCCACATGTCTTTAAAATAGCATGATACTCACAGAAGGCTATCGGCTTCCTCGAGCAATTTTTGACATCTTCCATCAACAAAACGGGTGCAGGCAGTGTTGATGGTGTTTTCATGGCTGCCTGCCTCCATTTTGTAAATGGATGGTGTCAAAAATCGTGCAAGGAAGCCATCAGCCTTCCGTGAGTATCGTGCTATTTTAAAGGCGTGTGGAAATGGCCTTAGTCTGTGCTGGTCTTCCAATAATTCCTGTTAGCTACAAAGACTGGCAAGTAACCAGTGTGGAAATATTAACTGACAGATTTGTTGAAACAAAGCATCTTCTTCTTTTGTAGAGTTTTGGAGAGATGTTTCTTATTCTATCTTGTAGCATGGAAATTACTGAAATGTGAGTCTTTTTTATATTGTAAAGATAATATGAAAACTCATTATGGTTCCTTTCTATACCAATGGTACTTCTGTCATTAACTTGAGGAAGAGCCACCATACTGTTGAAAGAGAGGCAACTCAGCATGCTGGGCCATGGGTGGTGCTACATTTCTCTCTGTGTGTATGTGTTATCTTCTTGGTGAGCAGGATACCTCTCTTTGTCTGAAGTGAGAATACCTCTCTGATCCCTCCTCTTTTCCTGTGCCCTTTTTTCCTCTTTTTGTTCTGGCTATCAAAGGAGCAAGATGTATATCCACCGCTCTCTCTGAATCCATGAGGCATACCTTCATACGCTCATTTAAACGATGAGTGAAACTACTTAGCTGGGATTTTTGGTTGGATAGAACATTATGTGAAGCTGAGACAGCCATCTCATGAGTGATGGTTTGGTCTTCCAGGGCAGCAATTTTAGTCTCCATCTGTTGAACTCGTATACCGATAGCCTCAGTTGACTCCTGAAGTTGTTGAATTGACTTATCAATTGCCTTATCCTTAGTGGAAAGTTGTTTTAGTTGCTCAGATTGTTTTTCCAGCTAAGCCTCCATATTTTTCAACGGAGAAATGACTTCTTCCTGATCTTCTGCATCAGTGGGGAAAGGGGGATCTGTCTTTGTATCTTTCCACTTACAGATCATAGTTGAAAATTATAAGCCTTCTTATCATAAATTGATAGCAAGAGGGGAAAAAATCCCAGTAAACAAAGGCAAATTACTGCTGCATCAAAGAAAACAGGTCCAAATCAAAGCCTAACATGCAGAAGAGACAGGAGTGGCACAGGGTTGCTTCTGATTTCTCCACCATCTTTACCCTACCTTCATGAGCTCATGATGACTCACCAGCCTGACATGTGATAGGAAAAGCACAATTCTAGCTTAGCTTTTTCCCTCTCCTTTCTTCTACAGGAAATGCTATGAACTGGAATTACCTCAATAAATGTAAGCTTTTAAAGAATTTTTTAGAATTGACTTCCCTGAAGACTGATTACTGCACATGATTCCATACTTTCTTAGCTGTGAAACTCTGCTATACTGATCCAGAGGAGTTATCCGTGTTAGTCTGTAGTAGCAAAATCGAAAAGGGTCCAGTAGCACACGGAGTGCATCTGACGAAGAGAACTGTGATTCTCGAAAGCTTATGCTACAGTAAAGTTGATTAGTCTTAAAGGTGCTACTGGACTCTTTGATTCTCCTATACTGAGCTAACTACTTATTTCCAGTACATGTGAGTTCCTGGAGCATGGGGAAAACCCCTGCCTCAACAGTGAAGATATTGTGAGAAGGGGAAGAGCTTTATTGATCAAAAACATCAGCAGTAGGTATACTGTGAATTCCCTACATATTTTCAAATTTCAAGTTCTTTTCCCCAATCAAAATTTTGAACAAGGAAAAAATGGTGTAGAATTGGTTGGTTGGGTTGAAGGGAAGGAGAAGAGTTATTCAACCCCACCAGTTTTTTTTTTCTAAATAAGAAATTGTATAGTATATGGTTTCAAATGGCCAGGAACAGCATGACTCAAAATTAACCTCAAAATCTTTTTTTGCATGCAATAGGAAAGTATTCCAGAACATAGATGAGTGTTCTGAGAATTCAAAATCCAAGCGGACTCTATTTCATTTCTATATTTATCCTTCATTTATAGAGGCTCTTCAGCTGCAGAAGAAAGAATTCCACTCTGTGAAGTACAAACTGATCTGCCCTTTGTATTCAACCTGTGTTTATCTTAAACTCATTGTCAAAACATCTACATGAGCAAAGTGCTGCTTGAACAGTTACATGGTTGCACCTAACATGAGAATGGACTGATCAATGAAGGAATAAGCATCTCTTCTGAAATATCATATAAGCCAGTAAAATGAGGTGGTACATTTCAACAAGTCCCGTTATAATAGGGTGTTTACTTAAGTAAGTCTCATTAACATCAATTGGATCTATTTATAGGTAATGCTACCCTGTGGCACTGAATTATGCAGATTTCCACGATCCTATGCATGATTTCTTGGACCCATTTCCCACCGGATTCAGTTGGATGTTACATAGTTAACTTTTTTCTTTCTTCCTATTTTTAATTTGTACTGAATTAGGTCATCCCTAATTGACATACAATCGCTATTATAAATTGTTTTTCCCCTTTTTGACAGAATGTAGTTTTTCTTTCAGAAATGTGCTTTGGTATTTTTGGCTCATGAAGGGGTTGGGGTGGGCATTAAGAGATCACACTTCAAGTATTTACAGTCCAATTCTGGGCATTTTTCAGCATTTAAAATACTGAACTTTCCTCCTCACCATTCAAAGGTACTGATCACAATCAAAGCTAAGGATGATCAAACATCTCTGGTCTTCAGTAGATCTGCTTTTTAAAGTGTCACAAGACACCTCTATGTTTCAGCTGCCCTGGACTTCCAGTATCCAATCTAAGCCCAATCCAATATAAACCCAGTCTGAGGGCCAAGCTACACATGACGAATGACACTTGAACGGCAAGTGGATTGAGTGGAGGGCAAGTGAACAGGGAGAAATACACTTGCCATTCAAGTGTCATTCGTCATGTGTAGCTTGGCCCTGAGACCAATTATAACAGAAGCCAACTGAAACCCACTGAAACAAAAATCTGGAATTTAAGTACTAAATTGGAATTTAATGTCCTTTATTGTCCTGGAAGTTCTGAGCTTTCTAACATGATTGCTTTATCTGTTCACAAAACTGTATGAAAGACTACAATAACTGAATGTATCGTTACTCAGGTTTACCAACTAAACATTTCACAGACTTGCCTGCTTACTTTCAAGCCCAATTTTAGTTCTGCTGGTTGGGGGGAGCTGTTGAATTTGTTACATATGCTAATGAGACAGTGAGATGGTTTCATCTGCTTTGAGCGAGTTATATACTTTATATAAACAATTGGGTCATAGAAAGTGCGATGGCTGATTTGTGCACTACTTCACTGCCAAAATGGGGGGAGGGGAGGGGTTGGATATTATTGCTGATTAAAGCACATCCTCCATTTAGCTAGGCACTGGGTGAATACCATCGAAAAATACACCCTGTGTTTGGCTTAGCTACTGCATTTGTATAATTTAGCTGCTTATTGACTAATGAAATGGTACTTTCAAAATCAAGCATTTTGATTTCGGGGACCAGGGGGATGTTTAGTTAAAAAGACTGCTGTGTCTCAAACTGGGATCACACAAGGCAGAGCTGCTCCACACTTTTTGTAGACAGCATGTGGTAGTGAGAATTTAAGTATATATGAGAAATGCATTTAAGCGAACAAATGATTTTCTTACTTTCTACATGACACTTTCCATGTGGATTGGATTGCAGAACAACCCTTGTGTGATTGTCATGATTTTTGGGAACATTCTGGGGCACCTACACTTTTCATTTTGGAATGCCGAATTGCCTCTTAACCCTTATTGCTGCAGCACTGGAACTCACCCACTGCTCCTTTGTGGCTGCTGATTATAGGCAGTGGTTGAACTGTCCTTGCATGACATCTTCTCTACCATTACCATCTTCTGTTTGAGAAACCCATGCTAAATTTCCAAAAGAAACCACTGGATTCCATACAATAGTTTGCAAACCACCAGATTAAATGAAAAATAGAAAAATGAGACTCAAAATTAAGAAACATCTAGAATATTTACTTGTGCTATTTGCTTGGCATGGATTTTAAAATGCCTTCAGCGTTACTTTATCCAAGATAAATGGATCAGCCTAATTGGATCAAGTGTCACTTTTTCATACTAAACAGATTTTGACAGAATGTATTCATAATTTCAAATAAATTGGGGAGAAAAATGACATATGTACTTGCATCTTTAAAAGGGTTACTTTATGTGGCATGAAAGGAGAAGGTTGGTTTGGTTCCAGTGGCTGCTCTTTCAGTTCACTTAAATTAAAAGTTTCACACGAATGAGTCTGTATTTGACCTTCTAGACCAAAACTGCTAAGTTTGCATGTCTTTCTCTTCAAACCATAAATCAGTCAGTAATGAAGCCCAGGTTTTTTGAAATCCTAGTTTGTCAAAGAGTTCACAAAGCTTTCTCAGTTGCTTGGCAATCGCTTTTGTGCTTGGGATTTGTTGCAAATGTTTCACGTCTCTCTAAACGATTCACTTTCAGTCATTTTTAACTTCATATTTCCATGCTCATGTTCAAAGCTTGGAAAAAGGCTTAATCTGTGCAATATCACTTAGACGGGGGGCGGGGGGCGGGGAGGGAAGAGTCACAAAGCTGGCTAAAACAGATCATTTATTTTCATTCATTTATACTCCACACATACTTCAATACAGAAATCCCCTAGGAGGTATCCCTTGAATCTGAGGCTGATACAGTGATTTCAGTGATGGAACATGCAGATATCTGATCATACAGGTCATATTGCAAGAAATATGGAAGGTTTTATAGGCATGAGAAGACCACGCATACACCTGAGGTTTTGTGGGCTTCAGCTGTCCGTGGTTCGGGGGGGGGCAGTGTCTTCCATGTTACTGGCCAAACTGTGCAGTTCTGCAGTAGTATTGGGCAGCTCAGAGATATCTCCCAGAGCAATTACAGTGGGGTTGATCCTACCCCTAACCCTCTACTCCACTGAGCAAATTTGAAGTTTTCCTCTAGACTTCCTCTAGGAAGACACACTTATGTTGGAGGAAGGCTGGAGGACGACTGCAGAAAGATGAAATATACACACGGTGTAAAATCCTAGTGCTGCTTCAACCATTTCCTCAGAACTAAGGGACGCATTTCTTGTGAAAAAAAATTGAGATTCACATTGAGATTCCATAGGCGTATTTTGTACATAAACTTTTGCTGAGCTTGTGTATTTTTTTGTGCCAAGGTACTTCTGCTTTTAATGTTTTTTACTGCAACATTTGTACATGTCTCATTCACATTAATTGTTCACAGATGAAGAATGGCAGTAGTCTGACTTCCAGCTGCAGTTCATTTGTATGAACATTACAGGGAAGGCTCCTCCACAAACTACATTTTTATGTGTACACTGACATAGGATTCAGCTTAAAAGTGACAATACGGTTGAAAATTGTGATAGGAGAGCCTTCCCTAACCTGGTGATGCTTGTTTCTTTTCTGGGGAACTGAAATTATGCAGAAGAACTGAATGTAGAAAGCGTAAAGCAATTTTTTCAAGGCTTTGGAACACAAGTGCAGTGCTGTTCACCCTGCTTCCTGAATAAGAGTCAGTGTGGTATAATGGTAGACCATTAGACTACACCTGGATTCAAAGCCCACTCAGCCATAAATCTCACTGAGTATTCTCACTCAACCTAACTTACCTCACAGGGTTGTTTTGAGGCTAAAATAGAGACAGGGACAAATATATACTATCCTGTACTTCTTGGAGTAAAGGTGGGATAAAAACATTGACAGATTCTGACATCTGTGTATACCCCGTGCACACCAGTTTCTTTGCATACATGGGGTACCCATCTACTTTCAAAGAATGCAGATGCCGATAGCACTCTCTCCACAGATATAAATGATGATGGCTATCTGACATACTTCAGGCCTTTTCACATGCCCCTGAGATTTCATCGTTGCTGTCCTTAAAAACTATTTTGGCAGAAGTTTTAAGAAGTTTCTTAATTTGGCAGCTTCACGGATCTGGAATGAGATCAGTTATTCTGCAGGAAAGAATCTTCCTCAGAGAGGGAGAAAACCACTCTAGATCACACAAACAGACCATAAAGCATCACTGAAACATCCAGACTCTCATAAAATTAAAAATACGGCTCACAATATTCTTCAGACATCTCCACAGCATTCCCCATTGAAGTGAATAAAAACTGTGCAAGAGCAATTTCTACTGGGGTATACCACATGTTCTGCTCTTAAAAAATCTCAACAACAAATGTCTATCTAGGCGGGATGCTTTGAGGACACAACTTCCCAACAGTGCTTCCATGCAACTTCCATTCATCTCCATACAGATAACCATACAGATAACCAGGAGAACGGCTTAATCCTCTTTCAAATGAGAGCCAAACTACAAGTGATGCCTGACACAGGTTGGACACTTGTCAGCTTCCCTCAAGTTTGGAAGGGAAATGTAGGCATCCTGGTCTTGCAGCTTGGCTCTCCGACTGCTGTCCAAATGACTTTTCAACTGTCACTTGTCCAACATTCCACCAAGCTCCCTACATTTCCCATCAAAACTTGGGGGAAGCTGACAAGTGTCCAACCTGTGTTATTCATCACTTGTAGTTTGGCTCTGAGCAGTTGGTTGTAGCAGCAGCACTTGGTGAACTGCACTTTCAGTGATCCACTAACAACCTAAAGGGAAAAAAAGGCTCGTTCTCTGTGATGGACATAATAATTCAACCTAATCCACAAATGGTGTTTATTCTTGCAAGCATGTATCAAAATCTACTGTTTGAAGGTACAGTAAGTAATCAATCATCCCTAATCAGGTGAAAATGTATGTTGTGGAATAATTACCATAGTGTGGCCAGCTTGAAAGCCAAATCAAAGATCCTGTTACTGAATATACGAGATATGAGATTAATTGTGCTGAAAGGACAGATGGAAGTAATTGCAAGGGGTGGGGTAGGGGGAGAACACTCCAGAAATTACAATACTGCTTTCTGTTTCAAGGGCAAGATTTGTTTAATCCTCTTTGTGCATACAAAGGATAAGCCACTAACCTGCAATTAATCATATTGCCTAACACCCTTTTTTATTTCAAGTCATCAAAATAATGGAAAAATAATCATCAGGATCAATACTCCCCTAGCTGTCATCCTGTTAAAGGATTATTGATCCTGATGATTATTTTCCCATGCAGTGAAAATGGTACTTTGCCAACTTGATGAAGTATCACATGCACTCCATTGGCACTCGTTTCTGGAGAGACTCCCTTAGTGTGGTCCCTTGGCCGGAGTCCTGCAATCTCATTACTCACCAGGGACTTTCAGATGGAAAATAATGATAGCTCTCAACCTGTCCGGCAAATGAAGTACGTAAGAATGTACTTCAATTTAATATTTTTGAACATTCCTAGTGGGCTAAGTTTTGAAAGGTATAATTACTTCTCAAATGCCTAAAAGCTAGCTAGATGCCAAAGACTTGGGTCCTAAAACCCACTTAACTTTGCAGTGTTGCCATTAAT
Organism: Eublepharis macularius; assembly: GCF_028583425.1. Lineage (NCBI taxonomy): Eukaryota > Metazoa > Chordata > Lepidosauria > Squamata > Eublepharidae > Eublepharis > Eublepharis macularius. The sequence continues at coordinate 71,000,559 of NC_072798.1, forward strand.
TTCCATTTCACTACAGTTTGAGGATCAGAGACTAAGTACAACGTTTGCATTTGGAAAAGAGTTCCAAATTAACTTCAGGTGCTTCCCTCTGCAGAAAACATATGCTTAACACATGATTCCATGCTTGGCTTCATGGTCAATAGGAGGTGTAACCTCTTGCAGGATTGATCTCCAGTGATACAATCTTAGTTTTTAAAACAAGGGTGGAGAGCCAGGGAGGATAAAAATTATCTCAAACTCTCAGCCAATGGCCACATGTGTATTTGATGGTGGACCCTCTGCAGGTACCGAAAGTTGGTGCTCTTATACTTTGTATTTTCTTTCACGTCATCCAGATGTCTGTCGGGGGGAGAGAGTTAATGCAAATACATTCTTCCTCTCTCCGCCATGTGTTAGAGGCCTGTTAAACTTTTTTCACTTCTTACCTGACATTGCTTATTTATTGGAGCAAGATTCTGGTCCAGTAGCACCTCAACGACCAATTAGATTTCAGGGTCAGATAGCTGATGAAGGGGTCTTTGACTCTCAAAAGCTCATACTCTGGAAATCAAGTGAGTCTTTAAGGCACTATTGAATCTGAATATTGCTCTTCTACTACTACAGACCAACACCGCTACCCACCGGAAGCTATGCTTATTTATTCAGTCAGATAATTTAAACAAATCTTCCAAGGGGTCATGGATCACCATTAATAAACCGCTAGCTGCCAATGCAGCATCATGTCAGGATAAAAGAGACCAGTAGGCCCTGCATGTGGGATATGGCAGGCAGATTTGGCACTCATTATAGGCTGAAAGAGCATGGAGATCCACAAGGAATCCTCTTTAACCCCAGGAGAACCCCTTTTAATGGATGACCAGTGAGGAAAGTTGCCTCAGGTCTCACACATTGAGGGAGTTATATAAACATTGACAAACAGTGCTATGGAGTAATGTCTGAAAATGTAATCCCAAGAACCTCCAGGACAACTGGCTGGCTACTACATGAAACAGGATGCTGAACTGGATAGACCTCTGTTCTAGGGTTTCCAGGTTCCCTCACCCTCTTGGTGGGAGGTGGGAGACCTGGCACTCACCTTCGGTGATGTCTTCCTGCACCTTGCAGCGAGCTGATTTTGTCCTGTTTGGGGCCTAAATTGTCTCACTGTGAAGCGCAGGAGCTGTCCAGAGCCCTCCTGTCAGCACTACTGCACTCCAGAGCAGGCTGAATTGGGCCTGTTTGGGGCTGAAATCAGCCCGCTGCGGACTTCAGGAGTGACCCTGGAGTGCTTCTGTGCTCCGCAGTGGGCCAATTTCAGCCCCGAATGGACCAAATTCAGCCCCTGCAGAGTGCGGGAGTGCTGCTGCGAGAGCCCTGGAAAGGGCCTGCACTTCACACCAGGACAATTTAGACCCCAAATGGGACCAATTTGACCCCAAATGGGCTGAAATCAGCCCACTGGGATTATACTGCACCACTGAAGAGCGTGCCCCAGGAGGAGGGTTCCCCTGCCTTTCCCCCCTGCTGGCCAGGTAAGTGGTGTGGAGGGTGGTGGAGGGTTGGAGTAGAGAATCCTCCACTCCCAGCAAGGACTGGTGACCCTACTCTGTTCTGATTAGGGTTGTCAACCTTCAGGTTGGACCTGGAGTTCTCTTAGACTTGCAACTGCTCTCCGGACTACAGAGATCAGTTCCTTGAGAGGAAATGGCAGCTTTAGAGGGTTGCCTCTATGGAATTACCTCCTTGCTGAGCACCTTCTCCTTCTCAAAACTCTACCCTCCTCAGGTATTACCCAAAATTCCCATGTATTTCTCAAGCTGGAGTTGGCAACCCTAGTTCTGAACCAGCAGGCCTCTTCTTATGTCCATATGTTTTCAGGAGTTGTTGCAGCAGTTTGGGGTTTGCCTCAGCTCCACTTGTTGGCTCATTAACTTTAGTGTTATTTTTCTGTTTGGACTGCAAATTTTATCAACATACAGATAATTAACTCCTTTCCTCTTCCTTTCCTTTGCACCCTCGGGCAGATCAATAGCTTGGCTGATAACCTGGACATGAGGGTGGAACGTTGAAGCCTGATGGCGCAATTACCCAATACCATGGGAAAAAACAGACAACCAATGGAGATTTTTTTTAATGCAAGATGTTGAACACCAGTTGCCCTGTCTTTTGTGTGATCTTGCACACAACTATGACTCATTTGGGCAAAATATCAAGTATTTAAAGCCTTTTTTCTTCATTCCATTCCATTCCTTTTCATTTCCATGTTTAGACTCCTTCCAATTCATGAATGTTGGAAATCTTAAGCCATTCACATTTGTAAGTACTTGGAAGTACAAAGAGCTATATAAAGTACTAAGTACAGCATTCAGATCTTGGTTCTCAGCTGATTAACTGATGGTAGTCATACTAATACAGCATAGCAGCATTAAGTATTTCTAAATGAAGTGTGAACACGCTTGGTTGGCATCTGTTGTATTCAATAAATCTCTGGAAAGGATGGAGAAAATATGAAGGTAGAAAAACAAAGCTTTTTTGCAAAATTATGGGGAAATCACTGCAGGTGAAAGAAGCAGATAACAGTCACCATAATGTTTATTATATAAAAGCTCTAGGAAAATTGTATCTAAACTACTTACAAAAGTATCTTGTGGTTCCCAAGGGCCCTAGGAGAAGAGGTCAAAGAGTGTTTCCTGGAAAACATTTTTAATTTCAGTTGAATTTTCATATACTAATTAAAGACATACACAGTTTGAATGGGTCCTAAGAAATTACAGGCAACCTCCCCCCACCCCACCACTGCAAAACAGAACTGCAGGTGTACAATCATACTCTGAGGCAACATACAAAATGCAATGCCTGTTGTCTAGTGTTGTGGTTTAACCAAAAGTTGTAATTCCTTGATTCAAGATACATATCTTGATATTGCTCATGCTTGCTTCACATATAAAGCAAGGAAAACAACTCCTCTCTTAAGCCTGGATTTCAATGTGAGCCAGAGAAACTCTTCTAAGCCAGTCACCTACATACAATTGAGCTTCCATAACCTAAAATGATCTCAGGTAGCAAGGCTAGAAAAGACCTCTATGTGACACCTACAGCAAAGTGTTCCAGGCAGAACTAGACAAGATTTTGGAAGATCCATGAATTAATCTTCCCAGTGTTCATTGTGTTGAATAGAAGCAACTCAGTATACCATGGATACTGAAGGGTGCTATATTTTTCCCTTTTCTAGAATCAGCTTGAGTAACTGTATATTTGTGTGATGCCTCTTGTTATCTGATCAGGAAGTTCTATTATCCTTCTCTTTCTGTTCTCCCTCTCCTGCTGGTCTTGTAAGAAGCAGAATGGTTCTGCAGAGTTCTTTGGTATGAATGTGCCAAGAGGCATACCCATACTCTCATTTATGTGCAACCAGATTAGCAGACCAGTAGTGTCACTTAGACTAGGTTTCTATGAGTCTTCTGCTACTACAAAAATGCAAGTGATTATGAATCAGCTTCAATAAAAGCAAGTTTTATCTATTGCAATATACTGGCTTGGAGAGTGTTTCATCTCATGCAACCCCATGCTTTCCTGGCTGTACAACATTAACTAACAAATGTCCACAATACATTCCAGGTAAAGTAGACATGGGACTAATTTGGATTGTGGCCACTGTCCAGGGAGAGAAAGAGTTTAACTCTTCCACCAGGGATTGGAACATTAAAACACCCCTGGCAGTGCAGCAGGGCTGCTCTGCTCAGTCCTGGCTTGTGGCAACAGTGACAATGGAGACAGGCTTAGGTATGGGTAAGCCTATACCTATGGTCCTTGTTGCTGTAGCTTCTACCCTGTGCAGATCTCACAGATGGTTCTCAGCACTTCATTTAATTTTGAGCCTCTTTTGAGATATTAGGTTGCCAGTGGTTTGACTCAATATCTTGATGTGTAGCGTGCAGAATTTGGCTAGGGAGACTGCAGTGTAAATCATCACTCAGTAACTTTGGCCAACTCCCATTCTCTCAGCAGCTCATCTATAACTTGGAGGATCATAGAATAAAATTTGAGTCCAGTAGCACCAACAGAACTTTCTAGGGTTTAAGCTTTCAAGCAGCAAATCTCACTTGGTCATATAGTGGGGATAATAATGACCTTGCAGGTTTTTTTACAAGAATGACCTCATATTGTACATTAAAAGCATTATTGAATGATGAAACTCTCCCCACACCATCACAGGAAGCAGCTACTAAAGCCACTTATAAAAGAGGGAAGAATACCAAGAAACTGTGCTTCCTCTGTGTTCTGCTGTGAAGAATGTTTCCTTGCCATCTTCTGTAAAAAGGTAACATATCACTGATAGAAAATCTAAATTGATATTTTACCTTGCATTCCATTCTACCTGGTAACCATTGTGGCTTAGGCATGTGCTTGAAGGCTGTAACATACTGTAAGCTTTATATCTTTGGGAAATAATGTGTGGAATGTTTGGTGCTGAAAGGAAGACAAAAGCAAGATTGCTTTCTGATGTGATAAAGCTCAGGTCTAAGCTAACTAGGAATTTTGAGGAGTGAGTTGTGTCGTGATGTTGTGACAATCTGAAGGAGGCCCTGAAGTGGAGGGCAGTGTCGCCGATTTGCCTTCTGAAACCAGGCTTCACATTTGCAAGGATTATATATTTGAGACTGAGAGACAGTGTATTTTTTTCTTATCCTGGACCCTGACTTTAGAGCAAAGGACTAAATATAGCCTATCAGATATCAATTCCAACACAGTGTCAGTAATGGGATAAGTTCCTGATGCATTTCTATAAATGTAGACATGTGGGAAAGTTTTGTTATGACCATCTAACTTCATAACTCTTATGAGAAAGTATCCATGAGTCTGAATCTGACAGGGATCCAGGCTCCTACTCACTAGACCACCCCTAGAAATCAAGGCAGAATGGCTGCCGTGTGCACATGTATGTAACTCATGCTGTTGTTAGTTTCCATTAGCAGCAGGATAAAGAGATCGGGCACATCTGCACTTACCAGTTAGATGTATGCCCATTACTCCCTTCTCCACCTACAGTCAATAGACTGGAGGTGATTCACTATATGTACTATTCCCAACTAGGTTGGCTGTACCTAAGGTCCAAGCAGTTCAGCTGACCCAGGAAGGGAGCAACAGTACCAAAAAGATGGGAAAGGCCTATACAGACAGATGCTGCAAAGGCCTGCTTTGAATAATTGCAGGTATGATCTGTGCCAGTAATCAAAATGATTGCTGGAGATTTCCTTCCAAACAAAAGTGGTCACTTCTTTTAGAAGTTATTGGATGTTGGTTTGAGAATGATTACCAGAGCAATCCTAAAGCAGAGGTAACCTTTCTAAATTTAAGTCAGTTAGAGCCTTGTAACTCATATTGCTGTGAAAATACACAACTTTAAAAGTATTGCCCTCTTTAATTTTACAATACATATTCATTACTTTGATGTGTGTTACTGGTGGTCCAGGCAAGGAGTAATAGCATCAGCAGAGTGAGAAAGGGGTGTACAGATTTTGTTGTGAGGCCTGCTTTGGGTAATTGTAGAATTAAAGGAGTCAAGAAAAGAGAGGCAGGGAAAATGTGCACATGCACATTTTCTTTTCTTATATTGCTGTTTTGTTCACTCTTGTGAGTGATGAAGAGATTTATAATTTTTAAATGACATAATAATAAAGGACTTTACTATGACACAGACTGTAGGGGCTGTCACGGAGGGTCATTGTTATTATACCTCAATAATTTTGTTCACTTAAAAACAGCATTTCAGTACTTCTGGCACATCTATTGTTATTTCCTTTTGTAGCAGTATACATAAGTGTTAGACAAGCTCAATTAATTCAGAAGGAGTTAACTCAAAAGGTGCAACTCCCGTCTAAGTTCACTGCTTCCAGTGGGCTTAGACTAGAGTAACTGGACATAGAATTGAATTATAGAGCTATGGTATGTTTTTGGGAACCATGAAAGGGACTTCCTGTGTCCCTGTTATACCACAGATTGATCGTTCATTCATTCATTCATTCATTCATTCATTCATTCATTCATTCATTCATTCATTCATTCATTCCCAAAATCTTATGCCACCTTTCTGCCCAGTCAAGACCGCCAACCATATTGGAACCATACCGTCAGAAACTAAATGGTCCTTGGGATTAATGACATATCCACATTGAACACTTATATTGCAGGACAGTGCAAGATGATGTGCAAAAGAACCTCTGGGGCCCTGTATTGCATACATGTTTTGAACATTTATACAGAGTTTAAAATCTTAGTGGAAATTTCTCCTTATATACATTGCTATGTCTGTAAATACAGGTAGAAGAAGAGGAAGCAGCAGCAGTATCAAGTAATAGAGAAAGAAAGAAGGAGCAAGATTGAAGAAGGAGCAAGATTAATCTTAGTGATTAGGTGGCCCTGGGCAACATTCCAGGATGGGCCACCAACATCACAGCATCTCCTGCTGCCCCCCTACTGGGGCCTGTCAGACTATGGAATCCCTGTTATCTAGAGTTCTTCTCCCCCTTCTGCAAGAATCACAAATTGGCAAAGGCCAACCAAAGGGTGGCCTTTGCCCCATTAAAAGTGAGCAGAAGCCACCACTGCCACCAGAAGCCAGCTGCCAGGGCCCAGATGGAATAGATGCAAACAGTGACAGGAGCCTGCTCTTCTTCTTCCCTGTTGCTCATTGGCTAAGACCACCTTGGGAATTTACAGGCTGTTATACTTATCTGATAATCCCATGTGAATGTACAACTTTCAGAGTGACTAAAGAACACTGCCGCTTAAAAAATTATTTCTGCCTCTTGCCTATGGACAAGCAACCCCTGGCACCCGTGCTGAGCAGCAGTGCGCCAGACCATTTTCCTGAGTACACAGGACAAGTTTTTCATCCAACCTACCTGGCTCAAGCCACTGAAGGGATGGCAATCCTAAAGAGGCTAGCAGAGTGGGGTAATGCAACGGACAGGGCTTACATCTATCATCACCTCCTAGACCTGCACAGCCACCAGCCAGGTCTCAGGCAAGCCTCTGAGGCACTGGCAGTGCCAACCCTGGCAGTGCCAACCCTCATCTCCTCCCCCTCTCCTGCCAGCCCTCATCCCCTTCCCCTCCCCTAATTACCAGAATAATAATATTGACTATTGGGGGGAGGGTGCTTTACTCTGTCTCCCTTATACTGCTTCTTAATTTATTAGTTTTAAGCAGGTTACTAAAATAAAAAAAATTAGACCACATTTAAATAGCTGTTAAAATCAATCACAAGCACATAACATTTCACAACTGAAAGGGTGATGATGAGTCTACTATTATCTTCTAATAAAAAAGGTAATTTCTCCATATGATCTATATTTTGAGCAAGATAGCTTCAGAAAAATAGCTACATTCAAAGGTCACATGATATAGCGTGTCCACACTACCTACACCATAGTAACATATTATGGTTGGTAACAGATGGTAAGGCATTTAGGCATGCCAACATAAAGGCACACTGACTTTATACTGAGGAACAGTCAAATAAGAACAATAGTCAGGAAACTTTACAGTTCTTAATTGCATCCAACGTTACTTTGAAATGTTTGAAAGTGCATCTGAATTATTCAGCTTCATGAAGCTGTCGACAGGAATTTCAGAAAGTTCTGGAAAGCAGAATGGCTGTTTCCACATGCTGTTAAAGAGACAGCCCACTCACTGAACTCTGGCTTTTTTTTCACTCACTCAATATGTCTCTGATTTCAGAGCAGAAGCAGGCAGTTTGGTTTCCATTTTTTTGGCGTCTTTTCTGAGAATGGAATTTCCTACACTTTCCTGTGCTGGCTAAAAGACACTGAAAAAACAGAAGCCAAACTGCCCACTTCCGCTTTGAAATCGGAGACATACGGAGTGAGTGGGGGGGGGGAGCCAGAGTTCAGTGAGTGGGCCGTCTCTTTAACAGCGTGTGGAAACAGCCAATGACAAGGCAAAGAGGATGCGTGCTGTGAGAAGGGAAGAAAGGGACAGTCCTCTAAGGACCAGGAAATCTCTTTTCAGTGCCTTCACTGGTCTATTTATTGAATATATATTAGACAAATAGATAGTTTGTGACAATATTTTGTCTCTGATGAAGACTTTTTAGATTCTGTGTTTAATATTTCATAAGACTATGTAATCAATTTCCACAAAGTTGCTTACTGGCCAATTCCTGTCTTATGTGCCAAGAATTTGAAATACATTTAAAAAAAAAAATTATATGGACCTCCATCAAACATACAATGACAATACCTTATTCTTGTGAAATGAGAATCTCAAGTGAATCCACCGTGCAGCTGTTACTTCAGTTGAGCTGAAGCATTGGCCAGATACATACACAGATTATCTTTTGCTCTTACAGATAAAAAAGGGCTGGTGTTACTTTTGCTGAAACATGCACACTAGTATTTTCTAGTTGGACTATACAGAAGAGTCTTGAAAGCACAACTGTTCTGATAAGTACATTATATTTTTTTCTGGAGAATGTTAAGAGAAAAAAAATCTTGAAAAGGCAGCAATGGTATGCTACCAAATAAATGAACAAAGGTTCTTTTATTCTTTTTTGATAAATACCTCTTAATCTAGGGAAAGTGAAATATTCAAACCAAATACCTTCCTTCTCTTGCAATAAGGACAAAATACAAGTATTTTGTATCCTAACTAAGTATAGCTAAGCATATGCTATGAAACTGTTGGAAACTTGGGAGGGAAAGGGAATCTAGAATGTGATCTCAGGAAAAAACTAGGATATAGTAGCAGTAATTCAGCTCTCTAAGAATTTCAGGTTTCATTTTTAAAAGAAAGCTTCCTAGTTCCTGACATTTCAAAGACAGACCTGAAAGTATGTCAGAATATAGAGCGTAATAGGTTAGGGTTTCATTGCCCTAAATAGCTGTTTATATCACTAGCAAAACTAGAATAAATTTTACAACAGAGTAAAACATAGCAGAATAAAGTATGTAAAAATTATTTTGCATGACTTGTCTGATATTTTTCATAATTCATACAGTTTTTCCTGATCCAGACTCTGGTTACTGGACTGCAGAAATTATTTTTTTAAGTGCAGAGCCCTAATGTTGGAGTCAAACTTAAAGGCACCGTAGGCTACCACAGACTAGAGGCAATGAGGCAGGTCATCATATCCACAAACTGTATTATGGAAGTCTGTTGTTGCTTAAGAATTGGAAAGTAATTGGTCAAAAGAATTTATGAATCATTGGAAAATATGCTTGTGATTAATGAAAACACTTAAAGCAAATCAATGGGATCTTGAGAAGCAGTAGGCTGGACAGGTTACTGACTTCTTTGTTTGCTTGCCTTATCTGCGAAAAATTATGATTGAGTACCCAAAGTCACAAGCCCCCTGCTTATTTGCCAGACTCTAGCAGTAATACTATCAGCTGGAGTTGACACTAAAACTTTTTATATACCAGAGCTTTTCTAGGCTTTGCCAGCTTTCTATTATACCATGTTTCTGTAGCATTGCTGCAGCAGTGCCCCTATAAAACACTAATGTGATACAGATATATTATAAACTCTAACAAAAAAGAGACATGTGAGGAGAAATGATGTCAGATATTCTAAAAATGTCCTCTTCTCCTTACAACATACTCAGTTCCCAATATAATACCACATGCAAGCTTTCTGACCAACATGTTAAGACTAACAAGGGAATGCTATATTTCTATAGTTAGAGTTATATGGTTATATATGTATGTTTAAAACTATTGGACCCTGGTAAGAGCTTTTCAGCTTCATTTTGCCAAAATACTAGTGAATTTCAAAGATTGCAAGCCCCATGCTGGCACCCACAAGGAGTTTTTTGGGACTGGGGACATGTTAATTGGTGTCACTCTGGTGTGCAACGTGCGAATCATGCTGGGACAACACTCTAGGATTCTACTGTCTTAAAGGTGCTACTGGACTCTTTTTGATTTTACTGAAACTCTATGATTTTACCAGCAGGAGACCTGAAAAGTTTAGGTATCACAAATGCCACATTTTAAAACACATTTCTCTTTTTTCAGAGACACCCCCTTTTGCTTTTCTTTTATGACTAACTCCAAGCCTTTTGCTACAAACTAAAACACATGAACATATGGTCATGTGGTCATATGTAGCTGCCTTATACTGAATCAGACCATCTGTCCATCAAGGACAATATTGTCTACTCAGAGTGGCAGTGGGTCTGTAGGGTCTTTGGTAGAAGTCTTTCACATCACTGCCTCCTACCTCATGCTTTCAAATGGAAAAGCCAGGGATTGAGCTGGGGACTTTCTGCAGGTCAAGCAGATGATCTACCACTGGGACTTAAACATAAATGTACCACATTAGGTAAAAATTAATTCACTTCAAGTCAGTTAAAGCAGCCACTATTTTAAAAAGAAAAAGTAATTCCATTGTACCAAAACCTCAGTGAAGATATATATGAGGGATATGTCATAGACTCACATCAAGTAACACAATTCAGGAAATATGAAAAATGGGTAATCAATTGTCCTCTCAAAGAGGGAAAATAGTCATTTCTGCCCTTTGCAATGATAGCTCAGTACAGATCTATGCTTATTTATGTCCACAGAAATTACTGAGTTTAAGTTCCAAGTGGCTTACAAGGTAAAATACAGAAACATGCATTTTTTCTTTAATGCACGTTTAATGCAGTTGATGATCCACAAGGACAGCCTGGGCTGGTGCTATTCCCACTGGCATGGTTCACACAGAGCCATAGGATGCAAGCTAAAACTCAAGACCCCGCTGAGTACTGCCATTTGGCTTCTGCCCCTTTGGCCAAGCTCAGGCTTTAAGCAAAGGGAGAAGGGCAGAAGCCCAGCTGAGGTCATTCACTTGGTTCTGCCATGCAGTTGTCACTAGCACTGTGTGGGAACTCACCGATCTTACTGGTGCACATGCCAGGGATGCAAATGCGTGCACACCCATTTCCCTGGCCTGCCTCCTGATGATTAGTCAGCAATCAGCAAGCAGAGGCATCAATGGCAGGGAGTTTGCATACTGTGGGCCCCTGCAAGGCTAGTTGTCACAGGCACCTAGGGCAACCCTATATGCACCTAATGGATACTATTCATACATCAATGGCAATGGGCAATATAAATGCTAACTGTATTTTACAGATCGTAAACTTTATGGGTATGATCCAGTGGGATGCTTTACATCTCCACTGGGTTTCATTGGAAGAGTTATGAACATGCATATGCCTCCTCCATTGACCTCTGCTAGACTGAAACGACAGGGATATAACTCATTATTTTCATCTTAGTCCTTTTAAGGCATTGCATCCATGTGTACTAGAACCCTGAAAAATTCACTGGTCAGTATGAGCATATGTGGACACAAAATATGTGCATTGCTCTTGTGTAGACTTCATGGTGATTACATGTGTCAGGAGAGGGATCTATGTGCAGCTGGAAAGCTCATGGTATGCATGGGTGTGACATCTGCAAAGGTCTCTTTACAGGCGGAGACCTTTCTTTTTGGAAATGTAAAGGCAGGGGAGTATTCACATAGACATTTAAAAACATATCGGCAAAACTATTATCTGTCTCCACCTCCCTCTTTTTTTAAACTTACTTTTGACATGTTGTTTCCTCCAACTGTAGAAAGCCTGTGATTTTTTAAAAACATAGTTAAAAAATCCTCTTAGACAACCTTTCCTCCCCCATTACACATGGTCCTGATCTTGCCTCTTCTGGCACCATTCCATGGGTCTAAAATGTGTTTGGAGGACACTTGAATGGATCCTTCAAAACCATCACCTGGATATGCCTTTAATGGTGTTGAAACGCAAATCAGAAATTTGCCCCTTATTTGCAGTAGTGACATCCAGCATCTCAACTGCAGAGCAATAATAAGAATCCTTTAATACTTATCCATCAGCATGTAGTTCTCCAATGAAAACAGATGGATTGGTGCTCTCCCTATGAAGTCGACCGATATTCATGGCACTTATAATTAAAACCAGTGTATTATTTGTTTTCTGGGACTAAAGTAGATTAAGCATTACAATGACTTTCCCACAAATGCGGAGAATGACTTTTCAGCAATGTATTAGGGAGATGACAGAAGAAGAAAAGCCTTTGCAGGCCCTGCTTCTTGGAACTGTTTTTGCACAGCGAGAATATAAACCTTGAAACAGATTTAGCAGTTGACTGACTGCTAAGAATGTTCCTAGAAGCATTTTCGTCGAAATACCAAGCACAGTATATAGTTTTCAGAAAACCCAAACAGCATTCAAATTGTGGTCAAGTTAAGCATTCTAACAGCACTGAACTCAAGGACATTTATTGCAAGAATGGAGATCTGGAAGGAATCTTTCAGTCTTTGTGTCAAAATAAAGAACAGCAATGAAACACTAAAGCAAATGTCATCTGCTATCCATATTCAGGTTTTTTTGCGCCAAATTTTCAAACATTTGACATGTTTGAAGAAAGCTAATGAAGGAAATGTCAGAGAAGTAATGGAGCTATTCTTCCATTTCCAATAGACAGCATTGTCTAGAGTTTGAATTAATTTGGAGCTGACTTGTAGAACAACAGGATGGGGTTGGACAAACTACACCATTGTATGTAGCTACTACTACTGTAGGTACTGAGTGACTTTAGCTGATTGTCTCGGCAACTGTAGCTGCTACTTCTCTAGCTTTGTACCCGCTTTCATGGAGAGAGAGGAATTTTCTGACAAGGACAGGTTTGGAAGACTGTGAAATCTCTGCTAGATTCCTGAGAGGTGAATAATCCTCAATCCACCTGTATACACCGTGGAAAGTTATGTACAATTACAAAGTGAAATACAGCCTACTGGAGGATCAATAAACATTCTACATATGGTGCCTTTCTAGGACTGGAAAAACAGGAGAATTCTCAAGTATCTGGAAGGCCAAAAGACATAGCTTGTTGGTTATGCTGGCTTGATGGCCTAGGCTTGTACTGTAAGATTCTGTAATCTTACTGTAATCTACTCAAAGGAGTTCTGTAATAACATTCGATTTATATACTGCCCTTCAGGACTACTTAATGCCCACTCAGAGCAGTTTTCAAAGTGTGTTATTATTATCCTCACAACAGTCACCCTGTGAAGTGGGTGGGGCTGAGATAGTTCTGGAAGAGCTGTGACTGACCCAGGGTCACTCACCTGGCTTCAAGTGGAGGAGAGGGAATCAAACCCAGTTCTCCAAATTAGAGTCCTGCTTCTCTTGATCACTATACCAAACTGGCTCTGCAGCATATACATGGGTAACTTACAGACAGGGTTGCCAGTCCCCCACTTGGGGAAGGGAATCCCCTCTCTCCCACCCTCCACCCCCTGCCCCCGCTTACCTGGCTGGTGGGGGAACTCCTGGGTGGTGCAGCATGCATCTGTGCTCCGCAGTGGGCTGATATCCAATTGGGCTCATTTGGGGCCTAAATTAGCCTGCTGTGAATAGCAGGAGTGCTCCAGGGCTCCCCTGGCAGCGTTCCCATGCTCTGCAGTGGGCTGATTTGGGCCCCAAACAGGCCAAATCAGGCCAGTTTGGGGCCAAAATGGACCTGCTGCAAAGTGCAAGACCAATCCAGGGCTCGTCGCGTCACTCCAGCACCACACTTGCACTATGCAGCGGGCTGATTTTGGACCCAAACAGGCCAAATTCGGCCTGCTGAGGAGTGCCAGAGTGCTACCAGGAGGGCCTTGGAACACTCCTGCACTTCACAGCAGACCAATTTAGACCTCAAATTGGTTAAAATTGGCCCACTGCGGTGCACAGGAGCACTCCCAGGGGCATGAGAGCACTCCCAGGGGCAGCCCAAGGCCCTGTGCAATGATGTCACTCCTGGAAGGTGAATGCTGACCTCCAGCCTCCCACTCAAAGGGTGAGGGGACTTGGCAACTCTACTTAGACTCATAGAATCATAGAGTTGGAAGGGACCTCTAGGGTCATCTAATCTAACTGCCTGCATAATGCAAGAAATGTACAAATACCTCCTCTCCCACATCCAGTGACCCTTACAGTAGTATTTGTTGCTACAAATGTACATGCTACAGAATGAATTATGCTTTTGAAAACAATGCGCTTAAAGTTTACTTGAGTTGCATTGTGGCCATACAGTATGCGTGACTGATATGGATCCATAAACACTTAATGACATACAATGGAGAATCCTGATTCTGGTGACGCAGTTATACCTATGGCAGACATGATTGCTAATGCTACATAAGCATTATGAAGCTATGAAGTTTGCTATAGATTGATTTAAAACATTTGTATGCCACCTTTCTATTCAAAATACGATCCCCGAGGAAGTGAACATTAAAACACTAAAAAATATATTAACAGTTGAAACAATTTGAATTTAAAACAATATTTAAAATGGTATAAAAACAATTCAATAAACACACACACAAAACACAAAAACATAAGAATCAGGGAGGAGGCCAGTAACAGTTATTGGGGGTATGCCAGACAGAGAAAAAAAGGATTCATCCACTAGTGGAAGACAGCAAAAGAGTGGAACAGACAAATCTCCATGGGAACGAAGTTCCAAAGTTTTGGTACCAAGATTGAAAAGGTCTTCTTGGGTTGCCACCCACCAAGACTCAAATGGCATGGCCTCCAAAGATGACCAGTGTGAGTGGGTAGTTTCATATGAGAGCCAGTTTGGTGTAGTGGTTAAGAGTGCGGGACTCTAATCTGGAGACCCAGGTTTGATTCCCCACTCCTCCGCTTGAAGCCAGCTGGGTGACCTTGGGTCAGTCACAGCTTCTAGCTCTCTCAGCCCCACCCACCTCACAGGGTGTTTTGTTGTGGGGATAATAATAACATACTTTGTAAACCGCTCTGAGTGGGTGTTACTATTAAGTCATCCTGAAGGGTGGTATATAAATCGAACATTATTATATTATTATTATTAGAAGTTGGTCCTTAAGGTATACTGGCCAGTGCAGATGAAATAAGACCGGAGTGATATGGTTCCTATAGCCTACTCTAGTCAGTGTTCTAGCTGCAGCATTATGTACCAACTGATGTTTCTGAAAAGTCTTCAAGGACAGCCCCATGCATTGTAGTAGTCTAATCAAGCTGTTACTGGGGCATGCACAACAGTGGCATGATCTGTCCTGCTCAGAAAAGCTGGCTCCCCAGCCAAAGCTGGTGTAAGGCACCCCTGGCAACTGCTGCCATCTGTTTATCTAACAAGACACCAGGGCTCAGGACGGAATACCCTCAGGCTACGAACCTGCCCCTTTAGGAGAGTGCAACCCCACCTATAGCAGGAGAACACCATTTCCTGGGTAAGACCTTCCCCTCACCAATAGTACCTCCGTGTAATTGGGATTAAGCTTCATCTTGTTAGCCCTCATATAAAGTACTCTTGGTAGAATTGCTAACTCTGAGGATTGTTGTGAAGGTACGATCCTCATGGTGCTTCTTGGAAGAAGGAAATATATAGTTGTAACAAATACAATTATCTGTATCGGTCTCGTTTTAACATACATCTGAAATGTTACCCTTGAGTTCTTTAAGAACTCTCAGGTAAAAGTGCTGATGGAAATTCCAGATGAGTAGCCAGTTAGTTTGCAGCAGTAAAATAAAACAGTCCAGTGGCACCCTAAAGGCGAACTGAATGTATATCAGTGTAGGCTTTTGTACAGAATCAGAGCTCACTTCTTTAAATGGAAGTTTCAGCTGTAATTTTATAACTTGCCATGATTAGTTTTTATGTAACACCTGAAGTGTGCATTTGTGCAATTCACCTGCAGAGAGATGTTATCCAGAGTTTGCATACCTCAGTGATGAGGAATGCACAAGTCCTGGCTTTGGATGTTATAGAAAAAGCACAGGCATTGATACTCCCTATCTGCATCGTTTTTCCTCTACATGTGGTAAAATCAAAAGCTATTCTCACATAGGATATTGGGCTTTGCTGTATGTGCTATACTATATAAAATCATGGCATAATAGAGGAAAATTCTATAAATATCATATCTGCACATAATAGGATCAAGTTTATCCAGTGGAGGTAATAACCTTGTTTTGCAAGATACAGAGTAGTGTATAAGAATGCACAGCAATTCAGTTCTACAAGCTAATTTACATAAATGCAGATTTGGATTATCTCAGCCAAGGGCTGTTGCCAGAAGTAAGAGATGTTTTTTAAAGCAAAGGGCTTCAAGAAGCTCATGATTATTCTTCAAGTATGTATAAAAATCCCATGGAAATGAGAAGAACAATGTTTCCCAATAACTATCGAGGGTAAAATAAACCGTGGGCTTATATTGTGGGATAATATGTTTATGGTAAATGGTCCAAGCGTTGATGGCAAGAAGAGAAAAAATATTATTAAAATGATGTAGTGGATCCTTTTTTTTTTTATATAATATTTTTTATTTTTCAATATCTAACATACAAAACTACTGCATACATACATAACCTACAAGACAGTAACTACAAAAGACTACAATAGCACAAGGGATGGGAAAGAAGGGGAAAAAAAGAGAAAGGGAAGGAGGGGTGGAAAAAAGGGAAAGGTGACCTACAAACACTAAACACTACATTTCAATGCTTTCCCTTCATACTGCCATAGTAAAAAATAGCTTAATAAAATAGTGACGGAGTGGTTGATCATACGAATTACAAATTACAGTTCAAATTAACTTTTCCCCTCCCCTGGGCCTCGGGCGCAATTCCCTCTGCGCAGCTACCGCCGGAGCGCTCATTGCCTCCCCCCTCCCTTCAGGCTTCGAATCCTCTTCTCTTTGCTTGGTGTCTGGTCCAAATTCTGAATTTTTATCCACAAAATCCCTTAGCTGATCTTCCGAATTAATCTTGTAAGCTTTATCTTTATAACTAAACCCGATTCCTTCCGGGAGTAGCCATTTGTACTTTATATCCCGTTCCCTCAAGAGAGCTGCCAACATCTTATACTTAAATCTTTTCTTCCGCACTAAAAATGGAACGTCCTTCAATATCTTGACTTTATTTCCCAGAAAGTCCAATTCCGCATTGTATGAATTATATAGGATACTGTCCCGGACCCTCCTAGATGAAAACTCGATAACAATCTCGCGAGGCAGCTGCCGCTTCATTGCATATTTTGAAGATGCCCGACGGACTCCCAAAATGGCGCTTTTCACTTCTTCTTTAGTTGCCCTCGCGGGTGTCGCTAAAAGTTCCGAGGCGAGATCCCATAAATCCTCTTTTTCCTCCTCTTTAACATTCTGGAGACGCAAAATGGTTTGTGTTCGCTCCACTTGCAATCCGATCAGCTGATTTTCCACCAACTTTAATTCCCTGTTCGCTGCTCTCGTAAGTGACGCACTTTCCCGGGCAGACTTCTCTGCCCCCCCGCTGCTTCTTTAATGGCTTTCACATCGCTTTCAATTAAGCCCACCCTTTGATCTGTTTCATTCAGCTTGTCAACAAAGGGTTTTATGGCTTCCATAACCGCTCTTTTAACCAGTTCCTCAAGCGTCTCGCCCCTCTGCAAGGCCGCCGTAACTGACTTGCCAAGAGAAGGACTCTGCTTTTTCGCTGCCATTTTAGGGGGGGGGGGGGGAAACCGCCAATCTTCCGAGACTCTATGAGGAGGGAAAAATCCGAGTCTTCTAACCTTCAGACCCCACCACTCCTCACATGCGCTTGTAGTAACAGAAGGGATTCGCTTACTTGCAGGCTTTCGCCTAATCCTGCTCCTTGCCGTTTTCCATAGCCCGGCAGCACACTGGGTGCCGCGCTCGTCTGCCGGCCTCCATAGGGACAAATGGGTGATTTACCCCCTGCCTCGATCTGTCAGAGGGCTCTTCCCGCCGCGTCCCGGACTCAGACTCCCTGCCTGAGAGTCTGGGGGCTAACCTTTGCAGATCAGCCGCCTGGCCAGGCAGCTCGGCCGCTTCCTCTCGGACCTGCCGAGAGGAGCGTCCGACATGGCTGCGAAAAGAAACCGAATCAGGTAGTGGATCCTTTTGTATTACATATTTTAAAGAAGAAAGAGCTGATGAGACGTCTTTTGTAAACAAGTATAGCAGCATCTCACTAGAATATGTAGACTATGAGCCGAATTAGACGAGACAAATTACACTAGTCTATGCGAGTGGCCAGATTCATTTTTCCCTCTCCCTCCTGTGTCTCTTTTACCCCCAATGAACTTGTGTCCGTGGCTCTGCTTTATGCACGTGTCAGCAAAAAAGCGGTTTACATTGGCGAGTGTCCACGGACCATATCATCGAGTCGCTGATGCAAAGTGGTGATTCTGTTTTGCTTCTGCTTCCCTCTGCCCGCACAGAAAGGCAATAGAGGACAGGGGACAGTTACAGGGAACAGTTTAAGCAAGCACAAACTGGCGGTGTATGATGGGATACCATTTCGGCGTCTTGGAGGAGTGCAGAAGAAACTTGTGCCAGCATGGACACGGGATCGAGTACAGTCTGGCTGCACTGGTGGATGTACAGGAATGCAATGGGGAGACACGTGTAAGTCTGTTTGCATGTCATTCATGCATCATTCATATTGTGTAGTTCGGCTCTGAGAAACAAAGTCCTGGTAGTTGTAATCTGAGCACTCAAGCTTAAACTCCAGACATCCAATGTTATTCAATGAATGTGCTGGGGGAAAGTTTTAAAATACTGAATCAAAGTTGTGGATTGAGAAGACCCGTATTAATCTTCCTTCCCATTCACCTCCCATAACCCACAGATCTGATTAACTTTGTTGCGGATTGGGACAATGAATTCTGAGATACAGCTACTAATGTATTCACATGAAAATTTGGGGTGATTGCCTTTCCTTCCATAAACTGTGCAATAGACTTGGGTCAGACTGTTTAAACTAAGCAAACTACTTTAATGATTAAAAGCTGAGTCATATACCCTATTGACTTGAGCGTGGTTATCTGATTTTACCCTCACATGCAGGAGGCAATTCATTATTTAGATGCTATCTGGAGAATAAAAGCATAAAGGGAATTATAAGAGAGGGGAAAGGATTGTTCTCTCCATCTGAAACCATACACTATGTGTTATTAATTTAAAAGAATTAATTATGTGACATTATAAATTGATGGGATTGGGGAATGTTAAGCTGCATTGCTGATAATGGATAGACCTTTCTATTTTTTCCCTTTAATTTCATTCAAAATTTAAATCTCAGTCTGAAACTCATGAATAGTTGGCAAGAGGGAATTCGCATAATGTTAAACAGATCCCTTTGCATAGCATCGGGCACAGAATCATGCCAGGTTTTTCTTTTTCTTTCAGCTGGTCAGGAAACTGGTTGTAGTGGGTTGATTCCTTCCTGCAGGAAACCAACGGCATGTTTTCATTTCTACTGTGCAAAAGAAAAAAATAAAGAATGGTTCAGTTGCCTTTGGAAGGTTTATAGAACTTGGTCAGGTTTTTCCGCCATCCTTTCTAATTTAATTCCAGTTTTCATTGCAGGGATGTAAGTAAATATGTCTTTAATAACAGGTAGGAAATATCATCAGGAGGCTTTCTGAAGCAAGCAGAACTGTCATTTGGTAAGGCAGTTTGAACTTCCTGGTGATGATATCTTGAGTTCAGATTCATTATTGCAACATAAATATTCTGCTGCTTCATGGCAGAAGCAGAATATTTTGGAAGCCATCAAAGGGCTCTAAACAACACAAATGGGGAATAGGGTCTCCCCTGCCTTTGGAATCATAATGATGGTATCATGTATTCATGGACATGTGAAGCTGCATTAGACCATTGGTCCATCAAGGTCAGGTTGGTCTACTCTGACCAGAAGTGGCTCTCCAGGGTTTCAGGCTGAGATACTTCGCATTACCTACTACCTGATAGTTTTTTAACTGAGGAGTGACCCTTGGACTTTGTGCCTGCCAAGCATGATCACTGAACCATGCCCTCATCCCAAAGGTCGGTGACATACAGGATATACCAATATAGACTGTGCTATGAACAAGGCAGACTTATAAAATTGCAAACTCAGATAGAATGGCAGAGCTCTGATGGAAGGAATCTCTTGAGAGAATTTAGGTGAGAACTTATTTTTACCTATGCATTTCATAGAAACTTTGATTATGTTAAACTTGGAATTTATTAAGAAATGTTAGCAAACTTATTTCTTATTGCCTTTCTGTGTTCTGTTTTTATAGAATTTATATTAATAACCATTTATATTTTGTTTACTTGCTTCATTAAAAACTAGGGTGTATTTTCAATAAAGTGAAATAAACTCTAGACAGGTGTCTGTGTGTTTGATAAAGAGTTGCAAAGCAATATTGAACCCTATATAAATAAATGTACTGATAAACAGGTGGTTCAAAGAACTTATCTGTTTGACAGGTCTGAGAACTAATTGCTGAAAGCTTTCCAGGAGAAAGATACATCTTTCTTTTGGCTAGTAGAAGCTTAGTTTTAGACACGGGCAAAAGCTCATTACAATTTATTGAAATAACCAAATACACACAAGTTATCCCCATCTCAAAGTTTGTGGAACCCAAATGCATGGACTCATATACATGCCACAATTAGAGGGTAAAATCCACCCTGTGCTCATATTTAAAGCAGTAATGGCAAATTGGGGGGAGAGGGTTAAAATCAGACTATATGTTTTTTGCTTTTGAACAAGCAGATAAGTACCAATTTGGAATCATCTTCTCGGGTACAGTTGACAACTCCAGCTTGGAAAATTCATTGATATATGGGGGCATCTATTCTGGCCATCTTTAGAGGCCCTCTTCAGGCACCCTCACCATCTGAAGCTAGGTGGTAACTTGGGAAAGGGCCTTTTCAGTCATGGTGCTAAAACTTTAGAACTTGCTCCCCAGGGAGATTTGTTTGTCTCCTTCTATTGTTGTCTTCTAGCAGAAGACGTTTTGTTTGGCATTCCCTCACTAACTCTTATTATCCTTTTTATGTGGTTTATGTGTTTGTGTTTGTATGTTTTATTTATTTTAAATCTTTTATGTATATTTGCATTTTAAATGCTTTTTAATCTTTGAAATGTTTTGAAATATTTTAATGGTCTCTGCCTTGGGGATCCTGAATTTGGTTGAAAGACCACATAGAAATTTTCTAAATAAATAAATAGGGCATAAAGTTTTCATCTTCTCTATTCCTGGATAAGCCTCTGCTTCCATTCAACACCACCTTACCCCATTAATTATCTGCTAGAACAAAAAAGAGACCTGCAGTCCAGAAAATAGAGACAGGAGATAGAGGAAAGGGACTTTTCTTTCCCCCCCTCCCCTTCCATTTCTGCTATTATAGTGTTCTGATTGGGACAGGGTAAAAGCGGGAATGAGACAGAACAGGCCGGAACGGGCACTAAAGAAATGCCAGTGCCACAAAAAAGAGGGAGATGTGTTAGAGACACTCCAGAACAATATTTTAGAAAAGAAAACTCTGGACTGGCACCCTTCAATTAACACTTTCTATGCCAATATGCTCACAGAACACCACAAAACAGCCCGGAACGGGCACTAAAGAAATGCCAGTGCCACAAAAAAAAGTGGGATGTGTTAGAGACACTCCAGAACAATATTTTAGAAATGAAAACTCTGGACTGCCCTGCTTTTATTAACCCGTTCCATGCCAAAAAGCTTCCGGAACAGCACAAAACAGCCCGGAACGGGCACTAAAGAAATGCCAGTGCCACAAAAAAGTGGGGGATGTGTTAGAGACACTCCAGAACAATATTTTAGAAATGAAAACTCTGGACTGGCACCCTTCAATTAACCCTTTCCATGCCAAAAAGCTACCAGAACAGCACAAAACAGCCCAGAACGGGCACTAAAGAAATGCCAGTGCTACAAAAAACAGTGGGATGTGTTAGAGACACTCCAGAACAATATTTTAGAAATGAAAACTCTGGACTGGCACCCTTTAATTAAACCATTCCATGCCAAAAAGCTCCCGGAACACCACAAAACAGCCCGGAACGGGCACTAAAGAAATGCCAGTGCCACAAAAAAAAGTGGGATGTGATAGAGACACTCCAGAACAATATTTTAGAAATGAAAACTCTGGACTGCCCCGCTTTTATTAACCCATTCCATGCCAAAAAGCTCCCGGAACAGCACAAAACAGCAGGCGGGGCGGGGGGGCGTCGGGGGGAGCGGCGCAGCCGCGACCCCCGGGGGCCCCCGGCCCGCCGAAGGCGGGGCGGGGGGCGTCGGGGGGAGCGGCGCAGCCGCGACCCCCGGGGGCCCCCGGCCCGCCGAAGGCGGGGCGGGGGGGCGTCGGGGGGAGCGGCGCAGCCGCGACCCCCGGGGGCCCCCGGCCCGCCGAAGGCGGGGCGGGGGGCGTCGGGGGGAGCGGCGCAGCCGCGACCCCCGGGGGCCCCCGGCCCGCCGAAGGCGGGGCGGGGGGCGTCGGGGGGAGCGGCGCAGCCGCGACCCCCGGGGGCCCCCGGCCCGCCGAAGGCGGGGCGGGGGGCGTCGGGGGGAGCGGCGCAGCCGCGACCCCCGGGGGCCCCCGGCCCGCCGAAGGCGGGGCGGGGGGCGTCGGGGGGAGCGGCGCAGCCGCGACCCCCGGGGGCCCCCGGCCCGCCGAAGGCGGGGCGGGGGGCGTCGGGGGGAGCGGCGCAGCCGCGACCCCCGGGGGCCCCCGGCCCGCCGAAGGCGGGGCGGGGGGGCGTCGGGGGGAGCGGCGCAGCCGCGACCCCCGGGGGCCCCCGGCCCGCCGAAGGCGGGGCGGGGGGCGTCGGGGGGAGCGGCGCAGCCGCGACCCCCGGGGGCCCCCGGCCCGCCGAAGGCGGGGCGGGGGGCGTCGGGGGGAGCGGCGCAGCCGCGACCCCCGGGGGCCCCCGGCCCGCCGAAGGCGGGGCGGGGGGCGTCGGGGGGAGCGGCGCAGCCGCGACCCCCGGGGGCCCCCGGCCCGCCGAAGGCGGGGCGGGGGGCGTCGGGGGGAGCGGCGCAGCCGCGACCCCCGGGGGCCCCCGGCCCGCCGAAGGCGGGGCGGGGGGCGTCGGGGGGAGCGGCGCAGCCGCGACCCCCGGGGGCCCCCGGCCCGCCGAAGGCGGGGCGGGGGGCGTCGGGGGGAGCGGCGCAGCCGCGACCCCCGGGGGCCCCCGGCCCGCCGAAGGCGGGGCGGGGGGCGTCGGGGGGAGCGGCGCAGCCGCGACCCCCGGGGGCCCCCGGCCCGCCGAAGGCGGGGCGGGGGGCGTCGGGGGGAGCGGCGCAGCCGCGACCCCCGGGGGCCCCCGGCCCGCCGAAGGCGGGGCGGGGGGCGTCGGGGGGAGCGGCGCAGCCGCGACCCCCGGGGGCCCCCGGCCCGCCGAAGGCGGGGCGGGGGGCGTCGGGGGGAGCGGCGCAGCCGCGACCCCCGGGGGCCCCCGGCCCGCCGAAGGCGGGGCGGGGGGCGTCGGGGGGAGCGGCGCAGCCGCGACCCCCGGGGGCCCCCGGCCCGCCGAAGGCGGGGCGGGGGGCGTCGGGGGGAGCGGCGCAGCCGCGACCCCCGGGGGCCCCCGGCCCGCCGAAGGCGGGGCGGGGGGCGTCGGGGGGAGCGGCGCAGCCGCGACCCCCGGGGGCCCCCGGCCCGCCGAAGGCGGGGCGGGGGGCGTCGGGGGGAGCGGCGCAGCCGCGACCCCCGGGGGCCCCCGGCCCGCCGAAGGCGGGGCGGGGGGCGTCGGGGGGAGCGGCGCAGCCGCGACCCCCGGGGGCCCCCGGCCCGCCGAAGGCGGGGCGGGGGGCGTCGGGGGGAGCGGCGCAGCCGCGACCCCCGGGGGCCCCCGGCCCGCCGAAGGCGGGGCGGGGGGCGTCGGGGGGAGCGGCGCAGCCGCGACCCCCGGGGGCCCGGCTGTCTTTGTCTTTGTCTTTGTCTTTGTCTTTGTCTTTGTCTTTGTCTTTGTCTTTGTCTTTGTCTTTGTCTTTGTCTTTGTCTTTGTCTTTGTCTTTGTCTTTGTCTTTGTCTTTGTCTTTGTCTTTGTCTTTGTCTTTGTCTTTGTCTTTGTCTTTGTCTTTGTCTTTGTCTTTGTCTTTGTCTTTGTCTTTGTCTTTGTCTTTGTCTTTGTCTTTGTCTTTGTCTTTGTCTTTGTCTTTGTCTTTGTCTTTGTCTTTGTCTTTGTCTTTGTCTTTGTCTTTGTCTTTGTCTTTGTCTTTGTCTTTGTCTTTGTCTTTGTCTTTGTCTTTGTCTTTGTCTTTGTCTTTGTCTTTGTCTTTGTCTTTGTCTTTGTCTTTGTCTTTGTCTTTGTCTTTGTCTTTGTCTTTGTCTTTGTCTTTGTCTTTGTCTTTGTCTTTGTCTTTGTCTTTGTCTTTGTCTTTGTCTTTGTCTTTGTCTTTGTCTTTGTCTTTGTCTTCGTCTTCGTCTTCGTCTTCGTCTTCGTCTTCGTCTTCGTCTTCGTCTTCGTCTTCGTCTTCGTCTTCGTCTTCGTCTTCGTCTTCGTCTTCGTCTTCGTCTTCGTCTTCGTCTTCGTCTTCGTCTTCGTCTTCGTCTTCGTCTTCGTCTTCGTCTTCGTCTTCGTCTTCGTCTTCGTCTTCGTCTTCGTCTTCGTCTTCGTCTTCGTCTTCGTCTTCGTCTTCGTCTTCGTCTTCGTCTTCGTCTTCGTCTTCGTCTTCGTCTTCGTCTTCGTCTTCGTCTTCGTCTTCGTCTTCGTCTTCGTCTTCGTCTTCGTCTTCGTCTTCGTCTTCGTCTTCGTCTTCGTCTTCGTCTTCGTCTTCGTCTTCGTCTTCGTCTTCGTCTTCGTCTTCGTCTTCGTCTTCGTCTTCGTCTTCGTCTTCGTCTTCGTCTTCGTCTTCGTCTTCGTCTTCGTCTTCGTCTTCGTCTTCGTCTTCGTCTTCGTCTTCGTCTTCGTCTTCGTCTTCGTCTTCGTCTTCGTCTTCGTCTTCGTCTTCGTCTTCGCAAATTTTTTTGGTACAACATTGTAATGTTATAAAATGGTAAAAATTTCATAAAATTGTAATTTTACTAACAATCCAACTCAAATAAGTTTACAGATAATTCAAACAGTATTGCTTCTATAATCATATTAGGCATAAATATTAAACATAACTTTTAAACATTAGCTAAAAAGTATTAAATACTCGGTAGAGATGGGTTGAAGGTTTTATCTTAAATCCTGAGCAGCTTGATACCTTCAAGTGAGAACTGAAAACACGTTTCTCTGTTTTAGAGAAACTGCTTTTCAGTACAAAATAAACAGGATGTATGTTTTTGTTGCACTCTCCCAACCAGGAGACAGACTCCTCCTAAGAGTTTAATGGCTTCTTTCATTAACAAACGCTAGTCGTTTTCATTACATGAGGTATCAAAATATAAATGTTTATTGAAATAAAACATTGAAAAATAGAACAGATGGACACAACAAGAATTAAGTTTCCTAACATTTCTTAATGAAATCTAACTCAGTCAGATTAACGATGAAATGCATTCAAGTTACCGTAGCACATATTACAAGGGTAAGTTTCCTGCCTAGATCTTCATGAGATTTCTTTTGGCCAAAACCCTGATCTGCTATTTGGATTACCATTTTTATATATTATCTTAGGCAGAAATCTAAGATCTTTTCATATGATAACAAAGATAAATATCAAACCAATCATAATTTAATTCTCTTTTACTATTTCCAATCATGTGACATTCTACCTAGCCAAAAGTACCACTATGCCCAGCTGCAAGATAAGAGAGATGGATAGTAAAAATGACAAGAAAAGTTACATGACCAGATCATCCTTGGTCTCTGCTAACAATTACAGAACATGTATCTGATACTGTTCACTATTTTTAATTGGCTGTCAAAGATAAAGCACCAGTTATACACCATACTAGAAAAAGAACTACAGTGATGTTCATACAGCGTTATTTAGAATGCATATGTTTCACGAAGTATGTGTTCTAAACCATAATCAGCAGTCTACTGGTTTGAATCCCACTACTGACATGAGCTCAGTAGGTGGCCTTGGGTCAGCCACTCCTCTCAGCCCCAGCTCCATTGTGGGGATAAGAATAACACTAACTTAGCACTCAAAAGGCAAGGATTGGTGGGGGGGGGGGGTTTACCTCCCCCTGTCACATATGTGGAAGAGAACAGCTTCTCACATATGTGAAGGACAAAGGCTTTACATTCAGTAGACAAATGGCAGCTTTCTCCCTCCCTCCTCAACGGTATCTGAAGACAGCCCTGATCAGGTGAGCAAAGCTGCTGTGGTGGAACATAGAGGAAGAGGTTGTCCTACCGATATGCCAGGCCAAGGCCATGTCACAGTCAAGACCTTGAACTGAGTTTGATAACTGATGGTGGGGGGCGTCGGGGGGAGCGGCGCAGCTGCGACCCCCGGGGGCCCGGCTGTCTTTGTCTTCATCTTCGTCTTCGTCTTTTCATATGATAACAAAGATAAATATCAAACCAATCATAATTTAATTCTTTTTTACTATTTCCAATCATGTGACATTCTACCTAGCCAAAAGTACCACTATGCCCAGCTGCAAGATAAGAGAGATGGATAGTAAAAATGACAAGAAAAGTTACATGACCAGATCATCCTTGGTCTCTGCTAACAATTACAGAACATGTATGTGATACTGTTCACTATTTTTAATCGGCTGTCAAAGATAAAGCACCAGTTATACACCATACTAGAAAAAGAACTACAGTGATGTTCATACAGCGTTATTTAGAATGCATATGTTTCACGAAGTATGTGTTCTAAACCATAATCAGCAGTCTACTGGTTTGAATCCCCTACTGACATGAGCTCAGTAGGGGGCCTTGGGTCAGCCACTCCTCTCAGCCCCAGCTCCATTGTGGGGATAAGAATAACACTAACTTGTTCACTGCTCTGGGTGAGGCCCTAATGTGTGTAGAAGAGCGGTATATAAGCACAGTTATTATTATTATTTATATTTCCATGACACCATCCCTTGACCTGTGAAATTAAGTATTTTGATAAATATGAAAGTGATACAAAATATAAATGCATTGCATAATGTGTGAGTGTACATATACAAACTTTAAAAATTGTATTGGATAATACCGCAAAGCATGTTTACTGAGAAAGCTGCTTTCACTGCTTTCAGTGTGGAGAGCTGCTTGTAGATCAAAACAACCTGACGAGCTGTCTTCATGCAGAGTACACTTGATTCTCTTGGCTTTCAATTCTGCTTTCGTTCAGCATGGGTAAATCAATGTGTCAGCAGTAAACATTTGTATCACTCCTCTCTGAATGACCTTTTAAATTTTACTGCCTATCATGTCAAAGCAATTAAAATTAACAATACAGTTACTAAGCTGCTAAGATCA
Source organism: Eublepharis macularius (assembly GCF_028583425.1). Classification (NCBI taxonomy): domain Eukaryota; kingdom Metazoa; phylum Chordata; class Lepidosauria; order Squamata; family Eublepharidae; genus Eublepharis; species Eublepharis macularius. The sequence goes on from NC_072798.1 coordinate 71,027,752, forward strand.
ATTAATGGCTCTTAGGCTTTATCTATTGATCTAGTGACATCTTCAAAACCCACTGGTAACAGACTATACATACTTCTCTTCTATCCACAATATATACACAAGGATTGATTACATATTCTTATCTCCTAAATTAATTAGTCAAACTCTTACATCAAGGATTGGTGACAAGTTGTGGACAGACTATGCTTGGACAGAATGTACACTGAGAATAAATGACATCAAACAAATTGGAAACTAAATAAATCACTTTTATTTAACAAATAAATTTCTTCTGAAGTCTCTGTAGAAATTAAACAATAGAAACAAACTATGTGGCATTCCTCAAATCCACGTGTAGGATGCTATGGAAGTGGTACTTAGAGGGAAATTAATCTCCATTGCCTCCTGTCATGAAGAGCAAAAAGAAAACATTAGAAATGAAATGATATCTAGAATAAGAAAACTAGAAGATGAACACAAGAAAGGCCACCCAATCTATAAACTTGCTTGCATGAAAATTAGAGGAAAAAACCTCCTCACATTCTATACAAGCTATTAAAGGCACCCAGGAAAAACTCAAACTAATTCTGTAAAATTAGCCGATGTATTTGCTGAATACTACCAAACCATTTGTACATCAGACAATCCTGACACTAATCATATTTTAAATTATTTATCATCACAGGAAATTTGGAAAAAATCCTCACAAGAACATAAACAATATCTGGACCAACCAGTCACAACAGAAGATGTTACAGTCACTATCAAATCCTTGAAAAAAATAACAAAGCTTCAGACAGGGATGGATTCCCTGCCAAATTTTTACAAAAAATTACATTCACCTACTTTCAACTCCACTAACTGCCACATGCAACTCTGTTATGTTAGGAGGTAGCATCCCTCTATCTTGGTCAGAGGCTGAAATAGTAGTTACTCCAAAAAAGGACAACCATATTACAAATACTAAATCTTCTCAACCAATACCCTTACTGAATCAAGACCAAAAGATCTTTACAAGCATATTTGCCAAAACATTGTCTAAATTTAAATAACCAACTACATTCACCTTGACCAGACAATACACGTAACACTTTAACTATAATTAATTTCTGTGAAGCATACAAAACCCCTGCATTACTTCTGGCCTTTGATATAGAGAAGGCATTTGATTAAGCGGAAATACCATATCTAAAACTTTTACTTCAAAAAATGGGTTTTGGCGACCAATTCTAAAATGCCATTAATGCTCTTTATCTTTCTCCAAAAGCTACAGTTAGGACTAACAATGTACATTCAATAGATATCCATATAGCAAGGGGAACTAGACAAGGCTGTCCCCTTTCCCCATTTCTGTTTGCCATAACTATAGACAGGGCCAATGCTACCATTAGACCAACTAGGCAGCCGCCTTGGGCACAGACCTCAAGAGGGGCATAGTTTTAAACAGATTACTTTCTTGAAAAAAATGCAACTGAGAAAACCTATTGAGCACCCCCTAAATGGTCCTGTCCACAGACATCAAGCAGCTCAAAAGCTCACCGTAACTTTTTTATTTATTTATTTAATTATTTATTTGATGTATACCCTGCCCTCCTCACAGATGGGCTAAGGGTGGCTAACAACATTAAAAAATACATTAAAATCACAGAAACATAAAATCAATCATATTTTTTAAAAAATAATTAAAATAGTCCAGGAGCAGGCTACTTAAACAAATATTGGGAGTCTGTATACAGGCATGGCAGATGGCTGAGGGCAGCTCCGGAAGAAATGGTGGTCTTAGATGGAAGAAGAAGGACACTCGCTGGCACTCAGCCAAAGGCCCAGCAGAACATCTCCGTTTTACAAGCCCTGCAAAACTGTAACAGGGCCCACAGGGCCCAGATCTCCAGCGGGAGAGCATTCCACCAGGCCAGGGCCAGGGCAGAAAAAGCCCTCGCCCTGGTTGAGGCCAGATGGATGTCCTTTGGGCCAGGGACCACCAGGAGTTGCTTGTCTGCAGAGCGCAACACCCTGCAGGGGACGTAATGGAAGAGGCGGTCCCGCAGGTATGGAGGTCCCAGTCCATGAAGGGCTTTAAATACCAAGGTTAACACCTTGAACCAGATCTGGAACTCCACTGGAAGCCAGTGCAGCTGGCACAGCACATGATGAATGTGCGCTTGGATGGGCGTTCCGGTAAGGATGCGTGCCGCTGCATCCTGGATCAGCTGTAACTTCCGGGTCAGACCCAAGGGCAGTCCAGGATACAGTGAGTTGCAGTAGTCTAGCCTGGAGGTGACCGTTGCATGGATTACTGTGGCCAGGTCCTGTGGTGAAAGATAGGGCGCCAGTTGCCTGCCCTGTCGAAGATGAAAAAAGGCAGACCTGGCAACAGTCATGACCTGGGCCTCCATTGAAAGTGTAGCATCCAAGGTCACACCCAGACTCCTCACCATCAGGGAAGGTTTCAATTGTACCCCATCAACAGCTGGGAGCCGGTTCCCAGCTCGATTGCTCCATGATCCAGACACAGAACCTCTGTCTTCAGGGGATTCAATTTCAGGCGACTCTGATGTAACCATACCGTCACAGCCTCAAGACCCTTGACCAAGGAATCCAAAGCAAGATCAGACTGGCCATCTGTAATGATTCCAAGTAAATGTGTGCATGTATCTTTAAATGCTTGATGAGATAGGTGAAGAGTGGGGGGTGAAGGAGATGGATGAGTGAGTGATATGTGTCAGGCTATGGCATTCCAGTCTTGATAGTCTGTTTCACTCCCTTCTGCAAGAAGACGAGGTCTTTTGATTTCAAAAGGTTTATTGTGAAAGACAGCATTCAAGCTCAGATGTGCATATTCCAGGATTAGAGATCCTGGCCGAGCAAAGCGTTGCTAGGAATGAATCATAGAACAAAGGTTGTTACATTTCACACTCCCAGAGCCCAGCCTCCCCCCCCCCACCCCTGAGTTCATACAGCAAAACTTCTCAGAGGTGCGCTGAGCTGGCCAAGGTCGAAACAGCAGATAAGACAGGATCCTTTCCCATGGAATCGGCTCCTTGCAGCTATTGCCTGGAGGGAAAGAAGTCTAAACACTACACGATTAAATATGGCGTTACTTAGGTTAAAACAGTTTCTGACAATATGATTGGTTGAGGACTGAGAGGGTGGGTGGAGTGAATGCAGTTTGAGACTGAGAGTAGAGAGAAAATTTTTAGTCAGAAGAAAGCAGGCTAGCTGTGTGCTGCCTGAATATGTTGAAGTGTTTATGAGAGAAATATAACCTGTGTGGAACCTGAACTGAGCATGTTTGTGAAAGGACACTCAGTCAGGGAAAGAGAGGCCAGCTGTGTGAATGAGAGTAAATGAAGTAACTTTAAGAACCGAGAACTACGTTTATGAAACCGATACGCTTCTCGAATAAATAAAAGCTTATTTTTGTTTTGCTATATCCCAGTGTAGCTGTCATTGCTATATCCCATTCCTATCTTCAGGGCCATATAGAACCACGAAGGAGCCTGACGCTTAGGAACGTTACCAAAGGGAAAATTCAAATAAAATATCTTGGAATAAAATATTCCGGGTGGCAGCAGACTACCCAGAGGGTTAAGGGATAGATTAAACGAAAAATCTACCCTAAAGAAAGTAAAGGTCATAACACCATCCATCAGCAGGTAGAGCTGAGTGTCATCCGCATACCAGTGACAACCTAGCCCAAAGCTGCGGGCTAACGGGGCAAGGGGGCACATATAGATGTTAAATAGCATCGGGGAAAGAATCGCCCCCTGAGGGATGCCACATACCAAAGAATGGTAAGCAGACATCTGTTCCCTGAGTGCCACCCTCTGTCCTAGATTGTGAAGGAAGGAGTTCAGCCATTGCAGGGCTGTTCCACGAATCCCCACATCAGCAAGGCAATGGGTCAGAAGATTATGATTGACCATGTCAAATGCTGCTGTAAGATCTAAAAGTATCAGCAGTGCCGACCCACTCCGGTCCAGGTGTCGCCGCAGATCATCTGTGAGGGCAACCAGAGCCGTCTCTGTACCATGGCCAGGCCTGAAGCTGGACTGGAATGGATCCAGGATAGAGGCATCACCCAGGTATACCTGCAGCTGTTCTGCTACCGCCCTCTCAATTACTCAGAAGTCTCAGTCAACTTGAGAGGAACAGTCCTTAGTGAAACTACTCCTTTTTAGCTCTCCAGAGAGCCAGCTAAAAAGAAGAAAGCAAACAAATTAAGTAACTGCAGACAAAAGTATCTCCTTTTCAAGTGCAACACAATTCTCTCTCTCATTGTCTCACAGCAAACATGAGAAGGGGGTGGCAGTAGAAGACACTCTGTTGTGCCAGCCAGGAAAAAGGTGGGGAAATAGCTTCCAATGCTAGAAAAAGAAACTTTTCAGCAACTTGAGGAAGCCAAGCAAGAAGTGAGAAGGAAAACAAAAGGGAAAAGGTGGGAAACTGCCTCCAGAGCTAAGAAAAAAACCCACTTCTTAGAGCAAACTGTATCCCAGCAACACCAAGAGAAGAGGCAGAGTGGAAAACACTAAAATCTTCACAGCTATTCTGCTGTGTCTGGAAAGAAATGGGCAGAAAGTCAGCTTCATGGCTGCAATAAAAGGGAGGAAAGTAGGGAAATTCTGCTGTAGCAATGCGCATAGCATACTTGCTGCAGAGGAACAAGTGCAGGGAAAAATACCTCTGCACTAGAACCTACAACTATATAGCCAAGCTTTTAAGGTTTCCTCAAAATCTGAAAGAGTCCAGTAGCACCTTTAAGACTAACCAATTTTATTATAGCATAAGCTTTCGAGAATCAAGTTCTCTTCATCAGATGCCTGATCAAAACTGGGCAGATACAGAAGAGGAGGGGGAAAGAGAGAGAAAAGGGAGGGGTCATAAATCACAAGAAGGCAGAATGCAATTAGCATAGAGGCAATCAAAACATTCCTTTGCTTGGAAATGTAAACATCTCCTTTTGGTGTGCAGTCAGTTTGTAGCAGTGAAGGTGTCCAATTCCTATGTAGTATAAGCCTTCGGTAACCACAGCTCTCCCTGCCAGTTGTCAGATGCAACTGGCAGGGAGAGCTGTGGTTACCGAAGGCTTATACTACATAGGAATTGGACACCTTCACTGCTACAAACTGACTGCACACCAAAAGGAGATGTTTACATTTCCAAGCAAAGGAATGTTTTGATTGCCTCTATGCTAATTGCATTCTGCCTTCTTGTGATTTATGACCCCTCCCTTTTCTCTCTCTTTCCCCCTCCTCTTCTGTATCTGCCCAGTTTTGATCAGGCATCTGATGAAGAGAACTTGATTCTCGAAAGCTTATGCTATAATAAAATTGGTTAGTCTTAAAGGTGCTACTGGACTCTTTTTGATTTTGCTACTACAGACTAACACGGCTAACTCCTCTGGATCTCAAAATCTGAAAATCCTTTAAAGAGTTATGATGACCTCGTCCAATCCTTGAGGCCACTTCTGGTAGGTGCTTGAGAGGGAAAACTGGTCAAGACCAATTTGTCATCTAAACCTTGGTTTGATCAAAGCTGTATTTGTGCTAAAAATGCTTTAATCTATGCCTATAAGCTAGCACTGAGAGCTGATGAAAAGACCAGACAAGATGCATATCGTTCTCTTTCATTTTTAAAAAAGAAGTATAAATCACTGGTTGCCCGCTGTAAGAAAGAACATACCAGAAAACTGTGGGCCAATATAACTGAAGCAGCTACGAGCAAAAACTCAGTGGTGTTCTGGAAACTAGTGTCAAACCGCGCCTCCACAGCCGCCTCCCCCTTGGCTTCCGCCATCCCCCCAGATAAATGGACTTCTTTTTTCCAAAAAATGTATGATGATCCGATTCAACCCCCTCCTGCCCTAACAATAGAAAATCTGGCCAAATGCCGCCCAGTTCATGCCGAAGAGGTAAAAGCTTATATTAGCCAGTTAAAGAATGCAAAAGCCCCTGGGCTTGATGGAATATCTCCAGAATTACTAAAAACAAATAAGGACTGGTGGGGAACTTTCCTAGCCTCCCTATTTACTTATATTGATGAAACCGGCTACATCCCCAATGATTGGGGAATGGCTATAGTAGTCCCCTTCCATAAGAAGGGAAAGAAGGAGGATCCATCCAATTATAGACCAATCAGCTTACTAAGCATTGTAAGCAAGTTGTCTACAAAACATCTGCTGAAGAAATTTTTAGACTGGCTAGAACAGGAGGATATAATTGCTGATGAGCAAGCTGGGTTTAGAGCTGGCAGGTCAACAATAGATCACTGCCTAGTAATGCAACACCTTGTAGAGAAATACGCTACAGGAGACCAAGCATCACTTTACCGGGCATTTGTTGATTTAAAAGCAGCTTTTGACACAGTCTCTAGAAATAGACTTTGGAGGAAACTGCAGGCCTCCTCTATTGATAGGCGACTGCTGTCCCTTTTGGGGGCTATGCACAAGCAAACTGCCCTGAGTAAGGTGCAGCCGAGTTGGGCATTTGACTGACCCCATTCAAACTTACAGGCAGGTGTGCCTTCTAGCCCCCTTTCTGTTTATCTTCTACATCAACAATTTGGTAAACCTTTTGAATGACCCTGGATTGCACCCTCCCAAATTAGCAAATAGGCACATTCACGTACTGCTCTATGCAGATGATGCTGGATTACTTTCTAGGACCCCCATAGGGCTGAAACGAGCCCTAAAAAAATTCTCCCAATTCTGTGATACTGAACACCTTCTAACTAATTACCAAAAAACTAAGATCCTGGCTTTCGGTAAAAATCCAAAGATCAGACGATGGGAGCTTCAGGGGCATCAGTTAGAACAACTTACCAGCTTCAAATATTTGGGTGTGGTTTTGCAAGCCTCAGGTACCAAAACAACACATAGCAGCTTCATTGCTGATGTGGGAGAAAAAACTGCACACGGTATACTGAAATTCTATCGATCACAAGGGGGGCAGTATGTACCGGCTGCACTCAGTTTGTTTAAAGCCAAACCATTGGCCCAATTAGTATACGGATCATTCTTGGGGCTGCCATCCTCCTCTTTCTCTCAACTTGAGAGAGTGCACTCCAAATTCCTTAGAGCTCTATTACAGGTGCCCAAATGCATGCCTAACTCATGGGTTAGACTGGAAACAGGAATGTTAAGGGTAGAGGCCAGAATCACCATCCTTTCAATTTTCAAATGGCTGTCAGGACGTCTAAACCCGCAAGGTCTGCTCCCTCTGTTATTCCAAGACAATCTAATTGGCAAAAGGCGACTCTGAAATCCCTGGGAAAATTGGGTCTTTCCCCTCAAAGTTTGCTAGTCATGGGGTTAGACCGAGCAAAATCACTCATTAAGCAGAGAGTGACAGACATTGAAAGACAAACATTTTCTTAGAGCACCAGGTTTTATTTCTTCAGATACTACTAAATATATTGCCGCTCCTGCAGCCTATTTTTACTTTCTTGAATCCAGTAACTCCAGAAGGGCATTTGCTTTAGCTAGAAGTTCAACTCTACCCTCTGCCGTTCTGGAAGGAAAGTTTAAAGCTGTCCATTACTCTCTTAGGCTTTGCTCCTATCCCCTAAGAGAAATTGACTCAATGGAGCACATCTTCTTCAACTGCCCCAGTCATAGTAAAATTAGAGCGGAAACCATCAGTCCATTAGTAGAAAGATTCCCTGGAAGTTCAAATAAAATCAAACTTGATTATCTTTTGTCTGATCGGAATCACCAGACACCATGTCAAGTAGCAAGATTCTGTGCCCAGGTCTACAAGCAACGTAAATCACATAAGGCAGCTTAAACAACTAATTTATGATGATCTTATTTTTTTACTCTTATATTTATTCATCGTTCTTCCCCGGTATCCAGTCTCAACTGCTTTTAAACTGATTTGCAAATGGTTTTATATGTACTGGTCGCAGACTGTAATAATAAACTTGACTTGACTACCTCTGCACTAAGAACAGCAGAAATACCTGAACCTACTTCATGGGGTGAAATATCCTAGCTACCACCAGAAGAAGCTGAGAAATGGAGAAAAGCGGAGGGTGTGGTGTCGGTGTTGAAGAGAATGATAGCACTTTGAAAGAGCTCCGTCTCTCCCATGCCTGAAATTTAAAATTTATGTTGAAAAGGTAAAGTAAAAATATTTACCCTTCCAACGTAAAGATACGCTAAGAGATCCGAAAGGCAGATTCATATTTATTAAAGGCACTATAGAAAACCAAACTTACACATTTGGCTCAATTTATGCCCCAAACCAAGACAGCCTAATGAAATTCTAAAACAAAGTTCATTAGAATACACATGTATCACTTAGTATAATTTGCTCTAAACCATATTTTCATGACAAACCCACAGAAACAGCAGCAACATAATCTAAGAGTATAATGGAGAGCAAAACAGAAACAGAAGGATTAAAAGTATCCTGCTCACTAGGTTGGAGGCAAGTTCTGACGACAACAGGGCCAACAACAAAGATTCTCAGGTCAAACTCCATGGTCAAGTAACAGATTCCAAAATCAAAGACTGTGACCCACCAAGGCTCAGGCAGCCAGAACCGAAGAGCTCACCAACAGCCAAGCCCAGAATACCACAACTGTGACTAGCTAATCCCATGCTAGCTGCAGCCTTATAAAGGGAGTTTCTCCTACAGGTGAGGCTGGGTTCATTAAGCTTCTTTCTCCAAGCTGGCTCATCTCTGCTACTCAGGAGGAGTAGATCAGATCCTGTACTGGCTCTCCTGTCTCCTGACAGTGTCATCAAGCCAGGCGGCCTTAGCATGGACCTGCCTGCTGCCAGAACTGCCACTGTCTCCCAAAGAACCCCAGGAGCAGCGAAGGCTGAGGGTAAGGGCAGAGGCATGGACCAAGCACAGGAGCGCATGCCTGGCAGCCCATGGCCTTCCCCCTGCTGAGGAAATGTCAGGAGAGCCAGTACAGGATCTGATCTACTCCTCCTGAGTAGCAGAGATGAGCCAGCTTGGAGAAAGAAGCTTAATGAACCCAGCCTCACCTGTAGGAGAAACTCCCTTTATAAGGCTGCAGCTAGCATGGGATTAGCTAGTCACAGTTGTGGTATTCTGGGCTTGGCTGTTGGTGAGCTCTTCGGTTCTGGCTGCCTGAGCCTTGGTGGGTCACAGTCTTTGATTTTGGAATCTGTTACTTGACCATGGAGTTTGACCTGAGAATCTTTGTTGTTGGCCCTGTTGTCGTCAGAACTTGCCTCCAACCTAGTGAGCAGGATACTTTTAATCCTTCTGTTTCTGTTTTGCTCTCCATTATACTCTTAGATTATGTTGCTGCTGTTTCTGTGGGTTTGTCATGAAAATATGGTTTAGAGCAAATTATACTAAGTGATACATGTGTATTCTAATGAACTTTGTTTTAGAATTTCATTAGGCTGTCTTGGTTTGGGGCATAAATTGAGCCAAATGTGTAAGTTTGGTTTTCTATAGTGCCTTTAATAAATATGAATCTGCCTTTCGGATCTCTTAGCGTATCTTTACGTTGGAAGGGTAAATATTTTTACTTTACCTTTTCAACATAAATTTTAAATTTCAGGCATGGGAGAGACGGAGCTCTTTCAAAGTGCTATCATTCTCTTCAACACCGACACCACACCCTCCGCTTTTCTCCATTTCTCAGCATCTTCTGGTGGTAGCTAGGATATTTCACCCCATGAAGTAGGTTCAGGTATTTCTGCTGTTCTTAGTGCAGAGGTAGTCAAGTCAAGTTTATTATTACAGTCTGCGACCAGTACATATAAAACCATTTGCAAATCAGTTTAAAAGCAGTTGAGACTGGATACCGGGGAAGAACGATGAATAAATATAAGAGTAAAAAAATAAGATCATCATAAATTAGTTGTTTAAGCTGCCTTATGTGATTTACGTTGCTTGTAGACCTGGGCACAGAATCTTGCTACTTGACATGGTGTCTGGTGATTCCGATCAGACAAAAGATAATCAAGTTTGATTTTATTTGAACTTCCAGGGAATCTTTCTACTAATGGACTGATGGTTTCCGCTCTAATTTTACTATGACTGGGGCAGTTGAAGAAGATGTGCTCCATTGAGTCAATTTCTCTTAGGGGATAGGAGCAAAGCCTAAGAGAGTAATGGACAGCTTTAAACTTTCCTTCCAGAACGGCAGAGGGTAGAGTTGAACTTCTAGCTAAAGCAAATGCCCTTCTGGAGTTACTGGATTCAAGAAAGTAAAAATAGGCTGCAGGAGCGGCAATATATTTAGTAGTATCTGAAGAAATAAAACCTGGTGCTCTAAGAAAATGTTTGTCTTTCAATGTCTGTCACTCTCTGCTTAATGAGTGATTTTGCTCGGTCTAACCCCATGACTAGCAAACTTTGAGGGGAAAGACCCAATTTTCCCAGGGATTTCAGAGTCGCCTTTTGCCAATTAGATTGTCTTGGAATAACAGAGGGAGCAGACCTTGCGGGTTTAGACGTCCTGACAGCCATTTGAAAATTGAAAGGATGGTGATTCTGGCCTCTACCCTTAACATTCCTGTTTCCAGTCTAACCCATGAGTTAGGCATGCATTTGGGCACCTGTAATAGAGCTCTAAGGAATTTGGAGTGCACTCTCTCAAGTTGAGAGAAAGAGGAGGATGGCAGCCCCAAGAATGATCCGTATACTAATTGGGCCAATGGTTTGGCTTTAAACAAACTGAGTGCAGCCGGTACATACTGCCCCCCTTGTGATCGATAGAATTTCAGTATACCGTGTGCAGTTTTTTCTCCCACATCAGCAATGAAGCTGCTATGTGTTGTTTTGGTACCTGAGGCTTGCAAAACTACACCCAAATATTTGAAGCTGGTAAGTTGTTCTAACTGATGCCCCTGAAGCTCCCATCGTCTGATCTTTGGATTTTTACCGAAAGCCAGGATCTTAGTTTTTTGGTAATTAGTTAGAAGGTGTTCAGTATCACAGAATTGGGAGAATTTTTTTAGGGCTCGTTTCAGCCCTATGGGGGTCCTAGAAAGTAATCCAGCATCATCTGCATAGAGCAGTACGTGAATGTGCCTATTTGCTAATTTGGGAGGGTGCAATCCAGGGTCATTCAAAAGGTTTACCAAATTGTTGATGTAGAAGATAAACAGAAAGGGGGCTAGAAGGCACACCTGCCTGTAAGTTTGAATGGGGTCAGTCAAATGCCCAACTCGGCTGCACCTTACTCAGGGCAGTTTGCTTGTGCATAGCCCCCAAAAGGGACAGCAGTCGCCTATCAATAGAGGAGGCCTGCAGTTTCCTCCAAAGTCTATTTCTAGAGACTGTGTCAAAAGCTGCTTTTAAATCAACAAATGCCCGGTAAAGTGATGCTTGGTCTCCTGTAGCGTATTTCTCTACAAGGTGTTGCATTACTAGGCAGTGATCTATTGTTGACCTGCCAGCTCTAAACCCAGCTTGCTCATCAGCAATTATATCCTCCTGTTCTAGCCAGTCTAAAAATTTCTTCAGCAGATGTTTTGTAGACAACTTGCTTACAATGCTTAGTAAGCTGATTGGTCTATAATTGGATGGATCCTCCTTCTTTCCCTTCTTATGGAAGGGGACTACTATAGCCATTCCCCAATCATTGGGGATGTAGCCGGTTTCATCAATATAAGTAAATAGGGAGGCTAGGAAAGTTCCCCATTTTAGTAATTCTGGAGATATTCCATCAAGCCCAGGGGCTTTTGCATTCTTTAACTGGCTAATATAAGCTTTTACCTCTTCGGCATGAACTGGGCGGCATTTGGCCAGATTTTCTATTGTTAGGGCAGGAGGGGGTTGAATCGGATCATCATACATTTTTTGGAAAAAAGAAGTCCATTTATCTGGGGGGATGGCGGAAGCCAAGGGGGAGGCGGCTGTGGAGGCGCGGTTTGACACTAGTTTCCAGAACACCACTGAGTTTTTGCTCGTAGCTGCTTCAGTTATATTGGCCCACAGTTTTCTGGTATGTTCTTTCTTACAGCGGGCAACCAGTGATTTATACTTCTTTTTTAAAAATGAAAGAGAACGATATGCATCTTGTCTGGTCTTTTCATCAGCTCTCAGTGCTAGCTTATAGGCATAGATTAAAGCATTTTTAGCACAAATACAGCTTTGATCAAACCAAGGTTTAGATGACAAATTGGTCTTGACCAGTTTTCCCTCTCAAGCACCTACCAGAAGTGGCCTCAAGGATTGGACGAGGTCATCATAACTCTTTAAAGGATTTTCAGATTTTGAGGAAACCTTAAAAGCTTGGCTATATAGTTGTAGGTTCTAGTGCAGAGGTATTTTTCCCTGCACTTGTTCCTCTGCAGCAAGTATGCTATGCGCATTGCTACAGCAGAATTTCCCTACTTTCCTCCCTTTTATTGCAGCCATGAAGCTGACTTTCTGCCCATTTCTTTCCAGACACAGCAGAATAGCTGTGAAGATTTTAGTGTTTTCCACTCTGCCTCTTCTCTTGGTGTTGCTGGGATACAGTTTGCTCTAAGAAGTGGGTTTTTTTCTTAGCTCTGGAGGCAGTTTCCCACCTTTTCCCTTTTGTTTTCCTTCTCACTTCTTGCTTGGCTTCCTCAAGTTGCTGAAAAGTTTCTTTTTCTAGCATTGGAAGCTATTTCCCCACCTTTTTCCTGGCTGGCACAACAGAGTGTCTTCTACTGCCACCCCCTTCTCATGTTTGCTGTGAGACAATGAGAGAGAGAATTGTGTTGCACTTGAAAAGGAGATACTTTTGTCTGCAGTTACTTAATTTGTTTGCTTTCTTCTTTTTAGCTGGCTCTCTGGAGAGCTAAAAAGGAGTAGTTTCACTAAGGACTGTTCCTCTCAAGTTGACTGAGACTTCTGAGTAATTGAGAGGGCGGTAGCAGAACAGCTGCAGGTATACCTGGGTGATGCCTCTATCCTGGATCCATTCCAGTCCAGCTTCAGGCCTGGCCATGGTACAGAGACGGCTCTGGTTGCCCTCACAGATGATCTGCGGCGACACCTGGACCGGAGTGGGTCGGCACTGCTGATACTTTTAGATCTTACAGCAGCATTTGACATGGTCAATCATAATCTTCTGACCCATTGCCTTGCTGATGTGGGGATTCGTGGAACAGCCCTGCAATGGCTGAACTCCTTCCTTCACAATCTAGGACAGAGGGTGGCACTCAGGGAACAGATGTCTGCTTACCATTCTTTGGTATGTGGCATCCCTCAGGGGGCGATTCTTTCCCCGATGCTATTTAACATCTATATGTGCCCCCTTGCCCCGTTAGCCCGCAGCTTTGGGCTAGGTTGTCACTGGTATGCGGATGACACTCAGCTCTACCTGCTGATGGATGGTGTTATGACCTTTACTTTCTTTAGGGTAGATTTTTCGTTTAATCTATCCCTTAACCCTCTGGGTAGTCTGCTGCCACCCGGAATATTTTATTCCAAGATATTTTATTTGAATTTTCCCTTTGGTAACGTTCCTAAGCGTCAGGCTCCTTCGTGGTTCTATATGGCCCTGAAGATAGGAATGGGATATAGCAATGACAGCTACACTGGGATATAGCAAAACAAAAATAAGCTTTTATTTATTCGAGAAGCGTATCGGTTTCATAAACGTAGTTCTCGGTTCTTAAAGTTACTTCATTTACTCTCATTCACACAGCTGGCCTCTCTTTCCCTGACTGAGTGTCCTTTCACAAACATGCTCAGTTCAGGTTCCACACAGGTTATATTTCTCTCATAAACACTTCAACATATTCAGGCAGCACACAGCTAGCCTGCTTTCTTCTGACTAAAAATTTTCTCTCTACTCTCAGTCTCAAACTGCATTCACTCCACCCACCCTCTCAGTCCTCAACCAATCATATTGTCAGAAACTGTTTTAACCTAAGTAACGCCATATTTAATCGTGTAGTGTTTAGACTTCTTTCCCTCCAGGCAATAGCTGCAAGGAGCCGATTCCATGGGAAAGGATCCTGTCTTATCTGCTGTTTCGACCTTGGCCAGCTCAGCGCACCTCTGAGAAGTTTTGCTGTATGAACTCAGGGGTGGGGGGGGGAGGCTGGGCTCTGGGAGTGTGAAATGTAACAACCTTTGTTCTATGATTCATTCCTAGCAACGCTTTGCTCGGCCAGGATCTCTAATCCTGGAATATGCACATCTGAGCTTGAATGCTGTCTTTCACAATAAACCTTTTGAAATCAAAAGACCTCGTCTTCTTGCAGAAGGGAGTGAAACAGACTATCAAGTCTGGAATGCCATAGCCTGACACATATCACTCACTCATCCATCTCCTTCACCCCCCACTCTTCACCTATCTCATCAAGCATTTAAAGATACATGCACACATTTACTTGGAATCATTACAGATGGCCAGTCTGATCTTGCTTTGGATTCCTTGGTCAAGGGTCTTGAGGCTGTGACGGTATGGTTACATCAGAGTCGCCTGAAATTGAATCCCCTGAAGACAGAGGTTCTGTGTCTGGATCATGGAGCAATCGAGCTGGGAACCGGCTCCCAGCTGTTGATGGGGTACAATTGAAACCTTCCCTGATGGTGAGGAGTCTGGGTGTGACCTTGGATGCTACACTTTCAATGGAGGCCCAGGTCATGACTGTTGCCAGGTCTGCCTTTTTTCATCTTCGACAGGGCAGGCAACTGGCGCCCTATCTTTCACCACAGGACCTGGCCACAGTAATCCATGCAACGGTCACCTCCAGGCTAGACTACTGCAACTCACTGTATCCTGGACTGCCCTTGGGTCTGACCCGGAAGTTACAGCTGATCCAGGATGCAGCGGCACGCATCCTTACCGGAACGCCCATCCAAGCGCACATTCATCATGTGCTGTGCCAGCTGCACTGGCTTCCAGTGGAGTTCCAGATCTGGTTCAAGGTGTTAACCTTGGTATTTAAAGCCCTTCATGGACTGGGACCTCCATACCTGCGGGACCGCCTCTTCCATTACGTCCCCTGCAGGGTGTTGCGCTCTGCAGACAAGCAACTCCTGGTGGTCCCTGGCCCAAAGGACATCCATCTGGCCTCAACCAGGGCGAGGGCTTTTTCTGCCCTGGCCCTGGCCTGGTGGAATGCTCTCCCGCTGGAGATCTGGGCCCTGTGGGCCCTGTTACAGTTTTGCAGGGCTTGTAAAACGGAGATGTTCTGCTGGGCCTTTGGCTGAGTGCCAGCGAGTGTCCTTCTTCTTCCATCTAAGACCACCATTTCTTCCGGAGCTGCCCTCAGCCATCTGCCATGCCTGTATACGGACTCCCAATATTTGTTTAAGTAGCCTGCTCCTGGACTATTTTAATTATTTTTTAAAAAATATGATTGATTTTATGTTTCTGTGATTTTAATGTATTTTTTAATGTTGTTAGCCACCCTTAGCCCATCTGTGAGGAGGGCAGGGTATACATCAAATAAATAATTAAATAAATAAATAAAAAAGTTACGGTGAGCTTTTGAGCTGCTTGATGTCTGTGGACAGGACCATTTAGGGGGTGCTCAATAGGTTTTCTCAGTTGCATTTTTTTCAAGAAAGTAATCTGTTTAAAACTATGCCCCTCTTGAGGTCTGTGCCCAAGGCGGCTGCCTAGTTGGTCTAATGGTAGCATTGGCCCTGTCTATAGTTATGGCAAACAGAAATGGGGAAAGGGGACAGCCTTGTCTAGTTCCCCTTGCTATATGGATATCTATTGAATGTACATTGTTAGTCCTAACTGTAGCTTTTGGAGAAAGATAAAGAGCATTAATGGCATTTTAGAATTGGTCGCCAAAACCCATTTTTTGAAGTAAAAGTTTTAGATATGGTATTTCCGCTTAATCAAATGCCTTCTCTATATCAAAGGCCAGAAGTAATGCAGGGGTTTTGTATGCTTCACAGAAATTAATTATAGTTAAAGTGTTACGTGTATTGTCTGGTCAAGGTGAATGTAGTTGGTTATTTAAATTTAGACAATGTTTTGGCAAATATGCTTGTAAAGATCTTTTGGTCTTGATTCAGTAAGGGTATTGGTTGAGAAGATTTAGTATTTGTAATATGGTTGTCCTTTTTTGGAGTAACTACTATTTCAGCCTCTGACCAAGATAGAGGGATGCTACCTCCTAACATAACAGAGTTGCATGTGGCAGTTAGTGGAGTTGAAAGTAGGTGAATGTAATTTTTTGTAAAAATTTGGCAGGGAATCCATCCCTGTCTGAAGCTTTGTTATTTTTTTCAAGGATTTGATAGTGACTGTAACATCTTCTGTTGTGACTGGTTGGTCCAGATATTGTTTATGTTCTTGTGAGGATTTTTTCCAAATTTCCTGTGATGATAAATAATTTAAAATATGATTAGTGTCAGGATTGTCTGATGTACAAATGGTTTGGTAGTATTCAGCAAATACATCGGCTAATTTTACAGAATTAGTTTGAGTTTTTCCTGGGTGCCTTTAATAGCTTGTATAGAATGTGAGGAGGTTTTTTCCTCTAATTTTCATGCAAGCAAGTTTATAGATTGGGTGGCCTTTCTTGTGTTCATCTTCTAGTTTTCTTATTCTAGATATCATTTCATTTCTAATGTTTTCTTTTTGCTCTTCATGACAGGAGGCAATGGAGATTAATTTCCCTCTAAGTACCACTTCCATAGCATCCTACACGTGGATTTGAGGAATGCCACATAGTTTGTTTCTATTGTTTAATTTCTACAGAGACTTCAGAAGAAATTTATTTGTTAAATAAAAGTGATTTATTTAGTTTCCAATTTGTTTGATGTCATTTATTCTCAGTGTACATTCTGTCCAAGCATAGTCTGTCCACAACTTGTCACCAATCCTTGATGTAAGAGTTTGACTAATTAATTTAGGAGATAAGAATATGTAATCAATCCTTGTGTATATATTGTGGATAGAAGAGAAGTATGTATAGTCTGTTACCAGTGGGTTTTGAAGATGTCACTAGATCAATAGATAAAGCCTAAGAGCCATTAATTGATCTTAGCAGCTTAGTAACTGTATTGTTAATTTTAATTGCTTTGACATGATAGGCAGTAAAATTTAAAAGGTCATTCAGAGAGGAGTGATACAAATGTTTACTGCTGACACATTGATTTACCCATGCTGAACGAAAGCAGAATTGAAAGCCAAGAGAATCAAGTGTACTCTGCATGAAGACAGCTCGTCAGGTTGTTTTGATCTACAAGCAGCTCTCCACACTGAAAGCAGTGAAAGCAGCTTTCTCAGTAAACATGCTTTGCGGTATTATCCAATACAATTTTTAAAGTTTGTATATGTACACTCACACATTATGCAATGCATTTATATTTTGTATCACTTTCATATTTATCAAAATACTTAATTTCACAGGTCAAGGGATGGTGTCATGGAAATATAAATAATAATAATAACTGTGCTTATATACCGCTCTTCTACACACATTAGGGCCTCACCCAGAGCAGTGAACAAGTTAGTGTTATTCTTATCCCCGCAATGGAGCTGGGGCTGAGAGGAGTGGCTGACCCAAGGCCCCCTACTGAGCTCATGTCAGTAGGGGATTCAAACCAGTAGACTGCTGATTATGGTTTAGAACACATACTTCGTGAAACATATGCATTCTAAATAACGCTGTATGAACATCACTGTAGTTCTTTTTCTAGTATGGTGTATAACTGGTGCTTTATCTTTGACAGCCGATTAAAAATAGTGAACAGTATCACATACATGTTCTGTAATTGTTAGCAGAGACCAAGGATGATCTGGTCATGTAACTTTTCTTGTCATTTTTACTATCCATCTCTCTTATCTTGCAGCTGGGCATAGTGGTACTTTTGGCTAGGTAGAATGTCACATGATTGGAAATAGTAAAAAAGAATTAAATTATGATTGGTTTGATATTTATCTTTGTTATCATATGAAAAGACGAAGACGAAGATGAAGACAAAGACAGCCGGGCCCCCGGGGGTCGCAGCTGCGCCGCTCCCCCCGACGCCCCCCACCATCAGTTATCAAACTCAGTTCAAGGTCTTGACTGTGACATGGCCTTGGCCTGGCATATCGGTAGGACAACCTCTTCCTCTATGTTCCACCACAGCAGCTTTGCTCACCTGATCAGGGCTGTCTTCAGATACCGTTGAGGAGGGAGGGAGAAAGCTGCCATTTGTCTACTGAATGTAAAGCCTTTGTCCTTCACATATGTGAGAAGCTGTTCTCTTCCACATATGTGACAGGGGGAGGTAAACCCCCCCCCCACCAATCCTTGCCTTTTGAGTGCTAAGTTAGTGTTATTCTTATCCCCACAATGGAGCTGGGGCTGAGAGGAGTGGCTGACCCAAGGCCACCTACTGAGCTCATGTCAGTAGTGGGATTCAAACCAGTAGACTGCTGATTATGGTTTAGAACACATACTTCGTGAAACATATGCATTCTAAATAACGCTGTATGAACATCACTGTAGTTCTTTTTCTAGTATGGTGTATAACTGGTGCTTTATCTTTGACAGCCAATTAAAAATAGTGAACAGTATCAGATACATGTTCTGTAATTGTTAGCAGAGACCAAGGATGATCTGGTCATGTAACTTTTCTTGTCATTTTTACTATCCATCTCTCTTATCTTGCAGCTGGGCATAGTGGTACTTTTGGCTAGGTAGAATGTCACATGATTGGAAATAGTAAAAGAGAATTAAATTATGATTGGTTTGATATTTATCTTTGTTATCATATGAAAAGATCTTAGATTTCTGCCTAAGATAATATATAAAAATGGTAATCCAAATAGCAGATCAGGGTTTTGGCCAAAAGAAATCTCATGAAGATCTAGGCAGGAAACTTACCCTTGTAATATGTGCTACGGTAACTTGAATGCATTTCATCGTTAATCTGACTGAGTTAGATTTCATTAAGAAATGTTAGGAAACTTAATTCTTGTTGTGTCCATCTGTTCTATTTTTCAATGTTTTATTTCAATAAACATTTATATTTTGATACCTCATGTAATGAAAACGACTAGCGTTTGTTAATGAAAGAAGCCATTAAACTCTTAGGAGGAGTCTGTCTCCTGGTTGGGAGAGTGCAACAAAAACATACATCCTGTTTATTTTGTACTGAAAAGCAGTTTCTCTAAAACAGAGAAACGTGTTTTCAGTTCTCACTTGAAGGTATCAAGCTGCTCAGGATTTAAGATAAAACCTTCAACCCATCTCTACCGAGTATTTAATACTTTTTAGCTAATGTTTAAAAGTTATGTTTAATATTTATGCCTAATATGATTATAGAAGCAATACTGTTTGAATTATCTGTAAACTTATTTGAGTTGGATTGTTAGTAAAATTACAATTTTATGAAATTTTTACCATTTTATAACATTACAATGTTGTACCAAAAAAATTTGCGAAGACGAAGACGAAGACGAAGACGAAGACGAAGACGAAGACGAAGACGAAGACGAAGACGAAGACGAAGACGAAGACGAAGACGAAGACGAAGACGAAGACAAAGACAGCCAGGCCCCCGGGGGTCGCGGCTGCGCCGCTCCCCCGACGCCCCCCGCCCCGCCTTCGGCGGGCCGGGGGCCCCCGGGGGTCGCGGCTGCGCCGCTCCCCCCGACGCCCCCGCCCCGCCTTCGGCGGGCCGGGGGCCCCCGGGGGTCGCGGCTGCGCCGCTCCCCCCGACGCCCCCCGCCCCGCCTTCGGCGGGCCGGGGGCCCCCGGGGGTCGCGGCTGCGCCGCTCCCCCCGACGCCCCCCGCCCCGCCTTCGGCGGGCCGGGGGCCCCCGGGGGTCGCGGCTGCGCCGCTCCCCCCGACGCCCCCCGCCCCGCCTTCGCCTGCGGCACGCACTTCACGCAAATGGCTACTCCAGAAATGAAATCCGAAGAGCAATCAATCCCAGGATGAATCAAATAACCAAGGAAAAACAGTCTCCTACAGGAAAAGTGTTTTTGCCATATATCAAAGGAATTACTGATCAGATGGGAAAGCTTATGAAAAAGCATAACCTTCAAGCAGTATTCAGACCCACCCGAAAAATACAACAGATGCTACGATCAGCAAAAGACAGCAGAGACCCCCTCATGTCTGCAGGAGTATACCGTATACCCTGCAGCTGTGGACAAGTTTACATCGGGACCACAAAGCGTAGCATCCAGACAAGAATAAAAGAACATGAAAGACACTGCAGCCTTGGACAACCTGAAAAATCAGCAGTGGCTGAACATATCCTAACTCAAACAGGGCACAGTATCTTATTCCAGGACACCAAAATACTGGACAACACTTCCAACTACTTTGTCAGACTGCACAGGGAAGCCATTGAAATTCACAAGCATAAGCAAAACTTCAACAGGAAAGAAGAAACCTTAAGAATGAACAGAGCATGGTTTCCAGTTCTGAAAAACACCAGGCTAACAAAACATTCTATGCCCGACAATAGCCCTGCAGAGAAGATTAGCACATCAAGTACCAATCCATATGCAAAAGAACCTCCTCAGGATACAGGATACAGTGAAGCCTCCCGCCATTAGCATTCCACACCCTGGGAAACTCTCACAGGATGACTCAGCTCAACCCCACCCCTCCTGAGTAGATACAAATGACCCACATCTTTTCCACACTGTGACACTGAGAGATCTCTGTCTTTTGGTGCTACACCTCTGAAGATGCCAGCCACAGCTGCTGGTGAAACGTCAGGAACTACAATGCCAAGACCACGGCAATACAGCCCGGAAAACCCACAACAGCCATCGTTCTCCGGCCGTGAAATCCTTCGACAATACATCGATGATTCTTTACATTTCAATGTTTTAGTTAGCTTGAAAGTTGCACTCTGTTTATATAGCTTTGAGAACTTTAAGTAGTTCAGTTAGCATACGACTCTGGAGACAAGTCATTTTATGAAAAACAATTCTTGGTAAATCTGGAGGTATGTGTGATACGCTCTGGCTGGCTCTGTGAATTGCATTACATCACATTCTGTATATATCAAATAACATGAGGTAATTGTTAAAGCGAGACATGTGCTCTACCAACTCAAAAGTCTGCAAATGATGTCCGGGTAATTATCTGCGTTGTACAATGATCTTCACTTGTCTTCTTAGGGACTGTCTTTGAATGAGCATGTTCACCCTTTGCTGATGTCTCCCTTAAGCAAAAGGAGATAATGGAAATCTGAAAAGGAGAGAGTACGGGACTTCAAGTGAAGACCACAGAGCAAAAGCCTGTTTCTCTAAGTGAGACAGGGGAATTGTACAAGCAGGAAGGACAAATCATGTGTCTTTAATAAACCTGAGTTTCTCTAGGCATTAATCAGAAGAACTCCTCCATCTGAGGTAGTCAGTCTGGAACTGTAAAGATTTGTCAACTGATAATTTAGTTGCACTCAAGTGGCAAATTTTAAAACAGGAAATCACAGTCTGAGAAAGGGGGAATAGAAACGTCCACACTTTCCCCCTTAAAGCCAAGAATTTATAACTGCCTTGTTCTACTTCTCAGTAGTTATTATAAGTCCTCTGAACATGCCCTTCAGCAAAATATTATGAACACAGAGTATAACTTGCATGTTTTCAGAGGAAATTCCTAAGGCCATTACAATTCCTAATGTGAACACTGAGTATGCCACATCAACATATCCCTCACATTTCATATTCATTACGTGTTCATTATCCCAGCATTCTATTTGAGCATATCACAGATATACACACTGACCCTTTGCCACTTTCTCATTAGATAAAATGGGTTCAAAGGCATTCCATACAACTACTGTAGCCTCTGATCCATGGCATGCCTCATGTCTTTCACAAGAGCTTGCTTAATAAGTGACTTTTTGCATATTACAAGAAACCACAGAAGAAGTAAGACAAAAGATATACCATTTTTATTTTTGTGCTTACTCTGTTATCTGAAGGGTTCAACTTATCCATCTCTCCTGCAGTGTTAAGTGTCTCTCCATGGAGAGGAGGAGAAGCATTGGGAACAAGGGAAGGCATGTTGTAAGTGCCCCAAAAGTTGAAGTGTGAGTCTCTTATGCTTGCTCTTTTGCTGTTCCCTTTAATATGTGGAAGAGCTTACAAGTGGAATAGGGGGGGGGGGATCTGATGGTGGTGCAAAGGACAAGCCTTCCTTGGGGCATGGGTTATTTTACAAAAAAGTGAGGACCCCTGTAATGTTAAACTGCCATAAGTGGACACGGCTAAGGCAGCGCATGGTGATTACTGTCTGCCAGTATACTGTCTCAAGCACCTGTAACAAATCTCTCCCCAGCTTCAAACTGTAAATAAATACATGTCTTTCACTAAGCAGAAACATTCTGTTTTTTCTCCTTCCTCCCTCTCCTTTCTCTCTCACACACAAACTAGGATGATCACAGAAATCACTACAGGTTCATTTTCTGACCTAAATGAAAGAAGTATGTGAACTTCATTAGTGTATTCATGACACAATTCACATGTACAATATCCTAATAATTTATATCTCATAAACTTTTCATGCAATGCCTTATGTTTTTGTTTCCTGTCTTCATACATATAATTTAAGGTTACAATACTACTCCAATACATGGGAAGAGCTGTAGAATAGCAATACCTGCTTTTCACAGCCAGTGTCTCATTCTTTCATTCCGCAGGGAGTTTCTTTTTCATATGTTTTTCATTTTAACTTCTGCCTCCTTGAATGTTATTTCCTCTCTTTTGGCTTTCACCAAGGTCAAAGAAATCTTTACCAAATTAAAAAAAATTGTATGTCTAGTCCTTTTTTGGAAATCAGCCCATCTTGTATCTTCGAAGTATCAGGTTGTTAAATTAAACATACACATACTGTCAGGTCTTGCCAGGTATTTTCCGCAAGCACTTCACTGCATCACTCAGGTGTATGAGTGAAAGTTACTTTATTAAAGAAGAATACCAGTATCAGGATGGTCAGACAGGATCATTGGCTGAAGTGATGCAAGGTAGCAAAGCAAGTTTAATTATAGGGCAAACTTCCCGCCCCCAATGGGAAAGAAAGTCCATTAGGATTTTGGCACACTGGGCCATGGAGCCAGGAGAAAGGGGAGGAGGGAAAGGATGAGTTCTGCTCAGTCTTTTAGGAGGATGCGGTCTCGGATGGAACTTCAAGGCCACATTCACAGGCTGGCCAGGAAATGGTAACCAAAACACCTGCAAGATAAGCTGCTAGTGACCAGTCAGCAAAACAGGTTCCCTCGGCATGTTCTCAGAGGTACACTACACACTGCAGCAAGAAATTCATAACACATGACATATATGCTGAAGGTGTATCTGACACATACATTTAATTGCAAGTGCCTCACTTGAAGATGGTTCTTGTACCATTAATAGAATGCAGCCAGCCTTTCTTCCCTAGACCTGCATTGATCCTCTCACCTTGCTCTGCCTATCCCTGATGTGTCTGAACCACAGCAGACAGAGCAAAATCAGGAGGCATAAGTCCTGTCATTTCACTGAAATGTTTAGAGGTTAAGGTTGCTTCCACACAGGAATAATTTCTTATTGTGCATTCACAGTGGCACTGGAGAGATCATCTTGCATTCTTTCCTCCCTATGCACCTAGCATTTCATATCCAACCTCAGCCCTTGGTGGCTTTTTAAATAAACAATCTCTAGTAGATATATTGTCGAAGGCTTTCATGGCCAGAGAACATTAGTTGTTGTAGATTTTCCGGGCTGTACGGCCGTGATCTTGGCATTGTAGTTTCTGACGTTTCACCAGCAGCTGTGACTGGCATCTTCAGAGGTGTAGCACCAAAAGACAGAGATCTCTCAGTGTCAACGTGTGGAGAAGATGTTAGCGGGTAATTTATATCTACTCAGGAAGGTGGGTTTGGGCTGAGTCATCCTGTAAGAGTTTCCCAGGGTGTAGAATGCTAATGGGGGGAAGCTTCACTGTATCCTGAGGAGGTTCTTTTGCATATGGATTGGTGGTTGATATGCTAATCTTATCTGCTTGCTCTTGTAAGATGTAGAGTATTTTGTTAGTCTCATGTTTTTCAGGACTGGAAACCATGCCCTATTCATTCTTAAACTCTCTTCTTTCCTGTTGAAATTGTGCTTATGCTTATGAATTTCAATGGCTTCCCTGTGCAATCTGACAAAGTAGTTGGATGTGTTGTCCAGTATTTTAGTGTCCTGGAATAAGAAACTGTGAGTTAGGCTATGTTCAGCCACTGCTGATTTTTCAGGTTGGCCAAGTCTGCAGTGTCTTTCATGTTCTTTTATTCTTCTCTGGATGCTATGCTGTGTGGTCCGGATGTAAACGTGTCCACAGCACCCTCAAGATACAGTGAAGCTTCCCTCCATTAGCATTCCACACCCTGGGAAACTCTTACAGGATGACTCAGCCCAAACCCACCTTCCTGAGTAGATATAAATTACCTGCTAACATCTTCTCCACACATTGACACTGAGGGATCTTTGTCTTTCAGTGGTATACCTCTGAAGATGCCAGTCACAGCTGCTGGTGAAACGTCAGGAACTACAATGCTGAGACCACAGCCATACAGCCTGGAAAATCTACAACAACTAAAAATCTCTAGTATGTATATCACTATATGCTACTGTTACGAGTCCCTTTCTTTCTCAGGATTAGATTTAGCCTTTAACCCTTTGCTTCTTGGCTCCTCTGTGTAGATTACTGCCACCAGGAATTATATTCCAAAATAATTTAAATTTCCCCTTTAATAACGTGCCCAGGCATCAGGATTCCTCATGGGACTATGTGGCTCTGAGGATAGAAATGGGATATAGGAATAACATATACTCTGGGATAAACAAAAAACAAAATAAACTTTTATTTTTACAAGAAGCGTATCAGTTTCATATTATTTCTTAAGCTTGATGGTTTCAGAGAGTGTTATTTGTTCTTAAAGTTACTTTACTTAGGCACAATCACTCAGATCTTCATGAACTTTCTCTTTCAGGCTGCACACACAGTTTGCCTGTTTCAAATATCAATTTCTCACTCAAATACACATGGATTTTCTCTCAGGCATGCACATAGTTTGCCTGCTTTAGATAGAATGAATGGGTTTCTCTCAGACACACAAGAGTTCAGATTTCAAAATAGGTTATATCTCTCTCAGAAATTTCTCTCTCTGCACACAGCTTGCCCTCTTTCCCCAGACTGAATCTTTTCTCTCCACTCAGTAACTAAAAACTGCATTCACTCCGCCCACACTCTCAGTCATCGACCAATCATCTCACTCTCTCATCCCTCTCTTTCACCCCCACTCTTCATCTGTACCACACCAAGCATTTAAAGACACACATTTGAAATCATTACAGCTGCCTATTTTTAAAATGCCGACACAAAACCCACCAGTGGCCAGGGGGAGGAAATGGCAGATATAAAGAGATAGTAGGGGAAATGGCATTGGATGTGGTCAGGGATGTCTGAAAACCTGCACATTCCTGTCCATACCATTGTCAAATCTATTCTGAGTACAATCTTTCAGGAAGGATTATACAGAAGCAGGTTTGGAAAAACTAACCAAGAAGTAGGGGGAAATCTGGAATGTGGACAACTATACAATATTTTGAGAAATGGAAAAAAACCGTTTTCAAGTTGTTTTTTTTTTGAGGTGGGGGGAATGCAGAGCCAAACTTCCACGCAGAAGCAACCAATGTCAGTATGTCAAATAAAGACCCAGCCACTTTATGCAAACTTGGCTTAACCCAAATGAAAGTAATGAGGTCTAAGTCCCAATGGGACCATGGCATGCTTTATTTTAACCAAGTCACAGAGTTAACTAAAAGAAGAAATAAGAAGTAAAACACATTTTACACACTGAAAATTTGTTCTGGAAGTTGTAAGTGAAAACTAATACTCCTAAGTTAAGATATAAGCATACTTTTATGGGTAAAGTCTTGGATGTTAATTGTTTCTTACAAATGCAACTCAGGAACATGCAGCCCTTTCAGATATGGCATCTGGCCATGTACACATTATTCCCTAGTTGGGTGGTCTTGGAAAAATGTCTCAATCTTTCATTCTTCTAGTTTAGCTGTGTACCTTTTTGCTACACTTAAAGAAGGCTAGGCTTTCATATTCAAGTATACTGAAGATTCTGTTCAATATTTCTTTATAGCATACTGATTCAGACAAACGTTGTCAACTGTATTGTCGAAGGCTTTCACGGCCGGAGAACGATGGTTGTTGGGGGTTTTCCGGGCTGTATTGCCGTGGTCTTGGCATTGTAGTTCCTGACGTTTCGCCAGCAGCTGTGGCTGGCATCTTCAGAGGTGTAGCACCAAAAGACAGAGATCTCTCAGTGTCACTAACTGAGACACTGAGAGATCTCTGTCTTTTGGTGCTACACCTCTGAAGATGCCAGCCACAGCTGCTGGCGAAACGTCAGGAACTACAATGCCAAGACCACGGCAATACAGCCCGAAAAACCCCCAACAACCATCGTTGTCAACTGTCTTCAACCATGAGGACTAGAAATCCACTTATGAGCCTTGGGCGTTCAACAAAATCCCATAAATTTTACAAAGCATTTCAAGAGCTACAAGCCTAATAAAAATTTCATTTTCAATTTCATCAGAGATTAAGGTCTGATCTAGATATATTACATGTCTCAGATAAAGCACTCACCTGATTAAACATTCCACGTGCCTACCATCTTATGTAAATGGTATTACAACGTACTCCAGATTTTCACGTGACTAGTTCATTCTACTGATGTAAATGTTACGGAAGCTTATACTTTTAATGCACATGTCAGTGACTGGAAGAAACCCTGTCACTGAAAAGTAGCTGGGTAATATTATCAGAATGTAATATGAAAAACTAATGGCTAAGATTTTGCAAAGTCAACTGATTTTATGGGAGCCTGGTAAAAGTTATCAATGGAATGAAAATGTGTGATTTAATAATATAACTTACTAACTGTATCCAGATGTAATGTTAAAACTGTTCCAAAATGGGGAAAAGCACCAGGTAATATGAACAGGTGGCAATGGGATTCCTTGGGGATATGAATAAATTGCCATAGAAAAAGGGCAAAGTATGTAGACATTTTGATGCAGGATCAGCCTAAATATTTATTCAAAGGTGTTTTACTGGAATTTGAAAGTGGGATCCAGTTTCAAAGTAAAATGTACATTTCTCATTGACAGAACTGAATGATTTAAGAGAGGTACATTAAGCGAGAAATAACAAATAAGCAAAATTCCTGTACTAATTTCTTTTTTAAAAAAAATCCAACTGACTGAATTTTTAAAACGCTAAGGTTAGCTTAGTAAATCAAAGCAGCAACAATTAGGTACACTCACGTCTTATTGATCTAATATGATGACAACGGGATTACAAAAGACTGACATTCATATTCAGATTATAAATAATAAATCGATAATAAAAAGAAGAACTGGGAAACAATAATGTGCAACTATTCTTTCTGTCAATGCTCTGTGAGATGTGTTGCTGAAAGTGCATCTCATTACCCAAAGTTTTATCATTGGGATAGTATGTAGCTTATTATGTAGACTGACTGCCAGCCATTACTCATTGAGTAATTTACTGATGGATCGTATCCCCATTGAAACGAATCTTGACACCCATTCCAGATGGTATGAAGAGTGAGGGACAGATGCATTCAAGACCACCATCCCACACTGGACATGGCTATGGTCTCAACAGTTTCACACCTTTATGGTGCTGAGGTTACAACCCTGCTGCTTCTAATATTCTCCAGGAAAAGGACTGTATCTCCTCAACAGCAGTGGAGGTAGGAGGCTGGTAGTAAGCCAATGGATAAGCCTGCACTGTTCTAGGAAAAAACATGAAGACTGCTTCCTGCATTACCTTCCAGCCCAGTAGCTAAGATCCCTCCCAAGTCAGGCTCTCTGTGCTCCCGCCTACAGAGATAAACTGGTAGCCACCAGAGGTGCAGGCTTTTTCAGTGGTGACACCTTGCTTGCCTTTGGAATGCCCTCCTCCTTGAGGTGATTAAAAGACTTTGCTGTCTTTTAAGCACCAGGCACAAACATTTCTTATTGTCCAAGTTTTTAACTGAAGGATTCCATCTTTTTAGCAGTTGTTTTTGTGGCCTGCCTCTAGCCTGAGGGCTGTTTTATGAAGATATTTTTTCTTTTTTTGCTACTGAATAGAGCCTTCTTCTTTGGATTTAGTGGGTTCCTTTCTGGTTTTATAGTTGAATTTTATGGTTTTGCTTTTAGGAGTTTCTTACTGTTTTTACCTTGTGAGCTGCCTTAGATCAGGTCTCTGAAGAAAAACCATATACATTTTTAAAATAAATAAATAATAAATACCACAATGCCATAATAATACACTAGACCTCCACAGTATTTTACTAGCATCATAGGCAAATACAGGGGTATAAATGTCAAAATATTTTCATCAGGAATTTAACATAGTTTTAAGGCTGGTTCACCTGTTTGTAATGTAGGCCTGAGGGCCCTGCTGCTTCTTGCTGATGGTATCATCTTACAATATGATGAAATGAACTCAAACATCACTGTACATAAACTACAGTTTGGAAAAGTTCTTTTACAAACACCTTTTGATATGCTGAAAAAGCTGGGTACAAATTCTTTTAATGTACATACATACATACATACATACATACATACATACATACATACATACATACATACATACATAGAAAACACTGGACCATTCGCATATTGAGTTGGGTCAGCTAAGTTAAAGTGGTAGTTAAACACTCTTTAAAAAAACCTTTTTATGTCCAGTTGAATGAAAACATCAATTATTTTACTGACAACTATAATAACCTGTAAGATTGGACTTTTCCTCATCAAGAAACATGACCATGTTTTGAATAAAATCAGGCACAAATTAAAGAGTAAATGATATTTACAATCATTTTGCAATGAGGCCTCTGGGCTTGGTGTTCAAGAAACACAAGCCGAAAACCCCTTTGGACATATAAAACTAGTTGTACAGTTTTGTTGACTTTTGAATCTTGGTCAAAATCTGTGCAAGCTTTGAAGCTTCCCAAAGCTTCTTTTCAAGAAAATTATAATTATTATCATTGAGATAACAGGAAACACGGTGGGGAAAAAATCTATCCTTTTCACTACTCTTGTATCTCAATATGAGATTTATGTAATGAGATCTGTAATACATAGAACAATTATTCCGGATGGCTCGAATGTCAAGCAAAATGTACATTCTACTCACTTGATGCAATGTTTTACCTCATACGTAATTCAGGTGACGACTTGCCTCCAGGTCTTCTACACTAAGCTGATGGCAATTTTCCTTAGATAGTTTGCCAGTTTCAGGGATGACAGTTCAATTTCCAGTGCCCACAGGCCTGGTAATTAATGTAATGTCAATCTCGAGGGAATCTTCTCTGCCAACAAACATCTAATGTGACCAGACAGCTCAGCAGCTCCCTAAGACCTCACAAAAACTAAAGATGCTGAAAATGTTTAAAGACCAAAAGATAAAACCTTTCATCCTGAGTATGTTATCACTTTCAAAAACCCAGATTTTGTTTTTACTTTTTTGTTGGAGGAATCAGATGTTTCATTTGAACAGTGTGTTTTATGTTCAATTGACTAGCAGAAGTGCTGGCTTTAGACATACTGATTATATAATAATCCATTATCCAAGTGTTATACTGTGGGTGGGGTGGAGTATTGGCTATGAACAGTTTAGACTATGGAGATGTTCTTTCCCCAAATCTCTTCTAAAATAGACCCTCATCCTCATAAATTTCACTTTCCCTTGTTGTAGTCTTAATTTTGTCCAGACAGGATCCAGAAGATACTCTGTCATTGCACTGTAGATTGCCATGCTAACCATGCTTTTATCTTCGACACTAGTATAAAAGGGAAAGAAGTTTAGGGGAATCAAATCAGAGTTGAATGAGTGGTCAAAGTATATGGAGAGGCTACAGCACTATGCCGAGATGCACAAGGCTGACATCCCAGATCAGCAATGATGTGTAGCACTGATCCCCAGTATGACAACCGACGGTGTTATGAAGGATGCTCATATGTTTCTTGACTCTAGGAGATAAACTTCAAAGTGTGTTGAATGGAACAGGAGAAAAAACCAAACGAACTTTGAATCACTTGCTACCAACTGACTAGAAAACTACTAGCCATGCTCTTTTGGCTTCTTATGTCTCTGCTCTTGGCAACCTCTTCCTGTTGCCCTTTCTCTGGACATTAGAACAAAACAATGTCTCTTTCTCAAAGCAGAGCCAGTCCCAGGTTTACTCTTACAGTGCATGAGGTGCTTCAGATGTCTTTTGTTAACAGGGAACATCCATTTGGTAAACTCACTCCTGTGAGAGCTCATCAAGGAGTGCCACTTAAGGCTGCTGCCTACCTTGCCCACTACATATTGGTATTGTTGCCCTCTCCACCGTAGCACACCCCCTGCCCAGAAACTAGAGTATCTAATGCTCCTTCTTTCTTTGTTTCCCAGCCATCTTTAAACATACTATGGCAAGCACTACATGCCCAATAGATCTTCCTAAATTCTAGCATCTCAAGAAAGTTTTGTAAAGGGCCCTAACTTTTACTGACAGAATCCAAGGCTCAGATGCCACCAGTTCTGTTGTGGTTGCCTAGCAACTCCCACAATGGCCACTGTAGAAGGTATTTGTTTCTTAAAGCTACAATAGCTTCTTCAGTTACAGGGATATGTTAAACTCTATTTTTAAAAAAGGATTTCAATTTTTTTTCTGAGAACCTGGAGCCTTTCTCAGGTTTGTAGAAAGATCTGTCTTGTCTGTCCATGTCCCCAATCTCTGGATTTAAATATCCATAATAGGGCCTCATTGAGAATTAGATATATTGATGATGTCATGTAAATCATGTAACTATTGTATGTCTGCAATCACAACTCCATTCGCTGTAACATTGGTTTCCATTGTGAATCTAATTTTTTAACATCTTGGGATCTTTGTAGACAGTTTTAATTTTAGTTGTAGTTGGTAGATCTTTGTGGGCTTTTTAGTATTGAACTCAATTCCTGGATACTCATTCTCCATTAGTTAATGTTATACTTCAAAAAGCGAGTGTAGGGCAGATGAATATGTATCATCAAGATCACAGAAAGGCCAAGCCAGTTGCAGAGACTAGAAATACGTTATCCTTCACTCTGTTCAGAGTGATGTCTATCTCCCCAAAACAATTTTGCTGCCAAGGTTCAATCCTTGAATATAAGATGTAATGAGAAGACATCTGAGGCTGCTTCCACCCAGATTCCCCACCCCCTCCTCTTCCTTGGTTTCCAAATTGGAATGCTAGTTTTTGGAGCTTTCAAAGGATGTCATGCTGTAATTGTCCTGTTTCCAGGTTTTGCCCCACCATTCGGAATGAAGAGACAGACACAAGGCTTGGGTATAAATTTGGGCCATTTATTGACCAACATTAAACTTAATAATGGCAAGGCCATCACTAGCAGTACAGGTCAGGACCAAGGGATCACCCCGGACCTCCTCCCCGACCTGTTTGGGTAAGTCACCCCTGCCCCGTGTGAATGGCTGGAACCTGGACAGCCAGGCAAATGGTTCCCCCCTTAAAGCTCCAAGCACCCCAAGCCGTGGAACCTGAGGGAAGGACTTGTACAGGGGGTCCCATAGGCAGTCTGCCCTCTCAGCTGGCCACCGTAAAGCCTGCCAGCAGATCCCTGACGGACCCCAATTCCCCACCAATGGGTAGGTGCCACCGGGTGCTCACCGGCCTGCTCTGTCTACCCAAATCTAACCTGCCAGAGACCTAGGTTACAGTTCCACCACTCCAAATACCACTCCTAAAAGACAGTACAAGGTAGTAGAAAAACACCTCTTCCCTGAGCCAATTTGGGAAAAGGAGAAAAAATTCCTACCTGGCCCTGGTAACCAGCAACCAGCTAATCCTGTACTGCCATAGGGTGCGGTGGGTGGGCTGAGCTTTCAAAGCTTACTGAGCCCTACGGAGGTGGAGCCTCCCTTTATAGGGCCAGGCCCCAGCTCCCAAGACCTGGATGCCCAGGAATGCAAGGCTGCCTCTCCCTCCGTGCAGTGAGGCAAAAGCGGCTGCCAGCCCAAGCATTTTTCACATGTAGCTGGGTGTGCCATCTTCTCTGTCTTCAATATGCTCTCCCAAACCTGCTTTACTCATTTTTTGAAACAATGCAGCCCAAGTGCATTAGCACACCACCTAGAAAAGAGGGATGAGCGTTTGCCTGTGCTACAAAGGTTTCCCTCATATTTGTGCCATTCTACCTCACAGCCCCCCACAGATGCATTTCCCCAGCGTTTTTCCTGCCATCCTACCATAAGGCATTAAATAAATAAATTCTATAATATGGTAGCTCCACAGCACTGTATTGCCACTTATCTATTTCAACTTTTTCATAGAGGTATGCATGAAAAAAGAACACATACATGAAGAAAAGAACAAAAAGTGAGTGGTGGAGAGAGTCACAATGGCAACTGTGGTGACTATAGCTCTGAAAGCCACTGTACAACAGTTCCACTTATGTATGTGGAGAAGAATCAGGGCTGGCATCAGCATATCCTGAGGTGGAGCAGCTTCAAGGCCCAGGGCTTCTGGTAGGACTACTGCCTCCAAACTCCTAGCTGAACATGTCCACATTACCCACCCATATGGCTTCCTCTGCCCACTCCCAAGCTCTCTGCTATCTGTGCTCCAGGCTGTATATGCTTTCCAGCGCTATCAGAGGAAGGTTATGTAGATGGCTATGAGCACAGGCAGTGGGAGGGCTCACAGACAAGTGGGGAAGGATACACAGGCATGTGAGTAGGTGGGATGGAAGGGTGCCATGAGCAGGGTGCCTGAGGGGCATAGGGGGAGAGGTGGGGGGCACTTGGCATTCTCCCCACGGTACCTTAATACCTTGTGCCGGTCTTGAGAATAACAACATTTTTTCTGCAGATAGAAGCACCTCCTGCCTCATGACTAAGTAGTTGCCATAGAGGCTTCCAGCCTTGGATGAAATCTTTCCAGGGCATGCGAGAGACTGCTGCCTGGATATCACTGCTTGCAGATGAGAGCTGAAAAGAACCCCCAAGAATGAACAGGTCACTTCTGTGTACTGCTTTAAAAATATTTTTATTGTTTTACTTCTAGAGTTAATTCAAAGGAAGGTGGAAAAAATCATCAAAAACCATTCATTATGGCCAATAACCAAAACCTACAGAGATACCTGCCTGGTTGTTTCTTCCTGACCCTTAGAATAACTGTATCAGTTCCTGTGGTATTAGATAAAAGGGGTTTATCTATCTTTATGGGTTGCCAACTCCAGCTTGGGAAATTTCTGGAGAATTGGGGCAGTGCCTGGAAAGGGTAGAGTTAAGGGAGGGGCAGGAGCTCAGAAGTGATGCCATAAAGTCTGCCCTCTGAAGCTGCCATTTCCTCCTGTAGAACTGATCTATGTAATCTGAAGATCAGTTGTAATTTTGGGACCCACTTGACAATTGATAAACCTAATTTCTACTCTGGCTCTTTTCATTTTAGAAATCTGTGCCTGTGCCTTCTATAAGAGGGGAAAGTTCACTAGGGGGCTCTTCTGCAATGGAAGGAACTTCACCAGCAAAATATTCCCTGGCCACACAGCTCATCAAGTCATGGGGATCCTGTTTGGGTCAAGCACTGGACATTTTGCATATGACATTTTCTGATTAGAGAATGACTTGTAGGAATGGTCCCATATTGTCAATTTGTAATGTGAGAAGTAATCACCACACACACTATATTCAGGGAATGTAGAAACGAAGCCCTTTGGGAAGATCTAGTCATAATTCTATTTGCAACAGCATCAACTACAAACCATCTCAGAACTTCCTCTAGAATACCTTAACCCAGAGGCCATTTTAAATGATATGTTTCCTTGGCAATTATCCTCCTCACAACAATGTGATTATGTCAGCTTCAGAGGCAGGCAGCTCAGCACTTAAAGCTCTGGGCTTGTGTGAGCTTCCCAGAAAGGGATGTGAGTGTGAAGAGCAGAGCCTTAAGCATTATTTATATTAAATACAACATGAAAAGCAAAATAGACGTGGGGAATTACACACCAATTTTAAAGACCTGGGTGAACTGTTTACATATTTCAAATCAAAGTAGTGATGGATCAGACACTTCTGATTTTGCCTAAATAAGCATTTGTAGAAATGATTCCTTTTATGGGTTTTTGAAAATTCTGTTCTCTAACTAAAATGTATTTTTGATTAACATTTCTTTCAATAGCCTTCAACATACCATTCTATGTTAATTATATCTTAGGTTTATCATTCTCAACATCTGCTCTTCTGGATTGTGTTAATTTTACCTCAGAACATTTTGGTACAAAGAGGTGTAATCACTAAGAACAGAATGACTTTCTGTTCACTTTGACACACCTTTTAGTGTACAAAAACTTAGAGGCATACTATCTCTCTGGTAAATCTTTCCATTGATTAAAGATGTGTTTTGAATGTTAATCAATATCTGATTTTCCTTTTACAAGCTATACTTTTGGTAGCTATTTTGCAACTGATAAATCAATAACTGTTGCTTTCTCCAAATTCAAGTTGCCGTTTTCAGTCCATGAACATTAGTATAAACTTTGCGCCTAACTCCTAAGGAAATGCCTGTTGAAAAACCTGTAATTTGAGGTAAGGGATTTGAATGAGCCCACATGCCTTCTTTGAAAGACAGCTTTTGATCTTCTGAGGTCTCTGTTATTATTCGCACATGTTTACACCATGTTTGCCATATTCAATAGAAGGAAACCAGAACATTTTAAGTATTAGCCAGCAGAAGATCTAGAGTGCTCTTTTGACTACATTTTGTGTGCTGTCTGATCAAAGTCAGGTGCATTAAAAAAGTATATATCTACCACTTGCAAGAAATAATTCACAGATTGCAACACACTAATATGATCCTATCATTTATCTGTTTGCATGATTAATTTATCTTATTAGGCTTCAGTTTTGCTTTTTTGTCTCCCTAAATAGTTTGCCATCTCTATGAAAGCATTCTTAACAGAGATTTCTGACAGAGTAGAGCTATGCAAAGTAAAAAGTTCCCTCAAGGAAGTAAATCTTTCAAAATGTATATGGCTCACCTAGAAACCATCAAGTTTTCATGTACTTCGATCAGATTACCTGTTGGGGTAGCAAATTGGCAGCCACTCCTTTCCTCTTTGCAATCTGAGGACCAATTCATGAAATTACTTTTAGGAGCATATTTTCAATCTTGGTGCCTTTTCTGTTTGCCCTGATTGAACATGTGTGCATTGAAATAGTTTTCTGGCTTTTTTGCAGTAAGATCAGAACCCAATTTAACCACGCCACTGGAAATATATCCAAAGGAAAATTTGCAGTGGCAAAATAAATTAGGATGTGGTCTCATGGTAGGAAAAATTAATAGAATTGAATATAAACCCCCAAATGAGTGTAAGTCTGTTCTCATGAAGATATGAAGGCAACTCCTTTGGGAAGACTCTCACAATCTTCTAGCTTTACTCAGTTAGAGAACCATCCAAGAGCTTAATATATTTTTCCTTTCTCAGGCATATATTTGTAGTTCTCTGACAGAATGGCATTTCCATTTGTAGAAGATGGGGTGGTGATTTCTGTTGATTCCCTTCTGCTACTACAAACCCCTACCAAGACCTTTGTTGACCTTTCTAGGAACAAAATTTCAGGGGAAAGTAGAAAAGTTCTGCTCTGCAAAGTTTGCATGTGGTTTAGTGCATACTTCTCACTTTTCATTACTTTGGTGTAGTATTGTTGTACCAAATTGATCTAATGCAAATAGATGCCATGAGTTTTGTCTCTAAATTACTCATTTTTGCATGCTTTACTCTTTACTTTTTGATAGCATAAAGAGTTTAATCTACAAAGTGTACAATTCACCAGCTTCTTCTTTTGTACAATCTCCATCGGTCAATTTTCCACTTGTGCGATTACTATTTTTCTCTCAATAGCCCTCCCACAAACTTCAAATTTCTTACCCCCCCTATCATTTTTTATGAAGTACTCTACCTAACCTTTTAGCAGTATTAGGATAAGATACACAGATTCTCTTCAGCACATAGATCAATTCACTATCTGTCCCTGGATAATTTAAAGGTGTTCCATTGTGTATGTGTAGACATCCTCCATACGACTGAGGCTTCTCATTCATTTCAAAAGATATATAATATCCATATATGCATTGCTTTGTGTAGTTAGACTAGATACTTCCGTTGAAATACATGGGAAAGTAGGCTTTCCTAGCGGGCATTATATTACTTACACAACTCTGAGTAGTACTATGAGTGGCATACTCAATGATCAATTGTAAGAACATGAAGGTTCCTGCTGCATTACACAAAAGGCCCACCTAGTCTAGCATCTAGTTTCTCACAGTGACCAACCAGGTGATCCTGAAAATCCTATAAGCATGGCTTAGAGGCCAAAACCTCCCTCTATTGCTACCTTTCAGGAACTAATATTTAGAGGAACCAGGGCTCATTTGGAGGGGGAACGTGCAGGAACGCAGTTCCAGTAGTTCTCCAAAGAGGTCACATGTACGGTGGCCCCGCCCATCTGATTTTTGGCCATTTGGGGCCCGTTTTGGCCTGGATTGGGCCCAAAATGGCCAGGATCAGGCCTAAAACAGCCAGGATTGGTCCCAAAACGGATAGGATTGGGCCTCTGACAGGTGGTGGATTACTCTTCTGCTCAGCAGCTGCCCAATTCTGACCATTTTGGGCCCCTTTTCAGCCATTTCCAGCCCCTTTTTGCTATTTTGGGCCCAATTTTGGCCCTGAATGGCCAGGATTGGGTCCAAAACAGCCAGGATAGGTGAGGTCAGGGGGTGTGACATATGCACACTTCCAGTGCTGGCAAGGGGCCTGGCATATGGTAATGAGTTATGCTAATGAGTTGTGCTAATGAGTTCCTGCAGCTCTTTTTCTACGAAATGACCCCTGAGAGGAACTACTATTCACATGGCTTCTGAACATAGAAGCTTAATTCAGCCATCATGACTAGCTCTTGATATCTATCCTCCATGAATTTGTCTAATTCTCATTTAAAGTCATCTACAGTGGCCAACAGTATGTACAATGGCAGCATAAGAATCACCCTAAGACAGTAAAAATGGATGTTGGGTTATTTGAAACTAAAACCAGCATGTAGCTGGTGTGTATTTTGTACCCAAAGGGAATCCTCACAAGGCAATATTGATAGTGTTTCTCAGGATCAAATTACATTAATATAACAGCTTAAAATTATGCATCTATCCATGACCTTTAAGATGGTCAATTGCAATTATGTTTCCCAGATGACAGTGGGGAGTTAGAGAACCCTGTGTGGAACTGAGTGAGATGGATGAGATGTACTAAGTAGATTCAGTTAGCACAGCTGTTCAACCCATCTCACACTGGATTATCAAAGGGAATGCCCTTTTTCTTCAAAACAAAATGAATGCTTGCAATGGGAGGAATAACTTGCTTGTGTCAAGAGAAATGCTGCAAGTAACATTTTTGAAACTGACTATACAGGGCATTTGATCTTGATATCCTGTTCAGTGACACACAGAGAAAAAGGTGATTTATAATTTTTCACTCTCCATTGATCTTTAGCAATTCTTGGCAAAGTTACAGGTCAAGATGGCAGTCCTGAAAAGTTGCATGCTTTAGCAGCTATAAAGCTAGCTGGCAGAACTGGGAAGGAGTAAGCGGTACAAGTTGGCATTAATTTAGTGATGAGAGCCTTAAAGAAAAAAATGTAGATTGTTAAGTAGAATGTTCTTCCAGGACTACCAAGATGATATTTTCAGAAATACTACCTGTTTTGTATGCAGTTCCAGCTAGACAGGCAGCACTTCAGTGTCTTGGTGAAGGAAGTGATGGGAGAAAGGAAGGGCTTAGTTTGTTTAGGCAGCTGAGGAACAATCTTGTGAAAAATTTCCTGGCCCTGCTATTTCTAGGCAACTGGCCTAAAATACTGCCAGTGACTGCCCTCTCATTTCCTTCAGACATACTCCATTTGACTTCTGCTTCAGTATGACATTTTTTGGTCCCCAAAATATTTCATGATTACATGGTAAGTAGCTTCTTGAAGCAGATGTTCACTCATGGCTTCCCTCTACTGATTCCTGCTCTGCAATAACAAAGGTTGTTTTTGCTGCTTTGCTCTTGATCCAGAAGGAAATAATTATTTTCTGTCAGTGAGGTCGGTCTCTTTCAGAAATGGTTTGCATATTGTAAATATAACTGCATCTTTTCTTACACACCCATTGGTTCAGTTTCTTTTAATTCCCACTTCTAAACACATTAATCATAGGGCAGCTTGACTCATTAACATAACCAAAGGCTCTTTAGCAAGAAAAGAACTGCTGAAGTAAGCCATAGCCCAAGTTTCCTCTATTCTTCCTTAGAAGTTTGGATCATTAATTTATGGCCCAATCCACTAGAAAGTTCTTATGTATGAATCCCATTAGAGCATACTCAATGTATTGCTTACTTTGAGCCACACAGACAGGATGTAGGAGATTAGGGTTATTCCTTTTTAAGTACCAAAAGCAGTGAGGCAGTCGATCTCCTCAGAACTGGCTTGGTTCTTGAGGCAACTAACCCCCCCCCCCCAGCACCACCATCAGGAAGGATGCACTTTGCATAGCAGATGATTTCTTGTTGCCCTAAATGGGGGTGGGGTCTCCTGAGTTGGGGGCATTAGCATTCAAGGAGATGCAGCAAGAGGGGGTAACTGGGATATTTCCACCAATGGATACCACGATCATTCCCTTAGAGAATTCTTCGAAAGAACCAGGTGGGTGTTCAACAGGAATGGTTTTTATTCAGGGAACAGTAAAGGCAAACACACAGAAAGTCACACACAGCACACACACAGGGCTCACTAGAAAATCAGTGAGGATGAAGGAGAGAGATTCAAGGTCGGGCAACATTTACCAGCCTAGGAGACAGAGGATGTCTGCAGAGTATCAGCTAGGGGTGTGCAAAGGCACAGTGGTTTGGCTTTCCCGATTCGGGTATACCCGAATCGAGAAGCCGGTTTGGGAACAGCTATATCCGAATAGGCAAGCCGATTCGGGTATAGCGATTCAGGGATCGATTCGGCTTGATTCGGGGGTTCGGGTAAGCTTTTCAATGGGAAAAAGCCTCCCCCAGGCTTCTCTGAAGTCTGGGGGAGGCATTTTCCCACCGAATCAAGCCAAAATTGGTGGGGGCCTTTCTCTAACTCCCCTCTAACAACCCCCCAAGTTTCAGACCGATTGGACTTTGGGGGGCCATGTTATGGTCCCCCAAACCAAGTCCCCCTATCCTCGCCTAAAAAGAGCAGAGCTTTAGCTTGCTGCTGCTGATCTCTAGCTCCTAAGTTGTGCTTGCTGCTGCTGATCTTCATTATTTCCTATGGGGAAAAAATGAAGATGCAGCCATGCAGGCTTGTCTTGCTAGGGGTGGCATTTTGCATGCAAAATTTCCCCCAACCCTCAGGGGTCCTTCTCCCACCTTTCCTCCCACCCCCACCATGGCTCAGCCTGCTCCCACTTGGGGGGGCCATTTCATGGCCTCCCCACGTAGGTGACCTTTTCTCTACAACCTACAGCTGGGGGAGGCTTGTCTTGCCAGGGGTGGCATTTTGCATCCAAAATGCCCCCCAACCCTCAGGGGCCCTTCTCCCACCTCTACTCCCACCTCCCACCAAGGCTCAGCCTGCTCCCACTTGCCCCCCCCCCCAAGTGGGAGCAGGCTGAGCCTTGGTGGGGGTGGGAGGAAAGGTGGGAGAAGGGCCCCTGAGGGTTGGGGGACATTTTGCATGCAAAATGCCACCCCTGACAAGACAAGCCTGCATGGCTGCATCTTCATTTTTCCCCCATAGGAAATAATGAAGATCAGCAGCAGCAAGCACAACTTAGGAGCTAGAGATCAGCAGCAGCAAGCTAAAGCTCTACTCTTTTTAGGCGATGATAGGGGGACTTGGTTTGGGGGACCATAACATGCCCCCCAAAGTCCAATCGGTCTGAAACTTGGGGGGTTGTTAGAGGGGAGTTAGAGGAAAACCCCCACCAATTTTGGCTTGATTCAGTGGGAAAATGTCTCCCCCAGGCTTCAGGGAAGCCTGGGGAGGCTTTTTCCCATTGAAAAGCTTATCCGAACCTCCAAATTGACCCGAATCGATTCGGATAATGCTGATTCGGATTACCCGAATCGATTCGGGAAACCCGAATCAAGCCGAATCAGGGTTGATTCAGGTTTTATTCATGTTTCATTAACCCGAACTGCACATCCCTAGTATCAGCTTGAGTGACCAGGACTTCGTAGCAAGAAGAATAAGGATCAGCTACATGTCTGAGGGTGTGCATAGGATCCCAGGACATACACACTGCTATGGCTGAGGGAAGCCTAATTATAGTCTCCTGCTCCTGAAACAATAGCTTGATGACTTGTCTGGAGGTGTAACAATAAATTTGGAAAGATTTGACTAATCATATCTTGGAGAAACTATAGGTGAAAGGAAGTGCTTGACAGCTGGATAGGAAGGGCTATCAAGTCCCTGGCTGGGATCAGGTGCAAAGCATGAGGCAATGCCCGCTCCCCCTTCACCAAGCTGAGATCAAGAGCGGAGCAGGTGGCAATGCCAACTGCCATTTCAACCTGCCGGAATCAGATGTAGAGCAGGTGGCTGTGCCCACTCTCCCTTCACCTAGCTGGGATCAGACATGGAGCATGAGGCAATGTGCACCCCCCTTCACCCAGATGGAATCAGACGCAGAGCAGGAGGCAATGCCTGGCCCTCCTTCACCTGGCCGGGATCAGGTGTGGAGCAAGTGGCAATGCCCTCCACCTGCCTTCACCTGGCTGGGATCAGACATGGAGCAGGAGGCAATGTCCAACCCCTCTTCACCTGGACAGAATCAGGCACAGACCTGGAGACAATGCCCACCACCCCTTCACCTGACCAGGATCAGGAGTGGAGCAGGTGGCAATGCCCACCTGCCCCCTTCATGCAGCCAGTATCAGGAGCAGGGCAGGTAGTAGTGCCCACCCCCATCTTCACCCAGCTGGGATCAGGAGCAGAGCAGGTGACAATGCCTACCCCCCTTTATCCAGCTGGGATCAGGCATGGAATAGGTGGCAATGCCCACCCCCCACCATCACCCGGCCAGGCTCAGGAGCGGAGCAGGAGGCAATGCCCGCTCCTCTTCACCCGGCTGGGATCAGTCACAGAGGAAATTCCCGTCTGCCCGCCCTCCCCTTTCTAGAGCCCATTGTATTTTTTCCCACAACGGGCTTTGTTCCTAT
Source organism: Eublepharis macularius (assembly GCF_028583425.1). Lineage (NCBI taxonomy): Eukaryota > Metazoa > Chordata > Lepidosauria > Squamata > Eublepharidae > Eublepharis > Eublepharis macularius. The sequence continues at coordinate 71,068,914 of NC_072798.1, forward strand.
TCTCAACATAAACTCTCTTCTTTTTTAAGTGCCTAAGGTGTCTGGTTTCTTTGCAGTTTGCTATCTGCCAGTCAAATATCAGCAGCAATAGATAGCAGATGGAAGATGTGTGGAGATGATCAGAATATAGCACTTCAGAAATAAAATATCATGTCATTTAATGCAACATACAATATTTAATAATAATAATAATAACAAAGGAACAGTGCTTATATACCACTTTTCTAGACAGAATAGTGCCCCACTCAGAACAGTCATCAAAGTCAGGGTTATTATTATCTTCACAATACAGCTGGAGAGCTGGGCTGAGAGGACTGGCTCACTTAATCAACTTCATGGGACATCTCAGTACAAAGCATCTTGGGATTCAGTAGGATTTATGGTCACTTTCAACATGATATTTTCTTCAGTGGAAGTGCCGTAGAATAGCTCTCAGAGGGGGAAAATATAGATTGTCAGGAAAGATCCTCCTGCAAAATACCAGATACTTATCAACTCCTGATTATTGGGCGTTCCCCACAAAATCTATGTTTTATTCCAATGTTATGCATTTCTTAATGCAGGGAAAGAATTTTACATTAGAACTGATCTTTGAAGAAACAAGGAATACAGAAGGAGTTGGAAACCCATAATCAGAAAAGGCACTACTACTATTGTCCCTTCTCATTTTGATTCTGAAGAATATACATTGCCAGTTCTTATTTATAAAGAAGTACCAAACATTATTCAGAAATTACTTCAGGATTAATTTGGCTGCTTTTACTAAATATATATATATATATATAATTGAAGATGGAAATGGAATTATATTACCAAGACCTGTGAAGCTTCAGCTCTTCCTTTCAATTTTTACTCCAACTAGGACCTTTTTTGAGGGGGAACACTCCGGAATGGCGTTCCGGCAGCTCTAGAATCTGCCCATGTAATTCCTTCCTTCTTTGGCCCTGCGGGCTCTGCAGAGGAGGTTAAGCTGCTTTGAGTTCATTTTGCTTTCTTGGGTGAATATGAGAGAGAGAGAGAGAGAGAGAGAGAGAGAGAGAGAGCAGACTCTGCTTTGAGTTCATTCTGCTTTTTTCATTCCTCTGTGAGTGAGAGAGACAGAGAGACACAGAGAGAGAGAGAGAGCAAGCTGGGGCCCGGCATGGGCTCTGCAGAGGAGGTTTAGTTGCTTTGAGTTCATTCTGCTTTATTTTCATTCCTCTATGAGTGAGAGAGAGAGTGAGAGTGAGCGAGCGAGCTGGGGCCCAGTGCGAGCTCTGCAGAGAAGGCTTAGCTGCTTTGAGTTCATTCTGCTTTCTTTTCATTCCTCTGTGAGTGAGAGAGAGAGAAAGAGAGCAAGCTGGGGCCCGGCGCGGGCTCTGCAGAGGAGGTTTAGTTGCTTTGAGTTCATTCTGCTTTTTTTCATTCCCCTGTATGAGAGAGAGAGAGAGAGCTGGGGCCCGGCGCGAGCTCTGCAGAGGAGGTTTAGTTGCTTTGAGTTCATTCTGCTTTTTTCATTCTTCTGTGAGTGAGCGAGAGCGAGAGCAAGAGCGAGTGAGCAAGCAAGCAAGAGCGTGCAAGCAGAACTGCTGGGGTTGGCTCTCCAGAGGAGGTTAAGCTGCTTTGAGTTCATTCTGCTTTCATTTCATTCAGGGGTTTCTGTGTATATGTGTGCTGCTTTGAGTTCATTCTGCTTTCTTTTCATGGGGGTGGGTGGGGCTGTGCGTGTGTGTGTTGCTTTCATTCTTTTGTGGGCTGAAGTTGACATTGTTATGGTTCCCACAGCTTTTGAATGCAGATTGGTTCTGTGTTAGTTAAATATATCAGTTACGGTTATTCCAGTTTTATGCTAGGAATGGATAGCTGTGTCCAAGTCACAGAAGGCTTTCATCAATATATTCATCAGCATATAGGAGTTCTTATGTCTTAATAGCTGTAACTCAAATGGTTCTCCCCACCCTCCGCTGATCAACATCACTGAAATTGCAGGGGACATATGGATGTTAAGGAAGTTTTTATGAATATTGTTTGACTGGGACATTGGAATCTTTATGAGAATTTCACAATGTCACAACAGCTTAGCTATTGGTAAGGTAGAGTTGGCAGGCAAAAAAAAGCCATTTTAAACTAAGTATAAATCTAATGCAGCTAAAGTTGAGTATCTAATTTTCAATTGCTCCAGTAAAGCAAAACCCTCCCTGAAAATTTGAAATCAAAAAGAGTCCAGTAGCACCTTTAAGACTAACCAATTTTATTGTAGCATAAGCTTTCGAGAATCAAGTTCTCTTCGTCAGATGCCTGATACAGAGACTGGTCAAATACAGAAGAGGAGGAGAGAGAAGAGGCAATTAGGGGGGGGAACCAAAACATTCCTTTGCTAGTATATGTAAATATCTCCTTTTGGTGTGTGGATCAGTTGGCTTCAAAGGAGTTTGCCCTGTTAGTTTGTAGCAGCCAAACAGCTAGACCATCCAATTCCAATGCAGTATGAGCCTTCGATAACCACAGCTCTCCCTGCCAGATGCATCTGACAAAGAGATCTGTGGTCCCCGAAAGCCCACGCCAGGTGCCACTGAGCTCCCCCAGACCCCGCCTCTGTAAAGGAAATCTGTTACCTGTGGTAATGTGATAACCGTTCATAGTCCCTATTCAGTCCCAGCTTGACAGAGTCAAATTTGCATATGAATTCCAGTTCAGCAGCCTCCCGTCGGATTTTGTTTTTGAAAGGTTTCTGTTGAACTACAGTGACCTTAAGTCTTTGATGGAATGTCCTGGTAGATTGAAGCGTTCTCCCACTGGTTTCTGGAAGTTTCCATTTCTAATGTCAGATTTGTGTCCATTTATTCTTTTGCGTAGAGGTTGGCTGGTTTGTCCAATGTACAGAGCAGATGGACATTGTTGGCACATGAGGGCATATATCAGATTGGAGGATGAGCAGCTGTAAGAGCCAGAGACAGTGTAGTTGATGCCATTGGGTCCTGTAATTGTATTCCCTGGGTAGATATAGGGGCAGAGCTGGCATCTGGGTCTGTTGTAGGGAGGCTGCTGAACTGGAATTCATATGCAAATTTGACTCTGTCAAGCTGGGACTGAATAGGGACTATGAATGGTTATCACATTACCACAGGTAACAGATTTTCTTTACAGAGGTGGGGTCTGGGGGAGCTCAGTGGCACCTGGCGTGGGCTTTCGGGAACCACAGATCTCTTTGTCAGATGCATCTGGCAGGGAGAGCTGTGGTTATTGAAGGCCCATACTGCATTGGAATTGGATGGTCTAGCTGTTTGGCTGCTACAAACTAACAGGGCTAACTCCTTTGAAGCCAACTGATACACACACTAAAAGGAGATGTTTACATATACTAGCAAAGGAATGTTTTGATTGCTCCCTCCCCCTTCCTCCCCCTAATTGCCTCTTCTCTCTCCTCCTCTTCTGTATTTGACCAGTCTCTGTATCAGGCATCTGACGAAGAGAACTTGATTCTCGAAAGCTTATGCTACAATAAAATTGGTTAGTCTTAAAGGTGCTACTGGACTCTTTTTGATTTTGCTACCACAAACTAATACGGCTAACTCCTCTGCATCTATGAAAATTTGAAAAAATCAATATTCATTAGATTAGGAATTTCAGACTCTCTGGAATTTTGAGAAAGAATTTTGAATTTTTTTTTCTACGCTGGCAGAGGGAATTTAACTTTTTGTAGAGAATACAGAAAGAAAGAAAACCCTTTTTCATAATAGTGTAATTTTCCAAGCTTACTAACATTTATCTCGTCATAATGCATTGTGCTGGGTTCCAGGAAGTGGCATCACTTCCGGGAGTGATGTCACTTCCAAGAGTGATGTCACTTCCGGAAGTGACGTCATAACACATTTCCAGGAGCACCCACACACTTTGCGCGTGCACATGTGATTAGAGAGTTCCACCACCTTTTTTCCCAGAAAAAAGCCCTAACTCCAACCATCTGCAGTAACTTGCCCTACTCAAATCATTATTCTCTTTCAACCTCCCCATCTGCAAAATAGGGAAAATAATGTTGGCTTCTGGTCTTGCTGTGAAGATTGCACAGATAAACCACCAGAATTTTTCCACAGGAAGAAGGATTTCTGTCTGTGGTGCACAACATTCTCACCTTCCCCCTCTTACAGCAGCCCCAAATGCTCCAACCATCCTCCTTGGAATCCCCTCTCCCCAGGAACAACATGGGGGGGGCATATCAGGTTGCTCCAGGATGGGAGGTAGGCTAGGAAGTCATGCTCTGTGGGTAGAAATCCTTCTGCCCCAAATCTTTGGTGGATGCAAACCAATATATCTGAAGAACTCTGCATATTTCATATATAGTATAGAATTGCTATTATTATAAATATTAGCTTCTGTGAGTGCATATATTTCCCAGGGATAGAGCTAATTCCACTTAATTCAAAATTCTGCCAGTGAGTCTGGGGAGAAAGTAGTTAGATGCAATCATTATTTCCTGCTCCTCTCACCCACACACAAATACATACTAATGCCATACTGTTATCTCAAGCTGCCAGATCATAATTCTAAAAATAGAGGACATTATAGAACTCAGTGCTTGGGCTCTAAACTATTATCCAGCTGAGATGGTCTGGAGCAAAAAAAAGTTACAATTTGTGGGGAAGTATGCCATGAAGGGCTGAAAGAGGCATTTTTACATTAAGGGTTGCTTTCTGTGTAACTGTGTGGCCACACATATGCATCTCACACATAAACACATATATTAACTTTTTCCACCGAACAAGTAACCTGCAAGAGAACACGTGTGTCATAAAAACATAATTTAGAGCATAATCCTAAGAGACATTCTGAAAACTTTTAAAAAATCAATGTTATTTTTCTGCAGTGAATGTGAGGAAATTTATCAGCCCCAACATGATGATTTTCACTCTATGAATGAAGCCTTGTTCTATGTCATGATTTGAAACCATTTATGATGCTCTCTTTTATGGTATGAGTGATGGCTTTGTTTTTGCTAAATTCCTCATCATACATGGCAGTATCTTTTCACTGTGAGTACTGTTCAATTTCAAATAAAGTACTTTTCTTAAAAACATACAAATATATCATGATCTTAAGCATTCACTGAGGTTTTATGAAGGTATTATCTTTCTGTTGAATAGAGAGAGAAACTATACTCGTAAGTCAAATGCATACTATTTCCCCAAAATACAGGCCTCTTAACAGAGGTAGAGAGAAAATTGTTTATGAGCATCTGTCTACATTAAGGATACAGTTTGGCCTTGAGGCACAGCACAAAATTGTCTTCTCTCTCTCCCCCAAACTCTCACACACCAATATCTCCTATAAAATACTAACGGGCGAGAAGGAACAACGGTGACTTTGAATCATCAGATTTGGACCCTTGCCAGACTTCTGGCTGTTCCTTACCAGCTTCAGGGTCAACAGGCCTTGGATTTTTCCAAAGGTTCATGCTGACTTCTGAAGTGTAGAAAACTGGAGAAACAGCTATACCCAGAACTGTATGCAGAATATGTCTCTAGTGCGGTGTCCTTTTGCTATCTGTATCTGAGGCATTGATACTGACGGACACCAGTTTCTTGGATTTCATTGCATATCAAACGGGAGTAAAGGAAAGTCCCTTTGCTTGGTAAATATTACCTGTGGGACATGTTATTTTTTAGATAGAGTCCCTGTAGTTTTGGAAAGAATGCTTATAAACTGCATTTCCTTGGTGTCCTGGCAATGACTGACAGAGATACACTTGGATTTTGTTTATTCTTGTCTGCCTTGGTTTTAAATTTTTATACACGGCCTGTAGGCATGACTTTGATGCTGTTTTTAATACACACACACACGTCAATAAAGAAGTCATACATACATAACATTTTTTGAAGCATAAATCAATGTCAAAATATTTTTAATGACAGTTTTGGAAGTGGGATTAGGTTTCACTGCTTGTAAGTTGTTGTCTACTTTCAGCTCAGGGATTTTCGATTTTGTGGACCATGACCAAGAGTTCAGTTACATTGTGAAATTGTATAACTTTAAAGACACAAACCTAAGAGCTGTGAAACAGCTTTAACAGCATCTATGTTTCATCTTCTCTCCTGGGGCTATTAAATTGAAGCAAAGGTCAGTTGTGTGCCAGCGGCACGTCTCTCGAAACTGAGGCTCCTTCGTTAGCTCCAGGCATTGCAAATTTAGTGGTTCCGCTAATGCTCACAATGGATAACTAAACAGTATCTTAGGGTTGGGAAGGGGTTCTTTAAAAAAAAACAAAAACAAAGAAACAAAGCCAGAATGTATGTGCAGAGACTTCGTTTTCCACTACCCATTTTGCTAAGTGGGTGGGCATTCACTTCATAATATGGTTTCCATTGCACATCCAAGTACATTCTTAGAATGAAAATATGATCTCTATAATGCCTCCAAGGTCAGTGATGCTGAGAAGCGTCTTCTGAGAAAGCAAATTTCATCCCGTTTACAGATGTCTGAAAGTAATTTGAATTATCATCACCGCACCCGTCTCTTTTTTGTGTAAAATTCTGGAACATTTTTAGAACTCAAGGGGAAACTTACAACAATGCTCCCTCTCGCCCTTTTTGGGTGAATGAATTTGATCTTCATGCCACAAACCTTTTCCAACATCTCTGTCTTGAAAAATGTAGGATGTGTCCTGGAATGTACCCAAAACGTGCAGAGTTGAAAAAAAAGTTGCCATCTCAGTTAAATCTGACCATTCCTCTAAATTTCTTATTTTCAAAAAAATAAAAACTGTATTTCTTGAAAAATGTATTTTCTAAAAACTATATTAATTTTATATATAAGTAATGGAAGTGAGCAAATGGTGGCTTTGGGTGCTATACAGAAGTGTGAGGGGGGAATGTATTTATTTATTTAGTACGTTTTTTTAATTCCACTTTTTCTCCAAGGAACTCAGAATGCTCCATTTTATCCTTGCAACAACCCTTTGAGATTGATTAGGCCAGGAGTCAGCAACCTTTTATAATTAAAGAACCAAACTACTCAGAGCAAGAGTTCAACAAAGAGCCAGTATAAGAAAGCTCATTTGTATAATTGCCAATGTAACTTTCATATTACTAATAATTGACATGTTGGTTGATAATCCATAAAGTTTCTGCAGCCTCAAAATGGGCTGCTGTGTTTTATTAGGAAGTGGCACAGACAATAATAAATATACACAGAAGTACCTTGTGGCATTGTTTTACTGTACTGGCATAAATCTCTGCATGGGGTTGGATCCAATGGAAGAGATTTCCATTTTACAGCAGCCCAAATGAAATGATGTCCCTTGGGGACCAATGAAAAGCAGGGGGGATTAATCTACAGAGGAGGGAGGAATCAGCAAAAAAACACAACCCAACCCACTTCTATTACTGAAAATCTACTGCTGTTCCAACCCATGATTTGTACTTGCCAACCATTCACCTCTTTCTGTAAAGCTTCCCTAAGAAGCCCTGTAGTTCCTTTGCCTTCCATTCTGTTCACATACTGCTTATTCTAGTATCCCACTGACCACTGCAGTATACTTTAAACATTTCATTGTATTTATTATACAGCTGTATTTGGTTCCATATTAGCCAGATTTGGTTCCAGAGCCATAGATTGCAGAGACTGGGAGTTTGTTATTTAGTTACAACGGACCAAAGTTTGATATGGACAGGCCCAGTTTGGCGTTTGCGAACAGACGGGTTGTGAGATTTGCATTTTTCATGGATGCAACGACTTTTGGGCCAGTCTGTTGGTCCATTCATCCATGAATCCAGACATCCAGCGCCAAACAATGAATTCCCTAGGCAACATAGTGGAGTCACCTGCAGACCTGCTGCCTTTGAAACACACCAATCTTAGCTCTGAAAACCTTAACTCTGGCTGCCAACCAGAGAGCTCCCATTATTCTATATGAGAACAAGCAGTATATATAACACCCTGTGCTGATCTGCGGTTTCACTTTCCAGCCAGCAGTTACTGAGGGAGGAACTGCTTGTTGTGGGAGTTTTTTTGGATTGTGCGAGAGGAAGGCTTGGGGCTTGCGCAAGCAGCAAGGCTCTGGGAGCAAGTTTATTGGATTTCCACAGCTGAGGGCTCACTATTCTGTTTATTTTTTTAATTTAAATTTTTATTTGCTTGTGGAGTGGTGGGCTAGCCTAGGGCTCTTCCCCAACCCAGTCTCAGAGCTACAGTAAGGCTCTGGGTGCAAGCTTATTGGGCTCCTTGAGGGCTCACTCTTCTGTTTCATTTTTTTATTTCAGTTCTTATTTGCTTGTGGGGTGTTGGGCTAGGGCAATGCACAGCTTGCTCCCACTCTTGAAAGTCTTCTAAGGGCCTCTTGCTCCTAGAGACAGCCTCTGCCCCCCGCCCACACACACCAGTGCAGCCTCCATACCTCTTGTAGAGGTCCGGCTTCCTCCATTGGTGGAGTTCCTCACTATGGAATGCAATGCTGACATGCAATGGAGACCTGCCGATGCCTGGCTGTCCACATTTACCTCCTCCCAATTTTTGTCTGTCCCCCACAAAATCTTCACTTTCATCCTCCTTTCCACATCTGTCCCCTCAAGAAGTCTGCCCCTCCAAGGGTCCTGTCATTTCGTCCCCCCATGCCCCGGTTTGCATCCTCATGATGATTTTTCTCCCTCCCAGAGTTGACACTTCCAGCCTCCCCTTGGCCAGTTTGTTGGGGAGATTTCTATTCCCCCAAGGAGATGCTCCTTCCCCCGCTTTTCCCTCATGGATCACCATTGTCCTTTCCTGTACAGGGATATTCTGGTCTCCCCCCCCCCCAAATTTAACCTGAGTCAGGCTGCTTCTCCCCAAATTTAACCTCCTCTCATAGATTATCTCTGGCCTCATGTCCTTTAAAAGAATATTCCTCTTGTCTCCCCCCAAAATCTCCTTGACTGTCCCCTCAAAGAGTACTTCTCTCCCTCCCCATCCCAGCCCCAGAGCAGGTTTCCAATTCCCAGGAACCGTCATTCCACTCTAGGGGCCATCATTCTGTTACCAGAGGAAGATTCTCCAACTCAGTCCAACCTTTTCAATGCAACTTTTTGGTGCTGCAAGCCGATGCAAGTCAATTGGCATTTGAGGTTCCAGTTCTATCTACTGGAAGTTTCCTGGGGCAGTCACTTTGGGGGTCTGTAACTCAGACCTCCAAAATGCAATCTTGACAAAACTTGGAGGGTGGCTGGAGGAAAGGCTGCTGAAGACTCTGTGAGTTTGGCATCTCTGAGTGTGAAGAGGGTGGTCCTAGGGCCCCATAAGTGACAGACTATGGACCAACAAACCGGTCTGCGAACAGGGGCAGGTCCGCAAAAAGTTTGTGGCCTGTGGTCTGTGAAATGCGATGGACCACGGACTGACAGTCTGTGGTTTTTTTCCCGGCCTGTGCCCATGTCTAGTTACATGTCATGCACAGTTATAATGAACAGAATCCTTTTGTGATGGGGTCAGCCAACCAGAGGACCACATCCATCTGGGCCCCAGGGAACAGAAGATTGCAAGGAATCAGCAGTTGCTGGTGGAAGGGAAAGGATGTCCAGGCGGTACTGAGAAGCTGTGCTCAGGAGGGCAGAGCCTGCCCCAGGTGGAACAGCTTTTGGCTGACGACCCTGGGCCTCAGTAGGGCCAGCAGAGATCAGTAGCAGCAGGGAGAGCATGAAGCAGCAAGGCAGGCCAGGTAACTGAGGGAAACAGGCCGTAACAGCAGCAGCAGCAGCAGCAGCAAGTGGCTGTCATAGGAAGGAGAGGAGTTTTAGGACAAGCCACAGGAGGAGTGCCATCAACCACTTCTTTGCCTTGAATAAATGTCTACCATCAAACTGATTGCTGAGTTTAGCACATTCCTGGGGGAGAAAAGGGGCCCTGGCATCTGAACCTTTGCCTCACCTATTTATTTATTTATTTATTTATTTATTTATTTATTTATTTATTTAATTGCATTTTTAGACCGCCCTCCCCGTCAGACGGGTTCAGGGCGGTTTGACAAGGGCCCAGAACTCCAGACTACCTGAGTGCCACCCAGCTTGCCACAGCTACAGATTTCCTAATTGAGAGGATGTTCTAGATGTCCCTAAATATGCCAGTGTAGGTGTGGGTGCAACAATAAAGCATATAATCTGTTCTGAGGGTCCCATATGAAAGACTCCCAAATGAACTCGACAGAAATGAGGGATCATGTTTAGTTGCACTCACAAGTCGAAAAAGGTGCCTGATGTCAAGAAACTCAGTGCATAAGTCACAGTAGAAGCATATTAAAAGTACAAAAAGGGTGCACAAAAGATACCAGTGGCACAAAGAATGAGCCTGTAGGAAAAAAGACTAAAAGGAGTAAGTGGTAAACCACCCCTCCCCCCCGCAAGCACCTGATGAGGTGCTATCTTTATACTATCTTTATACTATAGGGCACTTAGCCAGCCTATGTCTAAGAGGGCATTTCAGCTTCCATTTTCTTTCTTTAATGGATTTAACCATTAGAAATAGCCACTAAAACACATTTCTGAATACTCATAGTTGGCTAATCTGACACAAATTGCCAGATTTCTCCCTTGGAACAGAATCTGAAAGAATAGCTAATACATATGGTGGGTTGAATCTAGACTAAATTTCCTGTTAATGGAGAAGGGCAATTTCTGTTAATTCCTCCTCCTACCACAGACTCCCCTCAATAGGCCCCTGGGTTCCTCTGCCCCCCAGATGCAGCAATTTAAGGAGATAATTACCTGTAGCAAGAGGGGGGAGACAGCCAAGTTCCATTCCACTGACAAATGTGCCTTTTGTTTGGGAAACTGAACTTTTCATCTAACACTGTGAAGTTGAATTCTGATAGATACAGTATATAGAAACTATTTCTTGGAATAAGTGATAATACTTCAGTTCTGGACATCCATTTTGAAATTAGGATTGGAAAATCCTTCAACGCGATGTGCTTGCCAAGTAACCCAATGGAGACAGCTCCTTGAAGCAGGTTGCCTGATGTTCTACTGCAAGAAGCTTCTCACATAATAAAATTAAATTCGAACATGATTTACCTAAAGATTTTCAAGTCCCTTTGATTTCATTGAGATACATGTTTGGCTTTAACTGGGTTGTGATCTTGATCGTTTTCACACAAAACATGTTGGAATGTGTTCACAATTATTTCCACTGTACAAGTAGCAAGGTAAGTTAGAGCAGTAACTTGCTCACAACCATGGTGTCATGGCCCAGTCTGAGGGTGGGGTCTCCTTGGGAGGAGAGGAACCTCATGTAGCCAGCCAGGACTCCTCAGGAGAAGAGGAGTTCTGTGTAACCAGCCCTAGCCCTGACTCAGCAGAAGCCGGCAATCAAGAGCAGCAGCTGTTGGCTGATCAGAGCTTACAGCCAGCAGCTGAGACACCAGCACCCTCTGGCCCCAATACCACAGGGGAAGCTCAGCCAGGGACATCCCAGGCTACAGGTGCAGCACAGCCAGGGGCCTCAACCCCCCCAGGTTCACCCACGCCCAATGAATGCCGCAGACAACGCCAGAGACTGGAACTGCAGGAGAGATGGCACAGTGCTTGTCTCCTGAGCCGATGCCAGCTGCTGGAGAGCGACGATGAGTAGCATCAGGATAGAGCCCCAGCAGCTGGTTGAAAACCACGCCTGGCTATAAAAGCCAGTCAGGAGCAACTGCCAGGCATGGAAGCAATGTGTTGATTACCTGCAACCACTTCCTGGTACCTTGCGTCTTGCTCTTGCCTGCACCTTGCCTTGATACCCTTGTGCTCTGACCTACGGACTGGACTTGGCTTGGCTTTTTGGATCCTGGACACACCCCTGGCGTTTACCTTGGGCTCTGACTACAGACTGGACCTGGCTTGTGACTCTTGAACACTCCTTGGCTTTGTGTTAGTACCTGGGCTACCAGCTTGGGCGGGCCCAGCCCATGACACACACAATGACTCATTAAGCATCATTACATCTGAATATGATGTCCTTGTCCTGTGTACATAATGAAATCAGCACAATGGGGCCAGGCCGGAAGGTGACAGAGGGTTCTGGCCCAAGTTATGCTGGGAATAATTATTGTTTTCCTGAGGTCCTTATGGGTGGCCCCCCTCCCAGGGTTTAATCCAGTCTCCCCACGCATCAGTGACTCTACATTTTACAAGATCTAGGTACCACTTTGGCTGCCTTAACAATCTCATAGATAGCAAAGCATCTGTCTCACATTATGCTGCATCTCTTCCATTGAGGGATCATATCTCTTACTCCAGCACTGGGCATCAAGTAGGTTGCCTAGTGCTTGAATAATAGAACTGACTACTCCATAGACCACATGTTAGCATTCAAGATGGAGTCTTCATTGTCAACAAGGTACCTAAGGCTACCAAAATGGTGTCTGAAATCTTGTAAAATTTGGAATCTGATTGCCTTAGCAACTGCATCTGAAAGTAAGCTATCCACCTCAGATAAGATAGAGGAATCATTTCCCCTTAATACCTCACAAGTAGACCAAGTGAAGGTAAGACCTGAGTTCAGGTCTTTCACCTTATCCAATACATCACAAAGAACGAACCCTGATCATTCCCGCCATACCATCATTCCAGTCATACCATTCGAACAGGCAATGCCCCTTAAAATTTCTTACTCACCTAAGGATGTTTGGTTGGAACCTGTGATCTGACAGCAGAAGATGCTGACAGTAACTGTTCTTCCTAATTTCCCCCTCTCCCAGCAGCCCATTCTGACCCCAGGGAAGTTTATTCCCATGGTCATAGACATGGCATGGAGCCATGTGGGTTGGAAAGTTAAATGATCTCCCCACACACACTTCATCCTCCCAATTTGCATGGCCCCAATTTGCATGGCCCTGTGACCTCGAGAATAAACTTTTCTAAGGTCAGAAGAGACTGCTGGGGGAAGGAGAAAGTATATGCATGCCTCTTGTGCTGGATGCAACCAATTGGGTTCCAGCTCAGGGAATGAAATCACAGGACAAGTGCTGAAAAGACTAAATTATCTTGATGGCTGGGAAAATGTTTGAGTGAACAGCAACTCCTGTCAAACATTTTATGTGGCTTGCTGTCAACCTGCCTAACACAATAGCCCATGGCACACAGCAATGCTCCTAGAAAGGCATAAAAGTTATAAGGGAAAAAAAACCCAGTCTATTTAAAAGTAACACAAAAGTAGGATTATTTGAGTTAAAACAAGCATATATCAAAGATGGGATTCCATTCTTGAACAATTTTGACTGGCTGAGACTTACAAATTATTAACAGATTTACCACAGAACTGTAATGACAAATTTATGTCTACAGTTTGTTATTGATGTTCAATGGAATAATAGTTCTTATATTCATCTAAAATCAATATAAATCAAAGCTGGTTAAAACAAATATTTTTTTCTTTCACCCAAAGCATGTTATTGTCTCTTTCTTTGCACAACTGGACGAATCCTTATTGAGACATTGTGGCTGAATAGACACACAGCTTCAACAGATTGATACAACTTGGTGGGAATCAGTTTGGTTAGAGGCAGAAGGCAAGAGCCTGGCTCCTCATGGAGGATGCACCCCTGGGCCGGATTTAGTTCCACTGGAATTTTTCTCATCTAAATTGGATTGGTGGTGCGATATTTTAGCACCATTTTCACTATCATTAACCAGACAGGCCAAATTCCTAATATATGGCGAAGAGCAATAATTGTCCCTATTTATAAGAAAGGGAACAAATTTCACTTTTTATGGAGGATGCAGAAGTTTGATCAAAAGTCCTAGGAAGCTGGACTCTTTGTATCTGAGATGGTGCCCCCTCCACTATTTCCCTTATAGCTTTGGCAAGTAATCAGTTCAGCAATCCTCAAAACCTAGCCCATGTATCCTTAACCTATGTTTCAGCCCATTTGAAGGGCAATGTGAATAATCTATTCATGGTCTTGCGTGTATTTTTACCCCCCAAGGTTAAGATTTTATGATGTTTCTTACTAGATTGTGCAAAACTCTCCAATTATCTGTCATCTAAACATGAACTTACATTCAAAAATACTTTCCAGGGATGTGCATAACAGGAAAAAAACGAGCTGAAAATACATACAGAACTCACAGGTTCAGCTCATTAAAGTGGCTTCCAGGATAGTGAACCAAATTGTAATGAGTTCCTCCCACCAAAAAGTTTGTGTGTTTTGTTCTGTACCTTCCAGCAGAAGGCAGGCACTGGGCTTGCCTCACAAGGCAGCATCTTGTTTTTCTTAAACAGCAGATCCCAAGGAGAGAGAATCTTTATGTTATTAATTATCTCTGTTGGCAGGAAGGGGGAATGAGACCAATGTGCATGAATGATCTCCACCTCACCTCATTGCTACTCGGGAAATGGCATTGTCTCTCTCCATGCAATTGAGTCCTCACAAGGGAAGTCCCTTCCCCTTCTGTCAGCTTTTGAAACATTTGAAAGGGAGACTTCAATCATAGGCTGCAATCCAAAAGACACTACCCTGGGAGTAAGCACTATTGAATTTTATGCAACTTACATCTGAGTAGACCTTCCATCATCTTCCAGGGCCCTCTCTTTTTCTGAGTCAAATGCAAACACGTACATATTCTGCCCTTTCAAAACAATCCTGCCTACTCCCATAGCAAAAGGAAAAGTTATGGGGAAAACAACGGTCTGTTTGGGTGTGGGGTGGGGAGGAAGAATTCAGCCAATCATTCTGCCTGCCAGCCTTTACTTGGGCAATGGAGGAAACTGGCAGCAAGAATGCTCCATTTTGCAGGTGAACTCTAAGCCTCAAAAGGAAGGATTTGGATTCCCCCCTTCATTGTGTGAACAAAGCTGCAAAGCATAAGGAAACATAACAGCAACAGACAACAGCAAAATGCAGTTATTGGCACTATAGAAAAAGAAAAAAGAGAACATGAGACAGGATTATTGTTAATGTTGTTGTACTGCACAGATTGGAGCAGTAATGGAACAGAATTATTCCAGAATCCCCAGAACTGGATTCCTGGTGCACAAGAGCTTTGATTAAGACCATAACAGTGGAGAGAGTTGAGTTTCCCAACAGGATTAGCATTGGACATTCTTTTCCTCAGTTATTGTGAGGGGTTATTTCTTACCCTTCTTCCCAATCTTTAATTACATTTAGCAAAATATGAAAACAAAAAGGAATTGTATGAGTGCTTTACATTTTCACTGCTTCAAAAACAGAGCTTTCCAGTTGAGTTGGTTCATGCATTCAGCTGCCAATCAAGGTAAGTTATATATGCTTATATGGACTTGAGAAGCTGTGAATTTCATCATTTTATCACATCATCATTGATGTAACCATCAAACATGCATTGTTGGATTGTAACAATTGTTTGTGAGCTGATCATTGGGTCTGTTTGAATCAACTTTAAATAAATCAAATGCCTGCCAAACACTTTTGCATTCGTTTTTTTTCAAAGCTGTGCTTGCACAAAATGCTGCTGATGGCAGCCATTAACATTGTTAATAAAGACGGCATAGACAAAACATACCACATGTTAAGTTTTTAAAAAACAACACAGCATTCATTTATGACTAATGCATATAACTTACGACTGATTTAACTGTCTATTTAAACAACTGCTGAGCAGAATAGTGGCACAGCAAAGGAAAGGATAGGTTGAACTCCATTGAGCTCTGTGAGAATATGAACATGTATAAAGTCTATTGCACTGTACAGAACTGTTAAGAAAGAATATGTCTGTTGTATGCTGCCTTGAGTGTTGTAAGGTAGAAAGGTAGAAATGTTCTAAATAAATATGGTGAAGCATACTGCCGAACAGCCATGAACTGGTTTACAAACAGATGAATAGCAAAGCAAATATTTTAATATGGTTCCTCCCCCCCCCCCAAGATAAACCCAATCCAAATAGAACTGATTTCTTTTTTCTCTTTGTACCTCTGCAACTCAACACAGAACATACTTTTCTGCTGAAATCTGAATTATTTGAAACTTTGCCAAATATACATCAAATGGTAAAACAGACTATTTTAATTAATATTGTAAAGTTAGCCACAATATACAGTGTATTGAAGGATGTAGTTAAAAAGTAAAGCTTTTCCATTCTTATTAGCACAATAAGTCAACCACATGCAGTCTTCCTTTGTGAATTCTTAAAACAAAAAAGGCACTGTCTTCTTTAATCGCAGACTTGGATTAATGTCAGCTAAATAAATACAGTTGCTTAAATAACTTGGGATAACTTGTACAAATTAATAGAGCTTAAGTCAATTTGCGGATGGCTCAATATTGTTTAGGAGATGGTCACATCAGAGGAAAAATATTAATAATAGTGATACATTATCATGATAATCATCAACGTGTCAGTAATGAAATGAGAGCAAGGCCATTCAAAAAACTTCAACATACGGGCTGCATATAAAAAATAATGGGATACAGTTGTTGGGGTTTTTTGCAACATTCACAATGCTCAGCTATTGTGTATTGGGAGAAGTGAGCATGCTTTGCCTAATTAAAAAAAAATTAAACAACACCAAGGGCAGGTTCATACACAGATGCTAACCTCTTAATGCATTGGATCCAGCAAAAAACCTCATGGAAGGAGTTCTCAGATCGTTTCCTACTTTCACCGTATCCCATCAGCCAGCTCCTTTCTGGGAACATCTCTGACAGATAAGGGGTCCCTCATGAACAAAATACAACACAGTTCATTGGGAGAAGGGGAATAGAATGACATTGTCTCCTTCACAGCACAGACCAACAGTGGAAGGAGGAGGAAGAGATTATTTTTGTCAAAATCCTCTTCCTTGCTGCTGCCCCTCATAGTGTCATGCAATTAATCAGAGAGGATTTGGGGGACAAGCTGTTGGGGGAAGGCAAAGGCAGAGAAAGATCTGATCTGCTAACTCCTTCTGTGGACTTTTCTGTGGATCCAATCCCAGTGGTCAACATATATGTACAAATCTGTCCTTTGTAATGTTGTGTTAGTAGTAAAAACATTTGGCATCTTTAACATCTTCTACATAGTTTTTTTACAAGATACAAGCTGTTTACCTCAATATGGCTAGCATGTGGGAATGGGCCATCCTAGGTATAGTGCTACAGATTGAACTTTCATATTTGTCTTTTTACTTCAAACACAATTCTTTTCAATGGAGACAGTTCATATTTTCAACTGACAGCCATCATAAATGTCCAGTAGTCTATGTCCAGGTATTCATAGAAGAAGCTAAATTTAATTGATCTTGCTAAATCTTTCTACAAGCTCATGATCATGAGGAGCTGACAGTAAAATTGTCCACTGTATGATAGTAAAGGTGCCAAATCATACAGAAAAGAAAAGAAATATTTCATACAACAAAACTTAACAGGGACTTCTTAGCATTCCCTTTTAAAATTAAAAGTACATTGCAACTTTAAAAGACATGTTTCAATTAGGGGCATGATCATCATGCCATATCGAACTTTCTTAAGACAATGTTCTAAACACTTAAAAAATCTTCTGATAAAAGAGTCTTAAGGTAGAAAAGACTCATCATGATTGAAACTACAAATACATGTTAAAAACAAGACAAAACAACATTTATCAATAATCAGGCTTCCAAGGGATCTGATGGATTCTCATCACTTGTAGGTATGGAAGATAGACTAGACATTCTTCTAAAAGATATATTTGCTTCTAATGCAGGTCAGTGACCCTTATATAGAAATAGCCAAAGGGAAAGGAGCTGGCCGCAGTTACAGAAGAGGTCACACTACATGATTTCAGTGTTCCCTTTTGACCTTAACATCTGTTTGTGAAACAGAACTGGTTGTTATTAAGAGAAAGGTAAAAGGTGAAAAAAGTTACATAAAAACTCTGGACCCTTCCCCCTCCCCAAATTAGAAAGCTTTCCCTTAAAAACATAATATCAATTTAAAAGGTTTTCTAGTCTTACAAAATACTGCATCAGATATATTTATTCTGAGACTGTAGAAGAAAGGGCTAGATATGGATTTATTTTTTATTCTCCCTGATAGAAGTGGAGGGATTTTTTTAATTTAACAAAACTTTTCCTCAAAGTATGTTTAGTTTAGTGAATATCGCTTATAATGGTTACAATAAATAGAGCACACTGGTGAAAACTGATACAATTTATATATTTCAGAATCCTTTTCTGTATGGCTCTTTACAATGAGAGACAATATGGCTGAAGATCACTATTCATTGAGAACTTGATGAGGTTTATAGAACGACATTTATCTCTGTTTATTTGGAATCAAAGAACCTCAAAACGGTACCTCAACTACATGGACAACATTTTTCTA
This sequence comes from Eublepharis macularius, assembly GCF_028583425.1. Lineage (NCBI taxonomy): Eukaryota > Metazoa > Chordata > Lepidosauria > Squamata > Eublepharidae > Eublepharis > Eublepharis macularius. Next base: position 71,087,155 of record NC_072798.1, read on the forward strand.
CAAGCAGCTCTTCGGTGACTGAAGCACCGTTTAAATGACCCAGTTGGTTAGACAAGGAATCGTTGTGCAGGTCCCAGCTACAAAATTGTCATTATGTCATTAGATCATTTAAATGGCCTCTCAGTCACTTGGGACTCACTCATGATAAAGTGGTTCCCCTGAGGTTAAGGCAATGTTTAAAGATCTTCTGAAAGGTTTTCAGACTGATTATAAAGGATAGAGGTAATAGATTACACCATTTTATGACCAAGAAGCAAATAAAAACACATTGTTATGAAGCTGCAGCTCAAATAATACAGTGCAAAGTCCATTGGAGCTTTAGTAAGCATGCTGAAGTATATTATTTTGTAATTCTACTCCAAAAGAAGTCAAAGAATTCTAGAGCATGTGTATGTATATGCTCATCTAATTTTTTCCATAGCTGGCATCTCAAATGACTTTTATTAAGATCCCCGCAGTGCTATAAGGATAATTCAGTTTTTCTTCCCTGAAAAAATAAAAATGTTTTCTCATCATGAGTTTTTTGTGTTGTTGAAGTACACACACACTTAAATAGCAATTATATTGCACTATGATTATGAAGAATTTGGGTAAGATCTCAATGGAATTTATGGTCCCTGTTGAAGATATCATGTTCTAATAGTTATGAATAACAAAACCATCTTTTTACTTGTTGGAAACTGTGATTGTCTGGAATAGGGCTGCAGGCCTCAATGAGCTTAATAGGAATAACTTTTAAACATGCTTAAGATGAGCCCCCCACCCTCCTGGCTTTCTGCAAACAATGCAAAACTGAATTATTCAAAAAGGCCTTTTTTCTCAGCTAAGAGGGTGGTATTGTAGGAAAGGGATCCCAGATGTTTTGCTAATGAGTTAGAAACCATAGATTTCACCAGGGCTTTTTTTCTGGGAAAAGAGATGGTGGAACTCAGTGGGTTGCCCTCAGAGAAAATGGTCACATGGCCGGTGGCCCTGCCCCCTGATCTCCAGACAGAGGGTAGTTGAGATTGCCCTCCGTGCTGCTCAGCGGCACAGAGGGCAATCTCAACTGCCCTCTGTCTGGAGATCAGGGGGCGTGGCCACCAGCCATGTGACCATTTTCAAGAGGTTCTGGAACTCCGTTCCCCCGCATTCCCCCTGAAAAAAAGCCCTGGATTTCACCATTATGTTGCTTTACATATTATCTGTTGCTTTAAATATGTACTCCTATATCCTACCTGTGCTTTATGTTGTTCAATGCAAGTCCTAGAATTGATTATGTTCTCTTTCAGCAATTCCACAACCCCATATTGGATCCTTGCTAATACTATATCTTTGTAAAGTTATATTCTTTTACCTCAGTCATGACATTGTTTATGGAAATGTTCTTGAAACTGTATTCATTTACCCTATGACATTGTTGATGGAAATGTTCTTGACACTGTATGGAAATGCCTGCCCTTGTCCTTGCCACTAATTGTACTAATCTCACACTGTGTAATCCGCCTAGAGTCTCAGTGTGAAAGGCGGAATATAAATAACATAAATAAATAAAATAAATATATGAATATACTAGATATGAGCATTCAAAACATCACTAATCAAGATCTGAATTGTGCCCTATCTGTAAATACAGTAAACAATTCATAGTCAAATAAAATTACTTCCATCATGTGTATGTGGCTGAAAACTTTCCAATCTGAAGTTCATTTGGCACCTTGCTGTTTTTTATTTGTCCAATGGAAGGCAACAAAGAGAAAGAGAGAAGCTCAGCAGATTTGTGTCTGACAGTGATGTCATCCAACCAAAACCTCTCTCCCCCCCCCCTTTTTTTTTTAGTAATTTCTGGTTGACATTGCTACGCACAGGGTTTCCACTTTCTGGAAAAACACCCACTGACTTCAAGATGGGCTTCTGGATTCTGTCTAAGCACAACCCCTGTGTTTACACAAGCTTTCTCTTTGTTTTGAAAAGTACTTGCTTTACTTTCTGGCAGGCAGAACAGGTTGGAGGCAATAGAGGTAATGCATATGGCTCCCCCCATATGAAAGGCAGCTAGCTGCAGAACAGAGTGAAGAAACACAAAGGTTTGCTTAAACATGCTGCCAGTCAGACAGGATTATAGATACTGGAGTGGAGGGCATAGGCTTGAGGCTCATTCTATTATAGTAGAGCATTTAAGAAGTAAGAGCCAGATTGGTGATAATGAAGAACCAGATAATCTCTGTCTGCAAGAGAGAACAGCTGATTCAGGATGTGACCTCTCTCGCAAATATATTTATTCATTTAAAAGTAACCCTGGGGGCTCCTAATAAGTATGAATCCATTCATTCACATGTAAAACACAGCGAGGGTTCTTATTAAAAACAAGACTCAACACATTGTTGAAGAGAGCAAATCAAGCCTCACCCACATTTACCTCCCTGTTATCTGCTATTTAAGTATTCACCCCCCCCCCAATCAGGCTCCAGTACTGGGAGAAGTCAGCTGGACTGGAAGACCAATTCTGAAACAAATAAAGTACAGCAGGATAAGATACAGGACCTCTTAGGGCCATGGGATAAGATGTATGGGATAAGATTTTGTTACAAGTTTGTAGTGGGCCCAGAGACATAATACTCAGACCTTGGCTAGAAAATCCCAGAAAAAAGTAAAATCTTACTCATATGCTAACTGATGCCTCCCGCTGCTTGTTCTGGGAGAATTTCAGTTTCAAACAGAATAGAGATAATTCTCCTGCTCATTGAATTTTGGCAGGAGGCTGTCTTGGGTGGATGGGTCAGGGCAGGGTACAACACATAAGAATTTCCAGTTGCGGGGATGAGGAGTAATTGCATACAGAAAATGTGTTTCCCACTGAAATCAATAAAAATGATTACAAATTGATTTCCTAACACTACTATCTTTAATTCTGATATTTAGGAAAGCAGCTCATGTGATCTTAGGGTAAGTACACAAAATGACCAATTCATTAACACTATAAAATAGAAAGGGACAAGCAGGGACCTGCAAGGATTTACAGGGGACATCTCATTTTTCCCTCCCCCTCTTTTCCTTCCCAGCCTCCCTATAGCTTCTTCTCCTTTTCCTGCTTCCTTGTGGACTTCCCATCTACCTTTGTCTGTTCCCGTCTTCATGTTTCCCTCTTCCCCCTCCCAAGAACCTCTCCCCTATGGCCCAATTGTGTGGTACCCGCTGAGCTGGGCCCAGTTTCTTGACTTACTTCATATATATACTGCCTTTCTTCACAAAGCAGCTTATATCATTCTTCTTGTCTCCATATTATCTTCATAACAACCTGAAGAGGCAGGTTAGGCTGAGAATGTGCAACTGGGTCAAAGTCACCCAGTGAGCTACCACAGCAGAGTGGTGATTTGAACCTGGGTCTCCCAGATCCTCTTCTGAAACGCTAACCATTATACAACACTGGCTTTGGGAGGGAGGCTGCTGTTGAAAAGTAGCAAGCAGCCAGGCCTAGATGAGTTATGCAAATCTTGTGCTATCAAGTTACCAAGTGGTTGCTGCCAAGCCTGGCCTCAAGGAAGAGAAATGAATGCAGCGCAGCTCCTCCCGGGCCCCCCTCAGACCCCAAACCTCAGCACGACAGGTGTCCTGCTATATGCAGCCACATTCACTTGTGGTTTAAACACCGTAACACACCACCTCCCATTCATTGGAAGGCAAACCATCCTTGGGTTTGCACTGTTGTAAACAGGACAACGCAACCACCTGTCCCTGCCCTTTGGGGCATTTGGAGAGCCATGTGTGGAAACCCAATGCGATGCCACAAGGGTGCTCTGTCTCTTTCCATGGCCTCCCCCCATCTGCTGACAGTGTTGAACTGCTGTAAACCTTTTAACCATACTCTTTCTGTATGACTCATGCGCATACTTCTTCCTGGAAACCTGGAGGTGGGTGGGTTGAGAGATGGGACTCCCATCCCCCCTGCTTTGCATAGATAACTCCCCATCCTAGTAGGCAAAGTGGCTAGATCACAACAGATCACAACAGAGTTGTGGAACCTCCTAGTCCCCACCTATACTCACCACCAGGAAAACATGGCAGGTTTCCCCATGATATGTTAAGTAGTTTGACATACCCTCCCCTCTTGCAGGGTGTCAATTTCCCTATGGTAAGTCTTTCATGACCAACACGCACAAGAAGTTGAAAGAGAGACTATGTAGAGGAGCTCCACCTGGTGTCCAATGGTGTAAAAGATTCTCCCTCACACAAAAGCCACAGATGAAGATTTGAACATGCTCAAAGAAGAGATGAACCATGGGATACCAACCCGCATCTGGGAGGAACATGGAAGAAACCTGTGCCAGCATGAACACAGGATTGAGTGCAATATGACCATAGTGTGCAAGTGAACAGGAGAGCAATAAGTAAACACATGTAAGTCTGTTCATGTGTAATTCATCTCATGTAGTTTGGCTCTGAGTCCCAAAACATCCGCAGAATGGGTCCTGCCTCCTGCCCCTATCTTTTACTTACAGAAACTAAGCCTGGAATACTGGCTGAACTCTTATGGTTGCCTAGCAACAGCCACTGAGAGCATCTGGTTGAAGCTACAGGGGCTCTTTTTATTGTTTTTTTTAAACCCTCAGTATATATATTTTTTAGTTTAGTTTAGATTTTTTTGCAAACCTGGGTTGTTTTTCAGGTGCATGGGAAGATTTATCTTGTCTTTTCATGGCTCCAATCTCTAGATGTAAGTATCCTCAGATCTTTGCCACTTGGCTATTAGTATATAAGATGTGTCTAACATGTGACTTCTATTATGACATTTTTTAAAAAAATGACATAACTCAATTTGATTCAAACATTTTTTGCCCATATAACACACACTCCATTTCTTTACAGTATACATTCCAAGAACAAAGCACACAGCTGACCAAATCTCTCCACTTTTGGAGCCCTGTGAATGTCATAGCTTTGATTTAAATCTATTTGTAATATAAATTCATGGCTCTAATATAGTTCCAGATGTAATTCTTCATAAAAATGGCAGCCTGCTAAAGTTAAGAGCCCTATAAATAACATCAGCTGCACATATGAGGCATGTGTTGGCCTCTTAAATACATCTTTGTAATGTTTTAAAGTGACTGTTTCCCTGTAGAAGTCTATGACTCAAGTAAAAACCAAATTTTAAAGCCATTTTGAACTGTGAGCATCAAGGTCTAAGTAATGGCATTTTGTTCAAAAATACTCTGCACTTCAGTCTAGTCTCTAGTAAATTAGTTAACTGCTTCTGTGCAGTTGGATAAAGGAATTATATTATATTAATACTATTATTAATAATAATAGCGAAGGAGGATTTTGGTGACCATATCAACATTCCACTGACCTATAATATCTTGCTTTTAAATACCAGGTCAGTTACAGGCAAAACAGCAAAATTTCTAGGATTTAATTCTGAATGAAAGGACTGACCTGAGAACTGACTGAGGACAGGGGGAGAAGTTAACATCTCCCAACTATACTCCCAAGGTACTTGGTGATACATCAGCTTAGGTCCAATGGGCAGGCAGGTGGAATCACTGTAGTCTTTTGGGATTTTATCCTCCTGGCCTGACTGCCTTTCCAGTTTTGAGAGTGTGAGGGAGGATTGGGATTCTCTTGGTGTACTGCCCACCTTGCAACCTAACTATCTCCTTGCCGGAGCAGGAGGTGATCTCAGGAGTGGTTTTGAAGAATGCTGGAGTCATTGTTTTGAGGGGATTTCAACATCCATGTTGAGGCTATCTTGGTGGGAACAGCTCAGGATCTCATGGTCTCCATGACAACCATGGGCCCCACACACTGTGCAGGTCTCACTCTTGATCTGGTGCTTTGCTCTGGGCAGGAAGAAGATGATCTAAAGGTGGGGAGGATTGAAGATGGCCCCTCCTGTCAGATCACTAATGTTGGGCTTTAGACTTGCAGAGGTACCAGGACTCTGCAGGGGTGAGGGACTGATTCAGATGATCCACCCCAATATTCTAATGATCTGACTGGTTTTAAGATAGCATTAGAGGATTTTCCTGTTGATATGGTTGGCACTTCTGTTAATACCCTAATCGGCCTCTGGTATGGGGAAATGAACCAGGCAACTGATACAATTACTCCTAGGTGTCCTCTCTCTGTTCTAAGAGCCCAGGTGGTCCCTTGGTTTACTGAGAGGCTGAAGACAATGAAAAGACAAGTAGAACTACAGTGGAGAAAGGCTCTTGATGAATCCAACAAGACACTGGCTAGAGTTCATTTTAAAGCCTACTTCATTGCTGGGATGGCAGCTAAGTAATAATATTTCATTGCCACCATTGCATCTACACAGTGTAGACCTGTAGAACTCTTCTGCATTTTCAGGGACCTATGGTGTTCCAGTCTATAGGAGAGCAGAGTCTAGTGGCACCTTAGAGACCAACAAGATCTTCAGAGTATAAGCTTTCAAGAGTCAATGCTCCTTTCTTCAGATACCTGATCAAGGGAACTCTGAAAGCTTATACCTGATATTCTACCAACCCTGGTCTATAGGACTGATCTGCAGCCTGATGCAATCACTTTGCTAAGCACTTTGCAGATAAGATCTCTTGCATTTATTGCAACTTGGACTCAACATTGGCAGTGACAGAACTGGATGGTTCTAGGGTGCCAGTTTGTCCGGTAGTGTTAGATAGCTTTCAGCTTCAATCTGAGAATTCTTGGAAGTCTGAGAGCTACTACCTGCTTGTATAACCCTTGCCCCTTGTGGTTGCTTAAATTTGCCTGTGGGGGAGGGTCTTGGAGACAGAAAATGCCTCTGAGAGGGAAAGGGTGGTCACCCTTGCCTGGAAGCTGGTAGTGGTGCACCCACTCCTAAAGAAACCTACTCAGGGGACCCAGGAGAACTGAACAACTACTGTCCAGCCTCAAATGTACCATTCTTAAATAAGGTGATTGAAGGAGTGATAGCTGGCCTACTTCAGAGGTTCCTGAATGAAGAAAATTGTTTGGATCTATTCCTATCTGGTTTCAGGCCTGGTTATGGAACTGAAATGGCCTTAGTCACTCTGGTGGATGATCTGCTCTGGGAGATGAACAGGAGGAGTCCAACCCCGTTAATTACAACTATATGATGGACAAATATGGAAAAATAAAAACATGGCAAGACATTCAAGCTCAAGGGGAAAATATTCCATCAAGTGGTGTCCAAACTTAAAGAGCAACTATCCAAAGAAGGTGGTCATTAAGAGAAAAAACAGTGTTCGAACAACTAATTAGTGGAGATCTAAAACACTTGTTAGGAAAAGTGTATAAAATTCTATTGCAATATGAAACAGAATCAGAACAAGTTAAAAAGTGTATGATAAAATGGATGCAAAATTTTGAAGAAAACATTTCTATGAGCCAAGATAAAATTTATGGACTAAAGAAATTAAATTTACAGACTGTCAAATGTTAAGAGAGAACTGGTATAAAATGTTTTTAGGTGATATATTACTCCCAAGGAAATTGCGAAAACTAATAAGGACTATAGTGGAAAGTGTTGGAAATGTCAATGTATGGCTGCAACATTTTATCATATCTGGTGGACATGGAAGAAAGTAAGAAGATATTGAATACAAATACATTAAGAGATGTAAAAGATACTAAAACTGCACTTTGTGTTGGACCCTAAAATATGTTATTCAATATTTAATCAAGTAATATTACAAAAGTACACAGTGAACTTTTAAAATATTTTGTGACGACAGTGAGAGTAATATATTCAACAAAATGGAAGGCAGAATCTTGTTCAGATGTGACTGAATGGATGACAAATTGTATGTATATGCATCAATGGCTAAATTAACTTCTTATATACACAATAGACCAATTTCAGTATTTCAGGAAAAACTGAAAGATTTTTTTTTACTATGTAGCTGAAAATTAAAGGGGGTGGAATTTATTAGTAAAATAGACCAATTCTTAAATCAGTTATCTAAACTGTAGAATTTAAAATGTTGAATACAATGTTAAATGCTGAATATAAAATGTCGAGTCCAGTGTATTTTACTATAAATAAATACGAGGATGGAGAAGAGAAATATTTTGTATCCTTAATACTCTGTTATATAGTCTGTTTCTGATATTTTGTTTACAATACTAATACTTGTTTACTATTCTAATACTAATGATATTTTCTGTGTTAAATTTTAAAAAAGAGTAAAGTACTGGTAATAATAACATAATAATAACATTCGATTTATATACTGCCCTTCAGGACAACTTAATGCCCACTCAGAGCGGTTTACAAAGTATGCTATTATTACCCCACAACAATCACCCTGTGAGGTGGGTGGGGCTGAGAGAGCTCCAGAGAACTGTGACTCGCCCAAGGTCACCCAGCTGGCTTCAAGTGGAGGAGTGGGGAATCAAACCCGGCTCTCCAGATTAGAGTCCCGTGCTCCTAACCACTACACCAAACTGGCTCTTAGGTATTGACCTATATGGTTTGGGACCAACGTACCTTAAGGGCCACCTTCTCCCATATGAACCTATCTGTTCACTCAGGTCGTCTCTGGAGATATCCCTATCATCTGAAACTAGGTGGATGGCAATGTGAGAAATGGTCATCTCAGGCATGGCTCCAAAATTATGGAAGCCCTTCCCTTGAAGATTTGTATATTTCTATGTATCATTGTCTTTTGCCAATGGGTGAAGGCTTTTTTGTTTGGTTTGGTTTTCCCGTAGTAACTGTGTGTTTCCACAGGGAATGTGTGGTCATGATTGGAGATTCCCTACTGAGAGGGGTAGACACTAAAGTGTGCTGACCAGACCTTTCATCTTGAGATGTATGCTAGTTACCAGGTGCATGCATCTAGGACATGACCGAAAAGTAGGAAAGACTCGTCAAGCCCGCAGATTATTATCCCTTCTTGCTCACCCATGTGGGAACAAATGATACTCCCTGGAGCAATCTGGAACATGTTAAAAGAGCCTATGGTACCTCTCGGTAAAAATCTGAAGGACCAGGGAGCACAGGTTATGATTTCATCACTTCTTCCTGTTGAGGACTGTGGCTTAGGAAAAGAGAGTAGAATACTGGAAATGGCTACACAAATTGTGTTGTCAGGAAAGATTTAGTTTCCTGAACCATGGACTATGCTTTCGGGATGAAGCACTTCTGTTGGGACAAGGTTTGCTCCTCACAAGCGTAGAAAAAAATGTGTTTGGCAGGAGCCTCGCAAATCTAGTAAGGAAGGCTTTAAACTAAATCCTGTGAGGGAAGGAGACAAAACCTCCAAAGCTAGTATGATACCAATTACTGGTGATAAAAGCACTAATGATGAGCTGGGAGAAGCATATTTGCAGGAGCCCATTAATTTGCAGATAAGGACAAATACGAAGCACTCTGGGGTAACCATGGATTCTGATGTCTCTATGCACAGAGTATGGGAAACAAACAACAGGACCTTGAAGTCTTAATACAGGAAGGGAACTGAAACTTGATGGGATGAGACACACAACTGGAAAAGGACTGAAGGATACAACTTGTTTAATACAAATAGACCAATAAGGAAACAGTGAGAAGTAGCAATGTATGTCAAGGATGTACATACTTGTGAGGAAATACCTGAATCTGAGCATGGGAGGTCAGTTGAGAGCCTCTGGGTAAAAAGAAAAGAAAAAAGAAATAATAGTTATATTCTGATGGGGGTCTGGAACAGGCCATCAGGCCAGGCAGAGGACTTGGATAATACACTCTTAGACCAGAATACATTTTTGAAGAGACAGAACATAGTGGTCATGGGAGATTTCAGTTACCATGATATCTGTTGGAAATCAAACTCTGCCAAAAATGTAAGGTCTAATAAATTTCTAACTTGTCTTGCTGACAACTTCATCTTCCAGAAAGTGAAAAGGGAAACAAAGGGGTCCGCTGTCTTACACTTGATTCTCACCAACAAGGAAGAACTTGTTGATGAGGTGAATGTAATGCTCATCCTGGGTAGCAGTGACCATGTAATTTTGATGTTTAAGATCTTAGGAAAGAAAAAAGCTGAACGTAGTCAGACATACAGGTTGGATTTTAGAAAAGCTAATTTTAACAAGATCAAATTTATGCTGAGTAGAATCCCAGGATCAGAAGTACTCAAGGAGAAAGGAGTTCAAGATGGGTGGGAGTTTCTTAAAAATAAGATATTAAAGGTACAATCACAAACAATTCCAATGAGAAGGAAAAATGATAGGAACCTAAAGAAGTCGGGTGGTTCCATAAGGAAGGAATAGAGGGGATGCTCATTAAATTTGCAGATTATACTAAATTGGGAGGGGTTGCAAATACAGTAGAATACAGAATCAAGATTCAAGGTGATCTTGATAGTTAAAGCAGTTCCTCAGTGGAACAGGCTTCCTTGGGAGGTGATGGGCTCTCCTTCCTTGGAGGTATTTAAGAAGAGGGTAGATGGCCACCTGACAGCAGTGATGACTCAATGTGAATGTATGCAGATTGGGAGAGAGAGGACTAGGGATGTGCATTTCGGCTTTCTGAAAGCCGAAAGAAAGCCAAAACAAAAGTGTTTCGGCTTCTTTCAGGTTAGCCGAAACGTTTCGGGCTAAGCCGAAACGTTTCGGCTAGCCGAAAGAAAAAAAGCCGAAACGTTTCGGCTTTCGGCTTTTTCAATGGGAAAATGCCTCCGGCCTCTTCCCGGACGTCTGGGGGAGGCATTTTCCCACCGAATTAGCCCAAAATTGGTGGAGACCTTCCTCTAACCCCTCTCTACAAACCCCCCAAGTTTTAGACATATTGGACTTTGGGGGGCCATGTTATGGCCCCCCAAAGCAGGTCCCCCTATCCTCCCATAAGAAAGCGAAGGAGCAGCATATTGTTAGCATGCTGCTGCTCATCTTCTTCATTATTTCCTATGGGGAAAAATGAAGAAGCAGGCTTCCTTTGCCAGGGGTGGCATTTTGCATGCAAAATGCCCCCTCACCCTCAGGGGCCCTTCTCCCACCCTTCCTCCCACCCCCCACCAAGGCTCAGCCTGCTCCCACTTGGGGGGGCCATTTCATGGCCTCCCCAAGTAGGTGCTCTAATCTCATTCTCTACCACTGACAGCTGGGGGAGGCTTGTCTTGCCAGGGGTGGCATTTTGCATGCAAAATGCCCCCCAACCCTCTGGGGCCCTTCTCCCACCCCCCACCAAGGCTCAGACTGCTCCCACTTGGGGGGGCCATTTCAGCTTTAGGTTACACAGCAGGGGGGGAACACCAAAGGGCATGGAAGCAGTATCTTACACAAAAATAACACAACTCACTTCACATTAAAGAATCACCCCAAAAAATTGCTGTCAAAAGCACTTTATTTCTGTAACTGCTTTAGGTTACACAGTAGGAAGGCACAACAGAGCAGGAAAGCAGTGTACTACACAAAAATAACACAACTCACTTCACATCAGAGAATCACACAAACACAATTGCTGTCAAAAATGGTGAAGTGGGTTGTATTATTTTTTGTAGTACATTGCTATCATGCCCTGTTGTGCCCTCCTACTGTGTAACCTAAAGCTGTTCAAGAAATAAAGTGTTTTTGCCAGGAATTGTGTTTTTGTGATTCTCTGATGTTAAGTGAGTTGTGTTATTTTTGTGTAAGATAGTGCTGCCATGCCCTTTGGTGTTCCCCCCTGCTGTGTAACCTAAAGCTGTTCAAGAAATAAAGTGTTTTTGACAGGAATCGTGCTTTGTGATTCTCTGATGTTAAGTGAGTTGTGTTATTTTTGTGTAAGATAGTGCTGCCATGCCCTTTGGTGTTCCCCCCTGCTGTGTAACCTAAAGCTGTTCAAGAAATAAAGTGTTTTTGACAGGAATCGTGCTTTGTGATTCTCTGATGTTAAGTGAGTTGTGTTATTTTTCTGTGTGGGGGACTGCTGGTGTAATGTGTCATAATGCTTTGCCTACTTGTACTTTGGAAGGGAGAAAATAATTTTTAAAAAACTTTATTTTGTGTTGTTCTTGTTTTATTCTTTGTTGTGCAGTTGGTTCCCATCATAGGGAACAATGGGGCTGGCTGGCCAGCCATCTCTGTAGGTGGGGGGGGGGGGGAATTTGAGGGAGGGTGTCTGTGGTTCAGGTGCTCTTTCACAGGGACCAGCTGGCACTCAGAAGTGTGCCCACCATTGTGGCACCCCTGGGCTGTGCAGAATTGCCCAGGGAAAGAGAGTTTAGAAGTTCCCAGCATAGGGAACAAAGGGACAGGGCTGGCCTTTGCCAGCCTGTTCCTGGGGTTATGGGTGTGGGGCAGGTGGGGGTGGATTTGGGTCTGTGAGGGGCTAATGTGGGGATTTGGGTCTGTGTGTGGCAGCTGGGGGGGAATTGGGTTTGTGTGGGGCTGTAAGGGGTGGACTTTAGGGGCTGAGAGGACCTACTTGGGGAGGCCATGAAATGGCACCCCCAAGTGGGAGCAGTCTGAGCCTTGGTGGGGGGTGGGAGGAAGGGTGGGAGAAGGGCCCCAGAGGGTTGGGGGGCATTTTGCATGCAAAATGCCACCCCTGGCAAGACAAGCCTCCCCCAGCTGTCAGTGGTAGAGATTAGAGCACCTACTTGGGGAGGCCATGAAATGGCCCCCCCAAGTAGGAGCAGGCTGAGCCTTGGTGGGGGGTGGGAGGAAGGGTGGGAGAAGGGCCCCTGAGGGTAAGGGGTGCATGCAAAATGCCACCCCTGGCAAAGGAAGCCTGCTTCTTCATTTTTCCCCATAGGAAATAATGAAGAAGATGAGCAGCAGCATGCTAACAATATGCTGCTCCTTCGCTTTCTTATGGGAGGATAGGGGGACCTGCTTTGGGGGGCCATAACATGGCCCCCCAAAGTCCAATCGGTCTGAAACTTGGCGGGTTTGTAGAGAGGGGTTAGAGGAAGGTCTCTACCAATTTTGGGCTGATTCGGTGGGAAAATGCCTCCCCCAGACGTCCGGAAAGACGCCGGAGGCATTTTCCCATTGAAAAAGCCGAAAGCCGAAAGCAGAAAGTAAGCCGAAAGCCGAAAGCCGAAACGGCTGGCCGTTTCGGCTTTCGGCTTATATGAAAGAGAATCCTCTTTCGGCTTTCTGCTTTCGGCTTTAGCCGAAAATTTTTGGCTTGCACACCCCTAGAGAGGACATGAAGGGATGAGCTGGTGCTAGGCTCTCACGACCCTTTCTTACATGCCCAGGGTAATGCCGATTACCACTTTGGGGTCAGGAAGGAATTTTCCTCCAGGACAAATTGGCTAGGTATTCGGGGGGGGGGGGTTGCCTTCCTCTGGGCATAGAGCAGGAATCACTGGGGAAGGCGGGGGGGAGAGATAGCTCTAAATTGCTTGCGTTCTGCAGGGGTTGTACTAGATGACCCTCAGGATACCTTCCAGGTCTATGCTTCTGTGTTTCTAAGGTGTTTTTAGGAGGGATCTGAAGGAAGAAAGGAATGGTTATGTGTGAGTACAACATCCCACTGCTGATTCTTTTTGCACCAGGCAACAGCACTTTTAAATCAGGTCTCAGGGCATGTCCCTAATGGGCACATACTTTCGTAAAAGTATATAGGAATAAGTGGGGGAAGGAACATTGCTCCACATCACAATCCTCATACTCACAGCAGTAAAGTACAAAATATGAAAATGCTATCTTCTAATTGGTGGAGGCAGAATTTGGAGGAAGGAAATCTGGATGTCAGATTAAATATGTCACTTTTAATGATGGTATAATTAAAAGGCAATGGTTCCACTCACTTTCAAGTGTCTCTTCGCTCAGGGCTGTACTAACCCATGGCTGGGCCCCTAGGCTTTCAAGTATTTCGGGGGCCCTTCAGCACTTCAATCTTTCACCCCACTACAGCTGACAGCCTGACCCTGGTACTAGATGGCAGTGCATAGTCCTATATCCATTCTGAAGGTCTCCTGAAGAATTATATTCACAATTTTTAAAAATATTTTTATTGTGTGAGTAGAACTCCTCAGGAAAGCACGTTTTGGTGGTATAATTGTTCAATTCTGTAATATTTTGAAGCAAACAAATTTTTTATTATTTATAAATATATATATATATATATAATTTATGGATCATTGTTTTAATATAAGAGACAATATGAGACAATATAAGAGACAATTAAAAAAAAAGTCATTAACTCTGAACACTTGTAGCTAACAAGAAATATTGGTAGGATCTTTCCAGGAGGCTTGTCAGTTTGTGAAAGAATATACTCTGAAATTCAATAAGGAAGCAGTTAATTATCTTATTAATAGAGGTTATATAAGAGAATCAATTAATTGTCATTTATGTGGAGGTGTGCTTCAGCAAAAAACATTAATGGGCCTCTAGTTCCTGCGGGGCTCCTAGGCTTCAGCCCAGTCAGCCTTATGAATAATACGGCCCTGTCTTCTCTATAAATGACCTAGCTATAAATGGCATACAAATGCATAGGCTTCTATCCAATCTCAGAGTTAAAGCCAAACCATAATGGTGGGAGTGAAGTGATACAGATCAAGAGGAGAAGATTAATTTTATGTTTCACTTTTGTCAGTACTGTTCTGTCAGACCTTAAATGTACCTGGATAAGGAGTGTAGTCAACATTTTTTTTTTAAAAAAAAATGTCATTAACTCTGAACACTTGTAGCTAACAAGAAATGTTGGTAGGATCTTTCCAGGAGGCTTGTCAGTTTGTGAAAGAATATACTCTGAAATACAATCTTAAGAATTATGTGCATGGTGAGCAGACACCTGGAAATAATTAGATGCAGGAAGGGATTATCCATCATGTTGCTTGGGTTATGTAAGTGGGATTTAAAGCTCTTTTTTTCGCTTACATCTGCAATCCAGGAGTGCAATTGAAAAGATTCTAGGAGGACATTGTCCAATCCACATGCCTGGCTCAAAGGTTTATTGGATTCCAGTCAGTGAACACCTTTAAGAAGAGACAGAGGCCATTTTCACACTGCCATGCGCCCAGACGCTCGCATGAAACTCACAGCATAACAGCATCTTTCTAGCGCAATTTCCCGGCACGATCCCGTTTAATGGCCCTTTTTCTGACATAATCTGGCCATTAAAGGGGATCATGCTGGGAAATCATGCTAGGAAGATGCTTCATGCCATGAGTTTGTGCAATCTCCCCGGGGCGTGTGTGAAAATGGTCATAAACAGTTAGGCAGCCATGTGGGTATGAAAACACAGACAAGCAAGCTTTCTCT
Source organism: Eublepharis macularius (assembly GCF_028583425.1). Lineage (NCBI taxonomy): Eukaryota > Metazoa > Chordata > Lepidosauria > Squamata > Eublepharidae > Eublepharis > Eublepharis macularius. The sequence goes on from NC_072798.1 coordinate 71,102,299, forward strand.
GATAGGCTGGCCTTAGGCAAATTGGTGCTTTTTGAAAAATATTAATATGCCCCTCCACCTGACCCTCTCCTCCAGATCCTACATCATCCTACCACTTTTGAGAAATGATTCCCAAGAAGTTTCCTTACCTCATACACCATTCCCAAACAGAATGTCTGACAAAGGGAGATTTGACTCTCAAAAGCTCACATCTTGGAAATGACGTTGGTCTCTAAGGTGCTACTGAACCTGAATCTTGCTCTTCTACTACAAACCAACACGTTGATCTACCCAAAACATTCCCATAGGGGCACTGACAGGTTTGTCCATCTGTGGCATCCCCCATCCCGCTTGACCTCTGAGGGTTCAAACAGTCAAGGAAGATACCGGAGAGCTATCTGCAAAAGTGTGGAGTTTGGATCAAGGGCGTGTTGCATTTCCTTCACAGGCTTTCCTGAAAGGAAATTCCATTCTCCTTCAGCAGCTCTCCACACCAATAGGAAAAAAGAACAGGCAATCAAGGGGCATCTCATTATGCCAGGGAAATTTTGCTCTCTCTTCATCTTATGGAATGCTGATAAACATCATTCAACTGAAAAGAGGAAGAGTCATATTAAATAATTAAGAATTAACTGAGACACTATTTTCTTATTTCCACTTTTAATAGAACTTGATAGAACTCACACTATTGAGTTCTATCAAGCTAAATACAATCCATATTCCTGGGTACTGCTACTAAAATGGATTAAAATGTTATGGTGGATCCTTCCTTTCACACACTCTGCCACCCACTCTGAACCTTCCTTCACAGGTTTGGGGCTTCCCAAGCAGGTAAGGGCTGGGTCACTACTAGAGATGGGCACGAACCTAAGTATGACTCAAAAAACCCCACGAACCAGGCCGGTTCAGGGTTCACAAACCAGCGTTCATGGAAGCTCCTTTTCATGGAAAGTCCATGAACTGTATACTGGTTCATTGGGTCGTATTTACAGAGGCAGTTTAAACGGCCATTTCCCCAGGGAAATGGCCGTTTAAACTGCCTCTTTAAGGGATTTGCAAGGGCAGGTCCCTTAAACTGCCCAAACTTCAGCCCCCCTACCCCCACCCCACCTCCAGCCCCACACTTACCTTCCCCTGCGGCACGGGGGGTGGGGGTAGGGGGTAGGGGGCAGGGATGTAGGGGGGCTGGGGTTTGGGCAGTTTAAAGGTCCCTGCCTCCAGCAGGTCCCTTTAAACTATCAGCTAGCAGGCGGTGAGGGGAGATCCCCCCTGCCGCCTGCCAGCTGATCATTTAATGGGACCTGCCGCTTGCAAGGCAGGAAAGGGCCCTTTAAACTGTTAAATGCCCCTTTACCTGCAGCTGTTAAGGCCGGAAAGGGGCATTTAAACCCCATGAACCACAAACTGGTTCATAACTGGTCCAGTTCCGTAGTTTGTGGTTCGTGAAACCCACGAACCTCCTGGCTCATTTTTTTTTGTTCCATGCCCATCTCTAGTCACTACATGCCACCAGTCTAGCTTTCAATTTTGCAGGCTGAGAGTCCTGAACCAAGTCCTCCCAGGGTCCCCTCTCTCCTCTTCCAGGGGCTTCACCAGAAAGGCAACCCATTCCCTGTATTTACATTCCCTCAACCACAACTTATCAGGACTATTGGGGAAAGGGAACTGAGAGGTTATTTCCCCTATATACACTACCACCATTTACTTCTCTGGCCCATTTAACATAGCATTTGAGATCTCTGTGTGTCATATTCTCCCTCAGCCAACAACTTCAAGCCAACCAGGGTTAAAACAAAACAAAACTTTATTTACAAGATGGAACATACGAGTGAATGGTTTTAAACTAAAAAAAATACTGAGGTTAAATAGGAAGTATTTTAATGTAACAGAACAAGGTTTGATGCCAGCTGTCTCTATGCTTCCTCTTCTCAACAGCTCCAAAAGCCTTCTCTTCTTCTCTCGCTCTCTCCAATGGACACCAATTCTCATTGGTCCAGCATTATGCCCCCTCTCATTGGCTGGTTTCTCAGGAAAGGCGGAGCTGGAGCCGGTCCTGTCTGCCATAAATGTCCAGAGATTGAAGAAGTAGATCCAAAACTGCAGGCTGCAGCACCTCTTCTGAGACATTTATGTAGCTGGGGTAGATGCCCCTAGAATTTTGCCATCCTTAGATTCTTTTTGAGAAATGGTTCTTCTCTTGAGTCATACTAGGATAACAAGTACAATACAGAGCATTGTACCACTAATTTCAGTGTATATAGAACTTCTGGACATAATGCATTCTCTGATATGTAGGTGAATAAAGAAGGGAAATCATATAAGATTGGTTTGTTTTTGTTTTGTTTTGCTAGGAGTCCTTCATAATTGTTCTTGTTCTGGAGGTTGTTTAGCATATAGTGCAGACAAATAATGTAGTCATTCTGTACTGGTTCTTTTGCTCTTTACATGGATTCAGCATGCTTTAAATTAGTTCGTGTTAGTTTTTAAAGGTATGTTTCCATGTGCTGAGAATTCTTTTTTTCTCTCAGATGTTTTGTTTTTTGATCCAGTGAAAGACAATAAAATTTCAGAAACTTCACAGAAAAAGCTGCCTCAGCAGTTCCTGCTGTAAACAAGATGTCTTTGGATCTCAAAAGTAAAATTTTATGTAGGGCAAGAGACTTTGTGCATACAAAATTAAGGTTATAGTCAACGGGAGATATACAGACAGTGTGTTTAGTTAACTGAAGACTGGGAATTTAATGTTGCATCTAAATCAGTTCTGCTACTGTTATACATTATTGAATCAGAAAGATGTCCCTGAAGGCAGGGAAAGAGATTGTTCCTTTCTGTGAATCAAGACAGATATAACTAATGGTGGTGGAGAGACAATATAGCATTATGAAAACGCTCCCGTGAAAAGGTTCAAAAGATGGGCTTTGGGCACTTGATTCAGTACATCAGTAATGCTATGTTAGGTCCCTGCAAACATGCATATCTAATTGTATCACAAACATAATCTTTTAAAAGTGTTTTGTTGCTAATTGTTACCATTTCATTTTTAAAGGTATTGCTACCATTGAGAGAAATGGAAGTTTGTTTCTTTAAAAAAATAAAACTAGACTATGCAGAATTCATGTACATATTGATATGCGTGCCAATGTGCCTTGAGATCATTGGACTACATGTTGCTCACTAATTAAGTTCAGGAAGAGGAGACATGCTAATCTGTAGCCACAGAACAGCACTGTGTCACTTTATACATTGTTTTATGGTCAGTGCTGTTTGAGCTAGTGTTGACCAGTGCAGCCTCATGTGGATTGTGAAGAACAACCAACAGCAAACAGGATAAAATTGTTCATAAATGATAAACTATGGTGCTGGCAGGGCTTTTTTTCATCAGGAACGCGGTGGAATGGAGTTCCGGCACCTCTCGAAAATGGTCACATGGCTGGTGGCCCCGCCCCCTGATCTCCAGACAGAGGGGAGTTTAGATTGACCTCCGCGCCACTGGTGGAGATTGGGGGCAGGGCCACCAGCCATGTAACCATTTTCGCAGAGGGTGATTTAAACTTTTAAAAACTCCCCCCTTGTTCCAGCTGACCCAAAGTGACGTCATTGTGCGGTCCTGAGTTCCACCACCTCTTTTCCCAGAAAAAAAGCCCTGGGTGCTGGTATTTCATCTTCCTCACCAACATACACTACTTTATCCATACTATTGGCATGGGGGAAGGGGGCTGCCATCTGAACAAAGCCTATTTGATTTGATGTGACATAATGATCCATCAGCAACAGGCTTAGCTCACAAGGAATGTATTAGTTTGGGGATGTGCTTCCATGCTCTCAGTATTTAAGCACTTGTATACTTTGGGTATGTTATATGTTTAATGCTATGGGTTTTTATTGGCTGGGATTTTAATGGTTTTGGGTGGTTTTTTTTTTGTGATTTTATCTAGTTTTATTTTGGAAACCATCTCAGGCAAGTCTCTAAAGAGGCTGCATATAAATGTTTTCTCCATACTTTCCTTGCCTCAGACCCCCCTGGCCTCATTCCCCACACCACCCATTAGAGATCCTTTCCAAGTTTTTTTAAAAAAATAGCAAGTGTAGTTAGCTACAGAACAATAATGTTAAAACGATCTATTGCCATGATTTGGCTTGCTTGCTTTCAAGTCTTTAGCCCTTTTCATTGTGGACTTTGCCCATGAAAAAAGCTAGACTGATTTTCTGTAAAATGTAAGCATGGAATTCAGAGATATCAGCAATAGCATTATTTCCAAGAATAGTGAAAAATAGCCTTTGAACTTCAAGAAGCAGCTTATAAATGCTCATATGCCAAGTGCAAGGCAATGGGTTCCATGCTTGATGGTGGCTCCTCAGAGCAGCACATCTGTCATCTCTGACATCAGCATTTATATATTAACTGTACATTTTGATCCTTTAGGCACCCTTCCTGTAAATATTAGGGATAAATTTCAGTCCTCAATGTGTTAGTTTGACCATATGAAGATAAATGGAAAATGGAACAAAGCTGCCACACTACAGTATTTGAATATGATGATATCTGAAGAAGAGAATTCACCTAATTCTCCCATTCTTTTGCCAAACTTGTGATAGGTTAATTTAAGCATAAACAATGATACTATTATGGTAAAAATGGGTATCCTTATAGCTGCAATTCTATTTTAAATAAAGGAAACAAGAAATCTAGAAATTCCTAAGTGAATTTAAAGTGTATTACCTTAAATAAGGCATCTCCACATTATGAATTTAAAATCTGCAATTATTAATATGCCATATGGAGTAACAAGATGAGTATGTTGCAGTCTGCTAGTAGATCAGTGAGCACATTACTCAATCAGATGTATCATCTTCTAAAAAATGAAATGCAGTCTGATTTTGACTTTTAAAAAATTGTCTGACACAAAAGACACAAAATCCTTGATGATCGGCGCAGTGCATTCTCTTTAGCCCACAGTGTCTTTTAACGGACAACCAAGGCCTTGCAAATCCTGTTGGGAACAGGTAAAAATAAACAACCAACCGAGTATTCGTGCTAATGGAGGGAGGGGGCGGGAAACACCCAAAGATGAAGCCATTTTGTTCCTGCCGTACTGAAAACTATCAGCAGTCCCACAAGGTAACAGAGAACTCTGCTGGTGCATTTCTGAAGCTGTCACCAGGTTAGATAGAAGTAAACAGCAGATGCCTTTAGAGCCTCTTTATGAAAGGAAACCTCAGTTGCCTGAGTACTTATCTTTGGAAGGTTGGCAAGAGCACGGGAAATTATGAAGCATGAAGAGATTCTCCCTGCTGTCTTTATCAGTAAAATGCACATTTCATTCTATAGGGGAAATCACTGGCATAAATCGTTCAGTGACGAAATATGATACTGTCATTTGCTGCCAGCCAGTTCATGCTCTTAGAGCTGAGGAAGTAACTGGTATTTACTCTAGGTATCACTGGGAATCTGTATAAAATTCGACAGTAGATGTTCAAGGAGATGGGTAATAATAAAGTATGAACAAGGATCTTGGAATAATTGCTTTTATCTTGCAAAAAACAGCAATTATATATCACTCTTAAAAAAAAAAGTCCACTGCCTTTGCCCCAAATGAACAAAGTGGTTTCAAGAACAGGACATTCAAACTTTCTTAACAAATCAAATTTTATGGATCTGAAAACTCTGTTGGATAAAAAGGCAAAGGAAGCCCTCGCCCATCTGACCTCCCCTTAATAAGAAGAAATACTCTATAAGTGCAATACTCCAGATGCAAAGCAGGCCACTTTTGCCTCTGCTGGGCCAGCACTTTAACTAGATTGAACAGATAACTCTCACAGCATTAAATGTTCAATCCAAAGAAAACTTCAGACCTGTTACTATTCTTTATTAGATCTAGTGAAACATAAAAGTTCAATGTCTGGAGCTCCAGCTGATGTGCTTAAGGACAGTGTGAGTAATGCTGCAGATCATTTGTGATTGCCTCCTCGTATGAGGTACTCTGGTACACATCGGTAAGCTGTACCCCTCCCTTTGGGCTGGCTCTCTGCCTGCCATCCTCTTCCATCTCCTCCCACAACCCATGTGTACAGTCACATCCCTCACACTTATGCTGCATTATATTAAGCTCTATGGAGACCATTTGGCAAGAAAAATTGGGAATTATAAAATAAGATGGGTAGAAGTGTATTTTAAAATTATTACAGTGTTTTTAACATTCAAATGGACCCTCTGGTGGGTTAGAATGGATGTTTTCCTTGGATGGAACTGTCTTAGTGTAAATGCCCAGTTGTTGTTGTTGTTGTTGTTGTTGTTGTTGTTGTTGTTGAAATAGCAGAGCAAGCTGAGCTGAAATCATAACTGAACCAATTTATCATATAACTCACTCTCATGAATATCAAACTAGCAAACAGCTAGTTTAACAGACAATAATAATAACCCAGTGCTTATATACTGCTCTACAGGACAGATTAGTGACACGCTCATAGCGGTTAACAATTCAGTGTTGTTATTATCCTCACAACAGACACCCTGTGAGGTGGGTGAGTCTGAGAGAGTGCTAAGAGAGCTGTGACTGACCCACAGTCACCCAGCTGGCTTCAAGTGAAGGAGTGGGGCATCAAACCCGGGTTTCCAGATTAGAGTCTTGCTGCTCTTAACCACTACCTCAAACTGGGTCTCTAGCGAACAAGTGACAGGATTCAGTGGTCTCATCTCAGTTCTCTCTCATTTAAGAATATTAATAGCAAATTGATGGATGGTGTGTTCAAGAAATCATGTGATCACTTTTTCCTGTGTGATTGTGGTGTGGCATATGAACCCAACCACCTTTCCTTTGAAGCTAGTATGAAGAAGACCAGATAACACCATAGACTTTGCCAAATCTTCTGGATAAGTCTTCTGCTACAGTGCTACAAGATGATAGGCAGTGCTGGAAATATCTCACAATAACAACCCCAAGATACCCTCCTCCATCATGACTATTTATATGGAAGAAGTTATTTGTCTCCTATGGATAAACTGCCAGATTCTTATCTACATCACAATATCATATGAGTTGGGAGACTTAGAGTTAGCTAAGGAAAGTTCTTACAGTCTGAGCTGTGGGTGTGTTTAAGTTCAACATTTGATCTTTAACATTACTGTTCTTTTTCTTGTCTATATAATTATATGGCAAGCTGCACAGCCACTGATATGGTCCCTCTTCTTCCTCTTCTTCTTCCTATCGCAAGATCATTGCCATCATGAATCTCTAACTTGAGCCATTTCCACACAGCTTACCTTTTGCTGGAACACAGCATGTTCTTGCGCAAAATCGCGCAATAACAGTGTCTTCCTGGTGTGATTTCGTGCATGAAGACGCTGTGTTCCGGCAAAAGGTAAGCCGTGTGGAAATGGCCTTGGTGCTCTTTGGCTACTTGTTCAGAGCTACACACCGAAGAAGGCTATTGTTGTCATAAAAGCCATTGCAGCATTTAACTCATTGATCAGAATAAACTTGACCTGAAATGTCTTGCAGCTGCTAACTTAAAAAAAAACCAGATTAACCTAGGATAATGAATAACATCATTTATGTCAGTTAAAGTATTCCTTACAACGGGGGGCGGGGGGGGAAGCATAATGCCTAATTGGAAAGCAATGGAGTTTGCTACTAGGCAGAAGTGCTGAGAGAGTACTCTTTTTTCAAACCCAGATACTCGTTTTTTCCCTTGATACAATAATATTCCTTTAGAGTCATATACCATATGGCAAACACTCACACTGTTCAGCAGATTAATGAAGCCTCTAAAAGATCACATATTTCCTCCCCCAGAGAATATCTCTGCCGTTACTTCACATTTTTGATTTTATGTAGCTCTGCTCTTATAAAATGGCATAAAGCTGCCTGGTAAAGTCCAGTATTCCATTGTGATTTAACCTTACAGAAAATCCATTGAAATCCAGTTTGTTTCTCCATCCTCACTCTGGTGAAAGCAAATTAACAGTTTGCCTATATATTGCTTTCCTTATAACCAAAGACCTCAAAAACGGAGGCCGACTAGTTCTGATTTTATTTATTAATCACACTGCAGCTGTGTTCTTTAGAGCTAATAGTGAAATGAGGCATAACAGTACAATTTAAGAATAAAGAACTGAAACAAATTCCATTTTTTCTAGCTTTCCATTAGTGTAGTACAAACTAGAAGTGAGGACAACATATTCAATCCAACTAGTCATACAAAACATATTGCAAGTTGAAGATGTCAGCTAATTTGCATGACTGGATTGTTTGAATATGATTTGCATCTCATTTTCATAAAGTAGGTGAAACTATATCTGGTATGGCATTTATCCTGTGATATTTTTAATGTGAAACTATTACTCGAAATGGGTAGGGGGGAATGATATATTTTCCTAATTGTTTCTAAAGCCTTCCTAGTATTTTCAACTTTATTTACAAAACCTATGAGGCCGAGTAGCTTTCATTCTTTTTCAAAAAGAAAATTGGAAGATTTTTACATGTTTAACAAAAGAATTCCGCAAGGCTGATTTTTTCAGACTACATTCCTACAGACTACAGTTATTCATCTAGTTTACATTTTTGGGATAAAATACCAAGATGAAATTCCTTCTCAAATTTTGTGAACTTTCAGTAGTTTCCAAACTACTATTTGTCTTCTTTATTGAGGAAAGTGTCAGTTTCTTAACAAAGTGAAGGAAGCAAAAAAAAAAGTCAACATTAGTTGAAACCACATTAAATGTCTACATGTCATTGGTCCAGTGACCTTTTCATCCTCCTGAGTTTAACCAATTTCTAATGTCTCTTAACAATAATTTTCTTGTTGTGAAAGCCCTGTCTCACTGATAGCATCTAAACAAGCTTATACCTTAATTGGAACAATTCTCCCATAAATATTTATGTTGCTGTGATTAAGCCATTTACCAAATGCAACTACACATTATGGGTTAAAATAGGGAGCATTGTGTTGGGTAGCCCGGGGCATGACATGGTTTATACAACGGGATTTTAGCTATAATTCACTTAATCAAGCGTCTGACCCCAAGCCTTCACAGGAGCCAGGAGGTGCTGGGAGGGAGGGCAAGGAGAGGGGAATAATCTTCCAGTTTGTTGAATGTAATATCCATTATAAACGTTCTCTCAGACTATAAGGGTTTTGTGTGTGTTTACAAATTCACAGAGACACAACACACTATTATGCATAGACTTAGATGCCATTATATATAGTATTACATGTTTCTCTTTTAAAGAACAATTAGGACATACATCTATTTGGTAGGTGAGATCACATTATTTCATTATAAAATTCCTATATCAAATTCACGACCAAAATGGCATGTTATTTATATCTGGGGCTATTATCTAGTTGACTGATTAAAATATTTCTTCTCAATATTTCTATATTTCTCCATGAGCATGAGGCAGCTTACAGATAATTTTTGACAACCTGATGGAAACAAGCTACAAAATAATCTGAATAATGAAAACTGCAGACCATATCACACTGAAAGATTTAACTAACTTCAAAGGTGCTTTGCAGTTTCCAAAGGCTTTTTTTGAATAGGGGGATTCTATGACTGCTGACAAGAATGTATCCTGTCAGCTTGTTACAATGCGTCAGAGCCACTGCTGATAAGGCCCTGATTCTTTTCTTCAGAGGAGATTCTTCTCAGTCTCCCCTGATAATTTGAACAGGACCTATCTTTACATATCTGGGCCCCAGATTATGAAAACATGGTTTTAAATTGTTGTTTTTTAACCACAGATACTGTTAACTAGACATGGGCATGAACCAAAAAAATTTAACAACTCTGCAATTCGTGGTTCGGTGCCAACGACGATCCCGAAGTCATGAACTGCAACAAACATTTTCCATTGCCGAACCGGTTCATGGTTCACAGTTCGTGGGGTGTGGAACAGCCCCCGTGGCACTTAGAGAGCCCATATTCTCGGGGAGTGTTTTGCAAGCTCTCCTACAGCCATCAACCAAGTTTGGACAAGATTGCAAAAGGGATCTTGGAGTTATACCCTCTCCAAGGCCCCCAGGAAACTCCCACAAAAATCCAAGCTTAATTATACTCTCAGTCTCTCTCCCCAAAGGCTAGCAAGTGGCAAGCAAGAGCTCTGTCCCACTCCACTGCTCACTGAAAGTGAAACCCAGCCTGGGAGCCCACGGCTATTTATAAGCACAGGTCCCATTGAGCAATGCAGGAGGTCTGTGTTTGGCTGTCAGAGCTGCCTATCAGGGTTTGCAGGGATGAGATTGGAGTGCCCATGGCTACAGAACACCCCCTTCCCCCTCCCTCCCCTGGGTGTCTTCTCCCAACTTGTAACCGCTTTGCAGCTCCGTGGTTGGAAGGAAGACCTGCCGATCAAGGCAAGCTGGGCTTCCATTCGGGTTTCCAGGGCAAAAGAAGGAGCGCAAACAGAGTTCAGGCATTCCCCCGGCTCCGTTTCCAGGGGACTTGACTGCTGGCGCCTGAGTGTCTGGCTTCCCGAACCGTGGCCGAATGCACCAAACCAAGCTTCTTCCAAACGCAGGTTTTTTGGACGAGGACAATCACGAACCGCCGGATCGCGATTACACAATCACCAATTTCGTGGGTTTCTGAAGTTCGTAATCCGGTTCATGCCCATCTCTACTGTTAACTATTGAAAAGAGCTGACAAAGAGAACTGACGAAGAGAGCTGTGGTTCTTGAAAGCTTATGCCTCAGTAAAGTTGGTTAGTTTTAGAAGTGCTACTGGACTTTTTACTATTTTGTTAACTGTGGTCATTCATGGTGTATGCACATAGACATTTTAGCATAATTGTGGCTTGGTTTATGGTACACTTGATACTGGGCAGGCCAGTGATACCAGCTGTGTCACTACAGGCGAGGCAGAGACAAGTGCAAAGTCTATAAACCTAGCATTCATTGACACAAACCAGGATTTCTTCTGCAAGTCAAATTCTGGTGTCATAAATTAATTAAAACAAACCATGGTTTCATACTATGTCTAGGGATGCTTAAACATCAGCCATTTGAACTATATGAACTTTACCTTTGATAATAGAGACTATAGTGTGAATAGAGGTAATGATAAGAAACAAAGGGGTTCTAGTGCTGTTGGAAGTCAAAAAGGGGAAAGGGGGAGGGAGAAGGGATGGGGGGGCATATATATTAATTTGAAGGGTAAATGAAATTGTATATTTTAAAGGAATGTATGTTAACCCATTCAATAAAAATGACTAATTTTAAAAAAAACATCAGCCATTTGAACTCATGGCTCACCAGTTGCAAGCACATGATTTTTGTCTTGGCTGTTCATGAGCAGCTTTTCACCTATTCACTTGACCTTTAGAGCCCTACACAGTTTGGTACCAACATATCTGAAGGGCCACCTACTCCTTTATCAACCTACCTAACCACTACAATCATTTTTGGAGGCCCTGCTTTGGGTGCTTCCACTTTCTGAGGCTGGATGAGTGGCAACCTGAGAGAGGGTCTTAGTTGTAGGTAGCATCAAAACTCAGAAACTCTCTCCCCAGGAAGATTCATCTGTCCCCTTCCGTTGCTATCTTTTGCCAGTGGGTGAAGACTTTTTTGTTTCATTTGACATACCCTCAATGATCCTTCTTTCATGCTCAATGTTTTAATTGTTTTAAATGTTTTAATTATTGTTTTTATGTCTTTGTATGTTTTTAAAATTAATGTTTTAATGTTTTTAATGATGCATTTTTATGGCTTTTAATGGTTTTATAATGTGATTTTTGTATGCACATCTTAATTTTTTAGTTGCGTTGGTGGCACTTGTGAAGGCAGAAAGGTGGGATTTTTAAAAAATTAAAATTAAAAAAAAACATATACATAACAAAGGGAAAAAATGTAGAGTAGTATGCAAGAAGTATAGTGTGTGACCTTTCTAATGAAAACTCAGAAGTATGCAAGTTCAATTTTCCTTGAAAACTTAAGTTTTTCCTTCTCTCTGTTGTATATGTATTTCTCCTGATTGAAGTTGCACTTCATGCATCTAATGAAACTTGCTCTAGATCATGAATACTCGTGTTTCAATAAATCTGTTACTTTTTAAGGTGCAAAAAAACCCCTTATTCAGACAGTACAGTACAATTGGCACTATTTCACATATGCACAGTCTCCCATCGCTCAATAGAAGCCCTTGTTTCTTTCCCTGCCCTCAGATCCACAGTTACTGCTCACCGGTCTGCAGCCAATTGTTTAAATAATGTTTGAGCAAACCAGTAATACATAAATAACCACTTAAAAAAAAGTCTTACTCTTTGGTGCCCATTAAAGTAAATGTTACTAAAGTTATTTTGTGCATGTGCATTGTTCATTGTTCTCCATATCACAAAAAAAAACATTGCCCCTTGGCAACACAACCACTCAATAGTTCTGAAGCACAGCCCAGTTCAGAGAATTTGACTTACTAATGTTCATGTTCAGTTTCGAGAAGAGAAGGTTGAGGGGAGACATGATTGCTCTCTTTAAGTATTTAAACGGCTGTTTCATAGAGCTAAGCTACAAGAGACGAATTACACGAGGAGGAGAACATGAAGGGAGTCGCAATGTTACCTGGGAAGATGAGTTTTAAAAGAGAGTGGAAGGCTTTTTCAATTTCCCCTCCCTACAGAGCCAGCAAAGATCGCTCCTCAGAGTGAGTTTGTTTATTTCCTGTTCACCTCTTAGAAGGGGAGGTGAAACTGATAGATCCTTCAGGAGGCAAAGAGGAAATTAATAAACCCTCTGAGCAGCTGTCTCCCTGGCTCTGTAGAGAAGGGAAATGGACACAGCCTTCCGATCTCTTTTAAAACTCAGCTTCCTGGCTAACATTGCGACTCCCTTCACGTGCTCCTCCTCATGTAATTCATCTCTTGTAGCTTGGCTCTTAGAGGAGGGAAGGGACCTGTTCCTGTTGGCAGCAGAGTACAGGACTCAAAACAATGGGTTTAAACTAAAGGAGGAAAGGTATCTTCTAGATATTAGGAAAAAACTTCTTCATGTTATGAGTCATCCAGCAGTGGAATGAGCTGCCTAGGGATGTGGAGACTTCCCCCTCATTGGCAGTTTTCAAAGAGCAGCTGGACGAATACTTGTTAGGGATGGTTTAGGCTGTTCCTGCATTGGACAGGGATTTGGATTCGATGGTCCGCAAGGCCCCTTCCAACTCTATGATTCTATGATTTTATGCCTGGATCTGATTTCTGGCTATTTGTTCTTTATCCACTTGCCCACAGCCTTTAAAAAATGATTCAGTACCACAGCAATCACTTTGGCCCACGAATTATGCACTTATTCTGAAATGTATATTGTCCTATTGTATCCGTAGAAAATATTAAAATTAAGGAGTGCCTGTGCACTAAAGGGACATCTCAGTTCTTACTGTTTTGAAAATACAACAATTAAATAGCCGTGAAATGTGCTAGCAAAAATTTGTATCCCTTCTATTTGTATAAAGTAACACCTTACCATAATCAGTCCCAAAGAGGCACCACATCAAACTCTGAAAACAGGAGATCTGGACACATCCTTATGTACAATCAGAATTCTCTGAACAGTACATGAAACCAAGGGGAGACATCTAGGATATTCTGAAATGTAAACAAAGGAAAAGCAGCCCTGAGGAATTGTTAGAGACAGTTATTTGTAGTTAGAGGCAGTTATTTGTAAACTCACATTTCTACGTATTTGTTTGCGTGTGTGTGTCAGTATAACCTTAATAATCATTGAGTGATGTTTGGAATTTGGATTTTTTTTTGCTGTACTTCAGCAAAAGTTTAATTGAACTTAGGAAGGAAAGTATCCAGTGATTCTGAACAGGGCAGCTCCTTTGTCATTTTTCTGGTTATTGCAGTAAATGTTGATCTTTCTCAAACTACAGAGCTGTTGGAAATGTTTTTCATCTGAAATGTTAGCAAGTGTTCTTGTTGATAAATAAACATAGTGCTCTCTGTTTGAGACAACTTGTTAAAGTAGACACAGGAATGGAAGGCAGTAATATTCTTAAAGTTCACAAAAGACCGGGATCAAAGCAGCTTTTGTTAAATTTCCTGGCAGAGCAATATGTCTGGCAACCATAATCTTAATGTTGGACTTTATCAGCAATAACAAGGGAAGGGGCATGTTCATTCATTCAGACCTCCCATAATGAAGAAGTCCTTGGGCTCCATCTTGAACTACCAGGAATCATCTCTGGTGGGCCAGGCATAATTCCAGTGCATTTTACACTCTTTAACAGTTCACACAAAGGTTTTCTGTAGCTATCTAGAGTATTGAAACCAGCAGCATTAAGCTACTGTATTTCTTGTGTCTCCTAATACACTACTACGGTGAAACATCTTAGGGTGGTTGGGTGGGGAAATGCACAGAAATCCACTGCATATTGGAACTAAAGATGGGCACGAATCGAATTACGACCCAAAAAAACACACGAACCGGCCGGTTCATGGTTTGCAAACCAGTGGTTCATGGAAGCTTGTTTCCACAAACTTCCACAAACTGGTCTACTGGTTCATTTGGGTCATAATGGGGCAGTTTAAATGGCCATTTCCCCAGGGAAATGGCCATATAAACTTTTCCTGTGGCTTGCAAGTGGCAGGTCCCTTTAAACTATCAGCTGACAGGTGGCAGGGGGGGAATTCCCCCCTTACCACCTGCCAGCTGGTAGTTTAAAAGGACCTGCTGCATGCAAGTGGCAGGGCCCTTTAAACTGCCGAAACCTCAAGCTCGAGGAACGAGACGGCCATTTTTGAGGTCCTCCGCTGCTGCATGTGCCCACAGGGCAGCTGAGGAGGCTGAAAACTGCCTCCTTGCCCCTCAAATGGTGACTGTGGCTGCCATTAGAGGGGTGGGAAGGCCATTTTTTGCCTTCCCCTGCCACCCTGTGGGCCCATGCAGCATCAGACAAGGCCAAAAACAGCCTTCTCATTCCTCGTGGGAAGAGGGGGAAGGCACCGTGGGCCTGCAGGGCAAGGTAAATGTGGGGCTGGGGCTGGGGCTGGGCAGTTTAAAGGGCCCTGCCGCTTGCAAGACAGGAAAGGGCCTTTTAAACTGTCAAATGCCATTTTCCCTGCCACTGCTAAGTGGCCAGAAAGGGGCATTTAAACCCCACGAAACATGAACCACAAACTGGTTCATAAACTGGCCCCACTTTGTGCCATTTCCTGGTTCCTGGTTCGTGAAAATTGACAAACCACGAACCTCATGGTTCGGTTTTTTTGTGGTTCGTGCCCGTCTCTAATTGGAACATTTGTAGCAATAGAAGCTATCTTTTAAGTTACCCTTTGAGGAAAAGTCTACCATGGCTGAGTCAGCAAGCCTAAGTAGGTTTACTCAGAAGTAAGTCCCATTTTATTCAATTGGTCTTCCTCCCAGAAAAGTTCTTGGGATTGCCTGAACCCACTCTCCTCTTGGCTTCCTTTCCTGCTTAGCTGTTGATCAGTACTGTGAGATTTATATGAGATTCTGGTCAGCAAAAAGCCCTTGCTCTCCCAAGAGCATTCTGTTCTACCGAGGATGACATCCCAGGTTCTTCTGTCTTATGCCCTGTCCCCCACAAAGCTGCAGTCTTCTAGATTTTTACGTGCAAATAGATGGGAATTTTTCTGCCACAATCTGCTACATTATTCTGAAGCTTGCTGGAGAATCCTAAGTAAACGCAACTCCAGCAACTCATATTGAAGGAGTTTAAATTTGTGCACTGGTGTAGTAGTCACAGGAGTGCTTTCCAACCTTTTTTCCATGGAGGAACCATAAATTAATTTTTCAAACCCTGAGGAACTCCTATCTATGACAATGTTTACAGGCCAGAAAAAGTTGATAATGGGAGAGCAATTAAATTACTGACAAGAAAGTTACTGTCAAAAATTTTATTTGTAAACACACATTTCTACATATTTGTTTGTGCGTGTGTGTCAGTATAACGTTAATAACCATTGAGTGATGTTTGGAATTAGGAATTTTTTTTGCTGTATTTCAAAATTTGTATTTATTCCATGATTTTTCATGGAACCCCTGACATCCTGTGGAACTCTGGTTGGGAAATACTAGGTTAGAGTGCCAGACTACTATACAAAGGGACTAACTAGCACATGGGTTATGAACCTTCTAAATGATTTATCAGTTGACATATCAGGTCAAAAAGAGATGAACCAGCGCAGAGAAAGTATGCCGGTGGTTTATAGATTCCAGTTTATGTATATTATTATATTTTACTGAAATATTTATAAACCCATATAGTATAAATAAAACAGAACAGACAACATCTGTGATACAATAAAGCCTTATTCCATTTAAGAGTTAATTTGGAAAGTAAGTGCTCACTGCTCAGTTCTCTTAACAAGATGCACCTGGTCTGAGATGCTTTTGTTCCCTGCTATCTCCTCAAGACTGTCCTGCTAGGAAAATGGCACTAATTGTTTTCAGAGTTGGGAGGGGGAAGAAAGGAGCAGTGACTTGATAATTCCGCAAAATTTCCTAAAGCAAAGAGTTCCATTGGTTAACGCCAGTCATGTGGTAGAGCAGCTAGAAATGTATAATTTACCAGGAGTCAGTTTGCAATTTTTTTGGTCTATGGATCTTTTTATGAGGTACCTGCATCTCTACCAAAAGTTATGCACTATTGGCCTGAATATTTTGCTACAGCTCAAACAATTGCTGTATGCTGTGTAGAGATTTACCAACTGGACTCCAGGTACCAACCGTATTATTTAGGACTGCTAGTTTTATTATTTTGTCGCTGAATGACTTGCTAGGACTGTACTGGATTTTAATTGCTTTTGCTTAACTGTTAACTAATAAAGATCTTTATATTTCTAATCAGAAGTTTTTATTCTGAGTAAGACTAACTTGGGACCCAGCAAAGGTTTTCTGGTGGCTTTGACAGGTTAAGGAAAGGGCTTCTCTGGGTTCCAGGCTTTGGAACCAAACAACAGTAGACCTCTTGCCCCACTGAAGAGTTTGGGCTCAGCAAGGGGGGCAAGGGAACGTTACAAAATCTATTAATTTTCCCTCCACTAAACATCTTCTCTAATCACAAACCAAATAAAATCAGCAGTCACCAGTCCAGCCACAGTTAAATTTTTACGTCCCATTGATTTCAGTTACAGAATGATATTTGTCTTAAGCATTCTCATGGGACTCAGAAGTTCCTAGAGTTTGAATTTGTTTAGATTTGTTAGGCACTGTGCAATGTCTTAGGATAAGTCAAGCCTTCTCAGGGTTGCTGGGAATTTGGTCACAAACACATTCAGCCATCAAACTTACTGTGTTCAAAAGTGTTGATCAGACATGAACAGGACTTTTTTTCAGCAGGAACACAGTGGAACGGAGTTCCGGAACCTCTTGAAAATGGTCACATGGCTGGTGTCCCCGCCCCCTGATCTCCAGACAGAGGGGAGCTTAGATTGCCCTCTGCGCCACTTGGCTGGTGGGGCCACCAGCCATGTGACCATTTTCTCCAAAGGCAACCCACTGAGTTCCACCACCTCTTTTCCCAGAAAAAAAGCCCTGGACATGAGTCAATCACCCAATTGGTTTGGTTTGTGCCAAACAGCTGCAAACTCCTGCCAAACAGGTTTGCATCTCTTTTTTAAAGCTCCTTCATTTGCAGAAATACATCTTTTCCTTTTATATCTCCATGATGGAAGGAGCTAGAGACTTACTTTTTTAAAAAAGTGAAAGTTTGGGATTCAGAGCACATGGTTCACTTACTGCGATAATGTCGACATAACACTATTCAATTGCCAATTTAAACAAAAGTTAAAAAGCCCTCCGTGGTAGAAGGAAAGAGCTGCTGTGACAGTCATGCCTCATAGTAGGCTAGAAGCCTGCCAAGCTTCCTGCCATTCCCCAGCTGTGGAATGGGCTCTGCTGTCTCCAGTGCCAGTGGCAGGGAGAAGCTTCCAACACAGACATGTCTGGGGCTGGCTTCCTCTCTTTCCTTTCCTTGCTCCCTGGTCCTGCTGCCTCAAGGGTCAGGGAGAATAACAAAAATAACATTCCTGAATTTTCAGGATCTTTTAAAAAAATGCCCAGAAAAATAATCCTGAACCAGTAACAAAAATATTTCAGAAAAATCAGTATAAAAAACAGTTTCCTTTCCAAAATCCAGATCCAGAATTATTATTAATTTTTTTGAAGCGCATGTCCCTAAAGATAAGTTGAAAAGAAGAACTGGGTGCCTGTAGCTAAATTTGAATGTCACTATAGTGGGTATTTCAGAAACTGGCGTAACAGAGAGAATATGGAAGACAATACAGGAATGGTATTGTTCCGTATGTCAAAAGTGAGGTAGTATAGTAATGTTGAAAACTTAAGAATGCCTGGAAATAACAGGGCTGAAAAATAATTAAGTAGTGGGGAACTATGAATTATGTTATTTCCCCTTTAAAGGAGCATAATCTATTGCCCTTTATACATCTTCATGCACCTAATTTCATTAATTAATTATGTGTTACTTTCTTTTGTCTGCCTTGAAACAACTGCCAGTCTTTTACTTTGGGTGGCTTCAAGTTTCAGGAGCAAACTTGGTTTGATACATTCTTTTTGGAAAGTCCATGCACTTTTGAACACCATGTGAATAGGAAGGTGACCATATTAAAGGTCCTTCTGACATTGGTGTCATTTTCCTTCCCTTGGTTCTCTGCAGACCCCACATCACTGGAACGGTTTTTAAAAATCAGCACTTCCCATTACAATAACAGTTTTGCTATCTATTACCACAATTTATTTTCCCTGAATTCTCCTCCCCCCCATTCATTTTTAAAATAAATCTCCAATGATTTTGGATTCCTAGAGAAGTTTCTAGCTGTTTAGAAGTCCTAAAATCTTGCTGTTCCTTGCTTTCTACTAGAGCAAATCAAGGCAGCTTCTTTTTCACTTACTCCCTTATTTCATCTTTTAAAATGAAAACTGGACATCCTTCCACTTATGTCAATATATCCAATTCTCAACATGGCCCAATGTTCTTAAATCCAGAGAATGGAGCCATGAATAGATTAGACAGCTCTGTCTACAAACCTGAAAAATGCCCCAGATTTTCAGGAAAAAAACCTGAACTCTTAAAGAAAAAAATGAGGGGAGTGGTTTAACTCTTCCAAATAATAAAGCATTGCCTAACCTGTGAGGATGAAGTGAAGGAGAGGAGAATTTTATCAGCTACCCTGGGTCCCCATTGGGCAGAAATGAAGCAAATAATAAAGATGTGAGGCAGATGGTAGGTAGGTAGGTAGGTAGGTAGGTAGGTAGGTAGGTAGGTTGGTTGGTTGGTTGGTTGGTGGGAAGGAGAGAAGGAAGCACAGAAAGGGGAGTAACAATGGAGGCTTTGAGGGAAGGTGGAAAGAGTGGAGGAGGGGGATATAAGAGGCCCCTGAATTTTGATAGCACAGTCCTCACTGTTCTTGATCTGTTCAAAACACATTTAACATTGAATTTTGAGAGCTACTCAGGATAACATCAAAGCTGACCTCCTTTCTACATGGGTTCATGCTCAATTGTTCCAAGGAACAGTCATTGATTACCTAGACATTTTGTCTTTGTCCTAACATGAAAGTACATTTACCCAGTAAATGTATTGGGTAGTTGAAAGCACCATTAGTTGAAAGCACCATTATTAGAAGATTTTGTACTTGCACAGCCTCTGTTACTCCTTTCCCCATCTCACAATGTCTTTTAGAAATGTGGTCTAGGAGCAATATTATATTTTGTCATGACTACATTATCCTTGATGGCTAAATGGAATTCAAAGGAAAATATTTTGTGTACCAGTACATGGAGAAAGTCAGATGGGGGTAAGGGCTACCGTGGAAAATAGGGTGCTGGACTAGATGAATCTTTGGTTTGATCTAGCAGGTCTTTCCCAATGTTCTCAGCACATTTTTCAGCATTTTGAAAAGAGGGAAACTGTAATTGCTATGCTTCTGCAACAATATAACGAATGTTGCTGAACAGGACATTATTGAGTGAGGGTGATGTTTTTACCTGGTGTATTTTCTAGAGCAATATTCAATGCTTTGATAAATTTGATTTTTGAAGTATTAAACAAATACTATAGCATACTAAAAAGTCCATATTAATTTTACCCATAGAAGAATGAATAACTTTTCCAAAATCATCAAAACCTTTGAAAACATTAATTTAGCAATTGAGGGAAAGGAAAATAAACAATAAATCAGACCTTGTATCGGAAACCATTCAGGCAAAGTTAATTGTTTCACCTAATGTAGTATTAAGCAGCTGTTCAATGCAAAATACCATAAGGCCTGATTTGCTACAGATGTTACCAAAGGAGAAGGAAGCGGAAGAGTTGCTACTAATCATAATTATCACTAGGAATAATAATTCAGAGGAATAAATTAGTTCACAGAGTGTAGCAAAAAAGGCAAATACATATCTGGAAAAAAATCCATATAGGAAGACAAAATGTACTCTAACACAACTGCATCCCCCACCCTGCTTTTTAATCGTTCCTTCTAATAAGTTCCATGGTAGCAAAACAGGGCCATCCATAGACAAGACAGGGATTTCTGTATATTTGAAGTAGTGTCAGATGTGCAGAAAAATATCATTTTGTAAATTAAAAAACAGGTTGTAGGGTTGCCAACCTCTAGATGGTGGCTGCAGATCTCCCGGAATTACAACTGACCTCCCGGTGGCAGAGACCAGATCCCCTGCAGAAAATGACTGCTTTGGACAGTGGACTATGGGATTATAACCTGTTGAGCTCTAGCCCCTCTCCAAACCCTGCCCTCTCCAAGTTCCACCCCCCAAACCTCCAGGTATTTCCCTATCCAGAGGTGGTAACCCTACTTTCTCAGGAACTATGGAATGATAGGGTGAATGGGATGACACTTGGAGGCAAAGAAGAGGCAAAGAAAATCTAGCTGCCTCTAGGCCCTTTCACAACTCATCGCATTCATTCTCCAATCTTATTTTACCCCTTCAGGATACTATTAATTTTTAAGGGTTAATCCCCATCCCTTTAATTTACCTACCACTTTTTCTTGATGTTTGCTGAGTCATTTGGTTTTGTGCAGTTAGCTTTCAAAATTAACCATGTGTACTTTTGTTCTGTATTTAGGTCCAAAGCAGAAGTGCAAAACATCAAGTGAGAACCCCACTTCCAATCTTTCAGAAATTTAGACCAAAAAAACCAGGTTCTACATATAAAGCATATAAAATGCAAAAAACTAACAATATCCTGTATTTGTATGTCGTATAACTGTGACTGCTATGACTGGTCCAGTGCTAAAAACTTCAGGACATGAGTTTATGCATAAAGGCTGTTGTGTTAAACAGTGAAAAACAAAAGGAAATGATGATGGGACTAATATTGCTGAAAAAGAAAGTGCAGAGGACTCAACTTAGCTGCAAATGCCACATGGGTTGTGGTCCGTGACTCCGTCTGTGATCAAAGGCAAACAGGAATAAAAATGATACATTTTGAAGCGTTCCACTGCCAAAGAATGTGAGTGAAGTCATAGAAAAATCATTGAATGCATCTGAAAGGCCAACAGCACCTATCGCTTCTACTTTAGAAGTTGATGTGGTTGGATGAGCTTTAATTTTTCTACTCTGTTCCAGTAAAAGAATTTGTCCTTTCCAATTATATCTACAAAGAATCCAAATGGTGTCGATAAATATTGTTTCATTGTTCCATGTGTTACATTCATCGTTTCAGGAAGTTTCCTATGGAGATCGTTTTTGCTGTGTATTTTTCATACGCTCTCTAAGCCCACTCAACCTTGTTTGTATTGGACATTTGGGCTGTTTCTAGTAAGACTGAAAATGTGATCCATGATCAACAGTGAATTCAGCAAAAAACAAAATAAAATATGATTATTAAGGCCTGTTATTGAATCATCTCCAATCTTGCTGTGTTGGGGAAGAATGAGAAAGTGGCTGTGTTGCTCCAAAGCAACACAGGGGAGCATTTTCCCATGTGGAAAACCTTCCTGTACCCATAAATACATGCAGATCCCCCGGTGTGACAGCTTGTGTCCACTGGCACAATTTCAGGTCAAGAAAATGGTGTGAAAGAAAATGTAAGCCCCTTCTTCCCACAAGCCACGGTTCCAGTTCAAATAAGGTCCACACACCCCCGCACTGCATTCTCAGCAAGGAACTTGCAAGCATGTTAGGTCCTGTCAGATGTTCAGATGATCAAGTTTGACACAATAAATGTGCAGTTGTTAATTATTTTATGCCTCACAATTCCAGCTTTTTTCTTGCCTGAATTTCCCCAATGGCCCAGGTTGGAGCAAAACATGGAGTGCAATCCTAAATAGAGTTTTGAGCTGAATGAACTCAATAGGATTGGAAGGGTTGAATGAACAGCATGTTCTGTTAGGATTGTACTTTTGATGTTATAACTGGTTCCCTTATGTATTTTGCATACACCTTCTGAGTCTGAATATACAAAATCAGCTATGTCTTCTTCATTACATTACATTGCACCCTAAACACTGTAGCGATGTGTTATCGGTGATTTAATGTTATCTGAAAGCTACACTATGGAGCAATGTAATAATTCAGACACAGTGAGAGCTCAGTTTGAAAGCAAATTGGAAGAAATCCACAGAAGACAATGGAATATGTAAACAGTATGCAGAATGCAGGCAATGTTTTGGAAGCTTGGCTATAGTGCAGTAACACCACACACTGGTCCATCACATATGACAAGTAAGCTTGCTTTCCAAAATAATATTGAAAATTAATATCCTTTGAAGTAATTGTCAGCAGAAACAAATCTGATCATAAAAACACAAATTTTCCATTTTCCCTGTTTACCATTTGCACCTCTCTGCTAACTTGTCTAGGGGATATAAGAAAGTCTGTTTTAAAACGTTTATTCATTTATTTAAATATTTGTATGCTGCCTTTTCCACCAGGCAGAGTATTCTACAGTGCTGGGATCACTACTAAAAAAAGAACAGAGCTAAACTGTGGCCATTGAATGACTCAGTCGGAGCATCAACCAAGAAGCAGCAGCAGCCCTGGGAAGACCTGAGGTGGTGAGTAAACTCATAATAGGAGACATGGTCCTTAAATAATCTGGTCACAGATAGTATAGGGCTTTAATCAGCACTAGGGGTGTCCACTGAGAAAATGTTTGTTAACATTTCTGATCCAGACTTCAGGGGAAAATTTTTACCCTGTTTGCTTTTTATTTCCAGGTAGGATATTACCAGTTCAGGAGTCAAATCCTTTTTTGAAATGTTTGGGTCTGTTATTTTCAATGGGAAATCTATTCAAGGGACTGGAGCAACTGCTTATAAAGATAATGGCACCAAATTTGCATAGAACACAATCCTCCCTCTAATTTAAAGAACCTCTAAGTTTCGATAAGATTTTTACAGACCCCCAAATTAGGTCCCTCTCTGCGCAGCCACACACATCTTTACTGATTTCTAAAATAATAATAATAACTGTGCTTATATACGGCTCTTCTAGACAGATTAGTGCCTTACCCAAAGCGGGTTATTATTATCTCCACAATACAGCTGAGGAGCTGGGGCTGAGAGGAGTAGCTTACCCAAGGCCACCTCCTGAGCTCATGGCAGTAGTGGGATTCGAACCAGTAGACTGCTGATTTGCAGCCAAACAACTTAACCACTGTGCTACAGCAGCTCTCATTTCTAAAATGGCAGCAGCCTAGCAGGAGAGCTCCAGACTGTGCATAGGCATAACAACTCTGCATCTGCATTCATTTCATTTTCCTACTCTTACACTAACTAACAATAAAAAATAACTTTCTGCTGAAAACTGTTTGTCATGCTTCCTTGTTGTTTAACAAAGTAAGGAATGTGACTGGCTGTTTGTCCATAATGTCCTATGAGGGACTTTGGGGGGTGGGTGGAATAATTGTTTTTCAACCAAATATCACCAAAATTGCAGCAGAGTGTCTTACGCCTGTCCTTCAAAGAACCTCCAAGTTTCAAATCAATTAGACAAAGAGTTTAAATTCTATGAGCCCATGAACAAGCCCCCTTGCCATTGTAATTGTATGTTCATTATTCCCTATGAGGGACTTTTGGGGGCTGGAGGGGGCTGGAGTAGCGGTTCTCAACCAAGATCACAAAAATTGCAGTGGAGTGTCTTCTTTCTTTAAAGAACCCCAAAGTCCAGGTTTTCTACTTTCAGAGGGAAAGAAAACTCTCTCTCCAACCCACAAAGAAGGGGGGAAGGAGAATGGCAGCTCTCTGCAGCTTGGGATTGGCTGGAAGTGCTCTGTGCTCCTCCCTTGCAAGGGTTTGATTGGAAAGGAGAGATGTCATTATCCAGAAAATCAGTAGATTAACTGAGGGTACTCTTGCTCTGCCCTTGCAAGGGCCTAATTGGAAGGGAGAGATGCCATTTCCTGGAAATACAATCAAACAAAAACATGTGTTCATGCTACATGGCTAGTAACCACGGCTGGTTTGCACTTTTTCAAAATGACTGATATTTGGGGGAGAGCGGGTTTTGTTATTACTGGTATCTTGTATTTGTGTTACCATTCCAGAGAATCCGGGTAATGATTTGAAACAGCGATTTCTGTGTATAGCTTCGACTCGGGAGTTTCATTTTGCACACCTCTAATCAGCATCCAGCTGGACCTGGAAGCATATTGGTAGCTAATAAAGATTTTCCAAAATGAAAGTAAAATGGTCCCATCTGTGTGCTCTAACCAATGTTGTTCACTAACCTGGTACAACATTTTTCTAACATTGCTCATCTTGAAAACACTGGAAAACAGCGATAGTTTGACAAGTCAAGAAGCAGAGTTTTATCATACTTTGTTGTCCAATTATCTCTAGTGAATAGATGGGCTTCAGAGGCTTCGGAATTAGGTACGGAAGCTGCTAAGCATATGCCTTTGGTAGCAAGCTTCAGGACAGATGGCATTGCTGAAGAATAATCAAGGGAGCAAAGTGTTGGATTCAGCATGAGCATTCCTTATGTGCGTGGAAAGACTTCCCAGCTGCCACAATGGAGTTTTAATGCAACTTTATTCATTTTAATTAGAGAAGTTACTAAATTATTGGTGCCAAAAATGAGATTAAATTACAGTGTTTCAAAATGGAGTTGGAGGCAGGTTGATATTCTAAATAAGCATTGCCATTAAATAACAAGGCTGGATTGCCTTAATTATAAGAAAGGGTTGACCATAATAGACACTTACAATCTACATGCCATACCAGTGGTGTACATTGCAAACGGGCCCCAATCCACAGCCCATGAACTTATGAAGAGAAGCTCACATTCATTTAAATGGAAGATCCCTGAAGCATGAAGATTTCAGTTAGTCATTAAGGAATTTCGTGTTACAGATAACTGAGGTTAAACAAAAGCTATTAATTTTGAGTGAAAAAGTAAGCAGTTTTAAGCACACATACGCTTGTCAAAACTGCACATTCACAATGTCACTCCTAAGTAGTCCTAAGCAATCCATTGACTTCAATAAACTTAGAAGGGTGTAACTTTACTTAGGATAGCGCTGGCAACATCTTATCCAATTAGAATGATTTGATTAAAGAACTCCTTTAGTTCCCACCTATGTTCATGCTTATTGCTCTCGTTTATGATAGAACTATGAAGATGCTGTATTTTTTTAAAAAAAAATCTTTATTTTTGCATCAGAAATGCCAATGAGTTTTAAATATTAGGTCAAATGGCAATTGGAAATAGAAGATCACCTCAGCTGCACCTGCTGAACTTCTGGGACAATCTCCCATTTTTTCTTGAGGAGGCAGCAGAACACGGGTCACTCATGCATTTCAGTCACTTCAGTTGACCCTTTACCAGGAAATGGGAGATTGTGATGTCTGAGCAGGAACCTATAGGATAATGCCCCATTTCCTGATAAGAAAGAAGGCAGAGGAAGGCAATGAGAAAAAGCTATGCTTGTGGGAGAGGGATGCACTCAGCTGCCTGTATAGCCTCTAGGGCAATCTCTCATTTCCTATTGAGAGAAATATTGGAGGGAGAGAAACAACTCTCTGGCTCCTTTTAACTTACCTCAGAAAGGCAGGTAGAGTGTCTGTTTATTCAAAGGGGGAGGGTGTTGGATAGAAGGAAGGATGGAAAGGCATGGCAGCATACTTAGCAGAGGCCTCAGAACTTAGAACCAGTTGTTCACAAACCAAAAGGAAGACATAAAATGCATGCACTTAATCATAAGGGAACTATGATCATAGAGTGATTGCTGTCATACGTCATTATATGCATTAGTGAATATTGCACAAAATCAGCCATCAGTTTTTTAAAAAAAATATTATTCGGGGCGAATTCTAGATAAGGAAAAGAACTCAAAGTAAAACCTCTTTTCTCATGTTCAAGTCCAGGGAATAATACTAGTTTGGTAGCAAATATGGCCAACTTGTGTTGTACTGAAGGGCTTCCAAAAGGAAATACTTTTTACTTCTCCCCTCAGGCATCCCAGTATTCCTTTTTAGTATGACATTCTGCCTCTTGATAATTAGTACTGGCAGGTTTATTTTCTTAATCCAAGCATAGCCTTGGATATTTTCCCATGACAAAGGTGTTAACCTCAGCTTGGTGTGCCCATTTTACTCAGCAGTATGTAACAAAATGAATTAATCAGAGATTCATGCTATGCTGAGGTCATTTTCACACTTAAATTGCTTTGTGAATTTCCTATGTCTATGATTTTAATTATAAAACCAATGTCGGTTAGAATGTGCCACCAGTCAAAAAACTGATTTCCTTGTCCTTGCTTTTTTTTCATTAATAATAGCTACATCTGATGCTTTCCAGACTAAAGACTTAGTATTATAAAAATTGCCTTTATATATTTAATGCAATAAGAAATGGGGAAGGGAACTACTAAAGTGCTAACATGTGCCTTTTTTTGGCCTGCATTCTGAATGCACATTGGCAGAAAGAAGGCTGGTGGGTAGGAATGTATACCTGGGGGGGGGGGGGGGGGAAACACTGGTATTTTCAGATTCAGATTTTGGGAAGGGCATAAATGCCAGCATTCAATGGTATTCAGGTCCCCTGGTAATATTTCAGGATTCTACTTTGGCTTTTTTGCTGTGATTCAAGAATTATTTGGGTTCCATTATTCCCTGTGGGAGAGTTTTTTCAGGGGGGATTTGGTTTTTTCAGGGGGGATTTGGTTTTTTCAACCAAATGGCATCAAAATTGCAAATGATCTAATGCCTCCTGTCTGCTAAAGACCCACCCCCAAGTTTCAAGAGAATTGGATCAAGGGGCCCAGTGCTATGGGCCCTTGAAGAAGGTGCCCTCAGCCATCCTACTTTCAGGGGAGTGAACTAGGCATAAAAAATGTCCCTGGAAAAGAGCCCCATCCTCACAAAGAAAGGAGAGAAGAAGGAGCCACCTGGATCTACAGCTCTGCGTGGCTGGGTAAGACTCTCACTGGCCACTAGTAGCAACCATGTCCAGGCCAGATGAGACTCTTGCCGGCTGAGAGCCACCCTCCCTGGGCTGGCTGAAACTCTTGCCAGCTGCAAGCTGCCTTCCTGTTGCCTGGGAAACCTGTTAAAGGGAAAATAAACCCAGGCTTGAGGCCCTTAAAATGCAGTCCCTGGATATTCCTGAATGTTACTGGAAAGAAAATATATGGGAACTGGATCCCGGTATTCCTAAGAATCCCAAACACCGCTTCCAATACCCAAATATACCCCAAAATACTAATAACGTATTTTTCAAGTTTACATTCAGGCCAGAAATAGCCAAGAGCACATCCCTACTGGCAGGAACACGCAAAAAACGAGTCAATGCTCCCGGGCATGTCTATATGAATCCTAAACTCAGGCTCAACTCCAGCATTTGCCTTCTCACTCTCTTGGATGATAAGAATTCAAAATGGTCAAAAGAGGAACGCAGCCTTCCCTTCCCTTCCCTTCCCTTCCCTGTGCACCAGGCAGAGTTTTGGTACACAGAGGACTCAACTTGACAAGATGCCCAAGCAGCCACTTGGACAGCAATAACTTCAAAAATAGCCATGAACATCTAGTCTGAGAGTTTACACCACTGCATCCTCCATAACACTCCAAGAAATCCTGAGACACACATTCTGAGGGTGTTGCATTCACACTGCATGGAAAATATCCTGGCCAGCCACATAATTTAATTGATGTCATGTCAGCATTAGAAAATTTTATAAACAAGAGTCACATCATGGCTGTAAAAACTCAGTGTTTTGCATACACTGTTAATGACATTCAGTGTAGAAAACAGACAAGTAGTTTCAGTTGGCGCATGGTGTCCTAGACTGCTCTGTGCTCGGATTCTGTATGGCCCATGGTCTGTATACTTCATGGTTATCCTGCAACATTTCAAATCAGCTACATTTTGAGTGCTTAATGACACTTTTTGATAGTTTCAGAGTGCTGCTCACAATTTGTACTCAAATTATGATTTGAACAGAGAAATAATTGCATGCTACAACTTACCCTATGAAAGTTTATAATCTGCCATGAGTCATTTTTAAAAATTAATTTATTGTTAGTCTATTATGATTTATTTACTTCAATTATACACTGCTCTTTACTGCAAGTAGGAACCTAAAATGCTTACATCATATTCCTCTCCTACATTTTATTCTCATAATATCCCTATGAGACTGTGGCCGTTTCTGCATGTCCTAACGTCACACAACCCTCATGGAATGAGGGCATTTTCATGGCATGATTTCTGATATCATTGTACCACAATCCTGTTTTTGTGGCACGATGATGTCAGAAATCATGCCATGAAGACGCCCTCATTCCGTGAGGATTGTGCGACATTAGGATGTGCGGAAATGACCTGTGTGATGGCCCAAGGTCACCTAGCAAGTTTCCATGGCAGAGTGGGGGTTTGAACCTGTAACTCCCAGACTTTAGTCTGACACTCTAAGCAATATACAATGTTGGCTCTTGTTCCATTGTGCTGCCAATCTAGGACCATTTCCACACAGCTTACCTTCCCTTGGAACGATCTGGAAGATCGCGCAAAAACTGCGGAAGATCACATTTTCTCACACGAGATTTACACGACATCGTGCAAATCTCTTGCAAGAAAACACAATCTTCCACGTTTTTTGCACGGTTCTGGGTCATTCTGAGGGAAGGTAAGCTGTGTGGAAATGGCCAATATGAAAACGAACCATAATATCCAGATGGAAGGCTAGAGCGATTGCTGAGTTATTATGAGCATTCTGTGGCAGGTTTTGCATGATTGACAGTGCAGTCTTCAACGGTTACATCCTTTTAAGACCATTGGCTTCAATGGACTGAGAAGGTGTAACTCTGCATAGGACTAGACTGTTAATTCTGTGATGATGCTAAAACATTTCCTTCCACACTATTAATATATAATATGGTCCATACAGGGGATCACGTAACAAAAAATTACTATACAACACCCTAATTCTTTGGTAGTCACAATTGTGGATACTTTAATCTGTAGCTTTCAGACACAGAGGGAACCAGTCACCAGCCTGAAAAATTAGGCACTTGTGTGTTCAGCAATGACTACTTATGAGTTTCACTAATGAATCTGATTGCCGCACATCAGGTCTCATCTCTCCACATTCATTACAACAGCTCTTTATTCAGAGCATTGCATTATATAAACAGAATGGCAATCAAACCCCCCATATCTCTTCTTAAAACTTGGACATAGTTGGTAAGAGAAATACTCTCCCTTGATGCCTTCTGAGGCTTTTGACCAGTTTTCTTCCTAGCAATCAAAAGAATGACCACATCACCGTTTTGGCTGCTGCATCCGACTCAGTTCTTTGAAGTCTCCAAGCAGGCCTGCTTGATTTTGATACAAAAAACATTGTGAGCTTGTAGGTGGTCTAACACCTGCTTCCTGAGCCAGAACTGTAGCAGCTGTTGTCAAAGAGGGGGTAGAATGTTTCTCTCTGATTTGTACTGTGCCCTTTCTATGGGGGTGTTTAGAACTCCATGTGACATGAATCTTTGGCAAATAGCAGAACTATTTTAATGTAACATCTAAACAGATCTGCACAGTTTAATTCCTTTTGCCTCTTAGAAGAGGGTGGCTGACATCAAGGAATGTATTATAATGTCTAGTTCAGGAAGGAAGAAGTATTGGGCTACCAGCTTGCTTCTAGTTCTGTCTTCACGATTAAGATGCCACTGTTAATCCAAAGAGGACAGGAGGGGAAACATTTCTCAGCACTTATCCTTCTTGCATCTTCCATATACAGTCAGGTTCTGAATGGGCCCCATCAAGTGTAGGAATGAAAGCATTATCACAAAGGTTATTTCAATGGAAATTGTAACTATTTTAATATGCACATACATATACATGCTGATGTTCATTTTCTTTTTCAAATGGGGGAGGGGGAAAGAAAACTCCACCCATCAAGTCAAGTAATCAAAAGGCTGAGCGAAACAGATCATGAACCAGTGAGGGAGTAATGATAGAAATGTAATAAATTGCACTAGAAGTACTATAAAAACATGAAATATACAGTAACAAAGCTTTATAACCAGTTCAGATAACAGCACACCCAGTGATTATACAGCTGACCACCAAATGTGTTTGAACAAGAAATTGCCATCACAATTTTAATACTTTCTCAAGAAAGTATTATCATATTTTAAAAAGTCCATTGAAGCATTGTTTGTGAATGGTTACTATGTATGTATTTATAGCGAGAGAGTTGTGCTGTTGATGGATTAAAGGATGGCACCAATTCTGCAATGGTACTGAAGTTCTTTACCTGATCAATAAGATACATATGTTTATACAGTCATTTTACATTATTGTTCACATAGTTCTCGTGAGAAACCTTTTTGCCACTGATGAAGGCAATTTCTTGCTGAAATGCTTTTGGTAGTGAGGTGTACGATCATTTAGTGTGCTGTTACCTTAACTGGTTGGGTAGGTCTTGTTAATGTATTATATTTCATTTTATTTTATGGTATTTCTACTGGCATTTATTACATTTATTATCTTCTCTCACTGATTCATTATCTGTTTTTCACACACACACAAAACTGTTTTCACAAATAGTCTCATGAATGCAGGATCTAGTCAGAGAGTTAAAGCCTTAATAAATATTTCTATTTATGACAGAAAGACCCTTGGGCAAGAAACAAAAAGGAAGTAGGGATGAAGTTGTTTGGGAACAGAACATTCTCAGATTTGATCAATTAGACAGGTGTGTATGCAATGTCTTGGCTTAGTGGACTGCTTAAGAATGGCAGGACTCTAATTTGGAGAACCGCGTTTGATTCCCCACTTCTCACTTGAAACCAGCTGGGTGATTTTGCATTAGTCACAGCTTCTCGGAGCTCTCTCAGCCCCACCCACCTCACAGTGTCATTGTTGCGAGGATAATAATAGTGCACTTTGTAAACAGCTCTGTGTGGCATTAAGTTGTCCTGAAGAGCAGTAAATAAATCAAATGTTGTTGTTGTTATTCATGTTCTATAATGTTGCACATCTGAGAGGCCTACTTTTGAATAAAGAGGGGATCAGCCCTCATAACAAAAGGTTAGGTGACCTGCCACACTGCTGTTACAGATCCCTTCTGCATACATATTTGACTTAAAGGGAAAATTACTGGTGAGTCTTTTCTCTAGTGGCAGCAGTGAATTTAAGACATTTTTTCAACATTTTGAATAAGGGAGCACGAAACGGACATTTGTGCAATAAAAACCTCAAATATAACTAAGGCTAATTTCTGGTCTCTAGTTTACTCAGCTGGTGGGCCTATGATTTGACAAATGTGCTAAGAATACAGAGGGAAGTCTAAATTTAAAACCTTGTCTACTGAGCTGCACTAATTCACTGTATTTGGAACAAATGGAAGTACTTATATCAAGTTATAATTCTTATTTTTTATTTATTTATTTGCTTATAAAATGGACATGCTACCTCTACCGAGACTTGTTCAAGCTGGCTTACAAGTAAAACAATACAATACCAAGAAAGCTTTTAAAACAAGCCATTAAAACAAGCCAACACAGCATAAAACAAAGACTGAAGAACTTAAAATGATATTGGAAAAACAGTCCTCGGGTTAGAAGCAGACCATAAAACAGCTGAAAAAGATGAAACAACTTAGTTAAAAGCATGGATTAAAAAGAAAATGGTCTCCAGTGCAATAACTGTTCTGCTAAAGATTATTTTTGATAGCTGGTCTTGGGGAAAAACTTTTAATATAAAGTCTCAGTGTTGCCATATTATCTTGTTAGCTAACAGTGCAATCCCAAGCAAAATTACACTCTTCTAAGCCTTAGGAACTTAGAAGGATTAAACTCTTTCTAGGATTGCATTGAATGAGAGCTGAAATCACTAACCAGGGCCACAGTGTGTGAAGAAATGTACAAGCACTGGGCCATGGGTCAGTGGGACAGCATCTGCATTGCATACAGAAAGTGTCATGTTCAATCCCTGCTATCTCCTGTAAAAAGGATTAAACGGTAGGTGAAGAGAAAGATCTCTGAGACCCTAGAAACCTGCTGCTAGTTAGAATAGACAATAT
Organism: Eublepharis macularius; assembly: GCF_028583425.1. Lineage (NCBI taxonomy): Eukaryota > Metazoa > Chordata > Lepidosauria > Squamata > Eublepharidae > Eublepharis > Eublepharis macularius. Next base: position 71,134,736 of record NC_072798.1, read on the forward strand.
TAACCCTGATAGACCAATGATCTGATGGGCAACCCAATCCTAAGGGAGGGGGGAGTGCATAGGGAGAGAATCAAGGCTTATGTGGGCATAAGTGGCTCCTACGTGGGTGCAAATGCCCTTCCGCCACTGGTGGCATGAGGCGTGCTACCGCCGCCGGGATACCACCAGAGGGAATGCCTGGCGGGCGGGCAGAGGTGGAGAAGCAGCACAGGGCCCCGCGCCAGCACAGGAGGGGGCGGGGTGGAGGGCAGAGCTGGAGTTAGTTCATTCCCTAAGCCCCGCCAGGTGCTGGAATGCCCACAGCAGTGCAAAAGAGCTACACCACAGAAAAAGGTGGTGTAGCCCATAGAGGCCCATCGCTGGAGAAAACTCAGCCCCCTCTCCACGTGCCCCACACCGCCCACATGGCCTGAAGGAGCATAGGATGGGAACTACCACGAGGGGCCAATCCATGGCCACTTCCAGGGTGGATGAGCCCCCCTCCCCACACCCAATCACCTGCTCACACACCCTTCAAAACGTCTAGCTGCACGGCTCATGACCTCAGGTAAGTGAGCACGTGGCCAAAGGCTCTGCCCCTTGGACTTCTGCCGTGGGTACTTTGAGCACGAGGTGGGAGGGTACGCACAGTGGCAGGCACTGAGTGCACTTTGGGGACTTTGCAAGAAAAGTGGGAGAACTTTGCACTCGCTCAAGGGAAGAAGGGCAAAGTTCAGAATGTCTGTCTAACTAACAATAATAACCACTCATGTGTCCTTGCAGGTTATTGGACTCCGAAGTTCCATCTCAGTAAGGAGCGAGGTAGCACTTACTGGTAAGAAGGAGATAGGGGGGTGGCTAAGACAATTTAGTAATTCAAGGTTATAATTTGAAGTCTCCATGCAAGTACTGCCTGGGCCCAACCAACCTGCTCTACATTATCTTTTAAATATTCTTTCCAGATCAAAAGAGTCCAAAAGAGAAATGGGGGGAGGCACAATGTTCCTTGAAGCATTTTTCTGATTTAATGTTAAAAAGAGAAAATTGAAAACATCACACAATTTGTGTACACTCCACTGTTCTTCCACTAACCCAAACCATTACTTACCTAATTCCATTGGATTCTAAACAGAAAACGACAGTCAGGCATACCAAGTAAGGAAACGGAATTTCACTAATGACCAGGACTTCTTTTCGAGTGCATCATATGCACTCTGTATAGACTGTGTGTGATGCCCAAATGATAATTTTTTGCATGTGTCTGCAGCCCTCATTTTAGGAACATCAGAAAAGAATTGCTGTCAAATGTAATAACAAGATTAGAGTGGTCGAAAATGTTTATCTCTGTTTCAATCAGTTTCTTAAATTCTGAGTTTACAAAATTCCTTTAATATTTTTATAACCAAATCTTGATTTTACAAACATAAGACAATATAAAGCTAGTATAAACCACCAAAATGTTATTCATGCCCATTTTGAAGGAACATAACATCCATAAAGGATTTGGCAGATATAATTCTTTACCCATTTCAAACCAAGTATATACTTGTAAGGCAGTAAATCCACAAGTCTTCCCCATATATAAAATGTCAAATCTGTTTTATTTCTAAAATTACATAGATGGACCAAATTATAAAGGACCTTTGTACTCCCCCCTCCCCATTCTAAGCTCAGGCCTTGTAAGTCAAGCCACCATGCACCTTTGTTCCATTTTTCTTGCTGTTACCTTGTTCCTGGCTTCTATGTACAAAGGTTATGTAAGACAGCCCAACCCTTTGTCTTTAAGAAGCAGAATCTGAGCCCACAGTGGGCCTTGAACTGGTGATGAAGGAATATCAGGCAGGCATCTATCCTGTGTGCTCTCACCCAGACCTAGCCCAAAGAAACAAGTGAAGGCACTCACACCTCACTAGCTAAGAAAGACTCTTTCACCACTAGGCCACAGCAGAACAGGGGACATTCCCTAAACACTGTAGAAACTGCTAAGTCAGGAGTGGTCACACTTCTAAGTAGAGATGGACACGATCAGCGTTACGATTGAAAAATACCCACGATAATGGCGATCACGCGATCGGGACTCGGCGGATCGGTGCTGTACATGGCAACTGATCCAGCGTTTGGGGGGGTGCTTGATTGGGGCTTGATCAGGGCAATTGGTCTCGGATCGGGAAGCCAGACACACAGGCACCAGCAATCTATTCCCCTGGCAACAGAGCCAGGGGAATGCCTGAGCTGTGTTTGCCCTCCTTCTGTCGCCCTGGAAACCCGAATGGAAGCCCAGCTTGCCTTGATCAGCAGGGCTTCCTTCCAACCACGGAGCAGCAAAGCAGTCACAAGTTGGGAGAAGACACTCAGGGGAGGGAGGGGGAAGGGGGTTTTCTGTAGCCTCCCCCCTGAGGGGACGCGGCTCGTCGCCGTCTCCCCGTGCCCTCTGCGCCCGGCAGCCACCGACTTCACCCATCGTTCATTTCTTGCCAGCACGCTCCTTTTTGGCCTGGCGGACAGGCACATGGGGGGTGCCACCATAGAGCAGCCAGACCCCCCCGGCCCCTGAGGGGAGGCGCCTCATCGCCACCTCCCCATGCCCGCCAGGCCCGGTGGTCGCCGCCACCACCCACCTTCCCACATAGCTGGGAACAGCGGGGCGCCCCTCTGCTTTGGCCTCCCCGATCCCCGATCCACGGATCGGAAATGGGAGATGATTGGTGTGGATCGCTAGTTCGGGATTGTCGCCGGCGCCGATCCACAATCAGCTTGATCGGTAATTTTTTTTGGATAATGCCCACCTCTACTTCTAAGCCATTGGAAGACCTATACTTGCTGAATTTCAGTTTTCTTCATTGGGTCTGAAACTAACCAAAGGGAAGACTTAGGTTCATCTGCTTCTCTGGACAAAGATCCCATTGGCAAAGGAGCTTTAATTGAGAGTGCTGGGAATGCTGCAAATCCCTGCTGTGAAGGATACTGGCATATCCCTTATGAGGGATAGCATTATTGGGGAGGAAGGGCATTTTATGAAAGCATGCCTAAAGCCCTGATTATTTACATTTTTGTTGCTTTCTGTTCTAATTCTTTCATGCTTGTTACTAATGAACCTAGCCAACAACCAAGCTTCATTGCCACCTTGGCATACCATTGGTAATATTACCACTATTTAGTGTATGGTGGCAAAAATACATTAACAACATGCGAGCAATAGTCATATACACCAGGGCCGTTTTTAAACGTCTTTAATTTCCCAGGGGGGTTACGATATGATGGCATTAGTTGTGATCCCGCTATCATGATGCACTGTTCACATTCCTGCTCAAATGCCTTGACTTTTATGTCTGTGCCACGTTTTCAGAAGTTCACACGCCGCAGAAAATGCAGTATAATGGGCAGTGGATGAGCTTGAGTCACAGCTGACAAAAGCACATTCACGTCCATTTCTGGGTTTTTTTAAACCCATTTGCAGATTTGCACTATATTGCTGTTTCAATATGTAAACTTGGAACCAGTTCTGCCCAAAGGAAGCATGTGATAGGCTGGTTTTTTGCCCACCAATTTCATTTAAATTGCTTGCCGTGGGATTCCCTTCCCTCTCTCTCCTGCCAGTGGTTAGCTTGGCAGCTCTGTTTCTTGTCTCACTCCCTCTACCGTTGGTGTCCAGGGAAGCCAGGCTTTCCTGTCACCGAGTAGCCTTCTCTCCCTGCCCCCGGTTTTCTTACGATTCGACGGAGGGAGGTGGGAGGAAGGATGGTCCACTTTTCTTTGTAGTAAACACTATTTTGAAACACTGGCTGGCTGGAGGGGGGGAAATCTTAAGTGAGAGGTTCTCCACCCCTTTTTTTTTTGTTCAGGAGAAATCTAATTAATCAAGCTAATTAAAACCGAGATGTGAATTAAGCATCCACTTTTTGTACTACAAATTGCAAGCTCTATGCTTGTCCCTCCCTTGGTCTCCATTAAAATCACCAGAGACATTGTTAAAAGGAAGGAGGGTATGTGTGTTTTACCTCTAGCTGCCAGCTCTCTCCTTTCTGTTTTGTTGCCTCTGTTCCAGGACCTAAATTGTTTTTAATGGGAAATGCAATCAGTTCATTTTAAGTGAAAAAGCACAATAGCGCAATTAACATTTTTTTTTTAAAAAAAGTTTTTTGTCAGGAGTCCGCAGAGACTTGCAGGATTCTTGTTCTGCAGAAGCATAAACTGAGAAAGGAGGGGTGGCCGAGTGGGCATTCTCTGGAAAAGTGTTTCTAAGTGTTCTCATGCGTGCCAAAAATAGCGCTAAAAATGCATTTCAAAGAAGAAAAAGCGGCAAATCAATGTTTTAGGAGAAAACACTACAATAACGAGAGATTGACGGTATTTGTATGGCTGGATTACGAGGGCATGTGTACTAATGTGAGTATAGCGGCACAGTAGTAATACTGTGCTGCTAAAATAAGGATGTGTGAAAATGGCCCAGTACTTTTAAGTCATGACAAGCATGAAGCTTAAAAAATTGCCGGCAGATCCTACAGGGAACACAATGTGACAAGCACCTAACTACCTGTCCTTTCACTATCACAACATTTTGCCCATAAAGATTAGTTCACAAATGTTATCCATTGTCACAAGAGTTACTTTTGACTCTCCCCACTGCAGGCAGCGGGGCTGGTGGTGGGACTGGTACACTGAATCAGAAGGGGTAGGGAAAACTGCCGCTCCAGTTCTATTTTATTTATTTCAAATTTGTATTCCACCCTCCCTGCGAGTGGGCTCAGGGCGGATAACAACATATTAAAAATACAATTAAAAATTCATGTTCATTAAAAACAACACATTTAAAACAGGATGGTGGGAGTTGTAAGTTGCAAAACCAGGCAACATCTGGAGTCAGTGCTGTGCAGGTGCTCAGCTGTTGAGTAGACAGGAGCACCCAGTGATGCCACCCCCCATCACTGAAGACTCCTAGCCACTCCAGTCATCCCTGCCTCCAGCACCATCTCGTGTTCCTGTTGGTAATGGTGAGGGAGCTCCCTTCTCCCTCAGTCATTAGCTTTGAGCACATGAGCCTTCTGCACATTCCATCAATGCATGCAGAGGGAGAGCAAGCATGAGTGTGATGGCCGTGTCTCTCGCCTCTATGTGTTTGCCACCTCATGAACATGGCATCAAAACATAGCAGCAGTGTCCACATGGATACTCCATTGCTGTGATCATGAACATTCAGAGATCAGTCTCCCCAAGAGGGAGAATAAACATAGACATTTCCTCTGCATGAGAGTACCATATTGGTAAGCCAGCGATTGAGTAGAGGTAGAGGTAGAGGTAGAGGTAGAGGTAGAGGTAGAGGCAGAGGTAGAGGTAGGGGCCAGCATGCTTGTACCTCCTTTCCCTCTCCCTGCATGGAGGGTCTGTGTCCTCAGGGTTAATACTGATTAGACAGGGCAACTTTTTCCTGCTTTTTTCTATCTACCATTCTATTTCATCAGCCATTGCCGCTTCCAGGCATCTTTCCCTTTCCTGATTAACAGAACAAAATCACAGCATTGATGAAAGTTTGCTCTGAAAATAACAGTCTTGCAAAGTTTTAAATCCGTGGGATTGTTTTAATTTGATTTTGCATAAGCCGCTAAGAAATTCTTCAGATGAGCTCTTCCGGGCCAGGTGCATGCCACTTTCTTATCATGGTTTCTGTCACAATCCCTTTGTCCTTGGTTTATTATTGTTATTATCTTACTGCTCCACGGCATAAAAAGCCGAACTTTTAGTTGCTGTTTCTGTGATTTTAATACAGAATTTATAAAGGGAAAAATGAGACAGAGACTCTCTGGATAACTAAACTGCTTTAAGTTCTTTGTGAATCAATAGTTTGTTAACTATTAACAAACTGGCTTTCTAAGCACTTCAGGGAGGCTCTCCAGACACTTTCTATAGACAACTGACAAAGAAATGGCATTAAAAGCCATTAACTCAATTGATTTACCACAAAGTGACCACTATTCTCTGTGGGCCTAGTGTGGCAAAGGGCTAAGGAAGGGACCAAGGTACTCAGGTGTGGGGTGTTAGATACTTACCTAAGTGCTTTTCTCTAGGTCAGACCCAGATATATGTGGTTAGAAAGTGGAACCTCCAGGGCTAGATAATGCCACCCCATGTATCCCTGTTGTTTCCGTGATGCTCACAGTGCAAGCATTCTCTTAAAGCTGCCTTGATCTCATACACCATGTCAAATACCACAAGGAAAAGGAAGAAGCAAATTGCACTTATGATCAAAGGTTGGTGTGGCTCCTGCATGCACTGTAAGCTAGAACATCCCTCTACCACATGCCATTTTGGGAGATCTAGGAGGCCTAGGTTTGAATCCCAACACTGATGTGGAAGTTCTCTGAGCAATTTGGGGCCAATAATGCATACACAGCCTAATCTACCTCACAAAGTTATTGTGACAATAAAATGGAGGAGAGGAGAATGATGTAAGCTTCTTTGGGTCCCCATTGTGGAGAAAGTCAGGGTGTAAATGAAGCAAATAAACAATAAATATAGCTGAAGATGGGTAGCAGATAAAATGTAGGTTGCTAGGTACATGGGTGGGTGGGAAAGAAAGAGGGAAGCAGGGTAAGTAAGGCTATGGCGCTTGCCAGGAGAAAGGAAGAGGAAATAGCATGGAGAGGGGCATGAAGGGGAAAGTGAGGTATCTCCCACAAGTCTTTGCACATTTTCTACCATACAACATGGTCCGGCCTCACCAGCACCACACAACTGGGCCCAGCTAAGCCAGCACTGCACAACTGGGCCTGGCACCACACAACACAGCCAGTGAGATGTTGCCAGGGAGAGGGAATGAGTGAAAGCTGAAGATGGGAAGGAGCAGCAGATAAAGGTAGGTTGGCAGGTAGGTGGAAAGGAGAGCAGGAAATAGGAAAAGGGGAACGGTTATGGGGGGTTTCAGGAAAGGGAAAACAGTGGGGAAGGGAAAATGAGATCCCTCCCGCTCAGTCCTTGAGATTTCTCCACTTGTATAATATATTTATCTTTCTAATTCTGTCTGCTTCAAGACCACAGTCAGCTACGCAACAAGACAGTAGTTGGGTGCTCAACTCTGGGTTGGGAAATTTAGGAGTGGAGCCTGGGGAGGGGAAGAGACCTCCAAAGCTGCCATTTTCTCCAGGGGAAACTGATCTCTGTAGTCTGAAAATCAGTTATAACTACTGGAGCTCTCCAGGCCCCATCTGGAGATTGGCAACCCTTCCTGATATCATTTCCATTAAGCATGATGCACACGCAGGAGAACTAGGATCACACCCACTGGTCCCACCTCCCTGTTCAACAGGATCTCTGCACAATTCCTATAGGCATGTAAATCGTACATATATATATGCTCTATCTGCTTGCTCAGTCAGCATCTCTGCACACACCTACAAGGTATCTTAAAATCATGATGAGTGCAGACAAGGGATGGGTCCAGTGGATATGATCCTGCTCTCCCTTCAGGGAAATAACATTTGCACAGAGCTATTGTCATGTTCACAAAAGTACCTGTAAGATTATTGCCTTTTTCGATCCAAGTGTGATGATGAACACAGAGTGTGTCTTCTGCTCCCTCACTGGCAGATGCTTATATAAATGTCTGCACCAATGAATTCCAAGTGCTGGAGAAATCTGCTGGAGGTAATGTATCCTGTCTGTCAAAAGCTATACTCATTTGGCAGTCTGCACTTTACTCTTTTCTATTCCATCTTCTGCAGCTTCATACCAATGTTTCTGTTTTCACGAGTCCAGTGACTAGAAACTTCCTGTTCAAGAAATCAACCAAGACAGGTTCCTCAGAATTGGGGCAATGTGCTTGATGCCAAACTGAAAAACAACCTTCCCAGTGTGGTCCCAAATTAATCCTGAGTTCACTAATATAAGAGTAACAAGGGCTACCCAGGATGTTTAAGCAAGTGTATAGAGATGAAAGTCGTATTTAAGGATGTTCAAGGCAAATGTCTTTTTTTTAAAAAAAAATTTATTGGATTAGATGTCATTAAATTATACATTACAATCAGTTTCCTTTAATTTTTCCAATTCTAACCCCCTCCCTTTCCCCCCCTTTTGTTGACTTCCAACAGTTTTCCAACCCCTTGTCCCTTTTCCCTTATTCATTTTAAATTTATTCTATCTATCAAACGTAAACTTTCACTTTCTTCTAAGCTTATCTATATAACACAGTGCTCCTTCTGTCTTCCTACTTACTTTAACAACTAAATAATACATAACTAAATAATACATTCTTGGCATATTTTCTTTTGATAATAATCATTTAGCTAATTTTGGTACTCTATACTCTATTTTATAATCTCATCTTCAATATGGGACAAACAATTTATCCCTCATTTAGCATATTTTTAGATACTTCTATAAACAGTACATTCAATATAAGTCAACCAATTTAACTTATACTCTGTATATTACTTTTTCTACATATCTTATCTTCCTACTGTTTTAATTATATAATTATATTATTCTTCCATTATGCAACTATCCACCAAAAATAGTCAACCAATTTGACCCATATATACCTCCAAACCAATTCAATCAATTTAATACCTGATCTATACCTTAATATATATTTTCCCACCTTACTTAAATTCCTTCATTGCAATTATAAAATTATCTCCATTATACAATTATTGCCAGAAATGAAATTAATTAGTTTCTATCCTTATAATTAGTTATTCTATCATTATAATTCTTGTAATAACACCTATAATACTTAATTCTTGTAATAACACCTATAATACTTAATGCTATATATAATAGTCTAATAAAATAATTGCTTAGAAATTCTCATTTACCTCTCCACCCCCCGGTAAAGTCACCTCCCTCTACTTTTATTGTATTTCAGTAATTTTCAAACTGCCACAGTTCTCCTCCCACCTCCCATTTCTTCACTAAATATTGTTTCAGCTTCTCCCAATCCGTGTTAAACTGTCCTGGATCAAGGTCTCTCAGTTTCCTTGTCATTTTGTCCATTTCCGCCATGTACAGCAATTTGTAAATCCAGTCCTCGATAGTTGGCACTTCTTGCACTTTCCACTTTTGCGCGTACAAAAGTCTAGCCGCTGCTGTCATGTAAAATAGCAATGTCCTATATTGTGCTGGAATGTCCTCCATTCTCAAGTTCAGTAGCAGGAGTTCTGGGTTCTTATTAATTTGAAATTGTAAAATCTCGCTTATTACTCTTATTATTTCCCCCCAGTACTGCCTAGCTACCTCACAAGTCCACCACATATGATACAAAGATCCCTCATGCTTTTTACATTTCCAGCATTTATTAGACATGTTCAAATTCCCTAGCGCAATTTTCTTTGGTGTCATATACCAACGATAAATCATTTTGTAGACATTCTCTTTAATATTGGTGCATGTCGTAATCTTCATTATATTCTTCCACAAGTATTCCCACGCCTCCATTGTTATTTCCTTATTAAAGCTTATAGCCCACTTCACCATTTGCACTTTAACTGTTTCATCTTCAGTATACCATTTCAGCAGCACTTTATATACCTTAGAGATTTCCTTTTTATCCTCTTGTAAAAGTGCCTGTTCTAATTCCGAATTCTCCATTCTTATCCCTCCCTTCACACAGTCCGAATTATAAAGATCTCTGATCTGTCTGTACTGAAACCAATCGTAACTTGGAGACAACTCGTCCTGCGTCTTTATTTTAGGTTTAGAAAATTCCATTCAGGTTATCTCCTTGTATGTTAAACACTGTTGTTCATTATCGACAGTTCTCGGATCTATTACTTCATATGGAACCACCCGTGAGGGGATTCCATCTTGTAGGTAATTTCTGTACTTCTTCCAAGTTGTGAATAGGCTTCTCCGAATATAATGATGTAAGAACATAGAGTCCGCTTTTACTTTATCATACCATAAGTATGCATGCCATCCGAATATTTTTTTATATCCTTCTAAGGCCAGTAATTTCCGGTTTTTCAGCATCATCCAATCTTTCAACCACACTAAACAAATTGCGTCATAATAAAGTCTTAGGTTGGGCAGTTGCATTCCGCCTCTTTCTTTTGCATCTTGTAACACTTTCATTTTCACTCGAGGCTTTTTGCCTGCCCAAACAAAATCTGATATTTTCCTCTGCCATTTTTCAAACTGCTTAGAGTCTCGGATAATTGGTATTGTCTGTAACAGAAACATCACTCTTGGCAACACATTCATCTTAATTACTGCAATTCTTCCCAACCATGACAAGTTCAGTCTGTTCCATTTAATCAAATCTTGCTCTATCTGAGTCCACGGTTTCTCATAGTTGTTTTTAAATAAATCTATATTCTTTGCAGTCAATTCAATTCCCAGATATTTCACCTTACTTGTTACTTCGCAGTCTGTTATTTCCATTAATAGTTGTTGTTTTTGTTTAGTCATATTTTTACATAATATCTTTGACTTCTTTTTGTTTACATAAAATCCTGCCAAATCTCCAAACTCCTTAATCTTCTCTATTACTTTTGGCATATTCTCCATTGGATCTTCCACAATTAACATTATATCGTCCGCAAATGCTCTGACCTTATAGGAAAAGTCCTTTATTTTTATTCCACGGATTGCATTGTCTTCTCGTATCTGTATCATCAGTATTTCCAAAACCAAAATAAACAACAGTGGAGACAATGGGCAACCTTGTCTTGTTCCTTTACCTATAGTCAATTTCTTGGTCACCTCGTCATTCACCACAATTGCTGCACTCTGGTCTATGTAAATTTCCTTGACTGCTCTTATGAATCTTTCTCCCATTTGTAGCTTTTCCATGGTGGCAAACATAAAGTCCCAGTTCAAATTGTCAAACGCTTTTTCAGCGTCCACAAAGAAGAAACCAACCTCCTTATCACAACGTTTGTCATAGTATTCAATAGCATTTATAACTGTCCTTAAATTGTCTTTGATTTGTCTATTTGGCAAAAAACCAGCTTGCTCCTCCTCAATAACTTCAGAAAGCCATCCCTTCACTCTTTCCGCCAGTATCTTCGCAAAAATTTTGTAATCATTATTAAGTAACGATATAGTTTTTCACGTTAGTCAGATCTTGCCCCTCTTTGTGGATCAGTGATATATTAGCTTCACTCCAAGTGTCTGGGATCCGTTGATCCTTTAAAACACCATTAATCACATCTTTTAGGAATGGTGCCAGTTCATTAGCCATTACCGTATAAAATTTGGCTGTAAGTCCATCCGGTCCTGGCGCCTTTCCCAAGTTTGTTGACTGTATTGCCTTTCTTATTTCTTCCTCCGTTACTTCATTGTTCAATTTGTCTCTCCAAGCTTCCGAAATTACTGGGAGCTTCATTTTCTCCAAATATGTCGCTATTGAATCTTTATTCACCTCTTTTTTATTATACAATTTGGCATAAAATTTATAAAAGGCTCTGCTAATAGCTGTCTGTTCCAGGTACACTTTATTGTCCTCACAGATTTTATCTATTATTTTCTTCTCCTTTCTCTTCTTCAATTGCCATGCCAAATATTTCCCAGGTTTGTTTGCGCCTTCGAACGCCTTTTGATTCATTCTCTTAAGATTCCATTCCAATTCTTTGTTATTCATTGCTGTCAGCTGTTCTTGAAGAATTTTAATGTCCTGGTAGATTTTCTTTTTCCCTGGTCTTTTCTTTAACTGTATTTCTTTGGCTTTTATTTTCTCCGTGATCTCCTGTCTCTTCTCCTCTTTTTTTTCCTGGCTCTTCCATTTAAGTCCATTAATATGCCCCTAATTACTGCCTTGTAGGTGTCCCATACCTTGTTGGTTGGTACTTCTCTATTCATGTTATATTGTATGAAAAACTTTGTTTCTCTTCTCAACATCTCCATATTTTCTCCCTCTTGCAGAAAATCCTCATTTATTCTCCATCCTTTCCTTTTACTCCTTTTCCCCAACTTCCACATAATTGGATTATGATCTGAGCCTACCATAGGCATTATTTCCACATCCTTAGTCCAAAGCGCTAAGTCTTTTGAGGCCCAGATCATATCAATTCTTGATAGCATAGAGTGTCTCGCTGAGAAAAACGTATATTGTCTGCCTTTGGGATTTTGTCTTCTCCATACATCTTCTAAAGTTTCCTGTTGCGTCAATACAAAAAACGTCTTTGGCAATAGTCCTCTTTTCTTTTGTGCAGTTGCTGACTTTTTATCTAGTTCCAAGTTTGTCACTCCATTGAAGTCTCCTGCAAGAATTATCTGGTCATAAGAAAGTTCATCTAATTGCTTCCTCAAGTCCTCAAAGAAGCTTTCTTTTGCTCTGTTAGGTGCATAGATTCCAATCACCAATACTCTCTTTAAATTCCATATACATTCCACTGCTAAAAATCTGGCATCCGCATCTTTCATCACTAACTTTGGCTGTAGCTCCTCTTTTATATACAATACCACTCCCCTTTTTTTCTTATTAGAGGCCGCTACAAAATCACTGCCCAATTTATTCAATTTTAGATACTTTGCATCCTGCTTTCTAATATGAGTCTCTTGCAAACATACAATATCACATTTTTGTTTTAGTAGCCAGTGGAAAATACTTTTTCTCTTATTCGGTGAATTAAATCCATTTACATTCCAAGATAAAACTTTGCACTCCATATTCATAATCTTGTTGCTGGTAAGTCCTTTTCATTGTCCCTTATAAACTGCTCCATCTCTGATTCAGATCTAATGCGCTTTTTCGCTCCTCCAAATTCAAAGGACACTCCTTCTGGTAGTTCCCATCTGTAGCTTATTTTCATGTCTTTCAGAATCTGAATTAGAGCTTTATATTTTTTCCGATCTAACAACACCGATCTGGGTAATTCCTTCATGATAATAATCATCTTGCCATCAGTCTCCAATGGATCTTGAAACTGTTTAATCACAATCTTCTCTTTTATATTTCTGGTCGTGAATTGCACAATCACATCTCTTGGTAGTTTCCTCTGGGTCGCGATTCTTGAATTTACACGATATACCACATCTAGGATAGCCACAACTTCCTCCTCCTCCTCCTTCCCCAGGTATTCAGCTAACACCTCAGTGATCTGTTCTTGAGCTGTCTTTCCTTCCACTTCCGGCAAGCCGCGAAACCTCAGCTGCTTCTCCATATGTTTACTTTCCGCAACCGTCATTCTCCCCCTCATCACCCTCATCTCTGTTCGTTGCGTATCTGCTAAGTTCTCCACCGCGCTTTCCACTACCTTGACTCTTTGCTGTGTTCCCTGCAGGTCATTTTGCATTGTTTCCATACCTTTCTTCACTTCTGCCAGCTCATTTTTCACTGTCTCTTTAACCTCTTTAACCTCTTTCACCAACTCCGGTTTCATGTCCTTGAGCTCTTTAATCACTTCTAAAAGTTTTTTATCCAAATTCTCTATCGCCGATTGCCACTCTTTTTTCGACATCGTGGGGCTTGCTTTGGCTCGCTCCCACGAGTCCGCTCTCTTCCTTAGCTCCGTGGCGTTTAATTTAATGTCCTTTTAGTTTAAATGTCCCGGTCTTTCCAAAAAAAAAAAAACGTTTAAAGAGTCCAAAATGTCGGGCGTCTTTTCTCTATGATTCCTCTATGGTTTTTGTAATCCAATATGGCTTACTTCCTCTTTTGCTGAAGCCGCGGCTCTTCCCCTTTCAAAAATGGTGATTCCCTACTTCCTGCCCTCTGGCAAGGGCCGCCTCTCTCCAGCAACTCTATTGTTGTTACGTACTTCCTGTTTCCCGACTTCCCACAGCAGTTCTCACGATGGTGAATCTTTCTCACAGCCTGATATCTCCTTATAACCACAGGTATTCAAAACAATAGTCCAATTTCTTTAATAACTTTGTTTAACTTAGTCCTTTTTCTAATATAATTCTTGCCGGGTCCTCCCCTCCTTATACTTGGTCTGTTGCAGTTTAAAAGTCTACTTTAATTCTTCTTTACTTTAAGTAATCTGTCCCGTTTCAAGAGATAGTGATCTTTACCTTCTCATTCACTTTCCTTGGGTTGTAATCGCTGTTTCAATCTTAGATTCCCATCCACTCTTCCTTCCCCTGTTGAAGCTTGGGCATGTAGGTCTTATGCCAACCGCATTGGCACCAGGACTGCCGCAGAGATTATAGCCGACCTGTCTTAGGGTGGGACCTCAAGGGTCGGGAGAGGATCCGTTGCGTAGGACCCCCCCCCTCGCCCGAGATCGACGTGCCCTGAGGTGCTTGAGCGTTCTATGCCTGTTCTCCGCCTGAGAACAGTCGGCCGCGGGCTTGATTTTGCCCCGCCGGCTGCTTAAACGGCAGTCCGGTCAGCTCCACGATTAGAGCTGCGTTAGACCTCCATGGATCCCAAACCGGAAGTCTCCTCAAGGCAAATGTCTATGGATGAGAGTCCTGTGCTGTGCTAAGCAATTTCTGTTATGCCTGAGAATAAATCATGTAAATTTTCTTTGTGTTCAGATCATAATGTGGCTTCTACCTTCCTAACAAGTCCCCCCCCCCTACTTTTTTTTAGGAATGCTACCTGTCAATTGAAAATATATTTCCATACATCTTGCAGGACTTCACAGCAGTATTGTGATTTCATTCCTACACCTTTGCTTAAACATTGTGGATGGCCCTTTTTTCAGGTGGGTTCAGTTGATTTGAGCCCAGAAGCACCTTAAAGACCAACAAGATTTTCAGGATCTAAGCTTTTGGAAGTCAAAGCTGCCCTCTTCAGATAGCCCTTGTTACTCTTATATTAGTGAACTTTATCTAAACAATTCTATCACATTCTATTTATTTTATTTACTTCATTTATTGTGCAGCTTTCTTACTGAGATTCAAGGCAAATTAAAGAATAATAAAAATGATGTAATAAACAGCATACAAATAAACAGCGCAATAAAACTGAATTACACCATTCGGCAATAAACAATGCAATTAAAGTAGAGAAGACGGAAATAACAACAGTATAATATATCCCATAAACAAGTAGGAGGGGGGAAGAAGAAAAGAAAACTGCTTAAAAATTTCACAGACAATTAAAGCTAAAACCCTATTCCCTATATTTAGAAGTGCTCTTTTACCCAATTCTGTTTTGCCGCAGAAAAGAATGCCCTCCTGAGCAAATTCATTGTATACATTCTGTAGAATGATAGAAATGCGGGGGCCTTTCTGACCTCTTCAGGCAAGCCATTCCACAAGGTGGGAGCCACAACAGGGAATGCTCAGGTATGAGCATTTTAAATATTTTCAAAGATTGCATGTGTTGAGTTTGTCCCTGATTAGCACAGAATATAGATGCCTGTGTCTGCAAAGAGAATAATGGAATTAGGAACTGAAGTTGCCGCACTGCCCCCACCCCCAGCTCCCAGAGATAGATGTATATAATTTCATATAACCTTTTTATGTATCTTCAGATTCTGCTATCATTTTTCTGAGCTCTCACTCTAACAATGTGAAAAGTTGGGGCATAGCTATAGAACCAGAAAACTACTGCAAGCATCAAGGATTTTTATTAACACGTTTCAACTTCTGGCCATCTTGCCAGCCAGAGACATTTGGAGATACACATCTATACAAGTTTCTTCAGCAGATGTAAATATAACACTGAGGGCCAGCAAAATTACATAATACTGATTTTGTGAGTCTGGTCTGAGCCCGTGCTTGGAATGCTCCACATGAGGCTCCAAAGTTATGCAAATAACTCCCTGCTGGGGCCATTTCAGCTTAGGAAATGGCATGGTGGAAGGCACGAGCCCCATTTTTTCCCCTCATGTCACAGTTCCAAGCCTAATCAGGCTCCTGTCAATTTTTAAAATGCCATTCCCCACAGCTGGTGCATAGCTGTGGGGAAAGCGAGTCTGGGTTACTTAGCCTGACATGCCAAAAATCTGATCATTTAGTGTGGCCCTGCATGAAGCTCCCCATGTATCTTTGCTTTTTAAAAAGCAGTATGAGAAGTGACTTTTAGTTGGCACAACAGTGACAAGGCCCAGAGTCAATGTAGTAATGTGTCTTCTATAAGATAAACTTTTTAGTGAAGCTGATACCTGTACAATTGTTCTGTTCAGTTCAATTCAATTCAAATACCTTTAATGGCATACAATGTTCTGTTCAGAACACATGACAAGAAGTACTTTTGGTTACACATGGGCATGAACAGCATTATGAACGGGAAAAACCCACAAACAGCC
Organism: Eublepharis macularius; assembly: GCF_028583425.1. Lineage (NCBI taxonomy): Eukaryota > Metazoa > Chordata > Lepidosauria > Squamata > Eublepharidae > Eublepharis > Eublepharis macularius. The sequence continues at coordinate 71,150,851 of NC_072798.1, forward strand.
TGTTCATCTGTTTGCGAACAAGCCATTCGTGAGGCTCCATTCTAAACAAACAAGTGGTCATTGCAAGCCTCCTTCGTTGCCTTCGTCAGCCATTCATCAAGCCAGACAGTCTGGGGCTGTTCAATCAATTCCCCTGGAAATGGCAGGGACTGAACTCTGTCTGAACTCCTTCTGGCTTTCCTTCTGGATTTAACCCTTCAAAGTACTTCCAGCAGAGAGTCCCGTTTTTGCCACTGTGATGAGAAAATGACAACAAAGGGGGAGACCCATGCATCATGCCTTTCACAAGGTGCAATCTCTCTGAAACTTGGGGGGTCTTTGGAGGACAGTGAGGACAATGTCCCCTACAAATTTGGTGGGTTTTGGACATTGGGAAGGTCAGTTTGTAATGCCTCAAAGTAGCTGCCTTCCAACAGGCTGTTCCGTTTTTGCCACTGTGAAGAGAAAATGACAGCAAAGGGGGGAGACACATGGATCATGCCTTTCCCAGAGTGCAATCTCTCTGAAACTTGGGGGGTCTTCGGAGGACAGTGAGGACTATGTCCCCTGCAAATTTGGTGGGTATTTGACATTGGGAAGGTCAGTTTGTTGGGTGTTTAAGGGGCCCTGCCCCTTGCACGTGGCAGGAAAGGGCCTTTTAAATTCCCCCTGCCACCTGCCAGCTGATAGTTTAAAAGGATCTTTAAGGGGCCACAAACAACAAACAACGAACATGTTTGTGAACAGGATCATGTTCGTTACCGTTCATTGTTCATTGTTCATGGATGGCAACGAACAACGAACAGCTTGTTCTGTTTTGTTTTTTTCCCCTTCATGTCCATGTCTACTTTTGGTCAGCACAACGAATGGAAATTTCTCTCAATGAGATTTTGAACTCTTTAGTAATCATCTAACAGGCAGGATAATTTATTCTTGGATATTGCCTCCAACATGTTAAACAGAACGAGCCTGGTGTCCTCGTTGCTCTGACTCAGCTTTAAACAATAAAAACTGATGCTGGATTTCATCTCTACCTACCAGCCTGTATATGTGGGATGAGGTGGGTGAAATGGGTTCATTTTCCTCATTGCAGGATGAGGCAAGCTTTGGATTCAGTGAAAACACATGAAAACAAAGGTGAAAGATAAGCTCATAAATGTACCACAGAAGGCAGACAATTTATGAGCAATTATCTTTTATTACTGTTGCTGTGCAGTGTGTCCCACTGATGATGATAAGGCAGGGAGTTAACCATTTAGGAGGCCCAGCATTGAGATTCCTTTAGCTGTTCCTTAGTTCCTAATTATTTATGCTAAACACTGGTTTGTAACACAGGAATATGTCTTCTTGTGTTTTATTTGGAAAAGCAAAAAGGCCAATCGAGTAATTAATTAAAGTAGCTATTTTAACAAGACAGTTATATAAGTTGCATATAATTGTAACATCATTCTAGTGTGACATAATTTTAGTTTGGTCATCAAATGAATTAATAGCTCACATCTAACTATCTATCTACATACTTTTGGACCCATTTTTTCTCCAAGGTGCACAGGACGGCATACATAGTTTGCCTTACCACATTTCATCTTCACAACAAACCTGTAAAATAGGTTAGGCTATGTGAGGGTGGCCAGCCCAAGGTCACCTAGTGCATTTCTTGTTGGGGTGGGGAGCTGTCTTGTATACAACATATAAATATTTTGCTTTTAAAATAAGGAAATAGTAATGCCAAATAGTTGAGTGCAGTGTATTATATCCATCTCATTTTTAATTTTCATTACACTTTCTCTAGAATGTGAACATTATTTATAACAAAAGATGACTAATAAAGGACATGATAATAGATTTTCAAGAAACATATGAAAGTGTGAAAGTTTCACATTGGGAGCCTACACTACAGCAAACTATATACACTGCTGTATGATAGCGGTTAAGTGGTTGGACTGCAAATCAGCACTCAGCTGGTTCAAATCTCACGACTGCCATGAGCTCCATAGGTGGCCTTGGGTAAGCCACTCCTCTCAGCCCAGCTCCCCAGCTGTATTGTGGGGATAATGATAACACGGTCTTTGTTCACTGCTCTGAGTGGAGCAGTAATATGTCCAGAAGAGTGGTATATAAGCACAGTTGTTGTTGTTGCTGCTGCTGTTGTTATAGCTATAGCCTCTTTATACATTATAGAGTTCACAGGTGAGTTTCCCCAGTAGACCAAATAGTGAATGTGGCCCCTGAGATGGTTTTATGTCAACAACATGATGTGGGTGGGAAGGGTGAATCCCCTACTCAATGTACACCATAAACATATGAATCACAACACACACAGGAATTGAGGAGAACATCACACAGGATGGAGATCCTGGATGCAATCTGTATACTCTGTAATGTGTTAAGAAGCCCTAAGATGTTAACTTTGAGTGATTTCATATCTGCTGCACATAAAGCACATGGGAAAGAGTTCTGTGTAGAGCTAGAGCTTCATTTGCTATTTTTAGTCACTTGCAGAGACAAGCCACTTTTTAAATCAAACAACATTTCACTGCTTTGTCCATGGTAAAATTAACAAAATGAGAGCATGGAGATGTTTTATGCACTATCCCCCCATTTATGGTTACCAGCTGCAATAAACAAAAGAAAGGGAGGCCCTCCCTTGGAAGCCACACAGCTTGTGTTAAGATGCTTTCAATAGCCAGAAAAATAAGAGGTCCTCTCTTCCAATGTCAGGGTACCACTTCTTACATTACCACTAGGGTAATGTAAGAAGAGCCCTGCTGGATCAGGCCAGTGAGGGTCCAGCATCCTGTTCACATAGCAGCCAACCAGGTGCCCTAAGAGTGCCAAACAAGCAGGGCACAAGCCAAGGAACTCTGTTGATGCTGCCTCCCATCACTGGGATCCAAACTAAGGTTTGCTGCCTCTGAGATGAAGGCTCCCTCCAGTATATGGAGACTTCCCTTTGTAAAAGGCATGCTGATTTTCCTTCAGATACATGTTTCTCTGTGCGCATAATAATTCCATCTTTGGTTACAGTTACTGGGACAAATTAAGCTAACTAGTCTGTCATTCCCTGGATCCCCTCTGGGCCCTTCTTAAAAAAAATTGGGATGACATTTGCTACTTTCTAGTTCTCGGGCATAGTGGGCAATTTTAGAAACAAGTTACAGAAACTTGTTACTAGGTCCAGAAAAAGCAAAATAAGACCAATGGAACTATGGTGCTCCCTTGTCCTTAAACAACAGAAATGACAACAGAAGCATTTTTAAAATTCCCAAAATGACTAACTAGTTTATTTACTTTAGATGACGAAAGTAAGGTGAAATCAGGGGCTGAAAATTTCTGAGGTAATTCAACATATCAACATATATGATAATTCATATATATCTCTGAGGTAAAATCAGAACATGCACAGACTTCAGTTTCTTATGCTCTTCACAGATTCTTAAACGCTTATGTTTTGAGACTTTTGTTCCCTTGGTTTTCCCCAAACATTCTAGTATGCTTTCTTTTAGTATTCTCTTTCTCTTTTGGAGTTAGGAATGCTGGTACCCACTTTCTAATACCCCAAACCCCTTCTCTTCACACACTAATGCTTTCCTTTAGTTCTTAACTGAATCTGAAGGTCCCCACAGGCAGTTTTCAACCACACCTGACCAGGGATCTCTTCACACTTTAGAGATAACTCCCTGTTTGACTAGGTAAGGAAATTCTCCTCTCACTAGAAGAGCTATCCCCTTTCTTTGGCCCTGCACCTAATTCCCAAACCTCCTTGCCAATTTCCTCCCAGTTCTATTGTTGGTGTTAAAATTGCACTCTGTTAGGACTTCGTCTCCCCAGTCTTCACATTCTTTTTCAGCTAGGACTGAAAACAGACCTCCCTCTTTCCAGCTCATGTTACCTCATCAGATCCCTTGGAGTGGCCTGCCATTCAAAGTTCTCTGATTCTGTGAGGGATTAACCCTTAACAGTCCTGCAGTTATGTGTATACAGCCCTTCCAAGTTTTTAAAAACGTACATATAATCTATCACAGGAACTTTCATGCCTCAGAGCTGTATTCTGAGACATGTACATGAAATTCTTCACGACTTGAAAGACAAAGTTCATTCAGTAAACATGATAGTAGATTAACAGGGGGGTGGGAATTAACACGCTTGAAACTGTTCAGACATGATTGGTGATTTAGTTATTTGTTCTAGACAATTGAGCCTGAATAGTGGGTTGTTATGTTTTAGATGCATCTAAATAAATTGGATTTTCCAGCCAGTTATGTCCCCATTAAACTAATCCTCACTTTGCATTCAACTACGCCGTCCTGCTTGTGTGGTCAGGGTCAACCAAGTTCAAAGCCTGTTACAAAAGCTTCTTGTCAGCTTCTTGTTTTCACAGCTGCCAGTGGTTTACTCCCACCTTTGTTAGGGCTGGATTCTTTTTGCTGATCAGCTGTGAGGCATTGAGCTTACCCTTCACTGTAGGATAGGGAGAGCTGCAGTCATATTTACAGTTGCTGAGTCATCTCAGTACTTTAAACAGCAATACTGTAATACTGGAGAAATTCAAAGAAAAGGGCTACATCTTCTAAATGCACTTTAAAAAAATCACTAATATAATTTATGCAATACTTTTTACTTTTATTTAACCTAGACACTTTATATTTCCCAACAGTATATATTTAACTGATTTCTTTGAGTTATCGAAGGCTGAAGTCAAGTGTAAATGTTGCTGGGTGAGCCTTACTTATTCCAGTTTCACATCAGTTATGCCAGGATGTGTATACTAAAAAACTGACTGTTGCTTCCACCATCATCCTTGCCTTGTTTCAGGTAAGTTATTGGTGTTTTTTTTAATTAACAGAAATGCAACACAAATCCTTCTTCTGTTCATGTGTGTCTTCTTAATTTTTTTAAAAAGTTTATTTTGCTTAATTTTTTTCTGGAGATTGGAGGAAGGGTTTTCTTTTAATTATTTTTATATGGTGATCTTAAGAATGTAAGAAGAGCATTGGTGGGTCAGACCAATGGTCCATCTACTCTGGCATCCTGTTTCACACAGTGGCCAACCAGTGGCTCTGGAAGGCTAGCAAACAGGGCACAGAGGCCAAGGTATTCCCCTAATGTTGCCTCCTGGTATTGGATTTCAGAAGTTTACTTCCTCTAAATGTGGAGGTTCTCTTTGCTTATCACGGCTAGTGGTCATCAATAGACCGATCCTCTACAAACCTGTGTAACCCCCTTTTAAAGCCATCTATGCTCATGGCCACCATTAGTAGGGATGCACACTTCGGGTTTCCTAGTCAGGTTTTTAACCCAAATCAGGTCCGATTTAGAAATATTCAGGATTCCCATATTGGCCCCAGCATTGCTGAGCCAATTCGGAAGCCCAAAGCAAAGCTTTCCAAAGCGATTCGTATCGCTTCAGGAAGCTTCGGGAAAAGTGGTAGCAGCTGTGCCCGCAGCTCTTTTCTAGCTGTTTGCTGGTAGGGTGGGAAGTTTGAAATCCCTCCTTTTCATGCTGCTTGCAAGCAGCAAGAAAAGGGTGACTTTCAAATGCCCTGCTGCAATCTTCACCAAATGGGAGGGGGAGCCATTGGGTGACGAATGTGGTGGGGCGTTTAAGACTTAATGCCACCCTTTTTGTGCCACTTGCAAGCACCAAGAAAAGGGAGGCTTTGAGTTTTGGTGTGCTCCATAAAGATTCCCAAATCTTTATGGAACATAGAGAAGTGATTTTAATACCCAAACCCCAAAGCAGCTTGCCACTTCGGGATTCAGTTTATTTCGAGTTGTTTTCCCACTTTGGGTAAACCTGAAGCAGGACATTGAATCTTTTTCAGGTGCACTCCCCTAATCATTACCTCCACTGGCAGAGAATTCCACAATTTAATTACTCATTGAATAAAAGTATTTCCTTTTGTCTGTCCTGTACCTATTGCCCATCTACTTCATTGGAGGCCCTGGAATTTTAATATTATGAGAGAAGCAGGAAAAGTTCACTTTCTCTACCTCATGTTTAATATTATAAGCCTCTATCTTTCCCCTCCTCCCTTTTTTTCAACTAAAAAGTCTAAGATTCTTCAGCCTTTCCATATAGGAATGGTTCTCCATCCCCTTAATCATCTCTGTTGCCCTTTTTTGTACCATTTCCAGCTTTCCATTATCCTTTCTGAGATACAGCAACCAGAACTCTGCACAGTATTTCAAATAAGACCAAATCATGGCTTTATACAAGAGCATTATAACATTTGCCTTTTTTTTTTCTCGATCCCTTCCCTAACAATTCCCAGTACAGAGTTCCCCTTTTTCAATGCAGCTGAGTTGGCATTTTAATTGAGCTTTCCTCCTATAACTTCAAGATCTCTTTCAGTCTTGGTCTCAACTGGTCCCCTAAGTATATATTGAAAGTCAGGAATTTTTGTTTCAATGTGCATCATCTTACCCACAGTGAACTTCATACACCACATTGTTGCCCACATACTCAGTTGTGGTGGATCCTCCTACAGCTCTTCAAAATCCACTTTGGTTTTCATCATCTTATATAATTTGATATCATCTGCAAATCTGCAAATCTGGCCACTCTCTGCTATCCTAAACAGTGTTACTCCAGTCTAAGCCCATTGAAATCAGTGAGTTTAGACTAACTCTGCTTAGGATTTCGCTGTACACTGCTCATCCTCAATTCCAAATCATTTATGAATAAACCAAATAGCACTGGTCCAAATACCAATTCTTACGGGTCCTTGTAGCTTACTTCCCTCCATTGTGAGAACTGTCAATTTATTCCTACTCTCTGCTTCCTGTTTTGGATAACTTTGGCTAGATTTGATTTAGATATAGGTGTGCTCATAAGAAGCTTTAAGACGGTAGCTTTTTTATATTAAATTGCATAATTTTTGATTGGAAGTATCCTGCAAATAAAGTTTTAGGTTTGTTACCGGGTATAGTACACAAGTGATATGATTATAATGTTTTTACTTTTATTTTTAGTTTTTATTATTATGACCTAATTAACATAAAATTATACTACTTATTATAACAGCTATATTAATAAAGGAGAGCAATTACATGAGTTTTCAAAAGTATTTTACTCAAAGATAAGCAGGTTACAGGCAAGCCCTTTCTAGTAAGAAGCTCTTTCCAGTAAGAAGCTCTTGATTAATTTAGCTTTTTTTATATTTACAGGGTTTTAGAACTAGACTGCAAAGGCATCTGCTATGACTTTCTTGGTCCAATCTACTAACTGTTCTCCTGTAGTTCTAGCTATATCCATGACATTCCTCTTGTTTAACCAATCCATAAAATGACTTGTCCTCATATCCCATCATAGAGTTCTGGTTCTTCATAGTACCCAGTGTGTGGCAGGCACTTAATAAACAGAGGCACTTCCAAGTTTCCTTGAGTACCTGCTTAAGATGAGGGCTCTATATATTTCCTAGCATTGGCATGTGCAAACTCACATCCCCAGAGACCCCAGATATTCGATCTCAACTGTAAAATTTAAAATAAATGTTATTCAGCCATGTGTACCAAAGCTGGAAGGTTAGGGATGCCAATTTCAAGTTGGGAAATTTCTGGAAATTTGAGGGTGAAGCCTGGGGAGGCTGCTGCTTAGGGAGGGATCAGAGTACAGCAATCAATAGAGTCCACCCTCCAAAGCAGCCACTTTCTCCAGGGAAACTGATCCCTATAGTCTGGAGATCACTTGTAATTCCAGGAATTATCCACCCCCCATCTGGACTTTGGCAAACCTATGAAAATATATATGTTGTTCTGTTTACACAAAATGGCAATTGCCTGTATTAAGAGGATTGTGCATAGAGCGGTCTCTCCTTTTTTGCATTTGGATCACCAAATTATAATGTCTGAAAAGGGTTGTTTTCACACAGGGATTAATCTTTTTCTCCAAAGAAACAGTGAGAGGAAAACAAGGTGCCCAAATGGTGGATGAAAGAAAGGGGTGGATGACTGAGTCAGATTAAATAAAGCTTTCAAAGAAGGGGAGAAAGGGCAAAAGTGAAATAGCAGGGTCCTGTACAGAAGCTGTAAGCAGACCTGTAAGGAGTCATAACTTGTGCCAGAACAGCAATGGAGCATGGAGCACAATTCAAGAAGCTTGGCTTGCTAGGGTTACCAGTCCTCTAGTGGGAGCAGGGAATCCCTTGCTCCCAACCTCCCCCCCCTGTCACCACTCACCTGGTTGATGGGGGGGGGGATGCGTGGGAAAGGGGCCCAGGAGCTCCAGAGCTCTTTCTTTTATCAAATCAGCTCCTTGCAGGGACCTTCCCTTCCGTATCATGCTGGGAATTATGTCATTCCTAGCACAACAAGGAAGAGCTCCATAGAGTGCATGCGCTTTGCATGCACGAGAGGTAATCTCCCCCCCATGCCCCCCAGCCCCTGGGTTAGGCTCCAGGGGACCTGGCAACCCCAGGTCCTGCTGAGTCAGGAGGCTTGAAAAATACTGCATAATTTCTGAATTAGAAGGTTAAAACCACCAAGAATACAAAGTGAATGCCTTAATATTTGCCATGGGAGATGATGATGATGATATTCTGAGTGCTTTACTGGAGATGTAAAGAAAAATTGCACCAAAGGTAAAGAAGCTTTCGGTGTCCACTTTACAGAAGGAGAAAGTGTTACATATGAAAGTGTCAAATTTAACAGAAGATGCCGTGAACATGGGGGAAACAGCAGAAGTGTTTATTGCTGCTTTTCATATGTTTGCAGAACATTGCAAAAATGCAGTTTTAAAAGAAGTTATGAGAAATAGGGAATAAAGGACACGAATTTGTCAGCACAGCTGCACACTGGACCCAGATCTCACTTTGGCAGGAGTTATCAAATATGTGAGCATGCAAGAATACAAAGAACAGTGCAGATTATCATGCTTGGTTTGGCTTGGAATCAATGCAAGAGAACCAAATTACAAATTCAAGTAATACATATATAACCAACCCTATTATGAATATTTTCTTAATCTAGAGCTAATGCACCATTTACCTTCAACAGCAATTTAAACATGCCATTTTTACATTATCATGCAGTAAAAAAGCTGTTAAGTGACAATGTCGGTATTAAATTTCTCACACAAGATTTTTGGGTATCATTTACAATAACCACATAGACTAAACATAGTGTTGAAAGTGAAGTGTTCTTTTATCTAATAGCTTCCTTTGTTTTGAACAAGGCTTTTCAACCAACTGTAGGATAAAAATTAAAGATAATGTTCAAAACTCCTGAATATAAATGTCTGTATATGCAGGGCCTCTCTAAGGTCAAAAGAGGCCTGAGCCACTTTCATTTTTTTGAGGCTTCTAGAGTGGCCCAGTAATGGGACACAAGTTTAAAGCTGCAAGATGAATGTCTTCTTTCAAGCCTGTCAATGTATCTTTGCAACTATATGTTTAACCTCATTTGGAGATAACATCAAAAGTCCTTCCATGAATGTGAGGCCTGGGCCAAATGGCCAGCCTGCCCCCTCCTCCCCCACGTTAGGCACTGTCTGTATAGCTTTCAGTTAGCAGTGTCTATGTTCTGATTTGTGCAGATGGCTGTGTAACCTCTTTCTTTTAAAGTTCCCACATTTTTATAGTTAAATTATGTTTTCCATTGGTCCTAGATGGTGCCATGATTCATAGTATGTGGGGCAGGGAGAGATAACTGCATGCTGTTGCTCTTTCTGGCCCTTCCTCCAGCTGAGGTGATGTTGGTAACTATATCAATAACCCACTGGGCTATAAAATCCTGCTGCTAAATGCCAGGTCACTCATAGGAAATGCAGCAGCCATCTAAGTTTTTAATCATGGCTGAGACTGGGCTGGGGGAAAGGGGTTGGATAAGCTCTTCCAACTGTGTCCCCTAGAGTAGACATGGGCACGAAACGGGAAAAGCTCAAAACGAGAGTTTTCTGTTTTGTCATGATCCACGAATTGCAAATCATGAAATTTCATGAAATTGACACATTTGCAGAAACAATTCATTAGTTTCATGATTTGTCAGAACCCAGGGCATTTCAATGGCCCCCTTCATACTCGGAGACGCCAAACTCGCAGGGAGACTTCAGCAGGCTCTCCTCCCCCCACCCTCCCAGTTTGCAATATGTTGATTGGGAAGGTCAACAGGAAGAGTGGGTAAGGGAAGTGCTGCCAGACTGCATGACTGAAACAGGGACCTGGATTTGCTAGAACAGAACAGGAGGTCTGTGGTTGGCTGACAGACCTGCTTAACAGGGTTTGGAGGGGTGAGATTGGTGTGCCCATGGCTACAGAAATCCCACCTCCTTGGTTGCCTAGGGGATTGACCTCCAACTCCTGGCTGTACAAGGCAGAATGGAAGCTCTCCAGATGGCTAGGAGAGCTGCCAATCAAGGGTAAGTGGGCTATGATTGGGGTTTCCAATGGCAACAAAAGGTCTGGGCCTATTGTTACCTAGGGAATCAATGGATCGGCGCCAGCTTGTCTGCAATTACAAATAGTTCACAAAGCTAATGAAACAGGCCAAAAAGTCGTTAATTTCGTGATAATTTCGTGATAACCACGGCCCCATAAAATACAGTTTTGTGACACACAAAACAGTTCATTTCGTGACGAAATTTGCTTTATATTCCAATTCTTGCCCATATCTACCCTAGAGTACTCAGCAACATATTGGTATAGGTCTGGTGGGCAGGAAGGAGGTGTTGCTGTAGTCTATAGGGACTCAATCCCCCTAACATGATATCTAGGGTTGCTGGGTCTTGATACTCGTCTGGTGGAGAAGGGTGTCCTGGCACTTACCTGGAGGTAAATTCACATGCATGCATGAAGTGCATATGTGCTCTCTGTGCTTGATGAGATGACATCACTTTTCAGAAATGACATAATTGAACTGCAGCAGGTTTGCTCCTATGCTTTGCATAGGGACAGTTCAGCCCATTGGGGGCCAAAATTGGCACCTGCAAAGTGCAGGAGCATGCCCACCACCAGGCACGATGATGTCACTTGAGGAAGTGACATCATCACGCCTGCTGGGAGTGTACCCACTTTGTGCTTGCCCGAGAGGTTCCTTGCCTCCTAGGCCCATTCCCTGTACCCCTTCCCCCCACCAGCCAGGTATGTGGTGGGAGGGGAGAGGCTGGGACCAGGGGATCCCCTGCCCCCACTGGGGGTCTATAACCAAAGAACCTCATGAAAACTAACTAGAACAAAGAGTTAGCACCATGATATACTACAATTAAACAGTAATAATAAAGTGCAATTTATAAGGATGTTCACTATGTGATTCACTGTATTAACAAGCACGCACGAAAGGAGACCCTGGCAACGTAAAACCGTTACAATTCATTAACATGGACTGTAGAAACTCATTTAAAGTGCTAAGTGCTTAAGCCTATGACCATACAATTCAAAAATCATTAATAGCTGGTACAACATGTACAACAAACATACACTGAAAGTGCTAGGTGCTTAAGCAAGAAAACTGTTCATATCATCGTGGAGCTCTTACACGAGAGCATGTACTGACGCTTGTCCTATTCAAAGTATTTCAATTCCACAGTTTAACTAGCACATCAAACCCTCTCCAGCGTCAGTATCTGCTTTTGCCATGTCTTGCCATCTTTGAGAAAGAATCGAAACGGCTTCTTGCATAGGAACCGGTCCATCTGTCAGAAGGCTTTTTGTTGATTGGACCCCTCCTCCTTGCTGCTACACCATGTAGACTCGCCAACGGATTACTCATGGATGTACATGCTCTCGTGTAAGAGCTCCACGATGATATGAACTATTAAAATGATTCAACACCAGAGCTAGATGGATCTACATGGCTTTCTGATAGCTCTAGCTCTGATAGATCTGTTGATACAGTTGGTGCTCCTGTAGATGCCCTGGCTTGTGTCTGGAATGAGAAAATGACGCAAGCAGTTGACACAGTCACTCTCGGGTGCCCTCTCTCAGGTAGCCCCTTGGTTTCCTCATGGGCTGTGGGCAATAAGACGACAGTGGAGGAAGACCTGGGAGAAATCTGATATCCTTTCCAATATGGTTTTAGGCCTGGTTATGGGACCACTACCCTAATCTTCTGAGGCCCTGCTTCTGAGATTAGATGAGTGGCAACATTGAAAGGGCTTTCTCTGTCATGGCACCAAAACTCTAGAATTCTTTTCCCAGGGAAAAGCTGTTGCTTTCTGTTGCCACCTTCTGCCAGAAACTGAAGACTGATTTTTGGCTTTGTCTGGCATTTTTTTCAGTGATCCCCTCCTTCCTGCCTTATATTTTAATTGCTTTTATGTGTATTTTAGTTTTGGTTTTCATAGTTTTAATAATGTGTTTTTGCTAGAATTTAATGGTTTTTAAGACGTGTTTTTATTATGCATGCTTTTAATGTTAGCCACCCTGGCCCTGATGAGGGCAGAAAGGCAAGGTGTAAACTTTGTAGATAAATAAGCAGTTGTTTACTATGGTGTTAATCATAAATATCAACAGATAGTTCACTTCTCATTGCCATTTCAACCTAAGTCCCATGAAATTATTTTAAACCCTGGAAATTTGAAAAACATTAATCCATAAATCAAAACTGGTGAAATAGATTTAAAGATTTAGCTAGTGGTAAAGAAGGCTAAAAGCCACAAGAAAAATACATTCTTTAAAAAAATGCAAATTAAATCAATAGGAACAATGACATATCCATGTTGTGTCAGTAGCATTTCACTCCAGATTCATTACTTGGCACTCTGTTTTGATTATTCTTGTGCAGGGACCCATTTCCCGTCAATTAAAAATGATGTATGGTCCTGGATCTATATTGCTGCGTATTTTAGGGATGACCCATCCATCTATGTAGCAACTTATCCATCCAGCTTTTGACAAGAAACTTATAAAGAGTTCTCTAATCTGATTGAAATATGCCTGTAAAAGGAGCAAAGACTGGTGTCTGTTGCAGTGATTAAATGCTGCTCTGATTGTTAAAGCTGTAATTAAATTTGTTGAAGTAAGATCTTTTTGTGTTTTTTAAAATATACAGATAAGCCCCCCCCCAATTGTTCAACTTTTCATTTTCTATGTGGTTTTAAAGCTGATGCAGAGAGAGAGAGAGTGTGAAACAACATAGGAATTAAAGTGCCACCAACACAAGTGTGCCTAGTTTCTCAGTTATTAGAGTACTCAAGCCACAAGCCACCATGCAGTTAGATGAACCAAAGTCCTGTTGAAGTCCCATGACAATGGATTGTGGCCTCATGGCCTGACCCAGGGCTAATTGGTGCATCTCAGAGCACACAGGGTGATTGCACATGCCGCGTTAAGATCATATCTCTTTGCATATGCAGCTGCCTAACCACTTAAATAAATGGAATAGTTCTTGTGATGGGAAACAAGATGTGCACAGATTTAACAAGAATTTTCCTGCTAGATCCAACCAAAAGGTTGTATCTGGACGGCAAGAAGGCGGAGGCTATTCCCTGTTAGTTAACTTATCTCTAGTATCTAGTTTTCAGTAGTGCACTGCTTCTAGACTGGGAGGGTCCAGCAGACTACCATTCCATAGCCACTTATTATTGCATCATTCATGAATTTGACTAACCCATTTAAAACCATCTACATCTTGTGATGGTGAATTTTATAAGCTGTGTGAAACAGCACTGCTTTCACCCACATTGAATAATGCACTTTCAATCCACTTTCAATCCACTTTGCAACTGGATTTTACTGTGTGAAACGGGAAAATCCATTTGCAAACAATCACTAAAGCGCATTGTCAGTGGACTGAAGGTACGTTGTGTGAAAACAGCATTTGTCTGTTCAGAACCTATTGCTCATCAACTTCAACTCTGACCCCAAGTTCCGTTATTAAAACCTGTGAATTTAGGTTACTTACCGGATTCTGTCATTTATACCATCTATTTTATCTGAGTATCTTTTGTAGCTATTTGAAATAATGTTGAACCTCCCTCTTGGGATTTTACTATGCTGTTCTTCTCTTCAAATTGCTTTTATTTAACTAATCCTATAGTTTTGAGACATTTTCTCTTCTGAAAGCAAGTGCGACTATGTTGGTCTTTGCAGGCAACTTTCTACTTACATCTGTTGTGAATATAATAGCACTGCGGATACTCTTGCTGAAAAGTTCCTCAAGAATGACATTTGATACCAGATCCTGCACGTCTTAGTATTAAATCATTAAATCCCTTCTTGTTGCTCCCATGAGACAAAGCCATTATCATGTGTAGCTGTTTTGTCTCTTGACTTAAGTTTACATTTACAGTTAACAGAAGGGTAGTGGTATCCTCCTAGTCTTCTATTGCAGCAACTTTTCTTCTTCTCCTTCCTGATTTCTCTGTTCATCTTAAAATTGTTATCAGAACTCTGATCAGGAGGAAGATAATAAATACACTATCCTATTTTAATGTATATATCACAAGTTTGCTCAGTTTAAATGTTTTAAGTTTATGCACACAATGTCATCTCTGACATATAGAAAAAACCTGTCTCTAGTTTGATTGACTTTGTCCTTTCTGTACAGTATAAAGTGAAAAGAGGCATTAGACCACAGGGAAATCCAAAACCAAAAAAAGTGCCTAATCGTTAGTAAGATCAAATGAAATAGCACTGCTTAGTATGCAAGTTTTAGAATTCTCTAGAACTATTCTACAGACTAGATTTTAAAAACAAAAGGGGGGAGAAATCCAAAAGATTTTTTTCCTTTCCCACTCCTTTTTTTGTTCATTTTAACATCCAGCCTGATAAGAGTTCTGGAGAACTCAAACATTTGTGCACTATGTTATGGTATTCTGGTTGGTCTTTGTAAAAGGTACTAACATTGTCATTTGTCTAAACATTATATTCAGCTTGCTGTAGTAATAGGATAGGATCTAAGAGCAGAACCACAAGTGACAAAAGGCACAGGTTGGACACTTGCCAGCTTCCCTCAAGTTTTGATGGGAAATGTAGGCAGCTTGGTGGAGTGTTGGACAAGTGACAGTTGAAAAGTCCATTGGACAGCAGTCAGAGAGCCAAGCTGCAAGACCAGGATGCCTACATTTCCCATCAAAACTTGAGGGAAGCTGACTAGTGTCCAATCTGTGCCTTTTGTCACTTGTGGTTCTGCTCTAAGAGACACAGGTCTAGATCCCCAGTCTCCCATGGAAGCTCACTTGATAACCATAGGCCATTAACTTTTTCTCAGCATAACCTATCTGACAGAGTTGTTGTGAGGGGAAAGTGGAGGCAGGGAGACCGATATATACACCCTAAGGTCATTGGATAAAAAAATGTACTAAATAAATAAATAACGACACAACCTTTACTACAAATATAACCCATTATTTTTTAAAAAACCAATTTCTCTTCTTAGACATCACTCTCATCTTTCTCATCACCTATCAGGTTTATTCTGGGGCTGAGGGGGCTGTCTTGGCTGTTTTATAAGATTTTTCTTGTTGGGATATAATTAGGTTGCAAGAAAAGATAGCTTAGAGAGAAGAGTATCTTTAAAGGGTCCAGTTGTCATAGAGCCTCTCTACAGAAGATGCCTGGGCTCATGTTCGTCAAGTGTGTCAGGAGATGCAATCTTAGCCGGGAAGCATAATTTTGAAAGACAGAGCCAGTGATAGCTCCAGAGAGGATGGATTCTCTCACAGCCCTCCACCGTGTGTGCTGGACTGCCTCCTCTTCTGAAGCATTTACCCTGCCACCATTGCTGCTTAAAACTTTAAATTAACTAAGAGCTAAACTAGACGCGACGAATTACACAAGGCCTCCAAGCTGTTCTCTAAAGAACTCCCAATTTTCATAAAGATTGGACTTTGGGGAACCATTTTATGGGCCCCCAAAGAAGGTGCCCCCAGCCACCTCCAATCTCCATTATTCCCTATGAGGAAAACTAGGGGAGCTATCTAGGGGGCTGGGGTGGCATTTTGCAAGCCAAATCCACAGAATATACAGGGGATGTACTCCTAACTGTCCTCTAAAGACCTTCCAAGTTCCAGGGAGATTGGATCCTGGGGAAAGCATGATCTATGTGTTTCTCCAGTTGCTGTTAGTTTTTCCCCCACAATAGGAAGAAATGGGGTGGCTGAGGCACCTTCTCTGGGGGGCCATAAAATGGCTCCCCAAGGTCCAATCTCCCTTTCCCCATAGGGAATAAAGGGGATCTGAGGTGGCTGGGGACAAACAGGCAGGAAAGAGTTGATTCTGGCTGACAGCAAGAAATGCTGCCATGGCTCCTGAAGTGGAGATTGCCCACCCCCCTTTGCATAGATGCCCCCCTTCCTGGCAAGCCAAGCTGCAAGATCTCAGCAGAGATGCAGAATCCCTGTTTTTAGCACGCCCGCCCCAGGAAACACAGCAGGTTTTTTCCCCCCGATACGTCCAATTGAGTAAACAAGTCTCCCTCTCAGAAAAGCTACAGAGGAAGGTTTGAGCATATGCAAAGAGATGCTGCATCATGGAATACCATCTCTCATCTGGGAGGTAGGAGGCAGAAACATGTGCCAGTCCGAGCATAGGATCAAGTGCAGATCGAGTGCAGAGTGACTGCAGTGTGTGAGTGAACAGGAAATGGGGAAACTTGTAAATGTGTTCCCGTGTCGTACATATGTAATTCGTCTCGAGTAATTTGGCTCTGAGCCTCAGCAAAGGCTACAGAAGGGGAGACACCAGGGGCAGTGGAGAGCTGTGAGAAAATCTGTCCCCTCCAGAGCAATCTCCACCCGCTCTGTCTTTCAAAACTATGCTTTCTGGCTAACTTTGCGTGTCCCGACACACGAAGAACATGTGTCGGATGTCTTGTGAAGAGAGATTCATAGTTCAGAGGCAAGTATTAGGAGGCAGGAAGTGGGACCTCCAGTTTGTAAGGGGAAGACATACCCCTTCTGCCTGCACAAGCAAATTAAATCTCCTCTGGGGGTAATTTTTTCCCTCTTTGCAATGCAAAGAGCTACTTGGACCATTGAATCACTCCAAGATTAAAAGAATACTGAAACCAAAAAACAGGAAGAAAACTCAACCCCAAATGACAGGCTGAGGGCCAAGCTACAAGTGACGAATGACACTTGAACAGCAAGTGGATTGAGTGGAGCACAAGTGAACAGGGAGAAATACACTTGCCGTTCAAGTGTCATTCGTCACTTGTAGCTTCACCCTGTGTAATCTTTTGGCTACTCAATCACGATTCAAGGAATCACAATAGTTATATGCATCCAGTTGTACTTTGAATTTTTCAAAAGCCTGCTTGTTGTATGGCAAACCACTTTTGATACAGAGAGGGTCTTCAAAAGCCATTTCTGATGTGCCATAAAAGACTACTGCTCAAAGAATCCCAGGGCAAGATGAAACATTTATGGCTGAAGTAATCCTTTAGATTCATATATTAATGGGAAGAGAAGAAGGGAGATTCGGGGTGTGCTTTAGTGGTATTCATCAGCAATAGTTGCATTACTTGGCAAGTTCTCAAGAGTGTAAAACATCCCCTGTGCAAACTAGCAAGGAACTTGATATAGCCAGTGCAGAAACAATGTGCATTCAATCTACTGACTGTCTGCAAAGGGCTATTGTCAGATTTGGTTCTAGTTGTCTTGATAAACGGTACCCAGACCTCCCTTTTGTTACAGGGATCTGCAGGTGCAAACATGGCTGCCAGTTGGCTTGTCAGTGATGTCATCATGGGAACAGTTCGTGTAATAAAAATGAGCATCTGAGATCCCAGTCCTACATTTTGCCTATGAAAGCAATGGAGGAGCAGGTACTGACTCCAGACCATGAATCTGTAGGGAGTTCGTTGTGACTTTTTCAGGTGGTTAAAGTCATTAACTCGTGACTTATTACAGCAGCTGAGGCATTCAGTAATCAGCCAGAATTGCACGGCCTGTCAAGTCTTAATGCTTAATTAATTTTTGGCATGCACACACTGAGAAACAATCCCCAAACAAATTATCTGAAAAGGAAATGAGGGTAATCTCCTATACAGTGCAGTTATCCAAAACTATATTGAGACTAATTTTATGCCCTATAAGTTATTATCCATCCAGGATGCCAGCTGGTTAAAGCAACACATGAAAAAAAAACACCCTACCATTATTTCTGCATATTGAAAGAGGTATTTTTATGAGAAAAAAATCATTGCCAATCCAGAAAAGATTTTGGGATTGGATTTAACTCTACATGCATCCCTGACAGAAGTCCCTGGGCACTAAATGAGAGCAGCTGTGAACAGTCGCCTCCTTTTTTATTTGAGTAAAATAAAGAGGAGTTAGATGGCTAAGCTGCACCATTTGCGTTTAGAATTACAGGATTAAAATAATTTCAGGTGGTCTGCAGTAGAAGAGCAGGATTTGAGTCTGTTACATCCTAGATTTCTAGGATGTGAGCTTTCAAGAGTCAACACACCCTTCATCAGATACAAAGAGTGGAACAAGGTAATTGCCTTTATAATCCAGGCAAAGAATGGGAGAGGTATTGCAAATGAGTGTGTCAGGAAGCTAGCTATAATACGTGTTGTAATTAGCTTGATAGAGCAGGAGTGCAAAGTGCAAAAAATAGTATCTGTAGTGCGACAAAAATCCTGTGTCCTGATTAGACACATACACTGACGAAATTTGCATTTCAGTTTCGGATCTGGGGCTTCCAAACAAACTCCGTTCCATTATTGGTTTGTTCTGGGTGGGCCAGCGCTGGTTTGGATCTAACTGGATCTAATCTGTTTGAACTTTTTGTTATCAGGCCATAGTGCATGCACAAGGCAGGTGCTGGCTACACATGCACATGTGCACACTGTTCTGTTCAAGGGGGGCAGCTATTTTTGCACTTAATGGCACAGAAATCTCACAGAACAGTCCTCGCTCCAACTCACTGACCCACCAATTTTGAGCACACACACCACAATGGGGTTCAGTGTTTACAGACCCCGAAGAATGCTTGGGGAAAGGCATCAAGGCAAATGTTGGGCAAATGTCCATGCACACACTGTTTTTTCAGAGTGGGTGGGGAAATGAGGATTTATTCAGTCTTAACTAAAACTCACAAATTTGTTACCAGCCATCATTCCCCCCCTCCTAGTCCAAAAACATCAATCCAATATGTTTCTCCACAAAACACACAACAATGGACCCTGAAGTAGGTGAGTGTCAGCAGGCGCACAGAATGATGGGAAACATACTGCTGGCAAAGCAGTGGCAGGACAGTCCGCAAGCAAGATAGTGCGCCATAGTCAACCAGCACAGTGTAGCAATTTTTGTTTTAAATCCTTCTTTGTGATAATGCCAATAAATTATCTTGGAGTCCTGCTGTTGCCTGTTAATGCCATGTTTTCTTGTGCTTTGTAATTGTGTTCCCATGATGAGGGGTGAATCCTTCTTTTCGACGCTCAGGATGAGGCTTCTTCCAGAGTCGATGCCGGTGGCTCTTTCCTCAGCTCTGATCTTTGAACTCCAGCTCCAAAAAGCCCAGGAAGATCAGTATAGAGCTCTTCGAAGCCTTCACTGGGTCATAACTAGACATGGGCACAAACGGGGGAAAAAAACCCGAACACCCTGTTCGTTGTTCGGTGTCATCCACGAACAATGAACAACCAACATGGATGAACATGGACTGTTCCCGGACATTTTCATTGTTCGTGGGGGCCAGAACCACCCCCACCCCCAAACACCCCCCCACTTAGCCCCCCTCCCCTCAAACCCACTTACCTGCCCCTTTAAAGATCCCTTTAAACTATCAGCTGGCAGGCGGCAGGGGGGATTCCCCTCTGCCACCTGCCAGCTGATAGTTTAAAGGGCCCTTTCCTGCCACGTGCAAGGAGCAGGGCCCTTTAAACGTCCTACAAACTGACCTTCCCCATGTCTAATACCCACCAAATTTTCAGGGGATATAGTCCTCACTGTCCTCTGAAGACCCCCCAAGTTTCAGAGAGCTTGCGCCCTGGGAAAGGCTTGACCCACGGGTCTCCCCATTGGCTGTCATTTTCTCTTCACAGTGGCAAAAACGGGACTCTCTGCTGGAAGTACATTGAAGGGTTAAAGCCAAAAAGAAGGCCAGAAGGAGTTCAGACAGAGTTCAGTCTGAATGTGGGAGCGGCCATCTATGATTCCACGTATATGATTTTAATTGGTGATTTTTTTCTGTTTTATTGTATTGTATTTTATCCCATTGTGGAATTGTATTGTAAGACTGTTGTACCCCGTCCTGAGCCCGCTTGTACGGAGGGCGGGCTAAACCGAATAAACTAAACTAAATTTGGTTTCCTTCACCAGAAAGGAAATAGAGGGAGGATGACTATCTCTTTTCTCTGTTCAGTCTCCCTTTCTGACTAAAACTGTTAACTCAGAGTTGAATGAAGAAGGAGAAGGAGTTGAATTAAAGGCAAAGTGGAGTTTGATGGAAAACAAAAAAATCTAACCAGATCGGTCCTCCCATGTGCAGTCTTGTTCTGAAAAGATTGCTGAGATCATGCACAGACCTGCTAAGGCCTTTTTCTCCCACTCTTTAACCCAGGGTTAACAGTTTTAATCAGAAGAGCCCAGAAAAGACAGAAATAGGGGTAAACTTCCTCCAGATGCTCCTTAACCCGTTGTCTTTGGAGGACTTCTTCAGTCACAGTGGCGGCACCTAAGTGAAGGGCAGCAAAAGGCCATTATTAGGCAATCTGGTCCAAATGTCTGGGTCCTTCTCAGTGTAGCTCCCCTTTAATAATTGTTTATTATTTCCAAATTTTAAATTATTATTATTATTTCCAATTTTCACCCTTACCTGCATAAAACGAGCCTTTGCGGTCGCTTGGGACGTGGAGGCTAAAGGAGGTCCCTCTCTCCTCAAACCCACATGTGCACACCTGCATGATCATCGGTTGCTTGCTGGACTTTGCTTGCATTGTGTGTAAAAGCGCACAGAAAGAGCTTGGCAAGATGACACCAATGATGCCATGCCATCTCTTGCTCCCGTCCCTGGTGCAAAGCAAGCCTTTTGCATATCGGAGCCAATTAATGTCAATGCCATTGTTTGGGAGGTGCCAAAAGCAAAAGGCATTCATGCACAATGCTCACATTCTCCTTCCTGCCAACAGAGTTATGCTAAAAGTAGGGCTCAGTCTCTCCCTTGAAATCCAAGTGGTTGGTTGCCATTAAGGAAAACAGTTACAGATGGTGTCGCCTGCCACTGCTAACCTAGTGCCTGCCTGCCTATGCTGCCACTGCTTGGTAAAAACCAAGCCAAAACACATTAACTTTTCATCCCGGGGGGGGGGGGGCATCATTATGGCTTTGTTCCCATCGTTTTTTCCCCCATTCCTGAATGAGCGGAACCAGTGATTTCCAGGTGTATTTTCTGCTTGTTTGTTCTGTTTTGCACACCTCCAGACCCAATTCAACCCTGGGAGGTTCAATGTTTTGAACATGCAAATCAACTTAATTTCAGCAGTCTCAAATGGCATTTTCCCTTTGATGTTTCTGTGTCTGAGAACTGCAACTTTTAGGTTAGCTATGGAATGTCCTGAAATATTAAAATGTTCACCCACTGGTTTTTGAATGTTGTGATTTTTTTAATATCAGATCTATGTCAATTGATTTTTTTCTGTACGGACTGACCTATTTGTCCAATGTATAGAGCAGAAAGGTGCAGTTGACACTTGATGGCATATATAACATTGGAAGATGAACAACTGAATGGACCTGAGATGGTGTAAGTCCTGTTGTTAGGCCCAGTGATGGTGTTGTTACTGTAAATATGAGGACAGAGTTGGTTTATTATAGGCCCTGGTTGTGTCCATGTTGGGAAGTGCATTCTCTGAGTGGGGAATTATTTAAAGTTGGGGGATTGTCTATGGGAAAGAAAACATTGCCTCCCAATGCCTGTGAACAGAATAATTTTCCAGCATAGATTGAAGGACATTAATGATATGTTGAACTGATTTGAGCTGGCAACTGTATGCAACTACCAGTGGTATTCAGTTGTTGTTTTGTTTGGGCTTTTTTCTAGTAGGTTGTTGCCTGGTATCATTCTGGTTTTGTTGATCTGTTTTTTAAAAAACTATATCTAGTGGGTACTAATTCCTGAAATTACTGTAGCAGATTCTGCAGGTGAGAATCTCTGTCATAGGGACTGGTGCAGAATCAGCTATATAGCGTAAAGCTTGGCTGTAAACAATGGATTGTTTGGTGTGTTTACAAGGTGTGTATATATGTCTGGCCATCAGTAAGTTTCTAGTATAAGGTGGTTTTTATGTTTCCATCATGTATGTTTTAAATGATGTTTTAAAAATGTACTTCCTGTGTGTGTTGCTTCATGGTGAGGTTGATGATGAAGTGGAAGTTGCTGAAGGCCTTGTGGACTTTCTCCGGTGCTTCTTTCCCATGTGTCCAGATGATAAAAATGTAATAAATGAATCTCATGTACAAGAGGGGTGTTAACAGTTGGGAACTGAGGAAGTGATGCTCCAAGTCAGCCATGAAAATGTTGGCATATTATGGTGCCATGTGGGTGGCCAGGCTGTGCCATTAAATTGAAGGAATAAAGCATTACCAAATCTGAAGTATCAGATATCTGGTATCAAGGTCAGCTGCAATGTTGTTGGAGATGGTATTCCTAATGGCTTCGAATCCATCTTTGTCAATGATGTTGGTATATAGAGATTAAACATCCATGGTGTCCAAAATACTGTTATCTAGGAAATCATTAATAAAATGTATTTTTCTTAGAAAATGTGTGGTGTTGATTTTGGGAAAAGGTAGTTGCCCAAATTTAATTAATGTCTGGTTATGAGTTAGCTTTCACCCTGGAAGCGATACTATTGCACTTATAGACAGATCCTCCATCTTTGAAGGCTAAGCAGGACCTGGTAGCAATTATGTTAGCATGAGCAAAATGTGCAATTGCAACAAAATGACAGGAGAACAATCCCCCCTCATTAGACCTCTGGTATTTGAAACTTTGGGAACAAATACTTATGGCAAAGATAGCAGCTGGAGTACAAGGGGTGGGGGAACAATTGGAGGATGGAACCAATACATTTCAACATGGTCTCCAATAATAATTTTTTTGGCTTCAAATCTGCTTCTGCACCAAAGATTTAAGGAGCTACTGCTGGTCTAAGGCACGCAACATAGTAAATTCTGTATAAACTGGTTTATCTCAAGTAGGTATTTCTGTAAGATGCTACTGTGTTCTGGATAAGTTACTGGTTTTGAGTTAATTTATTTACTTGTCTCTTCCCCCTCTTTCCTTGTATATAGCTAAGATATTGTTACTGTGGTGTTTTGTTATGTAATTTTTAAAAGTTTTAAATAAAATTTTAAAAAAAGAATGTGTGGTGTTGCACATATAACTGGGGACTAGACATGGGCACAAATCAGGAAAAAAACAAACCATGGGGTTCGTGGTTCATGGGGTTTCCACGAACCATGAACCACGAACTGGCACGGAACTGGCCCAGTTACGAACCAGTTCATGATTCGTGGTTCGTGGGGTTCAAATGCCCCTTGTTGGGGTCCCAAGATTCTCCAAGCATTCATTGCTACAACAGGATCAGAATTTCACATAATTTACACAGAACCCCCTTAAAACATCAGGGGTTTTCCTCTTTTTCCCATAATTCATCTTTTCCTGGTGAAGCAGATCTAGGTACTTTATCTAAGAGCCATACCCCAAATTCTGGAATCAGGTTGATGTGTCTGTTATCAGTATCGACCTTGCCTTGAAGAGTTGCTGCATTAGTAAAGTAAGGTTTTAAAGGGCCAAAAATATCTTTGTATCTGATAGAGTGTAGACTCTTGAAATCTTATACCCTGAAAATCTGTTGATCTTTAAGGTGCCTGTAATGTTTTGCATGTAGATAAGTTTGTATATGGCCATTTCTACACACATTGAATAATACACTTTCAATGCCCTTTAGCAATCCTTTGGAAGTGAATTTTTTGTTTCACATGTGAAAATCCAATTCCAAATAAAGTACATTATGGAATGTACTTATGGAAGCAGCCTATGTCAATATGGGATTTTTGACTATTTATTATTGTGGGTTTAAATGCAGGCTTCTGAGAAAAGAAGGAGGGAGTTGGATGGTGAATGGAATGTGCTGTGATTGGATGGCAGCTATTTCCTAGGGGGCAGAGTGAACTACAGTTTTTTCTCAAGTATGTTGAGACAAAAATGTTCATTCTGGTCAAAACAAGCAAACTGTGTGGAAACCTGAAAGGGGTGTTCATGCTGCTAAGTTCAGTGAATCTATGTGGAGTTCTGAGAAATTCTGTCTAAGTCAAGCAAACTGTGTGTGAACCTGAGTCAGTCTTTGTGTATCATGTATCTCAGAGAGAGGTCATTCTGGCTAAGTCAGGCAAACTGTATGGAACCCTGAGTGAATCTGTGTGGATGAGAGGAGAATTTATTCTGTTAGTGAAGATCTGTAAAAATTAGTCTTTGTGATTGGATCTGTGAATATATAACAGTTTTTGAAACCACCAAGTTTAAGAACATACTCTGAAACCAATACGCTTATCAATACACTGCAACCATCATGCTTATGTACTTATAAATAAATTGTACTTCCGTTTAAGCAAAACAGAATTCCATTTTTATTGCACAACCACCCTTAAGGGCAGACAGTTCTGTCAAACTACTGTCTATAAATAAGCCTTCCTATAATACTAGCTAAATTGAAGAGATTTAAGTTGAAAACATTTGGTGGCAGCGAAAACCTTTTGGGAACACTGAAGGAGTCAGGGAGGCCACAATATATAGGTTATACAAACAGGGCAAAGCATCACAGGTGGTGGGATTCAACCTGCAAAGAGAAGGTGTTCTCGAGATATAAGCCTGGGTAAAGTAGATAATACTTGAAGCACAGTGTATACGGAGAATAAAGGAGTGTTCATTGTGACTAGAGATGGGCACGAACAGCAATATGAACTAAAAAACCCCCACAAACAGCCCGATCTGCTGTTCGCGAACAAACTGTTCATGAGGCCCCATTCTAAATGAAGAGGTGGTCATTGCAAGCCTTGTTTGTTGCTGTTCGTTGCTGTTTGTCAAGCCAGACGTCTGGCACCTGCAATCAGTTCCCATGGCAACTCAGGCAGGGATTGTCTGAACTCCCGCAATTGCCCTGGAAACCCCAATCTAAGCCCAATTTAGTTTGATAGGCCAGTCTTCCTTCCAAGTGTAGACTGGAGCTCCAAATTTGTTACAAGAGGAAAAGACTGGGGGGAGGGGGGTCTCCCAGCTCTGGCTTTCACGGAGAGACAGCTGCTGTTAGAGAGACAGGGTGAGTGCATTGGAGCTTGAATTTTCTTTGTGTGGTTGGATAGGGATCTACCCCTTCAGCTTCCAGGGCTGCTGCCAGACTCTGGGGCCAAGCTATTATTTATTATTGGTACCTTTCCTGTTGCCTGCTCAGGTGTCAGGTCCAGTGTATATCTAAACTGTACTGACTCCATTTTCTAATGCTTCTAGTGTTTGAGTATTCTCTTCCCAGGTGCACCAGTTCCCAGGCAGCATTCCCACCGGAGGAGACTGTTTTGTCTAACACCGTTCCACCAAGCATTGGCCTTGGAGGAGAGCAGCTTCCCAGGACTGAGAGATGTTGTTTTGAGAACTGTGGGGGGAGGCTGATCCAGATGGGTATTGTTACTCTGTATCTTATGCTTGCTCTTCATTGGTAACAATGATCATGTACCATCCTGAGTCTCCTATTCAGGACAGTGGACTATAATGGACCTTTTCTGCAATAAAGCTTCCTTTGCCAGACACTGGACTTATTCTTGCTTCTAAAGGGAACCTTGTAGAGAGTGCCTTATCTAGCCACAGTCTGACATTTTGTTACCAATCATGTCTGAGTCGGGCCCAGCGGAATCCAAGGTTGTCCCGGACAGGGATCCTTTGTTTGATCCGTATGCGTCTCCCGACAATCAACCTGAGCAACCCGTGCAAGCCCAAGACTCCCAGGAGCTGGGAGCAACCGGGAACGGAACCGGAGCCTCCACTTCCACCCCGCCTCTCATCGACCTCAGTACTCGGGCCGAGACCGAAGCCAACCTCGGGGCAAGGCCGAAAGCGACTGCTCTCCCTTTGATTTCGGTACCCACCCCGTCAGAGTGGGGAGCCAGACCCCGAGAAACCAGAGAGCGTCGGGCAGGTGGACTTCATCCACTAGTTTCGATGGAAGGGCGCCGAAGCCTAGGAACCGTCCCGGAGCTAGACAGCAGCCAACCATGGCGATATTGGAACAGGACGTCCGAACAGGCGAAGGGGGACACGTCTCGCCGCGGCGCCCTGAGTTGGGATTACTCCGAACTTGTTTCGTGGAAAGAGCCAACGGAGGTCCCTGAACAAAGTTGGGAGCAGATACAAGGTCGCACCTACGCGGTGGATACCAGCATCTCGGCCGTGACGGGTATGGCCAAGGGAATCCTAGCTGCGAGATCGAGAGTCGTCCAAGGGGACCCTCCTCCTTGGGGCCCCTTGTCCCCGGTGAGTGCAACGAATGAAGCTTCCATAAGCGAGCAACCGGGGGCAAGTCGAATGCAACAGCTAGAAGCTAAACTGATGGATATGGAAGAAAGTTTAGCCCATGCCATCCATTTAATTTCGGCAATGGGAGCAGGGGAAAGACTGTCCGCTGAAGAGATGGCGGTACAGATAGCTACCCTTCAAAGTGTTATCTCCTATCCGATGGAGAATGTCCAGCAGCGGCCGTTACCTACCGGCGAAGGGGACACCCATCCGGGCGAGACGGGAGAGCAACCCAAGGAACTTCCAGCACAGCAGGAAATTCCACCGAGCAAGGGAGACCCGGTTGAGCCACCCGGAGAGACCCCCACCGAACTTCCTAACCAGACAGGAGATGTGCCGCCAGACGGGACTCCCGCTGAGAGGCCTACGGAAGGGGAAGAAAAGCCCAGTGATACACCGGTGAGACCCCCTCTTACTTCTTCTATAACGGTCCGGCCGGACCAAGAGGGAGCACACGCGGCTCCCTCTGAGGAGGGAGCCCCTCGTCAACCGCGAGACATTGTCCCCGCCGGGCAACCTACGGGGGACGGTCTAACAGCGCCAAGAGGCCAGCCGCTTCCCAGATTAACAACACCCGGAGGGGCAAGCCCGCGCGGCCTTCCACCGGTTCAACCCTCGCCGCTGCGGCCTCTCTCACCTCGACCGCAGCTCATATTATTGCAGCAGCCCCAGGACCAGCCCGTTTTACCACCCCCGAACCAACCGGGACGGCCTGCACCACTACGACACCTTCAACCCCCTCCTCAGCGGCCGATTTCCACTCTCTCACACCAACCTCCTCCACCTCGACAGCTGCCACTAACGCCTCCCGTGTTACCGGCCAGACCAAGACTGCCGCCTCCTGCTCGCCTGCCACTACAGCCTCCGGCCCAACCAAGACCAACCCAGACACAGCAACCACGGCAACCTCCGCCCGCACAACCAGCCCAACCCCAGCCGGCACCGCAGGTTCAACCGCCACCCGTACAGCAGGCACCGTTGCCCCGACCGAGACTCCAGTTACCTCCTCCTGTTCCTCAGGCGCAACTAAGACTGCCAATGGACTTTTACCCAGCGCCTGCTCCGAGACAGGAACTCCCGATGGGTTGGGTGAAGCTGGAAGCCACCTTCGATGGGGATCCATCCAAATTGGGATTTTTCCTAGTCCAAGTGGTACAGTTTTTCAACCGGTGGGGGCACCTATTCGGCAGTGAGGCCAGTCAAATCGAACATCTTGGATCTCGTTTACAGGGCAAAGCAGCAGACTGGTATGTAGGACTATACAATGTTGGGGCCCCAGAACTCGATACTCTTCAGGGGTTAGTGGATGCTATCCGAGCGCAGTATGAAGACCCCTTAGAAGAAACCCGGGCCCGAACAGAATTGCAAGCCATCAAACAAGGCAGCATGTCAGCAAGAGACTATGTCACAAAATTCCGGCAATTAGCAGCCAAGTGCCCTAGGTGTGAGGAGTCCACCAAAATTATTCTGTTCAAACAAGGCCTTAACCCGAGACTTTTGGACAGAGCCCTCATGCAAGACAATCCCCCCACGTTGTTAGGGTGGATCCAACTTGTTTGCGAAGTAGAAAATCGCATGCTGGAAGTCCGTTTGGTTGAACAACAACAACAAACGGGACAAAGAAGGACATTGACATTACAAAGGGGAACACGGGGAGCTAGCTACGCCACCCGTGGAGCGAGAGATGCTAGATGGCAACAAGGGCTGTGTTTGCAATGCGGACAAGCTGGTCACTTTGCAGCTCAATGCCCTTACCGGCCTGTGCAAAGACCTCCGCTCCAATTACGGCGTCCAACCCTTGCTCCGTTTCCTACGCTCCAACGCCCGACTCCAGCACCCCGAGCAAATAGAGGCCGCGGCGCTTCCCAAAGGCCAGCCTCGGAGAGAGGGCTGGAAGCGGAAGAAGTCATGGAATACGATCCCGCTTCCCCAACCGCAGAAGCTAATCCAGAAAGTCCCCAGTCGGGAAACGAAATGGATCTGTCGTGAAAGGACCCAAACGACAGATCCGTCCTAAGCCCGTCCCTGCACGGAACCGGCCGCCTGGGTCCATCTTATTCATGCCAGTGACTCTAATCAACCCAGAGAGGAAGATGCATATTCGGGTGCAAGCTCTCATTGACTCGGGCTGCTCAAGAGACATCATTGCCCCTGCTCTAGTCAATGGACTAGTCCTACCAACTCGGGATCTACAAAACCCAGTAATCTTTGAGCAAATGGATGGTACCAACATGAATCCTGTAACAACTGAAACCATCCCAGTGATCACAGGCATGGGACAACATTGGGAGAAGAGGTCTTTTGTCATCAGCTCGACTGCCAAGTACCCGTTAATTTTAGGCAGCAAATGGCTGTGTGATCACAATCCCTACATAGACTGGGCACAAGGATGTATTACCTTCAGTCATACCAACTGCAAAAATCACCGTTGGAATCAAAACTGGGGCGAAGATCCGACTCATAAAGAAAAGGCCCTTCTCACCCAAGAAGAAGTCAACCAAATACCCGAACCGTACTGGCCTTTTCTAAATGCTTTCTCTGAAGAGGAAGCAGATACTCTACCCCCGCACCGACGAACGGACTGTGCGGTAGAAATTTTACCCGGAGCCTCACTGCCCAAAGGACGACTTTATCCCATGAGTCTCCATGAACGCGAAGAGCTCCGGAAATTCATCGACACCAACCTCCAACGAGGGTTCATCCGCCCAGCCGCTAGCCCCCACGCCGCACCAGTCCTCTTCGTGAAAAAGAAGGATGGGGGACTTCGACTGTGCACAGACTTCCGAGGCTTGAATGCAGTGTCCACCAACAACGCCTATCCTATACCGCTCATCCGAGACCTTCTCAACGTCGTGGCCCAAGGTAAGATCTTTACGAAATTAGATCTAAAAGATGCTTACTTCCACGTTCGTATCAAGGCAGGGGATGAGTGGAAAACCGCTTTCAATACGCCCCTCGGACAATATGAATACTTAGTTATGCCTTTTGGTTTGACGGGAGCCCCGTCCGTATTCATGTCCATGATAAACGAAGTTCTACACGAATTTCTGTACAAAGGGGTGGTAGTGTACCTTGATGATGTGTTAATTTACTCAGACACCGAGGAAGAACATGTTCAAACGGTTCAAAAAGTCTTAGCCACCCTGATGAAGAATAAGCTGCCCATCAAACTGTCCAAATGTGAATTCCATAAAACCGAACTCACTTACCTCGGGTATTGTATCTCCCAAGAAGGCCTGAAAATGGATCCAGCCAAAATACAGGCGATCCAGGACTGGCAGAAACCCACCACCCGTAAAGAACTGCAATCCTTCCTGGGTTTTGCCAACTTCTATAGAGACTTCATAGCAAATTTCGCCCAAATCACGCTCCCTTTAACAGACTTGCTGAAAACCAAAGATAAAGGGGACCAAGCTAAAAAACCCTCTGCCAAACTGCAATGGACCCCTGATTGCCAAACGGCCTTCGATTGTCTGAAAAAGCAATTTGTAACGGAACCCATCCTCTCCCACCCAAACGAACAATCCCCTTTCGTAGTACAGGTTGACGCCAGCGATACGGCGATAGGGGGGGTTTTACTGCAGAAGGGGGAGGATGGCAGGCTGCGGCCGTGTGCTTTCTTGTCTAGAAAATTTTCGGAGGCGGAAAGGAATTGGAATGTGTGGGAGAAGGAGGCCTTTGCCGTAAAAGCGGCCCTTACTAACTGGAGACATTGGCTGGAGGGGGCGCGATACCCTTTCGAGGTCTGGACGGATCATAAAAATCTGGAGGCCCTCCGAAGCCCACGCAGACTGAATGCCAAGCAATTGCGATGGGCGGAATTCTTTTCCAAATTCAACTTCACTCTAAATTATCTCCCAGGCAAAACTAACTTTTTGGCAGACGCCCTATCGCGCATGCCCCAACATAAGAGCAAACGGGAGGAGACTGTCGACACTGTCTTCTCGCCTACGCAACTTGGAGGCGTGGTGACTACTCGCAGCCGTGCCAAGCAGCCCCTCCCGGCCAACCAAGAGTGGAAATCGAAACTTAAAACTGAGGTGGAGAAGGAGGGGGATAAGGCTCCGCGAAGCAAACTAACCCAAACCCCACAAGGGGATTGGCTAGCCGGGAGCAAATTTTATGTCCCAGACAGCCTCAGACTGGAAGTTTTGCAGCGCTGTCATGACGCTCCCACTGCTGGACATTATGGGTATCTGAAAACTTTACACCTAATCCAAAGACAATTCTGGTGGCCGGGCATGCGCAAAGACATTTCCCAATACGTTAGTTCCTGTCCTATTTGCCTCAGCGCCAAAACCAGAAAAGGGAAGCCTCCGGGTCTCCTGCAACCATTGGAAACGCCAAACAAACCCTGGGAAATAATATCTATGGACTTTATCACTGATCTACCTATCTCAAAAGGACATAATTGCATTTTAGTGGTGGTAGATCTGTTCTCCAAACAAGCTCATTTTATCCCCTGTACTGCTATACCCTCCGCTCGAAAACTAGCAGATTTGTTTCTAAAACACATCGTAAAATTACATTCTTTTCCGTCCAAGGTGATTTCGGATCGCGGCGGACAGTTCGTTGCCAACTTCTGGCGGGAGCTTTTGAAAATGTTGAATATTGAACAAGGCATCAGTTCAAGCCACCACCCACAAACCGACGGGCAATCCGAAAAAACAAACCAAATTTTAGAACAGTTTCTTCGTTGCTACATTAATTTTCAACAAGATAATTGGGTGGACCTTCTCCCTCTGGCCGAGTTCTCTTATAACAACAGTGTACACGCTTCAACGGGGGAGGCCCCCTTCAAAATTGTCTACGGGACTCACTTCAATCCCTTCCCGTTGGATGCCCCCCCTCTCCATTCCTCTAAATCGCCAGATGTATCTTCGTGGTGGGGGGAGGCGGCGCAGCAATGGGATCTTATCAAGAAGCACCTTGACAAAGCCAAACTGGATTACAAAAAATACGCAGACCGCCATCGTGCGGCCGAATGGGAATTACAACCTGGAGATCATGTGTATATTTCCACTAAAAATCTAAGACTTGCTCAGACCAGCCGCAAACTCGCTCTGAAATTCCTAGGACCTTTTCCTGTGCGCAAGATAATAAATAAAGTGACTGTTGCTGTAACTCTGCCCAAGAACCTGCGCCATGTGCATGATACGTTCCATGTCAGTCTTCTAAAAAGAGCTCCCACCGACAACAAATGGCACGTCAGAGCTCCACCCATTCCAACGTTGATTGACGACCAAACACACTATGAGGTACAACAAATCTTGGACTCTAAACTCAAACGAAATCAGCTTTTTTACCTCATTAGGTGGAAGGACTTTGATTCTGGTTACGATGAATGGGTGAACTCTGCACATGTTCATGCTCCTAGATTAACCAAAGCTTTTCATACTCGCTATCCATATAAGCCAGGGGGGGATTTGTTTTAAGGGGGGCAGAATGTCAGGTCCAGTGTATATCTAAACTGTACTGACTCCATTTTCTAATGCTTCTAGTGTTTGAGTATTCTCTTCCCAGGTGCACCAGTTCCCAGGCAGCATTCCCACCGGAGGAGACTGTTTTGTCTAACACCGTTCCACCAAGCATTGGCCTTGGAGGAGAGCAGCTTCCCAGGACTGAGAGATGTTGTTTTGAGAACTGTGGGGGGAGGCTGATCCAGATGGGTATTGTTACTCTGTATCTTATGCTTGCTCTTCATTGGTAACAATGATCATGTACCATCCTGAGTCTCCTATTCAGGACAGTGGACTATAATGGACCTTTTCTGCAATAAAGCTTCCTTTGCCAGACACTGGACTTATTCTTGCTTCTAAAGGGAACCTTGTAGAGAGTGCCTTATCTAGCCACAGTCTGACACTCAGGTAGGGTTTCTGGGAGTAGTGCAGTAGGGATCTTGATGGCTGGAGGAGAGCCTGCTGGCCCCCACGAACAACGAACATGTTCGTGACAGGATCATGTTCATCAGTGTTCGTCGTTCGTTGTTCATGGATGGCAATGAACAATGAACACCATGTTCGGGTTTTTTTCTGTTTGTGCCCATGTCTAGTTATGACCAGGGTGCAACCAATATTCCTTTTTTCTCCACATATTCAGTTGATGAGACTATAGATTGACCCTTTCTACAATTTTTGTGAAGATTGCTAAATGTTCTATGCTGCTTAGGTTTTATTATCCATGGAATGTTTGGTCAAATGTCTCTTGAAGCTAGAGCATAACTATTTGTTTATAAGCTACGGTTTCAGTTGTTCTTTAATGCTGAGGAATACCTAGCTGTTTTGAAGTAAGATTCTTTTAAGTCCCTCTAGCTAAAAGCTCTTGGTGAGAAACTGTGGTTGATTGTTTATCATCAGATACAATTAGTGAACTTGGGAAATGGTGGGGGGGCTTACTATAATTAAAAAATTATATTAAAAAACTTGAATTATGACAGTTATTTGACCTTATCATACTTGCTCACCTTAGTTTTTTGGTCTTGGGGAAGATTATATTTGCCGCCATATATTTATTTTTTGACAATTCCATGTCAGGGAGGCTACAAGATTAAATGCCAATCCTTCTGTAGTCATGAAAGGCAGCTATATTAACAGTGAAATTCTTAGCAGAGTTACTCCAGTCTAAGTCCATTGACTTCAATGGGCTTAGACTGGAGTAACTCTGCTTAGGATTTCTCTGCAAGTTACCTTACTCAGAAAGGACTTGTTTGTGTTCATTTGGTTTGACTGATTCTTTGTGTACATATGTTGTACACATTCTTTGGCACATATTCTTTGGCATATTTTATTGGATTGATCCTTTTATGAGGATCTCTGATTGCATTTTATTACTCTTCTTTTAATTGATTGGCCTGGACTATTGGTGTCTGAGATAATATCCTTTTAATTATGTGACAGGGATTCTAAATTTATACTAACAGTTGCAAAATGTATATCAGTTCTTATGTCCCTTAAGTAGTAATAGTAGTAGTAGTAGTAACTGCGCTTATATACCACTCTTCCAAATAGATTAGTGCCTCCCTCAGAGCAATGAACGAGTTAGTGTTATTATTATCCCCACAATACAGCTGGGAAACTGAGGCTGAGAGGAGTGGCTTACCCAAGGCCACCTACTCAGCTCATGGAAGTAGTGGGATTTGAACCAGTAGAGTGCTGATACACAGCCAAACCACTTAACCACTCTGCTACAACAGCTCTTTACTCTGCTACAGCAGAGGTTTAAACCTATTACAGAGTAATAGGTTTAAACAAGTCTACTGCTCAAGCTATCAAGGAGCTTCAAAGGGGGAAAGGAAAGGAAAAGGAAAGGAAACTGTTCACTTGTTCAGCTGATAAAAAGTAAAATGCTGGAAGCACCAGTTTGGTGTCAGTTTGGTGTAGTGGTTAAGAGTGCAGGACTCTAATCTGGAGAACCAGATTTGATTCCCCACTCCTCCACTTGAAGCCAGCTGGGTGACCTTGGGCTAGTCACAGTTCTCTGGAGCTCTCTCAGCCTCACCTACCTCACAGGGTGTTTTGTTGTGGGGATAATAGTAACATACTTTGTAAACTGCTCTGAGTGGGTGTTACATCATCTTGAAGGGCGGTATATAAATCGAATGTTATTATTATTATTATTAAGCAATTTTTCTTTTTGAAAGTTTTACTTTCACAGTTAGATTTCTTTAGCTATATCAGTTGCGTTCCTCAGGTGTTTCTGCACTTTTGGTACTATGTTCCATGCTGGCACCCCCACAGCCTTAGCTATTCTTCCCTGTCATAACTATTACTTTCCTTTTCAACTTTCCTACTCACTCCACTTTGCCATTGTGCTATTACATCTCTGCTGGGTTGCTGGTGACTTTCTTGAGAAGTAATTTCCAGTAACTGTAAATACAGACAGTTGGATCTAACCAGCTTTTTCACTCAGTCTTACCCAACTCTTCTCTTTACTATAGCCCCCATCCCACTTTATATGAGGTTCAAATTATTCTCATCATAGCCTGTTTTTGGCTGGTCTTAGGGTTGCCAGGTCCACCTGTCCTCCCGGCAGGAGGTGGGGGCCCTGTTACCTACCTGCTTTGGGGCCCATCGTGCACGCACAAAGCACATGCGCACTCCCAGGCACCCAGGTCACTTCTGGGAAGTGACATCATTGCACAGGCCGCATCCACCCTGGGAGTCCCAAATCGGCCCATTTCAGGCCCGAATCTGAATTGTGCTCAAATTAGCCTGGAACGGGCCACTTTGGAGCATAGGAGCACTCCCATGCTCTGCAGCAGCCCAATCTGAGCTGGTCCAGGCCAATTCAGGCCCAAATTGGCCTATTTCAGGCCCACATTGGCCCGGATCGGGCCTAAATTCGGCCAGATTGGGCCTGCAGGAGTGTGCCGCACCCTCCCAGGAACACAACCCAGGAGGCCCGTGCCTCCCTCATCAGCCAGGTAAGCAGGGGCGGGGAGTAGAGGGTGGGATCGGGGGCTCCCCTGCCCCCAGCAGCAGAATGGCCACCCTAGAGATGATATCTCCCTCTTTTCAATATCAGATCCAGCTCCCAATCTCTCTTGTGTCTGAATAATTCTGTAGCTTCATCACCATAGGCAACCACTTGTGCCAAAGGTGGGGACTGGAGATCACCCAGAATTACAACTGGTCTCCAGAGTACAGAGATCAGTTCCTCTGGAAGCAATGGCAAGTTTAAAGGGTGGACCATTGCATTGCATCCCTGCTGATCTCCCTTCCCAAACTCCACCCTCTCAGGCTCTGATCCCAAATCTCCAGAAATTTCCCAACCTGAAATTGGCAGGTTAATATTATTAGATCCTTAGCTGCATGTCTTAGGTTTCTATGAGAAGTCAGACTTTTTTTTAAAGTACAAGTATTGTAAGTTGCAGTCTAGAAAATGAATTTTTTAATGGGGAGGGGGAAATGTAATGTTTGACTTAATGCACATATAGCTTCTGGGCTGTTATCAAAGTCATGTTCTTTTACTAATTTACTCAACACATTTTGCTTTCTGCCTGATCTTTACACATCATTAACTAATGGCAGAATAATCCATAACACATCCTCTCAAACAGCTATAAGAATGAGTTGCATGCTACTCATCCCATAATGAACTGGTGGGCACGGAGAGACTGTTTAATGAGATCCAGTTTACCTACATTCTAAAAATGCATTATTAAAACATTGCGGTCCCAATAAATACGCAAGCCCCTATTTGATGCACTCTCTTGTATTTATGTTTCCCAATGGAAAACATACAATGTCACTTTCTGCTGGGGACTGAGTGACTAGTTATAGTGTATTAATGGCTTTAATAAGTTTTAAAACAATCCCACGTTTTACTTGCCGAGGCTTTGTTCATTGTTCACTTGCTAATAAAATACAGTCTTCCAGTTACACTTTTAAATCAATTTGTTTTTTCAAGACGTGAAAAGCCTTTAAGGCTTGCGGGAGAGTTACTCATGGAAATAAAATATGTATGGTTCTTTGTTCATAAAGAGTTCGGCAGAAAACAGCATATTACCTAAGCAAAATTAAAACCCAGATGGCCATTGGTTATTATAAACAGATCGACATTCTTTTCACAGTGATTCTGAAGGAATATTTTAGTTCTTTCCCCATCATGTGGAATAACAAAGGGGCATTTTGGATAATTTTATTCAAAAAGATTAATTCCCAAATGTGAGCATACTTTTAAAGTGTAGAAAAAGTGTGCTGAACTCCTGCTACTCAGACCAGAAGTTAGAGTTGCCAGCTACCTGGAGAAAAGAATGTCCTGTCCTTTAAAAGAGGCTCATGGGATATTATTTATCAGGTGACATTATTTACCATGAAAAGCTTTTCCTTCCCATTTCCACACATTAAGCTTCTCTTAAAAGGATGGGGCACTTTTACCCAGTCCTGTTGGCAACCCTGCCAGGAGCTTGTGGGGTGGCATAATGAAGAAAAGGCACATAAAATCCCACAGTATCTTAAGTATTTTTTTAAAAAAAATGGTCCATTCTGGTCAAATATTCTTTATGTTCATTTTTAGTTAAATCAACTATACCAGTTTTTGGAATTCTTTGTGAAAGGATGGTGGAAATTGAAGTTTTTCATGTTCATTCCTTTGAGAACCATAGAGTCTCAGCTGTAGCCCAATACTCTTGGAAATATACAAAACTTATGTCAGTGTCTGACATTGTTGGCAGCTGTAGGCCCACTACCAATCCCTGAACACATTGGCCCTGGCGATTCTCCTCTATACTGCAGCTGTTTGCTTACCTGCTTTCTTGAAAAGAGAAAGCAAGAAGAATAAGAAAGGAAGTGAAGAGTAAAAGAAGAAACTGAAAAGGATAAGGAAAAGAGGAAATTGCTGTCAGTCATCTAACCCTCTCTCTCTTGGGCCCAGGAGCAAGACAATGGTCCTATTCAGAAAGGGGAGTTATAAGGTCATCTTGTTCTAGCTCCCCATCCCTAGCCTGGAATTGACACAGTGCAATCATAAGAAGAGTTACACCCTTCTGAGACCATTCACTTCAATGAACTGAATTGTTAGAATACTCTAACAGAGTCGCATCTAGTGAGTTTAATGGTTGGTTGTATATTGAAATTTTATGAAAATCTACTAAAAGGATAAAGCTTAAGTTCTAGAAAAATTCTAGATTTCATCAAGGTTCTACACTACAAAGAATACTTTTTCTAGGCTACACAAAGTTTTTTTTAATGTCTCTTGTCCTATTATTTTTAGAGTTTACTCATCGAGAGATATCTAATTCCAAGGGTAGAAGCGTTATCAGGCACTTAGCAATACTTCAAAAGATAGTTTCAGTCTTGGGAGTTGATGAGGGTTTAACAGTGCTCTGCTGCAAATGATGAAGTGGCAACTAGTAAGTCTC
Source organism: Eublepharis macularius (assembly GCF_028583425.1). Lineage (NCBI taxonomy): Eukaryota > Metazoa > Chordata > Lepidosauria > Squamata > Eublepharidae > Eublepharis > Eublepharis macularius. The sequence goes on from NC_072798.1 coordinate 71,188,144, forward strand.
AAAGACAGAGAGGTTTGAATGGTTCCTGTTAAAGAGCCGAAGGGGAAGCCTGCTACGGGAAAACCAGGGAATGGACTCTTCATCCATGGAAGAAAAGGAGGAGTTGGAACCACCCCACAGTAAGATCAGGAGCAGGGGACTCCTAGCTAGTGTTGCCAACCTCCACATGGGGCCTGGAGCTCTCCCAGAATTTCAACTGATTTCTAGAGATCAGTTGGAGAAAATGGCTGTTTTGGAGGGTGGACCCTATGACATTACATGCCTCTGAAGTCCCTCCTTCCCCAAACCCCACTGTCCCCTGGAATCATCCCCAAATCTCCAGGAATTTCCCAGTCTGGACTTGACAGCCCTACCCCTAGCATCACCAGACTCCTTGGATTCAGAAGTGTCAACCTCTGCACTAGGAAAAGCTGTCAGCTCTTCAGAGCATGGGGCACCCATTCCCCATCCGTGTAGAGAAAGACCTCAGACTACAGGCCCGTAGATTCACCAGCCACCAGATATGGTTAGCACTGAGAGCAGGCCCACAATGAAGAAGGCTCACAGTCACAGCCTTCTTGTTACTGAGCTGGGCCTCTGCTCCTGTACATTTATTTCCCTGCTGGAGCATGACACAATAAAGCCCTGGCAGGATGAAGCCCGGGAACTCAGGGCTGCTTCCCTTTCATGATCTTTGAGCCTTAGCTGCCTTACAACTTCAGCCAGTTTATGGGACCCAGTTTGTGACTGCTTAGCCTATGAGCTTTGAACACTGTAGTTCCTAACCTAGGGCTAAGCTACAGGTGACAAATGAAACAGGTTGGACACTAGTCAGCTTCCCTCAAGTTTTGATGGGAAATGTAGGCATCCTGGTCTTGCAGCTTGGCTCTCCGACTGCTGTCCAATGGACTTTTCAACGGTCACTTGTCCAACATTCCGCAAAGCTGCCTACATTTCCCATCAAAACTTAAAGGAAGCTGAGAAGTGTCCAACCTGTGTCATTTGTCACTTGTAGTTTGGCCCTTAGTCTTTGGTGCTGCCATGAAGGGGAAGCCCTGCCATCAGTTGCTGAGTGGATCCTTGCTCCAGAGGAATCCTTAACCAGCCTTAAGCCCTTCGCTTTTTTTTTTTAAAAAAAAAACTCATCTGATTTCATTCCTGTAATGAACCTTATCTGTATGCCATGATTGTTCAAACAGGGCCAACCTAACTGGCTTCCTTTCTAAAAGGGCAAAATCCACCACATATTCACCCCCCCCTTCAGACTAATCCCCAAAGAGATATAAATTAAACATTCTGTCTTTCCTTGACTAACTGACCTTTCAGCAGTTAGAATGTGAATAAACTTCACTAGCATGGAAAATGGAGGCCTCGCTGTCTTTTCAAACGTGCTGTCTCTCCATCTGTGCGTCATCCATTGATTCTGACACTTCTTATCTATTATCTATAAAACATGAGGCTCCAATTCCCCAGAAGAATCTTTTAGCAAGTCTTTTTCTGAAGCTTTTTTTTTTTTTGCTATGGAGTGAATTGTCAGGTTTTTCGTTCTCTGACATGTTTTTAAAGGTAATGGTGGTTGTCCATCGGCCTCCCAGACCCTTGTGTTCACTCACTTTTTGAAACTGAGCAATGTAGAGGATTTCATGAATAACACCTTTGAAAGCTGAATTTACCTTGTTCGGCAGCCACAATGACCTGTGAGCTGATTGACTGATTTGTTTGCCTGTCCATCAACCACCTCAAATGGCTATCAACAAGTCTGCAGCTGCACAGTAACTGTGGTGGCGGTAGTGTTTTGTTTCCTTGTGATGGTGGAGTTTCATTTCCTTGTCTTGCATTAGTGCAGTAGACCTAGAACCATTGATGGTTGGGTCAGGTCATTAAATGACGGGGGCGGCTATGCTTCCCATAGAGCTGTGTGAAAACACATGTGTGAGAATAACACTGGGAAGACTTTTTTAAAATGAGTGTTTGTTTATACACACTGGTTGGCTGAATTGTTCAATGGTTCAACAGCCATTGGTTGTTGAGCAGCATGCATCAACATCTGATGTATGTGGAGGGGGAAAAGTAGGACTTATGTCAAGCTCTATAAGAATGTGCATGCATTAAACATCATGGATTGCAGTGCACTGTACTGCGCTTGAATAGTGATGAACAGGCTTGAACTGTTCATGAACAACTGGCTCCCTATTTGTAACTGGTGAACAGGTAGTGAGCTGTACTGGCAGGTGTACAAGCATCTCTATTGGAAATAGATTGTGGTTCTTAGAGACTTCTCAATAAAGCAAGTATAAGCCCTACTCATAATGAAACAGAAATATCTTCTCCATTGCATTTGAATTCCAAGCAATATGATATCCTAAGAATAAACTTTTTTTGATCAATGGCAATAATTCACTTCTGGATTGAACCATTTTCATCTACCTATGCTAAATGTTCTGTTTCATACACTACTGGTAAGAAGATACTTTGGTTTTAAAGCAGAACATAAAGAATAATGGGCCAAATGATAGGGCCAAAACCAAGTGTTAGGTATTACACATTCGTTGCCCGTTTTCATTGGTGGCAAGATATCTGACTTGTTCTGATGCTTGATCTAGAACAAAAAATACCAAGAGGTAGACTGCTAGAAGACTAGTTGTTAATAATAATAATAATAATAATAATAATAATAATAATAGATTGATATACTGCCCTTCAGGACAACTTAATGCCTCACTCAGAGTAGTTTACAAAGTGTATTGTTATTATCCTCATGACAATCATCCTCTGAGGTGAGTGGAGTTGAGCTCAAATGCCAATTTTCTATAAGAAGTTAGCTTCCTGCCTGTTCCAGAGACAGAAATAACTGTGGCTGCATTAAGTCTTATCAGCCTAGCCTCAGGAAAGGAAGATCCCATAATAATATAACAGGATTCCATGGTACCTCTTAAAATGTAGAGCTGAGGCCTGGATACATTCTGGCATCCAGTCATGGCAACACAGGCTAAGGGTAAACTTGTATCACTGGAATATTCAGAGGTATCACTTGTATGACTGACATTTGGTTCTACCAGAGACAGCAAGCTTGGCATGCTTGACTGAAGGCTGTGGCAACTTGATGTATTTCTGGGCACATAATAATAAAAGCCTATAAAAGCCAAAGGTTATTTGCAGCCCGACACCCATAATTTACAAGTTGAAATTATCTTGTCTTGTGCTCTTCAGTTTGCAAGAACATTTGGTTTAGATTTGTCCCCTGGCTGACACTGTCAGGGTTTTTTTTCTATTACAATATTAATGGGATGTCTAAAAATAAGGCTTACTCCAGACACTTACAAACCATGACTAAATGAAGCAAGTCAAGCCAGTTAACAATGAGTATTAATTGTTTTGTGCGTTCAGGTTAGGTGGGTTTCTTACTACGAAAATGACAAAGCTCGGATGACCTATGTCAAGTACAGTTTAATACTGGGATAGGACTTACTTGCAAGTTGTAATACAAAGCAAAAGTTTTTTTCCCATATAAATATACAATACAAGACTTGAAAATTGGTATGTAGAGATATTAAGCAAACATTTTACGTTTATTTCTTCATTCTTTCTAAAATCTACTAACTTCTCAGTTATAAATAAATATGAACATGCTGACTCCAGAACTAAATGCTACGACCAGAACTAATAGTTCAGTTTTTGGAGGGGTCAGGGAAAATATGTTTTGTTGCTAATTCCAGATGGATAGCCATGTTAGCAGCAGGATAAAACAGGCACCCAGGGGCACATTAAATGCTAATTCATGATCAGTTCATCCAAGACTAAATCTGCAATTTTCACTGATTTCCCCCTTCCCACAGAAGATCCCCTTTCATATAATTCCTGAGGATTCCCTATCCTGCAGGAGCAGCATTTTGTGAAGATCAGTGGACTGCAGTGGGAGGGGTAGGGTTGCCAGGTCCCTCAAGTCTCCCAGCGGGAGACTGGGACACTGGCTCCTACCCCCTTGGTGCTCTTGCTGTTGTGACTGCATGCGGTACGTGATGACATCGAGTGGCAGGGTCAAAGGCGCCCGCGTGAAGATGTCACACGCAACGGGGAGGGCAGAGAGAGCGGGCAGCTCTTTCTCTCTCTTACTGCCGCCGCACCCCTTGTCCCTGCCAGCGCAGGCAACACAGGGAAAGTGGCAGCCATGGTGAGAGAGAGAGCTGCAGTGACCATGGCCTGCTCTCTCACCACGGCCGCGGCCGCCCCTGTGCAGCCAGCACTGGCAGGGACAAGGGGCACAGCGGAGGCAGCAGCAAGAGAGAGAGCAGGCCATGGCCACCACAGCTCACTCTCTTGCTGCTGCCGCCATGCCCCTTTTCCCTGCTGGCGCCGGCTGTACAGGGGCGGCTGGGGCCGTGGTGAGAGTGTGGGCCACAGTGGCCGCAGTGAGAGCAGTGAGAGCAGCATGCTCTTGCAGCCGCCGCCTGCTTTCTCTCTGCTGCCACCCGCTCTCATGGCGTGGGAGCACGCCCCGCACCCAGGGGCGCATCGCGCCACCCAGGGAGGGTCGCTCCAGGGAGCGTGCCCCCCTGCTGGACAGATAAGTGGGTGTGGGTGGAGGAGGGAGGGATCAGGGGATCCTCCGCCCCGAGCGGGGGGATGGCAACCCTAGGGAGGGGGAAGGTAGGAAGTTCCATTCTGCCTTTAGAAAATTCAGTGACTCTAACAAATAATTTAACTAAAAATCATATGGGGGGGTTGTTGAGTGAAAATATACAAAGTAGGAATATATGGGGGCATGTAGAGTGCCCTCCCTTTGGGGTCCCATCACAAAGGGCCCCATGTGTCCTAATTCTGCATATGAGGGCAGAAAGATGAAGCATTAAGCTACATCTGAGACACAAGTGACCTGCTTGGGAGAGCTGTGCCTGGCTTCACGTTCAGTTGGTATACTTGTCTCTGGTGTATATCTTCAAGTTACGCTGCTGAATGTTGGCATTACGTTGGGATAGGGCTTAAGCCGTTCAATGGCAGAGTTTTAAGATTGTTCTGGAAATGGAATCAAATTCTTTTTAAAAATTTTCCTTTAACTTTAAACACATTTTCTGTTTCTCAGACTCCCTCATCCTAAACTATTGTAATTATTTATTGACAAGCTTGATTTTGTAGAGTCAAATGTAAAGTATGTTTATTCCAAGAAATGCTTATGGTTGAAAGCTGTTTACATTTACCACCTTCTGGTTAGCATTATTTTGTTGGATTAATAGATCATATGATATCACTCCACAGAGGATTAATTATTAAAACTGGATACTATTTTACCACTGTACAAAATAATTCCCTAAAACCAAACAACTGTCAGACTCGTCTCACTGTTCAAATTCTTCAGATCCCCAACGGGATTAACAATGTAATCCACAAAATATGCCAGCAAGCAGTTTTCTAGATGCTTGGGAAATCTGGAGTCAAATGTCAGCATAGTTAGAGTACTCTCTGGGTGGCCTTGAACTGTCTGTGATATTGGCATTTTGTTGGATGAAAATGATTGTTCAGACTCATTCAGTGGACTTCAGTCCTAAATTTGGCACAGAACTGGTCACTGTGATGATGTATATTGGGGAAAAAACCGGGGACTGCAATAGGGTATGTTTGACAATAGCTTTCTGTATCATTGACCATGGTATCCTCCAAGATCACCTGCTTGGGCTGGAAATCTGGGGCATCGTGCTCCAGCGGATCTGGTCCTAACTGGAAGGGGGATTCTAAAAGATAATGCTGGGAGACTGTGGCTGTTCCTCATGACAACTGCGCTGTGGGATGGTGCCCAATAGGGGTGTGTGATCTGGGTCTGGGAACCAAGTAAAAAGCTGTATTTTTGCTGATCAAGCTAAATCTGCCTTTCCTGGATCAAATTAGAGAATCCTGGATCCAAGCCAGGCCCTGGGTCAAAACCTCTGGATAAATCCAGATTAATTAGGTAAATCTGGGAAATGCCGCTTCAGCCTCTTGGCTGGCTGTTCCCCTGTCTTCTCCTGCATTTTTTTCCAACAGGGGAGGGAGCGAAGGGAGGAGCAGTGAGGCAGAGGCAGGAAGGAGGGGGGAGTGAGGCAGGGAGGAGGAGTGAGTGGCCAGTCCATGCAGGAACTCTCCTTGTCTGTGAGTGACACTGGTTCAGTTGGGCTAAGTTCCTTGCTTTCAGTTGGGCGACAGTGTTCCTTGCTTTCGTTTGGCTTGGGTCACTATTTTGACATGATTCTGCAGTGTGATGTTGCCCCCCTTGCTTCATTTTGGATCTGTTGGGCTTACTCTGGGTTCAGCTTGCATTTGGGAGTGTGCCTCTGGCCCGTGGCTGCCTTGCTTCTGTGGGTTTCTTCCTGAGAGCCTGCTTGGAAATTTGCCAACCATAGGTAAAAATGGAGAGTGGAAGGACTACCTTCTTCATGTGGCACTTGGGTTTTGTGAGGACTACAGTTTGGTTTTGTTGGGCTTTCTCTGGATTGAGCTTGCATTTGGGAGCGTGCCTTTGGCCATTGGCAACCTTGCCCTCTGTGTGTTTCTGCCTGAGAGCATGGAGAGTGGCTGGGGGCATCTTTTTCAGGAACATTCAGAATTGGACCCTGGAGCCCAATCATCCTAAAACTTGGAGGGTCTTTATTGGACAGTCAGGAGTAGATTCCCTGCAAATTTGGTGATGTTTGCTTTAAAAATGCCCCCTGGCTGGATAAACCCAGGATTCTCCAATCTAATCAAACAGGATCAGAGAATCTTCCCAGATTTCAGGGATCCTGTATTTTGGGGATCTCTAAGACCCAGATTCCATAGATTTTGGGGGGAGGGTGCATACCCCTAGTGCCCTATTTCTGATGGCCCCATTAACTGATCTGAGACAGGGGGTACTAGGGAAAGGACTTTTTATGTGCTGGCACCATTACTGTACTATACCTTCCTCTCAGGCATACCTGGTATCATTTTTATTTCAGTTGGTGAACTGATAGGTCAGGGTTCTCCAAAGTGGTGCCCATGGGCACCTTCCCTGGTGTCCACAAAGTGTTTTTAGGAAGTGGGCAAGGCTATGTGGCAATTGGGGCTGCCTCCACAGTACAAGGAGCTTTACTGCATGACTAAAGATAAGCTGTATATATCCAAGAAAATATTTTAAACAATATTGTAAGCAGTCGACCTGGTCTCCAGCATCTTTAATAGCCATTTAATATGGCTGCCTGTGATACAAAATCACAAGGCCCCTGTATTTAAAATAGCAGTTTGTTTTGCAGCCAGGGGAATTCTAGCTAGCAGTTGCTGAGTCCTGCCCGGGGAGACCCCCGCATGAATGGAATGCCAAGTGTAAATGTGGAGAGACCAGCAGTGATTAGTTTTGTAGTCTCCCCAGCCCCTAAAGGAATCCAGCGCAACAAAGATCTCGCAGAGTCACCCCACTTAACATATTTCTTTCCCTCCTTCCGTGATGAGATTTCCTTTCCATGACTGAAGAGAGAATCAACTGGCATTCATATGTATTTATAATTCATTCCTGGGAAGGTACATTCCCCAACTAAATTCATCAACTTAGCTCCGGTGGACTTCATTAACAAACCCCCTTTGTGCAGTGCCAGGACAAATTTTGCATTCTCTTTCACATGCCCCAGCACCTACCAATCAAGGTAATCAAGCCTTTTATTACTCTCAGGAACTAACCATTGGAGTCTTTGTCCCAATGGCTAGATGGACCACCCCACCTCAGGGCATGTTTTACTATATAAGAGTAGCGCTCTTGCCCCATTCAAATCGTGCACACTTACTGGATCCAAAGTGCTGCTCCCTTGAGGTTGCTCCAAGCCTCTTGCTCTCCTGGATGAGAACACTGGTGTTTGAAGCTCTCCCTCCATGGACTTCCCTGCTCTCCAGATAGGTAATTATCACCTTGCAATCCCTCACATCTATTCCACCTTCACCATTGCTTTTCCTAGGCCTCTTGTGTGTTTGTGTGCAATCTTGTGTGTGTGTGTGAATTTGTCCCTTGAACAGAATTGTAATGAAATGGTTTCCAGGGGTGAAATGAGTGCCAGTTGCTGTTAATCTGTCTTTAAAGAAAGGGGAGGAAATGTTCCCCCTGAGGGTTGATGGGCTGTGGGGCCAGGGAGAGGCCTGCAGGAGTCTTGGTGAGGGACGCCCTTCTTCCTGGACTACAACTCCCAGCTGCCCTGGGCCAAGAAAGGCCAGGAAAAATAAGGGGTGGAGCTGGAATGGAGAGACTCAGCCGATCCTGAGGGGGAAAAGTCAGTTAGTCTCCTTCTTGGTTGAAGAAGGAGATGCTCCTGCTGCGGGGTGAAACCCGGTTGCCTGGGCCCTAAATGTGGAGGGCCTGGGAAGCAGCAGAAAGGAAATAAAAGGGAGTCACCTGCTTGGTTGAAGAAGGAGAGGCTCCTGCTGCTGGGTGAAACCCGGTTGCCTAGGCCCTAAATGTGGAGGGCCTGGGAGGCAGCACAAAGGAAATATAAGGTGAAGCTTCCCTCAGACCACCACCCCCTTAAGGTAGAGTAGGGAACAGTGTGGTAGGGAAAACAGACAGCGGTTCTCTTCAGTTTGATTTTCTGCCCTATGAGTTCTGAACAGGGGGGTCTACCCCTATGCGTTGTGCCTTTACCTGCTTTGTATATAGTGCTCTGTATATAGTTAATAAATTATACTTTTTTGAATATAAAGAACCTTGTGGTGCTCTGACTACGTAAACTCCCCCACTTGGCACGCTACAGGAAGGGAGGGAGCCCAGGAGAACCTGATCAGGCCAGACCTTGGTGGGTTGCCAGTTCTCCAAGGCCCACCCAAAGATTGGGGAATTCACTTCCCAGTAAGAACCTCAGCCAGAGGGGTCTCACTGCCCCTCAGTCAGGCGGTGTACAATTCAGTGAGTGGTGGCAGCGACGAAGAGTGTGAGCCACACCCACCAGGGACAGTGGGAGGCAGATAGCGGGGCTAGCAGGCCATTGACGGCAGCTCAGTTGCCCGGACTGAGAGCCAGTGCCCGTTCCGCCACAAGAATTATCCCTTTAATTAAGAACACTGGTTTTGTGTGCATCCTTGGGTTAAGACCCCATAAATTATTGGTGGAAATCCCGTCGTTACTGCCTCTCGCATAGCCATCTTCCTTGCTGCTAATTCCCCCCCACTCACTCAAAAGGAGACCATTCCAGGTAACAATATGTTCATTTTGAAAGGCATAGTGTTAAACAGAGCGTCTGCTAGAAATTATGAAGAGTTCCTATTAGAGTTATGCATGATTCCACTCTGTGATTTTATGGTTGGCTCCACCATCCAGTGTCAGAATTCCAAAGATGTCTGCTAGCTGAAGAAGGTTGATAAACCCTGTGTTAAGTTGCTGATATTGTTTGTTCTGCTCCCACCTGGTGCTAGATTACCCCACCACTACCACCACCACCACATACACACACATTTTAAACTTCTATGCTTGTTGTTTTCTGCACCTTTGAAAAAAATGCTATTTATTTGTCTGGCCTAAAGCCTGATCTCATCAAATCTCAGAAGCTAAGCAGGGTCAGCCTTGGTTAGTAATTGGAAGAAAGACCTCCAAAGAAGACCAGGGTCGCTATGCAGAGGCAGGCAATGGCAAATCACCTCTGTTAGTCTCTTGCTTTGAAAACCTCAGCAGGAATTGCCATAAGTCAAAATATTGTAGCCCTATCTATATTCACATTTTCAGCAGTGAAATTAGTGATAAGATAAAAGGGATATGATTTGAGTTTTTTTATTAGTCTCCAAGGGGTCCCAAGTTCCAATGATTTTATCTGAGAATTATAATGCAAGTGAAAAGAAGCTTTTCCTAGTCAGAACACTTTGCTCTAAAAAGCCTTTGTTTTCCTAGACATCATCCTGTTCATACACAATCCTAAATTAGTTAGGCTACCCATGTCAAGAAAGTATTGCCCTCATTCCTAATCTATTTCATTTGATCCAGTTGACAACAGCATTTGATCATTTTGATTGGTCTGTGCATGGGAGTTTGTTCCATTTCTTTCGTTTTTATTATTTAAAAGGGGCTGTTTCACTCTAGGGATATTTCGTATGGTGTTGTTTCATTATTGTTTCTTTTGTTCCTATTGTTATGTTTTCATAATTCTATTTTGTTATTATTTCCCACTAGCAATAAAGCCTGTTGTAGTAAAAAATACAACAGGCTCGAGAAAGGCCACAGGGGGCAGGCCTGCCATTGCTGGCTCCCCCACACTCCGATCCTGGCCAGGGAAGGCAGGGCAGCTGGGCCGGGCACGGCCATTTCCCCTGCATGCTGATCCTGGCTGGGGAGGGCAGGGCATGAGGCCTAGCATTGTTCCCTCTTCTGCACCCCATTCCCTGCCAGGGAGGCCTGTGCAGGCAGGCGGGCCCTTCCTGCCACTGGTCGATCACGCCGGGAAGGGCTAGGAGGCAGGGCCACCCATCCTACTCTCTTTTTGCACCCACCCTATCTGCAATATAGAAATAACGTGGACCTGCCTTGATGGGGTTGTTGTTTTGGAATAAGCACATGTACTTGAAGCACTTCACAATATCCAATGAGTTATATGAATGCGGGTCTTCACTCATTCCTAATCACACAGCCACTTGAACTGGAAAAAAATGTTCCAAACCCAGTTTTTGGTCCTACCAGCCCTCAAGCTTTCCTGCACGTCCAAGCATCTGTCATTAAAAGCCCCTGTCACACATACACCCAATCTCCCAAAATGTGTGAGAGGCAGTGGGCTGTTTATGATCAGAAACTGCTGCCTTTGCACATGTTTGAAGGGGACCAAAGTTTGGGTTTGAAAACATCTTACATAATGAGATCCAGTTCAGTGTCTTGCAGTGCAATCCTACACAGAGCTACTCCAGTCTCAGTCCATTGATTTCTATGGGTTCAGAATGGAGTAACTCCAAACAGGATTGTTACAGGTGGGTAGCCATGTTGGTTTGCCGCCCAAGAGCAAGATCCGGGTCCAATAGCTCCTTGAAGACCAATGACCTTGCTGGGCCTTTCCAGGCCTGTGGAAGCCCTGAGGAGGCAGCAGGGAGGCAAACCGTTTTGCCTCTACTTGTTTCTTATCCCTGTGTACTACGTATGCACAGAGTACTGTGCATGTGCGGGGATAAAAAGTGAGTCGTCGGCAACATGGTTAGCCTTTTATGTCTTAGGATTGGTTTCAATTGAAGACTCCCCCCCCCCCACACACACACACTTTCTTGGGTCTGTACTTTCCTGGTTTTCTATCAGAACTGGACAAAGCTTAAGGAGATTTCAGAACTCCATTAAGACAGCTACACTACCAAATATCAGACAGATAGAATAAAGAGGTCTCCTTTTTTGTAGCAATGAAAGGTGCCCACATTCAACATTAAAGTCTGTAGGAGAATTGTAGTTGCACATAAAGCAGCTTGAGGAATTAGAACTGCAGCCACTAAGCTTGAAGAACAGAAGCTTGAGTTTGCTGTGGGACTTCCAGTGTACAGGTAGACTGCTATCACTGTTGGCTGCTGCTTTTTCAAAATCACCCCTTCCTCTCCCTGTCACTCTGCCAGATCTTCCCCCACTGTGCTGTACATTCTACTCACCAGGGCCAGAAGATACCCTGCCAGTCATGATGTGTTTGTGTAACCCTATGTGAAGTACCAAGGATGAAAACTTACAGTGCAATCCTAAGCAAAGTTACTCCATTCTAAGCCCATTGATTTCGATGGGCTTAGACTGGAGTAACTCTTCTTAGGATTGCACTGTTAATTTGTGCATGCAGATAAGACTAAATGTGGCACATCTGAAAATGCCTTGGTCCAAAAAACAGATTTACTCAACAGTATTTCAGATCAGGCTGTCCTCAATAATTTTTTACTAGTTTGGGTTGGGAAAGAACTCCCATCGTACCTCCACTGACCAGCAACACAACTGTTCTCACTTTGCAGGGAGTGCTCAAAACAGTCAGAGGCGGGGCAGGGGGGGGGTTGCATGGACCATGTCTCCCAGCTAAAAGGATCCCATTGAGAGTCCCCCAAAGCCTAAAGCCAGCACTGCCTTTACTGAAACATTCATGAGCTTTCTTCACTGTATAGCCAGCATTAACTCAACCCACATTTACCACATCACTGCCAATTCACTTTTGGCAGCTTTATGAGGGCGTGGTGGAGGGTTTATAGGTTCAGCACATGCTGAGATAATCATAGTGCTGATCTGTCACATGTTGAACTTAGTCGATATGCGTTCAGTCCTCATACTACATATGAATTGGCCCTTATACCCATATAAATCATCAAAATTATGTAAGTTCTATTCTATTGCACTCTGTAATAACTGTGCACTTACTACAATGGTCATTGAAAAGGTTATCCCACTGGAAGATGTGTGTGTGTAGAAATGTGAAGAAATTTTAAGTATAGTCCAACAGTGTAGCATGAAGATTCATTTGGTAGTAGATAAAGGAAAAAGTCAACTATTACTTGCTAGGATGACAAAGAAAACAAAGATGGGTAGCCATGTTAGTGTGTCTGTAGCAGCAGAAAAGAGCAAGAGTCCAGTAGCACCTGTAAGACTAACAAAATTAGTGGTAGGGTATGAGCTTTTGTGAGCCACAGCTAACTTCTTCAGAGAGCAAGAAGGCAAACCAAGTCCTCTCCGTGCAAATACATTCCTGATGCTCTCTTAAGATCTTGGAAGTTAATGTCTTTGGCTTCATTTTATTTGGCAAAGCTGACATTCTGAGCTCAACTGAGAAAGAATGCTGTTTCTCCTTTTTTTCACTTTTGCCCTCTGGCAGTCTGTAAATAGGTTAAAATCAGCTTATACAGTTAAAAGAATGGATAGTTAAAATACTGTCAAGCTGAATCCATTTTTCCACCTCTTACATTTATTTGCTTTTTCCATTGCTAGAAAGTAGGTCACACGGTATGTGGTTTAAACAAACTTTTTTTAGAAGCTTGCAACTTTTAAGGGAAAATCTCAGCAATTAAAAATAACAAATATAACACAGAGGTAATGAAGGCTGCTTTAATGACTAAACAAATTCTTAAAATAACTAGAGGAATCCAGCCTATTGTCAATCAAAGGATAAATGTAATGAATATTTTCTATCAGATTCCTTAGATTGTCATAAAGTGTAACAGTATACTGAAGACCTGCCATGTGCTGGCTGAACAAATGAAAAATTGTTTCTTTTGGTAAATGCCGAAAACGTATATATACCTCTGAATGACAGCTCCATGTTTGAAGGTTATGGTGTTGTAGCCTGTTAGGGGCCATTTCCATACATCCTTAAAGGGACGCCCCACTCACTGAATGCTGGCGGCTTTTCTCCTTCACTCCACACGTCTCTGATTTCAAAGTGGTAGCAGGCTGTTTGGCTTCCATTTTTCCGTGCCTTTTATGAGAACACAATTTCCCGCACTTTCTTGTGTTCCTGAAAAGGCACCGAAAAAAACAGAAGCCTAACAGCCTGCTACCACTTTGAAATCAGAGACGCGTGGAGCGAAGGAGAAAAGCTACCAGCGTTGGGTGAGTGGGCCATCCCTTTAAGGATGTGTGAAAATGGCCATAATTTGTTCAAACATTACAAGCAAGGGAAAAGGGAAATACATATTGTTTATCTATATGGGACTGTTCAAATTTGGTGTCTTCATTAAGAGCAGTTAGTGCTCTGAACAGAGACACACCTTCTAATTCTGCCGAATAAGTCAAGGCCTACTTTTGATGTTCAAAGCCATAGTTCTTATAGAGCACTTAATAAATCAACTTTCTTCCATGATTCTCTGAAAACATCTACAAATTATATAAAATGTAGAGCCTACAGACCATGGATATGTAGTTGCTGTATGGCATACATGGAATTTTCTTTAGCCAAAGACCCACTGACATGAAATCTTAGAATGGCAATCATTTAAATATTACATGGTGGTTTCATTTGAATAGTGGAAAAATTATACTTTTTTCCAGAACTCTTCATGAACATTTACAAATACTTCATTTGTTATGCTCTCCTGTAGAGAACATCAACAAGACTACTAAGTAGCAGTGCTTAATGTGGAGGCCATGCCATTTGAAATCCACCATGGTTGGAGAGTCTGCACATTGGTGCCATGCCTTTCTGGTAGTCAGCACAGCTGCACTTGGCACAATTAGGGACAGTCACAAGATAAGACATTTTTTCAACACTGCAGCTCATCACAGAGACAGAATGCTGTACAGAAGTTGTAGACCCTAATGGTGATAATTTGAATTGACCAGTCCTGATGATATTGTTTTACAGCATTATGTGATGTTTTGCCGGAACTCCCGCCACCACCACCATTCCGACCGCCCAAATCCACTCTTAGCAATGAAATCAATGTATGGTTTTGAGAAAACATTTTCTCCATTTCAGTTCCATAGAATAGAGATATTATCCACTTATGTCATAGGTCTGCTACAAGGATAAAGAAAAGCACATTAAGTACTTTCTGCACCAATAAATGCATATATATATATATAAGTTATAATATAAGTAGGAATTGTATTATTAGGTGTTTTGGCCCAGCTTTCAAGCATCAGATACATGAAATTCTAATTTTGTTCCTTCTACACCAACCATTGTATTATTTTATTCAGTTATATACAAATGTTCATTCTTGAAGGGTTCTGTCAGCAGGATTATGATATGATGAAGCCCTGAACTACATCAATTTAAGAGGCCTCATACAATAAATATAATTTTTATTGTTCTTACAGAAAGAACATGAATAATATAAACATGAAAACAATTGTTAGCATGGGAGAGCAATTGGCAAGCAGGAGACTGGGGGTAGGGACATGGAGAGACATGGGGAAACCTGCAAGTAATTTCATGCTTCTCTAGGAATTGTCAGAAACTCTATGTTACAACCATAGAGTTTCTGGTGATTTGTTGAGAAGGCTAACATCACTTCCAGAAGTGATGTTATGTTTTTGGGCCAAAGGCAGTTTATAAAACTCCAGCTACCACTCTGAATGGTGGTAGGAAACAGGGGCTGGGGAGGGGAATCCCTCACCCCCACTAGAGGCATGGTAACCCTCCTGGCACAGCAGTTTATTTAGGCTTAGAATGTGATTGATTGTCTTTTGAGCCCCCTCATATTGTTAATAGACATGGGCACGAACCGCATTACAAACCAAAAAAAACCACGAACAGCCTAATCGCTCGTTTGCGATCTGGCGATTCGTGAGCATCCATGGCCAATGAACCAGTGTTCGTTAGAGGCTCAGTTCGGTGCGTTCTTCCGCGGTTCGTGAAGCCAGACAGTCAGGCACCATCAATCAATTCCCTTGGAAATGGAGCCGGGGGAATGTCTGAACTCTGTCTGCACTCCTTCTGTCGCCCTGGAAACCCAAATGGAAGCCCAGCTTACCTTGATCGGCAGGACTTCCTTCCAACCACGGAGCTGCAAAGTGGTTACAAACTGGGAGAAGACACCCAGGGGAGGGAGGGGGAGCGGTGTTCTGTAGCCATGGGCACTCCAATCTCATCCCTGCAAACCCTTATAGGCAGCTCTGATGGCCAACCACAGACCTCCTGCATTGCTCAATGGGACCTCAGCTTATAAAAAGCACTGGGCTGGGTTTCACTTTCAGCGAGCAGTGGAGTGTGACAGAGCTGTTGCTTGCTACTTGCTAGCCTTTGGGGAGAGAGACAGAGAGACTTTAATTGAGCTTGGATTTTGTACACTCGGCCAACATCAACCGGTAGCTCTAATTGTATTGAGTGGGAGTTTTCTGGGGGTCTCAAATCGCGGAGGGTATAACTCCAAGATCCCTATTGCAATCTTGACCAAACTTGGGTAATGGCTGGAGGATAGCTTGTTAAACACTCCCCGGGAATATGGGCTCTCCAAGTCCAATGGGGGCCGTTCTGATGCCCATGAGCCTCGAACCGGTTTGGCAACGGGAAAAGTTCATTGTGGTTCGCTGGTTCGGGTTCGTCGTTGGCACCGAACCATGAACTGCGGGTTTGTTAATTTTTTTTGGTTTGTGCCCATGTCTCATTGTTAACCCCATAACATGTAGTTTACCTAGCTTATTCCTTAAATAAATCCAGCTTCACTCAGCCATTTAAAATTAAGGTTTGGATAGTGAGGGATTGAAATATACCCCATATTATTTATGTTTAACTACATAGGCTAAAAAAATTTTAAAATGTGGGAGAGAGAAAAGACCATAATGATACTTCACAAAACATCCCTTAATATTCCACCAGACAATCGGAGTTTGTGGAGATGACTGATTGGCAATAAAAGATGAAGATATCGGCTAAGCTATAGGTAATACAATCCTGAAATTTGGCCTCAACAGCATGATTAAAAAGAGTTAGTGACTATGGTAAATGGCAGTAACAGCTGGTGTGCAACTGTTTTTATTGCCAGCCTAAGATCAACATATCTCTCACCTGCCAAGTAAGATTTTAAACTGTGAATGCACACAGCTAATATACCCCTTCTAGCCTTTCTGAAAGCACAGATGTTTTGAAACACTCATCTGGTGTCATTGCTTGCTTAGATCAGGCATGGCAACCTTCACTCTTTAAATGTTCTTATGACTCAAATGTAATTAATTTAAAAAATGCCCAGCAGGAAGCCAATCACAAGAAGTTCTGGGATATGTAGTTTCTGTGGCACCTGATACCATACTAAGAACTCAAAAATCCTGAGTAAACTACATTTCCCATGGTCTCTGGTAACCAGTATACAAGGGAGGGAATGTGGTGCAGTGGCTATAGGTACCTCAGGCCTGTCACTGCCAACTTCCAGGTGGGGCCTTGAGGTCTCCCAGAATTATAACTGGCCTCCAGACTGCAGAGATAAGTTTGCCCAGGAGGAAACGGGTACGTTGCAGGGTGAATTCTATAGCATTATATACCACTGAGGTCCCTCCCCTCTCCAAACCTGCCCATTTCCAGATTCCACCCCCAAATCTCAGATAATTCCCATCAGGATCATCATTACCAGAAGCTAGTCAGCTTCACCCAGATTGGCTCCTCTAAAGGAAAACCCTTCATGCCATGGCCTATTTCTAATGCAGCCCTCTCAACCGAATATATCATCTTCGTCTTATTTTTATATGTTTTCACTATGGGTGTCAAAGCACACAAGCCACAACAATATTAACGTACTCTGGTTTATTATTTCTATTTCAGCTCAAGATAATGAATGTTATTGCTCTGCAAATAAATTATATGTTGGTTGAACCAGATTTAATAAACACATCACTCAATAACGTATGGTTAGTACTCATTCATGGGTTTTACATATTGCTTGCTTAAAATGAAACCGTATGTTTAAGAAATTGTTTTGGCTAAACCAAATTATCAGTTGTCCCAACCATTAAAATGCCCCGGCTACACTCCTTAGTGATGACAGGACTGTGTTTAGTGAAAGAGTACCACCAGCTGTCTTGCAAACAGAAGTCTGGCATTCTCTTTAATTGAAGGATGCAGTGTGTGAGAAATGATACCATTCCCCATTCAGGCCAATGTTAGCGTGGCCCATTTGTCAACTAAGAGAGGTGACTGCTGCTACTTTGTTTAGAGAACTGTCTGCCAGTTCATGAAAATGGAAGCATAAATTTGTATAAGTTTGGGAGATGACAGTTGCGGGAAATGATGCTATTATAATTTTGAATGGGAAAGTACAATTTCCATCTAGTGATGGAAAAGCCTTTTTTCTGTGAGATTTGTTGGACAAGGAGAAAATGAAGAGAGAGAGAGAAGTTGTTCTGTCCCTTGGCCACTAGTATTTCACCCAGAATCAAATATTTCTGGATTTCTCCTTTCACTTTTCTCTGCAACCTAACATTTGTTCTTTTCTCAACAACAAAAAATGTGACATTCTTAAGACTGTGAGCAAGTTACCAGTTTGGTGAAAGCTGATTTGTTGGAGGACAAATGTGACATCACAGGTTCTATGCCTGCTGTAACACTAGAGCTAAATATTATGTTGCTAAGGTCCACCCTTATATACCCAAGTGTTCCTCATGCACTGTGATATCTAGAAGACCAAATAAAAAGAAGTGAGTGACCCCGTGACCTGATGCCATGATGGCACGGCATCCTAGGAATAGAAGTAGCAGGTGCCTAACTGCCTTTTGACTCATGGGCACTGACCAGTGAAAGAAAATACTCCAGAAGGAACTTATCTGTATGCTTCATCTCCTTGGGCCCGTTTTGTATTGCCACCTATTAAAGTCAAAGAGAAAATATATACAATTTCTATAGATGGATTAACATAGAAATATGTACATTTTATAAAACTCCAGTTAAAACACTTCTATTACCACCACTCTAAAGGAAGGCCTCTAAGAAAAGGAGACAGTAGCTGGTCCATCTTCATACATTATACCTTATCAAAAACTGCTGCCCAGCACATTGAAAACTATCCCAATATGTTCTTTCTTTTCCTTAGCCTTAGTACTATAATACAAATCAACAAAAACAGTGACCTCTCCATATACATAGACAATTTAAATTGTTTGGGATGAGATTTTGTGCTGATGGCATGGGTTCAAAGTTCACTTCTAAATGCTAAAAACAAAAGGGATGTCTGAAAAGGTTCTCAGTACAATTAACACAGAGATGTTAGGCCTTTTTCTCATGTACCCAGTAATCCATATTTAAGTAGGAATGCCATTCCCCTACCCAGGGCAGGGGATCCCCTGTTTCCAACCTCCAACCCACCCCCACTTACTTGGCTGGCGTGAGGCATGCTTCCCGGGGTGCCCCACCCAGGCATCACGCTACCTGGGCCCACAGTGGGCCAATTTATGCCCCACAGTGGGCCCGAGTCAGGTTGAAGCGTGGCCTGCAGCAGGCCAATTCGGCCCCCTGGTGAGCACCAGAGTGCTCCCAGGCTGCCCCTTGACCCATGCGATGATGTCACTTCCTGGAAGCTGCTTCATCAGACAAGCTGGGAGTGTGCACATGTTGCACGCTTGAACAGGGACCCAGGACACACTGTGGTAAGTGCCAGGCCCCTGATCTCCTGCTGGGGGAGTCAGGGGACCTGGCAACCCTATATTCAAGAATGTCTTGCATATGGTAAAGAATACAGAAGTATTATAATATATAGTTAATAAAGAATTACTGCCTCTTGTTGGCATTGGGAAAAACCAGCAAGAGATTTGATAAAACCGTTACTGGCATTATTACAGTTATTGCCTCACAGATTAAACTGTATTATATCTATTTTAAAAAAGGCTTGGTTTTCTTTGTAAGAGGCTAACGTCACAATCCTAAACAGAATGACTCCAGTCTAAGCCCATTGATTTCAATGGGCTTAGACTGGAGTAACTCTGTTTAGGATTGCACTGTAAAGGTTAGTTCTCTGAGGGACCTGTAAGACACTACTACACTCCATTACAGCACTTTTCTCGCTAAGTTGCAACAAACACAACGGAAGTGGTTACTTAAGGCAACATGGCTGGGAAGACAAGGAGGGGAACAAATGACAGTCCCTTTGGTATGACATGTCTTCACAAAGCCACACTTATTTTCTGTGTGAAAATCATGAAATGAATTCTGTTACCTAGGAGCTTGGGATGACTAAGGTTTGGGTAATTAGGATTCTACTATAATGCATCCTAGTTAGAAAGAAACAACTGGGGATATATCACACACAAACGTACAGACGGCAATGTGGGCTCCTTGCAGGCATTGTGCTTCCCAACACTCTGCCTATCAAGGCACAAAGAATTTGTACAAATGGCAAACTTCCCAGTGTGCTCTGACAGAAAGCCATGGCGCACATAGTTATAATACTGTGAACTCAGGCTCTGGAAGTGATGTGTTAGAGAAGACTTCAAAGGTTTTAAAAGCCAGCTGCACCCATGTTGCTCTGCCAAGCAATTTGGAAGTTCACATGCAGAGATTTCGGAATGTCTTGAAGTATATAAACTTTGAAATATGTTTAAAACAGCAGTTTAACTCAGATTTGTTTTTCAGACTAATAACTCTGGAAGGAATAGTGTTTGCTTCTGCATTTAAAATTTATATGTGGTAGTGCTCTGGCCTATGCCCGGGATGACCAATGAATGACCTGTGCTATTGAAGCAGCTTTATTCACCTATTGGCAGCCCTTCAGAATGTAACCAAGGAGTGGGGTTTTTTTTATTCTGGTCTAAAACTATGAGGAAAAGAAACTATGGGTTCCAAGTACATTTCATGTAATTGCTACTGATTTTGCTCTCTCGTATGCGCTCTGGAAAGTCAAAAGGCCACAGCAATCATCCCTGAGAGAGAATTCTTGAAGGATTTATTCCTCAGTCTTGTACCACCACTACAATCCACCTTCACGCTAACGTTGCCAAAGTGTCAGCAGCACCCTCAAGTGTTGCCCTTTGGTAACTGCCTAAAGTGCAACCTGAGTCGGGACTCATCTGCCTTTCTTCCAGACCAAGCCAGGGATGGCAGGAGACAGCAGTGACACCCAGGTCTCAGAACATGGAGCTTCCTTGGACAAAATCCCTTGCCACCTAACCTGCTGGTGGATCCCTTGAAAATGGTGCTTGTGAGCCAAGCTACAAGTGACGCCTGACACAGGTTGGACACTTGTCAGCTTCCCTCAAGTTTTGATGGGAAATGTAGGCATCCTGGTCTTGCAGCTGTAATGGAGAGCCAAGCTGTAAAACCAGGACGCCTCCATTTCCCATCAAAACTTGAGGGAAGCTGACAAGTGTCCAACCTGTGTAAGGCATCACTTGTAGCTTGGCTCTGTGTTGCAATAGTACAAACAAGACATAATTGGATTACATGGTTTAGGGGCAACAGATTTCAGGAGCTGAGACAAATGGCAAAGGGTTGGTTGCTTTGGTCTGTTAGAGTAAAATAAGAGAAAATTCAAGTAGCAACTTAGAGATTTTGTCTCAATATAAGCTTTTTGTGACCCACAGTTGACTTCCTCTGAAATAGATGTTGTTGGCCTTTAAGGTATCACTGTACTTTTGTTCTATCTGACTAGGACAGAGAAGAGGGGGGAAATGTCTGCTTTGAGCAAGTCGCCTTGCATGAGTCTCTGGGAAGGCAGCATATAAATTTTCCAAATAATTAAATTGCCACATTCCTCTGAAAAACCAGCAGTTAATCAGATGTAATTTGTAAATGGGTGTCTGTATTCATCACTCATATTTTGACAAGAAGGATTATAAGACTATAAATTTATCAGCTATACAAATAAGTGCAAAATTATTAGGAAAGTCAATTTTGCAGAAAAGTGGTCCAGGCTTAACACGTTACATTAAACAAAAACTATTTTCCTTGGCAGTTAAGCAAGGTACATTTGTTATTTGTTCTTCCACAGCAGGGCCAGGTGCCTCAAACCAAGGCTCCTGATTTCCATTTCTAAAATCAGGTAATAGTTATTGTCCTGAGGAAAATAGGGTCTGAAGGTTAAGCTGTTTGGCACATACAAACACAGAAGTTGTCTCCCCACCCTATTAAAGTGTTTTACCTCAAGGGGGAAAACACAGTGAAGACAAAGCACTTTGGTTTTTGCTTTAAATTAGGAAATCAAGGTCACCCATCAGAGAGGTGCTGCAAGTTTGACTATCCTAAGGTAAAATGTACCTTTGCCATATTTCACCTGAGGTAAAACACATATTTTTGTGACCTCCTCCTGCAAGTAGGCAAGCCCAAACAAAGTCCAAAAGGGTGTGTACATTTAACAAGGAAAGGAAACTTAGGTATGTAGTCTGGCTGCATGTTCAATTTGCATGTCTGAAGGTTTGTATTTTACCTGTCAAGTAGTTGCCATTGTTTTAGAGTTCCCTTCTCAACCATTATTGTGTAGCAATTTATTATGAATGGCATCGATATAAATGGGTCTGAAGGAGGGGGGAAAGCTGGAGCAACAACTTCACGGGCAGAAAAACACCTGTGAATATTTTTACACTCAAGTGGGAAAAAGCTTTGAATTGCAGCTTCTGTGTGCCCCAAAGCACTATGGAGGCAGCTGACTTGACACATTTAACTGCTGGGCTCCCTGACATCACAACAACTCCATTTTAGTGTGAGGCTATTTTTTTCACATTTCTGCTCACAAAGGAGGTGTCCATTCTCTGCAGACACAGCTTGATTTCTTAGGAAGAGGATAGACACATTCAATTTTTTCCCCATACTCAGTCGCGGATGGAAAATGAGTTATGACACATTAGACTTGCTACCATGGCTGGTTACATATCCAAATTCAAACTGGATTGACAAAAAGGTCAACTGAGTTTGAAGTTAGTCCTCCAAAAATTGCCTCTAATAGGATGGCCCCAGTGAACTGAACTGTCTGCCTCACAAGGCAGAGAGAGTCCACCATGCACTTCTCTTTCATACTTCCCACAGCAATGAACAGAAGATGCACGAGGCCTCAGCCTTCCATTTATACCAAAGCTCTGCCCACTGAATGGCTTGGCTCCTGTGCTCCTATTCATTTCAGTGAGGATTCTGTAAGAGAAATGTCTGTTACTCTGCAAATGCCAAAGCTGAGCAATAATTGGACTTCTTTTTCCATTCTAATATAGATTCTCAGAGATGACCTGCATATATATTGCAATACATTCAGTTTGACACAATAAGGTTAGATGGACTAGTTGTTCATCTCCATCTGGAAGCCTAGGGCAAATTAATGTGAGAAAAACAACCCTCCCCTTTCCCAGTTATGTGGGTAGACAACCATAATTCCCCTCTATTTACTCATTCCTGTGCTAAGTTACACATGCTTAGATCTTAGTGCAATAAGTGAGCCCTAAATGCACAAAATTCTGTCATGTTTCACCATAAGAAAGGAAACGTCTGAAAGAGTCTAAGAATATAGTAGTATTGAAGCTTAATTTTCCACGTGTTATGAAAAATAGCTAAGTGATATGCTTTGCATGTAGAAGATCCTGGTTTCAGTCTCAGTGAAGAGCCAAATTAGACCTTAAAATTTTCCTGAGGTTGGGTCTGACTTCCCTGGCCCAATGTTCAGACTATCTGTTACGTGTCAGCTTCGAGGAGCTCCTTTTCCAAGTGTATGGGGGACTCATGGGATGGGGGGAGAAAAGCTTGCAGCCTTACCTCCATGAGTTTTC
The DNA here is from genome assembly GCF_028583425.1 of Eublepharis macularius. Lineage (NCBI taxonomy): Eukaryota > Metazoa > Chordata > Lepidosauria > Squamata > Eublepharidae > Eublepharis > Eublepharis macularius. The sequence continues at coordinate 71,211,173 of NC_072798.1, forward strand.
ACTGTCCTGAACCAGCTAATGTCAGGGGATGCTTTTTGCGCCATTGATGGGCTTCTTGTGTACTAATCCAATCTATAGTGTTCCCCATTACTAGGTATGGATGTGAAAATTGGACAGTGATGAAAGTTGACAGGAAGAGAATTGATTTATTTTAAATGTGGTGCTGGAGTAGGTTTACAGATACCATGGATGGCCAAAAAGACTGTTCATGGTATCTGCAAAACTCTCCTCCAGTTCTAGATCAAGCCTAAACTCTCCCTAGAAGCTAAAATGACAAAACTGAGGCTATTATACTTTGGTCACATAATGAGAAAAGATTATCTAGAAAAGTTAATAATGCTAGGAAAAGTGGAAGGCAGTAGGAAAAGAGGAAGACCACAAACAAGAGGGCTTGACTCAATAAAAGAAGCCACGTCCTCCATTTTGCAAGATCTGAGCAAGTCTGTTAATGATAGGATGTTTTGGAGGTCTTCCATTCGTAGGATCATCATATGTTGGAAGCGACTTGACAAGACATACATGTACTAGTGGGCTACATTTGACAGCCAATGTAGTGTAGTTGTTAGAGTGCTGGACTAGGATCTGGGAGACCCGGGTTTGTGAGGGTCTGCCATGATCTAGGGCCAATCACACACTCTCAGCCTAACATAATTCTCACGGTTGTAGAGAAGATTAAATAGAGGAGAGAAGAATTATGTGAGCCACCTTGACTCCCAATTGGGAAGGGTGAGATATAAATAAAGTTTTAAAAATGCAGCCCCACAGAGCAAATTATAGCCCGAAGGCCATTTTGCATCAGAAAAATGGCATGGAGGAATGGAAGATCCCATTATTCCCTCTCCCATGCCATTGCATTGGGCCCCCATGAACTTTACAAGCTCGCAGCAGCTGATGTGTGGCATACAGGGAAACAAGACCCAACCCATGGGAAGTCATGATGTCTGGCTTGCTCTTTTAAGGGCGGGACTACACAATACATGCAATTCTATCATCATTTTGAAGGATTTTTCTTTTACAGAGCCCCAGGACTGTCAAGCCTTTAAACCCCTTCTATGCTGATTTTCCACTGGGGAAATAATATTTGTACCAGTGAGGGTGGAAGAGGAGTTTAACCCTCTTCTCACATTATTTTCCCTTGAAAATCACCACTCTCGGGTTGTTTTTGGAGCACCTGGCAGCTACACGGTTCCTATGGGTCCACCCAGCTGCTTACATAGGACTTTGTACACAAGGAGGACGGGTAAATCTTTGGGGGGATTTAACCCGCTCCCCATTTTTCTGTTTTAAGATTTGTATGCAACCCTGCGGGATCCCCAAGGCTGCAGAAACATGTGGCGTGTTCTGAAGTGGCCCTGTTCCTTGGATATAAGCATCCTCCTGCATCAGGCCACTTCAGAATTAGAAATATAATGGCTGTAATGGTTGGACACAAAATAAGGTGTTCTATTTTAAGATTTTCTGAAGGATCTTTTAAACTTAAAGTATTCTCAATACACAGTTCAGTAGAAAGATTGTCCATTAACACTCATGCACTTTTATTCTTCTGCATTCAGACTTCTCTTACAGGAAGATTTGGAACTTGGATTCCAAAGTATAGCAATTCATAAAGTTAATAAACATTGCAGAGTATGTATAGATGTGAATGGACAAAAAGGAAGGATTACACTATAGGAAAGATTCTTCTGTAATGTAATACTTTCAATGGTTGAAAAATTCCAGGTTGTTAACCTGCAGCAGCACAAACAAAACAAATGGCTATAGAATGTTGAAGATTAACACATTTACTGTGTTTTAATCTTTTGTAAATTACAAGTAACTTTATGTATGGTATGACTTCACTTGCTGACCATTCACACACACACACACTAGCATAGAGAAAAATACTAAGCAGCAAGGTCAAGAGGCTATGAAACACAAGAGGTATCATTTGTGACATTTTCTATGCAACATTCAGTTTAAACAAGATAAGAACAGTGACCATTCACAGCAGTAGTGATAGGCGGTAACACAAGCCCTGTTCACATTACAGTGAACACAAGTACTTCTTCTGTTTGTAAGAAAGAGACAACATGTGTCCACTTAACAGATATTTATTTATTTACTTATTTATATTCTGCCTTTCTCACTGAGACTCAAGGCAGATTACACAGTATGAGACAACATGATCAACATTCTATAATGCGAGACAATAGAGTATGGAATTACAGAAATTTTAGAAACAAGCATAAATCCAGTTCAAAGCTGAGACAAAACAATTTGACCAAACGTATAACACAATGTAGGGGCTTCCCAGCAGGAACATACCTACCTCATAGACATACCCAATTAGATCAGTCCACATTCCCTTATCCCAACACATCTCTCTGAGCCATTAACCCACAGCACACTCCACTACCTATGTAAAAAAAGCCCTCCTGAATAATTAAGTTTTATATAGTTTGTGGAGGGCCAGGAGGGTGGGAGCTTTCCTGACCTCCTCAGCCAGGCCATTTCATAAGGTTGGAGCCACCAGAGAGAATGCACGAGTACAGGCAGCTGCTGATTTTACCCATGAGCAGGACAGTACTTGCAGGCAGGGCCGGCGCGCCCATTAAGGCCAGGTAGGTGGTGGACTCGGTGCGGGGTGCCAGAGGGGGGTGCCGGAGGAGGCGCGGGGGGCAGGAGCATGCGCCACGGAGCTGCAGCCTCCTAGCCCTCCCGCCCTGCGCCGACGATGCCGCCAGCACACGCCCCCAACCAGGCACAGCAGCCACAGGCAGGTGTCTGCAGTGGTGCAGGGCAATCGAGCGGGAGAGCTCGGAGGCAACCCGCCCACTGTCCCAGCCGCCCGCCGCAGCAATCAAGCGGGCAGCGCACGGGCACCCGTGCTGACATCACACGTGACATCATCATGCAGGCCAGTGTGTGTGGCACCAAAAACCCTGGCGCCGCTGCTGCCTGCAGAATGCCCTGTTCAGATGAGTGGAGCTGCCATGGCAGAACATAGGGGAAGAAGTGGTCTCACAGATATGAGGGGCCAAGTCCATGAAAGGTTTGCATGTGATAGTAAGAACCTTGAACTGATCGTGGTAAACGATAGGAAGTCAATGGAGTGACTGTAGAATGGGTATAATCAAGCTGCAGTGTTCTGCACCAACTGGAGTCTCCAAATTGACTTCGAGGGAAGACCAACGTAAAGAGCATTACAGTAGTCTAGTCTCACGTTACCATGAGGTGAATCCAGGTAGCCAGATCAACCCTATCAAGAAAGGTGATCTTCCAGGCTAGCCTGAGTTAGGAAAAGGCTTTATTTGCATTAACGTGCTTCTCTAGCAGCAGTGCAGTGTCCAGTATAACTCCTAGGCTCTTAATCGAGTCTACAAAGCGGGGACCAGTACTTGGATATATGCATTGTTTTAAACAGACATTAAGCTATATGTGTGTTGAACATGACATGAGAATTTCTGAATGGTCTTAGATCCAGAGGAGTTCGCTGTTAGTCTGTAATTGCAAAATAGTAAAGCATCCAATAGCACCTTTAAGACTAACTGACTTGCATCTGTTGAAGAGAACTATGGTTCTTGAAAGCTTATGCTATAATTACTAAATGCATATATAAAGAAAAATCAAGTATATATAATGTACTCATATTGTACATGCCAAATTGATGGCGCTGATAGGAAGTCTGGGAAAAGAGCAACCAGGAAGGTATGAGGTCTCCACAGATTAAGGAGACCACACCCTCAATTAAGGAGACCACACCCTCACAGAGGTAAGGGAGAAAGCACTCTTGGCTAGGAGGCTGCTTCAACACAGGCATAGCTATCTCAGGGCCTAAACAACAACAACAACAACAAAAACCCACCAGCTGTGCAGTGGCAGAAGCTAAATGACTTTGGACAGTATTCTGCCCTTGCCTTAGGGAGGCTGTTAAACCCAAGATCTTTTGGTTAAGTGGTATTTTTTTACTATTTAAAAAAGACTTAACTACCTCCCTAGCATCTGGTTGTTTTTGATGATGTTGGAGGAAGATGGGCTACCTCTATGGGGAGGATGGCCCTGCCCCAGGGGTCTTTGGGGGGGTGTGGATTGCATCCTGTGTGTCTTTGTTTCTGTTTTTCAAATGGACTGAGAGGAATGTTGTAACTAACAAAGCACTCTTAAAACAATGACTATTCTGCGCCCCCACCCAGTTTTTAAGACATGCATTGGCTTCCTGTTTTCAGACCAGTTGCTTCCAATTAGACATCATCATAAATACAGGAAGAGGGAACTATTTAAGTTGGACCCAGGATGTTGTTCCAGAATAGAAACACGATGCAGGTGCTGTTTGTTCAAGCGCCTTTTCAGACCAAGATGGTCAGCCCTGTTGCCAGATTAGCTGTTGTATCAAAGCCCTTGTAAAAATCCAGTCCCAACCTTGTTAATACTTCTGGTCACCCAAATGAATTCTTTGTTAACTTCCACAGTGGAAAAAGACTTCTGTTTTATGATTTTATAGCCCTGCCATTAGAAATCTTTGAGGGGAGAGGGTGGGGGGAAGCAAGCATTCCACCCCCAGGTTGCATTTTGTGGTTATGAACTTCCATTTGATCACTGTCCCGTCAATTTGACATTAACTGCTACAATTTACAACTGTTCAGGCTTTCTACCTATTATTGTCATACCTCTCCGGATTGAAAAAAAAAGGAAGGGGGGAGAGAATGGGGGGGAAACCCTGCTGCCCAGGGGAAGTTTAAAAGAATGCAATGTCTTGTTAAAACCTGAAAGAGCAATGAAGGGGGAAGGCGGAAAAAAGAACCTTCCAAGACAGAAAAGTAAAGATCTGATAATGAATAATGCTGTACTCCCTGCTGTGAACGCCAGCGACCTGGCATGCAGACCACAGCAAAGCAGTGAATAATTCACCGAGAGAGTCATAGACCTCCTGGTTAGACCACAGCATTGCTTTTGTCTCCCAAGTATGCTCTCCCACAGCATCAGGGTTGAGGGGATGTTTTGGTCTACAAATGCTTAAACAAAAGGCGAGTGGGGCAGGATAAGCTAGTGTACCTTGTACTACAGGAATCATATTTGTCCTGCTTCTAATCCATTAGCAGTTTATTAATAAATCCATAAGCTTTAGGCAGTTGACGGAGGGTGCAACGGAGAAGATGGTTTTGATGAGTTTGCAGCCGATAGAATTACAAAACCCATCCTGGAATCCCATCCCACCCTCAAAAATACAGTGAAGTCATTTTCATTGTCTGCCCCTCCAAAACCACAAGAGTCTTTTGTGTTTTGAGCTGGAAACTCAAGCTGACTTCTCACTCCTCAGGATGTATTTAAAAAAGAAAAAGAAATGTGTTCTGGTGCGTTAATAAAGCTAAAGTGTCATTCCTAGTTTTATATGATTTGCTTTTTTTGCTCTGTGTATGTGTGTGTGTGAGGGAGAGAGTACATTTCCAGACTGACAGGCCATTCTGGGAACAAGTCCCCCTGTGTTTATTTTTAGTTTGAAGAGTTAAAGACTTGTAGTCTGAAGACATACAATAAGGGGTTTCAGTCCATATCCATCTCTTGTTCCTCTTGCACACGGTTGTGTTTTTTCCCTCTGCAAAAGAAATTCAGACCTGAGAAGCAAAAAAATTTTCTTCCAAATTCGTCTTCAGAAAATGTTTGTAAAACAGGGTATCAACATCCACACCACTTTCTCAGAAATGAAAAGTGTGAAACTTCATATAAAACTTCCCAAAGACCTTTGATCTTTCTGAAATGCTATATATTCAAAACTGCTGTTGCAAGATCAGCCTCTGATAAAGCACTTAGAAGTCATTTACTTCTGAAGAGCCCCATTGAAATCTGGTGTAATTTTAGAATCTTCTTTTTCGGGCTTAGGGTCAACTCTGAATGTGTACCACCAGGGCTTTTTTTCAGCTGGAACATGGTGGAACGGAGTTCCGGATCCTCTTGAAAATGGTCACATTGCTGGTGGCCCCGCCCCCTGATCTCCAGACAGAGGGGAGTTTAGATTGCCCTGGCGCGGAGGGCAATCTAAACTCTCCTCTGTCTGGAGATCAGGGGGCAGGGCCACCAGCCATGTGACCATTTTCTCCAAGGGCAACCCACTGAGTTCCACCACCTCTTTTCCCAGAAAAAAGCCCTGTGTACTACTGTATGTTTTATTTCTGTCTGGACTGCTTCATGGTTCATGGTAAAAAGAATTGTCTGCATCAAGCATAAGGAATTGAAATTCTGACTATTGACCTTGCTGCATTTTTCAGCAGTGTGTTCTACAGCAGTTTTGCAGCACAATGAGACTGCAAGGAAACACATTTCTCTTCAAGCACTAACAACTGCTAAACAGCAATCTAAAGAACGTAGGAGTAGCTAGCACCCCCCAGTCCCAAACTGGAGTAAGTTAAGTGTTTTGTTGTTACCATTATAAATTCTGTCCTGATTCTTGTAAAACCTAGAATTAGAAGTAAATCCTAGAATTTTGGGATTTTGTAAATTCCAGCATTCACTGTCTTGGTTTGTTTGTGCTATTCTCACAGCACTGTAGTTATTTCTGTTATCAATAATCTGCTTTAGGAACATTTGCTGTGGAGGTGCAGAATCACAGAATGATGTCCTGACAGAAAGAGGTGAAATCAGGATTTGGCTCAAAGGTGTTCCTTTAGATTCTGGTTTATGCCATTAAACGCTGATCTCAGTGCTTTTTCTTTCCTTCATCTCCCCTACAGAGACAGCTGGAATCTTGACTTTCATGGTGGTGCAGGAGGCATTGGGAATAGGGTTGCCAGCTCCAAGTTGGCAAATTCCTGGAGATCTGGGGGGTGAAACCTGGAGAAACCTGGAGAAAGTGGAGTTTGCAGAGGGAAAGGACCTTGGCCATGGCATAATTCCATAGAGTCCACCCAGGGCTGGTGCCAGGGTTTCTGGTGCCTGAGGTGAGATACCTACTTGCCCCCCCCCTCTGACCAATTTTTAAAAACAGAAGAAATGTAGGAAAAATGAAAATCACAAACCTTGAATCACAAACTGACCTTCCCAATGTCCAATACCCACCAAATTTGCAGGGGACATAGTCCTCACTGTCTTCTAAAGACTCCCCAAGTTTCAGAGAGATTGAACACCAGGAAAGGCATGATCCATGGGTCCCTCCCTTTCCTGTCATTTTCTCTTCACAGTGGCAAAAACAGGAGTGTCTGCTGGCAGCTACTTTGAGGTGCTGGCCCTTTTCCTGGCTGGATGGGCCAGAATAGGATCTCTCTAATTGGCAGGGACAGTGGCAAAAACTGGAGTGTCTGCTGGAAGCTACTTTGAGGGGCTACAAACTGACCTTCCCAATGTCCAATACCCACCAAGTGCACGAAGCAATAGGCACAGACTGATTGACCCACAAAACGCACGAAGCAATAGGCACAGCCTGATTGCTTCTGCGCTGTGTGTCCTGTGGCGCTGCCGCCAGGTCGGGCCAGGGATACAAGCGCACGAAACAACAGCCTGATTGCTTCTGCACGGCCCATGGCACTGGCGCTGGGTCGGGCCGGGGGGGGGGGTCGTCAGGGGCCGACATGGGCCTCAGCACCTCCTTCAGAGAGCTGCACTCAAGGCAGCTGCTGGCTCCATCTCAGTGGACGTGCCAGCCCTGAGTCCACCCCCAAAGTAGCCATTTTCTCCAGGTGAACTGATCTCTGTGGCCTGGAGACCAGTTGTAATTCTGGGAGATCTCCAGGCACTACCTGGAGGCTGCTACCAAGAGTAGGGGAGACAAACCCGGATAGTAGATAACACTGAGTACAAAAAGCCGGGAATCCACCAGTTAACCAAATCTTACTATTAAATATAAGTGCAAAGTGCAGGTGCAAACAGTGTAAACAGTGTACAATAGCAATAAATGATTATAAATATGAATGCAATTTCAGTTCATATTTATAATCATTTATTGCTATTGTACACTGTTTACACTGTTTGCACCTGCACTTTGCACTTACATTTAATAGTAAGATTTGGTTAACTGGTGGATTCCCGGCTTTTTGTATTCAGCACTACCTGGAGGCTGGCAACCTTAATTGGGAATGAGCCAGGATTAAACTAATATGTCTGCAGACATTTTTTGTAATAAACCACAGTTAACACTAAGAGATCAACATTGTATTGTGACTGTCAAACTAAGATCTGGAAGACTGAGGTCTGAAACTCCATTCTGCTTGGAAAGCTCACTGGGTGACCTTGGGCCAGTCATTCATCCTACCCTACCTCACTGGTGGTTGTGAAATGTAAGTAAAAACAACTTGTAAGCTGCTTTAGATCCACTTGGGGGGGGGGGGGACGGGATGTACAATATTTTTAAAATAAAGCATTAATTCAGATCCTGGTTTGGCTTCCTAAATAATCATAGTGAGTGCAATAGCCCTGTGACAGACTGCACATTTTATAAAGCCTGAAAGGATATACACAGCTGCAGGATGGTTAAGAGTTAATCCCTCACAGAATCAGAGAGTTTTGAGTGGCAGGATACTCCAAGGGATCTGATTGGGTATCATGAGCTGGAAAACAGTAGGGGCTGTTTTTGAGTCCTAGCAGAGAGAGGAATCCAGTGTGAAGGGTTGGGAGACGGAGTTCTAACAGAGAGAACGGTTTTAACACTGACAGGAGAACGGGGGAAAGTTGGCAAGGAGGTTTGGAAAGTAGTTACACACTCCCAAACAGTCCAAAGAAAAGGAGTAGATCTTCTAAGGAGAGGAGATTTCCCTACCCAGTCAGACAGAGAAGTAATTCTGGAGAGTGAAGAGATCCTTGGTCAGGTGTGGTTGGAAACTGCCTGTGGAGACCTTCAGATTCAGTTAACAACTGAAGGACAGCACTGGTGTATGAACAGAAGGGGACTGGGATACTAGAAAGTGGGTACCAGCATTCCTAACTCCAATAGTGACAGAGGATACTAAAAGAATATATTTTAGAGTGCTTGGGGAAAACCAAGAGAGCAAAAATCTCAAAACACAAACATTTACGTATCTATGGAGATCATAAGAACTGACTTCTGTGCATGTTCTGATTTTACTTCAGAGTTATATATGTTGAATTGTCTGATAAATTTTCAACCCCTGACTTCACCTGACCCTTCCCCTTAGAATAAATAATCTAGTTAGTTACTGTTGACTTTTAAAAATGCCTCTGGAGCTATTTCTGCTAAGGAGGAGGGAACGTCATAAGCCCACATTCAGATAAAAGCATTAACTATAGTTAGCTTGGCTGCATGTGACATCTAAACCAAACCAGAGTGAGAGAGAGGATTTCAATCTGATTTTATTAGTCTTTGGACTTACACAGATGATTAATTTGTATGCAATACACTGTTGTTACCCATTTAGCGTGTAATTCTAGACATTTTCACTTGAGGTTATGTATCTTTTCAACGCTGTGAGATTGTTCACTTGCCAGTGTATAACTCTGATCTGATACGCTGAAACAACCCATCCAATTTTGTGTATTAAAAATCCATGGGAGCTCCACGGCATTCGTGAAAACAGTAATGGTGCTACTGCAAATTCAGTCTCATACTCTACTCTGCAATCTCCTGTAATAGGAATTAGGAGAGAAGAACTGAAAAATAGACCAGAAACTCACAACGGGTTTTTATATGGAGAATGGAGAAGTAAACTTGTCAATCTCTTTCCACGCATGGAGCTTTTGAGGAAGTAATAACCCTCTTCAGTGGTATTCTGGGAACTATAATTGTGAGAATGTACTGAGGGAAGGAAGTAGAGGAATAAAGATGGAGGTGAGTCAGAAACAAACAACTCACCAGTTTCTAGTTTACAGACTACAGGCGAAGCTACAAGTGACGAATGACACTTGAACAGCAAGTGTATTAACTGCTATTTTCCATTCATGGCAAAAGAAACACCTGAAAGAAACACCTATTTGTTATGGCAAATAGCACACAGTGTTTATTTATAGGACAGTTTTCATGTTCCTTCCCATTATCAAAGGTTTATGAACCAGAATTAAAGTCATGGCAAAACTAATTAAGAAAAAAAATGTTACAAATGTTCCAGTATAGAACAGACATGAAGTAGTTTGCATTTGGTTTTAGAAATGGGGGGGGGGGAGAGAGAGAAAGGTACAATATGTTAGTAAATACTAAATGTAATTTCTTTATCTTGAAGCAATCAAGAAAATCACTACTAAATTAATTTCAAAATTCCAAGTAGCACGTTGAAAACAAAAACAAGTTAATCTTCATCTCTAATTAAAAACTGTATGTGCAAATAGTAAAAGACAAAAGGAAATCAACCTTTACACAGTTATTTGGATGGGGAAATGGTAGATACAACTTTAAGACGGTTCTGAGGTTTTTTGACCATATGCCTTCCACATGTGGCATTCATGTCATTCCTTGAGCAAGCTCTGAATAATTTAAATATAGGTTGTGGTAATTATTTGCCCTTTCCACAGCTGTTCATTACAGATCATGGTTGACAGCAGGTGATTATATGGATGACGACTTGTGGATATATCTTCTTAAAGCTGAATGAACAAACCATTTTGTGATCCTTTTTCCAAACCTACAATATATGTAGGTAAGGTGCAATGGCAAACAGAGCAGAGTTTTAGGCTGAGCTTCCTTTAATTTCCCATTTATATATATGTTACAGAACGTAATATGCAGTCAGCTGCCTTGGTGGTCTTGATTGGGCAGAAAGATGGGATAAAGATGGGATGTTATAATAAAGAGATGAATAATGTCACAGTTATCCAGTACTGGATACCTGATAGTTAAAAGGTTCAAATGTTAAATACGCAAATATCTCCTCACCTTTCAACATTCTGCAGAGGTGGGTGTCAGGGGACCCTGATGAACAATGCAGTGGGGGGAAGTGAAGGTCTGCAGTGAGAGAGGAGTATTGGCAAAAATGGCCTCCTCCTCCACCAACAGAAGGCCATTTGGTCATGTAAATATCATTCTACCAGCAGAGCAGCACTTACATATACATATACATATACATATACATATACATATACATATACATATACATATACATATACATATACATATACATATACATATACATATACATATACATATACATATACATATACATATACATATACATATACATATACATATACATAATGAGCCCTGTGGCATAGAGTGGTAAGCTGCAGTACTGCAGCCCAAGCTCTGCTCATGACCTGAGTTTGATCCTGTTAGAAGCCGGGTTCAGATAGCTGGCTCAGGGTTGAATCAGCCTTCTATCCTTCTGAGGTTGGTAAAATGAGTACCCAGTTTCCTGGGTGTAAAGTGTAGATGACTGAGGAAGGCAATGGCAAACCACCCCGTAACAAAAAGTTTTCCAAGAAAACATGATGCAATGTCCCCCTATGGGTCAGAAATGGTGGTGCTTGCACAGGGGACCTTTAACTTTACCTATACCTATACCTATACCTATACCTATACCTATACCTATACCTATACCTATACCTATACCTATACCTATAAAAGAGAGAATACATAAAATATTTGGGAGATTAACCCTCTGTAAGAGTAATAGCAATGTCTGTGCATGCACTGGGGTTGGGAGTGGGGAGGAGTTCAGGTTGTAGTAACCAAGAAGCCATGCAAGAAAAGGAGTTGCAATGCCCACCTCAAGCAGGCAGTGAGGAGAAGCTAGAACTGTCTATGGCTTTCCTCTTGCCCACCTTCTTCTCCGCCCCTCCTTTGCCATGCTGAGCAGGTCTGTAAAGTGAACAGGCAAAAGGAAGGGAGAAAGAAGGTGAAGTTGGCTGGGTGAGTGAGCGTGGGAAGGAAGGGAAAGGCAAGCAGGCAGGAAGAGTGGGAGAAGAGAGAGAAGATCAGGTAGGCAAGGGAAAGAGCGGATGAGCAAGCAGGTGTGGGGGAGGATCGAAGAGCATATCATTCAGGTTGTAAGAGTTAATGGGTGGAAAGAAGCAAAAACCTGGCAGATGGCAAGAAGGAAGAACAGGGGGAGGGGGAATCTGTGGAAATAAAGTAGGGGGGGAACCAAGGACCACCAGGGATTTCCCCACCTCCAGTAGTCTTTGCAAGTCCCCCTCTTGTGTTTGTGTGCATGTGCCTAATGTCCACAATTGACATGTTAGTATCCGCATTTCTTTTTACTGCTCTTTTACATAAACACAATTAAAACAAAGCAATTATTTTTGATGATGGAAATACTGATACGATCTAGCGATTTTATATGAGTTTCTCAGTTCACATGCTATTATTAATTGAATTAAATCTTATTATGGTAACACCCTCACACAATAAATCTATAAACCAGACTTTTTTTTCAAACAGAATTTTAAAAGAAAAATTTTGCATTATTGCCAAACTTATAAATCATAAAAAAATTGGATTATTTATATCAGAGCACTTATAAACCTATTAAATTAGTCATCTCCTGCCTCAGTCGCTGCTGACTGCTAAAGTTCTAGAGAGAAGCCTTCCCAGTCTTAAAAGCTGTGTCACACACAGTACTTGTATGGACAAGTTAATATAGCAATATAAAGTGCAGTTACAGCCCTGTAAGCCCACTGACTTCAGTGGATTTAGAAGGGTGAAAATTTAGTTTGCACATAGGCATTTAAAATATACTAACCATGTATATTTGCCCACAAAAGATATTCTTGTTGCTTAGCACCATCCATCATTACAGCATGAGGCACAATACCTGAGTGCTTTTTGGCAGAAGAAATAGTGAGAAGATGAAAAATATTAAAGAGTCCAATAGCACCTTTAAGACTAACCAACTTTATTGCAAGAGCTTTCAAGAGCCACAGCTCTCTTCATCAGATGGTTAATCTTAAAGATGTTACTGGACTCTTTACTATTTTGCTACTATAGACTAACCCGGCTAACTCCTCTGGTTAGAAGATGAGCAGTGAAAGCTTATCTTTATTATTATTTTTGGAAGGAAATTCTACTGAATTCCTCAGAGATTGTACAGAGCCACAGTCTTAAAATAATTTTATGCATCACTAAAAAAAAATAAGAAATGTATTGTGGCACAAACTTTTTCAGACAAGAGCGTATTTTCCCTGGGTCCTATAGAGTTGCCAACCTCCAGGTGGGGACTAGACTTCTCCAAGAATCAAAACTGGTCTCCAGACATCTGTTCCTCTGGAGGAAACAGAAGCTCTGCTGGGTGAACTTTGTGGCATAAATGAAAAAAGGAGGAGAGAGATTTCAAGTCAGAAGAAGTACCAGGTAAACAAAGAGATCAAAAAAAGAAAAAAGACTTTGTGTGTAGGTAATCAAGGTCAGTATAAAAAAAATGCTTAAATTGTATTAATCACAGAATCTTTAATCAATTATAAATAATAAAAAACTATGCATTAAAATGTATCAACTTTGGTTTCATATATATAAATACCTTCCCCAGTACAAAAAATTATTTTTGAATAATTACAGTTGTATACATGAGGATATCACACATTTACAAAATAGAAAAGAGTCCAGTAGCACCTTTAAGACTAACCAACTTTACTGTAGCATAAGCTTTCGAGAATCACAGTTCTCTTTGTCAGATGCACACATTTATAGGCATCTTTCCATGACCAGGTACAATTAAAACATAATACATGTAAACCAAAACCAAACGCTTTTTTTACCATGAGACTTTCCTCAGTGGTTTGAATTTGTACTGACAATATAGCTGATGATAACTGCTATACTTTACTGGGAATCAATTCACCACTTAGTTTCTATGGCTCACCAGTGTAACTATACGGCTGAAGATGTGCGATACCACTTTTTAACCACATCCTTATCTGTTATATTTTCTGTGTGCATGTAATAAGAAGGATCTCCATATATGATCTATGCATCTGTTCTGTTGTAGCTGAATACTACATCTGCCTTGTATTTTCCCTAGTGGATAAGAGAGCTTCAGAGGTCTGTGGAAGTCTCTTGCAAAGGCTATATAGCATTAAGCTAGGAAACATTTTATCTCTTTAGGTGGGAAAGCTTTGAGCTGATTCTTCAAATGCACTGGGACCTTTAAGTGAATTACAGTGAAGTCCACTGAAGTCAAAGGACTTAGGTATAAATCTGCTCTCATGGATGTACTGCTAATATCTGTGATAATCAGATGCTTGTAGATTTCTGTTTCTTTTCCCTCTCTATATGAATGATTACCTCCACTACCAACCATGAATGGTTACATATTCTGACACCACCAGGGGTTATTTCGTAGAAAAAGAGCTCGAGGAACTCATTAGCATAACTCATTAGCATATGCCACACCCCTACACCCCTCGACATCATTAGAAGTGTGTCATTAACATAACTGATTTGCATATGCCACACTCCCTGGCATCACCTATCCTGGCTTTTTTGGACCCAATCCTGGCCATTCAGGGCCGAAATTGGGCCCAAAATGGCAAAAAGGGGCTGAAAATGACTGAAAGGGGCCCAAAATGGTCAGGATCAGGCTACTGCTGAGTGGGAGAGTGATCCACCACCCGTCAGAGGCCCGATTTGGGCCATTTCAGCCCCAATCCAGCCCAAAACAGGCCCAAAATGGCCAGGAGTCAGGTGGGCGGGGCCACTTGACATGTGACCTCTTTGGGGAACTGCCAGAACTGCATTCCTGTGCATTCCCCCTCAAAATGAGCCCTGGACACCACCATCTAAAGAATGATAATGATAAGGCAGGATTATAAAGGAAGTACAATAAAATGTATTACAGGGTATAAAAACTTTAAATAAAAGTGTTTTTGTTTTAATCCATTCAAGTGGAATTTAATAATATACACAAAAAGCAAATGGTTGCTGAGAGCTAAGAAGGTATATGAGCTGTCTGAGCAATATATAATTAGCAAGCAACAGACTATATGCAGTCCTGTTCTCTCAAAAAGCTTGAATGCAAATTTTTAAAAGCTGAAACCAATTAAATAAAGCCAAGGACGTGAGTCAGCCAGATGTGCATCTCTTCTGTCTGATTCATCTGAATAGTGGATTTTGTCCACAGCGTGTCTCTATATTCAGCCATCAGCTCTGCTCTTCAGACCACTCAGTGTTTGAGATGTTGCTAGCTAGCCAAAGCCACTGTTTTGTCAGTACGCCTCTGAGCCAACAGACACAAACATATAAAATAGATTTAACTGGCTTTATTGCCTCTTGGCAAGTAGAACAACAAGCCTTTGGCTCAGGAAGCCCAGTGGAATCCAACAATTTCTACAGGGGGAATCTTCTGCGAAGAGCTTTAGCCATCTTGACGCCATTCTCAGTGGGAGTCAAATGATGAGATATTTGCTTGGTTGCTGAAATATGATGCGTCTTTCAATCATATATATATTTTCAGTTGTACTCGCTGTCATTGCCTTTCAAAAGACATTTTCGCACATGGCACATCATCCTGGCCTGTAATTCAAATGGAAAACTAGCACTGGCTTCAAGGTATATTTGATTTTAAATGGCTGTCTTTCATTTTTTACTCTGCATTAACAATATTCATACATACACACAAACTTAATGGAAGTACATCAGTGGTACTTTTAATATCCTCTTTTAAAATGCCCTAAAAAGGTTGAAATACAAATCCAAAACAATAGGAGCTGGATCCAACCAACTTTTGAAAAATAGAGAAGTGGGTATCTCTTGACCACCAAAAAAACCTATGTTGAGGTCTTGAGACCTGCATTGGGAGGCGGGGGGCGGGGGAGAAGCCATTTGGAACTGGAAGTATAGTAAAAAGAAAAATGAGATGCGGCTGTGTGGAAAAGATGGCTGGGATCCAACCCATTGCCTCTGGACTTATACATTGGGAAGTTTTGTCAAGTGTTGCCAGGCACTGTCAGGTAGTGCCCAGAAACCAGTAGGAAAGTTGTGGGGGTGTGCAGTGTCCTGGGAGAAAAATTAAAATTAAAAATAAGGCCTACTTACAGAAATATTTATCATAGCTCTAGGAATTGCCAGAACTCTATCCGGAAAACTATGGTAAGAACTTCCAGCTTTACCGCAGAGCGTTTCCTAGAAATACCTTTGATTACTTCTGGGTAGTTCTAGGAATTGTCAGAATTCTATCATAGGAATTTCCTATAAATAGATGAGGACTTATTTTTCTTTTCAGTTGTTCTCCTGCCCCCACTTCCAGCAGCAGCTGGCAATGAGACCTGGGGGTGGGGCATTCCCCACCCACACTGGGGGAGTTGGCAATCTTATCTTTGTCCTCAATGTCACTTCATGTATCTCTATAGCTATGAGACTCATCCAGCTGACCCACAACTGTGGCTGGATGAATAATACTTCAATCCACCTTTATTTTATTATTTGCATTTTTTTGTGACAGACATCAACTTGGCACACTGGAAAGCTACAGCTAATCAGAGTAAACAATAGTAACTGACAAACAGACAATATGAACTTTCTCTAGACCAAGGGTCTGACTCAGCTTGAAACATCTTCATGTGCTTTTAATGTTTATGTTAAATGAAAATCTTCTCTGGTTTGGAAGTTTGAACAATATTTTCACTGATTATCTTAACTGATCTATCGGATGAATTCTTTGAACTGCCAAGTGTGGTATACAAGGACAGGGCCAGAAGGGAAAATGCTGGCTCTTATACTTCATTTTTCTCCAAAGATAACGGAAGTCTGCCTACAAGATAATCAAGGATTTGCTATGGTTGGCTGCTATTTCAGTAACCTCATCAACACTACTCACTTTCCTCCAGTCTTGACCCTTCTTCTCCAGCTACAAATTCTGGCTTAGAAAAAGTATGTTGGCATTGCATGCGAGGAGGGGTGCATACTGCACCCACCCAGATCTAAAGAATGTTTGCATGCTGGAAGATTGCACCCACGGATGCACTCATATAGCCCTTTATTTAAGGAATCAAACTACCAGTCTATAATTCATGCTTTTGATATCTTCATAATGACAGACACTTCTTTAATAATAGTGATAATGAGATGATATTTACTTACATGACCATTGATGGATCATAGTGGCTGGTGGCTAATAGTTCGCAGAGACCCCCTGTGCTCAGATGACAGCTAGAAGAAACAGGTAAGCATTTAGGTCATGGTCAGAACAGGAGACAGTTCTCATAGGTCTTGAGGAAAGAGGCTTCAATGGCATACCATTTAGCAGGGGTCATTTCGTAGAAAAAGAGCTGCAGGAACTAATTAGCAGAACTCATTAGCATAACTCATTGGCATTTGCCACGCCCCTTGACATCACCAGAAGCATGTCATTGGCATGATTGATTTGCATATGCCACACCCTCTGCCATCACCGGAAGTGTGTCAGAAGGCAACACTCACCCCTTAGGCTCCACCCCAAAAATCTGTCTTTTCTAGCCAGATTAGAGAATCTCAGCAGAAAGCCAGCTAAGCAGAGATTTTTAAATAAAACATTCCAGTCCACATGGAGGGGGGGGGACATACAGTAACATTCAAGAACAAAACACACTCAGATGCTTTTCTAGCCAGATTAGAGCATATCAATAGAAAGCCAGCAAAGCAGAGATTTTTAAATAAAAAATCCCAGTACACATGGAGGGGGGGGCATACAGTAACAGGCCGTGAGGCCTGCTCCAGAGGCCGCCATGGGCCATGAACCACCTCAACCACCCCACAAGCTGTGGCGGCACCAGCTGGCTGTGCAGCCACCCCTGGAGGCCCCCCCCCGTGCAGCCATCCCCCAGCTTCCTACCTGCTGCTGCTGCTGCCTCCACTGCTGCCTGCTGCTAAAAACACAGGCAGCGGGGAGGCAGCAGGGAGGAAGAGGAATCACGTTGGCAGGGCAACCACCCACATGATCTCTTTTTGGATCTTCCAGAACACTGTTCTGGTGCGTTTCCACCACCACCACCCCAAAATGAGCCCTGCCATTTAGTCAGTTTGCTTTCAAGCAAGGTGTACTGTTCTGTAGATTAGCACTGGCTAGCTGCTCATCTCTTCTCCGTGGTAAACAACATGTGCATTTGTAGATAAACAACCTGGAACCTCAGGCTGTGAATGGAGGAGAGCACACATGATTCTGTAGCTTCACTGAACCTAAGCAGACCTAGAACTGGTCATCGCCTGGACGAGAGAGTTCCTAGAAACCCGATGCAAGTTGCTTTGAGTTTCCATGATGGAAGAAAGGCAGGCTATGAATGCAGTAAAAGCAAATATGACAAAAACACCCAAAATCTTAAGTGCTCTTCTCACAAAGCTACTGGTTCTGTAGAAAAGGGAGCTCTCAGAACATTCAGGGAAGTGATAAACTCGAAACATTATAATGTATCTTCTTTAAATTACAAAATCTATTGGTGAAGAACTTGTATATTATATTCCCTTATTTCAAATTCGGAAAATAATTTTACAGACTACAGCAATTTCAAAGTAGGTCACAATTTGGCTCTAAATAGGCTAAGCTATACATTTATTAAAATCTCCTTCAGATATATCCCATATTCCTTAATATTAAAACACTGAGGTGCCCCACAGCAGCAATTCCCTAGTCACAAAATACATAGGAGTTAAAAATTAATTGGAGATGTCCCATCTACCAAGTCCAACTAACTCATCTCTGAGCCTTCAGCTTATTTCTTCAGAAAACTCATTAGTTTTCAAAGGTTGGTAATAGCATTAAATAATTTGTCTCTATGGGAAAGATGCATTTCTTGATTTTCATACAACTGTTAGAAACCTCTTTCAATGAACAACTTCTATAAACTGTTGTTTTCCAAAAGGGAACAGGTTGTCCAATGGACAGTCCCCAAATGCTGGACTTGAAGTTGGGATCAGCTCCTACTCAAACACAGGCAGGTAATGATCTTTCTGCTCCATCTATGAGCATCTGTGTCTGCTTCTGGGAAAAAGCTATAGGTCTGCTCACCTTCAGTGCCTTGTCTTTAAAAGGCCCTCATGAAACTATGTCACTTCTGATATTTAGGTGTTGTCCATGGAATTCCGAAAGCATTCCCCATTACCCCAGAGCAGTTACCTAGTGGGCCAATGGCTATTCAGTGACATCACAAACTGTTTGCTTTGCATGGACGGTTCAAGGTTCAATCCGTGCCTGCATTTAGAGATTTCCTGCAAGGGGTTTTATCCATTAGTTTTGCTTCATACTGCTTCAATTTATCCCAATTTCCTCATGCATTTTTTTGTCTTTAGTTTTTGCTTGGTGTTTTAGGGGGAGGGGTTGTCTGTTTCCCATAGTTTTCTCCTGGTTCTTTTGAAACCACTTTTACCCTGATTTCTTTCAGGAAGCTGATTTTGAGTTGATTTTTTTCCTCATGCAGAATGTTTCCTTTGGTTTTGTTTGTCCTACCCATTACCACACATCTCCAACCCACTTTTCAATGACTGGATGGTTGTCATCATCAATCCACTTCTCCCCATGCCCTCCTTTCCCTCCTTCCTGGTTTGGTTTGATCTGTTCTTGTAATCATCAATTTCATATTGCTGTATCAACCTACCATTCTAATAAATGGTGTGGCAGGTACTCTGGATTCCCAGATTTCATTTTTTTTTAAAAAGTAAATCTATAGCCTGTTCCATTGTGAAGATATGCCTGTTTCTTCTATCTCTGTAAGGGAGGGGGTGAGATACTTACTTTTTTAAAAAGTGAAAGCTGGGAATTCAGAGAATCTGCTGCATCTATTATTACAATCAGGGCTCATTTCGAGGGGGAACGCACAGGAACGCAGTTCTGGTAGTTCCCCAAAGAGGTCACATGACAGGTGGCCCCCACCCACTTGACTCTCGGCCATTTTGGGCCCGTTTCAGCCTGGATTGGGGCCGAAACGGCCCAGATTGGGCCTCTGACGGGTGGTGGATCACTCTCCTGCTCAGCAGCGGCCCAATCCTGACCATTTTGGGCCCAGTTTTGGCCCTGAAGGGCCAGGATTGGGTCCAAAACAGCCAGGATAAGTGATGTCAGGGGGTGTGGCATATGCAAATCAGTTATGCTAATAACACATTTCCAGCGATGTCAAGGGGTGTGGCATATGCTAATGAGTTATGCTAATGAGTTCTTCCAGCTCTTTTTCTACGAAGTGACCCCTAATTACAATTGTTGGTCAAAGAGCAAGATTCAGGTTCAGTAGCACCTTAAAGACCAACTAGATTTCCAGGATATGAGCTTTCAAGAGTCACAGCTCCCTTTGTCAGCTACGAGGAGTGGGGAAAAGAAGGGGTCCTTATAATCCAGCCAGAGGGTGGGAGGGGTATTGTAAGGTGGAGTGTCAGAAAAGTAGCTACAATACATGTTGCTCCAGTGCCTGCATTTGGAAAGTAAAATGTTTTTAAATGATTTCAGGAAAAAAAATAAGGTGTCGTTTCAATGTCTTTGCTTAAATGGCTTTGTGGTGCTGCCGCAAATGTGAATTGAGTGTGAAGCTGAGTGTGCCATGAAGCCATTCCATGACCAGTTCATCAGGGGCTGATTAGCTTAACTCAGATTATCAACATAACCATTTGGTTGTATGAACTGTTCCTCAGACAGCTGAAGTATAAGCCTATTTCAATAATAAATCATTACTGAAGCATGGTGAAGTCACCCTAGAGTAGCCAAATTAGTCACGGCAACTATTTAAAATTGCTGATTTTGTGGTTCACTAAGAAGGTATTTTGCTCTAATGATATATGGATAAGATTCTTACATCATGATGGTTTCTAGTAGGGGCAAAATGTGGTGTTGGAAAAGCATGATAAAGACTTGGAATTATATATAGCTACCTCTGAGCTGAGAATCTTTATCCAGACTCACCTAAAGTGTTCAGGGACAGTAATTCTGATCAGTTGACATCTCATAAGCGGCAAGTGAAGCCTTAATACTCTCCGTATGCTTCATTTCAGGATATCCATATATGTCTTCTTTTCTAAAAGGGGTTACCGTAGCAAGCAATGCATGCGTGTTTATTCACAGAGCGAAAGTTGTGCGTCCTACTAGTACTATCACAGGAAAGTGGCAGCGGGATAAGAAAAACGTTTCATTGTACAGAGGCAAGGAAGGTTTAAATGAGCCTAGGAGGATGTACACTATGGAAGTGGGTCTACTTGGAAGTAAGTCCCTTGAGAACTGTAGTACCATTTTCCCCTAAAAACCAGAGTTGTACCTTTGTATTGCTGGTATGACCTCCCTCCATATATTGCACTTTCATAATTAATTTTTAAAACTTTGTGGTGGTTTTGTTCCCCCCATGTTTAGATGCTGGGGCTGAGATTTGAAAAGTGGTTTCTTAATCCAACCCCCCCCCCATGCCATTTAATGCTGAAGTCAGCACTCCCAAATTGCCTTTAAGCATTATACGTATCATTGAAGTAATATACTGAAGAACATAAAACATATAATGCACTACAGCTGAGCTTATTAGGTGAACTTTTTTAACACTTGCTGCTTTATAAAGACAGTTACGAGGCAGTCTGATAATCTTCTTTAGATTATATATCATTTATGTACATGCTGTAGAATCAGCATATACCATGTCTGAGGTATGACAGATTTATCAAGGGCTAAAAATGACTCAATAAGGTAGCCTAAACTAAACAAGCCCATGCTAATTATATTGGCAGCAAAGGTGCCAAGCTGACTCCAGGGGAAGTGAATGCTTGTATTTATCTACATGCAAGTTGATCAGACAAGGCGGCTAGCATCAGTCTGAGCTTTTCCACACCCTCTTCCTCCCACAATTTCCTCATTAGTCCTGTTCAGAGCATTTATACATTTTGCACAAGTTTTCATACAGCCATCAGCATCAACTCGTAATATAAATGACCAGTTTGGGATACACTAAATGACTATATTTCATTAAAAATATTTTTAGCTTGTCAATGCATCTTTCATTATAAAGCAAAGAACTGTTTGATTTTTCTTGGTAATAAAATATGATTAAGAGAAGATTTTATTTGCTTTAACAAGACACTCTGTCTCTCTCTAATTCTATACCTAATTACATCATTTACATGGAGAGAACTTTAGTCCATATCACAATTATATCAGCCTGTTTCATATCGTTACCACACTGGAGATCCCTTTTACATGGTGGGCACAGAACTTGAGGGGAGGCTGTGGCTGAGTGGTAGAGCATCTGCTTTGCATGCAGAAGGTCCCAAGTTCCATCTCTGACATCTCCAGTTAAAAGGACCAGGCAGCAGGTGATGTGAAAGATCTAGACCTTTACCTGAAACCCTGGAGAGCTGCTGACAGAGTAAGCAACAGAGGCTTCGATAGACTACGGGTCTGACTCAGTGGAAGGTAGCTTCATCTATCCATGTGTCAAAGGACAATAGAACCAATAGAAGTCAGAACCGGTGATTCTTGGGCTTCACAGCAGCCTCTCTGTTGGTATAGGTGGCAACTAACTGAATAATATTTAGGGTCGTTGTTCAGTGGTCATGCTTTGTATATACTGAAGATTCCTGGTATCTCAGATAGCAGGTGGTGGGAAACACCTTCCCATGTTAAAGTATCTTAAGGGCTGCAAATGTATGTGGTTTCTGTTCCTCTTCTTTCTGTGCATATAACACAATCTGCAAGGTGGAGCTGTTCATGTGGCAGCCTAAACCATGTGCTTCCTCCTGCTCAGACAGGATTACGCAAAACAGATTTATGAACATGCAAAGTCCATCACCATGTAAAAATGTTCTCCAATTCCATAAACATGTGAACAAATCATCTGTGAAGAATTCACAAATGGGTATGATTCAGCCAGGATGGTAACGAAGCAGTGTAACTCAGAGATACACCAGCATAATTAAAGAATAGATTGGCAAGGGCTGTATCAATATATCCCCAGCCAGAAAAGAAATGGGTGGCACCAGGAAGGAGCAGAGCTTAGTTGGTATTCTAAGCCTCTCCAGGCTGTTCCCTGCTCCCGGAGCCAGAGTGAATCTTAGCTTAAGTCAAAACATTCCCATTAAATTTTATGAAAAGGGGACAAAAAACCCATACACCACATATGAACACAGTAAGTTACCTTTGTAAGTTACCATTGGTCTACCAAAGTCATTACACTGCCCTGAGCCCATCTGACGGGGAGGGTGGTCTAGAAATGCAATAAATAAAATAAAAGTCATTGCCAGTGGCTCTTCAAGGTCTCAAGCAAAGGTCTTTCCCTTCACCTCCTACTCAATCATTTTAACTGGAGATGCAGGGGACTGAACCTGGGACCTTCTGCATGCAAAGCAGATGCTTTACCACTGAGCTATAGCCTCTCCCCAATTGCCCTCTACTTCCCATCATGCCTTAAAACCACACTGCAGTTTAGGATACCAACTAAGCCTGCAGACAATCAGGGTTCTCTTAAACCCTACCCAGGGTGCCTGTCTCTCAGATGATAGGACATGTGGCTACATCTTGGACACACTTAAAACACACATGGGGGGGGGGCGCTTTGACAATGGGCATCTCACAGAAAGGGCACTTTACATAAAAGGGGAGCACTTTCCACTATGCTATGCTTTTCTCTAAATCTTGCTGCCCTGATATCAATTCCATGGCCACTGGAAGCTTTCTAATGCCCCATGCTGTGTCTCTTTCCTGTAAGCCCAGTTGAACATGCTTAGAGGACTATTCCTATGTATACAAAGTATGGGTTCTAGTCCTTGTAGCAAGCAGGTCTATTCAAGCCTCAAGCTCTTGGTTAAAGTGACTGGACTTTGGTTCAGGCTGTAAGTTGTTGCAGGCTTGGATCCAGACTGTCTGAGAAAGAATGTGCTGGCCTGACAATTTCCAACACTTGCAAGCCTATGCCATTTCTCAAGAGAGTCAGCCTTGGGAGTCTGGCTCTCACTATCCCTATATACGCCCCAGTTTAAACAGCTTGTACTGTAACCACAGCTTAGAAAGCCTCAGTATCTGTGTAGTCAGAACTATGTACTGTCCCTTTAACAATTGGTACTCATGGGAATTGTAGTCCCCCTTCAATATAGAAGTTTATTGTAGGCTTCCTGTGAAGGTGTTAAAAACTTGATTGTCCTCTTCCTCCCTTTGTTTGGGACGCTGCTCCTCAAGCAAGGATGCGACAGTTATAACGAATTTACCGCTTGTCTACAACAAATCTGGACCAATAAAGATGTATCTTGCTTATGTTTGAACCATGCTACATTCACTGGCTAAAACTGTGAGTAAGGATCCCTTTTACGATCTGGGTTGAGAAAGGCAGCGCGTTGAACTATCTGGAAGCCAGCATCTTTCCCAGCTGCTTCCAGAATAGTAAATTCGTTATAACTGTCGCATCCTTGCTTGAGGAGCAGCGTCCCAAACCCCTAGTGGTCACTTAGAGCAACTACAACTGAATCCTTATAAAGCTCACTCACTGCGCCCCCGGTGGCCAACCTAGGAAGTGCAGCCAACAATTCTGTTCAAGCCATACAGAAGTCACGTGCTTGCGCTACCACAACAGTGCCACCGCAACAGCGCTACCCTAGTGGGCTGAAGTAGTACTGCCGCTTTATCACTGCATCCCAGTGGCCAACCTAGGAAGTGCAGCCAACAATTCTGTTCAAGGTATACAGAAGTCACGTGCTTGCGCTACCACAACAGTGCCACCGCAACAGCGCCACCCTAGTGGTCTGAAGTAGTACTGCAGCTTCAAAAAAAAATTTTTTTTTTAAATTTTTTTTGCCAAAATGGAAACTCCTGTGGGACATCTGGCAGGTGAAGAGGATATCATAGATCCTGCCAACACACCCACTACTCCCTCCAATGGCAATGATGAAGCTGAGTCCAAACGTCCACCACGGAAAAGAACACTGACTCGCAAGATGCGAGATTTGTTATCTGCCAAGAAAGCAGAGAGGCTCAAGGAGTCTGAAAAGCACTGGCTACGGATACAAAAGTGTCTGGGAAAACTGGATAAAGCAGCTGATGTAGACGATCTGCACGATCTGAGAACACTTCTGACTAGCGAGTTTGTGCACTGGACGGCTCATATGGAACGCGTGCGTGACATCTTGGATCAGCTGGACACAGAGGAAGCATTGGCTGAACAGCGACACCTTCAAGAGGTGCACGACACACAGGAAAAGCTCGTTGATGACGCCATGCGTAATTTGGATAGACGCATCAAGGAGGAGACTGACAAACTTCTTGATTCTGCCAGTGGTGAACCACGTTCTAAAGCCGGTTCTTCATGCAAGTCCAGACATCCGTCCTCCACTTCTTCATCGTCCAAGCACAGTAAGTCATCCTCAAAACGCAGTAGCTGTTCTCATCGATCTAATACCTCCTTGTTTGCCTTGGAGGTGGCCAAAGCAAAGGCAGAAGCTGCTGCGGCAACCAAGAGGGCTGAATTTGCCAAGAAGGAAGAAGAACTGATGAAGGAAGTTGCCAACAGGGAAGCTCAGCTACGGAAGGAAGCTACCGACAGGGATGTTCAGCTACGGACACTCCAAAAGGAAGCAGAAGCAGCGGAGTTACGTGCCAAGGCGAAGGCCCTAGAGGACGGCTTCCAGGATTTGGATTCAGATCACAACCTGCCACAGCTGGAGGAGCTGAATCCAACTCTACGGGTACTGACCTATGTAGAAGAACAAAGTGCCTTCACAAAAGGCCTCGCCGCACTAGCGCTTGACCCCGTTGCTCCGGAATTCAAACCAGTGGAGCCTACCCAGCCTGTACCTTCCATGCCAGTCCAGACCTCGCTCAGGCTTGTGGAGCCTCTGGACACCCTGGATCCAGACGTTTTGCCCCGGGCTCCAACTGCTATTGCTGCACCCATGTTGCCTCAACCATCTGCTCCTGGCGGCCCAGCCTCAAAGCTCACCGCTCCTGTTCTTATGCCTGTGTATGCACATCGGTGGACAAAGCGGGACCTTGCTGAAAGAGGCATGCAGAAGTTTTCAGATCACCCAGAGGACTACTTGCTCTGGAAATCAAAGTTCCGCAATGCTACTAAAGACATGGGATTACAGGCAAATGAAGAACTCACACTTCTAGCTGCATGGCTGGGACCTGAGTCTGCAGCCCAGGTGGACCGCATTCATGCAGCTAATGTTGAGGAACCCGAAACAGCCTTGCCGCTAGCGTGGGACCGGCTCGACAAACGTTATGGCGACTCATCGGAGCTTGAGGTCTCACTCATGAGGCGCCTGAACAAGTTCCCCAGAATACCCTACAATGAACCACGTAAACTTTGGGACTTGGCTGATCTTCTTACTGAGTTGCAGGCTGCTAAGAAGAATCCAGCACTACCAGGGTTAGCTTGCCTCGATCAGTACTACACACAGAGGAGCATCATAGAGAAACTGCCACGCCCGCTTCAAGATAAGTGGGGTGACACGGTGAGCTCCTACAAAAAAGTACATCGTGGAGCATACCCTCCTTTCTCAAACCTCGTGAGTTTCATCGCCTCACTGGCGGAGACACGTAATGATTCCCAATGCGGATATTATGCGCACCCCAATGAGCCTCGTGATGAGAAGACTCATTCTCGGGACATCAGGACTGTGCCTTCACGGGATACCAGGCACAAGCCTCTACGGGACTCCAGAGCCAAGACAACTGCTTCGGTGCTAAAAACAGGGGTCTCCACGACGCCTGGCGAAGCCACCGTAAGTAAACCTTCAACATCGAAGTCGCCAGCGCAGCCATCAGCACAGAAGTCGACGGCACGGCCTACGTATTTCTGTCCACTCCACATGGAGGGACACTCTGCGAACAGGTGCTCAACTTTCAGGAAACTGCCACTGACAGTGAGGAAGCTCACGATTTCAGAGCTCAAGATGTGCTCCCGTTGTTGCCAGTCTCGAGAACATGCCTCAACTGATTGCAAGACTTATATAAAATGCTGCGAGTGCGGCAGCGACACACATGCAACTGCCATGCACACAGATGCCACACCAACACAGACAGTTGTGTCGGACAACCCTGCCTCCCAAGGAGAGAAGCCTGTTTCGGCCCACTGCACTCAAGTGTGCGGCATTGGAAGCAACAACCGGTCCTGCCATCAGATATGTCTCGCCAAAGTCTTTCCTGCTGGCCAACCTGAACAGGCCATCAAGATGTACGTCATCCTAGATAGCCACAGTACCCGGTCCCTGGTCGACCCAATATTCTTTGAGCTCTTCAACATATCAGGGGATGAACTGCCATACACCCTCAGAACGTGTGCTGGGGTCCAGCGCACGGCGGGGAGGAGAGCCGCCGGGTTCCAAATTGAATCTCTCGACGGCAGTATCCAGTTCTCTCTACCTCCACTGTTGGAATGCGACGCCATACCAGATGATCGCGACCAGATTCCGACACCAGACGTAGCGCTCCATCATCCGCACCTACAATCAATAGCAGATCACCTTCCTGCCCTGGATCCAGATGCACAGATCTTGCTTCTGCTAGGGATAGATGCTACCGATCTGCTAGTTTGCCACGAGGTGATTGTTGGACCTCCTGGCACCCCACATGCACAGAGGTATGACCTAGGATGGGTCATAGTGGGGAACGTTTGTGTAGATCGCTTACAGATACCAAACCAGATGAGCGTCTTCGCCACAACCATTATGGATAATGGACGAGCCTCACACTTGAAGCCATGTCCAGAACACTTCACGCTAACGGAAGAGGACTACGGCCTTGGAACTACAGTGTTCCGAACAACCAAAGATGATAACATGCTCGCCCCATCCATGGAAGACAAGCAATTCCTACAACTAATGGAAAAGGAACTTCAGCAAGATGACTCTGGAAGTTGGATTGCTCCACTCCCTTTCCGCACACCTAGGCAGCGATTGCCCAACAACCGTGAACAAGCCCTATCTCGACTCAACACCTTGCGCAGAACCCTGGCAAGGAAACCTGAGATGAAGGCCCACTTTGTGGAATTTATGGACAAGATGCTGCAGAACAAGCATGCAGAACTTGCACCTCCACTGCGAGAAGGAGAAGAATGCTGGTACCTGCCACTCTTCGGGGTATACCACCCCCAAAAGCCCGGCCAGATCAGGGTGGTCTTCGATTCCAGTGCCCAGTTTCAAGGATTCTCATTGAACAAGGCCCTCCTAACTGGACCAGACCTAACCAACAGCCTACTTGGTGTACTCATCCGCTTTAGAAAGGAAGCCGTAGCCGTCATGGCGGACATCCAGCAGATGTTCTATTCCTTCCTCGTCAGAGATGATCACCGCAACTATCTACGCTTCTTATGGTTCAGTGATGAACTGCATAGCCAGAAGATTACCGAGTATCGCATGCGAGTCCACGTGTTCGGCAATGGACCGTCCCCAGCAATTGCCAACTATGGGTTGCATCAAACTGCACGCATAGGAGAAGGGAAGTACGGCCTGGACGCAAGGCAATTCGTGGAACGGGACTTCTATGTGGACGATGGACTGAAGTCCTTACCCACTCCAGAAGAAGCCGTGGACCTGCTAAAGAGAACACAACAAATGCTGGTTGCAGCCAATCTTAGGCTGCACAAAATTGCATCCAACAGCACGAAGGTGTTGGAAGCATTTGCTCCAGAAGACCATGCCAAAGGACTTCAGGACCTAGACTTGGGTGGCGACACTCCCCTCCTCCAACGCAGCCTTGGACTGAGTTGGGACCTGAAGAAGGACACCTTCATCTTCCGAGCACCAGCCCAAGAGAAACAGTTCACACGACGAGGAGTCCTGTCAGCAGTGAACAGCTTGTTTGATCCCTTGGGGTTTGCTGCACCTGTGACCATCCAAGGAAAACACCTCCTACGCACTCTCTCCTTGGGCACCCAAGACTGGGATGAGCCTCTTCCCCCCGACCAAAGACAGGAATGGGAGGCCTGGAGAGGTTCGCTCAACTGCCTGCAAGCCGTCCAGATCCCACGCACCTACGTACCAGTCTCACCTGCCGCCGCCTCCCGCAGGGAGCTACACGTCTTCTCAGACGCATCCACGAAAGCGATTGCAGCCGTAGCATATCTGCAGGTCGTTGGCGGGGAGAACCAAGTCCACGCAGGCTTCATCCTGGGGAAAGCTAAGTTAGCCCCGCTACAGGGACACACCATCCCGCGTCTGGAACTATGCGGTGCTGTGCTTGCTGTGGAGCTTGCAGAGATAATAGAGAGAGAGATGGACCTTACCTTTGATGCCACCACCTTTTACACAGACAGCAAAGTAGTCCTCGGATACATACACAATCAAAGTCGTCGGTTCTATGTGTATGTCAGCAACCGAGTAGAGCGTATTCGACGATCCACATGCCCTAGCCAGTGGCGACATGTTCCTACGGATCAGAATCCAGCAGACCACGCAACACGGTCTATCCCTGCCTCAGAGCTGGCTGAGTCCTCCTGGCTGAAAGGACCTGACTTCCTCCTGCGCTCGGTCAATCCAGTACAGCACGAGGAGGAACACTACGAGCTCCTAGACCCAGACCAGGACAAGGAAGTTCGGCCTCAAGTCACCTGCATGAAAGTGGGAGTCGAGGCCGACCGCCATCTAGAAGCAAAGAGATTTGAACGATTCTCCAAATGGAAGCCACTTGTTCTAGGGATGGCACGCCTCATCCACTTTGCTCGCCACCAGAATACAGAGCCAACCTCGTCAGAAGTACGACGCAGGGCAGAGCTCCTGATTTTCCAGAGTGTACAACACGAGTTCTATGTAGAAGAACTTGAAAACTCCAAGAAAGGGTTGCCTACACCCAAGAACAGTCCGCTACTTAAGCTGAACCCCTACCTCGATGATGATGGCTTACTTCGGGTAGGAGGGCGTCTGAAGGCAGCTGATGTAGGCTCAACAGTAGCAAACCCTATCATCCTTCCAGCTCGACATCATGTGACTGTCCTCTTGGTGCGCCACCACCACGAGGGGGTTCATCATCAAGGACGTCACTTCACAGAAGGAGCCATCAGAGCAGCGGGCCTATGGATTGTGGGAGCGAAAAGATGCATCGCTGCAGTTCTACAGACCTGCATACAATGCCGGAAGCTCAAAGGTCCCCATCAGCAGCAGAAGATGGCCGACCTGCCACCGGATCGACTCAGCACTGAGCCCCCTTTCACTAACGTTGGACTTGACGTATTTGGCCCCTGGAATGTAGTGACACGCAAGACCAGGGGAGGACAAGCCAACAGCAAGAGATGGGCAGTGCTATTCACATGCCTGAGCATCCGAGCCGTACATATCGAAGTGATTGAGTCCATGGATGCTTCCAGCTTCATAAATGCCCTCAGAAGATTCCTTGCCATACGGGGACCTGTCAAGCTACTGAGGTCTGACCGTGGCACGAACTTCGTTGGTGCCTGCAAGGAGCTAGGAATCAATGGAAGCACAGATCTGGACCCAACCCTCAGCAGCTACCTGAGCGAGCAGAATTGTAAATGGATCTTCAACCCTCCCCATGCCTCTCATATGGGAGGAGTGTGGGAGCGCATGATTGGCATTGCGCGCAGAATATTGGACTCTATGCTAGCAGGAAAACCTTCTCTCACTCATGAGACCTTGGCCACCCTCCTGGCAGAGGTGTCTGCTATCATCAATGCCAGACCTTTAGTTCCAGTATCATCTGATCCTGAGAACCCTACCATCTTAACACCAGCCACCTTGCTGACACAGAAGACAGGCGCCTGGCCTGCACCTCAGGGAGACTTCATCTCTAAGGATATGTTCAAGCAGCAATGGAGGCAAGTTCAACTCCTCGCTAACACCTTTTGGAAGCGATGGAAGCAAGAGTACCTCCCAACTCTGCAATGCCGACGCAAGTGGGAGAAGTCTGAGCCCAACCTACGAGAAGGTGATGTCGTCCTCCTGAAAGACAAGGACGCTCCTAGGAACTCGTGGCCCATGGGACTTATAGATCGAGTTCTACCCAGCGCGGACGGGTTGGTCCGCAAGATTGACATTCGTGTAGCCAGACACGATGGCCCGAAGATTTTCACCAGACCAGTCACCGAAGTGATCCTGCTTGTTCGGAAGACTGATCTTGAAGACTGAAGCTCAAGCTTTGCATGCCATTTGTTGCTTATATGCTATATTTAGCCTTTATTGCCTAGTTATGAGAATAGTGTAGCATGACATATATGCTTAGACTTGTTAGGTTACTCCACTAGCTTGCATGTTGGGGTGGAATCCATAGGATCCCAGGCGGGGAGTGTACTGTAACCACAGCTTAGAAAGCCTCAGTATCTGTGTAGTCAGAACTATGTACTGTCCCTTTAACAATTGGTACTCATGGGAATTGTAGTCCCCCTTCAATATAGAAGTTTATTGTAGGCTTCCTGTGAAGGTGTTAAAAACTTGATTGTCCTCTTCCTCCCTTTGTTTGGGACGCTGCTCCTCAAGCAAGGATGCGACAGTTATAACGAATTTACCGCTTGTCTACAACAAATCTGGACCAATAAAGATGTATCTTGCTTATGTTTGAACCATGCTACATTC
This sequence comes from Eublepharis macularius, assembly GCF_028583425.1. Taxonomy (NCBI): domain Eukaryota; kingdom Metazoa; phylum Chordata; class Lepidosauria; order Squamata; family Eublepharidae; genus Eublepharis; species Eublepharis macularius. The sequence continues at coordinate 71,242,458 of NC_072798.1, forward strand.
ACTGGCTAAAACTGTGAGTAAGGATCCCTTTTACGATCTGGGTTGAGAAAGGCAGCGCGTTGAACTATCTGGAAGCCAGCATCTTTCCCAGCTGCTTCCAGAATACAGCTAGCAATGCCAACTTAGCAAGTGACAGCAATAGGCCTGACGACAGTTGTTACAGAGTTCCTTTTGCCCAATGTGGTTGCCGGAACAACTTGTGACGACAAGGGAGCTTTTGTTTTCAACAATTTCATTCTCAGGTCCTCCAACCTATTTGTGATCTTCAGTTGGGCCTCTACAGCAATAGGCCTGATAGTGATAGTGTCACAGCGACAGGCCTGAAAAGATGGCTGTCTGCCACACACTGTTCCCTTCTCTAGGCATGATTCCTTTACCATCATATAAGATAGAAAATTGCTTCCATGCCTCTTGTCATTAATATCCCTCGTGTTGCATGTCATGGAAATGGACTCCTTTACCAAACCTAATTGTGTGAACCTAACAGCTAAGATGCTACATCAGCGAAGCTTATGCAGCAAGCTTTAAAATGTTTTTAGGCGGACAGGTGCTAGCTAGCAATAGAAAGCATTTTTTGTCTATTGCCTGAACTAGAGTGCTTTATGCCCAGCAACTCTCTTTTTATAACTTGTATTCAATAAACTAAAAGATATTTTATTCAAGCCTGTGTCTAGAGTTACTCATTGCACACGAGTACAACCTCAGGGGGGAACCTAGAGACGGAAAAGACTCATGAATAATTCAAACAGGCACCTTCGTACTGCCTAGAAAGCCCAGTGTGGCTGTGGTTCAGCACTCAGAATAGGAGTTTGGGGGTGCCTGAGTCATCATTACAGTCCTGCATTTTCCACGTTGCTTTCAAAAGATCAGTACTGCCTTCTTCCAAATGTCCCACTTGGGGGAAGGATCACACCCATGCATGATGTTCCCCACATATCCCCCCTCCCCCCCGCAAAAAAAATTCAATAGATGACAAGAATGTCTTCTGGGAATATGCAATTGTGTGTTCTGTTTTGCTGTTCTAGCATTTGCATCTCCATTACCTTGGGAAACATAGGCGACTACTCCTGTACTGAACAAGCACTGGTGATGTGCCAATATCAAGGGCTTAGAATTGGACTTGAAATTATTGTTTGCAGAAAAGTGTTAAATAGAGATGGGCATGAACCAGAAAAAACCCGAACCATGTGGTTCATGGTTTGTCAAATTTCACAAACCACGAACTTTCACGAACCTGCCCCTAGTTCGCGAACCAGTTTGTTTGGTTCGTGAAAACGTCACATCCAGGTCAGAAAATAATCATTTCCAGGACAGCAGAAGGTCACTTCTGGGCCAGCAGAAGTTCACTTCCGGGTCAGCAGAAGGTTTGCAGGAAGTCCATCCTCTGTTGCCTAGGAAACTGATTGATTAGCACCAGGCTGTCTGCAGCGACGAACCAAAAAACAAACCAAATGAACCAGCCTAAAGTTCATAGTGGTTCATCAGAAATGGGATCTAATGAACTGCTGGTTTGTGAACCATGAACCAGCCTGGTTCGTGCTTAATTTTGGTTCGTATTTCGGTTCGTGCCCATCTCTAGTGCTAAACTCTCGCTGGATCATGCCATTAGTTAGAGAAGAGCTATAATCGCCGTCATACTTGCCTTCAAATTAATTTCACTAAAATCAATGCGAGTTTCTCAAGTGTATATATTTAGGACTTGATGAATATAAGCATGTCATTGTAAATTCAACATCTCTGTGATGGAAAATCTCTGTTCAGTTTTCCACAAGGATTAATGGTGGAACCATATCTGAATATTATGATAAAGTACAGCATCTGCTACCTGGAACAGCATAAACCACTCTCATTTTTTTAAAAAAAATCAACCAGACCAAAGTCATAGAAAAATATTATAGAAAAGCTTTTTAAAAAAAATTATAGAATCTCTGTAGAGGACATCCTATGACCAATACTGAAAATTAACTAGATTTTTTTTATGCAGTTAGTTTAGAAAGCAATCATGTTCTTTCCTGTATTTCTTTTTGAAGACCTTTTTTCTCATTTACTCCCTGATCCACAAACCGGTTAAGATGAATTATGAGGATTTAAACTAACTGTCTGCAGATTCACATGATCCTTAGGCACCCAGCCAGCAGCCTGTTTTCTCTCCAGGCTGATCTTTTATCCAGGCACAAACCATGATTCGGCAGACCACCCCCCACTTCAGGGTTTTCTTTGTGAGGGGACCTGTAGAGTTTGCCTCACAGTAGCGTACTCAGAACACACACTCTCTGTGAACGTATTGAAAGCTAAGATGTTTAAAAGTACCAGGAGACAGAGAGAGAGAGGCAGGTCACATCTGAACTGAACTTAATTAGGTTCTGTTAGCATTAGTCCAGTGCAGTCATGATATAATAATACAACCAAATAATGTTGATGCTAAATTCTTTGCATAATTTTCCACTGGCTGTATATTTCACAAGGGAAGCATATACAAAGAAAAGTGAGGAATAACAGAAGTTTCCATAAATTTTTACTTCCAGAGACTCTTAAAATTAACAGAATACTCTTATAGTGAAAGTCAATCTATTTAGCCTAATGCCTACAATTAATGCATTTTTTAAAAAATCATTAAAGAAGAAGCTGGCCAGTCAGATGAAAATCCGGATTAGACCATTCCAAGGAATACTATAATAAGCAGTACCTAGATTTCTTGTGCTGCTGAAGTCAGTTATTCACCCACAAGGCTTAAAGTCTGTCCAGTCTATGATTTTACCACAACAACGAATCACTTATTTATTGATTTTTCTTTAAGCTGGATTCTTTTGTGTGTCTCTGAAAGTCAGTGACCAGCCTCCAGCCTGTCTACCTGCCATCCTCACATGGAATGCAACCAGGCTTTGGCTGTTGTCCCTGAATAGATGTTAATTCTACCTTTGGTGTAATATCATATTTAATGTAACATTTTTCTAAGGCTTGCATAGCTGACTGTGTAGCCTACACCAAATCTCTAGTTAACTCGGGACGGAGGGGGGTATTGCACATAGCCTGTATTCTACTCATAGCGCTGTAGCACTTTTGCGTCGCCTGGGCTGAATCCACACACCCTCGGAGTGTCCTGGCGTTGCGCTAAATGTTTGCTAAACACCCAGAAGTATCGCGTCTTTCTAGCACAATTTCTGAATCGCGCTAGAAAGACACTACACTTCCGGGTGTTTAGCAAACATTTAGCGCAACGCCGGGACGCTCCGGGGGTGTGTGGATTCAGCCCTGCTGTTAAAACTTGCCACATTCAAACTTTTTATGGTTTTGTGATAGATTCCCAGTTCTCAAGACAGCCGTTTTGTTATGGTACCCACTCCCCATTCTCAAAAATTCCACAGTACACAGGCTCAACAAGAATGGAGATTCCTGCACTAGAGTTATGCCCCCCAGAAGTGGCAACCATACAGAAAAGAGGCACAGTAGAATCCAAAGACTTTCCATAGTAGAAATACGTTTTCTATGATAGATCATTATTGCAAGTAAGGGCACATTGCTGAGTTTCAAATGGTCCATAATTGATTTTTGGAGTACCTACATTTCTGCTTTTTAGGGAGCCACACAGGGTGGGTGATTACAAAGGGCAAAGCATCATATAAAGTAATTCAAATATAATTCAACAAGAATTCCTGTGCAATATTAAAGTACTATGTGCCTAGAATTGACCAGAGGTCTATACAGTAATCACCAAAGTTCCAGTAAGTTTATGGTATAACAATGCAAGAAGGTCTTCAGTGCAATAAATTCCTTTAAAGAAACGGTGTATATGGTCTCATATGATGACAATGAGAAGCAGCAGAGAAGAATAGATACACAACTGCGATGGGAAGCCAGTAATCTGCCCGTTTCATCTCTTCATCTGGGCAGTCGTTATATCACAGTCCAAGCATATACACTTCCACTAGTCACTCAATATTCTTGTCTTTAGCATCTGCCTTCCATTTTGGTGCATTTCTTTAAAGGAATTTATTGCACTGAAGACCTTCTTGCATTGTTATACCATAAACTTATTGGGACTTTGGTGATTACTGTATAGACATCTGGTCAATCCTAGGCACATAGCACTTTAATATTGCACAGGAATTCTTGTTGAATTATATTTGAATTACTTTATATGATGCTTTGCCCTTTGTAATCACCCACCCTGTATGTCTGTATATATTGTTTCTTTTGTTTAAGTTGACTGGAATATTGCTTTAAATTTGATTGATTTACAATAGAAATATTTAGATTTCACGGCTTGTTTGCTTTTTTCCTGTATATTACCATGATACTCTCTACTTGCTTACTTATTACCTTTTAGGGAGCCACAACAAATGCTGTTAAAATAAAATGTCATTTTTTTAAATTTCACTTATACCCTGCCTTTCTCCCCGGTGGAGACCTAAAGCAGTTTACATCATTGTCCTCTCCATTTTATCCTCACAACATACCCAAGTGAGAGTGTGTAACTGCAGTTTAATTTTCCAATGTATTGAAAAAATCAATCCTTTGTTCCAAATCTTGGGTCCCTGAAATTTCTTCTCCCACCGATACAATTATCTAAAATGGCAATACTGAATAAATCTGTGACCACAGTGGCCAATTTTTTTCTTTACTGTGTAACCACTGAGACTAAAGCCTAGATAATGAAAGAATTGTGTTAATCAAACATATACAAATACTATGGTTTTAATGATTGCATTGCATTTGAAAGAATGCATTTGGCTGGTTAATAAATTGCGATCAAGACTGTGCCCTGCTAGTCATTGAATTAGGGATCCCATGTGCCTACTGGTAGTGGGTAACTTCCTAGTGGTTTGCCCGCTTGCCCACCAGTTGCCAGCAACCGGTGGGAGGATCCAAGACACCAGGTGATCACCAGGTGATGGGTGCCCATCACCTCGGGCACAAACATGATGCAGGCGCTCCTGACAAAAGCAACAACATCACTTCCAGAAGTGACATCATCTTGCCAGTTGTGCTTCACTTGGGGCTGACTTCTGGAACAGACATTGTCACGTTGGTCCCAAAAGTGCACATGCTTGGTGTGCATGTGAGCATCAACATCCTCATAAGTACCGGGTCCCCCCTCTCTCCTGCCTGGAGGGTATAGGGACCTGGCAAACCTATTACAGATGGCAATACTGCATTGACTGATGAGACTTCTTCCATAAACAGGATAATATGCAAAGAACAGTCCATGATGAGAAGTGCTTAAGTGTCAGGGGTAAAAGTAAGTTGGTATAGGCTTGTAAGAGAATGGCTAAAATGGTATCTCCCATTGTCTGTCTGATCCACTGGAGAGGGAAGATACTGGTAAGAAATGTAAATTACTTTCACCTATGCTGAGAATACCTAGTTTACGGATTTTTAATAATGTCCACCTTTTGCCAGATCTCTCTCTCTCTCTCTCTCTCTCTCTCTCTTATAAATATGCCCTACATTTTAAATAAGCAACATATAGACAATTCTGCTGTTTAGAAATCTGTGTCAGTTTGCAAAGGCCCATTCAAATTCTTCATAATTCAATATCCTCTTTTTTATTTGTTTGGCAAATAAGAAAATAGGAGAAAATAGTAGCCCCATGACTCTCATATCCCTTCAAATGTACCATTTATGATATGCAAGAGAATTTTTTTTCTCAGGGAAACACATAAAACTCCACTTACATTCCTTCCTGTGCAGACCTTAGCAATATAAAAAGACTTCGAATATTAATTTCCATAGATACAACCAAGTTCAGATCACCAAGAAAAGCATATTCTTAAGCAAGCGTGTAGCACTATATTTTAATTCTCAGTATCTTCACAGGGCTTGAGATTTTTAAAATCACTTTATGTCAAGTACTTTGAATCAATTGAATTACGTTTAATGCAGTGTGATGGACCTGATCCAATCCTGTCTGAGGATTGTAAAGAATTTCATAACTGAAAGGTGGTAGCTTCTCAATGAATTTGACATTCATCATATAAAAAGGAGGGGGTATAACATATCCTCTTAATTATCTACAGCATATCTATACAAAAGACTTAAGCTGTTTTAACTATCATAATGTCTCTCTGAAAACTGTAGTTCTGCAACTTGGCAGGGACTTTGCTGAATGTCCAATAAAGTATTTTCACCAAACTACAATTCCCAAGATTCCTTGGGGAAGACATGCCTCTTAAATGTATAAAAATGATATAGTTCGATAGTATAGGTAGCATGCGGCTGTCTGAAATAATGGGATGGGGCAAAAGCCGGAACAGGCCGGAATGGGCCGGAACGAGCATTAAACAAATAGTGGAATAACACAAAACAATGGGATGTGTTAAAGACACTCCAGAGCAATATTTTAGAAATGAAAACTCTGAACTGGCATGTGTTTATTACTTAGCCCTTTCCCTGCCAAAATGCTCCCGGAACACCACAGAACAGGCACTAAAGAAATGCCAGTACCACAAAAAACAGTTGGAAGCATTACAGACAATCCAGAACAAAATTTTAGACATGAAAACACTGAACTGGCACGCTTTTATTAACACTGTCCCTGCCAAAAGGCTTCCAGAACACCACGAAATGGGCTGGAACGGGCACTAAAGAAATGCTATTACCACAAAAAACAGTGGGAAGCATTACAGACACTGGAGAACAAGATTGTATAAATGAAAACACTGAAGTAGCATGCTTTTATTAACCCTTTCCCTGCCAAAATGCTACCAGAACAGCACAAAACAGGCCAGAAGGGATGCTAAAGAAATGCCTGTACCACAAAACACAGTGGGAAGCATTACGTGTTGGAATATATGTGTGTTGCAAGGTCTGAGATTCAGTCATTATGGGGTTAATGTGTTTACCTACCATGCTATTGTTTAGATTGACCTGGAAAGGGAACCTGGCACAAAGCCAATAATCTGCAAGCCCGGGAAACTTGAGAGTGTTTGTAAACTGTTATTGGTCAACAGGTCAGGTGACTGTCCTTTCAGGGTCAAGAAGAAGGAGGAAGAAGAAGATTCTCCACTTCCATTATCCCAGCTCTTTGTTGTAAACAGTAGTGAGAAATGTAGCTCCAGGTGTTTTTGTTTTGTAGGCAACCTGTGACCCTTTTCCCTTTAGAAGTAAATGTTTTTAAAAGCTAAACTCGTGTACTGACTCTCTATTGATCCAAGATCCATTGCACCTATGATTTAAAGCTATTTTTAACCTTTTTTCCCAACAAAGTGGTAGCAGAGGATGGTTGATTTTGGCGATTTTGGTTGGTGATTTTGTTATGGTGGTTTGTTTTGCCAAACAAGCAAATAAGTTTGAAATGGATCTTTAAAGAGAGACTAAGCTAGATAGGCACAAAGGCTCAGATTTTTTTTCTCTACCAAACCTTTTTGCTGCATTCAGTTGTAACTGGGAAAAGGAGATTATTTTAAAGATCTTGTTGTCTTTAAAAGTTTCTTAAAACTGGTCTGCACTGAGAAAACTGCAGCTGAGAACTATTTGGAAGTTTTTCTTTACCCTCGGAGCGGAGCAGAGACGGCAGAGAGAACAAAGGAGATCGTTAACTCCACGTGTGCCTGAATCTTCACAGCTGAAAAATGAGTTCCTCTGACCAGGGAGTCGTGAGTAATCCAAAGCCATTTCAAATTAGCCAAGGAAGTCTCTATATGCCCCATTTGAATAAAAACAACTTTACTTGGTGGCTGGCATTATTAAAAAGCCAACTTGAAATGCATAATGCTGAGGACATTCTAACTGCAAACGTACCAGATGATCCTCAAATAAAGCTTGAATTTACCAGGAAAAATGCTCTAGCCAAAACATTAATTATGACCTCAGTATCTCATTATGAAGTCCAGGACTTGCATACCTTTGATACTGCAAAAGAGATGCTTGAAGCTTTAAAGAAGCGTTTTGAAAAACAGACATGCACCAAAATAATCTATCTTAAAACAGAATTGTTTGATTTTAAAATTAAAGAAGGGGATTCCATACCAGCCCAATTGCAAAGATTTATGAAATTGCATAGAGAGTTGGAAGAACTCGGAGAGGCCCCGAAAGAGCGAGATGTTGTTGTTGCCTTGCTGAAAAGTTTACCAAGTAGCTATGAAAATTTAGCACTTCTCTTGAGACATAAAGAGAATTTAACACTGGAGCAATTGTTGACAAGTTTAAGAGAGGAACTGGATTCAAGAGAGGGAAGGAATTTGCAGGCTGTGTCTGATGGAATGACTGTTTTGAATTTGGGTAATGGATATAGAGGCAGACAGACTAACTGCTTTTCTTGTGGAGGAAGGAGCCACATGGCCAGAGACTGTGCATTAAACCGAATGAATAATGGAGCGGCCATTGCTAGCCAATCAAATGCACGTTACCCTAGTACAGAGACTCATGTTGAAAGAGCGCCTTCTCGTGGCAGAAGAGATTATAGCCAAAAAGGGAATTTCAGAGCCAGAAGCAGAGGGAGTGTGTCTAGAGGCAGATTTCAGAGAAATGGCAGGAGTAATTTTTCACTAAGAGTTTTTGATGATGAAGATATTCAGGATAAGAAATTATTCCTCATCGATTCAGGAAGCTGCTGGCATATTTGCAAATATCGTGAATTGTTTTCTGAACTTGATACTGATGATAAACCCAGACTGTTCCAAGCAAATAAACAACCACTTAATGTGCTAGGAACTGGAAAGGTGCCAATTAAGCTATGCACAACAAGAGGGGAAATAGTAAATGTTACCCTTCAAGATGTGGCACTTGTTCCTGAAGCAGCAGAGAATTTAATCTCAACTAAGAAACTTGTGGAAAAGGACTGTGTGGTGGTTCTTCAGAAGAGAATGGGTAGTAGAAGTGTAATTGTTGAAAAGAAATCTGGAGTTAAGTTTGCTGTTGAAGAGAGAAATGGACTGCATTATTTTGTGGATGTTAGTGAAAGACCAGAAGTTGCTGATGCTGGTGAAGGACAGATTTATCAAACTAGCCAAGGTGCTTGTGATCATAGGAAATGCTTGTATTCATGGCATGTAAAAACAGGCCATAGAGGCATACAAAGTGTTGAAAAGTTGTTAGAGGACTGTGGAATTTTTGTTCCTGTTTGTGATAAAGCAAGAGAGAAATGTGAAACCTGTCTTAAAGCAAAGGGAACTAGCCCAAGCTACACAGGAAAGTCCACTACTCATAATGAGGAACTTCTAGAGACTGTATACTCTGATCTTGTTGGTCCACTAGCGCCATCTCTTGGCGGCAACAGATATTTTGCAACTTTTACTGAAAGCAAAACGAGGTATAGCATTGTATATCTGATGAAGAGCAAAGATGAAACACTTGAGAAATTTAAATCTTTTGTTGCCACAGTTAAGAATAAGTTTGGAAAAGCTCCTCAAAGCCTACGTACTGATGGTGGTGGAGAATATTGCAATGCAGAATTTAAGAAATTTTTGCAATTTGAAGGCATTGAACATAAAGTCACTATACATCACTCTCCACAACAAAATGGTTGTTCTGAGAGACTGAATCGGACTATACAGGAAATGTGCAGATCTATGCTTATACATTCTGGATTACCCAATGCATTATGGGCCGAAGCTGTGAACACAGCAGTTTATCTACACAACAGAGTACCTTCAAAGGTGACAGGCATTACTCCATTTGAAGCCTGGTTTGGCAAGAAGCCAGCTCTGAAGCACATCAAAGCATTTGGTTCCAAGGCCTATGCTTTTATACCAAAGGAAAGGAGAGGAAAGCTTGATCCTCGAGCTGAAGTTGGACTAATTGTAGGGTATGCCACTGGTGGAAGAGGATACAGAATTTACAATCCTCAAGAGCACAGAGTCAAAGAACAGAACGTGGTGTATGTGGATGAGAGCCATTTATTACATGCTTCTAATGCAACTGAATCCACAGTGACAACTGATCCAAGTGATACAGAAACTGCTCCTGTAGAATTGGTCGATTGGTTACCTGCAGTGACACCCGGGAAACCGGCAAGTCCACCTTCTCAAGAGATTACCCAAACAGAAGGGGAAGCAGGGACTGGACCAGAGGAGACAGAAGCAGCAACCACTGTGAGACGATCGGAAAGAAGCAACAAAGGAAACCCACCAGAGAAGTATGGATTCTGTGAAACTGTGCAACTTATCCAAGAACCTAAGAACTGGAAAGATATATGCAAACTACCTGCAGATGAAAGAGACAAATGGATTGAAGCAATGGAAGAAGAACTGCAATCCATAAATACAAAACAAGTATGGACTCTCACAAATTTACCCCCAGACAGAAGACCTGTTGGATGCAAATGGGTGTTCAAAATCAAGCACAATGCTGATGGAACTGTTGAGAAATACAAAGCACGTTTAGTAGCTAAAGGATTCTCCCAGGAATACGGAACTGACTACTTTGAGACTTTTGCACCAGTTATCAACCATGCAACATTCAGGACACTACTCAGTGTTGCAGCATCAAGAAACATGATAGTAGAGCATCTGGATATAAAGACAGCCTTTCTCAATGGAGAATTATCTGAAGAAATCTATATGGAGCAACCTGAAGGATTCCAGATCAAGGGAATGGAAGATCATGTGTACAAGCTCAACAAAGGTCTATATGGCTTAAAGCAAGCAGCAAAAGCCTGGTATGACAAAATATCAGGGCTACTACAAAAGCAAGGATTCAAGCAAGGAAAAGCTGAACCATGTCTGTACACCAGAGTTAAAAATGGACAATACCAGTACATTCTTATTTATGTTGATGACTTGATAATATCTTGCCAAGACAGACAAGACATCAAAGAAATAGTTGATGGACTGAACAAAGAGGTAGAGGTGAAGCAACTTGGAGATGCACAACATTACCTCGGAATACAGCTAGAAAGACTTGAAGATGGAACCTTTCTTCTAAGTCAGAAAAGAAAAACATTGGACTTTATAGAATCTATTGGCATGAAAAACTGCAATGCGACAAGTATACCACTTGAACCTGATTACTTGAGAGAAAGAGATGGAAAACCACTTAGGAATATTGGTGAATACAGAGAAGCAATTGGAAAACTTCTGTACTTGAGCAAAACCACAAGACCTGATATAGCAGTAGCTGTTAGCATTTTATGCAGAAAAGTAAGTTCTCCTAATCATCATGACTGGAACGCGATAAAGAAAATAGCAAGATACCTGAAAGGAACAGCAGACCTAAAGCTGAGAATCTCGCCATCTGAGAAACCAAGACTGGTTGGATATATGGACGCCAACTGGGGAGAAGAATCAAGTGACTACAGATCAACCAGCGGATATCTATTCTTTTATGGAAATGGACTGATAGACTGGACTAGTAGAAAACAAACCATTGTAGCACAATCTACAGCAGAAGCTGAATGTGTGTCAGCGGCGAGTGCCTGCAGTGAACTAGAGTGGATCTTCAACCTGCTAAAGGACTTTGGAATAAATGAACCTATACCTGTAGTTATGTTTGAGGACAATCAAGCGTGTATTACTATATGCCAAGGAGAGAGTACTAAAGCAAGAAGCAGATCTATTGGACTTAAATGTGAACTTGTGAAAGATATGTACCAGAAGGGACTAATAGAAATTGAACATTGTCGTACTGAAGAAATGGTGGCTGATATTCTGACTAAACCATTGTCTAAAACTAAGTTTGAGTATCTTCGTGAAATGTTGAATATGTTTGATCCTAATGCTGAGACAAAACTTGAATGATGTTTGTTAAATATGAATGCATAATGACTTCCATGTTAGACCTTGAGAATATATTGGAATATATATGTTGGAATATATGTGTGTTGCAAGGTCTGAGATTCAGTCATTATGGGGTTAATGTGTTTACCTACCATGCTATTGTTTAGATTGACCTGGAAAGGGAACCTGGCACAAAGCCAATAATCTGCAAGCCCGGGAAACTTGAGAGTGTTTGTAAACTGTTATTGGTCAACAGGTCAGGTGACTGTCCTTTCAGGGTCAAGAAGAAGGAGGAAGAAGAAGATTCTCCACTTCCATTATCCCAGCTCTTTGTTGTAAACAGTAGTGAGAAATGTAGCTCCAGGTGTTTTTGTTTTGTAGGCAACCTGTGACCCTTTTCCCTTTAGAAGTAAATGTTTTTAAAAGCTAAACTCGTGTACTGACTCTCTATTGATCCAAGATCCATTGCACCTATGATTTAAAGCTATTTTTAACCTTTTTTCCCAACATTACGGACACTAGAGAACAAGGTTTTATAAAGGAAAACGCTGAAGCGGCATGCTTTTCTAACGCTTTCCGTGCCAAAACGCTCCTGGAACAGAACAAAATAGGCTAGAACGGGAACTAAAGAAATGCCACTACAACAAAAAAAAAGTGGTAAGTATTAAAGACAGTGCAGAACAAGATTTTAGACATGAAAACACTGAAGTGGCACGCTTTTATTAAAACTTTCCCTGCCAAAAGACTTCCGGAACATCATGGAACGGGCCGGAACGGGCACTAAAGAAATGCTGTTACCACGAAAAACATTGTGATGTGTTAAAGACACTCCAGAACAATATTTTACAAGTGAAAACACTGAAGTAGCATGCCTTTATTAACCCTTTCCATGCCAAAATGCTCCCAGAACTGAACAAAACAGGCTGGAACAGGTGCTAAAGAAACGCCAATACCACAAAAAACAGTGGGAAGCAATACAGACACTGCAGAAAAAAAGATTTTAGAAGTGAAAACACTGAACTGATACACTTTTATTATCCCTTTCCCTGCCAAAAGGCTTCCAGAACACCATGGAACAGGCACTAAAGAAATGCTAGTAATGCTGGCATCTTTTTCACCTTAATAATTACTTTAACTGGTCCATTTATGGTACAGGTTTCTCATATTTGTTTTACATATTGGGAAATGTCTTGTTAAAAATGTTAGGGTGAGCTTTTGAGCTGCTTGATGTCTGTTGACGGATCATTTGGGGGGTGCTCAATAGGTTTTCTCCCCCACTGCTGCCTGCCCATTAGTCTTGTTTGCTGAGGCAGACCATAGTGGCTGGTGCCAATGGGACTTTTGCAAGTGATAGAAGTATATAGAAAAATTGTATAAGACTTTATAAATTAATATATTAAATTAATTAATATATTCCATAGCACTGTTGTGGTATTTTTCTTATAATAAAAAATATTAATTGTCAGTTGCATTTTTTTCAAGAAAGTAGTCTGTATAAAACCATGCCTCTCTGAGGTCTGCGCCCAAGGCGTCCGCCTAGTTGGTCTAATGGTAGTACCGGCCCTGTCTATAGTTATGGCAAATAGAAATAGGGAAAGGGGATAGACTTTTCTAGTTCCCCTTTGCTAGATGGATATCTGTCGAATGTACATTGTTAGTCCTAACTGTAGCTTTTGGAGAAAGATAAAGAGCATTAATGGCATTTTAGAATTGGTCGCCAAAACCCATTTTTTGAAGTAAAAGTTTTAGATATGGTATTTCCACTCCATCAAATGCCTTCTCTATATCAAAGGCTAGAAGTAATGCAGGGGTTTTGTATGCTTCACAGAAGTTAATTATAGTTAAAGTGTTACATGTATTGTCAATAAGATTCTTTATTGGCATAAAGCCAGTCTGGTCAAGGTGAACGTAGTTGGTTATTTAAATTTAGACAATGTTTTGGCAAATATGCTTGTAAAGATCTTTTGGTCTTGATTCAGTAAGGGTATTGGTAGAGAAGATTTAGTATTTGTAATATCGTTGTCTTTTTTTGGAATAACAACTTTTTTTTGGAAGTTTTTTTATTTTTTAATTACTAGTACTACAAAAGGGAAAAAATGGGAACAGGGAGAAGGGGAAAAAACAACACATAACAACACTACATCTACAAGTAATGCATTCCCTTCATACTGCAATTATTTAACATTAGAACTTTGTAAAATGCTATTAGATTGGTAGATCTTATAAAATACAAACTACAATCAGGATTAGGTCTTCTTCCCCCTTCTGGGTCTCGGTCGCAATTCTCTCTGAACAGCTACAGTCACTGTGCTCGTTCCCTCCTCCCCTCCCCCTTCAGGCTTGAAATCCTCTTCTTCTTGCTGAAAACCTTGGTGTTTACACACAGTCCCTTAGCTGATCTTCTGATGTTATCTTGTGAACTTGATCTTTATAGCTAAATCAAATACCTTCCGGAAATAACCATTTGTACTTTATTTCACGTTTCCTCAGAAGAGCTGCAAACCTTTTATATTTAAATCTTCTTTTCTGAGCTAAAAATGGAACGTCCTTCAATATCTTAACCTTATTGCCCAGAAAGTCCAAGTCCGCATTGTATGAATTATATAGGATGGTGTCCCGGATCTTCTTAGATGAAAAGTCAATAATAATCTCGCAGCTGACGCTTCGTTGCATATTTTGAAGAAGCCCGACGGACTTCCAAAATGGCCCTTTTTAACTCTTCTTTAGTTGCCTTCGCAGGTATTGCCAAAAGTTCCGACACCAGATCCTTTAAATTCCCATTTTCCTCCTCCTTCACATTCTAGAGACGCAATATTGTCTGAGCACGGTCCACTTGCAACCCGATCAGTTGGTTCTCCAACAGCTTTAGGTCTTTGTTTGTTGCCCTCATGAGTGCTGCGTTTTCCCGAGCAGACTTTTCCGCCCCCCCCCCCCGCTGCTTCCTTAATGGTTTTCACTTCACTCTCAATTAAGCCAACCCTTTGATTAGTTTCGTTTAACTTGTCAACAAAGGGCTTTATTGCTTCGACAACCGACCGCTTTACTAGCTCCTCCAGAGACAAGAAGTTAGGCGCGTGAAGAAACATCGCCGCCTTGTCCGGGTTGAGTGATTTAAGTGCTTAGGGGTGTTCCCCATGGGGGCTTTGAAATAGACTCCTGAAGAAGCAAGCGCGAAATCTGCTTGCAGCCGGCCACAGATTGAGGGTTATGCAGGAATGAGGTTTACTGCTGCTTTTACAACTGACCTCATTATTGCTATACAGGAGAAGGTTACGCAGAAATGAGATTTACTGCTGCCTTTACAACTCACCCCACGAGTGTTTTGCAGGGGTGAGGTTGACTGTTGTTTTTATAACTTACCTCATGGCAGGAAAGCCTTTCTACTTTACATTTATGAATGCATAAGAAAGAAGATCTGGAAAGGAAGTAAAAAACTGTTTCATCAAGGATTTACCCGGAAGCTATGGACTATTTGGAGAATGCTCATATATGAAATGTTGCCTTGCATGGACCTGTATGGACATTTGTGAATGGATATTTATGAATTTGTTCTACTGTGGTAATATTTATGAATTGTCAGCACTTTGCACTTTCAATTGCACTTATAAATTGACTCATTGTATTATAAATGGTATGAAATTGATTCTTTTGTTCCCTGTGGGATTCACCTCCCTCCTTTTTGCATCATAGGTCTCCATAGCCCGGCAGCACACGAAGTGCTGCGCAAGTCTGCTGGCCTCCATAGGAGCAAACAGGCAATTTACCCCCCGCATCGATTTCGGGGGGTTCTTCCCGTCGCGCTCCGGACCCTGACACCCTCACTGGGAGTCTTGGGGGCTAACCTTTGCAGGTCAGCCGCCCAGTCAGGCTGCTCGGGTGCTTCCTCCCGGACCTGCGGAGAGGATCGTCCGACATGGCCGAGAAAACGAAACCGAATCGGAATAACAACTATTTAAGCCTCTGACCAAGATAGAGGGATGCTACCTCCTATCATAACAGAGTTGCACGTGGCAGTTAGTGGAGTTGAAAGTAGGTGAATGTATTTTTTGTAAAATTTGGCAGGGAATCCATCCCTGCCTGGAGCTTTGTTATTTTTTCAAGGATTTGATGGTGACTCTAACTTCTTGTGTTGTGATTGGTTGGTCCAGATATTGCTTATGTTCTTGTGAGTTTTTTCAAATAATTTCTTGTGATGATAAATAATTTAAAATACAATTAGTGTCAGAATTATCTGATGTACAAAGGGTTAGGTAGTATTCAACAAATACATTGGCTAATTTTACAGAATTAGTTCAAGTTTTTCCTTGGGCACCTTTAATAGCTTGTATAGAATGTGAGGAGGTTTTTTCCTTTAATTTTCAAGCAAGTTAGTTTATAGATTGGGTGGTCACATCCAATAATTTTGTTTACTATAAAGTAGATGTTCCTGAATTTGAGAAATCTCTAAATTTTCCAGAATTTTTCTTTCTGTTAGGAGTTGTTTATATACTATTTTTCTACAAGTATTTTTGTGTTCATCTTCTAGTTTTCTTATTCTAGATATCATTTCATTTCTAATGTTTTCTTTTTGCTTTTCATGACAGGAGGCAATGGAGATTAATTTCCCTCTAGCACCATTTCCATAGCATCCTACACGTGGATTTGAGGAACACCACATAGTTTATTTGTTTCTAAACATTGTTTAATTTCTAAAGAGACTTCAGAAGAAATTTGTTTGTTAAATAAGTGATTTGTTTAGTTTCCCATTTTTTATGTCATTTATTCTCAGTGTACATTCTGTCCAAGCATAGTCTGTCCACAATTCGTCACCAATGCTTGATGTAAGAGTTTGACTAAGTAATTTAGGAGATAAGAATATGTAATTTAAATATGTAATTTAGAAGATAAGAATATGTAATCAATCCTTGTGTATATATTGTGGATAGAAGAGATGTATGTATAGTCTGTTACCAGTGGGTTTTGAAGATGTCAGTAGATTAATAGATAAGAAAGCATAAGAACCTTTAACTGATCTTAACAGCTTAGTAACTGTATTGTTAATATTAATTGCTTTGACATGATAGGCAGTAAAATTTAAAAGGTCATTCAGAGGGGAGTGATACAAATGTTTACCGCTGACACATTGATTCACCCATGCTGAACGAAAGCAGAATTGAAAGCCAAGGGAATCAAGTGCACTCTACATAAAGACAGCTTTTCAGGTTGTTTCTACAAGCAGCTCTCCACACTGACAGCAGTGAAAGCAGCTTTCTCAGTAATTATGCTATGCAGTATTATACAATAAAATTTTTAAAGTTTGTATATGTACACAACCTTATTCAATGCATTTATATTTTGTATCACTTTCATATTTATCAAAATACTTACGTTAACAGGTCAAGGGATGGTGTCACAGAAATATAAATAATAATAATAATAACTGTGCTTATATACTGCTCTTCTAGACATATTAGTGCCTCACCCAGAGCGATGAACAAGTTAGTGTTATTCTTATCCCCACAATGGGGCTGAGAGGAGTGGCTGACCCAAGGCCACCTACTGAGCCCATGGCAGTAGTGGGATTTGAACCAGTAGAGTGCTGATTATGGTTTAGAACACATACTTAGTGATACACATGAATTCTAAATAACTCTGTATGAACTTTACTGTAGTTTTTTTCCTAGTATGTTGTATAACTTGTGCTCCTTTATCTTTGACAGCCAATTAAAAATAGTGAACAGTATCAGATAAATGTTCTGTAATTGTTAGCAGGGACCAAGGATGATCTGGTCGTGTAACTTTTCCTGTCATTTTTCCTATTCATATCTCTTATCTTGCAGCTAAACATAGTATCACTTTTGGCTAGGTAGAATGTCACATGATTGGAAATAGAAATAATTAATTAAATTATGATTGGTTTGATATTTATCTATGTTATCACATGAAAATATCTTAGATTTCTGCATAAGATAACATATAAAATTGCTAACCCAAATAGCAGATGAGGGTAAAGCCTCCCCCTCCAAAGCAGCCATTTTCCCCATGGGAATTGATCTCTCACCTGGAGATCAGCTGTAATTCAAGGAGAGCTCCAGGCCCCAGCTGGAGGTTGGCAATCTTATCCAGTCTCCTGCTCTTCAAATCAGCTCTGCTGTTCTCCTCTATATGCTTGAATCATCTCTCCATGCACTTACTGAAGCTTTAGTCAAATCCCTCTCCAACCGACGTGTCGCCAAGTTTTGTTCACATTCATCCACTGTTCAATGTTCACACACAGCCCCTTTCCATCATTGTTGCACTCACCTTCATTTTGACCCACTGACTTAATTGGTCTATAGGGAAGCAGTTTCCTTTGTTTGGTTGATTATATATATTAATAGGACATCTCTTTTTGATTGTTTGTTGAAGCCTCCAGCCAGGCGACCGGTATTGGCTTGAAGCCATGTTTTAAGCCCTAGGTTAACTCCAGACAATACGGAGGGGGTTTGAAAACCTGGTCTGGGTGCACTTAAAGCCCCAAGCCACTGCAGAAAACCCTGCTGCCTGCTGTTCTGATCCCATTCTCTATTCTCCTCCCCTCCTGAAAATCTGGCAAACTCACCTTTCCAGAATTCACCTGTAGCTCATCCAAACCTCTCTATGAAACCTGACAACCCCATATATCAGACAGTATGTGTGAAAAGTCTGAGCAAGTGAAAGACTTGATGGCTAGTTTAGATGGATTGCAACTTCCATGTTTAGTTCACGATTTTTCTGCGCACAAGGGCACACGTAATATTTCAAGAAAGCACTAGCATTTATTTAGCGCCCATACCAGCCTGTTCTGTGGTGTTCCGGGAGATTTTGGCAGGGAAAGGGTCAATAAAAGCACGATATTTTCATGTTTTCCTTTCAAAAATATTGTTCCCTGGTGTCTTTAATGCTTCCCACTGTTTTTTCTGGCACTAGCATTCCTTTAGTGCCCATTCCAACCCGTTCCATGGTGTTCTGGGACCACTTTGGCAGGGAACACGTTAATAAAAGCATGCCACTTCAGTATTTGTACTTCTAAAATCTTGTTCTGCAGTGTCAGTAATATTTCCCACTGTTTTTTGTGGTACTGGCTTTTCTTTAGTGTCTGTTCCGGCCTGTTTTGTGCTCTTCCAGGAGCGTTTTGGCAGGAAAAGGGTTAATAAAAGCATACCTCTTCAATGCTTTCATTTCTAAAAACTTGTTATCTGGTGTCTGCAATGCTTCCCACTTCTTTTTGTGGTGCTAGCATTTCTTTAGTGCCTGTTCCATGGTGTTCTGGAAGCCTTTTGGCAGGGAAAGGGATAATAAAAGTGTATCAGTTCAGTTTTTTCACTTCTAAAATCTTTTTTTCTGCAGTGTCTGTATTGCTTCCCACTGTTTTTTGTGGTATTGGCGTTTCTTTAGCACCTGTTCCAGCCTGTTTTGTTCAGTTCTGGGAGCATTTTGGCATGGAAAGGGTTAATAAAGGCATGCTACTTCAGTGTTTTCACTTGTAAAATATTGTTCTGGAGTGTCTTTAACACATCACAATGTTTTTCGTGGTAACAGCATTTCTTTAGTGCCCGTTCCGGCCCGTTCCATGATGTTCCGGAAGTCTTTTGGCAGGGAAAGTTTTAATAAAAGCGTGCCACTTCAGTGTTTTCATGTCTAAAATCTTGTTCTGCACTGTCTTTAATACTTACCACTTTTTTTTTGTTGTAGTGGCATTTCTTTAGTTCCCGTTCTAGCCTATTTTGTTCTGTTCCAGGAGCGTTTTGGCACGGAAAGCGTTAGAAAAGCATGCCGCTTCAGCGTTTTCCTTTATAAAACCTTGTTCTCTAGTGTCCGTAATGCTTCCCACTGTGTTTTGTGGTACAGGCATTTCTTTAGCATCCCTTCTGGCCTGTTTTGTGCTGTTCTGGTAGCATTTTGGCAGGGAAAGGGTTAATAAAAGCATGCTACTTCAGTGTTTTCATTTATACAATCTTGTTCTCCAGTGTCTGTAATGCTTCCCACTGTTTTTTGTGGTAATAGCATTTCTTTAGTGCCCGTTCCAGCCCATTTCGTGGTGTTCTGGAAGCCTTTTGGCAGGGACAGTGTTAATAAAAGCGTGCCACTTCAGTGTTTTCACTTCTGAAATCTCGTACTGCATTGTTTGTAATGCTTCCCACTGTTTTCTGTGGTACTGGCATTTCTTTAGTGCCCGTTCCGGCCTGTCTTGTGCTGTTCTAGGGGCATTTTGGCAGGGAAAGGGTTAATAAAAGCAAGAGACTACCATATTTTCTCTTCTAAAATTGTGTTCTTCAGCTTCTTCAACACATTCCATTGCTTTTCATGGTAATAGCTTTTCTTTAGTGCCTGATCCGGCCTGTTCCGTGGTGTTCTGGAAGTCTTTTGGCAGGGAAAGTTTTAATAAAAACGTGCCAGTTCAGTGTTTTCATGTCTAAAATTTTGTTCTGCATTGTCTGTAATGCTTCCCACTGTTTTTGTGGTACTAGCATTTCTTTAGTGCCCGTTCCGGCCTGTTCTGTGGTGTTCCAGGAGCATTTTGGCAGGGAAAGGGCTAATAAACACGTGCCAGTTCAGAGTTTTCATTTCTAAAATACTGCTCTGGAGTGTCTTTAACACATCCCATTGTTTTTTGTTGTTCCACTATTTGTTTAATGCCCGTTCCAGCCCATTCCATCTTGTTCCGGCTTTTACCCCATCCCTGAAATAATGAATGTTCTATTTGCATATTCATGTTTGAAATGAGGAGACCATTGCGTTTGGTTTCCTAAATTTTCTTCTGAATGCACTCTTATGTGGCAAGTGGCAAGAAAGCAGCTTCTTCACTGCTTTCCCTCTTCCATACCATTTATGAACAAGCTAAATGGCACCAGCTCAGATTTAGAACTATGGTGGAAAGTGTTTGTGTAACTTCTCTTTATATGGGTTCTGTGGGACTTAGGAAGCAAACTTTCACACAATTTTAAGTTAAGAAAGCATTTTTCTTTTAAAAAACTTTTTAACAATTAATAAAATACAACTATTTTTCTAAACTAAACTCATAAGTGCAACCATACAGAAAACTTTAAATTAACAATGTCTTTGAAAAGGTAAAACAGTTCAGCATTCCATGAAGTGGTGATGAATCCTTATTCACAAATTCGAAGCAACTATAGCCCAAGCATATGTCCTCTTGTTGGGGAATTACAGCCCTGCAAATATAATATAATCCCAGTGACACCAACCAAA
This sequence comes from Eublepharis macularius, assembly GCF_028583425.1. Classification (NCBI taxonomy): domain Eukaryota; kingdom Metazoa; phylum Chordata; class Lepidosauria; order Squamata; family Eublepharidae; genus Eublepharis; species Eublepharis macularius. Next base: position 71,263,319 of record NC_072798.1, read on the forward strand.
CACAATACACAAACACCACTTTAAGTCATACTTTCTACATATAACACTTGATTACCTTATTCAAGGTGATAAAAGCATGTACATTATTATTAAGCCCCCCAGCAACCAGCCTCCGCCTCAGCAGCCTACCTCTAGCTACTGACTCCACCCTACTGGGATAAACCAATTACCTCATAGGGGTTACATTTGCTTTCTTCATTTTGAGATATTTACGTTTACTCCTCTGCTTCCAGTTCTTTAATAACACTAACCAATCCTTAAGAGTCCCATGATTGCCAAGTTTATTCAGGAACCTTTGCTAGCAGAATGTATGTGTGGCAGCCAATCAACATGAGTGCAATTAGGTTTGATGGGGCAAAAACATATCTGTGCTTGGTACTTCTTTTTGGGCTTCCTCCTAGCCACATTTGGGACTGGAATCAGCTACTCTGCTGTGCTATGTCTCCTCTCTGCACTTTACCTTTCTTTGTTGTCCTTCTTACCTGGTATGGTAATGGTTGGTGGTACTAATGCCAGGACAGCAAGGGGAATCTCTGCATGATAACATGCTCCTATGTGCCCATTGGGATATGTGTAGTTAGAAAACTGCTCCCAAGTAGACATGGGCACGAACCGCATTACGAACCAAAAAAACCCATGAACCGCCCGATCGTCCATTCGCGATCCAGCGGTTTGTGAGCATCCATGGCCAATGAACCAGCATTCGTTAGAGGCCCAATTCATTGCATTCTTCCGCGGTTCGTGAAGCCAGACAGTCAGGCACCATCAATCAATTCCCTTGGAAACGGAGCCAGGGGGAATGCCTGAACTCTGTCTGCACTCCTTCTGTCGCCCTGGAAACCCGAATGGAAGCCCAGCTTACCTTGACCGGCAGGTCTTCCTTCCAACCATGGAGCTGCAAAGTGGTTACAACCTGGGAGAAGACACCCGGGGGAGGGAGGAGGAGGAGGTGTTCTGTAGCCATGGGCACTCCAATCTCATCCCTGCAAATCCTGATAGCCAGCTCTGACGGCCAACCACAGATCTCCTGTGTTGCTCAATAGGACCTCAGTTTATAAAAAGCACTGGGCTCCCAGGCTGGGTTTCACTTTCAGCGAGCAGTGGAGTGTGACAGAGCTGTTGCTTCCTACTTGCTAGTTTTTGGGGAGAGAGACAGAGAGAGTTTAATTGAGCTTGGATTTTGGGGATAGGCATCTATCTCCTCTAGTTCCAGGGCTGCTTGTAAAACATTCCCCGGGAATATGGGCTCTCTAAGTCCAACGGGGGCCGTTCTGACACCCACGAACCACAAACCACAAACCTTGAACTGGTTCGGCAACGGGAAAAGTTCGTTGTGGTTCGCTGGTTTGGATTCATTGTCGGCACCGAACCACGAACCACCAGTTCATTAAACTTTTTTTGGTTCGTGCCCATGTCTACTCCCAAGTATGCAAGTTATATGTAATTGTGGGTCCTAGTCTGGCTTCTTTCAGGGGAGGCAGGTCTCCCACTATAGCTCTATAGTGGGAGACCTCTTGGGACCCTGTTTCCATGCAGTGGGATATGGGAGGGGGTGACCTCCATGGCAGGTTTGACCAGTTATTTCCCTTCTGTGTACGCTCAGCAAAAGGGAACTTGGTTACATGAGGGGACTTCAGTCCGCATATGCAAGGTCCCCTTGAGTATCTTTACCTCAAGGCTCCTCCTAATCACACTATAGTATTGATTCCAGTGGAGGGTGCTGTGTTCCCTTTGTTCCTTCCTTAGTGTGTTCTGCATATCTCCACAGCCTATCATTGGGGTACCGTGACCATATCAGAATGTGCTGGTTGCCACAGTGCTGACATGCTGACATGGTGGTGGCATTCATGTGGTCGCCACATGATTGGTGGCTTGTGGAGGAATTGCATTGCTATGGCTATGCAGTTGCTATGTTTCCTATGCCTTGTTGGGGATACTTCTTTTAAACATTTTCCCTCTGCCAAACAGGCATAGGATACCAGCTTGCAATGCTTGTGATTTTAATGATGTACTGATATGGAATGGACTGTAAATATCCCTATCCTTCCTTACTAGTTTTTTCACACCATGGTTATCTAATGGCCCTCCTTTCTTGCTGGTTTCTGTGCACATTTATAAGTGTGCTCTCACGATTCTGTCCTAAAACATGTATTTCCTTCTGAATTCATTCATGTTTTTTTCCCACTTTTACAAGTACAGATTAGAATAACCATTCCATCTTTCAAAGGCTTCTTTAGAATTCTGTGTGTATGTGTAGGGCACAGAGACTTATCATTTTACCTCAGCTTAGTTGATTGTTAGGGTTAAAGAAAAGCGAATTAAGTAAGTAACTCATTTCTGTTAAGAGGTGTAAATGCCCCCAATTAGATTTAGATTTATGATTTGTTCATACAGTTACAGACGTTATAATAAAAGCATGCTGTAGCAAAATATGGACATTAATTTTGTAATGCTTTTATACCGTAATCATGCAGTTACATGGTTATTGCTCTTAAGAAGGGTACAGGATACCCTGAGGAGGAGAAAAACAATAATTTGGAAGCAGAAGTAGAAAAGAGTGGGCTGTGAAATTTTCAACTAAAACTCCATAGGAAATGGTCTGCTCAGCAAGTTTTCCTGCTCTATTACCCAGAAGACTGCATTAAATGCTTACCACATCCCTGTTTCCTCTCATGTAAAGCTCTCCTTTAATGAGTAACCACATCATGTATGTTTTATTGTTACTTGGTCCTTGAAGAGCAAAGGGTTCATCTGACTTAATTCCTTTTTTGAAAAAAGAAGATACTTTATAATATGGATTCACTAAAGGCATGCTGTGGCTCCTATACTTTAAAAAAAAAAAACAGGCTTGGCACTTTTTCTGTAAACAACACAGACAAAAAAATCTTTATAAGATCTAATGGCAACAGATACAGTTTCATGAAAGCCGAGGAAGAGGGGCCCTGACTGGAACCAGTGACTGCAGCCTGCCTCGCTCATTCTTGGGCTTCTCTCCAACCCACCCTGAGGGCCCTTCTGTTCCAAATCTAATATAAAGATGTTTCTCTCCCCCGGACAGCTTCTCACTACTTTTAAGACTGTGGGACTTCAGGACTGCTGCCAACGAGTGGGCAGAGGAGTATCTGGCAAGGTCCTTTATTCAACCTTGACCCTAATCCCAGTCTTTATCCTTCCTGTCCACTCGGCTTCCAACATTAGAGAACAGCAATGGCAACAGGTTCCTGAACTATCTTTCCTTGTTCCCTGAGGCGTGTACATTCAGACAGCTGTTTCCTATTTAGAAAACCATGTGCACATGTTTTCAAATGTTCAAGCCCAAAACCAGATGCAGGAACTTGATGTGAATAAACGAGCAAGCCAAACAGACTCCAAGTGGAATATTATCGATTCAGACCCAGGCTGTTGCAAAGCACATTTTGGGGTCTTTTATTTTGGTTGTTTTCAGGAGTGAAGCTTTAGCTTATTTTTGCCTATATTCTTTGCCTGCAAGCTAAATATTTTTAAAAGGGCAATAAATGCAGTGATTCATTACAGTACACTTCAGTTGTAAGGGGCCCACCTCCTTCTCTACATGCACAGAATCCCTGTGAAGCTACCTATCAGGTGGGATTGGAGGAGATGTTTGAATCCTGACTCCTGCATTCCCCCAAGCAGTTGATGGGCTGCTTTTTAAAAGATCTCTTAGCAGATCATAAGCTGGACCAGGAGACAAAGCACAAAGCACATGTATTTGCCATCATGAAAAGCCCCTTAGAAATCTCCAAGGTGGATCAGATTCAAAATGTCTCTTGCAGGTTCTGTCCTACAAAAACAACATTCAAGAGTCATGCATTTCAAGCTTAAGGGCACTCTTACAGCTACTTGTGATAATGACCATTTGGAGCTTAAGCTCATCAGGCCAAGCTACACATGACATGATACTAAAGATCTGTGATCAGCTTCCGGGATGTATATTTTAGGGGGTGGAACCAGCCATTGGGAACTTGATATGGATTGAGATCGTGATGAGACTGCAGAGAGGAGGGTTGATTCTTCCCCAATGCCAATTCCCTGAGCCTTGTTCTAGTGTTCCTAGAATTCCCTGACAAGGGCTGCCTCCCCCAATTATTTTAAGTCCTGGGAAGGGAAAAAGACAGGTGGCTGTATAAACAAACACACACACACCGAAGTCCTAAAAAAGTATCAAGAGGGCATTTCCCACTGGAGAAACAGCATAGAAGGAAAGGTTATATCTGCACTTCCCCAGAACTGTAAACTTGATTACTATTTGCTACCTCCCCCTGATGTTTTTTGCAGCCAAAGTACATCTCTGAGGACCCAACCACCAATCAACACCTTCTTTTACAGCGACTGGCAACTTTAAGCCTCCAGTGCAAAAGTTCAGACTAACAAAGTATAAATTGGCCCAGCATTTCACCAGCTTATCTTAATTCTTGAAGTAACTTTCATTATCTATTACTATAAGGCTATTTAAGAAGCTTCTGTTTTTGCCAGCGCCACAAAAACAAAAAAAGCCCCACAACATAAGCTGAAATTCTATTAGCGTTTCTTAATTAAAGCATTCTAACTGAAGTGTTAATTTGACTTCTTGTGAACGGCTGCTGGTTGCCCACTTGGATTTGGTTAATTCAGATTCAAAACAGGTACTGTTGTGTATTAAGGCAATTAAAACCAACGGGGGGAGAATGTTCTGGCTTAAACAGCAGCCCACTCTTCCAGCAAGAGGCTTCCTGGTCGTTTGGCACACAGCTTCCCACAGAATCTCTCCATCTGGTTCCATCCATCAGAACACAACAGTCATTGACTATAGGAAACCGAGTCCTCAGGATATTTTTCCCATTCAAATGAAAATATAATATCAGTGGGTATCTTTTATAAGTACAGCCCAGATCAGAACCACATAGGAATGTTTTTCATTGTACCAGGACATGCAGCGTTTAGACAATGAGAAGGATATCCTTCAGTCTTCTGATCTTGAAATCAATAATTAAATCATATATTTGCTAGCCTGAATGATCCCCCAAACGTGCTTAATCAGAAAGAGTTCACTTATAAGCATTTATCAGGGATGTTCACACAAAAAGTAACTATTCAAAATCTGATCAACATCTGATCATTAGCCTTGGATGGACAACTAATTCTAATGGCGTTTCCTCCAAATTAGGCCAGATTTGGTTACTTTTCTGGTGGATCCATAACATCTGTGTCTTTCAGTTTAAATTTTCCCACACCACCTTACAGACCTGGTTAAGTGTGGCATTGATCAGACAGGATAAATTACACATGTGGTATTGCTTGCATTTCATTAACCCTGAGGCCTCAGCCTCTGTACATGTAATAGTCATACACCAGGGATCTGTAGAACAAGTGGGTGTTGTGCTATTGCATGCATAGCCATTTCATGCATATAAAAGCCCAGTTTAAACAAGACACTGGATGCATGCCAAATCCCACAGGTAAACTCTTCTGTCCTGCTTGTGTCATCTTTAAATCAAGCCTATGGTTTCATCGACAGACAGCAAAGTCTCACCATGCAGTCCATCCAGAACACTTAGCCCATGTCCACACCACACAGTGTCATTTCTAATTGTGGTTCCATTAGCAGATTTCTCCCAATCACTGGCTTGGGAAAGCTTTCATTCTAGTTCAGCTAGAGAGCTCTTTGTCTACCATTCTCCTGATTGCTGGAATGGACAGATGATTTCCATGCAGCTACTGGAACAAGGTAGGGGTTGAGATAGGGATAAAGGCAGAAGTTCTGCTGACTTTCAATGAGACAGTCTCTCCCACAGTGTATATCATTGTCACAATTACTGCTCTTTCTTAAAGTTTGGGTTGGACTAGTCTTGCAAGATAAGGCCATTGAAGCTACTTTCTTTTCTTTTTTTTAATAATTTTTTATTTTTCAATATCTAACATACAAAACTACAATGACAGTAACTACAAAAGACTACAATAGCACAAGGGAAGGGAAAGAAGGGAGAAAAAAGAGAAAGGGAAGGGGGGTGGAAAAAAAGGGGGAAGGTAACCTACAAACACTAAACGCTACATTTCAATGCTTTCCCTTCATACTGCCATAGTAAAAAAATAGCTTAATAAAGTAGTGACGGAGTGGTTGATCATACAAATTACAAATTACAGTTCAAATTAAATCTTTTTCCCTCCCCTGGGCCTCGGACGCAATTCCCTCTGCGCAGCTACCGCCAGAGCGCTCATTGCCTCCCCCCTCCCTTCAGGCTTCGGATCCTCTTCTTTTTGCTTGGTGTCTGGTCCAAATTCTGGATTTTTATCCACAAAATCCCTTAGCTGATCTTCAGAATTAATCTTGTGAGCTTGATCTTTATAACTAAACCCGATTCCTTCCGGGAGTAGCCATTTGTACTTTATGTCACGTTCCCTCAAAAGAGCTGCCAACTCAAAAGAGCTGCCAACTTCTTGTACTTAAATCTTCGCTTCCGAACTAAAAATGGAACGTCCTTCAATAGCTTGACTTTATTTCCCAGAAAGTCCAATTCCGCATTGTATGAATTATATAGGATACTGTCCCAGACCCTCTTAGATGAAAACTCGATAACAATCTCGCGAGGCAGCTGCCGCTTCATTGCATATTTTGAAGATGTCCGACGGACTCCCAAAATGGCGCTTTTCACTTCTTCTTTAGTTGCCCTCGCGGGTGTCACTAAAAGTTCCGAGGCGAGATCCCACAAATCCTCATTTTCCTCCTCTTTAACATTCTGGAGACGCAAAATGGTTTGTGTTCGCTCCACTTGCAGTCCGATCAGCTGGTTTTCCACCAACTTTAATTCCCTGTTCGTTGCTCTCGTAAGTGACGCACTTTCCCGGGCAGACTTCTCTGCCCCCCCGCTGCTTCTTTAATGGCTTTCACATCGCTTTCAATTAAGCCCACCCTTTGATCTGTTTCATTCAGCTTGTCAACAAAGGGTTTTATGGCTTCCATAACCGCTCTTTTAACCAGTTCCTCAAGCGTCTCGCCCCTCTGCAAGGCAGCCGTAACTGACTTGCCAAGAGCAGGACTCTGCTTTTTCGCTGCCATTTTAGGGGGGGGGGGAACCGCCAATCTTCCGAGACTCTATGAGGGGGGGGAAATCCGAGTCTTCTAACCTTCAGACCCCCCCACTCCTCACATACGCTTGTAGTAACAGAAGGTATTCGCTTACTTGCCGGCTTTCGCCTAATCCTGTTCCTTGCCGTTTTCCATAGCCCGGCAGCACACTGGGTGCCGCGCTCGTCTGCCGGCCTCCATAGGGACAAACGGGCAATTTACCCCCTGCCTCGATCTGTCAGAGGGCTCTTCCCGCCGCGCCCCGGACTCAGACTCCCTGCCTGAGAGTCTGGGGGCTAACCTTTGCAGATCAGCCGCCCGGCCAGGCGGCTCGGCCACTTCTTCTCGGATCTGCCGAGAGGAGCGTCCGACATGGCTGCGAAAACGAAAACGAATCCTAAGCTACTTTCATAGACCTGAGAGAGTGCAGTTTACAAATTTTAGTCAGTGTGTATATCAGATCTTTAACTTTCAAGCATCCTTGATCGGAAAGGCTATATTTTTAGATTCATTTTTAATGCTTCATAATTCCCTCATATGGTCTTGCAAATTCATGCTTTTCAGACCACTCACGTGGCATTGGAGAACATGTTTATTGGAACAATTTCTAGCAATACCAGTCAACAGTGTGGCCATTTTCACACTGTTTACCGGCCACGGAACATTGTGCCGAGCTCCTGGAAAGGCAGTGTCTTCCTGGCGCGAAATCGCACCAGGAAGACGCTGTCATTCCGGGAGTTCGCCGCGATGGTGCATGGCTGGTAAGCAGTGTGAAAATGGCCTGTGTCAATATAATTATTCCTCTGTCAAAAAAGTTTATATACATATGGATGAAGATTCATTTGCACAAAATCCATTTAAATAAATGGGAAGTGAGCAATAGGAAGAAGTTTCAAGTAGGCATTATCAGGGTTGCTCTGGATTTCATATAAGAAGCATGATGTTTCCAAGCCTACATTTCCTTCAGAGTGCTACTGCTAATAGGGCATCAGTGGGAAGAATTGTTGTGCTTAACCCTCCTTTGCTTACTGATGTTTTGCCCTGCAAATGGCATACCATCCATTTTTAATTCAGTTTCCCCAATAAGGCTTCAAAACCAGAAAGAACTACACCTGAAGGGGATGAGGGAATATGCTGGAAAATAAAATGTGCACTGAGAAAAAAATCATTATAATACCAGATTCAGGATTCAAGGGGCAGGGAGTTAACCATGATTGCTGACTTGAGGGCAGGACTTTACTGGCTCTGGTTTCAAATGCATGTGGATTTTTTTAAGGTTTGGGATTTTCAGAAATATTAATTTCAATGGGAAACCACTTTGAAGGTCAGCTATTTTTAAAGACAATGGCACCAGATTTGCACAGAACACAGTTCTCCCTCTAATCTAAAGAACCTCTAAGTTTCATGGCGAATGGACAGACCATTGAACCAGGTGCCTTTCAGTACTGGTGCACTTCTCTCTCCACTGATTCCTATGGGGAAGAAACAGTACCAGCTACTAGCATTAAAAAAAAAATCTGTCTGCATCCATGTTTTCATGTAATCTTATAGTGACTGAATGAAATTTTAAAAAAAATATATTTCCACTGAAAGCTCTGTTTGCAATCCTTCCTTGTTGTGGTCCATTTTTTCCTTTCACAAAGAAGGCTTCTTTTGCAGAAAACCTCCCCTGACCCACCCTGTCCATGCAATCTTTGAAATTAGTTCACATTTAAAAAATAATAATTTGTGTGTGTGTGTGTGTGTGTGTGGTTGCATGTGATGAATCAAAACCATCCAGTTGCTTTTTTCACTGATCCTAAAGAACCCCCAGTGGGAAGTTATTTGCATAAATTTGGAACTGCTCATTGAGTAGTTCAAACACTCACAAACCTCTCCATCAAAGTTCCTTTTATGAGAATTGTCTCCAAAGATAATTGGCACTCAGCTCCTGATATTATTGGAAGGGAGAAATGCCACAGCCTCGGAAATTTAGAGAATCGGACAAAAACAAGATGCCTGATGGTAAGCAAAGCAACATGGATTGGGGTGGGGGAAGGTGTTTTTCCTAATGCCAAAAAATTCTGAATTTGTGCTACCATTCTGGAAATCACAGTATCAACTCAAAAAAATTAGGTTTTCGTGTATTTTCAGCTCGGGGATTTCATAATGCACGTCCCTCCTGGAGAAACATTTGCAGGGAAAATTGGGCAGGCATAGGATAAGAATACTTCTCTTAATCCCACAGATTCTCGTCCTCAAATGGCTGTGCCAAATGCAGGTTTCCTGAGAATGTAAAAGCAGTACATTTTAATGATGTCAGCAAACTTTTATCAGTAAACACGTTTGTTGAGATAGCATCTAGTTCCATTCCCAATCCAGATACGTCCTGGGGAACTTCATCCCCACTCTGACATTGGCCAAATCCACACGCACTCACCATCCGCTTATCTTGCACAGTCATGGCAGTTGGGTTCATTCCGCTACCATGCTGTGCATCATCACATTCACCCTCCCAGTGCGTCTTTGTGGTGCAATCAGTTCTCCACATGCCACTGAGTAAAGCGTTATAGTGGGCGGTTCCCTCCTCCGTCATCAGTGTTGACGGCGCATGTCACTTCCCTTTAAAATGGCAAGACACACTATGGGAACAGTCACCATGTGACATGCGCATGCTCCAGGGACCATTTCTTTTCCTGTGCAAACCGCTGCTCACTAAAGTAGGTTTTGTGGTATACTGACCTTTCTTTAGTGTGCAAATGCGCTATGAAAGCCCCTTTTTTAAAAAAAGGGCCGGGCAAGAACAGATTTCCGCCATTATCATGTGGTACGGAAAGGAGGCGCAATTGTGGCGCGGTGATGGCAGGTAACACGCAGAATGGGAAAGCGTGTGAGTATCTGCTTGAACAGCGCCACGGTTGTGAAAAAGGTGCGGAAACAAAAAGGAAGTGTGGATTCGGCCATTATTACAAAGTCAAGTTTCTAAATGCTTAAATCATGATGACTTTGTAATCAGAACATTTCCATTTAAATTTTAGAAGTATATTACCCTTTACTGATAATTATATTATGTTTAATTTACGATGGAGAAAATTTATTATGATCTACTTTATTGCTTCCTTCCACCCTACTAACTTCTAAATCCTAAGGGGGACTGCTCCTGCTTTATACCCCTTTTAGGGTTTTTCTTTAAGGCCCTCTTACATTTTCCAAGGAGGCTTCAAAGCTTTAATCCTAAAGGCTCAAGATTTTTTAAAATAATAATTTTCAAAATATGGAAGCTTCAGGAATAATTTATTAAGTTTAGTGGGGTGCGTTTGCTTCCTTAATTCTGAAATGTATGGCATTATTGTCCCACACATTCGCTTTATCGACTTCTGAAGACCTGATCACATGCCAGTGTGTGAGACAAGAAGTGAGAATCAGCAGAGGAATATGGTATGGACAGGAACAAGAGCTATAAACAGAGGCCAAAAGATGAAAAGCTGTACTATAGACGCTCTCAAATGTAATACGAAACAGTGCCTTTGAGCTTTTCTTAAGTGCCTTCTGAGAAAGTGTTCATTTTGTGACTGAAAGTGTGCTTAACCCCCACCCCCACCCCCACCACCACCAAGGTTCATTGTTGCTAATGTACATTTTGACATTAGCATCAGAAACTGGTTAATTTAAAAAAAAATAAAGTCACACATGGGAATGCCGGACCAGAGGGAAATTAGTAGTATCAGAATACAAGTCAGAAGAAGTGATCTGTGGTTCACGAAAGCTCATACCCTACCACTAATTTTATTAGTCTTATCAGTGCTACTGGACTCTTGCTCTTTTCCAGAATACAGACAGAATACAGACACTTCTTCAGCATTCCCACAGTGTTACAGTAAACTAACTGTTCAAATAGTATATATGCAGGAGAAGCAAAATTGCAGTGCCGTCCTAAGAATTGCCTCTTTCGAAGTTCATTGACATCTGTGGGTTTAGAAAGGCATAACTCTGCTTAAGATGGCACTGTTAGATCATCAAATCCTATAGGAAATAGGATTATGACCATGTACCTCTCATCATTGGTAGGGAACATCTCTGCCAGCAGTGTATATCACATGAGCTTGTTTCCCTTTCTGTTTGCTGGCCATTACGTTTGAGCATGGCTAGAGGCACAAAACTCTGGGTTCTTAACTTGGCACCTGACCATTTTATAAACCACTCGGGGGGGAGTATATCTTATAAACTACTGGGGAGAAAAGTGGGGTAAAAATGCATAGATATATAACACATTTGCTTCTACTGGCCTAAAAGAAAAATTGGGGTACATACAAATGTAGACAATAATTTGGACATACTGAAATTTCGTCTTCTACAGTTTGAGCCTGGCTTTGCCCTTGCTAGGGTTTCCAGATGCTGCCTGGCAACCAGTGGAAGACTGGGGGGGCAGGAACATGGGGGGGGGGCAGCCATCAGCAACAGCATGGCATCACTTCTGGAGAAAACTCTGAAATGACCTTATACCTTTCTAGGAATCACCAGAAATTCTGTGGAAAAACCATAAAGTTTTCTGTGATTCCTAAAGAGGACTGACGTCATTTCCATGGCAATCCTCTCTAGGAATTGCCAAAATTAATCTTCTCTAGGAATCCTAGAGAGGGCTGATATTGCTTCTGCAGGGAAAAACCAGAAGAGACATCATGCCTCTGTAGGAATTGCCAAAAGCACTATACTTTTACCATCAAGTTTCCAGTGATTTCTAGAGCAGCATGACATCACTTGTGGGTTTTCCCCCAGAAGTGATGTCATATAGTCACTGAAGGCCACCTCCATGTCCCCATCCCTGGTATCCCTCTGGAAACCAGGGACATACTGGTTCTTCTTCCCAAATTCCACCAGGAGATAGCTCTTCCTTCAGTCATGAGCTCTGCATTAACTATGTAATATTTTTGTGTACTTTTTACCAGAACTTCCATAGATACCGTTGCCATACTATTTAGGGTTGACCTCTCTGCCAGAAGGCAATATGAACAGGTGAGGTAGAGAGCTGGGAACCCACAAGTAGACATGGGCATGAACCAAAAAAATTTACCGAACTAGAGGATCGTGGTTCCGTGCAGACCACGATCAGAATTCCCAAACAGCAACGAACATCTCCCGTTCCCGAACCGAACCGTGGATTGTGGATCGTGGAGGCCACAGCGGAGGGGCACCCCGCTGTTCCCAGCGATACAGGAACGGTGGGTGATGCTGGCAAGAGCTCTGTCTCACTCCACTGCTAGCAGAAAGTGAAACCCAGCCTGGGAGACCATGGCTATTTATAAGCATGGGTCCCATTCAGCAACACAGGAGGTCTGTGTTTGGCTGTCAGAGCTGCTTATCAGGGTTTGCAGGGATGAGATTGGAGTGCCGATGGCTACAGAACACCCCCTTCTCCCTCCCTCCCCTGGGTTTCTTCTCCCAACTTGTAACTGCTTTGCTGCTCCGTGGTTGGAAGGAAGCCCTACTCATCAAGGAAAGCTGGGCTTCCATTCGGGTTTCCAGGGCGACAGAAGGAGGGCAAACAGAGCTCAGGCATTCCCCTAGCTCTGTTGCCAGGGGAATAGATTGCTGGCACCTGAGTGTCTGGATTCCCGAACCGAGCCTGAATGCCATGATCCAGGCCTCTCCTGACCGCTGGATCGTTGGCCGTGGACGATCATGATCCACCAGGTCACGATCACGCGATCACCATTTTCATGGGTTTTTGACGTTCGTAATGTGGTTTGTGCACATCTCTACCCACGAGTGCCTGGCAGCGGATGGGCATTCTAGTAGAGTATATGGAGGCAAAATGAGAAACAGGGATTATCAGCTGCATTCAGAGGCCTACAGTTGCTCAAAGTCTGCTGAAGGAAGGGGAGCTTATATGGTGAAAGGCAAAGTAGGACTAGTCACAGAGGCCAAGGAATTCTTAAGTTATCTTATTTATTTAGAACATTTGTATTGCTGCCTCTCCAGGGACCTGCCCAAGGCAGCCTACAAAATAAAAATAATAAAACCAAAACATGAAACAAAATAAATTAAAATCAAGCATTAAAAAATAAGGCCCATGGGTTGACTTGACACAGATCTGCAGTGGCTCAAAGGGCAGGCCTCTAGCCAGCTCCTTGTCAATCTGCAATTGATTCTGCTGAACTGGTCATCATCTCCACTGTCACCACTCACCACTGGCTGATTAACGTAGCTGTCTTAAGTTGGCTAGGATGATGGAAGTAGACTGAAGTGCACTGAATAGGTTGTGTTAATGTTCTCGTGTTCAGGTTGCAATGCTGCAAGTCCCAGTTCAGTCTACTTTTTGAAGGTGTTTCATGACACAGCAAGCCACAATGTTTAATCCACAAAATCTGCTGAAAAGACATAACTGTTGCTGATGTTGGTGACACTACTCTAAACACATAATGGTTAATTTTTTTAAGTAATTTGTGTGCTGTCTTAAGGACCATGGACTCTCTTTTCATTAGTTTCCCTCAATCTCCTTGTGAATGTAATGTTGTTAACACATACAGCACTCCCATCTCTTAGAAGGTGCTTAAGAATAACAGTCTTATTATAATATCAACATTACTCACTAGCTTTTCTCCAAATAAATGTTTTATAGGGAAACAGAAAATGGAACTCTTCCAACCCAGAGACCACCTTTGCCAAATGGAGCCCCACCCCACCCCCACCCTATATCTTTTAGCTCTAAGTACTTAGATTACCCTAACAGGTCTTAAAATGAAGAGACTTATGGATATTTGATAGCCAACATTTTCTTAATGTAGTTGAGGTTGCTGTAGCACTCCTCAACATAAACATTACACAACTGGAAAATGAATATATCACTTAATCCTAACATTAGCAGTCAGCCACACAACCTCAACTACGCCATATAACATGAGAAATTGTATTGAAATTGCTAGATGTATTGTACTTTGTGTGGCTATGTGTTCAAGTTATATTAGTCTACACAACACAATCTGAAAAGTAGGTGGATATTGCTTTTATCAAAAGAATGAATTGTTTAAAATGTTGAAACTGTAGAACTCATTGTTTTTTTGTCTCTTTGCAACCAATGCAACCCTAGAAAATACACAATAAATCCACACGTCAGTTCACCCATTACCATTTTTCAGTTGTATCTATATAGGCAACAAAATGAAGAGGTAGAATGGAACATACCATTTTGACTCCAGGTGGAAGATGCCACTTTTAAATATTCCCCTATGCTAGTAGGAACCATCAACCAGGGAGAAATTCCCTGGCTTAGTCACTTCAGGTGTCTCCTGTGCTGGTTAACTGTGTACAGGGAAGGGGTTTTTTTCACGGTAGGAGAGAATTCAAAACCCATCTTCTTAGGATTTCAACTCCTCATTCTGCCTCATGGGTAGACAAGGTCATACTATTGCATTCAGAAAAAGTCATGAAAGATCATTATTTTCAGTGCTAACACAACATTTTCCAAATGTTCAATATGTTTTTATTACAATAAACAAAAATACTCATACGAAAAATTAATTGTAAAATAATGAATGTAAAAATAAATTTTAAAAATTTTCAGCATATTTCAGAAGTGAGGAGCATCACGGAAACTATGACAGCCCGGCACCCACGACACCCTCCCTTCCTAGCTCCCCCCCCCAAGACCCTGTGATTCCCAGGCACATGGCTAACACCCCTACCTGTATTCCTGATGTGGAGCTAAGTCTCCAAAGAGAATGGCTTGCCTGCAAACACCAAATGATTCATAGTTTAGATAAAATCAAAAAGAGTCCAGTAATTTAGATAAGAGTCTTTCAAGGCCTAGACCCCTCATAGCTAGAAACCACATTTCTCCTTATGTTCTGCCACGGCAGCTTCACTCATCTGAGCAGGGTCTTCGGCAAATATCACCCTGCAGTTAGGCTAAATCAGAACCTGCCCATATGCCACTTTCTCTGAGGTAGCCCCCACCGTGCGGAATGGCCTGCCTGAAGACATAAGGAAAGTTCCCACTCTCCAGGCTTTCCACAAACTATGCAAGACTGAATTATTTCGGGACAGCTTTATACTCTGATTATAGGGCTATGTCATAATAAACAGTTCAAAGAGATACCTTAGTAAGGGACAGGGGGAGTGTAGACGAAGCTATTGGGTATTGTCTGCTGATGTAGATACATTCCTACTAGATTGTTCAGCATTGCTAAAGATGTAATCTGCCTTAGATCTCAGTGAGAAAGGTGGATTATAAATAAACAATGACAACAAGAATTGCAACTGGGACTTGCCAAAGGGAGTAGAAATTGCCATATTTATTTGTTGTCTATAATTTTTATAACAGTGACGCTTGTCTCACGGAAATGAGCCTAGGGTTGCCTCTTGAACCCGTCCCAGTTAGTAATCAGGCTCCTTTCATTTTCCTGAATTACAGATATCTACAAAGGGAGGGGAAATAACAGCACAAATAATTATAATAACATCCTGTTTGTGTGTTATATATTCCAAGTCTACATGGGCAGGCACAGTGGCACAGTGAGGCATCTTGCAATATGATTAAGAAAGAATCTCCATTTTTTTCTTACTAAGATTCACAATTTCATTAGCCTTAAACATTCACATTCATTAGCATTTGCAATATCTCTGGTCACCGCGGCCTGGGTTCAGTGCTTTGCAGTAGGCTTTCTGTATGTCCTCGGGCAGATTTGCACAGGCCAGATTTTTAATGCTCAGCATTTTAAAATTAGCAATCAAGAGCAACCAGGAAAGATAGGGGCAAAGTGGGATATAAAAATCAATAGAGGTCCCTCATTATTAGTTTTGCTGCCATTTTGTTCTGCTAATTTAAGCATTTTGTTACGAAGCTTGTTCAGGGCAGGAAAGTGAGGCATCCACAGGAACTAAAGGCCATTCTGCTGCTTATTCTACCCATTCTGCTATATGAAGCAGAATGGAAACAGTGGCCTTCATATTCCTTCCATAATGAATAAAACACATTGGTAATACTGATCACACCCAAGATTGTCTACATCTTAGGCCAAACTACATGTGACTTTTTCAATAATTTGAGTCTAGGTTTCCGTAACCTAACTCTCATAATCTTACAGTCAAACAGCAACTGCTAGAAACTAAATTCCCAGGTGTCACAGGGGCCCAATTTGAATCGGGCAGACACACACACACATCCTCTGTTATTTTCCTGACCTAAAATGGCACCAGCAAGGTGTTTTGTGCCACACTGGGGAGAGCTGACTTGTGGAAAAACAGTACATCTAGTTGGCTGTTAGCACTCATGATCACACACAATATGACAAAATAATTATTTGCCTCCTCAGAGCACTTGTATACAGCCTGTTCTACATGTTATCAGGATGGATATCAGACACATAAACTCCTCTTCATATAGAAAACTGCTTATGCGAAGTGGCTAACTAAACGTTTTTCTCCTGCCTATGTTAAAAGTCAGCACAAACAATCTTGTCCCTGCTTCAAAAAAGCAATTAACTACACAGAGATGTAGTAACAGGGTTTGGGTTTATGATTGCCAACCTCCAGGTGAGACCTGGAGATTTCCCAGAATGACAGCTGATCTCCAGACTTCATAGATAAGTTCTTCTGGAGAAAATGTCCAGGGGGTGAACTCTATGGCATTACACCCCGGTGATGTGCCTCTCCTCCCCTCTCCAAACCCTCCCTCCCTAGGCTCCCTCCCCCCCAATCACCAGAAATTTCCCAACCTAGAGCTGGCAACCCTATTAGATTCGCAGCAGAAATCCCACATCAAGAGCGCATGCAAAGTTCTGTTTCAGAGCAAAGAGATGTTAGCCTCTGACTATCAAGCCAGTTCCACACATCAGAAACAAACTCAAGGTATCATTACAATATATATTTTAGAGTATTTTTCTAAATAATAATCGTTAACATTTATTTGGCAAAAGTTCAAAGTACTTCATCTATAGAAATCCTCAGAAAAATCTGCCACTGATACTGTTACTCTTTGTGAGGCCACCTTTGAAGATAATCCAGGAACTTCAGCTGATATAAAATGCAGCAGCCCCTTTATTATCAGGATCCAACTATGGGGACTATATTTCTCCTATTCTGAGGTCCCTTTTCTGGCTGCCTATTCATTCTGAGGTCCAATTCAAGATAACTTTAATGTGCTTTGTGACCTGGGGCCTACACACTTGAAGGAATTCCTCTCCCTGCACATTCCCATGCAAGATGCAGCCACTTCATTCTTCCCAGACAGACAATGCCCTCTTCGTCTAGGGCACATTCTTCATTGGCTCAGGACGCCAGGTCTCCCACTGCTAGCGGCCCCGTTTGTTGCCTGTCGGTGCCTGAAGCACCGGTGGGAGGAAACGGAAGGGGGAATGGGAGCTTGTGCCAGCACTCTGCTGGTGCAGTGATGTCACTTTGTGTAAAAATCAAGGACATTATAGTATTTGGGAGGGAAGGAACTCTGGTTTTACTACAGAATTTTCACTAATCCTAGAACATCCCTTGAGGTGAAAACCAGAAGTGACATCAGCACACCAGCATGACATGGGTCTACCAGTCGCGGCTCCCAATTGCTCCCAAGAGTGGCAACTCTATCAATTGTCTGGGCCTGGATGCTTTCAGTGGCTGCCTCAGGTTTCTGGAACAGCCTCCTGGAAGCTTTTGTGGCAGTCAGAATCTGGCCAACAGGAAATGTTTTCCTGGCTGAAAACAGAGTGTTTATAGAGCTGCTTTAAGATAGCTTTCATGGATTTATTGTTTAACGTTTTTAATGTTTGAATGTATATAGTTTAAATTAATTTTTTATTTATTGCAGTTTTCCATCTTGGGTATGACTCCATCCTGAGCTTTCTAGAAGCTAGGCATATAAATATTTTAAATTTAAATACATACATATATAAGCTAAGCCAGCATGTTTAGACTTGTATTTAGTTTGACCATTTAAGAACATACAAAAGTAGAGAGTGCCAAAAAAGGCCAGGGGCCCATCTGTTCCAATATACTGTTTCACACAGAGGCCAACCAGTTGCCCTGGAGGGACAAAGAAGCAGGGCGTAGAGGCCGAGGCCTCTCCTGATGTCGTCTCAAAACACTGGTATTCAGAGGCCTGCTGCAGCTGTAAATGGAGGCTCCCTTCGATCACCATAGTGAGTAGCCTGGAAACAGCAGACTGCACTCCATCCCCCATGCTTGAACAACTGAGCTCTGCCAGAGGGAAAGGGAGATGGGCAACACTGATACTGGGATGTCACTTCTAGGTAGGGTTGCCTACCTACAGGTGGATCTTTGAGATCTCCCTGCATTACAACTGATCTCCAGGCTACAGAGATTCGTTCACCTTGAGAAAGTGAACTATGGTATGCCTTCCTTGCTGAGCTCCCTCCTCTCCCCAAACCCCACCCTTCCAGGCTCCAACCCCAAATCTGGAGTTGGCAACTCTGTTTCCCAGAAGTGATCCGAGAAGTGACCACACAGTGTCTGTAATGCTCTAAGTATGTTCTCTAATCTTCAAGGACTTTATGATAGAGATTGGAGAAATCTGAGGAGCATCACAGGAACTGTGACAGCCCAGCACCCATGACACGCCCTCTTCCTAGCTCCCCCCCCCCCCAAGACCCTGTGATTCCCAGGCACATGACTGACACCCCTACCTGTATTCCTGATGTGGAGCTAAGGGCCAAGCTACACATGACGAATGACACTTGAACGGCAAGTGGATTGAGTGGAGGGCAAGTGAACAGGGAGAAATACACTTGCTGTTCAAGTGTCATTCGTCATGTGTAGCTTGGCCCTAAGGCTCCAAAGAGAATGGCTTGCCTGCAAACACTAAATGATTCATGGTTTAGATAAGAGTTAAACTGAGGTCTTCCTGGTTTACAACTGCCATTTTTTAACCATACCCTTACGTCAGCTCAGCTCTCCAATTAGAAATTCTGCAACTATCTACAGCCATACGACCCTGAACATGCCCGATCTCGTCTGATCTCGGAAGCTAAGCAGGGTCGGGCCTGGTTAGTACCTGGATGGGAGAAATTCCACAACTGTGTGTTTCCTTTCAGCACAAACCTTACAGTTTCAGAATATTTCCTTGTCCTTACAAAATAATGTTGGAGGTGCATTCTAATATCTTCAACTTTGCTCTGGTGTTCATAGCACTGCAGAGATCAAATTAAGCTTACAGGTCAGTGTGGGTTCACAGACCAGGCAAATAAGCACATGTAGGTATGTTAGAAGGCACAGCAACAGCAGCGCAACAATGTTAATCAGAGAAATGTTATTTTGGGAGTGCAACAAAGGGCCAGACACCACTCTTGACAGACTGTTGAAATTAGCAACAAAAAAAGGGGGGGGAGCACAATATTCAGTCATTCAGATCTTGAAACTTTTAAAAAGTTTATCTGGTTACAGAGTATTAATTCTGAAATCCTCTGTGTTTCCTTATCCTAACTAAGGCTTCAAATGGAAATGCCAGACTCCCACATAACTCCTGCCGCCTGACTGCAAGGACTAGAAGCAGAAGTTTAAAGTATGGGGCTGCTCTTGTCCAATGTTGCAAAGCTAAACATTTCAGATGCCTCAGATAAGGCTCTGACCACAGCAAAGTAGTTAAGAATGCACATAATTTTAAAAACATGAATAGCTCCTTTGACATCAATGGGAACTACTCAGGTGCTTAAATGTACACATGTGACTAAGTGCTTTGCTGGGTCAGGGCCCAAAACACCAGACGTTTTGAGGTTGATGCCAGCTCTATTTCAAATGACAGGAGAGTGGTCCCTTGATTATCAAAGGCAAACCCAAGCTGCAAGGCCTTGAGTAGCAAAAAGCCGAGTATCCACCCAGATTGTATGACTCCAGAAAGGTTGCCAGATGTGCCTAACACCAGAAAGTTGACTTATTTCAGAATTACAACCACAGAACAGGCTCCAACCTTATTTTCTGATCTGATGTCCTGCACGGGTGTATAAGAGAAGAGTGGTTGCATCTCAGTGTCTTTTCTTGATGGAATATGATACTTCATAACAAATAATTTTCTCTATCAGATAACAGTATGCTTTCATGTGATTCCCTAATCCAAACTGCCCATATCCAAAGAACGTTTAAAATTGTTCTGTGAGGCAAAGTGCGATATAGACTTACTTTTCTCAATCTACAGTCTTTGTTGCTGAATGGGAAACTGTTTTTAAAATAGAGGGAATTTCAAAATCTGTTTATGACATGATTATTTTTATTTATTTAGATATTTATACTCCACTTTTCTCCCTATTGAGTTTCTGAAGAGGATTACAGCACTATTTTTCACTCCTCCATTTTATCTTCATAACAACAGTCCTATGAGGTAGGCTAAACTGACAAAGATTCAGTGGCCCAAGATCACCCAAAAGTGCTTACCTTGTGCTTTGAGATAGCAGGACAGCCTCCACAGTTCATAGGAAAAGTAGTTTAGGAGAAAAGGTCAGGCACTTTTGGCATCATCGCCCGTCTCCCTATCAAATGTTTTTTTTTTTTACTCTGCACATGCACAAATGCATGCTGAGAGCTTTGAGGGAGGAGCTGGGCAGTGATCAGAGGATTCTTCAGAGCGCTTTAACCATTCACATGTCCAAGAACACAGAAGAAGCTCGCCATCAATCTGTGGAAAAAGAAAATATCAGGGAAAGTGCAGTCTCAGAAAAAATGCCACAAAAAAAGGTAGGGAAAACAGCTTAACTGAGGGTCAAGCTACAAGTGACGCCTGACACAGGTTGGACACTTGTCAGCTTCCCTCAAGTTTTGATGGGAAATGTAGGCGTCCTGGTCTTGCAGCTTGGCTCTCCGACTGCTGGCCAATGGACTTTTCAACTGTCACTTGTCCAACATTCTGCAAAGCTGCCTCCATTTCCCATCAAAACTTGAGAGAAGCTGACAAGTGTCCAACCTGTGTCATTCGTCACTTGTAGTTTGGCCCTGAGATGTGTGAAACCTTAGGGGAAAGCTGCCAGAGTTTCATGGGTGGACCATGCCTATAATGACGTGTGGAAATGGTCAGAGTGTAAGCTTTCAAGAGTCTCGTGTCTGAATAAAAGAGCTCTAACTCTTGAAAATTTGTACTCTGAAAATCTTGTTGGTCTCTAATGTGCCACTGGACTCTCATCCATGGTTGCCCAAAGGTTTTTCTGATCTTATTTGTACATTGTTTAAAATTCTCCTAGATTAATAATTCCCTGAAAAGGACAAACCAACACAGCATGAGAAGGACAAATTTAAGAACATAAGAACATAAGAGAAGCCATGCTGGATCAGGCCAATGGCCCATCCAGTCCAACACTCTGTGTCACACAGTGGCCAAAAACCGAGGTGTCATCAGGAGGCCTGCCAGTGGGGGACACTAGAAGCCCTCCCACTGATTGCCCCCCAAACACCAAGAATAGAGAGCATCACTGCCCTAGACAGAGAGTTCCATCTATATCTTGTGGCTAATAGCCACTGATGGACCTCTGCTCCGTATGTTTATCCAATCCCCTCTTGAAGCTGTCTATGCTTGAAGCTGCCACCACCTCCTGTGGCAGTGAATTTCATGTGTTAATCACTCTTTAGGTGAAGAAGTACTTCCTTTTATCTGTTCTAACCCGACTGCTCAGCAATTTCATTGAGTGCCCACGAGTTCTTGTATTGTGAGAAAGGGAGAAAAATATTTCTTTCTCTACCTTCTCTATCCCATGCATAATCTTGTAAACCTCTAACATGTCATCCCTCAGTCATCATTTCTCCAAACTAAAGAGCCCCAAGCGCTTTAACCCTTCTTCATAGGGGAAGTATTCCATCCCTTTAATCATTCTAGTTGCCCTTTTCTACACTTTTTCCAGTGCTATAATATCTTTTTTCAGGTGTGGTGACCAGAATTGTACACAGTATTCCAAATGAGGCCATACCATTGATTTATACATGAGCATTATGATACTAGCTGATTTGTTTTCAATTCCCTTCCTAATAATCCCCAGCATAGCACTGGCCTTTTTTATTGCCGTTGCACACTGTATCGACATTTGCAGTGAATTATCCACCACAACTCCAAGATCGCTCTCTTGGTCAGTCTCTGCCAGTTTGGACCCCATCATTGTGTATTTATATTTGGGATTTTTGGCCCCAATGTGCATTACTTTGCACTTGGCCACGCTGAACCTCATTTGCCACATTGACACCCACTTGCCCACTCGCCCAGCCTCAACAGATCCCTTTGGAGTGCCTCACAATCCTCCCTGGTTCTCACCACCCTGAACAATTTAGTGTCATCCACAAACTTATCCACTTCACAGCTTACTCCCAACTCCAAATCATTAATGAACAAGTTAAGAAGCACCGGACCCAATACTGAGCCCTGTGGTACCCCACTGCTTACCACCCTCCACTGTGAATATTGCCCATTTATAGTCACTCTCTGTCTCCTATTCATTAGCCAGTTTTTGATCCACAAGAGGACTTGTCTTTTTACCCCTTGACTATTGAGCTTACTTGCAGCCTTTGATGAGGAACTTTATCAAAAGCTTTCTGGAAGTCCAGGTAGACGACATCTATTGGTTCCCCCTTGTCCACATGTTTGAGCCTTTCTCCTTGATGCACTAATATCTTATTAGCAGGGACGTTTTTCCCAGAGGAGCATTAAGAATTTGACTCTTTCTCCTGGCAGTCAGAAGTGGTATAGCCATCCTGTCACCTCAGAATTCCACCTCCTTATTTTGTAGACCATGACAAAGACATCAAAATCACTTGAACTCACAGCATTTCTACACTAGTGCCCAAATACACATGTTAGCAAACACAGGGTCCTAACCTAATAGTTTTTAATAAAACAGGAATGTGGGGGTTGGATGTGATTGTGAGGTTTCAGGAACCCTGCTTCTACCTACCAATTTTACCTCTGAAAGCCAATCCTCCCTCCACAGGCTCACTTCCTCTTCCTGAGCCTGACTCATGAAGAAACAATTTACATGGGGGAAGGGGGATTATAATGGAGAATTGGTGAGGAGCAAAAAGGTTAAGCACCTGCCCTTCACGTGGGGAACTTAACAGCATGTTTCTGAAAATTGCCTGAGGTATACAGCTGACCCCCTAAACCCATTAATGGAACAAAAATGTATGATTATTTCTTTATTTTATCGGTTTATTTAAAATCCACCTTTCCCATCCCACCACACAAAAGTGACCCAAGGTGGGTCACAATAAAATTGGCAGCAAAACAAATAATAATAAATCAAGTAAAGGTGCTACCACTCTGGCCTGACGAGATCTACCCCCTGGCTAGAGATGGTTCAAACACCTGCTTCCTTGGACTGAACGGGGAGAGGCTGTTTCTACCTTGGCCTGCAGATCACCAGCATTCCTGTTTTCTGTCTCTTTAGATGTCTTTTGCTGGTGCATCATTTTCTTCCAGTATTGAGTTTTATAATAATAGGAATGTGAGCAATGGATATTTTGATGTATTAGGATTTTGAGTCATTATCTTAGGTTGTCTATGACTTTGTAAACTGCTTTGAGTCCTATGTTCCAGGAGAAAAGTGGCCAATAAGGATAGTAAGCAAATAAACGATTTAAAATGGAAACACCAGTATGCCTCCAGTATAAATCCCTAGGCATCAGTCAGCAACAAGCCTTTTATAAAGAACAACCCCACAAGCCTTCTTAAATGCTGGCAAAGTCACCAAGCTCTTTACCTCTGTGAACAAGCCATTCCTTAACTTTCTCAGGATTGTCTCAATAATTTTCTGATCACTTCTCTTTCCAGAGAACAATGCTATTTTGAAACAGCTTTGAAACAAACAGAAGCAAAGCTGTTGTGTGCAAACACACTATTCCGAGAAAGTTTACAAGGCCAGAGTGAACCTTTGGCCAGTCACTTCTTAAGCAAGGATTAAAATCCTTTATATTTGCACAGATAAAGATCGCAGGTATAGGCTTAGGGTGTTGTCCTGTTAGTTTTCCTCCTTCCTGTCTTTCACGGTCTGTTCACCTATTCAACCAGTATTGCTAGGGTTGTCAATTCTGTGTTGAGAAATTCCTGGAGATTTGGGCTAGGAAGAAGGGAGGAATCTGGGGAGGGGAGAGACTTTACCAAAGTATAATACCATAGAATCCCATGCTTCCATTTTCTCTAGGAGAACTGATCACTGTAGCCTGGAGATCAGTTGTGATTCTGGGAGATCTCCAGGCCCCACCTAGAGGTGGGCAATCCTAAGCCTGCAGTTAAGTGAGTTTCTCTCTGAAAACCTTTCTGAAGTATTTCTTCTTCCCCACAAGGCATTCTTTAGTTAAAATTGATCTCTGGTGGGTTGGAATGGAGCAGCCTTCATTCCAGCAAATGACTAATGGTTCAGTCTGCTGAATCATTTAGGGATTAATTGGACTAGTAGTTATTATGTCTTTTGTACGGGGCAAGCTTCTCTCTCTCTCTCTCTCTCTCTCTCTCTCTCTCTCTCTCTCTCTCTCTCTCTCTCTGTCTTTCTCTGAACTGTTCGTATTTTCAAGGTAAGATTCTATAACTTATTTCAAAAAAGAACATCTAGTATGCACATAACTCTTAAACACATGAGCAAAATGAAATCAAGGACACAGTGCAATCATAAACAGAGTTACACTCTTCTAAGTCCACTGACCTATATAAATATTAGTCACTCTTATTTCTAAATATCATTTATGCATTAAAAGATGACTCACATTTTCAGAAATGAAACCCATACAAGCCCCTTATTTCACAATTTCTGCGGCTCCTTACTGATGAGGTAAGTGCTTCTTCAGACTGCAGGTAGGTGCTGCTGACATCATTTAATGCTACTCCAATGTAAAAACATGGCGTTACCCATAGAAAGCTACATTTTGGTTCTAGTCTTCTGCTCAATATGCTAGCTTTCTATGTGTGGAAATCTTTTCTTTTTCATGTAGCAATATTCCAGCATGCGAGTAAGATTGCCAATTCCTGGTTGGGAAATTCCTGGAGGTTTGGGGGTGTAGTTCAGGGAGGGCAGCATTTGGGAAGGTGATGGAGTTCAGCAGAGATGTAATATCAAAGAGTCCACCTTCCAAAGCTGCCATTTTCTCTAGTGGAAATGATCTCTGGAGATCAGTTGTCATTCAAGAAACACCCTGAAGGCTGGCGATCCTACGTGTGAGCCTCCAAGTGCGAATTGAAATAATACAGAAAAGACAGACTTTTACTACTTCAGTAAGAATTCCTGACCTGATCTAGCTTATTTTGATGTAGGACCTTCCATATAAATTGAAACAGATTTAGATTTGAGTCTAGAACTGAACCAAACTTTAAAACTTACACTTGAAATGTTGTACTGCTAAACATTCCAACTCCTGAACTTCAATGTTTGGACACAGTCCGCAGTCAAGTTCTCCTGTGTGAGTCCTATCAAAATGAATGGATTTCATGCGAGAGTTCTGGTACAGCTCCTTGTAATTCCAGTCGGCTTTTCTAAAGGGAACTTCTATGTGAATTATGCCCTTAATTGAACATAGAAGTGGAAAGAACTAGAATCTGAGAGACCGAGGCACAAATCACCTCCTCCAGTAATGGAAGTTTGTTGGGTGACCTTGGTCCAGTCACACACTCTCACCCAAACCTACCTCACAGCATTGTTGTGAGGATAAAAAGGGGGGAGGAGAATGATGTAACTTTCTTGAGTCTCCGTTGGGGAGAATGGTGGGATATAAATGAATTAAATAAATACATCCAAGAGAAAGTCTCCAGCATTCTCTCTCTTTATAACAGAATGTTCAAAAAACTCTTTTTCTAAGACATCATTCTAGGCCTTCATATCTTGTTCAAAGCTAGAAGTAATCCTCATCACTCCATATTCTACTAGAAAGTCCAGTATGCTCATACTGCCAAGATATATGTGACTTTCCCCCCTTCTTTCCTTCTATTTATGCTGTATTTCCTTAGCTCACTTGTTTACTTTCAGCCAGCACTATTACGAGACCCAAGCAACTGAAACTTCCTCCAGTTTCTTGCCTCCCTTCCTCATTTTTCACCTTTTGCCTTCTTAAATATCCTTACCTCTCCCCTGCTGGAGCAATATCAAGCATAGTATTTTTTGGTAACATACAATTTTGTTGAATAACTGGCCTTGGGACGGAAGGAAGGAAGGAAGATTCTTGTCTTCCCAAGGCATAAAAATGTTGAGCAGGCTTCTGTGGGACCCTGCTGTAGTCACATAGTATCTCTTTTCATTACAGCAGAACTGCTTTCCAAGAGAGCATAGCAAGGAGCCCCTGCCTTTCCTAACAGGAGCAGACACTACTGTACTGTTTCGCCTTGAAATTCTGTTATTAGATAAACATTGTTTAAATAGCAAGAAAAACATAAGAAGCCATGTCAGGGATGGATGTATTTTGTTTTGCCACATTTATAGAGGTTTTTTTTAATTAAGGGAGGAAGAAAGTTTCACACAGAGCAAAGGTGAAGCAGTGTATGTATGCATGCATGTATAAGATGTAAAGGTGGAGCAATGTATGTACGCATGCATGTATAAGATGTAAAGGTAAAGCAATGTATGTACATAAGCATGGATAAGATGTAATCAACTGACCCAGTAATGCAGTCTTCATTGAACTTCCTTATTCCTTAACGTATGACTAATTGAAGAGAAGCATTCTTGTTCATAATCTAAGCTTTCCTTCCAGTTGGTGCTGATATAGTTTCTTTTTAACATGTTTGCACAACATCAGATATAATGGCATCTAGATATACTGGAGTTTTAAGGCCAAACTAAAGATTATAAGTAGCAATCGTTAAGTTAAAATGTACCATTGCAGCCTACAGTCAAAGAAATTCACAAGTGACATCCCACAAGTTGCATTCTAGATATAACATGAACATCATTCTGGTTTTGATGCAATGACAACGGATTTGATAAGGTGGCCTATGCAAGAACAGCAATGGAAGCAATTTGGTGGCCTGTATCCTCCTACACACCCTGACCTATAGATGACCCTCGTTATATTTTGGAAGTTAAGCAGGGTTGGCCCTGGTTAGTACTTGGACAGGAGATCACCACAGAAGTCCAGGGTCACTACACAGAAGCAGGCAATGACATACCACGTCCGTTCATCTTTTACTGTGAAAACTACAGAGTTGCCATATTTTGGCTGTGATTAGACTATACTTTCCAGCACCAACAGTAAGCAAATTTGCAAGGGTTTACAAGTGAAATGGATGTTCTTCTACTATAACTTCAGTCCTGGACCTAGGGATGCCAACTCCAGGTGGGCCTGGAGATTTGTATTACAACAGAAACTTCAGGAAACAGAAATCAGTTCCCCCATAGAAAATGGCTGCTTTGGAGAGTGGATTGTATGGTGTTATATGCTGCTGAGGTTCCTCCCTTTCCCAAATTCCGCCATTTCCAAGCTTCACCCCCAAATCTCCAAGCATTTCCTAATCTAGAATTGACAACCCTAAGCTCAGGGTTTCCTGCTCCTCCCAAAGTAAAAGCAGGGGAGGTGTTTGGAGACTGGGGGTGACAATCACCCATGTGCATTCCTGATTGACTATGTCATTTCTGATGCAATCCATTGCAGCAGGGCCAATTCATTAAAAATCACTATGTTTGGGGGCTATTTTACTAAATTGGCCTAAGCATGACCTGTTGCTTCCAGGTTACACTGGAAATTATGTAATCAACTGGTGCCTGCATACCTGTACCCCCAACCTGCAACCTGCCTCCCCCCATTTCCCCTCTATCCTCCCCCTCCCCAGCCAGGTAAGTGGAGTGGAGGCTTGGAGCGGGGAATCTGCTACAATAGTGGGGTACCTGGCAAGCCTGTTAGGCTCACAGAAATGTCTTCAGCCTAGGGAACCGTCCTCCAATAAGAGTCCAGTAGCACCTTTAAGACTAACCAACTTTATTGTAGCATAAGCTTTCGAGAATCACAGTTCTTTTCGTCAGATGCGCATCTGACGAAGAGAACTGTGATTCTCGAAAGCTTATGCTACAATAAAGTTGGTTAGTCTTAAAGGTGCTACTGGACTCTTTTTGATTTTGCTACTACAGACTAACACGGCTAACTCCTCTGCATCTTCCTCCAATAAGTGGCTCTTCTGTTGAAGGGTGAGCCAGTTAAGTTGAAGGAAGGGTCCTTAGGATGGAGGAAGATTTCAGACCTTGCTTAGTGGAGCAGTAGTATGTACATAAGGTGCTGTCAAGCCACCACTGAATTATGGCGACCCCTGCTTAGCTTCTGAGAGCTGATGAGATCAAGCTTGCCTGGTCCATTCAGGTTAGGGATGACATGGTTTTACTTGGAATTAGATCAGTACACACGAAGTTGGCCCTAAGGTATTACCCTGAGCAAACCATAATAAACATGAGGTCCTTGTTTAAGGAAGACTTCCCTGTTCATGGAAAAGTAGAAGGCTTTTGTGAGTGCAAGAAACAAAAAAAATTGAATGAGTCATTTGTTTTGTAAAGCAAAGTCAAGTTTGTTACAAGTTGTTAGCAAGTAAAGCAAGACTGAGTGGGAGATGCAGTGAGGGAAAATAATCACTTATTTGTGTAATTCACTGAAATGTTTTGCCAAGCACTGAAGCCTAGTCTAAAAGAAAATGAGCAATAACCCATAAATGAGATTCTAACAGATGATTAATTGAAATGATTGATATCCACACCAATTTTAATGTTTTTTCCATCCAAACAGGGCTTGGGGCAGATTGACATTTAAGCCAATTGTCTGTAGTAAAGGAACCATTGAAAAATCTATTTATCCAATTTATTCAATAGACTTTCTACTGTGTTTGACAAGATCATCTCAGTTACCTTTTTTTTTAAAAAAATGTCTTTTAGCTAGCATGATTTTAATGCAATTTCATTTAATTTAACTTCATACATCCCACATAAACCCTGATTTTAAAAAAACCTAGAGTTTATATTAAAAGGCCCTTTTGTTGTTGTTTTAAGATTATAGACTATGATTTTGGATCTGATTATTTAGGAAAGTATATTGTACTGGCAAAGCAAGGGACCTTAGGATGCTATCCAAGGAATAAAAGTTTAGCCAACTGAAACTCTTCCAGGAAAAATTGCACTATTAAAACATGAAACATATTTGGGAGTTGGTTTTGAGCTATTGGGTTATAAATCAATCACGTTCATTTTGAAACTACTTATTTCTGTAACATTATGTCTGAAATGCCTCAGGAGTTAACAAAGGAAATTGGTATTCTGTAGAGACTGTTTCACAGATGCAATACTATGTTCTTACAAGCCCCCAAAGCCATGTGTCACAGGCCAAAAGAAATTCAGCCAAATGTAGGACAATATAACCATTAGCCATCACTGGACAAAAATTTCACTCAGACAGGATTGGATTCAAGATTCCTAATCAGGGTGGAATTCTCACGTTCTGTTTTCAAAATCTGGCTGCTGCCTGTCTGCTGCGAATGTGATGCATACAGGAAGTCAAACAGGGGAGACACTGTAGTGCAATCCTAAACACAGTTATACTCTTCTAAGAGTCCACTGAAATCAATAGGCTTCAAAAGGTGTAATTGTGTTTAGGATTGCACTTAGTCTGTCCAGTGACTTCTGAGGCCCTCCTTCAAGTAGCCTTATTAGCACAGAAAAACTAGGCACACACCAGAGGTGGAGCCTTTCAGCTTCTGGTGCCTCACTTTCAAAACTCTCTCCCCACAATGATTTGCCTACTCCAAGCTTGTTGCACATTATCCCCAGTGAAAACATTCCTGTTTCCCCAGGGTGTTTGCTGATTTTTTCCACTTCCCCATACTTGCTTCCAAATTATTTATTAGTACTCCACATTATGCTGTTACTATTTATAATTATTATTTTAAAACTCCTGCTGTCATTCTAAGTTCCAAGTGTATTATGTTGGACTCTGATTTTTACACCTGGCCTTACTACTGGTCTTAATTTATTTTATGTTTTATTACATGTGTGCCTTAAGTATTTTGATTGTTGTATTTTACCTGGTCTTTCTAGTTGATTTTGGTCATTTTAGGACCAACAATGGAAAGTGCAGGATGTAAATGTCTTAAATAAATAAATGGTGATGGCTATGTGAGTCTGAACCCACCCCAGAGCATTGAATATCCATTCCTGAATTATCTCCAAGCCTAGTTCAAAATCTCTTAGAACAGAGCAGAGCTGGTCATTTATCATGTTTCTTTCTGTCTGCTATTTGAATGTCTCCTATCAGTCTCACTTGTTTCCCTTCAGTTCTCCGATTTGATCTAAGCTTTAATGCTTGACAGTTTCAACACACACACACACCTCTTGCAATCCTGAGAGTTGAGGTTGTTCTTTGAGTGGCTGTTCCCAAAACTGCATTATGATAATCATCTCTTGTGTGTCAAAAACTCAATACATTTGGCAATGTCCAGCAGTTACTGATCTTGTGTTTTTATTATATTGTTACACTGAGAAAGGTAGAAAAAAATGGAACACGAAAAAATATATTCAGAAAAGTGTCACCAGAGTGCAAGGATCCAGCAGTTAGAAAACATAAAGCAATAAAATGTATATAAAATTCAGCTCTTCTCTACCTACGTTATTTTCAATATGTAATTTCTTTACATTTTCCCTTCTTATATTTAAAGGGATCTGGTTATAGTTACTAGCATATATTCTACTGTGACATAGTCTGATGTTTATTTTATTATATTTTTATTTAGTGTACTTATACCAACCTTTCTCACTGAGACTCAAAGCAGATTGCAAAATTAGAAAAACTATGGACTGAAGAAAATGGTGTATAATATACCATAAACAGTGCAGCAACTGGATTACAAGAATGTAAAAGCAATGCACATACATACAATAAAACGTCCAATAAACTTCAACTCTACATCCTTTAAGAAGGTACTCTCTTGACCAATTCCATTTCTGAAATAGATTGAACTTGAGACCATATATACACTCTGGAGGCATATGATGTACAGCCCTTGGTCATATATTCCCTCTGTTAATCCCAGAGACTAGTGCTGGCAGGAATAGCCTCTGCTCTGTCAATGGGAAGGAACTAGGGGGACAGGTCTCCCACTATGGTGGAAGACCTCCTGCCTCCAGAAAACAGAAAAGTGATGTCAAGCATTTCTGTAATACTGTAACAATCCCCCAAATACTGACTGGTGGTGATCCTGTGCAACACCTACACCCCCCCCCAATCTCCCACTATGAGTGCTACAACCACAGGTTCATCATCATCTTCATTTCGAACATTGAATATCTACTTGAGAAAAACCACACTGGCTGACCAAAGGAAAAGGTACTTACACGGCCGGCATGCCCATTGAGGCAGGTCCGGTCCCCGCCTTGAGCGCTGATGTGCTGACGGGGGTGCCAGGGGTATGGGCACATGCCACAGAGCTGGCGTGCCTGGCCTGCAGCTGCTGCAGCCAACCCGCCCCGTACCGCTGCCACCGCCACCGCCACCAACACACGCCCCTGGCCAAGCGCAGCAGCTGTGGGCCAGGAACGGCAGGCGTTCGGGGCGGCGTGAAAAACCTCCCCAGCCACCTGCTGTGCCTGACTGAGAGCACGGGCAGCCTCCACGCGCCATCCCAGCCACCCGGTGGCCAATGGGGCCGGCTTGCTGCATAATGATGTCACATGCAGTGATGTCATCACACAGTCTGAGGGGTGCATGCGCGCACTACATGTGCATGCATGTAGGGGCAGCTGCGCGCACCAGAAACCCTGACGCCACCCCTGGGTACTTACACCTTTATTATTCAGATGCTCAGATGAATTATAATTCTGTATACATTCAATTTATAAATGGCTGTATATCTTTACTTAGCCCTTGGTACAGTGATGAAGAGGTTCTTGGGACAGCAGAAAAATCAAACTCCTTAGATCAGAACCTTGCTCTAGCAAAAATCTACGTGGGATGAGGGATGCCCTGAATTCACACTGATGACAGCAAGCAACTAGTGTCTGGCAAGAAATGAGAATGATGTTTTGTCATGGTTTTTAAACAACTGGTGGCTGGAAAGTGAGAAAGTGTACCTCATTTTGTCCAAATCAAGAGCAGCAGTATTTCCTCTTCTCTAACCACAAACCTTCACTGGCAACAATAAAATATTGGCATCAGACCTTCGGTATTTGTCAGCTGTGCCTCTAACTGTTCTCTCTGTATGTGCAAAATTCCTGTGTATATTGATTTACCAGTTCCCAGATTTCTACAATACCTGCAAAATATCTGGTTCACACAAATTATCTTCTATAATAGATTAATGTAGGGTTTATGAAACTGTGGCAATCTCTTTTCGCTTTTAGTTAAATCATGTAAAGTCGTTTTAGGTGGCAATTTCCATCACATAATATGAACACGTTGTTACCATCATTTAGGATTTTTCAGAACAAATTCCTCAAGTAAGAAGCACTATTCTTACCGGAGAAGAATAAAAGTGTTCCCAAGTGTGGTGTGTGTGTGTGTGTGTATGGGGGGGGTGCTACTAAGTATTTATTCTAGTTTATAAAAAACTGCATAGTAAAGAAATAAGAAACTCATTAGCAAATGGATATTTTACAGTCCTATTGATCTGGGGTTGGTGGTGCCTCTTGAACTATATGGCAGCAGTGGAGAAAGCAACAGTCATTGGCCATTTTCCTCTAGCGCATGAACTTCTACAGAACCACTGTACCATTTTGGAGAACAAAAGCAAAAGGGGTTGTCATGAGCAAAATACTACCTACTGTTGTAGAGGAGTTAGGGTTGCCAGCCAGCAGCTGGCTCCTGGGCCTGGCAACTGACTGGTGGTGGTGGGGAGGTAAGACCATAGAGTTTCCAGTGAATGCTATAATGTCATAGTAGTTACACTGTTCCTCCAACAATTTTCAGAGCATTTCCCATCACTCTATTAAGCTGCCGCAGGGACCAGGAGCCTGTAGCAGGAGACCTCCTGGCAGTCCTATGCAGAGTAGATGCCCTAAGTGCTTTGGAGAGGAAAAAGTCCATCCATCTGTGGATACCTAGGAACATAAATAGTGCCCTGCTGGATCAGACCAGTGGCCCATCTGGTTCAGCACCCTGTTTCACACAATGGCCACCCAGCTGCCAATAAACAGGACATAAAACATCAGAAGTCTCTGATGTTGCTTCTCAGTTCTTTACTGCATCTACATGTGGATATGTTCATGGTTAGAAAACAGTGATGGATTTATCTCCCATGAATCTGTCTAGTCCTCTTCTAAAGATATACTAGTGGCCATCACCACATCCACTTGCAGTGAATTCCACAATTTAATTACTAATTGTGTGAAAAAGTACTTCCTTTTGTCTGTCCTGAATCTATTGTCCATAAATGTCATTGAGTGTCTGCAGAAACAATCCTAAGTAGTCTACTCAGAAGTAAGCCCCGTTTTATTCAATTGTTTGCTCCCAGGTATGTTCTTAGGCCTACATCTTGTGAGTTGTAGTACCATAGGAAAGGTAAAGAAAGTTCTCTTTGCTTTCTCTACCTGATGTCTAATTTTGTAAGCCTCTACCATGTCCCTCCTTAATTTCTTTTCTTTATGGTTGGCTAGTAGCAAGGCCTTCTTTGACTTTTAATGCTACAGCACTACAAATAGAAATAACATGAAATTCAAAACAACTTGGAGACTTCAGAAACATTAAGTTTGGTGCTATAGTTATAACTAATTGTACTGAAAATGAAAAAAAAATCTGCACAGTACAGGAAATAAAGCATGTTGACCATTATGGTCCCTTTTGGCCTTTGTAATCTATTAATCTGTGACCTGCAGGTCAAGCAGCAAAGTGTATTTGTTTATCTAGGCTTTCCCAGAGGCTGGTGAACCCAAAGGCTTTGGCTAATCAGGGAGTTATCCTGTTTGTTTTAGTTAGCAGTTACTTAGGTAGTGTCTGATGTTGGTTTTTTAAAATTATTATTCATACATTATACACACAGATGTGATATAAATTTGGAGGAATAATTCATTGCTTTTCTAAAAGGAGATATTAAAGATTAAGGAGTTTATTATGGTGTCTAAGAAAGGTAAGGTTTTAATACATAAAAACACTCTTGCGACATAAAATGTGTTATTTCTCTATTTTAGAATCAGTGGTACTATATACAGAACCAATAAGGTAACCTTGTGAAGATAGGACAGACCATTTGCTGCTTTTAAAAAACCAAGTATATACACTCAGATTTGACACTCTGAGGGACAGAGCTCCTGGAAAAGGTGATGAAAACCTAACAGACCACAATGATTGCCCCTTCCTGACCTGCAGATAATTATAATACTGATTTTATTGACTTGTATGATGTTTTTACCGGATCTTAATTTGTAAGACTCATTGAATATCCTTTGTGGGATAGAAATACATAATAGGAGTAAGCAAATGAAATCAATTAATGAAATAAATCAGGATTGGTGCTGCATGAGGAAACCTGAAGACGCAGCTGGGAGACATCACCTTCTCTGGTGGGCCAATGGTTGGGCATTACCTCACTGGGGGCAGCCATGCACAAGACAAGACTTTCCTCTCCTCACTCAGGCTGGTCCCATGTGAGACAAGACGTTCCTTGCCTCAGCCAGCCCTACATGATATGATTCTCTTTTTTTCACCACTAGCCAGCCTTCCTCCTTTGGAGGCATGGGCAGGGATGAGGTGTGGCTACGGAGGAGGCATGATCCTTTTCCAAGGGTGTTTTGCCTTCCCAATCCACTTCTTCCTCTGTCTGTGATTCATAAACAAGAGTTCCTTGTCTCCCCCCCCCCAAGTCATTCCCAGGGGCTCTTTTCAGCACCGGAGCTGAGTTCTGGACACAGAAACCAAACACTTTAGCAATGACATTCATTTTTGGGGAATGGATCCATCCAACCAAGCACTCTTCAGGCCTATTGATGTGAATGAGAAGGTTAAGTACATCCTTAACTCTCCCATAGAAATCAGTAAGACTTGAAAGTGCTCAATTCTGATTGGGTTGTGTTGGAAGATGGTCATTTTGAATGAATGAAAGAAAACACAGAAAATATTTGAAACATCAAGGAAGTCACCTATGTTGTCATATGTGAAGGGCCCCATCAGATTACACTAACTGTACTTCATTATTCCGTGCCCTCATCAATCTGCTCATATTTAATTTCTGTTTGATATAATTGCAAGAATTGTAGGATGAAAGAAAAGCAACCATGGAATCCAGTTATAGTTTGTCTTAATTGCAGCCCATTTTCTTCTTCATGCCATCTATTCTCCTTCTTCAAGAATGATTAATAAAGAATTACGTGATCTGGCACAATTAATCAGATGAATAATCAATGACATTCAGTCAATTTGTTTAGCGATGCTGCTTCGTAATTTGCTTTTAACAAAAAAAAAAAGAGGATTATAATACCCAGAGTGATGAAACGACAGCCTGTTTTTTTAATGCCATTCACGATTGCAGTGTAAATCAACAAAAACTAATCTAGTCAATCAATGTTATGGCTCATGAACTGCCCGAAGATGTCTGATGCCAAACTTCTAAGCATGAGTTTGTAACACAAGTCATTATCCTCCAGCCACTTCCTCTTAAAGTCATCCCATGGAAGCTGATTACGTGATTCAGAATGATAAGAGGCCACAAGAACTTGCCTGTGTTGCATGTGTGGCCTGCAGATTCACAAAGAGTGGCCCAGGAACTTACCAGAACATGGAGCAATGGGTTTGCTTCTCATTCCAAAACAATAGGTGACATTGCCTCTCTGACACTGTGACTTAATATTGGCTTCTGGCTATGCAAACATTGTTCTCCTTTCACGCTATCCTGAAATAGGAAGGCCACTATGCTGTTGATGGCATCTGACTGTTGAATGCTCCTTTGCATAAGTAACTCCCTGCAGATTAGCACAGCAGTGAGGTCCTATACCCTCCCTTTGTTTGCTGTGTGCATTTTCTATCTGCAGAGAGCTTTTAAAACTTATGGAGCATTCAAAACTGAAATCTACCACCCACAGTCTGGTGTAAAGCAGTCTTTCTATTGCTTCTATATTCTGCCACCCCATTAAGTAAGGCTTCTCCATGGGGCTTGAACTCAATGGCTTAGTCTCCTACCGAGGAGGACCAATCAAGAGTGATTTTGTATTTTTAAAAACTAATGGTATTATCAGATTACATAACAGGAATACAATGAAATGCAGAGATGGTCCCGTCCAGAAATGCTCCAATTTCTATGAAATGCCATGATAGAATTAACCCCATGTAGCTTGTTGTGTTTGTCACACATCCATGTGACTTCTCTGAAGACTCTTCTTCCATGTTGCTTCCAGTAAGTATATGGAAGGTGCACATCCTTGCAGAAAACTGAAATACACTGCATTGTCTAGTGTTCTTAGAGATGACTTTTTCCACTGAGTTCATAGCTCACTACTGAAGTGTCCTGGACCAACTAACCAGATATCAAAGCAAACTACTGGAAATAAAATATTCTGAAATGTTGATGTGGGTAGTGTAGGAGGTGGCCCATGTCAGAGTCCATCCTTCCTGTTTAAACTAAACAAACATTTCATCTACTTGTTGGCACATTTCATTGTTGAAATAATTCCAGGACTTCTGTTGTAAGCAAAGTCTTGTTTGTGAATGGAAATTTTGCTTATTTATTTATGTCATTTATAGTCCGCCTTTCTCACTGAAACTCAAGGTGGATTACATAGTGTGCGACTAGTACAATCAATATCAAGGACATTTCTGTAAACAATGTCATAAGGTAAGTAAATGCAAGTTTACAAAGACACAACATTAGCGAGAATCCAACAGAGAGTTGAAACGCTGAAACAAAGCATACGCAACTCCAGGACTGACACTAGACAACATATAAGTACCCAGCAGGATCACACCCAAAACACAGGTAA
Source organism: Eublepharis macularius (assembly GCF_028583425.1). Lineage (NCBI taxonomy): Eukaryota > Metazoa > Chordata > Lepidosauria > Squamata > Eublepharidae > Eublepharis > Eublepharis macularius. Next base: position 71,300,180 of record NC_072798.1, read on the forward strand.
CACACAAGAGCACATACTTAAAGCAACAAATAGGATGTAAGGCAACATAGTGGGGTGGTTTCTAACTCATTCGTGAAGCATCTGAGACTCCTTCAATACAGCTTTCCCATCTGAGTAAAAAAGCCTTTAGTTCAGGCCTTTATTCCAATATTGAAGTTTTAGGCTATTGGTAGGATAGTTGCTTTGAAATTTGGTTACACACACACACTTTGGAAGAATGTAAGTCTTCTCAGTCTTGAGAAAACAGTCTGCCATAAAATCTTGTGATTGACATATTATGTATTTGTTTAAGACCGGATGTGTTTTTGATCACACCTCGAAGTACATACCATCCTGAAGCACATACTATGGAAATAAACAGAAGGTGAGATTTCTCCATATACTGAATGGCACTTGTATCTAGTTTTAGATGACGAGATATAGAACTTGAGAGAAGACACAGTAGGAGGGGCAAAAGGCCTTTAAAGATCAAGATAGCCAAACAGTTTATCCCACAGACTGATTTATTGGCACGTAAAAGTGATTTAAAGTCCTTTTTTAATAATAAGCATCCAATTTCCTATATGACCCAGGATAAATGTAGACTGATAATGTGCAGTATAGATCTGAAGGTGTCTAGATATTACAATAAGAATTTCAGCAATATTTGAACAGAGAGCATAACAGAGCAATGGACAACCTACATGGCATAAATCAGAAGCAAACAGAGCAGAATCATTCTGGTAAGGTTTTCTCTAGCCTTTTTTCTCAACCCCCACCTCCATCTCACAAAGCAATCCTGGAACTATTTTGGAGGAGCATAGCCTAAGTAGTGTAATCCACAAACTTTCATTTTTTCTCTCCTTAAAATGCTACTTTGATATCACTATAATAAATGTTGTTACTGGTCCCAGTGAATTTCAGATGAAGTGTACAGCACAGCTTCTCTTAGAAAATCTCAACAGAAGTGTGACCTGCCAAGATTTATACTATGAGGGACTTTAAAAAAAAAGAAGTTGCTTTCTGATGTATCCTGGTGACCCAGATCCTGTATCGTTTTTTAAAAAAATTTATTGGATGGTTAACATAACATACATGTTATTACATCTTACTTACTAATTATCCCCTATATATATATATATATATATATATATATATATATATATATAGTATATGCTCCCCACCCCCTCCCCTCTGTCCTAAGCCCACTAACTTAGAAGGATGCTTTGGATGGCACTGCCAGCATTTATACTTCAAAACAAGAAACCCCCAAAACAAGTTTATTGCTAAAATGGCCCCAAACTGGGAAGAATCTCAGTATGACTTCTGTAGATGACTAAAAAAAATAGTAGTCTGAATAGTCTCGGGTTTTCATAATGAATGTGTATTAATACAGAGCTGATTTGCAAGTATAAAACTTCATTATCTGCAAATTTATTCAGAAGTTTTTGCAGAACTGCAGTTAATGTCAGGTAAACCTATTACGGGTCCTTAAAACATGAAAAGCAAACTGTCACTTGATATTTGCAAACCTCTCCAATGCTGACCATTAACCAGTTTAGAAACAGGGTGGTATTAGAGAAATATGACGGGTAGCTAGTTTAAAAATGCTTATTTTTTCAAATGACTATTTGAAATAGTGCCAATGGAATTAAAAGTCCATTGATTTCATACATTTGTGTGCATGTTGTCGAACTTAAAGAGTTCAGGATTGGATTGCACAAAGAGAGAAAGAGAGAACAAGTCAGCAATTTTCTACTTCTCAGGTAGCCACTGATTTTTTTAAAAAAAATACTGACAAGTACTCACAACAATAACCACCCTCTACAGAATTTTAAACCAGCCCGATCACTCGTTACTTAGTAGCAGCCCTGGGTCTCCGTACGACGGCTCAATCCCAGCCTAAGGCTAGGACGCAGCTGACACCGCATCAGCAAATAACGGAAGAAAGCGGCCAAATCTGTCCCCCTAAGGAGAAAGCTGGAGGCCACGGCTACGGTAATTGTCAATTTCATCGGGGGAAATTGGGGACGTGAGCCTTTCCTCCCATTTCCCGGAGTTCAATCCGTCAAGCGAATCTGTTCAGCGCCTCCAACTTGGCTATGCCTGGGCGCACTTCAAATAGCAAGAACGGCCTTCGCTCTGCTAATCGCCCGTCCGATCTAACGAGCCCCCAAACGAGCCCCTAAAAAGCACGCGCCGAGCCCTTCCCTCCTCCTTCCTGCCTTTCCGTACCCCGCAGGCCGCCGCCGCCGCCGCCGCCGCCGCCGCCGCCGCCGCGCCCCCCTCCCCAGCTCGCCCCCCTCCACTCCCGAGCCCTCTCCTGCAGCGCTCCAGCCGCCCGGGTTTTGTGAGCTGCCGGCGAGCGCAGGCCTTTCGGCGATTGGTTTGCGCGGCCGGCCGCAGCCAATGGGCGACGGGGAAGGCTGGGCTCCTTGGAGTGGCCTCGAGCTGCCGCGTTCCATTAGGCAGGGAGTCGGGCGCTGCGCGGTCGCTTTCGGTGGCCGGGCTGGTTGCGCGGAAAGGCTCCCGCCTCCCTCCTGCCGTCCTGCGGGGAACATGCGCGGCTCCGAATTGCGCTGACTTCGGGAAAGGGAAGCTGAGCCTTTTTGAGCGCAGCGGCTCTCCTCTGCCCTTCCATGCCGTCCCGTCGTCTCTCGTAGGAGTACCTGGCTGCTGCTGCGGCTGCTGCCCGAGTCCTGCCCTGGGAGGGTAAGTCACAAAGGGGCTCCTTGGCTTGGTTGTGCGGGGAGGGGCGTCTCGGCCCTGGAATGAGGCGAGCTCGGGCTGCTGGCCAGCGGCACCCCCGCCCCGATCTTGGAGGGGAGAGGCGCGGGATGCCAGCCGCGCCCCCCCCCCCCGGCAGCCTCTCCTGTCACTGTACAGGAGAGAGAACGGGACACGGTGGCCAAATCGAGCCCTTGAAACTTCTGCAGGGAGCAACCGGTGCGACTTCGGAGCATCCCTCGCTCGAGTTCTGGTCCGTGGGGTGAAAGCGAACTCAATGGAGGAGGGACCGTGGTTTTTTGGGGCTAACTGGAACGCCGACTCGGGGCTCCAAAAGTGCGATCGCGTAGAAGGTCTCTCTTCCCTGACCTTGGCCGTGGTTGGGGTTCGGGGCGGACAGAAGGAAGAGGTCGGCGTCGTTTTCCGTGTTAAATGCCCGGCTTGGGGCGATTCGGGAGGGGGAGCGGGGCCGAGAGGAGCCCGGGGAAGACTTGCGTTGAGCAGCGCGGGCAGGGTCGGAGCCGGTTCCATTCCGAGGTTCGCTTCCAAGGGGTTTCGAACTTGTGTGCCCCGCGCCACGCGCTGCGCGCCGCAAAGCGGTGCGCGCACGCCGTCAAGCTGGAATGTAGCGTTAGGGCGACGGGAGGCTGTTTATTATAGCGAGGGCAGGCCGTGTGTGTAATTAACAGCTCTTGGCACTCGGGGCGGGGGGCGACGCGGCATTTCTCTCTCGTTGCCGGTAAAGTGCCCCGCTGTAATCAAAGGACGCGGTCGTCTTGTCTTTCTTTTTAAAGCGAGACAGTTGCTGCGGAGTATCTATTTATTTATTTTTACTCTCCTGCCCAGGAAAAGCCCCATCTGTCTTTCGAGCAGGCTATGACTATAGATGGGTGTGAGTTTCAGTGTGTCTGCTTGAATCGGGCTCCAGATGTGTGAGCTCAGCTGTTGTCTGTCACTGGGGTGACAACTGGCCTCCCCCCCCCCCAAGTGAGGCTTGGCTTTTCCCATTATCCTCAGCTAAGTGTCAGTGTTTCAGCTCCCCTTCTATTATTTGGTGTGTGCTGCAGCCCCATGGGAGAGAGCTGTTTTGTTTGGCTGTCCCTAACAATACGTCTGTGTCTAGATTCTTGGGGAGGCATTGGGGGTTACCTCTTTAGAAAGATATATTTAAAACCTGGTGTAAATCCAACTTTCTAAGGAGTAGATCTGTCTTCCAACAACAGGGACACAAAAATGCAATGATATTTGCTCAGCTCCACTTACCTTTCAAACAACACTCCTCCACAGGGACCTACAACTTAAACGGCAACCATTTATCTTGGCTGTCTTCACGGTTTCTATTCAGTGTCTCTTCAGCATGGGCTCATCTTAGGCTGGATGCTCAGGTTTGGCCTTGGTCAGGGATCTGTCAATGTTTCACAGCTGGGGGCTCAGGAAAACAAAATAATGCCTCTTTTTTTTTTTGCTAGCTTTAGTGCCTCTAAATGCCATCAACTGGAGAGTTTGAAACACAGTTGGGAAGATTTTTACAAGCAACCTAAGCCAATGTTTATGCAGAGGATTTAAAGGTTAACTGTGGATATTCCCTCCTTGTTAAAATAAAAAGGTGTCAAAAATAATGGCTGTCATTACTCCTCAGTGTATTTTCCATGGTTTGACATGCAGCCAAGTGGTTGACCTTTAGGTAGCCATCTATTCCTCCCCCCCCCATTTTTTTTTGCTGTAGCAAGATGGAGCATCTAATGATGTCTATTCCACACACGCATACACCCCCCCCCCACACACACACTGCCACAGAAGAACAATATTCCTTTTCTTTGGCTCTGATGAAATTTATTGTGCATCCCGTCTCCAGTGGTTGTCTCCAGCATACCTCTGAAGGAATAGTTCAGTGTTTGTAGATGCCTAATTTTACAGTGAATTACCACAGTAACGGATAGTTATCTGTTTTGCCAGTGAAAGGGGGTAGGAATTTAAAACAACTACAGTTTGAACCTTTGCACATTTAGTTTGATAGTGAGTCCTATTGAGAGCATGGGGCCTTAGTCTATAATCCTATACACCCTTACTTGGTAGTAAGTCCCATTAAACTAAGTGGGACTTGCTTCCACATTCAATATGCATAGGATTACATTTTATAATTTGGTGCTTGTGTGGCTCCAGTTTCTCTTTTGTAGTAAAGGTAATGTTGTAGTCAGCCTTGGTTACCTGGACAAACTTTAACATCAGCTGGAGGGGAGGAAACCTTACAGGGTTAATAGCTGAGCTATTAAGATTGGAGTCAGATGTGGCTAAAAGCAACAGGGGAGTCTGGATTTCCCTAATATCCTGTAATATAACTGCAAAGGTAATTACATTTTTTTCTTCTTCTTTAAATACCCTCTTTCTATTTAAGACTTTAAAATATAAGCTGTAGCCTGCCTCTGTGGAACAGAAATAATATAACACACAATAGTGAATTGTGGCTAGAAGAACTTAGCCTAGATTTAAAAATCATGAAGCACTTCCACAGAGGAATGAAAGACTTTTATAGTAAAAACAACGCTGTTTAAATGGCAGCTCTTGAGGAGCTCTTTCTAGATAACTAGAACATGGTCAGCTCTGTAATTGTAGCATCATTCAAGACTCTTATCCAGAATTTTTAAAAGCCTTTGTCGAGAGAGGCGGGGGCGGGGGGAGTGACTGGACAGAGACATTGTCAAAATGTTGGGCTGAGTGAGGATGCTTGGGTTTTGGCCTTGCTCAGGAAGCTGCCACCATTCTGCAATAACCCTTTGGTGCTGTACAAGCTTCTCACTGCTTTGTTCTGTTTGTTTTGTCTCCCCCTGTTGTCTTAAATGACTTATATCTGGTGTTTCTTTAGCACACTGGAAGCAGAACAGTACTTGCGTCCTCAGGACTGCCTTACAGGAAACAGAGACCTTTGGTGGAGAGTTGCACTGCCATATGTCTAATGGACTCATTGGTGATGCCTCTTTAGGAGGAGGATTTAGCATAAGTAGCAGACACACAGTGATCTGTATCAGCAGTTTCACATGAAAAATCAAAAGGAGGGGGGAGCAAGCAGTGCCCTCACCTTGAGCAAAAAACTGAGACTCTGAATTGGAAGAGATCAAAGTCCATTCTAGACAATCTCCTGGCAGCAGGCAGGACCACCTGCACACCAGCAGGAACCCACTAAAGCTCCAGATAAGTTTTTTTTCAGCATAGTTATAGGTTTCAAAAGTTATTTATTGACAGACATAAGACTGAAGTGGCACAAGCGTGCCCAGATCCTCATTCTCGTTTGAGCAAAGCCGTCTTAATTCTGTAATCACTAAACAATAACTGCAGAAGTGTCCTGTTGACTGCTTCGTAGATCATCTGAAAGGGTCACATTGCTTCCTTGTCCAAGTGGTCTTGGAAAATCTTCACCACACTAGAAGCCTTTAGTCAAACATGTGACTTGTTATTTCACATTTCAATACTGTGGATAGTGTGTGCTGTGAACAGAAGTGTATTATGTGACACTATGGCTCCAGTTTTCTATTTTAAGGTGACAGCTGTAGATTTTGGCCTTTGTAACCATGTCTTAAAACAACTTATTTTCTCATCTCCCCTCTTTTGTACCAAACATCCCACCTGATGAAGTGTTCTAGAGAACTTGGAAGGTTGGGCAGTGTCCATGATGTGTGTAGTTTTGTGATGTCTTCTCTGGTCCTGATAAATGCTATTTTTTTAACTTTTGCATTCAAATATATGTGGACCCTCAGGGCGTCTTGCAGCTTTGTCTATGGATCTTGAAGACTTTAAAATAAAAGCAGGTTGGGTATTAAGTCTGCGTGGACAGCTCTGAGCCGCTCGATGTAGAAGTTACCTTGGGTTATCCATTGTTTGGTTTTTGACTCTCTCATAGCTGTGCAGGTGAGTATTTTGTGCTTGCAGATGTGTTTGCAGTAATGGGGTCTGGAAAGAAGGAATGTCAGCTCTCTATCCCTTCCCCTTTGAGCTGAAGAATGGTGGGAAGCAACATGTTTTACAAGTTATAGAGCACTGATGTCATGACATTTCTGGCAGCGATGCTCAGATAGACTAATCAGATCACTTTCCTCCTTGCCAAAATGACAGTCCTTCCAGATGTAGTTTCCTTCATTGCTGGTCCATTGTCAAAGGGTATTTCCAGTTCTTGAGAGAAATTACTCAAGGGATTTTGTAATGAGTCTTTCTTTGTCTTTCTATCGTGTTCATGTTTAGACTTCATTCGAAATGAATTAATCTCACTTCTTGTTAGGTTTCTCTCTAGGAGCTTTTTATGGCAGCGAAACGTACATTCATTAGACCCCTTTTCATGATCGTTTTCTCTGCAGAGAATTTTCCCAGTATGTACAATAATTAAGATGTCACGGGAAAGCTGTTCGAGCCAACACAAATACTTTAATACTTTTTAAAAATCTGCTACAAACATGCAGACATTTGCCTCTTCCTGGAAAGGCGCCCAAAATATTTGTTCTCTCCTTTGGAAAAGACCCCATTTAATCAGGAAGCAGTTAAAGCCCACTTTAAGCAGTTGGCTCACGTGCACCTAATTCTGCGTTGGATCTTCAAGCCCAAAGATGTAAGTGAACCTGGGACAGATGCTTCCAAGATCATTCTTGTTGCCTGTCAATGGCTTTGATCTCCTGTTCCTGGGCACCTGACACATTTCTGCAGCCTAGAGGCCAGAAGTCCCCTTCCCTTCAGCAGCAAGTGTAGTTCTTGTAAGCAGCTTGTACCGGCAGGGCCCTTCCAGGATGAAAGGAGCAGATACCACAAAGGCCCTCTTCTCTTAGACTGGGAGGGACGTATTGCTTGCACTGTTTCCTGAGAAACTTGCTCAGAAAGTGGTACTGCCAAGGAACTCCTATACCTCTAGTGAAGATCATTTCAGGTGGACGGCCATGTTGGTCTGCAGTAGAGCAGCAAGATCCAAGTCCAGTAGCACCTTAAAGACCACCAAGATTTTCAGGGTATAAGCTTTCACGAGTCAAAGATCCTTTCTTCAGTATTTGACAAAGGGAGCTTTGACTCTCAAAAGCATTCCTTGAAAATCGTGTTGGTCTTTTTTTAAAAAATGTTTTTTAATTTATTTAGAAAAAGATAAGATTTGACAATAGAAAGTGCAATAGAAAAACTTATACAAACAGTACTTTCAATTAGTTTGAGACTTCTAGTAACTTATATGAATAACACATCTAAAATTAGTTTATAACTTAAGCACTACATTTAAAATTGAGCTTAAACTGATAAAGGATAAAATATAAGAATATTAGTAACAGAATTTAGTTATGTTGTAAATCTCCTCTCCTTGGTTACTGATACAAAATTTCATATCAACTATTGTACTAATCATTCTCTGTGTTCCATCCTTTTATCTTTATAAGTTATACTAAGAGCCAAACTACAGGTGACGCCTGACACTAGTTGGACACTTGTCGGCTTCCCTCAAGTTTTGATGGGAAATGTAGGCATCCTGGTCTAGCAGCTTGGCTCTCCAACTGCTGTCCAATGGACTTTTCAACTGTCACTTGTCCAACGTTCCACCAGGCTGCCTACGTTTCCCATCAAAACTTGAGGGAAGCTGACAAGTGTCCAACTAGTGTCAGGCGTCACTTGTAGTTTGGCTTTGTTACCTTGATTAATGTTAGTTCTGGCCCAAATAATCAAAGAAATCCCTCAATTTCCCCCAAAATTCAGCTATTGATTTATTATGTACATAAGTAGTTAATTTAGTCATTGAGGCATATTCATTATCTATGCCTTATCTATTCATTATCCATACCTTATCTATTCACGCTGACACTTCAGGAGAGGCATCTGCTTTCCATGTTGCTGCCTATAGCACTCTAGCTGTTGTCACCATGTAACGAAAGAGGTCTCCCTGCTCTTTTCTGAGATAGTTTGGTAAGATGTTTAATAACATGTTTTTTGGATTCAAATCAGATCTTTGTTTGAGAATCTTCTGCATCTCTTCATGTACCTTTATCCAATATTTTTGCGCTTTCTTACAAGTTCACCACATATGGGGCATTTTCACTCTCCCAGAGCCTCCGGAAGATCGTGCAAAACTCACAGCATGAAGCATCTTCCTAGTGTGATTTCGCAGCACGATCCCCTTGAATGGCGTGATGACGTCAGAAAGCACGCCATTAAATGGGATCATGCCAGGAAATCACGCTAGGAAGATGTTTCAGTCCGTGAGTTTCGCGCGATCTTCCAGAGGCTCTGGGAGAGTGAAAATGCCCTATATGTGGTGAACTTAAGAGATGTTTCAGGTCTCCGGATAATAATAGTTCAAATTCTTGTTTTTACCTTCTTCTTAATCTACAGCCCTGTTTAAGAAATTGTTCTTTTAGCCTCGATACCGTTTGGTGATACATCAGCCATGGAACATTTGTACCTTGATCTTGAATTTTTTGCCAGGTTTTTATATTCCCTTTCTCTTCAATCATTGACTCATAGCTGAACTGATTCGTTCTGCTTCTAGTGACTGTCATAGTAAGCATTTACTGGTGACATCACTGGGGAAACTAGTGGGCTCAGTCTGTTTCTACCTTGAAACCATGTTTTGAGTAGCCCATCTCTTAATATGTGAGTCTCAACCTGTTTTTGGATAGATTTCAGTGATTTCTTAAGCCATAGATAATTAAGCCATAGATAATTATAGATACCTTCTTTGGCATTCTCTGTCTCCAATTGGATGTGTCTGCTAGTCAGATTTATGATCCAGTCTGTTATCCAAACTAGTGCTGCCGCTTGGTGAGGTATCTTGAAGTTCAGTACAGCCAGTCCTCTTCAATTTTTGTCATGCTATAATATTTTAAGTCTTCCCCTTGGTTTCTTCCATTTCCATATGAAGTCATTTATTACTTTCTGCCATTTGTTTAGGGTATTTTGGTTTATATGGATTGGAATAATTTGAAATAGAAAATTCACTTTTGACAGAAAATCACGTTGGTCTGTAAGGTGCTCCTGGAATCAAATCTTGCTGTTCCCATACCTCTTGTGAGCTGGCATCGGCGCTGCCTATAATGGAAAGATCCACCAGAAACCTCTATGACTTTTCCTCTGGTGCTGAGAGGGTGCCTGCTGGGTTGTAAGTGGTGGATGTTTTCTACATAGTGTTGAGAGGGCTGAGGTTCGGTATAGTCCATGAGGACACTCGTTGGCCAAGCCTATCAAGAGATCTGTGCGCATCCTTGACATCTAGCGCACAGAAACATTGCTCTTCTGTTTTCCGAGCCTCGTGATTTTTGCATTGCTATCTTTCTACATACATCAGGATGTTGTGTTACTTCTAAAAGGATTGCGAGCAGATCCACAAGAACATTCCATTCATAAGTTGTGCTCAGCTATGCTTTGTTAATATGAGCTGCAGATCCCATATTTTTATGATTGTGGTCAGTAACAATTTTCTTTGAAATGCTGCCAGTTATGTACAACATTAGGAGTACAAAGTAGTTAGGCATCAAAATGTACTTCCAGGGGCCTTTCAAGAATTGAATGTTGATTGTTTTTAATTTATACAAGAATACTAGATTTCCTATGATTCTTTTGTGTGTGAACGCCTTTCCCTTCAGTTTCATTGTGTGTGTATTTTAACTTAGACAGTGAATAATCCAGGTCTATTCTATTGTGATTAGCATTGCTGAAGGTACAAACTGAATTTCTACATGACGAAGATCCTTATCCTCAAGTGTGGATTGCTACTAAATGCCTGTAAAGTATCTTTGTGGCTGGGAGAGTTCAAGCAGAAAAGTGGGGGCATGAAGGAGATGTCTACTCCATCCAGCTGCTGCAGGTCTTGATTCTCACTTTCTTCTTGCCCTGAGATAAGGGAGCTCTGGGGAGATAGTGGCATCATTTGTTCCACAGACTCCCTTTGTCTCACCCAAATAGGTTCAGTATTGCTCACTAAATTATTGTGTCTGGATCTTCACTGTGGTGCTTATATCAGAATTGGGCATTAAGTCATTTGATAGACCACTAACCAATTTCTAGTAGACCACATAGTGGTTCTGGGATTTTTGCAGATAGTTCTGGGCTAATTCCGCACACGTTGGATAATGCACTTTCAATGCACTTTATCAATCATTTGAGGTGGATTTTTTGTTCAGCACACAAAATAATCTGCTCCAAATGATCTATAAAGAGGATTGGAAGTGCATTATCCAACGTGTGCGGAATCAGCCCTAGTCTCAATTATACGATCTGATTCAACAAAATATTACTAAGAATCTACTAAAAAGCAAAACATAAATTACCTATATTAAAAGACCCTGTTTGTGTGCATATGTGCCGTCAAGTTGTGAAGGGCTTTTGAGGCAAGTGAGAAGTAGAGGTAGTTTGCCATTGCCTTCCTCTGCAGGGTCTTCCTTGGTGGTTGTCCATCCAAGGGTCGACCTTGCGTAGCTTCTGAGATCGGGCTATACTATGCTGCCTTCCAAAAGACCCTAAGTATGCACTTTTGGCTGAGTATGTGTTCATTCTTTGTGAACTGAGAACATATCAGTGCACCAAAGAATTTATATTTCAAAACAAAGATATTCTGCAAACAACTAAATCAACCCACCTCTTTGTTACATTTTATGTCATGTAAGTATATACCTATAATACACACAATTCTGAACAGAGTGACGTTTGGTCTGAAACCCTATTAGCATTATCAAAGACCTTTCCCAAAATGTGTGTATTGTGCAACCTCAGAATTCAATCTGTACTTCTTTGTGTATTATGATTATCATGTGGATAAGTTCATTGTGAGACCCTTCTGGCTTGTAAAAAAAACACAAAAGAGAGGCTCTGAAATGATAAATACAGTTTTCATTTATGCTTGTGCTAAAGTAATTTGAATCTTTGTCTTTGGTGCATGAAGAAAGGAATAATATGAAATAATCATGTAAATTCCTTTGTGCTCTTGATACAAGTCTAGACAGCATGGTGGGCTATAAGCCAATAAAATGTCCTTGATGACTGTCCAGCAGGCTTGAAAGAACAAGACAACTGGTCTCTTATACTAGAAATATGCCCCCCCCCCCCCCCCCGTTTACAAAGAAACTAAACCAGAAGCTACTCTGCACTTCTACGAGCTCTGGCAACAAAGAAGATGTCCATTATACTGCTTCAAAAGACTTGTTCTCAAGTCCTGATTTACCTTGAGGGTGGGAGGAACCAATGATCAAGTGATGTTGTCATTGATGGATGACATACTGCTCTTGTGATTTCCAGTCGGCTGTAGAGAAGGAAAGCTGTTTTTAAAACCAGTTCAGAAAGGTGGGATGTAACAGTCCCAAATGAAAATACCTGCCAGTAGCTCTGGATCACATTACTAATAAGTGGAACCATGCCAAAAAGAAAAATAGAGACAAATGTATTTATAGGGGAAGTATCTGGTCTCCCAAACAACCTCCAACACTTCTTTAAGGTCATGCATTGGTTTCCATCAGCTTCCATTGCCACTTAGTGATTTTGCAGTGCGTGGTGTGGTGTAGCGCTTCCAGTGTTAGACTAGGATCTGGAGAAGCCCGGTTTGAATTACCACTTTGCCATGGGAGCCTGTGCTGAGTGATCTTGGGCTTGTTAACACACACTCAACCTATCCTACCTCATACTGTTGATTGTCAGGATAAACAGGAGGAAAGGAGAACGACGTACGTCACTTTGGGTCCCCCCATTTGGGAGGAAGATACATTTAAATAAAGTAAATAAAGTGCTGCAGTCATTTGGTTGTCTTTGCCTTTTCAGAAGTCCTGATTTGCCACCTCAGTGGTTCGTACACAGAATCAGGCCATTGATGGCAAATCTCTTTCTTTCTTGCCTCAGAGCTTTTTGGTTGGTGCTCTCAAGACAGTTTAATACAGACGGGTCTCACTGATTTTTAAGGAGGCTGAACTTCCTCTGGATTCAGGCTGTGTTGACATTTCTCCTTCCCTTTCTTTTGTAAACTGAATCCTTGCCAAATGGCTAATGGTATCCTGAATTAATGCAAAATCCTTTTGACATACTTGTTACCCTTTGGAGTTGAGATTCTGTTTTCCCTATAAAATGATTGTTCTCCAACTTTATTGTAATTATGGCCTCTTTAAGGTCTCGTTGTGCTGAGTACCATAAAACCAGACATTATACTGAGCAATCCTTTGCCAACTTACTCCAGTTTAAGCCCACTGAAACTAGAGATGTGCAATTCAGAGTTGGGAATATTCAAAATTACTGAATACCGCTATGTTCAAAATACTTAACGAATATTTCTAAATCTGAATTTTATAGTTCTGGATATTCTGAATAATTCCTAATATTCAGAGCCCCTTTGACTTCTATAGAAACAGACTAGGCTGCTTGCAAGAGGAGGAAAATGAAACTTGTTCCTCAGACGGCCTGGCTGTTCAGGAAAGGAAACGGAAACATTTCCCAGACAGTCTGGTACCAGTGGCAGTGGGGGAAGAGAGCCCACTGTCTCCTGATTGGTGTTGCCATGGCTTTGCCAGGAGGAGGAAATGACAGAGGAAGAGATGTACATGCATGTGTCCTGAAGGCCGAAATAGACTGACCCCTGGACTTACTGGGCTGTTTGGGAAGATCTAGCCAAGATGGCAATGGCAGTGAAGGCTTGCCGACAATCAGTGTGCCCAGGGAGCAGGTGTTCTCTCTCGGGCAGGGGAAATTGTTAGACCATACCACTCGTGTAGGGAACGTGGATCTGTGGAAAAACTGGTTTTCCTTAGGGTCAACGGTGATTGCTGGACTTCCCTGAGGTGCTTTTTGAGTACCAGTCCACAGTATGAGGTATTCTATGCTTCAGTCTGTTGCCTCTTCTGCTGCCTCTTCCCTTCTTCTGTTACTCCAGCACAGTGCTCACTCAGTCAGCTATGTTGTGCTCAGCATTACTGGTAGGGTTGCGAGCCTCCAGGTGGTGGTCAGAGAGCTCCTGGAATTACAACCAGTCTCCAGACGACAGGGATCAGCTCCCCTGGAGAAATGTCTGCTTTGAAAGGTGGACTGTATGCATTATAACCTGCTGAGGCACCCTCCCTTTTCCAAACCCCACATTCTCTAGGCTCCACCCTCAAAATCTCCCGGAATTTCCAAACCTGGAGCTGGCAACCCTAGTTGCTGGAGTAGCTCCTGCCCACCACCAGCTGTCTGCTTGCTGCTTCAGTTTGCCTGCCAGTGCTGCCCAGGGTGTTTGTCCACTCCCCAGGACCAGCAGTCCTCTGCTTAACTGTGACATGCCCATTGCTGCCATGGTGGCATTTGCATCGTTCAGAGTTCATGCACTGGGACAGAACTGACAGAGACATTTTAAAAAGTGGTTTGCCTTTTTGAGTTGTTTTTAAAATGGAAAACGATTATTCTTATTGATTTTAATGGAGTTCTGAGTATTCCAAAATTCTGCATGTTCTAAATTCCAAATCCGAAGGGTCCTAATTCCAATTCTGGATGTCGGTGTTTGTGTGCAACCCTAATTGAAACCAATGAGCTTAGGTTGCAGCAACTCTGCCTATGATTGCACCATGAAACTGGGCATCAGTCTACTCAATGTGTATTGCCTTGCTAATATAAATGTACCTGGGAGTAATTGAGATGAGATCTGTTTTTTTTTAAAATTCCATTCTGTTGAAGAATGCAAGCTGCGTTGATAATGCTTCTTTTCACAGAATCCAATGAAGTATGTTGTACTAGTCTGAAAAAGCTGCAAGTCAAACATCTCTAAGTAAAGCATTGATAAATGACTAAAAATAGTTAACTGTGCAGAATCCCAAAGGAGGCCCACTTTGTACAAAAGGGTTAAGTGAGATTAATCTTCTTGCTCTGGCTTAAAGTCAGGATTGGTCATAAAATGCCTCTTTTTAATGTTTGAGTTAACAAGAAAAATATTCCAAAAACAGTCCTGCAATGATAACTGCATTGGGAAAGCCTGGATTTTCCCCATGGAATGAATGCTACATCAGAAATGCAGAGTTTGTAAAACCCTACGCTGATGCTAAAATGCTTGTATCAGTTTTAACGTGCATAGAGTAGATGTGCCCAATGTCTGTGGCAAGCCCTATGCTCATACAAGTGTACAGTGCTCCACAGGGTCATGTGGAAGAGCCTGTGTGCATACACACATAAGGCTCACTGCAGATATTTGATTGAACATGTGGATTTTACAGAATGGGGCCAGAGAGTACAATCCTACTCCCCTTTGTTGTGTGTAGAGATGTTGTGCTTTAAACATCACCATAAGCTTTGTTGATGGAATCCAGTCCCAGTCCCTCTTATGAGGACTTGTAAATTCCTCCTACTGGTCTATTTCATTGGAAGGATGGATGTTCCCCGACTTGTAAAAGTCTTGTTGAGAGACTCCAAATTGTATTTTGGAGCAAATCATTTATTGCAGACAACTAAGTTGAGAAAACGAAATGATAACATTCATGGCACTGCAGTTAAAGAGTTGGAACTGGTCCTAAAGCGAAATAGCAGATTGGACAGTAAACCTAATAGCACAATGGGAGATAGTTTTTGATATTATGCATGGATGCATGAAGCTGCTTTCTGCAGAATCCAACCATTGGTCTATCAAGGTCAGTACTATCAGCAGCTCTCCAGGGTCTCAGGCAGAAGTCTTTTACATCACTTACTGCCTTATTCTTTAAACTGGAGATGCTAGGAACTGACCCACGGAGCTTCGGCATACAAAACCAAGAATCACTCTACCACTGAGCCATGACCTCAGCCCATGCATAGTTGCTTATGTAGGCACAAAGCCACCCAAAACACTTTGGTTGTTTTCACACACATGAAAATTGCTCCAGAAAATTGTGCAAAACTCACAGCACGACAGCATCTTCATAGCACGATTTCCCATCATGATCCCATTTAATGGCGCGATTTCTGATGTCATTGCGCCATTAAATGGAATCATGATGGGAAATCGCGCTATGAAGACACTGTCATACTGTTGAGTTTTGCGCAATTTTCTGGAGGGTTACAGGTGTGTGAAAATGGCCTTTGTGTACATTAATCCTGCTACTTTTTGTTGTTGGGAGCATGAGGGTGAGGAGAAGGACTTCTAAACCACCAGAAATCACATCTGTGGTTGCTTTTACTCTCAGTGAGGAGAAAAATGAGATACATGTAACTCTCCCCCCCAGCAGGAATAAAACTATCTTGAGGAGGGTAATTTTCAGTGTGTTCATGTGGGGCTGAGATGAGAAATACGGGTTCTGAACGCCGTCCTCCCTTCATGTGCCCGTCTTCCACTTTCAGTGGCACCCTCAGTTTCTGTTGTTGAAAATTGCAAATTACATACAACATGTAGTTTTGATCTTCCTCTATAAAATGCCATATGCATGTGTGTGTGAGAGTGAGAGAGAGAACTGATTTATGGAGTAGGGCAAGTCTTCCTTTGGAACTGGGAGTGCGAGGTCATACTCGGAATATTCTGGGAATGTGGCTTACATGAATTTTGTTTGCACCCTCAAATTCCAGTTTGGGGACTCTGCTTAATAGCTTGGTAGCAATTCTCTCAGTTCATAGATTTCCACCTTAAAACAGATTCAGCCTGTGGTGACAAAGAATTAATTTTCCAAAAGAAAACTGTCTCAATTTGCTGTCTCCACACCGTCGCTTGGCTGCCCTTTCTAGCCACATCAGTTTTTCCGTAAATGGAAAACTTGTTCAGATTTTTTTTTCAGACTTTCTCTGAATAGTTAATCCTAGGGAAGTGTCTGCTGAACAGCTACATAAAAACCTCAGTATTGCTACAAGTCTTGCTGGATACTGGGATGTGTGTACTTTTTGGCAATATATGGAGGTCCTTAATTGGCATCAGAGCTCAAATCACTGACTATGATTATACAAGAGTGCTATAAAAAATATCCACACTAGCTCTCGAGTTTGTTTTCCCACCCGCAAACAGTCCCCTTATTCATCAGAAGCAAACTTCCCCACTGGTTGGTTGAATTTAAAACACAACACAAGAGTCCCGACTGAAACTTTTCACTCAGGTTTACAGTCTGTTTAGTGTGGCCAATACAAATTCGGAACAAATATGATGTGGAGAAAAAATTGTCTCCATGATGAAATATATTGAATTAAATATTGAAAAAGTGAATATAGCACTTCATACTAAATGCTATATTGCTTGGTGTTTTTCTGATGATATCAATTGCCTTTTCCTCTGTCCGTGAAGTGTTCAAGATCGTTCTGAGATCAGACCTTTTAAAGAAATCTAAGCTGCAATTCTGGTTGATCTCTTGGATAGAAATGTAAAAGAATTCTCTTAACAGTAAGACGTGTCCTGTCGTTCTAGTCAGGTCACTGAAAATCTTGCTCCTCCAGCCAAAGAAGGTTCTCTTCCCCACTGAATAAAATGGCACTTACTTTTGAGTAGACCTGCTTAGGAGTGCTTCCTAACATTCCTAAGCAGAACTATATCCTTCTATATCCATTCAGGTCTCTGGGCTTTTAGAACGGTATAACTCTGACCCTAAAACATTGGAGTGGAGATGGTTTAATTTCTGCTAAGCCGTTTGATATTCCCTTTTATCTTCCCAAACAGAAGGGCTAAAGACTTTAAAAAATAAAATAAAAATGGAAGTCCCGGGGAAGGCTCCCTACATCCTGGGGGAAGATCACACAGTTCTTTTCTCGATCTGTGATCCTAAAGATGCCCCAGTGCTTCTTGCTACAGACAAAGGCAGCCATAGATTCTAGATGCCTCTGGAAAATGTGGCCGTTAGCATGTAGACCGCAGTGATAGGTCTAGTACAGAGGGAAATACTGGAAGAAAGAGCCCAGTGAACTTGAAATCTTCTACATTCCTTGAGTTAATGTAACCAGTTAAACTCTCCATGTTCATTTAATTAAAAGCTCTCAACAAAGGCATCACAAATCTGTATGGAATGACTGTTAAAAAAAGAACAAATCACTGTTAACTCAGAGGAGCCTAAAAAAGAGACTTAAAAAAAAGTTACACATGAAGTGGCCTTTGATCTTTTCCTCTTGGACTTGATGTAAGCAAATAACTTTAAAGAACAGCATCCTAACCATTGTGTAATTTCATTTCTACATTAATTTTACCCAACATGAAACTGGTGTCCTTTGTAAGGATGCAAAGCTTAATGAATTCCGTAATGACTTTGTATCTCTGTGGTATCTAAGTGCTCTGTAGGAAAAAACCAAGGAAACCCTAAAGATGAATTAATTCCATTCCCAACAAGAATAGAAATGGGAGGAAGTTGTTAAGGGAGAGCTGGCTCAGAGCACGCAAACTAGAATAGAAGGAAGGATGAAATAAAATGCCCTGTGCTGCAGGAAGCTATTTTGAATATTAAAACTATATTTAGGCTGCCGTTCACCAAACCTACCAAGAGCAATAAAGAGGAAAAAAGCTGGATCCATCTGAAGATGCAGGAAGCACTGAAATTACAAAAACAAATCTCATTGTAGTGGTAACTGGATGACACTACAATTGCTTTTTTATTATGCATTGTTCAGGAGTATATCAGAACCCAGTTAAAACAGGCTTCCCTCCCTCCTGCCTATTGAAGCTAAGGGAAGGAAAATCAGAATGGAAGTATTTTGGCAATACTCTCTCTCTACTCTTAAGAAGTACTGAGGAATAGATAACTTTCACTAGACATTTTCAGCTCAGATTTCCCCAAACGATCCTTCCCAACCAAAAACAAACAAACAAAGCCTAGTATTGGAAGCCATGATTGGAATTGAAGATTGGTGAGTATTTGGGTACCTGTGCACCATGATTATTCTAAAGGGAAGCTATTATTCTGCTTGGGGAGAAAACCCTGTACCAGTGTTGAAATGGGGATGTACTGTGGGAGGAGTAGAGCAAGCATCCCCAGCTTGCTCTACTCACAGTTTTTACACCCAACAGAAGACATGGGTGGTAGAAAAACAACTGACCCACTATGCCTACAGATAGGTGATCATCTAAGCTAATTGCAGTTCTGCTAAGAACTCCAATTATAGGTGCATGGATGGGTTTGTGTCTTTCTGACCTCATGTTGGGTACATTTAGAAATAATTCTCTGATAATGGGAACTCTAGAGAAAGAAAACTTTGCAGAAAAAAGGCACACTGTCTACAAACATCCAAGTAAAAGAACAAATATAGCTGAAGAATATTTATAAAACTGCTTTACTCAGACCCTTACAGGTACGCCACAGACACCAACATGGAGCCCCTACCTCAGCTCTTTGGAGTAGGACCTTTTTTTGTAAATGTTTTCCTTCTGCTGAGAGGATATAGGATACCTTCAAGCTGCATCAGTACACAGGTTTTGGGCTGCCTGAAATTTATTATTCTGGCTATTCTCAAATCCATGATAACAACAACAACATTTGATTTATATACCACCCTTCAAGACAACTTATGACACATAGGGTTTGATCGACTGGCAACCAGCATGAAAGAGAAGGAGAAGGGAGACAAGAGGGAGATTGCTGGAAAAGTAATATCACACCAACGGTGCAACATCACTTCCAACAAATAGAAGAAGTGGCATCACATTGGCATCATGTCACTGATGTGACATCACTTCCAGCAATTTGCCAGAATTGACATTACACCATTGGCATGATGTTGCTTTCCGGGTTTTTTTCTCCCACCCCCACCCCCACCCCACTGAGTTGCAGTGGGCAACAAAGAGAGAGGCAGTGTGTATCTCCCAAACGATACATGGAGAATAGGAATTTTCAGATGGATCCAGCTGTACGGTGCATGCGCACGCACGCACACACAATTTTCTTTTTTACAGCGCTAACAATCCCTTCCAAGACATTAACAACAACTATTCAGAGAACATACTTTAGGAAAAGTTTTGTAAATATATGGCTAGATACACCCCACAAGAATATATCTACCTTAATGCTAGGGCGTAATGCTTATTCACCTCATCGCTTCAGGCATTTAAGATCTAGCACAGAACAAACTACTGTTAGTCTGGGTCTCTGGTAATAGGACTCTAATTACCATTTTGGAATCCTGTTAATCTTGGATTATCGCATTAAACTTGTCCCCCCTTTTAATAGTTGAGATGAGGTCAGTGTATAGTTGGCTGTGAGGTTGCCTTTGTGGGCTTGGCTTAGTTGCAGCGGAGAATTAACTCAGGCTTTGCATATTTTAATGGTTACAAGCATGTCCACATTTCCCCCCTCCAAAGTTGTAAAACAGTCCAGATTATTGATCTTAACTGCCGCCATCATTGTTGGTAAAGCTAGTAGTGTAAGATCCGTTTGAAAAGAGATGTTTACCCTTAAAAGAATTCAAAAATCCAGTGTCAATAAATGGATGAAAAAAACCATACTCGTATCCATTGAGAGATGTTGGAATCCAGTGAGGAGGAGACAAGGCACTAGATGGCACTCTTAAACTTGGAATCATCCATGACTTTTTCTAGGTGTTTTTTCAGTGAGATGAAATTAGGAAAAACACCTTTAAAAGTCACAAACCTCAGTTTTGATAACCAATGCTTGTTTTTTTTTTTCCTTGAGACACACCAGATAATAATAATGATCAAGTTCCAGAATGGTGGGTAATTGAACTCTTCTAGGGTTTGGCAATGGAGTACAGCAAATTAACTAGTTTATGTAGGTGAACATTTAATGTTCTTTCCTTAGCAGGGAGAGTGTTCTATGGAGCACTATAAAATTAAAACTCTACTTGCATTCTCAGTGAGAACCAGGGCTATGACTCATACACCACTGGAATTCTTTTTATTTTATTAATTTTTATTTTGCTTCATACCTTACCTTTCTTCCTGATGGAGACTCAAAATACTTTATATTGTTATTTCCTCTTCTATTTTATCTTCACAACTACTTTGTGAGGTGGGTTAGGTTGAGTGCGTGTGGCTAGCCCAAGGGAACCCAGAAAGTTTGCACAGCAGAGTGGGGATTTGAACGGAGTATCCCAGATCCTAGTCTTGACACTCTGAATGTTATACTTCTGTGTCTTAAGACAAATTTGCTACTGGGAATTTTATCATGGTATCTCAAGTGGGTGGGGCTCCTCCTGTGGAGGCTCCATCGCTATGAAGCTTCCATCACCCAGGCTGTTTCTCCAGTTTATTTTTCAGCATCACCCCTAACTTTATTCTGTCATCCTCCATACAGTAAAAAAACCCCAAATATATAAAACAAGCATGTCTGGGAGAAAGTGGGACAAGAACACTTCTTCCTGGTGCCAAGTTTTCTGGGTGAAGGGAGGTGTTCTGCGTTCTCCACCTCCAGGTGGGGTCTGGAGATCTCCCACAATTAAAAACTCATTCCAGATTGCAGAAATCAGTTAATGTAGAGAAAATAGATGTTTTGGAAGGTGGTCACTATGGCAGCAAACCCCCCTGAACTTTCTTCCCTCTCCACAAACCCCCACCCTCCTGGAACTTGCAACCCTAACATTCAGTCATGAGCCCCACCTACAGTCTAGAGTACTGAATCCCAAACATGGGTTTACCACTTCAGGGCAGCTCCCCCAGCACAGTTTTAATAGGCAATGATGTTTAGATCAACATTCCCTGCAAGTAGTATGTAACACACGCACACAAATACCCTGTTACACTTTTAGCTTCTCGAAACATTTTAGAAAGGTGTTTGAAGAATCCATTGGTCAGTGGATCATGAGACAAGAAGCAATAGGCTTCAGCGAAAGGATCTAGCCTGCATTTAGATATTACAACAAGCAGTGATTAAACTGTGATTTGTATATGGACAGTGCTTATTGCCATGTTCAGATGTATGCCTCCTGCCTTCTCCTTCCTTTTCACATGGCGTGTGATGAAAGATTCCCAGTTTGAGCCCAGCTCTGGCTCCCTGTGATACATGAAGGCAGGTGTCTGCCTAAAACTAAGTTATTTTACTCCCCACAAACTGGGATTTGAACATACGGGAAAACTGAAAACACTTCAACAATATTTCTATCTTTAGATAAATCTAAAGGAAAGATTTATCAGAATTTATTGGCTTCCCTTGTATGTATGTGGGAATGAGGGGGCTCACATTAATGATCCATGGGGAGGGGGGAGTAAAATGTGAAGTAGTTCTCAGAGACTGAACATTCCAAAGCCCTATATACGTATAACAGCGAGTCCAAGCTCTTACCTCAGCATTATATATGTTTGCAGGATTTAACTTGGGTTTAGTTCATTAATTTTTAACCATTTTATGCTGTTATATGTTTTATCATGTTTTACTGTGTAAATAGCCTCAAGCAAGTTCACTGGGGAGACGGCATAGAAATTTTCTGAATAAATAAATCACCACAAGTAGGAACAATGTTGCCTTGTTGGATTGGCCTGAACTTTTTAGTTGACACGAAGTTTGTGTTTTGTCTAGACGGAGAGTCCATTAATTTAGTCCAGGCTTCCATATATGAAGGAATCTACAAAGTTGATTTTTTAAATAGTCTCTACTGCAAAAGAATAAAAGGGCATTATGAGATGCCTTTAACAAGAGAGGGACTGAGGGATTCCCAGGACATTTTAATTCTGGGGAAACCTAGGACACTTTAAGATGCTATTTAAATCACCATAACTAATTTTATTTATTTAAATGAGGACCCGAAGTGACTTACATCATTCTCTTCTTCATTTTATCCTCACAACAGCCCAACGAGGTAGGTTAGGCTGAGATAATGTGACTGGTCTATGTTCACCCAACAAGTTTTCCATGGCAGAGTGAGAATTCGAACCTGGGTCCCCCAGATCCATAAAATTGTACTTGATTTGTATACAAATACTAAAGTCGGTGTTATTATTATTCCTGCAATGCATCTGAAGACCTGGGGCTGAGAGATGCGGCTTACCCAAGGCCAGCTGGTGAGTTCATGGCAGTATTGAGATTCGAACCACGGAAGTGCTGCATTGCAGACTTAACACTTAACTACTACACTCCATCAGTTTTAATTCCTCTTGCATTTTTCAGTTAGCTTTGTACATTTTGTCCTAGCCAGGACTGTTTGAATTCTGATACAATCAATACTTTTCTGTTACATCTTGCAAGAACAAATGTGAGGTACAGTAAAAGCTTCCTTGCCTGTGTGGAGGAAAACAGGCATGAACCACAAAAGCATATTCAAAGAATAAGACTGGTGTTGACAAGAGCTTTCCCCTCTCTTTCACCTTTTTTGAAGATTGTGGAAGCCTTGTCTAAATGCCAAAGTTGCTTTTTTGGATCAACTGCTTATATTGGAATCTTTGGTTTGTGACATACATAGGGTTGCTGGCAACTGGTGGGAGTCTGGAGCTGGTGGGGAAATGGGAGTGTCGTTGGTGTGATGCTGTTATGTCACTTCTGGGGGAAACCCAGAAGTGATGTCATTCTGCTCTTGGAATCACTTTAGGTAAATCATCGAGTCTCCAGCGATTCCTAGAGTGGAATGATGTCACTTCTGGGTTTTCTCCAGGAGTGACATAATGCCATTATGCCAATGATGATTAAAACATTTTCTCCATCCCTGGCCACTGAAGCATCAGCACAGGAAACAGAAGCTAGGGGTGGGAGATCCCATGTCCCTGCTGGGTACCTGCTTTCTTGAGCTAATATTTTCTGTGTTGATACTTCCAGAATATTCCACATGTTAATATGGTTGTGTTTGGTCTCTGATGGGATAAAATGGCTTACACTTTTATGAGAACTGCATTCCCTGTAAAGTACAAGTCTCAAAGCGAATGCCATTTTGGCATGAAATACAGTTCCACCCATCCTGTGGTTGACTGCCTTATGAGATCGTAATTTTGTTTATAGTGGTTTTGTATACATTCTTGCTGCCCTCCTTCTCTAAATGTTTTTTTATATTTTTCCCAGTGAAATAAAGTAATGAGATAATAAAGAGAATAATAGTTTCAGTGCCTGTGTGCTTTCCCAATGTTCTGTTTACAGCAGAATGAATGAAAGGAAGGCGTGTCTTGGTAATGTGAAATACAGATGGAAATTATTGCTTATGACTTCATCTGCCCCTGCCCAAGGGTGTTTCCAAGCCCAAGAATGAGGGACATTGGCTTGATCTTCTTAATTTGGTTTTAATGGTGCCTTCATTTCAGGCATCTGAAGTCATCACAATATGGCTGTGGGCAGAATTTAGAATATCATCTTCCCCGTTTTCAGCCCTTGGCCTCTTCTTTATTCAGGCTTTGATTCTGTCCTGCATCCAGTCCTCCATTCTTCTCTTAAGCAAAATGAGTGGCAATTCTTGTAAATGTACCTCATAGTACACTTCTGAGTCTTCAAATGTACCCATCTCCTGTTGCAACCTAAATTGCTTGTATGTTTGGCATGGTTCCTCTCTTAAACTAATATCAAGGAAAAAGGGATTTCCCCTGGTCCTTGGATAACACGAAAACAAGAGAGAGGCACGGAACAACCAACACAACAAATTGTATACAACCGTGCCCAACTAACTATGTAGTATATGTTGTACTTGTTTGTATCATCCAATTTACAAAAGTTTATGCAAACAGTGTAATTTATTCCAACCACTAGGGTATATTGGTTTTGGTCCTTGGATATGCAGATTTCTTTTGTCTCTCAGCTTAGGGAACTTTATGAACAAGTTTTCCAACTCTGTCTTGGGAAATTCCTGGAGATTTGGGGATGGGACTTGGGCAGAGCAGAGTTTGGGGAGTGTATGGAGCTCAGCAGGTATGTGATGCCATACAATCCATCCCCTGAAGCTGACACTCCCTCCAGGGGGGCTGATATCTGTAGTCTGCAGATCAGCTGTAACTAGGGTTGCCAGGTCCCTATACGGGGACTGGCACTTACCTTGTGCCGGAAGCGAGGTCTCCTTTGCACATGCGCGTGCTCTGGCACCTATGCAGTGGTGTCACTGCTGGAAGTGATGTTGTTGCACCAGCCACAGGAGTGCTCCTGTGCTCCATGTGGGCCCCCAAACGAAGTGCAGGAATGCTCCCACAGACGACACGATGTCACTTCCAGTGGTGACGTTGTCATACGCTCCCTTGGGAGCACACACATAGCATGCGTTCCTGAGGTGCTGCCAGTGGTGGGCAACCTCTGGGAGCTTGCCACCTCCTGCTGACCACTGGCGGGTCAGCGGGCAAGGTGACAAAACCCCAGGAGTTTGCCCGCTACCAACGTGCACCTGGGAAGCCTAGCTGTAACTTCAGAACACCCATCCTCACCTGAAGGTTGGCAACCCTAGACTTGAGTACATAGTTTCTATTAGTGATGGGCAAAGATATCTCAGTTCAGTTTTTCTCAGATTTTGGTAATACTACATGTGGAAGAAGCGCCCCAGCCCTCTTCACTATTTTCCCCCTCTCCTGCTTATAAGCAAATTTACTGTTGTAAATGAGTTGAAGAACAGGTGATCAGAAGGGCTTGCTGTAAGGTTAAGAGTCATCATAGGCCTCTCCTTAACCATCCTTGATTCTTTTGAACTTGCTTAGGAGTATTCTTTCCTGCCAGGATGCATGGATATACTTTTTATGTTTTCCAGCCCTCAGGAGAAATTGAAAACTGCACCCCAGTGGGTAATAACACCTTGAGCAGGTTCTGGAGCATCCAAACCAGCCAATTGTACAGGGCCTCTAATGTTACCCATGAGCCCTTGCAAGGAGATGAAGTTGTCTACACTATGTATTTATCGAAGTCATTATTGCCTACTCACTGGCAGTGGCTTTCCAGTCTTTTCACGTCACCTAGTATTTGATTGTGTTAATGATATTGAACCTGGTGGGGACCTTCTGCGTGCAAACCAAACATTTCACCACTGAGCCATGGGCCCACATCTTAATGCATTGGATAACTGCTTGGTAGTAGAGATGAAAGTCAATCCAGACTTCAGAGAGTTTTGAACCTGTATCACGTAAGGATTAGTGTCTTGCTAGAATCTGGGAGACCCAGGTTCAAATCCCCAGTCAACCATTAAACTCTCTGGCTGTTGACCTTGGGCCAGTCACTCTTTATGTCTAAACTATTTCACAGGGTTATTGTGAGAGTATGACAGAGGATGGGATAACTATATATAATACTCTGATCTCCTTGGAGGAAAGAAAAACTAAAAATATAATAGGCAGGGCTTTTTTTCAGCTGGAGCGCAGTGGAACGGAGTTCCGGAACCTCTTGAAAATGGTCACATGGCTGGTGGCCCCGCCCCCTGATCTCCAGACAGAGGAGGATTTAGATTGCTCTCCGCACTGTGAGCGGCGCAGAGGGCAATCTAAACTCCCCTCTGTCTGGAGATCAGGGGGTGGGGCCATCAGCCATGTGACCATTTTTTCGAGGGCAACCCTCTGAGTTCCACCACCTCTTTTCCCAGAAAAAAGTCCCTGATAATAGGTAAATATAGCATTGAGACATAGATTTCTCAACAAGGGAAGCTGGTATTCCAAATGGCCTGGTTCCAAAATTTATCCTATTGCTATTTTCTGTGGTAGCTCTGGAATGTGAGATGGTTCAGGTCACAATCTTTTTTCTAAACATAGGTTATTTTTTTGTATATCTTTCCCAGTCATCAACAGAGTAGCTAAAATGGATTGAATTCTTATTGAGATGCACACTCATAGGATAAAATATTGAATATATTAAAGAAGGGCAAAGAAGTCTCCACTGGACAATGGGAAAAATAGGGCCAACTTGACCAAAGCAGGCAAATGAAATGAAGGTGGGCTGGGGTTACATTACTTGATTTGTGTTTCTTTCAGAGTTTTTCAATTACAGTTTTAGTTAATGTACAGTTAAATTGTTGTCAGCTGTTAAGGCCTGCATTTGCAGGGACATAATTAAATTACTTGAATCATTACTTTCCCAGATGTGAAAGCTCACTCCTGCATCTTTTGCCAAAACAGGATAGCATTAGAAGTGTGTGTGTGTGTATGTGGGTGAGTGAGAGAGAGAGAATTTTCAGTCTTGAGTGTGTCTTATGTTTCCCTCCCATATAATTTTTCCATTTTGCCCCCTCCTGGGAGGATCATTCATTTGCTGTTAACAAGACATAAGATTCCCCCTCCCCCTTGAGACGCTATTGTATTCTGCTTAAAGGTTCCCTTTCTGCAAAATCAGTTGCCCTGTAATTCAACTGTGGTTACTTCTTGGCTATAAAGCTGCCTGCACATAGTGAAATGCAGGCCCACGAAAGGGATATTCAACTGTGGCACCTATTTGACAAAAGGAAGTCCAAGGTCCCCTGGGACCTTGGCCGTTGCTTCTAAGTATAGGAATCTAGGATAAGTATGGAATAGGGTTATCAGTGTTCAAGTGAGGCTTAGAGTTCCCCCAGATTTACAACTGATCTCTAGACTGCAGTGTTTAGTTCCCATGGAGGAAATGGCAGCTTTGGGAGGCTTCCCATTTGCCCTCTGGGGGCAGGAGGTCTCCCACTCCCAGCTCCCATTGTCCTCTGGCACTCCAGCAGTTGGAGGGGAGTTATCGAGTGACAGCATTGCATCCATTCCTGGGAAAACCCAGAAATGATGTCCTGCCTCTCCAGGAGTTGCCAGAAACTCTATGGTTTTCCCACAACATTTCTGGCAATTCTTAGAGAGGTGTGTGGTGACTTACAGGTTTTCCCTGGAAGCAATGATGTACTGTTGCCTGACGTTTCCCCCTGCGTCTCCAGAAATTTCCCTCATGGAATTGGCAACCCTAGGGTGGAACTTGTTTCCGGAACAGAGAAAGTCCATGCAGCCATTCAAAGCATACTCCTGAGTAAGTTGTGTTTCTCTTTTTCTGGCTTGCCTCTCTTGTCCTTGGAAATTACCTTGAATGTCTTCTGAAAGTCGCTTGTGGACTTTGAGTCTCACGTAGTTTGATAAATAACTTAGCCCAGCTTCTTTTCAGAATACTGCCTAGTAACCCTGAGATTACTAGGAAGCTTAGCAGTGATTCCTAAGTAAGAGAAACAGTAAGTGTGGGTAAACTGAATGACAGCTTATCTACAACTACTGTTCTCTCTCCTTGAATATTCAGTTATGTGGGAATGTTGCATGTGCTGTTGGGTGTTCTTTTGTTTTAACATATAGCAAAGATGAGTGCTCCATGTGAGTGGGATATGTCATCTTCCTAAAATGTGCTCTGGAAACCTGTGCAGCATGCAGGGAGTCCACAGGAGTCATGCAAGTATTTATCATCACCTGGGCTAATACTTTTGCAGTGATTCTGTGCCCTTTTCCCTCAATACAGCAACCATGCATATTGTGGTCCCCAAACTCATTGCTGGTGGGCTGCCATATCACAGAAACAGGGTGTTGGCATAATACCCGCAGAGCATTTAGAAAATCCATTTCTTGAGGTAGGGGGCTCTAGCTTTAAAGGTGATGTAGCTTGAATAGGTTAAACAACATAAGGTGCATCAAGTGTATCCGGTGGTCAAGGCCTTTCCTTCAGATTCCTCTCTATCATTTTCTAGGCCATAGAGAGGTGCATTGTCACAATGTAGCATGGACCTCAGGGAAAAGTCTTCCTAGGTGGGAAACAAGCTATAGGTCTGATTGTCTATCCAGAGCATGAAACTGTTTAAGGTTAGTGATAGGAGAGACCTTCCCCAGGACTAGCGGTAGGAACTGAAAGGGGAAATAGTTTCATTAGTACAGAAGCAACAGCCATGGCAGATGTTCAGACAGGCATAACTTCTCAACAGTGGGTGGGAAGTTTTTTCTTGATTGATTGATTGTCTGCCTTTCTCATTGAAACTCAAGATAGATTACACAGCATAAATCTCTATGATCAACAGCTGGTACATCCAGCGAACAATACAATGGGGTATGGATTGCAGAAATTTGAAAACAAGCATAGAACCAAAAAAATTTTTCAAAACATTGCAGAAACAAACATAAGTAATTTGACATGAACATATTAAATGATGCAGAAACTCTCAGTAGGAACATATCTACACCGACAAATAGTACCCAGTAGTATAGCTTCCAGGCCTGGTCCCTTTACCAAGACATCTGTCTGCTCTATTTCTTACTGGATAAACCTATTTTCAGAGTTAACATTTTTCTTGAATAATTCATTTTTGCACAGTTTGTGGAAAGCTAGGAGGGTGGGAGCTTTCCTGGCCGCTTCAGACAGGCCGTTGCATGAGATGGGGGCTTCCGCAGAGAAAGCATGTGTGCAGGCAGCGGTTAATTTTGCCTATGTGCATGATGGTATCTGCAGAATGCCTTGTTCAGAAGCTGCCCTGGTGAAGCATTAGGGAGGGAGACAGTCACTCATATATGAGCAGCCAAGGCCATGAAGGCCTTTATGTATGATAGCCAAAGCCCTTGAATTGAGCCTAGTAACTGCTGGGTGGCCAACTGAGTGACTACAGAATGGAAGCAGTATGCATGTTCCACCTAGCTCCAGTCCTGATAATAATTGAACTGCAGTGTTTTGAATCAGTTGGAGTCTTCAAGTTGAGTTTGAGGGGAGGCCTATTTACAGTGCATGACAATAGTCTAATCTCAGCATGACCATGGTGTAAATCCAGATGGCCAGATCAGCTGTGTCAAGGTACAGGCTGATTTGGAAGAAGGCCTTTTTTTGCAGCTGCTTTTACTTGCTGCTCTAGCAGCAGTGCTGGATTTAGTATAACCCCTGGGTCTTG
The DNA here is from genome assembly GCF_028583425.1 of Eublepharis macularius. Taxonomy (NCBI): domain Eukaryota; kingdom Metazoa; phylum Chordata; class Lepidosauria; order Squamata; family Eublepharidae; genus Eublepharis; species Eublepharis macularius. Next base: position 71,329,451 of record NC_072798.1, read on the forward strand.
TTGAAAGTGGGAAGCAATAATGCCCTTCAAGATCTCCGCCTTTCCAACCAGCATCACTTCCATCTCGTCTGGGTTCAGTTTCAATTTGTTTGATTTCCACCATTTTACCACAGCTGTCAGGCAGTGACTTAAGACTTCTACTGCATCACCAGAGAATTGGGATAGGGAGATATAGAGCTGGGTATCACCTGTGTTTGGATAACATCCAATTCCATAGCTACAAATTATTTCTCTTAAAGGCTTTACATAGAGGTTGAATAACATGGGAGATAAGGTTGGGCCTGTGGAATTCCACAATATAATTCCCACTCTAAAGATAGCTGGCCACCAACAGCAACCCTTTGAGCCTATTCTCTGAGGAATGACTTAAACCAGTCCAAGGCACATCTTCTGATACCCACTTCTACCTCCAAACGCCTCAACAGGATGGAAGTCTACTGTATCAAAGGCTGCAGATAGGTGCAAGAGGATTATTGACCATATTCAGATAGAGGTCATCAACTATATTCACCAGAGCTGTCTCTGTCTCATAGCCTGGCCTGAAACCAGGCTGAAAAGGATCCAAAGCACATGAGTTGTCTAAGAAGACCTGGAGTTGGTCAGCTAGTGCTCTGTCACTTGCCCAAAAAGAGGAGGTTAGAGACTGGGTAATAATTGGTCGCATCATTTTTGTTTAGGGATGGTTTTAAGTAGAGGGCAAATGACCAGCTCTTTGAGTGGCCTACGGAAGGTGCCCTGAGTTAGTGATTGGTTTATGATTGACATCAAGGGCTCAAGTATGTGGTCTTTACAAGATTTTAGCAGATAGGGTAAACAAGGATCCAGTGTACAAGTAGTGGTTTTCACAGATGCCAGGATCCTGCCAATATCTCTCGCTGGGTCAAAATGGTTCATGAGCTGACCAGATGGTGTATCAAGCATGTATTCCATCTTGCCTATGTTGGAATTGGTATCCAAATCAGACCATATTTGTGCTGTTTTATTAGCAAAAAACTTTGCACAGGTATCATAGTTAATTGTCTGTTCTTGAGCCAGTAGAGACTCAGATTTAGGAGTCAGAAGATGTCAAGGTAACTTTAAACAATTGGGATGGCATGGACCAGCTGATGCAATGGTGGCAGAGAAATAACATTTCTTTGCTGTTTTTACTGCCACTTCATAGGTCTCCCAATGGGCTCTGTAATACTCTGTCAGATTCACCATGGGTTTTCCACTGGCATCTTTCTATGCCTTTTTCTAGACATCTTCTAGCCCTCTTTAGATCATCATGATGCTCTCTGTGGTAAACCACGGGGCTGGGTTCTGCCACAAGAGCAGGAGAGGTCAATGAGGAACAATCTTGCTGATGGCTTCAAGAAGTTTCTCATTTCAAACTTCTACTGCAGCCTCAATACAGCATGTGTATGGAATTCTAAAATTCCCCAGAGCATTTTGGAATCCATAAGGATCCATGAGCCTTCATGGGTGGACCATTTTGACAGGTCCCCATTTTTTTGTGGTGTGTCAGGGCCAAATGCGCATGCATGCGCGCGTGCACACACACACACACACACACTGGTGAATGCAGTGGGCTCTTTATAAATAATAAAGTGGAATTGCTTTATCTTCATGCAGCTACGAGATACAAGCTACAAGATGTCTACAAAATAGACATTACCACCCTATTTTATCTTTTCTTGGTGAAACAATAGTCAGATTTCCAAGTTACACAAAATATGTGATCTGTCTGAATAGAAAGTGTCCACAAGTGCAGATGAGACTAAAGGTGGATGTAGAATAGGAGCCATCCAGTTAGCCTGAGTCTCTGTGGTAGAGGGGAGGGTATTTCAAGATAGGTAACTGACAATTAGAAGGAATGTAGAATATGAGAACACGGCAGCTTGTTTTTGGAGTCTTTCTAGTGATGGGGAATAGATGTGATGACCTTCAGTGGTTTAGGGTATGACAGAGAGATTCAGGGAACTGGAAGTACAAGTCTACATACTTCTTAGCAACACCATCACATTCAACATATCTTTCATCTATACGCTTTCAGGAAAAATCACATGCTGTTTTAAGTTAGACGAGACTAGAGTTAGATTTTTCTGGGAAAGAACAGATAGATGCATTTAAGGGGAAATCAGTGCTCATAGTTTGCATTGTATTTGTTATGTGGTAAGTTCAGGGCAGGCTCACAGCACGGAGAGCTCCGGGCAGACATGTCTTGCATGGCAATATTTGGAATGTAAGTGTGGAACGGTTACTTTTTTCTTGAAATAAGCTGCAGAGGCTTCTTCTTTGACAGAGATTCTGGTGCTTTTCTTCCCCTGCTGTTTTCCCATGAAAAATGCCGCCAGAGCCATTTGGAGAAACTTGTGTGCACCTGTATTTTGTTTTGGTTGGTAACTCTGCTATTTTCATCACGGCTGGAATCCTATCCTCTGCCCAGTGGTATTTCTTTATTGCCTTTAGTACATTTTTATGCTACCCTTCCTTCAAGGAGCACAGGACCACATACAGCGATCTTCCCACCTCCATTTTATCCTCACAATAAACCTGTGAGATAGGGTAACCTGAGAGAAAGTGACTTGCACAAGATCATCTAGTAAATTTCATTGCAGGCAAGGATTTGAACCTGGTTTCTCAGTTCTAGTCTGACACTCGAATCACTACACCGCACTGACTGCAATTATCTTGTTGTCAGCTAGTCTGCAATTGCCTGTCTCCTATTGATTTAAAAGCCAAGATGATGTTTGTTCTTTTGGTTGCGGAAAAATAAATCCTGGAAAAATATAACTGTCCAGAAAAATAGAAGTGGCCTGAAACAGTTCAAAATATTTATCTTCTGTAATGCTCAAGGCAGCATCCCAGGCACCTCATCCAAACAAGAGCAGACTCAGTTCTGCTTGGCTTCAGCAGAGTGACACCATGGATCTTCGGAGTATTTTCAGAAGGCACTTTCCACCACCAATTGTTAGTAGTGATGTAACGCATCTAGAGCCCTGACCCGCATAACAACAACAACAACAACATTTGATTTATATACTGCACTTCAAGACAACAACACCCACTCAGAGTGATTTACAGAGTGTGTTATTATTATCCCCACGACAATCACCCTCTGAGGTGGGTGGGGCTGAGAGAGCTTTGGAAGGGCTGTGACTGACCCAAGGTCATCCAGCTGGCTTCAAGCGGAGGAATCAAAACCGGTTCTCCAGATTAGATTCCTGCCACTCCTAACTGGCATAGCCCATGTCAGCCCAGTCATCAGATCTCAGAAGCTAAGCAGGGCCAGCTTTGGTTAGTAATTTGATGAGAAACCACCAAGGAAGACCAGGGTTGCTATGCAGAGGCAGGCAACGGCAAACCACCTCTGAACATCTCTTGCCTTGAAAACCCCAGCAGGGGTCACCATATGCTATGCTCAGATGTGACAACTTTTGACCACCAATGCATTTAGAGCAGGGGCCCTTAATGGGTGTCATGGTGCCCACCAACACCTTTTTGTGGCACCTGCTAAGTGTTTTTAGGATGTAGGTGGGGCCAGTTGGGGTTTTTGCCAGCAGGCTTCTGATTTGTCACTGAAGATTTGATTGGCTGTGTAGATCCAAAAAAAGAATTGTTTTTGGCAGCAGCTGCTATCACAGCACAAGGATCTTTGCTGTGTGACTGAAGGTATATGCAAGAAAATGTTTTGAAGCAATATGTTAATTTTAAAGGGCATCCTGTTAAAGAGAGCTTCTGCCTGAAATTATTGAACAGTTACAATTAGAGTTATGCATGACTTCATTGCCTAACATTTTGTGGTTGGCTCCACCTCTTGGGGGCAACCATTTTGTAGTTGCACCCACCACCTTGTGTCAAAATTCCAAAGGTGCCCGTAGGGTCAAAAAGTATATATGCATATAATCTTCAGTGTGTCTATACAAAAATGTATATCGCTGCAAAATTACTTCTAAAAACATTTTTAGAAATATTTTTGAAAGCTGTTAGATTGGAGCAGTTATACAGGCTTAATGAAATGTATTGGAACTTTTCAAGGCTAGAAGAAGGCATTTTAGTTGGTGTTGTTGAGGAGTATATTTCAAAGCTTAACTGACTTCTTTTACATAAATTTGAAGTTGATCAGGTCTTAACCCCGTGATACTGTTTCTACTGACTCAGCAGGACAGGACAAGGGGGTATTAGTATGACAAATGTTTGGTAGCTGTAGAGACCAAGGCCAGTTCTGATTACGAATGCTACAGACTGCAAAGGCATTTCTCGATCTCCTAAGGGGATGTTGATAAGAGTCATTCATCCTTATGTCTGTAGCTGCCAATATCTGTAACTGTTAAGAAAAAATACAGGATTGACCAAAGTCTTAAGACATCTGTGTTTGAAGTATTGGGACAATTTCTGCTAACAAATCAGGGTAAAATTATTAGTGTGAATTAGTTGTTTTCAGGGTGAACCTTTAAAGCTCAACATGCATCAGGCCACATTTGAGAATAAAGCTAGCCTTCGGGTCCTTTAGAGACTCTACTCTCCCTCTTCTTTATACAGATTACTCCATATTTCATTTGCTACTTTCTTGCTTTGGCTCTTCTGCTTGTCAAAGCTTCTATTGGCTTCTGAGGGAGAAGGAAGTTTACTCAGCTGCAACTGGAAGGAAAAGACATTGCCAAGACAGACAAGGGTTCTCAACTTCATGTTTTTCTTGCACTGCTAATATGGGGGTCTGGAGACATTTATGGGGCACCATCAGGGCTTTTTTTCAGGGGGAACGCGGGGGAACGGAGTTCCGGAACCTCTTGAAAATGGTCACATGGCTGTGGCACCGCCCCCTGATCTCCAGACAGAGGGGAGTTTAGATTGCCCTCTGCGCCGCTCAGCGGCACGGAGGGCAATCTAAACTCCCCTTTGTCTGGAGATCAGGGGGCGGGGCCACCAGCTATGTGACCATTTTCTGCGAGGGCAACCCACTGAGTTCCACCACCTCTTTTCCCAGAAAAAAGGCCCTGGGCACCATCATTGTTCAGGAGGGAAGCACTTAACCCTTTTCACTACCTGAAAGCCTTTTGAAAGCCCTGGGAGACATTTTTCACAAGAGTGGCATAAAATGGAATAAAGACTCTTTCTTCCTGCTCTCCAGTTATCACGGTGACAAGGTAACAATTTTGCTTGTCCTTTAACAGTGCCATCCTAAGCAACTTCACATCTTTCAAAGTCCATTGAATGCAATCATCTTCACTCAGGGTTGTACTGTATGACTATCACCAGCTGAAGATTGTTACCACGTATCAGGCCTGAGGAGGAGGTTGTGCTGTGTTCATAGTGGGAGATCGGTCAGACTGTTCCAGCTACAAAATGATATGGGATGGATGGAGAGGCAAAACTGACGGACTTAGATTTTGACACTGCAGTAGGGGTGTTAGGTCCCCCAGGGGGCAAACTGGGGAGTAGGGGGCAGTGGGGAAGTATGTGCCCGCTCATTTTCCAGCACGTCAAGGAGGAAGTGAACCTCCCCACCAGTGCATTCCATGCTGGCCAGGTGATTGGGGGGGGGGGGTGGAGGCAGGGAATCCCTTACCCCAGTGAGGTGATGGCAACCCTAATTGGCAGGAACCAGTTTCCATTTCTTACCCTATGCAGTAAGGTGGAAAGTGCCATCAAGTTGCAACCAACTTGTTAGTGTCCCTGTAGGGATTTCAAGACAAGTGACATTTAGCGGTGGTTTGCCATTGCCTGCCTCTGCGTAACAATCCTGGAATTCTGTGCTGGTCTCCCATTCAAATACTAATCAGGGTTGACCGTGCTTAGCTTCCAAGATCTGATGAGATTGGTCTAGCCTGGTCCATCCAGGTCAAAGCACTCCATATAGTATAAGGGTGATCTTTTTTTCCCTGTATCTTACAGGTACGTTTTGAATATTCTATAAGGCTCTTGCCATGAATCAGATTTTTTTTTAAAAGCTGACTGCAATAGTTGATGGACTAGTACTAAGGAAATGAATGGAATAATCAGAAAGCACAGGGCTGTCATGTCCCTATACCCTCCCAGGGGGAGGGGGAAACCTGGCACTTACTGGGAGATTCTTCCTCGCACATACACAAAGTGTGCGCGTGTGCTCCCACTGCTCCCTCAATGACATCACTTCCCAGACATGATGTCATTATGCCAGCCATGGGAGTGTTCCTGCACTTTGCATGGGGCCAATTCAGCCCACTTTGGGCCAAAATTGGTCCCAGAGAAGCGTGGGAGGACACCCATGGCTGGCCTGGTATGCACTTTCCTGGGTTGCCTGCAAACCCATGAGAGATTGCCTGCCTCTGGTATGCAACTGGGAAGCCCAAGAAAACAAGATTTTGTTCGGAAGCCATCAATCCCTACCATTTGAGTGCAAAAAAATACCACTCTAATTTTCCTGGGCCAGCTTAACATTCAGAGTTTTACAGAGGCTTCAGCAAAAATGGTAGTAAATATTGAGGAAAATACTGTTCTGTTTTATAGTTAATTAAGTTTGCATTTCTTTAGTAAGTAAGTTAGTACAATGCTTTAGTAAGTTGTTATAATGCTTCTGTGCTTTTAAAAAAAAACATAAGAACAGACAAAGGTTTAGTGAGAAAGTTTCTTTTTATGGAACGGAGGTGTCATGTAAGCAAAACTAATGTAATTGATGTCCGTAAAACACTTTCATCGGATATATTGGCACTGCATAGTTTTTGAGTTAGAAAGCATGCCTTGATTGTTTTTCAGCTTATTTTGTTTGTCTCCTAAGAAAATGCACAGTATATTCTTAATATTCCATTCCATATTAAAAGGAATGTACTTGATGTAAACCAGTTTGCACTCTGCAATGAACATGTTGACTTGGATGAAAGTCAAATAGATTTTGATGAAATGGACTTCCAAGTAAGAACACTGGCAGATGAACTGAAGTGTTGGTCCTTGGTACAAACTGTTTTACTTACAGACAGTGAAAGGGTTTGGTTAGCGTGGGAAGGAGCAAAATACAATTCTGAATTTGGCACAATTTCCTCTTTTTAAAATATTTTGGCCTATCTTAACCTAAAAGTTTCAGTGGGAAAAGAATTAGAAAGGTCCACTTAAAATGAAAAAGAAACAAGTATGCATTCTTAACACAAACTGCTTACTAAATAATTCTTGCATTGTGTTTGAATTATATCCGTATGTGTCCTCTGCAATCCTATGCAGAGTTATTTCACTCTAAGCTCATTGATATCAGCACACTTAGATGCAGGGCTTTTTTTCAGCAAGAACGTGGTGGAACAGAGTTCTGGCACCTCTTCAAAATGGTCACATGGCTGGTGGCCCCAGCGGCGTGGAGGGCAATCTAAACTCCCCTGGAGATCAGGGGCGGGGCCACTGGCCATGTGACCATTTTCGCCGAGGGCAATTTAAACTTTAAAAAACTCCCCCCTTGTTCCAGCTGACCCAAAGTGACGTCATTGTGCGGTCTTGAGTTCCACCACTGAGTTCCACCACCTCATTTCCCAGAAAAAAGCTCTGCTTAGATGGGTCTAATTCTGGATAGGATTGCACTGTAAGAGTTCTCTGGAAAGAGGTGGTCAAAAGCTGTGGCACAGTCATCAAGAATGCTTCTCTGTATGACATTTAAGCTAGACACGTTTCCTAGTCTGGAGCTGGCAATCCTGGTTGTAAGGATACAATAGAGGAGAGGAGAATGATGCCAGCTGCTTTTGGCCCCCACTGTGGAGAAAGGGGGTATAAGTGAAGTAAATAAATAATAAAATCATTACTTCTTGACTATTTGGGATGCCTTGCACAAGCTATACATTTCTTATAGCTCCTACAGAATAAAACCAAGCTACAGGAGTGCCAGGAGCCTGTTTCTCATCTCCGTACGTACTGTTGCATCTTTAAAGCCTGCAGGTGGGTCAATATTAGTCATCAGGAGAATGGACATTCTCATTGCAGAGGATCAACAAAGAGCTGAATGGACATAACCTGATTAAACTGTTTGTCTCTGACCCCTTGAGCTCCTCCTCTTCACCACTTAAGAGCCCTGACTGTAGGTTTAAGGAGAACTCTACTGATAGTCCTAGTTCAAAGAGGAGTACAGAGTGTTTGAGGTTTGTCCTTCCTTCCTGCCTTCCTTTTTTTAAAAGAAAAAAGGAGCTTTACACTGAATATAGATATTTGATTTAAGATGGAAAATAAATAATGTAGCATGGCAGCTTTCTCTGAAAAGGGACACTTTAAATGTATTCAGAGTGTAACATCTCTGCAATTATAGTTTCTAAAGCTAACCTAAGTATAAAATTGAAGGGTATGTAGGTATACATTACCAAGAATGTTGCTGATATATTTGGGAGGGTGGAGAATTCAAAGACAGCTGATAAGAAATGAAAACAGTACTTTAAGATTAATGAATGCTATTGGTTGTAGTTTTTGTCTATCATGTTTCCTTTTCTGTGCTGTTTTGAATTTTTGTCTCTCTCTAAAAGTAATTATAGAGCTTACTTTATCATGAAGCAGATGGTATTAATTCAGAATGAAAGTAAATGGTTGCAATTAACCATTTACTTCGGCTATAAGGCTGCCTTTCTCTTACTACAAAAAGGAGTGAACTCTAAAAAATTTCACTCATTCTGTGCCACTGACCCAACTGTTTGTAAGTTAAGATTGTAGCTGGACTGATGTGAGAGTCCAGTGGTGGTGGTGACTAAAGCAGTACTGATTCTCACCCCACATTTCATATCATTAGGTGGTAGGGTAGCTAGTCCTTCTGTGTCTGCAAAGTTTAAAAGGCTACAGAATGTTCTTGGAATAAATTCTCCATTAGAAGAAAACAATTAGCAATCTGTTTTGCAACTTCTTTCTGCCAATGATACTTGAGTTTCCTTTCTTCTTTACTTATTTTTTTCTGATTTTAATCACTTTATAGATACCCCGTCCAGAATGATCATCCCATCTGATTCAGAAGACAAATTATATAATCACTGTTTACCACTCATAGAACATTTTGATGTGTATGCAGACCTTACACATGTTATGTGAATTGATATAAATGTGTGTAGTGTGTAGTGTATAGAGCAAGCAGGAACATCTTTACCCCAACTACATGTGATCACTAGCTCATGAGTGTGCAGTCTACATGCATAGGGTCTCTCCCCATGACTGAAAAGCAGCATTTCCAATAATCGGGAGGGAGCTGACACATCTAAGAAATGTAGGTGCATAAGTCCCCTTTGACGGACAGGACTGGTTCCAGCTCCTTCTCTTGGGAGAGGAAGCCAGTGGGAGTGGGTGGAATGCTGGGCTGCTGAGAGAGAAGGGTTTGAGATGCTGCTAAGAGAGGCAGCAGAAAGCTGGCAGTAAATCTTTTCTGATACTTTGGAATATTCTCAGTTTAGCTCCAGTTTTGCTGATTAAAATCCATTCACTCCTATGTTCCATCCTGTAAATAAAGTTTATTTTTGTTTTGTTTAACCCTGGCTGGCTTGAAATCATTGGCTGTGGGAAAAAATACCACACGCACACACAATCTGGTCACATTAAATGGGCCTAGTTTAAATGGTGACAGCTCATATATAGGGAAAATAATGTCCGAGTTCCCTTTTCCCTAATATCCCTGGGCTATAGCTGGGTAGGACTGCTAGGTCCCCTGGTGGGAGTGGGGAATCTCCCGCTTGCAGTCTCTGCCTCACCAGTGCCACTTAACCTGGCCAGCAGGTGGGAAGGGCCCGGGGAATGGGCCTGGGTAGCAAAAAGCCTCTTGGGCCAACATGCAGTGGGTGTGCAAGAACATCTTCCAGTAGGTTCCAGGTTCTCCCCTCCTGCTGGGAGGGTAAGGGGACCTGGCAACCCTATATCTGAGTAAGGGGAGGTACATATAGGGCACTAGCTGCCTATCTGGTGGAGCCTTTGGAAGAGGAGAGAGGGGACCCTGTGAGGATTTGGGTCAGGGCTCACTACTTGCTACATTGAAGGCTAGACAGGTGGCGTGTGGTGGACCTACCCTTTATCTGCCTGGGTGGCAAGGGCTGTGAAAGGCTTCTGTGAAGAGCTTTGTTGCCATACCCTCTTATACTGATTGGGAATGCTGATCACCAGCTGGTGAGTACTGAGCTCTATGCATGTTCAATGTGCACTCTTTGCTTACAAGCTGGCAACCATGTTGTAGACAGGGATGTACAGAGGACTACTGAGTCAGACCAATGGTCTGTCAAAGTCAGTATTGTCTGCTCTGGCTGTCGGCAGCTCTGTAGGGTCTTGGAAAGAGTCTTCAAATCACATACAGTTTGATTCTTTATTAAAACGGAGAACTCTAGGGATTGAACCTAGGACCTTCTGCAAGCAAAACATATGCTCTGCTACTGAGCCTTTCTCCAATAACTCCTGCAGCATGAAATGTCATGATTTCTCCTTTAACTGAGGAAAAAGTCAAGAAACTCTGCTGGACTTGTCCAGGGATGTTTTCTGACTGTAGCAGAGGGGAGAACCTTCGGTATCGAAGTACCACAGACTGTCTATGGGATTTTTTATCCACAGATTGTGTATATGGTATAGAGGAAGCAAAATTTCAGCGCTAGACCCGTCTTGCTTCCTAGTGTGTAGAAAACCAAGGCTAACAATTGTCTGACAAACAGGACCACTGTTATAAGGACCACTAACTGTCCCTCTTTGCATTTCTTTTGAGTTTGTATGTGTAATATTATAACATGGTGTGACTCATGTTAAACCTTTGCCATCTGTATGATTCTTCTACTGTGTTAAATAAAAGTGTGCAAGAACTTGTTTAATTAGGCAATTAAGGTCACGGTAAACATTTCCTGTGGAATATTTTAATTACAAATAAAATCTTTAAAATTTTAATGCTGAAGGAACAGGTTTATTAACTTTTACTGCTGCTTATACCAGTGTAACTTGGTAAATGTGTTCCATCTGGAACCTCAAGAGTAGAAATTTTTAATTTACTCTTTCTGTGTCTTTTCAGAAGAATGTCTTTCCTCAGGGGACTATGCAAATGATTATTTAAAACAGAGCAGTTTATTCCTTCTTGCTTCCATTCAACATATAAAGTGGAATAATCAGGTTAGCTTCCTCCTGGCTATCTGGCTGGATAATGGCATTAAGACAATTTAAGATGTATTTTCCCCCTTTGAAAGCTTGGGCTGTTTCACATGTGTTTTTGAATCACAGGTTATAGTCCTACAGTATTTACCAGAAAGCCTCATTAACTCAGTGGGTCTTGCTTCCAAGTAAACATTGTTTAGGATTAGCAAGCTGTCTTAATTTCCTGATAAGGCAAAAATGTGTGTAACACTATTGGACACGTGCAGTTAGTTTTAGCCACATGGACCGGTTAATATAAAGGCAAAATATCCATACTGGATTTTCCAAGTAGTGACTTTTCCCCCTGCATAGAGATTAAGTTAGTTGAAACAAAATCGTATGAGCGTACCTTGTTAATAGCAAACAAATACTATGGTTTGCAGTCCCCTGATGCTGCAGTAGACTAGTCAATGTGACATTGAGGTATTAGACTTCTTCCAAGAGTTGCTCTTGGAGACTGGTAGATTTTAAAAGATTCAGTGCACAGTATTGTGCCACAGGCTCTTCAGTGCATGGTGTGTATGATAGCTACATTCTTTGTTGCTGTCTTAATTTCCAGTATATGTGTGAGTATGCCCGTTTAGAGATTATGTGATTAGAGATTATTTAGAGAAATGTGCACAAGTTCTCCATTTTCTCAATAACTGTTTTTTAATCGCTCTAAACTGTACATCTTAGAAGGGGGCAGATTTCAGGATTCAGTTTTAGACCATTCTCTTCATACAACAGTGCAAAAACCATCCCGTCTACTGGTGTACGAGAATTTTTTAAAAAAATATTTTATTTTACTTCATTTGTATCTCATCCTTCTCAGTGGAGATCCAAAGTGGAGAGAAGGCGTGGGATTGGGACTTCCAGGGCGCACTCCCAGTGTGACACAAGGATGTCACTCCAAAATGGGCCAAATCAGCGCATCATGAAGCCCTCACTGGGGGACCTGCCATCAAGGTGGATTTGATTTAAATTGAATCAATTTAAATCACTAGTCAGTGCTTTTTTTCAACAGGAACACGGTGGAATGGAGTTCCGGAACCTCTTGAAAATGGTCACATGGAACTCCCCTCTGTCTGGAGATCAGGAGGCGGGGCCACCGGCCATGTGACCATTTTCTCCGAGGGCAACCCACTGAGTTCCACCACCTCTTTTCCCAGAAAAAAAGCACTAGTAAGACTAGATTTAAATCATGGTTTTCTACATTAAGACTCATCACACTTAGTTTCTTGTGCAGATCTATTCTGCTCCCAACAAATTTCTATTCATTGAATTTTTTGAAACTTAGCACTTAAGAATCTTGTACTGTATGAGAGGGTTTGTACTATTGTTTTCTAATAGGTTGCAAAACTTGGAACAGGTAAGAAACAATATGGAACAAATTGGCACATTAAACATGATAGAGGTGAAAAAGTACAATCTCAAAACAGTTTTGTTTCAGCTATGAAATCCAACCCTTCCAAACTATGTTTAAATATATCAAAAACATGAAATACGCTGTTATCCCTGTACAGGGGGATTAATGCTATCTGCCTTTTTGGTACAAGAAATCCAAATATGACCAGTCTAGGACTAGGCACTAGGAATGAAGCAAGGTTGATAATGAGCTCCATTTATTTATGTATTTACTTACTTTATATCCTGCCTTTCTCCCCAGGACCCAAAGCAGTTTACATTGTTCTCTTCTCCTCCATTTTATCCTCACAACAACACTGTAAAGTAGGTTAGGCTAAGAGTGTGTGACTGTGACTGGCCTGTGGTCAAGCAGTGAGCTTCCATTACAGGGTAGGGACTCAGTCTTGGGCCTTAAAGATCTTAGTCCAACCATACTATGAACGTGGATTAGGTTGATCATTGAGAAGTAAGAAGCATTTATTCCTATATCTCCATCTATTATAGTTTTGCTGAATCATGTCTCATAGGATGTAATTAAATAAATAAATAAAAATGTAATTAAATAAATAAATAGGAAAAAGCAGATCTGTAATGTTGTTTTGTTCATTAGTAGATGTACTGAAACTAGAAAAGTAGGGTGCCTTAGGAAGGAGGGCAGAAGGAAAAAGGGATCATCTTCCAGGCTCTGTTTGCTTGAGAGCTCAATACAGGGAGCATGATAATCAAGCAAAGCAAGTAAACAGACAATGGAATAGCCAGGCTCTAGCACTTACTTTTTATAGTCACTTTGCATCTCTGTTAAGTATCCCCCTCTGGGGAGATCAAGAGAAGACACTTACTGTGCCAGTTACAACAATTGGACCAGGATTTGGTAGTTGTTGTCAACGAGCGTGGAGAGGGCCTCCAAGATACCTGGTCTTGATCTTTACAACAGAAGCAAAATCCTTTAAGGGAACCGGAAGGCAGTTCACCTGCATGCTGTTCACTTTGAATGGAGGTATTCACATGCAGAGATCCTGCATATTTAAAAGCTTGTAAGACAGGAGGAGGGGAGCTAACTTGCTGTGATCACATCCTGTTGACTACCCCTGAGGAGGATGAGGTGTTGATATGAGCAGTCTTGGTTCTGGTAGCTGCTTTTTAATTTGCCCATAAACTAGGAACCTTGATTTTGTATCCAGAGAAGTTAACCATGTTAGTTCGTAGTTGCGAAATAGTAAAAAGTCCAGTAGCACCTTTAAGACTAACCAACGTTATTGAGGCATAAACTTTCGAGATGCATCTGACGAAGAGAGCTGTGGTTCTCAAAAGCTTATGTCTCAATAAAGTTGGTTAGTCTTAAAGGTGCTACTGGACTTTTGATTTTGTATAAGTTTTAAGAGTTATTGTACCCAAGATGCAAAGTCTGGGTCATATTTTTTTCTCTTCTATGTCTGTAACTGCTTCTAATCATATCATGGTTGCCATGCCCAGATGTGTTCATGGGTAGTAAGGCAATAGAACCATCTGCATCTGATGAAGAGAGCTGTGGCTCTTGAAAGCTTATGCTACAATAAAGTTGGTTAGTCTTAAAGATGCTACTGGACTCAGAACCATTTGTAAATATTGTATTTTAAAAATCTTCTAAGCCCCTTCACTTAGTAGAAAAGTGGAATTTCATCCATATAAATCAAATATGTGTAAAAAAGGGATATCAACTACCAGAATTTACTATCTGAGTCAGAGATGTCAAAGACTTGATTCACTAGTCAGTATGGTGTAGCTGTTAGAGTGTCAGGCTGGAATATGGGAGACCCAGGTTCAAATCTCTACTCTGCCATGCAAGCTTTCTCGGTGACCATAGGCCAGTCGCACTCTCAGCCTAACCTACCTCACAGAGTTGTTGTGAGGATAATATGGAGAGGAGTTCAGTGATGTAAGCAATTCTAGATCTCCACTGGGAAGAAAAACAGGACATGACATATCTAAACAAATAAATATAAATAAAGGTGCTGGTGCCTGTCACTGTGTGACCTTGGTGCAGTCACACACATTCAGCCTAATGTACCTCACTGAGCTGGACGTGAGGATATTCAAAAAGGCTTTTTACTCAAATGAGAGGGCTGTATAGTAGAGATGGGGGTCTCAGATGCTTCGCTAATGAATTAGGGACCATAGACTTAATCACTATGTTGCCTTACGTATTATCTGTTGCTTTAAATATGTACTCCTATGTACCACCTGTGCTTCCTGTTGTCTAATGTCAGTCCTAGAATTAATTATGTTCTGTTTCAGTATTTTTTCTACTCTGTATTGGATTCTTGCTAATGCTATGTCTTTTTAAACTTGTATCTATTTACCCTATGGCATTGTTTATGAAAATGTCCTTGACACTGTATGGAAATGTACTTGATACCGATTATACTAATCTCATACTTTGTAATCTGCCTTGAGTCTCAGTGAGAAAGGCAGACTATAAATGACATAAATAAATAGATAGCTGATTGAGTCTCCGTTGGGGGGAAAAATGGGATAATCATGAAATAAACAAATAATTACTTCAGCCTCCTCTCACTATTGGCTGGATATATATATATATAGGTCCTTTGTGTTCCATTTGCCACAGTTCTGTGACATTGACTTTCTACATTCTTAGTCCTGGAGGGTATGTTCGAACTCCTGCATGAAGAAAGCCCCTTGGAATTTAGCATGAGGACTATGGTCAATTCAAAGTATCTGAGTGTCTCTTTGAAGTGCCTGTTGGATTGGCCCATTGTCATACCAGTTGGAAGCAACACTTCCCTTTACAATTGTTGAGGCCCGCCGCTGATAAACATTGGTATCCTGGTGTGAAATTGACCCTTTGAACTGAGAAGAATCCCTTCAGATAAGCAAGCAACAATGTGATAAAAATACCTAACTTTATTGTCTAGTGTGTCGTGGGCAATTTAAAGTTCAGGCTTCTGGCTAAATAAATAGCTGTCTTTCTCTCACCTCTGTTGGGATGTAAATAACATTTTGCAGAATCTTCCACTTCCTCAGTTTCATAAAGGTATTTACTGAGAACACTCTTGGAGAATAGGGCAAAGGAGAGCATAGTCCTCATGCTCCCTATAACACAGATTATGTTTTAGTTTGTGCAAGGCTAGTGCAAACGTACTGTGGATGGGGCACCTTGCAGGAGAAGGTATTGACTGGCATAGGGATCTTTGACTCTTGAAAGCTCTTACCCTGGAAATCTAGTTGTTCATTAAGGTATTACTGGACCAGAATCTTGCTCTTCTAGTAGAGACCAACACAGCCATCCACCTGAAACTATCTTCATAGGAGATTGAGTGCTGGGGAGTTAAGGATAAAACGCACTATCAAGAAGTGGATAGAACTTGTTTGTGCTTGCATTTAAAGGGCTAAATGAGAGGTATCTGCAGAGAATGAACTATTTGAAAAAACTGTAAAACAAAATTTCACTGATATACAAAGGGAAGCAAATTGTGCGTCATCTGCATCAGTGGTATTTCAGGCTGGGTCCAGTAGCACAATCACAATCATTGTGCAGCTCCAGTGTAGGAACAGCTGCAATTTGGTGATGCTGTGTAAATACCATTTGATTGCCAGGTTCTCTATCATAAAGACATGACCTGGAGGAAAAACGTTTAACTGAAGCTTTACAAGTGTGTTGTAATTTTCCAAAGCCCATGCAAACCTTTGGAAATAAGCTAGAAAAACCAGGTGATGTAAAGCCAAGGTGACCTTATCAAAAGATACCACGTCTTGTGAAATGATGAGGTTTGAGGTCTGTGTAGATACCCTGGAATAAAGGATATTCTTTGACTTACTGACTTCAATGACTTGGAAAATTGACTGTCCCATCAGTCCCCATCTTAAAGTGACCAACAAACTGTTAGTTTAAATAAGATACACTTCTCTTGGCCAAAACTATTTATATATTGGTTTGTTTATATATTTATGTCATGTATAGACCATCTTTCTCATTGAGACTCAAGGTAGATTAGATAGTGAGAGATCAATACAGTCAATATCAAAGACCTTTCAATAAACAACGCCATAGGGTAAATAAATGCAGGTTTACAAACACATAACATTAGCAAAAAATCCAATACAGAGTTGAAGAAATGCTGAAACAGAGCATAAGCAGGACTGATGTTAGACAACAAAGAACTACCCACTAAGATCATACTTAAAGCAACAGGTAGTACATAGGAGCACATATTTAAAGCAACAGATAGTATGTAAGGCAGCATAGTGGTGAAGTTTATGGTCCTTTAGCTCAGTGAAGCATCTCTTTGAGATGCTATTACACACCTCTGTATAATACAGCCTTCATTTGTGTTTAGCGTGGACCTTAGTTGACTGTGGTTTTAGCAATCCTGTTCTGGCTGCTTTTTCAGCACAGAATTGAAATGACTCAGCCTTCATGATGCCTGATCAATTTTAAACTTGTGAACACTTTATATGTAATAACATTTGCAAATTAGTGGGTACTGTACTTATGACAAATATAAGGCAAATAATGTTTTGGACTATTCAGTCAAGCATCATCATTTCTTAGTTTTCAGCACAAATTGTTTCCTTAGTTATTTGTTCTCTCAAATTTGTTTAATGTATTACTGCACTGATTTCAAGCAGTACTTTCTTTACTTTTATCCAATTTATTTTCAGAGATTATCCCTTTGCTCTAGGGAGCCTTCTTACCAAATTTCAGATAGCAGAGAATATCCCAGTTTTATTAGCTGTTAAATACTGAATACATTGACTATGACGGCTTTATTTTCCATCTAGTTTGGATATTATTTTGAGTAGTCTACATTTATTTATAGATTTAGAGTATATACCCACCTTTCTCCCAAGCAAGGTGGGCATAAGGTTACCAGGATGAACCTAAGAACTGACAGGAGGGCTGAGGGCGAGGACAAGGGGGCATTGGGAAGCCACTAAAAATCCTGAGGCTGTATCGTTGCCAAATTTGCCTTAGATTACAAGGGTACTGACAGTAGACCTTCTGGGAAAAACAATGCCACCCCAAGGGAAAATGCAAGGAGAGGTGCTCTTTCGAGGATCCCAGTCCATAAAGGGTTTTAAAGGTGAACACCAACAGGTTGAATTGGATCTGAAAACTAGTTGGCAGCCAGTGGCAGGACCTTAGATTCTCATATTTGTCAATACCACTGTCAAGATTTTCTCTGCTGCTGCCATTTAATAGAACAAAATCTTTTGTGTCCAAAGAAGCAGTGCTCTAAGGAGAGCATCTATGAAATAAGGTTGTAAAGTTAAGTAAGTTGGGTTAAGAGGGAAAACCTCATATGCAGTCTAGGGCCAGAAGGGGTTTGGTAGTGTGCACACAAAGGATCTTTGGAGGGATGGAGGATTTGGGACCAGGGAGCTTGAAAGAGGAGCTGGATATCACTTTTGATTGGAATTTAGGAATCAGATTTGGCTAAAGGCTTTTATTGAACTGTCATTTTATTTCCATTATGTACTAAGACTGAAGAAATCCATTTCTCTGTCTTGCTAAGAAACTCTGCTTCTAATGCTTCAGGATATTTTCTTTAGAACTTCCTCTGATGCCCTCTCTAGATTTATTCCAGAAGAAGTGAATCCTAAGGAGTGTCCTGGTTTTTAAATGGCTGTCACAATAGATGACAGAGCTCTATTTTCTCTTAACACATTCCAATGTAGCCTTGGGAGATATTTGCTAAGGTAATAATTTGAATCTTGTTTAAACTCAGGAGGATGTTGCCTTGATAGAGTATAATTTAGTGAACTTAACATGTATGTATGTATATGCTTCATATTAAGGGATGGGTATCTTTTAAATGACTAGCTTTAAGGAAATTGGGCTGCTTTTTTAAAAAATTGGAAATGGCTCAATTATATAATTATACTAAACTATAAGTATATAATAAGAAAGAGACATGTCCTATGCTTTTGGCTAGAAGCAGTTTTGCATAATTAAATTACTGTATCAGATACACACACACACACACGCCATTTTTTTTAAAAAAATCCATGAAATACATGGGCAAACTGGGGTGGGGGAACCTCTCTGCCTCTCCACCCAGAGAGAAGTTAGGGCCTGCTTGCTGAATGAGCAATGTATGAATACAATTTCTTAACAGAAAAGATGTTCCTGAGATATTGAAATGGCTGTGGGTAATGCTAATATGACCATTTTAGTCTTACACTGACACATCATCATAATACCCAGTGTTGTGCTAGTGGGTACCATGGTACCCATTGATAGTTTTTTGGCACTAATGTGCTTATTCACAAAGTAAAGAGCTAATCCTGGCTTTCTAGCACTTCATTGTAGCTTGACATGCTTCAGAAAAAAACACTCTTTGTATCTGCAAGGTGTGCCCATTCAGAAATAGCTCCTTACCTAGAATGTTATTTTTGTTTCAGATTGTACTTGTTTTGACAACTGATGTACCATTTAAGCAATAGCAGAAAGATATATCCAAATCTATATGGCAAGGGGGAAAACCACAAGGTATTATAAGATGCAAAGAAAAGAGGAGGACTGGGGTTACCTGATTTGAAACTCTTCTTTGCTACTTGTTGTTTAGTTTGGATGAAAGAATGGGTTCTGCTGAGAAATAGAAGGTTATATGAGTAAGAAGATCACAATTTGAGATTTGGATGGCATGGTTATTTATAGTATGACAAAGCTAAGGTTCATGTGGATTTCAAAAACCATTATGTTAGACATGCTATTTTGAGAATATGGAATAAATATAAACAGGTTTTATCCGAAAACACCTTTGTGGCTGTCTACGCAAGAAGCATTCTGTAGACGAGTACTGATAACTAAGCCTAAATGGTTAACACATCGTGACATATTAGATTTTTCTCCAGGGGATTATAAAAGGAAATTAAGAGAAGATTTGATAACAGAAAGATACACTTGCCAGTGGTTTTTTATGCACAACTATCAAAAAAGTTCAAAGTAGATAAACGATGTCATGGTTTTGAACAATCTAAAACAATTTGAAAAATAATTATGTGCACATGATGAGCATGTTATTGCTAAAACATATAGACTCTTGTTGAAATTTGAGATAGAGAAAGAACAAATGAAAGAATCTATGATAAAATGGGCTAAAATATTTGGATATAATATACAAATGGAACAGTGGGAAAATATGTAGATGAAGGGTCTTAAATTTATGCTAAGCTCCAGTTTTAAAGAGAATTTTTATGAAATGGTGCATTGATGGTATATGTCACCTGAGAAATTAGCTAAAATGTACAAAAATATTTCAAACGTATGTTGGAAATGTGAACAAAATGACGGGATATTTTATCATTTATGGTGGATATGTATTAAAGCCAAAAAAAATGGATACAAATACGTTAATTAATCCAGAAGATTTTAAAGACTAATGTTCAACTGAAACCAGGGGTTTTTCTTTTGAGAGTAGTGGACAGGTAGCTAGGGGAAAAAGTCATGGAACATAATTTTTATATATGACAATGGCAGCAAGATTATTATACGCACAAAAATGGAAAAATTCGACATTACCCACAGCAGAGGTGCTTGGTGAAGATGATAGAACTTGCAGAGATGACTAAACTTATTTCTTTGATTAGAGAAAAGACATTATCTACATTTATTGCTAACTAGAAACCCCTTATAGACTTTTTACATGAAATGGAAAAAAATGAACTGATGATTTGTGAATTTGATGATTAAAGGGAGATTTGGATAATAGAAGGAGAGTAAATGTTAGGCTTGTGATTTTACTTGTGTTTGTCGTAGAGAAAATTATTTTTTCTTCAGCTTTTCTTCAGCTCTTTTTTCCTTTTTGGTCAATTTTTATCTTTTTGCTCTAAAAATTCTTAATAATATTTAATTAAAAAAGAAAGAAAGCTCATGCCCTGAAAATCTTGTTGGTCTCTAAGGTGCCAGTGGACTCAAATCTGGCTATTCTACTGCAGACCAGCACTGCTACCTACCTGAAACTATCTTGGTGAGAAGATTGTCTTATTGATCTGGTTGCATGGCAGTACCGTTTGGCATCTACCTACTGAAATCACTTCTCTCATAGCCCTTCTTGCTTCTCCAGGAAATAGAAATAGACAGGTTCCAGCATAATAAGACTGGAATGTTTCCAGATACTCACAAATGTCAGGAAATAACTCTGCTTGGATTCATAATATTTTTATTTATAATGGGTTTGGTTGAGGTCAGATTTTGATTAGTAATGTTCCAAATGCATATCCGTACTGGAAGCTGCAGAGATCTGCAGGCTCAGTTATAGGACATGGAAGTCTTTTCCTCTCCTTGAGCTGCTACTGTTTGGGTTGCTCAGTTTAAATGGCAGCTAAAAGCAGAGGCTATAGAATTGGATTTCAGTGTTTAAAGAATAAGAATGGTGGGCATTTTACAGACGCTGCAAGGTGGACTGGGAAATGAAAACGACGTGGAGTAAGGCAAACTGCATAACCCCTTTGGTGCGACAAGCCAGCACTGGAGGGCCATTGATCTCAGGCCTGGTCAGCAAAATCAACAGCGGGTGATGGTTCACCCATTTGCCTCCTCCTGCAAATATAGTTGACAAAGATCATCACTGCTGCTGAAGGGTTGAGCCAAGTCAGTGCCCCAGAGGCACAGGCAGAGTTGCTTGGGCTTGTTCCTGGTCTTCAGTGGCCCTATAGGGCACCAGTCCACTGGGAAGTGTAAGATATCTAGCCTGTCTCCCTCAGAACAAAATTGCACTTGATCAGAATGCATGTGGTGTATCACAGTGATTAAGCGGTTCAGCTGCAAATCAGCACTCCACTGGTTTGAATCCTACTATTGCCATGATGAGCTCAGTAGGTGGCCTTGGGTAAGCCACTCCTCTCAGCCCCAGCTCCCCAGCTGTATTGTGGGAATAATAACACTAACCACTCTAGGTGAGGCACTAATCTGTCTAGAAGAGCAGTATATAAGCGCAGTTATTATTATTTGTTTTGCTATTTTTCACCCAGTTAGCTTGGTTCATCCTACACAGTGTGTGTGTGTGTGTGTGTGTGTGTGTGTGTGTGTGTGTGTGTGTGAGAGAGAGAGAGAGAGAGAGAGAGAGAGATCTATGCTCATGTTACCGTGTTAATTTGCTTTATTCATCTAACGAAGTCTGATGCTAACTATGAGAACTGATATCACAAATTATTTAATAACCATGGTACTTCCATGCAGCGCACATTCCTGAGGTGCCTCTGGTGGTGGGCAACCTCTGGGGAGCTTGCTACCTCCCCCCGACTGCTGGGCAATTGGTAGATGATGGGGCAAATCCCCAGGAGTTTGCCTGCCACCAGCGGGCACCTGGGATCCCTAGTGTTTCTTAACCTGGGTGCTGGGACCCCCTCCCCCGAGTGTCACAGAGTTACTGCAAATTGTCCACTAATCCATATGCTCACTAAACATTGTCATTTTGATTGTTTTGTCATTATGTATTTTTTTCTGTCAGTGGATTCTAACAGTACAACTACTATAATGTGGTGGATCCATGAGCTTCTTTGGTGTTAAAAACAGTTCCTCATACTCAAAAAGGTTGGAAACCACTGCTGTGGTTAATTGTTTGGTTAGTTCAGATTACTATTAAATATTTTGGACCAGAACATTGATTTTAGTCTGTTCTTCTGTATTAACTGATTTGTTATCCAGCACTTCAAAATATTACTCAGAATACAATTTTGGCTACAACAACTTATCGAAGCAATGATTTGCTACATTTTCCAGAAAACTGTGCATGTCAGATGCTGCTGCAAAGTCCAGAACTGAAATGCTTTGATTTCCACAGAAAGTGATTTTGTATTAAAATAGTAACGCTAAGAACTGGGCAAAAGTGCAGCTGTTTTACAAAATCACTGTCTGGTTATCACTTAGCAAATGTTCTACCAAATACGAGTTGCTATCTGATTTGCCTGTATATGGGGCAGTGGAAATACAAGCTGATAGCAGTGGTACACATTGGGTATAATGGTGCAGAGTGGTCAGTGGTAGCTGGAACCAACTTATTCTGGTGTTGTCCTCCTTTTCCTTCCTTGCAATGACATTAAAATATTTAAGCACTGTAATGCAACTCCTTAACATGTAATAAAATGTAGGCACAGTTTCTTAACCATGATTCAGTTGGTTTTCCCTCTTCTTACCTACTATATATAGGTAAAGTTTGCCCAATATTCTTTCTGGTTTGCTAATAATTACTTGATCCCTATGCAGGTTCCAACCTAATGCAGCTTCTCTTTTTGTGACTGATTTTGCACTAGCCGTATCCAATGCAGGAAAGCAATCCTGCCCTGTGTCGCCATTTCCTAAAGCCCACTACTCAACACACTGATCAGAAGAGTAAGATTTATGAGACCAAAAAGGATGCTGGGCTTTGTAGTAGTCTTCTCCAATTGAATCTAACCATGTCAGTGTTCACTCTGGTGTCTCCCTGCTACTCTTGACACTAAGATTGAGTTCAGGGTGGAGTTTGCTGCCATGCAAAGATGTGATATTTCAACCACCATCCTAATGTGAGTGAATATTTGGAGTCCTGTAAAGACTTCTAGCAACCTCTGGACCTCTAAACTCAGCAAAACTGGCAACAGTAATAATTCAGAGGGATATTATGATGGAGGAAGTCACAGATCCTGTATATTGATGACCCCTGGTGTGGTCAGACTACCATACTGGTTCCTTCTAATGTTAGCAGTTGTGAATCAAAATGTGAAGGGTGAAAGTGACCTTTTGTTTCTCTGCAAAATGAACTTTGTCTCTGCATTATGCCAAGTCTGATACATTTAGCAGTATAGCATAAGGAATAATTAGCATCAAGTTTTTGCTTGTACTCGCTAAATCAGACTTGGCAAAATGTAGCTAAATAATATCCAGTGTGCTTTTAAACTCCTTTATCTTGCAAATGTCATCTATACATGTTGGCTTGGTGATACTTTAATTGAATAATTTATAAGGCAGTCTGAAAGGCTGAGGGAGGAAGGGGTGGAGTTAGATGAAATCAAATGTTGTCTGCGTAGCTGTCAGTTACTTTCTTGACGACAACTAATCTTTCTTCACACCGAAATAAGGCCAAGACTTGTGACTCGCGCCTTTTTCTTTTCCAGAGTGGATTTGCCCTTGGCCATATCAATGCCTTTGAGACATGATTGACTCTTCTTAGCACCCTGTGAATTAAAGTCTGTCACACTCTAATTTAATTCCTGTAGGAAGCATTCACTTTATGCAGACCATTTCTTTCCTTCCCAACAATAGGTTGCTGGACCCAAGTCTTCCTCTTGTATAGGTTCTAAAGTTGGAGTATCATTACAGATTTGACAGAAACCAAACCCTAGCCCATTCAGAACTAACCTTTGGTAATTTCTTACTTAAAGCAAAGGTAACCATTTCCCCTTACTGTGGTCTGAAGCTCAATGGAAGTTCCTCATTTTAGGGTAAGGGGATCTGGCAACCCTAAGTAGAAATGCCCTTCTAACAGTGTAGGCCAAAGATGAAATAGAATTGTTTGGAGAAGTGGTAACTCTTTTTTTCTCTCCTTAGCGTTCTTCTGTGCAAACCAATTCAATATTTCAGAAAGTAAATTGGTAAAGGTGCACCGTAGTTACATTTTATAAGGGCCAGTTGCAGAGGTGACTGACTGCTTGGAGCAGTGGAGCAACAGGGGTGCTTTTCTAAGCAGGTAAAGCTGTCCTTTCAGTTCTTGCTCCTGCCTCCTTCTGCCCACTCATCGTGAACTAGCTACATATCCCAGCAGCTGTCTATTGGCTTTGACTAAAATTAAAGGCAAGAACTTCATAAATGACTATAGTCCCTAAGCACGTGCATGCACGCTCTCTCTCTCTCTGTGCTTCTAATTTGAAGCCTTTAAGATTATACTGGCACAACCCTCCCCCCACCCAGTGAAGTCTTGGCACAGATCAAGTAAATAATTCCAGAGTATCCATGTTAGCCTGTTGTAGCAAAACCGATAAGGAATGTTATGCCGCCTTAAAAGCTTGCAGATGTATTGTTGTACAAGGCTGGAGCCTACTTCATCAGATGTGTGAAGTGAATCCTCAGTCAGCAGATATGACTACACAAATTGATATAGAAGATAAAAAAATAAAAATACTCTCAAGTTCATGGAAAGAATATACTGGGGTAGGAAAAATAAATCTGACCTTAGTTGTGTAGAGTTCAATTTGAGGTTCAGCAGAGGAATCCACATATAGAAGGCAAACATACCGGCACTGGTGCCTGAACCAATTATATGCTAAATCAGAGCTAGAGGAAATGCTCCATTCTTTTAAAAAAAGTGTGAGTGGGTGTGGGTGGTTGGGTGTGTAAAGGAAATAGAAGCAACGTTGGTGATTCCTCCCATGTTCAAAGTGTGTCAGGTTGATTAAATACTGGCTGTTGGCCAAGCATGTCTGTGTTACAAATTCTATTGTCTGACTCTACCAATTTATAGTGAAATCCTAAGCAGAGTTACTCAGTCTAAGCCCATTGGTTTAGACTGGAATAACTTATTAGGATTTCACTGTTAATGTCACCGTCTGTTGTACTTACAAACTAAACTTCTGCTATCTGTCTATTCTCTCTCTCCTCATTACTGATGCTAGAAAAGCTCTATTAAGCTTAACCAAACTTACTCACAGCCAAGTGCCAGTTAAATTGAAGCTTAAAATATGATCCATTGTCCTGTTGAATGGAATTAAATTGTTCTTGTGCCCAAGCTCTGGAATAACATTTAAATTTTAAAAAAGCATTTTAGCTCCACTAATGGAGCCAGGAAGGATAATTTCTCCCCATCCTCATTGTTGTCGCCTTATCTACATAGCTATTACTCCACATAGGTCCTGAGATGCTGGGAATCAACTTATCCTGTGTTGAAAGGGGCTGCTGAGGGGAGGGGAAAGCAGGGAAGATCCACAACTGTCTGCACCCTCCTTTCACAGATAACTGGATCCAACACACCAGGTGGCTTATGCAATGAGTAAAATAACCATTTTGTCTTAGATATATTAATTTATTGCATTGTATGTTTTTTAGAGCAATGTAATTAGTTATTTCTACCATTGAGCAGACTCTTGCCTAAAAGTCCACATTACCGTTGATTTTCAACTATGAGGTGGACAACTTGGGTGGGTGCACTTCTATGCACACACATCGGCTAGGGCTGAAAGTAGTATTTTTAGCCACAGTCCTGCACCACACAGTGAACCTATCTGAATCCTATTGGAGTTGATGGAACTAAAGCAGCCAAACTGTACACAAGGTTGTAGCTTATGATGTTCTGCTACAACAGGCTGTATCTGCTCCTCTGGAACTTCAACTAATTATCTTTGTGTCTTTGCAAAAGGCCACTGCTGTATGTTTGTTTACATTTATTTCTTCATGTATATCCACTGTAGAAATTTAATCTGTATTTTATTTTTAGTTTTAGTATCTAAATGGATATAAAGTCCTGCCACAGTCCAACTAAAGCCGGGTTACTTGAATGTCAGCTGAGTTTTTCCCTGCAGAAGTCAATGGAACAAAGTGGGACTAAATCAAAATAACTGGATTAACGAAATAATGAAATGAGCTGATTATGCCACATGCAGACAAATTAATAGAATACTAAGATAATGTGACCTTTCAGAATTGGATCTGAAGGCAGTACTTCAGCTTTATTGTTGGAAGAAAGACAATTGATCGTTTTGACTACAGTGTAAGGGGAGAAGAGAAATTAGACCCCCCCCCCACACTCCCATTCTTCTACCTGTCCTTCATTCCAGTGTAGTATAATTGTAGCTCTTAGGTTTTGAAGACCAACGCAGCCATTTGTTGAGACTGGGAGAGACCAGGGCGAGGGGCGTCTTGAATGCGAGATCTTTTCTGTCCCAATTCCATAAAAATGATGACCAAAACTTAATTTGTGGTTGTAGCCTGGGCATTTTAGGTTATGTGGAATGCAGAGAGGCATGAAATAAAGTTTGTTATTTTTGATGTATTGTCGAAGGCTTTCACGGCCGGAGAACGTCAGAAACTACAATGCCAAGACCACGGCAATACAGTTTGTTATTTTTGCCATTTTTCCATTGAAATGCCTAACCTTTACTTGGCTTATATTGTCCGTAGATGCTTTGGCAATTCATATGGAAATGCTCTTTGTACAGAATAGTCAGAGATGTTTGTTAATGTCTGACCCAGTGGCATCCTCTTGCTGATTTCCTTGCTTGTGAGATGACTCAGAGAGTGCTCAGAGGCTAAAAGCAAAATTGATGGTACCCCCTCCCATTTTTATGTATCCATGTCCTGTCCTGGAGTTTCTTTCCTGGAGGATGCCACTTATGGCATCTTGGTAGTTCATACTAGGTCACCAGTGATTGATAGGCAGTGTGACTAGTGCTGAAGGAATTGAAAACTGCACTGGGGTCAGCTCCTTGGAGCTCTCTGAAAGTTAGCCAGAAGGGTTCCAGACACAATGGAGGGTGGAGTTGGGGGAATGTCAAGTAAAAATAGTGCCCATAAATAAGAAAATAAATAATTTTTCTCCAACAGTCTCTCTACTGTAATCTAAACTGCCTGTGGTTTCTGAAAATATTATGGTTCTTGGAGATGAGAGATTTCAGCCCAGGGTTGCCAGTCTCCAGGTAGTGGCTGGAGATCTCCCGGAATTACAACTGGTCTCCAGGCCACAGAGATCAGTTCACCTGGAGAAAATGGCTACTTTGGGGGGGGGGTGGACTCTATGGAATCATGCCATGCCAAGTTCCTTTCCCTCCCCAAACCCCACTTTCTCCAGGTTTCTCCAGGTTTCACCACCCAGATCTCCAGGAATTTCCCAACTTGGAGCGGCAACCCTATTTCAGCCCCATCCTTTCCTTTAGCAGATGCAGTATATCGGTCTCTGTTTATGGCCAACAGTATGGGGAGGGTTTTATTTTCAAATGGGAACCACTAGTAGCAGAAATGAAGAAACAACCTCTCCTTTCCTTTTACATTTGCTGAATTTAGCATTTAACAGGAATTGCTACCCACTCCCCACCCCCATGTAGTGAAATTGTGTTGCTAAATGTAAAATCCTGGGAAAGAATTACTTGCTGAGGTGACTGAAGACGCTCTTTTTTTGGAATTTGGCAGGCTTGTGAAGGGATGCGCAAAGGACGCTCGGGCAGGGGAGGTTGTGAGGGTGATGAGAAGAAAGGCCCCTGTTGTACCTTGAGGAGAAATTTGGGAGAGGGAAGAAAGGGGGGGGGTCCGGGCTCTTGGAGGGTCTGGCTGAGGGAAAATAGGAGAGAGGCTTCTGTGTGACTTTTCCCACGTGAGAGGGGCGGCCGCAGGCGTGCTGAAGAGATTCCCTGTACGTATTCTGCACACAGCCGGTGACAGATCCCGTCCCAAGCTATGTAGACTGAAATAGGATAGTGCCTTTTTATAAAAAATGCGGCAGTCGGTGAACGTGCTGCTTGCTGCCTTGTCCTTTTCTGCCTTCAGGGCAGCATTGTGGTGGGGAAAGAGAGAGGGAGAAAAGGATACTTTTTGGAATTTTGTTAGGGGATATTAGAGGCGGCAGAGGGTCAAGGCAGCTGCGACAGAGAGGAGGCGGCTGAGGGTCTTTGGCCCGGCAGCCCCCCCCCCCGCCCCTGTTTTTATTGGGCGGCAGCGAGGCTTTTGGAAGCATCGCCCAGGGTGGGTGAGAGACGAGGCCTCGGAGAAGGCGGGTGGGCGGGAAGGGCGCCTGTGGTGCTGCTCTGCCCGGGCATTCAGTTGCCGGCTTCTGCTTGCGGGGTTTTTTTCCCCAGAGGCCTTCTCTGCGCAAGCCGCGGGGGGTGGGTGGGCTTGACTGGGGGGATTTCCTGGCCCGCGGCTCGCCCTCCCAGTCACACGCCCCGGTTGGGTAGCCCCTCCTCCGTGCCCGGGGTCTTCTGGCGGTGGCCTGGGCTGGTTTCCTTCCAGGCCAGTTTCCCTGGAGTGCACTGGACTGGGATGCCTTTTTGCCTGGTCAGCCTTCGGCTGCTGCTCAGGAGCTGGTCCTATAGACGTGTCCGAGGGCGGCTGAGTAGATGGAAGCCCTTCACGAACCTGCCCGCTGGTGGTGAGTGGTCGGCTTTTAGGGGCGCAGAACCCCGACTCAGCAGCTGCACCAAGAAGAGCTTGAATGGGATAGATAAGATGGTCAACGGGGTGGGGTGGGGGGAGGCTTGGGGAGTTGAGGGACACCGGCCCGGAATGAAATGGTTTTGGGACTTCGGCCAAAGAATTTCTGTGTTTAAAGTGTGTGTGTTGCAGCTGCTTAATCTCAAACATGGTTACTTCGTAGGAAATTCAGTAGATGTAAATGGCACGCAGATCGGAATGGGTCTGCTTGTGATTGCCTCCAGGCAGATGTGGTGTTAAAAATCAGCAATCTTAAGTGCTTGCATACGTAGAATAAACTCGTATTGATTTTGTAAAATGGGAACTGTCTCAGGGTAATCTAAACATCAATCTGGAAGCAGAGATGTAAGAGGGATTTTCTGTTTGGGGAACAGTTAAGTTGTGCATTTGCCCCCGAGTGTGGATGGACTGTTTGTTGGCTTTGTATCATGGTTAACCCTTTCTGTAATTGAATCCAGCATTCTCCCTTCCATAGTAGTTTGCTTTAAAAAAAAGAACTGAAAATATAAATGTAACTTGGACTATAGTTTTTTACACAGATCTAGTGACTACTTTATCACTTCCTTGAAATGTTTTCTTTATAAACGTTTTTCTAAGCTGAGTGCTGTAAGTTTCAACAAAGAAGAGTGTTGTTCAGGAGCCAACAGGTGACAGGGTGAAACCTGAGTATATGTTTACACTAGAGTAAAGTCTGGATGCTGTTTCTTATGGTCACTGTTTAAAATAGAAATGTAAAATGTGTATCAATAGGAGTCTTTAAAAAGTAAATTTGCCTGATTTCTTCATCTGGCAAACTATTAGTGAAAATGATATTGCTTCCTATCCTAAGCTATTGACATGTTTTTTGTCAAGCTTTATTTCCATTGAGCCACATCATGTCCTTTGTTTATATCCTATTGTGCAGGCAAATGGCCTCAAATAACATGTAGACCCAACTGCTTTTACAAGGCAGCAAAAGTTAAGCACCATAGTTTCTATTAGTTTTCAGTGAAGCAATTAAGCTTGCAATGTATTTAATGTAGTTTGAAAGAGCAAATGTGTTGTGCATTTGCAAAATCTAAGATAAAGGAATGTTCTCAAATACAACCACACAGTATTAGAATTGGGATCTTTTTCCTATTTGGTTGCTATAGTAAAAAAAAAATAGAATTAAGAGGTTTTTTTTACACCAGCCTTTGAAATGTTCTAAAAAAATACTGAATTCTACTGATGTTCAAATGTACTCAAGCTATGTGGTATTAGTGATTTTCCTCTTTAAGATTGTGTTGTATATTCTAATGTGTATATCATTCAGACACCTGCTTTTTAACCTCAAGTCATGACCCTATAGTTGCTGTGAATGGATATGTGTGATATGCATCTTGGATTCCCCATAGCCTTGTTAACAAGCAATTTAACAAAAAAAGTTGTTAAACAATTTGCCCCGCAGGACAGAGTTAAACAGCAGGAGATGGGCCAAGAATGTTTGTGTAACTGGCCTTATGAATTGTGACCTCTTCATTCTGGTCAGAGGTGACCACAGAGCAAACTCAGCAATCTGGAAATCCTAACATAAGGGCTAGTTTCATACTTGATTTCAACTCTTGTATGTAGAACAAGGAATCTTTTAGAATTTGTCCAGCAAGTTTTGTGCATGGGGCTCTGTCTCTTGAACAGCTTATATTAAATGAAAATACAGCCTGGAAAATCCACAACAACCATCTAAATGAAAATAGATGCCATTTTCACTGCTGTGTATATCTAAACTTCCTAATCAAATTTCTCTTTAATCCAGTATTATGATTAATACTCTATTTGCCAGTAAAAGGACTCTTTCCTGAATATTTTGCTGTTCTGCCCAGAGGTGATATTGTAAAAGTCAGTTATTGATTGCAGATTGCTGTGTCGATCCAAAGAAAAACTATGTAATACTTTTTGTTAGCTAGACATGTTAGTCTAAGTTCTAAAAAATAAGGCAAGAGGGGATCATCATATAATGACAACCTTCTGCCTTTCTCCTAATATATGAATATATTTAGCATGATGTAACTTGTATATAATTAGACAAAAACTTAACTGCAGTGATGTAAACATTTATGTCTCGAACCTGCAGTTTAGGTAACTTATACTTACTAGTTACCACTTATGTATAAACTGAGCAGTGGGTTATAAAATGGCACTACAAACGCTAAATGCTATAATAGACCAAGCAGCCAAATGAAGTACCACAAATATATATGAATTAAAATATTAATACCCCACATTCCACCATGGCTCAGGGAAGCCTACATATTCAAACAGAAGATGGCACCAACATGGGGAAGAAGCAAAGGGATGTGGCTTGTACCTGTCACCATTTCCATATCCCCACTGCTGTTGTACAGGTCTTAGGCAGACTTAAGTGGTGCTGGTCCTACCCAGACCATCTTGCCCTAGCTGGCAGTAGCATGAGAGGAGGCCCATCATTTCCACCCAAATGTATGCTGCCACCACTACCAGCAATCTCCAGAACTGCTTGCACTGCCACTATGGCTTGTTTTGTTCTCTGTTGCATAGGAGGAGATGATGGACATAGCTCAGGGTTGCCACGTCAAAGTTGGGAAATTCCTGGAGATTTGGAGGGTGGAGTATGGAGAGGACGAGGTTTGGAGAGAGGAGAGGCCTCTGGGATATAATGCCATAGAGTCCACCATCCAAAGCAGCCATTTTCTCCAGGGGAACTGATCTCTGTTATCTAGAGATAAATTGTAAATCCAGGAGATTTCCAACTACCACTTGGAGGCTGGCAACCGTAACATAACGCGTGTCTGCCGTGCCCTTCCTCTGGGCCAACTCTGTCTGAACCAAGCCAAGCCCCTGCAGTGTTGCCATCACTGCTGGGCTTACCTTGTTCCCATGACTTGCAGCATACCGTCTTGCGGGAGCAAAACCTTCGAGCCAACTACAAGAGGAAGAAAGTTGACAGGAGACTTTGTTAATTGTTCTCTCTATAAAACATCAATTTTGAGTGTTAATTTTCTCAAAACAGCTTACATACAGGTAAGGGCAGCTTAGCAATTTCTAAGCAATCTGTTCTAGGATACTTAGACTAGCTGACATAACCCTTGCAAAAACGAATGTCCAGACTGACAATAAAATAAGATTTTTTTTTACCTGGATTGGTTCCTAGGAATATAAGTACCAAGAATACTTTTATTATTTAAAATACAATTTTGGTCATTATATCCCACATCACAAAATACAATTAAAATGTCAGTGCCATAATAACTACTATTTCTCAGGCAAAATATCCTTACCATTTGTTATTGGACTCCTTTTTGATATTTAGAATGTTAATGCAAACCAGTTTAAACTGCAGAGCATGTTATTTAATACAACACTTTAAATTTTTGCTTTAAAGGGACCAGTTACACATTATTTTAAACTTGCTGGTGAATCTTGTCTCTGTGCCAAATTAGAGTTTAAAAATTAGATATTGATCAGTTTGCTGTACTGGATATGGATCTTCCCAACTCTAGGTCAGTTGGAGCATGAAGATAGCCAGTTCCATCAACAAATCATTACAAAGATTAATTTTTTTGCTTCCAGGAAGCATGCTGATTAAGATTTAATCTTATTTCAAGCATTAGTTGCCCATAGGAGTGATGTCTTCCTCTTCAGCTTTTTTTTTCATTCAGAGAGAAGAGGCTGATTTGAATGTTCAGGGTTTATAGCTTAAATTTTAGATTTTTTTATCCTTAAATTTTGTGCATTCATTTAACAGAAACTTGTTAACCAGATCTACTTGAGTAACAGGTTAACTATAAGATAACTCCTTTACTGTAAACAGCTATCAGATTGCATATTAAGTTCACTGAAGAAAACAAAAGAAAAAGGAGGGATGGATGGGAGTTGACCAAATTTAATCTCAGCAAACCTATTGTTGCTGGTATCAGCTTTGACCTGTATATACTGTCCAGATTTATTGTTTGTTGCCTAGGAAGGAAACACTCAGGGATGGTTTAACACAGGGCTTTTTTTCTGGGAAAAGAGGTGGTGGAACTCAGTGGGTTGCCCTCGGAGAAAATGGTCACATGGCTGGTGGCCCTGCCCCCTGATCTCCAGACAGAGGGGAGTTTCCCGCTCGGAGGGCAGTCTAAACTCCCCTCTGTCTGGAGATCAGGGGGCGGGGCCACCAACCATGTGACCATTTTCAAAAGGTTCCAGAACTCCGTTCCCCATGAAACTCCGTTCCCCATAAAAAAAGCCCTGGTTTAACAGGATTAAACAAAATTCAAAGTACTTCAGAATCATTCTTACAGATGTCCTATACTATGCAGAAGATGCCTTGATGTGGAGGAATATTGACTTCTTCTACACTGTCAACCATTTTTATTTGCAATGGTAATAGTACAAATGGACCCGGTAAATATGTTTAATTATCATTAGTATTTGTATACAAACACATTTAAGCCTATGTGCCATCATGATTATTAAGGGGCAATGATTAACTATGTCAGCTACCTCCTCCATCTTTAAAGAACTCCAAAGCAACATTTTTTTCTTGCAAAAGTTGGTTTCAGCATAGGATAGTGCTTATGAGGCATCTATAAAGGCTCATGTACATGTTGGGATATAGCGCATGCCTGAGGATCTCTCTGCTTGGGTGTGGGGATGTGATTCTACTATGGCAGAGGCATTGTCTGTCATTTGTTATTACAGTGCAGAGTATGTGGATTGAAAATGCTTGCTTCCACATGTGAGAAATCCCCTGCTGTGGACAGCTAGCATGCCGAGGATAGTTTGAGGATAGCCCCTTTTATCAACAGGAATGCTTTTCATGGGAGATCACTCAAACATGCAATTTAATTGTCTCAGTATGCACCTCTTGTACCTTTTAAACTTTATAGATAGGCTTTTGATTCAGCTTCTGTTGGATTATTTTTGGTGTAGTTCATCTATTAGGAAATCAATAGAAGAGTATGTATGTGCATGGACATAATATCTTAGCTTTTATAACAATTCATACCTTGTAATACGGATCTTCCAATAGTATTGTTAAGATACTACCAGGTGTAATCCTAAACAGAGTTATACCCTTCTAAAGCCATGGAAATCAGTAGGCTTAGAAGGATGTGACTTTGTTTAGGATTGCACTGTAAATTGCAAGTGACTATGAATATTTGATGTATGTTGAGCTTACGAGCTATTTAGAAAAATATTGATTTAGAAAAGAGCATTTGAGCGGATTAAGAATTCACATATAGAAAAATATTCTGGAAGGAGGGGGAGGATGATGTCACAAGCCGTTTTGGGTTCCCATTTGGGAGAAAAGCGAGGTTTAAATAGCTGAACAAAAAATAAATCAACCTAAACTGAAAGTAAACTGATTAATACTTTCGTACAATCCTTCCATTTTTGTATGTTCAACTTATATATGCCTATTTTCCCCTGTTATAGTCGTACTTAGCAGTTGATTTTTTTCATGTTTTGGTGTTGGGCTTTCAAACTTTAGAACCAAGAGATGATTAAAAACAAAATTGTTTCTTTGAAAAACAAAGTTTGTTTTCTTAACCTCTTTGGTCTGTTAACACATAATATACACATGTACCAAAGACCATTTGTTAGCACACACACAAAAAAAAAGCAACCATGCCTTTTATTTTAACATTTCGCTTTTGGAATTTTTTTTTTTAGAACTCTTAGTTGATGAACTGCAGCTGAATATCTTCACGCTCTCCCACCGACAGTGTGCCTTTTGGAAATGGAACCAAAAGTTTGCAATCTGACGTTTGGTTTCCAGAGAAGCTCAACATCCGATGATGACTCTGGCTGTGCCTTGGAAGAATATGCCTGGGTGCCTCCAGGTCTTAGACCTGAGCAGGTAGAAGGAAATGCTGTCATCTCTTTGAAGCTTATCGGAGACCACTAACTCTGTGCCTGTGTTTCCCTCTGACTGATAACTTGTTAAAGGAAAATGTGCTTAAGATATCTTCTGGTTTTTGTCCGTTTCATTTATTTTTGTCCCACTGAGATACAGTACTAAAGAAAAAGTAAAGAATTCTGGTTTTTGCATTTATCTGTGTTAATCATTCTCAGTTAAAATCACAACTAAACTTCAGATTCTTAAACATTTAACTGATAATGCCACCATTGAATATTAATAAGAATCAAATATTAATGGTTATGCTAATGTAAGTACAGCAGAATAGGAAATATTCATTTCTAGATGTATTGGTGAATAGGAAAAAAGTCATTGCATTTCATTTGTTTTTTTGTAAAATGGTTACAAAGACATATAAAGGCACCTTTCT
This sequence comes from Eublepharis macularius, assembly GCF_028583425.1. Taxonomy (NCBI): domain Eukaryota; kingdom Metazoa; phylum Chordata; class Lepidosauria; order Squamata; family Eublepharidae; genus Eublepharis; species Eublepharis macularius. The sequence continues at coordinate 71,364,281 of NC_072798.1, forward strand.
GTGTACTTTAATTTGGAGGTAGTGATGATGCTTTATGAATTATTTTTGAAAATTATTTTCCTACATGAAGCTGTTTTGCATCCCCTAGCCTCCCATCAGTATTTTTAGCAGTCCCATAACCAGCTCATCCATTGAGTCCAGTAAAAAGGAACAATCCTGCAAAATGCTTATTTTAAGCTTTGAAGCAAGTTGCAAACACCAGAAAATCAGAACCTCCCTTTAACTGAGGTTAAAAGAAGCTTGTTTTGTACTGGTTTCCTTACATATAATTCTGTTGTAAGTAAAAAGCAAACAAAGAGGTTGTGCAGATAGATCGCAGCTTCACAGTTTTTGATCCATTGTTTTTTTAAAATCTAAAAAGTACCATTTCTTGAATAAATTTCACTTGGATCAGGTAGAAATGTAGATATATCCACCTTCTCCCAAAGCAGCGATGCAAAAAGTTCTAACAGAATGAAGCTGATCAGCAGCAGGTTGCAAAAGAGAATTTGCCTATTCAACCTATAAAATATATAGAGCAAATTAAGCTTGTCAATACAGCAGTTGTTTTCTGAAGAGTTTCACACATTCTGTGATAAAATGCAGAAAGAAATGTGGAATTTTAACAGATTTGTTGATTGCCCCTGAAGGGGGGTGTAAATTTGATGTGCATAATTTATGATACCCTTAATTGCCACTGCATTCCTGAACAGCAATTCAACAGCTGGGTGCTAGCTCTCTCAGGCAATCCTGTTCTGTTGAGCTGGCTCATCTGGTTATCTTCTAGCTGGAGGAATGCAAACTCCGCTGAAGATCTAAAGTAAAAAACCCCAAATCTTAGTTCTCTTTGTAAACAGAATCTAAGATAAGGCAACTCCCCCCTGCCAAATTTGTAATGCCTTCTGTTAGAATCAACTAAAATACTGCAAACCTTTGAGGAAGCAAGCTCACTCTTCTTCAGGCTGTCAATAAGGTAATAGATGAATTATTCTTACAAGGGACGAGGGCATGACTTTATTTCTGTTCTCCAACTCAGGTGCAGCTATACTTTGCCTGTTTGTCAGAGGAGAAGGTCCCTTACGTTAACAGTCCTGGAGAGAAACACAGAATTAAGCAGCTTCTTTATCAGCTTCCACCCCATGATAATGAAGTAAGAAATGTGTTCATGCATGTTTTGCCCTAACTTTCAGTGTGTACAACACATAATTTGGTTTCTAAGATTATGGCAGTAATTCTCAAACTATTTGCTGTGAAAGAATTGACAACGTTAGATCTTTAAAAAAGTTTTCTATGACCCCAAAATAAGCTATGTGCAGACAAATTTGCCTGCTGAACAGATGCACGATTCCCTAATCTGGTCTCCCAGTAGGCCTCATATGGGGAAAAGCGATTCTGCAACTCTGTCTTTCATGAGTGCATAATCCAGTCATTCCTGATACAGACATGGAGAACATCTAAATGCTCTGGGATGTTTGCCAACCTCCAGGTGGAACCTGGAGATCTCCCAGAGTTACAGCTGATCTCTAGGCTACAAAGATCAAACCCCTTGGAGAAAATGGCTGATTCGGAGGGTGGAATCTATGGTATTATATCCCTTCTGAGCTCCTCTTCCCAAATTTGAATCCCCACTCTGCAGTGAATGTTTCCAGGGTGACCTTGGGCCACTTACTCTCACACAGCCTAACCTACCTCACAGACTTGTAGTGAGGATAAAACAGAGAAGAGAATAAACTTAACATATTCAGTAAAGGCAGTTTGAGAAAACATAATTCATCTTATTACAAATGCTTGAGATAGTGCAATGTATCCAGGCAGACTATATGAGAAAATCTACTCTGTCAGACTCCTACAAATTCCTGATACCACACTATAATGCGCTATGCACATTTATTTTTAACGTCCTAGAAAGAGTTCTGTGCTTAAAGTACATAGAGTTAATCTTGATCTGTAATTACAAAACTGAATGCATGCAGGTCTGAATCCTAGAATATGTTTTGTGTGCTGCCAGAGAGTTGCTTCATGCAGTTGTCACTGCCAAAGAAAAAAGTCATGCTTTCAACTGTGATAAAAACATCAAATAAAGCTGGCTGTATATGCAGTTCTTGTTGAATGCACGTGCTTGCTGCACTGACAAGTTCTTTAAAAGAATCAAATCCAACAGACAGTACGGTCTAACATTGGTATCACTTTCTTTTGCTGAAGGTTAGATATTGTCATTCTTTAAGTGAAGAAGAAAAGAAGGAACTTCAGATATTTAGTTCACAGCGTAAGAAAGAAGCCCTGGGACGAGGCACAGTCAAATTACTCTCAAGAGCCATAATGCATATACTTTGTGAACAGGTAACATTGTTATTATTCAAATGAAATTAATGTTGGCATGGTGTAATGCTCAGATGCTCAAGTATGTCATCCAGGATTCTCAGAACTATTTTAGAACCAAAGTTAGTGGTCTACTACTGTTGGAGTAAAACTATAATAGTCATGCCTGTGTAAAAGTATGATCAATCCTTAGCTGTTTTAGGTTAGAAAAATGGTCGAACTATATCCATCTATGAGGGTTACTGAAAGCTATCTTTTCCTAGAAAAATGTTATTAGGATATCAAGGTGGAATATGCTGTTATATTGTGATGCTTGAAAGATATAGAGAAAGGGGAGGCATGGAATAGCAAAGTTATACTATAGAAGATATTAATAAAATGGAAAATAACTATACATTATTATTTATTTTCAGTGTGGTACAAAAATAAATGGAGGGGAAGTTGCAGTGTTTGCTTCAAGAGCAGGACCTGGAGTGTGCTGGCATCCATCCTGTTTTGTGTGTTCTACATGCAATGAACTTCTTGTTGACTTAATCTATTTCTACCAAGATGGAAAAATTCATTGTGGAAGACACCATGCCGAACTCCTCAAGCCACGCTGTTCAGCGTGTGATGAGGTAAGTAATCCTGCAATTCAACAGTACTTAAACTAAAGAAAGAAACAAATGATTTTGCTTGCTCAGTTAAGCAACTAAAATTTTGAAGACTTCTAAAAATTTGTCTGTTTCTCACAAATTAAATGTTCCTATAGTAAACAGGAGTTTGAAACTTGTGAATTGTTTAAGTTGCTAGCTCAAGTGAAATAGCTTGCAGTTCTTTAGTATCCTTATTTTTATGCCTAAAATCTTTTTTATTTTAGATTATCTTTGCTGATGAATGTACAGAAGCAGAAGGTCGCCACTGGCACATGAAACACTTTTGTTGCCTTGAGTGTGAAACCATTCTTGGAGGACAGAGATACATTATGAAGGACGGACGTCCATTCTGCTGTAGTTGTTTTGAGTCCCTTTATGCAGAATATTGTGAAACTTGTGGGGAACACATAGGTAATTCTGTACCTCAAAACATAAAAAATAATGTTTACTGTACAAATTGGTTCAGTAGCTAAAGCTTGAAAATATTTTTGCTTCCATATGAAAAAGATGTCTAAAACTGAACACGTTATAATCAGTGCTAAATACACTCACAGGGCGTATAATTCTGAACAAAATGAGTTTGTTGAATGGATCACTGCTTTTTCCTTTACAGCTTTTTGTACCATCCCCTCCTCCTGTTCCTGAGAGTCTGGGGATTCTTTGGAACAGAATGTGAGCTGCCTTAAGCAAGTTTCTAAAGAATAATAATAACAATATTTGATTTATATACTGCCCTTCAGGACAAATTAATGCCACACTCAGAGCTGTTTACAAAGTATGTTGTTGTTATCCTCACAACAATCACCCTGTGAGGTGGGTGGGGCTGAGAGAGCTCTGAGAAGCTGTGACTGACTCAAGGTCACCCAGCTGGCTTCAAGCGGAGGTGTGGGGCATCAAACCCAGTTCTCTAGATTAGATTCCTGCTGCTCTTAACCACTACACCAAACTGACTCTGCACCAAACTGGCTCTCTTAATGCTTAAAGAAACTCGGGGAATAAAAAAAACCCAACAAACATATACAAAAAAGTAAGAGTTTTTTTTTCTTCTTGACAGGTGTTGATCATGCTCAGATGACTTACGATGGACAGCACTGGCATGCCACAGAAACTTGCTTTTCTTGTGCTCACTGTAAAGTTTCCTTGCTTGGCTGTCCTTTCCTTCCCAAGCAAGGTCAGATTTACTGTTCCAAGTCATGCAGTCTGGGAGAAGATGTTCATGCCTCTGACTCCTCCGACTCTGCTTTCCAGTCTGCCCGCTCAAGGGACTCTAGGAGGAGTGTTCGTATGGGGAAAAGCAGCCGGCCAGCAGATCAGTGTAGACAGTCCCTTCTGCTGTCCCCAGCGCTGAATTACAAATTCCCCGGCCTTTCAAGCACAGCGGATGACACCCTTTCAAGGAAACTGGATGAATTAAGCCTTTCAAGGCGAGGAATAGGCTTTGCTGATGAAGAACTCTGGAAGGGAAGAGGGGAGCAAGAACTTCCTGATGATCCTGAAGAATGGGCTGAACATGAAGACTATATGACTCAGCTGCTCCTCAAGTTTGGTGATAAAAGTCTCTTACAGCAGCCAGTGGAAGTAAATGTCAGGTCAAATGAACAATGGGTTTCTGAAAGCACGGTTAAAGGAAGGTCAGAGTTGAAGAAAAACAGCCAAAGCCTAGCCAGTAAGAAATACCAATCAGATATGTACTGGGCTCAGTCCCAAGATGGCTTAGGGGACTCTGCTTATGGGAGCCACCCGGGCCCAGCCAGCAGCAGGAAAATCCAAGAGCTGGACATGGAACACAGTGCAGCTAGGTATAAAGGGGACCAAAAGCAATGGTATGATAATTCACTGGAATGTTTATCAGACCTGAAAAAAGAACAATGTGTTAGAGATTCAATGGATTCACTGGCTTTGTCCAATATTACAGGTAAGAAGACTGGAGAATTTCATTTGGAAAGCAAAACTATGGTCTAGGCAGCACTTATTTTAATACTAACAGATGAACAATAGTTTGTTCTGTGAGGAGGATTAAATAGAATGAAGTTATGATTGATTCCTGTTGCTTTAGCTGTGCCAGTATAATCCCACTCAAGGGCAGGGGAATTTCTAAGGATTACTAAAGTACCTTTCAGTAGTTCCCAGATACACATTTGTTTCTCCTCTTTTTTTATGTAGATGAGCAGATTTGCAGGGAATAGATTTCATGCAACTCATAGGAACAATTTACTGTGCATAATGTTGTTGCCCTGATCTGGATGGCCCAGGCTAGCCTGATCTTATAGATCTCGGAAGCTAAGCAGGATTGGCCCTGGTTAGTACTTGGATGGAAGTCCAGGGTTGCAGCGCAAGGGCAGGCAATGGCAAAGCACTTCTGTTCATCTCTTGCCTTGAAAACCCTATAGAGTAGCCATAAGTCCATTGCAACTTGACATCACTTTACACACACAGTGTTGTTGCCTTGTTGTTTGTGTTAAGCTAATCTTGACAGAGGAATTCAAATATGTGGTGGTAAAGGGTCTGATTATCGATAGTGTGGCCCTAACTATAGAAATGTGGTTGAGAAAGCAAAGTTGAAGTTCAGATTGTTTTTTCCAGTAATTGTAACGGATCATTACTTGGCAGTAGCTCATTGATTAGTCAAGAATGTCCTTTACTTCACCGTTCTCTATAATCAGAACTTGAATTTCTATTTCAGTCCTAATTTTTTAAAAAAAACTTTGTACATTCTTCAATGCTTAACTGTTAGCACTTCAAATGTGGAAGATGGGCGAAATAACACATTCAATATTTTCATAATTTTTTCCTCCTTAGGTGCTTCTATGGATGGGGAAGCCAACCCAAGACCATCTTTGTATTCTTTGCAAACATACCAAGAACTGGAGGTAGATGACTGTGAGAAAATGAGTAACATGGGAACCCTGAATTCTTCAATGCTTCATAGGAGTACTGAGTCTCTAAAAAGTTTAAGTTCTGAATTATGTCAAGGCAAGGCACTGCCAGAAGAAAAGCCAGTACATATGCCAGTCCTCAGACGGTCCAAATCACAGACTAGACCTCAGCAGGTTAAGTTTTCGGATGATGTCATTGATAATGGAAACTATGAGAACCTTGAAATTCGTCAGCCTCCCATGAGTGAAAGGACTCGACGGCGAGTTTATCAGTTTGATGACTTTGGAACTAGACACCAGCATCGGCGCAGGAAGAGTAGAAAGTCTCGGTCTGATAATGCACTTCACTTGGCTGCAGAAAGAAAACCCTCGCCAAAGGAAAGACTTAATTTTTATTCCCCTCAGGATTATGATAAATTCATTCAAAATAGAAGTCCTCGTGCAATTCGGGCATACACTCCAAACCCATATAGTCAGTACAGCCATATTTCTTCAGACTATGCAATGGGGAACCATCAAGATCAGTTTCTGGGATTCTTTGGTGACGAGGAAGACTCTTGGTGTTCATCATCATCTTCATCATCAGATTCAGAAGAGGAAGGTTACTTTTTAGGACAGCCTATTCCACAGCCCCGATCAGTGAGATATCCCTATTATACGGATGACTTTTCTAGTCCACCTGCTGAACTTCCCAGTTCTCCATTTGGACAAAGGGCAACAAAATCCAAAAAGCGAAAAGCTCACAAAGGCAAAAACTGCATAATTTCTTAAGCTTTACTGGTAATTAAGCTCTGTGCCTACACTGTTTTTAATATTATGTAGATAAATAGCATAAATTACTTCGTGTAAAATTATAGTAGCGCAAAGTTTTCACCCATGTTCAGTCAAGGCACTGAATAACCTAATAAGCAGGAGGGAGGCAATAATGTAAGAGCAAATTGAACACAGGTTTTATAATGCCCAGATGGCAATATACCTTTTGGGGAATATACCAGCAAATGGAGAGATTGGGTTATAAGGTTTGCTGAATTATGCTAAAACCCAGAAAAATTGCATATCATGGTTTCAACATAAATATGGAACTGAAGTAGCAGGTTAAGTCAACCTGACAATAGCAGATGAATGAATGTTTGGACACTTTTTGCCTCTCTCTTTCTTCAGCTAGTCACCAGCTGTATTAATGTAGCCTAACCAATTCTGATGCTATACAAGAATTGTTTCAATGTACGTCAACAGTGGATGCCTGGATACAGCCAGCTGACTAGTCCAATTCATTTTCTGCGGATAGGAGGATCCTCATTCTGACTTTTTAAACATAAAATATACTTTTGCCCTTCAGCAACTACTTTAAATGTGGTATGTAAGGTAATTGCATTAAGTCAATGAGCCTGCTTATCCAGAACTATTGTGAAATAAAGTGAGATTCTTGTGTATTTGAAACATTATTGCAGGTTTCCACTGTAGTAGGAGCAGCAGTTAGGTCCCATTTATATTTATAATGTATTAGATAACTGAATCGGTATTCCTAACTTAACAGTGCAAATAATGTACATACTGTAAAGTTAAAATTTAACAGACTATTTTTATATCACTGAATTGCAAGACACGTGTTAAAATAGAAACGTTTTGAGGGTTTAACATCAGCTTGAGTCAGTCAGGGTTTGTTAAATGTTCATAAGTTTATAGTAGCACAATGTTTAATTTTTCTGAAACTAAAGCTCTGTATGCATGGTAGAGCTATGTAAATATTGTTTAAGCTATGGTCTGTTTAAACATTAAAGGCATTATTTATGGGTCAAGAAAACTATATTGTAAAAATGTAAAAAAACTATGCAAAACTGGAATATATAAATCCACCCAAACAGACACAATCTGATGTCACTGTTTCTCTGTGGTAGATTTAAAAAACCCACTTGGTGTATCTACTCGAGGTTATAGATTTCCTGGAATAGTGATCAACTTGACAACAGGCAATAAACAAAGGATATTAGAAACTGAATGTTTCAATGTCTACCTCATAAGCTTTACATAAAATGCAATATAGTATTGGCAATTTCATTTTCAGCCCCTTTCCTAAAAAGCTTCCTTTGGAACCTATTTAAGACTCCATCATGGAGATGGCTCTTTAAGGCCTTCTTAGCATATAGGTGAAGGTGGGATTTTTAAAAATCACTTCACATGGTGATTGAAATTCATTTTTCTTTTGCATGCTTTTGACACAGCCTTAGGGAGCTTATAATCTGCAGAAGTTATTACTATTTTTAATTTTTTCTGCTCTGAATGCATACCTGTTTATTTAACACATTTCTATTCTGCCTTGTCTCCTCAGACTCAAGGAACCCTGAAAAGTTTGGCATGACTGACACAGCAAACATCCCCTTATACTTATAAACTACTTACATCAAACCACCCTGTTTGTCTGAATCACACACAGTGGATATAACAAGCTGTTGTTCACTACATAAGGCTTTAATTAGATTACAGGGGCAAAGCATTCAACCCCAAGGAGCCTCCACAGTTCATGTATCTACAAGCCACTGTCATCACATTTGAACTCTCCCATTGTGGCAGCACTGCCTCCATTTTAAGTCTGTTTACTGTAGGGAACACAGGCTGTTTGCACAGTGATTTCCAATTCCTGCTCCCCAGTGCAGCCTCCTATACCATATTTCATGCTGTTCCTAAGGACAGGATAGCTCTGACCCTCACTGTTTGGGGATAGAGATGGTGATAGGTGAAAGAGGAAAATGGCAGTGATCAGTTCTGCAAATTACATTTTATTGTATATTCTCTGGATCCAAATATAGGTAACTAAGCACTGCAGGATCTGGATCAAGGAAATGTGAGTACTGTAAGATTGTTTTAGTTTTTTTTTTAATTATAGCCCATTTCAAATACAAAAAGCAGTAACACTAAAATAAAACAAGCTTGACTCTTCAAAAATTGTTTACTCAAAGTAACCACATAATTTGTAAAGATACCCTACTTAAAATACAGGCATAAGCAAATATACATATAATACATAAACTTGCACAATTACTTCCTGCAGACAGTATTAAAAATTATTAAAACTGTCATTCTTTCCTACCAGGAGTGTTTTCAGTCAGACCGTTTCAGTCATTGGGGAATGATACTGTGATGTTCAAAAGGAACATCATACCAAATTAACACATTCAATATTGTTTAAATATGATGGGATGAATTCAAAGGGCTTCTTGGTCAAAAAGGCACATTGCTTCCAAGGAAGGGGAGGGGGTTCCTTTTTCTTTTTTTAACTGATTCCACTTAGCCATAGCCCTTTTATAACACACCCCACTGCATTCCTAACAGTCCTCAACACCCTAACAGTGGCTTGAGGAAGGGGGCAAAAGCTACAACAGGAAGTCCCGTTCCATGAGCCACAGTCCACTCTTAGGACTCATCCCATCTATTTCCAATCCAAAAAGTCAAACAAAGCATACAATTCTTAATTAGAACTGAGATACAAACATGAATAATGAATGGGTTACACCTTGGCAGAGGAATGACATCATAAATAAGTTCTGAAATTAATAACTTTGACCAAAGAGAAAATTCTGCTGCAAGATGAACAGATGTTGACCAGAACTCATTAACGTTCATTACTTTTAAACAAGTAGTATTTACATAATCTGAACAATCCAAACTTGATTTTATGGTTCTTCAAATTCTTGACTGGCAGAATCATAATCTGCAATGAAGTGTTTAAGTTCCTCAACACACCTTTCACCAATCTCGTGCAAATTTTGTCTCAAGGAAAACTGGATGGGTTTTTCTAATGAAGGGTCTTTATCAATCAACATCTTCACTACAATGCCAAATGTTTCACAATCTTGCCTGTAGACCTAGAAAAACAAATTCAGAAGTTCATGAAATGCAGAATTATTTTGTATGCTTAACAACTCCATTCCCAATTGAACCATAATAGACTAAAAGGCTACTATAAACTGTCTAATCAGAATGTGGACTTTTACAAAGCACACACAACTTCTTATAAATTGAGACACTAGGATATGTAGGTGTCAAACCTCATCCATGTTCCTAAAGGTGGAGAATAGGACTAGAGTTTCTCCACAGGACTCTGATGATCAATGTTCACATAACAAGAACACAGGTGAATGTGATTTTATTTATGAAGAACGACATTTGGATTTGGCTCAAATTATTGAATAGAAGGTATCCTAAGATGAAGCACAAGTAAAAATAGGGTCTCAAGTTAAAATAGTTAGGGTCTCAAATCCAACTCGCACCCAAAGAACAAATGGCAATGTCTAAAAATGTACTTATTTGATTTTTATACTGCCTCTCCCTCAAACAATGCCTGAAGTGGTTTGCAACAACAGAAATGGTAAAAAAAACAAGACAATTAAAAACAAAACAGCAATAAATATGTTAAAATGGAAAACATAACACTGCAATTAGGTGGTCCTAGAAATATAGCCAGTAGTAAAAACACCAACCAGGTGGCAAAGATTCCATATTAATCATGGCTGGGTAAAGACCTGCTGAAATAGTTCTACCTTGCAACCCCTGCGGAACCTAGACAGGCCTTGCAGGGCATGTGTATTGTCAGACAAAGCATTCCACAAGGATTGAGCCACCATAAGAGAAAGCCCTCGACCTGGTGGAAGACAGACGAACCACTCAGGAGCCTGGCACCACCAGTAAGCCACGACAATAAGAATGCAGACTTGGTGGGGGATCATACTGGGAGAACCAGTCCTTCAGGTATTATGGTCCCAGACCATGTAGGCCTTTAAAGGTTAAAACCATCTTGAATTTAATCTAGAAACCAACTGGAAGCCCATGCAGCTGCTGTAGAATAGGCCACATATGGGCAGATCATGATTAATGTCCAGGGATGAGCTGTCTGCACCCCCTGGACGTGCTACAGCGGCACCTGCGAAAGGCGTACCACTGCCACAGCAGGCAGAAAGCGGGAGGAGGGGGGAGATGCCAGGGCCTGGGGGAGCCACAGACAGGCAGGAAGACAGCCCGCAGATGCCAGGAGACCTGGGAGCAGCCCCAGACCTCTCCCCAGGCGCAAGGCACCAAAGGGCAAAACATACACCCAAACAACCAAGTAGACAGGCAGGAAATCCCCCTGCCCAGGCACACATTGGGTGGAGCTGGCAAGCAGGGCACACAGAAATGCCACCTGCCCAGGGGACTTGTCTAGCCACACCAACACCACTGGAGAGGCGGCTACCAGGTGCCTTGCCTGGAAAGGCCCTGCAAGCCCCATCCTCCAAGTAGGGAATAAAGGGAAAAGGAGGCTGGAGCTGGGGAGAGGCGCCTGACAGCCTCCCCAGCTGGCCCAAATCAGAAGCAATCAGCCCAGGAGAAGAAAGATGGAGAGCAGAGCAGGAAGCCCTATGTAAACAGGCTCAGTAGGGAACCAAGGGTGGAGAGTTGAAGAGTGGATAGAAAAGCAAGCGTGTGGTGTTGAGAGCAAGCAGTAGGAGAGATGAAGAGGAGAAGGAGAAGAACGGGGCTGCGTATGGAAGGAAGTGGATGTGAGGGTGCGTGGGTGATGTATACCTCCCCTCTGGCCACAAACCCAACGCCAGTGATGAGCCTCAAGGCAGCCTCTCTGAAGCACCCGCCAAGCACAAAATGCCCCGTGTGGCAGTGCCCCAGTCGAGGCGGGGCAAGTCTGCTTACCTAATGCCCCCAGCAAGACGCCAAGGGGCCAAGTGCAGCTGCGCCCCAGCCAAATCAGGGCGAGTCTGCTTACCTGAAGTCCCCGACAGGCAGCAGAGTGCCAGGCGTAGCTGCGCCTGGACAGGGGCTTGACAATCAGTCAAAAGTCTAGCAGTTGCATTCTGGATTACCTGCAGTTTCTGGAGCATCTTCAAGGGCAGTCCTGTGTAGAGTGAATTACAGTAGTCTAACCTAGAGGTGCCTGTGGCATTAATCACTGTGGCCACTTCATCTAAGTATCTCAGACAGGTAAATAAAAATAGCCAGCAAAGTCCTTTTCAGCTTAATATGCTTTGGTATTTCAGGCACTGGTGTGGGAACTCTGGCCTTTAGGTACTAAAGATATTAGCAGAACAAACCAGAACTTTCTGTGATCTAAAAAATTATGGTCTGGCTAAAAATGCAGCTTATAGCTATATATGTGTATTTTAGCTATGAGAACCAGCCTTCTACGGTGGTTAGAGCATTGGACTCAGAAGACGCACATTCAAATCCCACTCTACTCTGGAAGTTTACCAGGTGACCACGGGCCAGTCAGCCTAACCTTCCTCACAGGGTTGTTGTGAGGATCAAATGGAAAATGGGAGAATGTTGTGAGCCAATCTGGGTCCTCATTGGGAAAAAACTAGAGTATAAATGGAGTAAAATATTTCCAAGGTAAGAAAGCTCAGGAGCATACTTAGTGGCACACATCAGTTTAAGGATATTGCCCATATTTAGACTTGCACATAATTTGTGCTGCATGTTTACTAAGAAGTATGGCTCTATTTATTCAATGGTGATTATTCCCCTGTAAGTGAGAAACGGTCCTTATTGTAAAGACTTATTTCTGAGTAATCATGCATAGGATTGCACTGTTAGACTGCATATTCTACTTGTAAACGTAGAAGACTTTCTGTCATTGACTACTGATGGCCAATAACCATTCTTTTTACCATTCCCTCCTTTATCAAAGTTGAAGTACAGAAACAGAACACAGAAACAATTTTTAAAAGGTTAAACAAACTGGCTAACTGATAATGTAATACAAACTCTTTTATAAGCAATGATCACATTCTCTAGTCTATACTTAAGAGAATGTTCATCATAGTAGTTAATAGGAAAATGTAAAAAAACCCAAAAGATAACACAGCACAAGAAAATATCTGAAAGACACTAAATAATATAAGAGTATGTTCCAAGAGAGACCACAATGATGATACATTCTAAAGGTTATTTTATGTATCAGTTACAAACCATACCAACTTTCCATTAGGCACATTGAAATCTATGTCCATATAGAGAGGGCAAGCATGAGTAGACTGGGTTCAATCCAGCCTATGTGTGATTGCCAATTTATAAGCATGGAGTTTTCATGTGTAGGGTCCTTTCCCATGATCAAAGCCATCATAAAAAGCAGCACACACCTCCAATGCACATGAAAGGGTTTGCACATGAGCACAAATAACTGCACAAGAAGTATTTTTTCTTCTATTTGCAATATTTCAAATTAGGCGTGCAAAGGCTTCAAGATTTGAGGACAGTGTTCTGAAAAAATACTCTGCTCAACATGTACAGCTACTTCATGGTGGTTTTTTTAGATCACAATGTATTATGCAGCTAGTCCCTCAGGTGATATTTTGCAAGTTTTTATTATTCATCAAGCGCTACCAAGATTTTCACGCAAAGCATGATATTGTAACACAGGAGCTAACTTGAAGGTGACAGGAATGGGTAGAGAACAAACCAAGTTAACATGAGAAGATAGCATATCAGTTGAAGTGGTTTTGAGGGAGCTACGTAAGGCATATTACAAAGCCAAGAAAACAGGGTTGCACTTAACCTGAAACTACTGTTCATCGAGTGTCGTTCTGTGCATTCTCACATGGGAACTGAGAATGCGCAGGCCAGCCGTGGATGTTCTAAATCTCCTAAAGATGCAAGATGCTCGCTTAGCCTTTTCACGCACTTTCCCCCTAGGCACGGTTATAAAAGGAGGGGCGAGCGGCTTCCTCCCTTAGTTCTCTAAGCCACCAGTGTAGAAGGAAATTAATAATAAAGAGCACACAGTGAAAAAAGGGAGGGATTTGGGCCTGCACAGAAGAACACTGGTAAATGCAAGCCTGTTTTCATCACTGTGTCTTCCGTGCAGTCCCAGGGGAGATTAGTGAGCGAACTTGCCCAGGAGGCGGGTATATAGCTCTTCAATGGAAAAGACTCTTCAGGACTGCCTGGGGGTTTGGGTAGAGGGGGCTAATACCAAAAAACAGAGCTGTCATCATCTTGGATCTTTTTGAGGGCCTCGTCTGTGGTGGATGAAAACAGGCCTGTCTCAAGGGGAAGATTTTCTACACTCATCCTATGGTGAGGGGCTAAAGCGGTGGTTCTGAGCCATGCATGTCTATGAATTACAATCAAAGAGGCCATAGCTCTAGAAAAGCCGTCCCCAATTTGTCTGGCTGTACAAATTTGTTGTTTGGAGAGTCTTAAAGCTTCTCCTTGCAGAATTTTTGTCAGCCTTTGTTTATCATCTGGGATTAGGCTTAAGTATGGGGCAATCTTTTACCATAAGAAAAGCTGGTATTGGGCCATAATGGCCTCATAATTGTCAATTTTAAAGTTTAAGGCTATGGAAGCATAAACCTTTCTGCCCAGTATGTCTAGCTTCTTGCCCTCTTTATTGGAGCTGAATGGCCCATGCTTTTTCGGAGGCCCTTGCCTTGCAGGGTCTTGGTGACAACAGAATTGGCGGGAGGATGAGAAAACAGAACACCTGACCCTTCCTGTTTCATCTTATACATATTGCCCAGCTTCTCAGACATCGCTTCAGTTGAGGCCGGTCTGTACCATATGTCTTTTGTCACTTCTAGCATGCCTTGCATGATTGGAAATGCCACCGGTCTGGCCACTTCCAAGTGGAGGACCTTGATGACCGGATCCAAAGAAGTCAGAGCAGAGCAGATCACCTCAATTTCCAGGGATCTTGCCAATATAGACAAACTGTTCAGCATATAAGTGGAGATCCTGACTTGGGGACACAGCAGAGACCTCCATTAGAAACTCTGGTGGAGAAGGATCTGATGCAATATCCAAACTGACATCAAAGTCGTTGTCTATTCTAGCTATATCTGAAGAAGCTTGAGCTGTGACTCACGAAAGCTCATACCCTACCACAAATTTTGTTAATCTTATAAGTGCTACTGGACTCTTGCTCTTTTCTACTGTCTGCGTATGTAGTGGGTTTCAGGGTCAGTTCCGGAACACAGTTGTCTTCTGGAACCATGGCTGGAACCGATGTAGGTTTGGCCTTACTACTTCTTGGTTCCAAGTGAATGGGGGCATAAGCATTGTTAACATGGAAGAACTAATGAGGAAGCAGGTTCGCGCCTGGTGACGCTTCAAACCTGTAAGCATAGTAATGGTACAGGGAACTGTATGGAAAGTAACGGAACCGATGGCGTCTATGGTGTGGAGGCAGTTCCAAATGATTTGTCATTCTCAGACAAACCCAAAGAAGACTTCTGTCTTTCCACAGGGTGCATAGAGGAAGGCAACGGGGAAATGGCTGCTGACAATTCTACAATCCCTAGGATGGTGCCAAAATGGTATGCTGCCGGGCCGGGGGGGGGGGGGCGTGGAGAAGGAGTTCTCAGAACCCTGGGCAGACTTGATGCCACCGACATAGTAGAAGCTGAAGAGGTGAACTTTTTCCTCTTCTGTGACTACTAAGTTAATAATTTATCAGCATGCTTCGCTTTGAGCTAAGCCTCTTTTGAAGGCAGCTCTGACTGGTGGAACTGTTGAGTGAGCAACTGGAAACAATTGGAACCCTTTCAGCAGCAATAGGCACCAAGCATGCTGGAGGAACCGAGGAGGCCTGTTCTTGGCTCTGCAGTCCTTTATCTGAGGCGTTAGTATTCTAGAAGTCTGTAATGCCCTTCAGGGCAGACTCCCAAAAAGCCATTTTCAATCACAACACACCTTGGGCATAAGCTGTTTACAGACCGCACACCACAATGTGTCAGGGCTCTCACCCAGACATAGGAGGCATTTGTTGTGCCCATCCAATTGGACCATCGTGGTTCCTAAACATGAACACTTCTTGAAAAAAGCCATTGAAGTCATGGAGTCAAAGGCCCAAACCCACATCTATTACTGGAATTGAGGAGTGGAGCAAAGAACACGCCCTTCTTCAGCAGTGGCTAAAGAAGAACTGAAAAAGGGAGCCTCTCGCCCCACCTTTTATAGCTGCGCCTAGGGGAAAAGTGCATCAAAGGCTAGGTAAGCGACTTGTGCCTTTAGGAGCTTTAGAACGTCCATGGATGGCCTGGGCAGTTCTCATGTGGGACTGTACAGAAGACACAATGATGAACAAAAGTATGAAACTTCCTGGAGCAATTCAAACATTATGGTTCCTTATAAATGCATCATTTGGCCCAGCTTAGATGCTATTCAGGGTTTTTTCTTACTTTGCCATAGTATGGTGCTGCTTTCATACCCCACCTGGGTTTTCCGCATTTTTTCTGTGATCTTTCCTAAATATGATTTGTGTCAATATTTTAAGAAAGATCACAGCAAAGCTGAACTGGCAGAAAGGTAAGTGGGGAAGTCTGGATTTTCCCGGCAGCCATTTTCTCTTCCTCCCAACAATGGCCATTCCTCCCCCACCCACCCCGCACTTCATAAAGTTTTTTTTAAAATCAGTAATTGACATATCAGCATAACATATATCGCTGTATCCATTATTATTTTTTAAAAAACCTTCAGTGAAAGAGTCAGCAGCATATAAACCATTCACAATTCACCGGTTGTGATAGATGTCTATCTTATATAGAACACTGCTTGAGAAGCTGCACTGAGTTCAAATAATAAGATTCTTTGGAATTACGAATTGTAACAATTCTCTGACAGAGAGAAAACTAGAATTAGAATGATTATTACAAAATAACCCTGCCTTCAGCATTCTAGCTGATACAATTCTCAACTCTGACAATGGGGCGGAAAGAATCTATAAAGGAACCTAGCAACAATGCCATGAAATTCTTATGTCTTGAAGAGTTGCGGAGAACTCTTGTATTCAAAACCAACACACTACTACCCCATCTGAATAACTGAATAATAATATACTCAAGCAACACCCAATAGTCATCATGTGGCCCCTATGAAAGAGGACCTGTTATACTGTTAAATATTCTGGACTGGATCCAAAACGCTTCCAATGGAGTGAATTGATTTGGCAATACTGAACTCAAGTTTACCAGATTTATTCAGTAAAATCTGGTAAAGTTTGGGAGCCACGGCTGTGCACGGTTTCTTGCTGTTCCTTTGCTAAGAAACAGCAAGAAACTGTGTTTTGTGATGTTTGTGCATTTTTTTAAACCCGATGGGAGGGGGAAGAAGGAAGTTTGAGTGAGTCGGAGGCTGAAGGGGGAAAAGGGAGGATGAATATGAAAAGAAGGGGGGAGTGTGAGCCAATCCTTTCAACAACTTTCCGTCTCTGGGCCAACAGGATTCTCGAGAAGTAGAGTGCCTTTTTAAAAGGGCTGCAAGGAGTTTAATAGAAAATGGAGTGGCTGGGGGCACCTTCTTTGAGGGGGGGGGGCATAAAATGTCCCCCTGAAGTCCAATCTTAATGAAACTTTGGAGATCTTGAGAGGACAGGTAGTAGTGGGAGCCCTCCAAATTTGGTGGATTTACATGCAAAATGCCACATCTAGCCTCTAGAAAGCCTCCCTCGTTTTTCCAATAGGGAATAATGAAGATTGGAGGTGGCTGGGGCAGCTTTCCTGGGGGGGGCGGGTGGATAAAATGGCTCCCCTGAAGTCCAATCTTTATGAAACTTGGGGAGTAGCTAGAGCACAGGTAGGAGTAGGTCCACTCCAAATTCAGTGGATTTTGCATGCAAAATGTCATCTCCAGCCTCCTTAAGCTCCCCTTGGGTTTCCCATAGGGAAGATTGGAGGTGGTTGGGGCACTTCCTTCAGGGAGCCATAAAATGAAACTTGGGGAGTAGCTAGAGGACAGGTAGGAGTAGGTCCGCTGCAAATTTGGTAAAATTCAGCCTTAAAATGACCCCAAATTGCATTTCCCATTGGGAACAATGGCCAAATTTTACCAAATTTGCTTTACATAGCCAAGCCAACCTGGGGAATGAATTGGGATTCGGGGAATGCCATTTTTTTCCCAGTTCAGCTTTACCGAGCTGAATCAGCCAATTTCTTTTTTTTGCACACCTCTAGTCAGTACAAGAGCACGATCTGAGTCCAGTAAAGGCCAACAAGATTTCCAGGGAATTAAGCTTTTGAGAGTCAAACCTCCCTTTGTTAGTCTTTGAAGTGCTACTGGACTCGAATCCTTGATTATTAAATTTTAATTTCTAGACTCCTTAATACAATTTATGTACATAATTCTATTAAAAATAATGATAGACCTACCTTCTTTATTAGTATAGTAAAAATAGTTGTGTGAATTCAGTAAGCCATGTTAAAAATACATTAAAAACAATGCAACTTCAAAAAAATTCAAACGTGAAAAGCACACAGGTATCAGTGGCTCAGAACAAAAGACCAATGATTTCAATGAGTGGTCTTAGAAAAAGATAGGATCATAGATTCAGTTTCACTACACTGTCTCGAGTAATTCCATTCTGTATCGTTATTTTGGCAACAGCATGAAGGACCCCCCCACCCCCACTTTTTATAAATTTCAAAAAGTAAAAAGTACAAAGTTTTACTCAAAGCACTTCCAAATATTTTAACACTAACTAGGGAGTAATCTACATTTCACTAGAGGAAGGGCACACCCTTCAATGATTTATTTATAAAGTGCTGAACTGACCCAAAGCTGTTTCCTAAACCTGTTCCATAATCAACTTGTTTCCCTGTCAAAAACAGGAAGGGTGCAGTTTATCTACAAAAGTTGTTTGCTTAGTATTGAGTAGTTAGCTAAAATGCATTAATAATTTTGATTTTATGTTTATAGGCCCACACAGGAAGGAGTTTTCATACAGACATAATCTGAAGAGGGCATAGGTTAAATATGGGTGGAGTTCACTTGGCTGGTTTCGAAACAAAGTAGCCCATTTTTAGCAAGGATGGAGGAATGTGATTAGCAGTTGAAAATATAACCATTGCAACACAACAATGTAATGAATTTCTGGCTCTTACATACATACCACACGGAACTAAACTGATCAGCATTTTTTTTAAAAAAAACCCTGTATTTTTTTAATTAGAAACGTACTTTGATTGATCTAGTTGGAAGACAAAACATAAAACTAAATCAGTTTGAAAACTAGAAGAGCCCACCTCACCACAATGGCCTCCTGTTGCAGCATCTTATTTCATCTCCTCTCTCTTTTCTGGTAAGTCCCTTGGTGAGGACCTGATACCTCCAGAGTTGTTTAATCTTTCCCTGACTCGTGGGTGCCCATCTTTGCAAAGTTGTTTACCCAGATCAATCAAAGTAGTGTATTCCCCTCATGGTAGAAACAAAGCATTGTAGCCCCACTATTTAAAAAGGGCTGCAAATCCCCCCTCCCAAATTACCACCCAATTAGCCCGTTGGACATAACCTCCAAATTGTACCACAAATTTTTGCTAAGCGAACTGGAGGGCTGAGAGACCTCTAACAACATTATCCATTCTGAGCAAACAGGGTTTAGGAAAGGGGTAGGCACTATTGATCACTGGCTCTTTACCAGCTGGCTCAATATAGCATTAAAGACTCCATCAGGGCTATGTTCGCAGTGTCTGTGGATCTGTCTGCTACCTTTGACTCAGTAGATCAGAACTGACTGTGGGCAAAAGTAGCAGGCACTAATATCAATAAACACCTATTGTTCCTGATTGAGGAATTTCATTCCAATATATCTGCTAAAGTTAAGGTAGGCCCCACAGGCTCTTTAACAGAGATCACAATTACTCAGAAGGAAGTTAAACAGGGGCATGTTTTGGCCCCCTTGCTCTTCAATCTCTACTTAAATGCCACAGTTCCAAGCTTGTCAGGCCCTGAGTTCTTTCCAACATCTGGGGGGGGGGGAGAAGGTATAGATTCTCCTGCATGCAGATGACATGGTGTTGGTGTCCCTAACTTGTATCCATTTAAGAAGGAAGCTGAACAAACTGGCCAATTTCTGTAAGGGTGAGGCCTTAAACATTAATTTTGCCAAGACTTTGGGAAGAGACTTTGATTATATAAATGGTCAATCTCATTAAATAATGCAGAACCTTTAAGTATCTTGGGTAACATTTAGTAAAATCCTCTCATGGAAAGCCCACCTGGCCATAACAAAAGTCTCAGTTTTGAAAGCCACTCAGGCCATCATTAATTTTACACCTTGAAAGGAGAATTTTCAGTTGAGCTGGCCTTGAAACAGTTCCAGTGTTAAGACCATTCCACAGCTTCTATATGGTACAGAGATCTGGGTTTGGAATGAAAGGCTGATCTTGACCCTGGAACCAATGCAAAACCTCTTCTTAAAGAGACTTCCACTTTGCCTCATGGCACTCCAACAGGTTTAGTACAGGCTGAACTCCTTCACCTATGTATAACAAAGGTGTTCATGTGTTTTAATGTATCCTTATGTGTTTTTAACATCATAGTCTTATCATTTGGTGTTTGTTTTGCTTATGTGAATTATTTGCTTGATTATGATGATGGCCTTTGGCAGCAGACAATAAATATTCATTCTGGTTCTGGACTAGAAGAAGGAATGCAGCAATACAAAATTTCTGAAAATTAGGGTTTGGCAACAGTTAAAAGTAAAATTGTTCACCCTCCCCGCCAAATCCAGGTGATCTGGATCCAGGTTTCATTTTTTTTTTAAACTGAGAAAATTCCTGGACGGCTGGGCATTTTTTTACCTGGCTCCACCAAATTTGGGGGGAACCTACTCCTGCCTCTACCCTAAAGACCACCCAAATTTCAGGTGAATTGAGCCCTGAACAAGCCACCCCAAACCAGAAAGCCCCTAGCTTGCTGCAGAGCCATGGAGTTTAAAGGGAGCCTGGCAGCTGCTTAAAGGGCTCTTGGAGCTCAGGTGTGTGTGTGGAGTGGTGTCAGAATGGAAAGGAAATCCAGTCTGCCTGCCCTCCTCCCCTGCCCCACAGCCTCATTCTGCTTTCCTACAGCAGTGGTGCAAGGCTTGGTTCCATGGCTGCCTGTGGCAGTGGCTTTAAAAGCTGTTTTGGAGCTTGGGCAGGGGGGAGAGCCCGAATAGGGAATCCACTCTGGTTGCCCTCCTCCCCTGCTCCGTCAGCCGTCATGCCATTCTCCTTCTCCATTCATGCCACTGCCTCCCTCTTACTTGTTGCTGCAACTGGCAGCTGCCTGCAACTCCCTGCTGTGGTTAGTTCCCAGAGCCAGACTGCTCGCCTGTAGTTAAAAATTCTATCTGTAATAAACTCAATAGCGCTGGATGATATGTAGAAATCTGGAATGGAATAGTTGGCTGCTGCCATGTTAGCAATGAGGCCACCTAAACATATATTTACAGAAATAAGAAAAGCTATTTATCTCTAGTATGAGAATAAGAGTTTTTCAAAACTTTAAATTGTAAGCTTTCAGTAACTCTTCAATGCTTCAGGCAGAAGCTCTGTTTAACAGCATGTCTTTTAAAATGAACTTATTGTTTAAAAATATTTTATTGCATATAACACAATAATGCGGTGAAGATCCTTGTGCTGTGGTAGCACCTGTTGCTGATTCAGTTTCTCATTTTTCTACCACCGTGATGAGGACCTTAGCTAGCTAAAGTGAGGACCACTCAATTGTTTTGCTTTGGGGTTCAAGTATCTGCTGTTCACAGAAAACTTTTTCTTAAACACAGCAAGAACAACAATTACTCAGTAGTATTGCTGGTGTATATTCTAGTATCTGGTTATCGTGCCTTGTGGTTTCTCAGTTCTCATACTTAATTCAAGATGGTTTCCATCTATTTTGGCTCAAGCATGCAAGTCCTTCATCCAGAACTATCCTGAATGCGTGGATGAGACGATGGTGTAGGGAGGAAGGGTTCAAGTTTGTTAGGCACTGGGATTCTTTTTGGGACAAGCGGGAGCTGTACAAGAGAGATGGTCTCCACTTGTCCCGAGAAGGAACCCGGCTGCTGGCACTTAAAATCAAAAAGGTGGCAGAGCAGTTTTTAAACTAAATGCTAGGGGAAAGCCAACAAGAGATAAAGTGTCTCTGGTTCAGGATGGTTCATCTCAGAGAGATGAAGGGCTAGGTATAACACTTCTACAGGGAGATAGATTAGAGTTGTCAACTGAGATGGAGACAAACAGTGCAGATGACCTAACTACGTCTCGAGGCAAAGTGTGCCGGGGAAGTTACAGGTGTTTATATACAAATGCTAGAAGTGTCCGAGGTAAAATTGGGGAGCTGGAATGTTTAGTGTTGGGCGAATCCATAGACATTGTGGGCATATCAGAAACTTGGTGGGATGAGGAAAATCAGTGGGACACGGTGATTCCTGGATATAAATTATATCGGAAGGATAGGGAGGGAAGGGTTGGTGGTGGGGTGGCTCTATATGTCAGAGAAGGTATACATTCCAGTAAGATTGAGAAGGTAACTGAATTAGATTCGCTTCTGGAAATGCTATGGGTTGAAATTACGGGCCCAAATGGAAACTTAACTGTGGGAGTTTGTTATCGCCCTCCAGATCAGAAAATAGAGGATTATAAAATGATGACAGGATTAAAGATGGCTGCTAAACAAAAAAACTGTGTTGTAATGGGTGATTTTAACTACCCACACATTGACTGGGCCAATGGGTGTTCGAATCGGGGGAGAGAAAGTGAGTTTCTAGACTGTCTCAATGACTGTGCTATGGAACAGATGGTTACAGAACCTACTAGGGGAGAGGTGATCCTGGATTTGGTCCTCAGTAATGCTGAAGACCTGGTGAGAGATGTAAATGTGATTGCACCACTTGGGAACAGTTACCATAATGTTATTGAGTACAACATATGTATAAATAGGAAACTGCCAAATAAGACCAACACAGCCATGTTTAACTTCAAAAGGGGTAACTTTTCTGAGATGAGGGGGTATGTGAAGAAGAAACTGAAAGGGAAAGTAAAAAAGGTCAAAACACTTGGGGAATCTTGGAGACTATTTAAAACTACAATCCTGGAAGCTCAAATTAAATATATACCGCTGGTTAGGAAAGGCACAAATAGGTTTAGGAAAAGGCCAGCATGGTTAACAAGCAATGTAATAGAAGCTGTAAAAGGTAAAAAGGATTCTTTTAGGCAGTGGAAAACTAGTCGGAGTGAGGTTGATAAAAAGGAGCATAAGCTGTGGCAAAAAAAGTGCAAGTCTGTGATCAGACAGGCAAAAAGGGAATATGAGGAGCATATTGCTAAGAACATAAAGAAAAACAATAAACAATTCTTTAAATATATTAGAAGTAGGAAACCAGCTAGGGAGGCAGTGGGGCCCTCGGATGACCAAGGCGTAAAAGGATTACTAAAGGGTGATAGGGAAATGGCCGAGAAGCTGAATGCGTTCTTTGCTTCTGTCTTCACTGTGGAAGATAAGAAGTGCATGCCCACTCCGGAAGCACTGACTTTGGGAGGGGTTTTGAAAGACCTGAGTCACATTGAGGTGACGAGAGAGGAGGTTATGCGACTGCTAGATAATTTAAAAACTGATAAATCACCGGGCCCAGATGGCATACATCCAAGAGTTCTGAAAGAACTCAAGTGTGAACTTGTAGATCTCCTCACAAAAATATGTAATCTGTCATTAAACTCTGCATCTGTTCCTGAGGACTGGAAGGTAGCTAATGTTGTCCCCATCTTTAAAAAAGGTTCCAGGGGAGATCCGGGAAATTACAGGCCAGTCAGCCTGACGTCAATACCGGGTAAGTTGGTGGAAACTATTATCAAAAATAAAATTAGTGGGCACATTGATGACCAAAAGCTGATGAGGAAAACTCAGCATGGGTTCTGTAAGGGAAGATCTTGTCTCACCAATCTGTTAGAGTTCTTTGAGGGAGTGAACAAACAAGTGGACAAGGGAGACCCGATAGATATTGTTTATCTTGACTTCCAGAAAGCTTTTGACAAAGTTCCTCATCAAAGGCTCCTAAGTAAGCTCAGTAGCTATGGGATAAAGGGCCAAGTCCTCTTGTGGATCGAAAACTGGCTAATTAATAGGAAACAGAGAGTGAGTATAAACGGGCACTTCTCACAGTGGAGGGTGGTGAGCAGTGGGGTGCCACAGGGGTCGGTATTGGGTCCAATGCTTTTTAACTTGTTTATTAATGATTTGGAATTGGGATTAAGCAGTGAAGTGGCTAAATTTGCAGATGACACGAAATTGTTCAGGGTGGTGAAAGCCAGAGAGGATTGTGAGGCACTCCAAAGGGATCTGTCGAGGCTAGAAGAGTGGGCATCCATGTGGCAAATGAGGTTCAATGTAGCCAAGTGCAAAGTAATGCACATTGGAACCAAAAATCCAAAATATAAATACAAGTTGATGGGGTCTGAACTGGCGGAGACTGACCAAGAGAGAGATCTTGGAGTCATGATAGATAACTCACTAAAAACGTCAGCACAGTGTGCGACTGCCATAAAAAAAGCTAATGCTATGCTAGGGGTTATTAGGAAAGGGATTGAAAACAAATCAGCCGGTATCATAATGCCTCTGTATAAATCGATGGTGAGGCCTCATTTGGAGTACTGTGTACAGTTCTGGTCGCCACACCTTAAAAAAGATATCATAGCACTGGAAAAAGTACAGAGAAGGGCAACTAAAATGATTAAAGGGTTGGAACACTTTCCCTATGAGGAAAGATTGAGGCGCTTGGGGCTCTTTAGCCTGGAGAAAAGACGACTGAGGGGAGACATGATAGAGGTTTACAAGATAATGCACGGGTTAGAGAAGGTAGAGAAAGATGTGTTTTTCTCCCTTTCTCACAATACAAGAACTCGTGGGCACTCTATGAAATTATTGAGCAGTCGGGTTAGAACAGATAGAAGAAAATACTACTTTACACAAAGGGTGATAAACACATGGAATTCGTTGCCACAGGAGGTGGTGGCAGCTACAAGCATTGCCAGCTTCAAGAGGGGACTGGACAAATATATGGAGCAGAGGTCCATCAGTGGCTATTAGCCACAGGAGATAGATGGTATTCTCTTTGTGGGGAGGTGGTGCTCTGTTGTCTTGGTGCTGGAAGGAAGGCAGTGGGAGGGCTTCTGGTGTCCTGGCCTCACTGACAGTCCTTTAGATGGCACTGGATTTCTAGCCACTGTGTGTGACAGAATGTTGGACTGGATGGGCCACTGGCCTGATCCAACATGGCTTTGCTTATGTTCTTAAGTTGCTTCATGCTGCATGCTAATTACTATTTTAGACATACTGGCCAGGTTCACTTATGCATGCAGTTTGGATGCTCATGTGGGCTTCTTTGTATATTAGCCACATTTTTTTCTAAGGTGTGTGTTTTTAGATAATAAGCACCTCAGCTGAAGCGAGCAGAGCATTTTATGAACAAAACGAAAAAACTGCACAACTAGTTTCACATGTGTTTTTTTTTGTGTGTGTGTGTTTTTAAAAAGCCTCCATGCCTCATGGCAAACTGCTTTTGAAAATGAAAGTAGTTTGTGGTAAGGAACTAGAATTAACTTTTCAAAGACAAAAATCCCACTGGTTGTGACTTGAGCATGTCAAAAGTAGCTCTTTGGATCCCAGTCCATGTTTCCCAGAAGATCATCACAAATCAAGGAGTAGTGTTTTTCCAAACATGAGTAGGAAAGTTACCACATCCATTAATAAAACAAAATGAATGGGAAAGGGTTATAGTGTATTTCACAGATTATAACTGAGTTCTCCGAGAAGTCAAATCAGGGAGAGTTTTGGCAGAAAGGAAGTCCAAACCAAAATAACAATGTGAAGTTTTAACCACAACACCATATTACCTTATTCTACACATACCACTTAAAACAACTTTTATGAATAAGAATTTCAACAACTCTCAACTCAAAACGATAAGTCAATGTAACACTTTGCATAGCTGAAGTGCTCCTTGATAAGCCTAATGGTTACTGGGAACAGTCAGTAGTCAAAGGAAAGAAGTCTTGTAAGTAAATATTTTTTTTATCATATGGTTCCTCCACTGTAACTGAAAGTGATGTTTGGATATACCTTATTCATACTTTATTGAAACAAAAACAATAGTTTGACCTATATTTTAACTATATTTTAAGAATTACTAATATAAAACTATATTTTACGAATTACTCATCCTAAGAGAAATGGTTTTGTGTAAGTCTAGAAGTAAACGCATTAAAAAAGAATTATGCTGTGAAAAGGGATGATTGCAACTCTATACAAACCGTTACACTCTGAAAAGACACTGGTCTTTGTAGCACTGTACCTTGCAGGAGAGAAAGCATCTGAACGGAAGCACACTTTCCACCCTAGATTTCAAGGTACTGAACATATTCAACCCTTTACATTCTTAGTTAGGAAAAACAAGGTTGCACTTACTTGTAACTGTTGTTCATTGAGTGGTCTTCTGTGTAGGCACGCATTTGGACTGCATACGTGCAGGCCAGCCAAGGAGAAGATTTCCGGAACTTTCTAGAAGACTAGGAGCGCCCCTCCTCCCTTTGCCACTTTCCTGCCAAAATCATCGCATGGCCAGGAGGAGGGGCACTATTCCCTCAGTTTTCTCCATGCCACCATCAGAGACCCCCAAGAAACTAAGGTTCCAGAGAGATCACAGTGTAACAGAAGGGAGGGATATATGCCTACACAAACACCACTCGATGAACAGCAGTTTACAGGTAAGTGCAACCCTGTTTTCATCTTCGTGGCTTCTGTGCAGCCACAAACTGGGAGAGTAGCGAGCTCATTTACTGGAGGAGGGTGTGAAGGTCTCAAAGTAAGAGACTATGGAGGACCACCTTCCCAACAGATGCTTAGCATCTCACTGACATTCACCCAGAGGTGCTTCTAAAGATGTAGGGAGCTCTCCCCACAAAGAAAGGGTTTCCCAGATTCTAGCTCCCGATGCTCTAACCACTTGTAACAAACTGGCTGTTAGAATGTTAGAAAAAGTGTCATACAGGAATGACTCCAGAAACATAATGAACATATTTACAACAAGAATTCTCTCCTAACAGTGGCAATTGTAATGCTGTGGAGTCTGTTTTATGTTTTATGTTAGTCCCAGGATACTAGAATTTGGAGCAGTTCCACTCCAGGTTTTATTCATGTCTGTGTAAACTGGGTGAAGGACCGCTAGGGAAGACCTGTGCTAGGCCTTGTGTTGTTTTCTTTGTTTCTGCTGAATAAAGTTGCTCTGTTGACTAAAAGAAATCTTCTGCACATTCCTAAATGACTGCTGAATCTTACGGCAATAAGATGAAGAACGGTGGGAAGAGGCTGCACCATTCCCTGATAGGAAAAAGGGAGTGTAGGTATGCATGGACTAGACACACAAAAAAAATGTCTCCCACAAGCATTGGGCTTAGAGGTGCAGGTTTATCATCTCTGTTAAAACAGAAGCAGCTGGGGAGCCCAAATTATTATACTGATGGTTCCAGCCTGCCATTTTAGTGTGTTAGCCTTATTATCCCTTGCCTCCAGGGGCCTCACCTTAGAAGTGAGGACAGCTTCCTTGAGTCAGGCAGGCACATTTCCAAAGGCCTTGGGGAAAAGCATCTCAGCTTCGGATCCCAGGCTTCTGTTAAGTTACACCTCCAGGTGTCTCCCCACAGAGTTGGCATAGCCAAGGGAGAAGAGGGGCCTATTCAGGATGGCAGGCCAAAGCCTTTAGAAAAATATCTCCCAGCTTCCAACCAAGAGGAAATGTAATTCAGGTTGGCATGCAGCCAAAACCTTTAGGGGAAAAAAAAACCCTTCTCAGTGTCAGAACCAAGAGCTATGTTAAGCTACACCTCCAGGTGTCTCCCCTCAGAGCTGACACAGCCAAGGAAGAGAGGGGCTTTATTCAGGTACGCATGTAGGCAAAGCCTCTGAAAAATAGCCTTGGAACCTAAGGGGCGGGTGCTTTTAATCAGGCTGGCACGCAGTTGCAGCCTTGAAGAAAGAGCTGTTATGAGGAGGCTCTGACAGGCCAGACCTCTGGACTTAGCCCTTGGTACTCAAAGGTGCCAGGGACGGAGCAGGTGCCTTTAGTCAGGAGTAGGGGTGTGCACTTTGGGTTTTCAATTTGGATTTTTAATCCAAATTGGGCCCGATTCGGAATGATCTGGTATTTCCAAATTGGCCCCAGTATTACTGAGCCAATTTGGAAATACCAAAACAAAGCTTTCCAAAGTGCTTCGGAATGCTTCGGGTACAGCAGCAGTCACAGCACTTTTCTTGCTGTTTGCAAACAGCAAGAAAAGCGATACTTTGAGCTTCCCAATGCCTTTTTTTACCCAATGGGAGGAGGGAGTTGTAGTGAAAGCAGCACTTTTCTTGCTGTTTGCAAACAACAAGAAAAGTGCTGCCGCTGCTGCCACTCTACCCAAAGCTTTCCGAAGCAAACTGAATCTTTTTGGGGTGCACACCCCTAGTCAGGAGTGCATTTTCCAGCATCTTAAGGAGGCCTCTCTTGAATCATAATGACAACAGGAAAGACAGAAACTTTTCTTCTTTAAACCTAATTTTATTTTACACTAGAATGACTATTGATGGTTTAAAACTTTTAAAAGAAATAATTGCCCTCAGTCTCAAGGATGAGATGAGGGGAAAAAACAGAACAGCAATGGAAATCCTCTCTTTGCAGCAGCAAAAAGAGAACTGAGGGAAAACAGGGTTAACATACCTGTAACTTATGTTCATTGAGTTCTTCTGTGCTGACACACATGGGACTGCGCAGGCGCAGGCCAGCCGCCGGAAAATTCTTCATCGCTTCTATAGCTCCGAAGGGGCCGTTTGTCGCGCGCCTCAGTGACTGTTTCCCGCCCAAACGGTCACATGTCCTTCCAGCGACCAACGGCCCCTTCCCTCAGTTCTCCCTTGCCGCCGCTATCCAATACACATAGGCATAACCTTTCAAATCACCATTCTCATTATTGTTATCATACCTATTGTTATTCTGCATTGGAATTCACAGCGGGGCAGGAGGGAGGGATGTGTGTCAGCACAGAAGAACTCGATGAACATAAGTTACAGGTATGTTAACCCTGTTTTCATCTTCGTTCTTCTGTGCCTCCACACATGGGAGAGTACCAAGCTTCACACAATAAGGAAGGTGGGGTGAAATCCAACTCAATTTTATTATGTATCATCAGCCCTAGTACAAGGACCAAGAAATAAATTAATTCTTGTTCAGTAACATTCAACTCGTTCAATAAATATATACATATATACACAAAGTGTCATTGTCAATTATTACAATAAGACCTTCCAGTATCCCTTTAGGAGAACAGGGAGTGGAGGACAGCTTTGGCTACATAAACCTCTTGCTCTGCATTGACATCCATAGCATAGTGCTTGACAAATGTGTCAGCAGAGGACCACATAGCTGCCTTGCAGATATTAACCAGCGGCACACCCCTGATGAGTGCCGAAGAGGCTGCTTGAGACCGCGTGGAATGGGCTTTGACCTCTAGTGGGCAAACCACCCCAGCCAGAGCATAGGCCCTACTAATGGCCGACACAATCCACCGTGACAGGGTCTGTGAAGATGCCCTGTGACCCTTGTCCTTGCCCCCAAAACAGACAAACAAGTGAGGACAACTACGGAAGTCCCTTGTCCTATCTAAGTAAAAAGCCAAGGCCCTCCTTAAATCTAAGGTATGAAGGGCCTTCTCCCCTTTGGAAGATGGCTGCGGAAAAAACGCAGGCAGCGTAATTTCCTGCGACAGGTGAAAGGCAGACACCACCTTTGGCAGGAACTTAAGGCATGGCCGCAGGACCACCCTATTACTATGGAATAGAAGGAAAGGTGGGTCAGCCCTAAGTGCTGACAACTCACTAACCCTCCTGGCAGACGTTATAGCCACCAAAAACGCTACCTTGTAGGACAACAAGTCCAAAGGGCATGTGGCTAATGGCTCAAAGGGAGGCAACATCAGCCCTGACAGCACCAGGGATAGGGACCATTGAGGCACAGGAGGAGACACAGGCGGGTAGAGATTAAACATCCCCTTCAGGAACTGACGAGATTTACAGTGTGAGAACACTGTGCTACCGTCTACCCGATCAAGAAAAGCGGAAATAGCTGCGAGATGGACCTTAAGGGAGGTAACTGTTAACCCTTGGTCCCTCAACTGACATAAGTAGTCAAATATTAGCCCCAGGGGGCTACTGGCAGGCACCACATCCTTAGCAAGTGCCCAAGCCTCAAACTTATGCCACTTAGCCTCATAGGCCCGTCTAGTGGACGGCTTCCTTGCATTCAGACTTTTTTCACCTGCTCTGAAAACACAACAGGCGGGGTTGTATCCGCCAGACCGACAGCTGCAGCTTTCTGGGTTCGTGGTGGAACAAGCTCCCGTTCCGCAGGAGATCCTGCCGGGGAGGCAGACTCACATATGTCCGATTGGACATTTGCAGAAGTTTGGGGAACCATACTTGTCTCGGCCAGAAGGGTGCCACCAGAATGCAATCTGCATTGTCGTTTTCTATTTTGCACAGCACCCTCGGTATTAGTGGGAATGGTGGAAACATATAGTGCAACCTGTGGGTCCACATAAACTGGAAGGCATCCCCAATAAAGAGGGGGTCGCTCCCTGCCCTTGAACAAAATATCTGGGCCTTGGTGTTTGCTGAAGTCGCGAACAAATCTATGTCCGGTTGGCCCCACATCCGAAAGATCGGCCCAATGTACTCTGCGTTCAATTCCCACTCGTGGTCCAACATGTGCACCCTGCTCAGGGCATCTGCCCGAACATTGTCTGATCCCGCTACGTGTATAGCCCGAAGCATCACACCATTCTGGATCGCCCAGTGCCAAACGAGCGTGGCCTCCCTGCAGAGAATCATAGATGCTGTGCCCCCTTGCTGGTTTAGGTAATACATGGCAGTCGTGTTGTCCGTCTGCACCAACACCTGACGGTTTTGTAGAAGTGCTGTAAAGGACACAAGTGCTAAACGAATAGCTCTTAATTCAAGTACATTAATGTGCAGGTTCTTTTCCCTTTCTGTCCAAACATCTTGTACACATACAGCACCACAGTAAGCACCCCATCCTATTAGGGACGCATCAGTGGTCACTGTAACTTCAGGATGCTGGTAACCAAACAGGGTCCCTCTAAATAAGTTGTCATCAGACAGCCACCAGTCAAGGGAGGATAGAATAGCCCTAGGCATGGACAGCTTGAGAGACAGAGGGTGGCATATAGCATCATACCTCCGCACGAACCAATTCTGAAGCGGGCGCATACGCAGTCTAGCAAAGGGGACCACAGAGGTGGCTGCTGCCATATGACCCAATAAACATTGGATGGTGCGAACGGATTGGAACCGGTTCCTTTTAAACATGGATACCAGACCCTTCAGGGACTTAGCCCTCTCAAGGAGGAGCAGTGCCTTACCCTCTACAGAGTCTAAAATTGCACCAATATAGGAGACCTTACGGCTGGGCACCAGTTTTGATTTATCAAAATTCACCAGAAGCCCCAAACGTTTGCAAGTCCTCAGTACTAATTCCACATCTTGCAAAAGTTTAGCTTCAGAGTCAGCCACGATGAGCCAGTCATCGAGGTAGGGAAAGATGGAACAGCCCTCCTCCCGAAGGAAGGAGACCACAGGGGCCACACACTTGGTAAATACCCGTGGCGCCATGGACAGGCTGAAGGGAAGCACCTTATAACGGAACACCCTTCGCTTGTAAACGAAGCTCAGGTATCTCCTGTGCTCCTCCCGTATTCCCACAGGGAAATAAGCGTCCTTCAAATCAAGGACAGCAAACCAATCTCCTTTCTTTAACAAGGAGATTACAGCAGACAGTGTGACCATTTTGAACTTAGTCACTCTTAGAAAGGCATTAAGGCCTCTTAAATCTAGAATGGGGCGTAAACCCCTATCCTTTTTGGGGACCAAGAAGAACCGAGAAAAGAAGCCCTTCTCAGATTCGTCATAAGCCATCTCTTCTATAGCACCCTTGACCAGGAGCGATACTATTTCTGCATCCAGTTCGGCCATGGTATTATTTACAGCCGTTAGGGGTGAGCTACACCTAGGCAATTCCAAGAATTCCAGCCCGTATCCCTTATCAATGATTGTTAAGACCCATGAGTCAGATGTTATTGACTCCCAGTAAAAGAGGAAAGGCTTCAGCTTATCAGAAAAGTTCAAGGATGCGGCTGGATCGTCTCGTCAGTACTGCCTCCCAGGTCCCTGCTGATCTTTCTGCTGGGCCGAGGGCTGTGACGTGCGAGGCTTGAAGGGTTTACGCCTCCTGGGCTGCTGAGCAGGAGCAAAGTGGCGCTGAGAGGAGGCAGGGTACTGCTGGTAATAGGCCCGCTGCTGGTATCTGCCTTGATATTGGTACGGATTGTACCTTGCAGTATACCGTGGCCTGGATGCAGACCTGTCTGACGAGGTCAAACCCAACGACCGGGCCGTCTGCCTGTCTTCCTTCTTTTTCTTGAGTGCCTCATCGGTCATCGTAGAGAACAGAGAATCCCCTTCAAAGGGCAGGCCCTCGATCTTTCTCCTCACTTCCTGTGGGAGAGCCGTCAACCGGAGCCAAGAATGACGCCTGAGGACCACAGCCGAAGCCATTCCACGTGCAGCAGTGTCGGCAGCATGGCTCCCAGCATTCATCTGCTGCTTGGAGAGACGGATGGCTTCTATCTGCAGCAGGGACACTACAGCCTTCTTGTCAGCAGGCAAGTCACTGACGTAGGATGCCAGCTTCTCCCAGAGGTATAATTGATAGCCAGCCATGATGGTCTGGTAGTTGGCTATCCGGAGGCCCAATGAGGAGATGGAATATTGTCGCCTGCCCAGGGCATCGATCTTCCTGCTCTC
The DNA here is from genome assembly GCF_028583425.1 of Eublepharis macularius. Classification (NCBI taxonomy): domain Eukaryota; kingdom Metazoa; phylum Chordata; class Lepidosauria; order Squamata; family Eublepharidae; genus Eublepharis; species Eublepharis macularius. The sequence continues at coordinate 71,396,742 of NC_072798.1, forward strand.
TTTATCAGGTGGCGCAGAAGAGGGACCCAACCGACGAGGCTGGATCTCTTCAGCAATCAAAGAGGAGGGTGGAGGGTGCTTGACCAACGATTGCCAGGTGCCCTGTTTGATTCTGTACATCTGTTCGATGCGTTTAGATGTAGCTGGCTGATCCGAGGGCACCTTCCACACCTTCTCCACAATCTCCTCCACACCCTCCAGCATGGGGAAGCCCACCGTAGCAGGGTTGTCTCTGTAGATCCGGCGCAGGAGCTTGTCTTTAGTCTGCGGTGTGGCCAAGGAAATATCCATCTCCAACGCCTTCGCCATGCGTGCCATCTGGTCTGCATAGATCCGAAGGTCCTCATAAGGGGAGCTGGTACTGGGTGCCACATTGTCGTCTGGGGACGGCTCCGACCACGACTCCGATCTGTAATCACAGATGTCCTCAGCTTCCTCCTCATCAGACCCAGGCACCGACTCTTCTCCATGGAAGGGTGGAGGCAGCCAACCCCGTCTCGAGGTGGATGGTCTCGGCTCCGAGTACTCAAAACCGGCAGGGGCCCCTTTCCACTGGCAATGGTAGGCCAGAGGGATGTATGAGGCCTGTCGGTGCCGAGACTCCAGGGAGTGCCTGGAACCGACGCTCCCTGCTTCCCGAACGGCGCCGGCTCTGAACGGAGGACGTCGGAGATATAGGAATCGCTGGTCCTGGCGAAGGTTGGCTCCGACGGCGGACCGACGGGCTCGGATCCATGACGGGGGAACGATCGCTGGAGACTACAATGAAGGCCCCCGGATCCGGCACCTCCTCTGGAGCTGGTCTGACCGGCGAGTTCAGGTGGGGGGAAGGCGTGCGCGGAACCACCAACACCACCTCCTCCATAGAAGCCCGACGAGGGGAATGAGAGTGCCGATGCTTGGCCTTCTTCGGCTTTTTGGAAGGAGGTTCCGAAGTGGCCCTCGGAACCGAAGCCCTCTCGGCGGCCGGCCTCTTGCTGGACTCCGGCCTTGGACCCAACACCTTCCTGGGGGTCGCCTTCCCGGCAGCGAGCTGGGGCCTCGGCGCCGTAACCGTTATCGGTTCCACCGATGGCCTCGGATCCGCTCTCTTCGGCTCCGATCCCGAAGCCTTCTTCGGATCCGAGCGCGCCGACGCCGCGTCTTGGGGCGATTTAACCAGCCCTTGCACTGGAGAGGCCGCTCTCGACGCCGTAGCACTCGTTGGCCGAGATTTTGACGCTAACTTCGTGGATGCCACTGAGCCCGCTTGGGAATGCCATTCAGCAGAGGGGCTAGGGCCAGCCTTGGGGGAGGGCAAAGGAGTACCCTCAGACATCATCTTCTGCCACAACGAGGAGTTCAAGCGTGCCTGACGCTCCTGCCGGGCCTTGTGAGTAAACTTTTGGTAGACCTTGCAAGCCGGAACGTTGTGGGTCTCCCCCAGGCAAAACAGACACAGATCATGGCCATCGGTCTGGGCCATTTTTGTGTGGCACTGAACGCAGTGCTTAAATAAGGCCTTAGAAGCCATAATGGGGTCAGGCAAAAAGGCGTCATCAAAACAGTCCGAGGTTATATTTACCGAGTCCAGTCAAGATCCAAATCAGTCAGAAGAAGAATAGTCAAGTCCGAATTCCGAAGTCAATACCAAATAACCAATCAATCAATCATTACAAGCACGGAGCTGCGAAGCAGACGTTCACTTCAAGCGGCGGCAAGAAGAGAACTGAGGGAAGGGGCCATTGGTCGCTGGAAGGACGTGACCGTTTGGGCAGGAAACGGTCGCTGAGGCGCGCGACAAACGGCCCCTTCGGGGCTATAGAAGCGATGAAGAATTTTCCAGCGGCTGGCCTGCACCTGCGCAGTCCCATGTGTGGAGGCACAGAAGAACGAAGATGAACAGCGCCCCTCCTCCTGGTCATGTGATGTTTTGGCAGGAAAGCTCCAAAGGGAAGAGAGGCACTACTAGTTTTCTAGAAAGCTCTGGAAACCTTCTCTGTGGCTGGCCTGTGCGTGCACAACTGTGCATGCACAGGCCAGCCACAGAGAAGGTTTCCAGAGCTTCCAGTGTGTGCAAGGACAGAAGTCAGAAAGATGAGCTGCATCTATAACAATATATGTTCTTTAAGAAAAAACAGGAACATCAGAAAGGATTGGTTTACAGGAAGGGGAATGGTTCCAAACACACTGTTCAAAGAAGCCTTTAACTTCCACTGATTTTTGTCATTAATTTTTAAACTTAACAACAGTGGAAACAGATTTTAAACCATTTTCATATCATGAGGATCTAGGCAACTCTGTGAAACTATTGAAATTTGTCAGTAATATAAGAAGCCTTTAGTCCCTATCAGCACTTCCTGCAAATGAATCCACACATCTTCAGAAAAAAGTAATTTTCAGTAGTTTAAAAATAGTAGTGGCTTCCCAACAACTGTTATTACAAATTCACAGTAGGAACTATACACCCTGCTCCAAACCTACAGTGGTTTGTTTTGTGGTGACTGTAGGAGCAGCTGCCTGATACTGGCGCTATTTTAAAATTCTCATTAGCTTACTTTGCTGTAAAAGGCATTCCCTGGTCCCACATCAAATGCTACCTTCCCAGAAACAAGTGATGAAAGCAACGTAATAACCAACAATGATTTAAAGGTGGTCTACAAGATTCTGTATTTCAGTGGAGACAGAAGAAACAAACTTAGATATCACAACCCACTCCCTTCTACTTGGATACAGAAATGTACCACAATAGTTGCTATTCAGATAGCAGAAACTTTTGTGCATATGAAGCTGGGGCAAATAATATTGCATTGTCTGTAACACAAATGCCATTGTTAAATAAGTTTTTTTTTAAAAAATTAAGCATAACAGAAGTATGCAACTGAATTGCATCTCTGTTGTGATAGTACTGCATTAGATCCTGATACCTATATTCCCAATCTAATCCAAGAATTATGCTTCTATTAAGAGAGCAAACCTAACCTCTAAGGATAAAGAGCACATTTACTTGATGTACAAAGTTCTTAATTTTTTCTACATATCCATGCAGTGCATTATTGTATGAAGTGCTCCCTACCACACTTCCCAGATAAAAATATTCCTGGGCAGTATGGGAGAAGCCACAGAGAAGTGGCTCCCATCTATCTTCTTGATAAAGCATGAGCTGCCCTTGTATTGCTAACTGAGAATGCTATTTTGAGGAGATAAGCATTAGATAGGATTTGAATGGGAGACAGAAAAAAATGAGTTAAAGTATCATCATGACCAGAGCTATGCTTGTGAAAGGAATCTTAGTGTCTCCACCTTCCCGAAGCAGCCTTCTGTGCTTCCTAAAATGCAGCTCAGGGAAAGACAAATGCAGCACAAGCACAAGTACGGCTTATATTAGAAAGAGGAGGCTTAAGATCAGATCTTGTTTTATGTACTTTAAAGAAAAGCTTTCTAGCTCATTTGGAATCTCTAAACATTCTCCCACATTTCTTTGCAAAACCTGCTACATTTTAAAGTTCAGATCATTATTAGATCTTAGTAAAATTTTCAGAAAATTTAAAGCCATGGAAAAAATGAAAACTGGGGGAAACTGAAATATATGCAATACTTAAACTTCCTATGAAACAAGCTATTTTATTGCTTTTACAGTATCTGTAAAGCAGTATTATAATATTTGCTTTTTATCATTTACTAATATATACAATGTATACTATTTGACATATTTATGGTACTTAAAAGCATAAATGCCCTACTTTTTCACAAGGAAATTTGCAAACAGAACCAATACTAAGGAGAAAGAGTTCCAAACTGCTGTACCCTATGCTACTTGAACATAATTTTACTGGGGGGATGGGGGGTGGGGGAGGTAAAAAACAGCAAACCAGAAAGTGTCTTAGGAGACAAAACAACCTTGAACAGCCACAGTAAGTGTGGCAGCATATCTGAACATTAAGTTAAACTTTATAAAACTGAACAGAGTAAACTCTTCAAAACTGTATTATTGTAACACACGTTACAGCATATTAACTGTTGCCCATCCACATTTAAGCAACCACATTCAGGGAGTCAGAGAGGCAGCAATATAAAGGTCAAACACACAAAAAAGGGTAAAGTGTTCTTGAAGTAACAGCTTGGGGTAAAGTAGAGAACACCAAAGCTCTGTGCAAGTAGAAATATAAGGAGCGTTTAGGACCAGAGCCCTCCTGAGGTATCAGTTTAAGGTAAAGTAAGGAGGAGCTGAATTTAAGGTTCAAAGCCAAAGGTAACAGGTTAAACAGGTGAATGTATAAAAAGGTTAAAACAAACAGAAAATTGGGGTGGGGGTGGGGGGAGTGGCTTCAACGGCTCGCTGAGCAGAAGCCATTATCTGCTGCTCCCAGGTCTCTTGCTCTTACAATAGCTTTAACTTATTATTTTGAAACAAATTAGTCTTGAAAAATGCCACCCAAGGCTTCTAAGGCTAAACATAAACAAAAGAATGTTGGAGGAGTTTCTTAGTTAGAGGATTTTTTTGCTTCGGCAGAAGCAGCCAGCATCTCCACAGCCCCATCAAGCCATGGAGACATAAATGCTGCGGGCTCTCTGATAACAACAACATTTCTACTAGAAGAAGCCTTGGGGAAACAGCGTCAAGAATTAAAACAAGATATGATAGATATGATAACCCCTTTAGCTCATCATATGTACGAACTAGAGTCTCAGCATAAGCAAGCTGCTCAAAAAGCAGAAGAAGCTATAAAGAAAGTTGCTGGCTTGGAAAAAAAGACTGGAATAACTTCTCAAGATGGTAGGTCTAGAGAAAAAATTGTGATACTGGATTCTCATTTAAGAGAGAAAAATTGGAAATGTTGTGGGTTTTTTACCAAACACTGAAGCAGCAAAGGAATTTTCCATTTTCCTGGCTAGCTACTTCGCTAAAATCGGAAGAGGGGATGATGCCTTTAATTGTGAGAGCCTACAGAGTTGGCAAAATAATAAATATTTCTGAGGCAGTCTCTCCCAGTAGAGATATAGTGGTGGAGTTTACACATTACCAGACCAGGAGGAAAATTTTGATGGAAGCACGTCAGCAGAACAGTTTGGATTTCCAAGGAAGCAAAATATCTGTATTTCCTGACCTCCCCTCAGAAATGCTTAAGATTCGCAGAGATTTAAAACTCACCATTTCAAAACTGCAGGCAGCTGGGGTTAAATATTGCTGGCTACGCTCTGAAAAAATGTTTGTGGAGTATAACCAAGCTCAATATATCACATATGATCATGCTTCTGGAGCAACCCTACTATCTGCACTGGGACTGTCTACTTTAGAGCAAGCAGGAACTAGAGCTGAAAAAAGACTCAATCTCCACTGACTCCAGCTAAAAGCAACAAACTTTGTTACTGAAGAAGCAGAAGATGGAGAAATAGAATTAGAGGGGTTCTAAGTTTCAAATTTTGAAAATGTTTTACTACAATTAGTAAGTTGAATATGTAATAACCCTGAATTTTCTGTATGCAAGGAGCTGAGGAACATAGGCGGCAATTAGGTAAGTGCTTTCACATCACAAGTCTATGGGTGGGGCAGGTTTCCTTTTTTTTTCCTTTCCCGCCCACTATTTGGGCTTCCCTAGACCTGCTCAGTTTATTCGAGTTTCTGAACATATACTTTTTTGACAATTAGTTGTATTATATGGATTAATACAAGATAGAAGATCTCAAAGAACCTGAGAAATTAGATATTGTTGATTGTATTATAGCATTAAGTAATGATCATGTTGTAAAGTAAAGTAAAGGGAAAAAAGAAGAACATAGTTTAAATATAGAACCAGCTATAACACTGCGTTACTAGTATCTAATGTTAATTGTAAGTTAGGTTGATTGTGCAATGTAGACTCTTATCGCAAGGAGTTGCGATAATACACTTCAAATGGTATTTTTGTTTGGTTATGTATTGTAATTAATTATTTGTATACGGTTCTTCAATAAAATTTTACAGGGGGGAATCAAAAGATAAGTTATAATGTTACACATATTTCTGAAAATAAGTTGTATACATCCACTGTATACATAGCAATTATCACTATCCAAACTCCCTGTGAATGGGGTCACCGTGAGTTGGCTGCAATTTGACAGCATGTTCTTCTTCAATGCTTTGGACTGTCTTGCATAAAAAATTCATTCTATTTATTTTGAGTGAGTAAAAGCATTCACACAATAACATAAACCATTTAATGAGTCTTCAGTTCTCTCCAAAATGTCCAATTGGAAAAAATTGGGGAGAAAGTCCTAATTAAAAAAGCCCCCCCCCTTTGCCATTTTCTGGGCCTTTGTATTTCTAGCCTTAAGTACAGCTGTGCAGTAAATTCAGTTTTAAAAAGGAAACACAATATTTACAGAGGAATATACAAACAATATTAACTACAAAAAAGGGAAACGTACTTGTTCAATCTCTTTTGTCTTTGCAGCAATTGCCTTTGAGCGACTAACATGCTGACTGTCTTCAAATAATTCATTACTGTCTGTTATATTGGCAGTGGTTTCTTCATGTTGCTCAACATATAATGGTTCTGAGGATCCAGCCTGCAGAAATTCATAGCAGAAATGTTATGTGGTTAAAGAAAAGTTACATAAAGAAATTAAAGTAGCTATATTCCCACTCAGAAAAGCGTATCCTCTAGCCTTGTTTAAAACTTTCAAGTGACACTATGTAAAGTGAGTTAGATAAAAATAGACGTATTACCATACAATAATAGTAAAAAAGCAATAAAAATAAATTCAAACAGGTTTATTAATATCTTATGGATCTTCACTTTACCACTCTTAGGTAAGTTCTGAGTTTTACTTGTTAAAAACTTTGGGGTAAAATAGCCAAATAGTGGAGGAAATTCTGAATCAAAATCTATTAGTACTTTTACTCAGCTTACATCATACTCTGATATTTCAGGCAAGTTGCTTGTGTCTGCTTTCTCTCCTTTTTCAGCTGCCCACCTACTTGCAGCTTCTGCAAGTTCCTTTTCTGATAACCTGCTGCTTTTGTCCAACGCCTGTTTTTTTAAAAAAGCACATGAAAAACATATGGGAGTTTATGTAAAACTGCGTACCCTAAAATATAGGAGAGTTGAAAACAAGTTATATGTGTGGCTGAAAGAAGCCATTATTAAGAATCAACAAGAGTACTTTGCCTAAATATGATTGTATGAATTAATACCTAGCAAGTATCCCCAACACTGCTGGGCCCAGAGGCACCTTTGGAATTTTGAGAAAAATAGTAGGTATCACTACAAAACACCTACTATGGGGGGGAGAGCGGGAGGGGGGTAGCAAAATGCAGTGGTGTTCCAAGTCAAATGTCCTTCTATGAGGGGAGCAGTTATTTCTGAATGGGTGCTCCCTGAAGGCCCAATGGCAGTATCTGGGATCTTCTGAAGCATCTTCTGCTCCAGCGCAGTGAAGGAAAGTCTTCCCCCAAAACTCTTTGCTTTGGGGGAAAAGCAAGTAGGCACCAGGAAGCACACTAGTGGGCACCATGACACCCATGGGTATCTTGTTGGTTCCCATTTATCTACCAGATTAACAGTGCAATCCTAAAAAGAGTTACACCAGTCTATACCCACTGATTTCAATGGGCTTAGACTGGAGTAGCTCTGTTTAGGATTGCACTGTACGAAGAGGTACTGGAATTTTTCCAAGGGTACCAAACAGACTATACATTCGAACTAAATTATGAGTTGGGACAGATGTAATATTTACAAACTATTAACACAGCTGGGAGAACAGAAACATGTCACTGGCTTCTGTACCCCTTCCCTCCACTACAAATTTCCCCTTCTTTTCCATGGCTTGCTTTAACCTTGATGCAGCACTACATCTTCATTAATGAGAACTGTAATATTAATTATGTAAATGCTAACTGTTGTAACCATAGTCTGAAACCAGGATTTTAATTTTTAAATGGATTTCAACCCCCCGTTAGGAGAGTAACCATTGTTAGTTCTGATTACAGCACAGTTAAAGAAAACCATTGAAGGATAAGAATTTGCTATGTGTGAGAGAGGGGGTGGGGGACATCTTGCTGTACTGCTCCTTTCCTAATTGTGTGGTTGGGAAACCACGTCTTGTTACAGTGTAATTACAGTTGTTTCTGACCAGTTTACTCGTTTACAGTCACCATAAAACATACATAGGAAGAGAATTCAATAAAATTTCTGTATTATTTCTTTATTTCCTTGTTAAACAAATAACCCAGTGTAGATATCTATACATATTTGTACAGATCCAAATTCATGATGCTGATCTATTATCCAGACATTTTGCATTTCAAGTTGCTATCTTCCACCACCACGCTCTATTACCAGGCTCACCTTAGAAGGTGCTGCTGCTGTGGTTCCTGAGGGGGATACATCTCTTGAAGTTTTCAAAGTCTGAGAAGAAGTTCTTTCCTTACCTATGTAGACAAATAGTATTCATTTTTTTTATATGTAGCTGGGCTGTAAATTTTTTTTAAAGAATCTGTATTCCACAGCTATATAGTTGCATTTGATTTCTGTTTGAATGAGATATTCAATACATGACACTAAACTGGACCACCACCACTATTGAAATGAACCAGATTTCAGTCTCCCTGAAGTACTGGCCTTACACAGGCTTCCCTGAGGAGCAGAAACCAGAGTCTGAAAGGGGGAGTGGAGGAATAAGTCATAACAGAAAGGCTCTACTCTGGGCCTCCAGATTAAATCAGATAGCCAGATGTAATACCGAGTAACAGCTAATGGTTTACCTTAATGTATATGAATGTTTGTAATTTTTCTTATTTGTATTTTTAAACATGGGCAAGAAAGAGAGAATGACCAAGAGGGGGGATATGGGTATTGTGACTGCGCCTTTCTGTACATATGTACGTCTTGCTTTCCCAGTTCTCTATATGCACCTTCCTTGTCAAGCTCAGAAAGAGAATAATACAGTTAAATGCCATGGATAACTTCACAGAAAGACATGGTGCAGCAGATCTTTACCTGCCTTCAACTAGCAGCCTGCCATTTATCAGAAAATACTTCTCTGGTCAGCAGAGGCTCATAGAGCTCTTCAAAGAGGAGTTTCAGCATAAATGACAGGCTACTTGGAAAAGGCAGGGAAAGATCTGCTCCATCAGCTCCTTTGGCAAACTCTTCTGTTAGATCCAGCCCATAGCATTGTTTATGAGCAACATGCTACACTTAACAACTGAAGTTTTCCAAATCTGTATAATCAGTAGAGCTCTTTAACAAGTTTTTGAACCTACAGATTTTTAATGGTATGCATAAACATTTTTAAAAATAATATTAAACGTTTTTAAAAAACGGTTAAAAGAAACTTTTAAAACCCATCAAATATATATGATATTGTGATTACAGTATTCACAATATTATTTAAGATTAATGGTTGATTAAATTATAGAATAATTTTATCTGTAGAAAGCTTCAGAAGCCAGTATTAAGTCATTCTGCATTAATCCTTTGTTTTGTATAGCTCTTCTATATACACCAAACTAAACATTTTGCCTCAGGGTAGAAAAATATGTATGCTGTAATACAGAAAGAAATTGGGACAAATCGGAGACCTAGTTACTCTAATTAGAATATAACTATGAGTAATTCTTACTAAAACAACCAATGCAAAATCCAAAGTTCTAAACATTGCAATAAAAAGGTGTAGTCCAAGCACAGGCTTATGACATGCTTTTCTTGGTATAATTCAGTAAACTACTGCTATGAAATGAACCAAAAACTTTACTAATTTAGTACCAATGTTGTGGGCTTGTTTTCTCCTAAGAGAATGAGATGGAACAGGAAAGACTGAATCAATAGAAATACAGAGAGAAGTATGTACTCATGGGAGAAGATGAGGTTGACACTGAAAGAAAAACAGGCTATTCTTACTCCAGTAATAATAGAACAGATACTGTAATGGGAGGCTTAGTACAAAATCCCATACATTTGGATAAAGAACCTAAGTTTGTACGTATGCCAATTTTGCTTAAATTTGTTGTAACAATCAAAGAAAGGTCTTGGGGCCACAGTACAAGACTCAAAGAAAAATGTCAACCAAGTATGTTGTGGCCATTAGAAAGGACAACTAAAATGACTGGAGAGTATATTCAAAAGCAGTCTTAAGAGTTTAGGTTTCGCTCCCCCCCCCTTTCAAGAAAGGAATGTTAAGAGGTTTACAAAGTTACAAGTAAGGGACCTGCAGGGATTCTATTTCTCCCTCCCCACTATTACCTCTTTCCCTTCCCTGAAAGCCTCAAAAGCCTCTCCTCTTTTCCTGCATTCTTCTCTCCTTTCCACCTACCAGCCAACCTACATTTATCTGCCTCTGCCTTCAGTTTTCCTTTCTCCTGTATCCCTAGCAGCCTCTTACCAGGAAAACTATGGTCCAACTGGTGCCAGTTGACTGGTTGGGCCCAGTTGCACAGCGAGAAGCCTGCAAGGACTTGAAAGAGGCATCCCATTTCCCCTGTATCACACTCCCCAGAGTTTCCTCTTTCCCTCCTAACCCTTCTCCACGCTGTTGGAAAGTTAGGTGGTAGTCATGAAAGTCAGCTAGTAGTAAGCTGCCCATTAGGTGCTGCCAGGCTTGGTCCCAATAAGGCCAAAACAGCCTGGAAACAGAACGCATCCTTCTCCTGTCTTTTTCTGACAGAAACCAAGACTGGACTATACAGCTGTTGTTGCCTAGCAACCACCACTGAAGTACCCATTTCTTAAAGCTACAAGCGCTCCTTTTAATCATTTAAAATTTTTATTTACTTTATGTTAGCTATAGTCCCCCTGTCATGTCTGTGCCCCATCCATGCCATTACTTGATGCTGACCTGTTGTTCTGAATCAATGTTTCATGCTATAACTTGATGTCATATTGCCAATGCCATAACTGTTTTGCTTTCGCAGGCTTATTGAAGCTGCACGTGTCTTATCTAACAGACTGTAGAGGCTCTCAGTGCTTCTGACCTTGTACACTGCTCATTCCCATGCACTGCTATGTTTGATCTCCTGCTTTCTCAGTGTCTAGACGTGATAGTACAAATATGTGAGACATTGGCTGATTCCGCACACGTTGGATAATGCACTTTATCAATCATTTGAGGTGGATTTTTTGTTCCACACACAAAAAATCCGTTCCAAATGATCTATAAAGTGGATTGGAAGTGCATTATCCAACGTGTGCGGAATCACTCATTCTCAGGATGGGTTCGCGCCAAAAGTCGTTTTACTGATGGGAGGGGGAAGGAGTAAATGTGTGTTAAGAGGAAGGGCTTTCCCACATGTGGCCATTCCTGTCAACCAGTTCTTACTGCTTAGTTACTTACCTTGCTTCTGAGTAATTCTACAGACATGTCTGTGGAAATGATCTGATTCCTGAATAAAACCTTCTAACCAAGAGCCTGGATTCTTGCTGTGATGGTACAGGGGTCTATCTGCCATAGCCTGTCATCCATAGCCTGACACCCCCTTTCTCATTGATGTTCAAAGTGAACTACATAATATAAGTCAATATGATCACAGCTGGTACACCCTCCCCCAAATGTATTTTTTTATTTCAGATTTTTATGCAATCCTGGCACTTTTGCAGGGTTTGTAGAAAGATCTTTCTTTTCTATTCATACTCCAATATCCAAATTTAAGTATCTACAGATTTGGCCGTGTTGATAAACAGAAAATACAGAGCAACATTAGAACCCTAGTTTCACACAATAAATGACTTGTAGAAGCTTTAGTAGAATAATATTTTTCCATGCAAAATGAAATCTGATGGCTGAGCTTCTCTAGAAGAAAGGGGAAGTGAGTTATTTCATGACTGAGATTATTCTAAATTGAGGACTTGAAGTAAGATACTTTCAGCTCACAACAATTAAAAATCACAAACTAGGAATAAATGATTAACAGGGGAACAAGAGAACACCCACATCTTTAAAATCTTCATTTATATTTCTGTGGGAAAAAAGCAGGGATGATTCTAATATAAAAAAGAAACATTATGATTTAACATAGTGTAGTCTGTCACCAGCTTTCTGTTTATTCACTGAATCTTGATTAAATATCATAATTTCAGGGTCAGAACTGCGGTGATATAATAAAGAGATCTGAAGAAAGAGCTCTTGTATACAAGATAATACAAAAATATGGAGGAGACTGAAATCCCACAAGAATTTAAGCTCATGGGCCTGGTTAGTTTTATCTGACTAGCACTGGTTTTCTTTACTACCTTGAGAAATATTTCTTTTATGTAAGGATGATACGCTTCTGCCACGCTGGGACTGATGGAAAGCATAGGCTTTACTTCTGTCTGGAGAATAACTTCTGCTACTGACACTGGAGCCAGATCTGCTGTGAGGGGAATCCCTTCGGCTGACAGGCGATTCCCTGAAGTAAGAAGAATCCCTCTTATGCGGAGATCGATCTCTTGCATAGTGAGGATATATGTTTTTTCGTCGTGTGCCATCTCGGATATCCCTATGAAAGTTATAGCAAATAAACAAATCACATAAATATATTTCTTCTTAGATATCAGAATCAAGAAGAGCACAATTAAGTATAAAAAGCAGAGGATCTTCTAATGAACTATTTATTCAGAGAAAATCAAACTTTATCAAGCAACAGCACTAATGTAAATCACTCTTCCAACTCATTTTTATGGCCTGCCCTGTACTATCTTTTGTTCTGCTGCCAATTAATATTTAGTAAGCTGAGCAATTTTTAATATTAAGTTTATAAAAATAAGCACTACAGCTCAGGAGTAAAAAACGTACTAATGGCTAAAGGACAGCCTCCTATATTGGCACTGTATACTTGGTGGATCATGCTTGATAGCTTTGGAAGTTTTTGTTCCAAGTTCACATGTACTAAGCCCTGGATTTTTTAAAGCCATCTTTTAGTAAGGACAAACAGAGTTCATATTTTTCAATTAATTTAAACATTAATTATCCACAGCTCTAATAGTCAAAATTAAGGTGGCACTTGGCCAATAATTCAAAGCACAAAAAGTTACACAAAGACATGAGCATTTTAACCTTTCGTGAAGAAACTCAAAGTTAACCAGTGTTGAAACTAACACCAACTTGATTTGGGCTAGGAATGTCTGTAGCAGCCAGGAGATAAGTATAGGGAACCAAAAAGTTTCTCTCTCCTTGCAAGGTTTTTAGGATCATAATATTGCCATGCCATACAAAAAAGGAAAACATTTAAAGCAAACTGAAACATAAGTTATTTTATTGTTTTATTTCTCTAAGTATATGCGTTAAGTGCATGACCCACACAAAGCCACACAGCTGCTGAACTAAAGTAAACAGAGAAAAAGGGACCTCTAGTGTGCATTTTGTAAAGGTCCTGCTATCATGAAAGCTGTCTTGAAAAGACTTTTTGCAAGAATGGCGCTAACAGTATACACAAACAGAACTGAGCTACTCTGTCAGTGAAGAATTCTGCCTTTGATTAATATAGCAAAGACAAGCGTGACACTGCACTATAATTGAAACATATATGAATAGAGATAAACAATAAATTTATATTACGTGTGTATATTATGTTTTGTGAATAAATCTACAAAGTATTAATATCCATTAATGCAACTGAGCATTACTGTTATTACAATTCTATTGAAAACAAGAAGAATGTAAACTCAATGAAACTCAATGACATCCACTGAGAAGCACACATTCGTGAGCTACATGAATCAATGACAATTATACAAAAATCCCACTGGTTGGGGTTATGATGATCTCAATAGCCTTCAACCTCACAAATTGTCCAATAAGGTGCACTTTCCAGTAACCTGAGTCATGACTAGGGCTGAGCCCAAATGAAGCTGATATGCTGAGATGTAAGATGACATATAAAGTGAGCTGTAAGGGTGAGCTGAAAGAAAAGCTGGTAAGTCAAGTTACAAGTTAAGCTGTATTGTCGAAGGCTTTCACGGCCGGAGAACGATGGTTGTTGTGGGTTTTCCGGGCTGTATTGCCATGGTCTTGGCATTGTAGTTCCTGACGTTATATCATATCATATATATCATATATGATATATCAAAGGAATTACTGATCAGATGGGAAAGCTTATGAAAAAGCATAACCTTCAAGCAGTATTCAGACCCACCCGAAAAATACAACAGATGCTACGATCAGCAAAAGACAGTAGAGACCCCTTCACCTCTGCAGGAGTATACCGTATACCCTGCAGCTGTGGACAAGTGTACATCGGGACCACAAAGCGTAGCATCCAGACAAGAATAAAAGAACATGAAAGACACTGCAGACTTGGACAACCTGAAAAATCAGCAGTGGCTGAACATAGCCTAGCACAAACAGGGCACAGTATCTTATTCCAGGACACCAAAATACTGGACAACACTTCCAACTACTTTGTCAGACTGCACAGGGAAGCCATTGAAATTCACAAGCATAAGCAAAACTTCAAAAGGAAAGAAGAAACCTTAAGAATGAACAGAGCATGGTTTCCAGTTCTGAAAAACACCAGGCTAACAAAACACTCTACACCCGACAATAGCCCTGCGGAGAAGATTAGCACATCAAGCACCAATCCATATGCAAACGAACCTCCTCAGGATACAGTGAAGCCTCCCGCCATTAGCATTCCACACCCTGGGAAACTCTTACAGGATGACTCAGCTCAACCCCACCCCTCCTGAGTAGATATAAATGACCTGCCAACACCTTTTCCACACTGTGACACTGAGAGATCTCTGTCTTTTGGTGCTACACCTCTGAAGATGCCAGCCACTGCTGCTGGCGAAACGTCAGGAACTACAATACAAGGTAAGCTGTTGACGAAATGCCTAGGTCTGCTTCCGTTTCCGTCAAATCTTCCTCAGAGAATCTTACCGTCAGTGTTACTTATAGGAACAATCTCCTCAGAACTAGAACCAAAAGTAAATTACTTATATCCAAGCCAATCCTGTAGCTATCAAGTACAAAAACCACATCCACACTTTCTAAGATTGGAAAAAAGTTCAATAGATTTATTCACAAAATATAATACACACATTTAGTATAAATTTGTTTATCTTTTCTAATTATATGGTTTCAACTGTAGTGCAATGTCACACCTGTCTTTGCTACATTTTACACTGCCTTTCCCCGTTTTTCCTCTTGACTAATATAGCACAAAATATTTATTGCATTTATATCCTATCTTTATTACATAAGAGAATTTAAAATGGGATAAAAAGGATACCCAGGAGGCTCTCGATTCAGACAATGACCAGACCAATATCTGCTCAGCATAAGCAAGGCTACTTTGCTTCAAAGCACTTTTCAACCTTCTAAACTATTTTACTATGTGAATACCTGCAACAACTTCTACAGACTTTCTTCTTCCTCCAACAGTCTTGACTCAAGATATTTTCTTTTTTTTTTCTATAAGAGCTACTTTATACATTACATTTTATTGGTTTGTAGGAAAAACTGCATGGTGGAAGTGTATGTCAAATACACCACCTGCCATGTATCATGGTAGTGGTTGTGGCTCTGGCTCCCTGCCTCTGGGAAATGTGCAAAATTACCTTTGATATGTGCATTAAGCCTCCTCAATTTTCAGAGCCTTGAAATACAGGGAACTAGGATCAGAAGTAGTACAGTCCTACTTCTAATGTGGAGGGAAATTCAACAAGGGCAGATCAGGACTTTTCCTCCAGATTTGAAGCAGGAGCTCCTATGCAAACCACAGGATCCAAAGCATTTGACACAATATGTTACTGAACACCAAAAATTAGATAGCTACGGTGTGCTACTCAGATGTGCTGAAATGCAGGAAGTATATTTAGGAGTTAGATCCAGACTTATGCTTAAGTTCACGATTGTGACCTCCATGGATAACACAAAATGACCACAAAACCCAAGTGAGGTGCATCCTCTACTGGTACAAGGTTCCTCCCTACCCTGCCAGCACCTCTCAGCAAGAGTGACACCTATCTCTTAGTTTCAGGTGGGTACCCTGTTGGTCTATAGTGGAAGAGCAATATTTGGATCCAGTAGAACCTTAAAGATCAACTAGATTTCCAGGGTATGAGCTTTTGAGAGTCCTGACTCTTGAAATTCTGGAAATTTAGTTGGTCTTTAAGGTGCAACTGCACACAAACCGATGTCTTAGACAGCAAAACTGTTGCCTCAGAGTTGGAGAAACAAACTGAAAGTTGAACAAGATTCTGGTCCAGTAGCACCTTAAAGATCAACTAGATGTCCAAACTATGAACTTCTGAGACACAAAGCTCCCGACTGATATCTAAAGAAGGAACCTTTGATTCTCAAAAGCTCATATCTGGACATCTTGTTGGTCTTTAAGGTGCTACTGGACCCAAATATTGCTCTTCTACTGCAGGACCAACATGACTACCCACCTAAAATTATCTTCAAAGTGAAAGCTGGTGTTACTGACCACACTACTGATTTCTTGTACTCTACAGAAAAAGCATAGCTGGAGCAACGCATACCCTGTCTGGTGTAGGGGTCTGTCTTTACTCATGAAAGATTTCGACTGCTAGTTCAAAACGATCTTGCCTTTTTACGGCCTTCAGTTTTCCAAGCACAGACACAGAGAGTTGATAGGAACTGGAATGTGATCTAATGGTTAAGCATTTGGACTGCCAATCAGCACTCTGCTGGTTTGAATTCCACCACTACCACAAGCTCAGCAGGTGGCCTCGGGTAAACCACTCCTCTCAGCCCCAGATCCCCAGGTGTATTGTGGGGCTAATAATAACACTGACCTTGTTCACTGCTCTGAGTGGGGAAGTGGGAGCCCTTTTAACTTCATCAGGGAGGAAATGCACATGTGACAAAATGGCTGCTGCTGGTAGTAGTCAGATTTATATATGGAGCCAATGAAACAGAGTAACGTCATTGTGCAATTTTGCATGTACCCAGTGTCTTGGTTTAACTGGGCCACTATGAGTGCAATCTCGTTATATGCAAAGAGCGAACAAGACAGCACAACTCATACCAGCATCTCTGCCATGCTAAGGGCCCATTTAAACACTTTGATATTGGACCAAATACCTATATGAGCATGTGTAACAAGCTGCATTCAGTTACCTTCTGTGTCCTTTAGTTCACATCTTGACACACAATTCACAAGCATTTATGATTGATTCAGACAATAATGTACTTTTATTTCCTATTTAAAGGTAAAAGCCTTACTTTCCCTCTATGGTCAGCCGGATGTTTCCAAGAAGCTACACAGAGAGCATGAAGGCATGGGACTTGGCAGCATATAGCCTGTTTAATTTAGCTATCCTAGCAGCAATTGTGAAACCTGTCCTTCATGAATTCTCCTTTTACTGAGACCAGTAGACATCATTACTGGCAGCTATTATGCAATGTGTACAACACTCTCTTCCACTTGCCCTGAATCACCAATGTCACTGGGTGACCCAAAGTTCTAGTATTATGGAATAGGGGATATCTGCATTCTGGAGTTACCAAAATCAATAGCAAAGGACCTAGAGTGTAAAAGAGTGCATCCATTACTCTACCAGCTAAAGATTCTGGCTCTGTACTATCACAGTGAGATACTGATATTCCTTTAACTAACCAAGGGGAGGCAATTGTTCATCTCCAGACATAAACTTGAGTTACTAAGTGACACAAATTACAACAGATTTCTACAATACAAACCCTACTGTATTGCTCAGTAGATGCCCCATCCCATTGATTGTATTGATCCACCTTGAATCCTGGTGAGAAATGTGGACTATAAATGATGTAAATAAACAGATCCAAAGAAAAAGAGTCACTATGGTCTATGAAGAAGGTTAACTTGTCATAGAAAATGGAACTTACCTATTGCTTTAGATGAACACAGCAAGATTTACTCGAATAATTTTGCCCTTACCGGCCTTCACCGGTGGTAATACAGTTCTACTACTGCATCACTGCACAGTCAAAAAGAACCTAAAAATTGACTCTGCACTTAAGTCACTCAAAGTCACAGCAAGCATACGTGCATTCTATTCTTTTGTTGAAGGAACCTTAGACCCTCTTACACAGTTGTTTTCTCATGCTATGCATGGCACTTACAAAGAAATGAGAATATCTACCATTGTTAAATTAGATTCAGACTTTAGATTTGTCATAGATATCTTATAATTTCCTGCATACTATCTCAAGGCCCTCCTTTTTGTTTTAATATGTAAAAAAAATAATTTCAGAGAAATGTTGTCATTTAAAAAATTCTACAAGTCTCCCTAGATGAGCTGGAAAAGACAAAAGACAAACTCTTGCCTATGCACAAATCCCCAAACAGAGATTTAGATAGTAGAACAGAAAAATCCCCAAACGGGTTTAGATAGTAGAACAGAAAATGCAAGAAAGGAGCAAAATAAACTATTATCCTTTTACTCAACAAGTTTTTATGCAAACACATCCCTTAGAGCAAAGGGCATAAAATGCACCATACCTACCAATATAAACTTTAGACTGACATGTGAAGGGAACTGGTTATTTCTCAAGCACCAAAACCATTTTATTTTACACACATGTACATAAAAGCCATGTAAATACAAAAAAAGACGGTTAACTCTTCATGGAGAATAGGTGACTGCTTTAGCCTATTAGGACACAAACACTGAAATCCTAAACAGAGTTACTCCCGTCTAAACCCACTGAACTTGATGGTCTTAGACTAGATTAGGATTTTGCTGAAAACCACTGTTTAATCTTGTTTGCAATCCCAGTATGTACGCTAAATAACAATAAATTTGTTGTTGTCTGAACTGGATAACATAACAAATAATGGCTGTTTGGAATATGGAAGTCTTCAAATCCTGAGCCTTGTGTGATAAGAAACAACACAGCAGAGTTTGTTATATCTAAAAGCAGCCACTTTGTTTTGTGGTTGCCATAACTAAAATACTCTTCTACAATTCATTTCTCTCAAATATCCCAGCAGTAACTTGCAATACAATAAAATGCACATACAATAAAATGCACATACATGAAAATGACTATCAATATAGGGCAGGGCAGAAAGGAAGGATCTCTAAAGGAGTTACAGACAAAACAAAACAAAAAGTCTTCAGCCACCAGCTGAAAATGGCAACAGAAGGGAACGAGTTCTCTCTGGAAGCCTGTGTAGATGGAACTAGGCATGTACGCTTCGGGAATCCCAATTCGGAAAAAATACCTGAATCGGACCCGCTTTGGAAAGATTTGGTATTTCCGAATCAGGGCCAGCACACTGGCCCCTATTCAGAAATACCAAAGCAGGTATTTACGATGTGATTCGGATCACTTTGGAAATATTCGGAAATCCAAGAATTGGCCATTTGCTGGCTGTTTGCATTTGCTTCCCGCCCTTTCTTGGAAGAGGGGAGGGGAGAGAAGGAGTGAGTCACTCACTACCTCCTCCTCACCCCTACCATCTTGCCAAAAAAGGCAAGAAGCTTTGCTTTGCTGGCTGTTTGCATTGCAATGCAATGCAAAGCAAGCAGCCAGAGATTCCCGCCTAATTTTCAGGTTGGGAGGGATGAGTGCTAGACTAGGAGCACAAGGGGGAGGAGGGAGGGGGATCAGGGAAGGGATGAGGGAGTTAGGAGTGTCCAATCCCACTGCTGCATCCTCCTTCCAGCCAATGGATTCTCTGGAAGGAGATGCAGCAGGGGATTTAAATTAGAGGTTTGGCTTTGGGCAAGCTTCCATTCTGTTCCTGGAGAGAGTGCATGTGGATTCTCTCAGTCTCTGTGGTGTGGTCTGGCCTTCTTCTGGATCTTTCTGGACTGCGAGGATTCCCTGTGCTGTGACTGACTGACTCAGCGCTGGACTTCAGGAGACTGGTAGGAGAGATTTTCTATTTAGGGGTGAGGTAGGAAGGGAATTTAATTTGAAGCTTTTTTCTGTTTAATAACTTGCTTTGAGCGGCTGCTGGCTGGGCCATTTGTTGTATGTTTAAAGTGTTTTACTGTGGCTTTAATTTTCCAGTGGGCCTGAGCATTCAGGCTTTACTGGGTCAGGCCAAGGCCTCGGTTTTTCCAAGTTGTTATGTTTTGCTGGGGGGGGGGGGAGAGGGAGAATCCCTCTGTGTGTGTGTGTGTGTGATTTTCCAGTTGGCTGGGTCAGGCAAAGGCCTTGGTTTTTCCCAGTTGTTGGCCAAGGCCTCGGTTTTTCCAAGTTGTTATGTTTTGCGGGGGGGGGGGGGGAATCCCTTTGTGTGTGTGTGTGTGTGTGTGATTTTTCAGTGGGCTAGGTCAGGCAAAGGCCTTGGTTTTTCCCAGTTGTTGGCCAAGGCCTCGGTTTTTCCAAGTTGTTATGTTTTGCGGGGGGGGGGGGGGCGGGCGGGGAATCCCTTTGTGTGTGTGTGTGTGTGTGTGTGTGTGTGTGTGTGTGTGTGTGTGTGTGTGTGTGTGTGTGATTTTCCAGTGGGCTAGGTCAGGCAAAGGCCTTGGTTTTTCCCAGTTGTTGGCCAAGGGGAGCAAAGGGAATGGAATTTAATTTGAGGCTTTTTGCTGTTTAATAACTTTTTAACAACTGTTTAATAAGGGTGGTTTTTGGATTTCTATACTAACCTGCTTCCATTCTGTTCCTGGTCTAGCGAGACTAGAGAGACTCCCGCTGGGGCTGCTGGCTGGCAGAGGCTCTTGTCTCCAGTTTGGCCGCAGCCTACCACTGAGGAGGAGAGGACTTCACCCGGGGGATTCCTGCCTGCCTGCCTGCCTGTCTGACCACCGCTGGACTGCAGGACTGGTGAGAGAGTCAGAGACTCACTGGGTTTTCTATTGGTGGGAGCTTTGCTCCTGGGTGGGGGAAAGGGAATTTAAAGTTACTGTTTGTTGGGGAGTAATTTCAGTTGTTTCCAGGAGAGTTAAGTGTTAGTGCTGCTGTTAGTTTAGCTGTGTTTGGTTCTACTTTGTGTTTCCCAGAGTAGTTTAAATAGTGTTTTAGAAGGTAGGCTAGTTGTAGGCCACTAGGCCTTTACTGAATAATTTATAGGGAACCAAGGGTAGTTTTTCCTTTGTATTGGGTTTAGGGTCAGCTAGATTCCTGAGAAGGAATTCAGCTGTTTGGTAGGTTTAGGTTCCCAAAAATAAATAGGGCCTTTAAAAAAGATATTTAACTGGCCATCTCCAGTAGTAACCGAGCCACAAGAAACATAGATTTAGAAACAGATAGGTTTTGAAACTAAATTGTAAATTTGGGGGTTTTTTAATAAAAACTTTACAACAGGTAGTTAGTGTAGATTCAAGGAGGGTGAAGAATGGCTGATAGGAAAGCTGAGGGGGCCCCGGGGGAAAGGCTAGAGGTAAGTCTAGAGGGGTGGAGGGGAGGGGTAGTGCTGCAGCTATCCCCCCATCTGAGCAGAGCAGGCCCTCCCCTGCACTGCTGCCATTCACCAGCCTGGCTTCTGGTGACAGGAAGAGGGTTCACAAGGCCCTCTTTCCTGAGACAGCTGCTGGAGGGCCACCCCCAACCCAGGTGTCTGAGGCAGGAGCTGGCACTGGGCAGGGGCCTGCTGCTGAAGCTCCCCCTACTCCAGTGGTTGAGATCCAGCTGCTGGAGGAGGGGCAGCATGTGGTGTCTCCTGGGAAGGACGTGGGAAACATGACTTTTCCTGCATTCCCGCTCACCCCAGGAACCTGTAGGATGTTGGAGGAACTGCAGGAGGAACCCTCTGGTGGGCAGTCCTCCCGTGTTTCCTCTGAGGCCAGCAGCAGGCCTCTCACGGCTCTGCAGTAGGAGAGGGTGCTGGAGGAAGAGGAAGATACTGTGGTGGAAGAGCCCACATCTCAGCCTTTTCATCCCCAGCCATCCCCAACTGCCCAG
Organism: Eublepharis macularius; assembly: GCF_028583425.1. Lineage (NCBI taxonomy): Eukaryota > Metazoa > Chordata > Lepidosauria > Squamata > Eublepharidae > Eublepharis > Eublepharis macularius. The sequence continues at coordinate 71,418,489 of NC_072798.1, forward strand.
CCAAGAGTTGGACAAGGTGTGTCTGGTCCGAGCACCTCGCAGGAGGTGTCTGCTGAGGGGCCCATAACCGCCTCCCCTGTGCGGCGTGGGGGCCCCATTACCTCCGATATCTGGAATCACTTCCAGAGAACGGAGGACCCCCGGTTTGCCCAGTGACGGCATTGTAGGCAGCACATCAGTCATGGCAGGGATGTGAACCATCTCTCCACGTCTGGAATGAGGAACCACCTGAAGAGGCAACACCAGGCGGTGCTTCTTCGGGGGGAGAGTTCAAGTAGCACTGCATGGATGCCAGCTAGTCAGAAGGAGGCAGGCTCCTCTGGTGCTCTCCCTCCATGGGTTCCTGTAGGTCAGGGACGCCAAGCCTCTCTGCTGGAGATGCTTGGTGCGCTGGGCCCTAGTGTGCCCAGAGAGGGGATCCAGAGGGTGAGCAGGCGCATCACACACTGAATCATCACAATAATTGCCCATGATGGCCAGCCATTCACCCTAGTTGATCAGCTCGGCTTCCAGGAGCTGCTCCAGGATCTCGCTCCCTGGTACGCGATCCCTGCTCGCTCGACATTGAGCAGGACCGTGGTGCCCTCGTTTCACAGGGTTGCTAGGGACCACATGAAGGCACAGTTGTCCCATGCTGCCGGGAGAACTGTGCACTTCACGTCCGATATCTGGACCTGCTCTAGTGCTCAGCATTCATACCTCTCGCTTACTATGCACTGGCGGCAACCCAAGGACCTTCAGGGTGGGGGGTGCCCAGAGTTAGGCAGGAACGGATGGGAGACCGCTGGGCCAGCTATTGTAAGGCCTTGCTTCATGCCTAGGTTCTCGACATGTCACACACAGCGGAGAACATCGCTGCCGCCTTGAGGAGACAGTTGGAGGACTGGATAGGCGAAGGCTCCATCACCGTGGGATGCATGGTGACGGATGGCAGCAGCAACATGAGGGCAGCGGCGCGTCAGGTGAGCCACGAGCACATTTACTGTGCGGCTCACAAGTTTCACCTAGTGGTGAAAGGTGCACTGGGTGTGGGCTCCTCCCTGGAACCCCAGGATCCCGCGACTCATGACTTCCAGTATCTCCTGCAGAAATGTCGGAGGCTCATGAGTCACTTCTCTCACAGTGTGACATCCACTCACGAACTGCGCCAGAAGCAGGCCAGGACAGGCGTGCTAGAGCACGCACTGATCTCTGATGTAGCCACTCGCTGGAACTCCACTTGTGCCTTGGTGGAACAGCAGGCTGCACTCCAGGTGTGGCTCTCGGAGAGCAACGCTGCAAGTCAGGTGGGTGAGTTCAGCCAGGAGGATTGGCTCACCATCACCCAGACAGTGGAGGTCCTGAAGCTCTTCAAGGACTTCACTGTGGCAGTCTCATCAGACACAGCAACCTTGGGTCTGGTCATTCCTCTGGTGCACAAGCTCCAGAGTTCAATGGTCCCCTTTGTGGACCCAGACGCACCACATGCTGACACTGTTCCAGCAGTGCGCGCGTGCTTGTGAAAAGGCTGCAGCAGGGCATAGCTGCCAGGCTAACGCCTCTCACACAGAAAGAGTCATAGATGTTGGCGACCATGTGTGACCCGTGCATTAAGGGCACTTTCACCGAGCGGGACAAGAACCTCACCCAAGCCAGAGACGCCCTCTATGAGCGGGTGAGGTGCAGGCAGGCCAAGAGGGGCCCCTTCATCAGACGGGACGGGGCCCCTTCTGAGTAAACTCCCCCTGTGGCCACCGCCAGAATGTCCATGGAGATGGAGATGCTCCAGCAAGCCCTCAGCCCCTCTGGGGTCGTGAGTCACGTGAGAGAGGATTCGGCAGAAGCAGTGGTCAGGGATTACCTTGCGGAGACCTGCGAGTTGCAGTCCACCAATCCGCTGAGCTACTGGGCCAAGAAGGAGGTGGTCTGGCCGGACCTCTCCCTTGAGGCACAGCGGCTCCTCTCATGCCCTCCGACGAGTGTGGAGAGCGAGCGTGTCTTTTCTTATGCGGGCAACATTGTCAGCCTACATCGCTCTCGCCTTCTCCCATGGAGAGTTGAGCAGTTGGTCTTCCTGAAGGTCAACTCTCAGCTCTTTGATTTCTCAGAAGTGGACTTCCAGATTGAATGAGGTGAGTCTACCTTGTGGCCTGCATCCTCTGCGAATCTAGGTCCTGGGGAATCGCGCTCTTCCCTACATTAAACTTGTTGAAGTAGATAAAAACTGCCAGCAGAAGGAAGATGGGACTCAGTGGCAAAGGGAATGCACCCTGCAATTTGGCTCCCCCCACAACAGGATAAAAAAATGACCCAAAACTGTCACAGTTCCCGTGGGCACAAATTTATTCTGATAATTAATAACATGCCCCAGAAACGTTGATTGCCACTGGAGGGAGAGACAGGTTAGATAGGGACTGGTTAGGTTAGGGACTCCCAGCAAGAAACTCAGAGCTGCCAAACTTAGCTATGCTGCAGTGGGGGAGAATGTTCTGTAATGTTGTTTGATGTTCTTTAATGTTGCTTAATGTTGTTTGCAGTTTAAAGTTTAAAAATGTTGATGTTGAAGAGGTGGGGGAGGAGTGGGGCAGGTAGGGGCCACTGCCAGCTGATGATGAAGGCTACATCCCAACACTAACTCACAGGTGTTTTCCAGTTCAGCCTGAAGCTGGCAGGGGGGGAGGGGGTTCTACAACTGTGCTGTGCACATGCCATTGTGTTGTGCTTGTGGCTAGGTACTGTTCTGCTCTGTGGTGTTTCCCCACTGGCTGAACTGAGAGCCCAGCTGCAGGAGATGACAATGGTGCTGCTGGACTAAGTTGCAAGAGTTTCCCCCAGTTCAGTTTGGTTTGTTTGGAATGGATGTGTGACACTGTGGTTTGGCTTCCTTGGAGTCACTATAGTTACGGGGTGTGTGTGGAAATGTTGTTCTGCTGTTGTTGTATGCTGTCTCCCACCCTCAGCCCAGGAACTCCAAGAAATAAAGTGTTTTTGCAAGTGCTTGTATGTGTGTTTTTTATTCTCTGATGTGAGGGTAGTTGTGGTGCTACTGCCCAGGAGACAGTTGTGATATGTTGTGATGTGCCTTCCATGCTGTGTAACTTAATGCCAAGAAATAAAATCTTTTTGCAAGTGATTGTGTCTGTGTTGGTGGTTCTCTGATGTGAGGATGTGATGTGTTGTGGTGCTACTGCCTAGGAGACTGTTGTGATGATGTGCCACTAGTGTCATGTGCCTTTAATGCTGTAACTGAAAGCTAAAAAATAAAAAATTTTGAACTTGATTCAATGTGTGTTTGTGTGTTATTCCCTGGTGTTAAGGTTGGTTCCCATCATAGGGAATGGTTGGCCAGCCCTCTCTGGGGGTGGTGGGGAACTTGGGGGTGCATGTTTGTGGTTCAGGTGTGCTTTCCCAGGGACAAGCTTGCACTCAGGAGTGTGCCTTCTACTGTGGCACCCCTGGCCTGTGCATAAGTGCCCTGGGAAAGACAGTTTAGAAGTTCCCATCATAGGGAACAATGGGGAGTGGCTGGCCAGCCTGCTCTGGGGGTGGTGGGGAACTTGGGTGTGCGTGCCTTTGGCTCTGTGGGGCTGCTTGGGGGGGTAGATTTAAAGGGGAATTATGCCTGTGACCAGGGACGTCACATTCCATGGGTTCCTGCTGTGGGAGTCTGGATATTCCCACAACAGGAACCAATGGAGAGTGGCTGGGCAGTTACTGCAGGGGTGGTTGGTTTTGGTAGTGGTGGGGAGTTTGGTTCTAGGGGCTGTGTGGTGTGTAACCATACTGTGGCTGTGGCCATTGGCAGCCACAATCCATGTGTTTCTGCTGTGTGGGAGTCTTCCCCACAGCAAAAATAAAATGGTGTGGTGGGAGAACAACTTTTGGGGGCGGCATAACATGCCCCCCCCAAGTGTTATCTTCCTGAAACTTTTGGAGAGCACGGTAGGACAGGTAGGAGCAGATCCCCTGAACATTGGGTGCATTTTGCTTGCAAAATGCCACTCCAAGCCACCTAGCCAGCCCCTTTGTTTTTCCCCATAGGGAATAGTGGAGTGGAGGAGGATAGGGGCACCTTGTTTGGGAGGCCATACAATGCCCCCTCCCCCCAAAGAAGGTTCTCCCTGAAACTTGGGAGAGGGTGGGAGGAGAGGTAGAAGTAAGTCCCCTGAAAACTGGGTACATGTTGCTTGCAAAATGTTACCCCAAGCCTAGAAAGCCCTTTTGCTTTTCCCCATAGGGAAAAGTGGAGATGGGGTACCTTCTTTGGGGGGCCATAACATGGCCCCCCGAAATCCAATCATTCTGAAACTTGGGAGGTCGTTAGGAGAAGGTCCCCACCAAGTTTGGTTTGCTTGCTAAAGAAAATGCCCCCCCCAAGGCTCCCAGAAAGCCGGAAACATGTTCCCCATTGAAAACAACGTCCGAATCTTTAAGAAGCAAACCTGAATCTTTTCGAATCTTTATTCTGAAACTTTTTCCTGATTCGGGTATTCCTGAAACTTTTTCCTGATTTGGGTATTCCGAATCGGGAAATCCGAATCACCCTGGCCCTGCACACCCCTAGATGGAACAAGATTGGTATGATATGGTTCCTACAACAACCCAATCTAGTTAACATCCTGGCTGCAATTTATTTCTTATGAAACCGTTGCTGTTACATTGTTAAATGTTGTTAAATGTAACAGCCCTCTTTTAATTTACTTCATACTTCATATGTCATGAAGGTCATTCATTTCATAGCTAAACAGCAAGGAAACACAAGTAAAAGAAAGGAACCATGATCTCAGTTCCAGAGGACTGTAAATTCACTTTAATTTTGAATAGGTGTTAGGATTCTAATTGTTTTAAATCTGGTCTTTTGATATACTATCAGAAACCGAACCGAAGAAATTCTGTGAGAGAAATATCTATTCTACCATATATTGTTCTAAAAATGTTTAGATTATTTTGAGCAGTCTGCCAAGCAGAGCAGCAATCATCTGGGCTCCAACACAGAATCTCAAATGGAATCTGCATGTGTAGTCAGTTTCCCACAAGTCATTATGAAGACTTTCCAATGTAATCAAGCAGGAAAACTTCCTACCATTATTTCTGCAATAGTACTAACATACTATGGAAAAGCAATCTACCTCCAAGGACTCAGCTACTACTGTTTTCTTAAACAGATGCATAGGAACCCTACATCTGACATCTCAGCTTAATAAATATTTGCTGACTTACTAGGGATCTGCAATAGACAATGTACAGTATATACATATACACAAGACCTCTAAGTAACACAGTCCATCACAGAAAAGAAGGCCAAGTCCAATGCTTGCTAAGGGGATCCGGGACAACAGCAAATCCCGGATGGTCCTTGGATTTATTTACTTAGGTGTTTTATATTTCACCTTTTCAAAGCAGATAACAAAAGTTATTTTAAAATTACAATAAAATACTAAATTGCACATCTCTTTACCAGTGCCTACTTCAAATTAGTTTTAGGTGGTAGCTGTGTTAGTCTGCAATAGAACAGCAGGATTTGAGTACAGTGGCACCTTAGAGAAGAACAAATCTCCCTCTCCAAGTATAAACTTTCAAGAGTCAGAGCTCCTTTGTTCAGATACAGGGAGGTGTAGAGATCCCTGAGCTTTTATATAATAGTCATGAGGTGGGCGGGGTGAAAAGGAAGTCAGGATGTAAAGGTACAATGTAGCTTGATTAGAGCAGAAATTAGCATCTGCAGCGAGATGAGAACCCTTTATCTCCATTCAGTCCTACTAGGTTCCATTCTGAACCTATAAATGAACTCAGGCTCAGCAATCTCACGTTGTAATCTGCCTCTGAAGCTTCTTTCTTTGAGAATAGCCACATTTACGTCAACAATGTTCTCCCACTGATTTCTGAGTGTTGTGGCTTTTAATGACAGATTTATGTCAGTGTATTCTGGATCTGGAGTTTGCTAGTCTACCAGAAAAATTAGATCTGTGTTCTTCCCCCAGATGCAAGAATAACTCTTGGGTTTTCTGCAAGTACAAAACATACACACACACACACACACAAACATCTAGTCCTTTATCAAGGCAAGCTCATTATTTAAGTTCATAAAATCAACTCTCTGTGGCCACTGGAGGCCACTATTGCACTTCAAAAACAAACTGCCCGATGTGTCCTCAGTGTCTTAACCACAAGATTTTTGACTAGAAAGGTAAAGGCTTGAAATGTGCATGAATCATTTCATTCAGTTGCTTGATTCCATTACTTTTTCAGAAGCAGTAGGAAATGTTTTGGAAATGGATAATGTTGATTTGTTTTGCTGCATTAGTGTGCTTTAGTAGTAAAGTGGTTATTCTTTCTGAACTTTAGTTTTTCATTAAATCAAAAATATTTTAAAAGTCTCCAAGAATAATCCTAAATATTGTTTTTTAACGTGGAGCTTCCTTACTGCCACTCCAACACAGTCTCACAAAAATCTTCATGGTAATGCAAATAATATATGCTTGTTTGCTTTTCTTGCAGACATTGGAAAAAGGACTACACTTTCTAAAAAGACTGGAAGTGCTGTATGCACACAGCTGCAGGACTGTCAAGGGTTAACCACTCACAGACTTGGAGAGCTCTGAGTGACAAGCTACTCCAAGGAATCTGATTGGGTAGCATGAGCTGGAAAGAGGTCTGTTTTTAGTCCTAGCAGTGAGGAATCAAAGAGTTAGTAAAGCAGTTTTAACACTGGCAGAAGAACTGGAGAAGTTGGCAACGAGGTTTGAGAAGTAGGTGCAGATTCCCAAATGGGCCAAAGAAAGAGAATAGATCTTCTAGGGAGAGGAGATTTTCCGTACCCAGTCAAACCAAGAGATAGCTCTGGAGAGTGAAGAGATCCCTGGTTAGGTATGGCTGGAAACTGCCTGTGCAGGCCTTCAGTTAACGACTGAAGGACAGCACTGGTGTTTGGAGAGACGGGAACTGGGGTACTAGAAAGTAGGTACCAGCATTTCTCACTCCAAAAAAGAAAGAGAATACTAAAAGAAAGTATACTAGAGTGTTCAGGGAAAACCAAGGGAACAGAAGCCTCAAAACAGAAGCATTTAAGTATCTTTGAAGAGCATAAGAACTGAAGTCTGTGCATGTTCAGATTTTATCTCAGATATATATATGTTGAATTACATCATAAATTTTCATTCTCTGATTTCACCTGACCTTTCCACTCTAAAGTAAATAAACTAGTTATTTATTTTTGAAATTTTAAAAATGCTATTAATGTCATTTCTGTTAAGGACAAGAGAACATCATAGCAGGTTAAAAAAAACTAAACAAAGCCTTCAGGAATAACAACAAAACATTAAAATATCACAGTCAACAAGAACTACAATGTATGTCAATTTAACAGACCCAAGAAAACCAAACGTATAGATCCATAAAATGTTTAAACATTTACTGAAGCAGCAAAACATACCTACTGAAATTTAGGAACATCCTCCTCAGGCTGATACTTGAACTACAGATCAAAAGTTCATCAGCACCTCTAGAAAAAAAGTACTCTAAATATCCTCTGTACTTGCTGAGATCACCTTCAGGCATTGAATTAGGCAGAATTAGGACAATCTGTCCCAAACAGCATTGCCGCAAAGCTGCTTTTAACCTGACATGGCTTTTAAGCCATGACAACATGGCTAGGGCTAACAACCCATAACTATGATCTGCACAAAGCAACCAAGCTGTTTCTTACAAGTCTTCCAAGATCAGATTTGTACTATAAAAAACAATTTTAAACTGCACAAATCATCACATCTGATAACTATAAAAGGGGGACACACAGGTAAACCTAATCGCTGTTGCTTCATCAGTATTTATAAACTTTAAGGAAATAATTGCTGCGGAGTAAAGGAAAACATACACAAAAGCAGTCAACCAAGCAAAAACTTTCAACACTAGATTCTAGAGAGAACATGCAGGCAAGTCTTTTCATATAAAAAGCTTACAACGACTCCATCGTTTACTCCCCCCAGTATTGGGCTGCTCAGACAAATCAGTACTCAGATAAGGAGAACTACAAATCCCACCAGCCTCATTAGCAACTTAAATCTCAAAACCCGAAGATGATATAGTCAGACAAAAAGATTCATGAAGGTAGAGACAATGCATCTTCAAAGATCAATCTCCCCCTCCCTCTCCAATGATTCTTTAGAGGGCAGCATTTCTTACAACTTAAATCTTCATAAGGTGGGGAATTAGGCTTTGGGCATATTTGCCACCCACTCTGTCATTACCCAGAAAAAGTAGAGTGCTTGTATTACTTCAATCTAATTCCTAGCCATGCACAGACCCTAATAATTTTCATGAAGGGATGGGCAGCAGATAGTCCCTAACACATAATAGGGAGTCTAAACTTCTCTCCCCCCAAATCACGTATCCTTTCCAAATGAAAGCTAGGTGTTGGCAAGTGTTTAAAGTGAGTTTCCATGGCTGCAAAACAACCATTAAGAAGACTGTCTCCTTATATTCTCTTAGTGGTTATTTGTACACTTGAAGATTGATTGTTGGGTTGGATCCCATAATCTGTCAATAGAAGATGGTGATGGTTACTGACTTTCCTACTTTCCCTAACAGCCATTTTGAACACCAGCAAAGTTATTCCTAGAGCTACAGGATCTTGGGGAATAACAGACATGCAGGCTATGGGGCTGCAGTGAGAAGGGGATGATATTGCCCACCATCCATATGGCTATTACTCTGCACAGGTCCCACGATCCCAGGAATTAACTTTATCAAGGTCAGAAATACCTTCTGAAGGGAGGTAAAAGCGGGGGAGACCTGTGATTAATAGATCCAACTCATTTCAATTTTTATGGAAGACAGGAATCCAAGACACAGTCTGAGGACTTTTAAGTCATCCTATCATTCAACTATGGCTGGAACACTTCAGGATGTCCATTCAGAATTTCACATGTGCTATCAACCAAACAAAGCTTAAAGCTTTGCACAAATTGTTTACCAACACAAATAAAGAAGCAATTCAAAAACAAAAGCATTCAAATTTCAAAAAATAATACCTGTAATCTGGCTGACGACTAGCAGGATGGTCATCTCTTGGCCATCTGTACCCTGGATCATCCTATGAAATATGAAAGATACCTGAAGGTTGTAAGTCAACATGGTACAGAATCAAGTATGAATGACAATGAACAATTTGGTTGCTTTTCTCCTACAGTTTAAGAACAATTAATTTAGTACTAAGGTTTTATCATTTCATTGTTCATACTGCTAGTTTTTGTAGCATTCCCCATACCAACAGTATATAACATACTATTGGTATATAACATACCAACAGTAGATAACGAAACAGTGTATTGCACACACACATTCAAATCATTTTGCCTAAATCTCCAAAATATCCACATTTTTATAAGAGATTAAAGGAAAATATGTTGATCAAACATTAAACCCAAAGACATATTTTGTTGAATCTATACAAGGAAACAAGCAAGAATAAAAACTGATGTAGGAGCCTGTATATCAGTTGAAATACTACTGCATCAAAAGGCAGCTGCCAAATACAGTATACTAACAGTACAATCTTAAGACAACTTTCCTGGGAATAAACCCCACTGAAGAGAAATAAGAAGGATTCTGAGTAGACCTGCATAAGATTGCTCTCTAACAGTGAAGTCCTAAACAGTTACTCCAGACTAAGTACATTGAATTCAATGGGCTTAGACTGGAGTAACTCTGCTTAGGATTTCACTGTTAGAGTATGCAAATTCACCACACAAATTACCACAGAAATGACGAAAGACTATTTAGGTACCATTATAATGCATGCAACCACATGTGTTAAGTTTTAAGAACTGGTGTTATAACATCTCCACTGGCTTCCTATATTAACAGTGCAATCCTGTGCAGTTACTCCTAGACTACAGTAAGTCTTCTTAGGATTGCACTGTAAATCTAGTACAGAGTTTTAGGGCTACTATAGTCTAAGAATCAAACACTGCAATCCTATGCAGAGTTACTCTAGTCTAAGCCCATTGAAATCAATGGAATAATTCAGCAGAAGATTGCACTGCAAATATCATATTTTGTTCTTAATGTTCCAAGCTTAATAATTTAAAACAACAATTGTAATAACGAAAGTATTATTTGGAAGCATGCATTCTTCAACACTGTATTCATGAAGAAAACAAAATTAAGCTACTTACACTTCTATGTGGCGGGCCACTTCTTCTTTCATGGATAAAACCACGACCTTCTTCATACTCTCTGTAGCCAACATGAGCATGACTATATTCATATCTGTAGCTTCCTTCCCCAGGTCTCTCCAGAAGTGGTGGCTTCTTGGGCCCAAAGCTGACTACTCGAGGGTAGTCATCCTAAAAATTGAAAATATATGCAACATACAACTCTTTAAAAAATTCATTTTAAAGCCATAAAAAGAATTCTAACATTACATTCGATGTCAGCAAAACAAAAAACAAAAGAAATCATGATACATACTGAGTTTAGCTTGTGACCCAGTTTAACAAAGAAAACCCTAAACATTCAACAAGATATTTAAGTAAACAGAAAATTACAAACATGTTCTGCAGATCTTACGGGGAAATTGTTCAGGAGTTAGACACACATGTCTAGAGGGCATGCATCTCCATAGATGACCATGCTCTTCTGCATGTTATATGGAGGAGATCTGATGCATCTCCAGTCAGCTATCAGACGAACTCCACTTGAACTAATTCTAAAAAATGCATCAGGAAACTTCTATTCAACTGTTGTTGCACTTTACTGGCTTTGCATTCACTATGTTTTCCTGATGTTGGTGTACTCCCATCCCTTTGGTTGCTATTAAATGGAAAGTACATCCTTGTAATCTGGAATTTGATTATGAGTAGTTATTCCAACCTAGCAATTATACATTCAGTTACCATTATTTCTAAGGGCAGACTATATATCTGTGTTATTAAGTTTAATCTTACTTTAAAACATCATAAAGATCCCTTTCCTCACTAATTTACCGCTGGTTATTTTAGCAAGTTTGAAAATGTCTGTCCAGAAATACGTAGCATGGGATATTCAGTATCACACATGGTATACCACACAATTTTAAGAACACACAATAAAATCAATAAGCATGATTGGATTCACTCAGGTCTGATGATACTACTTTCATTATATTTCATTTTGAGTAACTTTTAAATAGAAAAGTTAATTCCTTTTAATATTTAAGAAATTTTTTGCATAATCTCAAAATGAAGCAGATTATTCACATCTTATTTAAAAGCACATATTTTTAGAACAACCATTTTGTTCTCTGTAATTCTTAAAACAAGTTTCATACATGTACTGTTATGTCATTATTTGACATTTTGAAATTGTTATTACCTACTCTGAATCAAAGGAAGAGGCAGAACTAAAAGTTAGGATACACCAGATCTAACTGAACTTTACTGAGACATATATGCAACACTATCCAGTTCTGAAAAAAACATTCAATTAGGATAGTTCCAAAGATTATATAGTTAGTTCTGTGAATCCAAAATAGCAGTTTTTCATGACTACCCACCCCACAACCTGCAAATCACTTGTTATTGGAAGCACCTCCCAATGCAGTTAAAGTGTCCACTATTCTATACAAAAAACCCTACTGACTATTTCCAAGCCCTTGGACTTTCCTACAGTCCAAAGATCTCTGTCGATAAAGCAAATGACACATCGTGTTTGCAGTTCTGTCTTCTGTCTATTTAAATTAGAATGCAACTGCAGTTAAGCCAGTAAGAGTTGTGCAGATTCTTTGGCTTCAGCCTGCAGAAGCTCATAAAAGAGGTTTTTTTCTGTGGCAATTCCTTTTTTGCAATGCCCTGCCAGTCAAGATTAGGAAACTATTTTCCTCCTTCAGGTTATGAGTAGGAGTGTGCACTGCTAAAAAAATCTGGAATTTAGCTCGCTGTGGTATGTTCTGTAAAGATTCGGAGTATACTGAAGGGAGGGGAAGCAAAAAACCCCACCCCTCTGGGGGAAACCCCCCACCCCCACCCCACTTACTTGGCAGGGAGAGAGGAGGCCGATCAGCTGGGCAGCAGGGAAGCACGGAGCTGGCTCCACACTGCCTCCTCTGCTGCCGAAGCGACCACCTGGGTGGTGGGGAAGCACAGAACTGGCTCCTCTGACCCTTCCTGCCCCTCAAATGGCTGCCGCAGTGTTCGTGTTTGTGAACGGCATGCGGAGCCTTCTGTCTTTTAAGCTCTTCCCCTCTCCAGCTGGCTGAAGGGAGGGGGGGGGAGAACTTAAAGGGTAGAAGTAGGGCTGTGCACGGGTGGAGAGATTTGGTATTCCCGAAGCGGGAAACTGATTCGGAATACCCCCAAATCTCGGGGTTCGGGAATCGCTTCGATATGCTCTGTGAAGCTTGCTGAATCAGGTCAGCTTCAGGTATCTTTACCTGAAGCAAAACCCGAATAGCACAGCCCTAGGTAGAAGGCTCCCTGTGCCATTTGCAAATGGCGTGGGGAGTGTTTTTCCCTTTAAACTCCCCCCTCCAGCATGCCCAGGAGGCCCTTTAATCTTCAGCTGGCCCACGGGCCAGCTGAAGTTTAAAGGACTCCAAAGCTTCCTGAAGCGACCTGAATTGCTTCGGGAAGCTTTGATTGGGATGTTCGGAAAACCCAAATCTTTACAGATTGGGTCCGATTCGGACATTTTTTCCAAATCAGGAACCCAAAGTGCACACCCCTACTCCATGAGAAGATACTAAACTTTTGTTTAGAGTAGCTATGATTGTCAGCTGTTAAGTACAGATGGCGCTGAGGTCACCAACCTAAGAGCTACTGCTGAGTAATGAGAAATATCCCAAACTTCTTCCTCTCCACCAGAAGTGAAGCTATCAGCTAAACAAAATCCTATGAAATAAGGGTTTTTAAAAAAGAAAACAAAGCCTAGAGCAGATCTTTTCCTGGGTCCTCGGGGGATGCATAAACAACTGTTCAGCAACTTGTGAGCTACTGGTAGGACATGAACTACCTCCTAGACACCCCTGAGATGAACCACATGGTCTATTAGTTCTGTCTGCTCTTATACTCTATTACTGCAAATAAACAGCAACCCTTGGATTTTTCTGGACTGTTCTGATTATTTTTGGCTTGCTGGTTTACAATTTTTTGTAATAGTTATTGTATGTTTTTATGTAAATCACCTTGAGGTCATCTATAAATTATCCCAATAAAGACATGTAAATTTTTGCAATTTACTTTGGGATTGTATTCTACTGTCATAGAAAGCATAAAGCTTAATCAGGTGATAACTGTGGATATCTTGTCATTAAGGTATAAAACATTCAGGGAACCTAAAAGAAGTCAAGCTACAAATATTTTAGGGTACACTGAAATATAGTAATTTGTAACCAAAGAGACACTTAATTCAAAGAGACACTTAATAACAAAGAGTTTAACAAGTTGTTAACCAAATCATTGTTTTGCCTTTCTCTGTATCCTATGGCTCATTAACTGTTGAAAGACCAACTGACTGGCTGACTATATACCCTGTTCAATCCCATCCAATATCCAGCAGCTTGAAAATGCAGAGAGCTTTCTGGCTCCTGTAAAAAGAATTGAGAAATATCACAAAGCAGCCAAGACACGACTGAAGTAAGCACACACCCTATGCATCTTGAATAACATTTCTTTTTCAACATTCAAGACAGTACGTGCATGAGCACATGATGAAACATTCCCCACTCTAGGTAAGCTGCTGATGTGGCAGCTTCACTGCTCATTGGGACCATGGAAGGGACAGTCTGAGGGATTTTATGCATAGGTACTGTTTCCTTTTATTATATGGAAAAGGGAAAACTGGACTAGAACAGTTTCTCCAGCGTTGCTCATCCTAGGAAAGTGATAGCTGCATACAGATAATTCAATAGTTACATACAGTGACTAAGTGTCCAAGGGTGATACAAAGAGACAGCCAAAATCTGGTCACCATTACAAATCATGCAATTGCATGAAGAATGTGAAAAAAATAAACATAACCATTAAGATTTATAGCCAACCTACATGTGGAAGAGAATAATAAATATCTAGGTAACAAATGCTAATACCTGATGCTTTATGCTGCCAAATGTAAACGGCATACCCTGTAAATAAAATAATTTGGAAAGGGTTCTTGAAATTCTATCATCACAAGAGCTCAAGTTAAAGGAACTGATTTACCTCACCACTTATAATTCAGATTATAATATGTTCATAAAAGAGAATTCAGTTTTGAGTATAGTACAGAAATGTTATTCCAACTTGGAATAAAGCACCACATATATTTCAAAGTCTGTTCTGATCTGTCCCCAATAAGTGCCAATTCTGACATTTTTTCTACTCACATTAAGATGCAAATAGAGAAGCATAAAATTTTGTAATGTGCAAGGCAGGAATCCTTATAATGTCAATTTCACACAGAATGCCTTATATGCAGAGTTGGCAAAACTCAAGAAGCAGATCTGTAAATTGCATCTGATCAGGAAGCAAAGCCTTGCATCAGATCATTCTGAACGGATAATAATAATTCAAAATATGTTGTTCTTTCCATTTAAGTTTAAGTTCTCTTAAATTACATAGGTAATTTAAATTTAAGGCACCATAGAATGCCAACGTAAAATTGGACAGGGTATAATGACCACTTCAGAACATATATTGTTTATGCAAATACACATTTCACAGCTTCACTAGACATTGAAGCTGAGGAAGAGGGTTTGGTGTGGAACATAATTTAATTCCTTTCTTCATTAAGATTATGCTTTCTGCTTTAGTCCTTTCACACTTACTTGAGAAAAGAGAACTAGGTAAAATTTATTTCTGAATATAGATGCAAAAGTTTGGGTTTTAAGTCTGATTTTTAATGTGCTGTTTAAAGTGCAGGAATTTGAACTCTCCAGTGCAGTATGAGAAAGTATGATTACAAAGATAAAGTTAAAACTTCATTATGCCTAAATTCTGTAAAGATTATGTTCCTCCCACAAAACACTGCAGATGCACACCTTTTCCTATGGAATATAATGAGAAGTTAGAAGGAAAGCAAAACACAAAGGTTATAAGAACCTGCTCAAAGAGCTGAAAGCTGTACTGGCTGCGCAGTTAAAAACCAAACAAAGGTCAACACATATATCTGAGAAATAAGAATAGATTTTTCCAGAAAGCTGATTTATACAGTTTAACCAGATTATGCACCTGATCACTACTGAAGGTACAGAGAAGCATAGTAGATATGTTATTTCACTTCATTTTAAGTTATTGCAAAAATACGATTTCCCACTTTAGACTACTAAGGCTACCAATATATAATGAATTACCAAATATATGAAATAACGAATCCCCACTGAAGCACCACCAAGGTTTCCAGCCTGATTTTTATGGACACATTCTATACAATCCAATATGGGCTTGTCTTTTCTACATGCCTGCAAGTTTGGTACCTTAAATATAAATCAACAATATGCAATCTAAAACAACACAACAGTTAGGAAACACATACAAAATATTATTAAGTGAGCAAGATAATTTATATTAAAAACAATATCTTACATCAGGACGTGGTGGAAGCCTCTCTCGTGGAAGTCTTTCATACTCGTAGCGCTCATCAGACCACATTTCATCTCTTCTATATGCCACTAAAGATGAAGGCTTGATCAGTAAACGTGTACTTGATATTTATATCAGTAAAAAACTGGAAATGTTTGGATGTCTGCTTCTTCTCATAATAACTAATACCACAATTCTATAGTCAGTCTTTCTCAAACTGGGATCCAAGACAGGGAGTGAGCCCTTTCTGCAGCCATCAAACCAACATGAAAACAGAACCCTCTGTTTGCTAGGGATGGGAACAGGGATTCTCCACTGCAAGTGAAGGGACAGAATCAGCCTCCCCATCTTTTGAAGGACAAGAACTCACTGAGCTGCCTCTGTCTGCTGTTAGCTAACTTCCATCAAGGCAGTAATCAGAAAATGTGCCATTAGTTGTTGGGATCCAAAGCCTCAGCCCTTAATTGACTGAGAGGCATCAAGAAGGTAATGCTTCACCATTGTGGGGCAAATACTGCATTCATTCAACTAGTTTTTTTCCAGGTATGCCATCATGAAAAAGTGGTCGTCTTACATTTGCATAGAAATTACAGATGTCCAGTAATAATTTTTTTCTGTATACCTTTTTTTAGGGAGGTTGTTTTTAAGGGGGTATTTCGTCTTATATTCACAGGCATATTCTTTTCAATTAAATACCGTATCATCAATCTACTCACTTGAGGGAGGGAGTTTAACTGCTACTTCCGTGCAAAACAGTGAAAATTAAAATATCTTTCTAGACTTTAAAGGAGCTACTTTGCCAAGCACCAACCCCAGATATGTAAAACTTCCAGAAACGTTGAAATATACAATACTTACATTTCCTATCAAACCTAAACCTTTGCTAATGCTTTAATAACATAAAATGCACCATTCATAACTCAGTTACCATATAAAAATGAAATTTAAAAATATAAATATCTTCATTTTCTATATGAAAAACTGCAAGCATTTCCAGTACTTGAGAAAGAGTTGCAGCCACTACAACTTATACTATAGCACACGCATCTTGCCATCTGAGAGAATGGGGTGGGGAATTAAAAATGTAGGTAGAAAACAAATTCTATAGAAAACAAAACACATTATTTGGACAGATACAATCACAATAGACACCACTATATTTATACATTAAACTTTAAAACACTGAATTTTTGATAATTTATTATCATTAGGCACATCATAGCATATTAATTGTTGCAAAAAGTGATTTACATTTAAACAAAAATATTCTACAGTAAACATAGGAAGTATACTATACTGTAGATTGTCTGATATAATGTTTTCATATTACACATTTTGAGTAAAATTGTCTTTCATTTACTCATTCCAAAAGAAAAAAATAGGGCCTTTTTCAGCTTGGCCCCAAATTTTGGAAAAATAAGAAAAGCCTGACTTTTTTATACCTTCAATAAGAAAGTGTTTGCCTTAAGAAGCACTTCACTCATTCTAAAAGTGAAAATATTTCTTAAGAGTTAGTGGTTCTCCAAATTTTCCAATTTTTATGTTAGAAATTTTTTTTAAAGGTCTAGGGGAATTTCCCCCCTGCATTTTTCCAAGGTACAGATTGGTTTGAAGAGATTACTTAAGAGATTACTTATTTTTTTTATTTATTTCAAATATCTATTCCGCCCTCATCGCGAGCAGGCTCAGGGCAGATAACAACAGCACTCAGTCTGCAGTTTACAAAGGGCTACTTCAGCAATTACCATCACATTTACTTCCATCCCTGGCATGAGGTCTACACTTCAGGGAGGCTTGCAACCTACCTATGCTTCTGGTAGTGGTTGTTTCAAAGTGAAAACCTCCTGCCAACCATAAGCCCCACTTGGCAAGGGTCCTATCCACCTTCCTCAAACATGGGACAGGTGCCACATTGGAGAAGAGTGTTCAGAAGAGCTAAAGGTGGTATGTTAAAGAGACATATGTGGTTCCCAACTTTTCTAGACTCTGGGCACCTCTGGAATTCTTACATGGGGTAGGGGGCACAACCACAAAAAGGCTGCCACAAGAGGCAGAACTAACAACAAAATCTCAGGGAGTGATATCATGCATAACACTAATAGTAACTCTTCAACATTTCAGGTAGAAATTGTTTAACAGGATGCCTATTAAAATGAACATATTGTTTAAATCTATTTTCTTGCATACACAAGGCATATCTTTAAATCATACAATAAAGATCCTTGTGAAGTGGAAGCAGCTGCTGCTGATAAGTTTTTAAAAATCTGTACAGCCAATCTTATGTCTAATGACCATTTGGAAGTCATAATTGGCAAAAGGCCCACCTAGCTCAGCGCTTTCTAAAAACACTTCACAGGTCCGAGGAAAGGCACTACACTGGGGACCCCTGATCTAGCTTCTCTCTTCTGCAGCTGCACTCAGATTTCATTACAAAGTAGCCTCTGATAAGAACAAACTTTCATTCACATGCCACACAGTTTGTTGTGACACCTTAAGTCAAGATTTTTTTATAAATTTGGTTTGTTTTCCCCCTACAAATTGGGATTCTAAACTAGGGCTAAACTACAATTTAAAATTCTGGTTTATACACAAGAAGCAAACCACTATGTGTTTAAACAGCTGTCTTTATGTACAATGAATTGCAACTTAGGAAACTGAAACTTCCTAAACCAGGAAGCCCTCAAAATTTATACAGCAAGCAAGTAGAGAGGCAATGCAGAGTGTTCCCAAAAATCTCAGGCTTATTTCTGAATGGAGCCTGGCATTGTATTGTATTGGCTATTATGCCAGCCACGTACAAGCTTACTAGATCAAAAGAAAGGGGTAGGGATAGGAAATATTACCCTGTTTGGGTAATTACTCTCTCTCCCCATTTGTATCCTGTCCTTCCTCCAAGGAGCTCAAGGTGGCATAATTTGTCCTAACCACCATTCTGGGAACTGGTTAGGCTCAAGATCACCCAGTGAGAACTGAACTCAGATCTCCAGAGACACAGGCTAAAACTCTAGCCACTACAGCATAGCAGCTCGCTTTTCTCACACAGGCATTTTTTGTGTTCTTTCGCATAATCTCTCAGGGGAGAGGGACACTTTGGAGGGCATTTTAGGTGGTTTCAAGGAAAGAAATGTAAGGCACTTGCATTTTTGCAACCAGAAAATAGGTTAGTTCTGACACTTCTGAGGAAACTAAGTTATTTAAACGTGTATGACTAAACAAGAAACTAATAAGTAGGACTTTCCATAACAACTGCTACTGAGCAAAATACTTATTATTCTGTTACCAGATTATAATTTTGCTAAAAAAAAATTGTGATATTTCACTGGGACATCATTGTATTTCTTCTTATTGCTACTATTTACTTAATTCTCACTTTTTTTCTGTGGGAACTCAAAACAGTTTTCACTGTTCTGCCCCCAACTTATTTGTCAAGTGAAAGGAAGTCTAATTTTGCCTTGAAAAGTGGATTCAATCCTGAGTGTCCCAGATCCTCGTACAGTTCTAAGCCCTGCCTCATGCTGATGTACACTGACCAGCATGCTCTTATGGCATACTGGACAAGCTGGCAAAAATAACGAAAAAGGGTTTTCCCTCCAACAGCCCCAGTATAGAACTTGGGGGGGGGGGGGGTTTCAGCAAAAAAGGAGAGGCAAAAAGTCACACACAGCAGGCTGACATCCTTCCATCAGCAGGAATGCTCCATTACCTCAACAGTATGATTTAAAAAATTCTAAACTTTGTTTTAAAGCTATTTCTCTTTCATGGCGATATAAACATTTAATAATAACTACCCATATTTATTGGGGGTTTTTTGTAACAGCCTGTTTGTAGCTCATTTTGTTACTTTTTCTCAGGAGCAGCATTTTGGGCTGCAGCTAGAAAGGAGAAAGTTGCACTCCACCTTCCATCCACAGAAACACACCACTGGATCCAAGACCAAGTGTTCCTGAGGATGGTATACATATTTATGGGTATAAAGCTGAGGTATTAAAAATAGATACCTAATGTGCATGTGTAGTTTGTATAAACAAATCTATCTATCTATCTATCTATCTATCTATCTATCTATCTATCTATCTATCTATCTATCTATCTATCTATCTATCTATCTATCTATCTATCTGAGAGCATCTATTTTATCTACACAGTAAAATAAAGAACATTTGTTTATTACCAAAATTAACTCTAGCCATCAATGCATTTTCCAGACCTAAGAAGAAATTTCCAAACATTACTTACTTTTATTCTTGTTTCAACAGTATTTTGAATCCCAGTCGAGTTCCTGTGTATTTTAAAAACAAATATATAAGGGAGGAAAATCTCTGAGGTAAAGATGTGGAAGATCAGACCAAGCATATTTAAGAAGCAGATTTTACTTTACTCAATGCAAGCTATTCATTTTATTTACACAAAAGGTAAAGGTGTTTTATTTCTTTAAAAGTTTTTCTATTTAATTGATTAATCAATGAGACAGACCAAAAAACCTCTTTTAATCATCTAAAAAGATGTCTCCAGATGTATTAAAAATAATTTTAAATCAAGCAGTTACCCAAAAAAGTGGATGGTACCATTTTAGAATCACAGTTAAAAATTAACTTTAAAATGAGAATTCCAAGTATTTCTACCACACTCCAGCAAGGTAGTGTCTATTTATATTTTTAAAAAATACATTAGTAACCTGCAGCTATCACTCTATGAGCAAGTCCATGGAGCCCAACAAGAGTTTTTACAAAGTGGGTGAGGCCAGGTGGATTGGCCACTAGAGAACTGATTGGCTGTACAGATTTTTAAAAGGGACTTCGGCAGCAGCTGCCACCATCCCACAAGTATCTTCAGCATATAACTGAAGATAAGCTGTGTGTATTCAAGAAAATGTTTTTAAACAATGTTAGTTTCAAAAGTCATCCTGTTAAACAGAGCTTCTGCCTGAAATGTTTAAGAGTTACTATTAGAGTTATGTTTGGTCTCATTCCCTGAGATTTTGTTGTTTGCTTCTACCTCTTGGCTTCTGCCTCCAAAGATGCCTGCAGGCTCAAAAAGGTTGGCAACCCTTCCTCTAAAGTCAAATGGCAGTATGAAACCAAATATGTCTATTTGAAAAATAAATTGAAAATAAAAATAAAATTAATTTTTTTAGATTAAATTAAAATTTCTGATATACCTTACTAGAATACTAGAATAACCAGTATGTTAAGGGAACAGGAAGAAAGACTTTAATGAGATGAATGGGAATCTCAGAGATGCTTTAAAGGAAACTATCAAGATGAACACTTGTCAATAATTCAAGTGCAACTCATGCACAGATTTATACCAGTACACTAGCAGTACAATCTTAAACAGAGTATTTCTGCTTGGGAATGAGCTGTTAACAGTTACACAAGATGTTTTATTACTGTTTGTAAAAGCCTGTTTGTGGCACTGGGCTGTTTAAAGTGTCTGGGCTGTTTAAAGTTTATGGATTATTAATCAAAACATTAACTAAGAGGAATGTTAAGTTCTATAGTTTAATTTATGCAAATAGACTTTCTTATGCTCTTTGTTGGTCTCTTACATTGATTTTGATGTGCACATGTGTGCGTTATGTGCTACAAAGTCACTTTCAACTCCAAAGTCCTACCATTAACAGCCTTTCCTGGGCTTCCTTTATTGAGTCAATCCATCTAATTTTGGGTCTTCCTCTTTTCCTATTGCCTCCAACTTTCCCTAGTATTATTCTCTTTTCCAATCATAGATCAAGAGGAGTTAGCCATGTTAGACTGTAGTAGCAAAATAGTAAACAATTCAGTAGCACCTTTAAGACTAACCAACTTTACTGTAGCATAAGCTTTCGAGAACCACAGTTCTCTTCATCAGAAGCAGATGTCTTTTCCAGTGTGTCTTATCTGTATTTTGGCTCTTTAATTACAAAAGGTTGAAGACCCTTCTTTACATGATAAGAACCACCCAAACTTTAGAAAATTACAAACAATAAATAATATCCAGCCCACCATTCAAGATCATCTTTTTCATGCTTTGATCTCTGTCCCCCACTTGCAAAGGTGAGATATTTGGCAATCAATGACAGGGATTTTTTAGAAGTGGCATCTCACCTATGGATTGCCCTCCCACTGAGATATTCCTGACACATATTTTACTTTCCTTTAGGCACCAGGCAAAAAGAAGGTTTTAACAAAGGAGTCCACATTTTAAAAAACACTGTTTTACCATCTTCTCTGAGCCTCAGTGCAATCATATCAATATCATTTTAGATGCTGTTTTTATTTTATGTGCTTGCAGGGTTTTGGTGACCCTAAGTTTACTGGCTTGAATTTTCATTGTTTTATTTGTTGGCACTGTTTATTGGGAACAACAAATACGGCTTCCCCCGGGTGGACCACAGTCAAGAATTTGACTGTTTATTGGGAGGCATACTAGTTTTCTAAATAAAAAAACTTAATTAGGAACTACCACAGGGTGTACAATGTACAAAACAGAAAAGACAAATGTCACATATATGCAATATAACCTAATTTTACAGTTTACTAGTGCAGAAGGCACAAGCACAGGGAACACCATCATAGCTTTCAGATGGGAGTGAGTGCAGAAAGAGATGAGAAGCCAACAGTGTCAACCAAAATTGACAAAAAGCATGGAAGAACAAGACCATTTTTGCCTTACATATCAAAGGCAATAGGTTTCATGCTAGGTAAACGTCTTTGGTGAGCAAATTCCTCAGTATGAGCACCACAATAAATGTCTCTGGTGCCCCTAAACCTGTTTAACAGTACACAGAGCAGGACTCTTGATTACCTGACAGAAAGCCTCAAATGGGGGCAGCAACCCTTTAAATAGCAGGGTCTCAGGCTGTTGCTATTAGGGTGGGAAACATGGAGGAAGACAAATTTAACTGTCAACTGAATAACATGGATCCATCCCTTAAGCTGCTGTCCCCCGGCCCTGTCTTGTTCCCACACCGCAGAAGGATGTTTCATTGAAATATGAATACAACAGGGTATGTGCATGTGGCACAAAAGGAGTCACAGCTAGAGATGAGAGGCCTTTTTCAATTTTTTTCAATGATAAAGTTGGGGAAGTTAGCAAGCGAGTGCCTGCCTGCCTGCCTGCCTGCCTAAGGAGAGACTGTTTATTAAACAGCAGTGCTGCTGTCATCTGCTCTGCCTTCTGCACTAGTAAACTGTAAAATTAGGTTATCTTGCATATCTGTGAAATTTCTCTTTTCTGTTTTGTACACTGTACATCACTTTACTGTATGAAACAAAGTTGGTTAAAAGTAGCCTAAATAAACAATAACTAGCATTTTGAAAGTTACCTGAAAACAAACTGGCAGCCAGTATAAATGTCTCAAAACTAGTGAAATATATTCCCAGTAACTCACACCAGCAGGCAAATCTCTCTGCTGTGCTTTGTCCCAACTGAAACTTGTGAACAGCCTTCAAATGCAGCCCGACTTAACACACTGCAGTATTTCAAACTGAATGTGATCAGAGCATGAATAGTCATGGCTAGAATATGCCTGACTAGAGATGTGAAGGGAATTTTTATTAAAAAAAATAAATTTTTAATTTTTTTAAAAAAATAAAAAATTGTGGGTGAGGTTCTGGAGTCTTTTATCAATTTTCCAATAAAAAATCAGAAAATTAGGGTGAGTGCTGGAATTCTTTTAGAATGCATATAATGCTTCTTAAGGCAAGGTTTTCAATATCAAAATGTTTAGCATGAAAAACTCTTGGGTTTAAAAAAAAAATTCAAAGGAAAAATTGGGAAAGTTTGAGGAAGCACTGGAAAAAACCCTCTCCTACGACATACTCTTCTTAAAGAGAAAATTGTACAACACAATTATTCCAATGGAAAAATTAGGAAATTTGGGGGAGCACCAAAAATCTCATACTGTAAACATATGTAACAATTTCAATCATTTTTGCATAAATGTAAATAATTCTGGCAACAATTAACTTTCTATATGTTTAATGATAGTATGTTATTAAACAGTTCAGTGTTTTCAGTGTTACTAAGATCAGCTTAATATCCAAACATGCTGGCAGTCCTACCTATTGTGACTCAATGAAACAGTTTCTATTAAAATGAAATGCTTTCTTTTGTTTACTACAAAATTTGTTTTCTACTTTCAACTTTCTCTGTCTCTCATATTCAAAAATTAAAGATATATGTGCTATGATAGCATAGGGTACAACAGTTTGCAATACTTTCTCAAGTACAGGGTATAATTGCAAGTTCATATAAAAAACTAACATATTTATTCTAAATTCTTTAAACATATCTAAATTTCTTAAATATATTTAAATTCCTTAAAATTTGCCAAATAGCACAATTTTATATGCTAAGTTGTAAATGATGTCTTTCATGTTGTACAATAAGTAAAAGAATCTTAAGTTTGACAGGAAAATATTGCATATATTTCAATTTTTCTCAAGATTTCCAATTTTTCCAAAAAAGGGAGGAGGAGAATCCCTCTCCCCAGTGGCTTCAAAATTTCCAAAAAAAATTCTCTCTCTATGACTGACAAAGAAAGACCATGTAGGTATTTCTTTGTCAAAGGCATTAAGCACCACAAAGCCTATCCACTTTTAAGTTAAGATGTAATAGCACCCCCAGCTACAAACTTGCTGTTTAAAGGGCAGCTCCAGGAAGAACAGTTTGAATCTAAAATCCAGGATTCACAGTATTAATAGCACGGCAATATAACGTAGAGTGAGCTTTAGTTTATTGGCCTCCTCCAGTCTAGGCGGTTACCTTCGCCAGGTAGTCATTAAGGAGGTCCACTGAATCTTGGACCCAGTAGAAAAGGAGAAACAGAGCAGCATGTGATCAGCACACTCATAGTGCTCTAAATCTTTGGATCCCAGAAATTTTATACAGATATTAAACAGAATTGGGGGAACCCTATGAAATCCTGCAGCATTAGTGTTACAGAACAGATGCCTTCCGACATTGCCTTTTGGTACTACTGATCAGTCAGACAGGAATGGATCCATCAGATTGCAGTGCCCCAGTACCCATTGTGGCCAGCAGTTCCCAGAGGATACCATAATAAATTTATCGTAAGTGCTGAGAAGTTACTTGTGACTACCAGCCTATCAATATCAGCATTATCTACTCCAATTGGCAGTAGCTCTCCATGGTTTCAGGTGTCTTTCACATTACCCACTACCTGATTCTTTTAACTGAAGACATAAAGGACTGAACACAAAACTTCCTGCATGTGAAGCACATACCCTAACATTAAGTCAGGCTCCTTCCTAAAGTATCAAATAAAGTTACACGTTCAAGTATTTACTCAGTGAAGGTCTTCGGTTGGGGCAAGCAAAACAGCTTCAGACCAGAATATGGTGTGGATCTTCTCTATAAAAACGCCATTGCTTTCAACAGGATTACATTCAGATGGGCCAGCAGTCCACAAAACGCAGCCTCAGCGACACCGCCGTGCCCAATATTGACCCGATTCATGACTAGCTCACTGACTGGAGTCCTCAAAGCGGACATCCATCTAATACAGTCAGATCCAGTGGAGCTGATGGTCAAGCTCCGAACCGGCGGCTTCCTCCCAGAACGCTCCACCCACTCCCCGCACTGCTCCTCCACTTTCCGGGGACGTCCCCACCTGCTGAAGTTCTCAGCCGCACCGTGTGTAGGGCTTCCCCACTGCCCCCGCCAGCTAAGGCCAGAAAAGGCAGCCTCGAGCTTGGCCGAGGGCGCCTGAAGAGCCCTCGCTCCCTCCGAAGAACCGCCGGCCCGACCCAGCCGTTCACAACCTCAGCCAAGCAGCCACAACCGGTCTACGGGCAGTACGAGAGCCCCTCAGCAACCAGGGAGGACGGGGCCGCCGCCGCCTTTCGCGCGTGGAAAGCGACCGTTGCCGCCAGAGAAGAGGCGCGCGCCAAACAGCTCCGCGCTCACCCACCCACCGTAAATCAAAGCCGCAATCACTTGGCCGCCCGCTCCAGCCGCTCTCGGCGCTTTCTCTGACGTCACCGGAAATGCGCCGCCGCCGCCTGAGGAAAAAGGACGCTGAACCTGTCAAGTGCGCGCGCACCCAGCGTGTGGAGACACTTCCGCCCTCAAACAGAGACCGAACTCCCCCTCCCCCCTCGCTCTGTGCCCTGGCGGTTCCTCGTCACGCGGGGCAAGGGACAAAGGGCAGCTGGCCCGAGAAGCGGCGGGGAAGGGTGGCTTCTTTTGCCGTGCCCCAGGCGTCTGCCCCGCATACGGCGCCCCACGTAACCCGCCCTTTCCTACCTCTACGGGGGCTCTGTCGGCGCCTCCTTCCTACCCAGCGCTCATTGGGCCCGGAAAGCGGCGCGGGGAGCGCGTCATCAGGAAGGCGTCGAGTTTCAGGCAGTCTGTCCGAATCGCAGCGCTGGGCCGCTCCGTAGGAGAAGAGGAAGCGAGCAAGATGGTGTGGGCTGGGCTGTTCTGAGGGTCAGTAAAGCTCGCCGTGTCTCGGCCTCTGCTTCTTTGCTAGATTTTCCTTGCATCACTTTAGGCATCCCACCCGCCCCAGCCCAACCTGGGAAAGGACAGCGCGGTGGGAGATGGGCGTGTGGGTCGGCTGCTATCAAAAGCACCTTAAAAAGCTGAAACTCTTTACAGCCATGTTGTCTAAAAGTAAAATGCAAGAACGCAATCCATGTAATATCCTTCGTTAATACAAGCCCAATAAGACATAACAGGTTTTTCAGGTAATTTTTCTTAAGCTTGGCAATACCAGCATTTAGTGTAGATGCGACAAATTTATTTTGGAAGAAGTTTTACAGTGCCACCACTCGCATCTCTGGTATGAAGTGTTATATAAAACGCACAGCTAGTTTCAGGTGGGTACTTGTGTTGGTCTGCAGTAGAAGAGCAAGATTCGAGTCCAATTGCACTTTAGACACCAACTAGATTTCCAGGGTATGAGCTTTTGAGAGTTAAAGCTCCCTTCATCAGATACAAGGAGAGGTGAGGGGGGTATTTCAAATTAGACTGTCAGGAAGCTGGCTATAATACATGTAATTCGCTTGACAGAGAACACTCCTTTGTCCTGATTCAACCCTATGTGGGGGTAACTCAGTTACAGCAATTATCAAGTGGTAAATTCTTTTTGAACTTTCTATGTTTGAGAAATGCAACTTCTAGGTCAGCAGTGGAATGTCCTGGAAGATTAAAATGTTCATCTACTGGTTTTTGAATGTCATTTTATTCCTTTACATAGGGGCTGACCTGTTTGTCCAGTGTAGAGAGTGGAAAGGCACTGCTGACACTTGATATCATATATCATGTTGGAAGATAAACAACTGAACGGACCTAAGATGATATAACTGGTGTTGATAGGTTCAGTGATGGTGTTGTTAGAATCAGTACGAGGACAGAGTTGGCATCTTGGTTAATTGCAAGCCCGGGTTGCAGAGTTTGTGTCCATTTTGGGAAGTGCATTATTCTGAGTGAGGAGTCGCTTAAAGTTGGGGAGCTGTCTGGGCAAGAAAAGGTTTGCTTCCCAATACCGCCTGTGAGAGGAATATCACGTCACTGTCTAGCATAAGTTTCAGGTCATTAATGATGCGTTGAACTGGTTTGAGCTGGGAAGTGTATGTGACTACCAATTGTGTTCTGATGTTGTTTTATTGGGGCTTATCTTGTAGCAGTTTATCCCTTGGTGTCATTCTAGCTTTGTTAATCTGCTTTCTTATTATATCTAGTGAGCATTGTAATTCTAGAAATCTCTGTTGTTGATTCCACAGGTAAGGATCTCGGTCAGAGGGGTTAGAGTGAATGCAATTGTAGTGTAGAGGTTAGATGTAGACAGTGGATTGTTTGGTGTGTTTTGAATGATGACTGGAGGCATGTAGATAGAAAATGTACTTCCTGTGTGGATTGATTCATGGTGAGACTGATGGTGGGGTGGAAATTGCTGAAGGCCTGATGACATTTCTCCAGTACTTCTTTTCCATGTGTCCAAATGATAAAAATGCCATCAATAAATCTTAAGTACAAGAGGAGTATTAACAGTTGGGAGCTGAGGAAATGCTACTCCAAGTCAGCCATGAAAATGTTGGCATATTATAGTGCCACGTGGGTAGTTTTTTTTGCCATCAGTGCCCCCAGTTATGTGCATGACATCAAACCATTAGGAATACTGTCTCTGACAACACCACAGCTGATCTTGCTACTAAGCTGTGTCAGTTTGTCCTAACTTGCAACAACTTCAGATTTGGTAGTGATCTATTCTTGGGACACATACACAGAACCGCAAACAATTCCAATTTCCTCTTCCACAGCCTGGCTAGCTTGGAAAACTGACAAACTTGATAAATGGGTGGGGGTAGCAAAACATAATTTAGGGCTCTTTTCCCTGATAGCAAGTTCAAAGTACTTCTAATAGGCTACCAGTAACCATGGAATGACCAGAGTGAAAGAGAAAAGGAGGAAAGGAGAGAGAGAAGGGAGGAAAAAGAGTTTCCAGAGGAAAGGAGTGAACAGAGGAATTTACCTATCCACAGTCCGCTGAGCTGGATAGAGTACGTTGTCTGCTTTGATGGTCCAGAGACTGAGAAAAGAGAACCTCAGGCAGGGCTTCTGTAGGTACCAAGGATAAGGTTGGCTGGTTCTAAAGAAGAAGAGTGGAGTGGGCAGCCTGTGAGCTTAGAGGGGATTGAGCTGCCTGCCTTTGGCTGGCAGAACAGCAATAGTTATAGGAGCCCGCACAAAAAAAAAATCAAGGAAATAATTGTAACATCCATTCTACGATGAGAATCTGTGGGTTTTCTGGCTTTGAGTGCGTTAGGAAAGGGGGCTTCCCAGAAAGGTAACAAAGTGATTGCATCTAGGCAGAGTGGGCAGAATTGTAAGTTGGTAGGAGACACATTCAGATAAGGTCAGTAGATGTAATCAAGCCCACCTGGCTGCTTGATAGGAATTAGATTTTGTGCTCAGGAAGGTTTGTCCTCGCTGATGAGATTACATTAAAAGTGGGTGCAAGCCCCTGTAGCAATGGGTAGGCTTGCAGATGTCCCATCAGTGAATCAGTCTCCTGCCCAAAGCTACGGCCACTTGTTAACATGGCATCAGGAGAGCCTTGGTCTTAACTTCTCTCAAGTATGGCATTGCCACTCCAACTTTAGCAGTAATATAGTTGTTTTCAGGTGCTGAACACAAATGGATAGGTTATATGTAATTGTAACTGGAGAAATCAGAATCTTTGCAGTTTAGACTTTTGGTACCTGGATATAATTTATATAAATTTAATTTAAAAATTGCTAAAAGTTTGTTTTTTAAAAAGAGAAATCTAATCTTTTTTCCCCTTTATTTAGAAAAAAAATGAGTGGAGGGTTAGCACCAAGCAAAAGCACTGTTTATGTGTCTAATCTTCCCTTCTCGTTGACAAATAATGACTTATACAGGGTAAGTGCGTGCTTTAAAATTACATTTCATTATTAAATGTTACCCCATTTCTCATTTATATAATATACACTGTGATATGCACTGTAATGTGTGTACGAACATTTGAAAAACATATTTTTGCATTTATAGTGCTTAATCTAAATAGCTGAAAATCTTCATCTTGTATATTTTTTCAGATTTTTTCCAAATATGGCAAAGTGGTCAAGTGAGTATAAACAAGGCATTGTATTTTACATACGTTAATATGGTCCATATCCTGACTTGGATAGCTCAGGATAGCCGAGTCTCGTCAGATCTTGGCTGCTAAGCAGGGTTAGCCTTGGTTAGTAATTGGATGGGAGACTACCAAAGAAGAACAGATTTGCTATACAGGGGCAGGCCGTGGCAAACAACCTCTGTTAGTCTCTTGGCTTGAAAACCCAGCAGGGGTCACCATTAATCAACTAGGCCTTGATGGCACTTTCTACTACCAATGTGGTCCATAATAGTTTATATCCTGTCTCATGGGTATATTTTGTCTAACAGATCACTGACATTTTCTTCTACCAACGTTGTGAATCTAAGCTTGAAAAACTGCTTTTAACAGGTGCAGAATATCCCATCCCATTTTATAGAGTGGATCAAAGATTATATCAGCACTTTGGTGTCTGTCTTATTGCATCTGAGATGAATCAAGGATGTTGGTTCTGACTAGTGTCTTTGGACTGGAATTTTACAGAGCCAGCATGGTATAGCAATTAATCTGAGAGACTTCAAATACCCGCTCTTTCCTTAAGCATGCTGAGCTAGTCCCTTTCTCAGTCATGCCTGCCTCTCAGGGTTGTTGTGAGGATTAAATGAAGGAAAGCAGAACAAGGTATGCTGCCCTGAGCTCCTTGCGGGAGGACAAGATAATAATTACTAAATTATATAGATTAATAGTCTGTGGTTTTAGTTTGGTGACCATAAAGTGGAAATGAGATATTGCATGTAGATGCAGGTGAATAATTATTAAGTTGCCTGGTTTTCATGCTGCCTCTCCAGGCTTCATATTGTAGCTTCCAAGAGTTAATTTCACCCTAAGGACTATTATTTATCAAGATGGGTAGTTGTTATTAAAAAAAAAAGATGGGTAGTTGTGTTAGTCTGTAGCAGTAGAAAGGAGCATGAGTCCAGTAGCATCTATAAGACTTAACAAAATGTGTGATAGGATATGGGCTTTCATGAGTCACAGTTCACTTCTTCAGATACTGTCCTTTAGTCTTTCTTCTTCCTTCTTGACATCTTTGAGAATGTTTGTAGTATTTGAACTTAACACAAAGTGCTTGAGCACTATCTGATTGTATATGAGTTATATTTATCTTTATATAATATTACTTGACCATTTGGTTAGAATTTGAACACATGTTGATTGGATTGGACGTATTGCATGCTGGAGTATTTTCTTATAAGTACACGCACATAATATTTGATAAGAATAAATTTTATTGTATTGTAATTTTTTACATCTAGTATTTAGCAACCATTAGCATAGTGGGGGTTTTGTAGTTAATGGTTTCATACACTGTGATTCCTCCTGACTGTTGTATATAATCACTCCCTGATATTTTGTGGTTGGTTCTGCCTCTGGCAGCAGCCATTTTGTGGTTGTGCTCGCCACTTTGTGTCAGAATTGCAGAGGTTCCCACAGCCTCGAAAAGTTTGGGGACCCCTGTTCAGTAGTGTCAAGCCATTCTCTTTTTCCATCAGTTTTTTTCCCCTTCCTGCTTGGCAATAAGTGCAGCTTTGCAACATTTTCTTTTACCAAAACATCTAGGGCAACTCTTTTTCTGTAAAATACCATGGAAAGTGGTGAAAATTGTTGAAATGTGCAGTCAGGAGAAGTGGAGTGAATGTTTATATCTTTAACAATATGTCATCTGCATCTGTACAAGAGAAGTGACACATCCTGTCCTTCAGAGGAACTTGTATATAAAAGAAACAGTTGTATGTTAGTACTTCTCCTACTCTTCCATTCAGTATTTTGATAAATAATTAGCAGACAGAGACATTAGCACTAATGGCTTTTCCGGAAACTTTGTTCCACCGTGTAGTATAATAGAGCATCTGGATTGTTTCTGCAGTGGTTAAGTCAGGGAGGTTGCAGCTTGGTTTTGAGAGTCGGGTGCAGCTTTCAATACTGAAGAGTTGTGACTTGTGAAATATTTGATTAGTAATTTTAAAAATCTCATTTTGGCCCAGTGGCTGGATATCAGGCTCCTTGCAGCTGTTAATCTTGTGGCCAATGGGATTTTTTCATTTGTGGTGGTGGTGTTTAAGGGAGAAAGTGTTCAGTTTTCTGTGGTTCGAGTCCTGGCACCTCTATTTAAATAATCCTGGATAAAAATGAGGAAAATTTCTCCCTGAGATTCTAGACAGCTGCTGCCAGTCAGATGTGACAGTAAGAGACTGGCGATCTTTCTCGGTACATGGCTGCTTCATATAGGCAGCTGGAGAGGCACTTTGCAGTTAGATGGGGGTGTTCAAGACCTCACTTTGATCTTCGTACACATGCTAGTATTCTGATATAAGCAATAATAAACAGAGTTCTAGGAGATGTTACAATCCATAGGAAATGCCAGACAAACCACAAGTATTTTTTAAATGTATAAAATCTGGAAGGACACCTTGCAGGGTAAGTTCAATACATTAAAAGTTCATCTCTCTTTCCTCAAAGAGAATAATATCACCATTGCAATGTGTTATCAAAGCATGTAAGCACATTCAGACCTTTTTTAATTTCCTGTTTCAAATTAAAGGTCTCCTGAGAGACAGAGGGAAAGGTAGAGGAGCTGATTTTTATTTTGCCCAAAGATGCAAAAACCATTAAATGGGTTAGGGCTCTGTCAAGCAGCATTAAGAGGGAAAAGGTGAGTTTAACATCCACATTTCATGTCAGAGCAGTATTATTTCTGAATGGAAGTTTTTGGTTTTTTATTATTACAGTAATGTTACTTGAGTAAGAGTGCATAAAGATCCAGTTTACATTGTGCATGGATAACAAACAGTATATATGGAGGCAATTTTTTTAATCCTAGTGTTGAGTCAGCTATTGTGTGTGCAAACACCCAAGTGTTTTCAGAAATGGTTTCACACATCTTAACTTCCAGTAGTAAGTAACTAGTCTGTAAGCTTTATTCAGTAGTAGTTATTCAATACTCTTTTTTTTCTATTCAGTCTGTGGCTTCTAGAGACCTTTTTGAATTGCACTTCTTCTGGAAGCTTTCCTTTTGCTCCATGATGTAATGAAGGTTGAATTGGACTCTTGTTTATCATAACACGTGAACTGTGCTTTCCTCTTTGTCAGTAGAACTGGAAATTTAGATCAGAACGTAAAGAATTGTTTAATGAAGATAATGTAACATATTTTCCCCCATACTAATAACTTGGTTGTCCTACTTTCAGAGTTACAATTATGAAGGACAAAGACACACGGAAAAGTAAAGGAGTTGCATTTATTTTATTCTTGGATAAAGAATCGGCACAGAATTGTTCTCGGGCACTTAACAATAAGCAAGTAAGTATCCGTAGATCATTCAGAGGAAGCTTTTAAGAATTCGGAAACATAAGACTATCTTTTTCCTCCTCTTATTTAGCTATTTGGGAGAGTAATCAAAGCAAGTATTGCTATTGACAATGGGAGAGCTGCAGAATTCATCCGCAGGCGAAACTACTATGACAAGTCAAAATGTTATGAATGTGGAGTAAGTAAATGTACCCTGGCTTTAGCAGAAATCTTTACTATTTCTCTTACTCTTACCCCTTACCTGGTGTAACCCAAACCTTCCTTTATATCCTCAGATCCCTTTTTTACCCCCTGTGGCTCTAAAAATTAACTTGCTTTTCAGTCTGGCCTCTTTTTTTTCCTGGTACTTTCTGCTTTACAAATGCTATGTTGTACCTTTCAATGAACAAGTTCTTTGCAACAGAAGTACAGTGTCATTGTTGACAATAGGTTGCAGACTGTATGCTAGATTTTTAAAGAGGGTGGAATGAAATAAGTTGTTTCAAGATATAGTAAAAACAAACTCTGTAACCTGTTGTCTTAAAATAGAATACAGGATGTGTTGTGGGCTTAATTGGATCAGGTTGTGCTGGGTGTAAAACAGGTTCTTAATGCACGCCAAAGATGGAAAGAAAATCACATTCCCCTTTGTGAATGTAAAAGGCGCCAGTTCATCTAGGGGTCTTCAACCTTGTTGAGCCTGTAGGCAGTTCTTGAATTTTGAGAATGCATAGTGGGCATCAGTGCAATATGGCTGCCATGGAAGGCCCACAAAATAGCAGGGCCAATGACACAGTATGTTGGAAGGTTCTGAGCTAAGAGCCCTTCTACAGCAGAGGGATCTGTTTCTGAATTGATGTTACCTGCAGAAACAAAAGTGATACCTCCTGGACTCTTTTGAAGCACCTCCTGCTCCATTGAGATGGAGGAAAGCCAGGACTGTTTTTTTACATTGGTAAAGAGATGCTGTGGAAAAGAAGTAAGTGGGCACCAGGAAACACATTAACAAACATCACATTGGGGAATTTCTTTCCTTTCCGCACTAAATGAGCCACTCATAAGGTTGAAAACAAAAAAAGGTAGTTTTATATTAACAAAGTTGGGGCCACGTTGGTCTGCAAAAAAAATTCCAAGAATAAAGGTTGTATAATGCCTAATTGAACAGTTTTGAAGTGCTTAAAGGCTTGCATACTGTTTTGTTAGTTTAGTTGGTCCTCATAAAAGGGATTATACACAACTTTTGGGTGTGCATCTTTTTTATAGTCCAGTGTTTTCTACCTACAGTTAGAAAAGATTTCAGTCTCTATGCTTTATCATCATTAACTTGAGATGTTTATACCCCATGCTATTTTGCTTTTCCATAATGCATCTTTTCATGTTAGGCATTTTTTTTCTGCTTAAGGAAACAGGACATTTAAGCTACGCGTGTCCTAAAAACATGCTAGGAGAGCGTGAGCCACCCAAAAAGAAAGAAAAGAAGAAGAGGAAGAAAGCCATTGAGGCAGAAGAAGAAATGTAAGTGCATTGATACACATGTAGTTTTTCTTTTCTTTCTTCTAAATGCCTGCTGGTTAAAATACACATGGCTTGGTTTGTTGTCTTTTCTTTGCTGCTCAGCGAGGAGCTGGAAGAAAGTGAAGATGAAGGAGAAGACCCTGCTCTTGATAGCCTCAGCCAAGCTATAGCATTCCAGGTACCAAAATACATATTCTGCTTTTAAATAACAGCTGCCACCATTTTCTTTTTAAAGCAAAGGCAGCTGCAGAGACCCAGAATTTACAGCAGAGAATTGTTGTGCCTTTTCCTATTTGGCATGATCATTGCTACCCTTCTCTAATCCAAATTTTGCCCTGATCCAACAAAAATACTCCATATGCAAAATGAGGAAGCGTGTGAATGCACATGCCAGTTCACCTTGCAAGACTTTTTTGGAACCCATTGAACTGGCAGGGCACATGTTTTCACGTAAATGAAGCTGCCTGATAATTGAGTTAGTGTACTGTCTCCTCTGTCTGGCCATGTCTCATGAAGGTCTTGGGCAGAGGTCTTTCACATCAGGTCTTTCACTACAAGACCCCTTTAACTGGATGTGGCAGATACTGAACCCAGGACCTTACGCATGCAAAGTGGATGCTCTGCCACTTAGCCACAACCCTTCCCTGTGTGTCTATCTGCTGTCTATCTGCACAACTGGGTCTTTAGGTCCAAGCAGCAATTTTCAGGGGAAACGAAACAAAAAATGGTTTTATGCATCCCTGTCACCTGTCTGTGGATGTTGGTTTAGATACAAAGCTGAAGGCTGTGTCTTTCAGGCTTATGTATGAGGCAGTCATAGTGTTAAACTATTTGTCAACATTAATTCCTCTTGTACAAAAAAGGTTGACTTCTGAGTGTCAGAAATTTCCTACAGCTCGGTTACATTATGTGCTTGCATTGGGGATATAAGCTAATATGGAGTTGATGGTGCGTTTCTTTTTCATTAATTACTTCAAACCTGCACCCTATAAATTCCAGTATGCATTTGTTGCACGGGAGGGTGTGTGCGCGAGGGCTATATTTGGCTATAGACTCCATGACACATTATTCTGCTATTTTAGATTAAGAGATCTATATTTTAGACCATCACAAGCTGGTGATTGAGGAATTAACACTGTTCCAATCTTTTTAGTCCTTCTGTTAAACTCCCTATTCCCTATAATCCTCCCAAGAGGATGATGAACACAAGCAGTGAGATGCAATGTTGCATACAAGGTATACATACCCATAGTTCAAATTGTGCCACTAAATGGTAAATGGACTGGTTTGTCAACATTGTTATGCTGTGAAGTGTGCATTACGGAACGTCATGTAAGATTCTGTCCGTCTTCAGTCTTTCTGTTTTATATTAATATCTTACAGCAAGCCAAAATTGAAGAAGAACAGCAAAGATCAACGCAGACTGCAGGAGAGCCTTCAAGTTCTGACTCAAGGCGTCCCCGCATCAAAAAAAGTGCATATTTCAGTGATGAGGAAGAACTTAGTGATTAACTTGTATATTATGTAAATTTGTAAAATAGAGATGTGTCCTGTAGAAGTTTGTGTTACACCTAAAGAAAGGAGCTGCTATAACTAGCCTACTGCTGTAAATAAAAGTATAATGTATTAAGAACACCAAAAATTTCTACAATTCTGAATGTCTCCATGGTTAAAAGTGCAGTATTTTTATGGTCATTGTAACCATCTTTAAAATCAATGTCAACTTTTCCTCGTTGTTTGTTAGATATATTTTAATAAACATTTGCAATTTCTTAAGGAACACTTAGATTATTACTCCTGCAGCCAAAACATAAACATGTCTATTTTGTCACATTACCAAATCAAGAAGTAGCATGATGGATTGTCTCCTAGCTGTGCTTTGCTGCTCAAAAGGTGTGTTGAAGAACTATGTTGTTTTGTTGATCTTCACTGTTACTGTCTCTTTTTAAATTATGTTCTGTAAACTGTTACTCAGTTCAGAACATTTAAGTTAGTCCTGTAAAAAGGGGGAAAATGTTTTTGTTGACTATAGTATAATAAGCAGTCATTTGGCCTATTTTTATATAAGATGATGGGCATACCAAGCTAAACAAGGAGAAGATAGCCCTTCTATGTTACAGAAAGAAGAGACTCCATGCTATAAAGAGAGAAAAGGAAGTAAGTTAGTAGAATTCTGAAAGATTTATTAAGAGAAAAGATAGTTGCACTACTGGCAAGAGAAAAGAGAGATTTCACTATGGCAGAGGGACCAGGGCTCAGTGGTAGGTCATCTGACTGGCATGTGGATTGCAGGTTCAATCCATGGCGTCGGCATTTTTTTAAAAAGGATCAGGTAGTACGTGATGTGAAAGACCTCTTACCTGAGACCATGAAGAGCCACAGCCAGTCTGAGTTTCCAGTGTTGACTTTGAACCAGTGGTTTGATTTAGTGTAAGGCAACTCTCGTATGTCCATGGATTATGGGCATAATTTTAAAAGAGGGTTAACCAGGAACGGCTTTAGAACAGTTAGAATTGTAGCTATGTTCTTCTGAGATTAATGTAGCCCTTTTGAGCTAATAATTAGCGCGGAGGGGATGCCAAGAGTCATTTATACATCCTTAATTTAAATGTGTAGTATTGAGGCTATTCTCCAGGAGAGATCTTCTGACGTGGCTCTTACCTGTACAGGCCTATTTTGCATAAGTTCCCTCTTTCCCTTTTAAGACAAGGATGACAAATATGTGAAGAGCATAAATTGTGAGCATGCATGCACATATTGGCATCCATCTTATGATTTATTTCTACTAGCATATAAGCTACTATATTAGCGAAAGTGGATTTTTTTTCAGTTGCAGTATGCTCTTGCACCAAGAAAAAACCATTACTGCCAAAGAGCTGTTTTCCCTTGCATAAAGTAGTGCTTAGGGTATACACCCCCCCCCCAAATAGGGGAAATATAAATTCGGGATTCAGGAATCCCCCCCAAAATCAGAATTCCTGGAATTCAGTACAGATTCTCTAATTCGGTTCAGCTATATCAGATAAATTTGGTTTAATTTGGCTACTATTTCCCATGGGGAAATCAATCCGGGGGCTGGGGGGGGCATTTTTCAAACAAACTTTATAACATTTGTAGGGAACCTACTCCTGACTATCCTCTAAAGACCCCCCCACCTGAAGTTTTATGAAGATTGGTCCTCAGGGGCCAATTCTCTGGGCCCCCAAAGAATGTGCCCCCCTGCCACTCTCCATTATTTCCTATGAGGAAAACTATCTGGGGGCTATCCAGGGGCTGGGAGTGTCATTTTGCAAGCAAACTCAACCAAATTTGCGAGGAACCTACTCCTGACTGTCCTCTAAAGACCCCTTAAGTTTCAGGGACTTCAGCCACTCAAGTTTCAAGGTGCCTTCAGCCACTCCATTTGTTCCTATTATGGGAAAAACAACAAAGCTGATTCTCGTGCAGAAACATAGTGGGGCCAGGTTGCCATGGCCAAGGCTATGGGCTTTCTGTGTGTGGGACTTGCGTTTCAGAGTGTGCCTTGGCCATAGCAGCCTTTGCTCAGTGTATTTCTGCAGTGGCAGTTTGACTTTTTCCCATAAGAAACAATGGAGTGGCAGGGGGCATCTTCTTTGGGGGCCCATAAAATTGGCCCTGGGGTCCAATCTTAATGAAACTGGAGTGGGGGGTCTTTAGAGGACAGTCAGAAGTAGACAAATTTTGTAGACTTTAATTGAAAAATGCCGTGCCCCCCCCCAACTGCCCTTTGCTTTTTCTTTGCCCCAAACTGCCCCCCCCCAAAAAACTGCCCCTTGCTCTTTCTTTGCTGTTTCTTTGCAGGGAATTTATTTGATTTAAAAATTCAGAATCCCAAATCTGACTAAGGATTCTCTAATTGGATTCAGGAAAGCCAAATTTTGCCGAATTGGCAAAAATTCAACTTTCTTCTCGATCTTGAATTGCACACCACTAATAGTGCAGTCACTAGGTTGTTGGTCTAATTTTTTTCCGTTTACTAATGTGATTATTAAAAATCAGTGTTTACCTGTGGGCTCACAAAAATCAAGCCATATCCAGCATTACCACTTGCATAATAGTCTGTCTGAAAATTGAATTCTTCTTAGTTGGAGATGAATTCCACTGACTTTTTTTGGATATACACCATCAACTTTTCATATTTGATCTGAAACTACAATCATCTGAAAAAGTTCTGTCCTTTGATAAATGAAAATTACAGTCTTGCATCTTAAACCCCTTCTTTATTCTGCCTATTAGGAGTATTATAATATATGATTTATTCAGATAGTAAGTTTATTCCATCTGGAGGGCTTAGAATGGATAGATCTCATTCTATTTTTCCATCTTTTTGTTTTGATTGGGAATATTTATTTGTGAGGCAAGCCCTCATTCTAAATGATATATAAATTGTATGATTGTATTAAACAGCTCCATATTCTAAATTCATCCCATGGTATTTCAATGTTTTAAATGTTCCCTGCCTTGGGGACCCTCAGTGGAAAGATGGCACAGAACTATTTTAAGTAAGTAAAGAAAATCCCAGAAATCATTTAACCAGCAAAGTCATTTCCAAAAATTCTGCATGCTTGAACTTTTGAGTGTCTAGGGGGAAAGGAATGTCTTGGTTATAGAACAGCCATTGTGAATGATTCCCTGTCTATTCTTAGCATACGGTGAGGTTGATCTAAAAGGTTCTGGAGCACGTGCCGCATGCACAGTACTGTGTCATACAAACTACTGTGCATACAAAAGAGAAACATTAGGACACATTTAGAGAAGAGCGTGGCATGTTTATGTATTCTTTGGCTGAAGTGAAGCTGTTTCATAGAGCTTGCATTCGGGCAGAGAGTTGTCTCTTAAAGATGTAGGTCCCAATTCCAAGCTCTTACAGTGTAGCATCTAAGAAGGCCAGTTGTCAGCCAGGAAGTGCTCACATCACCAAGAACTTACTACGCAACATGACTATAAGCAAGATATTCTCTTAGCCTCCATCCCATCTTCAATAGAGGGATAAAAATTTTGATCTCTGTTACAAGGCTGTTGTAAAGTTTACCAACAAGATACATAATTGTTTACATATGCAGTGCCATATATAAGGTGGGGGGAGGGGATTTGGAAAGCAACAAAAGTGAGTGCAGGTCTGTCCATTTATAAAACTGCAAAGTTCTTAAGAAATGAGAGCCAATGCGATGTGATTAGAATGTTGGGCTACAGTCTGAGGCACCCAGGTTCAAATCTCTACTTTGACATGTAAGTTGCTAGGTGACCTTGGGCCAGTCACTCTCAACTTAAATCACCTCACGTAATTTGTATGGAAAAAAGGGAGGAGGGAAGAGGACCCTGTATGCTACCCAGAGCTTAATGGAACGGTGGGGTACAAAGATACTCAATAAGTCTTTAAGCATTCTTTTTGGTAGTGATCAGTATTAACACTCTATTGGACTCTTAAGATTGTATGAACATAAAGCCATTTTATTGCAGGACCAATTTGTTACATCTTGTCTATCTGTAGTACATTCTTGGCAGTCATCTTTTTGCACAGGAACTGCCAATTTTCTGGGAAACAGATGAAGTTGGTAAGTCAGCAAGCAAAGAGTTATAGCAATTAGGTCAATCGGGTGAGATAAAAGCATATATGAAAGTCTTAGTCCCTGGTGAGATTATAGAGGTCATATCAGCCTGAAGCAATTCCTGAGACATCAATGCAGGAATCTTTCTGATTATTATGATGGTTTCTCAGGAGAGTTTCAGATCAAATGCATTGTCAAGGTTATGAGCCCATCAAAGGCAACAGTTAGGAAGTGTAGAGTGGGGAAAGAATTCTGTTATGTAGTGAACCAATTCCCAGGAATCCATTCTTATCAGTATGCAGTTTAAGGAAATTAGAGGACATCCATGTTTAGATATCATAGCAACAGTGGTACATTGCAGGCAGCCACACACTGAAATTGCAATTGAATTTATTATCATTCACGAGGCCACGAATAAGAAGATGCAGTTCTGCAGGTTGCTGAACACCTGGGAACGTTCTATCAGGGCTGAGTAAATGAGGAGTCTAATTAAATGAACCAAAGTGCTTATGTGGTTAAATGAAGATACTCATGG
This sequence comes from Eublepharis macularius, assembly GCF_028583425.1. Taxonomy (NCBI): domain Eukaryota; kingdom Metazoa; phylum Chordata; class Lepidosauria; order Squamata; family Eublepharidae; genus Eublepharis; species Eublepharis macularius. The sequence continues at coordinate 71,458,536 of NC_072798.1, forward strand.
ATTGGGTCCAGTACCTGCCCCCCCCCAGTTGGTTTTCTTCCAGAGGTGCATGGTTCCTTATTTAATGGAAGGGAATCATCAGCTTCAAGCCAGAGCCTTTTAAGGGCAGCCTGTACGCAAATGTAAAGGAAATCAGTTTCCATAATGTCATTGAGGAACTCAAAAGTGATACGGACATATAACTTACCAACACAACATTTACTAAGTATCAGCTTACTTGCAGCTCTTTCAAAAACACTTTAAGGTATATGAAACACAGTGGCATCACATTCTAAGCTGAAGGTATATTTTCTTTAAAGAATCATCTCCTTTATTTAGAAGGTTGGATGTTATTCCTAACTCAGGATGCTCACTACTTGAAAAGAAGACACAAAGGAAGATAGGTCTGTTTCCAAGACCACGGTAACTAATTCCAAATTCCCACAAAAGTTGCTTGGTCTGTAACTTTCTATATTATTTTATGAAGTGATGGAGTTGACTTTATAGAGACTGAGGAGCAGCTGTAGCATGGCATGTGGCAATATTTGTTCAAAGAGGAAAAGTAAGCATCTTTCTGGGTATACCCAAGCTCTCAAATGCTCCTAAAGAAGTTCTGGGGTGTGTCAGAAAAAAATCTCTTATAATTTTGGATCTGGGATTTGAGGGGGAAACTTTTACTGTGATTGCTGTGTTTGGGGTAAGCTGTTACCACTTTGGGATACAAATTCACATTTTTAAAAAATTCTATTAATATATTCTATTAATTTGCTGTTTAAATTCCTACACTCTTGAGTGGTCATCATGTGAGTATTCTTTTGGGGTATTTTTTTAAAAAAATTATATTTATTGTGGAAAAGTTAAAAGATATATCAAAAGAAGGAAAGTAAGACATAACAATATCCCAATTATAAAGAGCCAACGGTGGCCTAAACATCAACCTACAACAAAGTAAAAACAGCAAAAAGCATAATAAGCATATTGCTAATCCGTTACATTTTCCCTACAAAACTTCCTCCTTTAATCACCTTGTGCTCTAATTAATGTCTTTTTTCTATATATGTCCGCGGGGGGGGGGGTCAAAAGGGCTACCTCCCACCTGCCGTTTCAAGTGCTGCTTACAGCCACTCAAACCCCTAGCAGGCCTCCTGAAAGAATAGCACTTACCCCTCTGTTGAGACTCACCGGTCTCCGGGTTCTTTTCCAACCTGGGGGACTCTGCACACACTTGGTCAGTCACTCACAGACTCAAGGCTTATATATAAAGATGTTTATTAATTCAGAAAAGTGTATGCAGGGAGCAGGAACCACTCTATTAAGGCACAAGCAAAAGGCATTTAAAACAATAAAAGCTTGGCTATTATATCTATAGCTAACTGACTAAAACTTAAAGCTGGCTAACTTAGCATTTCTCTGATTAAAGCTTGAGGCTCATACTCACAACCATAGTCCATAAACTATACCAGGTAGTTCTGGTCATCAGGCCTAGCATAGAGCAAAGTCTCGCACATGCTGCTGGAAAGGTAAGCATGGAGTCCCACGAAGTCTCAAGTAAGTGTGTTGTTCAAGTTCAGCGCTTCTTCATCATTAGTTCATCCTTGTTACTGAGGGCTGAGAGGAGCCATCTTTTCTATGATTGATAGCCAATCAGAGGTATTCTTGCAATCAGCGTTACTAGCCTGAGAACTGAGAGGAGTACTTAAAGAGCTGAGACTCCCTTGTCTCTCAAGGCCCTTTCCCTAGGCAACAGCTCACAGGTGCAATTAAGTAAAACTTAGAAGCCTGAACCAATGTAGGCAATGAACTTAGGGGGCTCTGCTAGACAATATCTCATCTTTTTAATATCCCAGATCCTTGTTCTTAAAAATCAAAACCACAAATCATTAATTTATTTTTCTTCGTCTCTCGCAGAAAGTCCATAAAGGGTTTCCAATTTGCCATGAATACAGACAATGTTTTGTCTCTAATTAAAGCTGTGAGTTTGGCCATCTCAGCTAAGTCCATCATCTTTCCAGTCCACTCTTCCAATGAAGGTAGAGCCTTGCACTTCCATTTTTGAGCATATATAAGCCGTACCATCATTACCATATATAGAATTAAAATACCATACTCTTTCCAAATTTTTATCCCTAATTCCCAACAAATAGAACTCTGGTTTAAACTGTAGATTAACCTTTAGAATTCTCTGCATTAACATATGTATTTGTAACCAATTTTTTTTCACTTTATTGCAAAGGTGATAAAATGTTCCTTTATGCTGTTCACATTTCCAACATTTATTTGAGACACCTTAACCATTTTTGCAATTTTGTCTGGAGACATATACCACTGATACAGCATTTTATAGAAATTCTCCTTGAAGGTGGAACACAAAGTAAATTTGAGGTCCTTGACCCACATATTTCCCCTTTGATCCATTTGTATATTATACCCAAAATTCTTTGCCCATTTTGTCATACACTGACAGATTCTTCCTCCATATTAAATTTCAACAACAGTGTATACATTTTCATAATTATATGATCATCATTTGTGCATATTTCTTTTTCAAAACTGTCTTCTTTTGCTGAAATCCCCAGTCTTTTTTTAATCCAATTTGAACCTTTCTAGCAATTGTGCATAAAAGAAGCATTGACACTTATAACCCTTAGCCAGTGGTCATTTCGTAGAAAAAGAGCTGGAGGAACTCATTAGCATAACTCATTAGCATAACTATTAGCATATGTCATGCCCCTTGACATTACTGGAAATGTGTTATTAGCATAACTGATTTGCATATGCTATACCCCCCTGACATCACCTATCCTGGCTGATTTGGACCAGGCCATTCAGGGCCGAAATTGGGCCCAAAATGGCAAACAGGCTGAAAATGGCTGAAAAGGGACCCAAAATGGTCAGGATCAGCCCACTCCTGAACAGGAGAGTGATCCACCACCCGTCAAGAGGCCTGATCCGGGCTGTTTCGGCCCCAATTCAGGCTGAAACGGGCCCAAAATGGCAAAGAGTCAGGTGGATGGGGCCACCTGACATGTGACCTCTTTGGGGAACTGCTGGAACTGTGTTCCTGCGCGTTCCCCGTCGAAATGAGCCCTGCACATAGGAAATTTCAGGAGGTGAATGATTGTGATAGCACAATATCTAACAATGTGTGGTTCCAAACAGATGGGCCAGAGTAGAGGTGTTACCACCAAGAATGCCTCTTTACTGACTTATTTGTATGACACATACATCATATACTCATAGACTTGCATATATATGATTTTCAGCACTGTGAAAAAATCACAGAATCAATTCTGATTTCCTAAGAATCGATGCAAGTTACATGTTGTCAGGAGGTGCTTTTAGAAGAACCCAAATGCTTTAAATAGACACAATCGATCTATGGTTCAATCTTATACTATCTGTGTTTGAATTATACCTACCTTTCTTCCACTTCTATCTTGAGTTTATAAGATTCCTAGGATATTGGTAGATTAGCGTAAAAAGAATTATTCTTTTGGTTTTATTAAACATAAATTTCTAGTGCACTTTAGTAATTTAGCTCTTACTCGGGGGGGATACACACACACAAAAGTGGGGAACCCACAAGGACTTGCAGGGGGCATCTCATGTTCCCCTCCTGCACCATGTCCTCTTTCCCTTCCTTGCCCCCTTCAGCCTCTCCCCCCTTTTCTGCTTCCTTTTCTCCTTCCCACTCACCTTTGACCGTCTCCTTATTTTTACCTTTCCCCTTCCACCCCCTGGCAGCCGCTCCCTTATAGCCAAGCTGCATGGTGCCAGCTGAGCTGAGCCAGGCCGAGTTGCATGGTAGGCAACCTGCAAGGAAGGACTTGTGTGAGCTTCCACAGTGAATTTCTCTCCCTCCCCCTGCATCTGAACAGCTTCTCTGGGGTGGGGGACAGGAGACATCAGGAGGGGGGAATAAGCAAAAATTGACCTCTGTTGTGCCACATTTTGTTTTGTTTTGTTGCTGGATTCAACCTCATGTACAATAATAATTTTTTAAAGACAGATTTTATTGATTACAGACAGATAGGGTTATTTGTGCTTGCGCATTTCCGTTTGTATGTTGAACTCATTTTAATCTTTCATTGTTCTTATTTTTATTAACGTAAATGAAGATCAAACCAAGACTAGGACAACATGTAAATGACGATAGAGGATCAGTGTTTTAAAAAAATCAATGCAGCTCAGTCAACTTGAAGATTCCAACCACAGTTTCCCCTACAAGGTCAAAGCCTGTAACTTTAGGAGAACTGATTAGTGGTCTTCTGTTCCCACTAAGAAAATGGGATTGATCTCAGTGCCACCCCTTTAGTCATGTTTGTATGCCATCTGAGAGGCAAAGATATGTGCTAACAGAGTATAACTGAAAGGTGTTTGTGTTCCTTTAATTCATAAGGCTGCATGTTGAACAACTGTATATCAGCATATTCTTTATTCGAATAGTGTGTGAAAACTGAGTGTACCTTCTGCCAATGCTAATGACACAATTGAACTTACACTCTAACAACTGAAATTCTAGATAGGCTCAGGAAATGTCTGGGGTTTTTTTTTTCCTCTTTCACCCTGGCTTACAATCCAGCCGACAAGGATAGATGCAGCTTTAAATGCTTTGCTGAATAATTGATCATCATCGCTCCAGGCTACATCAGGGGATGAATAGCGGCATGAGATGCAAAGGCAGAGTCTCCCTGCTGATGTTCTTAATTGGTAAACAGATCATTTCAACTAAATAATAGATAAAAAAATAAATTTCCTCAGTGCTAAATACAACCTTATATTTTCCACGTTTGCTCTTCTGAATCAGAAATGGCAGGGTATTTCTTTCCTTTGCTATTCTGGCACTGTGTCCTTTTGAACAATCCTAGGTTCCTACCAAAATGAAATCCTTTCTTCTCATCTTTGCTTGGTGAGAGCCAAAGCTGACTAGAACAATTTCACAGAGGCTAACTCTGAGAATTGGCTCTTCATATCATTTTATAGAAACAAAGTAGACACAGTTGAAAAGACAGGGAGTTACTTCAAAGAAGCTTCCTGGATTCCCCCTCACCCCCCATAGGAATATAGTACAGAATGGCCTGGGCTTACACTGAGAATCTCATTAATATAATTACTGTTCTCAAAGGAACAGATGACAATTTCATTGTAATTGGGGGGATGCTTGAAACTATATTATTTTTCTCTCTACAAATATGTCTGAAATGTTCTCTATCAATCTATTATTGCCAGATAATGAGATACAAATAGCACTTTGCAGACTGAATGGAACTTTGCCCGCTGGCCATAGAATTATAAGAACTTTTCCAGAGCAGTCCTAAGTAGGTATGACATTCCTTCGTCCTTAGACAGTAGAAATGGCACCAGAGGCATTTTTAAAATTCAAAAATAACTAACATTTATTTATTTAGAAGGGAAAGGTCAAATGAAAGCAGGAGTTGAAAATTTATGAGGTAATTCAACATTTTTTTGAGGTAAAATCACAGACTTCAGTTCTTAGGTTCTTTATAAATTCTTAACAGCTTATGTTTTGAGGCTTTGGTTCCCCTGTATTTCCCCATGCACTCTGGTATACTTTCTTTTAGTATTCTTTCTTTTCTGGGTTTAGGAAGGCTGGTATCCCAGTCCCCTTCTCTTCACACACCAGTGCTTTCCTGAATCTTAAGGTCTCCAAAGGCAATTTCCAACCACACCAGACCAGAGATCTCTCCACTTTCCAAAGTCACCTCCCTGTTTGACTGGGTAGGAAAAATCTCCTCTCTTTAGAAGATCCATCCCCTTCCTTTGGCACATTTGGGTGTCTGCACCTACTTCCCAAACCTTGCCAACTTTCCCCAGTTCTCCTGCTCTCTCTGTTAGGACTCCCACTCTCAACTCCTTCACACTGGATCTCTCTCTGCTAGCACTGAAAGAAGACCCTCCTCTTTCCACTCATGCTCCCCAATCAGATGGCTTGGAGTAGCCTGCCACTCAAAGCACTCTGATTCTGAGAGGGATTAACCCTTAACAGTCCTGCAAATGCGTGTACACAAGCCTTCCAGTTTTTTTTCTAAAATGCGTAATCCATCACAGCAGAATTATCCTTTCTAAGACTATTGAAGTCAATAGCCTTAGAAGAGTATAACTCCAATTATGATGGCATGGTTAGTCCACAGTTAGTGACACACCACCGCACACAGTTGATTCAAAAATGATAACTGACAGCTGCCAGAACCATGTTCTGCATACAGTTTTGTTTCATTAGACCACAACCAAAGTAGCTGTGGGCATACCATTTATGTGGGTGACCTTTACTGATGATATAGAATGCACAGTTTGGTGTCTTCACAACCACAGAAATGATAGACCAAATTAATAGTATCTGTAAGCCTTCTGAAAGCATATAGTGTTGGAAAGATAAGCTGACACTTGCCTGCAATGTTGTGACTGTATCATACATCAGTTGTTACTTTTATAGATGGCTTTACTAATAAAGGACTTAAAAACTACGACAATATTATCGGAAATGATAGATGCACTCTGTTTTTTAATCTAATCATACAAATTCTACTTGCCTTTGTTTTGACAATAAAACCAGTTAATTAGTTTGCATTTTGTACATAAGAAACTATTTCTGTAAAATGTTCAAGAAGAATTTTACAAGCCAAATATCAGTGGAAAAGTGGAACACTTGATTATTTTATCTATGAGAGAAATTTACTAGTTTGCCAGTCTATATCTTCATTTATGATTTTTTCCTCTTTAGTCTCATACTTTATTTCTAAGATCAAGCCATCACACACAAAATTATACTTGTTCATTTCTAACTTGCATGCATTCTGCATCAGCAGCATGTCTAAAATTATGCAAAACAGTAGATAAAATACGTTAATTTTCAATATAGTCATATTTTTCTCACCCTTAAAATTTCTTTGCCAGTGTCATGTATCATTCTTAGGTGAATGTTACACTATATATTGCACTATGTGGTGGCTGTTCTAAAAGCATGAGATATTCATGTGCAAGAGGTCATCCTACCACAAATTCTTTGGAGGTGGACTATGAGAAGTGATACACCACTGCACACAGTTGATTCAAAAATGATAACTGACAGCTGCCATGTTAAGCAAATTAAAATGGCTTTCCTGTGGTAACCAATCAATGTATGCTAGTTCTGTCCATTCTAGATTAATGCATTGAGCTGTTCTAAGTGTGTGTCCTTATGATGACTGTATTACCTCTAGATTACTCAGAGTGCGGGAACAGAATGAAAGAAGTATGCCAAAGAAGGGAAAGTACCTTTCCATTAGGTGTAAGAAGCCAGAAATGTTGGTTGTATACACTGGGCAGGTCCCTTATCCCTTAGGGTCAAACTGCACATTATATTTTATACAAGTTCACCACAAGGACTTACAGCCACAATGCAGCTGCAAGTCCCAGTGGCAACTCAGTGTAAAAATGCTGCAGGGGCCTGATTTGGGTTTGGACTACTCTGCAGGGAGAAGACAGGCTCCTCTAGGGAGCATTATTTGACCCATTAGGTTAAATAAGGGGTCAAATAATATTAGCCTCCCTGCAGCCTGAGCCACTTTGGCTCCAGAAAAAGACATACATTAAAAAAAAAACCATTTTACTTCATTTATACCCTTTCTTCCCAGTGGGGACCCAAAGCAGCTTGCATCATTCTCTCCTCCATTTTTCCCTTGCAACAAACCCCGAGCAGTAAGTTAGGTTCTGAGCGTGTGACTGACTCAAGGCCATCCAGTGAGCTTCCATAGCAGAGTGGGGAATCAAACCTGGGTCACCCAGATCTTAATGTTTCACTCCAGTCACTACACCACACGACACACAGGTGACCCTCCTCCCCGTGCTATGATCCTGACCCAAATCAGTCCCCTGCATCGCTTTTACCACCTGGTGAGTTTGTAATTCCCTTACAGGAGGGGCAAGCACAGCGGGGAGAAGTGCATCTGTTCCCCTGTCCCGCTGAACTGGCCCCAGTGTGCCGTGTTTCCTCCCTTGTGCTGGAAAATGACATCATTTTGTGCTTACAGAGGGATAGGCTGAAGATCTTTTATCAGGAGAATGTGGCTGTCTCAGTTTTGTGTGTAAGCAGGCTAAAGCAGTGAATTTTTGGAGATAGCATTTGCATCTCCAGAGAAGTTGGAGAGCAGCTGTCTCAGATGACTATATAGGTTCTGATTCTGTCTTTTGTAAGAGAGCAGACAGACAGTGCAATCCTAAACAGAGTTACTCCAGTTTAAGCCCATTGAAATCAATGGGCTTAGACTGGAGTAACTCTGCTTAGGATTGCACTGTAAATGTTTGTGAAAGAGACTGTAGGTGTCTCAGAGCCTGTTTTCTGAGGGAAACTGCCTAAAGATTTGTAATTTCAGGGAGAAGTTCACATTTACATGGTGAGACTGAGATAAGGCCAATATTCACTTCAAAAATAAAAGCTTGGGTGATAAGTAGCACCCTCTCTCAATATACAAGTCAGGAGTGCCAAAAATATAATGGTTTTAATTACAATGGACAATCTCTCCAATTAATTATGCAACAAAGTATTTGATGTAATGCATATTTTTGTTTCACAGGATGGTAGAAACCAATGGAGATGTTTGTGTTGCTTTTTAAATGTTTGTTTCAAATTCTTCCTTTTAAACCAGTATAAGTGGCATTATGTATGATTCCCAGATAATAATGTAATTATGTGTTTATAAATAACCTCTTCATTCCTTGCATTAGATTTTGATTCCTGTTCTTTGCTAATTAGGAAAAGCAAGTAGTAAAGCACATGGCCTTCCCTTATGGAAAAAGACATTTTCTACTCTTAAACAACTTGACATTTTCTATGTGCAGACAGATCTTAAAGCCTGTTCACATAATCACTGTTCTCTCAGCTAGAGAACATTTCATTTTGCTATATTACTAACCTCTGCTAGCACCAAAAACAAAACTTTCAAGGTTAGTTCTCAGCTTGAAATAGCTGAACACTGCTGTTTAAGATACTGTTACTGGCTGAGCCAGAAATAAGTATTTGATGCTTGAAGAAAATTGGCATTTTAACCTACCCCATTGCTACAATGCCGCACTTACACGGCAGCAGCGCCTGTTTTAATAAGCACATGCTCATGTAGTCCTAGAGTGGATTGCAATATTGGCCAAATCAAGATGAACTTTTTAGAATACAGGCAATTCAGGGATGAACAAAATTTTACAGAGTTCTTTTGGCTAGAATTCCAGATAAATTTGGGAAGAGATTTCAATTTAAAACAAATGCAGCTGTTGGAAACTGGATCTACAGTTTCAAAGTATCCAGAATGTGCCAACATTTCTAGCTATAATTCTGTCCACCTTCCTGCTATTATTCAATAGATGCTCTGCATTCATCTCCTGTTTATATCCCAGTTTTATTCAGAATCAAAATGGATTACCACCTCAGTCTCTCCTCCTCCTCCATTTTATCCTCCCAACATGCAGGTTAGACTGAAAGACAGCGACTGCCACCTACTAAGCCTCCACGGCAGAATGGGGATTCAAACCTGGATATCCCAGATCTTACTTGGACACTCTAACAACTATTTTAGGCACCTTTAAACTACTTTTCTCTGCTCCTGTAAAACATAAACATATTCCCTCTATAAAGGACTTGGTCATATAATTAAAGCAGCTTACAATGTCTAAAAAGAGTAACAAGAAGACAAATAAAAGTAAACCTAAATTATTGAACAACAAATCTCCTATCATCATCCAACTAACCGACAGGATGGAAAGGGGGACCGAGTAGGAGGTAACAGATTTTTCAGTGCACAGTTATTCTTAGGATTTTCTCATCCCTTTCCATTGCTATAAAATGCCAACAATAACATGCAACATTAACAATGAAATCCTTTGCAATAGGCTTAGACTGGAATTATTCTGCACAGAAGAATGCTCTGGAATGAAAATATGACACCATGTAAAGTGTTGGGCCTAAGGTGGTAGAAAACAATGAGCGATTTATTAAACATCTTCTGTAATATAAAAAATAAGCAACTTCTTCAGCTTAAGGTCCTACGCACTCTTTGCATCTATTATAGACTTTAAAATAACATGGTTGGGGACAGAGGGTGGTGCTTGGGGAATAGATGTTTGCACACTGTCCTCTAGCGTGTGGTGTCCCTTGGGGCGATTCTTTCTCCAATGTTATTTAACATCTACATGTGTCCCCTTGCTCAGGTGATCTGCAGTTTTGGGCTGGGTTGTCACCAATATGTGGATGACACCCTGGTCTACCTGTTGATGGCTGGCCAACTGGACATTGCATTGGATATCTTGGCAAGGGGTTTGGATACTGTGGCAATATGGTTGAGTCAGAGTCACCTGAAGTTGAATCCTTTGAAGACAGAGGTCATGCATTTGGGTTGTGGAGCAATGGGTTTGGGGATCTGGCTCCAAACCCTTGATGGGGTGCAATTTACACCTTTGTCAACAATGAAGAGCCTGGGTGTGATCTTGGATGCCACGCTTTCAGTAGAGGCCCAGGTCATGGCCTTTGTTAGATCTGCATTTTTTCATCTTCAGCAGGTCAGCTCATCCCAGGATCTAGCAATGGTGATCCATGCACCTCCAGGCTAGAGTACTGTAACTCTCTCTACATAGGGCTGCCCTTGGGCTTGACCTAGAAATCACAGCTAGTCCAGAATGCAGCGGCACATGTCCCTACAGGGACTCCATTTAGCGCACACATCCACCCAGTGCTGTGCTAGCTGCACTGGCTTCCGGTTGAGTAATGGATCCAGTTCAGTGTTGGTTTTGGTATTTAAAGCCCTCCACTTACTGGGACCAACATACCTGTAGGATTGCTTCTCCCTTTATGTCCCCTGCAGGGCCTTGTGGATAAGTAGTTGCTGGTGATCTCCAGCCCAAGGGACATTTGCCTGGCCTCAACAAGGGCCGGGGCCTTCTTGGCTCTGGCTCCAGCCTGGTGGAACACAGTCCCACTGGAGATCCAGGCCCTGTGGGATTTGTTACAGTTCTACAGGGCCTGTAAAACAGAGATGTTCCACCAGGCCTTTGGTTGAGGGGCAGGCGTTCTGTCCCTCCTGACTGCTGTTTTAAAATTTGTATTATTTTTTTATTGTTGTGAGCTGTTCTGAGCCTGCATGTGGGGAGGGCAGGATACACATGTGATTAAACAAACAAAAAACAAACAAACAAATAATCCCAGGGTTGATATGCACGAACACATTGAGCTCTAGTTTCTGTTCTGGTACATTTCCACATTCCAGGTGATGATTGCTTAAATATGTCAGTTTCATTTCGGCTGACCCACTGAGAAGGTGAGAACACCACCACAGGTGTAAAAAGCATCAAAGCAGAACACAAGAAAAGATCTGTTTGCTCGCCTCGTATCCTTCTTAAAGATACAAATGAGTACTGCAGCACAGCGGGAGGGGGGGGGGGGAAGAGAATTGTTTTCTCTTAAATATATGTTATCTGCATCAGCTCCCATCTGTTGTCAGAAGACTGTTTTCTTGGCTTTCCCAGCCAGATGTTTCTTGAATGTTTTTCTTCCATTGTCCTAGATTTTGTGACCCTTTGGCTTTCTAGCGCATGAATTCTTTCCCAAGTCCTGCTTTGACAGCTGGAATACATGCCCCTCATCTTTCTTCTTGTGCACAATCTGAAAGAAGTATGACACATGGGCAACCTTTATATCAACACACTATGGGAGGATAAATCTCAAATAGTGCGTCTTTGGGGCAGTGCACACAAAACAGCAACTCTGGAACAGATGCCTTAGGAACCTAGTGACACTTTGTGTGTGAAATAGCTCCTCTAGGGGCTGAAGGCTATCACCATTTCCACAGAAAAGTATGACTTCTGTCTTAGCAGCTGCGTGTAAGTAGAGGCACCAGTTCACACACAAAAAGTGATCCCACCCCCACCTGCACACACTGGGAAATAGCCCCCCCCCATTTGCACGACAGCCAATTTTTCTCCTCACTGCTACGTCTGTAAGTATTTTCAAGATCATCAGGCTGCAAGTTTTCAGAAATACATCCATGGCTGCCAAGAACATTGGACAGGGCATCATATTGTGATTTAGTGGTCTAGTCTGTGCACTTGTGTGCTCTCCTAAACAGTAGCATGTATAATTAGAGTAATGTTTGTCCCACTCCCATCAAAAGGTTTCCCTTTTTCCAATTCCACAGCAATTATTGGTGTCTTGGATTGAATCCAGATGTTGTTGGTTATTGCACTGTTGTAAATGTTCACTTCCTGGATTTTCTTGTTTGGCCAGGAGGTAACGTAATATGCAACAACATGTCAATGATAACTTGTGTCAATGCATACAGATACAAGTGTAGAGACAAAGCTTATCTATGATCTTTAGTCTCGTTTAATGTGAAAATGCTATGATTGTGTGTGTGTGTGTGTGTGTGTGTGTGTGTGTGTGTGTGTGTGTGTGTGTGTGTGTGTGTGTGTGTGTGTGTGTGTGTGTGTATTATTTGCATTATATCCAGGAATGAGCTCATATTTATTCCACACAAGAAAAATGAGTCAGCAATAAATATAAAGAATCTGTTTGTAATCATTTTGTAATTACACACACATATAATTATAAAATAATTACAAAAAGATTCTGTATGTTTATCGCTGATTCATTTCACTTGGCTTGGAATAAAAATGAGCTCACACTCAGGTGTAATGCTAAAACAACAATACAAATATGTGGGAGAGTTTAATGTCATATTAGCCGTAAATAAGCAGTTGCATTAGACCACATTTACCCTGGAGGATATCCCTGCTATATTTGAACATGTATACTCCAGTTACATTGGCTGGAGTGCTAAGAGATCCCAGCTAAGTCTCTTATGTGTCTGTCTTCAAGATACGATGTAACAGTGAGGATTTTAAAATCAGAGCAGTTACCATAGAGTAAACTGGCAACGGCTGGAACTCCACTGGCATAAAATCCACAAGACACCAGTGCTGGAGGTATGCCAAAGGAAAGCAGGACACACAGCACAGTCCTTAACTTAGTCTGCAAATGGGCTTATCCTGCACTGCAACAATCCGAGGATGTCTCAGCACACCAGCACTGGTTATCTAGATATACACTACCATCAAATCCTGCAGTGTCATGCTGGCACCACCCTGGTATAACCCTGGTGTCGGTACAGAATTGGGTGGTGTCAGGGATGGGTCATGGCTCATTTCTCTGCTTTGCTATGGCTCACCAAAAGATGAGTTTTGTCTCATTGCCAGAGTGTAGAGTTCCCAGTCAGCCTCTTCAATCCAGTGGCAGCAAGAAAGGGGGGCACAGTGATGCTGTGTGACAACACTTCTGATTGTACCCAGAAGACACACCACAATGTTCCATAGAGATTTGGGGAATTCCTAGTGTCATGACATCACTTCTAGGTGCAACTGGATGAGACATTGCAACGTTGTGTAATATTACTTCCAGCCTCCCCCCACTTGCTCTGGCTAGAATGAACAGTGGTGATGGGGACTGGGAGCCAGGGCCAAGAGATTACCCAGCACAGCAGGCAATCTGATAAGCCTACCAGCACCCCACTTCGTGGACTCTGAACTCCTGGCTCCTAATTAGCACATGAGAACCTTTCCTGGTGAACTGTTGGGGAGTTCATACACCAGTGCCTTTGATGAAAGAGTCATTGTGAGTTCTCCTGTCTCTTTATTTTCCTTGCCTGGCAAAAGGTTGGTATTCCTGAGCCCCACGTATCCCAAGACCTGAACCCTTGTGTGAGAGAGATCATGATTGCTGCCTCTGCTGAGGGAACTGCAGAAGCATAAGAATGCTATGGCTGAAGCAGCTATGTTTCCTTCCCGTATTCAAAGTTCCTTCGGAACAAGATTCCACTCCAATAATAGTATACGTAATGTTGACATGGGCAAAAGAGGGAAGTTGGTTGCAGGAGAGGACTTGAACCCACATATGCAGAGCTTGCTGGAGTATCTTCATTCCAAGGTTCCTCCTAGTCACACCATTGTATTTCTTCAAGGGGAGGGCACTGTGTTCCTTTTGTTCCCTCACTTGGGGTGTTCTACATCTTTATGACATCAGTGGTATGCCGCCATGTCAGAGCCTGCTGTTGGGCTGTCATTGTCTGCTTGTCCCTGCTGTTGTCTACACATCACTGTTTAGTGGCTTGAGTCAAGGTTGGTAGACATTCCAAGGCAATTGCTATGTCCTCCACACCTTGCTGGGGGTGTTTCTCCCTAGCAAATCAGATATCCTTCCTCTGCAAAACAGAGAATACTAACTAGCAGCCCTGATGCCATCCTGTTATCAGTGATACACCAACTTAAGAGTTTTAGGACTGGTCTGTCAGTATTCTAAGCTCCTTCAGAACAAGACTCCACTCTCATAATAGTATAATATTGACACGGGCAAAAGAGGTGCTATAAATTAAAGAAGTTCCCATTGAACTGAATGGGAACTCCAAAATGACTGTCCCTTCCCCTACTGAGCCGCTACAGTCTTGACAAAACATAGTATTTTCATAGTAATATATTAAGCCTAGGTAGGAATTTCATACTTTAAGGTCTGTATTTTCCTGGTCTGATAAACTAGGTTATGTTCCTACTGTAAGGTTTCCCTCTGGGTTGCTACTGATTTTGTGGAGAAGTCTTTTCCTCTTGTTACATTGCTTACCTTTCTACATCAATCTTTTATTTATTTCTTTAGAACACTTCTTATCCTGCTTTTCTTCCCATTGGTGAGACAAACCAGTGTACAAAAACATTAAACAATTTAAACAGAAAAAGGGGGGCATGAAACATACTGGGCTGGCCAGATATCCACCAGAGTGGTTTCTCAAGGCCACAGGCTATGCATTGTGGGTTAAAGGCAAGGAGCCTTTTGTCTGTTGCCCTTTCGCTTGAGTCAAAAGGCTCACACCTCTGGCCATGCCTCAGCTTTGAGCACCTGCAACAGGAGGGAGACCAGAGCTCAGCCTGCATCTCAAGCAGCTGGTAGCCATCTTCCCACAATTTTTTCCTTCACTATGGTTACCAACTCTGGTTTGGGAAATTTCTGGAGGTTTTGAGATGGTGCTTAGGGTGGATTTTGTGGTGGTGAGGGAGGTCAGTGATGCCCTTAGAATCCTTTACTGCAAGAACTCCAGCAAGGACTGGAAAGAGAAGAGATAGCATTCTGTTCTATCTAGGATGCTGAGAGATGCAGGATGGCAAGATGCAGAAGAGAGACAAGGATAGGAAGGTGTGGTACAAGAAGGAAGGAAGTCCCTGAGAAAACAATCTACACTTCAAAGGGACTAGACATGGGCACGAACCACAAAAAAACCAAACCATGTGGTTCGTGGTATTTTCACAAACCAGGAACCATGAACCCCCACAAACTGGGGCAAGTTCACATACCAGTTCGTGGTTCATGGGGTTTAAATGCCCCTTTCTGGCCACTTAGCGGCAGGGAAAGCGACATTTGATAGTTTAAAGGGCCCTTTCCTGGCGCTTGCAACCAGCAGGTCCCTTTAAACTATCAGCTGGAAGGCAGCAGGGGAGGATCCCCCCCCCCCCCGCCGCCTGCCAGCTGATAGTTTAAAGGGACCTGCTGCTTGCAACCGGCAGGGCCCTTTAAATGGCCCAAAGCCCACAAGCCCCACCCCAGTGAACAAAGTAAATGTTATCATTATGTCCACAATACAGCTAGGGAGCTGGGCATGAGAGGAGAGTTTAACTAAGGCCACTCGCACAGTTCATGGCAGTAATGGGAGTTGAACCAGCAGAGTACTGCTTTGCAACTCAACCACTTGACCACTGTGAAAGAGACAACTGAAGATACAAATGCAAGAATTGCTTTGCTGACTTAGATGAAGATCTGTCTAGCCTAACAGCAGCCTACCAAGAACCATATACTAGGAAGGAGTTTCCATTCATACACTTTTGTTATATGGCTTGAAATTTCAATCATCTGAACAGAGCCTTTTAAAGGTTCCTCCATGCAAATTGGTAAGATTGGCAACTGCCTGCTCACATACATTCTTGGTGGTGGCTCCTACCTTGTGGAATGGCCTGCCTGAGGAAGCCAGGAAGGCTCTCACAGTACTATTATTCCACAAGGTGCAACGCAGAAACATTGGGGTGGGATGGGGGATTCTTATAATAGAATTGATCTGT
The DNA here is from genome assembly GCF_028583425.1 of Eublepharis macularius. Taxonomy (NCBI): domain Eukaryota; kingdom Metazoa; phylum Chordata; class Lepidosauria; order Squamata; family Eublepharidae; genus Eublepharis; species Eublepharis macularius. Next base: position 71,474,646 of record NC_072798.1, read on the forward strand.
AGAAGGACAAAATGGCATTGCCTATATCTTTGTAACCTCCCCCATTCTGTATTGTTTGCACTATGCCAGCCTGGGCAGTTCGCTGTTCACATTATCATTTAATTTTTTATTCCTAGTCCTATTGCATTGTTCATTTGCTTTGTTTTTCATATATCTTATACTGTATGATCACAGTGGTGCTCACATTGTTCAATTTTTTAGTCCTAGTCTATTACTTTATTCCTTCTGTATCACAGACTGTATGAATTGTATTCTCTCTCTCTCTCTCTCTCTCTCTGTACTCTGTAATACACCTTGAGTCTTGGTGAGAAAGGCGGGCTATAAATAAGCTAAATATATAAAATAAGATGGTGAAACTATCTCAGTATGATTCCAAATGTTTTCTCTGCAGAAGATGCAGATCAGAACTGTTAACGTTTCCATCAGCTCATATTTAACTACAACACTAGACAAAGCCAAGGAACTTTATCTCATAAATGGGAGATAATCCATGAATTTGTCAAGGGGGTTTAGATAGTCTATTCCACTTTTAATCCGTCTGCCCTTGAAATATATTAACTGCCTACAACTGTCTGCTATTGTTTTCTTTATTCTTGCTTTATCTGTTTAATTATAGGGGGAGAAAGTGTTTGAGATGTGCTCAATAAAACTCTAATCATTCAGAAAGATTATAACCACCAGTCACACTAAGATCTGGAAATAAAGAATTGTGCATTGTCGATAGTGGCTGTTGCATCTTGATAAGCACCTCTTCCTCAGATCTCTTTTCTGTAAAATTAATTTGTTCACGGCTTTCTTTACTTCATAGCTTGCATCTGAGGAGGAGACACTTGCAGACATTTCTGAAATAATTGGCCAAGATATAATTCGTGACAACTGTAGTAATATATGTGCCTTCCTTACTGTCCACAGGGAGCATGCCTTACATCTTTCCTGTGAAAAACAGCCAGTTAATCACAATAATGAAAAAACAGTGATGTTCGTTTATTTCCCTCTTAATACCCTTTTTCATGTATACAAACAGATATTTTCAAGACAACTCAAACAGGCCAAACTTTGATTTCATGTCTGTGATTATAAATGTTAACTTTACCAAGGCTAAAATTTGGCCAGTAAATGGCATCAATACACTGCTTCTAATTCACGGATGGTGTAAAGCTGGTCATGGGTGTGTTCCTGAGCTTTGCGCGGGGCAAATTCAGCCCATTTGGGGCCAAAATGGGCCCCAGCAAAACATGAGGCAGGCACCACAAGTTCACTCCAGGAAGTGATGTCGCTCCTTGCCACCTGGTCTTCACTTTCCTGAGTTGCCTGCCAATGGCAAGAGATTGCTGAGGGGGTTGCAATGAGGCAAACTCTGGGAGCAACCAAGAAGCTTATGTGTAGGAGCCTGGGCTGACTGGCTGCTGTCCCAGTGGTCCCAGTACCCAGCATAATCCATTTTGCCCCTGCTTTTATTCTAGTTAAAGGTACTAATACAGGGAAACTGAAATAAACCTTACTGATTTACTTGTTACATGAAGTTTTTGTGAAATAGAACCAACTTTATCAGATATAAAAGTATATATGTTTGTGTAAATATAAAATTACAACATTACACACATGGCTATAGAGAGAAATAGTGACAGACATGGGCTATGCAAGCTGAACAGATGAGGGCATTTTTTGGCAGGAACAACTTGGCTGGAAAGAGGGAGGATAGTTGTTTTTCCTTCTTTTACACAATTATTATGGTTTCTATAGCTACTCGGGGCTTGCCCTGATCGCTGCATGTACAATATTTAACAGTATTTTGAACACTGAATGAGCAATTCTGAGCCCTACAAAAAGAGAATCAGCAATACTCGATGAAGAAATAGTAACCATCTTTTTTTGGTGAAGGCAGGCAAATTAGATTTATAACAAAAGTTATAAATCTTCATTTCTCTCCAATCAAGACCCAAAGCAACTTCTATTGGTCTCCTGTTCTCCATTTTATCAACAACCTGTGAGATAAATCTAGCTGAGTGTGTGTCACCCAGCAATCGTCCATGGCATACTGGAGATTCAAGTATTAGAGACACATGACAGGTCGCTTAACAGCTATTTTATTACATGTTGCCTGTCATGGAAATAATATGGTCCAAGATGTCCTGATCCCTTCATTTTTGACACTGGAACTCCATTATCATCCTGAAGTTTGTGGTCAGTTTTGAGACTCCTAGCTTTATTTGTGCCTGCCACAAAAGGACAGGCAGACACATGGACACACCCATTCTTTTATTATTATAGATGCATGGTAACAACAAGCCAAGTGATTTGTTTTGTTATTATATTTGGTTTGGATCAGGGTTGTATGCGGGTGCCCAGAGGGAATCTTTGTCTGGGGACCTATGGTGGATCTTTGCAGCCCTGCCAGCCTTTCCAGAAGGACACCGTGGTAGATTTTATCGAATGCTGCAGAGAGGTCCAGGAGAATCAACAGGGATGCATTCCTCCCTCACTCTCCAAGCCCAGGTCATTCATCAGGACAAATCTATGCCTGAATCTGGGTCAAAATGTGTCTGGAACATCTCTCTCTAACAAGACTGCCCGAAGCTGTGTAGTCACCACCCACTCAAGCACCTTGCTGCAACGTGGAATGTTCATTTACAAATATAGAAGTGGAGCACAGTGGAAGCAAAGAGGCACTCAACACATCCAGAGAGAGAGAGAGAGAGAGAGAGAGAGAGAGAGAGAGAGAGAGAGAGAGAGAGAGAGAGAGAGAGAATATATACTCTGAAAGTGCTTCACCCAGTTCCCAACAGTATCCACTTCTGTCTGTCAGTCCCTTTTCGAGACTCAAACTGCTTATTTGTCACACAAATACACCTGCAGCCCCTCAGCTGAGAGGGGCACATCCTCAAAACACTGACAGGTATTTGCCAGAACTATGATGAAATAATCTCCAAACCATTAATGTCCATTGAGACCTTGTTCTCCAACCAGATTCACACATCCAACCTGGAGCAGTGCGCGTACCTGTATTTCTTTGCTTTCACTGAATTAAAAACTGAACAGATAACTTTTAAAACTTTCAGAAACACTCAGTATTAAAATCTAGTTTAAGATGCCATTTTGTGTCTGCATGCGTCTAAAACATCAGCTCAAAGGTAATCTTCCTTTGGCTCCATAGCTCTTTGAAGCCTGCACTTTCACAGCCTGAAAAGCTCTCCACCGCATTATCCTTGCAAAAATACATTTTGAACCTCATGAAGGGGGAAACAAGGGCAAAAAGGTGGCCAGTGAGGAAAGCTTCTCTTCAGCTCAGAATCACAAGTTGCTGATGCTGCTTTTCATTTTTAAAAAAAGTTTTTTGGGACTTCTATGCATATATTTGTACGTAATGTCTAGTTACTTACAAGAAACTAAGCCACAAGGCAATTTAAATATTTTGAGATAACATCTGAAAGTGAATGCATAAGAAACAGGGGTAAGTAAATAATTGGAAAAGATAAGAATTTAGATGGAGGGAAATAATCCATACGAAGAGCCAGAAAGAGAATAAACCCAAAAAAAGGCTGTAAAGATAATACATTACAAGAGATGAAAGAAAAAGAAAGAAAAGCGAGAAAATACTCGAAAGCACACATGGGAGTCACAAATGGAAACTGAGAGGTTGAAATCATGAAGCAAAAAATGACAAGAGGCTGAACTGCGGGCGCTATCTCCCTCTCTCTCTCATGAAAAATACTAGTTAGCCAGCTGGAAATTGTTGCATTCAGACATCATAGCAAACTGTAATGAAACAGAAACTTCTCATGCTAGCTACAAAGCAGATTCTGAGAGGTACGTTAAGCTAAGAGTGTATGACTGGGACTAGCCCTAGGTTACCAGTGATCTTTCACGGCAGAGAACCTGGGCCTCCAAGATTCTAATCTGACACACTAACCACTTCTCCACACAAGGGTTGCCAGCATCCAGGTGGTGGCTGGAGATCTCTCGGAATTACAACTGACCTCCCGGCAATAGAGACCAGTTCCCCTGGAGAAAATGGCTGCTCTGAATGGTGAACTCTATAGCATTATACCCCACTGAGGCCCCTCCCCGTCCCAAATCCCACCCTCTTCAGGCTCCACCTCCCAAATCTGGACCTGGCAACCCGCTCTCCACACTTCCGTAACACCACTGCACTACACTGGCTCTCCACACTGGCTTGTTTTTTATTAATTTAAAATATTTATTCACAATCTTTTGATGAATATCAATTTCCAGGTCAGCTGACAAAGACAGCAAATGATTACAATGAGAACAGTTAAGCCAATCATAAGATGATGATCAGATCTAACTAATAAGGATAAAAATGATCTTTTTAAAATGAGCCAGAGTGTATGTGTGTGTGTCACTGAATGAGGGAACCCTCATACTCTATTACAGAGGCTGCTTTTTATGAGACAATGAAATGAGGGTTCAAGGTGATCTTTCCTGGGTAGGAAATTTCGTAACACAGAAGCCGCTGTTTGAAAAGGCCCCATTCCATGTAAGCCAATGGAATTTCTTTGGAAGAAGCACATAGAGAAGGGCCTTCGAGGCTGTGTGTGTATGGGTTCATACGGGTCTTTTTAAAATCCTGGTTCTACTTCATTTAAGTCTTAAAAGCAAAAAACACACACTATATTGGACCTGGTAGCCAATAATGATGATTCAGAGTATGTAATGCACTCCACCCAGCTAGCCGTAATTACAAATCAGGCTACTGCATTCTGTACCACTTTGTAAGTTTTGGATACTCTTCAAAGGCAGCCACTTAAAGCACATTATAGTAGTAAATTCTGGTGAGGCTAAGCATCAATGAATTTTGGTTTTCTTCCCACAAAAGATACAGCTGGTTAACCAGCCTAAACTGGTAATATATATTCCTTGCTAATGATGCTAGCCTGCTCTTTTTCTCTTCATCAAATATAGTGATCCCCAATGTGTACCTGAACATCCAGTTGTAGTGCAGGACCCAAGAACATGGCCAAACTGCAAGACTGAAGGACAATTGCAATGCTATCCATATAGGCTGAACATCTTCTTGAACAAACCTATCCCATATCACCAGTACTTCCTTCTAATCTGGATTAAGCTTCAGTTTGCTCATCCAGTCCATCATAGATGACAAACGTCAATTGGGAATTTCTACTGCCTCCCTGGTATCAGACCAGGGATCCCAACCTTGTTGTGCTTGTGGATACTTTTAGACTTTTAGGAATGGGCTGCCACAACAAAATAGCTGGCATGGAGAGCTCGGGCCAGTCAGAAAAAGTTGGGAGGTTGCACAAGCATCCTCCTATAATGAAGGCAGTTGTTTCAGAACAGATGCTCCGTGAGACACAAAGCTGACGTTTCCTGGGCTCTTCTGAAACACCTCCTGCTCCAGAGGAGTGGAGAAAAGCCAAGACTGGATTTCTGCTTCGCAGAAGAAATGCTTTGAGGAAGAAGAGTATACCAGAAACACGCAGGTAGACACCATGATTCTATCCGGTACCACACTGAGGATCACTGTATTTGATGAAGAGATAGAGCAGGCTACCAGCCATATCTCTGGATAACTTTTCTAAATTATTTCATGCAAATGCATGGAGGCTAAACTGGAACCTTGAGAAGTAGCAACTCTCCTAACCAGGATCAGAAAGCACCAATTAATTCTTTACATGCCTAAGCCATGAATAACTGTTAACATAATGAGCTAGATGGCTGTTTTGAGAGGAGGCTACAGCTGGTGAACCATCCTCTCTAGTATACCATATATCTCCCAGACATATCATATCAAGGTGACCCAAAAGGTTGATCGGATCAAAAAGTCATTGAAAGGTCTGTGAGAATTAAGAGACACACTCCTTTTATGACAACCCATTGCAATCTCTGTGGATGGTGCTCACAGTTCCATCCAATTAAAATACTGGGAGCACTAAATTCCCAATAATGGTCCCCATCTATTGGAAATAATTGCCTGTAGACATCTTTCAGAGCTGTGTTCAGTTGTTTTAGAAGAAATATAAAGCCTTCCTATTTAGGAAGCTTTCTAAACTTTGCTATTTCTTCTTCTCTCTTGCTTTTCATATTCTGATATTTTAAAACATGTATTTCACTGTTTTTAACAATGCTTTTATTGGTTTTGTTCAATGACCTGTAAGACACCTGGGGCACAATCTATCCACAGGTAATCACGTTTAAATCCCATTGATTTCAATCAAAAAGAGTTAAACACATACTTAACTCTCCTTTTGAAATCAATGGAACTTAAATGTGCTATGTCATGGCTTGATTTGTCCCCAGAGTTTTAAAACGTCAGAATACACAGTTTTAAACAAATAGGCAGGCAGACAGATATTTCCTACAGTCACAGCCTGAAAAGGAAGTAACTTAGCTGGGTACCCTGTCAGGCAACTGATTGCAATTACTGGAATACTTAAATCCATTTGAAATTGCTCCTGGAAAAATCTCTAAACAATGTTTGTCTCTTGCAAACTGAAGTATAGTGATAAATAGGAACCACATTTACATGTACCCAGTAACAGGCATCCAATATTAGTTCAAGCATTATTCGGTAACATTCTTCCCAATTGAAAACAATGCTTTATGCATTTGACAAAGTAGACTCTGGCTCACAAGAAGTTTATGCTATAATAAATTTGTTAGTTTTTAATGGGCCACAAGACTGTTACTTTGGTCATAGCAGACAAAAATAGATATCCCTCTGGAATTAAACATTTCCACAAGGAATGGAGCGGCCTTAGCATTAGCTGAAGTATTTATATATTCAAAATAATTTAATAGAGATGAGTTACTGCCTTCTCTTTTCATAATCACAGTCAAGGTGGCAAGATTTCCTGTGCAGTTTATGAATGCATACTCAGCTTCATTCAACACAGGCAAGTCACCCCTTAATAATGCCTCCAAACCACAGAAATAATCACAGCAGCTGGGTAACTTCCTGTGAGCACTTTTATTTCAGCCCCCTCCCCGTTTTGCACTTCTGTTTTAGGAAGGGGACATAACTTAGTGGTAGAGTAACTGCTATGCATGCAGAAGGTTCAATCCTTGGCATCTCTAATTAAAAAGATCTGGTAGAAGGTAAGTGAAAGACCTCTTCTTGGGACCCTAGAAAGCTGCTGCTTGCCAGAGTAGACAGCAGTAACTTTGGTAGACTGATTCAATATAAGGCAGCTTTATATATCCATATGTTCCAGGAAAAAAACTATGAGGGTTTTCAAAAAGATCATAAAAAGAGAAGATGGTTAAGACTTTGATAGAAATCTGAACTCCATGTAGCTGATAAAGAAAACAGTGACACGTATTCTTCTAGTATACGTACCCACATTGTCATTTTGAGTGTGGAAATAGGGGAGGGCCACGTCAGCCCCTTGTCCTGGATCTAAGTTCAAAAGAGGCCTCAGATTTGTTAACTTGGGCATTTGAAGTTTCTCAACTTGTTTTTATGCAAATCCTTATTAGACCTAAATTTAACATCTTGTCTCAGCTGAAAAACAAACAAAAATTGAAATAATGCCTCACTCTCTTTTTTGGGTGACTTAGAGCCAAAACACACGAGAAGAAATACCAACTTTCAGCACGTGTTTTCTTACCTCAAGGTTTGCTGGGATCTGTAGGCGTCCTGGAAGCTTAAAGTTTAGCATTTAGAGAGCAGCAGGAAGGGAAATACAGGCGCCTGCATTTCCCTTCCCCTTCCTGCTGCTCTGTAAATGCTAAACTTGTTCTCTTACCTCAAGGTTTGTTGGGAAGTGTAGGAGTCCTGGAAGCTTAAAGTTTAGCATTTACAGAGCAGCAGGAAGGGGAAGGGAAATGCAGGCGCCTGTATTTCCCTTCCTGCTGCTCTGTAAATGCTAAACTTTAAGCTTCCAGGACGCCTACAGATCCCGGCAAACCTTGAGGTAAGAGAACACGTGCTGAACCTAGGTATTTCTTCTCGTGTGTTTTGGCTCTGAATTTGGTTCATGTGTTGTAATTTATTGTTGTTATGCCTATGCGCCTCAAAAGCTGGAAGTCATGTGAGCCTCTCAGGACTTCTGAGAGGGCCTGTGTAGAAGATATGTTGGGTATTTATTGTAGATTGAGAAATATAGTTTCATAACTGTTAACTGCATTTTAATGTATTGTCTTTGATTTCAGGTGTCATAAATAAGTAGAAAATTCCTTAAACAAGGGTAGCACTAATGCAGATAGAAGCGATGAAAGTAGTATTCACAAATGTATAAAATGCCAGAAAGTCATCCTTTCCAAGCCAGTAAGTTGTGAAATGGGTTCTAAGAACTGATCATGCAGTAATAGGATAGAACATATAGTAGCCATATGACTGAGGATGCAATGCTGAACAAACTGACTAGCAAGTAAACCCTGTTGAATTCAATGGAATTTACTTGTGTTTAAGACTGCATTGTTAAGACCTTGATGAATACAGAATTTGTGTACCAAATAAGCAATATAGGTTACAAAATGGGCTTCCACACCACTGACAATTCTCCATGGTTTCCTTGTCATCGCTGTAACCACACAGCGATTAAGCCCAATGGAAATGGGGCTTCCACTTGGCAAGTTTTCCAGGTCTTCTTCCCTAGTCCTTGTTGGCCATTCCACCAGGGTTTCTGGGTTAATAACTGGTATTTAACAAATCACTATAGTTTATTTATTTGCTTTCTTTATACCATGTCTTTTCTCCCTAATGGGGACCCAAAGCAGCTTACATCATTCATCTCTTCATTTTATGCTCTCAAGTATTCTGAGAGGTAGGTTAGGCTGAGAGTGTGTGACTGGCCCAAGGTCACCCGGTGAGCTTCCATGGCAGAGTGGGGATTTGAACTTTGGTCTCACCACACTGTTACTGAAATATCACTAATTTTTTTAAAGTGGGAAAGCATCCGTCCCCTGCATTTTATTTATTTATTTATTTAATTTATAGTTCGCATGGGAGATTGGGGCAGGAAAAATAGCACCAATGTGGCTGGGAGTTGAAAAGATCTTGACATTCTTGTCCACATAGCAGCCACCACAGCTTTGATGTGCTATGTCCCCAAAGGACATAGTACAACAGGTTTAGGAAAGACTACAGGAAAAAACAAAGCAGTCACTAGGTTAATGAGAATACTAAATGTTGTGTGGAAACAGAAAAAAACAACACCCTGCTTTGCCATCAGCACCACAGCTGGACCAAACACTGGTGTGGAAGTGGCCAAAAAGACAGCCTTTCAAAAACTGCTCTAGTGCCCAACCAGAGTGATAAAGGAGGGCCCCTGGATAGCCCCAGCCATTTCCACTTCACCGTAAGCCTAAAATTATTGACAAGGCAATCCTTTGACGTGTTTACTTCTGAAGGAACCTAACTGTATTCAATGCGGATTAACCTCAGTTAAGTCTGAGTAGTATGGAGTAAAGATTTTAAATCACGATAAGGGCGGTCTACATCCAAATTAATGCAGGAGGAAGGCCATGGCTGTGACCTCGTAAGGCTGCAATGAGAACCCCGATCCGAACTGGCGACGGCTGGGCTGGGCTGAGAGAAACAGAGCGCCGAGGATGGTGGCGGAGCTGTACCTCATTTAAGGGCAGCCTACGGCCTGGCAAGCCTTTCTGAACGCGCGTGAAGGGGACAGGCTCCCCGCCCGGGGTGTTGTGAGGCGGCTCTCGTCCGCCCCTTTCCCTTCAACGTCTCTTCCCGTCAGCCTTGCCGCCGCGCTCTCCTCAGTCCCTCCCCCGCTTCTCCAGCCTCCGCAACGGGGCAAATCTGCTCTGGGGTTGCCGCCGCCGCCGCCGCCGCCGTCTGGGGAGCCGCACGGCCTTGGCCTGTCTGCGGGCGGCCGCTGGTTGGCGACGGGGGGACACGTGAGGGGAAAGGGAGGGAAGCGGGGGCGGCGGCGGCGGAGTTCCCCCGACAGCTGGAGGCTGCAGCGGTGGCAGCGAGCCGCGGCTCTTCGCAGCAACAGCGGCGGCTCCTCCTCCTCTTCCTCCTCGCCGGGTCCCTCCGCTCGAGCCAGCCCCCTCCTCTCCCCCGCTCCTCCTTATTGACAAATACACAAAGGGCCGTGCCGGGCTGGAGAGGCGTCTGGAGCCGGCATGGGAGACAAGAAGAGCCCCACAAGGTGAGCGAGGCGAGAAGGGGCCGCCTCGGAGCGGCAGGCCCGGGTGGTGGGGAGGCGGCGCGGCACGGCGGGGGTCTCGCTGCCCCACACTCCGGCGCCCCCAGCACGGCAGGGGTGGTAGCGGGGGAGGGAGAGGGAGGGAGTTCGTGGTAACCGGCGGCGGCCGGGGCGACGCGAGGCCCGGAGGCAGGCAGGCAGGCAGGCAGGCAGCGAAAGAGGGAGGGGGCCGCACAGCCGCGGCGGGGGAGCCTTGTTTTGTCTCTCAAGCCGCCTCCTTTCTCTCCCCCCTCTCCTCCTCCGGGTAGGCCGAAGCGGCAGCCGAAACCCTCCTCCGACGAGGGCTATTGGGACTGCAGCGTGTGCACCTTCCGGAACAGCGCCGAGGCCTTCAAGTGCATGATGTGCGATGTGAGGAAGGGCACCTCCACCCGGTGAGTGAGGCCTGGGCGCTGACACCCCCCGACCCGGGCGCGGAGGGAGGGAGGGAGCGGGCAGAGCGGCGTTGGGCCGAGGAGCGGCGGCCTGGGCTGCCACCAGGAAGAAGAAACCGCGCGCCCCAGCCGAGCCACCGGGGCAGGCGTGTTTATTTATGGCCCCTCGCCGAAGAGGGTGACAGTGGAGAGGCTGCAGGCACCACCGGCTGGCTGCGTCTCGGCTTCTGGATCCATTCCTTCTCGCTTCCTTTTCTCCTTTCCTCTCCATCCATAAACCTTCTGGTAGCAGAGAAGGAATTTCTTTCTGTGAACTTAAAAAACTATCATACTCCAGCTCCATTCATAACTGCTGGGTTCATATTGCCAGTCACACAGCCATGAGAAGATAGAAACGAAGCTTCTTGTACATTTTTTTTGCTTTGCTGTTATCATCGTTTTATACAGTGTAGATGGCTGAAGTCTTTGCTGCTTTAAAAAAATGCCTGCACATGGGATATATAGTAGTTTTGGAATGTTTAAATTTACCAGATAAAGAGTTGTTATTCAAATTATAAGAACAGATTTATTTTCTGCTTGAAGAACGAATTGGGTCAGGTTTGTAATATTATTTTAGTTGCCTGTCTATATCTCTCTGTAATTGTAAATAATATGACTTACCTTGATTGTAGGTTGTATGTTATTACTTTTGGTCTCTGACCGTAATAAATATACTACACAAAATATCTCACTGTAATTTCATTTACTGTACTGAAGGAGAGCAGTAAAGGAAGCTACAGTGTTAGTTATTTGCAGAGATATATTACTGTCCAGGGTCAGCAGTGTGTGTCCTTAATATGCATGTTTGTACAATTATTGCTTATAATAAGACAGGAGTGCCATCCTAACCTGTCATGAAAGGGAAAGAGAAATAATTATTTGCTTACAGTTAAAATGCTCATGTTATGGCAGATGGTAAGTGTAGAAGGAGGAAAAAGCTTTTATGGGAAGGTCTCCTGGGAGGTGCCTGCCTGTGAAACTGTGGTAGTGGTCAGCTCCCTGGCAAGAACTATCTGCATTTCTGGACTATGATTTTTTTGGAGGGAGGAGGGAAAACATTGCCCCCTGGAAACCTCTGGGAAGCAACAGTAGTGGAGACATCTCAGCACTATACAAATGTGCAGTTGCTGACGGATCATTAACCCAACAGCAGTTTGCTCTGGGGGTTTCTACCCAGGTAGCAACTGTATGCTTGCCACTGTGCCCCTTTTCACTTCCTGATGGTTATTAGTGCGGGCATGTTTCCCCCTCCCATAATCAGGCTGCGACAACAGCAGATGGTTACTGTCACCAAGTCACTGTACCAGCTGCTGCTCAGGCTGCATCAGAGGCATAGGGTAGATTATGCCCTCAGGACACTGTCCCCAAGTGCAGTACCTTATTTCTCCATAGAAGTAGACAGAACAGCTATTCAGAAAGTAAAAACATGAATGGTGGGAATGCTAACTCTGCTTCCTATCCCTGACAACTCCCACTTACTAACAGTCAAGTGTGTTTCTATCCACACAGCCCATCATGAAATCTCTTTCTTAATCTCATCAGAATGTAATGGCATAGTCAGAAAAGATGTTTGGAATTGACATTTTAATAGATTTTACTACCAGCAATACCCTCTGCCCATTTACAGTTGCCTTAAAAGTGAACCATGCAAGACATTAATTATGTACTTGTTAATGGTTCCCAGGCACTGGGATGTATGATCTATGAATGAAAGTATGTTGTGCATCAGTATCAGAGGTAAAAAAAATACTAAACTAGCAAAGTATAGAATGTAATTCCGCTGTCAGTTTTATGTTTTTTGGAAAATATACCAACATTTTTTTATGTAACATGTTTATAAGCCATTATGTCTTCATTCAAAGCGGTAGAAAGAGCATATAAGATCAATTTTAAAGCAGTACTCTAAACATGCAAACCAGAATAGATCTTTTGTAGTCCTCAGGACAAATGTGGTAAAGGCTCTGCTACTAGCCATAGATGTTCCTCCTTTGCAGAGTGACAGAATGTGGAGTAGGTCCAGATATAGAATGTAAGCAGCACAAGAGTTGTCACAGCAAAGGTTTGTCTCTGTGGGTCCAAGGCTATGATGGATAAGCCCAAGCAACTAATCGTGCCTGGAAACAAGCTGGCAGACAGTGCCATTTCTTCAACACTGGGAGGCTTAAACATACTCAGCTAACATTCAAAAGGAGGTAGACTGTGGCATTCTTTACCAGCAACAGCTTCCAAATTTTCTTTAACACCATCTCCATGAGTGCTTAGGGGATTCTAGGGGAAATGGAAGAATAGATTATGCTTCTGAGCCCCCCTCCCCAAGATATGAATTATGATGCGTTTCTGGCAATTGTCATCACCTACTTATCCAATAGCAGGACAAATCTAGGATCAATCGTATCTTCAAATGGGGATAGGTCAACCACGCTTACTCACATCCGTGGAAACTTCAGAGTTCAGAAATTGCATATCATTTCTTTTTTACTCAGATTCAGCTTTAGCCTGTTTAAACTTACCCATTCAATCAGAACCATTCCTGTATGTTTAGTTAACAAAATGTAAAGCTGTCCCCCGACTGGATAAATTCCCAGTAGCTTCATACAGCATCATTGACCATATCAAGTCTGTAGAAAACCACAAGTCTGAACTGGCACAACCAAACTGTGCCAGATTGAAAAGTCTTTAGAATAATATGCATGAACAGAATATACATATATGCAGTTTTGCAGCTAAATTCTATGCTGATCTTACTGAGTTTAACAAAAACTTTCTCTGAAGTAAGTGTGCATAATCTTTTGTAATTTGAAATTTGGGGGGTAAGTATGGGTTACAGATTGGATTTCTATAAGAATGGATGCATTAATTTATATGACACTATGTTGTTGGGATATATTGTGATAAATTATAGTGCAGTCCTAAGAATACTTTCCTGGGAGTATGCCCCACTAAATAGACCTGAATAGGATTCTGAGTAGACCTGCTTAGGATCGCTGTCTTAGGATATCAGTTTTGGAAGCGTGTGTATTAAGAAAAACAATGTTTAAGCTGATCTTTCTACAGTTTTGCTTATGCTATATTTTATCAAAATTTTTGCTGTTTAAACATTACGAAGCTCACAATCCATCTAGCCCACATACATATGTTTATATATTATTATCAGCTCTGCTAGTGATTTCTTTATTAAGAAAAATTAATATGTTAATATGCTCCAGTGTCAGTTTTGGGCATAGGCAGTTAACAGTATTACCAATATTAGCAAACATACGTTCTGCAATCACAGATGAATGCACAGGTAACCCTTCACTAGTTTTCCTATGCCTTCAGTAATATATAAATGCTGAATGATTCCTTATAGTTTAATCTTGTTTTACACCGCTTCATTTATAGTGCAATCCTAAGCACGTTTACTCAGACACTGAATTCCCCAGTAAGTCTGTTTAAGGTTGCACTTAATAAGGATTTGTCGTTTTATATTAAATGTCCCTAGAGATATTCAGATATTGGGTGACAGATTTTAAGAACTGCTTTCCTAGATTAATTCATCTAGTGTAGCATTTTGTTTTCAACAACAGCCAGTTAATAATTTGGAAGTTTATAAATAGGTAATGGTAATTGCCTTAGGTTTTGTCTCGGGTATCTAGAGGTATACTATCTCTGAACATGAAGATTCATTTATTTCTTCATGAATTTGTTCCTTTAAAAAGCTATTTGAGCTGGTGGCCATTGTGTTGCTTTAGTATTTTATTTATTTTGTTTTATTTGCTTCATTTATACCCTGCCTTTCTCTCCAGTGGGAACTCAAAAGCAGCTTCCATCATTCTCCTCTCTCCCATTTTATCCTCACAAAATGGGAGAGAGGAGGTAGATTAGACTGAGTGTGTGTGACTGGCCTAAGGTCATCCAGTGAGCTTCCACAGCAAAGTGGGGATTCCAACTTGTATTTCTCAGATCCTACTCTAACCACTGTACAACACAGACTTCTGGTATGAAGAATATATTTTATTCTAAAATTAAAAAATCCTTTTTTTATCTGAAGGCATTTACAGTTTCACTCATGCTCTTGAACCCATGAAAATTGTAAGTAAGGTAAGGCTGTCACTTCAGTTTCTGCTCTGTGTGAGCATGACAGAAGTTGTATAGTCTGGCACATTATGCTCTTTTACAACTTAGGTTCCATGCAGTTATGCTTTCTCTTACTGCTTCAAGTTCCTCCCCACCCCTGAACTGCTATTGCTGTTATATCTGTTCCTTCAAATAAATATTCTGTACTGTTAATTTCAATATGAGATGAAATTCTTACTTAACTTTTTATCTAACACTGACTTCATGTTCAGAGTTGCTTTCTAACATCATGAGGAAATGAATTAGGAGCAAGAGAAATTGTAGCTCTATAGAGCCTACATTGTAACTGAACATGGAATATAAGTTTGTATAAAGTTTGAATTGCTCACATGGTATATAAAGTAAGGTAGAAAACTTAGTTTATAGTTTCAATCCGTTTTAGGAAGCAGATATCATTTTTTATGTTTGGGAGATATTTAAAAGAGATTTTTTTTTTACATATTTACACTCATATCTTGCCCTGCTTAAATAGGAACTTTGTAATTTTATGAATAGTTTTTTGCCAAGCCTGAAAAATACAAATTGGAAATATAAAATGAAGATAAGATTTGTGTGCATGAGAAATGGTTGCAGAATTTAAATACTTCAAAATCAAGGCAAGTTTTAAAAATTTCTATAATTCTGCCACTTTGCATGAGATTTTTTTGTAAAATCTCAAGGTAAATTCTCTGTGCCAAATTGTAGACTGATGAGTCAAATACTCTTTAATTTGACAAAGTATTCAGATGTTGTAGTGATAGAGCTCTGAAAAACTAAGGTAACTTATACAGGCACTGTAAGCTGTATTTCCCCCCAAAGTATAAATATACTCTGGCTTTATATTGGTTTAGAATCGGGGGTTTGCTGTGTTGACCACACTGAAAGAGAGATAAAATAGGTTTGACTCTGATCCCCAGACGCTACACTCAAGCCAAACTTTCTCCAAGGAAAATTATCGTCACTGGTTCAGGAGGGAACAGTCTGGCCCAAACCAGTCTCTTTTTTTGCATGAATTATCCCTATATACCCTTACTAGGAATGTGATTGGAACCCTGGCAAGATATTATGAAGCAGTTGCTGATGGTCCCTGGCCCCAGGGAGGTCCGTCTGGCCTCTACAAGAGCCAGGGCCTTTTCAGTCCTGGCTCCGACCTGGTGGAACTCTCTGTCTGAGGATACTAGGGCCCGGTGGGATTTGTTATCTTTCCGTCGGGCCTGCAAGATGGAGATGTTCCACCAGGCATTTGGTGGGGGCTAGGCTGTCCTCTTGCCAGCCATACCACTGAAGACCGTCCACCACCCATGCAGGAGCTCATAAAGTGTGACGCAGGTCATTATGTAAGAGCTAAGCCCTGCACCTAAAATGCTGAATTTTAATATACCCGCCATTTGAGAAATGTTATTGCACATGGAATTAAGGTTTAAATGTTTGTTTATAATGTTTTTATTGTTTTAAACTGTATGTTATAAATTGTATGTTGTTACACCGCCCTGAGCCCACCTGACGGGGAGGGCAGTCTAGAAATGCAATAAATAAATAAATAAATAAAGTCCTACCACACCTCCTTGGGAATTCACATTTTCTCCTTCCTTCAGCTATTCATTGTGTTGACAGGGAAATGGGGAAGTGTGAGAGCTGTTTTTGGGGGGAACATCTAGGTGATAACCTGTTTTGTGTCAAACCTAGTTTGTGTGTGTTTGTAGATTAATGTCTAAATTCAGAAATAGTTGTGGTGTTTATATATAGTTGCTTATTAATTTATGAAAGAAGGTTGCATCATACAGGATTTGAACATTTTGCTGTTTGGATCTTTTTACAGGAGGATGAATTAAGGCAAGTTGATTTTGCAGTGTTAGAGTCTGAAAGATGTACCATCTATGATAATCCATTGTTGCTGTAGTCCATATTTGTTATTATGTATTGTCATTTGATACCTGAATTTAAGTAAATTCAGGAATTTGGGATAAGCATTGGAAATATGAAACGGTTACAAAGTATAAATATGCAAAATTTTAAGAAGTTGTCCTGCTGTTATGTTTAAGAAAATGTGATTCTGGTCACGGCCTTTGTATGCTTACAGTTCTCTGTCTTGCTTGCATTGCATACACATTCATGTATCTAGTAGCCATGCATCACTCCAGAATAAATCTGAATAGATCTAGTTGTATTATCAGGTCTTTAGCAGCTACGTTTACAGTTTTTCTGTAAATTTACATTTCAAAGACGTTAAATACTATCCATTTAAATCAGGCTGAGCATAAACAGATTTTTCAAAACTGAAAGCAAATTTGGGTTTTGAATGTGAGAATATCAGTATTCTGTAAAATGTATAGTGTCATAACTGCCAGCTGATACAATGGATGAATTCCCTTGCTATTATGCTTTTGAGAATAAATGCTTTCTGTGTGGAAGTGATAGCCTCAGATGGTTCCCAAAGGGCATTACTTTGCATTGTAAAACCATTGCCAAATATTGCACCATGCGATTTGGCAATCAGTTAAAACCTTCAGTGCTGAGGAATGTTTGTAATTATGTTCCCAGAAATTTGCAGTTTCAATTTATTGTGTCTTTGTTAATACGTGTGTATTTGCCAACTATGAGTGTATAAATTTGCTTTATTCTAAATTGTAGAGCTAATATAAGCCTGGATGAAATTTACTAAAAAATAAAAATGAATTTTCAAAGTAAAAATATGTGCAAATAAATTTAATAATGAACACCTTTTTAATTCTTTTACAGAATATATATCAATGGTATTGCAAAACTTGTAATACCTCATTAGCACATTTTTAGATGTCTTGGTTATTAGCGCTGGTTATGGTTGAGATTATATTTTAGAAAACTTTGAATTTATATAAAAATCTAATCAGATGCTTTTTATTCTACCTACTATGTACCAGTGTTATCCATCAATATCTATGGCCAGCTGTAGTGCTAGAATGTCCATGGAAGTATGCATCTCTATACTCATTTCACTGAAAGTGCATCATGAATAGATGATAAACTGCTATCCTAAACTATCCTAATCCCATTAATTCCAGTGTTTAGGATGGCACTGTTAGCTATACATTGGGCTGTGGTTTCTACTTCAGAATGAGATCTACAGATGAATGGTGCTTACATTCTGGCATTAGTGAACACTATCTTTTGTAGTAACGTTTTGCTTGCTTGACTGTGACATGGGAGACAGCTACACTGAAATCTGATTGTTGTTGGAAATCCTTTCAGCCAGTGACACTCATTCTTTGAGTTAAATAATGCCTGTAGTGGAGCTAGGACTATTATGGTTTGATGACAACAGAAATGGTTGTATTGTACAACCTGGATAGGCCAGGCAAGCTTGATCTCATCAGATCTTGAAAGCTAAGCAGGGTCAGCCTTGGTTAGTAAGGGTTGCAGAGGTTAAACCAGGGTTGCAGAGGCAGGCAATGGCAAATTATCTCTGTTAGTCTCTTGCCATGAAAACCCCACCAGGTGTCACCATAAGCGGGGGCTGGCCTAAATGTGTTTTAATTGAGTTGTCCTGTTCTGAGTTAAATTATCCAATATGTTTATATTTTATATCCTTACTGTTTTATATTTGTATGTTTTGTTTTGGCTGTACACCACCCTGAGTCCTTCGGGAGATGGGCGGTATAAAAATTCAATTAAAGTTAAAGTTAAAAGTTAACTGACTTGAGCAGTTAACTGACTCCACCACCACTACCACCACCAAGTAAAGATACATAAATTAGTCTTCTAGGACCCCCATTTTAAAAGTATTAATATTTTGTGAGGTAAGACAAGAAAAAGAGAGCTCCTATGGCTAATCGGAGGACGAGGATTTGGATATAGCTGCGGAATGGGGATAATTGTAGAAAAGGCCAGAAGAGAGATCTATTTGGAGCCCTGAAATTTTTACACTTTATAGATATTTTGCTTATATTTTGCATATACAATGGCAAACCACGCTGTTAGTCTCTTGCCATGAAAACCCCACCAGGCATTGCCACAAGTTAACTCTGACCTGGGGACTCTTTCCACCATCATGCATATACACCTAAAAATGTCATGTGTGCATGATGGTTTTCAAACATATTGAATAAGAGTGCATGCATAATGGTGCACATTTGTGTATTTTGAGTAACATGGTGATAATTTTCTGGTCTGGACCTACTTCCATGTGCTTATAAATCACTTCTGACTTGGTTACTTGTTTTCCCATGGTCTGTTCAAATGGCACTTATAGTGCAATCCTAAGAAGAGTTACTCCTGTGTAAGCCTATTGAAATCAGTGGGCTTAAACTGGAGTAACTGTTCTTAGGATTGCACTGTTAGGCTCCCTTAAATTGTACTGGGGTTGATGTGGTGAATCAGAAGTAGTTTCCAGTTGCTCCCTTTCTGTTTCTTTCATTGTGGAAAGAAGTGAATTAACCAGTAGACTGAATGTTGGGTTACTTTAACCCTGCAGGATGAGATCTATTAGAACAACATGGTTTAATTTTTTTAAAAAAAATATTTATTAAAACTGATTTAAACTTATATAGAATGTTAACATTAAAGATAAACAACAATAATATGAAAGATAACAATAAAACCAAAACAACAATAATATGAAAGATAACAATAAAACCAAGGTACAATATTGGCATTCCTATGTTATTTCTGTTGAGTCAATAACTCAGTTTAGGTTATCTGCATGGATTCTTTCGATGTTACATGAGATTGAAAGCTTTATTTTGTTGTTGATTGTTTAGGAGGATAAGATGTATCATGATGAACCAAATGACTGAATAAGTTGTTTGCACATGTAATTTGTTGTTGTGTGAGGTCTGAATAAAGATGTATAGTCGTGTTCATAGATTTGAATTTTTCATAACATCATGGATTTTTTGGTTGTATGTCATTCTTGGCTAAGAACAACGTGTTTGTTTCTCTTCACAATAAGAATAGCAGGGAAGGAAAGTTTCTTTCCTGAAGGTAAAGTATCACCTGCACAAGGCATTGTTAACTGAATGCATGAACTCTGTCAATTGAAAGTTCACACATCAGTTGAACAAGTGATAAATTAGCTTGTGTGGGTTTTTTTGTAATAAATAGTACGTTCAAATATTTTTTGTACTTCCCTAAAATTCATATTATTGTTCAAATTTGTATTGTTAAATGCTGTATACCTACTGATAAAAATAAGCTGGACAAATCCATCCCATTAACAAAAGAGGTTTTATTCTCTTTTTTTAAAGAATGGTCAGAGGGATTCTATGGTTTTGCTGTATTGAGTAGCTGTTATCCTGGTTATATTGATACGGTCAATCAGCAGCATAATATAAATTATAGAAATAACTGCTAATATATCAACACTTTCAGACTCTTTCATTATGTCACTGTTAACTTTGGCTTCAACCACAGCATTATGTCCTGATGATGTCATCACATCTGTTCATGAAAGGCACTATCAACACATGGTGATGTCTGATTGGCTTCATGTTGTCAATCAGTGTAGTATTTAAGCCCCTCCATGCATAGCACATAATCAGACATCCAGAAAGATTACAGAAATATCCGAAGATCAGTATCTCATAGTTCATTGAGCAATAAGCTAGCAACTGTTACTTATATGATCACAAACTACAGAGCTTCCTGAAAACAATTTGAATCCACTGCTAGCAAACACAGCTGTCAATGACCACTCCTTTGCTTTGCTGACATGACTGTACAAAGGAGTACAGTCTTTCTAGCCAGGTGGCACACATAGGGAACTCTCAGCCCCCCCCCCCCCCCCACTGAAGTGATTAGGTCTTGCTGTGGGAACACTAATGTGCCCACACATGTTCCTCAGAACACACCTTGCAACATAGTTGTATTGGTACTCGTGAACAAAGCTACCTTTCTGCAAGGTACATCCAAAAGAATACTTACTTTTGAAAGGATAGAAATTGTGAAAGGAAACTCCTAAGGCCAAGCACTAGGAGCTGCCTTGGTAGCCCGGTAGGAAGAGTGCTACAATCAGCAGCAGGAGCAGCAGGTTCACACTCTGCCATGAGGAAATGTTAAAATTACTTCCACGAAACAATGGTTATATTTGGGATGTCCTGCTCACAGTAATGATTTTAGATGCAAGAGATGGGCAGCAGGACTAGAATTCTGTGCTTTTATTCTTTACATCAGTTTTCAAACTCTTATCCTTTAGGTAGAAAACCTAAATAGACCACAACCAAAGGGGCTTATGTGATGCTGTATGCAGAGGAATAATACGGGCTTAGTATGTAAGACATCCTAGGCTATGTTAGCAGACATGGTCTTATAGGAGAGAGCATTCAGAAGAGAAAATACATCTGAGGCAGTACCAATGGAAGGACCAGTAATCTCATTCAGGTGCCTGGTTGAAGGGTTTCCACTTCATCCCATCATGCATTTTAATTATTACACCAGTAGCTGGAGTGGGCCAGGAAGACATTAAGATGTTTGGATTTGTTCACTAGTTTCATGGTATGCAATAGACTGGAGTAGCTGTGTGTAGGGATTGTACTATAAGTGCCAAAGCCCTAGTCAAAATGCACACTTCCAGGTCTAATGGGGTACTATGGTAGAAAAACCCTTGCCCCTCTCCCAGTTGATACAGCACATTGGGAAGATAGCTCAAGTTAATGCAGAGATTTTCTGTGTGTTTACACATAAGATCAGCTGAGCTAAGCAAAAATTTTATTGAACAAAATAAGGGTAGGATCAGTTCTGCAGAAACTGCACATGGAATGGGGTTCAAGCCTTTCCATTCCAGCAGGCTCTCTTTTCCTGGGACAGGTATTTGACTACCAACATAGTAACATTCAGTTTTCCTCATAACTGTATCTCTATACTCTGTGCTGTTTTATTCCTTCCTTGTCATGCTTCCATTCTGTTCACTCTTTGCCATTCTGTTCACTCTTTTGTTTGTTGTCTTCCACCAGCATAAGGGGTTTTGCTGGCAGTAGCTTTCCACTGGTGCAAACATATTATTACGCTAGCGTTCTGCTGGCACATGGGACTTGGATCAATCCTTTGCAGCCCAATGGGCATAGCTCAAGGATAGGATTGCTTTGTTAATAATGCATGAGATGCTAATATTGGCATTTCCTTTTGGCACTAGTATACTGCTTAACAGTACATCCTCTCTGATTCTCCCTTCTGTTAAATGCCATCTGAAAAATAGAGGAGTATATAGTTTAAAGGAATTTTCTTAAAAGCAAACTGTCTAGTGTGTATTTCTCCCCTCTTGAACTGATACAGTGATAAAATATAGTTTTCATTTAGAAATGTATGTAGTGTTTCTTCTCTAGAGGCTTAAAGTAAAAATGGATAAATTTGAACTAAATACTTAATATATTGCAGGGCTCTTAAAACCATTGTTGGAAGTGGGAACACTAGGAAGGTTAGAATTTTTTTTTTAAAAAGCACATAAAACTCGTGTGTGTGTGTGTGTACATACACACACATATATAAATGTATATGTATATTTATATGTATATAAATATATATATTTGCTCTGTTCTGCATCATAAAAATTACTAGCTCCTCTTCTTTAATTGGGATGCTGCTGACGTGAATTTACATACATACTGTGCTTTTAATGTAAAGAAGATTGGATATGTTGGACGACAGGATAGGAACAGATAAATTTTGACTTAACACAGTAATTGTAATTTAAGATATTTTACAATTTGTCTTGGTGTGGAATGTTTAAAAAATTATCTTTCAATCTTTTTATCTTAGGATAAAATTATTTTAGCTTTATTGTTTGGCCATAAATGGTCACAATGTCCGAATGCAAAGAAGAAATTAAAAGCAAAGTACATTCTTAACAAGATTTCCCTCCAAAGAACAAAATTGTATGGATTTAAATGTTCACATCACTTGACATCCCTAGGCACCGAAATAGCTTCGCTTACAATTAACCTTTTTTTTCCCAGCACAATTTTTTGGCCGCATGGCTCTCTGTGTGCCATTCTGTGTGTAATATCACCAGTATAATATATAAGATCTGTTGTTAAATTCAAAATTTGGCTTAGAAAACAATCTCTACTGACAAAAATCTTAGTTGTTTAACCATGGTCCTTGGTAGTATTGTATAAAGAAGGTTGGAGAACTACATCCTGAATGAGAAGTACCCACTGAGTTACAGTTGACAGCCATTGCCAAGGTTGCTTGAAAATTACTTCTGAAGGGACAAATCTCCAGAGTTTACTGTGGGTGATTTACTGCTAGCAGATTGACTGTAAAGGGGATGACAATAAAGGGGCCTGGCAACACTGATATCTCAGGCTATCACACTCCATGGAGGATTCTCTAGTTATGCAGATGCTATCCTCAGGCCCTACCATGGCAGTTCTTACTGCACTTTAAGTTATTTGTAAGCTATCTGACACATTATCGCTAATTATACAAGCCACACTAGGTTGTTGAGCTTGTGATTCTATTCTTACCCACAGCTATTGAGGTCTGAGAACAAAGTGTATGATCAAGTACACACTAATGTTAGTACTATATGATGTTATATTTATGGCTGATATACAAAAACACTCAGTTCCTCTATACAAGCGTCTTTCCTCAACTTGAGCTACATCTGTAACATCGTTATCTGGATTGCTGAGAAATTCAGTAGTTTCCATGCATCTTGTTTACTTTCTGGACACCACTGTGCAGCTATGTGACAAACATATAAATATTACTTTATACCTAAAATCTCCATGCTTCCAGTTACCATCCAATACTTTATACCTGAAATCTCTAAGCTTCTATTTACCATCTGATGTTTTAATTGTTTTTATGACTTTTTTTAAAGCTGTGATTTTAATTATGTATTGCTACTGCTGCTGTTTTGGTTGGGTCTTATGGTTTTAAAATGTGATTTCATTATGTGTATCTTTTAATTTGTTAGTTACCTTGATGGCCTTTATGAAGTCAGGAAGGTAGGATATAAATTTTGTTAATTAAAACCCAGAACCAACTTTTAGTCTATAGCCAAACACTAAGATATAACTGCATTTGCTCCAGTATTGTCCATAAATGAATAAATAACAGGATCATTTACATCAAGCATTTAAAACTACATGCTTTCCCACCTGTGGAACTGAAAAAACAGATTGACAAGCCCTTCTTTTTCATAATGGCATACCTGGGAGAAAAAGCCCTAGTCTTCATTTTTGGTAAATACAGACCTTCTAACAGAGAGAAAAAACCCAGAAACTAATCCTTGCAACAGATATCCATGCCATCTCTCTCCCCATATTCAGTCATCCATATACTGAGTATGATTTTTCTATGATGTTCCAGCCATTTATCAATATATTGCCATTTCATTTGGCCATACCAGACTCTTCCTGTGCAGAAGTATAATGAGACACAAATCATACATTAAAAATGCAGATACTTAGAAGCCAGTGTGTTGGGTTAAGGCATTTGTCTTCCAGAACTTTTAAGTAATTAAAGTTGCATTTCTTAAGCAGAAAAAGGAAGAGAAGGAGGGGAGCTTGAAGCTGCTGAGGTTGAACTGTATATGCAGATTTGACATCAAATTTTGTTTTAGTAGGAATTGAGAGTCGTAGCTTGCACACTCCAAAACAAATTAGCATGCTTTTAGAAGTACTTGTTTTGTCAATTCATCATTAGTTGGGAGTTTTCCACTCCCATTCTGATTCAATTGATAGAATCTTGTTTTCATTTTTTCTCTGCATAGTAATAGAACAGATATATTTTTTAGATTGCTAGGATTTCTGGCTTCATTTTGTAATAACATCTCCCCCCTGCTCTCTTCTGTTTGTTGCATTTCTGCCCACTTAAGGGTAATGCTGCACAGTGTAGTCCACTTTAGCTTGTTAGCTACACCATGTATAGTTGTTGTTGCTGTAGCAGACTGACATGGTTACCTCTGAAATATGTCAATAACTAACATTTCAACCAGTTTTCACCTAACGGTGTTCTCAAACTTTTTGTGTCCCCTGCCATCGAAACTGACACAATCTTCTGAGTTTTCTCTAGCCACCACCAAACATCTGTTCCATATGCACTCCTGTGCATATAACCTATCACTCTGTGTGAGAATCTCTAGATTTGGTGGTAAGCAAAAGAAAAGCAGAATGGTGTGTTTATAATTCAGTTCCCCAGATGTGTCCACAGGGAAATACATAATTAAAGTGGTAACTTTTTCTGAACTCCCTTTTTCTGAAATCAACCATGGGAATAATGGGATAGAAGAGAACTGTCACCTCTCACAAATCCAGAGAATCTACTGTCAGAAAGTATTCAGTTCTTTCCTGATGGAGGAGTTTTTAAAATGTTTTATGGGCCAAGTTCAACAGCATCATGAACATTTTATTTGCTTGTGGTTACCTCACATTTTGGGGTGGAAACTATCTGTAGACGTGTAATTTTTTTAATGTACTTGCTAAAAAATAAAAGATATGAATATATGCTTACCTTCCAAATGTGTATGAAGTTTTGAAACAGTTGTCACTAGTTTACAATCCATACAGAAAATGTCTTTCCTCCATTATATCTGTCTATTTAAATTGCTTTCATGCATTTTCAAAATCAGTAATTTTTGTGATAGTGTTTTGTCTTCTACCTGAGAGAGAGAGCGCACCAGAGTGACATAATACTTAGAATGTTGAACTAGAATCTGTGAGGTTCATGTTTGAATCCTTACTCTGCTGTGGAAGTCTCTGGGTGACCCTGGGCCAATCATACCCTCTTAGCCTAACCTACCCTCACAGGCTGGTTGTTATGAGGCTAAGATGGAGGAGAGGAGGACGACGTGAGCTACTTTGGGTCCCCATTGAGGAGGAAAGGAAGGTGTAAATAGTGTTATTAAAGTTACACTCTTTTAGAATTCTTACAGTTTTAAAAAATTCATAAGAACATAAGAAAGTAGGTCTTACTCGATATCTGGTAAGAGGTCAGATTGCTGAGGACTTGTGATCCAGAACCTGATCAATTTGTGCTCGGCGCATCAAAAATCAACAACAAAACCAACAACCACAAAAATGTTACTTATACCTGTTTTCCAGGTATACCTCTCTAGTTAATATTGTTCAGTGTGGATGTCCATTTGGTTGAACATCTAAGCCAAGAGTGTCATTGCCATGGAGGTCTGATTAGATGAAACATTAAAACATGGGTTGAGTTGGAGGAACCTGTGTTCAGTGTGTGATTTGATACCTTTAAAATCGTGTGGCTCCCAAGCAGGAGGAGCTTCATTATTCCCTCTCCTCTACCCCATGTGCCTTCAGTAGCAGAAAAGAGCCGTGAGTGGAGACTAGGATGTTTGTCTTACTGCTAGTTCCACAGTAAACAATGTCCCCAAAGTACAGCTACTTACCCCGTTTATAGTTTGCTTTCTGTAAACACAGAACCACCTGGGTTTAAAAAAGCAAGAATCTATGCATTTTACCCAAAACCATGTAACATACTGTGATAAAAAAAGACTGTGATAAAACTGCAATTAAAAATATACTCCAGGATTTTATTAAGAGTACCCTGATCCAATACCCGTCCCCTTCACCCAGCTGGGATCAGGAGTGGAGCAGGTGCCAGTGCCTGCCCAGCACCTTCACCTGGGTTGGATCAGGCACAGAACAGGAGACAATTCCCTTCCCTTCACCCAGCCAGAACAAGAATTGGAGCTGGTTGCAATGCCTGCCTCCTTCAACCTACTGGAATAAGGCACGGAGCAGGTGGCTATGCCCATCCCATCTTCACCCTGTTGGAATCAGGCGCCAAGCAGGCAGCAATCTCTACCCCCCCCCTTCAACCTGCCGGAATCAGGAGCAGAGAAAGTGGCAATGCCCACACCCCCTTCACCCAGTTGGGATCAGGAATGGAGCGTGTAGCAAAGCCCACCTCTCACCTTCACCTGTCGGGATCAGGTGAGGAGCAGGAGATAGTGCTTACTCCTCCCTTCACCCAGCACGGAACAGATGGCAATGCCCACCCCCCTTCACCCAGCCGTAATCAGGCACAGAGCAGAAGGCAATGCCCGTTTTCCCTTCTCCCGGCTGGGATCAGGAATGGAGCAGGTGGCAATGCCTGCCCCCTTTCACTCAGCCTGTGCTGGGTATCAGACATGCAGCAGGTAGCAAAGCCCACTACCCCTTCATGTTGCTGAGATCAGGTCTGGATGAGATGACAATGACCACCCCCGTCCTTCACCGGCTGGGATCAGTGATGGAGGAGGAGGGAATGCCTGCCTGCTCACCCTTTCAGTTGTATTTTTACCCCACAACGGGGCTTTGTTTCTAGTAACAAAATAAAAAAGTAATACTGCTCACATAACTTATTCCAGAGGTGCATCAGGGAGAGAGCAGTGTGCACAACCCAAGCCTCACTTGCTGATTTTTTTTACAGCAGTTCCTGCTGCTGGAGGGACCTACTAGCTTTTAAATTAAACAGCAGTAGCAATGCACATGCATCTGTCAGTTTTTCAGATTGTAGTTCTGTCATTTCAATTGAAATTAAAGGAAGAAAACTGGCTAACTGCCAGCTGGATAAAGCAAAGAACCAGCTAGTCCAGCATTCTTCTTTTAACAGTTGCCAGCCAGATGTTTCTAGGATGTTCACAAGCCAGGACATAATGGCAGTAGTCATCTACCTTGTTTTCCCTCTTGTATCTGATAGTTATGGTGTCTATACATGGAGATTCTGTTTATCATAACTGTCATTGGGTTAGGGACTACTAGGTGTTAAACACAATCCTCCCAGATTCTGTCCTCATTGCAGCCTCTGTCCTGTGTGGCCTTTGTCCATAGTTTTGTCCTCATTCCTCAGTATACACTATTCAGTGGTGGAAAGGAGCCACTCTTCCTTATTTTGTCAGTGCAAAAAGCTGATGAGATACAACCCAGTATTAATAGGTGTTAAAGTTATCACCCATCACCACTACATCTTAGGTTAAGAAATTACGATTGAGCTTATATTCATTACTATCCAAAACGTCTGTTTTATCATCTATTGATATTAAATACACATACATTTGAATAAAATTATAGTTCAGGTTTTACCTAGCTCTGCTATCTTGGGTATACTGTTTGTAGAATTCATTTAATTAACTGTTTTATGTTTTTCTCCCATTTGTATTCTGGCTTTCTATCCAAAAATAGCTGCAAGGTAGTTTACAACAAAACATTTTAAAATATAATGATAGAAAGACAGATTAACAACAATAACTAGCAAACAAAAAGAATACACATAGCAGATAAGTCAATCAGTTGGCTAGATAAGGAGGTGTTACCACATGTGCTCCCCTTCACATGTATCCTTACGTGCATGGATTCTCTGACTTGGATTTGGGACTCTTACCCAGAACCACAACCAATTTGGAGGAAATAAGTTCAGGATCAGAGGGATCCCAATTCCCACTTCCGCAATTTGATTAGCGAAAAATTGACACACTTGCCACTTAGGAAGAGCAGATCATATGATTTAGGGATCTTTTACCTGGATAGCATGGAAGCAAGCTCAGAGTGCCTTTAATAGGCTACCAGTAAGCACGAAACAACCAGAGCTTTTTAAAAGCAAAGTTTAGAATCCATTGAGGGAATATGGGATACAGGGATTGAAAATGTACGCAAACATAAAGAGAGGGGGGATTTAAAGAAGGGGAAAGGAGACTTTCCAGAGGAAAAGAATGAACAGAGGAGGAGTTTACCTATCTTCAATCTACTGAGCTAGTGGAGTATGTTGTTTGCTTTGATGATCCAGAGATTAAGATTAGAGAACAGGCAGAGTTTCTGAAGATTCCAAGGAAAAGGCTGGTTGGATCCAAAAGAGAGTGGAGTGGGCAGCCTTTGAGCCAACAGAGGGGATTAAACTACGCTGTTTGGCAGGCAGATAGTTATAGGAATATGCACAAAAGAATATCAAAGACATAATTGTAATGTCCAGGAATCCAGAGTCCAAGATGAGAATCTGTGGGTTTTCTGACTTTGAGTGAGTTAGGAGTGGGAGGCTTCCCAGAAAGGTAACAAAAGGTGATTACATCTAGGCAAAGTGGTCAAAAAGGCTGGTAGGTGGAGACTTCACCCATGCTTGTGGCAGGTTGGTATGAGACATTCAGACAAGGTCAGTAGAGGTAATCAAGCTCACCTGGCTCTTGATAGTGATTAGATTTTGTGCTCAGCAAGACTTGCTGCTGCCGAAATTATATTGTCAGGTCTAGGTGGGTGCAAGCCCCTGCGGCAATGGGTAGGCTTGCAGATGTCCCATCAGTGAATTAGTTTCTGCCCAAAGTTATGGCCACTTATTGGCATAGCCTGAAGAGAGCTTGGCTTTCTCCAAAGTATGGCATTGCTTGCTCCTAAAACGGCTGCCAAAACAAACTTAACCAAGATGGAGTCAGAGCAGACAGCACAGATCTGGGAAGGGAGACCCTGGTAACAGAAGTAGCAGCAGCGATGAAATGTTGTAAACCCTTTGAAAAAGTCACTTTCTAACAAAAAGCCAACAATGAAGGGGAAAAGCAAAAATCTGTTGGCATCATGTTTTGTTAGACTGCCACCACTACAAGAGAGAGCTTAATCTTTATTCAATATAACTTTTGATTTTGGCTTCCTCTCACTTTAATTTTTATGTATATGAACTGTTATAACTCTAGCTGGTAGATCTGAGATACTGAACTGGTTCTGTGCTGTTTCAACAGTGTTCTGGCACTGCCAGAGTCATCTTGCCTAGGTGGTTTCATACAACTTGTATTATGTAGACAAAAATGCTGCTAATAACGCTTATAGAATTTTTCTCCTTTGGTTTCAATATAGTAACTATTGCTTTGCCTCTGAATCTCTTCCATACAATGTGTGCCCTGTTGCCACATCAAGAGAAGTCAACAACACCAAGGGATCCCAACCTTGCTTGATATTTCAGGAATAGCATCAAGGACACATCAGTGTCTGCCCATAATGAGTTAGGATGCAACTGGAGTGGAAGGCACTCAACACTCCATTTCCTTTGAAAGTGTGCAGTGCTGTGCACAGGTACTCCAATCCAAGCCTGTTGATTTAAATGGGCTTTTTTGGGTGCAATTTAATAGTTTGAACATTATAGTCCAAATCTATAATCCCACTGCCCAATTTCAAATCCTATTTTTATCTTGGACTTTGTGATGGCATTTTTAAAATTTTAAATCAGTATAGAGGCTCTGGTGCAGACTTCTTGTTCCTGTCACACTCAGGCATGCCTTTAGACAGATGTTCAAACAGTAGCTCAGAGGATTAGAAACAGTACAAAGGATTAGAAACAGTTCATCAGGATAGAAACAGTACAATTATGGCTATGCAACAGCAGAAAGGAAGAGCTAGTCTAAAGGAATCACAGGCAAACATGGTTGACTGGCAATTTTAAAAATTGAAGTTGGATTGGGAAGTGCGTGTGTGTGTGTGTGTGTGTGTGTGCATGCGGCATCAAGTTGAGGCTAACTTACATTGACTCCTGCTTGGGTTTTCAAAGCAAGAGATGTTCAGAGGTGGTTTGCTATTGCCTGTCTCTGCATACTGACCCAGGGCATCCTTGGTGGTCTCCCAGCCAAATTCTGAGCAGGGCCAACCTTGCTTAGCTTCTGAGATCTGATGAGATTGGGCTACCTGAACCATCCGGGTCATGGCATTTGGGAAACCTGAGTTTAAATCTCCACTGTGTGGAGGCAGAGTTCTGAGAGCCAGTTTGGTGTAGTGGTTAAGAGCAGCAGGACTCTAATCTGGCAAATCGGGTTTGATTCTCCACTCCTCCACTTGAAGCCAGCTGGGTGACCTTGGGTCAGTCACAGCTCTCAGCCCCACCCACCTCACAGGGTGATTGTTGTTGTGGGGATAATAACGACATACTTTGTAAACTGCTCTGAGTGGGCATTAAGTTGTTCTGAAGGCCAGTATATAAATCAAATGTTGTTGTTATTGAAGACTGCGCTCAGACGTTATGATCTCTTCATACTATGTTTCGGACAAACAGCTGGTGAAGACATACTGGAAGTTTCTAATCCTCTGTATGTTAGATTGTTTTGACAATACTGTTACACTGACAAGAGTTAAATATATATAAACATAGGTTTCAGACAACATAATGCTATATATCAAAACAAAATTCCACTCCAAAGTAGGTTTGATTGAGGCTGCAGGGCATGGGGGTGATTTCCACCCTTCCTACTTGGAAGCACTTTCTTATGCTATTCAGGAGTGTTTTTTAAAATGGTCCATACAATGAAAACTGAGCTGAAGCAGCAGGATAGCTGCTCTGTATCTGAGCAGCTGCTGCCTTACAAATTGTGGATGACTTGTGTCAGTTGTAGATGGAGCAACCAGTCCTTGATGAGATCTCTCTTCCCCAGAGCACAGAGACAAAATCTTATCGGGTCTCTTTTCTAAGTGACACTCAACATGTCTATATCAGAGCCTGGCAGACTAGCTTTCCCTGCTTTTAAAAAACTCTGTAGGGATTATTAAACAATTTAGGTACTGAATCTATATAGGCAGTATATGTTGCTTTAAAGAAATGGTTGTGCTGCTTAGAGCTTACATTCTTTCTCTTTTTGTGTAGTTACAGTGAGGATTCCGGAGCTGAAACAGTAAGATATCAAAGATATCAAAAAAGAATTATAGAATATAGATACTACTTGCATTTTCAAAGTATTGAAATATTGAAAAATATTTAAAAGCGGAGGTTCATCTTTAAAGTTTAGACTCGGCACACAAATTATACTTAAAAGTTTAATCATAATGCAAACAGCAGAGTATGTCTTAGGGCATTACAAATTACAGAAAAAAATAATACTAAACATAAATAGAAAGCTCTCTTCTCCCTTGTAGGTTACTAATAAATAATTCTGTATATGGTATAATATTAATTTTTAGTACTTTTTAAACTTTTTACTGTGTACAGCTATTTGTTTTTATTTACAAATTACATCTCCACAACTGCTTTTTAAAGCAGTTTAGCTACAATTGGGGACTTCCGGTATGAGGCAGTGAAATTATGACGGGAGTTTTATGAGCTCCCTGCTGTGACCTTCCTGGTTCCTTGGGACCTGAGAGATTGGGCCCCCAAGCCCTCCCCCTGGAGAGGGGAGGCAGGCTGGAACAAGGTGGAAGAGCTTAGGGGGTCTGGCAAACCCGCAGAAGCCCTGATACCGGTTCTGAAAGCAAGGACCAACGAAGGAACCAATATGGCTACAAAGCTGCAAAACCGAGAGTCCGGCAAGCCACAATAAACTACAGTGAAAAGCAGATTCTTAACAAGACATATAAAAAACAACTTTAAGACAGCTCAAGTGATCCCACAGCTTTCCATCAAGTAAGCAAATTGTTTTATGGTTTTACGAGGGCAATCCAGCTTGATTGCGAGATGGCTGCTTGAGCGAGCTGGGGGGGGGACAGAGACAGGAGAGGAATTCTAAAGAGACTCTCTCAGCAGATTGCTGGAAAGCTACAAATCTTTGAACATAATTAACCAAAACAAAGCTTTTTACCACTTTTTGAAATGGCTTCTTGGGAGGAAGAAGTACTCTCTAATTTGCAAGAAATATCTAAATTAATGACTGAACTACTAATTAAAGCAGACGGGATATTTGGAGTGGAAAAGGATGACAAGAAATGACAATGCAGAAAAAATTTCTAAAGGGACAGATCTAACTGAAAGAAAAATAGAGCCAAATAAGGGGAAAAACAGTCTGCGACACAGTCTACAAAATGGACGATTCTACCAGGACGTCTCCTTGAAGATACAAAGCATTAAAAAAAAAGGCGGAGCCACGAAGCAGACCTGCATGGAGAGAACCCAGCATGTCACTACTGAAAGGGGAAAAAAGAGTGCAGTGGATCTTAAAGCAGAAAAACAAGCAGAGAAGTAACAACATTCATATCGACCCCCTTCAGAAATGGCTGGAAGACAAGGGAATCTACCTTTGGTGGTCCAGATGGATTAAAGATTGGACGTACTACTTTACAGGATGAAAAAAGAAAAAACAAGAATCAGAACCAGATTAGGATCCAATAATGCAGACCTAACCTCCTTTATAGCTCTTCCCTTCTTTTTTTTAATATATATATATAAAACACTATATATTCTGTATATGTTTTGAAGAGTTGAGAGAGGGAGATTGATGGAATTATAGAGCTCTCTGGTTTTACTACTGTTCTCTCTTTTCCTTTTTTATTTTGAAAGTAAGAAAGAAGGAGAACTATGGATTATGATTTAGACTTCCTCTATATGTTTAATGATATGCAGTATAGATTTAGTGAAAATTTTGGGGGCTTTATATTATAACAGACTTTGTATATCTACTGTTAAAGTGATAGTGATAATGTGATAAGTGGGCCTTTGGAATTTATTAATTGTTCTTAGACTGTACTCCTCCTCAGAATACAAAATAGTGGTTAAGCTAAATGACCACCTGCTCTTCTTAACCTTACAAGTATGAGAATCCAAGTAAACAAGTGCAGATGGTCAAAATAAAACAGATGAAGGAGCTACTAGCTACCCTAGCCTTATCAGTATGAAAACCCAAGCATATAAATTTGGCTGGAACAAAATAGATAAAAGAGATATTTTTTATAGAATATAAAATTGTCTTTAAACTAAATATTGATTTGGCCTCTTCACCCTTACTATTATGAAAATTCAAGTAGACAAGTTTGGAAGGGATGGCCAGAACAGATATAAGAAAGAGGGGAAATTAGCATAAAAATTGCTCTTTTATTTTATGTTGATGTATACTACTGCCCTGCTGATACTTTATGTTTTGCTATTTCCATCTCCCACTCCTGGAATGATTAGGGATTTAAGATCCCTGATTAAAAGGTAAAAGAGGTGAAATGTGATCTAGCTATAAGATGCACAAAAGAAAAAATTATTAGAAATGATATAAGGAGCAGAGTAAGTGGATTAAAAAGTATAGAAATTAAATAAAGACTATAGAAAATAAAAGGGAATTTTGAAGGTATATGGGGCGCTAATTACATATATAGTGGCTTTTTGTATCTGGGCGGATGGATATGTGTCTTGTATATGAATCTGCTAAATGTTTATGTCTTGTTGTAAACCCCCCCCCCCCCCCCGTTTACTTTAAAAACCCAATAAATTTTTTTTAAAGTAGTTTAGCTACAATTGCATACCACTTGTCAGTTGCTACCCCTCCTCCTCTCTGATAAATGATCATTTTTTTACTATTTTCCTAGTTATTAAAAAATATGCTAAGAACAGCCAGAAAGACTCTTAACAGTTAAACTGACCAGGCAGTATTCTATGTCTTTCTGTTTGTCAGTCTGTCCTAGGGTAATGTTCCTCGAGTGAGGCAGAGGAAGCCATGAGATTGAATCTCATTTCCACTGGTATGTTTCCAGTAAACATCACTCCTCTTGTTTTTGACCAAGGCTATGCTACTGTACTTATACAAGGTAATAATGTATGCGGTGGTGCCTCGTTTTATAAATAAAAGGGAAATTTTTTTAGACAAAATGAATGACTAAACTTACAACAGAAAATTCAGGTTTTGCAAGTGGCTCGTCTTATTTGGTTACTGTGCTAGAGCAATGAAACTGTGGAAGTATTCAGACTGCTTCTCTTTATAGAAGATTAAGATCATCAGGCCCACCGAGGGTTTCTAGAGGCCCACCCCTGCTCCTCACTGACCCTTTAAGGCCTCCCTGCAGGGCAGGGCTGGCTGGCTCCTTCCAGGTAGTATGGCTGAGCTGCTGCACCAGTAGGCCCTCTGGCTGCCCCATCCTGGCTGGCTGTGGGGGCCTGCTCCCTGGAGTATTTCGTGGGCCAGGCTGTACTCACTCGTGCTGGGGGGAGCAGCCTGGACCTCCACTGGTGGCAATGTGCCTTGGGTGGTCCTGGCATGGTCCCGGTGTTCAGAACTTTGCCCATCAGCCAGCCCTTGTGCCCCGGCCGCAGCTGTGGCTTTGGCTTGGTGGTAGTGCGGCTGCTGTTCTTGGAGCTTCGCTTGTTGGCAGTGCAGCTGCAGCTCTCAGAGCCTTGTTAGCCATTTCCTCTGAAAGCTCTGGCTCAGCAACCCCTGCCCCTATCCTTGGTGTCTCTTTGGCTGCTGGACCCTTCGGGACTGTGGTAAGTCTGAGGGGGAGGGCTCTGTAACCCCGTACAAGTCTGTATTAGTGATCTTCAATCGCTCCAGATCCTGAACCCACCTTTCAGCCCCAGGAAAGGGCAGGGAGCCCCTGAGCAGCAAGCAGGTAGTATCAGTGATGACAACAGTGTCATGTGACAGGAAAAGGAAGATCCAGTGCCCCTGGCCTCAGCTGTGCTGAATTCTCTCTGCTGTTGTCTGACCTTGCCTTACTGTCCTGATACTCCTGTCAGCTTGCATGCAAAGAGAAGAAGAGCAGAGCTTCCAAAATGCTACAAAAATGGTGGCTCTATACAGATTTGCAACCCAACAGACAGGATCCTGCAACTCATCTGAGGGTTCATGTTTTACAAACTACTGGTCTGTACTGGAGAGCATCACTAAGCAGCTATGGAAAAGAGGCTGGCTTGGCCATGATGATCCTTTTGTGATACGCATGGGCAGTTGGGTTCAGTGATCAGCATGGATGTGCATTGTCATCAGTTTGTGCTGGTTGATGAAGACTAGTGTGTGCGCATACTATGGAAACATTACTTTAGTGTCTGTCTTCTTTTACCACTACTGCCTTGGCAGTAACTGCTTGTATATATATAACTGTTCTGTCTCTTGTTTGTGTTCAGTGGTTATGACTGGGTAGTGCAACTCACCCATCTTCATCAAGACTGTGATCCTAATAATATTTAGAGCATTTTAGTGGAATTTTCAGGTGTGCATATGTTGCAATATTGACACTTGTCAGTTCCTGGCAGGTAATAAAATGATCTGAAAGCAGCCACACATTGCAGAAAATTATTGTTGAAACTGATTTTCAGAAAATGGAGTCAGCGCAGGATTTGACTTCTGGGAGGAATGACGTCCGGATGCTCCCGCTTTGTGGGAGAGACAAGCAGCTGATTTTTTTGTGACTGGAGAGCTCTTCTCCAGCCATTTATCATTCTTAATAAGAGAATGATCGAAGATACCCATTTGTGCCTCATTTGGTGAGTTCGACTGCCTGGACCATTTTGGGACAGTGTCAGATGTTGAAGAGTTGAGGACCGGGAATGCAATTCCATCGAAAGCTGTGTTGGACCGAAAGGACAACCCACTCCCAATCCTATCTACTAAACATTTGAAACATGTGATACAGAATGGTTTATTCAGCTTGGTGAGAAAGTTTCTCTTAATTCTTTCCTAATTTGGATATGTTTTACATGTTGAAAAATAAGAATGAAAAGAAATGAATAAATGTACAGGAACTTGCTTTATTTATATTGGAAAAAGAAAGTTTCAAACGGACTTAGAGTAACTTTTTGCTATGTTGGAAGCCTATGTGTTTTGTTTTGTTTTGTTTTTTACAACCTGACAAGATAAACAGTCTGGCATGTGAAGTTGGAATGTACTGCAGAGGAACAGCCTTGAAGATAAGCCGACTGAATAACAATGAGTCTTCCTGAGAAGTTTTTGTCTCTCTTCATTTGTTTTTTCACTTCTGAAATTATTCTGTGCTTTTGGCTTTAAAACGCTGGCTCAATAATGGATGTGAAAAATGAAGTGTCACAGGGGGAAAACTGTAATGACTAAAGATATGAGCTAGATTTTTTTTGTTTTGTTTTTTGTAGGTTACTTTGTGTAGGCCGCCCTAGGCTTCTATTAGTTATATGTACCTTTCTCCCCCTCCCCCTTTTCTCTTTTAATTTTTCTATAATAAAAACTTCAACTTAAAAAAAGAAAATGGAATCAGTGCTGGTATGTTTCACCCTACTTTTGACCTAAACTCCAGAAGGAATGAAAAGTTATGAAATGTACTTCCAAGAATTGTAGACTGTAATCCTTTAGACAGTTACATTAATTCTGTGGGTTTAATCTTACATAACTTCATGGAAATTTATGGCCTAAGTTTTTAGTCATTTACATTTCTGACCCTTCATTACTACCTTCATGTATGTGCTACACTTGGCATATGTGAAAGTTATCACATTTATTTTAGAAATAAATATTATAATATAAAATCTATTTGTAGTGAACTTGAATTAATCTTCATTGGATGCAAGTGTACTTTGGCACAAACTGCTCCTCTATAAGATGTATTCACTCCTGTGGAACTTTCTCAGGAACAACATGTGATAGATTTTCTTCATCACCTCCAGTGTTCAGCAGAGGTGGAAAAAATGAGATGGGAGAGACTGTGAACCAGTATGGATGACATTACCCAAAATGGTAGTTTAGCTCTTGCACATGCTGCAAGAAACATGTCTTTTGTAAGAGTATCAAAAATGGATTGCAGTTTGCAAATTTCTGAAGGACGTTCGTTTGTAAAGTGTTCTATGTAATTGAGAGCCATTTGTTATTTTTTAATTATGAATATTTTAATAATCATTATTTGTGAGGTTATCAGTGCTTTTGCTGTTATAACTTATGTCTAAATACATAATATATATTTCCTTTTGTATTTACCAATCGTAATGATGTTCATATAGAAGATACATAAATTTGCTCCCTGAATTATACATTTTCATTAATAAATAAAGACAAGATGGCTAAATTGTGCTCTTGATTGGAGAGCAGTACCAAATTTACATTTCTTACTTGCTAGGATAGATTTATGACATTAACTGGCTTGTATGTGATTTTAAAAGTGAGTATGTAAAATTTCTGGATACTTTGAAGACATAGGAACCCCTTCCCTCTTTTTATTTTAGAACAACAGAAGGGATGGAGAAATAAGAGTTATCTGCATTACTTTCTTATTAACTATAAAAACCCAAAACTATAAAAATAAAAACCATAAAAAATGAAAAGGCATCATTTATAACTTAGCATATAAAATTGTACTGCTTGGCATGCTTAAGGAATTTAAAACTTGAGCAGCCCTATCCTGAGGGAGACTACAGTGGTGGCAGGCAGTCACTGATGTTAATAGTGGTGGTACTGGTAGGAGTAATGTAGACATTACTCAAGGAGAAAACACAAGCACCTAAACAAGGCTGGAACTGCTCAGCAAACATGCCAGAGTTCATAGCAACCCTAGCACCAGTCAAACACTGGCATGCAGTGACATTGCGCTGAGTGGCGCACACAAGTGCAGCCTGTGGATGCAGCTGCTGCCCCTCAACACTTCTTTGTCCCCCCTATGGAGTGCCAGGGGACAAGGAGGAATCACCCAGCAACATTGCACTTCCTACAGAGGCATGTGGCCTGAATGTCCCTCCATAGAACACAGGGGAAGGGCGCACTTGCAGAAAACAAGAAGCCCACCTGTCCCCTGGCAAGGGTTTGACTGACAGCATAAGTGCTGCCCACAGAGAACCATACCTGCTCCAAGCACCCTCCTTCTCCAAAAGAAAAGAAAAAAAAGACAAAGGCAATACTTGAACCATAGCTCCCACACCCAAGACCAGCAACCAAACCACTGGGCCAAGAAGGCAGATGCAAGAAAGGCATGCCATGAAGTTAGCATTCTTTGATACACTGAGGCTTGTGGACAAGACTGCATGGTGTGGGGGGCATTTTGCCTTTTTCATTGCATGGACACCTATGGGTTATGCTGTAGTTTTTGATGGTGCATGTTACACCAGTGCTGGGGGGCATTCCCAATGTGGAACAGTTTTGGGAACCAACCAACTCCTGTTGTGCTCCTGGTCCTGCTACTTACTTTATCAGGGTGGAGGGTTGCACCAGTGCTGTTCTAGTGGGGGTCCACAGCATAGCTTTGCCAGCAGCTGGCTACGGTAGAGTACGGCACTATGCCAGCACATCTCTGAGATATGCTCTCCCTACCTGCAAATGGTGCTGTAAACATGCTGCAATACAATGCTGTATATGTCTGTGAAGAATTAAGTCTTATAATGTTCAGTGGTGCTTGCTTCCTGGTAAGTGTGCATAGGATTGCACCCTTTGTTTTATTAAAGCAAAATTGTGAACATTACCCGAGAGAGAGAGAGAGAGCTGTGAACTGTTGCATTCTGTACTACCTTAGCACATATCTTAGTTTTTGCCATTTTGCAGGACAAATAATGTAAACCTACACATCACAGTGTCTTATTTATGCAAGAGAATATGTAACATATGTTCTAGAACTAGATGGGCTTGTTTCTAAGAAATATTTTGACAATTATGATTTTTTCTAATAATTGCCCTGATTTAACAAATATCTTCATAAGTAGCTTATGTTTCTGAGATCTGTTATTACTATTGGTGTGATTAAAGAGATTTAATCAACAAAACTTCCAATAATTTGCCATATAATGCTTCCTTTTATAGTGTTGCTGCAGCCTTTGGACTTTAGCAGGAATCTAAGATCAGTGAGAAGAGAATATGTTCTTTTCAGGCTTCTCCTGGCAACTTCTGCCATTATATTGCTTTAAGTTGCACTGAGTCTAGCTGTATGCTTTAAGTTTCTATAAAGAATGAGGTGAATAGATCTAGTTAGGGCTGGAGGTTTAGTGAGTATGGTACTCATTGATCAGGTCTCATGCAGAAATTTCACTGATGCTAAGGAGTTTAAACTCTTTTATGTATGTACACAGGAAACCTCGACCTGTCTCTCAACTGGTTGCACAACAGGTGACCCAGCAATTTGTGCCCCCCACGCAATCAAAGAAAGAGAAAAAAGACAAAGTAGAAAAGGAAAAAAGTGAAAAGGAAACTGCTAGTAAAAAGAACAGTCATAAGAAAACCAGGTAAACTTCTGAAAAGTTTTGTTTTCTTTGAAAACCGTTTTGGTATCTATCCTTCTGTACATTTTTTGAAACAGTTAAAGTTATTTTATGATAATTAAGATTATCAGAACATGGAGACCAATTTGACTCAGTATTCAAATGTGTATATTACTGAGACAGAATAGATTGAAAGAATAGATTTTTCATCTGCCTGGTGGGAGAGTAGTAATAGTAGTAGTATTAGTAATTTATTGTATCGACCATAGGTCGTAACAAAATAATGCAACATAATACAGAACATAGCCACACAGGGTCAGGTCCAGATTAAAACATATTCAAAACACACTTGTACTATTATTCCATACGTTTCAGTCTGATCTTTCTTGCCGCTAATGCATACAAAGCAACTCTGTTAGAAACATAAAGGTCCTCAGCAGCTAACAAAAATGTTACTTTTTCCATATCTGAAACCCCTTCCCATAAGGACAAAATATTAGAAATAAATTTGTTCATCTGCGGTCTTCCTGTGCAGTCCCACATGGGACTGCGCATGCGCAGGCCTGCTGACTTCGGAGATTTTTAAAGCTCAAAACACTAGGGGGCGCCCTCGCCTCTCAGCACGCATGCACGGCCGTCTTTCCTGCCGAAAATGGCTCCTAAGAGGCTGGGCATGCCCGACGTACCCTCAGTTCCTCTTTTGCCACCGACTTCAGAGGTTCTAGCTCATCCATTCTCCAGCAAGTTTTCTTCGGATACTGTAAGAATGTCAGAAAAAGCCTTGTTTAAGAAGTGCGTGTCTTGCGACCGAAAGATGACGAAATCTGACGGGCATTCTAACTGCCTATATTGTTTGGGGGAGACCCATAATACGCAGGCTTGTAGACACTACCGTACGTTCACCCCGAAAGCCAGAGCCAAACGCGCAGGTCAGCTACAGGCCTCCCTGTCAAGCAAGAAAAAAATCCCCGTGTGGTAATAATGTCTCCACAATTAATAATAAAACATATGTTATTTAATATATTATTTCCAGAATTATTTATTTAACAATACATAAGGGATGTAATGATTAATTTCATATTTCAATTCATTCTTAACACGTCCAAGAACTATACCACATATTGCAACCTCCCTCGACCTCAACCATGCAGGCTTTCCATATATCCTGTAACCAATTAATTAAAGTGTCTCGTGCTCAAGGTGCTATAATTATTACAATTAAAGTGCAATTGCTTTCTGGCATCCTATGACACTGTTTCTCATATACAGAATCAAATTTGCCTTGCAATCAAATACAATATAGGCATAGTCCAAGGGTGATTCCAGACACTGTGAATGTCGCAGATCCTGAGTAGACCTATGTTCTTCTGGTGTATGTTGATAGTACTGCGACAGAATTCTCTAACGGACGGTCCAGATCCTCATAGGGTCCGTTTCCAAGATTCTTTTTCAAAGAGCAGAGTTGTCAGAGATTCTTAAGAATATCCTTCCATATCCCTTTTCCATTTACAATTACTTCCATCAGGCCACAGGCCTCCCTGTGGCAGCATGCCATGGCAGCTACTGATCCGGTCCCATCTTCCACCGCATCGGGTTCATCTAAACCAGCTGATCCGTTGGATCTTAAAAAGCACACCCGACAGTTGGACCCGTCAGCTTCGGTTCGCAGCACATCGGAACCAACGGCTTCGATGTTGGATCCGACTCCGTCGGAACCCAGGCCTAGGGCCCCCTCGGAACCGCTTACTGTACAATCTCACCTTAGTCGTGAAGGTTCTCTGACTCAGAGGACATCGGAACCAAGGACTCCGGAGCGGAAAAAGTTTGGACTGATGGAGCCAACATAGCGAGCCCGTAGTTCCGGAATCTTCGGATCCAGCTAGACCATCTGTGGCCTCAGGCTCCGACCTAAGTAAGAAGAAGAAGAAAAAACATCACTCTTCTAAACGTGATAAACAGGTCTTGGAGGCTGTGATAACCCCGCAACAGCCAGCAGAAAGTCAGGCTGCAGGGGACTCTGATCCACCGAGGAAGAAACGCTGTGGTTCCGATGGCCATCGCTCTCGGGGTAGTACTCCCTGTTCTAAGGGTCCTACTGAGGAAGAAGTATCTGTAATCGAAAAACCTCCTACACCGTCGGGGAGATCCAGATCACCCCCTCAGGAATCATGGTCCTCCTGTTCCTCTTGAAGTGAGAGGGGTCGTTCGAGGGAGAGGAGAGGCTCTCGTCAAGATCGAGGAAGCCCTTATTTTGGTTCTCATTTGAGATTTCCACCGCGTCGGTATTATAGGGAGGATTCGTACTTTTCCGAGCGGGCAGTTAGGCACCATTCGAGATCACCCTCCCTGCGGGCTTATTCCTACCCGGGTTCCTGGAGGACCCCTAGACTGTCTGATTCAGAACAGGACGACGGTACCCGCTTTGACCAACCCTATGATTCTCCCCCGTCTGACTCCCTACATGGTGCTATCGGACCTTCGGAGGAGGCGTCTCCGACAGATGATTTTCATGCCTATAACGAACTTCTAAGGATGGCAAAGGCACTCGAGTTGGAAGTGGCTTCTACGGAACCACGTTCTAATGATAAGATTCTGAAACATATCTATTCTGGTTCGACGCCAGCCCTTGCTTTTCCCATGATCGAGGGCTTTGTTGAGCTCCTTATGGGACTGAATTTGAAACCAGCTTCCACCCCTGCAACCAACAAGCGGGTGGAGAACTTGTACCGGGTCAGAGATGATCTATGCCCGTTTTTGTCTTCGCACTCTCCCCCATTGTCTCTGGTAACAGGATATGCAGACCAGACCTAAGCAGGGGTCGCTTTCGGTTCCATCTGACAAGGAAAGCAGGAAA
The DNA here is from genome assembly GCF_028583425.1 of Eublepharis macularius. Taxonomy (NCBI): domain Eukaryota; kingdom Metazoa; phylum Chordata; class Lepidosauria; order Squamata; family Eublepharidae; genus Eublepharis; species Eublepharis macularius. The sequence continues at coordinate 71,516,879 of NC_072798.1, forward strand.
ATAGACTCGATGGGCAGGAAGGTTTATACATCATCAGCCTTTGCCATTAAAATTGCCAATTATGCAGCGATGATGGCTGCCTACCAGTTATTGTTATGGAACAAGGTGGCCACCTTTATCCCGCATTTACAGGAAGATCAGAGGATTTTCCTTTGGGTAATCCAAGAAGAGGCGGTTCGTTTATCCCGTCATCAAATCAATGTAGCTAGAAACATGGCAGATACCTCAGCAAGATCCTTGCTGTCTGCGCTTGTCATCCGCAGGTTTGCTTGGCTAAGATCGACCACCTTGCCTGTGGAGACCAGAAACAGGGCGGAGGACCTCCCTTTTGAGGGGCATACACTCTTCTCGGACAAAACCGACGACTAAGATAGACTTACAGCATGCTCCTATGGAGTATTGCCTCAGCACCAAGCTTCCAACAGATCGCAATTTTAGGCCCTTTAATAGAGGCCGTTCCCAGCGCTTCCACCTCTACCACGGGTATGGTTACCAACCTCAACGGCGTTATCAGAGCCCTCAAACGTCTTTTTCTCAGAGAAGACTGGGCCAAAAGAACAAATAGGGAGGCCATCAACAGCAGGCGGAAGAACCAGCTCATTCTCAGAAGCAATTCTGTCTATTGCAGGGACCTGACCCCTTGTTTGGGGTCAGGCTAGCTTCCTTTTTTTCTGAATGGTGCTGCATTTGTTCCGATTCTTGGGTGTTGCAAATAGTTAAAAACGGTTATAAAGTTAAGTTTTTACAATGGCCTGGTCTCCGACTGCCTAATTTCTCCCCCCAGAGTACTCAACCCGGGGTAGTGTCTGAGCTGACGGCTCTTTTGGAGAAGGGTGCGATTGAGGAGGTGTCAGATAGCTCCTCCCTTCTTGGTTTTTATTCTAATCTGTTCGTTGTAGAGAAGAAGGATGGAGGTCTCCGCCTCATTTTGGACCTTCAAGGTTTGAACGCATTTATTCAGACCTGCAAATTTAAGATGACCACTTTACAGACGGTCTTGGCCTTGATACCTTCTCAATCTTGGTTTGGTGTTTTAGATTTGAAAGATGCTTACTTTCATATATCTACATTCCTTGACCATAAGTAATTTCTGCATTTCACATATGGTACACGCATTTTTCAGTACAGGGTCCTTCCCTTCAGTTTATCCACCGCCCCTCGGGTGTTCACCAAATGTGTGGCTGTGGTCATTGCTTTCTTGAGATTACAAGGTTGTTGTATTTTCTCTTACCTTGATGACTGGCTCATAGTTGGTCACTCAGCTGCTGATGTGGAGAGACAAATTTCCACTACCTTGTCCATTTGGCTATGGTTGGGATTGTTTGTCAACCAAAAGAAGTCTCAGCTGTTTCCCTCTAGGGTCACGCAATTTATAGGAGCTGTAATTGATGGCACAAGGGACTCTGGTTTCTTACTCCAGGATAGAGCCAATAAGATTAAACTTTTGGTTAGCAAGTTTAAACGATGCAGATTTCAACCTCCTAGACTGGTTCAGATGTTGCTGGGGTATATGGCACCAACAACTGCTGTAATTCCCCTGGCTAGGCTTAGAATGTGCCCTCTGCAACTCTGGTTTGTGTCTGTCTATTGCCCTGAGAGGGATTCTCAAAACAGAAAACTTAGTATCCCTCGTAAGGTTCTCCTATCCCTGGACTGGTGGTTGGTAGGTTCTAACCTACTGGGAGGTGTGAAGTTTGGGTATAGACAACCTGAAGTGTCGATTACTACAGATGCTTCCACTCTAGGATGGGGCGCTCATTGTAATGGGTCTTATGCTCACGGGCTGTGGGATGACTCGGAGTGTGCAGAACACATTAACCTCTTGGAACTGAGGGCAATTTTCTATGCCTTAGTCTCTTTTTCTGATATGATTCATAATAAAACGGTCCAGATCCTGACAGATAATACTACTACTATGTTCTATGTGAATAAGCAAGGAGGCACGGCTTCTGTCCGGTTATGTACAGAAGCTATGAGGATCTGGGACTGGGCAGTTGACCATTCAGTATGGGTGTTAGCGGTTCATATTTCAGGGGTGGACAACACAGTTGCTGATCACCTTAGCAGATTGCGGGATGACAATCATGAATGGTCCCTTCAAGATGTGCATTTACGTCCTGTCTTTTCAGACTGGGGTTTCCCCGACTTAGACCTTTTTGCATCAGAGGAGAACCACAAGACTCCCCGGTATTGTTCAAGAGGACGAGTCGGCCTCGAGTCTCTTGGGGATGCCTTCCAGCTAAAGTGGTCCGACCACTTCTACTATCTGTTCCCTCTGTTCGCCATAGTCATCTGCAAGATTCTGTTGGATAGGACGGCGGCCATTCTGGTGGCTCCATTTTGGCCGAGACAGCCTTGGTTTCATACACTCATGAGACTGCACACGAGGAGGTATCAGTTCCTGCTTTGGCCGGACCTGTTGTCGTGGAAGGGGGTGTTTCACCATGATGTGCACAAACTCAGACTGACGGCTTGGCTGATCCTCCCGAACAAGGATTCTCTGAGGGAGTAATGCACGTGCTGGAAAATGCTAAGCGTTTGTCCACCCGGCAGTCGTACACTGTAAAGTGGAACAGGTTTTCTCTGTGGTGTCAAGACCGAGACTTGGATCCGTTTGCCTCTCCACTTTCTGCAGTCTTGGACTTACTTTTGGACCTTAAGCAGAAAGGGTTGTCTAATTCATCCCTTAAGGTTTATTTGGCAGCTATTTCTGCCTTTCACCCCCCTGTTGATAGGAAGACTGTTTTTTCTCATTACACGTCAAAGTTATTTTTGAAAGGGTTAAACAATTTATTCCCTCAAGTGTGGGCAGTGGTTCCTCAGTGGTCTCTGCCCTTGGTCTTGACTAGGCTCATGTCCAAGCCTTTCGAACCTTTGTCCACATGTCCACTACACTTCCTGTCCTTCAAGGTGGTGTTTTTGGTGGCAGTTACCTCAGCTAGGAGGGTTGGGGAGCTGGCGGCATTATCTTCTGAGCCCCCTTATTTGAAGATCCATTTGGAAAAGGTGGTGCTTAGAACTAAGGTGGATTTCTTACCCAAAGTATTGTCGAAGTTCCATATGTCTCAGGAGATTTCTCTACCAGTGTTTTTTAGGGAGCACGCTTCTGAGGCAGACAGGGCCCTTCATACCCTAGATGTACGTAGGGCTCTGCTTTTTTATTTAGATCGTGTTAAGAATTTTAGAGTAGATTCCAATTTGTTTTTATGTTTTGCAGGCCCGAAAAAGGGCCATAAAGCCAGCTCTCAAACGTTAGCTCGTTGGGTTGTTCAAACTATTTTGTTATGTTACAAAGTTATGAACTTGCCTTGTCCTTTGGAGGTGCATGCTCATTCCACCAGGTCTCAAGCAACATCAGCAGCTCTCCTGAGAGGCGTTCCACTGCAGGACATCGGTAGAGCAGCAACATGGGCCTCTGCTGACAGGTTTGTCAGGCATTACGCTCTGGACGTCCTAGACAGGAAGGAAACAACAGTGGGCACGTCAGTCCTACACTCAATCTTCCTGTGACGGCTATCTATCACCTCCACCCAGGTATTTAAGCTTTATAATCTCCCATGTGGGACTGCACAGGAAGACCGCAGATGAAAAACAGTGTTTCTTACCTGTAACTTGTTCATCTAGGTCTTCCGTGCAGGCACACATACTCTCCCTCCTTCCCTGCTAATCCTCTTGGTACTTACTTGTAGAGCAGTGGCGAAAGAGGACTGAGGGTACGTCGGGCGCACCCCACCTCTTAGGAGCCGTTTTTGGCAGGAAAGACGGCCGCGCATGCGCGCTGAGAGGCGAGGGCGCCCCCTAGCGTTTTGAGCTTTAAAAATCTCCGAAGTTGGCAGGCCTGCACGTGCGCAGTCCCATGTGTGCCTGCACGGAAGACCTAGATGAACAACAGTTACAGGTAAGAAACACTGTTTTTTCTGGGGTCCAAAAGAAGAGGGCATCTCAGGACATAATGAATCACATCATCTACTTCTCCCATACCACACAAACAAAGTCATAGAGGAGCGGGAACAAGTAGTAATAAGATGAGAAAAACCCAGGCCCATATTTTTAGTCACCAGAAGCATGTAATATCACTGTAGGACAAGCCTCCCACAATGAGTGTGAGGATCTAAAATGCTACTGTACATATGTTCATACATTATGAGCACACAGTGCATTTATCTATCTGGGCCTTGTTTGGTCACTTATTCACATAATGCTCTAAATATCTTAGATAGTTGATCCGGGAGAAGTAGACTGTAGAACTGCACACTGCCTTTTTAGGAACAATAATTACTGCTGCTTACCTTAAGCGTTACACCTGCAGCCAAATTAACCATGTTTAAGGCTCGCCAGTATCACCTGCTTAATCCAAGCTACTTTCAAATCTTGATCAGGCAGCTTATGTTAGGGTTGCCAGCTTTTAAATTAGTCCATTTAGCTGTCCCTTTAATATCAGTTTGATGTGTAACCAACTGCGGTTAATGTTATTTAACTTCATGCCCTGAAAAGTTTCAACTGCCCATTTCCACTCATTAAACCTCTATTAAAGGGACAGGACTCTTTTCCTGTCCAGTTAGCAGCCTTACTCACTATACTACTGAACTCACTATACTCATTCACTATACTGAACTGTAGTAGTAGATATGACTCACATTCTGCAAGCATCAACTATCTTTAAGGAATTTAGATCATTGTCATAGGCATTCTTTTACATAGTACAGAAAAATATAGCAAAATTGCCTATTAGCTTTTTTTAACTGATAATAGTATATTAAATCTAACTAAAGTGTGATTGCTAACTTGTATACTTGTAATGCAATAAATAGATGTTTCCATTTTTCCCAGGGTTTACTTTTGAAGAGGAAAGGAATACATACAATAAACTAAACTATAAAATCAAAGTGGAGATATAAGTGTAACGGAATAGAAACTAGAACTCATATTAGAGTCTGCTCTGTGATGGTGATTAGCAGCAGAGTGGTCTTACTTTTATACCACCGTCAAGTTTTCTGGCTTTATTCAATTTAAACTTCAAGACAAGAACTATTCAATCACCTGTTGAAATATCATTGTGAAGCACTTTGCTGAAAAAACAGCTTGAATCCACATGAGATGCTGTTTCTATGTTGAAATTGTCCTTATATTCCTATTATTCAGGTCCTTTGCACAAAATTTTAGTGATTGCAAGCTGAGGATATAGACAACTGTTTGATCTACCTCCTGTATACTTGACCTTTACCCAGCTTGGTCAATTAAAGCTAATAATGGAGGACTGACTGGTTTGTTAGAATGATGGTAGGCACACCTCATTGTGAGTCAAGAGGCCATCTGTCTTCTGGAGGAGACTATTAGGCCACTTGTTAGTAAGCCCTTTCTAGAACCACTAGAACTTTGAAATTATAGGCCAATCTCAAGTTTATAAGGTGGTAGAGAAGTTCGTCATTTTTGAGCCGCAGGCTACTTTGGAAGAAATCAGGATACAGTTTCAGATATGGTTTGGGAACAGAAAATGTATTTTTCATTTTCATTCTTAACAAGGATTTTTCAAGCTGTAGAACTCTAAGGGGCACTCCCTCTGTCAGCACACATCCATTCCTGCCCAATGGTCACCCTGCCAATGGATGGAGCACCCCACCCTTCCTTAGTTCTTTCTTTCCTGTCATGTTGGGAGAATGTCTGAAGCTGTAGCAGTAAAAGATACATTCAAAAATATTGTACAAAATATCTCAAAAAGCACTCTTTAAGAAGTATAAAAATGCTCAGTGAAGATGACACACTCAGATGAACATGTGTGTGTTTCTTATGCCTAGATGAAGGTCACAATGTGACAATGTGTAAAATATGCCAAAATTTCATGCCAAGGCTCAGCACAAAAGAGCTACATGTTTAAAAGCATCCTTATGAGAAAAAGTATTATCAAACCCAGCAACTTCAGAGACTGTGGAGGTGTGTGAAAAAAGATCTGAACCTGTATGATCCAGACCATTGGTTCCAAGGCCGGATCTGACAGAAATCAGCAGAAAGTCTTCCAAGTTGACTTCAAGGAGCTTATTAGAGCCTCCCCAAGAAAACAAAGTATGGAGAACATAAACATTGTTCTAAGCAAGGACCAGCAAAATCAAAAACACACTCTCCACTATGTGAAGACTAGATAAGAGATGAGGAACAAGCGGAAATAGTTGTAACCTCCATGACACACCATCTTCTCAGATTGGATCACCGGAATTATACAGAACCAAAGGAGAAATTGAAACAGAGTCATTGGCAGAGATGCTACAACCAGATCCTATGCCATCAGATCCAAGAGGATGGAGATCTGCTCAACAACTGGAGTTGATTCCAGTGATCAGATCAGATCCAATGGAGATCTATTGATGCTAAGGGAAATGCACTGAGATCCAACACTGCACACTTATTGGCAGCCCTGCCGTTGCAGAAAATCTCAACATTGCTTTACTCCACATGAATGAAAAGAGGGCTGAACAAAAAATCTCTGTTCTAACACTTAGACAACTTGAACTAGGGGGATCTGAATCAGAAATGGAAGAGGCTTGATCTCACTCTGAAGTAGCATCCAAATCTGTAGCATATTTATCTTCTGATGAAGCAGTCAGAGGAGGTGTATCTGTTAGTCCTACTGAGGACTTGAGATTATATTCAGAGCAAATTCTCTGGATGGCTCAAACGTTAGAAATAGATGTTGCCTTATTAGATACAAGACCAAAGGATAAAATATTAAGAAGACTCTATTCAGATGCACACTCCATCATTGCCTTTCCAATTTTAGAAGAATTATTGGATGTAATATAAGCTGCATGGGAAAAACCAGCATCAGTACCACGTACGCCTAGAAAAGCAGAATCCACATACAGAGTCAAGCAAGAGGATTACCCTTATCTTACCCTTACCTGGTTACACACCCACCACCTTCTTCATTTGTAATGGAGGAGGTCAAAGCCAGATATAAAGCTGGGTCCTAAGCAGCACCTGCTGACGAGGGAAGAAAATTAGATGCTCTTGGAAGAAAACAGTATTCCACTGCTGCCTTAGCACTAAAAGTGGCAAATTATGAAACCACAATAGGAGCATATCAGCTCTTTCTTTGGGAGAAACCAACATTTTATATGGACTTCCTTGCCAGAAAAAGTCCCAGTTGAATTGCTACAAATGGAAGCAATTAAATTATCAAAACAATAGATGAATGCTGGAAGGCATACAGTAGATCTGGCTGCAACAGCCATGGCATACAGAATTGTCACTAGAAGACACTCTTGGTTACACTATAGTGGGTTACAAACAGAAGTGAGAAGCAAAGTGGAAGACTTACCATTTGAAGGGGCAACACTATTTTCTGCTAAAACCCATGAAGTGCTCTCACAAAAGAAACAAAACAGGATAACAGTGAGATACTTAGATCTCCTGAAGGGGAGGTGAAACTGACAGAGCCTTTGGAGAGGCGGAGATTAAATGAACAAACCCTCTGAGCGATCTCTGCCTGCTCTATGTAGAGAGGTGAAACTAACAGAGCCTTTGGCTCTGTCTTTTAAAACTATGCTTCCCGGCTAACATTGCGTCTTCCTGCACTTCAGCGTTCTTGTGTAAGATGTCTCCTGTAGAAAGACTCCAAGGGTGTTACAGAAAAATTCTTCATAAAACTTTTTTTTGCCTCCTTTCTACCTTAGGGCGCTCAAGGTGCCTTACAGCAGACATAAAAATACATAAAAACGTCAATTTAAAATCACTAGATAAAACTATCAATAAAAAGTAAAATGAATTGAATATAGTTCTAAATAAAACTATCTTCAACTACCTCCTAAAGATCAATAATTGAGTTAGACTCAGGATTGGATTGGCAGCCAGTATTTGGATCCAACCAGCAGTGTAGCTACAGTATTCTACACTAACTGTAGTTTCTGCTCGCTCGTCAAGGGTAGCTCCATGCAGAGCACATTGCAGTAGTCCAGTCGAGATGTATCTACAGCATGGATCACTGACTAGATCTGACTAAACTAGGAATGATAAAATAAGAGCTTAATTTTCCATTCTCTCTGCCACAAAGGAACATGCAGAGATGGGCTCCTACAAGAAATAATATTTGATCTCCCACCTGACCCCGTGTGATTGCCATTCCATATGTTAACAGCCAGCCACTGAAGTCAGAGTCATCATATGAGCATTCCTCAGCAGTGGTGGAGCAGAGGGTGTGAAGATGTTCTGTTTCATAATGCTGATCTTGATCTTTGTGTATGGCAGTTGATTGAAGAATTTCCACGTTAAAATGATTTTTTGTGTCTGCTGTCACTTATAGAACAGTCATTTTTGAGTTTTTGAAAATAAAAGGTTAAGAGAAAAAAGGGCATCAAGCAGTTCTCTTTCCCTTTTTGTACTTTCTTGCTTGATGATTCTCTTCCATCAAACTCTCTCTAGATATCGCTGCCCTCCCCATCTACTCCCATTATCTCAATCTTCTCCTTAACTATATTTTTTCTATTGGGTTTATGAAATTTTTGAATGACTTTTTATAAAGCATTTGTTAGCCATATATGCTGTATAACTATATTTACAATATTGTTTTTACAGTATTTACAAAACAGTAGTGTTTTCAGCTGACGGAGTAGTGACCAGAGCTCAGCGGCTGAACACATGCTTTGCATTTATAAAATCTGTTTTATTCCATTGCATTTTCAATTCCAATTATCTTAAATAGCAAGGCTGAAGTTTCTGTATGATATCTTGAAAAGCTGTTGCCAATAATACTGTACCATTATAGTACTCTTATAATAATTTATAGTCCTGTACTACAATACTAACCAATATTCTAACTCAGAATACAACAGCTTCTTATGCAAAGAAAACTTTAGATTGGGAGATATGAAGTATCTTTTTATAATTTGATTGTTCATGTTGTTTTAGGCCCAGGTTGAAAAACGTGGATCGAAGTAGTGCCCAACACTTGGAAGTTACAGTGGGTGATCTGACAGTGATTATTACAGACTTTAAGGAAAAAACTAAATCACCACCTGCCTCCAGCGCAGCTTCTGCTGATCAGCACAGTCAGAGTGGTTCTAGTTCTGATAATACAGAGAGAGGAATGTCCAGGTCATCGTCACCTAGAGGAGAAGCCTCATCGTTGAATGGAGAATCTCATTAAAGTTTATTTCCTCCAGTTTCTTTAGTCTCCCCAAAACTTGCAAATATACACTTCGGCCAACAATTACCGCATTTTCATGACGTTATCTACCATGCACGATTTGTATGTTTACTCAGATATGATTTATGCATTTTGTAAAAGCAAAGTGCAGCCATGGAATTAAATTTAATTGCAACCTACAAAACATTTTCAGATGAACTTTTAATCTCCATATACAAAAGTGCCATGAAAATGTGGTTTGAATGTTCTTTATGCAGTGTTACTGGTAAGTCCATTTCCACTTTTAGTTTAGTGAATTCTTACTCAACTCTTGGATTCTATACTATTGGCATGTACTGAATTAAAACTTTTTATAACATAGTTCAAGCTGCCTAAATATGTATTATTTGAGAATTGTGAAACATAGTTATATGTATGCAAGTCAATGATCAATTTAATCAACTATTGCTGCAAAAGAATTTTCGTAACGATTATCTTAAAACACCTGCTGGTACTTGGTGTGGTTGAATAGGAAAAATGTTATTAAATAAAACATTTGTATGAATTTTGCCAATGTCTGACACATTTTACTAGATTATTGTTACTGAATTATGTCGCTGGCTTTTCCAATATTTTCTTCACACACTTAGAACATTTATTGTAATGTTTACAAGCAAAGAAAGACAGTAAATCTGTTACAAGCATTTATTGTTTAGCTTTATAATTCAAATGTAGTACTACCTTGTCCGTATACACTGGTATTTTATGTTATAGAACATGGACTTGTTCTCAAATGATTAGGAATTTTTGTTTTGTTTTTTTAAAAAACTAGATTTTAATATCTAACTACTGTTGATACCTTAAATCCAAACGTGATAACTGTTCTCATTTTGGCTTACTCCTCTTTCCTTGACCCTTGACTTGCTCAGTGTTATAATGATATATCGGTTCAGCACAGAGGCTGGGATCCAAAGTCTCTCTTAAAATTGCAAGAGAGATTTATGTAGGCTTGGGGTTTCTCTCCTTCAGCCACAGCTCTCTATGCAGCCTTTGGGATCCCAACCAGTGATATTAAATGTTGCACCAGAGTGAGGAAATAAGCAAATAGCGAGTGTATGTATGTGTGCGTGTGTGTGTATATATACATATATATATATATATAACATTTGTTCCTATATCAACCTTTTGCTTTTTTAAATGATCCTTTATTAAATATTATAGAGCAAACCATAGGAAAAATGCAGTTTTGTTTTTGACATAGTTGTGAACATTTATGCATTTAGCAATATATAGATACAGAACAAAAAGATTTACAGTCCCATTCGGTATTATGTAAAATTTCCAATAAAATATTTTTATGAGTATAGGTTTTGCAATTTTGTTTACAATCAGTCAAGCATTTTGACATACAAAATAATTTATTCATAATTTCTTATGCTAGTACAGTACTGTTAAGAACACAGTGGGATGGGAGATGATTATTAACTTTTTGGAGTGTTTTCATGAGCGACTAGGGCTGAATCCTAAACGCATGTACTGGCGAGCAAGTCCCATTAACTTTAGTGGGACTTATGTGTATACATCCTTAGGATTGTATTGTTAATAAAATGAAGAATACTATTAGCCAGAACATACAGGTTCAGTTCAGGGACCAAAAGTAAGTTGTGGCTTTGTTTTCCCCTCCCTACTAATGCAGCAGCCCATTCAATTTCTTTTTTGTGCTATTCAGTTTTCCTAATGCCCTAATTGGCACACTGTGATAAACACTTTATATATCAGAATCAGAAACCTGCTAACTACAGTTCTCCAGTTTAGATATGGTAGCAAATCATGGTTATCACTAAAAATGGAAATTGAATGGGAAATCATACATAAGTCAGGAGGAAACAGTAAGTGTAGTTTGGAGGATGGTCTGAACCAAGTATCTAACCGTATTACAAAGATTTAAGGCAAATTAAGTTCTAAGAGTCGGGAGGCAAGTTTTCCTGATTTTCCCTTCCGGTTGCAAACCCCAACTGTGCTGTTCCCGAGTATTCAGTGACAATTAGTAAAAAAAAAAAAACAACAACCAAAAAAAAGCTTGAGGGGCTCAGTAAGCTGAAGTAATAAATCAGTTATAATTGCTACCTTCTCTTTCTTAACTTCATGGATGGGTAAAAGTCACTATCTAACAATGACTCTATTCCAAATGTATAGTACACTAATATTCAGAAGTAATGTGTTAAGAGAACAACTGAAAAGATCCTAACTCGTACATCTTCATTTTCTTGTGATTCCCCATGCTTGCCCACAGCTACCATCCAAAACTTGTATTCACAAATATTATCATGCATAGATTATACCCATAAATATTCCAGCTGATTCACAAGCAAATAAAAACCCTCCTGTTGTTCCTCCTAGACAGACAACGGCAAATATTCTGAGAGAGCAGAGTAATGAAAAAGCCTCAACATCTATTTTTAGCTGACATCCTATGCACTGTTAGTTGAAAATAAGTCTGACTGAACTCAGCTGGACTTACTTCTGACAAAATAAAAGACCAGGCTGTTAGCTTTTTTTAATTTGTTAATTCAGTTTGGTAATAAGTCTACCAGTGTATTGTTGCAGGGGACACTGTTCATTTTCCAGCAATTCACTTTTATTCTTCACTGAAAATATTTATTTTGTGAATTAATAGGGAAAAAATAGATGGAATTTTGTCAGTGAATCTAGACCCCAAATATTAAATACATAATACAACAGCTTTTCAGCTAAATAATGGAATTTTGTAACCCCCTGATAATTGTGATGTTTATTGATTTCTTGTAGTAATGTATTCCGCCCCCACACACACACACACACCGTTTTTAACTGCAGTACTTCTACGGGCACAATGGTACTGTCTATTTTGTAAGATGTTAGTTGTGAAATACAGTTAGTTGCATAAAATGGAAGTCTGATGTGGTATCTAAAACTTGCATACCTCATTTTTTGGTGGTGGTGTCTAAAAATCAAATGCTAAAAATGTATTTCAAATGAACTGTTAATAAGATTGACTGTTATAATTTATATTACAAAACAAATTAATACATTTTAAACAATACATGTTTAGATTATTACTTTTTAAAACTTGGAATTAGTTCTTTAAAATAATACATTAGCTGGGTATCTTCCTGTGTGTACTTATATATATATAAGTACATATAAGTACATAAGTATATATATATATCTGAGAAAAAACTTTGCAGTCGTTAAGGGGATGATACAGGTTGCAAAAAGTTGAGTGGCTACCTGGACTCTTGGCCATTTAGCTGATACTGATGCCCAGTTTTTAATACGTATATATAATTTCCAATATGATATAGCCATATTCAAGCATTCATTTTAATCTCATTATATTTATATCTTTATCACCAAATTAAAGCTATTAGCTTTATAAGATAATTTGATTACTTATTGCAAAATGAGGAATGTCAGTTTGTAACAGTATACATTTTAGTATACTTTATTTGATTTAGGTTGTCATCAGTAAAGGACTGCTGAAGCAATAGGAGTAGCACTTCCATGGAAAAATACAGATTGGAGGAATGAAACCAGTCTTTTCAAATGTGCAAAGTATGTCAAACACATGGCCCTGCAAGACTAAAATAAAAGCGATCATAAGCATTTTTCTTACTTTGATTATTTGTATCCTGCTTTTCTCCCCAAAGGGAGCCAAAGCAGCTTACAATCCACCAAAAAAGACTATACATAAATCAATAAAACAGCGACGCAACAGCAGACTACATCTTGGAGTGACCCTGGACTCATAAGGCGATTCCTCCAAAGACCTGGGATGCAGGCCACAAGCTAAGAGCAAATGGGCCAAGAGTCCTTTGGTTCTTGCCCTTTGACCAACATCTCTGGCCATGGTCAAGCTTTATAGGTACCTGAACAGAAAGGGGGGGGGGGGTGGAGGGACGCAGCAAGACTGTATGAATTGTAAAGATGTACCTTCACCCATTCCCCCTCTGTTGACAAATACCAGTGAAGCAAAAATTTACCTACTTATAATAGATAATACTTCATCATAGGATACTGTCCTTAACTCTTCAGAGTGTATTCCTTATGTAGCTGTTCATTTATTTACTTCATTTATACCCCACCTTTTCCCCCACCAATGGGCATCCATGGTGGCTTACATAATTCTCCATTCCTCACAACTACCCTGTGATGTAGGTTAGGCTAAAAGAGTGTGACTGGCCCAAGGTCACCCAGCAAGATTCCATGGCAGAGTGAGGATTCAAACCTGGTTCTCTCAGATCGTCAGACCCTCTTAACCACTATACGATACTGGTTCCTAAGCTGCAGCAGCATGTCCATACAACTTGCTTATGCTGTTTAAAATAGTTGGGAAAACTATTATTTAGATAATCCTTTGTGCAAACGACAATTTGGAGAACTGGAAGAGTTCCAATCAAATTGAGTTACACGGCACTAAACATATGCTACCAAATTTGAGATTGGAGCAAATGCCATATATAAAACTACATACTGTCTTCAAGTTAACATTGCAAGGCTTTTCACGAAGTTGTGAATGTATTTACAAGCTGGTGTATTAACATTTGTGGGAATCAGCTTTGTCTGCATAAAGACTATTCTTGTCTTGGTAATCTACTTATTTATGACACCTAAAGGTAAAGGTCAAAGACATGGCCCCTGTACAAGCACTGAGTCATTACTGACCCATGGGGAGATGTCACATCATGACATTTTCTTGGCAGACTTTTGTTACGGGGTGGTTTGTCATTGCCTTCCCCAGTTGTCTACACTTTACCCCCAGGAAACGGTACTCATTTTACCGACCTCGGAAGGAGAGTCAACCTTGAGCCAGCTACCTGAACCCGGCTTCTGCCAGGATTGAATTCAGGGCGTGAGCAGAGCTTGGGCTGCAGAGCTGCAGCTTACCACTCTGCGCCACAGAGCTCCATAGAAAAGAGTCCAGTAGCACCTTTAAGACTAACCAACTTTACTGTAGCAGAGCTTTCGAGAACCACCATTCTCTTAATCAAATGCAAGACGAAGAGAACTGTGGTTCTCGAAAGCTTCTCTTCGTCAGGTACAAGATGAAGAGAACTGGTTCTCTAAAGCTTATGCTACAGTAAAGCTGGTTAGTCTTAAAGGCGCTACTGGACTCTTTTATTTTGCTACTACAGACTAATACAGCTAACTCCTCTGGATCTATGAACAGGGCTCCATGACACCTAAAATCATAGAATATGTACCAAAATGTAATTTAAGTAACGGCACCTTTTTATTTTGCAATAAATAGCCAATACGAATTGTACAGCCAATAGATTTAATATGCCACCAGATACACTACCCTTATAAGCATCCACATTTTCAAATACTATACCTAAACATATATATTAATAATGATATCCATCCCAGTTAAATGGTAAAGAGCTCAACCTTTTTGTTCAGTACCATGCAAAACTTTTCTCTGAATATAAAGGTGAACGCAGGCCAGTGTCCAGTAAAGGGACTAATAAATATTGGCAAATTTGTTTCTTCACTTAAATAAATAGTTTTAGATAATGTTCACAGTAAAAGTAAAATAGATGTTGAATGTGTAAAGCTCATAGTAAAAATCTATATGCTTTATTTAAAAAACCTAGTTCTTGGCATATCCAATTGGCATATCATAATAGCTATCTAAAGTACATGAGCAACTTTATAGCTATAACTACATTTGAAAACAATTGTAAGCATGGTTTCTTGTCTATTACGTAGAACTCATTTTCAATTTGTATATCACACGTGTTTAATTATTCTTTTAACATTCCTTCCTCTAGCTAAAAGCACTAAGATGCAAAATATGACTAAAATATTAAATTGGGGTGTTTGATAAATGCTTAAAATAGAATGTCTTCACTTTGAGGATTTTTGTCATGTTGCAATAATTCCAGCCTTAATATTTTTAGCAAAGTAAGAAAATACAATATTATTCTTAATTTTTAATATAAGAAAGTACAGCTTTTCCCCATGCTATGTTGTATCATTTTAAATGATAAAGGGTGTTGCTGCTACGGGTTGACACTCTGGCTTTTTTTTTTAAACAAAAAACATGATGTCAGCTCAAATAGGGACCTTCATGTTTGTGAGCACTTTGGAGAGGGAGGGATGTTGATCAGACATGCTGCCTCCATTACACAATTCAGCATGGGTCCCCAACTTTTTAAAGTCTGTGGGCCCCTTTGGAACTCTGCCGTGAGATGGTGGACACAAATCGGCTTCCATGGATGGTGGACACAAATCGGCTTCCATGGAAGAAAGAGTCACCCACAAAATGTCAAGAAGTGAGGTTATGCATAACTCTAATAGCAACTCTTCAATATTTCAGGTAGAAGCTCTCTTCAACAATGAACATATTGTTTAAAAATATTTTCTTGCATAGACACAGCTTACCTTCAGCCACAAAACAAAGATCCTTGTGTTGTGGCAGCTTCTGCCAAAGCAATGTTTTAATTTTTTTTTTTACAGCCAATCAGATCTCCAATGGCCAGTCAGAAGTCTTCTAGGTGAAAGCCTCTCCCAGTTCCTAAAAATGCTTGGTGGGCAACAGAAAAGTTGTCATCAGATGCCATGGTACACACAGGCACCGTGTTGGGTACCCCTGCACTAAATGGAATGTACCAACTGTGGTACCAGTCAAAATACAACAATAGGCACATTGTATTTTTTAAAGTTCATTAAGACACCATTACAATATACATTTAGAACAATCTGAACACTAAAAAACAAGGCATACAAAACCATGGAGCTTCCACTTTCAGAAGCTCATATCGAATGCTTAAAGTAGTAAAAAAGTAGCTTAGTAAAGGACGGCACATTCAGCATTCACAGATAATTAAATACGGCTTTTTGGGAGCATTCCTATGAATGGATTCCTGCACGTAAACCCCATAGACTTCGGTAGGATTCTGAGTAGATCTGCTTAGGATTGCTCTCTATGGGAGAAGTAATTCAGAAGTCTCATTTTGTTCAATAGGGCTTACCCGCAGGAAAGTATTCTTAAAAGCGCAACCAAGTATATTATTTCTTAATTACTTTCCTCTCCAAAATGCTAATTGCATGGTTGTAGTTCCATAAAGTACTTTTCCTTCTTTTCACTTGTTTCTCATATGACAAGAGAGATTAACATATCTTAGTGGAATCCTTTTGCTATCCTTTCTAATATTTTTATAGTTAAATTTTCATGTGTGTAGTTAAAAGGATCACGGTGGCTCATTCGGTGTCCATAATGACACTTGGCTACTGAAAATATCTTCGGGAGGAACATGTTCAACAGGAGTAGGATTTAGTTTTGTTTATAAGAGAGAGGATAACTTTATCACCACCACTACACATTTTAACATCGATTCCAAATAGATGATGAGAAAAGACCTTTTCCAAGCAGATTCTCATACAAGTTGGACAGGCAGGGAATTTTTCAAACGACATGTTGAAACCTAAGAAATGTGACACCTGGCAGCTGCCTGAGGCAGACAAGGCTGTATTTGAGGAATTCAGAATGGGGATGCTTTCCCTTCTTTGTTCTTTTTTAGCTACTGGGAGATTTGGTGGTGGACCATCTATTTTTCTATAGCAGTCCTGAGGAAAAGCACTCCCACCCCCACCCCAAAAAGGAAAAGAAGAATGCTGTGCTGGGAGAATGGAAGAAGATGTGCTTTAGAAGACTTGCTTCATTTTCACAACTTGCCCATATGGGCAATATCAACACTGTACCAACCATATGGTGGCATATATGAGAATAAATACATTTTAAAGAGAAAAAAACCCCTTCACGGGGTATGTTGTAAGTAATTTAGTTTCCATCAGAGTAAGTGTAAAGAAAGAGCTGTCTAATTTTGTGATTGCTCTCTAATTGCTATAGTGTGCCATTCTTGTGATTCAATTCTGGACATACTGGAAAGGAATAATTTGCCCATCAAATAAACATTTTAATAAGAATTCTGATCAAATTTTAAGTGGGTTGGGGGATGGGGTTGGTTAGATCCTTACATTATATACATCTACACTGCAATTTTTATAAATGTGGTAGTTATGTGTCTAGAATTTATTATATCTTTGTTATCTGGGTCATGAACGGCTTCAGTCTGACCTACCTGCCAATCAGTTGCCACATAAGCTAATAAGCTTCCCTGATCAAATCCCAAATACAAAATTTCTTTTTAAAGTAATACAAGTAATACATAAAGAATTACAGGACATACATAAAAGAGTGAGCTTGGTGCTGCAATCCCCTGTACCCTTAAGCTCCACAGAACACAATCAGACTTACTTCTGAGTAAGCATGCATAGGATTGCACTGTAATTGCAATAAATCAAATAGTCCGTTCTAAACCCATTGACTTGCACAAATTTAGAAAGCCAGTGGCAACTTGACACACATACACATACATATTGTTTCAGCACTTGAAAAGGCATGGAGTGTATGGAGGGAAAGCGCCATGGTTGAGGCATTTTAAATCTCTTTAAAATGGTAATGGTGAGCTCATAGTGGCCACAAGTTCGCCTTCACATTTAGTTTGGCTGTCTGTTTAGGGCTGAACTGTAGTCTCTTCTGCATTCCAGACTTACTCATTTTTCAAGAAGTCGAGATGAAACCAATGCAAACAGCTTGGCTGTGTTCCCTCTGCAACTCTCCCATTTAATGGTGTGGTGTTGCTTTATTCATTCTGTTCCATACGCAAATAAATCGGAATGGCATCTTTAGTGGCATCACAGTGCTGGCCCTTTATAAAATGTTTTCTTTTTGCTCGTGTTAAATTGATGCCTCACTGGAACAGTGAAAGGGGCACTATTCTCAGAATTTTCCCCACTCTTTGTTTATCTGATTGGCTGATTCAGGCTCGGGTCATCCCCCTGTACAATATTCCAACTCCTACAAACACGGGAAAATGAAAGCAATAAGAGCTATGGGGAATGCTGAACTTCCTGCATGCTTGCAAACCATCAGTGCACGGCTCCAAGGTTGGATTTAGAAAAGAAAAAGGAAGGGGAGAGGGCTGGAAAGGAGGGAAGAAGGAGTGGCTAAATAGATGAGAGTGGCCAATCACAAAGAAGCAGGCTGGCAGGGATGGGAGAGGGACAGAAGAGGACTGAACACTAAAAGCCGCATAAAGATTATACATGGGGAAAGTGCCAACTGGAAAAACTTTTTTTAAAAAGTTGGGTAAAAACTGCTCCCAGAAAACTTGGGGGAAAGCCACAAAAAAACCTGAACCCACTACTAATGGCACAAAATAGGGTGCGGAGGGTTGCAAATAAATCAATGCAGTTTGGGGAATGAATTGGTGAAATTAACTGGTGCGGAAAGGGTCTGTGAGTCATGTTAGAGCAGAGCTATGATCTCAAGGGAGTTGGTTCCATAGTATAAACAGGTTACCTCCCTCTCAAGACAAAGGACGTTAATATGGCTTAATCATTCCAGCCATGTGGGTTCCTGTTTTATTTGCCTGAACACATGACTAGAAAAAAGTGCAAGTATGCTCTCTGCAACTTTTCCTGTAAGAAGGGCCATTTCCACACGGCTTACCTCAATCTGGAACGCTGCGTAACGTGCTGAAAAAAATGCGCAAGATCGCGTTTTTTCACGTGGGTTTTGCATGATGTTGCGCAACATCGCACAAAACTCGTGTGAGAAAACACGATATTCTGCGTTTTCTTCAGCATGTTGTACAGCATTCCGGGTTGAGGTAAGCCATGCGGAAACGGCCTTGGTGAAGAGAAAAAGTTTAATGAAAACAGCTTGTTATGTTGAGCGGCCTCTAGCCTGCTGCCCCCTAAACAGTGACCATGCAGGAACCTACAATCCTATGTAGCTTTGAGAGCTTTGAGAACTTACTTATTAAACACATTTAATAAGTAAATTGCTATGTGCAATTCCCGAAGGATGAAATAAACACCTAGGCGATATTGGCTACATGCCACACACAGGCAACACCTCATTGAGCTGATTCCATGAGGGATCAATAATTCCAACTCAAATATTTGGTGGACTGTGGAAAAGAGAGATGCCTTTCTCATTTAGACTCAAGGTATATTTTTTCCAGCAATCATGCATACAGCCAGGTTATTCTAATTCCTGCCTTCTTATTTGGGTATCGTCTATATGTTTTGTTAGGACAAAACTAGTTCAAGGTGGACAGATGGAGTCACATTCTAGCTGTATCTGAAGAAGTGAACTGCGGCTCAGGAAAGCTCACACCCTACAACCAATATTGTCTTATAGGTGCTACTTGACTCTTTTTTGCTACAGCAACAGACTCGCTGTTCTTATTAGGACACGGACACACACACACCCATGTTCAGGAGTATTTAAAGGCATCAATATAATCAAGCCTTTGAATCCCGTAGGGCTGGTAAGCAAGCGCAGGGCCCAGCTGCATACTGAGGGGCCCGTGCGGATTACACTAACGAGCGGGGCAGCCAAAATAAGCACCAGGAGGAATCCTGCGGTTGCATTTTATCACGATGCTGCTGCTGACCGTGGTGGGGTGATAAAGCTGGGGCTCGCGTCTACCAACGCTAGATGCCGCCACGCGTTCGATTCCCGCCCTTCCACCTCACTAGCTCAAGCGTCTGCCTCCCCGCTTTCCTCCCAAGAGAGCACCGACCCCACCCCTCGGCGCCTCCGCGGCGCTCGGGACAACGGGCTCCTCCCTCGCCGGTCCGGCCCGCCCACGGGGCGGCTCTTCTGCCGCGGCTACCTCGGAGGCGGCGCCCTCCTTCCTCGCCTCTCTCCCCGCTGGCCTTGGCGTTGCGCCGGCCCGAGCGCACGCTGCGGCCCCCGCCGGCCTTTCCGCTCCCGGTTGGGCCCCGGCTGCAGCCTGCTGCCGCCGGGGCCGCGGGAGGATGCGGCGCCTGGCGCGGGTGGCGCTGCTGTGCCTGGGCTGCGGCTTGTGCTCGTTGCTCTACGCCTGCAGTCAGCTGGCCCAGTCGCTCGAGCAGGAGGCGCCGCGGCGGCGAGGGGAGCCCACCTTCCCGGTCAGGAGGCAGCTGAGCGGCGGTGGCGGCTGGAGGGCAGAGGCGGGAAGCCCAGGCCGCAGGGAGCGCCGCCCGCTCTGGCCGTCGGAAAGGTACGTACGCTGGCCCTGCGGTCGCCTCGCACAAGCAGGCGCGCCTCCATTACGGGGGGCGAGAGGCGGCAGGAAGCTCCCTTTCCCTTCCTGGCGACGGAGCGAAGGAAAAATCGGTATTTCGGACTCCGCAGACATTTTCGTAGTTGCTGAAACAGGCTATACTCCCCCCGCCCCTCGCGCTTTTCGTAATCAAATACTTGAAAAGGTGTGGGGAATTTTTCTCTCTTCTGTTTCTTTCCACCCTTCTCTTAAGAATACCACAAGTTCGGAAATAACTTGTGCTGGGCGGTCACAAGTGCCTTGAAACTTACAGGGTCTTTGACTTAGTAGGAACAGTGTGTTTACCGGAGAGAGTGGCTTGCGGTCGCAGATGATGCTGGAGAGAGTGGCTTGTGGTTTGCTGTCTTAACCCCTCTTTCGAGCCGTCTTCCTTTTTTATGGTTCCTTCTGCTCCCCGCTTCCACTTTTAGAAAATTTCAGGTTCAGACCCAAGGTGACTAATGGTGATACCTAAAAACAAACTTCAATAGCAACTCTGTCTAAGTCCCTGTCTAAGGGCAACTTAGCCATTTTCGGACAGGGAATTGGCATTTGCTATTCAAAACTATATAGAATTACAAGTCTTTGTAAAAGGTTCAGCTTAGCACCATTTCCTGAAAATTAAAGCAGTATGTCTCCTGACAGATTCAGGATGGCTGTTCCATAGTGGGGAGCCACTACCAAAAAGGCTCAAGATCAAGAAAGTAAGAGTTCTAATCAGATTGCATGAGGGGCTGGAGAGAACAGACTGTGGTAAGGAGCAAAGTTGCTTCATAGGTTTATATTGGGGGAGACAGCCCTTTAGATAGGTAGGTTCCAAGCTTTAAAGATGAGAACAGACAGTTGAACTGAATTTGGAAACAAGCCCCTAATATCTTAAAATAGGTGCAGTGTGTAGACCACATTTCAATATTATGCTGGTAAGTTTACTGTGGTATGAATCAGTTTCAGGTGGGTAGCTTTGTTGGTCTGCAGTAGAACAGTAAAATATATGACGAAGGGAGCTTGCTTATACCCTGAAAATCTTGTTGGTCTTTAAGGTGCTACTAGATGTGAATCTTGCTGTGGTATGAACCGGTGTCACTAGATCTAGATAGGGGACTTTCTGTCCTAGATGAAACTAATTTTAAGAAAACATACACACACTTTTTCCTAACTGTGCTAGATCAGAATATCTAAACCAGTATCCTGTTTTTTATAGTGTCCAGCTAGATGCCCCAGAAAGCCTAGAAGTGGTTTACAGAGACCTGTGCAAGATCCAGAGATCTAAACCCTTCAGTACTGGTATTCAAAAGGTTTACTGCCTTTGAATGTGGAGATACCATTTTGTCATTGTGACTAATAGCCATTGATATACATGTCCTCCATTTATTTGTCTTACCTGTTTTAAAGCCAACTAAACTAGTTGCTCTCACTACATCTTTGGGTGGAGTATTCCACTACTCTTTGTGTGAAGAAGTGTTTCCTTTTATAAGTCCTGAATCTACTGAACGTCAAATTCATTGGGTGCTTCTGAGTTGTATTATAGGAGAGGGAGAAAAAGTTCTTTCTCCACTTTCTCCATTCCCGCCCCCCCTCCATTTTGTTTTTTTAAACTAAAAAGCTCCACATTTTTAGCCTTTCCTTTCCTTATAGGGAAAATACTCCAATCTTTTGATAAATTTGATGGTTCTTTCTGCAGATTTTGTAGTACTACAGTATCTTTTTGGAAATAGTGATCAGAACTATACGTAAGTTCTGAATGTGGCCACATTGTAGATCTATACAAGGGCATTACAATTATTACCATTTTATTTTCAGTCTATTTCCTAGTAATATTAGCATAGAATTTGCCTCTTTCATGCCCATCTGTTTCTCAAACGTGCAAGGCATTCAACTGATTCAAACAAGGCCATGCTAATCAAGAGTGGCTCGTACAAATTCAGGCTATTGGCCTTATAAAGCAGCATCACTTCTGTCTTCTTTGTGCTCATTTGCAGTTTGTTCTCTTCATCCACTTCACCTTAGTAGGCAGACATTGGCTGATATTAAAGAGAGCAGGTTCTGGAAATTTAGGTGGGCAAACAGATAGGTGGTGCTATATTGATGATTGTTCATTTCAAATCTTTGAGCAGTCCTTACTCTGTAAACTTCCATAGATACTGAGAAGCGTGTGTGGTAACACTAAGATTTGCAGACCACCGGAAGTTAATTCCCATGGTACTGATGCAGAATTCCTTTTAAAACATGTTCTATAAAGAAAAAATTAAAAGTACTCAAGTGCTTTCCCCTTAATCCCCACTGTATTCCAGTGCTGCAGTAGACCTTGATTAATAACTATGTCAGAGGCAAGAGATTCTACAGAATTAATAGTGAGACGTTTCCCGTATTAATCTGTACATTGAGATCAATAAAGGCTGTGTCTGTTTCATAGGTCTGAAGCCCGATTGAAAAAGTTGAAGGGGAAGATGTGTCATCCAAGAAATCCTGGAGCTGTCACTGCTCTCAATTATTCTTCCTTTAAAAGTCTGTAATTGGTCATAACCTTATTTTTATTTATTTAACTTCATTTCTATTCTGCCCTCCCCGAACTGGCAGGTTCAGGGCGGATTACATTCTGTAAAACAGTGCATTAATAACAACAATATAATTAAAAAATTTAAAATTAAAACAACAGTATAAAAACAGTACAATAGAAATACTTAAAAGTACAAAGAGGGCAGTGCAGGAGTAATCAGTTTAACAATTTTGGTCCGCCACCGAATCTGCCATATTAAAATTCCTTGCGTAGTTGGTTAAAAGAAAGGTCGGTGGTGGATGCCTCTAGCAGGGAGGGCGTTCACCTCTATTTGGCCGGTAGGGGCCCAGCTCAGCCTCTACCATACGCCTGGCGGAACAGCTCTGTCTTACAGGCCCAGCGGAAAGATAACAAATCCTGCCAGGCCTTGGTCTCATTGGACAGAGCGTTCCACCAGGTTGGAGCCAGGACCAAAAAGGCCCTGGCCCTGGTCAAGGCTAAGCAGGCCTCCCTGGGGCCAGCGACCACTAGCAGCTGTTCGCCACCTGATCGAAGCGTCCTCTGGGGCATATATAGGGAGAGGCGGTCCCGCAGATACGCCGGTCCCTGTCCACATAGGGTTTTATAGGTAAGTACCAAAACCTTGAATCTGATTTGGTACTCCGCGGGCAGCCAATGCAGCTGGCGCAATACGGGTGTTATATGTGCACTACTAGGCACCCTGGTGATGACAGGTGCCACTGCATTTTGAACCAGCTGCAACCGCTGGAACAGACTCAGGGGAAGCCCCACGTAGAGCGCTTTACAGTAGTCTAGCCTAGAGGTGACCGTTGCCTGGATCGCTGTTAAGTCATCGGCAGAAAGATAAGGGGCAAGCTGCCTGGTCTGTCGAAGATTGAAAAAAGCAGACCTGGTAACCACTGCGACCTGAGCCTCCATTTTCAAGGAGGCATCTAGGATCTCCTCCAGGCTCATCCAGTCACGGCTTCAAAAGCTTGCTCCAGGACATCTGGGGCCGAGCTAGGCCGTCCGGCCATCAGCATATATAACGGTGTCATCAGCATACTGGTGACACCCAAGTCTGAAACTCCGCACCAAGTAGGCAAGAGGGCGCATATAGATGTTAAACAATAATGGGGAGAGTATCGCTCCCTGAGGCACACGACATATAAGCAGATGGTGGGATGACAAATTCTCCCCCAGAGCCACCCTCTGTCCCCAACCGTGGAGAAAAGAGACGAGCCACTGTAGTGCTGTCCCCTGTATCCCCACATCGGCGAGGCGGTGGGTCAAAAGATCATAATCGACTGTATTGAATGCTGCCGAAGGATCTAATTATAGCAACGCTGATCCGCCTCGATCCAGGTGTCTGTGGAGATCGTCCGTGAGGGCGACCAACAATGTCTCTGTTCCATGTCTCGGGCAGAAGCCAGACTGGGAAGGATCCAGGGCTGAGGTATCCTTCAGGAATCTCTGCGGCTGTTCATCCACCGCTCGCTCAATCACCTTATCCATAAACGGGAGGTTTGAGACTGGGCCTTTTAACACGTGGGGCAGATAACAACCTGCTTCATTGGCTTTGGAAATTCTCCTCTGTAATGGAAAAATTAATAATTTTCATTATTTAATTTCTTACCATCGTCTTGTAAGATTTTATAAACCAGGATGGTCATGGGTCTTAACCAAACAATGTGCCTTTAAGAGACCTAGGATCTTGTCAGCGTTGTCCAAGGAGACCAGACAGAAACTAGCCATTAAAAAAAAAGACCAGGTGTTGCGGTGCTTTTGATTCCTCTACTGCCTAATTTGATCTCAGACTGTCATCTAAGTTGAAATGAATCTGAGAGATTTTATCAATAAAAAATTGTGCAAAAGATAGCTGGTGGAAAGTCATCTGATGTCAAATTATATTAAATGATTGAGCTGGATGTGATTCAGCTGACACCGTGGATGTGATTGAGCTGACACCATGTTAGTAAAGATATATTGCTTCTTTGCATTATCAGTCACTCATGCCTTTTGCAGATAATGCTCTGGCCATGGTACTGGTTGTATCTCTAACTCCTTTATCAGATCATCAGTTACCTATGAACTATGAGATCTAGTACATTGCTTTGTTTATATGTTGGGCCTATTACAACCAGTTCAGACCTGTGCTGAAGCAGGGATAGACACTACAAAGTTACCTCTGCATTGATATTAGAATGTTCAACACCAAACAGAGATCAACTCAGATGGGGTAGCTACTTTGAAACTAAACAGATGGTTTATCAATAGGGTGCCCAGTCTGCCCTTGGAATCCAACACAAGGAATATACTATCAAGGCCAGCAATAATTTGCCATGGGAATCATGTAGAGAGAGACTTGCTGAGAATTATGGCTGCTCCATCCTTGAGTCCTAGTTCATGATTGGAATAGAATAAAAGGTGCACCTGGAACAGTAATTTGGGTTTTCCAGGAAAAAATATACTGGACAATTATCCAATACCCTAAAAACTGTGTGATCTGATTTAACGTGCCTACAACCATGCCTTCAAAGAAACCGAGACATAGCTTGAAAAAAGATAGAAACAACAACATATGCATGCCATCTCATAGGCTGCTCCAAGCGATTATGAAGAGGAATTTAAGTTTTAAAATTATGGATAAATTTCTGTATTTGTGAAGGGAAGCTGGTGATACTGCTGAAAGAGGTGGTGATCCTGCAAGTGTCTCTTACAAGTGAAAAAGATCTGCATCTTCTTATGGACATAGATCCAGAGGAGTTGGCCCTGTTAGTCTGTAGTAGCGAAACAGAAAAGAGTCCAGTAGCACCTCTAAGACTAACCAACTTTACTGTAGCATAAGCTTTCGAGAATCACAGTTCTCGTCGTTAGATGCATCAGATGTTGCATCTGATGAAGAGAACCGTGATTCTCGAAAGCTTATGCTACAGTAAAGTTGGTTAGTCTTAAAGGTGCTACTGGACTCTTTTCGATTTTTCTTATGGACATGTTCTGATTAGTAACAAGAAATAATTTCTTGCTTTTGACCATTATTGCTATAAATTTTTTTGTGTAAAAGAAGGATAATTTTACAGCCCAGTCTTAAGCGTGTTTACTTAAAGTCCTTGAACTGAGTGACTCTCCAGCTCCCCCATATATGTTCAAATGCAGACCCATGAAAAAATGAGGAGGGTTAAAAAAATGAGGAGGGATAATAAGGCAGGGGAAAGAACAGGATATTTCCCCTCTTTTTATTCTCCTTGACACTCTCCCTCCTTTCCTGACTCTGTGGAGTTGCAGGCAATCATGTGGCATCGCATCTGTCCCTTGCCTGGCTCCTAAAGCTCCTGGGGGTGCTAGGCAGGCAGGGCTTTGAAGATACCACTGACTCATAGTACCTTCAGAGATGTTGAATGAACACACAATTGTATTGTCCCATATCCTGCCTTTGTAGTTTGGGCCAATAGGATCTCTTGAGTAATTTTCTGTTTCTTTGGAAACAACTCTTAACCAATCATACTTAGGAAAAAAGTGTTAATCAGTGTTCCCTTTTCAGGTAGCTTTGCAGTTTCTGTAAGTTTTGAAATAGTCTACTTTATCATCATGGACATTGTCCTTATCATTTAATTGGAACAAGTTTGCTATACTAGACAGCATCTCTGAATAACAGACAATTAATTTTATTCTGGAGGAAGCTGTCTCATTAATTTAAAAAATGGTTTTCCTTCATGAAGTGCCTCTTTTCTTCAGAGTCTGAAACTTGGTTTCATGCCTCTGTCCTCAGACTGGTGCTAGAGTAGCAGTAGATGTCTGACCCCCATGATTTTATGTTTGTGAGTGAGATAACGTTTCATTCTTGACCATGTTAATACTATATAACAGAAAGGGAAGATGTTTTTACCCCCTGAATGCAAGAAGTTGGCATATATGACTGGGTGGATAACTTGTATTCTTTCTACTTAGGCTCTACAAACAACCTCAGTTTGTGGAGATTGGACTGGAAGTACATTTGCAGCTTTTTCATCTTTTACCCTGATACTAATATTTCTTATGCAAGGATCCTTTATGTGGGACCTAATTGGGCTTGCTACCCCCTCTTCGATCCACCTACATATCTCCTCCTGTAGGAACCAGCTGGCCATTGAATGATGTCTTAGGTAGGCCATGAATTGGCCTCATGTCCATTTCCCACTCTGCGAGAATCTTTTCAGCTATGAAAAGGACGGCCTTTCTCATCTTAATTCATTCTGTTGGGTTTGTGGAAAGCAAACTGGCCAGTTCTATGTCTCCTCATAATTCCTTAAACTGGGAAGCCTATTTGGTGTGAAGAAGCAAAAGAGAACAATTCTGATCAATATCTCATGAGCTGTGCCGGATCAGGGCTCCACCTTTACCTGTGTAAGGTTGCATGTTGGTAACATGAGTAACAAGCCAAAACAAGTTATTGACAAAACAATGCCTACAGAACCAGTCATCCATACTCCCTTTATACTTGTGCGCACACGCAAATCATGTGTAACAGCAGTACACAGAATGACAAATAGAGTGTTACCCTTACGTGATCCTGCAGAGAGCCCCTGTAAAATATAACTCTTCACACATCACCTTCCCTGGGCCTGTATCCAACAAATTTCTGTTGCAGGTTTTCTGAATGCAGAGCAGCAAGCAGACTGCTTTGGGAAAAGTGGGCTCAGGTGAACTAACAGAACCCTAGCACACAACATTGATTCAAAGAGAACGTGCAGGATGGCTGATTGGAGGATAGGGTATTAATTAGCTTGTGCACATGCAAGTGTGAGTCAAATAGCATTTGTTTTTTATTATTATTTAATTTGAACCTCTTTAGTAAAACTTAGAATTGATGTTACCAGAAGCATCCATAGAGGTATACTCAACAGGTTGGGTCCAGTGGTTCCTTCCTGCAAAGTGAGAAATTCACATAATAGATAGCCAGCATTTCTTTGGTAATCAGTCTGCTATCAATGCCATATTAGCTTCATAAGTATTGGTGGAATTATGTAGTACAAGTTACACCTATCCCTCAAAAATTGATTTGAAAATGAAAAAGTTGCTTCATGTCGTAGGTCAGTGATGCTCAGGAGTCGCATGTGGCTTTTTGACATGCCACCTGTGGCTCTTCTGAGCATGGTTCCACAATGTCGCACATTCCCCATGTTTCAGACAAGTGGGCATGACCCTTGCTGGTGGGCTTCTGGTTGGCGGTGAATCTCACTTTGAAACAGCTGCCACTAGCGAAACATGCCAGCTGCAAGCTTCCTTGAAGTGCAGGCCTCATGCCACAGATGAATGTGAATGTGGATCATCTAGTTGATTACTGTATATGTGGCTGTCTGTAAATCATGGCGTGAGTACAGCTGTCCTACTCAATAATATGATCGTTTTCTGATAACTTTGCAGTCTGGCATTGGAAGTAATGACTTGAAAAAAGTTGCGTAAGCTATTTGAGGTGTTGATGGCTATGATGAGCAAAAAAGTCTGTGCAGGCATTCCAGATTCCCCTTTCCACCCCAAATGCTTGGCTAGTGTACTGTTGCTGGAATCATAGCAAGACTATGCATGGTAGCGTTAGCTTATGGATGACAGTACACTCCTTGCCCCTGCACAGAACTTATTCCTTTTCCTTGTTTTATGACTGAGTGACTTTAAAAATGAAAACAATAGAAATTGAATATTAGTTCTTCATGTTATATCTAATTCAAGACCAGATTAACTTTTGTGAATTATTCAAGCATTTTCTATTACCTCTGCAAACACTTAGGACTTCTTAACAGTTTGAGAGAAAGCACAGTTGTTAGGACAGGTGTTATCTGCTCCTGTGCTGTGCACATTCTTGCTCTCCCTTGGAACAGCAGTGTCTTTCAAGGCAAAATTACAGACAAGAGAATCCCATTTTCAGTTAGGACTGAGTGAGGAGGGAAGGGTGGGTTTAATCTTTCCACCCTCGCACAGTTTCTGGTAATTAAATCAATCTTCCCTGCAGGATGTTAAATAAATATTAGAAGTGAAAAAAGATTCTCCCATTCCTGGGTGGTTCTGATCCCAACTGGGGACATGTGCAGCTGTCTTTTAAAGTTCAAAGACATCTTGTATAGTTTAAGCCTTAAGGCACTGGTAGTTTGGGTTCTCCTGAAATCCTTGCAGTGAATTGAAAATTAAAGACTATAAACTTGGTAGCAAGCAAATAAAGTGTTGTATTTTAACAGAAATGGTTCCGTAAGTCACAATAGGACAATCAGTGTATTTGAGTATTTAAACTTTATAACATTGACAACAACAAACAGTCACATTTTAAACAGTAAATACATTTTTGCAAATATTATGAATGTTTACCGGATACATGGGAATTACTATTTTCTAAAGCTGCCTTGGGTTCTGAGATGATCAGGAGAAAGGCAAACATATAAATATTTTAAATAAATACATTGCCTTAAAAATCATACTGCATATTTTGAGCAAGTAAAATCTTTACTTTGAGCAAGTAAAATCTTGAAAGAGAAGAATATTTCATAGGAATTTTTTCAGGGTTCCTTCCAATTTCCAACTTTTCCATTGCAAAACCTGAAAAGTCCGGAGTAAGGGAAGGAGAATTTCCCCCCCTATTTGGGGGGGTTTCCCCCCATCTCTCTAGTATTAATCCATCTTTGGGGGGTAAAGCTATGAAATGATTGCTATCCATGCACTTTCAGAGGTTCATGGAGGACATTATTTTGGTACATCATAACAGTGTTGAGGTTTCCTATTGGGCTGATAGTCTGAGCTCAGAGGCTACACTCAAAGTAGCAGACAATTAAACTTCGTAATGACTCTAAAATGAGCTGCTGGTGGGTGAAAGCCAAAGAGTTTGTAAATCTGATAAGGCAATACACAATCAATGTGGAAAATGTTCCCTATCAATATTTGTTCAGGAGCTCTTTCCTGTTAAACGTCATCTTCATATAAACAGTATTTCTGTTTTGTGGCAGGAGCTGCAGGAAAAAGAACTTTATATAAATTAAGGAAGCTTTAGTCCAGATGCATAATGAGTTTTTCTCTTCAAAGTTCTTTCAAGATTGTGAGAGTTTGTAATGATAAAGGGTACATGGGAGAAAAGGATGAAGCTTTCATGTCTCTTTGGTTTAGAAGAAAAAGCGGCTAAGAGGATATGATAGTGGTTCATAAGATTTGCCTGGTGTGAAGAAAGAGGATAGAGTCACTTCTTCCCTCTCATAATACTAAGACAGGCCAGTCGATTCAGGTCACAGGAAAGAAAGAACTTGTAAGAAGAGGGGCTTTGGAAGGAGCTTATGATCTCATAACTAGAGATGGGCACGAACAGAAAAAAAACCTGAACATGATGTTCGCTGTTCGTTGCCATCCACGAACAGGGACTCACAAACAACCACGAACATGGCCCAGTTCACGAACATGTTCATGGTTGGCTGTTCGTGGGGGCCAGCAGGCTCTCCTCCAGCCATCATCCAAGTTTGGTCAAGATCCCTACTGCACCACTCCCAGAAACCTGACCTGAGCAGGCAGCAGGAAAGGTACCAATAATGATAGCTTAGCCCAGAGCCTGGCAGCAGCCCTGGAACTTGAAGGGGTATATCCCTATCCCACAACATACAAAGAAAATTCAAGCTCCAATGCACTCTCTATCAAAATGCCAACAGCAACTGTCTCTCTCCCTCTCCACTGTCTGCAAAGTCAGAGCTGGGAGCCCCCTCCCCCCTGCTCTTTGCTCCCTTGTAACAAATTTGGAGCTCCACACTTGAAAAGAAGACCTGCCTATCAAGCTAAATTGGGCTTAGATTGGGGTTTCCAGGGCAAAAGCAGGAGTTCAGACAGAGTTCAGACAATCCCTGCCTAAGTTGCCAAGGGAATTGATTGTAGGTGCCAGACTGTCTGGCTTGACGAACAGCAATGAATGAGGCTTGCAACGACCACCTGTTTGTTTAGAATGGGGCCTCTTGAACAGCTTGTTCAGGAACAGCAGATTGGGCTGTTCGTGGCTTTTCATATTGCTGTTTGTGTCCATCTCTACTCATAACATTCCCATGAGTTAACCATGATTAAAAGACCAGTAGAGTTATATCTACATGGGTCTTCGGTTATCACTGAAGCTGTTTCCACATACAGTGCCCCCCTCTTTTTCTTCTGAATGGCAGTGCCCTTTTAGGGGCAGGCATCCACCCAAAGTTGTGATCTAATCACCCTTTCCGTATCCTCAGTGAGCTCTTTCACAGACTTGCTTTGCTGCAGTCCAATTGCATTATTGGGACAGATTGGTGGGCATTTTCATGCAGTTGCCATTTTCCCCAGTGACCCACTCGGGTTTTTGGAAGGGTTTTTTTTTGACGGTAGGTACTGTAACACTCTAGCAAGTACCAGTTTAAAATGAAGCACGCTGTTGGCACAAGAGGCAAAAGTGCAGGTAAAATGGTGGCTGTTAGAGGAAAGTATGCAGGAAACGCCTATGTGGATTTTTCGTTACTAGAGCACATCACTGTAATTGCAGTAGTGATGACTGCAAAATGAAGGATCCTGGTCAGTTGGAACCAGACTGCGATGAGATTTGAACAAGGCACCTTCCAGCTCATTACTTACCTTCTCATCAATATGCTGCTCCTTTTTAATAAAAAGGTCAAAATGAAATATAGTACTAATTAATCCACAATATAAATTGTTCAATGTAAAGAGATTAACTTCTGCTTCACTGTTTAAAATACAGGATTTCATAGAAATTAATGCCTTGTGGGCAACTTTATGGTCTTTGGGTTCATTCCAACGCTGTTGGTCCTGAGTTGTTTCTTGATGTCCTGTCATTGCACATTGGAAAGTCAATCACTTTACTGTAATATATTTATTTTTCATTTAAATATTTTTAAGTAAGGTAAGGATTGAGATTTAATTTGGTAAAATCTCTGGTCATGCCTAAACAAATCTTTTAGTTGCCTCTTAATACTAGATGAAAGGTGATGCAATACTCTTATCTGCTGTTTCAGTTCTTTTAGTTGAAAGGAGACAAACTATTACAGAAGTGTTAATGAACATAGGAAATTCACCTGAGGCAATTCTGACTCCAGAATATGCTGTGCAGAAAACATACTTCCGCAACCTCAGATGCCTATTTACAGCTGGCCATGTATTGACTTGCTCAAACTCTGTAATTAAAATAGATGGAGGTTCACTTCTAAATAGGAAAGCTGCTGTTTCTTTTTTTTAATGTAGAGTATGATTGCATGAGCTTCTTCATGGGCATGGCAACTTAAAGACTGGAAATGAAGGCCCAGCTCTGGCGCAAGGGTACAGGCGGTGGCTTGGCTTGAATGCAAGGATTGCAGCAGCTATTTCTCTGAAAAGGAGTTTCAGTTTAATATACTTTAACTAGCTGATTAGACACATCTTAATTTGATGAACACCTTTCGGTATAATGTAATATATGGTATTAATTAAATTTCATGATGAACAATAATTCAGAGAAGTGTTCCTTGTGGAGTTTACTGCTTTGAAATTTCTGACTAGATAGTAACAGTGCTAATGTAAAACTGTTACCAGATCAGTGCTATATTACTGTTACTTGAAAATTATAAACTGAACTGCGTAAAGCTGAGCCAAAATATCATTCAAGTAACATCTTTCTTCCTATTAATGTCTGTGCTTGCAGTGGCATTTTATATCTGTTATGACAATGTATATTCTTGTTAAACCATGAAAACATTTTTCACTTGAATGTGTAAATAACCAAATTAGATTTCAACATGGTAGTATTAGCCACAACTTCAGGGGACCTATTGTTACTGATAGATTGATTTCATGAGAGTTGGCTAAATTGATGTTAAAAGAGATTAGTTTCTTAGCAGTTTAGAAATGCTGAGCATCTGCTATTTCTCCTTTGCATGATTTTCCATTGCAGATTAATGTATTAACATGATATAAATTATTGTGTTTTAGAAAGCCCCTCAGTTAATTAAAAATGACCTGAGTTTTAAAATATATTCTGTATTTATAATGGGGAAATGTGCAACAGAGCAAGTAGATGCTCATTAGCAAATTATAGATGAAATTCATAGCTCAGCCTCTTTATCGGCTTTCCTTCACAAATGCAGTCTACCAGTAATTCTGATTCTCAGAGGGAAGGCGGCCTTTCTAGGGAGTGTATTTATTGATTTACTTGATAGTCCACCTTTCTTATTGAGACTTAAAGTGGTTACAAAATTATAAAGAATGAAATAGGAACGGTATAAGACATTTTGTTAAAAAATGCAAAAAGTGATAATAGACAGTGCCATAAACTGTGGACCTTTGTGAATGTGTTCTCCTGAACAATTCCATTTTACTACAGCCATAGTTCCTTTATAAAAAGGCTATCCTGAACAACTGCATTTTTACACATTCTGTGGAATGATATGGACCCTTCCTGACCTCTTCAGGCAGGTCATTCCACCAGGTAGGAGCTACAACCGAGAATGCTCGGGTAGGCACAGTTGCTGAAGATAATGGATTAACAGTCATGCACATGAAATTCTGACTAGCATTCCTGTACAGGCAGAATGTTAGAAGTGAAAAAGGAGAGGACCAGTAGAGTTTAGTGAAAATGGCAGCAAAGACTTAGCCTCAGTTATTGGGCAGCTAATAGTAGTGATTTAAAATAATAGGTGCAACCATAGTTGGTAATTAGGATTTCTTTAAAAGTAAGAGGTGAGATAATTTTAAAAGTAATTTAGGAATGTATAATGACAGTTGTTATTAAGCACTTGTACTTTGGAATGGTTTTTAAAAATCTGACTGAATTTTTTTTAAAAAAATGTAATGCTGCTTTTTATAGTCAAGAAATAATTGATATATTTAAGAAATTCCTCTGTGAGCCAGCAATTAAATCCGGTTTTAGTAGAACTGGTCTCTCTGCTTAGGGATCTAAGCAGCACTATATGGATCTTGAGCAGAGTTACAACCTGCTTAGTTCATTGAAGTCAGTGAGTTTTTGAAGGGTATATCTCTACTTAGGCTTGCACTATTAGTTTTGGAGGATTACTTTGGTTACAGTTGTCCTGATATGTAATTTACTAATGTTCCACATTCCATGAAGCTCTACTACCTTGCACTAATGATTAATTAGTGACTTAATTTTCTTATGAGCAAGCAAAAATATTCCAATAGAACCATGTAAAACAAGTAATATTCATACAGGACTGTTTCTGTCTTATCCTGTTAGGTGTAAGAATATGTCTGTATCTTACTGGAATTCCTATTGGATGCTGCCCTCTGATGTTTGTGGAATGAACTGCTTTTGGGAAGCTGCTCGTAGGTAGGCTTTGACAGAGTCTCACTAGCTCAATTAGCTAATTTTAGCCTTGCTAATAATTATTTGACAAGATAAGAAAATGTTGAAGCAATGATGAGTTTTTTCCCCTTATACTCACTGTGCCGTACTGTTGTTGGTGTCACATCCCTCAACTAGGGTTGGATGTATTTTCATCAAAATAATTTAAATAGTGATTTATTTAAATCACCATCTACCACCGCCACTAGAGATGTAACATTCCCAGAAATTTTGAAGCCATGCAGGGGGGAAATGTCTCCTGCCCCAACAAAAAAACCTGGAAATATAAGAGGAAATTGAAATATATGCAATACTTAGTTTCCTGTCAAACCTGAGCTTATTTTACTGAACTAGCAACATAAAATGTCTTATTTATGACTTAGTTAGCAGCTGAAATTGTGCTATTAGGCATATTTACGAAATTTAAAATTATAAATGTCTTAGTTTTTTTTAAAAGAAAAATTGCAGATATACTCAATATTTGAAAGAAAGTTGCAAACTGCTGCACATATATTAATTTCTACCACCTGAGAGGTAGGGGGAGGAAATAAAAATTAAAAGTAGAAATCAAATTCTGTAGTAAACAAAACACTCATATAGTCACAATATATAGGATTACTAGCATATTTGGATGTTTGGTTATTTATAACTATCCTCTATTGAAAAATTCATTAAACACATTATAGCACATTAATTGTCAAAATTATTGAAATTTAAATGATAAACATATTCTTGAAAATATGTTGTATAGGTAGGGTTGTGAGGCCTCCTGCTGTCATGATGCAGTGTGTAATCTGCTTTGGATGTTAGTGAGAAAGGCAGAGAATAAATAAATAAATATAATTAAAGGCCACCCACCAGCTACCTTCATTGTCTGCCACTGCTCCAAGTGACTGTGAGAATTTAAAAAAGGAAAACCCAGAAGTGAAGTCAAGTAGCTCTACAGAACACACAGAAACAGTGTTGTTTCTGGAAATTATGTCATGGCGCACACACTGCTGCTGCATGTCCCCCCGCCCCAAGCTTCTCCCAGTTGCCAGGAATATTGAGTAAAAGCTTGCCTTAGATTTTTTTTCCCAATTGAAATCGTAGGAGTTTTTTCCCTCTGTGTTCCCCAACATTTTCCTGACTTTTGTTTCTCATTGGAAAAATTGAATGCCGTCCTCAGGGGTTTCTGTGTGGTATATTTGGAACAGGTAAAACTTGCCTATTTCATACATTTCAGAAGAGGAAATATTTCACAGGAATTTTTTTGCCCTAATGCTTCCCCATATGTCCCATTTTTTCCATTGGAAAAATGAAACACTCTTCCAACTTTTTCATACTATACATTTTTCATACCATACATTTTGAGTGATAACCTTTTAAAAGGAACATCTTTCTCATTCCAAAAGATAAAATAATTCACAGGATTTCCCCCCCTAAAACCCTCCCCAGAAAAAAAGTTTTTTCATGGGCCTTCACATTCCTAACCACTTCCCTGACCTCAAAGTAGGATTTAAATTTTGTGTGTGTGCGTGCATGCGTGTGCACAGTGCAGGGCAGTGAACAACAATGATAAAAATAATGAATAATAAACAATTTAAATGATCTATAGTTAAAAACATTTTCAGACTGGCGATAATACTTCAGATTCCAAAGTTTAATCATTACCCCACAACAAATAAAAGGCAGGAGGAAGGAAAAGGAGGAAGAGGGAGTGCTATTCGGATGGTATCCATCGTTGTCCTCAACCAAAAGCCTGGCGGAACATCTCTGCCTTGCAAGCCCTGCAAAACAGCATCAAGTCTCTCAAGGCACAGATGTTATTTGGGATAGATTTCCACCAGGTGGGAGCCAGGACAGAAAAGGCTCTGGCTCTGGTCAAGGACAGCCAGACTTCTTTTGAACTAGGAATCACCAGTAGATTGTTCTCTGCAGAATGTAACACTCTTTGGGGAACATATCAGAGGAGACGGTCCCGAAGGTACACGGGCCCCTGACCACTCAAGGCCTTAAAGGTTGAACCTGACTCAGTACTCCACCAGAACCAGTGCAGTTGACATAGCACAGGTTGAATGTGTGCTGTCCATGATGTTCCAGTCAGGACTTGGTCTGCCGCATTCTGGACCAGTTGGAGTTTCCAGATCAGTCTGAAGGGTAGGCCTGCATAAAGTGAGTTAGAGTAATCCAATCTAGAGGTGACCATTGCATGGATTACTATGGCCAGGTTGGGGCGAGACAAGAAGG
This sequence comes from Eublepharis macularius, assembly GCF_028583425.1. Lineage (NCBI taxonomy): Eukaryota > Metazoa > Chordata > Lepidosauria > Squamata > Eublepharidae > Eublepharis > Eublepharis macularius. The sequence continues at coordinate 71,553,169 of NC_072798.1, forward strand.
GGCCTGTTGTCTCACCTGGTATAGCTGGAAGAATGCCAGCTTGGCTACATTTGTGATCTGTGCCTTCATTGATAAGGAGGCATCCAAAACCACACCCAAAGTCCTGACAGTCTGCACTGGTGTTAAGGGAGCACCGTCAAGAGTAGGGAGTTGGTGCCCCAAACCAGAATGCCCCTGCCCAGCCACAGAACCTCCACTTAGGTTGGATTCAGTCTCAGATGACTCTTTTTCAGCCATCCCACCATGGACTCTAGCCCCTTGGCCAGATTTTGTGGGGAGACATCTGGATGGCTGTCCATCAGCAAATACAGCTGGAGCGTACTGGTGACACCCCAGCCCAAAATTCCACATCAGCTGGGCAAGGGGGCACGTATAGATGTTGAACAACATTGGAGAGATGATTTCGCAATGGTACCTAGTAGACACCCTCTCTCCTAGCACTACCCCTCTGTCCCTGACCTTGGAGAAATGAGGTGAGTCACTTCAAGACTACTCCACGAACTCCTATGTCAATGAGGCAGTGGGTCAAAAGATCATGATCGACTGTGTCAAATGCTGCTGTAAGATGAAGCAATAACAGCAATGCTGACCTGTCTTGGTCCAGCTGTCTGTGGAGATCATCTGTGAGAATGACCAACACTGTCTCCATCTCATGGCTGGGACAGAAACTGAACTGGAATGGGTCCAGTCATCCAGGAAACTGGCTGCCACTCTCTGTTATCTTATCAGAAATGACAGATTTGAGACCAGACATTAATTGGAAGGATCTGTAGGATCCAAGGAAGGCTTTTTCATGAGCAGTACCACCACCACCTCTTTTAATCCTTCCGGGTTTAGTTCAAGAATCCCATTTTGAATTGTATATATTTCCTAAGCAAACATGCATTCTGATACACTTGTTTATATAACAATGTATATGTTTTTGCATCTAAGTTAAAAATCTTTTGATCTTGCAACCCATACGTTCTACAGAAATATGTCAAACTCAGGTCATGAGCAGAGCTGGTCTGCAGTACTGTAGATTAGCACTCTACACTACAGGGTTCGTTATCTTAACACAGATGAATTCTGTTTGTGAAAGAAGAATATAGGCATTGTCTTTTGTCCCCTGTAGATGAGAAGGTATCTTGAAGGGGGCGGACTTGAACAAGCATCTGATAGGAAAATGGTTAGGCACCCCCTTCCTGTCAGTCATCCACTCCACCTGAAAAGCTGCTTTGCATTAAAAAAAATGGGGAGGGGGGAATAACAGAGCTACTCATAATGCTGAGTGTGGCTCTCCGGCTGCACTCCTACATACTCTTTGAAGTAAACCCTTTTCAATAAAGTAGGTCTCACTTCTGAGGGCTGTAAGTGTCTAGAACTCTCCAGATGCAGAGTCTGGTAGTTAAAAGACAAAATAGCATTTTGTCATCAGATAAAAACTAAAGATATGTTAAGTGAGTTTGACAGAGTCAAACTTGGCACATTGCAAAACTCAGGTAGCTGGATGGAATAAAAAACAGAGTATGAGGTCATGCGTGTGGGCTCTGTGGATAATTCTGGTAGGATACAAAATGGGATCCCTAGTCTGAACAGATGATGATGACTTGCTGTTGGTGGGTTCTCTGGGAAGCCTGCAATACAATTAGTATAGCAATATATGATGGGAATGTGTGATTGATCATGTCATATATAATGCTGAACCTCAGAAGTCAGACATTTCCCCCGTGGGTTCTTCTTTACGTAGAAAAGCAGGTTTTGTTTTAAATAGGGGTCATTAGTCAGTTAAAATTATAGTTGCATTCAAACATCATGCTAAGCATGATTAAACTCCCATTTATTATGATGGGCACAATTATGGCTTGCTTTGACCTGCTTAACGCTCCTTATTACCTTCCTTGCACAAAGCTTAAAAATAAACTCCAGTGGGTTTAGAGGTCTGAATAGAGGTGCGAAGGCAAATTGGATCCCCCCCCCCCCCCCGGCCACTAGATTTCTAAACCAGAGGACAATATTATCCAGGTGCCTGAAGTCTGAATGGCACAGGCAAGTGGCCTTAGTGTGAGTGTGGCCTGTAAGTGTAAACTGTAACTTTCACTTCAAATGTTTTTAAAGAGAGTTTTGAAATGTTTTAAAAAAACTGATTTAAACTTTTTAAAAAACCAATTTTGATTAACCTAATCACAAGCAATCCTGTTAATTCTAAATACAATATAGCAGGAAGCTTATCAATTATTTTGTATTTAAAAATGGATTCAGCAGTTACAGACTTTATATCTTTTCTATGGAAATGGATTGTTTGCTTGCATTGGAGAAATCTATGTATATGGGATGGTGTCTTACAGCAGAGCGGAGACCCCTGTGTCTGTGCAACTCTAAATTGAAGTGATTCATTAACTGCCGGTCATACCATTTGTGAAAAACTAGTGAATTTTGACATTGGTGTTAGTGCTTAAAAGTTCTTTGAATACTGGCCTTAATATTTATTGCTGGTCACTGATACTGTTCACTCCAGAGCAGAGATGATACTTCAAGCTTGCTAAGTAACTGAAGAAAAATGTTACTTCTTTTGACTTGGCCTCAAATATTTTAGACATCTGTTTAGAGACAGTTCAGGAAGTTAAAGGAATGGATGCGGAGCCAGAACCGTGCAGAATCTTCTGTGAGTGCATCCTGTTTGCAAGCAGAAGCAGAATCTTGATCTTATTTTGCTTTGTGCCTCTGGCAAATAGTTGAAGATGGGTGTGGAATTAAGAAAGAAGCTGGAAGAAAGTAGAGCCCAGTTCTTAGAACCCAGTTGTTTGTAGCTGTCTGTTTCTTCTTTCCCCTGAACACTTTTTAAAATAGGGAATAAAAATAAACTGAGCTTGGATCCTGCTGTTATGTTTCTAGGGTGGATTTGTTCATACCTTTTCTTGCAGGAGTTCCATTATAAAAACATCCAGAAAACTAGTTATCTAAATAGGAAAGACGGCTCACTGACTTTGTCTTGTTACCTTCTCATCCCTATCCATGTTCCTATAAGTATTCAAGTTCATTATACTTATGCTGTGTATTTTTACAAAGTACTCGATTATGCGGCTGTCATACTTGATAGGGCTGCACTGCTTGAGGCCGATTAGCCCACTTGTCCAGTGTCTCTGCCAGCTCCCTGTTTTCAAGCACAGTTATCTGATCTGTAATTAGCAAGTTGGCTTCTTCCCTCTGTCTTTTTAAAACATCTGAGGGAAATAATCTGTTGAAGTTAATATTTGAGAACCAGTGCACACAAAAGCACCTGCATGGTGGTTACTCTCAAAAGTGGAACTTTTCTCCTGAACCAACATATAGAGATGCCTGAACATAATTTGGGTTTATTGCTTGCAGTGCCTTTTCATTTGAGCTGGTTTTGGGAGACCAGGGATGAAGCGGTAAAAGACCGGTGGTTTTAACATAAGTAGTATCTCTCTTAACATATTATAACTGAATAACTGTTACAAGTTGCAAAATCAAAATATATTTAAATGCTCTCAGACACTGCATAAATTAAACTATCTGAAAGTCATTTGTATTACCAAACCTAAGTGGTAGAAGAGGGACTTCATTGGTAGCAGCTGAAAATGACTGCTTTCTTCTTTCTGTCTCTAATCATAATGGTACTTCCCCTCTCAAATCACATGCCTGCAAGTTCAATCTGTACACGTTGTTTTATTGCATAGAGTATTTTACAACTATAGAACGGATATTTGTTTTTTGATCAAAATTTTTGTCTTTAACATTTTTTCTTTGGGAACTACTACTACCTGTATTCTTTTGTATTAGATATGATTTGGTGAAACCGTCTTCTGAGAAGATGCACTTGGCAGTGGTAGCCTGTGGTGAAAGATTGGAGGAGACAGTTACTATGTTGAAATCAGCCATTATTTTCAGTGTCAAGCATCTACAGTTCCATATCTTTGCAGAGGACCCACTGCATAGGGATTTCAAAGGAATGGTAGGTATCCAGATAATATGTGTGTTAACTGCTAACGTGAGTGGTTAGCGGTAACTTTTCTCTTGTTTGAATATCTAGTTGTTTATCTTTGAGTACCTCAGGCCTGTTTATTTTTGGTAATAGGAGCAAATTACTGTTTGGACTGGAGGGTTTTTTTTGGTTCTTTGGGATATAGTTTACCTTAAGTGCTCTTGAATATTTTTAAACTGAGCTTTCCTTCAAATATTTTTATAGCATGCAAAAATTGTAATCCTGAAATGAAGGGAGGAATGCAAAATATATCCTCCAGTGTTTTAACTATTAAAATAAGAATCTTGGTATGGTGAAAGCTTCCCTAACCTGGATCACGTCAGCTCTTGGAAGCTAAGCAGAGTCAGACTTACTTAGTAATTGGATTGGAGACCTCCAACAAAGACCAGACTTGCGGAGGCAGGCAATAGTAAGCCACCTCTGTTAGTCTCTTTCCATGAAAACCCCGCTAGGGGTCGCCATAAATTAGCTGAGACTTGACAGCATTCTCCAGCAACACCATGGCGAAAGCCATGCATCTGTTTATACAGCATCACTCAGCTTCTACTAAGACAATAAATGTCAAAAGACTTGAAAATGACAGCTTGCTTCCAGTTTGTTATCACCACTGCAATTACAAGTGGCATCATATGCATTTCATTTGTTGTAAGATTATCATTACTTTCCAAAATTATGGGATTTTGCCTTTACAGTTAAAATGTAAGCATTAAGTTCTCTTTATATGAGAGCCAGTGTTGTGTAGTGGTTAGTGTCAGACTAAGATTTGGGAGACCCAAGTTCAAATCCCAGCTCTGCCATGAGAGCTTGTTGGGTAACCTTCGGCCTGTCATACACTCTGAGCTTAACCTACTTCCCAGGGTTGTTGTGAGGTTTACGTAAAAAGGAGGAGAGGAGAATAATGTAAGCTGCTTTGGATCCCCCTTGGGAAGAAAAGGGCTATAAATAAAAGTATATCCTCCGTTTCTGATGTCTAATAGTGCAATCCTAAGCAGAGTTACTCCAGTCTAAATCCATTGATTTCAATTGGCCTAGACTGAAGTAACTCTGTTTAGGATTGCACTGTAAGTCTACCTATAAATTGCAAGCCCTTTTGCAATTGTTGCACAGAGTATTATTCTCCCCTTACTAAATTATAATAAGCCCTTGTTAATAAAGTAATTTTAGTTGATCAGAAAATTGCCCCTCCTGGTTTGTTCTTATTAAGCTAATAGCTCGTGCCCACATACAGAAGAATCAGTTATGCACTTAAAATAAGGAAAGACAATGCTGGAACACAAACTAGCTTTGAAAATATGCTTGATTCAATGCATTAAATGCTAACTTTGTTATGTTTTAGTCTTTCGGATTTATTTATAAAGATTTCTGGGAATTTCTTTTTAGAAGTATGATAGTACTTCTAAAAAAAAAAGTTCCCAGAAATCTTTATTCTACAACTGATCCCCTACAATTATTTTTTAAGAAGAGCACAAATGCCATAAATGGCAATTGAGGCCCTTGACTGAGGTATCTGAAACTGATGCAGCTCTGAAAATTAGAGTATCAGTTTAGTTGGACAGCTGTTCATGACATTTCTTATTGTATGCTTTTAAAATAAATGTTTGTTTGCTTTTTCAGCTTGATGGTTTGGCGCATCAAGGAAAATTTAATTATACTCTGTATCCCATCTCATTTCCAACTGAAAATGCAGCAGAATGGAAGAAATTATTCAAGCCCTGTGCTTCTCAAAGACTTTTCTTGCCTGTAAGTGGTAGTGGCTATGGCAGAACCCCTGCATTCTTTTTAGAGTCATTTAATGCACTATATTAAGGTGTATGTGTTTCAGAGCATAACAATTTGGGCTCTCAGCAGGTGAAAGCTTTCACTGCTTGGCAAAAGGGAAACTTTGCCGGATGAACATATAGCAGTTGAAATTCAATTCAGTTTTGATACAGAACTTTTCTCCTCTTTTCATGTAAGAGAGGAAATACGTCTGGTTGCATGTTGGACCTTTACGGTGTTTATGTATACTACAAGTAGGAAATATGCATATCAGGATATGTGGAATATGTGTATACCTGCATGTATGTGTGACTAGCTATTATAAGGCATGTACAGGGAGATCAAAACATGTGAATAACATCAGGGCAAGGAGGGAAATTATGTGTCTTCGTTAAACTTTGTATTTATGTTTCTTCATAATGCTCAAAAACTTAAAAATTGTCTACCTTTGGTATGAGAACACACTTCTATTGATTTACTTAGAAATGTGTCTGTCTCTCTCTGAGCGACTTATAAAATTAAAAATGATTTAAAAAGCAATGAAATTTAAAAATATGGAATAAGTAACCTGAAATAGCTTAATTCAGCATCATAAAAGATTGATTCTTGTTTTTCTTTCTGCATAATGTTAAATTTTAGTGCACAGTGAATACAATCCGAAATTGCTTGTATTAGCCTGTGAAAATCAGTGTGAAAATCAGCTAACTTAAAGCTGTCCATTGTGATGAATGGATGTTTCACTTATACAGTAGTTCACTGTTTAAGATGTCTTTCAGAGATTGATCCGCATTTGACCTAATACGTGTTTACAAAAATCTTTCCTTTACAGTTGATTCTCAAAGATGTGGACTCTTTGCTATATGTTGATACAGACATCTTGTTTTTAAGACCTGTTGATGATATTTGGTCTTTTTTGAAAAAATTTAATTCTTCTCAAATTGCTGCAATGGCACCAGAGCATGAGGAGCCTCGTATTGGATGGTATAATCGCTTTGCTAGGCATCCATATTATGGAAAAACTGGAATAAATTCTGGAGTAATGTTAATGAATATGACCCGTATAAGAAGAAAATATTTCAAGGTATGTATACGCTATCATAACCATTTCATATACAGGCTAAAAGGATATGTTAAACATCACCATTTGAATGCATTCTCTTTCACTGAGCACTCTTACTTTATTGAAGGAGCATGGTGTGTGGTCCTGCATTAAATGAGGCCGGTGTAGCATGCGTTGTCCCCAGATCCTCTGGATAGAATTGCCACAATTTGGGAGCAAGGGGCCAGGACCCTGATTATCTGCCCCAGAACAGTCCCAAAAGCTATCGTGTGGGATGCAGAGAATGTCCCTTTTCTTCCAAGAAAGGAGGATCAGGAAGACAACTGCCTCTCCTTTTTAAATCTTTCCTGTGTATTAAGGATTGTGGGCTGAGCAGCCAACTGGTAGGGGAAATTTAACCTTAGACTAAGAAGTCTCTCAGAACTGGGCTCCGATTTTATAAAATTTATCCTAAGCATGCACACATACTGTCATATTGTCAGATGAAGAGAACTGGGAAAAGGAAATCAGAACTTAGAAAATATCTTTAACTATACTTTACATTGTCAAAAATTTTTTTGCATGCTACTTACATTCTCCTGTGAGAAGCCTTTTGCTTTTCCCTTGTTTTATTTTAGTTGTGATGTAAGTGTGGAAGACAAGCAGACCAGAAGGTGGCGTTACTGGACTGCTTGCTACAGACTTCCAATTTCTGTTAAAACACTGCTATAAAGTGTGATGCTTTTAAAGCTGCTTATTCGATCAGTTTATATACTGATTTAAATGATAAGAATTATGTTTATTTCTCATAGTGCTAGATAGTGAAATTTTTAAGAATACTCAAGACACATGTCTGCACTTTGTGATTAGTGCTGGTAATCTGCTTGTAACTTATCAGGTTTGCAGAAGAAAGCGAGAAAACAGCAAAACATTACACTTTCATATATTAATGTTTTTAAAGTATATCATGACTAAACTAAATGTTCTGTCATTTGGAATAAGTAATTCCTGATGAAGTCTATTGCATACTAAGAACAATTTATCCAGTGATATTTAGTAATCAGTTGATTACTCTTAAACACAATCTATTATTCTGTTTCCCCTGAAAATATTCTCTCTTGCTATATAAACCAACATTTTATTTAACCATTACAGTATTACTGACTTTTCAACCTTGTACCCATAAATTGTATCCCAAATCTATAAAGAATGTTAGTTACTGATAGCACTTAAACATCACAAAAGAAAATACTTTTTAAAGTAATTGAAATAGAAATCTTTACAATTAGTTGATTCTTGAATGCTGGTGTTCATTCTTAATTTCTGAACATTTTAGTTTTGGCTTTTTACAGTCCACCCTTTTCATTTCATACTGTTTACTAGGCCTTTGGATTTACAAGTAATTAAGCAGCAGTGGAACAAAATGAGTCCATTATTTTGCCATCGGCCTATGAAATATACTGTAATTAATACATTCTTGTCTCTGTGGAAAAAATTGCTTCAAACTCAGGCTAGCTGGCCATTGTGTGAAGAATTGATAAGAATTGCTTTTTTATAGGTCTGTTCGGACAAACAGTCATTTCTGTTTGTAACTAGGAATGGAAAACCATCCAGGATAACTTTTCGTTTAGGAACATAACTTAAGTTGCTACAAGAGCTTCTTTTTGCCTTAAACGAGTCAACTACAGTGTTTTACACAGACGAATTTATTCTTCAAAACTCTCCTGAGCTATCTGAGGGCAGGGGGGTTGTTCAAAACAATGTAGAATATTAGTCATGCTAGAAAAAATAGTGTCTTAAAACAAACCTGCTCATAGTCTGAAAGCCTGCCTAAAGGTGGAAGCCTTTTAGCTTCCTAAAATCAGGCAGTGACTAACTTAAGTGGCTTTTAATTTAGAGAGAGTTCCAGAGAGAGGTTGTAATGTAGAATGCTGTGGCCCACCTTCCCATCAACATAATAAATCAAGTCGATGAGACACATAGCCAAAAGGAGGCAGACAGAGTTTTACAGTACGCTGGACTGAAGTTTTGTAGGTAATAACAACCATAATGAATTATGCCCAGAAAATCATAGTAATCGAATATAAATGCACGAAAAGTAGTTTTGCTTGCTCATATCTTGTGGCTCTAAGCAGGGTATGGCCTGCTTCACTTTTGTTAATAACTTCTGAATAGTGTTTCTGGGCACACCTGCATTAATAATAACAACAACAACATTCGATTTATATACTGCCCTTCAGGACAACTTAATGCCCACTCAGAGCGGTTTACAAAGTATGCCATTATTATCCCCACAACAAAACACCCTGTGAGGTGGGTGGGGCTGAGAGAGCTCCAGAGAGCCATGACTAGCCCAAGGTCACCCAGCTGGCTTCAAGTGGAGGAGTAAGGAATCAAACCCGGTTCTCCAAATTAGAGTCCCACACCCTTAACCACTACACCACTGACTCCCATTCAGAATGTAATCAGAGCATGTATGATAATGGCTGGATTCCTGTTTTCCAAGAAGCTGAGATAGCAAATCAGGTGGAGTGGATTAAAGAGTGCTCTGGGCCACTCCAACAGCTGAAAAGCTTGTAGGAGTATGTCCTAGATCACCTTCAAGCTGAAAATTTAATCATTCAGTGGGTGTTGCACTGCCAAGGATGGGCACAACTTTTTTGCAGATCCACACTAATTTCAAACATACATACTTGTCGTAACATGTAATGCAGGCTGTGATGCAACAAGAGTCCTGTTCCATCAAATCTTAACAGGACAATTAACAGCTCTGTCCTGCTAGTTAGGTGCGTCTGGATAGAGATGTTCTCTTCCTGTTACCTAGTCAAGACCTTTTAGCCAGGAAAGCAGCACGAATTAATTTCAGAGCTGGGAAGGGGGAGAAATGAGCACTAATGTGAAAGCTCTTGAAAGTTACCAGAAGCTGGACCACCTATTTGTTAATACCAGTCAGAAAGTTGTAATTGGCCTAGGGTCCCAGCTTGGGGGTGCCTTGGTACCTCTGTGCTTTGGCTTTGGTGCTTCCTATGCCGATACCATGTGACTTTGTCCTGTGGCCTACAAATCTCTGTCAGGCAGCTACTGTAACTCTATCAAGAAGTTACAGGCTGCTGGCTTGGAAAGCCCTGCTCCTAATCAGCCCTCTGCGTGTTTTGAAGTGAAGTTCAAGCTCAGCTCCAGGTACTAACTGTAACAGCTAGACAGGGTAGCTTTATTGTTTTCTTATGCTTTAGATCTGCTGAGACTTGTACTAGTTTTATAAGTATATTTTCATATAGGAGTCTGTTACTTGAGTAATACCACCTTGGAACCTGGAGGAGGTTATCTGGCAGCTTTGCCAGGGTTTATAAAGAGGTTCCACTGCAGCAAAAAAGGCAAATGTTTACTGCAACAAGCAGCTTGGAAGTGGCTGGAGAAGTTTGCCCAGCTGAGAGGTGGTCAGGGTAGTGCCAGGGTAGTGAGGAAGGATTGCTTTGCTTTCATAGTGGTGCTTGGCTCTGCCACCCCTCCACTTTGCCTGCTGCCATTGCCCTGGCTATTACCCTTCCTGTTCCTCTGAGAGCAGTAGGGGGCCCCTGATCTGCAGCTCTAGTTGCCAAGAGCAAACTCGTGGTCGCCATTGTGACTTAGTGCCTGGGGTTTGTTGAAACCTGACATAATGCACTTTTTCTAATGTCCGATTAAAAGACGATATAGAATCCCAATTTCTAATGGAGATTTCTAATTTGCACGCTAGTAGGGTTCTTTACTGGTCATTCTGATGCTTTTAGAGATTGCACATAAGACAGGAAATTAATGTAGAGCTGGAAGGTATCCTAAGTGTCATCTAGTCCAACACCCTGCGCAATGCAGGAAATTCACAGCTACCTCACCGCCCCCAGTGATGGTCTCTAGGAATTCATAGGTTGGATCCCATCAAGGATCCACACCTGTTGCGGGGGGGGGGGATAACTTTCACTGTTCCCCCCTCCCATAGCAGACCTTCTATTGCCCACCCCCTGCCACTGTTGTATGCTACTTTTGATGTCCCCTGTTATCAAAGAGCACCATTTTGGAAGAGGTTTCAGTCTGTGGAGGGGAGGGCGCTATGTTTCCATGCATGGACATTTTAGACAGGATCTATCTGTCTAGATAGTAAATATTCATGGTGGCACCGGTTTTTCTGAATTTTTGGAGAAAGAGTCTTGCATTCTTCTACTTCATTGAAATCCAAGACCTGCTTTTAAAATCTCCTAAATTTAGTCAGTGTAACTGAAATCGGAATATATTGTAATGCTTATTTTCTTTGGTGTATTATTAATTTTATGTGGTAATCTTGCAGTTAACTACTTATATGGGGCATGTGACAGTTGTTTCCAGGTGTAGTTTAACACACTGCTCAAAGAACTTGTGACATAAAGGTCTATTTTGAATGAAGGACTGGTAACCTTTCTTGTTCTTATGCCTAGAGTGATTCTTAAGTAGCCACAGTGTGTTTTGGTATATGTGTTTTGTATTTTAAAAACAGTTAATTTTAGTTTAGAAATGATATTTTGTTTTTATTTCACCTTAAAATTTGTATTTATTTATAAGTGTTTTATGATATTTGTTTTTATAATTATACTATTTATTCATAATTCATGAAATACTTGTCTTTCAAGCAATGTAAACATTCAGCACTGCCGGTCTTCAACAGAAAGTTAACCAGTCTAAATGGGTGTGTGTAAGGTGCCATTGAATTGCAGGTGATCTATGGCAACCCCTCATGGGACTTTCAAGGCAACAGAAAACCAGAAGTGGTGCGCCATTGCCTGCCAGTCAATCTCAGTACACTCAAATAAATACGAAGTTAAAGTTTCCATAGTGTGTAAAACCGCTCTGAGTGGGCATTAAGTTGTCCTGAAGGGCGGTATATAAATCGAATGTTGTTGTTGTTGTTACTCTACTTTATCCTCTCTTGGTGTTTGCTTTGTATGGTGTAGAATGATATGACAACAGCACGGTTACGGTGGGAAGAAATTCTTATGCCACTGCTAAAAAAATACAAGTTGAATATAACATGGGGTGATCAGGATCTTCTGAACATCATGTTTTCCCATAATCCAGGTAATATGCTTTTCTAAAGCTTCTTAGCATGGTATTTAAATCGTCATCTCAGTAAGTTATCAGTACTTGATCCACAGAATGTTTTATTTTTTAAAAAATTATGTATTATTTATTCATTGAAAGGCTCTCTGTTTTTAGTATCATACTCAGTTATGTAGCACAGCTCTTGCAAAATGTTAAATCAACAGTCGAGGTGCACAGCAGGCTGGGCAATTGAATTTGTCAAAAGGTTGAGCTCAGAGGTCTTAGAACCAGAAATCCTCCACAAACATCACCTACTGTAAACCCTAATTAATGTTCCTTGAATATTATTGAGACAATGTGGACTGCATATTTATTTGGTAAATACCGTGCCTTTCAAGGTCAGGAGAGCCTTTGCATGGAATAGATTCCAGTGAGTAGATACAGTAGTCTTTGAAGGGTGGTATTAGTGAATTTCTTACTTTGGTTGTCTTCATCAAAAATAAAATGTTCCAGTCCTTTTTTAAAAAAAAATAAAGCTCTTAGCAATTGCTCTGATACAGACAAAATAAAAATAAGAGAGATGACAAACTATATGAAAGTATGTATAATAAAACATAAATAAATGCCTCATCCTTTTCCTTCTTGGGAGAAATATTATTCACTATTATCTGTAATTACTGTTGCTCTTCAATGCTATTCTATCAACAAGCTGATAGACTGTATCTTATTTTACATAGTCTGTTCCATACAGATTATTACATCTTGTCATATATTATTATTATTTATGCATAGTCTGCCTTTCCCACTGAGAGCTGAGTCAGATTATACACTGCAGGTGAATACAATATAATCAATAGCTAGGATATTCACTGAGCAAAATATACATTCAGTATCTTTCCAATTTTATTTTAGTTTGGGTTTTTTTTGCAAAGCTGTGAGTCTTACAAGCAAATAATACCCCTTAATTTTGTCCATGAAGGCTCTCCTTTTGTATATATTTTTTATTTTCCACATCTTATTTATTCTAGCGAGAGGTTTACCCTTAAAAAAAGAGGTTTTACCATCCTACTATATAAAAGGCAAGCTGTTTGTGATGACTCAGTTTTTATCCCCGTGCAGGCACACTCTGGGCTGCACCAGGATAAAGAGTCATCACTAATATGGCTTGCTTAGGAAGGAGCAGGGAGGGCTGGCGCACCCCTCCCAGGGCTCTGCAGTAGCTGCAGGAAGGCCTGGCGTGGCCTGATTGGGCCACACCGGTCCAATTTCCACCCAGGCTGGTGCAGAGTGCAGGAATGCTGCTGGGGCAGCACGACAGGTCCTGGAGTGCTCCTGCACTCCGCACCGGCCTGATTTCCGCCTGCTTGAGGCCAAATAAGGCCAGTACAGAGTATAGGAATGCTGTCGGGACGGCATGATAGGCCCTAGAGTGCTGTGCTCTGCACTGGCCCAATTTCTGCCCGTTTGAGGCCAAATCGGACCGCTTTAGAGTGCAGGAACGCTGCTGGGATGGCACGACAGGCCCTGGAGTACTCCTGTGCTCCGCCCTGATCCAATTTCACTTCGGGTCAGTGCAGAGCGCATGGACACTGCTGGGGCAGCACGACGGGCCCTGAGGTCCTCCTGCACTCTGCACCAGCCCAATTTCCACCCATTTGAGGCTGAATTGGACTGGTGCGGAGCTCAGGAACGCTGCCAGGGTGGCGCGACAAGCCCTGGAGTGCTCCCACGCTCCACAGCAGCCCGATTTTGGCCCGTTTGAGGCCAAAATCAGCCTGCTGTGGAGCAAAGGGATGCTGCTGGACAGCACATACCCTCACAAGGCCCCACTAGAGCATGTTGTATTGTTAAACACAACGGGTGTTGTTGCTAGTTCGTAATAAACAGTGCTTCAAAGGGGGTCGGTTCTCTGCAAACTTCTCCTTTACAAATTTTGCCATAATCAGGCTTATGATTTGTAAATACTGAAACACTATAATAGCTCCTGTGATTCAAGCAAATGCAGAGCTGTATTCTATTATTTTTCTATTTTTAACTAAATTGACATAATGGTCCAAATCAGCTATCTGAAGCATTCTCTATTACTCTGTCTTACCTAAGGTACCAGTTCTCTTACTGCAGATGTGAACACTGAAATCCAAGGGGACAATTTACTATGCTAAAAATTTTCAAATACACTAAATTAAAAATCTTGTACTATCAAAAATCAAAGATGTAGCAGTTTATATTATGTTAAGAATTCATTCATTACTATATTTGTCTACCTGCGGGACCACCTCTTGCCATATGTTCCCTGGAGAGCTCTTTGCTCAGCTGATCAATAGCTTTTGGTGGTCCCTAGCCCAAAGAATGTTCACCTAGCCTCAACTAGGGCTAGGGCTTTTTCAGCACTGGCCTGGTGAAACTCTCTCTTCCCTGTGGGACTTATTACAGTTCCGCCAGGTCCGTAAGACAGAGATGTTCCACCAGTCCTATGGTAATAGTTGAGGTTTGGGCGGGCTACCTAATCGGCCTCTCTGTTGTGGCTTTGGTCCGCTATTTATCTGATACATCTATAACCTGCCTGCTCTACCCTTTCTGATTGTTGAATAGGTGTATTGTTTTACTGAGAGCCAGTTTGGTGTAGTGGTTAAGAGCGCAGGACTCTAATCTGGAGAAACTGGGTTTGATTCCCCATTCCTCCACTTGAAGCCAGCTGGGTGACCTTGGGCTAGTCACACAGCTCTTTGGAACTCTCTCAGCCCCACCCACCTCACAGGGTGTTTTGTTGTGGGGATAATAATGACATACTTTGTAAACCGCTCTGAGTGGGCATTAAGTTGTCCTGAAGGGTGGTATATAAATCGAATGTTGTTGTTACTACTACTACTACTACTACTACTACTACTACCACCTTGCTGCTGTTGGATGGTTTATGGTTTTAAATTGTATTTTGTACTTAGTACTATATTATTAATTTTATATTGTATTTATTGTTGTTGCATTTTAACAATGTTGTTACCTGCCTTGAGCCCACTTGCAGGGAGGGTGGGTTAGAAATTCAATAAATTAAATTAAATTAAAACTAACTACCTAAAATCTAAGTTCTCGTTATTATGGGGCTTGTGGATGCTGTATATCTGTCAAATTGTTAAGGCTTCGGGGTGAGTATGTTTCAGGTTCCTTTTTGAGCCTTTACAAGGTAAATGAAAGTAATGGAAAGTATAATTAATAAATTTCCCGCTAATCACGTTTTGTATGTGTTTGTTTATTTTCTGTACAGAAAGCCTGTTTGTGTTTCCTTGCCAGTGGAACTATCGTCCAGACCATTGCATTTATGGAAGTAATTGTCAGGAGGCTGAAAAAGCAGGAATATTTATCCTTCATGGAAACAGAGGCGTTTATCATGATGACAAACAACCTGCTTTTCAGGCTGTGTATGAAGCAATAAAATATGTAAGCCTTTGTAGTCTTATTTACATATTGGTTTTAATTTCTTTATACACTTTTAATTTGGGGGATGAACCTATCCCTTTGAATTTTAATAGCATCTTTTTTTAGGCAGCGCTCTTTTAAAACCTCAGTTAACGTGTTTAAGTGAGAATTCCAAAACATTTGTGCTGAAATTGCAGGGAACAAAAAAAAAAAAAAACTTTTACAGTGCCATCCTAAGAAGAGTTCTACCCTTAGATTGAAGACAGCAGCCTTCTATGGGTGTGGCTTTGCTTATGATGGCATGATTATTGTCCAAGAACAGCTTGTATATAAGTGTTGGATAGTTTCTGAAAGGTAATGATGTAGTCGGGTCGGGTGTCTGAAGTTTGCAAGGTATGCCAAAGGCTACCAAAACTTGCTGTGATACTGGTTTCTCATTATCAGATTTGAGAAGGAAAGATTGAGATATATTCATGATCTTGGATGTTGCAATCATACTTTGCTTAAATTCTGGTTGTTCTTCAGCTTATTTAAATCTAAACTTCAGTGTAATGAGTACACAACTTGCCTCAGCAGTCCCCCTCCCCAGAATTTCAGTGGGGCATCCGGCATAGTGCTGTAGTCACAAGACTCCCTCTCATCAAAGTGCTTGCAGTTATGAAAGCTACACTGGCAGGGCCACAGTGTGGGCAACTAGAACAGCTGTGAATAATTTCTCTCACATTTTGCTAAAACAAGTAACGAAAACTACAAAGTTCAGTTTTGTTATCTTTTCGAATTCTTATTCTGTGTAATTTAGTTGATTTGATTTGTGCAATTTATAATGTGTAAAAGCCTGTGGAAATCTTTCATGCCTGGCATAATTGTTCAGCTTCCATATTCTGCAAATAAGGTTTCTAATAAACTATTTATCAGTATTTCAGCATTCTCACTGAAGAACTGTAAAATGCAAGCAATGTTGCTTATTTTAATGGTGCATCCTATCTTGTATATAACCTTCAAAAATCAATAGTATATTTTAATGGTGCTTTGTTGCATCTTGTCATAAAGGTATAAAAATGAAGAAAAGTACTTTTGGGGGTCTGAGGATACACTACACTGAAAGAAAATGTGGTCTCATAAAAATACAATTTCTTTGCTCCTTAGAGTATTGCCAGAAAAATATTAAGAAAAGAAAATCTCTCAACTTTATTTACGATCAGTTTTGTTTATGCATAAGGCACAGAAAAGATGTAGATCAATACTGACCTGATGTGAACAAGATTAGCAAAATTATTTTATTTTGAAATGTTGAGTTTGCATATCGCTTTTTTAGAAAATACATAGTAAAATAACCTGTAACAATGGATTAATGGCTGTTTTTACTTCAGGTTTCCATTAAATACTGTAGGTGCTTGTTCATAATTCAGTTTAATGAAACTGCCCCATCTTTAATAGTACTATAGATTACTCTTTTCCTACTGTTTCAACTCAGTAAGAGCTATATATTATGTTAAAGAATGGCAGATGGAGATAATTATACCCATTTCAGGCCAAAAGCTGCAACATGGCAGGCGTGTGATCATGTAAATTAACCCATTAATTTAGGTGTCTGATGCTCATTTTTAAATTTGTTTGCCTGAATGGTTATGTGAAGAGCTTTTTTCCCCGCCTAGGTGAAAACATTTTGCATTCATTTTTTAGTTGACAGTAATTGGATGTTTTGAGTAATGGAAATATATTACAAACTTGCCAGGAGAGGATTTTGTATATTGTATTGTATTAAACATACTGTCAAGTTTTTACTGGTCCTGTCCATTAACCATATTTAGAGAGAGTCTTCCATTAAGCTGAATTCTTTATGCAAAATTGGAAAGCATTTTCAAAACAGGTTTGAAAAACTAGCGCTGTTATTAAGACCTTAAGAACTGTATCCATATAGCATTTCTATTTTTTTTCTTCCAGTATTCATTTGGTAATGACCTGGTACATTCCTTGCTGCTACCCCTTGAACTGGAACTACAAAAGACACAGCACACTTACTGCGGAAGAATATACAAAGTGTTCATAAAGCAGCTAACAAAAAGCATAAGGGACATTTATGATAGAAGATCTAAGGAAAGGTGATCATTACAGGCTCTCCAGACGGCTGAATTAAAGAACACAGATATGGGAGAATATATGATGCCTGAAGGATATTCATGCAAGAAGTCGCATAATGCTCTAATCAGTTGTTAGTCATGTGTCCAGAAACGTCTCCCAGTGTGAACAAAATGAAGATGCTGCGCATGCAGGAAAAAAAAAATACTGCAGAGAATGCTTGAAGTTCAGTTAGTACAGATATTCATCACAGTGAATAAGTTATTCATGTTTGTATTCAGGTTTATTTTACGCAACTTGTTTGTAAACCTCAAAAGATTTAAGACAAAATGAAGGTTTCTACACTTCAGGTATGACTTTATACTTTAGTTATACCTATTCTAAAATTTTGCTAGACTGTGAATGTAGCAATAATGGAGACAGCACTAACCTCACTTTAAAAATGTGAGAACAAATTGTTTACAGATGTCAGAAGTTATTCTGTTTTTAAAGGAATGTGATATAAGTTTAGACAATCTATATGTGCCTTTTTTATATTTTAAAATATTTTGACAATCATGTTATATATAACCTGCACAAGTATAACCAGGACTTCCACTTAAAGTGAGAATAACTAGTGGAAATAAATGTATCCCTCTCCCATAGTTAATGAAACATTGCTATGAAAAGGATGATGGGAATTTGAAGAGTACATAAGCACACTCAAGAACTAGCATGTGGGGGTTATTACAATTTTTTTAGACTTTCATAGTTTTAAAACCCTATTAGTATCAAAAGCAAATTTTCATGCAGTTTGGAAAAACAAATTAAGAACCATGAGCAGTTTGTGTGGTTCTTTAGATCCTGCCCAGAGCTTAACATGAGGCCAAAATTCCCTTTGCTGTATTTTTAAAAATTAAGGATGAATATGATAGGTATACTTTTCACTACAGTTTTTAATAAATTGAAGTACATCTTCATGTGACTTTTCTAGTCATTCTGGAAAGGAAAATGTGAAATAAACTATTGCTTATTATGAATAGGTATCTGAAGCCTAATAGTGACAACCTAGTACATTCTTATTCATCAGAATCAGTATACAATAGGTTTAATCATAGAGAAGTACTATTTGGATTTTTTTTTTGCTTACCAAATAGATAATGCACATTTGGCAACAAAGCTTTAAAATTTTGGCCAGAATCTTTGTTGTTGCAAACCTCTGATTTCAGTGGTTTCATAGTTATTTCAGTGGCACTGTTAAGCAGCTTTCTGTTTATATTGTTTGTTGTGTCTAATCTTAGTCATTACTGTAAAATAGCATCTTATAACATTTGAGTTATACTTCTGTAGTGGGAGTGAAGTTGGCATTTGATCTTTAAGCACTTGAACGGCATTCCCTGCTGTTGGAAGTTCAGGGCCCCAAAAATTTGAGAAGAAGGAAAGGTCATTCCTTGGCCATGCTGAGATGTACAACCTCCACTGTTATAATTATGCAAGTCCCTGTAGAACAATAAACTTCACACCGCAGTATGAGTTGTCTGTTCAGTTGCCAAAACTGATGTGAACAAACCTTAATTACTGTGCATCCTGCAATTCTTAACTGTTTTTAAAATAGTGAACAAAGCACACTTTACTATTTTGAAAAAATGTCTGATGACAAATGTCTGTTTATCGGTTCCATTTATCCTTTCTCAGCATTCCACTGGGATCGCAGTCAGCCACTGCTGAGGGTTAGAGAATCTTCAGGAACAAGGTCATGTGACTGAGGGGCTATATCAGGGGGAAGTTTGCTGAAATTCCCGCTATTGTGTGAAAAGAGCAAGCTTACACCAGAGATGAGGGCTTTCTGCTTATTCTCCATTCAGTTCCCCTGAACACATGACATATTGTTCTGTAGGGCCCTGTGACCATCAATAATGGCTGTTCAAAGGCAAGAAGGTAATAAAAATCACTTCTGTTAACTAACTCCATTTGTGGAAGTTTTGATCCGATCCAAAGATGCCAACCTGCATTATTGGAACTGACCATTACCCTGTTTGTCTTGCATGAAGAAAAAAAAAGAAACCTCATTTTAATATTGTTAACTTGGATATACATAAGACATTTTCATGGAGTCATACTGTAACTTTTCTTAAATATATTTGAATATGTCAGTACTTTTAGAAAATGAACAGAATTGGAGGCTGACTTCCATGCAAATAATTGTTATACTTATTTTTACATAAACTGGTTTTATATTACTGTCTGTTCTTCTTTTCACATCTAACTAGCTGCTTTTACTTACAGCAAAAAAAAGTTGCCGTCTGAATGGAATAGCTCAGATTCCTTCTAATGGAAACCTTTAGTTCGCTCCCAAATATTCATATTTAGCTGTACCTTCACATAAACAGAGAGAGCTGTAGGAAGGGTGGAAACTACCTAGAGAAACTAGTTTATAGGATCATATAGTGAGGAAAAGTTCTGAAAATTCTAAGATAATTCTAAAAAGTTTTATATTAGGAAAATATTACAAATGGTAGACACAATCTGGAACGGCTGGTGAGTACGCATACATATTTTGAAATGTGCACCAGAACTTTCCCTGGTTTTTCTTTAGATGAAAGCAGTTCTCCATAATGCACTCCTCATACTTGACTTACATTAGAACTTAGAGAAACCCCAAAATAGTTAATAAAAGAAGCACATGTTCACTCACAAAGTAATTACAATGTAAGATTTACTGCCAGTGAATATAGTGATGGGCAATAGCATAGATAGCTTTAAATGGGAATTAAGTAAATTTTTGCAGGATGTGTCCATCAATGGCTGCCGCTAGCTGCAATGGTTAAAGGGAAATTCCATTCCCTCTATTCAGAAGTCATAAACCTCTGTGTACCAGTGCTAGGAGGCAACTACAGGGAGAGGCCTCTGTGCACCATTACTTATCCTCCAGGGCAACTGGTTGATCACTATCTGAAATGGTATGCTAGACTCGAAGGACCATTGGTCTGATCCAGCAGGATCAGCCTATCCTCTTGTAGTAAAAGGCCAGATTTCTCAAGTTCACCAGTTTCAATTTTTCCATATGTTAGGTTACAAGTTTTATGCACATTATTTCTGTGTTCAAAGGGTAATATATATATATTTTTTAAAAACCCTAAACGGTAGACTTCCATAAGAAAGGGAAATCTCATTAGAAAGTCAAACACTTGTAAGAACTGGTAGGGGTTGTTTGCATGTAAAAGAGCAAAACAAAGAATGAGAAGGAAGGGAAAAATAACATTGAAAAATGGAGGAAGGGCAGGTTTAAAAGGACCAAGGGTCACTGTTAAGTATAGAATCATAAGATTTAGGCAGAGAAGAATAAATCTAATTTGGTACCTTCCAGCAGTGCCTCTTTCTGTGTTTATCTTGTGCAGAAAAGCATATTGCTTGGTTAACTCCTTATAGAATCATAGAATCACAGGGTTGGAAGAGACCTATAGGGTCATCTAGTCCACCCCCTGCAAAATGCAGGGAATTCCCAAATACTACCCCCCCCCCCCCAACACACACACAGTGACCCTTACTCCATGCTTAGAAGATGGCAAAACTCCATCAGGATCCCTATCCAAACTGGCCTGGGGAAAATTGCTACCTGACTCCAAGGTTGTGATTGGCCTTACCCTGGACATGTAAGAAGAGGCCACAAGAACTAAACACTGATGCAACCCTTCCTTCCCACCACACCTCAGAATAAGTTGTAAAGAAGTGTTCTTAGTTCAATAACAGTGTCTTGACTTAACAAAATTGATAGATCAAGATAGGCTATTTTGTGCTGGGCTCAGTCTGAGGCATTAGCTATATGAAGCCCTTCATGGCCTTGGTCCCTCATATTAGCAGGACTGCCTGTCCCCCTATACTCCTGCCCTGGGTGCTGGGCTCATCTAAGCAGGGCCTTCTGCAGATGCTATGTTGCAAATGGGCAAAATTAACAACTGCTCATACAATGTATTGTCGAAGGCTTTCACGGCCGGAGAACGATGGTTGTTGGGGGTTTTCCGGGCTGTATTGCCGTGGTCTTGGCATTGTAGTTCCTGATGTTTCGCCAGCAGCTGTGGCTGGCATCTTCAGAGGTGTAGCTACACCTCTGAAGATGCCAGCCACAGCTGCTGGCGAAACGTCAGGAACTACAATGCCAAGACCACGGCAATACAGCCCGGAAAACCCCCAACAACCAACTGCTCATACACTTACATTCTTTGTTGTGGCCCCCACTTTATAGACTGGCCTGCTTGATGAAATTAGAAGGCTCATACTCTTCTGGCTTTCAGCAAACTGCAAAACTGAATGATTCAAGATGGCTTTTTTTACACGGGTACTGTAATGAAATGGTTCAGAAAGATGCTTGAGTAAATGGATAGGGCCTATGGACTAGACTACTGTTTACTGTATGCACCTGCTCTATAATCTCTGCATTGTTTAATGTGTCATGTTTAAATGCTTATGCTTTTTTCAGATTTCTGCTCGTTTTCAGTTTTCTGCAGTCTAAAGCCTATTGCACTCTTGGATGTCCCATCCTTTTGATCATATTGACTTACACTATGCAAATCCACCTCTAGTCTCAGTGAGAAAGGCAGACTATAATCTATAAACTAAATAATAAACTAAAATATTTTTGTAGAAAGCTACAACACTAGATATCACTGGAAATACCAGGAAACCAGGACAGTCAGCTTTGTTATTTGTGGGGTTGCAATTTAACAGTTTTGGAGAAAGCAAACTTCCCTAAGCAAGGGATTAACTCTCATTAGTTGAGTGTTCTGTAGAAAAAGTAGATCAGTACAGTATTTGGGGTACCCCCCCATTTAGGGGAGTGCCTACAGGGATCCTCTCCTGTACCTTGTGCATGTAAGTATTAGGACATGGATACCTAGGTGGTAAATGGGAAGAAGGTATCTTAACGTGGCATATTGGTGACTGAAAACTTCAGGAGAAGTATTTGAAAATGAAACAAAATATCATTTTGAAGACATTTCTGTAATGTGATGAAAGAGAAAATAAGAGCCTTTAATGGTTAATTCATATTTCATTGTACAAGGCAAGCAAAATATGCTACATGTGGTACCTGTGAAATTTGTGTCTCTAGCAGCATGTGTCATACAGGTTCATGGATGGCAAGTCGGGAGTAGCCATGGTTCTCTACCATTCAAAATGGCTCCCTTCCCTGTGGTTAAGTGAACAAAAGGATGATCAAAATGTACTAAGCAATCCTCATTAAGGTCATTTGAAAATGCATGTATTCTGAGCATCAGAAGTGTAGTAGTAGTAAGTGATCTTGGCACAAAAGTCTACAGACCTATAAACGTTTTAAATAAATAATAGAAACATATTTAAGAGACGAATTCAATAAAACAGAAATCCCTGTACTGCTTCTGTCTTCCATGAGCTGATTATCTAGTGTTGACCAAAAACAATATTGTTCATTAAGCAGAAAAACAGATGCTTCACAAAAATACGGGTTTATCAAAACAATGCACTTGAGTCAATTTGCATCTTGGCAGCCCTGCCAAATTGCTCCATTTAGTGCTAGAGAACTGGAAAAATAGGCTGTGCATGGATCCAGCTAGTTTTCCTGATAGCGAAAATCATGAGGCCTGCATATACAAAAGCCACATGTGATGGGGGCTGTAGTATGGAGACAAATTCAGTAAGATTGAGTGAAAAAACTAGCTGCATCCAACCCTTCTGCTATTAACAAAACATTTGTTAATTCAAGTGAGAAGCAATTGGGCCTCAGACTAAATTAAGTCCTAGAAAAACTACACAGAGATTTTATTGCATTTTGGATAACTCAAACGCTTGTGAAAACTGTTTGTGCGAGTTGCATCTAGTCCCATTTAGTTAGAAATTAGTTGCCATGATGGGCAGGGATGGAACCAGTGGTAGGCGGTGCTGTTTAAAGAACAATGCTAACTTTAAAGCAGATAAAAGGGATGCCCCCTGCTTGGATATATCTAGTGCTCAGATGAAAAAGAGTAGAAGTATAAGAAGCAGGGCTTTTTTTCAGAGGGAACGCAGGGGGACGGAGTTCTGGAACCTCTTGAAAATGGTCACATGGCCGGTGGCCCCGCCCCCTGATCTCCAGATTGGGGGGGGGTTTAGATTGCCCTCTGCGCCACCCAGCGGCGCGGAGGGCAATCTAAACTCCCCTCTGTCTGGAGATCAGGGGGCGGGGCCACCGGCCATGTGACCATTTTCGCCGAGGGCAACCCACTGAGTTCCCAGAAAAAAAGCCCTGATAAGAAGTATAAGAGAAGAAGAAGAGCATTGCAAGAAAGAATAAAGGGTGTGATGGTGCAGGTAATGATGCAGAGGTCTCATTGATAGTGTGATGCATGTGTGAACAGGTTATATGGTGTAAGACCTAGAAGTCCCCAATTCAATAGTGTCATGGTCTTACTAGGTGGATTTAACAGTAGATTACCTGAGAAAATGCATATTGAACTCTTAGAACATTAGAGCACTAGATCAATACAAAGACGGTTTAAATAAATAACTTATTTATAAAAATAAGTAAGGTGCTTACTTTTTCCTACAAAAAGAATAATCTCAGTGTAAGTGAAAGCATATTTAAGGTGGTGGGCTGGTGGCAATTGTGTGACAGTCATGGATAGAAAGAGGGGGAACCAGAGTTATGACATCACTCGTGTCAAGCCCAGAACCACGGGCAGTAGAGTAAACGTGCTGGGGAGAGGGGCAGTAAATGAAGGGATAAAAAAGGGAGTTGAAACAAATGACGATACAGAACTCCCCAGTAGGTTTAGGGAAACTTAGGTGCTGGATTTAATAGAACAATGCGAGGTGGTCAAGTTCTACAAAGAACCCTCAAAATAACATATAATTCCTAATGTATTTAGCTATACCGATTTTTGTCATGTCCCTCTCTTTCCTCAAAGAGGAATAGGAAACCTAAGCCAGCTATCAGTCTAGCAACTGAACAAAAACCAACCGTTCCTCCCCCCCACACACACAGTCACCCGTGTTCTGTGGCAACAGAATGACCTTTATGCAGAGGGCCTTTAGAAAGAGAGCAAAAAAGTGGCAGTTCTATAGAAGCTTGTGATTCCGCAAGAGATGTCCCATAACTTACCAGAGGGTCCTGATCTGTTGCCTGAAAACAACTGGTGTCATATATGAAGGCTAGTGCACGTAATTTTTTTTTGCTGGGTTGACTCGCTGTCCTATGTACTGTTTTTAATTAAGGGGGGGGGGTAACAAAAACTATGAAGGTTAAAGCTTAAGTTTGCTGTAATTCTGTAATTGTGATCAAGGTTTTTCTTGCCAGCAAAGAAATGCTAATAGATAATTCTATGACATTATTGCTTAATGAAAAATGTTTTTGCTTATATTTATCTTCATTTTTTTCTATTAATAAGATTGCTGAACCAATGGAAGATGAGCCACTTATAAGAATGGCCTCTTGCAGTTTTCTTTACCATCATGTTCTGTGGAGGTCAATTTGTGTCTCATTCTTCCTTTGGTTCATTAACATCATATCCTCATTCACATAATTACAGACTTGGCTACAAAGGATTCATTTTTTCTTTTATGTTCATCTCTTATGAATCTTAATGTTCATTCAGCCATTTGTGTACACATCTTAACAGAGCAATTCACATTAAATCAATTTATATTACTCGTAATTTTAAAATTATATATATAGAAAAGTGAATGCAGAAATTCTGCCTAAATTACCCCCTCCCCCAAAATGAGGTGGTGGAATTCACAGTTCTTTAGCACACTTTTTTCCTGTTTCCAGAAAATGGAAGATATTTAATCAGTTTTTACTCCCTAAATTGGGAGTGTAGGAAATTAAAAATTAATTAAGCTGGATGTTTTATCTTTATATTGCTATCCTACTGTGCCTCACTGAGCAACTGTATCTAGAGACCCATGCTGCTTGAATGTTGTAATCTTGAAAAACTTCAGAACTACTGGGTAAGAGACAGCACAATGAGTCCCTTGCCTTCATATTTCTCTTGCATATTTAAAATGTTTCCCATCTGAGCGCCGTCTCCATCCCATGCAACCCCTCCAAGGTTACTAGTATGCGAATGAGGGCTGATTGCAGATAGAAGTCGAAATCACAGTGTTCCTTCTTGCTTAAAGAGTTCTGTAGCATTTTAGGTATGTTGGTGGCACAAAGATTTTAATTAGCTGTTTTGAAGGCTGTTTGACTCACAAATTGTAAACTGATACATTGATTTCTCTATGTGGTCTTAAAAGAATACATTTTTTGTCATTCTCTTCTGCTAGAACAGGCAGGAGCTCATGGTATTTTAGAGAGAGGGCTTTTTAATAGCCTCAGGTGGGCAGGTTCAGCATCTGCATTATCCGCAAAAGCACTCAAGTTTGTAGTCCCCAAGAGTGGTTTGAATGCATGTGATACAGTAAGCTTGCTGAAGCTAAACAGGTCTGGATCTGGTTATGTCCTGGGTTGGATGGATCACAAAACCTGTCAAAGTACGTGCTGATGGTTGCATATCTTTCTGACATTCCCCATGCCCCAGCAGTCCTTTACCACCCCAAGAAAGTTTATTTCCGAGGCTGTAGGGCCATCAAGATCCAACAGTCATCTCAGCTGGAGACGCTGCTGTGTGTAGGGGAAAAGGAGCAAAATTGCCCTCTCTATTCCATCAGCAGAGCTTTACAACACTCCCAACAAACTGAGATCGTTACTAACAACATACATTCAATGTTTGTTTTTAAATTTATGTGTTTAATTTCATAGTTTAGTTGCTGAGAGTTTTGTAAAAGGCAAAGAAATTCATTTTAAATAAATTGTGGAATATAATTTAAGAATAATGAAACAGTCTCAGAACTCTTACTGTTATAAGGAAACACAATACAGAGTTGAGGTACCCAAAGTTATTTGTCCAATATTTGCTTTTTGGTGTTTCCAGGAATATTGTGGTTTTCTTAAAAACATACACCCTGCACTAAAAATCCATGTTAGCTAATTATTGCTATTAATAATGATGGTGATATATGAATGGTCATTACATTTAAAAAGTCTTCAGTAATGCACTGGCTAAAATGTGAAGAGCTAATCTTAATTTGTTTCCTGAAGGCAGTGCTGTTTCTAGAGATTGGGAGAAGACATACATCAAGATATTCCCCCTCCCAAATCTTTATTATATTACATTCAGCATTTCTGGCAAGGAGCTCTGGTAAGATGGCATGCATTGTACTCCCTTTCCTCATTTTAACCTCACAACATCCTTCTGAGATAGGATAATCTGAGAGAGAAAGTGAGTGGCCATAAAGTCATCTAGTAAACTATGGGTGAATGGGGATTTCAGCCTCATTCCCAGTTCTAATCCAACCCTCTGACGACTGGAAAATCCTGGCTTTGCCTTACCTGTGCTGGAAAAAGTCTGGAAGTAGGCGACCAAGATGATCATAGGACTGAAGCACTTTCCCTATGAGGAAAGGCTGAAGAGTCTGGGACTTGTCAGTTTAGAAAAAAGGTGACTAAGGAAGGACATGATCGAGGTTTATCAAACTATGCATGGGGTAGAGGGTGAACACAGAATTTTTTTCTCCTATAATACTAGAATTTGGGGACACTAGTGAAGTTGATGAGTAAAATAACTTTTTTTAATTCAACAAGTATTTAAATTGTGGAATCCACTGCCAGTGGATGTAATGATGGCTACTAACATAAATGGGGTTAAAGGGAGGTTAGACAAATTTATAGAGAACCAATCCATCAGTGGTTACTAGCCGTGATGATGTAAAGGAATCTCTCCATCAAGAAGCAGTTAATCTCTGAGTGCCAGTGCTAGGAGGCAGTATGAGGAGCAAGCTTTGGCCTCTATGCAGCATTTGTTGGCTCTCAAGGGCAACTGGTTGGCCACTGTGTGAAAAAGAATGCTGGACTCAATGGACCACTGGTCTGACCCAGTAGGGCTCTTTGATTCAGCATCTGAAGCTGGGGAGCCAGACTTGATGGCTGTGCCTTGCTCTGTGCACTTGCTTCTTGCAGTGGTTGCTGTCATGGCAGCACTGGTTGCCATAGTTTCTGATAGGCTCAGTATCATGAGGCCCCCTAAAGCAGTCACGTCTAGCAGCAAGTGTATCTGAGGTCTGGGATGAACGTGTCTGCCATCATTCTCCCTGTGTGTGTACACACACACTCACACATGACTGCTTTAAGAACTATGGTGGGAAAGGAAGAGAGAAGGCCCACCACGTAACTGTTACTTGCTCAGCAGGACCATTTCCCCGTGGTCTAAAAATAGCACAAACAGGATTTGTGGCGTTTTTGTAAACAGATGGCATCAAAAATTGCGTGAGGAAGCCAGTAGCCTCCCATAAGTATCATGCTATTTTTAGACTGAGGAAGCGGCCCAGGTATACCCACCATGCACACTGTAGCCCTGAACAGAGTGCAGTTGTGTCAGCAGCAGAAACATCTGAGGTCTGGGGAGAGGCATTGATCCACTTTGTTCCCCTCAGCCCTCCAGCAGTGGTACAAAGATGAACACAAGCAACTGGAGAGGGGCCACGGCTCAGTAGCAGACCATCTCCAACTAAAAGGATCAGGTAGTGAGTAATGTAGAAGACCTCTCCCTGGCACCCTAGGAAACAGCTAGGGGACAGAGTAGGCAGTGCTGACCTTGACCAATCAAGGGTCTGAATCAGTATATGGCAGCTTCATGGCCACATTTTTAAATTCTGGGTGCCACTGGTTGCCAGCAGCCATTGTGTGGGGTGCAGAAAAGGGAAAGGAGCAACAAGAGAACAGCAGGCATAAACTGAGGACCCCCTCTAGGGCTCACAACCTGCCCATTGAATAGGGCTTTTGGCTGACCTACGATGTCATCTTTTTGTGTTTGTGGTTTTAGCACAAAGATTAATGTTACATAGTACGTAGTTTGTGAAAGCAGTTATAAATCTGTGACCACTGGACGGGCAACACAGGATAGCCTCTAATGGGATAAATTATTCTTGTTTCTGTCTGATGAAAGAGCCTGTGAACACCTTCAACCCTTACATGCATTAAGCAAAGTTTCTTCATCAATGAATAATGTATTCAGCTGGGTGTCTAGGAAAAAAATACTGCAGAATGCGTATCAGGCTCTCAACATATTCCCATGCAGAATGGCTTTAAAAATTACATCACAGCTTGTGGCATGAGAGGTTTTTCATGATATATATCATTAGCTAGGCATGCTGAAGGGTGGAATAGTTTGGAAAAGGCAGGACACGCTTCCTTCTTAGTGCTCACATTGGTCCATTGAAATGTCTGTGTTGTTTCTAGTTTTACTGTAAAAATGAGGCAGCATTCTGTGTTTTATCGCCTGTGTGGGGCAGGGAAGATCTTTTGCTTTGTCCTAGTAACTTTGCCAAAGTCAAAGAGGGATAAAAGGGAGCTTCTGCAGTGAAAACTATGACGACTTGTATGCTTGTCAGGGAAACAGCAGTTTACTGAGGCATTTTAGACTAGATGGTGTGCAAGAACAACTTAAATACTCTACCTTTGCCCAGGGCTTTTATTCTGGGAAAAGAGGTGGTGGAACTCAGTGGGTTGCCAGCACAGGGGGCAACTCCTGGCGGGAGGTGGTGCCCCTGGTACCACATGCGCATGCGCAAAGTGCGCACACGCTCCCAGGACCGCACAATGACGTCACTTTGGGTCAGCTGGAATAAGGAGGGAGTTTTTTAAAATCGCCCTCAGCGAAAATGGTCACATGGCCGGTGGCTCCGTCCCCTGATCTCCAGACAGAGGGGAGTTTAGATTGCCCTCCGTACCGCTGAGCAGCGCGGAGGGCAATCTAAACTCCCCTCTGTCTGGAGATCAGGGGGTGGGACTACTGCCCATTTGACCATTCTCAAGAGGTGCCGGAACTCCGTTCCACTGCGTTCCAGTTGAAAAAAAGCCATGCCTTTGCCCATCTGAATTAGGCCCCTATGTGTCTGATAGCTGAGTCTGAAGAACACTGAAAGCTCTAAACATGGAATTTCCCAGAATATTGTCTGGTTTGGTCCTTAATAAGCATTCATTTTTAAAAATATTCTCAAAAGCCACAAGTATTGCTGGGTTCTGTCAACTTCTTTCTGTTGATAAAAAGCATAAGCTTTTTGGACTAGAAGTCAGTGAACATCTCTTACTTGTGTGACTGTATACTTCACTGAATTGGTCTCTCTTGTTTCAAAGAGTAGTTCCCCACTTCTTTTCCCCCCAAGAGTACTAAAAAGGAAAACAACATAAGAAAAGATAATAGGCTTGCCAAGCACTTCATAAATACCGTGCTGCATTGCGCAGACACATACATGTGTGCACAGTTTAAGAAATTTGCTTCCTGAGGGAAAACCTGTTTGTGCAAAATCAATAGAAAATGACCCAGATCACACATTTGTGTTTAATGAGAATAGCTTTACTGACACAAAAGGGACTACCAAAATTAAACTGAGATCTTGCTTGGTTACCCACAGTGGCTGGGGAAGAAAGTATTAATGATGAAATAGTGCAGGAAACAGGGCAGCAAGCTGGATACTGAGGGGAAAAAAATTTTGGCCATTACTTCCCTCTCTTCCTATGTTCATTGTATCAAATGAAACAGCACAATTTAATGTATTATCTCAAAAATTCTAAAAACAGTGTCTACTTCTATGTAGCCCCCCCTCCACACTCTTCACCTACTTCTAGATTTCAGTCAGGGAGAGCTGTATAGGCTAGCGACTCCACTGCCCTACATGGATCTGGCTAAAACTGAATAGATGCAGCAGGCAGTGCATCTGCCCCCACTGGCCTCATAAACATGTGCCAAAGGTACTGTATTTAACCCAAAAAGAGGATAGCGCTGAAGATTTTGAAGCTATTTCATGTTGTTCTAAGACAGTGGCCAGTCCAACAAATCTCTTCTTGCAGCATGGAAGAATGAAAGCATTTTTTCAAGAATCAAAAAGAGATGTAAGAATGATTAAATGTGGTGTAAAATGACCCAACTGAATGACTAGCTCACATTGGGCTTCTGATTGAAAGGTCAGATCCTGTCCCCAGACAGTAAACTTAAGCAGCGTGCTCTTAATGATTCTGGGGCTCCTGGGCAAAAGTCCAGGATGGGACTGCAGAATCACTGTCCTCTTGCCCTGTACAAAGTGGGCAGAAGCCAGCTGTCCAAGCCCCAGATGATAGGTACGAGCAGTAGCATGAGCCTGCTTTTCTTCTTTTGCCTCTCCTTTGAGGAGATAGAGCTGTGGGTAGTCAGGGGCTCCCACAAGGGGAGGCTCTGGAGAAGCTTTCCCTGTTGTCCTTTGCTAATACTGCCCCTGAACTTAGATGGCACTCTTTTGAACCTACGCTGGGACTGGGACTTTATTTATATATACAGCACAATGTGAAATTATCACATGTGTGCACGCAAAGCGTGCGCGCACTCCTGGAAATGCATGATGATGTCACTTCCTGAAGTGATGTCACTTCTGGAAGTGACGCCACTTCCCAGAACCCAGCACAATGCATTACGATGAGATAAATGTTAGTAAGTTTGGGAAACTACACTATTATGAGAAAGGGTTTTTTTTCCTTTCTGTATCCTCTACAAAAAGTGAAATCTTCCATTCCCTTTCCCAAACATTTCATTTCTTTGGAATCATATTTTAAAATATGCAAGAAGGAGGGGGCCTCTAAAAATCCAAAACCCATCTCACAAATCTAAATTCTAACAGATTCCGTCTGCCAGCACAGGAAAAATATTCCAAAATTCTTTCTCAAAATTCCACAGAGTCTGAAATTCATAAGCTAATGAATATTGAATTTTCAAATTTTCAGGGAGGGTTTTGCTTCACTGGAGCAATTCAAAATGAGATACTCAACTTTAGCTGCAGTAGATTTATACTTAGTTTAAAATGGCTTTTTTTTTGGTTGCCTGCCAGCTCTACCTTACCAATGGCTAAGGTGTTGTGACATTGTGAAATGCTCATAAATATTCCGATGTCCCAGACAAACAATATTCATAAAAACTTCCTTAACACCCATATATCCACTGGAATTTCAGTGATGTTAATCAGCTGAGGGTGGGGAGAACCATTTGAGTTATAGCTATTAAGACATAAGAACGCCTATATGCTTGATGCAAGCCTTCTGTGACTTGGACACAGCTATCCGTTTCTAGCATGAAACTAGAATAACCATAACGGATATTTTAACTAATACAAATAGCCATAACTGATATATTTAACTAACACAGAACCAATCTGCATTAAAAAGATGTGGGAACCATAACAATGTCAACTTTAGTCAACAAAAGAATTAAAGCCACACACACACAGCCAGCCCTACCCACCCCCATGAAAAGAAAACAGAATGAACTCAAAGCAGCACACACACACACACACACAGCCCCCACAGCCCCGTGAAAAGAAAGCAGAATGAACTCAAAGCAGCACACATACACACACAGCCTCACCCACCCATCCCCCAATGAAAATAAAACAGAATGAACTCAAAGCAGCATGCACATACACAGAAACCCCTGAATGAAATGAAAGCAGAATGAACTCAAAGCAGCTTAGTCTTCCCTGCAGAGCCCCTGCCGGGTCCCAGCTCGTGCTCTCTCTCACTCACTCACAGAGGAATGGAAAAAAAGCAGAATGAACTCAAAGCAGCTAAACCTCCTCGGGAGAGCCAGCCCCAGAAGCTGTTTGCCCTCCCTCTTTCTCTCTCTCTCTCACTCACAAATGAAAAAAAACTCAGAATGAACTCAAAGCAGCTAAGCTTCCTCTGCAGAGCCCGCAGGGCCAAAGGAATCACATTGGCAGATTCTAGAGCTTCTGGAATGGCATTCTGGAGCATCTCCCCCCAAAAGCCCTACTATAACAATGACAATATTATTAATAACTAGGGTAAACTATTAAATAATATGGCCCTCCTGGCCGGCAGGCTAAGGCTTAAGGCAGGGGGCTGCCTTTGCTGCCCTGGAAGGATAAGCAGCAGCGTCCCCTGGCATGTTTGGGCCATGTGTTTGGGGTGCAGGGCTAGGTGCCTTAAAAGGCTGCCCCACCCCCTTGCTCAGCATTTGCTGCCCCGTGCTCAGCCCACTTGCTTGCCCTGTAGCAATGTAGGTTTAGACCGGTTGCTGCTTCAGGGCCAAGTAAGAATTTTTCTTTCTTCCCTGATTGGCCTTGGGAAGGAAGTTTTTCGCCTACCTTGCACTGCTTGCATGGGAGGTGGCTATTGGCTGTGGTGGTGCCGATATAGGTTGTCACCAGCAGAATGGAGCTGGGGGAAATTGAGTGGTATGGTGAGTACCCTTGGCACATCCCCGTTGGTGGGGATATTAGGGGCCTGTCAGGATCAGCTGGCATGCTTTATGGCAGCCAGTTGAGAGAGCAGGCTGCCTGGTGGGATCCCCTGTACAAGTCCTTCCCTCATGCTCCATTGTGGGGTGCTTGGAGCTTTAAGGGGGAAACCATCCGCCAGGCCGGCCGGATCCCAGACATGCATATGGATGGCTCACACCCGGGGCAGCGGGTCTTGCCCAGACAAATCAAGACGGCATCCAGGAGCAACCCCAGGGCTTGACCTGTACCACTAGTTAGGCCCTTGCCAGGTTTAGTTTGCATTACAGTTAGTGTTGCTGCCAAATGAAAGTGGCCCTTTAGTACCCAAGCCTTGTGTCTGCCTCTTTATTCTGACTGGGGGAGGGGGCAATAACACTTATCCAAGGAATGGGTACTGCTAAAAGTGCATAGCAAAGCACCCACAGTATGAGGCTCCATCTGGACTGGAACAAGGTTGCCATTTATCAAAAATACATAAAAATTTCTTGAATTTGTTTGAGATAGAGTTGACATAGTCAGATGATAAATTAAAAATATTATCAAGTACAGGTTGCCATTTATCCAGCAAGTTGTATTTTACATTACAATTTTCTGCACAGGTCATCTGAGATCTTATCAAAGATTAAGAAGTCCCATACCTTGTTGAAACATTGTGATAAAGTGGAATGTGTGGGATTTTTCCAATTGGATGCAACTAGGCTTTTGGCTGCTGTTAATAAAGTGGCTATTAGTTCCTTTCTTACCACAGGAATAGTATTATTTTGCCAATAATTTAAAAGCATTGCTTCCGGCTGTGCTGGCATAACATAACCAGTAAGGAGATTAATTTGCTGTATCACTTTAGACCAAAAGCCTTTTATTGAATAACATTCATTTTTAATGGAGAAAAGAAACGCACTTTCATCTGATTTGGTGCCCCTTGAAGCCTGATGCCCCAGACCTAGTTTGGCATTACAGGCAGAAGAAATCTTGCATCTGCCTTGGATTGTGGCAAATTTTCTATTTATTTTGATTCTCCTTGGCATTTTTGTTGATTCATTTCATCACAACTCAAAATTGTGGCTTCACCTGGCTCAAACCGAAAGAGTGCCCTTATCCTATCCCTTAAAATTCAAAATGGCTAAAAAGCATCTTATACTTAACTGCCAGTTATGGGTTATACCTCTTTTCACCTACCTGTTCTTCAGGTTTTATGGGATAAAGGGAATCCTTGCTTGCTGGACAACAGAAGAAGGGAATCTTCTCCTTATCTCAGTAAGTGGTACCACAGTGAAGGTGAGCTCTGGAATCTCTTAATTTTTTGTTGTTACTTGAGCAGTTGAGATAGGGCAGCCTGAATCTCTCCATCTGATGAAAATTTCTTTTGTATTGTCGGGACTTTTTTCTGAGTCTCTTATGCATAATCCAAAGTACTTTCTTCTTTTCTGCAAGTAGCTTTTACAGACAATCTTTCAGCATTGAGCAAACATGAATCTCTGTGTCTTACATTCTCTCTGTTTTGTTAAAAAGAAGCAGCAGTAGCAGCTGAAAGAATTATCCTTAAAGGAACTAATCTTTTAAGAGCATGGGGATTTGAATCAATAGCTCCTGATCAATATGTTGTACATATAATCATTGTTTCCCTGTGCTGTACTTCCTGTGGGCTGAAAATCAAAACCCGAAGGTTTGAAAATCAATAGGATACATTTGTGAATTTTACAGAAATTTGGAGAGACAGAGAATTAGATTTTTTTGTAATGAGGGTGGGCATGCTAAGAAAGGGATAGTATGTTCTAAAAATCCTATCGTAACTACATTGTTGGAATCACACCAAAAATCATTGGACATCTGTGTGTCAGAACAGAAGCCTTCTGGAAATGAAGAACCCTTTAACATCACAGTATCTGGTACAGTATTTGTTACAATATGGAGGTAATAACAATAACTAGTAAGGTAAGATCTTTTCATTGGAGTGGATCCAACCAGCTCTTCTGCTAGTGAAAAAGGGTGGAGAGGGTTCCCTTTGACCACCAAAAAGACAATGATGGGGCCTGCAAGAACATAAAAAAAATCCCTGGTGGATCAAACTCACAATCCATCTAGTCCAGAAACCTCTCTAACACAGCAGTCGACCAGTTTCCTTGGAGGACTAATAAACAGAGCATAGAGGTCAGGACCTTTTCCTGATGTTGCCTCTTAGCATGGGCTTTCAGAAGTTTGCTATCTTTCAATATGGAGGTTATTTTTAGACACTAGCTATTGATGGGCCTGTCCACCATGAATCTGTCTCATGGCCATCGCTATATCCACTTACAGTGAATCCCACAATTTGTTGTGTGAAAAAGGTTTTTTTTTTCTGTCCTGAATTCATTAACTGAATTTCATTCAGGGTCCCCTAGTGGTATTATTATGAAACAAAGCAAACAAGTTCCCCTCAGTTGCCTTTTTTCTGAACTGAATAGTCCCAGATTCTTCAGGCTTTCCTCACAGGAAAGATATTCCAACATCTTAATAATATGGGTTGCCCTCTTCTGTACTTTTTCCACCTCTGCAATATCCTTTTTGAGATCAGAACGGCACACAGTTCTGTAAATGAGGCCTCACCCAGGGCCAGCATGCCCATTGGGGCAGATCCAGCCCCTGCCTTGAGCGCTGAGGTGCCGAAGGGGGCGGCAGAGGGGGTGCCGTGGCGGGGGTGCTCGCCGCAGAGCTGGTGGCAGCAGCGCTGGCAGCTGAGTGGGAGGGATGAGAAGCCACTTGCGCACCACCCCAGCTGCCTGCCATGCTTGGCCCACAGCTGTTGCAGCCTGCCAACCCTCCCACCCTGCACTGCCGTCGCTGCCAACACATGCCCTCGGCCAGACGCAGCAGCTGTGGGCCAGGCGCAGCAGGTGGCCATGGCGGCGTGCGGAACAACAGAGCAGGAGGGCTGGGAGGATGCACGTGCACCTCCCCAGCCACCCGCCGCACCCGACTGGGAGCGCGGGCAGCCTCTGCATGCCGTCCCAGCCGCCCGCCGGTCAGTGGGGCCAGCTTGCTGCATGATGATGTCACACGCAGTGACATCACACAGTCCGATGCACACGTGCACACACTCTGTGCATGCGTGTAGGGGCAGCCTCGGGTGCCAGAAACCCTGGCGCCACACCTGGCCTCACCATAGGTCTATACAAGGGGATTACAATATTTGCTGTCCTATTTTCAATTCCTTTCTTAATATAATCCCTGACATGGAGTTTCTCTTTTTCACCACTGCCACACACTGAGTTGACATTCAGCCAGCTATCCACTTCAAACCCAAGATTTCTCTCTCTCTCACTCTCAGCCAGTTTAGATCTCTCTCAGCCTTAGCCAGTTTAGATTCCATGCTTGTGTGTGTATATATATATACATATATTTAAGTATGTATATTTAAAGCTGGGATTTTTTTGTCCCAATGTGCATCTTGCCTGCATAGATAATAGGTTGCCATGTTGTTGCCCACTCACCCATTTTAGAGAGATCTTCTTGGACCTCTTCATAATCCACCTCGGTTTTCATCATCCTGAATATTTTGGCATATCCATAAACTTGGCCACTACAATGCTCACCTCCAACTCCAGATAATTTATGAACAAATTAAATAGAACTGGACCTAATACCAATTCTTGTGGGACCCCCACTGCTCTCTACCGTGAGAACAAAATGCAACAAACTGTAATTTTGCAGAGTGCAAAATGCAACAATATCCAACAAAGTTTACAACAAAATGTACAAAATGCACATGTAAGAAGGAAAATTAGGTGAAATTGAGTGGGGGAAAAAGTTGCCTGGATCCAATCCACTACATCCACACATAAAAGTAACCTCCAAAACCTGCGCATATCCTCCCATAGCAAAATGTATACATTGCCCTGAACAAGGGCAATGTATACATTTTGCTTGTGTGTACAGCTTAAGCATCACAATTTCCTTGTGGAGTAACAGGTCTGCCACATAATACACAAAGTCGGGATACAAATGTATTTTACTTGTATACCTCTCCTCCTCTTTAGATACTGGACAAGCTAATGCAAATTAGTCCCTTCATTTAAGTGAAATCTCAAATATTTGGGACAGACTTTTTCTTCCACAAATGAAAGCTGTAACTAAAGATTATTGCAATGTACTTAAAATTCAGGCCTCGCAAACTAATTGATTTCAATTACTATACTTGAGTCTAGTTGACAGAACCCTGAAACAACTGGAATGTCATTAATTCGTTTTTTTTAAAGATACACTAACAGGGTTACTTCAGTAATGCAGATGAGGGCAGAAGTGAAGCAAGGGAATTTACCATGTATTTGCTTTCTAATGCATAGACAATTTTCTCTGCTGTTCCCATTTTGCTCCATTTCATACAGTCCTTTGCCATCTGCATTGATTGCCCTGCAATTAACATCCACAATGAGTCGCCAAACAATGTGAAAACATCAGAAGAATGGTTCTTTAGCACTTCTGCAGCTTTTATCTTTGTATCATTACTGAAAAATTCATCAATGGTTTCTAAATAGAACAAGTGATGTTCTGTGTAATTATAATGTAATCCTTTTGGAAAATGGATGATCAGCCTAGCAGGTTGGCTCCAACCACCTTTTCTGCTGGTGAAAATGGAAGGGGATGATGTCTGTGATCACCCATAAAGGCTTTGCTCAGAATCATGGGATCTACATGTACAAAAGTCATATGTGATGGGGATCATAGCGTGGAGACAAATGCAATGATACTGAGCGAAAAAGCTAGCTGGATCAGTATAAATTTTGCTGTCTGAAGAGCATCTTCATGGATTGCATGATACTGATAATATTCAAAAATTTACCCATTTATTATTATTTCTGCAACTGCATGCTGATTTTGAATCTTTATTTTATGCCTTATTTGGTCTATTTTCATATTAAAATGTATGCAACTAGAACCATCAAAAATGCACTAGATACAATCCCCTATTCATTTCAGCCACATACTCAATACGCCCAGCAGATGGTGCTATTCCTCCCTTTCTTTCAGCATCAAGCAAGATATCTTGGCTTTTCAAATGAATACTCCAAATTCCTCAGTGGTCTCTCTTTAAGCTAGTGGAACAATTGAAGTTTCACTTTTGGAATAATACTTGGTTAATTGTTCTTCTAGTTTGCTTTATGGGACATAAAATCTGCTCAATCCTTCTAAGTAAAGAAGGTGACTTTCCCAATGCAGCTAAAGCCTTCATAGATTGAATATTGATTCTTATAATGTTACTTTTGTAGTAGTTACAATAATAATAGGTTCAAAAACCTCATCAACTTAAAAGAGTTAATGCTCTTACAAATTCTCTTGTACTCCGAAAGCATAAAAATTGTAGGTTCAAGCTTCTGCACCAGCATTTTGCCTTTCAGGCCCAGCAAACTGAAAGACGGGGCAATTGTGAAGCTCGTGTTCGTGCTGTACAAAAGTTTAATAGGAATTCAGTCATGTAACGGAATGAAATAGAAATGCTGTTGTCATTCGCAGATCCCGTAAAGCAACTACGAAACAATATAATGGAGCTGCGCTTTTGAAACCATGAAAACGCCTTATACTGGGCCAGACCATTGGCCTATCTAGGTCAGTATATTTTATTTATTTATTTTATTTGTATTATTTATAGTCCACCTTTCTCACTGAGACTCAAGGCGGATTACATAATGTGAGATTAGCACAATTATTATCAAGGACATTTAAATAAACAATGCCACAGGATAAATAAATGAAAGTTTACAAAGACTTTGACTGACCGCTGTTCTCTGGGTTCTCAGGCAAAAGTATTTCACATCACCTCCTATCTGACGTGAGAGCCAGTTTGGTGTAGTGGTTAAGAGCGTGGGACTCTAATTTGGAGAACTGGGTTTTATTCCCCACTCCTCTGCTTGAAGCCAACTGGGTGACCTTGGGTCAGTCACAGTTTCTTGAATCTCTCTCAGCCCCACCCACCTCACAGGGTGATTGTCCTGAGGATAATAATAACACACTTTGAAAACCATTCATTGTCCCGAAGCTGCCATTTTCTCCAGGGGAACTGATCTTTGTAGTCTGGAGAACAGTTTTAATTCTGGGAGAATTCCAGGCCCAACTGGATGTTGTCAAGCCTAGATTCAGGTTGGAACCATGACTCATGAGAAGGTGGGGCTTAAGCACAGTTTTTTCAACCTGAAGTGACTCCAGGGAAATGTTATTTGGTGCATTAGGGAAACTTACGTGTAGTCTATCTGTACATAAGAAGTTTCCCCAGTAGAGGCTCACCAGGGCCATTTCTGGTCAGGAAAACAGCATGGCAGGGAAGACTTAAGCTTCCTTTCCTTGTACACTATGTTTCCAATCTGAATTGGGCCAACATACTTCTGGGAAGCATAACATTCTGTCAACCCACTCCAGGAATGTACTTGGGGAAATGGCACCATGTAGCTAAGCTAAGGTTGCCAGGTCCCCCGGGGTCCAAACTGGTCAATTTTAAGCAAAATACCCCTGCATGGGGTGTCTTCCCTTCATTGTTGTGCTGTCATTCCCAGTGAGACATCAGAGGTTTCGGAGAGTACAGGAGCTTGCTCCAGAGCTCCCAGGGCCGTTCCCTGCTCCTTCCCCCCTGTCGCCCAGGTAAGAAGTGGTGGGGGGCAGAGACTAGGAGCAGGGCATTCCCCTCCCTTATCAGGGGACCAGGAACCCTAAACTAAACTCTGGGACAGAGTGACTGGCCTAAACGCACTTAGTGAGCTTCATGGCTGAATGAGAACTTTAAACAATTTTCTAGGTTCTTCTGGAAAACTGAGAAGCGACATAGCTCTAGGAACTGTGGAAACTCTACAGTAAAATGATAGAGTCCCTAGCATTCCTAGAGCTACCCTACTTTACTTCTGTGTTTTCTCACTAGAAGTGCAGATGATATCTCCTTCTTTGTTTTTCTCCTGCTGCCACACAGAGCGATGGTGGGCCACTAGGGCAGCCAGCAAGAGACCTTCTGCCATAGCGGGAAACCTGGCAGCTCTGTGAAGATCGTTTGACCTGCAGCAATACCTACACCAATGTATAATTGGCATTCAAATGAGAGACACAGAAATGCAGAAAGTGAAATAATTAATTATTGGTATATTCTGTGTTAACATTCCTATATGTGCAAATAGTATGAGAGTAACTCAAAAGCATTTTAATTTATGCATAAACACTTGAGAAATATTTGGGCTTTAAGAAAACAATGAAAAGGAATCTGTTTTTTGTTTGTGCTTCTTCCAATGACATGGTGTGATATAATCTTAAAATATGACCCCCTTTTCTTCTTAGGGTTGCCAGCCGGGAGCACTGGGGAGCATTTGGGTGGGGGTGGAAACTGGGGAAACAGCATCATGTGAGGCCATGACATCACATCCAGGTACAGAATTGATGTCACAATATCATGTGACACCATTCCCCCCCCCTTTGCTCTTGTCACTCCATTAAGCAAGGGCAGGGGTAGAGCTGGTAAATCTGGTCACTTCTCTGTTTCATGGTTTCCTACTTATTTGGGAAGGATTACCACTAACTCTGCACAGAGTCAGAATTAATATTCATTTTTAAAATCAAATTGAAAGCAAGCATTTCCTATTTTTGGTTTTTGGTCATTATAAAGAAATGATTTTGTAATCTAGGAACTCATGCTTGATAGAAACCTTGAAATTATATTAGTGACATTCACACTGTATTACTAAAAAAGTATGTCATTAAAAATTGTATTTTGTTAGAGAGTTGTTAATAGGATACAGAGACACTAATATGATCAGGCAATGAGATGACGATGAAAATCTTTCCCCCCCCCCCATGCTCGTTTTTTCTTTATTCTGCACCAGCAAAGCTGATTTCTTGGTAATGATATGATAACATAGTAAAATCAAATCCCTTAGTATACAGTGTCACATAGGTTATGCAGAAAGAATGTCAAAAAATCTGCAATTTTCAGATTAATTTTTTTTTAATGTACAACCATCTATGAGCATACCACCCACTGACTGGGATATCTCAAGAATCACATCCCAGTTTACAACATGGAAGCAAATTATTACAATTGCATAGTGGAACAACAACAACCAATCAGTTTCCTTAACTTACTGGTTGATTTTTTTCAACACTGACAGTAATTTGGCTCAGGAAAGAAATATAGTGATACTTAACAAGAAACTGAAAAGCTTTTAGCTAGGGTTGCCAGCTTCCAGGTGATATACAACACAAAAACTGAAGGGCACCACAGAATACTGCAGCAGTGGAAAGAAACAAGATCTTCTGCGGAGAACGTTGCTGATCTTTGACTGTTTTATAATTAAAGTGCACCATGCTACAAAACTTACCTAGAAGTGACATCACACCAACCGCTTAAGATTCAGCAGAAACACTAGAGCAGTGTGATATGATGTCACTTTGGATTTGAAGGCTATTTTATGGGTGGGGAGAAAGGCAAGATATAAACATTTTAACAAACATATATTTTGTGTTCCAGCCATTGACAGCCAGAGGACACCATGTTTTTATTCATTGCAACTCGATGTGGTATATTGCTCCACTGTCATTGATTGAAGAATTAATTTATGAATGAATTAAAACAAAGATCTGTAATTGTAATTTGGCAATCAGGGCATGCAATTGTTTGGAAGACCTTGGTCTGTCGTTATCTGAAACATCTATGACCTGCCTGCCCTACCCCCTCTGATTGCTGAAGAGGTGTATAGTCTTAACATCTTTGCCACCGTTGGATATGTTTTTATGGTTTTAAACTGAGTGTCATACTTTGTATTTATAGTGTATTTACTGTTGTTATAGTTTACTAATGTTGTTACCCTCCCTGAACCTTTTTGTAGGGAGGATGGGTTAGAAATTTAATACCTTAAATTAAGAAAAGAACTTTCTGCAGTGTCTAATCCTGCGAGCATCTCTGAAATGAAACTGGGGTTTTGAAACATCAGATGCCCTTTTGCTTCACTGTGATGTGCCTTAAGAAATGGTTGTAGCCATAAAAAGCGGTACCAAAAAATGTACCTGTCAACATAGAGCCCATGCTTGGATGACGAGGAAGGCAACTGTCACTGATTGCTGGGGATAACTGGCCGCCTCCAGATGACAACCCTTTATTGACTGATTAACAGGCACTAGTGCAATCTGAAATGTCAAGATGAGAATTGAACTGGTGGGTTCAATTTCTTCATTGAGCTCTATTAATAATAACAACTGCTTATAAGGGATTCCAGAGACTTCTGGGCCTCTTATTTTTCATTTTTTTTTCATATTCTTGATATGCAATTAATGATTTATCAATTTCTTCTTTTGCTTTTAGAAATAAATACCACCGCCACCGCCAAAGGCTTACATTAATATGTTATTCATTAAAGGATGATTCCACATGTTATAATTTTTTCCCCCTGGAAGTTTCTGTGACTTTAAAACACGTCAATGGCATTGCCTGTTAACTTAGCTTCTAAATGAATAGAAACAATGATCTGGAATTTTGGTTTGAAGGTAACAGAGCAAATCAAAGGCAGTTCTTTCTCCCTG
Organism: Eublepharis macularius; assembly: GCF_028583425.1. Taxonomy (NCBI): domain Eukaryota; kingdom Metazoa; phylum Chordata; class Lepidosauria; order Squamata; family Eublepharidae; genus Eublepharis; species Eublepharis macularius. The sequence continues at coordinate 71,595,306 of NC_072798.1, forward strand.
TTTGGGGCATCTCAGTAAGTTCCCCCTGCCCCCAAACTAGGAAGATTTCAGTCTCCACACTGTACAGTACAGTCACTGCTTCATGCTTATTCTTGGGTGTATACAAATGTGTGCTGAGAGATGTTGGGCTGCAACACCATTCCCCATATGTGTTGGAAGAAGGGACTGACGATGTCTCTTGCTCAGACCTTCAGGACTGCAAACAGAGCAAAAGGAAGGCAACATAGAGTTAGTCAGACAGATAGGCTGGTTTCAGTCTCCTTCCTGCCAAGGGAACTTCTTTCCTTCCCTTCTCTCCTCCTCCCTTCTTCTTCCCTGCATGCACCAGGAGAGGCAGCATGGTGTCTCCTTCTGAGAGAGATGGCCTACTTTCAATCTAAAGCCATCCTAGCTAGTTAGATCAGTTACTAGTTCTTTCTCTTCACTAAACTTAAATGTATTTCTTTAGATAAATAAACAGTTGATGGTTCTCTAACTCAGATGAGAGCTTTCTGCATGCAGTTTGTTTAGTTAACATGCCTTAACTAAACCCAATAATATGCTGGTCAGTATGAAGGTTCACTGCCTGAGCTCCAGCTTATCCCCATTTCAAGTCAGTCAGAGAGGGTTTGGGTACCTTCTCCCTCTGTGCTTCTCTGTGCCTCAGGGTGCTTGCCAACTGGCAACATATGCCCATACTAATAGTGCCAAGACTCATCAGGGCCTAACCATTCTCATTGAGACCAGGCCTATTTAATAAGCCTTCTACCCAAAAGCAATATGAAGGACAAAATGCCCTACTCTTAGCAAATTTAAGAACTCTCAAAATTCCTACTTTGCTTCCAAAAGACCAATTATTCTCAAACTGCTCCCACGAAGAGAAAGAGGGAACCAGTTGCTGGAAAGAGACTGGCACAGAGGAGTTGGACCTCTTTCAGTGGCCTTACAAACCATTCCTTGGCCTATTTAAGGCCATGCTGTAGCAGGAATCCAGCCACTTTATCAGCCACTGTTTGGTATCTCATTTCAAAATGTGGGTTCTTGAGACAGCTGGGCAAGAACTTGTCATCCTAACAGCAACTCTGTAAGAAACAAAACTGTCTTTTCTGTTTATAACTAGGTAACCAAGGCTGAGATAACTGGTGTTAATTAGGTCCCCTCATCAGGTATTATCATCACCCAGGGGATAAGGACTGCCGGTAGGAAGAAACAGAGTCAAAAGTTTAGCTGCTAGAAATCAATGTTTATTGAGACACTGTGAATAACTCTCTACAAAGGCACAGTAAATGATAAAAAGTGAGGAAAGAAAAAACCCTTAAAAGATCTATGTGGCCACAGCAAACTATATGGGATATATGAAAGGAAACAAACAAATAATACATGAATCTATACAAGGTTATCATAAGGGCCTGTAGGCTTCAAGGAAACATGAGACTTTAGAGTATATTTCCAATAGGCATTACTGCCAATTGCACTGCAGGCATACATTTCCCAAGATCCTTCCCAGCTTTAGGATAGGGTTGCCAGGGGCCTCAGGGGCCAAAGTGGGAGGGGGCAGCATGGTACTTACCTGCTGTGCTCCCCTATCATGATAGAAAATGACGTCATTTTCCAGCTTGATTGAGGAGCTTTGGGGCGTGCTGAGGCCCAGTTAAGTAAAAATCACCTCCAAATGGGTGATTTTTATTGAGCTGGGCTTCAGCACAACCCGTGACTCCCCTGTCATGCTGGATGATAATGTGACAGAGGATCCTTGGGTTGTGCTGAAGCCCAGTTCAATAAAAATTGCCTCTTTGGTTGCGAATTTTACTGAACTGGGCTTCAGCACGCCTTGTGGTTCCTCTGTCGCCAGCGTGATGGGGGGAGCATGGAACTCCCATGCCTTCCCCCTGTTGACTATTTGAGTGTGCCTGGGGGAGAAAGATGAGAGTCTTCCCCCACCCTGTGTGGGAATAAGGGAACTGAAGGGAAAAGAAGACCAGTTAGCTCCAGGGAGACTGGCTTCTGGGAGAAATGATATAAAGCCCTATTTGAAGGGGGGACATTGTCTGGCAACAACTTCCCTAATATAGGGACACTGCTTGGAAAGGTGAGGGGATACTCTGGACCCTCCCTAGTTGAACTCCCAGACCAGAGCGATGGCAGCTATTAAGGCCCTTGCCTGCTCCAGGGCTGAAGGAGGCAGAAGTCTCCTAGAAGGGGATGCTTTTATTAAACAGGACCTCTTAAGGCCCCCCTACCCCATGACAAAGGCTCTAGAATAGCCCTTAATAAAGGCAATGTGGGCAGTAAAGAGGTGAACGGCCAACTATTATATTGCAATGACATTATATATTGCAATGGCAACTATTATATATTGCAATTGCAATAACCAAAGCAAATCCAGATAGAGAAACAAAGAACTGGGAAGGAAAAGCAGGGAACGCATTTGGTGTCTTCCTAGAACAGGAGAACTTCTGTGCCCACACTTGGGGTGAGATTAGCAAGTGGGGCAGATCTAGCTCTAATTATAGGGCTGGAAACTTGAATATAATATAAAAAGGTTCCTTTCCCCTAGATATTGGAAAAGGAAGGAGAGTTCAGATGAACTCTAATTTATGGTCTGTGACTGGTGGAGGGTGAGAAGGAGGGAGCTCCTGGGAATGTTTCCTAATAAAGAAAGAAGGAACGATGGTGAAGAGGCACATTAGGGGCAGTCCAACTAGATCATCAAAGTATGGGATGTCAGACGTACCTCTCAGCTGTTCAGTAGAGAGTAATGTGTGGAAAAGCTTTTTGGGTGAAGATGCTGATCTGTTACCCAAACAGGAGGTCTCATTAATTAGTTGGGGGAATTAGCTTTAGAGAAGACACAGCAAGAGGGGGTAAGTGGGAATCTCCAACAAAGTTTATGGGGATTATTCCTTTAGAGAACTTTCAAATAAAACAGGCAGATGTTCAACCAGGAAGGTTTCTTTATATAAAGAGAAATAAAAGGCAAAAAAACAAGCACAAAACACACACAGCACACATACAAGGCTAGCTATGAAAACAGGGAAGAAAATGGGAGAGAGTAATTGGGATAGGGTGATATTTACCAGTCCTGAAGAAGGTGGGAAAGTCTGTGGGAGGAGCAGCAAAATGACCAGTGTTTCATAGTGAGAAGAGAGGGCTTAAGTGAACTTGAGGGTGGGTGTTTGAATCTAGAACAAGCACACACAGAGCACATCGCTGGGAAGCCCAGTTATAGGGTGAAATGTATCTGGGGGCAAAACTGACATATTTGCCCCAAAACATTGGCTTAATGGCTATCTCTGGAGGTGAACAAAGGAGTTGGGAGAGATTTGAAGTGACTGACAGGGATGGACTATAGGTAAAGCCCTGGTAAGTGCCAGGCAGGAAGGCTATCAGATATGCTGGAGGAAAGATGGAGGAAGCTGTTGATGAGATTAGGCGGAGAGTTTCTCTCACGAAGCTTTGTTACTTTTGCTGCTCTCTGGGGCAGGGAGGGCTACCAGTCAGTCATTCTTCACTGTATGACTCATGGCTTGGTAACTTTAAAATCTCCAGGCCAGCTGGCATCATCTCTGCCTGAGACCAGGTACCGCCTAGGACTTATGGTAAATGGATTATGATATTTCATATCTTAAACTGCCCTTGCGGTGTGGAGAGGGGGGTCTGACTGCTAACAGATATGCAACTAGACTCTTTTTAATGAGGATTGTTAGCATAATATAACTGTATTACATCAAACAGCAACTTAATTGATTGAGGGAAACCCCTGACTAATGATTTGAAAGCCCTGGTGACAGGTGGATATGGATCTCTCGGTGGCTATCATTATTTGTTTTCCAGTGAGCACAATGAAATTAGGGTGGGGTTGCGTATCTTCTTGCCACTTCTCTGTTGGATTTCTGTCTTTGTTGTGGAAACCCTTTGAAGGTATGATATGATTGGTAGAGAGAATGGCTAGCCTTGAAACTAAAATAGAAGAGGAAAGAGAAAGACCAACAAAAAAGGGAGACTTGTTGGCAAGAGCTCTGGTAGTCCACAGGGTAGGGCAAGTCATCAGATCTGTTTCTATATGATATTTGAGTCAGATCTGGTTTTCTGGGAATCTGTAATGGTTCACAGCAGACCTAAGTTTGGGGTACTATAGTTAATATGCAGTTAACATATGCTCTTTCTAGTTTCATTGGAGAGGTTTCCATAAATAATTCTGGAAGTGAGGGCTACTACTTTTTTCAAACTTTAGCCTCTCTTTGATTTAGTAGAAACAATGTCATGTTCCATCACTAGGTATTGCTATTTACAGTTTTCCGGGGTTTGCAATCCTGAGTTCTGTCACTAGATGCTGCTGTTTGCTGTTAGTATCTTTTGCTCATAAGGCTAGTGCTACCGTCTGTCATGCTTTGTTCATACTCTACAACAACAGAAACACACCACCTGGATCTCTCTATTTAAAAACAAAACCTGTAGACATCTGCTCTGACACCTATCGAGCCAATCACAGATTGCCTCGACAGTTAAAAAGATGTCAAACAATAGGTATGTGTATTGGGCTAATAATGACTCAAATTCCAACTCAACCCAAATTCATCTATTTTAATGCACTTGTTATAAATAATCTGAATGTAGTAATAGAAACTGCCATCAAGTCACAGATGGCTTATGGTGACCCTCTAGGGTATTCAAAGCAAGAGATGTTCAAAGGTGGTTTGCCATTGCTTGCCTCTGTGTGGTGAGCAATGAAGGACAAGAGCAATTCAACAAATATTGCCTGACAGAAACTTTATCCAACTAGAGCAATTGGATGATGGTTTCACTAAACAGGATAATACGGATTGGTGTTTCTGCACCTAGGGCCACTTTCTGCTGATCACTGCCCTGTTTTATCAGTGGCTTTTGGCAGGATTTTCTCATTTTAGATTAACACAGTCTTGTTTACATGTGCTGGTTTTGAGGTTATTCCTATTAGTCAGAGTTGAATAGATGAGCTCCCCCGCCAACCCCTTACAAGCTCTGAAACCAATGGAAATGAAAAAAATGCATGGGGGTGGAGGGAAGAGAAGAATGAGAACAGGAATGTTAACTGATAAAAATACAATATTAAAGCAGTTAATGGGCCACATATTACCTGAAAACTATTTCGGTGCACATTCATATCCGCTGAAAACAGGAAAAGGGAAGTAAAACTATACAGTCTCTCTCATCAGACATTAATCTGCTCTGAAGCCTGCCGCTGTTTGTGAGAGTCTTTACTAGAAAACACAAATGGCTGGATATTTCTGTAAATACATACCAAAAAAAGGCAACTGTTTTTGTAGAACAAAGATGAAAAATATTATATTTTATTTATGATCATTTTAGAATATATTTGAATTTTTCATTATAGATATTTCTTCAAAGATCTAGGCACTTGGAGTCATCCTGCGGGAGAAAGGCACCTCAAAGGATGTCTGAATATCCTGATTAACTAGAAGAAAAATGGTTATTTGTCACCATCTGCTTGAGCTGGCTCTCTAAGGGTGGTGTTTGGCTGAATAGGAACCTGATTCTACACTTTGGGGATAGCTATATTAATTTTATGGAAAGAGATAAAAAAGAATTAATCACAACCTTTTTTGAAGAACAGACTATCCAAGAACAGTACAGGGAGTAGATGGGTGTCATGGTAAACTCAAGTATCTGAAGAAAGGAGCTCTGACTCTTGAAAGCTTATACCCTGGAAATCTAATTAGTCTCTAAAGTGCCACTGGACAAATCCTGCTGTTCTACTGCTGACCAATATGGCTACCCACCTAAAACTATGGTAAACTTCAGTTTTTAATATTTTTATGCAAAAGCTGATGTTCATCCACGGTCTTCCTGTGCAGTCCCACATGGGACTGCACATGCGCAGGCCTTCCGATTCCGGAGATTTCTATAGCTTAATAACACTAGGGGGCGCTCACGCCTCCCAGCACTAATGTGCAGCCGTTTTCCTGCCGAAACGGCCTTATAGGAGGTGGAGCGCCCCACACATACCCTCAGTTTCCTTTTCACCGCCGATAGATGAGGTTTCTGTCTCTTCTACATGATTGCGATGTTGGATACAGCTTTATTCAAAAGGTGCGTCACCTGCAATCGAAAGATGACCAGGTCAGACGGCCATTCCAACTGCCTGTATTGCCTTGGGGAAACCCATAATACCCAGGCATGTAAATATTTCCGTGCCTTCACTTCTAAGGCTAGGGCAGAGCGAGCGGATCGACTGCATGCCTCTCTTTGGCAGCGTGCTATGGCAGTATCTGATCCTCCGGCACAGGCACCACCATCTGCCGTGTCTGGTTCTGCCTCTCAACACGCTGACTCAGGGAGTTCCAAGACTCCACGCTCTTTACCTTCTCCGTGTCCTTCAGAATCGAGACCGAAAGATGCTTCCTCGACTCGGAGCGCATCGGAACCGGCTCCATCGGTTCCGAAGACCCCTCGGAGCCGACCTCCCTTGACGTCGTCCGCCCCAGTCTCAGACCGCATCACTCCTCGGAGTCGAACACCGTCGGTTTCTTGAGCGACTCCTCCACCCGCGCAAGGTACAGCCACCTCGGACCCAACGGCTTCGGAACCGCCTGCTTCTTCCAGGTCTCTCATCAAGCTGGAAAAGAAAAAGAAAAAACGCAAGCATTCGTCTAAGCGTGACAAGGCGGTGTTGGAGAATTTAATATCATCTCCACTGTCGGCTCCATCGGAAGCGATCGGTTCCGACCCACCCAATAAGAGGCACAAAGGATCTGATGTGCAGGCCCCCGCGATGACCCCTCCTGTGAGGACGTCTCAGCAGGATGATGTCGCATCAGTCGAAAAACCTCTTACTCCTATGGGACGACCTCGATCGACCTCTCATGAATCGGGCTCGATTCGATCTGTGAGGAGCTATCGGAGTGGATCTGGGCATCGCTATAGCCTGTATCCTTCTTGGAGCCGGTCGAGGGAGCATCGGAGCAGTGTCGGGTGGTTTACCCCATACTATTGAGGGGACAGCCCGCTTTATTCGGATTGGTCATATAGGAGGGAATCCTTGTCCCCTTCGTTTCGAACCCAGTCATACGATGACTCCCATCGAACTCCGCATCTGTCTGAAACTGACTATCATCAGAGTTGACCAAGATATAGCGAATCCCCCCTCTTGGATTCACCTGAGGCTGAGCTTGGCCCTACGGAGGAACCGTCACCCACGGATGACTTCAGGGCCTATAATGAATTGCTTCATCGCATGGCTAAAGCATTGGACCTGGAAATGACTTCAAACGAGTCCAAATTTACGGACAAAATATACCAACACATCTATTCTGGGTCTACGCCTTCTGTAGCTTTCTCACTAATTGATGGTTTTATTGATCAGTGGAAAAAGTTAAATTTAAAGCCAGCATCTACACCAGCCACTAATCGGAAGATGGAAGGTCTGTACCGCATCAAAGATGATGCTCACCCGTTTCTGACAACTCACCCCCCTCCATCCTCCTTAGTCACAGAGGAAATGCAGGCGAAGTCTAAACAAGGTTCCCTGTCAGCCCCCAGTGACAAGGACAGTAGAAAGATAGATGCTATGGGGAGAAAGCTTTATACTTCAGCTGCCTTTGGCATTAAGGTGGCGAATTATGCATCCATGATGTCAGCTTATCAACTCTTCTTGCGGAAGAAAGTTGCATCCTTCCTTCTGAAGCTTCCTGAAGACCAGAGGACCCTTCTCCGGGTCATTCAGGAGGAGGCGACCCGTCTCTCCCACCACCAAATAAACACTGGCAGGAGCTTAGCTGATACTTCCGCTCGGTCCTTGCTCTCCGCAGTGGTTCTGCGACGATTCTCATGACTCCGTACAACCGCTCTCCCACCTGAAACAAGAAATAAAGTGGAGGACTTACCCTTCGAAGGTGTGTCCCTCTTCTCTGAGAAGACGGATGAGTACCTGTCGAAAAAGAGAACGGATCGTCTTACAGCACGGTCCTATGGTGTCCTTCACCAAGCCCTGCAACATCCTTCTAGACCTTACTATCGGTCTTCCCAGCGAGGCAGACAATACCGGTATCAGCCTTACCATGGGTATGCATACCAGTCCCAGAGGAGTTACCAGAGCCCTCAACAAGCCTTTCCGAGACGCAGGCAGGGTCACCATTCCAAGCCTGGTTCCCAACAACAACAGGCTAAGGATGCACCCCAGATGCACAAACAATTCTGACAATTACAGGGGCCTGAGCCCATGTTTGGTTTCAGGCTTAGTGCATACTGGGAGGAATGGTGCTCCATTGGTTCCAATGTTTGGGTTTCTGAAATTGTTCAGTTTGGTTATAAAATTGAGTTTCTGCACTTACCTTACTTACGACTCCCTCTCTTTTCTTCTGGGCCTCCGCAAGCTGAGTTCCTGACTGAACTGGCCACCGTTTACAGAAAGGTGCGATCGAAGAGGTGCCCCGTGGTTCTCCCTATTTGGGGTTTTATTCTAATTTATTCATGGTTGAGAAGAAAGATGGTGGCCTTTGGCCCATTTTAGATCTGCAGGCTCTTAATAAATTGATTAAAGTGCGGAAGTTCAAAATGGTCACTTTGCAAATGGTTTTGACCCTGTTGCCCCAGCACTCTTGGTTTGCAGTCCTTGATTTAAAGGACGCTTATTTCCATATTTCCATTTTTCCAGAGCACAAAAAGTACTTACGATTTACTTATGACCATAAGGTTCTTCAGTATAGGGTCTTGCCGTTTGGATTGGCTACGGCCCCGAGGGTGTTCACTAAATGTATAGCCGTAGTGGTCGCCCACTTGCGACTCCAGGGATGCCGGGTGTTTCCATATCTGAATGACTGGCTTCTGGTGGGCGAATCGGCCAAGGATGTCTCTAACCAGGTGTCCCTTACATTGACGTTATGTCTTTGATTGGGACTGTTTGTTAACCAGAAGAAGTCGAAATTGGTCCCTGTACGTTTTATTCAGTTTATAAGAGTGGTTTTGGATGGTATTAAAAATGTGGGCTTTCTGCCCACTGAGAGGGCGTCTAGAATTAAGGACCTTATTTCTAGACTCAAGAGATGCCGTTTCCAATCGGGCCGTTTTATCCAAACTCTCCTGGGGTGTCTGGCTTCTACCACGGCTGTGGTCCCGTTCACTAGGCTGTTTATGAGGCCTTTACAATTGTGGTTTAATGCCTCGTTCTCACCTAACAGTGATTCCCAGGACAGGAGGCTGTCGGTTCCAAGGAGAGTGGTAGCCTCTTTGGATTGGTGGTTGGAGGATGCTAATTTATTTAAAGGTGTGGATTCTGGCTATCGTCAAACACAATTGTCAGTGACTACTGATGCTTCCCTCTTGGACTGGGGGGCTCACTGTGAGGGTTCTTATGCCCATGGGGTGTGGACAGAGTCTGAGCGTACAGACCACATTAACCTTCTTGAATTGAGGGCCATTTCAAATGCATTGGTCTCCTTTTCAGATGCCGTGCAGAACAAGTCCGTTCTCATTCTGACGGACAACATGACTGCGATGTTTTATGTAAACAGACAGGGTGGCATGGCTTCTGTGACTCTTTGCTCCGAGGCAATAAAACTGTGGACTTGGGCCATAGATCACTCTGTGTGGCTCCGAGCAGTACATATCCCCAGGGTGGAGAACCTCTAGGCAGACCAGCTGAGCAGGCTCCACGGGGACAATCACGAGTGGTCCCTTCGAGACAAATACCTGCTCCCGATCTTCTCAGCATGGGGGTTTCCAGATCTGGACCTCTTTGCTTCGGAAGAGAATCGCAAGACACACCATTACTGCTCCAGAGAGGGTGTGGGCCTCGGGTCTCGTGGGGATGCATTTTAAGTCAAGTGGTTGGGTCCCCTGTGTTACGCATTTCCCCCATTCCCTCTCCTGGCCAGAGTCCTCAGCAAGATCCAGAGGGACGGGGCATCGGTCATCCTGATAGCCCCTTTCTGGCCGAGGCAGCCATGGTTTCACCTACAGGTTCAGAGACAATTGATCGGTCTTCCACTGACCCCGGACCTCTTGTCGTCGCAGGGAGTTCTGCATCATGACATTCAGAGACTCAAACTGACGGCCTGGCTGATCAAGCCGGTTTGACTTTCTCTTCCGCAGTGACTCATGTCTTATTGAATGCTAGACGCTTGTCCACCAGACAATCCTATGCGTTCAAGTGGGAACGTTTTTCTGAGTGGTGTCGGGGAAGGGATATGGATCCTTTTCTCTCCCCCTTGTCTGAGATTCTTGAGTTCCTGTGGGAGGTTAAACAGCGTGGATTGGCTAATAGCTCAGTCAAGCTTTACTTGGCAGCGATCTCTGCCTTTCATCCCCCTATTGATAGGAAGTCTGTTTTTTCCCACTATACTTCTAAGTTGTTTTTGAGAGGGTTAAATAATTTATTTCCCCCGGTCCGTGCCATAGTTCCTCAGTGGTCGTTGCCATTGGTACTGACCAGACTGATGTCTAGGCCTTTTGAGCCTTTGGCCACTTGCCCTTTGCGCTACCTTTCCATGAAGGTGGCTTTTCTTATTGCTATTACTTCAGCTAGGAGGGTGGGGGAACTAGTTGCACTTTCCTCTGAGCCTCCCTACTTAAAGGTACATGCTGATAAGGTTGTATTGAGAACCAAAGTTTAGTTTTTTAACAAAGGTTGTGTCTCAATTTCATTTGTCACAGGAACTTGTCTTACCTGTTTTTTTCCCTGTGCAGTCTTCAAATGCGGAGAGGGCCCTTCACTCTCTGGATGTCCGCAGGGCTATACTGTTTTATTTGGATCGTACCAGACCTTTTCGGTTGGATACCAATCTGTTTGTTTGTTTTGTGGGACACAAGAAGGGTAGGAAAGCGACATCTCAGACTATTGCGAGATGGGTGGTCCAAACTGTTTTAGCATGTTATGATTCTGTTAACCTGCCTTGTCCCTTGGAGGTGCATGCCCACTCCACTAGGTCCCAGGCGTCTTCAGCGGCTCTTCTGAGAGGTGTCCCTCTTCATGACATCTGCAGAGCGGCGACGTGGGCCTCAGCGGATACCTTCATAAGGCACTATGCACTGGATATCCTTGATCGGAAGGAGACGGCAGTGGGCACAGCAGTTTTGCATTCGATTTTCGAGTGACGGGTCTGTGGCACCTCCACCAAGGTATTAAGCTTTGTAATCTTCCCATGTGGGACTGCACAGGAAGACCGTGGATGAAAAACAGGTTTTGCTTACCGTAACTGTTGTTCATCTAGGTCTTCCCTGCAGGCACACATGCCCTCCCTCCTTCCCCGCTGTAAGTTGTTTTTTGGTATTCTCATATTTTACAGCGGCGAAAGGGGAACTGAGGGTATGTGTGGGGTGCTCCGCCTCCTATAAGGCCGTTTCGGTGGGAAAACGGCTGCGCATGTGTGCTGGGAGGCGTGAGCGCCCCCTAGTGTTATTAAGCTATAGAAATCTCCGGAATTGGCAGGCCTGCGCGTGCGCAGTCCCATGTGTGCCTGCACGGAAGACCTAGATGAACAACAGTTATGGTAAGCGAAACCTGTTTTGTTTCCTGCAGTTTACTGATTCCACTAGGGCTATAAAGATTGCTGTTTCATCTAGGGAATAATATTACAGACCATAATCATAAATACATGTTGAATTCATGTATACTGTTTCAGAAAAAATTATTACAAATATGCACAGTAGCTAATGGTGGCACTTCTTTCCGATTCAAGGAGCCTGCTGCAGACACAAGATGTCTGCTTGCCATCTGGAGGTCATGAAGAAGGTGCAGTGTTTGTATTCATGTGATTGTTACAAGATCACCACCAATATGCTGAATTAATACTGAAATACATTTTAATAATGTATTCATGACTTGGACTATACATACAAGATTTGATGAGATCAAGTAAGTAAGTAAGTAAGTAAGTAAGTAAGTAAGTAAGTAAGTAAGTAAGTAAGTAAGTAAGTAAGTAAGTAAGTAAGTAAGTAAGTAAGTAAATGATGATGAGATCAATTGACAAGGTGAGGAAAAATCCATGGTATGTCAACATGATTCAGGACCAGTTCCCTTAGGCTGAACTGAGGTGTCCCATCTCACCCACCACCTCACCATTTAAAATTTCCAGAGATGAGTGAAGGTATATTCTTTGGACCACCTGATCCTCACAGGGACAGCACTTATATTCACTAGGACAGCTTCCCTTGTTTATATGTTACCTAGGGCAAGTTATATCCCCAAATGTAACATAACACTGGAGTCAGAAAAAAAAACAAAATAACACATTTATTTAACTGGTATGACTGACTGATTTTCCTCTCACCCTCTTCAGCTCTTAACATAAAGTAACTGTTAGCTGGATCTTGAGAAAATAAAATTTACAGCTCAAGATCTTTGAGAGGTCCAGACTTGGAAATTGGATAGGGTTTTTTTTTTTGTCTTTTAACTGTTTTTGAAAGAAACATCACCCCAACCTATCTACATATCAAGTACCTGATGTCCCTACTAAGGATACTCTCTCCCACCCAAACTCTCCTGTTTCTATCTCCTCCTTCCACAGTCAGTCAGCTTTTAAACTGTTTCCCCCTCCTCTTCTAATGTTTTGATTCCCCCTCCCCTTTTTAGAAGGTGATTGACTTGGCCAGGAAAAGCAAATTCTCCCTTGTCCATCACAGTCATGACTCCACACTCCACATACAACTTAGTGGTCAGCATTGCAGCTGTAGCATGCGGACATTTTCTACTGTCATTTCCATTTCCTGTTATGAAGACAAGCCATGAGTTGACATTGACAGCGCTTTCTGCATTTTCCCTATTTTTTCCAGTCTCCGGCTTTCATTGTTCTCAGGTATGGATCACTCTTGTGCATTCATCCCTTGAATCTTCTGCAGATGTTCTAAATCTGGGTATGATCAATGAATAAGAGGGTTGATCACTTCATCACTGACTTCCATACATCGACCAGGTTCTGTATTGTTTAATGTGTGCAGAGGAGTATAGGTATTTCTTATTTAAATTATTTACAAAAATATTTATACTTTGCCTTCCCACAATCCATGGAGACCTGACTAGCTTTTAAAAGAGTACAAACTTAGTACTGTACAGGAATGTTTAGATATAAAATTCAAACATCCCACCTGATTTAAAATTCCCCCAAACACTGTCAGCGACAGAGGGAAAAAAAAGACATTGGCTTTCATCAAATCCTGTTCTAAACAGAAAGATTTCACATTATGCTTGAAACTGGGCCAGTGTAGGAACCCTCCTAAACCTCTTCCAGGAACTGTTCCAAAGCTTCCCCCGCACCCAGAGACTGTATGTGAGCTATAGCAGAATCAATATATTTAAAGAAGGCTACAGTCAGAATAGTTCTGAGTGACAAGTTCATTAATCAAATATGTGGGTCCCACATAATGCAAGGAGTGTTTGAATGTACACACATAACATGTTGAATGTAAACATATGGGCTTTATAGAATCCATTCAACACATGAAATCAACACTTACTGTAAATCTAATACCAAAGAACATTCATATTACCTCAAGCACACTGCTTTTCAATTCAACATAAGTCTATATTTTGGGTTATCAATGACCTCTTATATCCAAGTTTTGCTTCCTCCTCTGCCCCCCACAAGTTTTCAAAGTCCTGAAAAACTTTATTGATCTGAGTTTCTCCAGTTGCTATCATCAGTATCACAGAGAATTGTTGTTCCTGCTAAGGTGTTTTCATTGACATGAAATATTCTCTAATAGAGATGGACACAAACTAGAAAAAAAATGAACCGTATGGTTTGTCGTTCATTGCATTTCACAAACCATGAACCATGAACTTTCATGAACCAGCCCCGGTTCACGAACCGGTTCGTTTGGTTCATGAAAACATCACACCATAGGTCAGCAAATTGTCATTTCTGGGTCAGCAGAAGGTCACTTCTGGGCCAGTAGAAGACCACTTCTGAGTAGACATGGGCACGATTGGAATTACGGTCTGAAAATTGCCCCGATTTTGGCGTTTGCGCCATCGGGACCAGGCTGATCGGTTCTGTCCACGGCTCCCGGTTCAGCACTCGGGTGGGGTGCTCTATCGGGTCTCGATCGGATTGATCAGTTTACGTTCGGGATTGCAGTCTGCAAACAGTCTAGCGCCAGCCATCTGTTCCCAAGGGAACGGAGCCCCGTGGAAACGGAGCCTGGGGAATGCCGGAGCTGTTTGCCCTCCTTCTGTCACCCTGGAAACACAAATGGAAGCCCAGCTTTCCTTGATCAGCAGGGCTTCCTTCCAACCACGGAGCAGCCAGAAAAGCGCGCGCCCATCTCGTCCATTTGGGAGAAGAGAGGGGAGGGCGGGGGAAGGGGGGTGTTCTTCTGTAGCCATGGGCACTCGAATCTCATCCCTGCAAAGTCTGAGAGGCAGCTCTTACGGCCAAACACAGCCCTCCTGCATAGCAGACCCAGGCTTTATAAATAGCCATGTGTTGCGCAACAAAGTTTCACTTTCTGCTCGCGGGTGGAGTGGGACAGAGGCGAGCTCTCGCTTGCCGCTTTTGGAGAGAGAAAGCGCAAGAGAGAGAGAGGGGGGGGAGCTTTAGCTTTGGGCTTCAGCGGATAGGGAATTAGGGAATAGGGAGCTAACTCCTCTGGTTCCCCCCACCCGTGACAGTACCGGCACACTCCCGTGGGGACAGACCCCCCTCCCCCTGAGGGGAGGCGGCTCACCGCCGCCTCCACGGGCCTGCCGGGCCCAGCGGCTGCCATCCTCCTCACTCACCATTCCTTTAGCGCTGGAAACCGCGGGGCGCCCTCACACATTGGCCTTCCCAATTCCCGATTCCCGATTCTGTATCGGAAACGGGACTTGATCGGTGAGGTTCGGGTACCTGGGTTCAGCGCCGCCGCGGAATCACGATCAGCTAAATCGGGATTATTTTTTGGATCGTGCCCATGTCTACTTCTGAGTCAGCCGAAGGTCTGCAGGAAGTCCATCCCCTGTTGCCTAGGAAACTGATTGATTGACGCCAGCCTGTCTGCAGTGCCGAAACAAAATACAAACCAGCCTAAAGTTTGTGGTGGTTTGTCATAAATGGGCTCTGACGAATCGTCGATTCATGAACCACGATCGGGCCTAGTTCGTCATGAACTTTGGTTCATATTTCGGTTCATGCCCATCTCTATTCTCTAACTTGCCCTTTCTCACCCCCACAACCTTAATCTCTATAGACACCCTGTTATATTTAAGAGAAAATTGAAGTCATATAAGATGAGGCCTGTTCTTCTTAGTATCTTCCATTAATAGTTTAACTTCTAGATTGATCTAGTACATTACTCTCACTGTACAGTGTATTAATACTAAAGCCCAACTGAAGTCAGAAGAGACAAGAGTCTCATTTTGTTTCTTTACCTTTCTGATTAAATCTGTGAAAGTTATTTTCATTCTTCAGTTTCATGATGTTCACTTTTACTGCAGTGGTGTTGCTGTTGTATGGGTATGATGAAGAGGAGTGAGGTACAATAAAGTATATTGATATTGCCAAGGATTTCTCAAGTATCAATTCTTACTTTCAGAGTAATTCCTAAACCATCAACCCTCAAAGTGGTGTCCATGGGTGCTGATCAATTTCCTGGTGTCCTTGAAAAGCCAGTCCTGGCTTTTCTCCACTTCACTGAAGCAGACTTTAAAAAATGACAGGAGACATCACCTTTGTGCCTGCAAGGGGTGCCCACTTGGAAATAGCTGCTGCCATCCCAGGAAGATGCTTACCTTGGTCTAACTTTCCTTGGCTGCCATTTTGTGGTGACACACACTACCCTTTCTCAAAATTCACAAAATACTCACAGATTCAATAATGTGAAGGAACCCTGCCCTTAGGGTTGCCAGGTCCCTTAAGTCCCCCGGTGGGAAACTGGGACACTGGCACTTACCCTGCGTTGGCTTCTGATTTCTCTGTCCTAGCGTGTGTGATGACGTCACTTCCGGAGAGTGACTCCATCATGTGGGTCAAAGGGCAGCCTGGGAGTGTGCACATGCTCCCCAAAGGGCTGAATTCCCCACCCCGTGGGCCCAGTTCAGCCCAGTATGCGCCTATTATGAGGCGCGGGAGCGCACAGTGGTGGGGCACGGGGGTGCACCATGCTGCCTGAGGATGCGCCCGCACCACCAGGGGAGCACCCCAGGGGGCATGCTCCCTGTTGGCTAGGTAAGTGGAGGTGGGGGGAGGAGGTGGGAGCAGGGGATCCCCCACCACCGGCAGGGGAATGGCAAGCCTACTTGCCCTATACAGTACATTTCTGTGTCAACCCCTGCCTCCTGGAATGACCTCTGATTCCTTTACCAATCATTCCAATAGAGTTTTGTGTTCTAGATAAGTTCAGTATTTAGATTTTAATTCAGTATGAATGTAGCTTAGGTATAAAGTAGGAGACTAGGAAGGGAGGCAGAGGGTTTCGAGCAAAGCCATCATCAGCTAGCCTTTTGATTTAGATCCTACCATTTTTCCCTCCAGTAGTTCTGTCACCAGTGTGATTTTCTTTTGTGTGCCTGTGAATATTCCTAAGTGTGAACGATAAATATCTCCCCACTGTGGTTTCCCGGTGTAGGTTTTATTCTGTAATGGCTGCCACTGAAGCATGGAAAATATTAGGCAGATTTTATAGAGGAAATTTACTGTAGCGGGTAACAATTTTTTGTCATCAATCCCTGGATACAGGCCTATTTTTCTAACTGGGCTCCTGTATTGGAAAGATGCTTGGGTATTGAGGGCTTGGTGGTGGCATTTTGGTTTTTTCTGAGGTAATTGAAGGCTGAATATAATCATTCTTCCCTGATTTATCATGTACTTAAAGAAGACTCCGTTGAGCAGGAATGAAAAGAACTTCAGTGCAAACATAATGATCAGTGATACCTACTATGATCAAGTTCTTAGTTCACACACCAGATAAGCCTGAAATCAGATCTTCTTGCTCTTCAGTTTGGTTGTTATACCAAGCAGCTTTGTGTTTCTTAGAGTAGCTATATATGCTAGAAATTCATGGTCCAGTCATTCCTTGGTAATGTTACAATGGTAACTACATTCCTAACCACAAAATTACATTTGTAAAAACATTTGTTGCATCTTGCATCTGCTTTTGCACCTATGAGAGCATGAATGAATTTATCCCAATTGAGCAGCTGAAAAAGTTTGTAAGTTAGCAGAGCAGATCTTTGTCCACCTTCCCTTTCCTGAAGCAGCCCTAGATTTGCAACCCCCATACCAAAATAGTTGGGGAGAAAGAAGCAAGTTTACCTGATTTTTCCTCATTTCTGTAGTACCCAGTACTGTGGTTCATTTTGTTTGCGAGGGTCTCCTTACCTTTGGAGAAGATTTACAGAACAAATAGCAGGCTGCTTGGGGAAGGGAAAATGATACCCCAAGCTCCCCCCCACTTATCAAGAAGCATACTTTTTAGTCCTCCCTTACAGTGCAGATGTCTTCCTCCCCTCCCCTCCCGCAAGCAAAACATGAGGTCAGAAACATTATCTCATCTCCTTACTAGAGATGGGCACAATCCGCATTACAATTGAAAAAAACCCACGATAATGGCGATCGCGCGATTGTGAACTGGCGGATCATGATAATCCATGGCCAATGATCCAGCGATCGGGAGGGGCCTGGATCGGGGTGATCGGGCTCGGATCGGGGATCCAGACACTCAGGTGCCAGCAATCTATGCCTGAGCTCTGTTTGCCCTCCTTCTGTCGCCCTGGAAACCCGAATGGAAGCCCAGCTTTCCTTGATCAGCAGGGCTTCCTTCCAACCACGGAGCAGCAAAGCAGTCACCAGTTGGGAGAAGACAGCCAGGGGAGGGAGGGGGAAAGGGGTGTTCTGTAGCCATGGGCACTCAAATCTCATCCCTGCAAACACTGATAGGCAGCTTTGATGGCCAAACACAGACCTCCTGTGTTGCTGAATGGGACCCATGCCATGGGCTCCCAGGCTGGGTTTCACTTTCTGCAAGCAGTGGAGTGGGACAGAGCTCTTGTTTGCTACTTGCTAGCCTTTGGAGAGAGAGAGAGAGACTGAGAGAGTTGGCCGCCGCCACAACCCACCTTCCCACATAGCTGGGAATACCAGCATGCCCCGCTTTGGCATCCACGATCCACAATCCACGGTTCGGGAACGGGAGATGATCGGTGTGGATCGTTAATTCGGGATAATCAACGGTGCCGATCCATGATCAGCTGGATCATTAATTTTTTTTGGATCGTGCCCATCTCTACTCCTTACCTTTTGATACCTAGCATTAGTAATGCCAGTCATACAATATATTGTCAAAGGCATTCACAGCCGGAGAATGATGGTTGTTGTGGATTTTCCAGCCACGACGATACAGCCCGGAAAATCCACAACAACCATAATTCATTCAATCATGCTATTCAGACCCTCTACACTTAACATCTCCCACAAACAAAAATCCTAATTCTCCAGTAGCAGCTCAGATCATCATAATTCCTCCAGCGGCAGGATGGACAGGATGGATACACAATTCCCCAATAGCAGTAAAAATCCAAACAACCTGATCAACAGTGAAATGGACCCAAATGAATAGTAGTTGCATTTTGTCCCAACAGCCAATGCCCAGGTAAAAAAAGATGTAAACCAGTTGGTTAAGCCAGTGGGTTAAGTTCCCCAACAATGGCTATTCCTCTGCCACTTCAGTATACGGCACAAGGCTTAAGGTCGTAAACTTCAGTTCTATTACCAGGATTGATCCTCTACCACAGGAATTTCAGGACAGAGATCTACGTGATCCAGTCTTTCCCTTATTGCTCTGAAACTCTGAAACTACATTTGCACTGTAGGATCAGGCATCAGATGCAACTTCCTGATTTTCTTTAACCTCTCTCCTTTCCTGCCCTCCATTGTAGCTTCTTTCCACTTCCTTTTCCCTCAGAGAAAACTTTGATCTTGTACCCCATTGTTCCCCCCACCTCCACTTCCTCCTTGCCCTCACCCATCAGAAAGGTGTGGATGGTGTTCTGGGGCATTTGGCTCTGGAAGTTGAAGGAATGAGTGTCTGGAAGTGATAAGCCAGGAGCCTGAAAGGGAAAAAGTGAACGAGCAGACTCTTTACCAAGCTTATCACTGTACACACCCGAGCCGACTCCTTTTCCTCTATGATTTTATGTACCGAACAGGTAACCTGTAGCTGATAATCAATTTACCAGGGCTTGTGATGGTGAGTGGGCTGGATCTCCTCAGAAGAACAAGACCAGAATAATGATCTGAGCTGCCTTGCATCTGAAACCCGGTGTAACTAGCTCCATGATCATCCCATAACCATTCTCTCTCTCTCAGGACAACATAGGATTATAACAACCAGGGCTTTTTTTCAGCTGGAATGTGGTGGAATGGAGTTCCGGAACACCTTGAAAATGGTCACATGGCTGGTGGCCCCGCCCCCTGATCTCCAGACAGAGGGGAGTGTAGATTGCCCTCCATGCCACTGGTGCGGAGGGCAATCTAAACTCCCCTCTGTCTGGAGATCAGGGGGCGGGGCCACCAGCCATGTGACCGTTTTCTCCGAGGGCATCCCACTGAGTTCCACCACCTCTTTTCCCAGAAAAAAAGCCCTGATAACAACACAATGCATCCAGCTCTGGAACTAGCTATGTGAAGATTCATCTAGTTTAGAAAGAAGCCATGTTTACTAGGAATTATTTGATTTATCAATTGACTGCTTATTCCTCAAATGTTTTGTGATAACTAGTTATTGTATAAATCTAGTTGTTTAGTGTAGTACAACTTTCAAATCAAGTGTGATGCATTTCGTTTGAATCTACTTATTTACCTAAATTTCCCTTTCTGTATTTTATGTTCAATGATCCTACCTAAGTTATTGTTCTAAGTTTGCACTTGTACACAGACTTTTTTTTTTTGCTTGTACACAGACTTAAAAAGACACATGATTAAAAGAACACATACTTGTCCTCTGATAACAGGACATGGGGAAAGACCTGCTCTGCCAACTCTATCTCCAAGCTTCTCTGTTAGATCCAACTCAATAACTCATGCACAGTTGTCTTTTTTTCATAACTGATTCAAGCTGTTCAGACACAGATGACAGATTGCCATTTGTGAGCAGACTGCAAGCCTAACCGGTGAGTGATCAAATACCTTTGCAATGGAGAGGTATTTAGATTTTGGAGGTTTTTTAGATTTCCAGTCTAAGGTCTTGTATGAACTTACTTCAAATTGTCTTGAACAATCTATACTTGAAAGATTCAGGTACCCTTTTGTAGAAGAGGGGTAGTGTGGTCTTTCTCATGTTGGCAATGTTGTAGTAAATCAGTTAAAGAATATTTAGAACAGTGTACAACACAAAAGCTTCAGTGCCTGTGCCGAGGTTCTTTCTTGTTTGTTGTATCTTTTCCTTTGCAGGCACAATTTGCAATTGCAATGCCTGGCTTTGTTTACATTGATAAGCGTTGTATTTGCTTTCTAAAAAACATGCTGTGCTAAGGTAGTGCTGTTCCTTCCCCCCATCAAAATTATACCACTTGTATAAACATTGCAAATTAAAGAAATTTGCTTCAATTTACTTGTTCTTTCTATCGCAGGAAAGGATAAACGGATATGCTTGGACCCACTTCACTGGCTTTGAACTTCTGAAAGAAATCTTCTGTATCATGATACTGGGATGGAATAGGCAAGAAATGTAAAATAAACAACAACAAAACCCAAATATTGAATATGTTGCCTTGTAATAATCATATTTGGGCTATGCCCATGAAACTAAATCTAATGTTCTTTAGTTTAATCAAGACAATATGCTTTTACGAATTCTCTAAAGCTACAATAATCAAGTTTGGGCTTCGACTTCTCACCCTCAGATCTGTCTTTCTCTCTCCCACCTCATTTTATCTGTCACAAGTGATCCACATTATGAGCTGACCTGTGAGAATTGAACAAGACATGGAAGAGATAACTTAGGGCAAACCAAGGCTCATAATGAAATTACTTGGTGTGGTACATATGTGACACACCTGTGTCCACTTCATTACAAGTAAGAGGTGAGTAACAATGAGTGCCAATCCTGGCTGCTAAAACCAAGAACCTTCTGACTGGAAAACATAGTGAGCTTTAAAGGAGATAGAAACTTGCATTCTAAGCAAAAGCTATCAACTGAAACGCCACAATGGCCAATGTTTTTGGAAAATGTTTAATTACAATAGGATGGTGCCTAAATTGTCCTTATTAACATGAACTTCTGTTAAGAGTTCAAGCCAGCCAAGAATTTTTGTATTGGTGAATCACTCTCTTTGAAATGCTCTGTACTTAGAGAGCAGGGGAAACGGCTATTAGAAATCACTGTAATAGCTTTTATGAAAGCTATGGCTAATTTAGAGCCCAATTAAATCCAGAAATCCAATTATTTCTGAATAACATAATTACAAGAAAGTAAGTAGCATTGTAAGTACCAAGTAGCTATTATGGGAGACGCTTTAATCTGTTTTGAACCAGTACAAGGAAATGTGCAATTGCCATGGATGGCCCCACACATTTGGGTTGCTTCCCTACGGTGCATCAAAGGGATGAAATCCCTTGTTTTGTTCTCTTGCATATGTTGTTAATGTTTTTTGGGGGGGGACAGCAAATGGAGAGTAAATAAAGCAAATGAGTTTGGAATAAATCATCCTTATGCCAAGCTCTGAAAGATAAGAACCAATGAAGATGAACAATGAGGAATAATAAAAACAGATAATATGCCCACATATAGAAAAGGTTAATTGCCACAGAAAAAGTGTGTTGGTCTCCTTAGACCCTCACAGGCATTCAATATTATGACAGTAAAAACTGCATTATATTGTCCTGCAATCAAAACCTTCCATTGTAAACAGCCGACACAAAGAAACTATGTAAAAATACATCATTGGGAAATGCTGAAATGTGATTGCTTTATTTTACAGCATTAAAAAGAATTCTCAGTCATCATAACTGCCATATAGATGATGACCAGCAGAGGTAAGTATCAAAGCATTAGCCATCCTGATTTTTCTTGGTGACATTCTGCAACATTTCAGTAGATTTATTGGCTCCAAATCATATATAGCTTCCTTGGGGTTCTTGGAGATAAAGTATTCCCAACTGAAGACATTTTTATTTAGGACAGCTTTTAACTAACTTTGTTTTTATATTTATTGGCACTCCTAAACTGTTCTCTAAAATTTTGTTCTATTCATTTTATTATTGTCATTTATTTGAGTTCCTGAAAAATAGAAAGGTAACTAATAAAGGTTTTAAATAAATATTTCCTGGTTGGGAGTATGAAAACATTCCCCATTGTTTTATTTATTTATTTGTTTGTTCATTGAATTTACAAGCTGCCTTTCTTCCACAGTGTCTCAACATCAATTTTAAAACGGCCAATGTTTTAAAGTGACACAAGCAACATATTAAAAACAATCCACATCCATTTTAAACTGTATCAATTCTTTTTGTAAATGCACAAGTTGGAGAAACTTCTTCAAACTGATGCCGGCTCTCCCAGCCGCGGCATAACGCTGCTCAGACTGGGAGCCGCCCCTTTGCAGCCCTGCCCGGTGAGAGAGACAGGCTCCCTTCCCGGGCATCCGGGGCTTAGCTGGGGGATGGAGCCTGAAGCCATTTGCGCCGGCTCTGCTCTCCCGGCTTCAGTGGACAAAAAGCGCTCGGCCCACCCACCTCACCCTGTTTTAGTGCAGGAATAGCTGGCTGCTGTGTTCAGAGCGAGGTAGGAATTTTTTCCTCTCTTCCCTGATTGGCTTTGGGAAGGGTTTTTTTTCGCCTACCTTGCACTAATGGCAGTGTTCTGAGTTTGTTGGGGTGGCGCTGTTTAGTTACGTTCTTGGCAGGAGATTTTGGGAATAGGGTGCGGGCCAGTGAGCCCCTGTGGCATTCCCCAAGGTTGGGGAACAGGGTCTGTCATTAGGGCGGTATGCTTGTGGCAGCTACCGTCAGGGGGGGCAGATGCCTGGGGGGATCCCCTGGCACAAGGCCTAACCTCATGCTAGACATCTGGGGCGCAACAGGTGCTTGAGTGGGGATCCTATGGCCTAGCTGGCCGGGTTTCAGCCATTCCTGAGATGGCCTACACCCGGGGCATTGGGGCTCGCCCAGACAGGCAAGGCGGTGGTCAGTGTGCTGACCCCAGGGCTTGACCTGTACTGCTTAGTTAGCTCTTGCCGTGCTTTATCTTTATGGTCAATTTAATAAATGGCCCTTTAATCCAAGCCTGTGTCTGTCTCTTTCTTCTGGCTGGGGTTGCAAAGCAGCTTTACGCCTCTTTCAGAGATTAGATAATGTTTAGTTAGAGTGACAGTGCCTCAGTTTATTTGAAACCATGGATTTAACTGGCCAACTATGGAGTTAAACTCCATTAACTAAGGTTAGTGGGTGTTCCTAAGGTCAGGATCAGATGATTTGAAGTTGGTTTATGAAACACAGGTAGTCTTAAGTTGACTGTGGTTTCTCCATGATGTACAAATGTGGACAGTCTGGCTTAATCATGGTTTGTTCGATTGAAGGATTATCAATGCAAATCAGGATTTCAATGTGCCAAATCCTAGTTTACAGATAGTTAAAATAAACCATGGTTTTACATTATGTCTGAACCAAGTCACTGACTTAGACTAAATTCTACCTGTAAGGTGAAGTTTTCTGAAGCGATAGGTTGATATCAGACTAGCTTTGAAACTTGTGAGTATTCTTGTGAGTTCTAACATAATTTTAGAATACAGAAGGTGAAAATATAATAATACAGTAAGATCTAATATATTGCAGTGATCACTCCTACAGAATGTTCAGCTTATCGAGTATATTGTGATTATGTTTATCCAACTTTACAGTCTTCTTGTAAGTCAGGTTTGTGAGTTTTCAGATTTGCAGATGGAAGTGGAGAGAAAGTGAATTGTCAGTGCATCCAAGATTGAGGTGGGATTTGAACCCAGGTCACTTGAGTCCAAAGAAAAAATTCCTCATGAATCTATTGACTCCTGTCCAGATCATACCTGTCACAAAAATAGATCTGCTTGAAATAAGAACATGGATGTCGCAAGGTTATCTCTTGAATATGTCTCAACTGTACTTATAGCTTCACACATAATGTTCCCCACCCCTGGTTTGATGAAGCCCAAGGTCATTGAAGCTAAAAGACTTTGTCTGTTTTTAAAAAGATAACTGAATTATGAGCACTTAAAAACTATCTGAAGCAAGTTGACAAGGGGGATTTATGATTTTAATTCTCGAAACATGATAAAAGAAATGAAATAAAGTTGAACTCTCAAGTATAAATTAGGCAAAGAAACTGCTTATCTGTTAGGAAGATGGAAAGGGCTATCTAGTTGGCATGCTTAGGCATACTGTCTTTTGTTTTATATGTGTTGTGAAATAATTGCCCTGGAGGGAATCAGATATGTGAAATGTAAACCATTTATTTGACATATTGATTATTAGAAGAATAGTAGACATTTAGGAATTGGAAGAATAACCTCTTATGGTCTATTTAGGAATACAAGCCATGACCCATATCGGAAACCCCTTAATCACTAGAAAAATATTTCTGTGAATTGACAGCCACCTTTGAAATATATCAAATATCAGTTTATGATTGTACAAAATTGCATTAATTAGTAAAGAAAAAAATTGAATGGATGAAATGCAGCTCTATGGCTGTCTCATTTAGCAGTCTATGATAATTAACACTGCAGAAAACAAACTAGCTGCGTCTTTTAAGTGTTGAGTGGAACAAACCATCACAGATCTAAAAGCACAAAAATACATTTTATATTGCCTCAAACACAACGCTTTTCATTGACCACTAATCATTTTGCTCTTGCAGATCTAAGTCAGAAATGGCCAGCATGGTGTAGTGGCTGGAGTTTTGGATTGGGATCTGGGCAGCAAAGATGAAAAAAGGAAGTGGGCTGTCTCCCTCCAGAGGGGCTCAGCCACAATGGTGCCTGCAGCCAAGCTGCAACAAGAGCCGTGCCTGGCCTTTCCAGCCTTCTCCAGCCCCAGAACATGCGGCCATGGAGCCAAGCAACAGAATGTTCTCTGCTGCACTCCTCTCCTCCACACCAGAACTCCAGTGGTGTCAGATGGCAGACAGCCATCCCGACCCTGTGTCAAAGGTTTGGTGGCAGTTGGGCCTGCTGTGGGATCTGCCTCCAGTGTCTGCCACCTGGCATCCTGCCTAATGACTTGTCCTGGCCCAGAAGCCTCAGTAAGTACTAGTGCCATCATCAGCATCCCTCACTCATACCCGTGGCTCTTAGAAGTGCCCAGGATCACTTTGGGGTGGTCAAGCTCCATCTAAATCCTCCTTAAGAGAAGAGTTCTTCTTAACCTCCTCTGTCATCATTGATGGGGCACCCTGGCAACTGCCAGGAGATTGGTGGGGGGGGAGCATGGAAAGTGATGCACTTACCTGTATTATTCTCTTGCATGTGCAAAGCATGCACGCTTATTTGCCGTGGTTGTCCCCACGGGGGTGGGGGTGGGGGGAATCACCAGGCTGCCTGTCTTCTCCTGTTGATCACCAGCAATTGGTGGGCAGAGGGGCAAACTGCCAGGAGTTTGCCCAGCACCAGTAGGCGCCTGGCAACCCTATTAATGGGGCCTCCCTCCAGCCTGATTTATGCAACTGGATTACTGAGAAGGTGGTTGAAGATGTGCAACAGGGTTGTTTGCAAAAAAAAAGGTGAGGAGAAGAGAGGTGTCTTCTTCCCTTCTTCTTCCCCTTCCATCAAAAGGACATGGGAAAGGGAATCCTGCGGGAGACACCATTCTTCAGAGATGTCAGCAAAATGCCCTCTTCTCTGGGCCTGCTTCCACAAGGCTTTCACAGCAGGACAACTTCCCTTGTCTCCTTGGAAAGGAATGTACACTCTCTCCTCTCCCAACAATGAAGAGTTAAAGTTCCTCTGGTGGATGCCCCAGTGGCTGGTCTTATCTCCAGAACCATTCTGATGAATGATGGGGGACAACACTGTCCATGATCCAAGCAACAGGAAGAAAGAGTTTTCTAAGACACATAAAGATGTGTCCAAGGCAGTTCCCTCTCTTTGGTCTACTCTAGAGCCTCCATCCTCTGGACAGAAGAACTGCCACAGAACCTCTTGACAGAGCCAGTTAGAGCTAGGTGGAATCTGCTAAGAACCTAGTATGCTGGTCTGGATGTTATGCAGTTCTCAGGCTGCTCCCTAGCCTTCAGAACTGTGATCCATCACAGTCTATGGCTGAAGCACTGGAAAGTAGATCATTTGTCCAAGATGAACCTCTCCATCATCCCATGTCAGAGGGAGAAACTCTTCAGTGATGCAGCTTGTGATGAAGACATGGAAGAGACTAAAGAGAAGAAGGTAGTGATGCTTTCTTCTTCAAAAAAGCAAGACAAAAGATACAACAGATTTGGCCCTAACTCCTTTTGAGCCCCTGAGATACTGAGACTCTAGATACTGGATTCCATAAACTATCCTGAAAAGAACCAGGTTCTACTACAAGTCTACACCACTTCCCAGGGCTCCTCTAACAATGAGCCAAGGAAGAAGCCCTCCAACGCTGATACCAGCATTCACAAGACTATCAGTCAGGAATACTT
The DNA here is from genome assembly GCF_028583425.1 of Eublepharis macularius. Lineage (NCBI taxonomy): Eukaryota > Metazoa > Chordata > Lepidosauria > Squamata > Eublepharidae > Eublepharis > Eublepharis macularius. The sequence continues at coordinate 71,621,844 of NC_072798.1, forward strand.
AATGAACCTCTGATGCCCCCACAGGACAGATTCCTACTTTCCTTAAGATTCAGGAGACCAGAACATTGGCTCATGATCCAGACCATCAACCACCTACTGATGATCCAAGAAATACAGCCAGTGCTGGACAAGGAAACATTTTCCAGGACTTGTGCCCAAGAAAAAAAGGCAACTGGAGAGCAGTTCTGGAGTCAACTGATATGTGAAGAAGGAGGTGCTTCAGCATGGATACCATCTGGTCAATTGTGGAAGTGCTCCAGGTACAGGATTTCCTAGCTTTCATAGGCCTCAAGGAGGCTTACCATCATGTACCCACCCACCCATTGTCCTTTCGGACTCCTCTATGCCTTCCACTAATGCCACTTGTTACCAGAGTACTCAGGAGAATCAGAGGGAAGCAGCAGGTTATCTTTAGTGCTCCTCACTGGCCCTGGAGACTCTAGTTCTCTGATAATGGTGAAGCAGCCCCCATGGTTCATTCTGCTAACTCATGACATTCTTCTTCCTCTCTGCCACTGCAATCCAGAGTGGCTCTGCCTCTCCACCTACAGATTGAAAGGCAATTGTTAGAGAAACACTGGCTAAGGTCATTGAGGTAATCTTAGCCTCTTGACAACTGTCTACCTACAAGATCTACAAGACCACTAGGACAACTTTCTTCAGGTGGTGTTGCAGGAAGAAGATCAAGTTAATGAGTTTAGCAGAAATCCTTTTGTTCCTACAGGGTGGCCTGGAGCAGGGCCTCCTGCCTAACACTTTATGACAACAGATGATATCCTTATTCTGGCTTCTACACCACATTGGGACCAGCCCATCTCCTGACACAGTCATGAAAAGAAATTTCTTAGGGAAGCATCCCTGTCCTATTCTCTCACTCAGCATAAGTTCCCCTCCTTGCACCTTCACAGAATACTGAGAGTTCTTCACAAACCTCCCTTTGAGTTCTTGAAGTTCATTCCATTGAGGTTACTATCTTTCAAGGTATCTTTCCTCATAGACATCCCATCAGCTGGGACAGGTATCAGAACTCTGTTCTCTTTGTTAGGAAAGAACTTTACATCTTCCAGAAGGACTCTGTGACCCTCCTTCATTCCAAAGGTAAATTTCATATTTCTCAGAAACAGGATATTCATGTACCCTCCTTCTGTTCTCTTCCCTGTCAGCCTAAGGAATGGGACTGACATAAATTATATGTCAGAAGGGCACTATGTGTCTACCTGTGCGCACAGGGCAGTCTCTATTCATGCCCTTACTTCTCAGAAAGATGGGAAGAAAGGCATATAACGCAACCATAGTCAGATGGATCAAGGACTGCATTTTCTTGGCAAACAACACCCAACATCAACAAACATCTTAGGAAGTCACTGCCCATTCCACCACAGCAGCAGTTACTTCAGCAGCCCTTCTACCAATGTGTTCATTAAAGAAATTTGTAGAGTGGCTACCTGGGCAACAGTCTCAACCTTCACGAGGCATTACAGAATAGACTAATTCTCCTCAGCCAAGGCAGTATTTGGCAGAGCATTCTTCAAAAATAATTCTTCTCATTCTTTTTGTCCCACCTGGGATAATTCAGCTTTTCAATGTTCCCATGATAAGGATATCTTCCTCCAACTGATGGAGAATGAACCATTGGACTTATTATGAGAGGTTTTTTTCCTCACTAGTGGATTGGAAAATATCCTTCCTCACCCTTGTTGGTGAAGGAGGAATTAGAGGGGGAAAATCTTTATTTACAAGGAACATTTCCCCCCAGGGCTGTTTCACAACAGCCCTTGGGCATTATGGCTTCTCCAGTCTTCAGCCCCTAAGCAGGGGGTGGGGACTCTCTCCATTAGGAAGGAACCACATTTGAGTTGGATTCATCTCACTTCCAAAGCTTGGCAAGCCACGGGGTCCACCTCCAACAGAACTGCCATATATCTTCCCTGCTGAGCAAGAAGGATGTGTAACCATGATAAGGATACATTCCAATCCACTGATGAGAAGAAACCATCACAGTAAGTCTAACATTTCATTCCCAACCTGTTGGAGTCTTTTGGTTTCTGGGAATGGAAGGAAGAAAGCAACCTAGCTGGGCGAACAGCTGTTAGTTGGCATCTTAACCCTTTAAATGGTAAAGAAACAAGATTCCATTAAGAGCTGATAGGTGGTCTCCCCCACCCTCCCTCGTGGACCTTTCAAGTTAAAAAAAAGTTTAAATTGAAAAGGACCTTCTTTTCAGGCAATGTGTAATACCTGGCAGCATGCAGGCCTGGATCAGGAGGAGGACTAGGTGAGGCAGTATCTAATATAAGTCAGTATGATCTCAAGAAAGATGAAGATGCTTTGGAGGGTGTCCTCTGGCCACATTATTAAGCTCTTCCATGGGCAGACATGACTGGTTTCTGCAGTGGGAATATATCACAGTGTCAGTAAAGATTTCTCTACACCAGGAAGTTGTACCAGAAAATGGAAGCGACAGCTTATCTACAATGCCAGGATAGTGCTGCATCCATAGCTTGACATTACCAGGAAGATGGAAAACAATGTCTGGACCTAGAAAAAAGGAACGTATAAACAGCCATCTGTAGACCTCACCGCTGGTAGGGATTATTGAATTAGTACAGCGCCCTTTATTGTATTTAAGTGAAGACACTTGATAAGTTGTAACCATCTCCAATGTAGATTCCACTATTTTCAGCTAATGTTCATTTGAAATTAAGTCAAAAGCTGGCTTAAGATCTATAAAAACTGCAAACAACTCCCCTTTTACTAAATGCATATATTTCTCAAATTAAGAATGATAGCAAAAGGGTGAACTACTTTACTTTAGATTTAATTAGTTCTGGGGGAATCTCATTGGAACCAGGGCCATTCAGCTGACCTTTAAGCTCTTCAGCTTCTGCATGATATGATGGTAGAGCAAAGAGTCCTGGTCTCATTGCTTATGTGATTAGCAGCTAGTTTTCATGCTGAATGCTACCACTGCACAGATGCAAAAGTACTCTCAATACTACTTGAGAGCAAATCTTTAAAGTGAGCAAAAGTAAAACCTCACTTGACAACAAAATAAAAATAAAAATGGCATTTTTTAGCAAGATAGATTTAAAAGTTGATTTTGGGTTGTCAACTTCCAGGAGGGGAAATTGGATTGTCCCTTTAATAGAGGCTTAATGGATATTGTTTAGCAAGCGATGTTATTTCCCTCCATGCTATGAAAAGCTTCAGCTGCCCATTTCTATACATTAAGCCTTTACTAAAGGGGCAAAACAGTTTTTTCCAGCCTGATGGCAGACTTCAGCCAACTGCCTTTTTTGCAGTAAGACTCTCTACCACTGACTAGTCACCAACACATGCACATTTGAGATCAAGAAACTGGCTGCTTCCACACACATTGGATAATCCACTTTCAATACTCTTTAGTGAACTGCTTTTCCATGTGTGGAACAAAAAATCCACTTCCAAAGGATTGCTAAAGTGCATTGAAAATGCATTATTCAACGTGTGTGGAAATGGCCACTATCAGATCATAAGATCTGCTTTCCAGAATGGCTTGAATTCTAGAACCTCTATTTATTTATCAATAAAAATATTACATCCCCTAAAGGAAATAAACATGATTCCATCACAGTAAAAAACCAAAAACTAAGACTGTACAAACTGAGCAAACAACCAATAGTGATAATAAATAAAAGTGATACAACAAAGGATGAGCATCAAATATTCCCAAAGCACAATTTTACAAATAACAATATTACGACTATTGCCATATAAATCCAACCAAATGATTATATTCAGAATATCAGACGGTCTAGATATAAATGTGACGATTTGATTATAATAAGAAAATGTATTCTCCTGCCAACAGTTCTAATTTTTAAAGATATTCACTGCATATACGGCATCCCCAAAGATCTGCTTTTGGTAGAAAGCACAATTTGTCTGTTGGTGCTTTGGACCACTTGTTGAAAATCTATTTCTTCAAAAGCACAACAATCTAAAATAACATCTTCCATATCACTGAATTGAAAGGAACAGAAAGAAGCCATATTTGAATTTAAACAAGCAAATCAAGCCAATTGGCTTAGAATTATGAGGGCTGATCTTCTAATGCATATTCAGAACAGGCTGAAAAGAAAAAAAAGAATTTAATTGCTCCATAAAGCTGTCGGAGAAAAAATATTACTGAATATCAAACAGGATAGCACTTCTTCAGTACAGATAATCTGGAGAGAGATTTTATTTTATTTTAGGAACTTGAGTTTCATCTTAATGGTATATGACTGTAGAGAAAGAGTAGAGATTGTGCTGCGGAAACTAAAAGAAAGTTGTACTGGAATTAATAATAAAGAGTAACAGGTCAGATTCATCCAGGGGAACAAAAAACACAGGTTGCAATAATTGCCAATGTCTGCAACTAGAACAATATGATCAGTAGATCACTTCTTAGCCAGCTGCTATAGCTTCTAATGAAAAAATAAAAGTAGATGGGAACTGTGAATTTCCAGTAGTTGCAACAATTCTAATCCATGGTTTATTTATTCAGGGTATTTTAAAAAATGTTTTTACACGTGTGTGATAGATCTTGTGTAGGTTAATTATATCTTTATATGTAATTTTGAACATGGACCCAGACTGTGAATCGAAAAATCTGCACGATGGAACCATGTACAGATAGGGGAAATAACTGTACGAACTCTGAGAACTGCTAGGTTTTCGGGGGGTGGGTGGGTGTAGAAGTAATTTTTAAAAATACTGAAGAGGTGAGGTCTGCTCTTTCTTAGGATTTCCCTTTCAGCATGAGGTCTCCTGGATTTCCCTCTTCCTAAATAATGTTAGGTGCCTTTTGTGGGGATCAGATAAATATGACAGATCACATATATTTGATATTTAGAGAAGAATGTTTGGATGGGTCCCTGTGTATTTAACAGATCATATAAAGCCTTTAGAGACAAGCATAGCACTTTGTGAACACATGAGATGAATTTATTTACATTATTTATACCCCACCTTTCTCCTCAGAAGGGACCCAAAGCATCATACATTGTTTTAATCTCCTTTATCCTCTCAACAGCCTTGTAAGGTAGGTTAGGCTGAGACTGTGCCTGGCCCAAAGGAACCCAGTGAGCTTTCATGGAAGAGTAGGCATGCCTCAAAGAATCGTTGTGAGGAGATAATTTTGCAGTGGTTCTGAGAGCTTGGAGAAAGTGCCCTCAACATGAATAGAAGAGACAGATGGGTGCCTGTGTGTAAAGAAGGGAGATTCATAGCGTTAAAGCCGTGGATTCAGTTTGCTTCAGCTTCAGTTCAATGCAAATGGGACATGAGATGTTACGGGTGGGGGTTAAAGGGTCTCAGCCAATTAGGAGAAGGCAACAGGAAGTTATTTGCTTACCTTCACCTCTTCAGCAGGAAACAGCAGTTTAACAGAGAGAAAGAAGCGCTTTGATAGCAGAGAGTTGGTTGAATCATTTTAATATTGCAGGATGTCCCTGTCTGCAAATCTGATGTGGGGTAGCAGATCCGCTGCACTATAGGAGGCTCTTCCTCTCCACTCGAGCTCTACTTGTAGATTTGTAAATAAAACAAATGTTCCAAAACTACAATAAGCCTCCTGTGCTCTTTCCTCCAAATGGAACCAACTCCAATAGTGGTGTCTTTGGACCCTCTTATTACTGGAGAAGGGAGGAACTCTGAATGTTCTGATCGGCCATTTTGTTTATAGAGTAGATTGATGCAAGTTCAATCTTTGATTCTCATCAGTGTAATAATTTTGTTTATTTCATTATTGGAAATTTTCTGGATAATAACATTTGAGTTGAAAGCAAAAGTTCAAAAGATGTGTGAATTCCAGTGTGGGATTGTATAACAGGCTAACATTTTTCTTGTTCCCTCCAAGAGTAGCCAACATCCTGTTGCTAAGGCTTGATGAATTTAGGAGATACAAAAGAGCACAAAAATCATTGTGTTCATGGAAGAAACATTTAGACATGAATACTTCTGTCTTTTCCAAAAGGCAGCGAGTTTGCCCTAAGGTCTTTCCTGCTACACAAAATAGAAGTCCTGGGGAAAGATAGCCAAGGTGAACAGTCTGATGTTAAGCCGTTTCTTTTCATCTTACAGAGCAAGAAAAAACCCTCCTTCAATTCACAATTCTCTTGATGTTCTCTAAATTCCCACTAGGCCAAGGGTCAGTACAAACTGTACATGACAGCTCTGATCTATGGAAGATGTATCAAAGGCTGCCTATGGAAGAATAACCTGCTGAGCAAGAGAATAATTTAACCAGCAGTGTTTTGAAGGATTCTTACAAAGACTTTGTATTAAATATCTCACTTTTTTTGGGTACATCAAAATGATACTTTCCTTTTATCCACTTTGAATATTTTAACGTACATATTTGCCTTTGTGATTCCTCGCAGGTGTGAGTGCTCTGTTGCATACATGGAATTCTCTACAAATCATTCATGTGTAGATTTGCATGTGGATTTCCATTGAAGTTAATGAAGAAGCCGGCTTGTGACTCTTTTCATGCAGTAGACAGCACCGAAGACTGAGGATGAGAAGCCATGTTCAGTTAAGTCCAGCTGATTGTATGAAAAAAGCCCATCTCGTGATGATAGTTGTGATTTTTAAAGACAGAAGCAATATAAATGACTTGGGTATGCCTACTTCTGTATGCCCAAGGGGGGTACTAGATTTGTGTTTCCCCAATACCAGCCCCTCTTATTCCATTAGGCAACCCAACTTTTGAAATGGAGGGAACCTTCAAGAGCAGATTGTGATGACAGTATGTGTGTATGATTATCTGGGCACCCTTCTAAGTGCATCAGAGTCAATGGCTGCTTTTGATAGCACTATACACGTGTCTGTCTACTATTTTTAAAAACCCCACCTGGCTTGAGACTTGGATATGCTAAAAGTAACTTACTTTGAAACTCATCCATATTTAAGTGGGCAGTTGGTTGGTTCCTACTAGCTGTTCTTCTGGCATAAGAAGAAGGAGGAGCAGAATAGCCAGGTGGGTCACAGAATCCCCACCACAGCCCTATGGGGAGTCAAAAGGGATCCTTACTATCTCTTATGCCAGAGAAAAAACTGGTAGAAACAAACCCCAATTTAAATTAAATTTATAAATTTGTGTGGTAAACTTGACATTAAAATGTACTGATTTAGCCAACAGACGAAATACGCAGTGAATTTTTTTGATCTAATCCAGCCAGATTTTTCTTTTAGCCTCACTCAAGTTCTTTTCATACCATGACCAGTATCCCATACGGCTTTTGTAGATGCAGGCTCCATGCATCTCAGCATAGCCTCTTGAGCCAGTTTGGTATAGAGATTAAGAGCGGCAGGACTCTAATTTGGAGAGCTGGGTTTGATTCCCCCTCCTCTTACTTGAAGCCAGCTGGGTGATGTTGTGTTAGTCACAGCTTCTTGGACCTCTCTCAGTTAGGCATGGGCACGAACGGAAAAAAAACCCCGAACACCCTGTTCGTCATTCGGTGCCATCCGTGAACAACGAACAATGAACATGGATGAACATGAACTGTTCCCGGACATGTTCATTGTTAGTTGTTCATGGGGGCCAGAAACCCCCCAACCCCAATTCTCCCACTTAGCCCCCCTCCCCTCAAACCCACTTACCTGGCCCTTTAAAGATCCCTTTAAACTATCAGCTGGCAGGCGGGGATTCCCCCTGCCGCCTGCCAGCTGATAGTTTAAACGGCCCTTTCCTGCCAAGGGGTAGGGCCCTTTAAACACCCCACAAACTGACCTTCCCAATGTCCAATACCCACCAAATTTGCAGGGGGCATAGTCCTCACTGTACTCTGACGACCCCCCAAGTTTCAGAGAGATTGCACCCCAGGAAAGGCATGATCCATGGTTCTCCCCATTGGCTGTCATTTTCTCTTCACAGAGGCAAAAACGGGACTCTCTGTTGGAAGTACTTTGAAGGGTTAAAGCCAGAAGGAAAGCTAGAAGGAGTTCAGACAGAGTTCAGTCCCTCCTTGCCTCCGGTTGCCAAGGGGATTGCTTGCAGCAGGTGCCAGACTGTCTGGCTTGCCGAACGGCTGCCGAAGGCAACGAATGAGGCTTTTAATGACTACCTGTTCATTTAGGATGGGGCCTCACGAACAGCTTGTTCGAGAACAGCAGATTAGGCTGTTCTTAGGTTTTTTCTGTTCGTAATGCTGTTCGTGCCCCTGTCTACTCTCAGCCCCTGCCACCTCACAGAGTGATTGTCATGAGGATAATAATAACACATGTTGTAAACCACTCTGAGTGGGCATTAAGTTGTCCTGAAAGGCGGTATATAAATGGAATGTTGTTATTGTTATTATTGTGTGTCAGTCAAAAAAGACACCTTTTTTAATCAGTAGAAAAACTGGTTGAATCTAATCTGTTCTTTTTTGTAAGGAGGTTAATTGCATGTTTAGTTGAAAAATAAGCTGGTGGAATTGATTTCACTAATTTTTTTCTTGATTACTTACTGAGGTTATATACTAGAAATAGTACAATTGAAAATGACTGACTTTATTAACTAAAATGTTAATTCTTAAAAAGTTATGAGAAAATAATATGGACAAAGCTGATTAAAATAGTGAAAAATACTGTAATCTTGAAAGATCAGTACAAAGCACCAATGTCTAGCCAAAAGTGGCAGTAATTAATTTTTTTAAAGAACAAAAGTGTTTGTTATAACAGTCTATTATGTTCATTATTGTTAGTCCATTATGATAATATTTTAATGCAAAGCATATTAAAGGTTAAATTTCTAGAGCCTCTTTCTAAGCCTCTTATTTTTAATCTATTGTCAAGAAGATTATTGACCTTCCATTTGATTCAGCCCCAAAGTTAGAACATTGAATAATAAAATTTCAGCCCTCTCAGTCACACACAGAGCTTTTTATTCAGAGAGAAGAGCTTGTGCATGTGTGTGCTTAGCCTAAGAAATGAATCGCATTATTAAGCAGCAAGCAGGCTGTATCTTGGCTTCTCTAAATGAAGAAATCTGGATATGCATAAGATGACTGTAGTTGAAATGTAATATATTTAGATGGAGACAGGCAAATTATGCATAGGAAATAGGAAGGAATAACTGAGTGACAGTGGTCAAATCCAAGCAGAAAGTCAAGATATGACAAGAACTATATCTAGGGCTGAAATTAGTATTATCCATGGCTAGCCCACTCTTTAGATTTGGCAGATCTGGGAAGGATACTGCTGTATCAGCAGCTGCAGGTGGTACCAGATGATTTTTAAAAAAGTGATAAATTCAAGAACCAGAAATGACATCCGACCTGGCTTTGCATCTCTTTACTTCAAAGGTCCCCTATATTTTATAGCTTTGTTTGAATGTACACTTGCAACCTCATGGGCTTTGCACAATTTACAATATTTTGACATTTCCTCACTCTTGACCAAAGCCATTGACTAAAGAATTATATTAAACAAACTTGCAACAAAATATTTTTCTTCTGATCAATGCAATCCAAGCAGTCTTCCCTGATTCACATTTGCCAATTTACCCTGTCATTTTATATTCCAACAGAAAGATTTGTTGTATCTTTTACATCCTTCAAGATTCTTAGAACATTCAAATGTTTTTTTTAATGCCATAGACTGAGATTTTATATAGCTTTGCGCAACATACATGCAATGTGTTGTTAACACCACAGCACTAATTTAATAGTGCTAATCAGTGTTAGCCCTGACCCTAACTTTTCAAGGCAGTGTCTTTTCCTGGTGAGCTGTTGGGTAGAAGCACCCTGTGATGGTGCAGTTGTGCCTCCTAATTCCTAGAGTCCATATCCCTTTTACCTAGCAAAAGGCTGGTGCCCTTAGCTCTGTGCACTTCCTTCCAAGATCTGTGTCCTTCCCAGTGTGTGTGCTTGGCAAAGTGAACATGATACTAACAAGGGACTCAAACCTACATCTGTGAAATTCCATAGTGTGTGTCCATTTGGGCTGTTCCAACTCACACCACTGTCCCCCTTACTGAGAAAGGTGTTGAGTTCCTTATGTTCTCCCCATATTGTGTTCTCCTTGTAGGCAGTTTATTTTATTTTCTTTATGTTATTTATAATCCATTTTTTTCACTGAGTCGCAAGGCAGATCACACAGTGTGAGTCAGTACAGTCAATTTCTAGGACATTATATAAATGCAAATTTGCAAAGCTTTAAAACTAGCAAGAATCTAATACTGAATTGAAGAAATGCTGAAAGAGAGCATAAGCTTGACATATTCAACCAACGAAAAAACTACCAAGTAGCATCATACTTGCAGCAACAGATAGTACATAATAATAAAGTCTATAGTCCCTATCCCTAAATGTAGGCATCTCTTTGAGACCACTTTCTTACAGTACAGCCCTCCTATCTGAGTAAAAAGCTCCTCTCTTGAATAACTCAGTTTTAGAAAGCCAGGAAAGTGGGATTTTTCCTGACTTCTTCAGGTAGGTCGTTCCATAGGGTGGGGGCACCATAGAGAATGCATGTGTAGGGTCAGCTGTTGACTTAGCCCATTTGCAAGGTAGCACCTGCAGAAGGCCCTGTTCCGTTGAGCAAAGGTGCTGTGGCAGAACAACGGAGAGTGGTGGTCCCATAGATATGCTGGACCAAGGCCATGGAGAGCTTTGTATGTGATAGGCCTGGTAGCTGATAGTAGCCAGTGCAGTCACTGCAGCATGGGAGTAATATTCAGGCTCCTCCTAGCTTCCAATAACAAACAAGCTGCAGCATTCTGCACCAACTGGAGCCTCTGATGTATTGTCGAAGCCTCTGGAGCCTCTGAGTTGCAGGCAGATGTCAGGAATGATTTGTCTGTGTCATTGTGTGTTAGGTTTTATATCTACATTTTTCTCCTCTATGCAATGGGCATTGAATACTGACTTGTGGTACCAGTATTGGTAATGCACCTTTATTGGCGTCTTTGAATGGGGCGACCTTGAAATTAATTCTGTCGACAGCTGTTAGCCAGAAATGACATTTTAGAAAGTTGGTGAACTCTTCTATTAGAACAGCCTTTCTGAAAACAGAAAGAGAAACAGAAATGTGGGTACCCAGCATGATATTATTCTGACCACTAATAGGTATTATTTCCATAGTACTTAAAATCCAAGTAATTTATAAATTATGGTTTATTTTCCACAAAGTAAACAAAAACGGCTTTTTATAAAGACAAAAAGTATTATTGTTTGAAGCTATTTTGGATAGTAGACTTTAATCCTAGTGTACATAATGCAATGTCAGAAATATTTCATAGGGAATAATTAATTCCTGCATTTGAATAAAATATTCATTAATATTTGGAGTGTTTTTTAACCTACTGCTGTATTGTTTTCTAGCCCACAGCAGCTAAATAATTTTAAAAAGATTTAGAAATGAACAGGTAGCTTGTAATTAATGCCAGGTATGCTACTGGAATATTCACTGATGATTAAAAGAAGCTAAAATTTGAATAAATAAATTTGTTTGGAAGCAAGTCCTATTGACTTTAATAAAACTTCCTCCCAAGTAAATGAGCATAGAAAAAAGAGCATTCTTTCTGTAATGGCTGTTAAGTCTGAACCAACCAGCTTTTCTGGTGGTGAAAGAGGAAGGCGACATTGTCTTTGACCTTTGAAAAATCCCATGCTGAAAATCAAGGGATTTGCATGTGCAAAAGTCATGTGGGATGGAAGCTATAGTGAGAAGAGAAGTTGGCTGATATTGAATGAAAAAAGCTGGCTGGATACAACCCATTGTATTATTGACTTTCTTATTAGAAAATTCCTGAATCTTAAAAGCTAGCTACATAAGAAGAGTTCTTGTGGGAGCGCATTGCTTATATCCCTCCATTGAGAGAACGGTCCTTTTAATCCAACTCTCTGCTTCCTATCATTTAACCAGTTTTTAATCAGTTTTTTTTAATCCCCTTCTCCCATAATTGCTAAGCTTACCCAGAAGTCTTTGGTGAGGTGCCTTATCAAATGCCTTTGGAAAGTCCAAGAGTATAACATCTATTGGATCACCGTTATTTACATGTTTGTTTACTTTGTCAAAGAACTCCAAAAAGTTGATGGGGCAGGCTTTCTCTTTGCAGAAGTCAGGCTGATTTTACCTCAGCAATTCAATTCATATAATACATCTCCAAGGGGAACTTGCGCAGCGACCATTTGCATTGTTGAAAGCCTGCTATCATTGCCGTCAGTATAGCCACCACCATACTATTATTATTTAACCATGTCATTACACGAATACATAGTCATTTTTTCACCTTCACAAAGTCACAGGGAAGATAAAAGGTGGTACTTTTTCACATTTTTACAGATCAAATTCAATAAGTCACATGAAGAAATATATATTGTCTACATAGTAAAATACTGTTAGGTCCCCCATTTCTTTTGTTCTGTGTACATTTGATGAAAGGATAACTGAAAAATAATGACCTATCTAAAATTTCAGGTGTATGTATGTGTGCTCCCTCTCTCTTATATATATATATTTGTAATAGTTACAGCGACGCCATCTCTATGACTCAAATAATTATATACAGTAATATATAAGTCAAAGCTGGACAACTGAGTTTATGCAAAAAACTTTAGTTATTTTTAAGAGCAAAACAGTACACAAATCCATACATTGTTGAACCATCTGACACTAGATGATAAAAAACAACATGCACAAAATACCTTTTTCTGCAAAAAGGATGAAATGTGATAAGGGACATTTTGTGAACGTTGTTGACAAGGGCTATTGGAATAATAGATTAGGATATACCTACTGGACCTTTATTGCAATGCTTGCCTGTTTCACAGAGGAAAGATAGCCGTTTCTGTTTCATTTATTGTACTAGTTTAATTTGAACATGGTGAAATTCCAGTATAACCATTTTGTTGTTACGTACTGAACTCAAAGGTCACGCAATCCAACTTCCACGTGCCCTGTAATTACAGTTGCTCCATGTATTTCCCGAAATGGTCCTGAGTGTTGTGCCCATAAATATAGATGATATTATTGCAGTTAGAGATTTTATTTTAGGGTACTTTGGGTGCTGTGTGTATTACAGCTTCCTGGGCAGCTTCCATTTATGAAAGGTGGTGACAATCCCTTGTATGTTTCAAATTAAAGCAAATCCTTCCCTTGCCAGCAACTCTATTAACTGTTCTTTATGGGTCTCTGTGGTATTGCGTTCCTCTCACAGTTCTGATGCACAAGATTAATCTGAGAAGTATATTAAGGACAATGAGAACAACTGAAAGGGTTAGGCTATACCAGTCAGGTCCCTTACTCTAGGGAAGTAAACTTGATATCCCTGGATTATTCCAACATGAATGACTTGAGGGCAATACTAAGAGTTTATTTATCATTCTGTTTTATCAGTGGTATCGATAAAAAGACTTCCTGTATATTTGTGGGGGCCTCCCATAGCTAAGATATACTCATTCAGTGCATTTAATTATCCCAAGCCATGTGGCATGGCCTTGCTAATATCTAATCTATCTAAATAGCAGATACAGGAAATTGCAGAGACAGACAGGAAATGGGAAAATATACATAGGCAGCATATTTCACACTGAGAAAAGAATAATGTAGACTCAATAGTTTTTCAACATCCAGAATGAAATTTTTCTTAACCTGAGCTTTTGGCCGAATGGTTGGATTGTGGTTATTTTGTTAGTTTGGTTTTACTGCCACATTGAGTCTGTAAGTTAACTCATACGTTGACCTCTTTTTATTATTGTTGTCTGTTTTTTGTTATTTATTTGCTATTATTATTTATTATTATTATTTAGTGCTCTTCAGTTCTGTTTGCTTTAAATATGGCTGTTTCATTTATATGCATATGTGTTGTGTCTTCAGGTGGTTTTTTAATGGTTTTTAGTGTGGTTGTTTTGCTTTAGATTATTTCTGATACAGGTTTGGGTGGCATCTTAACATTTTCTGCATTTATTGATGCTGGAAGTTGCCCCAAGAGCTGAAGGGAGGTATGACCCCTTTATGCACTGCCACTCATCATAAACCTCCCTTCACAGGTTTGTGGCTTCTGAGGCAGTTAAGGGCAGTCACTCACAACCCACTACCAGTCTAACCTCTATTTATCAAGCAGACAGTCCTGACCAGGGGTCATTTCGTAGAAAAAGAGCTGGAGGAACTCATTAGCATAACTCATTAGCATATGCCATGCCCCTTGACACCGCCAGAAATGTGTCATTAGCATAACTGATTTGCGTATGCCACACCCCCTGACATCACCTATCCTGGCCGTTTTGGACCCAATCCTGGCCATTCAGGGCCGAAATTGGGCCCAAAATGGCTGAAAATGGCTGAAAAGGGGCCCAAAATGGTCAGGACCAGGCCACTGCTGAGTGGAAGAGTGATCCACCACCTGTCAGAGGCCCGATTCGGGCCATTTCGGCCCCAATCCAGGCTGAAATGGGCCCCAAATGGCTGAGGGTCAGGTGGGCGGGCCCTGATAAACACTGCCCTATGTCCCTAATATACACTGCCACCATTTAGATTAACCAGAGTGTTGGAGATTTGTCTATGTGTTTTAATTCCGCTCAGCCAACAACTTCATGCTGGCCAGGATTAAACCAGAAATAATAATAAACTTTATTTACAATATAGGACACTGGAGTGAATGATTTTAAAATTCATAGATAAATTGTAGTTAAACAGGGAATGCTACAACTAGGGATGTGCATCTAGAAAGTTTCAGTTTTGGTTTCAAGGGTTCTGGAATCATCTCGTTCATTATTAGTTTGTTTCATTTCAGCGAGTCCTGGCTCAGAACTGATTTGTTTTGTTTGTTTGTTTCAGTCCATTGCATGTACTTAAGGATCACTTTGTTCTGAAGGCTCGTCTGAGCATGCCGCTCCTTTACGCTAGCCCGCGGAGACTTATGGATCCAATTGGTTTCCAGGCGGCTTTGCGGGATCCGATGCCCCCTGGCAATATGTTAGATGAGCTGGTGGATGATTGGCAGGGTCGACTTTCCAAAGCCATCGACGTTTGCCGTCCTCTCTGAGCCCGCAAACGGGTAGCTCCTTGGTTCACCGAGGAGCTTCACCAGATGAAGCGGTCTCTGAGACAACTAGAGCAAGTGTGGAGGCGGGGGCGCGATGAAGAGGCAAGAACATCTTATAGGACGTTTATGAAAGCCTATGAGGTGGCAGTGAAAGCAGCAAAGAGGGATTTCTTTGCTACTTCCATTGCGTCCGCTAGCTCATGCCCGGCTCAATTATTTCGAACAGTTCGGTCCTTTGTCTCCCTCTCTCAGGGAGATCACCAAATTCTTAATTCAACTATTCGCTGCGAGGCTTTTGCGAGCTATTTTGCGGGCAAAATTCTGTCCCTTCGCCATGGCCTGCTGCCCACTGTTGATACAGTA
Organism: Eublepharis macularius; assembly: GCF_028583425.1. Classification (NCBI taxonomy): domain Eukaryota; kingdom Metazoa; phylum Chordata; class Lepidosauria; order Squamata; family Eublepharidae; genus Eublepharis; species Eublepharis macularius. Next base: position 71,637,205 of record NC_072798.1, read on the forward strand.
AGGGAACTGGAGACCCCTTGGCCATCTTCTGGGTCCGTATTATATCATTTCAGGCTGCTGTCCCGGTATGATGTTGACAGGATCCTGCAGGGGATGAGGCCAACCACCTGTCCTCTGGATCCCTGCCCATCATGGCTGGTGAAGGCCAGCTCGGAGGGGCTACGGGACCATTTGGAGGCCATTGTTAACATCTCCTTGAGCTCTGGGGATGTTCCAGGAGCGTTAAAGGAGGCGGTAGTGCGGCCCCTCCTGAAAAAAACCATCTTTGGACCCCATCGACTTGTCCAGTTACCGCCCAGTGTCGAACCTCCCGTTCCTGGGCAAGGTGATTGAGCGGGTGGTGGCGGTACAACTGCAGGAATTCCTAAATGATGCTGTAGTCCTGGACCCATTCCAGTCTGGCTTCCGTCCTGGCCATGGGACGGAGATGGCCTTGGTTGCCCTCACAGATGACCTTCGCAGGCATCTGGATCGAGGTGGGTCAGCGCTGCTTGTGTTACTCGATCTCACAGCAGCGTTTGACACGGTTGACTATGATTTGTTGGCCAGCCGCCTTGCCGACGTGGGGATTAGGGGGACAGCCTTACAGTGGCTGGTCTCCTTTCTCCAGGATCAGGGACAGAGGGTGGCGTTCGGGGGAGATCTATCGCCCCATCACCCTTTGGTGTGCGGGGTTCCCCAAGGGGCAATACTCTCTCCAATGTTATTTAACATCTACATGCGCCCCCTCACCCAGTTGGTGCGGAGGTTTGGGCTGGGCTGTCATCAATACGCGGATGACACCCAGCTTTTTCTGTTGATGGCTGGCCGGCCAGACACGGCCCCAGACAATCTGGCCAGAGCTCTGGAGGCTGTGATGGCATGGTTGAAACAGAGCAGGCTGAAATTGAACCCAGTGAAGACGGAGGTCCTGCAGCTGGGATGGGGGCTGCCAGATGTTGGGATCCAGCTCCCTGCCCTGGATGGGACACCACTGGCAACTTTGCCAGTAGTGAAGAGTCTGGGCGTGCTCCTGGATGCCTCCCTATTGATGGAGGCCCAGGTCACGGCGGTTGCCAAGTCTGCATTTTTCCATCTTCGTCAGATCAAGCAACTTGTTCCCTACCTGACGCCCCAGGACCTGGCTACAGTGATCCATGCAGCAGTCACCTCCAGGCCAGATTACTGTAACTCACTCTACACTGGGCTACCCCTGGGCCTGATCCGGAAACTACAACTGGTCCAGAATGCAGCAGTGGGTGTCCTGACTGGTATATCTTACCAGTCACATATCACACCTGTCCTGTGCCAGCTGCACTGGCTTACGGTTGAATTCTGAATCAGTTTCAAGGTGTTGGTTCTTACCTTTAAAGCCCTGAGCGGGTTGAGACCGGCATATCTTCAGGACCACCTCTCCCTGTATGTTCCCCGGAGACCGCTTCGACCAGCGGATAAATGTTTACTGGTGGTCCCCGGCCCTAAGGAAGCCCACCTCGCTTCAACCAGGGCCAGAGCCTTTTCAGTCCTGGCCCCAGCCTGGTGGAACGCTCTGTCAATGGAGACCCAGGCCCAGCGGGACATATTATCGTTCCGCCGGGCCTGTAAGACAGAGCTGTTCCACCAGGCGTTCGGTGGTTGAAGGGAGCGGTGCCATGTCGGCTTCCCACCTTTGGGGTGGGGGAGGGTTCTCCCCACCATTGCACTTGGTTAATTTATTTCATTATTGTTTTGTATATTGATTTTAGTATTGTTGTTTTTTGTTTTTATCGATTTTAAACTGTTCACCACCGAGAGCCCCTGGGATGGGCGGTATATAAATTGAAATATAAATAAATAAATAAATAAAATAAGCTCAAATGCACACTGTTCTTTTCAGAGGGGTGGGCAAACAAGGGTCTGCGGCAGCTGTTTTTGCGCTAAACCAAAAACATTATCAACCATTAGTTCCTCTCCTACTTTAAATGATTGATCCACTGATTTTTTTCCTCAAGCATAGTAACACATATGCGCACACACAGCCACCACAATGGACCCATAGAAGGCCAGTGTCTGCGGGTGGAGCAAGGGGGCATTCCCAAGTAACAGAGTGCTGTAACAAGTGCAAAAAAAATCCTGCTTCATGTTCACTTTTTTCCTTTTCTGTAGTGCCAATAACTTATTACCTTTGCATTCTGCTGTTGCCTGTTAGTTTCATGTTTCCTTGTGCTTTACTCCCATAATGAGAGGAAAATTCAAATCCCTCCTTTTGATGCTCAGCATTCCGCTGCAAAATGGGGTGTTTTTGTTGCCAACCTTCTCCATCACCCAAGTGCAGGCAGGCAGACAGAGTGATTGGCTGAATTCCCCCCCACCGCCAGATCTTCCTTTTCCTGGGGGGTGGGGAGGAAGGATTGTTTTTGAAAGGAAGGAGTTACATATTTGCCAACTGACTCGGGAAAAAAAAGCTATGGAAGCAGTCCTAAACAGATCTACTCATATGTAAGTTCCATGTTGTTCAATAGTTTTTACTCCCAGGAAGGTTTCTTTAGAACTGCAGCATATGATTGAAGTCTTCCAGGGCTTTTATCAAGTTAGATTGATTGAACACCCCCCCCCCCCGGCACTTTTCCTCACAGTGTTTCCAAGTGCTCTGATTGGGGTGGGGGAGACAGATCAGTGCCTGGGTAGCAATGCAAAACAAACTAAGATGCACTCAGCAGATCTACTGAGATACAAATCTCATGTTATTCAATAGTGCTTACTCCCAGGGAAGTGTCTTTCAAATTGCAGCCTATTCCTTGCAAGGACTGGATTGGCAGGGAGGGAGATCTGTTTCCTGGGTGGCTACAGAATGGGAGGTGGGGAGATGCACTTATGCTGTGCACATTGGTTTCATTCCCCCTTCCAGCCAACAGAGTTAATTAATAAAGTAAGATCTCTCTCTCCTTGGGATCTAATTGGCGCTGTTCAGGAAAACAAATGAACCCAGTGCCTCCCTGCTGCTGGATGATATGAACTGAATCAAAACACACAAACTTTTTGGAGGGAGAGACTCATTTCAATTTAGTTTTCCAGATATGGTTCAGAGTTCCAGAAACTGCTTTAAGGAGACAAACCAGTGAGTTCTGTGTCTAATTTTGGCTTGTTTTTTCTGTTATGCATACTCCTAGTTACAATGTATCAGAACAGGTGTCAACAGCCAGCTGCCTTCTTTATGAGCTTCCAAAACCTTCTCCCTCAGTAACTACCTTAATGGCTTTTCCAGCTATCACTAGTCCAGCATTCCACCAGCTCTTGTTGGATGTTTTCCAGGAGAGGCAGAGATGGAATTATTCCTGTCTATCACAGATGGAATATAAACTTTTAAATAAATTAATTAAATGTTGGCACATGGAAACTTACACCACGTCCTACTTTTTTTCTCATGTCTTTCCCTCAGATCCTATGGGAAAGTCTCCTGAAGACTTCCTTGTCATATCTTCCATGTCTTCATTTGTGATGTCAGATTGATTTTAATAAATATTCTTCAGAATAAGTACTTCCCACCCAGTAACTCACCTGCATATTTAACTGAACTTAGTTAAAGCACATCAACACGACATCTTTTGAATTTTTCACATCTGGATCATTGTCCAGAGATTTGCAAACACTGCCTGCAACTGTCTGCGGTTGTGCTTACAGTGCTAAAGAATATTCAGAACTGGAGAGCTGAAGGGAAGGCAATATTTGGTCTCAGTAGAGTGGGAGGGGAAAAGAAGAACCAGGCCTTGAGATTGTTTCCTTCCTGTTCCCATTGTGGCTGTATCTAACAGCTGGTTGCAGCATTCTTTGCACTCATTCAGAAGGCCTTTAAAACACTGATTTGAGAATGCATGTACCAAATCCATACTGCTATATTGGTGCCAAAGCTACCTATTTCCATGTACAGGTTGCTTTAGCTAGATCAAACCACAGGAACTGAAATTCCATGGCTGCTGAAAATGATTAGTTAAACTACTACAGAGGTGGGATCTCTGACCATATTGTAGCTCCTCAGTCATATACCCTGAGCCAAAGTCTGGCTACTTTCTGCATAAGCTTGGCCTGTACCCCTTGTCTGTGACCCTATATAGTGCATATCCAAGAACTATCCAAGGGGAAAACTCCTGCCTTGTCAATCAACCATGTAAACTGCATGATCCATACTGCTCTGTCTCAGTCCCTATCAGCCCTGTAAGTCAGGATGGAGAAGGTGTTGTAGGTTGCATCTCTGATCTGCCAAGCTTCAACACAGCCATTGGGACAGGCCAAGGGAAAAATTCGTCATTGAGTTTTAAAATAGTTTCAGTCCCCCCCCTTTTTTTTTAGGAAAGAGAAAATTTCACTACAAAATGTTATCTTTGTATGACTGCAGATTGATTACTTGCAATCTTTTATAAATAATTTGAAGGACTATATGTAACCCTATCATTTTTAATTATAAACTTTTGTGCACATTATAAGTGGATTTAGCCAAATTGAGATATATCTTTTAAAGTGCTGAGTGGTTTATATTTGGGAACAACTGCTAAGCTTGGCTCAAATTCTCCCCTTCCTCAACATTTTATGATCTTTACAATGTTGGTAATGGAGATTCTCTGTCCTGCTACTGACATCTTAATGGGTGGAAGAAGTATATGGGGCTGACTTTCCCATCCGTAATGATATGGTAATGTGAGCCATTAGAATGTCAGTGGAGCTTTATTGACATTATAGCTGAAGATTATGCGGGTATTACAATACCCTTGCAAGCACGATAATTCTGATCCCAAAATTAAGGAAAACATCCACCAGAGAAATGTCAAAAGTTTTGCATTTAAAGTTTCATTCAGGACGAGTGAGGCAACCTCCACTTTCCAAAATCACCAGCATCCTATATTGCTGAGTGCTTCATAACAACACTTTCCTGTGTTAGTTGTTTGATGCATTTTACCCTAGTCAGACATTCTACAGGAAGTGGAGTTGATCCATGTCTTTTGACACTTCAGTGCTATTACGGCTAGGTTCCAGCGAATGATACACAGACACCTCTGTATGGTTGAAATGGCCACAACTTTATTGATTACAGCAGATTGAAGCATTGGCCAGGCATATGGGCACGGATCCTCCATTGGCATCAGCAGGCTGACATGCTGTTTGACGCATAACACTCCAGTCCAATGCTGGCCTCCACTCCAGCCCAATGCTGGACCCCATGTTCCGCCACCAGCCATGCTGGTCAGGCCTTGCCTCCCTTTTCCACAGGGGTGAGCAGCCCGGCTGCTGCACTCACTCTATTGAGGATCCAGCCCAGTGCCTCAGGAGGAAGGCTGAATTCCAACCTCACTGTACTGTCTTGTACCCTCCTCTAGCCTTGCTTGACCAAGTACCACCTCTGAACCACCCAGAGGGACCCAGACAAGTAATGTTATATATGATGGTCTGAGATCCACCAGTATGTCACTGATTCCAGGCTGTTTTGTTGATCTGGGGGAAAGGACATCCAAAAAGAAAGGTCTTTATCAACCTTTCGAAGGCCCATAGCCAAAAAAGGTGTCTCCAACATACCTGGCAACCTTAGCTCACTCAGTGCAGGTATGCAGAAAATGACGGCTCTGCACATTACCAAGCTTCCAACGTTGGTGTCTTTTTATTAAATGAAACTTGCAATTTATGAAAAAAGTTACAACCTACTGCTAGAAGGAAATACTTTTTCATATTTGATTTTACATTCCTTATTACAGTGAGCATTTTAACTTCTTTCAGATCTTCTATGATCAATTTATTAGTCAAAGATGATTAGTTCATTAACCTCCCAATTAAGACAATTAAAACTTGCAGCCATCTTGGAAATTTCTTTCAATAAACAGTTTGTGAACTCCTGCTATATTGTCCCTGCAAGCTAAAGTCTATGGAAAGATTGAATGTAACCAAATGGTAATGTTCTTTCTACAGATAGATCTCTGTGAGAAAAGCATAAAACAGACCATCAAATTTACTCTAGTCAATTCAGTGTTGCAAGGCCAAAGCAAGTGCATAAACTCAAAGCTTGGAACAGAAAAGACACTGGCTTGCATCCCTCTGACAATTAGCACTGAAGGCAGGATTTCTGTCTGTGGAGCATGGCTTTCTCAAGTCCCCCGCCTTCTGTGGTCCCAAATGCTGCTCCTGGAGCACTACAAAGAAGAGCATGAGGGAGGGAGTCAGAGGTCTGCAGTGGGAGCTGTGAATCAGTGAAAATTGCCCCTTCCCTTTCACCAGTGGGAATGTTAGGTGGGATCCAACTCCTTGATTAACAGCATGGTATATTGCTAAATCTTAGTTCTTTTTAAGATCTACCTGACCAAGATACTTCCAGTTATCTTGGCAGTTGTTTCTGTGCTGGACCCTACCAACTTTTCTGCATGATCTCATCTGATTCCAATCCTCCCTGTAGCTTGCTTTCTGCGTGTCTTCTGTCTACAGATGTCCCACAATTTCTGGTATAGGTTTTTCAGTTGTCGAAAGGGGATTACCACCTGCTTTCCACTAGTAGAGATGCTGATAGTCAAAAAGTTGGATCCTGTCAGCACATAGTACTGAAAATATCAAACAAATGAAGAGAAATATGGTTGGGGGAGAGAAAAGGTTGAAATATACAAAGTATCTTATGTACTGCCGCATCCCTCTAAAGTAAATTATAATGCTAAGATGAAAGAAGTGCAAATGGTTATTAGAAGTTGTCTGTTAGTCATTGTCAGTCATGATCCTTTTACTTGGCCTCTGCTATTATGGTACATGAGGAAATGTCTTTGGAAGCTGTCATCTCATAGCAGAAGCTGTCCCTAATTGTCTTGGACCAGTAAGATGCGGGACAAAAGTTGGATCCTGTCAGCACATAGTACTGAAAATATCAAACAAATGAAGAGAAATATGGTTGGGGGAGAGAAAAGGTTGAAATATACAAAGTATCTTATGTACTGCCGCATCCCTCTAAAGTAAATTATAATGCTAAGATGAAAGAAGTGCAAATGGTTATTAGAAGTTGTCTGTTAGTCATTGTCAGTCATGATCCTTTTACTTGGCCTCTGCTATTATGGTACATGAGGAAATGTCTTTGGAAGCTGTCATCTCATAGCAGAAGCTGTCCCTAATTGTCTTGGACCAGTAAGATGCGGGACAAAAGTGTTCTTGGCATGACTGGGCTTATGCCCACAATGTTCCATAACCTCCTAGCTGGATTTTACCCAGATTAGTTAGTACTTGGATGGGAGACCATCAAGGATCGGGATTGCTATGTGGAGAAAGGCAATGGCAAACCACTTCTGCTCCTCTCTTGCCCCATGGATAGGGTTGCAGTGAATTGGTTGTGACTTGACAGCATGCTCGTCTTCCTCTATGAAACTTTCTTTCCAACTTTGTTTTTAGTTAGTGTTATTCAGTAAAACCCATGCTAAAGGCGAGTTCTTCTTCCATAGGATTTAAGACTAGCAAAATTGTGTCCGTCTGTTGTGCATCTGTCCATCTGATGTCCTGGGAGACATGAGAAACTGCAGGGTGTGTCCTTCCTCCCATTCACTGATGAAGAAGAGAGGGCTTCAGTGCTGTTTTGATTGCTAATATCCTTCTGAACTATTGTCAATAAATGTAAGTCTTAATTTAACAGTGTGTTAACTGCATCCATGTGGGTTAATTGCCATTCTACTTCTCCACTATGGAGAGTTATTGAACCATTTGATTACAGCATAAATGCCATTGGAACACAGAACAAAGATAATTTCCTGATGCCAGTCAAGATAAATGTATTTTGGTGGTCAGGATGAGACATGGATGGACTGCTAGCATATTATTATTAATTTTTTGTATCCACTTTGTGAAGTTGGCACAACAAAACTATTCCAGTCCCTTATGAACATACACTTTTAAAAAGAAGATGAGAAGCACAGGGTTGCCAAAAAGGAAGATGCGTGGACTGAAAATCTGGGACATTAGTCACCCTGGAGTCAGGCAAGTCAAGCGGTTTCATATGATGCCTGAATTGCCTCTATGTATATGTGTAGGACTCATAGGGAATCATTGTTGGGGGTGGGGGGTGTTCAGATGTGGTTCTTGCAGGCCTGTGGAGGGATACAAATTACTGAGTTGGAAAGGAGTTTGAAGGATAAACCACAAAGCATGGATTAGTATAGAACAAAAGCATGAATGAAGTATAAAAACCCACTAGAGAAGAAACAGGCATTAGTAATAGGGGGTGTGCAAAACAAAACAAATGAGCTTTAAATACACCCAGAATTTGCTGTTTTGATTCATTAAAGCACTTCGGCAAATCGGCAGTAGTCAACCAAATCCAGGAAACAAAGCTGTAACGAGTCCTCTCCCCGCACGAAAACGCTTGTGTGTTTCTGTTCAATGCTTACCACATAGCAGCAGTGGCAGCATCCTTAACAGTAACCAACCAAGCAGATCCCAAGGGGAGAGACAGAGCCCTAGCATCACAATACTCCATTGGCAGAAAGGGGAATATGCGGGTTGCATAGCATTTTTTTGGTGCTTCACGGGCAATGGCATTGGAAGTGGTTCATAGAGATCAATTTGCAAAAGGCTTGCTTTGCACTGAAAAGGGGAGCAGCACACGACACGGACGGCACCATTGGCGTCACCAATTCCTTTCTGTGTGCTTTTACGCACAATGCAAGGAAAGGGCAGCAAGTAACCAATGTCCATGAAGGTGTGCAAAAACAGGATTGAGGAGAGAGGGGTCTCCTCCAGTCTCTGGGTCCCTGGCTGCTGCAAAGGCTCATATGCAGATTGGAGTGAAAACTGGAAATAATGAACAATTACTAAAGCTGAGCTGCACTGAGGAGGACCCAGGTACGTGTGGACCAGGTTGCCTATTCAGTGGCCTTCTGCTGCTGTTGTCCACCATTGTGACTGGAGAAGCCCAGTGGGTCGAGGAGCACCAGCAAGAACTTCAACATACCTGGAAAGATTTCTGTCTTTTTTGGAATCTTCTAATCAAAACTGTTAAACTGGCATTAAAACTGTTAATAATAACAACAACATTCGATTTATATACTGTTAAACTGGCACAAGGAGACCACAGTCTTTCATTATCAGTATTTGTTTTCTCTCTGAGTATTTGGCATTCACTTTGCCTCTTCTTATGTCTGGGTTAAGAGTTTTAGTTGGGAAAGAAGACTGGGTGAACTTCCAGTCTCCCACTTTTACTAGTAAAAACAGAGGAAAGGGAGGGCCCCTACTTCCCTACCCAAAATTGATCCCTCCCTTTTGGTGTGCTTTTATACACAATGCAAGGAATGCCAGTGGCTGGTAGCAATTATATGAGGCAGGTATATCTTATTTTTCACATGGGTTTGAAGAGGGAGGGGTTTCCTGTAGCCCAAGTCCCCAGCTGCTGCAAAGGCTCAAGTTATGTAGATTAGGTTGAAAACTGGAAATAATAAAGAATTACTAAAGGAGAGCCTCACTGAGAATGACCCATGCATGTGTGGACCAGGATGCCCATTCAATGGCCTTCTGCTGCTGCTGCTGTCCTTTAGGTTGACTGTAGGTGTCAACCTAAGATAATATAATAATAACAACAACATTTGATTTATATACCACCCTTCAGGACAACTTAATGCCCATGCAGAGTGGTTTACAATGTATGTTATTATTATCCCCACAACAAAACACCCTCTGAGGTGGGTGGGGCTGAGAGAGCTCTGGAAAAGCTGTGACTGAGCCAAGGTCACCCAGCTGGCTTCAAGGGGGAGTGGGGAATCAAACCCGGTTCTCCAGATTAGAGTCCCATGCTCTTAACTACTATACCAACCAGCTCTCATGGGTCAAGGATAGAGATGGGCATGAACCACATTACGAACTTCAAAAACCCACGAAAATGGCGATTGTGCGATTGCGATCCGGTGGTTCGTTATCGGCCATGGCCAACGAACCAGCGGTCGGTAAAAGCCTGGTTCGGTGCATTCAGCCGTGGTTCGGGAAGCCAGACACTCAGGTGCCAGCAATCAATTCCCCTGGCAACGGAGCCGGGGGAATGCCTGAACTCTGTCTGCGCTCCTTCTGTCACCCTGGAAACCCAAATGGAAGCCCAGCTTACCTTGATTGGCAGGTCTTCCTTCCAGCCACGGAGCTGCAAAGCAGTTACAAGTTGAGAGAAGACATCCAGGGGAGGGAGGGGGAAGGGGGTGTCCTGTAGCCATGGGCACTCCAATCTCATCTCTGCAAACCCTGATAGGCAACTCTGATGGCCAAACACAGACCTCCTGCCTTGGTCAATGGGACCTGTGCTTATAAATAGCCGTGGGCTCCCAGGCTGGGTTTCACTTTCAGCGAGCAGTGGAGTGGGACAGAGCTCTTGCTTGCCACTTGCTAGACTGAGAGTATAATTGAGCTTGGATTTTTGTGGGAGTTTCCTGGGGGCCTTGGATTGGAGAGGGTATAACTCCAAGATCCCTTTTGCAATCTTGTCCAAACTTGGGTGTTGGCTGTAGGACAGCCTGCAAAAGACTCCCCGGGAATATGGGCTGTGTAAGTGCCATGGGGGCCCAACGAACCGCGCACCCAACCACGTACCCAACGCATGCCCAACGAACCGTGAACCTCGTGCCCAAAGAACCACAAACCGTGCATAGAAAATGTTCGTTGCGGTTCACGATCTCGGGATCGTCGTCGGCACCGAACTGTGAACCACTGATTCATTAAATTTTTTTGGTTCGTGCCCATGTCTAGTCAAGGAGCACCAGAAAAGGCTTCATTTTGCCCACAAAATACTTCTTAATCTTTTCTGAGCACTGATTAAAACTGTTAGCCCAATGTTAAGTGAGCAGTGATAGCAGGTGCACTGTGCACCATTCCATGAGATGACCTAAGTCTTTCTGCATCAGTATTCCATCTGAACTGGTCTGATTAAAGACTGGGCTCCCTTCATTTTCTTCATTGAAACAGTGGCTTTGGCTTCAGTTTAACTTTTTGTCCTTCATCATTCAATTCTGGATTAAGAGTTTTAGTCAGAAAAGGGCGACTCTGCGACCTGCCTCATCTCCCATCTTTATTGGTAAAAAAGTAAAGAAAAGAAAGTGAGTCAATCTCATCCCTCATTCCCTCAACATCCCAATCTCACTGTGGTGGACTGTTTTAGGAAGGAGAGGAATTACTGGTGTAGGAGGCTATGAGTGAAACATAACACTAATTGACTCCCATGTTGACAGCACAACAGCACCCCCACCCCCAACGTTTCTCTGCCAGTGCTCTATCACATTTTGGGTATAGCTTGAAAAAATATTATGGCCCTGTCATTAAGTGACAACAGATAGCGGACCAAACACAAAGGATCATGGTAATGTGTTCTGCATGGTCTACTCTGGTAAAAACACAGTAACTTTTGAAAAAGAACAGATGCTGAGAGGCAGAGAGCATCGAGTAAAGTTCCAGTCACAGTTCCAGCAGGTCTCTCCACTGTGACGGCAAGTCTACTGTGGCAAGAAATCTGATGCTGAGATTAAGGCCCTTTAATTGGAAAGACCTCAGTCTTAATTTTGAAGCCTGGAAATAAATCTACAATCCCAGGCCTTTTGTTTCCAGAGTTCAAAGATCATAGCTGAGGATGGACCTGATCCACCCACATTGACTCTGGTGGGAGGCTCTTCCAGATCTGCAAAAGGAAGGGGTTTGCTTGGAAACCCTGGATATAAAACTGAAATGGAAATTTTCTCAGCACACACCTCTAGTTAGTATGTGGAACTCTTCCTGTTGGGGACACACCAGATGGGGAAGGAGGTCTTTAAACCTTCCCTTTACAATTTAAAACTCCTCTTCAAGCTTCAATGGGGTTCTTGTGATAAAAACTATGGATCGAAGTGTCCAACCTCATGCATTTTCCTGCAGGAAAAAACAGCAGCTTTGGAGAGGCATTTTAAAAGATAAAGTCATTTTTATTTGCTATGGAGTCACTAGCTGCTCACCAGACGTGGAATAATATGTGGGTTATATCTGTGTTGGTGAATGGATACCAGTTCTCTTCATTGTTCAGTTGCCTTTCCCCACCTTCCTTTCCCTACCCCATCTGTCCTTTAATTTCTTCTTCAGCCCTTTTCTATTCTGTAGAGCCAGTTTGGTGTAGTGGTTAAGAGCGCGGGACTCTAATCTGGAGAGCTGGGTTTGATTCCCCACTCCTCCACTTGAAGCCAATTGGGTGACCTTGGGCTAGTCACACAGTTCTTTGGCACTCTCTCAGCCCCACCCACCTCACAGGGTGTTTTGTTGTGGGGATAATAATGGCGTACTTTGTAAACCACTGAGTGGGCATTAAGTTGTCCTGAAAGGCAGTATATAAATCGAATATTATTATTATATCCAGGAGCCAGCAGTCACCATCAACAAAGGCCATAAAGCAATCAAGCCACATATAAAATGGTTCACTTTATACAACATAGTAGCATTTCCTTTGCAATATTCAAGTTCTGAACTTTTTGAGAAAACAGAAATCTTAAAAATTCAGAGCAACTAACCATGATATTTTGACACCTCACCTCAATAACAATTCCATTGCATTGCCAAGTGCACAGCTTATAAGATTATCTTGCATAAGCTTCATTATTAACATTATTGTGGAAATAGGCTAAAATATATGCTTCCATTTCAGTAACGATGTTAACCTTGAAACCAGTCATTAGCATGGTTAGTGGTAGGTTTGTAAAAGCATGAATAGCCTGAGGCGAAGATCTCAAGGAAATACACTTGACTGGAAGTAAGCACTAATTTGTCAAGAATTATTGATAGTTCCCTCCTGGAGTAAACTAACCATTATTCCAAGGAGAGTAACTTTCCTCTGCTGAGGGAAAAAGCAAGAGGAATGGATTAGTTGAAGAGAGTCTACCCTGCAAGGCACTTGTGCTAGTGGGACACTTTGGCAGCTTGCCTTTAGTAATTTAAGGATTTTTACTTTTGTTAGATTATTGCTAGAAACAAAACGTTCTTTATGGAAAAAATCTGAAGGCATACATAAGGTAAAATTGAGTTTAGGGCTCATTTCTAGCATAATTTGCGAACTGGGCTGTTCGTTGATTTCCTGGGTACATTCAAAGTGTGGACAGCTTCAGTTCATTTAAAGGTAATATATGACCCTGGCCATCCAGAGTGGTTGTTTGAGTTCTCTCAGGTGATCAACATTAAACAGGGAAGTGATATTTGGTAGCATATACACTGAGGACTTAGTTAGTGTCTCTATTCTTAAAAATATGAAGTTTAGACATGCATCTCTAAACATGCTTTGGATCCTCTATTCTCAATGTTAATAAGCATGCAGGTGCTTCTGGAATTATGAGAAAGGGTAGTAGACATCACCAGAAAATGGCTGCTGTGGTGGGGACCATCACAAAATGGATGCCGTGAGTATTCCTGCCTTGCAAAGCCAATAAACCCTGCAGCAAGCAACAATGCTTCCTTCTCCCCAATCAAGGCCAAACATGGCACACTCCAGAGAACGAGTCCCATTACAATCTTCTGCATGGATGCCAGAAAACACCTTGGTTACCATGTTGGGAATCATTGGATGCATGGAATGCATGCCCCAGCCAAGCGCTGGCATACATTTACTACCTTTTCCTGAGTGTTTGAAGACATGCATGTTCCCATCACAGAGTAGTCAACAAACCACAATGGTCTTGTGAAGCTAAATAACTTACAAAAAGTGCACTTACTTAAAATGGAAGTCAAACTCTAGCTTAAGTTTAAGCTTCTGGCTCCAGCAATTCATAGTCCAGATATTTCTGCATTTTAGTGGGCATATCTCCCTGTAAGTTCCACCCCCTCCCTCGGCCTTTCTTCTAGCTTACAGCTCTTCATTAATTTTCTCTTGGACTGGCATCTCAAAGATGTGACAATCAATTTCTGGTAAAACAGCATCACATATTTTTAAATGGTTGCTACTTGATTACTTTTCCTAGCTGCCTATTTAGGAAAATATATTGTTCTGTTATCCAAAATGCTGTTTTTCTTCCATCCCTGTCCAAATAGTTTCAATAAACACTTAAAGTGTCTCCATGGAAGTAGGTTCAGTCATTTAGCAAGGAGAGAAGTAAAGGGACAGTCATTCTATTAGAACGTTATTGGCTACACTTTGTTTTTCTGAATTGATAGTGGTTTTTTTTCATTAATGCCAAGACCTAAAATGAGCCCTAAAAAAATTAGCATCGTTCTTTAAGAAGCTGCTCTATTGACTTGCTTGTTAATAGTTTGTTTGCATGAATAATTCACCATCTACATGCTATATCTCTATTTTAAATGTATTACAAAAGCATATATTAGACAGAGATTGACCTCCTCTGTGGTTAACTTCAAAATTTATTGTTCCAGGAAGCTTCAGATATATTGACTTGGAACAAAGCCTTGAGGTTCAATTAAGGTTGATACTGTATAGGCAAAAGCATTCAAGTTCTCTTTCTTCAGCCATTTGGGCTGCTGAGTCAGGTCTTGCCTCTTATTTTTCCTGTTGTTTTCTTTTAACAATCTGAATATAACTGAAACTGCATACTACCTGCTTTCCATCTGTCATGGTTCTTTGTGCTTTTTGCAGCCTCCAAGGTATTTTTTAAAAAATTGTTATTAATTCCGCTCTCTCCATTTCAGCCTTTATATATTAGGATTTTTAATGATGCCTTTTAAACAACAAAGTTGTAATTGTTTTACTCTTTCTGTCCTGAAGAGTAACCCTATCACTGTAAGAAGACAATCAAAATCAGATGGATCATTACAAGAGAATCTTTGGTCACCGTTCGATCTCCCATGCCTCCTTGTAAGAACAGAAGGAAGAATGCAGTCTTGATCTGCTGTTTCTGGTTTCATATTGAACTTAGTACCTGGATAGAAACAAGAGTTTTTACTCCTATTTCTAGAGGTGCCCTTTGTGTTTTCCTGTTGCTTTCACATGCTTTGCGCTTTGCTACAAAGCAACAATTAGCAATATGACTCCAGTGTGCTGCTGTTTTCAATTTCTGCTTCATAAGCATATGCTTGGTTTCATCCCTGAAGTGCACAACATTACTGAAATCATTGCTGGAAGGAAGTGCCCCTGAAGTGAGAAAGAGCAAGGAATTGACAGCACACAACTCTGTTTCTGTGTGAACAAGGGTGTCATAAGTCTGGAGGAGCTATTCATGGAGGGCGGGTAGAAGAATCCTTCACTTTAATTAATCACAAAAATGTGGAAGTGATGTTAACGGTTAGCAATGAATTCACAAGCCCAAGAAAAATACTGATTTGAAGATGAGAACTGACAACACTTACAATAATTATGAAAGTCATGACTGCTCGGTTGCTTTAAACAAAAAAACTTCATAAACAGATAGGGGGCTTTTCTATACTGAATTTTACTGCAGCCCAGTTTCTTAACTGCATCAGCTTTCCTCCTGCCTTACACATAGTATTGTTTGCCAGTTGTGGCTCTTCTGTTTTTTACCATATATTTTAGACCATCACTGGAAAAACCGGAAGAACGATGTCCAACAAATGCTACTGTGTGAAGGATATGAGCATGCAGTTAAGAGCTGCAATAGAAACTTGGTACATAAAAGTCCAGGATGAAAATGCCTCCATATTCCCACAGGAATAAGGTCATGGCAAAAGGAAGAAAGCAGAATAAACAGACACCTCTGGATTTTGAGAAAATAATACCTGTTGGAGCAATAAGCTTGACCAACCAAAAAATGGTTGCAAGGAGCTGTCATGAAATACTGGAAGGTTCCAAGCCAAACATCCTGAAATAATGGTGGCAGCTGTTCCCAAATGTCTAAATCCCTATGTCTAGTACTCAATTATATTCATTACCACAATAAATTAATCTTTCCTAATGTATACTTGGGTGTACCATGGTAATAAAGGAGAAGAAACCCAAGTGGTGAAAACAGAATGCACCATGTAACACACAAATCTATACATCTAAAGCATGAACTCGGCTACTTGCCACAGTCCTTTCTGCTCCTGCAAAAGTTGATTCTTGAAGTCATGGGATCCACATGGACTAATAGCTGCATGGATGAGGGGGCTGCAGCAGGAGGAGGAATGGGGCAAAATGACCCCTTCATCCCACTTCTGCAGGCAGACCTCCACTAATAGAAGAGGGAGATGATAAGTGAATTTGACCCCTCCCCCTTCTCAATGCAACTTCCTAGCTCCAGGAGTCATCTTTTCCTGGGTTAGAAGGGAATGGTAGTTGGGAGAAGTAAATGTGGCAAAGATCCACATTCATCAGTGCCTTCCACTGGATCACTGATTCCATCTAACCCACAGGTATCATACAGGTTAATTGTTATTACCATGGGACTAGGGGAAGGCATACACGTGTGGACATTCAAACACACACAACTCTGGACCTATTGGGACCTGAGCCTTTGTATACATAGATTGCAGATTGGTGTGGAATTTCCCCATAAAATCATGAGACCATTGTTTCAAAAGGGTGAACTTTTATTAACTATAAATGGATAGACTGAAGGCAAGAGAGAAAGTAAATTTAAAAGGCAGTTGGCAATCAAAACATTTGGCAAGTCAAAACAAATACCTTATCTATCGACTTCAGTAAGTCCTAATTCAACAGTTACCAAAACTTTTGATAATTAAGATGCCTTACTCATGGCTAGTCCATGAGTGGGTTGGGTTGAGTTGATGTACTATGCACATCTCTGAAGAACATGAGAGAAAGAAGGGTAAATGAGAGAAGGAGAGATAATACAAGGAGGAGGCTTTGGGATCAAGGGGGATGCTGGACAGCGCTAGCTGGAGCCAGAGAACGGGGGCGGGGGGAGTCCTGTGCTAATGGAGTCAAAATAATTTAGTTTGCTAGTTTAAGGACTTAAGACACTTATTTCCTTTACTGATATTTATTTATGGCCAAAAACTGTTTCCTGAAATTGTGGTGATATTCTGATTAATTCAACAACTCTAGTTGAATATTTGCTTAAAGATGTACTGGGGCTAGGGAGATGAGCTTTTGCCCTTATAATCTATATAATAAGTTTGTTTTGAAAAATGGGTGGCTGTTGACCATATATCTAAAATGATTATGAGAAATAATCATTTGGTGTAGTTCTTAAGAGCATGGGACTCTAATCTGGAGAGCCGGGTTTGATTCCCCTCCTCCACTTGAAGCCAGCTAGGTGACTTTTGGTCAGCCCCAGCCCTTTGGAGCTCTCTCAGCCTCACCCACCTCACAGGGTGATTGTTGTGGGGATAATAATAACATACTTTGTAAACTGCTCTGAGTGGGCATTAAGTTATCCTGAAGGGTGGTATATAAATCAAATGTTGTTATTGTTATTATTAAATATACAACAAATGTTCCTAAAATATACTGTTTGGCCATTTCTACACAGCCTATCATTCTCGCCCTTTTTCTGCTTTGTGTTTTGCTGAGTGACTCTGAAAAATCATCCTCCACACACACTCCCCCCCACAAGCACTTACCTAGAGCTGTGAGGTCATAGGATAGCCTTCAAACAGTCCTTAACAAAAGTGGTTGTGAGGGGAGGTTGGGCACTTTTGGCATCATACCCTGAAATTGCCTGCCCCCCCAATTTTTTTTTAAAAAAAATTTGGCACATGTGCAATTGCATTCAGATCGTTTTGCAAGGAGGCTTCCATGGCTGAACGGAAAGGCTCCGGGGGAGGAACTTGGTGGAGATAGGAGGATTCTTCAGAGTACTCTAACCATTCAAGTGCCAAAGAACGCAAAAGAACCACACCGTCAACCTGCAGCAAAAAAAAACACCAGTGAAAGTGCTGTCCCTGAAAAAATGGTAACAAAACAATTTTCAAATGTTTCACAAATGTACAGTATGTAGATGTGAGGAAGTCCGGGGAAAAGCTGCCAGAGTTCTGAGGGTGGACTGTGCTTATAAGGACATGTAGAAATCTTTCTTTTGCAAATTAATGTTGAATGTATCTAAAAATGTGTGCTTGGCCAGCACTGCATCTTGCCCAGACTTGAAAACCTTTGTTGTTGTTCTTCCCCCACTAAAATCTATAATGGATTTCCTGGTGTTGGTGGTGGGGGGGGGAATCCTTGCTCAAGGAAGCTGCCTTTGAATCTCCCCCAAGTGCACATCTCCCACATTACACTGTTCACACAAGCAAACCGCTAATTTCAATAGTCATATAAATAGGAGTTTTCATATGAATTGCTCCTGTGTTGCCAGCAGAATTTTTTTTTAAAAAAACAAAAGTAATGTCAAGATTTCATTGCCATTTTCATTATGGGACACAAGAAGACTTATGGCTGAGATTCATAACCATTACATCCTTGGGGGGAAAAATATAGTGAATAATCCTGGTGATTACTCTTTGTGTATAACTTTTGTCTTTTCAGCATTGCTCCTGACAGACTGGCACCTCTGCTAATGGTTCTTCTAGTAGCATTCATTAATTACTACACAGAGAGTGCTTTGTACATTTTCTGTTAAATGTCAGCAACAAAAGAGTTCAGGCAGGAATGCTGTAATGTTGAAACGTTATAACTGCCACCAATTCATAGCTTTAAGTCTGCTGATTAACTGCCATGGTCCAGGGCTTTCACTGCTTACAAATACATTTTTGAGAGAGGGTAGCAATTGCTCCAAATGCTCAGTACGCTATGCTTCTGTTGCAGGAATGTGACTTTTGCAGTTTAGCAAGAAACACAGGTGTATATGTTTATATCTAGGATATTAGGAAGATCTGGGCACTTCAAGTGACAAAAAGGTAATTCATCTGGAACAAAGGACAGGATGAAACTAATCCAGGACTGACAATTCAATCCTAAATAGAGATGCTCTGAATTTTGCCACATGTTTGGCAGTTGTACTTACCATGTCTAAAGGTACCAAGCAAATGTGAGTTGATCATCCAATCAGTTCAGTTCATGCTCAAACACTTGCCAAGTTGGTTTGTATTAGGTTTTTGCAAAACTGCTCATGTGCAAAGATGTTGCCAGTTCAAACTGACTGGTGGCCATTAGAGTCACTAAGGACTACTTAGACAAACCCCCAAAGATAGGATTTTATTGAAACACAGCATTTATTTATAAAATTTATTTGATTTGTGAATGATCTAATAGTCTTTAAAAAAACAATTGCTTGCTGGGTGAAGCAGTTCCACAACAAGGATGGGGGCGTGGGTGGTGGGGTATGAGAACATAAGGCTGTATGAGAACATGCAAGTGTGAAAAGCAAATTACATTATACTATTTGGCTGGGAAGGAATACAGTGAAGCAACCTGTTGAATGCTGATGAACAGATCCATGAACTATGAACCATTAATCAAAAAAATCAGGTCCCTGTTTGCAACTGGCAAACAGGACTCTAGCTGAAAAGGCATGCGTAAGTCAAATGGTTTTAAGAGGTATAACTCTGTTTAAGACTGAACTCAGATTTTATTATTTATGCTATACACAGTTACATATATTGATTGCCCATTTACAGCTACAACTAGACATGTGCACGAACTGCATTACGAACCAAAAAACCCCACAAACCGCCTGATCGTCTGTTCGCGATCTGGCGGTTCATGAGGGTCCATGGCCAACAAACCAGCGTTTGTTGGAAGCCCGGATCGTTGTGTTTGCCCGCGGTTTGTGACGCCAGACAGTCAGGCGCCATCAATCAATTCCCTTGGAAACGGAGCTGGGGGGATGCCTGAACTCTGTCTGCACTCCTTCTGTCACCCTGGAAACCCAAATCGAAGCCCAGCTTACCTTGACTGGCTGGTCTTCCTTCCAACCATGGAGCTGCAAATTGGTTACATGGGAGAAGACACCTGGGGGAGGGAGGGGGAAGGGGGGTGTTCTGTAGGCATGGACACTCCAATCTCATCCCTGCAAACCTTGATAGGCAGTTCTGACGGCCAACCCCTTGTACGCTGGGCCAGCGTCAACTGGTGGCTCTAATTGTATTGAGTGGGAGTTTCCTGGGGGCCTCGGATTGGAGAGGGTATAACTCCAAGATCCCTGTTGCAATCTTGACCAAACTTGGATGCTGGCTGGAGGAGAGCCTGCTAAACACTCCCTGTGAATATGGGCTCTCTAAGTGCAATTGTGGCTGTTCCGATGCCCACGAACCACGAACCGTGAACCAGTTCGGTAATGGGAAATGTTCATTACGGTTTGTTTGTTCGGGTTCATCGGTGGCACCAAACCACGAACCGCAGGTTCGTTAATTTTTTTTGGTTCATGCTCATGTCTAGCTACAACCCTCTCCCAACATTAAACAAAAATAGATAGATTTTGTGGTGTGTAAGGGCAGGAGTTCAAAGGGAAGAGGAGTCTTGATTCATGGGTCTCCCATGAAAACCTTTGGAGAACATGAATGGTATGACTGAACATGGCATAAGAAGTGCACATCTAATTTGCCTTGCAGATGTTTCCACCAAATCTCTCTTAAAGGGGGTGAGCTATTTTAAATGTATTATTTAATGTTTTAAAATGTTTTTAATGGTGTTTGTATTTGTTATCCCCCCTGAGCCTGCGAAAGCAGGGAGGGCAGAATATAAATATAATAAATTAAAATTAAATTAAATTAATTCATGAAAGCTCAGGCAGGGCCAGTTAGAAAGTAGGCCATTGCTGGCCAATATCATTGTCTCCATGAAGGAGAGACAAGGAATTCTTATTTGTCAATCAGGCCTAGAGAAAATGAAAGGACTTCTTCCTGGCCCGTAGATTTACAGGTATTTATCCTGGAATTTGGAGGCTACCTCACAAAATGGCCTCAGAATAAGAGATGGATAATAAAAAAAGATCAATCTGTTAATCTCAGCATTCAGTTAAGTGAAATACTGGGATGGGAACTAAGCTAGTGGAAGAACAAACAACACCGATCCTTTGCGTGTCATAGTCTGTATACAGACCCTGACAGAGATCAGGGGATATACCTTCAGACAATCTAGGGCAGACACAACTGTTTGTTCAGTTTTCCTGATGATAGTTGATTTCTTGTTGGTTTCCTTAAATCTATATGGGAAGTTGATTGTAGGAATCAAGCTCCTCTGGAAAAAGCCAACTATTTCTCCAGGAAAATGCCCAAAGATTATGTATAGATAATAAGATTTGCCTGCAACTATAATTTAATGCTGCAAGGTATCTGAAAACATGCCATTATGTCCCCTGACTTGGAAGACAGCCCGTTGATGATGACACCAGCTAATGTGTGCAGCGTAGGTTATGAGAGATTGGCCGTTAGCTTTCTTGTCCCTGTGAGGCTATTCAGCACCTCTACACTTAGCTGAATGGCTCAACCTATTAGTGAATGTTATTCAAGGTAGGCCAGGGTCTCTAGATATTTTGTTGTAGTCTCTTCTAGAAAAGTAGCTAAAGCAGAAAGCTCTATATGGGACTACAGGGACAATTTTGGCTTCTGGTCTAACATAAAAGCGAGGGAAATTCCAGTATCTGCATGATGCTTAGGCTTCTTAGAGTGCAGGATGGGAAATGATAGATTGTTAGGAACTTGGTTGTAATAGATAAGTCTGAACAAAGCATACTCAGATTCCTTTTAAGCATCTGGTTTAATTGCTTCTCCTGTGCACTCAGCTTGTGGTATATGGAGTTTTTCCTGGTTTGATGACAGAGGCAGAAAGAGGCAATGGCAGCCACAAGCCATTATCTTTCATTTCTGTGGGTTTAGGTTTCATCAAGCATACCTCCCTTCTTGGATCTTTTGCTGGTTATTTTGTAGGAATTATGATTGCTTGCACAGAAGCACACATTGCTAATGCCATATGGTGTGTTTCTTGCTCCATAGTGCTAATGATTTCTGATGAGCCCGTAAGTGGTGCTATGGATACAACATCATTTTCTGTAGGAAAAGGTTCAAAATGTGGCATTGGGGACAAAATTCAGCAGAATTTGAATTAGCTGGGCACTGAATTTCAATTTATTAATCATAGAGTAACACATCTCTGCCTGTACGGATACTTAGTTGACTAGGAGAAACATTATTCCTAAAGAAGAACCTATACAGAGGTTGCTTACTTGCACCGTTAAAATAATTTATGCCCAGAACTCGGTGGTCCAAGAGAGGGAGTAGTCCTTGGTGGCAACTCAGTCATAAGTAGAATAATTTATTATCACTGGTGATAAATGCCAGTGTTTTCACACTCTGACACCTCCGTGTGCCTGATGATGCCTTTGTGCAAAAACATCCCTAGGGTAGTGATCATATCGATGGCAATATAACATAACATGAATCACAATTTACTGCGAAAAGAATTAAACTAGCCTCAGGTTTGTCTTGTCAAGGGTTTTTTTCCTTTTAAAAAAACTCTCAGACAGACTGTTGCAGTTTCCATCTTGTAAAAATCTATACAAGAGAAACCGTGATTTTTTCCTCCTCTAGAAACCCATGCCAGAACATGAGATTTCCCCCTTATTAATAAGAGAACCACCCTGTTGTGTTTGTAATAAAAATGCTCAGATCCCAGATGCTTATGGAGGAATCATAGCACTTTTGAAAAAAAACATTCTATATATCTCATAAACTCATTGCAGATGTTCCTTGTGCATGCAGGAGCCTGATACAGGGCCAAGCTAGACATGCAAATTTCCTGCAACCACGCAGCAGTTTGGGAGAATGGCTGTTAAAAAAAATAAAGGAGAGCCCAAACATCTTCAGAATGCTTCTGCAGGTGGAGGAGGGGCTCCTTCCTCTCCCCTCAAGCTGTTTTCCCATGTCACAATAGCACTGGAGGGAGGTTTCCCCCCTGTTTTTTTCTGCTCCACGTGGAGTATTCTGTGCTCTTTAAAAACCTGCACATCTAGCTTGACCCACACACAAGAAGCTTTTCTGCATGAGAGATCTTTCCCATTCACTGTTATGGGGAGCTTTGCCTATATGGCTCAATCATGTGTGCAGAAGAGGCAAGTACCCTGGACAGTTAATGTAACAGCCATCTTTCATGCTGAAAGCAATATATAAACCCAGGCTGCCTACAATCTACCATTCCATGTGTTACCCAGGATCCTCTTAAATTGCAGAGGGGTATATTTCGATTCACCCTGACCTGGATGGCCCAGGCTAGCCTGACCTCATCAGATCCCAGAAGCTAAGCAGGGGCAGTTCTTTGATGGGAGGTCACCACAGAACTCCAGGGTAGCAATGTAGATGCAGGAAATGACAAACCACCTTTGTTCACCTCTTGCCTTGAAAACCTTATGGGGTCGCCATAAGTTGGCTGCATCTTAATGGCATGTTCCACCACAACTATATTTCCATTTAGGCAAGGTTACTTTCACTCTCTTATGATGGCAAAAAACACTTCTCTGAACACACATCTGCACTCCAGGTATCTTCAATGGCTCTAGACATTGCAGTGAACAGTAAAGGCCATTGTTCCACAAGAGAGGGAGAGAGAAAGAGAGAGAGTTAATCACCTAAAAATATAAGACATACAAGGGAAAGGGGATGAAGGGAAGGATAGAGGAGTTCAGTCATGTTGAATGGAGTTAGCCAACTGATCTTCTGTGGTGATCTTTTTTTCTAAGAGGGAGGAGAGAAGCAAGTTCTCTGTGGCTGATTTGTTCTTTGACTGATGGCTGGTCCAGGCCAATTTTTCTTTGAGATGATGTCATGAAAATGATGATGTCATGAAAGAGGGAGGTAAAGTGAGCTAAAAAGCTCACTTTAAAGCTCACTTTAAAAAGAGGGAGGTAAAGTGAGCTAAAAAGCTTCTATAGTTCCTTTCAAAACTTTTTCTTCAGTAGCCTTTACCACTGCCACCAGGCAGAAGCCTATTTTTTTCTTGACCTCACCTACTCAACAGCATTTCTTTTTAACCTTGTAGGATTCATACAACTCATAGCTGCCAGATAGAGTGGATAGTTTTAGATGGCTTTAGGTAAAGTTTAGAGCGAGTTTACAGTGCAAGCCTAAGCAGAGCTATACCCTTCTAAGGCTGATTCCACACACATTGGATAATGCACTTTCAATGCACTTTATCAATCATTTGAGGTGGAATTTTTGTTCTGCACACACAAAAATCCATTCCAAATGATCTGTAAAGAGGATTGTAAGTGCATTATCCAACATGTGTGGAATCACTCTAAGTCCACTGCAGTCAAAGGGCTTAGAAGGGAGTAACTTTGTTCAGGTTTGTTCTGTAAAGTACTTTTGCAACAAAGTCAAGTTTTTACTAAAGGTTTTTAAAAGCATCAACAACATACATACAGCATATGCAAAAACTTTAAGAGCATTTGGGGTAAGAAAATAAGGGGAAAGGCAATGGCATCTAGCTAATCCTAACTAGACTGTTCCCTATCCTGGCAGATGCTAAAACAAAGCAATATCCTTTAACTCAACTTGTTTCTCTTAGGTCAACTCCTAGGCTTTCTTGTAGCAGAAAAGTTCTTTATCAAAGGATACTTTTTAGTTCTCTTCTTTAGTGGTCTGACTTGTCCTCTTTCCCCTTGCTACTTGGTGTCTGGTTCATTTTGTTTATGTAGCTTAGATATGACATTCGTTCACATATCTCTAATATCACTGAGAGTATCCTGAAGTTTAAGTTCTCATATGCCTCTATAATCCTCAACCTGACTGTGGAGGTTTCTGATGGTCCAAAAAAGCTGGGAACAAAATTCCAAGTCTGTATGAAAACAAATCCTTTCCTGAGCTCAGAAGTCCACAGTTTTGGAATGGAAGTATTTTAAAAGAACACACACAATATCCCTCATAATTATCCACCTCTGCTTTGAACACAGTAAAGTTATTTTCCCTTTCAACCATTCCTGAGAGACTCTTTCAGAAATCAAGCTGAGTCCCCTGGATAGATGTGGGCATTATGGTATGATATTAACCTTGAAGGAAACACAGTGACTTACAGACAGAGTAGTTTTACATCACATTGTCGTTAGAAATTCTCTGGAGCCAAAGCCCATGGGAATGGCGGTGAACTAGTCGGCAGTAGCTGCTATTCACAAGTAGTTTTCAGGGAGCAATGCAAATAAAGAAGACTGCAGTAATGAGTATTACACCACTCCTAGGAATAATACCATGAACAAATACAGAGGTCAGCATATGGAGATTGCAAAGAAATGCTCCCATTAGTATTACAGAAAACAGAAAATGGAGGGTTTTTTTTTTTTAAAAAAAATCCAGCTACACAAACATGGCTAAGCTGTATTAATTAATCCCCCTTTAATGTATATATTTGAAGATCAGATGCAACATTTACATTAACTGTTTAAAATTATTAATAAGTTGAAGTTACAAATAATCATCTCAAGTTCAAATTAAATGTATTCAAGCTTTCCTCCAACAGTTCAGGCTCACCTCCAACAGACACAGTTGGGACTGAGACATCACCGAAAAAGGCGACTGAAGGTCCCTACCCAACCATCTTCCGCTAATCAAGAGTTTGATATCTGCTAACAACCTTTGTCTTTAGGCCTCTCTGTCTTCCTGCTGCTGTGGGTAAGGTTGCTCTCCATTCCTTGATGTCAGTTGCAAGTGCTCTGACACTGGACACTAGTGAATCAATGTTAATTTGGCTTCCATTTTTAAAAAGAGTTTTATGATACAGTGCAACAGAATTCTCAAGGACATATCTGAAGATAGTATGGAGTAAGGCGAGATGAATATAGTGAACTGAATTTGCCTTATAGTTATAGTTCTTATTTTCCTCACTTGTCTTTGCTGAGAAGGTCTTTGCATGAGGGTACCTTTATAACAGTTGGTTATAACTGTTTATAGCTGGAGAGAATTAGGGAGCAATCTGAAACATGTAATTTATTGGTGCTTACTCCCAGGAAAGCATTCTTAGAATTGCTGTCTTAGTCACCTGGATACTCTATAGAGGACAAATACCTTGATAGGCAATACATGCAATGCAATTTGGTGAAGGATTTGTGAATCCAGGATGAGGTATAGGAAGCCATGGAAGTGGGATACTTTTTTTAAAAAAAATCCCATTTTTTTCCATCTGCTGGAGATGATAGGAAGAGTAAATTCTATAGCCTCTGCGATTTTGTGTAATTAGATATCAGACAAATCTGTTGGGAAAAGAATTGCTAAGTTATTAAAAGTTTTGTTTACAAATGTACCTGGAAATATCCTGTATTCGTTACATTTGTTACACATTCCAAGAGAGCAGTAAAAGTCCACTGACATTTGACTTAACCAGCCCTGAACATAAAGCCCTGAACATTTTCTAAGTATTAATGAGAGTCTGTGAGAGTGTTAAGAGCCTGAGGTGAAACCTTAGGCCATTAACCCCAGCTGGTCATTAAACCTCAGGAAATGCCCAGGGCTGAGGTCATTACAATTATTTTGTCTCTTCCACACATATAACCTTCAACAGTTCTATGTATTGCTTTAGCTTCAGTGATGTTATTCCTTCAGCTTGCTTATTCAAGTTGATTATATTAGTGTCATAGCAAAGAATGATGGAATATTCCATGGTTTGTAATGTTTTCCACATCTCAAAGAAAAATAAAACTCGGGGGAAAGTTTGTTCTGACAGGTATTTCAGGGTTGTATTCAATAAATTGGAAATAATTCTGAGAATGCCAATTTGGTAGCAAATAAGTGGCTTGAAAAAATTACAAGATAAGATAATGACAATTATAGATATTGGAAGACAGGAAAAGGATTATTTAAGGAATTTCAAGGAAACAAGGAGAGTGACTATTATTGGAAGGCCAAGTAAATATCCACAGAAGTTTCTGTGTTTCCACTTTCCCCTTCTGGCAAACCTTCTCCTTGAAAGTTTGTTTGGATGGAGAGGACACTGGATGTGGCATCCCTCCCTCTCGGCACTACTGTCCTGTAACTCTAGGTGGAAAGCTTGTCCTGCCACCCCTCACCATGGATCCGTTTCACAACACATCAAGCGCTTCCCTCCTCTTGCATACCTTGTGTTTCCTTTGGAACTGAGAGGGAGAAAATTATAAGTAACCGTGCAAGCGCAGAAACTGGTTTTCTTTCAAATTTTTTTCAACTAAGCCCAACAAAGCAAAATGGTTCTCCCGCTCCCCCAGGGAAAGTTGCTATATTTCAAGGTACACTTTGGATGCTGGGAACAAAAGGATTCCTTCTACAACTTATTAGAGTACATTGGCCCCCATCAATGACAAAATCATATAAAAGTCTGAAAAGCCTGGACACAACCATAGAATAATATAGATAAGCTCTAGATAGATGTTCTTTTTTATCATATACTTTTTATTAATTTTCAATAAGAATATGTACACATAAACATACACATAACATCAAGGGATATCAAACATAACATCATGAGATATCAAAGGAGATAGTATACAACAAAATATTTATTTTCCATCTCTACGATTTATTCCTCTTTATACCTTCTTTTCCTTATTCTAGACCTAGTTTTTCTGTAAGACTACTATACTTAGTTCTAATAAATATTCTCTCCTGTCCTCATATCATATATTTATTATCTTGTTCTGTATTTTGATTTGACCCATATATGGAAGGGTGTCCATCTTTTCTGCGAGTCATGTCTGCTTTGTTCTCTAGATAGATGTTCTGACCTGGATAGTCCAGGAGACCTAGATCTCAGAAGCTAAGCAGGGTCAGCCTTGGTTAGTAATCGGATGGGAGATCTCAGGGTTGCAGAGGCAGGCCACGGCAAACCACCTCTGTTAGTCTCTTTCCATGAAAACCCTGCAAGGGGTTTCCATAAGTCAACTATGATTTGAGGGCAGGATTTCATTTTTTTTTCTAGACAGATGATTCACTCAGTGTTATAAACATAACATACAGAAACTTAACAAGTTGAGCATGAAAATTGTACAGGACTTTTAAAGGGGAAAAACATTTTATACATATCACAAAGGGATGAAAATTTGCTGGAGGGTTGAATCCAACCATTACCAAAAAAGGCTGCGTCAGAGATCATGGGATGAACATGAAGAAGGAGATGCAATGAACAGAGCAAAATAAGTTAATAAATCCCAAATAGGAGCCAACCTAGTATCATTTGTTATTCCTCAAAATTCAGGATGTTTCAATAATATGATCACCCATGTTTTGACTCAAGGATTTTGTACCATTACTTTCATAGGGTTGACAACTCCCAGAATTACAACTTTTCTCCAGATGACAGAGATCAATTCCCCTGGGGAAAAAATGGTAGTTTAAGAGGGTGGACTCTGTGGCATCATATCCATTTTGAGCTTCCTCCGATCCCAAAATTCCACCATCTCCAGGCTCTGCCACCAATGTTCAGGAATTTCCAAACCAGAATTGGCAACCCTATTGCACCTCTCAGACATTGTCAACAAGCCCAAAGTCAGTATTCCTTACTTGGTAGGGTTGCGGCCACACTTTCTGGTGGGTCTTTAAAGAAATAAGTGAAAAGTCACTTATTTCTTCATAACCAACAAGAAAATTTTCCACCCAAAGTGTATCTGTGCTTTGTTTATGCATTGTTAGTTTAGTACCAATAAAACGTATATTTTTCAGTTCAGAAGATCTATAATGAACACTTTCTTTAAAGAAATCTCACAAGTTACTTTTTCAGTCATAGTCAGACAGCAATCCTACTCAGGTCTATTCAATGGGGCTTATGGCAAGGAAAGTTTTTATTTATTTATTTATTTATTTAATCACATTTCTAGACCGCCCTCCCCATCAGACGGGCTCAGGGCTGTTTAACAACAGTTTAAAACAGTAAAAACATTATAAAAACATTAAAACATATCAAAACAATTAAAATTGGCGGGTATAAAATACTTAAATACAGCATTTTCCTGCATGGGTGGTGGAAGGTCTTCAGTGGTATGGCCGGCGAGAGGACAGCCTAGCCCCCACCAAATGCCTGGTGGAACATCTCCATCTTGCAGGCCCGGCGGAAAGATAACAAATCCTGCCGGGCCCTAGTTTCCTCAGACAGAGAGTTCCACCAGGTTGGAGCCAGAACTGAAAAGGCCCTGGCTCTGGTAGAGGCCAGGCTGACCTCCCTGGGGCCAGGGACCATCAGCAAGTTCTTAGTGGCTGATCGAAGCGACCTCCGGGGAACATATGGGGAGAGGCGGTCCCGAAGGTATGCTGGGCCCAGTCCGCATAGGGCTTTATAGGTCAACACCAAAACCTTGAACCGGACCCAGTACTCAACCGGTAACCAGTGCAGCTGACGGAGGATAGGTGTTAAATGAGCCATGATTGGTGCTCTGGCAACCACCCATGCAGCTGCATTCTGAACCAGCTGCAGTTTCCGGATCAAGCCCAAGGGAAGCCCTGTGTAGAGCGAGTTGCAGTAGTCTAATCTGGAGGTGACCATTGCCTGGATCACTGTCGTAAGGTCATGGGTCAATAGGTAGGGGACAAGTTGTCGAGCCTGTCTTAGATAGAAGAAAGAGGATCTAACAAGCGCTGCGACCTGTGCCTCCATAGACAAGGAAGCATCCAGGACCACCCCCAGGCTCCTCACTCTCAACACCAGCGTAAGTGGCGCTCCATCGAGAGCAGGGAGCCGGAGTCCCGCACCCATGGACTCTAGACCCACATGCAGGACCTCTGTCTTCAAGGGATTCAGTCTCAGCCGACTCTGCTTCAACCATCCAGTCACAGCTCTGAAGGTATGTTCCAGGACATCTGGGGCAGAGCCAGGCTGGCCGTCCATCATCAGATACAATTGGGTGTAATCTGCATATTGATGGCACCCAAGTCTGAAACTCTGTACCAGCTGGGCAAGAGGGTGCATATATATGTTAAATAGCAGGGGGGAGAGTATTGCCCCTTGAGGGACACTACACACCAACGGGTGGCAGGATGACAACTTCTCCCGTAGTGCCACCCTCTGTCCCCAACTGTGGAGAAAAGAGACAAACCACTGCAGAGCTGTCCCTCGAATCCCCTCATCGGCAAGGCGGTGGACCAACAGGTCATGATCGACCATGTTGAATGCTGCTGATAGATCTAACAATATCAGCAGCGCCGACCCGCCTTGATCCAGCTGTCTACGGAGATCATCCATCAGGGTGACCAGCAATGTCTCCATCCCATGTTGGAAGCCCAACTAGAAAGGATCTAGGGATGAGGAATCATTCAGGAAGACCTGCAGCTGCTCTACCACCGCCCGCTCAATCACCTTACCCAGGAACGGGAGGTTCGAAACTGGGCGGTAACTGACTGGGTCAGTAGGGTCCAAAGATGGTTTTTTCAGGAGAGGCCTAACCACAGCTTCCTTCAACGCTTCCAGAAAGATTCCAGAGCTCAGAGACATGTTGAAAATGGCCTCCAGGGCATCCCGTAGCCCATCTACGCTGGCCTTCACCAGCCATGAAGGGCACGGGTCCAAGGAGCATGTGGTAGGCCTAACTGCTCGCAGAACAGCATTGTAAGAATAACGCAAGTCCACCCTTCACCAGAGGGTTCTTTGGTGGGCAGAGCTGGTTAGAGAAGGCGGAAGGAATTTGCAGCATCACCATTTTGGGAAGGAAACACCAGGGGCCACCAGATGTTTTTAACTAGAAATTGTGTTTTAAGATGATTGTTTAAATGGAAGCTGACATGTCATTAATAAACTAAATAATAATTTCATGACTTAAAAAAAATCTTAAAGTGAATTGATATTTTGTCGACACATATATTCTCCACACATTGACATGGAGAGATCTCTATCTTTTGGTGCTACACCTCTGAAGATGCCAGTCACAGCTGCTGACGA
Source organism: Eublepharis macularius (assembly GCF_028583425.1). Lineage (NCBI taxonomy): Eukaryota > Metazoa > Chordata > Lepidosauria > Squamata > Eublepharidae > Eublepharis > Eublepharis macularius. Next base: position 71,667,812 of record NC_072798.1, read on the forward strand.
AACGTCAGGAACTACAATGCCAAGACCACAGCCATACAGCCTGGAAAATCTACAACAACTAAAATTAAAGTGAATCCATGATCTAGATGGGGCTGTGTATCTACTGACCTCCTCCTGACTGTCAATTGTTGAGCTACAATTGTTGAGCATTTAAATGCCTGGGAGTTAAATTTAGATCCCAAGTCTTGAAAATTCACCTTGGGTTCTACAAATCATACTGAGTATAGATTCAGAGAAAACCTAAGATACTTTGCATTTTTGCCAAAGGTACTCTTCCTCTGTTTGCAAAACATCATGCTCTTTTAGTATTAGAAATACCTAAAGGAGTTTCTGACAGAAAACTTTCTGTATCTGTAATAAAAGGAGAACTTTAGACCCTCAAGGTAGCCTGTCTAGACAAGCAATAAAGTACCTAATATGCCCTTATAAAGTTAATTAAAATGAATTTTACCAAAGGGCGCAGATTAACCATGACCAATACATATTAGTATATATGGTAAGCATTGTCCCTCCAGCCTCAGAGGTATAGCACACTAATGAAAGCCAAGTTGTATAATTAAGAAATATATTGACTGTTGAATTTCTTACAAGGGGATGTTACCCATCATGAAACTGGAGAAGCTGACTGAAGATGCCCACATGTGGTTTAAGTATATTGATTGGATTGAAGAGGCAGCTGGATCAAACATTATCAACTTTCTTCCTAGTATTACAGTTTCCTCACATCAAATGCCTTTCCAAGAAGGCATTAGCTTGAAGCCCAAGTACAGATCATCATTCACACTGATATCTGACTGTGTGCATACATGAAGTGAGGAGGTGCAGTCCATATTTCTCTCCAGGAGGAAGTACATATAGATATAAACACAAACCCATGTCATGTGTGATAATGTACACCTGTTTTTCCTATTTTGTACAAGAAAGTTATTCCCAAGGAAAAAGAGATTGCAAGTAGCCACAATGGTCCATATTAAAATCCGAAATAACAACTCATGAAATGCCTTGATCAGGACCAATCAAAATACCACCAAATATTGTGCAAGCTTCTAATTTCTTCAGAACTGTTCATCAGACTGGATGAAGAAAGGTGATTTTAAAGTGACTTTTATTATTGTGAAAAGGTGGTCATGATTTTAAGAGACTAATACAATAAACAGCTAGTAAAACAGAAGAACAGAGATTATATAAGCAATGACATACTCAGAGCCAAGCTACAAGTGACGCCTTACACGGGTTGGACACTTGTCAGCTTCCCTCAAGTTTTGATGGGAAATGTAGGCGTCCTGGTTTTACAGCTTGGCTCTCCATTACAGCTGCAAGACCAGGATGCCTACATTTCCCATCAAAACTTGAGGAAAGCTGACAAGTGTCCAACCTGTGTCAGGCGTCACTTGTAGCTTGGCTCTCAGTACCTGACACTGGCAGGATAAGACGTAACTACACATGACAATGGTTGCTCCATGTGTTAATGAGAAAAAGATAAGCGGATGTCTCATTTTAAAAGCAAAAATGATACTGGACCTTCTTCACACCCACGTCACTTCTTCCTATACCCCCCCCTCCATCTGTACATTTTCCTTAGCTGTGTTCAGCTACCTGAAATAACTTGGTTATGTGAAATTTGGCAGAGAGAAGGAAAGTGGCCAGCAAGAGAAGGGTTTGGCACTCTCACTCTTTGTTTTTAAATTTATATACCCTCATTTTCTAGATATTCTGTGGTACATCTGTGTTTAAACACATGAAGCTGCTGCCATCAGGTCTAGTGATTCCACAATTGACAGCAAGAACCGATTGTGACTTTAGATTGTAAACAAGAAGGTACAGCCACAATGTTCTTTAACTCACTGCATTTAATGAAGTTGATGGCTTGGGAGAATAGCCTGAATAATCCACCTGCAATACCTTTATATGACTGGGACCTGTACATAAGGCTCTAGGAGGTCTGTATCAGTCTTCCTTCACTCTCTAGCTACAGGGAGTTTGAGCAACATTTAATGTTTTGCTTTTGAATTGATTCCTATTTTATACTTCTAATTTGCTCGTCTGAATTAGTGTACATTGTCTTGTAGACTAAGAAGAGATTTCCTCTCATCGTTTATAATTTCAACGAAATCTCTCCATTCATCCTGCGGCTTGATTTTAGTGTTGCCATCACAGGGTATTATTCCTGCTTTGCTCCCCTCCCACCTGCCCAGTTCTTTGGAAGAAGATGTGTTTAACAGCACCTTTGTTTAGGGAAAAAAAATGAATCTTGCAATCACAAATCTTCGAGTGTGTAGTAAGCTTCTCCCCCCCCCCCCACCCGCCCCAGCACACTATTTACCACCTGTGGGTTTTCTTCATTTCTAGAAGACGCTATTATCTCAAATGGCCTATTTCTAATTGTGATGGATTTAATTGCCTGGATACACAAGTCTGTTGCTAGCTGGACAGATTTCAGAAATAAAGGCTATCAGGGTACACATGTCTCAGGATGAGAAGGGAATGCTGCTTATTGCTTCTGTCCTTAACTGCAGTGGATGTCACCAGGTTTATGACACCATTTCTGGAATTATTGTTCCCTAAAGAAGTATTTCAATTCCAGACCATCTCAGTGGGAGATCTTCATAAAGAATCTTCCTTCTACCATATCTTTCCCCATTTTGTGCTTTATGTGAAATGTGTGGTGTCAGATCAGCAACTTGCCGCCAGCCAGTGGTGCTTCAACTGGTTTTGGAAAGCTGACAACAAAAGCACATATGACAATATTTCTTGATTTAGGAAAAATGAAGAAGTAATTCAAACAGAATGGTCTGCATTATAGCACCCACCAGCCAGTCCTAAGTTCTTCTAAAAAAATGTTTTAACATAGGTGAACCGTGTACTCTTTTTAAGTTCAGTTTCCCTATTCTTTTGACTACATGTATTCTGTGCATACATTCTGTGATGATCTCTGATGAGCCCAGTTCATGAAGTATATAGAGTCTGCACATCTTTTTTAAAAAAGGGCTGTGTGTAGTTTTTCTTATGCCACAAGGCACCTGTGAAATACGTGCAGTGTATATACTACTAATGTTGTATTTTGTGAAGCTGTTCATAATGATACCACTGTTCATAATTATACCACTTTTAGAATTTTTCATAATATGGGTTGAACTCCCTGTTCAAATGGAGAAAGCTTAAAATGTTGCCAGCACCCTGTAAAAGATTCACCATATTAAGAGTGGTGATGTGAACTGGCCCCAGATCAAAGACTTGAACAAGATTAAGCCATCATGTACCTGGCTCAAATGTGCCTGTGCAGAGATAGAAAGAGAGAATGTATGTAGATCTTACACCTCAAACCAGAGGGAGTCTTTACATTGCCATCCAGATAAGCTGAGCACATGGACGTGGGCAATCAGCAGCAAAACTCCTAACGATACTGCTGCCATGAAACACCAGATGGAATGAGATCCAAGCTAGTAAATCTCTGTTCGAGAACAGTGACTCTTCATTTATGAGCTCTTTAGAATTTCTATTTATCAGCAGAAGACTGCTTGCAGGACTCTTTGTCTTACTGTTTATCAGGGAATAATCTGATATTGTCTTTGCCTAGCTTTAATTATGCATGAAAAATTTAAAAAAAAAACAGTAATTGATAGTGTTTTAAATAGGCTTTATCATCTTGCATGGAATCAAAAGAAAACACAAGAATGGTAGTATTGTCATGCGTAAGAAATACAACCAGTGCATGTCACAAACACATCCTTCCTATTTTTTACAATAATATGCTAGCAGCAGCATAGATGAGCTGTTGGTACAATTCATTTTGCTATCAAAATCACCAAGGCAATCCAACTTCCCAATTTAATAATTTATTTTAGCAAGGAATGCAGAAATGGCCTCATAAAGTATACAAGCAAGAGGAAAAGAGGAAAGAGGTTGTTGTGAATAATTCCTATTTTTAGTGGGGCTTTGAACCCACAGAATGTCTTTTCTTTTGCTTGAGTTGCATTAAGCAACCATTAATCCTAGTAAAACCATTAATTCTATATTCTAGATTGTTGCATCACAAATACGGGAGGTACTGAAAACTAGCCACAGTTTTTCAGAGCCCTGTGTAGAAATGTATGTATATGTGAGTGCTTGTGCTGATGAAAATGTTATTTTTCCTTGACAGAATTCATTGAGTGTCAGTCCAGGAGAAAATCATTCCTGAACCTCCAGAGTTTTTGTATATACTAGGTCAGGGCCCTGAACTACCAAATTGTGTTCAGAGCATTCACACAATGAACACTACTATGACAATATTAAACTGCCTACTGTTACTGCTACTACTGCTACATTATCTTGTACTTGATCAAATATTTTGTGTGCTTTTCAGACTCATGAGACTCATCTTTGCATCATAAATGTCAGTTTACAGAAGCAAGCATGTAGATGCTAGCTCCAGTGAGACAATGTAGTGTAAAATATCAAAGGGGTGAACCATGTACAGTGCCCTGAGCTTCCTTAAGGAAGGGCAGGTTTGATGGACATTTGCAGTTCCACTTCTTCCTAAGAACAGGTGATTGGAGCTGTTGGAATATTGAGTGTTGTGACAGTTGGAAAAACAGTTAAGTCACAGTTGAAGAGTTAAAAAAAGAGGAAGGTTTCTAGAAGACAGACCAGAAAGAGAGACAGTACTGGAGACTGTCTCTGGCTGAAGAAGAAAATTATACTTGGCAACAAAAGACCTGAAAACCTGAATAGGTTCTAAGGTCACAAGTTCAAGTGCAAAGAAATTCTGTGTGTGTTTGATCAAGTACAAGATAACATAGTTTAGTTTTAGTTAAGTTTATTCGGTGTTTAACCCGCCCTCCCCACAAGTGAGCTCAGGATGGGGTACAACAGTCATAAAATACAATTACATAGCAGAATCTACAATGAAATTCAGCAATTAAAATTATATATATACAAAAACCTGATATAGTTGGCTGCACATTCCTGCCCCCAGCATACAAAGAGGAGGTAGACAGACACACAAGCTGTAATCAAATACCGGAGACGGGTGGGAGGCTCAATGATGGTCCTGATACTGGCCTCAACCATAAGCCTGGTGGAACATCTCTGTCTTGCAGGCCCGCCAAAATGATACAAGATCCTGGCAGGCCCGAGTGTCCTCAGACAGAGAGTTCCACCAGGTTGGGGCCAGGACCAAAAAGGCCTAGGCCCTGGTCGAGGCCAAACAAGCCTCGACCAGGCAGTGACTGGTGCATGGACACTGGCTTCCATGGAGAGCCAGTGAAGCTGCTGTAGGATTGATGTAATATGTGTCCTGTATGGAACACCCATCAGGGCACGAGCAGCAGCATTCTGGACCCATTGTAGTTTCTGGATCAGACCCAAGTAGAGTGAGTTACAGTAGTCCAGCCTGGAGGTGATCGTTGCATGGATCAATGTTGTTAGGCCCCAGGCTGAGAGATAGGGGGCAAGTTGCCTAGCTTGCCACAGGTAGAAAAAAGCAGTCCGGGCAACAGATGTGACTTAGGTCTCCCTAGACAGGGAGGAATCCAAGATCACGCCAAGACTTTTAACCAATGAGATGGGCACCAACGGGGCCCTCCCAAAGGCTGAGAGATGGAACCTTGCATCCAACAGCCCAGGGCCCAAGTACAGGACCTCCCTCTTAGCGAGGTTCAACTTCAGTCTGCTCAGCTTCACCCAACCAGACATGGCCTCCAAAGCTCTCAGAAGGGCGTCTGGGGCAGAGCCAGTTCGGCCACCCATCAACAGATACAACTGGGTGTCATCTGCATACTGGTGACAACCCAGTCCGAAACTCTGCACCAGCTGGGCGAGGGGGGCGCATATAAAGATTGAACAACAGGGGGGAGAGTATTGCCCCCTGTGGGATGCCACATACCAGTGACTGGCACATGGATACCGTCTCCCCCAGCTCTACCCTCTGTCCCTGACTGTGGAGAAAAGAGACAAGCTACTGCAAGGCCGTCCCTCGGATCCCCACATCAGCAAGACGATGGGCCAACAACTCATGGTCGACCATGTCGAACACTGCTGAGAGATCTAGCAATATCAACAGTGCCGATCCAGGTGTCTGTGGAGATCGTCCGTGAGGGCAACCAACACTCTCTCCGTCCCATGGCCGGGACGGAAACCAGACTGCTATGGGTCCAGGAGTAGTAGTAGTAGCAGTAACATTTGTTGGAACATTCTCTTCCTTGGGAATGCCCTGTTGTTCTGCCAGCTGACACTTCCTTTTGGATCTGAAAGCACAAGGCAGAGAGCTCTGCCGTATATAAGAAACACTCACATAGAGCAGAACAGGAGCTCTCTGGATGGCAGACAAACCTGCCTAACAGGGTTTAGAGGGAAGAGATTGGTGTTCCTGTGGCTACAGAAGGCCCATCTCCTCCCTGCTCATTGCTCTCATAGAACAGAATGGGAGATCTCAGGTTGGCAGGGAGAGCTGCCTATCAAGGTTATGTGGGCTAAGATTGGGGTTTCCATGGCAACAAAAGGTCTGCAGATATTCCGGGCCTATGTTGCCTAGGGAATCAATGGAGTGGCACCTGCCTGTCTGGCATCGTGAAACATTCACGAATTGAACAAATTGGCCCAAAAAGTCGTGAATTTTGTGAAAAATGTGGCCCCATGAAATATGTTTTCGTGATACACGAATCAGCCCTATTTGTCATGAAATTTGATTCGTATTTCGATTCGTGCCCATGTCTAGTCAGGGCTCTCTACATAATAAAGAGAGATGAGATAGCTGGCAAATTGAGGTAGTCCTGAACTGCCTGTGTATCTAAACCTGAGGAGATAGTTTCATAGGGGGCAGAAGTGGTCAGGGGGTCACAAAAGGATAAAACCATGATTTTTTAAAATGCAGTGCTCCGTTACAAGTATTAACATCCTTGTGTGCCATTATTAATTTTTAAACTTCTGTTAGTTGCTAACATTAACACTCTTGCTTTCAGTTAGCATTAATGATACCAACTACATACGAAGAGGAGCTGTCTCTTTTAAGGACTTCCCCAATGAAACAAACAGCCAAAGCTCTAACTTCTGAAAGATGTTTTGACGTACTGGCAATTATTCTTACTTGTCCAACACTACCAATTCCCTGCATTTCCATGAACAGAATGCAAAATACATTATGTTTGACAAGCAATGGCATTAAACTCTTGCTACTGAGACACGTGATGCGAAATGATTTCGACATCTGTTTGCACTTTTAATCTTTGCTTATCTATATATCTCCACATACACTCCTCCAAAATAAAACCAGTGAAGTATGTATACCTATAAAACCGTCTCTTCTTAAATTTTTCTGCAGTATTTCAAAAAAATCTGACATTTGTAATCAGCATTAAGTTCAAATGCTGCCTTCACTTGAATCAATACCATGGCTCTCTCTATTTCCTCCCAAGCTTGGTTTATTTTAACCATGAAAGGACAAGGGGAGATGGCAGGAACAGGAACAAAGGTAAGAAAAAAGATGTTAAAGTCACAGTGTCTCTAAATGTGTGCCAGATGTTGCGTATTTCAGGGATTTTCCAGTTCAGTCAGTGAGTACTCCCTTAAAACTCAAACATACCATAATTCCAGATGGGTACCCATGTTAGTCTGTTGCAGCAAAATTAAACAGGAAATGAGTGGCACCTTAAAGACTAACAGAATTTATCCTTCCTTTTGTGTGTCAAGTCATCACTTCATCAGAAACAAGACGGAACTCTGACTCAAATGCTGACAGTTAATTTTTGTTAGTCTTTAAGGAACCACTCCTTTCCTGTTTAATGTTGCAAACATACAGTGGTACTCTTAATATGGCTGGGCATGGGATACTATGGGACCTAAAAACCTTGAGATTGAATACATGGTATGATGTAATTAAAGCATGAGTCAATCCTTTAGTTTCTTCATGCAATCAAGCCTGTCGATAGGATCTCATGGAATGCTCTACTGTCAACAGAAAGGAATTTAAGGGCAAATGTTTCCTCAGCGAAAAAACCCAAGACACATCTTTTATGATAGAGCTGGTATATAGATGACTGGGAGGCAAGGTGGCATGGTATAGCCCGATCTCATCAGATCTTGGAAGCTAAGCAGGGTTGATAGTTGGATAAGGGACCTCCAAGGAAGACTCTGTAAAGAAAGGCAATGGCAAACCACCTCTGCTGGGGTCACTATAAGCTGGTATGTATGTAGATGGATGACTCACAATAAATTCTTGAGATTATTAAACTTGAGATATGCCCAAACAAAAGAATCTGAAAAGGATACTGGTGGTGGATCTGCTCAACAGACATTCTCAAGCAGGCCATCAGTATATTGTCAAGATCACAACTCATGGAGAAGGAAGGTTTCTGCAGTTTTAACAAATGCTCCATGACTTGGGGGGATGCAGTGAGGAGGGGGAGCTTAGTAAAATCTGTAAAAGTTCTTCCTTGCCAAAATGTCCATTAGCTGTCCTGGACTGTTTTGAAATCCAATCCTTCAATGGCTTCTTCCTGAGGTCCTGCACATGAAATGAATTGCATGGAAAAAACTAAGTGTATATAAATATGTATTAATATGTATGAAGCAGCTCATGAAGACTCTGAGCACAGCCTAAGTGGCTGGCAAGCTAAAACTGGTAGGCTTGATACAGAGATATTCATTAAAAGTATCGCTTACACTTGGCTCAATGCTTTTTATTTAAAAAATCATGAAATGAACTCAAGCAGCATGAGATCAGATTAAGCTAATGATATATGGGCTTCCTAACCCGTTTCTCTTTTCTAAGCCTCTACTACATGTTCCCATGATGTTCTCAAGTGTATCCCCATGAGTGTAAGAGAATAGAAAAAGAAAAGGTTCACTGGGTTTGAAACTTTTGTCCTCATCTAAAATTCATTCATTCATTCAAAAGGTAAAGGAAAATATAAAATATGAGCACAGATGCTATTTTCTGGGTGCTGATGGATTTTTCCCCCCAAGACAAGCTCTAAATAATTTATGAATGTGTTGTTGCTTTATTTTCCAAGGTAAGTTATTCAATACCTGACATCTTACTTTGTGCTGGTTTTCATGGCAACAGATATAATTGTGCCAGACTTCTCTTTAAAACAGAAATTATTCAGCAGTTATTTTCCTAATGAGTTGGGAATCCATCACAAAGATGAAATAGTCTCTTTAGATGGTTCCCAGGTAGAAGAGGCAAATGGAGAGCTTCATTCACTGTCCTCATGTTAGTTTCACTATTTCAGATATTAACATCTATCCAAGCGGTTTGTCTAAGGAGTAGACATCATAAAGGGTGCCATCCAACCCCTACAGAAACCAATGGCAAAATTTCCATTGATTCAGATAGACGAGATCTTCAGACAAAAGTAGATCAATATATTAAAAAAAGACAATGACTTGCAGGAGAGGGCTGATCAGAGATAAAGAGTCTCTTTATCATCCCTGGTGCCAGTGTGGCATAATGAAAGACTAGAAAGTCTCATCTGTGCCATAGGTGAAGTGGTATAATTGTCAGGTGAAAACTTTCTTTTTATGTGCGGAGATGTGATTCAGAGAAGGTTCATTTTCAAGAGAGAGGCTAGAAGAGACAAAGGAGAGTCCTTGCGTTAAAATCGTTGTGACGGTTAGGGTATGTACAGTCTTGGCACACAGTCCAGGACATTGATAGGAATCCCCCATCACACATCTCAAAGAGCAGCACACCAGATGACTTTACCAGCTGGTCTTCCAACCAGTCATCTGAGCCAAGCCTGTGCAGTGCTGACAATGCTGACGGGATCCGCTGTGGGGCAGAAGGCAGTAGCCAAGCTTACTTCCTCATAGCTGTCAGCGGGGCCCAAGATGACCCCAATGGAGCTGCTAATGCCTTGGCTAACTCCCAGCGCATCTAGCTGCATTCAGCCATCCTCTTCTCCACTTCATCTTGTTTGCCAGCTTACTAACATGTTGATGGGTAGATTGTGTGTTTTTTCCAGGCAACCTGTGGTCTAAGTTACATTGTAAAGGCATATGATGCAACACGTTGAAATAAAGCTGATTTGAGTCTAAATGGCAGGCCCTTGTGGACCTTATGTATGCTATCTTTTGCACTCTAGAGGAAAAGAGGCATGTATGTTTAAATCAATCTATCAACAAAATGTGGTTAAGCAATTGTTCAAACTACACAGCCCACTGGGAACAGACCTTTAGCAGCAATTACGCTGACCACAGACTTATAGAATGCCTTTCCTTTAATAAATCAGAATCCATAGTTTTCTGGACTTTAATGCTCAGAGACACACATTATGTGTTTGCTTCTAGGCATTTCCAATAATATGCTTTTCAACCACAACCCATACAGTTTTTTTCTAATGACAGCAGGTCATGCCATATCACCCGCTTAAGTTTCCATTTTCACTCATTATTTTACTATCCCAACAAACTGCACATTTTGAGAGGATGCTACACTGCAACTATTAGATTGTACTTAGCTGCACATGACCCGAGTGTTGCATCCCAGGGGACTCCCAGGGTCCACTTTTCTGACACAATGCTTGTTAAAAACATTGGTGCTTCAAATAACCTGAGTAGTTTTCTGGTCAAAACAGATGAGATTCTGTGAGATCTGTGATAAGATCTCCCCACTATTGTAACAATTCAAATAGGATTCATACAAGGTCCCATTTTGGATTAGGTCCACATGGAGACAAGAGGGTTCAACCTTTCCTCTTTATACAGCTTCCCCTACCCTGATCTCTTATTAGACCTGAAAGGAATGATACAGTGGCTATCTTTTTCCTTTGAGGGCTAAGAACACCATAGAGCTGGACATGACTAGTGAAACTGCATAGTGGGAGGACAAAATCAAATGCCACCATCCACTTTATGGTCCTTATGATTGAACTCCCTGGACTTCAGGTCAAGAATGGCTAAAAAGCCTCTGTTCAGAGTTTTTTAACAGAATGCTTAGACTGTGAACAGAGAAAAGAAGGCTATTGCTCTAATGGATTTAACCCTGTGGAATGACTTTCTTATGGTCACCTGGTGGAATGCTCTGTCTGCTGAAATCAGGGCCCGGCAGGAGCTATTATCTTTTCGCCAGGCCTGCAAGACAGAGTTGTTCCACCAGGCATATGGCTGAGGCTGGGCTTCCGCCAGCCTGGAAAAAGGGGTGTATAAATCTTAACCCTCCCTGTGAAGGCTGTCCACCATTCCGTTTTAAATGTGCTGTTTTTAATGTACATGCATTTTTAATTGTATTTTTAATATGTTGTTATCTGCCCTGAGCCCCCTTGCAGGGAGGGTGGAATACAAAGAAAGAAAGGAAGGAAGGAAGGAAGGAAGGAAGGAAGAAAGGAAGAAAGAAAGAAAGAACAATCAAAGACATCTTACACAAGGAAGCTCAAGTGAGAGCTCTTACACTTGTTCTCCCCTTGTGGATACACACGCACTGCTAGGGAGGGAGACAGAGTACACCTGAATAAGATTACACAGAAAGTAAGTCACTTGAGTGCCCCCATGTAAGATGTCCTGTGTAGAGAGACACTTAGAAAACTATGAAAACTTCTATGGTGTAACATTGATGGGGGTGGGGGGGCTTGCATCTGACATTGTACCTTTTGATTCTTGTTGTTTTCCTCTATGATTGGCTTTCTTGTCAGTCTTTTGTTCAAAGGGAAGATAGTTTAAAATAAATTAATAAATATAAAATAAATAAATCACTCTCCACACCACATAATTTGTAATATGTGCTGCAGAATCTATCTATTACTGTTCAAGATGATTCATGAGACTGCCGGATCTGACCGATTTGAAGGGTGAGGTGGGAGATGCTGGTTCTGAATTAGGACTACTAGCCTGGAGCAGTCAACATGCAATAGAGTGAGTGATGCTGGCAGGTTGTCCTGAATAAAAATAAAGAGTGGGATGTAAAACAAAAAGGATATTTGTTTGTGAACAGACTGGCCTGAAGGGATACTACATGTTATAACCTGAAGATGTAAATGTGGCTTATGGCACAGACCACAAGGGACTTTGGGGCTTTTGTGGAAAAGTACAACTGAAAGATGTTCCACCTTAGCTGAGGGGAAGGCTTTGGTTGTCTGTTCATTCCTTTCTAAGCAGATGACACATTCTGTCAGGGTGCTGCATGTATGATGGGGAGGTTGAAGGAACTTGGAATGTATGCTATTTAAAAAACCAATTATAGTGGGTTCAGGACATGCTTTTCTGAAATGTTAAAAAGAATTTGGCGATTTCTAATCATTTATTCAATATTACCTCTGATACGGATGATAATGTAACTCAAAGATATGTCTATTGAAAAATTCAGCTGACAATAAATCCTTTTAGAAAAGAGGAGGGTGTGTGTAGGATTGAAAAGGGAAGATTAGAGCGGTAGAGAAAAGAAATCACAGAGTTGAAAACAATGAGGGTTACACTTGCCCTGCATTTGTTAGCAAAGGGAGCTGGGATATATGAACTGTGTGCGTTCCTTTCCCAGTGGCATTTTGCAAAACGTAGCTCATGATTAAAAGGGAAAAGGTTTTATGCTGCTTCTTTCTGTCTCCACAGAGGCATGCCTACATTTAATCTTATTTTCACACAAAGTTAAAGAACATGCTGAAAGAGCTAGAGGCTAGAAAACTAAAGAACAGTATGAGGCCTATCTGGAAAATGGGAGACAAGAGGAACAATAACGATCATGAGAGCTGGCTCTTCCCTCTGTTTGCACTCCATTTTCCTATCTCTTCCTTCATTATCAACTGTAATCAGTAGGTATGTAATGTAACTAGCAATTTTAGGTCTTCATTATCCATTGTTGTTAACAGAGGCTGCACCACCAGCAGTCACAATGGTGAGAAACAAACCAAAAGATATCGGCCTTTTATGCACGGGCTATTTGGCCCCCATTTGACCCTATACTATGGTGGATGTTTTTCTGATTTATGCGCAGCTTTCGATAACTTTTCGATCTTGACACTGTCCCACTGTCCCAGGCTTTGCCCAAGTTATTGGATGCTGGTTTCCCATGACTTTTTCCTGCAGTGGGAGAACATGCCAGTGCATGTTCCTGTGCAGATAGAGCAAGATGGGTAGCCGTGTTAGTCTGTCTGTAGCAGTAGAAAAGAGCAAAAGTAGCACCTATAAAACTCATAGTGAGTATGAGCTCCCTGTGACTAATGAAAGCTCATATCCTGCGAATTTTTTTTGTTAAGTCTTATAGGTGCTACTGGACTCTTGCTTTTTCCCGTGCAGATGTTTACATTTGCCTTTCCTTCACCCAGCTGCCCTAGAACCCCCCCCCCCATGGTGATTTATCCGTTCATCTCCTCTCCTTTCCCTCTCCCTCTGGCTCAGTTTATCCATCGCACACTGCAGTCCTCTTGCCTTGTTTTGGCCACCCTGAGAAGTATCTCTCTGATCTACATTCTGTCTACACACATGTAATCTAAAGGTTTTTGGATGAACAGAAACCCAAGTCATCTCTGCGTCACGGTGTAATTATAGATCCCTCTATTTACAATAAAAGCAATTAGGATTATCCAGAGCAAAAGATGTAAAATGAATTCTCAAGGCTCATCAGCTGTGTCGTGGGGAGATCTCACAAGACTTCTCAACAGATTCTAGCTATAGTGGACAGGAAGATACTACTGTAGTCTCTCAGAAAAAGATGCTTTTAGCCAGAACTTGTATGCTACAGTTGTGGGAAGAGAGATTCTCAGGCAGGATGTTGGCTATTGGTTGCTTTAGCAGCTTAATAGATGTGCAATGAGGTAAGCATTTTCAGAGGATCTCTCTTCCAATCAGAACTCTTTTTCCAATAGAAAAAATTAGGGGCTGGAGAGATGATGGGCTGATGTTGGAGAGAAAGCTGACACCGAGGAAGAGGTGCATAATGCACCAACCCAAACCAGCAATATAAATTAGCTTTCGCTTCTGAAAAGATCAGGAACAAGAGGAGTGTGCGAAAAGGGTTGTCTTAGATATTTACTAAGGGCCAGAGAAGGGACCACTAGGGTTATAAAATTCCTCAAGCCAAGGCTACTTGGAGGAGGGGAACTCAAGAAGTCTACCTACCTTATTTTGTTCTTATGCTCTAACCCAGCTGGATGCCTATAATCTCAGCTAGAAGCCTTTCTAGGAATTATGTTTATTTTAAACCTTTGCTTGAGTTGAAATAATAGAAAGTGAACAATTATGGATTCTTAGAAAGGCTTTTTGTTTTATGAAGGATTGGTAAGTACCTTCCTTCCACATATCTTAGCAGGGCACCAGAGAGAATCTTCTTCCATGCTTCTTAAAGTCTAGACATGCTCTAATGTGGATTCTGTATCATTGTGCTGATGGTTACAGCTACACGGCCATTGTCAATACAATTATGCTGTACTTTTAAAAAATCTGAATGGTGTCAGCTCGAGGAAATTGATTCACCAATCCAGTGACTTCTTATGACAGTTTCCTTTGCATTGGTTGATCTGTTGTCTATACTGGGTCATCTTATATGTATGCAAGTATGCCTTATGGTACTCTTGGAGTTCTGCATGTTGTAACCCCCCTCCCCCTATGATAACAGGAACTGAATAATCTTAGATGGGCAGAGTTAATAATGGAAAGAGGCCTATTTTGGTGGAATGGTTATAAACCATGGAAGCATAAAATCATTAATAAAAACATTTACACAAACATATGAATTCAATCAATTTTTCTGCTAGTGAAAAAGGAAAGAGATGCCATCTTTGAAAACGCCAAAAGGCTATGCTGCAAATCATGGGATATACATGTACAAAAGGATTGGGACTATAGTATGGGAAGGAATAGGGTGAGATTGAGGTTAAAAACTGAGTTGATTCAATCAATAATTATAAATACAGAGAAAGTGATGGCAGCTAAATCACTATTAGCATCAAACTGGAACTCACCTAAAATCCCCTTTGTCGAAAATTGGCTAATTAAGCTATGGGATTTCTATATCCAAGAAAAAATCGCTGACCTTATTAGTCAATCACAACTTTGTCTGAAAGAAACTAACTTTGTCACTAAATGGTTTCCATTTTTTGAATATTTAATAGTTAATGATATACATCCTCCAAACATCTATCCTTTTTTTGGTTGCCCTAAATTAATGTTAGGCTATCATTCTATTACTGGCAAGATACATTTACTATGTATATTATGTGAACTGATTGATTTGTTTTATGTTGTTTTAATGTTGTAATGTTGTAATGTTAATTGTTAATTAGAATTTAAAAAGTTATTTAAAAAAAAAGAAATTACAGACCAGCAATAAAGCAATATCTGGAATATGAAAAAAAATACAGAGAAAGTACAAATATATGGGTTTTTTTAAAAAAAAGAACTTTCATCTTAACATTCCTTCCTTAGTACTCTTTCTCCTTTCTCCCACCCCTTCCACCTACATATGTTATCTCCCATGCCAATAAAATATACAGTATAAGCTTCTTGGAGTTATTTTTTTGAAAAATTTTACTCTGAAAAACACCGTATTCAATGATGGCACTACACTATTATGATTACTGTTTCTGCCATTACTATTATTACTAGTAAGTAATTCATTTCCACGTGAGCTGTGTGGAAGATGTTCCCAATCAGCTGTGTTATTTAATAATTTTTTAAAAACCAGTGGCTAACCAAGTGGCCCAACTCTTCCAACACAATATGACGCAAATATAGTTAAGCATCCAGTAGAACAGGAGGGGAGACTTTATGTTTCAGGTAGCAACTTAATTTCCTTCAAGAGCCTTGGGAACTACCAGTTACAAAATGGCAGCTTATTAAAAAAACTAGATAATTTCAGACCAGGCCTGCAGTCTCTGGGAATGTTACCTCTGCTGCTTTTGCAAAGAAAACCACCACCCCTCAGTTGCAACTGGCCCTGCAAAGGTAAAATACACAGTTGCCTCTATGTTTTCCCTGGAAGAGGCCAAGGACAGCTTTTATGGAGGAGAAAAGAGTCAATAACATGCTCCTTTCCCATCCAGAGTAAGGACGTGTGTGCGCTTGCATGCATGTGTGTGTGTATATGTACATAAAGAAGGAGGAAGAAAGGCAGATGGGAAATGGTGTGTGGATGCTATCATTCTCTCACCTAGAGCAAGTGTATATGTGCCTCCTTCACATGAAAGAGGAGAGAAGCTACTACGGTAGCAAAGGAAGTCGTTACAGCGGCACTGGAGGAGGGGAGGAGAGCTACTTTTAATTGCATGGCTTGTGACTGGTTAGTGATGCACTTCAGCCCACCACAGCTGTAGTACACAAATGATGCAGCTCTAAACTTCATAGTGGGAGGTCAAGCAGATGGTATAGCCCAATCTCGTCAGATCTCGGAAGCTAAGAAGGGTCAGTACTTGGATGGAAGACCACCAAAGAAGACTCTGCAGCAGAAGGCACTGGAAAACCACCATTCCCCTTGAATGCACCAGCTTTTATGGGGTCACCATAAGTCAGTTGTGACTTGACAGCACTTTACACATACAAGCTTCATGGTACAACTGTGCTTAAAAACATGCTGTCAGATTGTCAGGAAGACATGTTCCCCTTTTCAATCTCCATAACTGTAGAATCATTTAGGAAATTCCAGGTTTTGCAGGAGGCAGTTGTACACCAACCAAAGTACTTCCCATAATTTCTAAAGCTGATTTTGCAGCCCAGAACGGTATGCAGAAGTAGGAAGCTGTTAAGAGAGTCACAAGCACTATCCAGCTCTTCACTAACCTACATATGGTTCCAAGGGCTGCAATTATTTCTAAACACATCCACATAAACCAGGTAACCAAAGGGTTTCATATTTCATCAGAATTTGGCCCAGGAGGCCACTCCTGTCTCTTGCCCTGTAATGTCAGCTAGTATTTGGTGGAGTGAGGTGAATGTCCATAGCTTGCAAATGAAGTCCAATTTTACTCTAAATTAATATTTGCAAATTGTTTTAAACATTGATTGCTAAAGTATGCATGGCTGAATCAAAATTGAACTTATTGTTCACGGATAATTCGCTAAATCATTTGTCCAGCTCATGGAACACTTTTCGTTGTTAATGTTTTTTTTTAAAAATCTTCATCTAATATAAACTGTGCACAGCTTTCTCCTTCAGAATATTGAGCTGTCTTATCTCACACTGATATTCACACACAGCACTCATTAACATTAATGGCAGTTACATGAAGATATCAAGGGAACAATATAAGCCCTTAAATGATAACACTTCATGCTCTAAACAGATGAGGCTATTAGCGGAATATATGTGATTTCCTTCATATTCCTGCTTTCTGATTCTGGAAATACAGATACATTCCTGCATAAGATATACTGATCTGCCTCTTGTGGTTTTTCCATATGTCTATAGGCAGCTACTCATTAATAATCAGATATGCGGTACATGCATACATGTGTTAAATAAAAAAGAAACCAGCCTTTGTTAATATGAATGAACAATATTCCTCTGTGGATACACACTCCAACTCTCTTTACCAGGCACATTCTTATTTTATAGTGATTAGCCCTACTTTGCCTACTGGGTAGATTTTTGGATTGCTTTTTAAAAATATGCTAGTGTGCAGAGACATTCAATAAAGTTCTTTGGATTTTGGCCTCCTTTCCTAGGTTTGCAGAGACTAATTATCTTCAGGAAAACAGTGGAAGTAGATACATACAGCTGTTCGTGAACAAGCTGTTCATGAGGCCCCATTCTAAATGAACAGGTGGTCTTTGCAAGCCTCCTTCATTGCTGTTCGTCAAGCCAGACAATCTGGCACCTGCAATAAATTCTCTTGGCAACCAGAGGCAGGGACTGCCTGAACTCTGTCTGAACTCCTGCTGTTGCCCTGGAAACCCCAATCTAAGCCCAATTTAGCTTGATAGGGAGGTCTTCCTTTCAAGTGTGGAGCTCCAAATTTGTTGCAAGGGAGGGGGGCTCCCAGCTCTGGTTTTGCAGACAGTGAGGGAGAGACAGTTGCTGTTGG
This sequence comes from Eublepharis macularius, assembly GCF_028583425.1. Classification (NCBI taxonomy): domain Eukaryota; kingdom Metazoa; phylum Chordata; class Lepidosauria; order Squamata; family Eublepharidae; genus Eublepharis; species Eublepharis macularius. The sequence goes on from NC_072798.1 coordinate 71,685,739, forward strand.
CATTTTGAAAGGGAGACAGGGATAGTGCATTGGAGCTTGAATTTTCTCTGTGTGTGGTGGGATAGGGATCTACCTCTTCAAGTTCCATGGCTGCTGCCAGGCTCTGGGCCAAGCTATTATTTATTACTGGTAGCTTTCCTGCTGCCTGCTCAGGTAAGGTTTCTGGGAGTGGTGTGGTAGGGATCTACCCCTTCAGGTTCCAGGGCTGCTGCGAGGCACTGGGGCCAAGCTATTATTTATTATTGGTACATTTCCTGCTTCCTGCTCAGGTAGGATTTCTGGGAGTGGTGCGGTAGGGGTCTTCATGGCTGGAGGAGAGCCTGCTGGCCCCCACAAACAACGAACAATGAACATGTTCGTGAACAGGTCATGTTCATCAATGTTCATTGTTTGTTGTTTGTGGATGGCAACAAACAACGAACACCATGGGCACAGTATCTTATTCCAGGACACCAAAATACTGGACAACACTTCCAACTACTTTGTCAGACTGCAGAGGGAAGCCATTGAAATTCACAAGCATAAGCAAAACTTCAACAGGAAAGAAGAAACCTTAAGAATGAACAGAGCATGGTTTCCAGTTCTGAAAAACACCAGGCTAACAAAACACTCTATACCCGACAATAGCCCTGCAGAGAAGATTAGCACATCAAGCACCAATCCATATGCAAAAGAACCTCCTCAGGATGCAGTGAAGCCTCCCGCCATTAGCATTCCACACCCTGGGAAACTCTTACAGGATGACTCAGCTCAACCCCACCCCTCCTGAGTAGATATAAATGACCTGCCAACATCTTTTCCACACTGTGACACTGAGAGATCTCTGTCTTTTGGTGCTACACCTCTGAAGATGCCAGCCACAGCTGCTGGTGAAACGTCAGTAACTACAATGCCAAGACCACGGCAATACAGCCCAGAAAACCCACAACAACCATCGTTCTCCGGCCGTGAAAGCCTTCGACAATACAACGAACACCATGTTCATTTTTTTTTCCTGTTCATGCCCATGTCTAAATGCATGGACGTAAATGCATTTTGTTTGTTGATTTATTTGAAATATTTCTGTTCTCCCTTCCTCGATCAATGGGCTCAAGTTAGCTTACAATCAGTTCCAAAGAGCCAGGTGAAAAAAACCCACACAGTAAACCCTAAAAAAATCCTGTGTCAATAAAGATTTCAAATCTCATTTAGAGCCCTGGCAAACTGCATCATCTCACCTTTCTTCCTGAACTCCCGAAGAGATGTCACCTTCTCACCTTCTGCTAGACTGTTCCACATGTTGTGTTCAATGACATTAAAAATATGGTTTCTGTTGGAGAACAGATGGCTAGCTTAAAGCAAAGGGATGGGGAGGAGAAGCTGTCCTGACACTATAGTTGGTGCTTGCATATATACACCAGAAGAGACAGTCCTTTAAATATGTGGTCCCAGATTCTAAAATATTTTCCTTCCCACTCCTTCTGTCTGAGAATTAAGTATTATAGATTGTGTAACAGTTGCAGCCGTTTTATAATGACAACCCAAACCACTGTTGGCTTAAGCATACTATTAAACATCCTAAACAAAAATCCCAAAGCTTGACTCAGAAGCTAGAGCTGTACAAGTGATTGTACCAGCAGCCCCCCAAATGAAGACATGTTTGGATTAAACAATGTTTTATTAAATGGCTGATCTGCATCATCAAAGCTTTCTCCCTTATTTTTCAGGGCAGGTTGCAACTATGGTAGCTCAATAATACCAACATTTTGGCAAATACCATCTTGGCATTCTCACTGGCTTTGTTGAAGCACATTAATTGTGCCAAGAGATGCTAAGCCTCATTCCCTTTGTCAACATCTCACTCTAATAACAAAGGGTTTGACTGATGGTGATCAGTACTAAGGTCATCCCCTCTCCAACTCGCCCCATCACCCAGCAAATAATGGTGTGTTTCAGGAATGGCCCTTCATCTTTTGAAGCCTCAGAGTGCTCACCAATTAGCCCTATCTGTGTTGACCAATCCAAACTATTCCTACCACCCCTCATTATGGTCTACCAGTTCAAAGACTAGTTCTGTTTATATCACACACCCCAGAATAACATGAAGCAGACAAAAAAGGATCGCTTACCTAAGCCAACTGTAGGAAATCCAGAAATTCTTGTTTGGCCCCTAAAGCCAACCAGTAAAACCCATGTTGTTCTGCCAGGACAATGGGTGAACCAGGGGCACGAAGCAAACAACAACAACATTCAATTTATATACCACCCTTCAGGATGCCTGTGTCAAAGGAAACTCGTGCTTATATAGTACTCCTTCAAGTACTGTAAAGACAACCTTAAAGCACTTCCAATAGCTTCTGTCAGGGCTTGCCACCGCTGCCGCTGGGCGTGGCACTGGGCAGTCTGCTCCTGACATCATAGGGGGGCCAGGGATGCTGCAGGACCCTGCTCTGTGGAAGGAGGGGCGGTATACCTCACCCAGACTCCCTCTCAGTCTACTCGCTGGCCTGCTCAACCTGGCCTGCTTGCCCCCTGTGTCCTTCTTCAGCCCCTCCTTCCTGAACTCTCCTCCAAACCTCCGCTCTCACTCCACATCATCACTCCTTACTCACATCCACCACCCCAGGGCTCTTCCCAGCCAGCTTTTATAGGGCTTCCTTCTACTGTCCCACCCCTCTTCCAGCCTGGTCTTGGGCTGCACCAAGCAGTTGCAGCTGGGGTAGCTGATCTGGCCCCACTGACCAGCACTAGCTGTGCCTTGTTCCCTGGCTGCCCAGCCTCCCTGCCTTGGCTGATTGCTGAAGGCCTGTCCAGCTGCAGTTCCCTGGCTAGCAGCCTGGCCTCCCTGGCTGAGCTGATGGCTGAAGGTGGGTCCAGCTGCGACTCCTTGGCTGGTTGCCCAGGGCTTCCTGCAGAGTGCCTCCACTAGCCCCACCTGGAGTGGCTTGGCTTTTGGCAACTCCTGGGCCAGGCTACTATTTTCTAGCTGGGGCGTGGCTTTGGGTTGTTGGGGCTGCTGCTGCTTCTCCTCCTCAGGTAAGGTCTTTGGGTGGGTGACTGCTGGGCCCCCAATCCCTCTGCCCTTGCCCCCTTCCGCCTTGCTTAGTCCCCTTTCCTTCCCTAGGAGAGTGGGACTTGCTGGCCTCTCTCTGTCTCCCCCTGCCTCCTGAGGCCCTGGGCCTTTGCCCCTTGCCCCTGGCACTGGCAGGTTCTGGCCCCATTTGCCCATGGGAGGGGTTGGCCTGTGGTCCCCCGGCTGCCCCCTCTGCCTGCCAGTCAGACCGGTTGACCTGCTGTCAGCTGGCCGACCAGTTGACCTGCTGTCTGCTGGCTGACCAGTTGGCCTGCTGGCTGCTGGCTGCCCCCTCTGTATGCCCATCAGCCCAGTTGACCTGCTGTTCCCTCCTACCAAGTCTGGGGGCTGGGACCCAGACCCCGGACAGCTTCTTATGCCATATTTGGCCAGAGGGGCTGCACATGGCTCTAACCAGGGCTTTTTTTCAGGGGGAACACAGGGAACGGAGTTCCGGAACCTCTTGAAAATGGTCACATGGCTGGTGGCCCTGCCCCCTGACCTCCAGACAGAGGGGAGTTGAGATTGCCTTCCGCGCCGCCAAGCGGCGTGGAGGGCAATCTAAACTCCCCTCTGTCTGGAGTCCAGGGGGCAGGGCCACCAGCCATGTGACCACTTTCTCTGAGGACAACCCACTGAGTTCCACCACCTCTTTTCCCAGAAAAAAGCCCTGGCTCTAACACAGCCCTGAATGAATTTGTATTGTAAATGAATGGAACATACCACAGGTGGAGAAATATCTTTAGCAAAGTATGATGGGGATGGTGGGGAGAAGCATAGGCAGTATTCCTTGATGTGAGAATGCAGATCTTATAACCAAAGTACACAAGAGTGTACCTAGTACAATCTGCAAAACATTGGAGGGTGGTGTGAATCTAGCCTTGAACCACCATGAGGGAAGACTCCCAGTCCAAACAGTGCCAAGCAAAGCAGTGGGCTGTGATATACAAGGACTTGAGTGTGCCCACTAAGTTCTTGGTTGGTGGGGAATGCCAGTTTATTCTAAGTACTGATAAATAACTTGCTACGTATGCATTTGTCCCTAAAGACATTTCCTCCTTGTTTTCAGTGCTCCCCAGAGCATAAGTCATTTGAATGAAACAGTCACTGGCTCAGAAAGCATCTTGGAATACATCACAACAGCATTGGATCAACAACAAGAGTGTTTTAACTGAATCAAAGGAATGTGGAAGTAATTTGTGGATCTGGCTTGTAGGAATTAAGAAGGAAATGTCAAAATGGAGTGCCTGACAGCAGAGAAAGCCAAATGTTCCAGCTTCCTTCCCCAAATGGGCCTCTGCACTAAGCAATAAATACAAATGGTAGCCCAAACCACACGAAATACAGACATCAGATGAGACCTAAATTTATGCATAACAGCGATTGCCAATAAAAATCAATAACCAGTGGAATTAATACAATAATATAATTGACTGTCATAAAACCATTCAACTGTGTTAAATTAGATGGTAGGGAAAGTGCGCTATTACCAGAGGCCAAAGGGACTAGAAACATTCTAACTGCAACCTTTTACCTCTTAAATATCATACTTTCAAATAAATGCTCTATAAAAGGAAAGCGTCACCCACAAGTTCATACCAGTTATCAACAGTGGGATCTCTTCTGCAGTTTGAGGCACTTGAATGTGAACAGCACCATGAAAGAGGAAGTTCAAGAATAAGTTAGCCAACAAAGAAAGACCTTTGAATGAAATAGGCCTACCTGGTTTAATACCTGGCCAGAGATGAATGTTCTTTTACTGCATCTTGATTTGTTTGGAGCAGCCTTCACTCAGCATCTCTCACATGACTGATTGTGAGATGGATGTACCTGCACAGATTTATCTGCAGTTCTGCTGTGCTAAATCAGGGCATCTGATCCCTACACAATACAAACTATTCACCCACATTAATCTTCTGGTTGTCTTCAGAAAGACTCCATGGCGGGATCAGTGATGGCAGCACTTTCCATATATGGGAAGGACTCACAGCGATGCATCTTGCTTGGACGTGCAACATGGTCCCTCTTTCAGGCCTTGCTGTATTTCCATTTCAAAGATGTGGGAAAGAGTCTTGGACACAATTCTCCAATTTACTGTGTAGACCTTTTAGGAATAGAAAGGCAACACAATATACAAAATGAATGAATAAGAATCTGAGAAGAGTGTTGATCAAAGCAAAGGTCTGCCTGGTCCAGCAACATTCTTTTCCCTCCCCACAACTTATGTGAATGCTGATTCTGAACACTGAGGTTTCGTTTAGCAATTGTGGTTAATATTCATTGATAGACTGAAGTTTGCTTTCAAATGAAGTCTAAACTACATGTGGTACTAGAGTTCCGTAAGTGTGACAGAGTCATAATGTATAATTTGTCTCTAAAAAGCAACCCTGGATTCTGAAAATATACTGGTGCCACTGATAAAGGGACCATGACATTTCGCTGGCCAAAATTCTCTTCCAAATTCTCCACTATTATTTTCTCTTACCCTTTCCCCTGACAAATTTTGGAGCAGCTAAGGTAAGAGGCATTTTTGCCTGATATAGTAGTGGCGATGCAAACCCTAATCCCTTTCTCTACCACTGCACCCCTGATGATGTTTGTGCTCCCTACAGCAAGGGAAGCTGTTCAGGAAGACTATCCTAATATACTCAGCCAAGAGCCAGTAGGGATGTGCATTTTTTTAATTGTTTCACTTTCATTTCAAATCCCTAATTATTTTTATTTGATACTAATGGGTTCACTTTTATTATTAAAGTTACATTTGTTTCCATTGATTTTCATGGCACTGGAACATAGTGAAGACTCCTGGTTGATGAATGGTTAGCAGCACCCAGTGTAGATGATACCTCTACTGGGCTGGGTGTTATTAACCATCCAGCCGACTTGCAGCTACATGGGACTGCAGCCCCAGTGCCTCCATTTTTGCCTCCGTCCTGATGTCCTCTGGTGATTTCCCTATATTTACCTCCTTCTAGTTCTAGATGATGGTTAGAGGGTTGGTAGACAGAAGTGCACTTATATGCTATTGCAATATAATCTATTTGATGAGAAACAACCAGTGCAGGCCAAGCACTGCAAGCCATTCAGCAGTCATGCAGCTGCATGGATCTACAACACCATTGCCTTTGTCATTGCTTTCTGATGTATACCGGTAAGGCCAGCACATACCCTTCCCCTTTCAGCAATGGTTGCTGACTGAGCCAGCAATTGTTATTAGATTCCTGGCTGGCTCTACAACAGTTAATGAATAAATGGCATCTCTTCATATATTCTAAACAGATTATGGAGGACATGTAAGTGGTCCACATATACCTTGATTCCAGAGGTGTACTCATAAGACCCCCCCACTCATGTGCTTCAACCAGCATTGAGGCCGCTCAGAGAAGCTGCTCATTGAAGCCCAGACAGGAGATGGAACGCTACTGAAGGGTTAATGAAATGCAAGGCTCTTAGCAGACTAGCTTCAGCACCTGCATGCCCTGGAGATATGCAGAAAGCTTGATAATAAAGGTGCTTGAGAACTCCCTCCCCCCCAATTCCATCCTTCTGATTTCCATTCATCCCTTCCCTAATCAAAAGTTAAATTACCTTCACTATCCAGTCTTCCTGGGTTATCCAACAGCACCAATTGGTTTATTTTACAATAAGAATCAACATTCATCTGTTCCTTTGATCCAGATCAGAGACTTTAAGCTATATCTCTTTCCTTCTGTCACATCCGATAGACAAATGTCCTCTTTATCACTTCCTGGGGATAAACGTCCCTTTTCTTGTTTTCTCCTGGAGACAACTTTTGAATTATTGTTATTGGGGGCAAGTAATGCCTTCCTGTCTTATGGTCCATTTTACAGTATAAATGGACCAACCTGAGCCCAGTAAAAGTGTGCAGCTTTCTGGGACCCAAAAAGGCTGTCACTATCAGAGCCACTCTGAGCATCTCTGCAAGAACACTGGCCATTCCAAGATGCTCTCATCCACGGACAACGCTCTTCTTATAGATATAAACTATTGCCCAGTCCCTACATCTCTCTCCAATTTCCCCATTGCCTTCCTAGAAATCTAGGTGTGTGTGCGTAGATGTATGCGCTTGTGCTTTCTTGTATGCCTTATTTCTCTATCAATGAAGTGCATTACTGTTTTGGAAGTACACTCACCTAGTTATTTCCTCTGAGGGTCAGGACTCGGTAGACAAAGGCGGAGATCCTGCTTGTTGCCCCCTCTCACTAAGCTTCTCCTTGCTGCTAATTTCCCCACAAAACTTGCAAGGAGAACCATTGGGTAACAGGCATGCCATGCTGACTAAATAAAATGTCCATATTGTCTTCTCTAGGATGGAGTGACTCATCATGAACCCAGTCTTGCTGTTTGAAAAGTAGGTTGGTGTAGTGGCCAAGAGTGCCTTCTATCAGCTGCATCTGGTTCACCAATTCTCCCCTTTCTTGGACTCAGATGATCTGGCCATGCTGATCCACGCTTTTGTAACCTTCTGGTTAGATTATTGTAATGTGCTCTACATAGGGCTGCCCTTGGGAAAAACCTAGAAAATGTAGCTGGTTCAAAAACAGCAGCTCAATTATCTCATCCATCTTAAAACAGCTACATTGCATGCCAGTTTGTTTCCTAGTCCAGTTCAAGGTGCAGCTTTAAAGCCCTTTGTAATGTTTTGCATGTAATGTGTTTAATTTGGATCCCCCACCCACCCTGCTTGCTACTGTGGGGTTGTTAATATGTGTTACTGTAAGTTTAAATGCTGGCCTCTGTGGAAAGAAGGAGGGGGGCTGGATGAGTGAATAGAGTTTGGCTGGTGGCTGTACTCAAGGGGGCAGAGTGAACTGCAGTTTTTAGTCAGTGTGCTGAGGGAAAGTATTAATTCTAGTTGAGTCAGGCAAATTGTGTGGAGCCTGAGACAGTCTGAGTCTGTGTGAATCTCAGAGAAAGTATTTCTTCTGTCTAAGCCAGGCAAACTGAATGTGCGCCTGGGTTTGCTGGTATATATCCGAGAAAGAGATTAATCTATCTAGGTCAGGCAAGCTGAGTGAAAAAGACTCAGTGAATCTATGTTTGTGTAGATGTGAAGACTTGTTAGTGAAGACCTGAGTGAAAATTATTGTGTTGCTGCGTTTTTGAAACCAAGCGAAATGGGAAGGGTTTCAAAAACAGTGACTTCAGAAAGGGATACACCCTAAGAAACCCAAAATACACTACCAGGTGTGTGCTATCAAACTCTGTAATTAAAGTGCAAGTGCTCCGTCATATATATCACAATATACACTATAAATTACAAAACTTCATATATCCTCAGAGTTGATTATCCAAACAGTTGACCATAAAGTGCTAAGTCCAGTACAAGTCTCCAGTCATTTATGGGTATCCAAAAAAGTCCACAATTGTTTGAAAACCTTAGGTGTTAACTCCTATAGGTAAATGCAAGGTGGACGGCAATAGAGAACAGCAGGCATCTTCCATGTGAAGCTCCAGAGAGCCAAAGATTCCAAAAGGTCAGCTAAAGCTCCAGGGAGCCGAAGACTCCAGTCAGTTGGCAACAAGCCTGCCAGATAATAGTTCTGCTCGTTTCGATATTTCTTCGTCCCGGCCAATATTCATGCTGTAAATTACATTTGTCCACAAATTACATTTAGACACAAACAAATCATTTCGCCCCCAATACAAGTTATGTGAAACGGACTTACTAGTCTTCCTAATTCATTTTATTTTATTTTATGATGTTGGATAAAATGAATTAGGAAGACCAGTAAGTCCGTTTCACATAACTGCAACTGCCATTTTATTTACCAGGGCTTTCTTAACAACAACAGGGCTTTCAATGGGGTATAAACAGCAGGCATTTTTGAGCTGAGAGGCAAGTATCTGATTTTTTTCTATAGATTTTAAATGGTAATTAATGCTTGTGACTTGTAAGCTGTCTTGAGCTTGGCCACTGTATAAAACAAGATGCTGAACTAGATGGGCCTCTAGTGTGATCCAGCAGGGATATTCTTATGCTCTTTTTATTCTTTCAAAAAGCTTTCGATATTCTTTATGACAAATATTAACATAATTACAGAGTTCACACTTGTTCTATTATTATCTGAATAAAACGTCTCATTTTTCTATGCTGTTCACATTTCCATTTATTCAAAATGTTCTTATACATTCTAGCTTATTTTTCTGGAGACATATACCAATGATACATCAATTTATAAAAGTTCTTTTTAAGTATAAAACTCAAAGTAAAGATGATTCATCCACATGGGTTGTTTCCACATGTCCTAATGTTGAGCAGCACCCGCAGAACAAGGAGGTCTTCCTGGCATGATTTCTGATGTCATCACTCCATGATCTCGTTTTTGTGGCAGGATGACATCAGAAATCACTTCAGAAAGACCTCCTTGTTCTGTGAGTGTTGCGCGATGTTAGGACGTGTGGAAATTACCATATTCTCCAATTGTTCTATTTGTATATTATACCTAAAGCTTTTAGCCCACTTTATCATTGAATCTTTCACTCGCTCATTGAATCTTTCACTTGCTCTTCTTCTGTCTCAAATTTCAACAGTTTATACAATTTAGCAATAACAAGATCATCATTTGTACATAATTCTGTTTCAAAGTCAGACTTCTTTTGCTCAAAACCCCACAATCTTTTGTCAGTTTTAAACCTTTCCGACAATTTCCCATAGAAAAACCATTGACACTTATAGTCTTTGGCTAGCAAATCTTCTCTTGACTTCATTTTACAATCCTCTTGGGAAAAATCTAATATGTCCCAGTAAGTTAGTCACTTGTGCACTTTTTATCCTGATCATTGTAACAAATGGAACTTCTTTTAAGAACATAAGAACATAAGCAAAGCCATGTTGGATCAGGCCAGTGGCCCATCCAGTCCAACATTCTGTCACACACAGTGGCTAGAAATCCAGTGCCATCTAAAGGACTGTCAGTGAGGCCAGGACACCAGAAGCCCTCCCACTGCCTTCCTTCCAGCACCAAGACAACAGAGCACCACCTCCCCACAAAGAGAATACCATCTATCTCCTGTGGCTAATAGCCACTGATGGACCTCTGCTCCATATATTTGTCCAGTCCCCTCTTGAAGCTGGCAATGCTTGTAGCTGCCACCACCTCCTGTGGCAACGAATTCCATGTGTTTATCACCCTTTGTGTAAAGTAGTATTTTCTTCTATCTGTTCTAACCCGACTGCTCAATAATTTCATAGAGTGCCCACGAGTTCTTGTATTGTGAGAAAGGGAGAAAAACACATCTTTCTCGACCTTCTCTAACCCGTGCATTATCTTGTAAACCTCTATCATGTCTCCCCTCAGTCGTCTTTTCTCCAGGCTAAAGAGCCCCAAGCGCCTCAATCTTTCCTCATAGGGAAAGTGTTCCAACCCTTTAATCATTTTAGTTGCCCTTCTCTGTACTTTTTCCAGTGCTATGATATCTTTTTTAAGGTGTGGCGACCAGAACTGTACACAGTACTCCAAATGAGGCCTCACCATCGATTTATACAGAGGCATTATGATACCGGCTGATTTGTTTTCAATCCCTTTCCTAATAACCCCTAGCATAGCATTAGCTTTTTTTATGGCAGTCGCACACTGTGCTGACGTTTTTACTTCAGTTTTCTTCTATTTAGAAACAACTTAAATATCATGCCTTAGGAAGTTGCTACATGGCAATCTCACAGGCTCCCAGCAGGCAAGTCAGTTCTGTTGAGAATAATGGCTCTCAAAATGGAAGAGAGCAGAAAGTAAATCTAAATAAATAAAATGGGAAAAAAACATAAGAAGAGGTCTAAGAATCAGCCCAAAGATCTGTCAAGTCCAATATCTGTAAAATGTTAGAACCATTTTAAAATTATTTTTCTTTAAAAAGAACTGTAAAAAACCCTAAAATCCTGAAGAGGAATCAAGAACAGACAGGCAAGCAGGCAGGCAGGCAGTTAGATGACAGACAGACAGACAGACAGACAGACAGACAGACAGACAGACAGACAGACAGACAGACAGACAGACAGATAGACAGATAGATAGATAGATAGATAGATAGATAGATAGATAGATAGATAGATAGATAGATAGATAGATAGATAGATAGATAGATAGATAGATAGATAGAGCAGGAACTGTACAGGCAAATAATCTGTGATTTCATGTTATCTACATACAATGACTGACGCAGATTAGATGCATTGCCCTGACATTCCATTTAGGTTGGCCACAAATGTCTCTCTTCTGTAACTGGCAAAGTCTTGAGCCTGAAAGGTGAGCTAGTGACAGAGATTGATTACCTAGTTTATATCACAGGTGGAATGTAGTTTGGTAGTGACGAGGAAAGATTCCACCAGTTCAGTATGACCAAAGGAATGGGATAAATCCTTACAACACAAATAGAATCTGGGTCAATAAAAATAAAAATGCAGTATTAGCAATGGAAATATAGTTCACTTTACCATGCTGTTCTATCTGGCTGCAAACAATCTCTTCTTGCAGAAATGTTTTCTCATGTTATAGGAGAATCCAGTTTCTGTTATTCTATTCCTTCCTGGTTCATGCATCACTTACAAGTAACCAAACACATGATCATGTGGCCCATGTTTTCATAAGAGACTTGCCATGCCAAAATATGTGTTGAAGGGAATAAATGTCTAAGGGAAGTTTTAAGAAATGTCATATCCATGAAAGAGCGAGGGATAGGCAGAAAGGGAAGTCTACCATTCCCCAGCTAAAAGGCACTTCCTGTTTTGTAAACAGGATGATAGAACTGACAAACCTTTGACCTGCCTATCTAACAGTCTTACATGATTTCTGTATCAGATAGCCTTAGTCCTTTCTGTGTCAACAGAATTACAGTTAGACATGGGCACGATTGGAATTATGGTCTGAAAATTGCCCCGATTTTGGCGTTTGCGCCATCGGGACCGGGCTGATCGGTTCCATCCACGGCTTCCGGTTCAGCGCTCGGGTGGGGCGCCCTATTGGGTCTCAATCGGATCGATCAGTTTACGTTCGGGATTGCAGTCTGCAGACAGTCTGGCGCCAGCCATCTGTTCCCGAGGGAACAGAGCCCCGTGGAAATGGAGCATGGGGAATGCCGGAGCTGTTTGCCCTCCTTCTGTCACCCTGGAAACGCGAATGGAAGCCCAGCTTTCCTTGATCAGCAGGGCTTCCTTCCAACCATGGAGCAGCCAGAAAAGCACGCGCCTGTCTCGTCCATTTGGGAGAAGAGAGGGGAGGGCAGGAGAAGGGGGTGTTCTTCTGTAGCCATGGGCACTCGAATCTCATCCCTGCAAAGCCTGAGAGGCAGCTCTTACGGCCAAACACAGCCCTCCTGCGTAGCAGACCCAGGCTTTATAAATAGCCATGTGCTGCGCAACAAAGTTTCACTTTCCTCTTGTGGGTGGAGTGGGACAGCGGCGAGCTCTCGCTTGCCGCTTTTGGAGAGAAAAAGCGCAAGAGAGAGAGAGAGAGAGAGAGAGAGGGAGCTTTAGCTTTGGGCTTCAGCGGATAGGGAATTAGGGAATAGGGAGCTATCTCCTCTGGTTCCAGGGCTGCCGCCTAGCTCTGGGGCCAAGCTCGGTGGGCACCTCGGCTGAGGGCTCAGGTCTGGGGGGGGAGTGTTGCCGGGCCCGGCGGCCGCTGTCCTCACCCACCTCCCTTCCTTGGCGGGAAATACACCCCGCTCCCCTTCGGCCCAGCGGCCAGGCACATAGGGGTGCCACCGGTGAGTGGCCAGACCCCCTGCCCCCTCAGGGGAGGCGGCTTGCCGCCGCCTCCCCGGGCCTGCCGGGCCCGGCGGCCACCATCCTCACCCACCTCCCTTCCTTGGAGGGGAATATGCCCCACTCCACTTTGGCCCGGCGGCCGGGCACATGGGGGCGTGCCGCCGGCGAGCAGCCAGACCCCCTGCCCCTGCAGGGGAGGCAGCTTGCCGCCACCTCCCCGGGCCTGCCAGGCCCAGCGGCTGCCGTCACCCACCATTCCTTTAACACTGGAAAGCGCGGGGTGCCCTCCCACGTCGGCCGTCCCGATTCCCGATTCCTGATTCTGCATGGGAAATGGAACTTGATAGGTGAGCTTCGGGAACCAGGGTTCGGTGGCACCGCGGAATCACGATCAGCTAAATCGGGATTATTTTTTGGATCGTGCCGATGTCTAAATACAGTTACCAAAGGTCTTTGGGAGGGAACAGTGACTATTAAACAAGTCTATGGTATACATGTACATCCCCTACCTGAGCTGGAAAATGTGTGCAAGAAGTGATTTTGACTCGACCGTCTGGGAACTATACCTACAAACAAAGCTACTTTATACTGAGCCAAACCATTAGTCTATCAATGTCATTATTTTTTACTGTGACAAACTGTAGCTATGATGCCCCCCCCTTCACTCCCCCACTTTGAGGAAGATTTTCCTGCCAACATTCAGTTTGCCTGCTTTGGCTGAGCAGCCCTAAGTAGCATATTAATCTTTGTGGTTTGAAAGTCTGATTGTCCCAACCTGATAGTCAGATATAATTTTGGCTTTTTAACCCAGCCCAGGAACTTGTTGGGGGGAAAGCAGGAGCTCTCTTCCTTTTTTTGGGAAAAAGTAATGAGTACTGTGTAATGATCAAAAAGAAAATAACTTTATTTAATAGGCAGGAATTGAATAAGTGTAGTCAGGGAATGAAAGTACCTGAGGTAACATTTTGTTGGTAGTACAGAATATACTCTGAGTAACAGCTTAGTTTATTATATTCTTGGTTCTTAGCAGTGAGAGGTGTTTTACTTAATATTTTAGTTACAGCAACAATGTTTCCTCACAGATTTTCCTATGACAACTCAGATTTCCTGGAGTTAGTTTAAAACGGTTTCCCCTTCATAACAGACCCATAGTCCTCCTTAGAACCAACCCCCCCCCACACACACCTTTAGAAACTGGGCAGGAATTAATCTCCTCCTAAGAAGATATAACCTTTTTTCTTTTGGCTTGAAAGGGAGTCTAACCTACTGCCCAATCATTCTTGCCAAGACACAATACCAATTCTATGGTGTCTGTATCAAGCAGGCTTCAGCTTCTGCTGACACTTATACTAAGCATTCTTAAATAGAATTCTTCTTCAGGGCAGTGATGTTACAGTTAAGGCAAAAGTTTCCTCTTCCCTCTCTCCAAAGGGAAATTTGTCTGATATTTCCTGTCAGACTCATAGTCTCTCTATACGAGACATCTGATATGTGAGGAATATGTTTCAGAAGATACAATGTTAGCCAGGAAGAGTAGTTTAAAAAGACAGAGCCAATGGCAGGGCAAAGGCTTTGCTATACACTGGAGCTGTGTGAAGGAGCTGTGAAATGCCAGAAGGGAAATCTTAGCCCATTATAATCTCTCCAGTTCCAGGCCCAGCTCTGGAAGGCAGTTCCAGTCCAATTTTATTCCTTGCTGCCTCTGGTTGTTTTAGACTGGAGAGGTGAAATTGATAGAGCCTTTGGGGGAAGCGAAGATGATATTAAGAAACCCTCTGAGGTGTGATCTCCACTGACTCTGCCTTTTAAAACTATGCTTCCAAGCTAACATTGCATCTCCCTACACATGACGAACACACTCAGGCATCTTGTGCAGAGAGACTCTCACTCACAAACTCCCTCTGAACAATCCTGACAGAAACCAACTGTCAGCCCTTCAACTGGGTTCTAACTGACCAATCAGAGAGGAAGGAGCAGTCTGTCACTGAAGCTCTCCATTCCAAGCAAGAGTTAACTCTTTCCTTCTTTGCTCTCTGATTGTTGCACTTAGGAAACCTGCTTTCAAGGGTAGTTTGTCACGGCAGCTCTTCTGGGTGTCATGCGGAGATCTTTCACATCACCCCCTTCTTGATCCTTTTAACTAGAGATGCCAGAGACCGTTAAGCCATGGTCCCTTCTGTTAATAAGCAGACTGACTTTGGACTAAAAGTTGTCTACAAAATCTATTGTATGTTATTTTCTAACCAACTATATTTCAATTAAAGCCATCTTTATGTAGCCAAATCAATTGACCTCTGTCCTTTGTCTATCAGTACATATATCTTTGCAGATATATGTGCAGCCAGTATTAACCCCAGTGTCAAACAGATTAGAAGCAAATGTGTAATAAGCATTAATAATAATCTATTTTAATAATGATGAAGATGATGATTGCATACATTTATAGAAAATAGAATATTTGGCTTAGTGGCAATATTCCAAAGAAACTGCGTATAGACATGAAGCCAGCATGTTCAAAAATAGCAGAGACAGCCGGCTGTTTGAAAATCAGATAAATGGGGGGCAGGGGGAGGGGGAGGGATTGGTGCATTAAAAACACATTTCTATCCTTCATTCCTACATGATATTTCAGATATTTATTTCAACATACTGTGAATTCCTTGCAGTGAGTTTCAACATGGACAAAAATATGAAATGAACTATGTAAGCCAGCAGGGTGCAAAAATGGCTTTAGGCCTGCATGCTTAAATGTTTCCTGGTTGACCGGCACAAAGATTTTTTAGTCCCACATCAGTGGCTACATGTGCCTACCTAACTGCAAAGCATAGAAGCAATTCCAAGATGGTGAAATGAAACCACACAATAATGGGTCTCATTCAATGCCTACTCTCCCTAGGCATTTCTTCTACATGTCCTTCATTTATAGACTTACAAAGGGAAAGGCAGGAAGGAGGGGTGTGTGATTTGGTATATTCAGTCCAAAAATATACCTGTAAAATACCTTATTGGAATAATCCTGAATAAACCTGGAAACATCTGGGAAAAACCAAGGCCACCGTTATAAAGGTTGCAATAGCTTGTTTTTCTCCTTCTCACTCCCAGGTAAAAGGAAGGTGGGGAGAGAAGGATCTTGCAGGTGAATGGCATCACATATTACAGGGAGCTCAACTGCCTGTTCAATCTCAGAGCCAAGCTACAAGTGACGCCTGACACAGGTTGGACACTTGTCAGCTTCCCTCAAGTTTTGATGGGAAATGTAGGCATTCTGGTCTTGCAGTGTAATGGAGAGCCAAGCTGTAAAACCAGGACGCCTACATTTCCCATCAAAACTTGAGAGAAGCTGACAAGTGTCCAACCTGTGTAAGGTGTCACTTGTAGCTTGGCTCTCAGTGATTTGCACTTAGCCTCCAGGATGCAGCTTCAGGGAGATGTTCTGGAGTGTGTACTTTTGCCTGTTCTGCTCTGGTCTATCTGTGCTGTAGTTCTGTTCTGTTACTTGCTGCTGAGTTGGTTCTGCTGGGATTCTCTGGTTTGACTTGCATTCTATTAGTCTGTGTTTGTTCTTTCTGCATTAGGATGCTTTTGGTCAGTGGTTGCTCTTGTATTTTTGGCTCAGGCTTCTTTGCTCTGGAGAAATCATTAGATTCCTTCCTCCCATAGGAAGCAGTGGAGAGTACCTGGGGCACCTTATTCAGGGGACAATAGAATTGGACCCCTTGATCCAATCTACTTGTAACTTGGCAGGTCTTTATAGAGCAGGCAGCCCTTACTCCACTGCAATGCTGGTGTAATTTACACAGAAAATAGTCCTCTGCACTCCCCTCCAAAAGATATCTCCACAGGGAATAATAGAGTCTCATGATTTTAGAAACGTGGGGAAAAACACAGATCTAAGTACAAAACCAGGGCCGATTCCCGATGACCAACCTTAAGGCGCTGCATGCCGCCCTGTTCCGGATCATGACGGGGAAAACACGAAATATCGCGTTTTCTCGTGCGAGTTTGGCACGATGTCGCGCCAAACTCGCGTGAGAAAACGCGATATTTCGCGTTTTCCCCATCGCGATCCGGAACAGGGCGGCATGCAGCGCCTTAAGGTTAGTCATCTGGAATCGGCCCAGTATGATTCGAATATTGGGAATACCATTATTTATGGCCTTCTGGATACCCAAATCTGAAAAATACTGATTTTTAAAAATGCAAATCCCTTAGTGCCCTTCAAGTTTAGGCAGTGTAAATACTTCACTTTTCCACTTGAAAAGAGGCAGGATAAAATGTTCAATGGAAAGCATGGGGGGGGGGAATCACAACATTGGAGGGAATATAAGTGAGGCAATCTGTTCCTACCCTTTTAAAATTTCTTTTCTGGAAAACTATTGGCAGCCTGTGTACACTCACCATGAAATTCTTCTCACAAACATGTCTCATTGTCCAGCTTTGCTCCTCCTGTAAAATTTCATATCACCTTCATATAATTATGCAAAGCCATCATGGGACTGTCCTAGTTGCTCTCTTCCCTATACAGTTATATCTTTCTCTGGGCTTTCAAATTGTGCTTTTATGGATTCACTGTCCTAACATAGCTACCTAGCAGAATTTCACTACAACTTAATCCTGTTTTCTGTTCATAAACAAAGCTCACTATGGAATAAAAAGTTTCTCATTGTTTATAGTTTTGTTTTTGCTATGTGTGCTGTTTCTGGAGTTTATTATTTCAATATATAGTACTGGTGCTATGTAAGTCTCAAAAAATAACTGCTGCAGTGGGAGTGGGGAAACTTATGTCTATTGGTCAGAAAATGCAAGAAGAATTGTGCCTGGAGACAATCTCAGCGATGTTCAAATGTCTGCAGTAGCACACTCAAGTCTTTACCATCCATGTATGATATGAATGATGTTATAGCCTTTGACTCCTTCTCCCTTGTTTGTATTGACATTAGCTATGCAATATTTATGATATGGTAATGCCTGGAAAATCCCAGCCACAGTACCACCATAAATTAAATACTATGGATAGTATTGACTATATTGTCCATTCTTTGCTAAGATTTTAGAACAGAAGATAATTTGTTTTTCTCCCCTATGGGGTCCACATGTAGTCTTGGCCTAAGAGGCACTCATCAATAACAGGTAAGATGCTACTAGTAAGTGGAGTGCCGGTTTGATCAATGCAGTTGGAGTCTCTCTGTGTTCTGAAACAATTCTTACATGACATTTAGAAATGGTACTGTTGAGACAAGGGTTCTTGGGAGCAATTACTTATGCTCTTTAAAATGTGACATGAAACTCTTCATAAAAACTCTGTGAGTTCAGCTTACCCTATCTCAGTTGTACAAAGAGCATCAAAGAATCGTGGGTCTATGGAGCTGAAAGGAATCTGAAAACTTTCTAGTCCAGCTCCCCTATCTTGTAAAATAGAGTGTTTAACATCAGAATACTGCTAAAGAACCCAGATTACAGTGTGCCAGATGAAAGGGTTTGACTATGGGCACAAAATTTGTTGAACTGTATTTGTAGCACAAGGAACAGGATTAAGTTTGACTCATACAATCTTCTGTGGCATCTGCTCTTTTAGGGACTTGCTGTTTTTTACCATACACTGGTGACCTTCAAAATCAATTGCATGATTCCACTGAGTAACTTGGGATGACTAGTCAACTGTCCCCAAAGGGAAACAACGTTCTTAGTGAGATTATGTTCATTTTAAAAGGCAAATGACCAGAGGATTGCTTGTTCATCAGGGATTAAATGTTGTAGGCTCATTAAGAAGCTTTACCACTGACCATTACAACTCATCTTTTGAAATATCTCAATACCTGCATCAGCAGTTATTTGTAATAAAGAAACTACTTTAGGGATAGCATTCAAAAGGAAAAAAAAGTTGACTTATTGTGCTTTGTTTCAGAAATGGGATGCTTGCAGAAATAGGACTGAACTGTCTTTACTAGAATGATGGATGACACGATAGTCATATCCTTGGTGTCTTAGTAGCCAGCATTCGGTGTACTCAGTGTTGTCTGTCTGGTCAACTGTGATCTATTATTAAACAGGGCTTTATTTGGGGATCTTTCTGCAGCATAATATTTGAGTAGGACACATCCAAGGAAAGTTCATTTGCTTTGGCGTCATATGAGATTCTGTTCTTGCACCAGTCAAGTGTCATGCTCTTCAAAAATGGTAGCTAATATCAATATGTCATTGCTTACATTAATAACTCTCAAGAATCAAGACAGAACTTCACAAATGTCATTCTGAAATATTTTTGTAGCTGAAAAAAATGTCAAAATTGAGGTGCTTGTAATGGCAAAGGTTCATATAGGTGAAAAAAGCTATTATACATGTATGGAGTTCAGGTTGATGATAACCAGGAGTGAAGACAAGTTTGGAGAAGAATCTCCAGCCATATCTCTAACACAATAATCAATACTGGGAATAAGGTTCTCTTATTTACACATCCACACAAGTCTAGATTTTACCCGCTTGCTTTGCTTTTCTGCCACTACTGTTGGGGAAAAGCCATGAAATTAGGACCTGTTCAGTAATGTCTGTCTTATCTAGATCTACTCATTCTCATTCTTCTAGTTTTCTGAAGCATAAGGGGGCATAATTATGAGATAGAGCTCCTGGCTGAAGGATAGCACTAGAAAGTTTCACTTTTTTCAGCTTTCCAATTTCACAAAATATTCATTCTGGCTTGGATGGTCTGAGGATTGAACCTGGGGATTGAACCTGAACGTCAAGCAGAGCCATAGCCCCTCCCCTGCCACTCAGCCATAGTCTCTCCTCTCCTTCATCTCTTCATCATCCATAGGCCCTCAGTAAACCAAGGGGCTCTCTGGACTTTGAGACCAGAGGGAGGGCACCAGGGAGTGATTATGTCAAGTGGTTAGGTTATTTTTTCATTCCAGGTCAACCATCGCATCAATAGGAGAGCCGACCATATCAGCAAGAAAATCTCCCAATGCCATCTGAAAATCCATCATGCTGCATGGGCGGATCATCTTAACTGATCCCCCACCCCTGCTGAGTTTGGGTATCTCTGTAAGTCTAAACCCCAGCAAGTATTAATCTGTCTGTGACACGTCGTCAATCCTCACCCTGCCTTCAGATCATCTTCTTCCTATGCATAGCAGAAAACTAAATGTAGACCATGATCTTCACACTGTTGTTGGGGCCTGTTAGTACCTGAGACAGGCCTGTGGTTGTCATGGAGACCACGAAATCCTGAGCTGCTCCCAACAAGGTAGTCTCAGCAGGGATGTTGAAATCCCTGCAAACAAAAAACGCCTAGGAGTTTCAACATCACCCCTGAGACCACCTCCACCAGCTCAGGCAAGGAGATGGTTGGGCAGTGGAATGGGTGGCACTCCAACAGAATCCCAATCGTGTTTCACAATCCTAGCACTAGATGCACACTCTCAAAACAAGAAGAGTCCTAGACAGAGCATCGAACCGGGGTGATAGAATCCCAACAGACTATATTGACGTCACCTCCCCATCCAGTCTGTGCCGATGCATCAGTGGGTATCCCAGGGGCATAGATGGGAAAGGTTAACTCCTCCATGCTCCACAGACAGATCTCAGTGGTACATTACCACACCCACAGAGATCATCCTAATTAACATACCTACCACATGACTCACAAGCAGGGCTGGCGCCAGGGTTTCTGGCGCCTGAGGCTGGGGGCAGCTTCAGGTCTGCTCCTGCCCCCTCACACGTGCAAGCATGCTCACAAAGCATGCACATGCACCAAGACTGCGGAGCAGCGAGCGGCTGGGCAGAAGGGCTGCCTGCTCAGACTGCCCTGTGCTGCCGCCACTGGTGTGCACTCCCAGCCAGGCACGGCGGGTGGCTGTGGAGGTGTGTGTGTGTCCTCCCAGCCCTCCTGCTCCATTGCTCCATGCGCCACCCCGGATGCCTTCCGTGCCTGGCCCGTGGCTGCTGCTCCTGGCCGGGGGTGTGTGCTGGTGGCGGCAGCAGCACGGGAGGGATGGGAGGCTGCAGTAGCTGCGGGCCAGGCATGGCAGGTGGCCGGGGCAGCGCGCGGGTGGCTTCCCATCCTTTTGCTCAACCGCTGGCTGCATGCACCCTCTAGTAAACCCAGAGCAGGGGGCTGAGCAGAGTGAGTCTTTGCATGATCTTGAGTGGAGCTGAGCACAGCCTCCAAAGCCTCCACACATGCCCCCAGTTGTAGCTGAGCCAGATGAGCTCTCAGCGGACTTAGGCTGAGACTTGAGCAGGCTGCCTTGCTGGATCAACATGCCCACTAGGTGCTAGCCCTGTGCCCCACACTCCAGCTTTCAGCTGCTGGTTGCAGGTCCCTGACAGTCTGACTTTTGAGCCTAGCTGGCCAAGCAACTGACTTATGCCTCAGGAGTCTAGCCCCACAGAGCACAGGACAGTTTGCTTTTAGACAATTTTTGTGTTTGTGGTTCTTTGCAGTTATAACACTACTCTCTCTGTCCACCAGTAACTTTGAGATAACAGACAACGAGACTGATTATTAAAACTGCTAACAAATAATAGGGATTTTTAATTACTCCCATTCCCATATACTGATACAGTTAAAAATTGTTCCTGCTTCATACTCCCAGAAAGTCCTGTATCCCAGCAGTCCATTAAAAGACCTGGGATGGACTCACCTGCAAACAATTTCCAGAATCTTGTCTGGAACTTAGGTGTGGATCCACCAGAAACATGCCATGTTGTTGGGGCAGACGATGTAATAAAGTGCTCTTTCTCTAAAAAGGGAGGTCGAGAAAGCATTTCTGCCTCAGAGCCCTCCAAATAAAGGTTAGCTGAAGACTGAACGTTCTACTGCACAGTCAGCACAGGGGTGTAAATTCTCGTGCGGGTGGCTGACTTGTTTTTACAGTCTTTTGGTGAGGAAACTACAGAGCATGTAGCTGTTAATAGGAAACACTATAATGGATTAATAATTTACGTGTCGTATGAGATAATAGGCTGAGGGCATCCAGACTCAAAGTAGAGAGGGAGATGTCTCCAGCTTGTCCTACACTATGAGAATGGTGTAACTGCTGTTACATAAAATTAGATTGTTCTTTAATGTAATAGCAATTAAATATATAGTTCCTTGCCATTGACACGTAATTCGACCCCAAAGAAAAGACATCACTATATAATTTTTATCTCAAAGTGGTAGGCAGCGCGTTTTTGAGAAAACATCCTGACCTAACATCTGACAATGCTTCAGTCTATGGCTAATCACAGCAACTGGGTAAGTTTTGTTGCTGTCCTTCAGAAATAAAAGGTTCCTTTCAGAAATGCTATTTTTGTTTGTTTTTGGTATCTTTGAAATTTCACACCCAATAAGAAAATACAGTTTTCCAGTAAAAGTCATCCATCCTTTTATACCCTTGGTGAAAGATGATGTTGATGGGAAAAGGTGAAAAAGCTTTTGATTTTATTTCCACCTGGTGAATCACCTGTCAGGGTTCAGCATCCAAAATAAACTAAACTGAAAATAGCCTCCCACAATAACTTCCTACCTCTATAGCTGGTTATTAGGGCATAGAATTCAGCACTGCTAATATTAATAATGTTCAGCGATTGATTGGGCTGCAGGAAACAATACGCAGGGCAGGTAAATATTAGTTCATTTTTTTCAATATATATATGCGCAAATGTATATTATACATGCACAACATTGTACTTGATCACTTTGAAAGCACCATTAAGCCGGGCTGTGTTCCCCCCCACCCCACTCTCCGTAGAATAACTCTCTCAAAAGACTCTGCTTCCTATTCATTGTGCTTGGCAGTTCCCACCACATAGTAAATGATCGCATTATATGCAGCATCCTAATGTTGTGCAGAATGTAGATGCCAGGGAGGATAATGAATAGGGCAATTGGTGAACCAAATTACATTTCCTACTTACAGCCCTGATCAGCCCTAGTTAGCATACTCATAAGTAAAGAGTTAGTTATGGGAAGGGTGCTGGTGATTAAATGAATGAAGAAGCCCATCTGTTTCATAAAGCGGAAGGCATCGTAATAAATGGCAGCCTTGGACAGCACTCCCAGTGGGCAGGAGTGGGTTCTGCGGAAGCTCTGTTCAATGAGAGCCATAATTTTGTTTGTTATTAATTGCCTCTTTACCATTTCAGGGCTGCTTATACATGCAATCCAGCATTTCTTCCCATCTGTTTCCCCCTAATCTGCAGGGTCTGGCTGGATCCTGTCAGTTTCAAGATATTGCATAGATTAATGATTTACATGTCATTTTTTAGCTAGTGAGATGTGGGGTGAATTTTTCTTCCTCTCACCTGCATGGTCCCAGTTTTCCACATAGCTATGAAGGTACAAGGGAACTGATATGATCCAGATCACAGGATTCAATCACGTGACTTTCCCATTGGAGCCCTGAGGAGGAAAGATTCACGTTTCATTAATTAGTCCTATATATTACTGCTTATCACATCCACAGGAATCATTCCTGTGTTGAGCACATGAAGCTGCCTTATACTGAATCAGACTCTTGGTCCATCAATGTCAGTATAGTCTATCAAGGTCAATATGGGCAGCAGCTCTCCAAGGTCCTAGTAGGGGTCTTTCATATCACCTACTACCTGATCCTTTTAGCTGCAGATGCTGGGAAAAGAAGCTGGGATCTTCTGCCTGCCAATCAAACGTTCCACCACTAAGCCGCAGCCCCTTCCTGTTGAGCATTTCACAACCAGTGGAAGGAATATTTCTCCCTTCCTCCCTTCTCATTAGGAAAAAAGATTGTTAGCTCAATTTCAATTCAATTCAAATACCTTTAATGGCATACAAAGATCTAAGACAGCAAACAAATCACTATAAAATTTCATAAAATATCAGAAGTCAATATATTTATACAAAACTTGTATGAATCTTAAGCACACCCACTAAAAACTCTGCAACCACTTTAGAAATCGCTGTATCATTATCCTTTAACAGAAAACGACAAAAGGATAAATTGTCCTAGTGTTCAATACGTTTTGGCAACCTCTCAAACAGCATTCTTCGCAACTTAATCATATAAATGGCATTCCAAAATTATATGCTGGATGGTATCTGGGCAGTTGGCTCCACACAAACAATGTCTTCCTGAAAAGGCGACTTGCTGGTATCTCCCCTGAAGGACATTGGAGGGAAAGGCATTTAGTCTGGCCAACATAAAGGCCCTACGACAGCCTGGGGTCTTGAGATCATAAAAGTACTGTGGAATTCTGCCAACATATGTAGTCAATCCTAATGCAGCTGATGAGCAAACAAAAGGTTGGGCTGGAAATAACTTCTGTTGCTCCCAATCTAGTAGACGCTGCTTAACACCATTCAGGATATAGGCCTCATCAGACATAAGTTCTCCACTGTTAGTCCCATATACTTAAATTTACTCAGTATTCCAGCTAACCACGCCCAAGAACACTGATCCCTTTTTAAATAGGTTAAAAGCCTAGAAGGCTCGGCTCTAAAATAAACTTTGAGCCAAAATTTAAAGGTAGTGATCCAAGCCCTTGTCTCAATCAAAGATTGACCCAATTCCGCACACAAAGCAAAATAGGAAACGCAGTTTGGGACACCCAAAATTTGCCTAGATTGTTAGCTAATAATGGAGAGTGACAGATTCTCTTAAGAGCGGTTTTTAGAATGCAATACTAAACAGGTTTCTTTCTTGAACTTACTCGTAGAAAAGTGTTCTTGGGATTGCAATGTAATTCTGAGCACAGATATATTGACAGAATTATCTCAAGATCTGTGCCATATGTGCCATTCCAATGGCAACTCAGTTATTCTGTTGTGCCTTCTGTAGCCCATAACTGTGTGAAAAATACATAACAAGTTAACTCCATGGTGAACGTGAGCAGTTTTCTTATGTAGCGTGTATTGATTTGCTGCACAGAGGCAGGAAATGGCCAACCACCTCTGTTTATCTCTCTCCTTGAACACCCTACTCAGGTCGCCGTAAGTTGGCTGCACTTTGATGGTACTTTCCACCACCATGTATCTGTGTTCAGTATCACTTTTTGCTAAGTGGAAAAAAGCAAGAGTTCAGTAATACCTATAAGACTAACAAATTTTATGATACGGTATGAGCTCACTTCTTCAGAACAGTGACTCAAGAAAGCTCATACCATACCACAAAATTTGTTAGTCTTATACGTGTGACTGGACTCTTGATCTTTTCCACTGTTACAGACAGATTACCATGGCTGCTTATCTGGATCTACTTCATGATAAGCATTTGCAATGTAACTATAAAGGCATGTTATACATATATAATATAAAATAAAGGTGTGCTTTTAAATAACCTAAAATATAGAATATTCATTCTTCTCTCTCATGCAATGGTCATAATCTTGCTGTGCTTTTAGCAGGGAACCAATGAATAAACATGGCAAGACACCATTCTTGGCTGACCAGTTTGAATGGCTGCCCAGTGAAATTAAATGGTTGCATTAAACCTGCATTCTCTGTACCTTTTTTAAGGTGGTGAACTGTAGCTCCACAACAAGCTAATGTGTTATATGTTTTCCTTTTTTCCAGCTTCTTCTTCCAGTCTCATTTTTCTTCTCCAACAAAACAGCCATAGCTGCCAACCACACAAATTTTATTAGTCTGATGTGAATCAAGGTCTTTCAGGCAATCAGTACCAGGGTCTGTGGGTGGACTCCACCCACATCCTCCCAGAATCAGATTCTTGTTTGGCCAGATTCTATCCTAGCTCCATCCCAGCCCACTAGATGCCATCTTAGATATTCTTCTGACATGCCAGTCGCTGCTGTGACTTTGTCCTGGCTTAATTTCTTGGTTCCTGAATTTTCCTTGCTATACTACAGCATAGGGGTTTTCTTCAGTATCTGGGGTGGGCAGGTGAGGCTGAGAGAGCTCTGAGACGCTGTGACTGACCCAAGGCCATCCAGCTAGCTTCAAGTGGAGAAGTGGGAATCAAACCCAGTTTCCTAGATTAGAGTCCAGCCACTCGTAACCACTACCCCAAACTGGCATCTGAAAGATGTTTCAAAGTATGGATTTCTAGCTATTACTTGGAACCAGGGCTTTTTTTCAGCTGGAACGCGGTGGAACGGAGTTCCAGAACCTCTTGAAAATGGTCACATGGCTGGTGGCCCCGCCCCCTGATCTCCAGACAGAGGGGAAATTTCATCTGGAGATCAGGGGGCGGGGCCACCAGCCATGTGACCATTTTCATCAAGAGCAACTTAAACTTTTAAAAACTCCCCCCTTGTTCCAGCTGACCCAAAGTGATGTCATTGGCCCTGGGAGCATGTGTGCACTTTGCCACACGTGGTACCAGGGGCACCACCTCCCATCAAGAGTTGCCCCCTATGCTGGCAACCCACTGAGTTCCACCACCTCTTTTCCCAGAAAAAAAGCCCTGCTTGGAATGGAAATATAAGGCCTTCTGTCTTGAGGCTATTGGTATCCTTGCAATGATTCCTGTTAGTATTATTGTAATTAGAAGCCTAGCTCCCAAGAGATAGTTTAGCTGAACTATGTTACTTACTTAACCCTGAGCTGAAATGCAGTTGACCACAGTGACAATCAATTGGCAGCCTTTTGCTGAGAAAGTCTGTTTGCAGCAAGAGATATACTGAGCTTTTCTTTAACTGGAATACATTGCCTTTTTTGTGACAGCCCTCTTGTTTCCATGGCAATGGGCACCTCTGTGCATCCTCATTTAACTGACCTGTTATCTGAAGTTGGGTTGCAAAGAAGAATTTTTTAAATCAAATGCAAACCTCGATCAAGGGGACAGAAGAGTGCTCGCCCCCCTCCTTTGGATGACTGTTTAGCTGGTCTTAAACATAGGTGCTTTATAGAACTGGCACAATTCTGTTCTTTTTAAAAGAGTGAACCTTTCCCCCTTTTATACTGTAGCTGAATGAAATGTAGTTTCCCCCTTCCCTTTGTTTTGTTGCCTGTTCTGGGTAACTTGATGTTAGGGTCCAATCCATATAATTTCTTCTGATCTGGCCAAATTACCATTTTAACTATTTTTTCTCTCCCCATGAAAGTTTATAGGTCAGTATCTAATACTGTTCTGGTTTGAGGCTAGCAGCATGAGACATTTTTCATTGTGCTAGTCTCTACACAGCAGTTATTGGATATCTGAAAGCACTTCTGTGTGGAGAATGGCTTCTCTTAAAGTTGAGCCTATTGACTATAAAGCCTAAAGGTCTTAGATATGAACCTATACAGAAGCTGTCAAAACATTTTTTGCCAGTTTCCCACTTCTACACATCTGATTTGTGGATATTTAAATCCAGAGACTGGAGCTGTGAACAGACAAGACACATCTTCCTACACACCTGAAAAATACCCCAGGTTTGCAGAAAAATCTGAACCCCCCCCCCCAAATTAAAAATTAAAAATGGAGTCTTTAAAAACAACTATAAAAGGAGCACCCCTCGCTTTAACCAGATGCCCTCAGTGGCTGTTGCTAGGCAATCATTACAGTTCTGTCAGTATTCTAGGCTCGGTTAATGAGTTTGAAGGAGAGAAGGACATAGGGAAAGGTGAACATATGGAGGCTGTGGGGAAGGGGATACAGGTGAAAGTGAAGTGCCCCCCAGCAAGTCCTTGCAGGTTCCCCACCATGTAACTGGTGCCAGCACCATGCAACTGAATGACAGGGGAGAAGTTACTTGGGGGGGGGATACAAAAGTGCGTGGGAAGGAGAGAAAGAAGTATGAAAAGGGGAGGGGCTATGGGGTGGCCAGGGAAGGGAATGAGGATATGGGGAGGGGGAGATGGGATGCCCCCTTGCTACTCTTTGCAGGTCTCCCACTTGTCTTGCCTGATTCTAGAACGAAGGCCTTTACATTACAAAATAGGTACTAGGAGTGGGTGGCAAAAGGGGGCAGGGTGATAGTGAGCATAGATGGTAAAAACCAGTAAGGTGAGACCAAAGAAAGTGCTTGTTGTAATAAAACATAATTAACCTGTGGAATTCATTGTCATATCTTTGCACAAGTAGCTTCAAAAGGGTATTAGAGAAAGTCACAGAGAATAGGCCCATCAATAGCCATTAGCCATGAAGGCTAAATAGAACTTCCATATTTAGAAGCAGTATATCCCTGAACTGGAGTGAGACTATGGCTCAGGGACAGAGCATCTGCTTAGCATGCAGAATGTCCCAAGTTCAACTCCTAGCACCTCTAATAAAAATAGATCTGGTAGCAGATGATGTGAAAGACGCCTGCTTGAGACCCTGGGGAGTGACCGCCAGTCATACTTAGAGGTGTGCATTAGAAAAAATATTGTTTTAATTCTGTATCATAATTTAAGAAAGGGAAAGTGTATTGGTTGTTAAGAATTCTCAGAAATGTTGTTGTGTCATGAAGCAAACACTAACTGCTACCCACCTGTCCCACCAATCTCGTTGTGAAGGAAAGGAAGATTATCTATTCAAGACTAAGCAATGAGAAACGTGATTTTACCAAAAACTACGAATTAATCTGCAAAAAAGGTGGAAAACAGGTAATCCACTATAGGCAAACAGAAAAGCCAAGAGAAAAAGCCCAACATGAAAATAAGAAACAAAATCCTCAGAAGCACAAAAAAGGAAAGGGAGAAGATGAAAACAAATCAAATATTAAACCACACAGAACCAAAAACAACAAAGATAATACTTCTTCCAAACTCCCCTCTCAGTGACCAAATATACCTCCCTTTACTAGCCCTCCCCAGGAAAAAAGGATGGAGTAAAGTCTAGCTAATAGTCTGTTGAGAAGTGCTGTCCAGTAGAGATAGGCACGAACTGAAATACGAACCAAAATTTGTCATGAACCTGGCCAATTCGTGGTTCACAAACCAGCGGTTTGTCAGAGCCCATTTCTGACCAACCGGGACGAACTTTAGGCTGGTTCGTTTGGTTCATTTTCGGTTCATCACTGCAGACAGCCTGGTGCTGATCAATCTGTTTCCTAGGCAACCAGAAATGAGCTTTCTGCAGTAGAGGTGTGCACCCGGCTACTATTCAGCTGATGGGAGAGGGATCCCCCATGAGCTGAAAAAAGCACCAGCGTTTGAAAGAAGCAACAGTTCTCTTGCATGCAAGAAAAGTGTTGCTGCTTTCAAATGCCTGCTGGAACTTTAAAAAGTTCCAGTATCTGTTCTGCTCCCCATGTTTGCAGAAGTTTGTTTATTCCCTGCTGGCTTTAAAAGCCAGGAAAGGGCTAAATGGCCAGTTTTCCCTTCCTCCTTTGGGGTATACACACAACTCTCTCTTTTTTTCAAAGGCAAGAAAGTGTAGCAACATTGAAACATCGTAGCATTGCAACATTTTAACATTACTGCACTTTTCTCCTGGCTTTAAAAGCCAGGAAAGGATTAAATAGCTGTTTTCCCCTCCCTCCAAGGCATGTTTCAGGCTTTGCAAAGAGAAAAAAACCCAAGCACTTTGCACAGCCCTTTGGAAATAAAGTGGCAGGGAAGCAGCAGTAGCTTTTCTTCTGTGATTTCTTCCGTGATTCTCTCTCTGTTGGTTTAATGTAAGAAATGGCTGAAGTTTAAAATTTCCCTCCCCTGCAAGAAAGACTATATGATCGGCCAAGGTAACTCAACCAATCAATCCTAGAGTTACCACTGGCTGGGGGAAATACTGTTTCCCAGAGAATTAGGAGAAACTTTTTATAAAAAAGAGCAAGCAGGCTCCATTAAATTCCTGACAATTAATTCACAATATTCTGGAAAGACTTTGACTACCTCAGATATAGCCTACCTGATCTGATGCCATGTAAATCAGAAGACTTTTAGGGTCAACAACTTCTGACTGCACACCCCTAATTGGAATAAACAACACTGACCCTGATAGACAGATGGTCTGATTCAGTAGCCCTGTTCACACGTTACAGGAAATGCAAATATATTTGTAAAAAAACAGCCAATGTGCATTCACTTTGCTATCGAAGCCAGGTTCACGTTGAGAAATGTGAGGTTTGTATTACATGTTCAGCTTACATTAACTAAATGTAACATGAGACATATTCAATGCATGTACACAGAAAAATCAAGTGTACGCTCTATATGGATTGTATGTGTGATCATTGTATTTCATGGACAGGGCTCATTTAAGGCAGCTTCATGTGTACGTGTTTGTTTGTTTACCAGTGTGCAACAACCAAGGAAACTCTGGCCTCATTTCCCCTGCCTGGGAAACTATCGCTTCTAGGATAGCTCATTGGCCACTCTGAGACACAAGATGCTGGATGTAAATCCCTCTGCACAGCTCTCCAGTGTTCAAGGGGCACTTATTTTATCATAACTACAAAAGTAGGATAGCCAGTTAACCATCTCAGTGGTTGGGGACAAAGAAGAAAGTGCCTTTTGAACCACTTCAGAATCACTCTGTGTGCCCGAGCAGAGGAAGAAGGTTGAATGAGCATGGGCAGCACTTGTATTCGAAATAGAACTCGAGTGTCTTCTTCTGGGCAGACAAATAAGACATTCGGCTTGTTAAATAGCAAATCTGAATCTAGTCCACCACGTGAGCTGGTGGCTGTTTTAGCTAGGATTAGGGCAGTCTATCTGAAACACACCATTTTGTTTTCCATAATCTGATACTGATAATTGCTTTGCTGGCTGGATAATATTTTATTTTATTTTTTTAATATATGGAATATGGCCACATCTTGACTTCAGTGTTGTGGAGGGTTGTTTCTCCTCTTACGAGGAGGCTGTAGTGGTGGAAAAGATTCATGCAACTGTGGGCTAGAGCCAGCAATATTGCTGTACAGTTACAACGACTCTGATAGGACAGCAGATATCATGATTATAGCTACAGGAAGCCAGCAGCCATATAATTAAACTGCCACTTTTAAAATATGTGCTCCCTCTACATCCCTTTTCCATTTGAAGGTTTAATTCAGATGCTAAAAGTTAATTTAAAATTATGTCTTGCACATCAGTTTCCCTTTTGCTCTTGAAAACTAATTTTGTTAATAAAACATGGCAAAAGCAACCAGCATCAGATTAAGGCACAGGTGGGATCTTTAATGGCCCAGGATGTAAAACAGACTTTATGATTTTGTTGCCCACTTTTTATTTTCTAATTTACTCCTGCGGCATTTGTCTTACATCCCAGTTGAGGTTCTAGTTATGGCAACTATACCTCACCCATTTTTCAAACACAAAACAGACGTTGGGGGGAATTGTGCTAACTGGTATATGACAGTGGTCTAACATACCTTGTTTTGTCATGGAGAGTCTAGATGTCATCATAATTCTAGAACAAAATTTGAGTCCAGTAGCACCTTAAAGACTGACAACATTTTCCAGGGTATAACCATTTGAAAGTCAAAGCTTATGCCCTGGAAATGTTTTGTTCTTTATGGTGCTACCGGATTCAAACTTTGTTTTTCTACTACAGACTAGCATGGCTACCTACTCAGAACCATCACAATTCTAGATGACATCATAAGTGTGACATCATTGCGCCTGCCCAAGAGTGTGCACACGCAAAGCATGAGTGCAAGAATATCTTTTCAGTAAGTTCCAGGTTCTCCCACTGGGACCTAGAAACCCTAATCCCTGCTCCAGCATGGGACTGGGTACACTGGGGGTGCGCTGGGAGTTAGTTACTTTCTAACCCACTCCAGGCTGGGTAACGCCCCCAAACAGTGGCAGAAAATTACACCATGAAAAAGACACCCATGCAAAGGGAAAATTTACCCCCCACCCTCCTGGCATGGCCATACTCAAATGGCCTGGAGGAGCACAAGACGTTAACTACAGCCACAACCAATCACTGTGCACCCTGGTGGCAGCCTTCATTCAATCATGCCCCCACTCTACATAACCCCAAGGCAGGAGGTTCCTGAACTCAGTAAGTAGGATGCATGGCATGGGGATCTGTCATATAGCTCCCTGCCCTGTAGATGTGGAGCACAAGGCTCCTCGATGGCAGGAAAAGCGCTGATTAAGCACTTTGCAAAACTGGGCAAGCCCTTAGCACTTAGACCCCTGGGGGAGAGCAAAGTCCAGAATGTTTGACTAACATCTTTCATTGCAGACTCATAACAGGTACCCCATCTCCAGACGCTCAGCTCAAAGGGGCAAGGATGCAAAGACAAGTAAGCAAGAGTGGGGGACCTGCCCGCCATGGCTTGTTCCTCCACATCCACATCTGCCTCCTCCATTCCCCTTGACTGAGCTGGGCATTGCCCTCACAATGGTGGCCTCTGCAACCAAGACCAGAAGCAGGTTGGGGGAGAACAGCCTGAGCCTGGCCCTCTAGACACCATGGCTCTTGTCTAACAGTGAGGCAAGCTCCCAGAAAAACATACACAAGTGAGCTACCTTGGATGGAGGGGAGAGGATGCTTGGAGCCCATAACAGGGCTGTTTGCAGACTCCCTCAACTGGACTCCTCCCTTATTTGGGCAGAGGACAGGGCACAATTGTGGGTTGGGGTGGCTGGGAGCTGCTGATCTGTGGATCCTCAAGAAGGTGGTCAAGCAACCCTGGGACTCATTCAGTTGCAGGATCAGAGCCCCATGCAGCAGGAGCAGAAGCAGGAGCAAATCCATCTTTGGTGCCCGCAGAGCACTTGCATGCTGGGTGGGTGTCATTGGGATAGCAGCAGCATCTGCCACAGTGGGATCTCCTGGCTCCTCTCCCTGGCTGACACTGAGGCTGAACCCTTTGCCATTGTAGCACATCTCTCTTTTTCCTTCATGCAGGTGGCAAGCCAGCCGTGGCCATTGCAGTTGCTACTTTACTCAGACTAAATTTCCAGCCTCGTTCCTGGAGCATTCTTCCTCAGGCAGCAATTTCCCAAGCATTTGGTGCTAGGAATGGCTCAGCTTGTTTCCACAAGTTGGCAACCTGAGTCCTGGGATCCCCTTCATGATTTGCAGTTTAATAAAGTCTTTGTTCCACATCTCTCTCTTCTGCAGAGACGACACTAGCTCCACGCCCCTCCTTGCCACAACTCCCTCCATCTATCCCTCCCACATAGGACTTCCCCTTCATGCATACCAGAGGGTGGGCTCTGGCTCAGGGGTGGTAAATCTGGGGTGGCTCCAGTAGGTTTTCAAGGTGTCACTGGACCTCTGTCTCATTCTGCTGCACAACAGAGCAGAGTCAGAATCTGTTATTCTAGAGAAATGCAACCTGAGTAACGCCATACTTATTTCTGTAGTTGTTTAGTCTTCCTCTCTCTCTAGGCCCGTGGGATGCCAGGAGCCGATTCCATGGGAGAGGATACTGCATCTTATCTGTTCTCTTCTCAGCTGACCTTGGCTGGCCAGCGTTCCCACCGAGAAGTTTCCTGCTATGTGAACTCTGGGGGGAGGCTGGGCTCTGGGGGTTTGATGTGTAACAACTTTCGTTTTGTATCTCATTCCTAACAAAGCTTTGCTCTGCCAGGATCTGCTTGGTCCTGGAATGTGGACACCTGGGCCTGAATGCTGTCTTTCTAATAAAACCTTTTGAAATCAAAAGACCTTGTCTTCTTGCAGAAGGGAGGAAGGCAGACTCTAGCCAACTGGAATGCCATAGTCTGACAGTCCACTGGCACCTGGAGGCTAAGCCTGTATTTTGGTTGGCATTCCCTTTCCCCATTTGCCCATACTGCAGGGAGTTGGATGCAACTTGGGGGGGTTGTCTAAGACAGTGTGCAGCTACTTTGGGGAGGAGGGTCTCTGAGGGGGTCCCACACACTCCTCCAGCACTGCTGTCATCTGATTCGTTATGTGGATTGTTAGTGCATGAGTGGAATCCAGAGTGGATGCTAGGGTGCTACGGTCATAGGCGCAGCAGAAGGGGAATTGTGGAGCCACATTCTGGCTAAAATGATGGATCTCCGGGGTGCCCCATTGGCTGGGTTACCTTGTTCCCCTCTTTGATGTTTGCAGGGGGAGATTCAGACCCAGGGCTTTAGTCTACCTCTCCCTTCTGCCCAAGCGGGGTTTGAACCAGGAGCCCATGTTATGCTATCCCAGTGCCCTTCTACAGTCATGTGTGATATTCTCTGGCCTCCCCCATGTGGCTGGTGTTGACATCAGAGTTGCAGTGGGGCGTCGAGCTCTTGCTGGCATGTCTCTTGGGAACCTCCTCTCCTGTCCCTGGGATTAGGGGTCTGGCCCTAAGTGTTGGCCCAGTGCTGTGAATTCAAGTGCTGTGAATTCAAGCCTAGTCTAGGTCTTTCTGGTCTCTCTGCCTATCTGTTTTTACTTTTGGGGGGAAAGGATGTATGTGTGTGGCTCATAGCAGGGGCACTTTTGCCACTATTTGAGTTAGTGGCACTTTTGCCACTATTCTGGTCCTCATCAGCAATGGCATGAGGGGCCTATCTGCCAGTGTCCCCTCTGGGCTGTGTCCCCTCTGGGCTGCGGAGAGGCCTCTTGAGCCAAGTGCCTCTGTCAGGGTGCCACAGTCATGATGAGGCATTTTCACCCTGTCTACTGGCTCTCTGGGTAGGGGAATAACACTGAGAGGCAGTGGCCACATTCACAGCCAGAGATTGGCTCCGCCTGTAGCTGCCACTCATGGAGCTGTCAATGGCAGCTGTTGTGTGATTGGTGGATGATGCAGTGCTTCTATGGAGACTGCAGAGTTTGCTGTGCTGCTTGTGCCTGGCCAGTTTAATCCATTGACGTATCTCCCTGTGGAAAGTCCTTTGGGGGCAGACTAGTGCTGCTAAAGTCAAGCAGGAGTCAGGACACCTCTGCAACAACACCCCTTAGGATTGTACTAAAAATTATAAACTTACTTTTAGAAAGTCATTTTCTCAATTTCTAAGAAATTAATACTAAATACACATGCTAAAAAACTAGTTTCAATCCAGCAGGAAAAGTAGCTACTCCTTTAAAGTGCTCAGACTAGCTGGACATCCTTTTTGACACAAGGTCTCCCTTAATACAGCTGTTGGGACTGAATTGTAAAAGGAACGCAGTATTGGAATAATAGTAGGGTTTTAGTCCAACAACAAAGCAATCCCTGTGACATTAGCTGTTTGATTTTTATTATTTTTAGGTTCTTATGATTCCAAGCTAATTAACACCAGCCAATTTAAAAAAGAGACTTGGCTTACCAGCTTTTGTAAGATATGACATATTATCTACGTTACTAATACGTTCAGTTATTAAAACCAAAGTCCACAAAAATATTAGTTTGCTTTAGAACACTTACATTGCTTTTGTCTTTGAGCTGCATTCAGTTTAGAAAAATGAAAATAAGCATTATTTATCTGTAGCTCTGTACCATTTCAGTTCTGTCTGGCAAGCCATAGTTACACAAATAGTATGAGATACAGTCCTGTTCTTGCTGCAATCTACAGAGGGAAATAAAGCCCATTTGATTTCAGTGAGGGCTCCTCTGGGGCAGTTTAAAGAGGTGAGGATCAGCCCCTTCTTGTCTGTTGCAGGAACCATTAGTCTCTGGTTACTGCTATGTTTGTGCGCCAGATGATTACAGTTGTTGATAAGCTTTCTGAAATCATATTTTTATCTATTTAAATACTAGATCCAAACCAATTTGACCACAACTTCAAATGTCTTTTTTGTTTTTCAGAAGATGTGATTTTAAACATATTTTCCCACTAATTTAGTAAAGAGAAATCTGCCCAAAGGCATAGACTTCCCAGAAAAGTTACCTCTATTGGCACAAGAACACATTGTGCATATATAACTCGGGTCCAAAAGCAGCTCCCACACTGCTGAACTGCTGATCAGAGGTCAGAGATCAGATCACGGAACAGCCAATACTAGCATCCATGAGCACAGCTGCAAACACTAGAGCTCCACTCCACCCTGTGAAGCTCTGAGAGAAGACCTGGAAACTGGACAAATATAAGGAGGGCAGGAGACACAGGTGGGCACAGCTTCAGGCCCAACACAGCCCCACTTAAAGGGGATGGGAATGTTGCATGCGGGGAGACCCAAGGGATTCTGGGCCCAGCATTAAATTGACTTAGTTGGGTGGGGGCAAACTCCTCATGGGAGGAAGGAGGAAATCAGAACAGGCACAGCTGGCCATAATAAAGGCTGTGCTTGACTAGCAGCCCAACCCTCTCTTCAGTTCCTGTGGACAGTGCTGATCCCACAGAAAGCAGAGACAGGTGAGAGGGACGGCATAGGACATAGAGGCTGATTCATTAAGGCCAGGGACTCAGGATAAGGAGGATTGGACCCAGCTCTCCCTGCACCTAGCCAACTGCAAGGGAAAACAGTGCGGAGACAGGGAAAAAAGCATATGTGACCCCTTCCCCTTTCAAGACTGAGGTATCTCAAGGCCCAAAAGCATGAAACCCTGGAGGGTATGGTGGCCCCTGCCAATCCTACAATACAGCTGGATCCAATACATAGGGTTGCCAGGCTGAGCAGGAGGGTTGGGAGGGATCAGTAAAGTTGGGGTGAGGGATGGGACTTTGGTGATGTTGCGTTGTACGTGGAATTGACAATGGTAGCTCTAGGAATAACTACAACTCTATGATAAAGCTGAATGGATTTACCATAGAGTTTCTGGTGATTCCTAGGTTGTACATGGAAGTAACATGCCAATGACTAGGCCAGAGCACTTTTTTTCTTTATTTTCTTTATTTTCTTTTATTTTCTCTCATCACCACTTAGAGCAGCAACTGGAAATGGAATGAATCCTCAGGAGTTTTCCCACCATAAGTGGGCAAATGGTAAGCCTACCAATACAGACTTTCCATGGATGCAAAATCCATGGAGTGCAATTTCTTTGCCTCCTCCTTTTCAAAATGTCACCTGTAATGCTGCTCCTGGGGTACAAAGGACCTCCATGAACAATATGAGAGGGTATGCAGAGGTTTGCCACGGAAAATGAAAATTGACAAAAAATTGAGCAGAAATCCTATGTAGGATTGAATGCTATATATCTCTTTGGATATGGAACCAATGCAGTGTAGAGGTTATCAGACTAGGATCAGGGAAACCCAAGTTCAAATTCCCACTCTGCCACAAAGGTTATTGAGTGACCTTGGTCCAGTCACTTCTTATCAGCCTCACCCATCTCACGGATTTCTTGTGAATAAACATGGAAGATGGAGAACTTTGGAAGAAAAGTGGGATAACAGTATGCCAGATAGATAAAAAGATGTACATCTGAATTGTGATGCATATCTACATGGGAAACATCAACAGATCTGAATGACTATGTAGGTATCCATCTCTCTTGCACACCAAACATGAATATCAGTGTCCATCTGCAGGCCCTGGGCTATTAATATTGCATATCATTCCTGCATGACTGTGGACTGGACACTTATAGTAGAAAACTATTTGCAGTCATAGGACTTTTTCAGAGTACACAGTTAAAATATATATTTTTGAAAGCTTTTCTTTATTCTGTACTAATTTGTTCCTCAAAACCAATTGCTTGTTAGCCGATAAGAAAACCTTGTTAGCTTGTTAGCTGAACAATTTGGTTCCAAATACGATGGCAGACTGATCACTACATCCACATTTTTGCTTTGAAACATCGATTTTACTTCAGGCCATTGTGGCCAGTTTTCTGATATGGATACAAACTATAAACAGGACTGTATTCATGGTACCAATTATTGGACATCACTTTATTTTTAGGAAAATAAAGTTGAAAACATTTCACAGAAGTCCCTCAAGTACTATAATAAATGACTATAATTTCAAAACAGTGGGCAGTTTAAATGGATTGCTGGCTGGTTCTGGAAGTACGTGCAAAGAAAAAGCAACCAAAAAATGGAATGGGCTTTTTCAAAGCACAAAACCAAATTCATTTCATTTCTTGTTCTGGGGTTTGTGTCGGCCAATATGGCAGCTGTTTTCCTCTTTCAGAGCCAAATTCCAAAATTGGTATCCTGTGGCTTTTCGTCGAATACTACTGGGATTGTAAAAGATTGTGAAGTTCAATTTCTTCCCTTGTGAATCCCTGAACCCTGCTCTCACTATTCCTTTGGCTTCATGCCAGATGTCCCACCTCCTAACTGGAGGCGAGCCTTTCTTGACTGCCCATCTGGGAGTGTTTAGCTCTAGGTTCCATTCTCCTTCTACACCTCTGTCCCTGGCCAGTCCCGAAGCACAACTGGGCTGTCTGTTCCTGGCGGCGTGGGAGGGTGCAAGACAGATCCCTTGCTATGATCCAGCTGCCTCCCCTAGTTCCTGTGGTGGACTCCCAGCCACCAGGGCCTTCCCCCAGGCTGGTGCTCTCTTGCATCTGTACCTCATTGTCCTCAGTCCCATTTTTGCCTGATCTTCCAGCCAGTTGCTGCTGCTCTGGTCCCTTCCCAGCCACTCATCCTGGGGTTCTGACCTCTGGCTTCCCCATACCTTTCTTCAGATGGGAAGTACTTCCTGCTGCCTCCTTCAGTCTGCCTGCTTCTCTCTTTTAAAGTGCCTGCTGTCCACAACAGGCTCCACTCTGGTGCTGGCATTCCAGAGCTTTTTCCAACCTGACTGTGTTTACTTCCAGTTGGGCTGCTTGGAGCGTGGTCAGGCCATATAGCTTCCACAGATGCACCTAGGCTGTCACGGCTGCCACACCTGGTCTGCTGGCTCCATGGTAGTGGAAAGTGCTGCCAAGTCAGAGTTGACTTATGACAACCCTGTAGGCTTTTCAAGGCAAGGGGCTAACAGAGGTGGTTTGCCATTGCCTTCCTCTGCATAGCAGCCCTGGACTTCCTTGGTGGTCTTCCATTAATGTACTAATCAAGGCCAACCATTCTTAGCTTTTGAAATCTAACAAGATCAGGCTAGTGTGGGCCAGCCAGGTCAGGGGCTTACTTTGCTCAAAACTCACCCTATGTTGATAATAGCAGCAACTATGGGCCAAGCTACACATGACGAAAGACACTTGCCTGGCAAGTGGATTGAGTGGAGGGCAAGTGAACAGGGAGAAATACACTTGCCATTCAAGTGTCATTTGTCACTTGTAGCTTGGCCCTAAGGCATCTTCTGCATGGTAAACTTTATACCCGGCTTCTGCATATTCAGCTCATGAGGACTGGATCCACTTTATCCATTGGTTCTGGCCTCATACTGCTTTGATTCTTTAATTCTACACTTTAAGGGAATTGAACTAAAGTGGTATTTTTTTTTATTTCTGCACTAGAAAAATGCTCTAATCCTGCTGCAGGCTTTGAGAACTTGTTGGTTTCCTCAGTCCATAGACTGGTCAGTTTCCTCAGTGGATCACCAAAGCACTTGTCAGGTTCCTCAGATGATGATTGCTGATAAAACTTACAAAGGATTTTTTGGGTATTTTTTAATGGCACCAGTGTTGCAACATACAACGTTGCCATGTAATTTTAAAAAATTCAGGAAAAAAGACTGGTTGTTGTTCAACCAATCAGGATGAAGGGGAATTCAAAGGCGAGCGAAAGGCAGGGCCAGGGCCAGGCCTCACAATGAAGAAAGCATTCTGCCCTTCAAAAAAAGCCCTGGTTTGACTTTGCTGGGGGAAAAAAAAACCATTGGAGGGAGAAAAGCTGCAGAAAAGCCAAGGGAAGATTGATTCTGTGGCAATTGCTGCTTGCCTTCGTGCAGAATACTAAAAAGTTGGAGAAGCAGTTTGGAGACTGGATTGGGGTATTTTGACCACGCATACAGAAGCCTGGAGAGAATTCAATGCAGTATGGGGGCAGAACCAATGAAAAAGCCCCATACAGAAAAGACCTAAGTCGTAGCTAGCATCAGGTGAAAAGAGAAAGAAGTGGCTATAACAGCATGGAGGCAAGATGGAAAGGGCAAACTGATTACGAGTGAAGACCAATCTTCACTAGAATTTGAACTTATGTTATCATCAGTTGGGGATGACTGAATTTGTAGCCTGTCATTAGGAAGCCGCTATTTCTAAATGTTTTCACCTCACTAATTATAATACACTGGGATTAATCCAGGCACCAATGAAATCAACACCACTGATTGATAAAAGCTCCTATCCTATCAGAAAATAACCCATCCTGTCTTTTAATTAGCAACTGATCGTGTTGTTAATTATCATGTTGTTAATGATCATTTGCTTTCATCAATGAAAAAAGAACAATTATTAAAGGCAATAATTTTATTTCCCCTACTTTCTGGAAATGCCCTTGAAGTTAAAAAAAGTCAAAGTCAGAGCTCTGTAAGGATTATATTGCATTCTTTGTTGACAGTAACATTAGAAAGAAAGACGAATATATTTGTTCCTTTCTTTTCTTCTTGTGGTCTGCAACAGCTTTGCCCAATGAATGACCCTACGCAGCAGCTGAAACCTTATTAAGGCATATTTTAATGAATGTCCCAGAGATGCATGTGGCCTGCTAACAAATTGAAGTGTCAGGCACAGTATGACCCTCAAATAACACTGCTAGGTTCTATTGAAGCACTTACCTCTGGTACTATCCCATGACAATACATCAGGACACTTTCTAGTAGTGATACAATTATCACGTGCGATGCTGCAGAATGAATTCTTTCATCAGAGAAGTAAAAAAAAAAAAAGCAGTAAAAATGAGATGTTGTCATAGAACCTTATGATGAACCCACTTCATTAACTCTGAGAACCATTCTGGGAAAGAGAAGCCGCAAAAAACTGATTGATACTCACTCAGGCATATCATTTTGTAAAGAGAAAGAAGTAACATCCAGATCAGGATGAACAGCCCTCTCTTTCCCTTTGTTTTAAATGGATGGTTTTATTGCATGAGCCATAAGCTTCTCATACGAGAAGTGGAAGCTTCCACTTTATTCCAGGGTTGCCACAGAAGACTTTTTTTTTATCATTGCTTCTAAACTGCTCCCCTGGCATTTTTACATGGTGAGCGGGGCAGTTATTACTTTTCATCCAATGTTGGATGCAATGAGAAATATCAATGAAAAAGTAATAATCATAATCATAATGATAGGAGGCCCAAACCAAAGTAACAATGATAAGCAATAATAATAAAAACAAAATTGCATTTCTCTTCTTTAGGATTTGTACCTCTTTGAATCACTTTAATGCACTGAAGGTGATGGCATCATACATTCAAGCTGCCACAGTAATTGCAACTTAAATTAGTGCCTCGTCTATAGATTTACCCATAAGATTAGAGGTCTACAATGCGATATCTCGGAGGACTTTTCAAAGTAGCACTTAATATAGAAACCTGCTCCAGAGCTCACAATATAGCATAAAAAAGCAATGTTCTGCCTTTAGCAGACCCTGTTGTAGATTAGAACATGGACTTCGTAGTGGGATCCATAAAAGTGGAAGGCAGCTAGTCATACCAAAGACCTGACACTACACAGCCTATTGCTTATAGACAATAAAGACCGAGTAAGGATCAATTAGGAGTTTCACTTGGGTCACATTTATTTGTGATGTTGTTCTACGACCCCTGAGTTTGTCACATCCTTTGAAACAGAGGTTCTTTCCATATTTATTATTTATTTTTTAGAATATTCTATGTTGTTGCAATACATTAAAATGTAAACACTATGCACAACACATTAAACAGTAATAGAAGCAACAATAAAAATAGCAATGAAGCTATGCTTACTAACAAATGCAGCACCTGAAAAACAAAAACAACAACAAAGAGAAGTTGAGCACCAAAGGCTTGGCTAAGCAGGACAGATTTTATCCAATCCTTAAAAGCTGACAAAAATGGTAGAAGGCAACCATACCTCAGACAAAAGACCCAAAGTCTTCAGTAGACACCTGCTTAACTTCTGCTGGGAAAGATACCTGGATAAAGAAACTTCAGTGATAATCTCAGCTAATGGACAGTAATAATGTGGCCCCTCAGATCCCTTGGACAACATCATTTGAAGGTCAATTCTTTTAGATAGTCCCCAGAAACAAATTTGGAATTTGATTAACATCATAGACCACCATTTAAATATCTTCACTGAGACAAGGCCCCTTGTTTTTATTTATTTAAGCATTTATACCCTGCCTTTCCACATAGTTCAAGGTGGCTTACAAAATAATTTTTCAAATGTCCAAGTTAAAATCAAGATAGAATATCTTGTTGTGTTGACAATATAGCATATGCATTTTAGACTTATTGAACAAGATGGGTAGCCATCTTAGTCTGTTGCAGTAGAAAAGAGTAAGAGTCCAGTAGCATGTATAAGACTAACAAGATTTGTGGCAGGGTATGAGTTTTCATGAGTCATACAGCTTACTTCTTCAAATATTTGAGGAAGTGAAGTATCTCAGGTATCTGAAGAAGTGGGCTGTGATTCACAGAAGTTCATACCCTACTACAAATTTTGTTAGTCTTATACATGCTACTATACTTATGAAAGTTATGGAAAACTTTTCAAAGCAACCTCACTTTCATACTTTCCCCACTATCTGTGGTAGCTCAAGAGAGCTTACAAAGGCCACCTAAGCATGCAACAAAGCCCTTAAAACTACAATCATGTCCAGTTATAGGAAACTGTAACAGTAAACCAGATGGGGCTCTCCACAGCACAAACCTTGTAATTTTCCATCTCCAGCAAAGGCATCTTCAAACAATGCAGCCTGACAGTTTCTAACAATCAAGCCTTACTTCTTGAGAAAGACTATTCCCAAGTGCCGGCACCACTGCCAAAGAATGCACCTAAAATAAGTGGAGAGGCCATGGCTTAGTAGCAGAGTATTTGCTTGACATGCAGA
Organism: Eublepharis macularius; assembly: GCF_028583425.1. Taxonomy (NCBI): domain Eukaryota; kingdom Metazoa; phylum Chordata; class Lepidosauria; order Squamata; family Eublepharidae; genus Eublepharis; species Eublepharis macularius. The sequence goes on from NC_072798.1 coordinate 71,728,095, forward strand.
AAGTCTTAGGCTTAATCTCCAGCAGCTGTAATTAAAAGGATAAAGTAGTCGGCTGGAACAGATTAGAGCTTTCTCTCAGACTAACAATTCCAAGGGTACATCCTTGTTTTTCCTTCTTCCTCACTTTCCTACCTACGGTGCCCTCTAGGTTCTGTTCCCTTGTTTTTGGCCTTGGGTTCCTGGTTCCACATCCTATGAAGATCCTCTGCCAAATTCCCATTTCTAGAACTCATTCCTTTGCTCTCTCTTCAGCAGCAGGACTGAGGCTTAGAATAAGCTTTGCTGAGAAGACCTGGAAACCAGTAACAGACCAGGGCTGCTTCCACACTTGTTGGATAATCCACTTTCAATACTCTTTTTAGTGAACATTTGAAACTGATTTTCCATGTGTGGAACAAAAAATCCACTTCCAAAGGATTGCGAAAGTGCACTGAAAGTGCATTATTCAACGTGTGTGGAAATGGCCCATTTCTTAGGGCCAAGCTACAAGTGACAAATGACACTTGAACAGCAAGTGTATTTCTCCCTGTTCACTTGCCCTCCACTCAATCCACTTGCTGTTCAAGTGTCATTCGTCATGTGTAGCTTGGCCCTTAGTCTTCATCTGACACTAGGAAAGAATTAAGGATTAGGATTTTAGCATGAATAAGTGGACATCTCTCGCATGATCCAGGACTTTTTAAAACATGGATGGAGAAGGAGATTTAATTTGACGCTTCCTAGCTTAAAAAGTTTGCATGAAGGCAGTGTAGAACATTTATATTTTTCTCCTTTTAATTTTTAAAAGTCACTAACAGTGAAATCCTCAGTTTAGTAATGCTATGTACATTCTAATTTACTTGATAACAAATTTCGTTTTATGTTTGTAAGTAAAATTCTATGCCTGAATTTTTCTCATTCTACCTGTGCCACAGGTTTGGCTAATGTTATCAGCATTACAGCTCAATAATACTGAAGTTGTTTGTTAAACCAACGCACAAGGCATTCATCAGAGGCCTGACAAAACATCTGGAACAAGAGGAGCAAAGAAATATAGTATAGGTTTGACCCCATTCAGGTAGATTGGGGGTGCCTGGCAGAATGTTAGAAAGAACTCAGTGACCTTTCTTCCCTTTCCACCCTAGGTTTTATCCAGGAAACTGAGCAATGGGAAGTTATTATTTCCCTTTAGTTATTATTAGCTTTTATCTCTTTAATTTTCAGAGAACATATCATAGTGCTGGACATAGTCCAGTAGTGTAACCCATATAAAAACACAGATAATGGGGGACCAGCTTTTCCCATGAACACATGAAGCTGCTTTGGACTGCATCAGACCTTTTGGCCTATCAAGATCAGTTTTGTCTACTCAGACTGGCAGCAGCCCTCCAGGGTCTTAGGTAGAGGTCTTTCACATCACTTATTCTGACCCCTTTAACTGCAGACACTGGGGATTGAACCTGGGACATTCTGCATACCAAGCAGATGCTCTACCATTGAGCCATAACCCCTCCCCACTTAAAAAATAATCCCATCTTCAATGGCTTAAGTTCCAGTGTGAGAAACAAAACAAATAAGATTTTCCTCCCCCTCCCAATGTAAACATATTATGACAGCAAAGCTGGAGAGAGTATTTTACCACACTCTGTGAGATAAGCCTGGGTAGTAAAAGGACAACATTTGAAGAAACAATTGTCCCCTTAGGAAATTTTGACATTCCTAAAAATATGTAATGCTTACATGATGGAGAACATCGGCACATTTAACAGGAGCCACTGAAGTGTTGTAAATTGATAATGACTACAGTAAGCCACTGAGTTGGCAGAATTTTCAAGAGTGACCTGGAAATGAGATTCTTTGTACAGCTAGCATTCTCTTGGGCTATTCATTTTCTTGTTATAGGGATAATTATTGAATTTCTATACTCACCGGTAGATATTGTCTTACAAATGCAGACTGCAACATGCTATTATTTATAAAAATACTGAGGTTTTTTTTGCTGAATTTAGTATATTTATTATTTTGTATTGCTAAAGATAATTTTTAAAATAGAGAAAATCATTTGTTGAGAATATGTTTTTTTTTAAATTAAGAAATGGTTTGGGGTGATACACTGAACCACTTTCAGGAGCAGTATTTGCAGTGTGTTTGCATAAAGTGTGTTTGCAAGGGTATGTATGTGTTTAGATGTTTATGAGAGATGCATAGCCAGAATCCCAATCCAACTTGAAGAATGACCCATTCAGAAATACAGGAAATTTTCATAATCCAGTCAAAATTACCTGTGATGTTTGGGTCCAAGCAGAAGGATTCTAATCTTATATTTCTTCTCCCGCCTCATTGTCTGGTTTCATTTTTCTGTGCTGCAGGAGGGGCAGCAAGAAAAAAGAGTGGCTCAGAAGACATGTGCCTAATAGCAACATCATCTAACTAGAACAGTTAGCACATTTCCTCCCCCAAGAGGATCATTTTTACTGGTGCATCTCTCCATGTCTCCATTTTGTTACATTTGTTGCCGGGCAAACAGATTGGAAAAAAGAGAAAGGCAGATGCTAAAAGCTTCTCTATCTCCATCAACCCAATAATAAATAAACATAAAACCATCAACATCTGAAAGATCAGTAATAGGATAGGATCAAGTCATCTCTCTGTGTAAGAGAGACCTACTGACTGAGGACTGGAAATATTTCAACAACTGCAATTTCTGGTAAAAGTAGTTAGCCACTGTCCATTCTACCTAATATAGATTTACCCCCTCCCAGCTTGTATTAGATTCCAGTAACTGGAAAAGACAGAAACCCCCTCCCATTCACCTGTAAAGAAAGCAGGAGGTGGTGGAGGATTATTTTTAGAACAAGTAGGTCAGGATAACTGAAGCCTTTGGATATTTAACAGTCTAAGCCGTGTGTGTTCTAGAAGGGCTGCACATTTTCTGGTTTAGGCTGCCTCTTGCATTGCAAAAATGACTAAATTTGAAAATTGCTTTTCTGCCTTCATGAAGGTGGAAACAGGGACTAAATATGACAGCATGAAAACAGACTTTATCCTGTCTACATTTGTTGATTTTCAGAATTTAGTTTTAGATCCCTTGTGTAGCCCAACCGAAGGTTTGAGGTGGACTGGGCTATAAAAACCAATACAAATAAATATTTACACAAATTAATAAAACTTAAAACTTGAGGATAGGGGGAGAGAGATAGAATGCTAGGAGATATTTCACCTCATTCTTGCATGGCGTGATAGGATCAAATAATAAAATTATGTCTCTTGAGGAAAAAGGTGATTTTTTGCTTTCTAGGCTAGGATGTTGTTCCTTATAGTTATTTTTAAATCAGTCTTCATATACATTTTTAAATCAGCCTTTGCTATACAGATATTAAATCAGTTACGTTGGTAAGTTACAGACTCAGACTAGACTCATGAAATATGCATGGTTTGTATGGGCCGCATTTCCTTCACTGCCTGTGAGTTGCATAATTTCACCTTGATGGGTAACAAAAATGCCAATATTTTTAAGAGATATAGCGATCAGGTCTAAATAGTGGCCTTAATGGGAACACTACCTCCAAGTAAATGTTACCTGGCCTAAATGATCTCTCTTAGATGCTCAGCGTAAAAAAGAGAGAATAATTGCAAGTGTCTAACTATATCACAAAGGAACTGCATCTGGGAAGTGAGAGATTACAAAATTGTGTCTGAAGTGTTTAAAGGTCATCAGACCAAGAAATGCTGTTGTTGTGATCACAAGAGAGAGAACATATAGCAGAGCACTTTCTAAAAAACCTTAATCCTAGGATAATGACCACAATTGAAAGTAGCGGGGAGAATGTGTTATATCTAGCCTAATTATTTTCCTTGAATACCAGTTTAGGAGACAATGTACTTTCAAATATTTGAAGTATATCACTACAGTGGTCTGAAAAATGTAATCAAAATGGTATGATGGTTGGTTATCCTGTTTCCCGTGTGTTAATGAAAAATTCAGAAATCAGTAGATATAGTTTATTCTAACAATGGTCCTCCAAGAATTAGTTATTACCACTGTTAATTAATTGCTACTTGGATTACTAATGGTCCATAACCCAAAATGGCTAGTATCGAACGGTTTCATGGGAATCACTGCTTCATGAATGATCCTCTACCTATCCCTAGGTAGTTTGTGTAGGCAACCATTTTACTGTCTGTTTTAAGACAGTAAAAGTCAATTATTGCGAATATTAAAAAGTCTTCTAGTGTGATGAAATAGATAATTTTCTGGTAGTGCAATACTCTTCTGGGAAAGGGCTATTAATCTGCACTTTTATTCAACAACCAGAAATGCAGGTATGTACTTTAGAACTGTTAAATAAGCTTACTGAAGAATAGAGGGGCAGGTTCCTTGTGAAGTTATATTGCTCCAAAAACATCCACTTGAAACATTTTTGGAGACAGGCTATTCTGAACTGTATGAACCAACAGCTTGACAGATGGAGGCTACCTTGCATGAGGTAAATAGTCTTCATATATGAGCTCTTCCCATTGCTTAGAGGAGCTTCAGCCATTTACAAATAACCAAAGTTCAGTCTCTTTCTTATTTGGTGGGTGGCACTTTTATTTAGTTATTCATTTAGGAGATTTCTATCATCTGAAGAGAAACTAGATTCAGCTACAACTAGTTCATATTTCCCTTCACGTGTTACAAGATGTATTGTGAAAGAACATGGAAGTTAATGTACATTTGGCAGATTGTACTTTACTAATATGGAAAGCTACTTTAAGACCCATACATTGATAGGATTCATTGTGGCTTCTCGTAGCTCAAGTAAGGTGAGCGTATAGATAAGACTAAATATGAATTTTTCCCATATTAGGGGAGCATTACTGATATTGCACATGATAGTAACCAATACTATGTCACTTGCCTGGCCACATGATCACCTTACTTCACATGTAACTAGGAATGATGTGAAACAGTTACAACAAAGCAGATCCCATTAACAGCCTGAATTCTTTCTGGGGTTGTTCTTGACAGATTAATTCACTAATATGCAATGTTATCCTCTTGATATTCTGTTCTCTATTTCCACTGTCTTTTGTACCTCAGAGAAAGCAGAAAAGGAAGCAATCAACTTTGGCAAAAAAGAAGACTGCTATAACTCCAGTGGGCCATTGCTGAGACACCTCATTAAAATTATTTGCCAAATATCTTTCATAAACAATTCCTGTGCTGTTAGGAGGGTATCTGTTCCCCTGACCATCCCAGAGAGATTATTCCGAGATTCTCTTCAGTATTGTTAAGCAGAAGCCTAACAGTATCAATAAGCATCTTATGTCACTGTGCTCTTTTACCCTTTGCTCCTTTCATTCAAATTGCTTTGTGTGGGGGAAAATGTGCATATTAAGGCTTGCAGAACAGAATTTGTACTTTGCCTTCATTAGTTTTGTCATTTGTCTTACAGAGGTGCTTCCTAATTCCATTTGTGGTCACTGTTGATTGTCAGTGAATATTTATTCATCCTATTACATCTATGCTTTGACCACTGAGAAATCTAAATGCAACGTTGTATTTTCTTTTTTACAAAAGGAAAGGAAACCCTATGTACAAACAGATGGTAAAACCTCCAATAAAATTAAAAATCAAAATTAGTAAAATTAAAAACCATCCTTCACTGTCAAAGGGAAAGTGTGGGGTCATCACACCAGGGGGCTGGTCTAGGCATTCCTTTGAGCATTGCTGCTTTCACTCAAACACATTCTGGCCACCAATGGACAATTCTTTAATTTACAATGAAGGCCTACCATCTGTGTACACTTTGGACTTCATTCCTCTTTATATTGGTTGGGCAAACGGTATGAAGTCTGTTAGTACTAGAGCTGTGAACAGATAACCCAAACTGTTCGATCTGATTCTCACTGAATAATAACTATTAATAAGATTATACTACCCCCTGTGATTTTAGCTTTAGCCAGATTTATTATACTTTAGAAATACCAAAAAGAATACAAGGAATTCAATGGACAATCCAAATTCAGGTTGCCTTCATACATTTATGTGAAAACACCTAGCAGTTTGGAATCAATCAACAGAAATTGACTTCTGATGTGTTGCTTTCTACAGGGGAAGGAACATAAACAGCAGATAATTATTCAAAGCAGGTTTTAAAAATTTTGTCAGCTGACTTTAATGGAGATTGCTAGGATTAAAAATACAAACACCATGCTATGAAAAGTCCATGCAAAGCCATTAGAAGTACAATCACCTGTGGCAGCCTTTTCTTTAAAATATTAAAAATAAACATATCACATAATTTATCTAGGAAATGTAGTATTTGAGGCCTTCTTAGGATACAAAAACATTTTTTCCTGATTAGCAAACTTAAACCTGTTTCCACATGCTATAGGGTACTTTACATATTATGCTGGCTATTTGAAGATTATTTTACATAAAGATTCAGATGCATGAAATAAAGATCATTTTAATGATGAAGTAAAAATTGGGAACTGGAGAGTACGAAATACAAATGTCACCACATCTGAATTTTCAAGCTGAGCCTGAATGTTTTGGAAGTTTGGACTCAACTTGTATTTAGCACCTTTACCAACTTGCATCCCAAATGCAAGCTCCACATCAGATGGACCAACAGAACCAAACTGATGCCCCCCTCCAAACCCCATCACCCTCTGAACAGGCTGACCAGCCACTCTCCATGTTCCCAACGATGAGAACTTTTCCAAGTTCTTTCCTAACGACATATAAACACAGGGCAAAGATGCCACAGCCAAAGCCTGCTCCCAAATGCAAGCTCATCTCTGGAGAAGCTCAGCAGAACTAAATTGACATGCACACACACCAACCCCCCCACCCAGTCCCCCCCAGCAGGCTGACTAGCCATTCTACATTGTTCCATATGAGGCCAAACATAATATCAGAAAATCACCCAAACCAAACAGAAGCAAGGGACAGACTTGCAACTAGAAGCAAACTGAAGCAAGGGGATAGAATCCCCTCTCGAACCAAAGTGAAGCAAGGGGACCAACTTCACACCAAAGAATCACATTCATCTCACCCAAATGGCAAGCAAGCACAGTTGCATAAGATGGATGACACCTACATGGCCTCAGGCTGAAAGTGACAGTGAGGTGCTTGGGAAACCCAAGTGATCCTTTCTCTGCAACAGCCTTCATCATCGTACCCTTCCTACCACTGTAATGAAGAAAGTTACATTAACGTCTGAACAACACTTTAGAACAACACATTACATTGGCTGTCTCTCCCACCCCTGCAATGAGGAAAGTTAACATTAGAACATACATACATGATATTACACAATAGTATTCTGTAGTTTCATTTGGGTGTTTCTGTGGGTTTCTCTCTGTGACACATGGTGTGTCATTCTCTGCTTTTCCTAATATCTCTCTCTGACTCTTCCCATCCCAGTGGCAAGAGAACAAGATTTCTGGGGCCTCTTTTCTCAATTATCTGCAGAAATTTGTGCTAACATGGGCTGGTGGTTTTGCAGTGTGTGTGGGTGGAGGGGGGGCAAATTGCAGTGTCCATTTCTTGTGCCAACTAAATCAACTGTCTTTCTCCTGCTGGTTTTCTACCTAACTTTTAAGTGTTGGGAACAGCATTTTTCCCTACCTCACAGACATCTAGAGGATGCAGGCCACAAGGTGGGCTCACCTCATTCACTCTGCAAGTCCAAAGTTGGGAAATTGAAGAGTGGCATGTTGACCTTCAGGAAGACCAATTGCTTAACTCTCCAGGGGAGCAGGCAAATGCGATGTGACCTGAGAATGTCAGCCGCATAGGAAAAGACAAGTTCAATCTCCACACTTGTTGGAGGGCATGAGAGGAGTTTCTAAGCCTCAAGAAAGAGGTCCAGCCAGACTGCCTCTTTCTTGGCCAGTAGCTCAATGGATCAGTGGAAAGCAACTTGAAGGGCTCTGCAAAGTAGGCCTTGAGTATTGCTTCTGCTGAATCTTGGCTCATGTACCTCATGTTCTCAAAGGGGCTGAGAACATGCTGGAATATCTCCATCTGCATGGACATCCCAGTGCTGGCTATGAGAGGAGCCTGCTGAGAAGGGGTGGGGTGGGGGTCATCCCCATCCCTTCTGCTGGCAGGGGGCCCCTCTTTGCCTGTTTATGCCGCACCAGCAAAAAGAAGGAATTTCTTGTGCTGGTGAGGTGCTTGGTTCAGTCAGCGAAGGCCCTTGATACGTGGGTTGCACATGGTCACTAGCATGTATGACTCATTCTTGATGAGAGGCTGCAGCCAGGATATGATGACCTGTTGCAGCCTTCTCACAAGCACATACACTTCTGGAACAAAGTTTGCACATCCTGCTTCTGGGTCCAGGAAGGAGGCCATAGCACTCTGACTTGCATGCACCAGAGGAATGACCAGCCTCAGGGTCGCCGTGTCAGACGAGACTGTGACAATGAATTTCTTGAAGGGCCTCAAGACCTCCACTGTCTGGGAGATGGTGAGCTAATCTTCTCAGCTGAACTTACCCACTCCCCTTCAAGTGTCGCTCTCCAAGAGCCAGCCTATAAGGATGGCCTGCTGCTCCACCAAATGCTTAAGCATAGCATGGGTGGGTGAGTGTGAGAAGTGACTCATAGTCACCAGGTGTGTGAGAAATGACTCATGAGTCACCAGCATTTCTGGAGTTGTGAGGTCCTCTGCAGTTTCCTCAGAGGAACACAGTCAAAGCACATCCTTGACCAGGAGGTGAAGTTTGTAGGCTGCACAGTAAATATGCTTGAGGCTTACTTGTGCTACCGCTGCCTTCATGTTTGCACCACCATCAGTCACCATGTATCCCGTGGTGACGCTGACCTCACCCACCTAGTCCAGTAATTTCCTCTTATTTATTTATTTATTGGTTTTATACCCCACCTTCACTGCAAGTGGGCTCAGGGCAGGTCACAACAACATATTAACAGCAATTAGAATAATATAAAAATAACAGAAAATATTATAAAAGTACTATACAATATCTTAAAACCATATAAAACAGTAAAACAATAAAACATTGATGGTGGCAGTAATGTTCTCCCCCATGTGTGCCCTGCTGAGAACCTTGGTGTGGAACAAAGCCTTGCAGTAGCCAGCCTGGTGGTCTCCCATCTGGCCCTGCCTTACCTTGGTCATCCCACCCCCACCCTGAAGGTGATTGGGTTGCCACCAGTGCACAGTACACAAACCACAAATAAGGCTATCTCTGTAGTACACAGAAAACCAACAGGAGAAACTTCCACTGGAGACGGCAACAATTACTCAATATATAATTTATAGATTTTATATAAACAAAATGCAAGTGCTATATGAGCAAATTACAATATATGTGCAAATCTATATATCACTTTCATAGTATGAACTATTTTTAACAACCAGCTATTAACAGACCATATTGAAGATGGCATTGCCATTTTCACAATATTTTCTACATGATTTTTCCTTTTTACAGAGTCCTACAACCAGCTCCTAACAGACCATATTGAAGGTAAGTGTTGCTTAACAGTATAGTCCAAACAGTTAAATCAGTTCTCTTTTTCTCTGTTTTTGCAGGCATAAAGATACAGAGATGGAATAGCCCACCTCAAATGAAGACTGTGGTCCAAAGGGAAAAATGGCCAATGGGCCTGCCAGCTATTTGTTCAGCCCATTTTGGGGTTCTTCTTCATGGGCTGTATAATATGCTTTAAAAGTTCCTGCATTGTGTTGGTTGAAGGCTATTGGTCTGGAACCTCCAGACCAATAGCCTTCAACCAATGCGATGTAGGAACTTTTGTATAAAAAATAGAGAATGGAGATCTTTTAAATCATATTGATTGATTGATTGATTGATTTTGTTCACTCCTCAGAGTAGAGCACTAATCTGTCTAGAACAACAGTATAAAAATTATTATATGATCTGATTGAGCTTTACATATAGTGTAGCTTTCAAATATGTACGTTTCACTTGCCAAAATTAATATATCAATATGAAAGGGTTAACATCATCACACTATCATTGTTTTGATACAGTAAGTCTAAAATCTTACGAGAATGCAAAAAGTTAAAGAAAGCCCTGCAATGTATGTTCATGTCAGCAAGACTCATGAGCAGAATAGATGAAAAGTATGGCAGTTTTAGAAATGATTATCAGCAATTCTGCATATTCTCTAAAACTGATGGGAATTTTGACCTAAATTCCATTTTTTTCTCAACTTGGGGAGAAAACATATTAAAAACAGTATGGTAAAATTGATTGTGGTAGTTATAAGTGGTTTGTTCCAAAGGCACTTCCTGATGCCGCACTCTATTTTGTTATTGTTCATTTGTGAGCCAAAAACAGTGTGCAAGTCCTATTCACATTCCCGATAATGAAAATAAGCAAATGTTTGTCTTTGCACACAAACACAGTATGAAGCAAAACATGTTTAGAAGGAAGACTGCCAATTATGCTATGTAAAGAGCAGAACCCTCCTAGGGAAACATAAAAGCAGGTGATTGGCTGAATGGCTTTTGTATTTGTTTGCTTGATAATACCTTTTTGTTTTAAAGTGAAAACAAATGACTTCAGGGATAGGAACCAAAATGCTTTTCCTTATTTGAGTAATTTACATTGGAGGGAGAGCCATCCAGAGAAAATGGAACCTCTTTCAAAACTGGTGGACAGCAGAGTTAAAAAGGATAGCCAGATGCAGCTTCTTTTGAGTAATGTAAGAGCTGTTTGCTTTCCAATAGTCTCTTATGATATGGATATGAACATGGTGGTTCACAGGAAGATTCTAGCTATCACTACTGAGTGCTACTGAAGGGAAAGGAGGTTTTGGTGCCCCCACCAGAGGGTATCGAGAGAGGGTAACAGAAATGTGATCACTGCAGCAACTCAATGAATAGCAAAACCTGATGTTAGCGCATGATGGGTTCTGCTATACATTCAGTATAGGGCTGCCACCTCTGGGAAATTCCTGGAGATTTGGGAGGTGGAACCTAGAGAGGATGGGGTTTGGGGAGGGAAGGGGGTGCAGCAAGGCATATTGCTATAGAATTAATCCTCCAAAGCAGCCATTTTCACCAGAAGAACTGATCTCTGTGGCCTGGAGATCAGTTGTCATTCTGGGAGATCTCCAGCCACCACCTGGAGGCTGGCAATCCTAATTCAGTAGCTGTTGCATCCTTGACTGCAGAGTCTAGGGGTGTGCATTACAAAATTTTCTAATTGAACATACAAATGAAAATTGCTGTTTTGAGTTACCATGATTTTCTGGAACATAAATCTAAGATTCTTAAGCATTATGAAAAACACTTCCTCCCAAAACATAATGGGGAACTAGGGTTGCTAGTCCCATACTGGAAAATTCCTGGGGATTTTGGAGGTGGAGCCTGGAGATGGCAGGTTTGGGGAGGGAAGGGACCTTGGCAGGTATAATGCCAAAGGGTCCACACTTCAAAGCAGCCATTTTCTCCAGAGGAACTGATCTCTATGGTCTGGAGATCAGTTGTAATTCTGGGAGATCTCCAAAACACCCTGCTCCAAACACATGGATTTGAATCCCAAACCAGTAACATCCTGTCCCAAAATCAGCAGTCTCAGTAAATGTCCCTGAAATATTTTGCATGTAATGTATTTAATTTGGATTTTATTTCTGCTAATACTGGTTTTCACAAGAAGATGCGATAACAGTGTCTTCTCGTGTGATTTCGCGCGAGATTTCGTTATTTTCCACAACAAGGTAAGCTGTGTGGAAACGGCCGTGGAAGGGGGAAAAGTGGAGGAAAAAAGTGATAAGTTCTGTGCCTGGCCTGCAGCTGTGTGCTGGTGGCAGTGCTGGTGGCAGCAGCAGCAACACAGAGCTCCTTGCCGGGCGCAGCAGCATGGGACAATTGAGCTCTGTGGCACACGCCCCCATCCCTGGCACCCCCTCCGGTGCCTTAGTGCTCGAGGCTGCTGCCAGCCTGGCCTCAATGGGCAGGGCCGGATCGAGGGGGAGCAGGGGAGGTAGCCTGACCCCGGCGCCCCCAAAGAGGGGGCGCCGGGCATGGCTGCCAGCTGCCTGGGAGGCTGAGCGCAGGGTTGGGAGACCCTCACCAGCCCCTCTGATGGGGCTGGCTTGCCTCACAGGACCTCCCAGCCCTGCGCTCAGCCACCAGCGTGGCAAGTCAGCTACCCCAGTGCACGCCCTCGCTGCTGCCAGCTCCGCGGCTCACCGTGCGCTGGGGCGGCCAGCTTGCTGTGTGGGTGACACAGGGCAGTGGGGCACGCTAACTGCGCAGAGGGCCTCCTAGCCCTGCGCTCAGCTGGCCGCACGGCAAGCCGGGCACCCCAGCACCTGGTGAGCCGCGGAGCTGTCGGCAGCGAGAGCGTGCGCTGGGGCAGCTGGCTTGCTGCGCAGGGTGGCTGAGCACAGGGCTGGGAGGTCTTGCGCATGCGGCAAGCCAGCCAGATGCCCCAGCGCATGTCCACGCTGCCGCCAGTTCCATGGCTCACTGGGCGCTGGAGCAGCCTGCTTGCCGCGCATGGCTCCCACCCTGCGTGATGATGGCACTTTTGTGACGTCATCCCGCAGTGCTGGGAGCGCGCGCGCGCGCGCTCTGCACACGCAGAGCGCCCAGGCAAGGTTTGTCCCAGGTGTCCGCACGCCTGGATCCGGCGCTGTCAATGGGCATGCCAGCCCTGTGCCCAACATATCTAAAAACAAGACCATTCCTGTCACTACTGTACTACAAACCACAGACAGCCCACCATTCACTGTATTCAAGCTGGCAATGCTGGTGAAGATCAGTGGATTTCAAATGTCAGCTTCTCCCTTTCTGAGCCACAATGCAGCGCAACATTTTTCTGGTAAGTCGTCACTCAGGCAGTCATCCTGTGATTGCCACTCACCCCTTTTGTTATCTGCTATAGTGAATAGCAGCAGTACTTTTACTGCCCAAGCTGTATTCCAGGCTTCTTCTCAAGCAGCCAAATCTTTCCTGCACAGATGTGCTTTCTCCACACAGCACAGGAAAGATCAGCTGCAGCTCAAGAGCAAGAAATACAGCCAGGGCAACAGAAGACTGCTGTCCAAATATTGCAGGTTGCAGCAAGCAGTGCCGGATCTCTTCTTGCCAAGAACCGGGCAAGTTGAACTTAAGCATTTGGAAGGAACATTATCTAACTATTGCCTACATTGGCAGAGGCAGGGTCATTACAGGCTGACAGGGGCTTCACTGCATATGTTCCTTCATTAAGTTAATAACATGTGAATTGGCACTCACAAATCCACTCTCTGTGCTCAAAAAATGAAGCATCAGCATAGGAAATTACTGTATGTAGCGGGGAAAGAGGCACTGTTATTAAAAAAAACCCAAGAAAATGTTGGCTGGAGGGCTATTATGTGGGTCAGGTTATTTATTTCTTCCCTTCAGCCCTGGTCTCTTTAAAGCAATGTAACAAGCTAGATATTCTTCCTTTGAAATGGCACATTGTGCATTCATTTTTTAATCTGGCAAAGGGTATAGCTTTCAAGAGCTGATTACAGCCTGACCTGATTGATTTGGACGACAGACTTGGAGCTATTTCTCTGAGAAACATTTCTTAAATCTTCATTCTTTTCTTGACAAGTAATGCCAGACAGTTGCAAATCAATAATCAGTCACTTTGAATATAGCCATTTACAGAGAGCCGTTAGGACTTCCATTCTGTATTAACAGCGACAGCAACTGAGGTTACAGTTTTGAAGTCTCTGAATCTTTATAAGACCAATGTGTTTGATGGCTTCTAAGTATCGAGCATGACTCCCACAACGAACATCAACTTAGCCTTCACTGTATCTATGACTTGAGTGATGACTGATGAAAAGGCAAAGATTGCCATGCCATACACAACACATTTGAGAATTTTCTTACCATACTTGGCTGTTTTGCAGGTAATCTGTAGGCTGCAATCCTACAGATTTAATGGAATGAATTCCATTAAAGTTAACAGGATTCCTTTTTGAGTAAACATACATAAGAGAAAAGAGTAGCTTATTAGTGACAGAAAATAAAATACGGTACCAAACGTATTGCCTAATCTGACCCCCAAGGGATTTTCAGATGGCATTTTTGTTTCACATGAATCATCTCAATGTTGAAAGCATACAACCATGGGATGCAGTGTGGTGCAGTGGTTAAAGGGCTGGACTTGGTTATAGGAGATTCAGGTTAGAACATCAACTCTGCCATGCAAGCCCACTGGGTGACTTTGGGCCAGTCACACACCCTCAGTGTGACCTACTTCACAGGGTTGTCTGAGAAAAAATTGGAAGAATGACCCAAATTGCTTTAGGTCCCTCCCTATTAGGAGAAAGATGGGGTATAAATAAGTAAATAAATAATGGAAAGTGGCTCAAAATTGCTTCTGAATACCAACTGTTTTAACCTTCAGCCTATGCTTCTGGAGAAAATGAGTACCTTGTATCCAAGATGTACTCCTTAATGCAGTGTTGGTAAAGCTCTTTAAGTGGTACAAAAGTACTAATCATGCCCATTAGTCAGTCCCTTGGCCTTATTCATGGGAGGGATGACTCTTTTAGGTGATTCAAAACTTTAAGGTTCCCTCCTTTCCCTTTCAGCATCAGGTTGAATATCTGGTAGTTTCCAAATGGAAACACAGTCATGTGGGATTTCTCTGTTGCCGCAGCAGCTGCCAATACAGGACAGCAGCAAAATTTAGGTTTCCTCACAGGGGCATTTTGGCCACTTACTTTACTGGCCCTGTGGGCTGCTGCCACAAGTGCCCCCACATGGCCTGCAAGAACTACACAATCTCAATCTGAGGTCTTTCCTACCCCCTACTACCTGATCCTTTCAGCTGGAGATTCCAGGTAATTGAACCTGGGACCTTCTGTATACAAAGAAGATGCTCTACCACAACCCTCAACCCATTGCAAGTCTACCAGGCAGTTAAGTTTTCAGAAAAGCACTTTGTATACTATGAAGAGAACCCAGTGAACCTGTCAAGCTTTTTAATGGCGCTCAACCCCTGCCACAGCATTTCTTCTCAGAGAAGAGTCAGATTCAGCAGTTCTTGGTAAATTAAGTTCTCAATACAAATTCTCTCCCAGTTCTAAAGTTTACAAAATGGCGAGTGTGTCTGTCAAACCTGAAGTTTGTAGAGCAATTTTTCTGTTTTTTTCTTCCCCTCCATCAGATGTACAAAAGAACAGACATAACAAAAGAACAGCCTGGTATTCCCCTGCCTGGTAAGGCATGTGTTTCTTCCAGCCTACGTCCTCCTGACCAGTGTTCTCACACAGTTGGTCAAGGACATGGAAGGAAGTGCCTTGTCTCCTACCAGTGAAAAGTAATGACTTAATTCTGAAGCCTGAGTACACAGACGAAGTGGGGGGAAGAGGTCACATGGCCCTATCCCACCAAGAGTTGGAGTACCAGGGAAAGATAATAGGAAGAACCCCAAGAACAGAGCCAGTGAGGAGGAGCATGACAGTGCCTCCTATGTTTATAGCCATCTCTGTGACCCTCTATCAGTGAGGAGTGGCATGTTGGCTGTTTTTGTGTTCTAAACAATGTGTTTATCAGGTTCTCTGAATTCCCAGCTTTCACTGAGGAAAAAAGTAAGTCTTTAGCTCCTTCCATTGTGGAGACATATCTCCACTATGAAAGAGGCTAGAGCCTTTTAAAAAGACAAAAGCTGGAAATTCAGAGAACCTCCTACACACATTGTTATAGTGATATAACAATATTTAATTGCTTTTAGTAAAAAAAATGCAAACGTCTCCCAGTGGCAGGGGGAAGAAATGACTACCACGAGAAAGGGATTAGGATAAGTGGCTGCCACATGGGCAAGAAATTTTAAACTTTCCTACCTACATTGCAGCCTTCTAGGTTTTACTGTGATTTTCCCCAAAACTTTCCAGCAAAGCAGGGTTTGAGAAAGACCAAAGAGGGAAGCTGGAGAAACCCCGAGAGGTACAGGAACACAGCATGGTGCCCGAGAGAAGCAGGAAAACAACCCACTTTTCAACAGCATTGAGTCCTGCACAAACAACCTGTGTGGAAATGGCCTTTCTCTTCCCCTCATGAAGAAGATATGCTGTTGAGCAAAGAATTGGGGATGAAGGCAAAAGGTGGGATGCTGCTGCTCCTAGGGTTGTCAGCCCAGCACTGGCACCCAGTGGAAGATTGCACAGGGTGAGAACTTACCAGATCAGTGTCACACCAATGCCACATCACTTCCACGATGAACCAGAAGTTACATCATTGCATTGGTGTGATGCTCTAGGATCCACCAAAACCTACGAGAGATTGTGGTGGGCAGAGACCACCCTAGATGCTTCTCCCCTCTTGTTAGTTCTCTTCCTTCTGCTGTAGAGGGAGACGGAAGACAGCTGAAACTTCTCCCTGCTTAGGGCTTTAATCCTCAGCCTTCAAGAAGGAGCTGCACACCAATCTCTTTATCCACTCCTCTTTCTGGAAGATGTTGGGCTTTTCCAGCCCATTCCCTGCTGTCTGTCAACAAGCTCACTGGTTTTTCCAGCAGCTTTATAAACTGAGCAGCCAAGGCAATGGCGTTCTTCCCCGTACTGCTTCCTGGCCTCAAGCTCGTGTCAAGGAGTTCATCATCACCCCTAAGATCATGGATACCAGATTCAGCATTTCCTGTGCTATGTGGATTTCCACAGGGTTGTTTGGCTGGCCTTGGGCAAACTCGCCAGGATGAAGAACTTGTCACCAGTAGTGAGTAGGTGAGTGGTTTAGTTGAAGACTGATAATACTGAACTTGGAAAATGGAGGGGTGGGGAATATTTTCTCGTTTTCCCCTGACCATGTGCCTGTAGATAATACAGACATAAATTACAGTGAAGTTAACAAACATAGAGCCCTTTTGTCATTCAATATGCGACCCCTTTCTCTTTAATTTGGCATCCTAATAATACTCAGAGTCCCTTCCTTCCAGCAAGTCCCTGGCAGATGCTTTATTGTGTCTGTTGTTTTTCCTCTGGGGCGGTACATTAGGTTAAAATATCACAAATAGCTGCTATTAAAGCGTGAATCACAGTAGCTATAATTTTTCATGACAGCTAACAGAAATGTGACAGGTTGAGGAAACCCTGCCATTGATATTAACACTCTGATCTTCAGGCAAGTGTTTAATGACATACTCAGTATGCTGTGCAAACTTCACTATCTAACCAACAAAAGGTTACCACTAGAGTGCTATAAATATTTGGAAATGTCAGGAGACAATCACAAAGGAGGCTCTTTATTTCCTGATCAGTGAAGACAAGATGACCATCAAATCCCACCCACCACCTGCCTCTTTGCCATTCTTTTCTGTCCATTTTATAAATCGTGTCATACGTCCCTGGTATGAAATGTTCAAGCTTGTTGCAATATGACTGAACATAACCCATTTGTGAAGTCATCATAGAGATGAAGAGAATACACTTCTAACAGAAGTAGTATATCAAATTTAAGGGCACTGTTACTGTTGCTGAGAGCCCCAACTGCTGAATATTTTTGTTATGCTTTTTGTTTGTGTGTCATATGAAATTGTTTTGTCTTGTTAGCCACCCTGAGAACCTTACTGAATGGAAAGGGGGTTCAGAAATCCAGGCAAATAAATAAAGTTCCCTTCATTTCTTCAACTCTCCCATAACTTGTAATATGTTCCTTTGTTTATTTCACAAAACAGCCAGTGTCATTCACCTATAACCTATTAGTTTAAGGAGTCATAATATAAGCCTGCTTTCTTTTACAGATGAAGAGCTTTCTATTATCAGTATTCTTAAGCTAGAACCGTATTTGTGTTACAATCACAGCTATCACCTAGGTTTGTAGGATTTGAGTTCAATGGTATCTTAGAGACCAACAATATTTTCAGGTATTAAGCTTTCGAGACTCAGAGCTTCCTTCTTCAGATATCAGTCTTAAGACAGGAACTCTAACTCTTGAAAATTTACACCCTTAAAATATTGTTGGTCTCTAAGCTGCCACTGAACTCAAATCCTGCTGTTCTACTGCAGACCAATATGGCTACCCACCTAAAACGTCTCCTAGGTTTATTTTTTACTGCCACAGGCCACGGCCACTAAATACAACCTCCATGTTGTATACATCTTATTGAGAGCTTGTGAATCTCCCTATATCAGCGGGTACTTTCTCTTATGAATGCTCAAACACCTGCCAGTTGGGCTCACTATCTGTTCATTGTTAATAAACAGGGAGAGGATTGTCCAACAGTCTATTCTCTGTTAATCAACAGTTTGAGCCAGTTTGTTGGGTTCTTTTTCAAGTATTCAAATAGGCAGTATAGAATAGAATAATCTGTGTTTCACACGTGCACATTCTCACTCAGCCATATAGCCATACAGTCCTACTTCTGTCATGTCTGTAGCCCCTACACCCATGTCATAGTTCTAGGGGTGCTAAATGCTAATGCTGTATTACTGTCTGATTTCATATTGCAACTGCTATGTACATCACTGTTTGGTTTCATAGACTGGATGCAACACTTTCGTTTCTCCCTCTCACAGCCTGGGAACACAGCCGGGAGAGCTACAGGTAATCTCTTCCTTTGAAGCTCAGTGAAATGACCTTGTAATGTCTGAAATGTTACAGTTCTCTATATCTTGTCTAACTAATGTATAAACCCTAGAAAAGTTTCCCAGACTTCTTCCCGCTCAAACTTGTAGTTTAGAAGGGAGGAGAATGTTTGAGTATTTAGACCTGTACTTCCCTCAAGCCTCTATTCCTTTCAAAGAAGCTGTACTGCTTGGAGGCTTCTTTGGCTCTAAGTAAATTTATGGACCTTTGCATATGGAAAAGATCTGATTTCTGAATAAAAGTCATTTAACCAAGGACCTGTGTCTTGCTGAAATGATCCAGGGATCTGTCTGCCATATCCTATCATCCATAATCTGACAATTTCCCCCTTCCCCCTCCTTCATAGACCTTTTGAACATTGAGAAACCAATGGTATAACAAAACAATGGGTAAATCAGTCAGTAACCCAGTGATAACACTCCACACATGAATACATATGAACACACATAAAGCTGCTTTATATTGAATCAAACCATCGGTCCATCAAGGTCAGCATTGTGTTCTCAGACTGGCAGTGGTTTTTCTGTATCTCAGGTGGAGATCTTTCACATCAGCCATTACCTGATCAATTTAACTGGAGATGCCAGGGGTTGAAACTGGGGCCTTCTGCATGCCAAGCTGAGGCTCTTCCACTGAGCCACAGGCCTACACCACACCCACTTCCATTTTTAAAAGTAGTCTTACCACATACTTTTCATTTAAACCCATTCTATTGAAGCTAATTTGCTCATGCACACCTTTATAGGAGGTGTAGTTCCCCCCACCCCCATGTCAATTAATGACATCCATCACCCTAGTAGAAAAAATCTCACTACTGTGAAAACACACCCACAATGCAAGGAAATGAAACTGCACCATCACAGTCACAGTGCAACTTGCTCAACAGCTATTTGAGGTGGTTAACAGACAGGCAAAGAGATCAGACATTTGACTCCTTTAGCTGTAGTAACAATGGACAAGTCACTCCTAAAGAAAATATGTCTCTAATTTAATAACTTGCCTTTAAAAGAGGTTATGAGATAAGTGACTTGACAAGATAAGGAGCGTTCATTCTCTTTAAAAAGGATTCCTTACTCTCTCAGCTACACTCATGTTTTGAGCTCAGAGCCAAGCTACAAGTGACGCCTTACACAGGTTGGACACTTGTCAGCTTCCCTCAAGTTTTGATGGGAAATGTAGGCATCCTGGTTTTACAGCTTGGCTCTCCATTACAGCTGCAAGACCAGGATGCCTACATTTCCCATCAAAACTCGAGGGAAGCTGATAAGTGTCCAACCTGTGTCAGGCGTCACGTGTAGCTTGGCTCTCAGTCTCTTGTGGTGATCTCTTCCAGATTCTTTCTGATTGTATCTATGTCTACAGCACTGTTATATCAGGGTTAGGGCCAGGGGAGCTTCCCCCTTCATTGCCCTAGGTGGCAGAGGTAGTGGTTGTCTCTTTCACAATGGCATGAATGTTTTGTGTCCTTGCCTCAAAACTGCCTTGGCTCTTTGGGGCTATGAAAACTTATCTGTTGTCTTACTTATGGTTCCCAATTCCATGTTAGAAATTTCCTGGAATTTTGGAGATGGATCCTGGGGAGGGGAGGGACTTCAGTGGGGTATAATGCTTTAGAGTCCACCCTCCCAAGCAGCTACAGCTCACCTCTGTAGTCTGGAGAGCATTTGCAATTCTGGGAGATCTCTAGGCATCACCTGGAAGTTGGCAACCCTATAGGCATCTTGCTAGGGATCAAAACCTTTTCTCATTCTTCTATTCCTCTATCTTCCACCTTTTAGATACTGCCTTTTGGTCACCCCTGTTACCTATCTCTTGTAATTAAGAGTCGAACTACACAATATGAATTACACAAGACCGAGCGAGTGTCAGGAGTTCTGTCTTACTCCAAATGCCCATGTCCAGCATTCTATCGATGAGCATGTGTCCTGGTCCAGGCATGCATTCAAAATTTTCTGCTCCAGTGTAGCAGCGACAGTGTGTGTACACGGTCACGATCAGTAAGTCGGTAATGCAGAGCGTCTTTATTTCCTATATCTTCCGCTTCCTATCTGTGCAAAGTGGAGATGAATGATGGGATATCTTGGAGGTATGTGGAGAAAACCCATGCCACCGCGAACACAGGTTCAATGGAGGTCCTGCAGTCCTGGCTCATGTAGTTGAAAACAACGTTGGGACAAGTAAGTTTTTGTGTCATTTGTGTGTAATTCGTATCGTGTGGTCCGGCTCTTAGTCTCATGTAGGCCTTTACTCCTGAATGCTTGTAAAAAAGCACCTTCCGTTCCCCGTGGATCTGTTCTGACTATACGACATCTCTGCAGCTAAGCTCCTCTTGCGGCTGCTTCTTTTCTCAGAGTTTAACACAGCTGCAGGGGGCAAGCAACAGGGAATGACTATTTTCATATTCCTCTGCTGGTGAACTTCTTACAAGCCTCTCTTGGAGACTGAATATTGGTCTAGGTAGACCACTGGTCTGATTCATCATAGCCCATTGCCATGATCATGTGAAATTTGATCATCAATTATGGCAACTGAGGATTTGGAAATAGACATGAAATGAAAACACTAGGGAAATAGCTCTCTAATGTATGTATCTGGGGAAAAGACTAGTGCAAGGAGTTGGGTGGGGAGGGACTCAATGCTTCTGGATAAAGTTACAGTAAAATTGCCCATTTACATTTTTAAGTGGAAGACATCAAAGAAACCTCCAAAGCAAAGCAGCTTGCACTTACATGTCCCTCTGATATTGTAACCCTTTTGAAAAATATAGTGTTATTATTTCCAAACACAATCCAACAGTGAAATAGGAGGAACATAACTTCTTCATTATTACCAAACATAAATAATTTGCACAAGAGACAGAATTCATACAAATATTACCTCATTTTTACATCAAATGTATCCATACTAGAGAACCATAAGATTTTTGCAAGCTACTAGGAAGGAATGGGACCCTCTGATAAGCTCCCTACAGGCCAACCATCTTCTTGCAGTAAAACACAACAGAGAAAGATTGGCAGACGTTTGAGAATTACTGTCTAAAATAACATCAATGCAATGTGAGATGCAAGTCTTATTTTTCCTGAAAACATAATAAAAAATAATGACTGAAGCTAAAGCAGCTTTAAACACACATTCAAACATACTTACTGAAGTAGACAAGAGACTTCAGGTGTTTGAAGACAAGAAACTAAAAAATGGATGATCTGACAAGCACCAAGAGAAACCCTAACACAAGACTGAAAAACATTCCTGGAAAGGGCTGACAGGAGACAAATATATTAAGCCTTGACTTCAAAATGGAAGAAACATTGTGTGGAGAGAAAATATATCACCAATTTGTTTCGCTAGACTGTGCAAAGTTTTGTGCTGCTGTAGCCATAGTGACATGCTATTGCTTGCATTGCTACAGTTTGGCAGAAAACTATAAGCCACAAAATCTGACTTCAGATTTGTCCTAGTCGGAGAAAGGACTCCAGTCTGGAGGACATGAGGACAATGGTTTAGTCAATCCTCCTTTAATGCTCGTGTAACTTCTTTAAAACAGGTACAGGTCAGAAACAGATAGTTGTGTAAGCATTGCAAAACATTATCAGAAAGATTTTGTTTTTTAAAACATACAACTGCAAAAAGGGAAGAAAATGCTACAATTCTGTGCTGAACCAGGCTCTCTCATTTTTAAAGATACATTCCCCATAGGTGCTATGTGGTTCTAGGGGCAGCGACTCTTTAAAAATGGCAACATCTAGTAATGCTCTTAGCTGCATCACTAAAAAGGCTTTCCTCGATCACATATAACACCTATGGCATTTGTATAAATCTAAAGCATGTGTGCCTGTGTATAAATATTTTTTCTAGATCCTGACTGAATGTGACTAATACAAGACTTTGGAAAGCAATTTTGCTTCACCCAGCCCTAAGAACTGCATGGGTTTTGGAAGTCTGAACTGATGTTGGGAAACTCATGTTGTACAGCTGACAGTACTCTGGATTTATGTGAAAATTTAATAAAATATGGATTAGGGCCTCAAACTATGAGGAGCCTCTCATTTAACCCTTGTTAGACTTGCAAGGATCTATAAAAATGGTTGTAGTCACTCTGGATCAAGCAAACATTATTTAGTAAATAACAATAATACCTGAACTTCTATACTGTCCTTCTAGACAGATTAGTGCCTCAGAAAGGTGAACAAGTTAGTGTTATTATTATCCCCACAATACAGCTGGGGAGCTGGGGCTGAGAGGAGTGGCTTACCCAAGGCCACCTACTGAGCTTGTGGCAGTAGTGGGATTTGAACCAGTAGAGTGCTGATTTGCAGCCAAACTACTTAACCACTGTGCTGCAACAGCTCTCATTTACATATGTGGTGGCACTGTATAAGAGCTAAACAGTTTTTGGAAATGATCATAGGTTGATTATCTGTCAGGTTTGCTACTGAACTAAGAGGTTCAATACAATTCGTCTTGCTCAGCTATGTAATTGGAATCATGTGTATACCAATGTATAGCCCTTTATTTGCTGACAGCATTTGCTAAGGTTTGGAAGTTTAAGGTGCAGCCACAGAAATAGATCTGGCTTATATGCAACCATCTCAACAACCTGCAGACATCTACATAGAATAAACATTGACCAATACAAAGAAAAGATGCAGGAAGAAGAGAAGAAAAAAAGAGTGGATAATGGTGAACAGTGGCTCTGCAAAAATAACAGCACACTGGCTTATCCCTAGCAGACAAGTCCTTCTGAAGGCTGGCAATGTTTGCTCTGACGCAATCTGATACCCGCAAGACTCCTCCCTTACTGTCCTGCAGCAACTCCACTCTTCTGGCCAGCCCTATTAGTTATTGCCTCCTGTAATCTACTTAAGTCAACCACTGCTACATCTACAGCTTTTCCCATGGCTGCTCCTGAACCTGTTAAATAGGAAGGCTTTCTCATTGTTGAGAATGAACAGCACAATGAGGCAGCACAATCCAGGATATCTTTTGACATGGCCACCTAATTGTTTTTTATTCATATTGCTTTTTAATTACATATTGTTTTTAGGATCATTGTAACCTGCCTTGAGTTTTATTCTGTAGAAAGGTGGGTTAAAAAAATAAGCCTTCTTAATTGTGACAATGATAAACACTTCTCATCGTAATTCATAAAATGTGTTCCTCAGTTTGGGAGATACTCTTCTGCTATCTTTAAATCAGAACTTGGGGAAGAGGAGGATAGGATGGAATTGTGGCTTGCGTTTAGATAAATGCAATGTAAATGCCCATGAGAGAAGAAAGGAATGAAATAATCAATGTAGCCAGCCTAGAACCTAGTAATTAAAATGTTCCCTGTAGGAGACAGTGGTCTAATTTTAAAAAAAAAATTAAATTGGACAAGCAAAGTGGCAAATGTTCAATTAAAAGACATTGAATAATGTACTCTCCTTATAAATGTAACAGACCCAATATTTAACTATATGTAATTAAATAAAACATTGTGTTACAAACCCCTGATGAATGAGAGGCAGCCAGACACCACTTATACCAAGTGTGACTAAAGTGATTAGGAAGTCTAAATGAGCTCCAAGTACTAAATATATGCAATTTTAAGTCTATGGTATAAAATTGTTTAATTTGATATGGAAGATCAATATAATTATTTCAGCAAATGGGAAATTCCTTTGGCTTCTCTGTCCATTATTTCAGCACTAAACCTAGGGAGGGCTCTCCTCTCTTTCTTTTTCTGCAGATGAACATTATGGAAGCATGTGGCAATCCTCATGTTGATATAATATATACAGTTTTATTTATGGGGAGATCATGTAGCCAATGTCTCCAGATAACTAATGCAGAGAGGAAAGAAATGGGGGAATGTGCTTCTACGATTAGCTAGCATGAAGAAATTGCAGAGGATTAGCTATCTTGATGTCCAGAAGATTCTTTTCCAAAGTTTTAATGGTTGTTTTTATGTCTTTGTATGTATTTTAGTCCTAGTTTTAGTTGTTTTAATGATGTGTTGTTGTTCTTTGTGGTTGGTTTTAATGTTTTTACAATGTGATTTTATTATGTATGTTTTTGTAAAGTAAACAAAACAAAACAGAATCTCCTACAGTTGCACAGTGCTGTAGAACTGTTACTGAGCAAGGCAGATGCCAAAGGAGGATTGGTTGTTACGTGGCACAAAACTACTTTCCAACAATGATTGTCCACAGACAGCTTCAACTCTGCCATTTCTGAAGATTTTCTTCTTACTAAGAAGCTGTGTATGTTTAGGCAACTGTTTGATGTATTATGACTGATGGAAAAACTTCCTTAAAATATTCACAAAATATGCTTTTATTGTGAATCTCAATCCACAGAACAAAGTGGAATGTTATATAAGGCAACAACAGGAGTCAAGTGAATTTAGCGACGTTAGTTAGTGGTTATAAATTACTGTGATGGATATAGGAGTAAAACCTAGCAACACAGGAGCCACTGAGAGCTGAGCTCCTGCAAACCAATAGGAGTTGATTGCTGAGAAGCAAGGTCAGTTAAAAATATTTGAGAAATGACAATTGAAAATGTCAGGAGAAATGAGAGTTAGTTAGAGGGATTTAGCCTTTAAAGAGAGAGAGATGCGGGGAATTCTCTACTCCCACCCTGGATAAAGCATGTGATCATACAGGCCATCCTAACGGAAGGCACCTTAAAGACAAGTTTTCTAAAGAATGTTACTGGTACAGGGGAGTATACTGGGAGATACAGTTTGATGAGTAAGAAGGACATAGGCCATGAAGGACTTTAAAGGTAATAACCAGTGCTTTGAATTGGACCTGGAAGCAAAAGATAGGATGTGTGGTTGATGCACTACTGGAGCTATGTGTTCCAAGAAGCTGATTCCAGAGAGCAGCCTTGTTGCCACATTTTGTACCAAATGGAGATTTCAAGACATCTTTAAAGGGAGTCCCATGTAGAGTGCAGTACAATACTCTAATCTTGAGGTTATGGTAGCATGGATCAGCATAGCTAGGTCAGCAGAGTCTAAATAAGGGCATAGGAGCTAGATGTAACTGAAAGGAGGTGTTCTTCTGGTTTATCCATTAACAAAACTGAGACCAGGAGCATTCCTGGGCTCTTAACATGATCTACTGTGGAACACTTAACCTACCTAATCCCATCCAAGGTAAGGATATTCCACAAGCAGGCTGGGGCAACTGTGGGAGGGAGGCAGGGTTCAAACCAGCCTCACATAATTGACTATTTGGGTAGGAGACCCCCTGAAGGCTAGAACTTCATTGTTTGAACCCTAGTGTTTTCCAGCATGGTGAGTTCATGATAGAGGGTCAGGAGGACCTGACATGCCTTTTGGCTATGCAGTCAGGGAAAAACTAGATGTGGTGGGAATGTCAATCTGGGCTGATATCCACAGTGGGAATGCCCATAAGGCAGATGTGTCTTTGAGGCAACCCAGTAGACAGAGCAACCTGTAGTAAGGGTTGGATGCTTTCATGTGTACACAGATCAGCTGTTAGTAAACACATTTTAATCCAATCTTTGGTGTGAGGCTTCCTCACTTCAGAGATGGCTAACACAGTGCCAGCAACACACAGTGCCAAAAACAGGCAGCCAGAAAAGATTATTTGAATAAAAAGAAAAGTGAGCAACAGAAAGTCCCTAAGAAACTATCTACCCAGCTGAACAATGGAATAAACGTCGTCGGAGTTACAGGGGAAAAAAAGATCAACAGCAGGGCTCTTTTTCTGGGAAAAGAGGTGGTGGAACTCAGTGGGTTGCCCGTGGAGAAAATGGTCACATGGCTGGTGGCCCCGCCCCCTGATCTCCAGACAGAGGGGAGTTTAGATTGCCCTCTGCGCCGAGGGCAATCTAAACTCCCCTCTGTCTGGAGATCAGGGGGCGGGGCCACCAGCCATGTGACCATTTTCAAGAGGTTCCAGAGCTCTGTTCCACTGCGTTCCTGCTGAAAAAAAGCCCTGATCAACAGGCTCCTTTCTGAATATTGTAGGGTAAGAATTCCTAGCCAGGTATAATATGCAGCTCTTGGAAATGGAATGCTAGAGCTATAACTTAGCAATTTAAAAGAATTGATTTGATGTGCCTCATTCTAAAAAGAAATGGGATTTTCCAAAAGTAGAACTATTACACGAGTTGAACACACAATTATAGAGAGTTGACAGAAGACAAAATTATCCTTCATATCAAAGATTCCATGATCGTAATAATAATAATTACAATGCGCTTATATGTCACTCTTCTAGACAGATCAGTGCCCACTCAGAGTGGTGAACAAAGAATGTTACTATTATCCCCACAATACAGCTAGGGAGCTGGGTCTGAGAGGAGTGGCTTACTCAAGGCTACCTGTTGAGCTCCTGGCAGTAGTGGGATTTGAACCAGCAGAGTGCTGACTGACTGCCCAACCACTTAACCACTATGCAATGCCAACTGGAACTACTTAAACTCATCTTGTAAAGACCTATTAGAAACTGCTCATTTCTGAAGTAAGAAGAAAACTTTCTATGATGGTAAAGATTATTACGTAGTGAAAAAGATGAAGAAATCTTAAGTGAAACAGGGTGCAAGAAGCAAATGTAAGAACAGACTGAAATATTTCTAGAATCAAATCAAATTTTTTGGAAAATGAAATACTGGGACACTAGTTTACATTCCTGAGTTCATCACTGATATTTAGCAGAAATGAGTGAATGTTCCTTTTTCCATTTATGTTTGTATCTGTTTAAATTTTTGTGAGCAGTTTCATGTTTCTGCTCTTTGCTGTTGATTTAGTAGATTAGTTTGTATCATGTATAGTTTTTATACTGCATTTATACTTGCAATGAATGTCATCTATGCACATAATATATGTATATAATTCTGATTTATTGGTGCACAACTAACATTGCAAAATGCAATCTTTCATAAGAAAAAATCAGTGAAATGAAATAAATGGTTGTGCAAAAACAGAAAAATGGATTCAATTACCATAAAGGAGAAGCAACATCTACACAAGGAGTTGGTGGTCAAAACAGATAACATTGTCATAAATATTTAAGGAATAAGAACATTGCTAAGAACGCAAGATCATCTAGAACAAACTGAAATGGTGGAAAGATACTGCTTGTAACGCTCGTTATGTTTTGCCTGTGAAGAAGCCAATTGTGTGAAACGGGACTGAACTCCTTACATGCCGGTGAAACCCGTAGGAGGCATGAATTACTCAGGAGGAGGCTTTTACCAATTTGAATCTATATTATTGCTGCAAAATTCTGCTCCATGATGAACATTTTCCAAGCAGTTTAACTTTGTAAATTGTACTTATTGAATTTGTTGAATTCTTGTACTTTTTGTACCTGTTCGTCGTACCACCATTAGATACTGTTATATATGAAATGCTGTTATATATTTGTATTTGGAATTGACTTTATTGAGCACATTAGCACTTTAAAAATATATTAACTATTGTTTATATTTGGTGATTGTCTACTCCGGGGGTTTTCTGTTTCTTATAGCCTGTAGTGTGCCCTTGAACCAGCTCTCTATTTTGACTGAAGAACCCATAATAGACAACATATTCCAGTGACTGGTGTCATATGAATACAGTGTCAGGTTCAGTGGGTATCTGAGCTGTACTGTCTCCATTTTCTAATGCTTCTAGTGTTTAAGTGCTTTCCCCACAGGTGCACAAGTTCCCAAGCAGACTTCTCACCGAACGAGATTGTTTTGTCTAACAACGTTCTATCCCAGATTGGCCTTGACAGAGTCCAGCTTCCCAAGACTGAAAGATGTTGTTTTGAGAACTGTGGGGGGAGGCTGGCTCAGCTGGGAACTGTTACTTTGTACCTCATGATTTGCTCTTCATTGGTAACAATGCTCTTGTACCATCCTGGATCTCTTATCCAGGACAGTGGACTATAATGGGTCATTTCTACAGTAAAGTTTCCTTATTCAAACAATGGACTCTTGTTTGCTTGTAGAGGAGAACCTGTAGGAAGGATATTATTTAGCCACAGTCTGACATTTTGTTACCAATCATGTCTCAGTCGGGCCCAGCGGAATCCAAATCGGTCCCAGACAGGGATCCTTTGTTTGAGCCGTATGCGTCTCCCGACAACCCACAAGTGCAACCCCAAGAACTTCAAACACCTGCACCAGCAGGGAACGGAGCTTCAACTACTACTCCGCCTCTAATCGATCTCGGCAGTGGGGAGGAAAAACCGAAGGCCTCCAAGCCAACGGCCACCACCATCCCCTTGTTCTTGTTACCTACACCTTCGGAGTGGGGACCCAGACCCCGAGAAACGAGGGAGCGCAGGACCAGTGGGGTGCACCAGCAATTACCCATGGACGGGCGTCGAAGCCTAGAGACAGTCCCTGAATTGGACAGTAGCCAACCATGGCTGTTTTGGAATAGGACGACCGAGCAAACAGAATGGGACACGTCCCGCCGCGGTATCCTAAGTTGGGATTATTCGGAACTCACTCCGTGGTCGGAGCAACCAGAGGTTTCCGAACAAAGTTGGGTGCAGATGCAACATCGCACCCTTGCTGTGGATTCCGGCATTTCGGCAGTTACGGGACTAGCCAAAGGGATTCTAGCAGCGAGATCGCAAGGCGATCAGGGAGACCCTCCACCTTGGGGGCCAATTTCCCCGGTGGTAGCAGTCGCAGGGGGCTCCACGACGGACCAACCGGGTCCCAGTAGAGTTCAATTGCTGGAAGCTAGGTTGGTCGATATGGAACAAAGCCTAGCCCATGCTATACATTTACTCTCATTGATGGTGGCGGGAGAGAGACCATCACCAGAAGAGATGGCTATACAAATAGCCACTCTACAAAGTGTAATTTCCAATCCGGGGGAACCTGCCCCGTTGCAGCCGCCGCCCTCAAACGAGTCTCCCGTGCAGCCCCCAGACGAGCCTTCCGAATCGGAGGAAGAGGGGGAGCCCTGCCCTGGAGAGCCGGGAGAGACTCCAACAGAAACCCCTAGGCCGGACGAGGTTCCGCATTCCGGGGATACTCCAGTGGAAGTTCCAGGAGGGAGTGGAGAGGAGCCAACCCGCCCGACAGAGTCGCCGGTGGTACCCCCTCCAACTTCCCCGATAACGGTCCGGCCGGACCAGCCAGAAGAGCCTCCAGCTCCCCCAAGGGAGGGAACGCCACACCAAACTCCAGTAATCATCCCCATACAACAAATCCTAGGGGAGGATCAACCAGTGGAGGTCGTACCACGAGAACAACCTCCAGGTCCCAGACCAACGACGCCAGGAGGGGCAAGCCCGCGCGGCCCAGCACCCATCAGGCCTTCGCCGCAGCGGCCCCTCCCGCTTCGACCACAACTAATACCACTACAGCAGCCGGTAAGACTACCTCCAATGCAACCTGTATTCCCACCTCCCGATCAACTATTACAGCCTATACCACTTCGACCCCGCCGACCCGCACCGCAGCGACCAATCATGGCCCAACCTGTTCGGCCACCTCCAGCCCAACCGGTGCTGCCGCCGCCAGCACAACCGGTGCTACCGCCGCCAGCACAACCGGTGCTGCCACCGCCAGCACAACCGGGGCCGCCGCCGCCAGCCCACCCGGTGATACCGCCGCCAGCACAACCGGTGCTGCCGCCACCGGCCCAACCGACGCTGCCGCCGCCAGCACAACCAGTGCCACCACCACCAGCCCAACCGGTAAGGCCCCCTCCGATACGCCCCGTCCCGTATCTACCACCGCCGCCGGGGGCCCCCGGGCAACCATTACTGCCGCAACAGCTATGGCCCCAACAGCCTCCTCCCGTGCAGCCAGCGCCACTGACCATTCCGATGGACTATTACCCCGCACCAGCCCCAAGGCAAGACCTTCCAATGGGCTGGGTGAAACTGGAAGCTACTTTTGACGGAGATCCCTCGAAACTGGGATTTTTTCTGGTACAAGTAGTACAGTTCTTCAATCGATGGGGACATCTTTTTGGGAGTGAGGCCAGCCAGATTGAACATCTCGGTTCACGGTTACAAGGCAA
The DNA here is from genome assembly GCF_028583425.1 of Eublepharis macularius. Taxonomy (NCBI): domain Eukaryota; kingdom Metazoa; phylum Chordata; class Lepidosauria; order Squamata; family Eublepharidae; genus Eublepharis; species Eublepharis macularius. The sequence continues at coordinate 71,758,631 of NC_072798.1, forward strand.
AGCGGCAGACTGGTATGTAGGACTATACAATATTGGGGCCCCGGAACTTAATACCTTACAAGGGTTGGTGGATGCTATCCGGGCTCAATACGAAGACCCCTTAGAAGAAACCAGAGCCCGAACAGAATTGCAAGCCATTAGGCAAGGCAGCATGTCGGCCAGAGACTATGTCACAAAATTCCGACAGCTAGCCGCTAAATGCCCTAGATGTGAAGAATCCACTAAAATAATCCTGTTCAAACAAGGGCTGAACCCGAAACTTCTGGATAGAGCCCTCATGCAAGACAATCCTCCTACTTTGTTGGGATGGATTCAACTCACATGTGAAGTTGAAAATCGGATATTGGAGGTCCGCTTAGTTGAACAACAACAACAAACGGGACAAAGACGCCCCTTAACTTTGCAGAAGGGAGGACGAGGTACTGGATACGCGACCCGCGGAGCGAGGGATGCAAGATGGCAACAGGGTTTGTGTTTGCAATGCGGGCAAGCCGGCCACTTTGCGGCACAATGCCCGTATCGGCCTGTGCAAAGACCTCCGCTCCAACTAAGGCGTCCAACCCCTGCTCCATTCCCCACGTTGCAACGCCCAACACCCGCTCCCCGATCGGGTAGAGGCCGTGGCATCTCCCAGCGACCTGCCCCAGACAGAGGATTGGAGGCAGAAGAGCTTATGGAATACGACCCTGCTACCCCAAATATAGAAGGGAACCCAGAAAGCCCCCAGTCGGGAAACGAAATGGATCTGTCGTAAAAGGGCCCAAACGACAGATCCACTCCCGACCCGTCCCAACCAGGGACCGGCCGCATGGGTCCATATTATTCATGCCAGTGACTTTGCTAAACCCCGAAAGGAAAATGCACATCCGTGTACAAGCCCTCATTGACTCAGGCTGTTCAAGAGACATCATCGCCCCAGCCCTAGTCAATGGACTAGTATTGCCAATCCGGGAATTACAAAACCCAGTCATTTTCGAGCAAATGGATGGCACCAACATGAACCCCGTCACTACAGAAACAGTCCCAGTGGTGACGGGCATGGGCCAACACTGGGAAAAAAGGTCGTTTGTCATCAGTACAACAGCCAAATACCCGTTAATTTTGGGCAGCAAGTGGCTATGCGATCACAACCCCTACATAAATTGGGCAGAAGGTAGTATCACCTTCACCCATGCCAACTGTGAAAGCCATCGGTGGAACCAGAATTGGGGTAGTGATCCAACTCACACCGAAAAGGCTCTTCTCACCCAAGAAGAAATAAATCAAATACCCGAATGCTACTGGTCCTATTTGAAGGCTTTCTCCGAAGAAGAAGCGGACACTCTACCCCCGCACAGACGAACTGATTGCGCCGTCGAAATCTTACCAGGAGCCTCACTACCCAAAGGCCGACTCTACCCTATGAGTCTCCATGAACGGGAAGAACTCCGTAAATTCATTGACACCAATCTTCACAGAGGGTTCATCCGTCCAGCCAATAGTCCCCATGCAGCCCTGGTACTCTTCGTGAAGAAAAAAGACGGGGGACTTCGACTGTGCACAGACTTTAGGGGACTTAATGCTGTGTCGACCAACAACGCCTATCCCATCCCGCTCGTCCGGGACCTTCTCAACGTCGTGGCGCAAGGTAAGATCTTTACAAAATTGGATTTAAAAGATGCTTACTTCCACGTCCGTATCAAGGCGGGAGATGAGTGGAAAACCGCGTTTAATACACCCCTTGGACAATATGAATACTTAGTTATGCCTTTTGGATTGACGGGAGCCCCGTCTGTATTCATGTCCATGATAAATGAAGTACTACATGAATTTTTATATAAAGGAGTGGTGGTGTATCTTGATGATGTGTTAATTTACTCAGACTCTGAGGAGGACCACATTCAACTAGTTCAAAAGGTCCTGGCCACTCTAATGAGTAATAAATTGCCCATCAAGCTATCCAAATGTGAATTCCATAAAACTGAACTCACTTACCTTGGTTACTGTATATCTCAAGAAGGTTTAAAAATGGATCCAACCAAAATACAAGCGATCCAAGAATGGCAAACTCCCACTACCCGTAAAGAACTGCAGTCTTTCTTGGGATTTGCCAACTTCTATAGAGACTTTATTGCAAACTTCGCGCAAATCACGCTCCCCTTAACAGAACTGTTAAAAACCAAAGATAAAGGGGACCAAGCAAAGAAACCCTCCTCCAAATTACAATGGACACCCGATTGCCAAACAGCCTTTGAATGTCTGAAGGGGCAATTTGTAACAGAACCCATTCTCTGCCACCCCAACGAGAACTACCCTTTCATAGTACAGGTCGACGCCAGCGATACTGCAATTGGAGGAGTCTTATTGCAGAAGGGGGAGGATGGGAAACTGCGGCCTTGTGCATTCCTATCAAGGAAGTTTTCGGAGGCTGAAAGGAATTGGAATGTGTGGGAGAAGGAAGCCTTTGCAGTAAAAGCAGCCCTCACTAACTGGCGGCATTGGTTGGAGGGGGCGCGCCACCCCTTTGAGGTTTGGACAGACCATAAAAATCTGGAGGCCCTTCGAAGCCCCCGCAGATTAAATGCCAAACAATTACGGTGGGCAGAATTCTTCTCCAAATTCAATTTCACTTTGAATTACCTCCCGGGCAAAACTAACTTTCTTGCGGACGCCCTATCGCGCATGCCCCAGCACAGAAGCAAACGGGAGGAGACTATAGACACTGTCTTCTCACCTACGCAATTGGGAGGCGTGGTAACTACACGCAGCCGCGCAGTCCAGCCCCTCCTGCACAGTCGAGAGTGGAAAACGAAACTTAAGGCTGAGGTGGAAAAGGAGGGGGATAAAATACCCAAATCCAAGCTGAATCAATCACCACAGGGGTATTGGTTATCCGGAAATAGATTTTATGTACCCGACAGCCTACGAAAAGAGGTCTTACAGCGGTGTCATGATGCCCCCACTGCAGGACACTATGGGTACTTGAAAATGCTGCATTTAATACAACGGCAATTCTGGTGGCCGGGCATGCGCAAAGACATTTCCCAATACGTCGCCTCCTGCCCCATTTGCCTCAGCGCCAAAACCCGCAAGGGAAAACCTCCGGGGCTATTGCAACCCTTGGAAACGCCCAACAAACCTTGGGAAACGATATCCATGGACTTCATCACTGATTTGCCAATATCCAAGGGACATAACTGCATTTTAGTGGTAGTGGATCTGTTTTCCAAACAAGCCCATTTCATTCCATGTACCACTATACCTACCGCTCGAAAACTGGCAGATCTATTCTTAAAACACGTTGTAAAATTACATTCTTTTCCGTCCAAGGTAATTTCGGATCGCGGCGGACAATTTGTTGCCAACTTCTGGCGGGAGCTTTTACAGATGTTAAATATTGAACAAGGAATCAGTTCAAGCCACCACCCACAAACCGACGGGCAGTCCGAAAAAACTAATCAAATCTTAGAGCAATTCCTTCGTTGCTATATCAACTTCCAACAAGATAACTGGGTGGACCTCCTCCCTCTAGCAGAGTTTTCATACAACAACAGTGTACATGCCTCTACAGGAGAAGCCCCTTTCAAAGTTGTGTACGGAGCCCACTTTAACCCTTTTCCACTGGACGCTCCCCCTTCCTTTTCCCCGACTTCGCCCGATGTGTCTTCTTGGTGGGGGGAGGCAGCCCAACAATGGACTCTCATTAAAAAACACCTCGAGAAAGCCAAACAGGATTACAAAAAGTACGCCGATCGCCACCGTGCGGCCGAATGGGATTTGCAGCCTGGAGATCATGTTTATATATCCACCAAAAATCTAAAACTAGCACAAGTCAGCCGCAAACTAGCCTTAAAATTCCTCGGACCTTTTACAGTGCGCAAAGTGATCAACAAAGTGACTGTTGCTGTAAATTTACCCAAAAATCTGCGCCATGTACATGATACATTCCATGTCAGCCTGTTGAAGAAGGCTCCAACAGATGATAAATGGCACGTCAAAGCTCCACCCATTCCAACGTTAATTGATGATCAAATACACTATGAAGTACAACACATTCTGGACTCTAAAATCAAACGCAATCAGTTATTTTACCTCATCAGGTGGAAGGACTTTGACTCTGGGTTTGATGAGTGGGTGAATTCTGTACATGTTCATGCTCCTAGATTAACCAAAGCTTTTCATACTCGCTACCCATATAAACCTGGGGGAGATTTATTTTAAGGGGGGCAGAATGTCAGGTTCAGTGGGTATCTGAGCTGTACTGTCTCCATTTTCTAATGCTTCTAGTGTTTAAGTGCTTTCCCCACAGGTGCACAAGTTCCCAAGCAGACTTCTCACCGAACGAGATTGTTTTGTCTAACAACGTTCCATCCCAGATTGGCCTTGACAGAGTCCAGCTTCCCAAGACTGAAAGATGTTGTTTTGAGAACTGTGGGGGGAGGCTGGCTCAGCTGGGAACTGTTACTTTGTACCTCATGATTTGCTCTTCATTGGTAACAATGCTCTTGTACCATCCTGGATCCCTTATCCAGGACAGTGGACTATAATGGGTCATTTCTACAGTAAAGTTTCCTTATTCAAACAATGGACTCTTGTTTGCTTGTAGAGGAGAACCTGTAGGAAGGATATTATTTAGCCACAGTCTGACATACAGAAGGGAAATGTCGTCGATGTTCTCTTTGTAATTGTTCTAGTGTAATCCTAAACAGAGTTATATACTTCTGAGCCCATTTACTTCAATCTATTTCAAACTGTACTGTTAGTACCTAATGGTACTATTTGTACTGAAATACCAAGTTATAGAGAACATTAATACTACAGTATAACCCAATTTTCACTGTTCTCATATGGTTCTCAAAATTTCCATAGAAATGGGACCTTATAACTACCTGCATATTTTCTTCTTACCAAGCTAAAATGGTTTGTTCTCATTCATTATGTTATTGTTGTAATATTGTTTTAATAGGAAAGAAACTTCCACTAATAAAGCATAAGTGATAAAAATTTCAATCAGCATTACGTACACTGTAACCTCAAATAAAATGTAGATCAAATAAAGATAATTGAGTTCATGTAGGTCTTGAAACATATAAAGGGGGTGAGTTGCTCGGTGCTTTTATGTTAATTAAATTATTAACTCATTAGAGAAGCCTGACACATAAAAAGGATCATTATGGTACACACACTTATATATATCAAAACTCAGCATATACTCTCTAAAATTGCCTTTCCAATCATTCAGTTTGTTTGATTTTATCTTAACATTTTGCATGGCAGTTGAAAATACAGAATAGTGAAATTAAGCAGAATAGTCATTTTAGCAGTTGTCTTTTAGTCAATAGATTATTGGAGTAATTAATGTAACATCTATTTCTCACTCTGTTTCTTGTGGTCTCATTTTACTTTTCTCTCATCTTTCGTTCAATGCTCCCCTTCATTCCTTGATTAGATTTCCAGGGTCCTAGACTAAATTGTAGAACATACTGCTATAAGACTTGGATCACAAGTATAACGAATACGGATTAAGAATTTTCTAATATGTTTAGTGTGTTAAGTACATTTTAACAAGAATATCAATAACTTGGCAAATATTTAGGTGTTCTAGAGCAGGAGTCCCCCAATATGGTGCCAGTGGTCATCAGGGTGCCCACAGGCACCTTTCCTGGTGCCTACCAAGCGTTTCTAGAAAATGAGTGGAAGTTAGGTTAGATCTTTTGAGTTTTTTGTGTTTCTAGTATAACAAGACAATGGTTTTATGTAAAGTAATTTACATCAGAGTGAAATTCTAAAAATATCAGAGTGAAATTCTAAAAACACAGCGGGACTTGGTCCTGAATAAACATCATTTGGCTACATGGTAGAAATGCTTAATCCATCTAATTGGAACTGCTGAAGTCTTCAGATCTTCCCAATTTTAATGTCATTCAGGTGGAATTTGATAGTAGCATCAAATTTTTGTTCACTTTACAAAAATCTGGCCAGAATCTCTCTTTTACGACACACAAGTGCACGGAGCTCTCACCAGCCTTGTCACCAGTTGTTATTTTTAACAGTAATAGTGCAGGTTAAAAATGGGAGAGCTCACAAGAGAAGGGTTTATGTAAGTGCATTAGATGCCTGCAAAATGAACAGTTACCGTCAGATGAGGGTTTCTTAGCTAGCTCATTATGTAAACTTACCATATGTAAGTTGTGACTTGACAGCACTTTACACACACATGCAAGATAATGTTTAAAATATGTTTATTTTAAAGGCGTCCTATTAAACCGAGCTCCTACCTGAAATGCTGAATTATACATAATCTCACTCCCTGACATTTTGTGGTTGGCTCTGCTTCCCGTAGCAGCCATTTTGTGGTTGTGCCCACCATCTTGTGTCAAAAGTCCAAAGGTGCTTGCAGGCTAAATAAGGTTGGTGAGCTCTGTTCTGCAGAGGTAAATGCATGTTATGCAACAAACTGGTATATAATAATAACTGCACTTATATATTATTATTCTAGATAGATTAATGCTCCACTCAGAGTGATGAACAAGTCACTATTATCATTATCCCCAGCTGGGGAGCTGGGGTTGAGAGAAGTAACTCACCCAAGGCCACCTGTTAAGCCAATGGCAGTATGGGATTAGAATTAGTAATGGGATTGCTGATTGGCAATCCAACCACTCAATTTACTATTTCCCAAAAATCATGGCAAAATATAAAGAAAATGTACCTACTGTCTTTCTTATCATATTGAGACTGAACAGCTAGGTTTGTAAACAGGATAGCAAACCTGTGTGAAAATGTCATTGGGGGGAGGGACTTACTTTTGTAAATAATTAATCCTTTTAGTATTATAATACTAGATAAATATTATTTTATATAAATAAGGTGCCTCCAATGCCCAAAATATGTACTTTATTCCTTTTTTAAACTTTCAGTAATTCCCATATTCAATGACCATCCTGGATCAACAGTTTCTTCTGGTGTAAGTTTTACTTGCTACCTACCATACTGGTCACCATGTGAGTCGGTATTGTTGAATCATGTATAGTTGTGATGGCCAGACTAAACTTAAGACCAGGGACTGAGCTTCGTAATTATGACTTAGACGTCATCTAATCACCTGAAGCAAGGAGCTATGAATTTCAGAAATCACAAGAGAAGTCAACAGCCTGCTTGTAAAATTTAAAAAAAGTGTTATGGGTAGAACTTTCTGAAAGTCTTCAAGGATGCCTATAGATGTCTTCTGGCATAGGGAGCCTAGCATGGTTCACTTCCTTTTTTCTTCTTTGTATGTTGCCATTACCTTCCTGTCTCCCACTCTCATTTTATGGCTTTCTTATTTCCTCAAATTTCATGGCTCCCTGCTTCTCCCCATTCTAGTGCCTCCACTTGTGAAAGAATATCATGCAACATCTTTGGGCATCTTTGGTACTATCAGAGCTAAAAGGGCACTGCATCCTCTGGTGACACTCCCCTCATAGGAGATAACTCCAGAGACCCTTGCAATATTAATCTCCCTTCCAGTGATTTTCTGATCAAGTATCAGTCCACAGAAAAGTTTTGAAGTGTGTGACATCATTTGGATTTCTGGCATTATCTTCTATTTCTTTGGGAGGAAAGCAATGATCAATGCCACTACAGTATGGCTTACACATAAGAGAGCCATATTGTGTTGTACAGCGAGATTCTAGTCCAGTAGCACATTAAAGATAAACAAGATTTTCAGGCTTTTTAGAGTTAAAGCTCCCCTCATCAGATACAGGCCATTTTCACATAGCCATTTATTCTGTCAGTTTAGCACCACAAATCATTTCCTGTGATATCACTTCAGAACGGATTCTCCCATCTTGCATCTGACGAAGAGAACTGTGATTCTCGAAAGCTTATGCTACAATAAAATTGGTTAGTCTTAAAGGTGCTACTGGACTCTTTTTGATTTTCCCATCTTGTTACGACTAATTGGGTGTCCACAAGTTCACATTTCACAGGCAGTGCACACGAAAGCACATTCCCGCCCTCTTTATTTTTTTTGTTATTTTTGTGCACTTTTGCGCTATATCGCACTTTCGTAATACCAAATTTGTGTACGCCCACCCTCAAAGTCCCTTGTGATAGACAGCAGAGTTTTCCCACCCATGAACTGCCAAAAACATGGGCTGAACCAAGTTTTTGCCAAATTTGAATGCCCATAAATAGCCTTGGGGGTTCCAAAATCGCCTTGTCTGACAAGATCCTCCTCTTCTAAGACTTAACCATGTATAATCGGCAGGATTAAGCAGTTGTTCTTGCCTAACAGTACATTGCAATTGCGCAATACAGCTTCCCTTTTTTTAAAATAAAATATATTTTTTGGCTTTCTGGTGGAGCGCACAGTGGCTTGTGGGAGTCTTGGGCGGGAAAATCTGTGTTAACTAAAGAAAATTTAAAAGGTGGGATGTGTAACTTGGGAAGTAGTTGCTTTTGCTTTAGAAATCGTTCACACCCATTCCAGGGTGTTCACATGGAAGCCGTTAATGCTGACATGAAGAATCACAAAGCGGACTTGGAGGAGAATGGAGAAAACACGACAAAACCAGAATGAGGTGAGAATTCTGCAGGAGGTGGCACTAGTTTAGCACTAAATTTATGGCTGTGTGAAAACGGCCCAGATAGAAATGGAGATCCCTGAACATTTATATTCCAGTTAGCAGGTGGGAGGGGTGTTGCAAAGATTGATTAGAGCAGGAAAGACATGCTTTGACTATCAAAACCTTATATTGGAATAATCTTGTTGGACTTTAAGGCACTATTGGACTAGAATCTTCTGGTTCTACTGCAAACCAACATGACTACCCACCTGAAAATATTTTGCTGTGTTTCCCAGATGACAAGAAATCATCCCAGAAGCCTCTACTTCAGGAGTGATCACTCATTTCTTGATACAAGACACTGAAAAACAGCAAACCATGGTTCTCTCACAGCATACCACCAGGTTTTTCTCCTTTATCATCTTTGGTTAGCTACCTTTGGTTGGCCACATATTGGGGCTCAGCTAGGGTATGGAATGCTCCCAGAAGTATAACTGATCTGCAGACTACAGAAATCAGATCTCCTGGAGAAAATGGCAACATCAGAGGGCACTCTATGACATCACATCTTCAATGAGCTCCTCCCCCTCCCCAGACCCTACCTTTCCCAGGCAGTTTCCAAATCTCCAGGGATTTCCAAACCCTAGTCTTCACAGGTGTCTGACTATACCAGTTCCTGGCATTGGTCATAAACAGCTGTTATGGAAAATAGTGGAATTGCTACTTAGAAATAGCTCCTTTATAGCTGCAATCCTAAAGATGCTTTCCTGGGAGTATGTTCGATTGAATAACGTAAGATTTACATCTGAATAGTCCTGCTTAGGATTGCTCCCTACATTACTCAGGGAAGAGATGTTTTTGAACAACGTAAAAGTGACCAAGAGCGCAACCTGTGTTTGGAGAGAGTGTTGGTTGATTTTTTAAAGAAGAAATAATGAAGCAAATCAAAGTGCCATCTGACTTTGAAATACCTATTTTTCATTCTTACCGTAACTTTGCAAAATGGTATAGCCTAGCAATGATGTGCATTTCTATCTTGTTAGAAAATTATTCCAAATGCCTATAGCATACTTTATTTCCATAAAATGAAAGAAATACTGCAGAAACGGGCTGATATCTTTGAACATTCATTTTGTCCATTAACTGCTGGTAAGGCTTGCATGTCTATAACTGAAAAGATAATTCAGGTGGGAAAAATATTTTCAGCCCTCACATTAGTGCCAGAGAACTTTTAAAAAGGCAGCCTGTGCCTTTTTGACTCTTTGAGGGCAGAATACTTTAGATATCCACTTGGAACTAGTTTCTCAGCTAATCTTGAAATACCCTATCAAGGGTTCCCATGTGCTAAAAACTGGTTACATCTGTGCAACAACCTGAAATTATATTCCACCCCCAGATGCACAATGATTTGGCTATGCAAACTCTACAGTTTCCCAAAGCTGCAAACGAGCCATACTCTTCAAGAAGGGAGAACTGGGGGAGGAGGCAAGGAAAGAGGAGGGGGGAAAACTCAGTAAAAGGAATATCTGTAGCCATAAATGTGATGAATGGCTTGCTAGAAACTACATTAAATAGCAGCAATATCAGTTCCAAGATGAGATCTGCAACATTCTTATTGCCGGGCTGTGTGGCTGGATGATTCACTGTGCGCTTGCTTTTCATGGTCATCTTTTAATGGTATGTCCTGTGTCACTAGTCATTTGCACTCGTACTGCAGAAGACTCATGTGCTGCTGACTACCATTCCATCACACTTTTCTCATTTGCCAGAGTGTTATTAAGGGATGGGAAAGAAAATTAGGAGTAAGACAAGTTGTGCCTTCCATTCCTTCCACTAACACTGGATTTATTCTCAGCCTTTTGTCTAGCACAGAATTTGGGTCTCTCTGGACCTTTTGCCAATGACCTTATTTTTTCCAGTTCTTCTGCACAATATAGTATACTGTATCAATAGCTATCCGTAGACTAAAGCTTACATTTAAATGTGGCAAACCAGAAGTGTCATGCTACAGATATGACTTTTAAAAATATCACTGAATAAATGCTTTCAGTTTTGATGCTATTGGCTTTTAACATCAAGGTTTTGTTACCCACTTTCTAAGTTGATTGTTCATGCCAACAGACTGTCTTCTAGAGCTGTGCACTGAGAAAAGAACAGCCACGCAGAATCATGATAAGCAAATGAATTTTGACCCTGACTTTCCAACAGAAAACTAACCAATCTTGTCCAACATTTCACTGAACAGCCCCAGATATGAAACCACAACAAAAATTGTCTAGATGTATGCCCCTAGTTCGTACAGCATGTATTCATTTGTACATAGCTATGCAGTTTGCCATTTATCAGAACACAGAGTTTTAAAATTCCATAGCTAGTGTAACAAATAATAATGTTGTGAGTGTGACACATTCTTTTTCCAAAACTGTAAGGTTTCTTTACAATGAAAATGAAACAGGATTTATAAACCATACAGATCTTCTATAAAACATAGAGATCTTCTATAATATCCTGCCAATGACTTCTTGCTTTCCTACTGGCTGACACAACGTACAATATTCTGAATGTTCTGCCATGCAAATGGGTAAGATCGGCAACTGCTGATTGGTGAGCATACTCTGTGGTCGAATGGGGAATTGCTTGTCTGAGAAGGTCAGGAAGCCCTCGCCCCCCTTCTATCATTTCACAGAATTTGCAAAACAGAAATGTTGAGGAGGATATTTTTATAAAGAGATCAGAACTCCAGTAGAATGCAACTGTTCAGGGGTGCCTTTATAGTGGAATTGGATTGTAGTCCACTTCAACTATTATTGTAGATATCATCTTGCTTTTACAGCATTATCTCCTACGTCTACCCTCCGCACTGTTTATAGTATGCCTTGTTTATACCTTAGCTCCCTTACTGGCTGTCATCATGTAGCAAGACAGACTGCCTTCAGAGATGGAATCCAAGAAAAATGATGAGACACATCCACGGGCAAGATGTTTTGTTTTAAAAAAGTCATCAGAGTGTGCTTCGGGGGGCCTTAACTCATGTCACAGAAAATATCTGTCCATGATCTTGGGTGGTTGCCAGTACTGATACTCTACATCAGGTATCAGTAGCTGTAGGTTAAAGTTATAATACTTACATGTGGGAAGTTTTGTTAGTTAGCATATTGAGATTCTGAGCTGAAATGATGCCTGAAATCATCAGTTAATCACACTTATTCCCAATATTACTAGTAATTATGGAGTACCATTCTCGTATGTAATGCAAGTCATCATTTACAGTTTTTCTTCTATTTAACATTTGACCTAGATGATTTTTTATTGTTAAAGGTGCTGTTATACCCATATTTTCAGTGATATAAGTAGGCCAAAAGAAGTTACTAGGGGCTGTATAACCCAGAAAGGACTTGATTAACTGCTGAAATTATACTCAAAGCATTTTTAATAAAATATATTTACCTCTCATGGAATTGATAACAATTTCTCAATGCAGTGAATAATTATATCGTGACAGTTTTGATTTTGGTATTGTTGAAAATTACATAGTAAATCAGCAGGACTATTTCAGCTGCCATGGGCTGCATGAATATAATTTGGTCTCCAAATCTTTATCTTTTTTTTCTTTTCAAGAGCATAACTTCTTCAAACACTACTTGGGCATCAGTGCATTTCTGAAGCTACCTGTAAAACTTAGTTATTTTTTAAAAAAACTGATATGTATTAAAATAGTTCTACTCCTTTCCCAGAAAAGATTCAAGACAGCTCACAAACAAGAATGTGTATAGGCATAACAAATATTAAAACCATGATATATGCAGACAAGATGCAGACTTCTAACCATGCCGGCTCAATCAAATATCAAGGCTGCCTAAAGCACAATGTAGTCAGAAGCAAAATGAAATCTCTTTCAGTCAGCAATTTCATCAGAAAGCCCTTTGAAAAAGTACGGCCTTGTATGCTTTTTGGAAAGCTAGTAAAGACCTTCTATAGCAAATTGTCCCTCAAACCAAGGTAGTGATTGAAAAAGTTTTGAACAAGGCTGTAGACAAATAAACCTCTCTGACAGATAAAATAGTGAGGAGAACGAACTGACGAGAGACATGGAAGTAGCATACTGGTCCATAGAAGGCGTGGGGGTCATTCAGGTATTGCTTTACATGATTGCTCACAATAAAAACAAAGAAAGATAATTTCCAGCAATAGTTACTGACTTCCAAGTTTACCTCAGTGAAGCCTGGACATAATCCAGTGCTCAACAAACTCAAAAATTCATCTCTCTCTTTCTTCTGGCTGCTATGCCCCAAGAGGAACTATTAGTTTGCATGAAAGTTCTCCATGTCTCAAGCAGAATTGTGTCCCAGCACTACTATCCATATTGTGATCCTTTTATATTAGACTTTTGTACCTTCCTTTCTGCAACATTCTTCCCTTCCAATTTTATCCTCACAATAACCCTGAGATTGATTGGTCAAAGTTCAACCCGTGAGCTTCCTAACAGAATGGTCTAAAGTCAAGTACTCCCCTCCCCATCCTACCATGTCACTCTAACCACTACATCACATTGATTCCCCTTCCCACTGCAGATATCCACCTTGTCTTTCATGCAGTTTCCAAGGTCCATTTCCCTATCACACCCCACGAGCAGCTATTCAGGCTGCAGAAGAAGTTAAGGATGTCCCATTCTACTGATACAAATATCTTCAGGGTAGAGATTTACAATGGGGTCCAGGTGGTAGCTTTAAAAAAAATCTTGTTTGGGATATCCCCAACATTTAAAATGAATACTTGCATTTGCATAGGTATCATGGGGGGCACCTGTGGGGGGACACCTGTAAGAATCTGGACAGCATATTGGTTACAATGCAAGATGGTGCACCAAAAGACTGTGAACATGTTGAAAAGGAAGACTAAGAGGTAATCAATAGCAGAAGGAAGGTGCACTGGAGCCAGTGTTGCCTAGACTCCCCCCTCCCTGAATATGTATGAACTGTGCACAACTTGGCACTGAGGCCAATTCTATGCAAGAAGAGGGAACTTCATGGGACTGGTAGGGCACCCCCCTAGTTATGGCAAAAACTGGAGTGTCTGCTGGAAGCTACTTTGAGGGGCTACAAACTGACCTTCCCAATGTCCAATACCCATCAAATTTGAAAGGGACATAGTCTTCTCTGTCCTCTAAAGACCCCCCCAAGTTTCAGAGAGATTGAACCCCAGGAAAGGCATGATCCATGGGTCCCCCCTTTCCTGTCATTTTCTCTTCACAGTGGCAAAAACTGGAGTGTCTGCTGGCAGCTACTTTAGGGGCTGGTCCTTTTCTTGGCTGGATGGGCCAGATTGGGAGCTCTCTAGTTCACAGGGACAGCTGCCAATCAAGCGTGGAGGCCTCAGATTGGGGGCAACCAAAAGACTGCCACTGTTGCCTGGGTGATGGATTGAATGGCACAAAGTGTCTGGCTTCCTGAACCAGCAATGGAATGGAATGGAACAGTAGGAAAAGTCATTTGTTCCATAAAAACGCGGACTCACGGAACGCATTTCTTTGAAAACGAACCAGCCATTCCGTTCGGAATTTTGTTCCATGGTTCGTTTCGTGCCCATCTCTAGAAGGGAATGTTAAGGAATTTTATACTGCATTGATTTCAATAGCAGGCTTTAACTCAAACAAATCTTTGCCACATAAATAAATACTTAATTTAATCTGGAATGGGCTTTTAATGTATAGGCCAAATTTCACTGTCATTTGTGAGCATCTAGTTTTACCATTTTCATACACCTTGTATAAAATAATCTAAATGTGCAAAGTGAAGGCAATTGCAGGCCAGCACTGAGAATGATAATATTTTATTTACTTACTTCATTTATGTTGTCACTTTCTCCCCAAAGAGGGCCCAAAATGGTTTACAGCATTCTCCCCTTCTCTATTTTATCCCCTCAAGAACCCTGTAATGTAGGTTAGGCTCAGAGTGTGTGACTGGCCCAAATTCCCCAAGCAAGCATCCATGGCAGAGTGGGGATATGAACCTGGATCTCCTAGATCCTAATCTGATTATCCAACTACTACACCAATAATAATACACAATCAATTAACTGATAATATTTAACCTAATTTGAATGTTTAAAAGGATGACTGAGAGGGAGTTGTGTTTCTTCACTACCAAATTGTGATGGCTCCAAGAAGAGGGAGAGGTCACCACACTGAAGCAGGTCTCTAATGGGTCACCACATCAGCTGAGCATGTGCAGTCAGCCAGGTAGGATGCAAGGAATAGGAAGTGTGGCTGCAATGATGATGGTTTCTGGCCCTAGAGAGAATGGCAGCTCTCACAAGACATCAGGAATTCCAACAAAGCATGTGTGGCTTGCCATGCTTACATCAAATGAGCCAGGGAAAAGGCCAAGGAATTCTAGCAACCCAGTCTAGGCAGAGGTGGACAGAGATACGAGAAGAAGGAAGATATGGGTGCCTACAACCCCCTTCCTATCTAGGGCCACAAAGCAGTCATCTAGGACAACATGAGGAAAGGTGCAACCCCAACCTTGCATAGCAAGAATAGCTGAGCCTCTCACAAGAATACAAGAGAAGTGTAAGAAGCCATTAAAGTATGAAGAGTCAAAAATAATAATTCTGTGATTATCAAAAGTAAAATGCACAGGTTTAAAATAAACAAAATAAGCATTTCTTCCCACAGTATACAGGCAGGTCATCTTCTGGAAAGCCTTGAACATACCTTAAACTGAGTCAGGCATTTGTCCACATACTTTTTACTGGCCGTGATTCTTCTAGGCCTCTGGCTGAGAATGGCTTTCACAACACGTTCTACCTGAAGGCCAAATGAGATGGTATGGCATCAGACACGTGGACGATGAAGCCATTTTAGATGTGAGCACAGGGCATTTAAAAATGCTGTGAGGGCTTGATCCTGACTGGGCCCACAGCACAATAGGACTAGGTGCTCTTGTCCCCCCCACCTTGCATCTTTTCAAGTGCCGAAATAGCCACTGAAAAGGCAGGAGGTGCCTGGTCCCACTGTTCTCCAGGCTTGATCAAGAGCTGGTTCTTGCGCCTTTTTTAAATGGCCAGAGTTCATACCTAAAATGGCAGCAGTGTCCACAGGTTGGACCATGCATGCAAAGTATGTGCTCTCTCTCATTTAGCCACAGTCTTCCTGCTTACACTGTCTGTAGAAGTTGTCATGGCTAAAGATGAGTGAATGTTCCCTGTTTCATGTATTTTTATATTCATTTACATTTTTCTAGTGTTTTTAGTTCTCCACTTTTTCTTGGTGGTTTCATATATTGGTTTGTGTATACTATGTATGGGTTTTATATGCAATTTATACACTACCCCTTTGTCACTTATATGTACTATATATATATATAAAGAATAATGCTGATTTACTGATGCACAAAGAAACTTAACATACATTTTATGAACAAAAACAGAGGAAATTAAAAAAACCCGATAAATGTAAAGACTCGTGGGTTCAGTTTGCTCAAAGAGCAGTGAAATGTTCAGTTTGAAACAGCAGGGACGAAGTATTTGAAATTATTCCTTGCTGCAAAAATAGTTTTCTGCACTAAATAATGGAGAAGAGTTTATTGGGTGATACCTGCCTTGCCAGTCAATCCACTTTCAGTGACAGTGGCCATTTCCCCATGTCCTTAAAATAGCGCAACACTCACCAAACGCTAGCGGCTTCCTCACGCTATTTCTGACATCACCCAGATGCACCTAGCCAACTGGGGCACCTCCACAAAGCAAAGCAATATATTACCACAAATACTGGAGGTAAACTATACAAACCGCAAAATTATCAAAATTTTTGGAAATTTTAATCAAAATTTTTAAATGATGCATACAATTACATTTGCAACGGTAGTAAATCCAGCAAAGACCATAATATGGCACAATCGGGCAGCGCCAGGGTTTTCAGCGTTTGCACGTGGGCGCACGGGTGCGTGGGCACGCGGGCGCACCAGCCTGCGTGATGACATCATGCGTGACATCATCACGGGAGCGCATGTGCCGCCACCGGCCCAATCACTTCAGCAAGCGGCTATGATGGTGTGCGGGTGGCCTCCGAGCTCTCCCGCTCGGTTGCTTGCGCCGCCGCAGATGCCTGCCTGCGGCTGCTACGCCCAGCTGGGTGTGTGTGCTGGCAGCGGCAGCAGCGCGGGGTGGGGCAGGAGGGTTAGGAGGCTACAGCTCTGTGGCGAGCACTCATGCCCCCGTGCCTCCTCCGGTGCTCCCTCCGGCACCCTGCACCTGAAGCCACTGTCTACCTGGCCTCAATGGGCAAGTCGGCCCTGGGCACAATTAATAATAATCAGTCATAATACCATTAACAGTCCAACTGGTGAAAAGTCATGTATAAGTAGGAAGTATTTCTTGAATTAATTAACAATGCTGTCATTGTTAACGACCATGTATAAAAGTTATGCCTGTGAGGAAATTTTGGTACGAAACAGGAATTGAAAATCTGCTGGCAAAAACACATTGGCTGTTCTTTGAAGAAAGATTCAGCTCCAATACCCTTCCATCTGAGAAGTGGTCGGCTCTTTGAAAACATCTACCTCAGGAAATGAAGAATAATTTGTTAATTCAAGAAATACTTACTACTTATACATGACTTTTCACCAGTTGGACTGTTAATGGTATTATGACTGATTGTTATTAATTGTGCCATATTATGCTCTTTGCTGGATTTACTACCATTGCGAATGTAATTGTATACATCATTTATTATATATAAGCACTTTCACTTTGGTAAAAAATTTGATAAAAATGTCTAAAAATGATAATTTTGCAGTTTGTATAGTTTATCAGCCAGATGCAGGCAGTGGTGGTGATTTCATTTTTGGAAACGAAAACAAAATCATCACTGCCTGCCTCTGGGTGATATCTGAAATAGCACGAGGAAGCTGCTAGCGTTTGGTGAGCGTTGAGCTATTTTAAGGACTTGGGGAAATGGCCAGTGTTCTCCGAATACAAAAAATGGAGCTCTCTGCTTGCTGAGTTTGGTCCTTGTTGATAAACAAAATGTTGAACCAGTTGAACAATTGGTCAAATCCAGTATCACAATTCTGTTTTTGCTACTGCGGTGCTTACTTACTGAAATGTGCTCTACATAGAGCTGTCCTTGAGAAGAGTTTGGAAACTTCAATTGGTGCAGAATGCTACTGCCAGGATGTTGACAGTAGTCATAGGGACCATATCACTCCAGTCTTGGCCCATCTACACTAGTTCCCAGTTAGATTCTGGGTGCAAATGAAGTTGCTGGTACTGACTTTTAAAGCTGTATATGGTTCAGGACTAACATACCCGAAGGACCACCTACTCCCTTATGAACCTGCCCAACCACTCTGGTCATCCTCAGAGGCCCTTCTTCGGCTGCCCCCCAAAGGTTATGGGGCTGTCAGGCCAGGAGAGGGCCTTCTCAGTAGTGGCACCAGAACTCTATAAGTCTTTCCTCAGAGAGATTCCTCTGTGCCCTTCTATTGCCATCTTCCACCATTTGGTGTTCCCTCAGTGATCCCTCCTTCCTGACTGTTTTTATGTTTTTGTATTCATTTTAGCTTTGGTTTGAATTGTTTTAATGGTGCGCGGGGGTGGGGGGGTTGGTTTTAATCATTTTAAAATGTGCTTTTATTATAGACATTCTACTTTGTTAGCTGCCTCGGTGGCCCTTGTGAGGGCAGAAAGGCAGGATAGAATATTTTGTTAAACAAATAAATAAAATAAATAGCTATGCTGCAAGGTTATATTGATCGGCAGAAATATCATCTGGGAAGTGATTACAAAATACCACTCTCTTCCCTCTTAATAACAGAAAACCAGATAGCTGAAACTCTAGATATGACGAGCTATTCTGCAAGGCTAGCAAACTAGCACACTTTCTTTTTCTTTATCATCTTGACTCAAAAGACTGAACAAACCTGGCAGTGGTTTCTTGGCCCAGTGATATGGCAGGATGACAGGTTTTCTTTTGTTCTGACAAAAACATTTGGAAATCTGAAATATAGAAGCTTGTCAGAACTCTGCATGATGTTACTGAGGTGGTATATTATTGCAAATACCAAAGCACTGTTGAAATGCCCTAAATATTGTTCCTCATTGGTGGCCTTAAAAAAAAATCACCTAGGTAAGGAAATGTACCTCTCTTTGTGTGACCTTCTACGAGACTAATGCATTGTAACGACCCATGATACATCAGTGGGGTCTAACATGATCTGCCCCAGTAAATGATTAGAAATCCTCTATCTTTGTAAACCATATGGTAGGTGATACGAAAGCACTTTTAAAATAACTGTTTCTTAGAGATGCTCTTCTCCTGCTGTTCCTCTTTAATCTTTGACCTGATCTGCAAGGAAGGATCATTCTGGCTGCTTTCCTGAGAGGTTTCAGCGAGTTATAATACCTTAGAAAGCAAACACAAAAGGCTCTATATTTAGCTTGCAGATGTAGATACATATTGAGAAAGTTATAGGACCTTTCCCACTTGCATTGCCATGCCCTTTACTTATTGATCTGGGGGCTGTTCAGGTTTCCAAGGATTCAAACTGGGCTGGAATTTCTTTGAAAATATATGGGCTGCAGAGAAAAAGATGAATAATACTCTCTTTGCTTTGTAACACCTTTCTAAACACACACACACAAACCTGAATTTAGAAATATAGCAAAATGAAGCTAGTCAGTCTAAAGGAGAATCAGACTATTGTCAAAGTAGTAACTTACTACATTGGACGTGTAACCCAGATTGTTAGTAATCTGTAATGTTATTGTTGGACAACAATGAAAAGAAATTATAATTAAATAGCCAGTTTGATAGGATTTTTTTAAAAAAGGAAACCCTTTCTCTGTGTGTTTATTTTACTTGGTATTCCAGTAGCACTGTCAGCAATATTCATGGCATATTGTTCTGATAATTAAAAGAGATTTCTTGTCCCCAGCCTATCAGTTTCATGGTAACTGCGTTAACATGAAACATTGCCCAGCTCTGAGGCCTAGATATTGATTATTTCCAACTGTACATCTGCAAGTACGGGTTTTGCTGTGGAATAGATGAATGTGTTTACCCATACACACACAGAAAAAGATGTGGATCCTAATTCATAGCCTGGAGATTTTAAAAGGAGAAAGATGTGAAGAAGAAAGTAATGACACTATTACATGGTTTCTTCCTTCCTTTCTCTTTCCTTCTTTTTTTTTGTCCTTTTGAGTCTACAACTTCCAAGCCAACACCACATAGACATTCTTTCTTTTCAGGGTGAAGCAGCTCTTTGGAAGAAGACACACATTCTTTGCAGAAGAAAGACAGCTGATACAATTTGTATTAATTTTTTTGTACAAGTAGAAGATCATATGCAGATAGAGAAGCCAATATGTCTATTTTTCTGGTTGTTAAAGAGTTTATACCACATTAAATCGACTCCAACGAGTTTAATTTTTCAGTGCTTTTACAACCACTAACCTTTCTTATTGAGAAGGTCAATAGGCACAATATGAAGTCTTGTAAATCATAGCCTCACCATGCCTGTAATATCTAATGTGACCCTATTCACACACCTTAAAAATTATAAAGCCCAGCACATGTTGTATATCAAACAAATAAATCAGGTGCCATAAATATAAGCTTCCCTTTTGGTTCTAGACAGAATAATTTGCCAGCATTTCCCATGTCTGAAATTGTTCTTGGCTTCTTTGGCAAGGCCTCTCTTTTGTATTCAGAAAGCAGAACTTCTGCTTTTAATCTTTTAAAAACACTTAATAGAACCAAAGTGACTCCAAAGCAGTTTCTTTTTTTCTTTTTTTAAAAGACCCCACTTAAGTCCTTAATGAGTACATATACGAAAGAAAGTAAATGATTACATTGCAATAATTCATAATAATATCTGTTTTAAAATGTTAACATTTCAGCTACGGTAGGTATTTTGAAGGAAAGGGGAAATTAAATAGGGTGACCTAACATTTTATTACAGTATCTCAGGTACAATTTTTTAGGTGTTACATTTATAAGAGATTCTTCACATGTAGACTCCAAGCAATACAAATGCACAGCCTTTTATGTGGATTGGTTCAGGGAATTAACTCTCCCCCTCTGCCATTTGTTTGAGCCAGCTGCTTCCACTTGTATTGTAAATCTTCTGTTATACTATTCAGAGTAAACTTCATACTTGGCTGAACAAATACCGACAACCTAAGAGCTTGCTAACACTAAAAAACAATACATTGCTCTGGGACCGATTCAAGGCCACACAGCCCAGTGCACTCTTGTTGCAGTGGAAAATCTGCCAGAGGGCCTATGATTATTTTCTGATGCTAATGATGTTTTCCACTAAATACATTTCCCCTTCCCTCAGCCAAGGTTTATTGCTTGAAAGTGGAAAACCAGTGCAACCCATATTGAAATAAATAAGGTATGTGTGGCCTATATAGCTTGATGGAGACAGTTTCAAGGAGGGGTTATTCCTCTGTGTACAACAGTAGCTTTCCATGGATAAGGACCCTAGATGAAATTATTGCTAATGCCTCTTAAGGGGTTTCACAGAACAGAGCAAGACCTCCACCGTAGATACTTGAGAGCTGGATATGTGATCAATAACACTGAGCTATCTGGGACACTGGGCTGTTCACCTTCTAACGTTTTACGGAGGTCTACACTAATTGCTGCTTCTATATGATTTTCTCCTAAATAATTTCACACATTGTGCTTTAGAAAACTGAAGATCATATCCCACACTTTCCTAATACAGATATTAATATAGTTTTACATATGCCTATGGGAATTTTTGTGCTGTATGAACTTATGCTTCAGTTCATATGATAGGTTAGTAATATGTTTTATGTCATTGTAGTTAAGCCAATACTGCTGAAGAATGTGTTTTTGTAACTGCTTCTGTGAAGGTTGGAATGTCTTTTCAGAACAAAAGACAAAATAGGTGCTACAAGATTTTTTTTTTACATCTACTATTCTTATCCCCTCTATTATGTTCTAATTATATATCACAAATCTCACACTAGGTTTTATATTTGGTTACCAAAGGAACAACAGCTTCAATAATCCCATTCTATTTTTTTCATTTTTCAATTTTAATTCTATTAATTTATTTTATTGAACAACTAATCAATTATTTGTATCTAAACTTTCCCCTCAAGAAATGCAGGATATACAAGGTTCATCCCATTTTATTCTCCCAAGAATTAGGAGACGTAGGTTTAGGCACAGAAGATATGACTGACAGTAATTCAGTATGTTTTTCAGTGACTGGAGATTTATCCCTTACCTATCCTAAATCAACATGCTGTTCATCTCACCACACTCATGACTTCAAAATTTGTAAACTCTTTGAGTTTATGCCTCTATATCTATTTCATTCAAATAAATTAATGAACTATGAGGACCAGTGGAAACATTGACCAATGGGATTTACCATCTAGTAAGAGCACACACAATTATCTTGAAGTATGATTGATTTCAATAACAACAAAGAATCAATTCTTTTATTTTTTTTCTACCTAGACAAATGAGATTGAACTGTGTTAACTCTGACTGGATTCCTCGTACTTGTATTGACACTAAGGACTTGGTTAGAGATATTTTCTGCTACCTTGAATTTTTGAATTGTAAAACGTTGAAAAATGGAGGGACATTCCAAATGACCTTTTATAGAAAATTGTTTTGACTGCTGGTGCATCTTTATTAATAAAAATGGAGGCTTACAGATTTATAAACAATAGAAGTTTTTACACTGTAGTTCTGAAGCTGTTATTCAGTTTTGTTTGCATAGAGAGTCCTGAAAACAAGCTTTGGGCATTTTAAGTTTGAAAAAAAAATGAAATAGAGTCACATTATGAAGGAAATCTATTTTTTCTCACAATGGAACAGCTTTCCAAGTGTTGCAACTAATTGCCTAAAATAATGAGATGCTCTTTTTGGAATAGAAGACTGACTCCAATTAACTGACAAATACTAAGGCCATGATAAGAAAAGGGGTACTGGTTCCAAAGACTTCCAGAAAATGGAAACCTAGCCCCAAAAAGTATACAATGAGCCCTTCCACGCATGATTGGTCAGTTTGCTATAGTACTGTAGGGATACACTAGCATAGGAGCTAGGTGCAGCTAGTCCTCATCTAATGTAATAAATACATATGTAGATTCCCCACTCCTCCCCTTGAAGCAGCTGGGTGGCCTTGGGTCAGTCACAGCTCTTCCAGAGTTCTCTCAGCACATCCACCTCACAGGTTGATTGTTGTAGGGATAAAAATGAAATACTTTGTAAACCACTTTGAGTGGGCATTGTCTTGAAGGGCAGAATATAAATCAAATGTTGTTGATGTTGTTATAGACTAATGAAACTTTGCATTCATCCTCCTGATGTCTTGAAGCTGCTTCAATATAAGAACTGTGTTCATTACCACTCTTTATTCTCATTCTCCACATGAAAAAATCTATATTACAGGTTTTCCTCTTCTTTTTCTTTACTTTTCCCAAACTGTCCTAGAAGATCTGTCCGTTCATTCCAGTGATTCATAGCCTTAGAGTTGGTAGTATAAACCGGACTCTAAAATGTGGAAGATGCTCAACTGAGCTACATTGCAAACTGCTGAACACCCCAGTATTTTATGATGGAGAAAGAACAAGTTGCATGAATTATAGTACTCTAAATATAGACATTTGCACCATAAAGTGAATACCTATTTTTTCCATACACAGACATGTATGATTGAAGAGTTACAATGGGCAACTTCAATGTGTTGAATTTTCTTTGATAAATGTGTTGTTTTCTCCAAATCAGCATATAAGTCTTCAGTTACATTGCCAACACACACACACAGTTGAATATATTGTATGACTATATGTATATATTTCCTTACCAGAAGAATGCACAGCTCATATCACTATCATGCAGCCATTATGTAACCATTACATTAACTACAGAAAAGCATTTTGTCACATTTTACTCAGTTACATTTAATGTAACCAGACAATCCATAGGTGACACAATGATGGTAATTGATCATTCTAAAAACATTCATACATGCTGGGCTGTGTCACTAGGCTTCCCAGTTGCCAGTTGGTGCTGGCAATCTCGTTGGGATTTGCCCCATCGCTTTCCAATTGCTGGTGATTGGGAGGAGATGGCGACCCCTCCAGTGATCACCCACCACTGGCAGGCAACCCAGGAAAGGGCACTCCATGCCCCTTCCTGGTGGGGCACAATGACATCACTTCCTAAAGTGATGTCATCACACTAGCCGCAGATGTGCTCCCATGCTTGATCCCTGACTTCCAACTCTTTCTTCCTTTTGACACATGGATTTTTCCTTCATGTGCTTTCTTATTGTTGCTTCTCCTTGCTAAGCTCAGATTCAACAAGTAAAAACATTTTTTGTTCTCCCAAAATTCTCTTAACAAATCACACACAGTTTAGTGGGAGTACAGAACACAAGAAAGCCCGTAAAGTATAAAAGGATGGCTGGAAATACACACGTTCCAGCACCAATATTTCAATCCAAGCAAGCAGGGCAACTTAGATATAATAAAGGAAGCATTCCCTCATCTCTACCCCCTCAAGCCATGGGAAGGCTGTAGATGTTCTTACCTCCCCCACAAAAGGAACCACAGATAACAGATATTAGAATTTCCACCAGCAGCTGTAAATTAACAACAAATGAACCACAAACCTATATCAGTGGTATTTGTAAATTATAATTCTCAAAGACTTGTTCATATCCATCTACTGGCATAGATATATCTTGGTAGTTTGATTTTTAAAAAAACACCCTGGAAGTAGAGTTGCTAGCTCAGAGTTGAAAACCTGTCACGCTACTGGAGTCAGGGTAGTCCGAGGAGCTGGTAAGGTGTGGGTACGCAATAAACTGAGTTAATTCTCCATGCTTATTCTCCAGGAAGAACCTCACAGAGTCACAAAGTAATTGGAACTATAACATTTCTTCAGCAACAGCAACTTAGTTAACTATATTGACTACTCTTGTATGATCTAGTCCTTCCCATCTGTTCCCAGCCACCTCCACCTGTGATGCAGCACTGCCATTAATACCCACCTCATCCCAGGATCATGCCACCATCTGACTCTCCAATCTCTCTCCATCTCCAGCCCAAAGGAACGCCTTCCTCAATGAGCGCAGCTCCTGCCACAGCTGGCCATCTCCTACTGGAAGTCAGTGTTCCCAGCAGATCTTGCTCCACCAGGTATTTGGGTGAATGCTTCACCTCCAAACACCCTTCCAAATGTTCCAGGTAAAGCTGCCCTAGGGCCTGGCCTGGGCTTAGGCTTGCCATCCCCCTGCCCCCACCTGCCACCCCCAACCCCACTCACCTGGCCAACAGGGGGAGCCACAGGGGGAGAAGTGTGTGTACGTGCTCCCTGTCCCGCTGAACTGGCTTCGGTGCACTCATGTTTCCTCTCTCGTTTCCTCCCACTAAAGCTTCCATTATTCCTGTTGGAAAACAATGTCATTTTCCAGCACAAGGGAGGATATGTGAGCGCACTAAGGTCAGTTCAGAGGGATGGGGGACAGTGAGATCATGTGTGGAAAGCGCATGTTTTATTGCTTTCTTTCTATTTATTTATTTATGCTTGGAGAGGTATCCAACTGCAGTCCAAAGTGATAAGACTAGAAATCCGTATCACCTAATTCACTGTTTTTGAAAATTGCACAATATACATATATGCATATTTGATTCTTCCAAATCCTGACTAATTTTTCTTTGGTAGTAACAAACCATATATCCAGTTAAGCCAAATTCATTGGATTGAAGTCATTTTCTTCCAATAAACCAATGTGATTTAATTAGTTTAAGGTTGCAATCCTGTGCACACTGTTGAAAACAAGTCTTATTGAACTCATCAAGAATTTCTTCTAAGTAAATAGACCTTTGTCTATGTCTAAGTAGATAGCCCCTTTTCCACTTATGTTATTTCAACTGGCAAGTTGTTAAACTTTTCAATATCGTAACTTATTCAAAGTATGTGAACTTTTGCAGAAAGAACTCTATTATATTATGGTTTATAATTGAACATACATATATAGTTAACCCTCCTTTTATAATCATGCCTTTCTTGGCATAGCAAACAAAGCCTAAAGGCTTTACACAATAATTTGACTATTTTCTTACAAAAATCCCAAAATAATAAATATAGTTATTTTGTCCAGCTATATAAACTATGAAGGTCCAGGATGTGCCTTTTTTTTAAGCATTCTGAGGAACATACTTTCCTTTATTGCATTTTTGCATAGATATATTTCATAAATAGGAAAACAATTTCTCTCTGAAATACTTTCTATGTACAATTTATATTGGACATAAATTGTATATCACTGTCATATTGAGTGTAGGAGGATGGCATAGAGAAGGTCATAGAAGTAGCCATCATTCTCATTTTTTTATTTGCTTTGCTATGATATTTTATAAGCTGAATATTCTTTTGAATTATCATTTTTGGGATCATACTTAAGGGATATGTATATGATATTGAGTGACATTTACAGGTTAGAAAAAGCAAGCTGTCTACAAGATTAAAATTTCAAGCTCTAGAGGGAGGCACAGAAGAATAGGAATATTTCCCAGCTGGAAACGTAAGCCTGCCTAAGATACACAGTAAACTTTATTAGATAATTGCGTGGTTTCAAAATGTTCTTCATTGACTGAACTGAACTGCCCTTTCTGAACACTAATTTAAAGGATGTTACATGTTAAAAGAATTTAGTTACTTAGAAAATACTCTATTGATTGCCCATAATAGTCTTTAGGGACATTCCTCAGAAGTTTAATCAAAGTGACAGATTCCAGACAAAGTGGAATGTCACATACATTTTCTTAGGATCAAAGAGTAGGTATTAATTTAATATTACATTTAAAGGTTCAGTGAAGGATTCATGTATGAGCCAAAGAAAACTTAAGAATATGTCAGTAAACATTTTGAACACATGAGCATGTATCCTAATGTTCCACTGAACAAAGATTTGAAAGTTTTCTCCAATTTAAGAAGAATTCATCCAGCAGAAGAACCAATTCGAAGGCTTGAAGTCTCCTTATATTGGAAAGATGCTTGAATTGGAGGAATTTCATCAAATCTAAGGAAGGATACACGCCAATAGTTCTTATGTCTACATAATATTAACAAATGCCCCACTGGGTTAGACCAAAGATCAATGCAGTTCAGCACTATGTCCCTATATTAAAAATTCCCTGCAAATAGAAATCCAGCACAGCAAGCAAAGGGTATGGGTAGAACTATTCTATTTGCATATATGTTTTATTTGAAGGAACATTCAAAGCTGGAAACTACCATCAGTAAGATCAATCCTACCACTTCAGGGTTCTGTCATCTAGTAATACCTCATGTGAGAAGCAAACTTAAATTAAATTGTACTGACCAAAATACAAAGTCTAAGGTTGCCAGGCCATAGCCTGACACCTCCAGGAGCATGGGGGGGGGGGGTTGGTCTTGGCATCACTTCCAGTAAAAACCAGAAATGTCATGATGTCAGGGAGGGATGCTCTAGGATTTGCAACAACTTTGAGGTTAAACTCCTAAAATCATGACACCCAGTTTTTGCAGGAAGTGACATGTACGAGCACAACGCTGGCAATTTGCTGTCATTTTTCTCCCTGCAGCCTTTCAGGCACTGGCAGCTGATGACAGGGATTACCAGGAGGTCTCCTGCCACAGTGGGAGACCTGGCAACCCTAAATAGAGTTGCCAGCCACTTGGTGGGGCCAGAAGTTCTCTGGGGATTACACCTGATTTCCAGACCACAAAGTAGAGATGGGCACGAACCAGAAAAAACCTGAACCATGCGGTTCATGGTTAGTCAAATTTCACGAATCACAAAGCACGAACCTTCACAAACCTGCCCCTGGTTTGTGAACCAGTTTGTTTGGTTCATGAAAATATCACATCCAGGTCAGAAAATCATCACTTCCGGGCCAGCAGAAGTTCACTTCCGGATCAGCAGAAGGTGTGCAGGAAGTCCATCCCCTGTTGCCTAGGAAACTGATTGATTGGCACCAGGCTGTCTGCAGTGATGAACCAAAAAACAAACCAAAGGAACCAGCCTAAAAGTTCGTGGCGGTTCGTCAGAAACGGGATCTGATGAACTGTGGTTCACGAACCACCAACCAGCCTTCTTCGTGCTTAATTTTTGTTCGTATTTTGGCTCGTGCCCATCTCTACCACAAAGATCAGGTCCCCTTGTAATATTATAGAAATAAATCAATAAAACAGATTGTTACAGTAATTTGTTAATTTGAAACTCGCACTAAGGAACTTAAAATTAAGAAATACAAACGTGATAATTTGGACTACGCCAATAGTAGAGTTTATTTTTGGTGGGATCAGTCCAGGGCCAGTACTAGAGGACCACGGAAGGTATCCTGGGCTAATCCTGTTAGTACTTTTTCAGATTTGGAAACGTCGGGAGTATCCGACAGCTCGGGTGATGAGGGTCCTAGTAGTAGGAATCTTAGAACTAGAACAATCTACTCCAATCAACGACCATCTTTTTTAGAAAGAGGCAAAAAGAAATCATTCCAAAGAACTCGGATGAAAGTTTAATATTTAATTTGTCCTCCCGTGAGTTGAATACATCGGAAATAACTGTCCTCAACAAGGGATTGGGATTTGTCCCAACCCCTAAATACCAACCACTTCAGACACGAGTAGACCTATTTAAGCTGGTTCGGCTTATTAAACTAAGATTTTTCTTTCAATCTCAGCCGACTACCCCGCTTCAGGGTGATTCTTTATTACTTAGAAAATTAAAGGGACCGTCATCTTTTGTGCCGCCCGTTACAGACCACCGCATTGACACGTTTGAATATATGGTCCTTAGGGACCTCTCTCAATTAGAAAGTGAACCTTACGGCGCATGGCAAAACTTGTCTCGCCTAGAGAGAAGGGCTCTTGAAACCTTACGGTCTGACGTTAACATTGTTATTAAGCCTGCTGACAAGGGCGGGGGAATTGTGATCATGGACAAAGAAATGTACGTGAATGAAGTCCATAGACAGCTTAGGGATACTACCTTCTATACACGGATCCCTTCGGATCCAACTAATCATATTAAAGAGCTAATTAAGATTGTCCTGGATGAGGCAAGGGAGATGGGAGAAATTACAGATACTTTTTATCATGCTTTACAGGTTACTTCACCTAGAATCCCATTATTCTATGTACTTCCAAAAATTCACAAGAAGACAACACCCCCGCCAGGTAGGCCAATCATATCTGGTTGCGGCTCGATTCTGGAACCCTTAGCAATTTTATTGGACTCATTTTTACAACCGGCTGTTATTAAGATTGAAGGCTTATTGCATGACACACGCGATTTCATTAAACAAGTTGAGAATATCACCTTGGAGGAGGACACAGTATTCTTAACAATGGACGTAAACTATTTATATACCATTATCCCTCATCAGGAAGCCCGAGAGGTAGTAGAAGAAGTCTTTACATCAACAGAAAATACCATTCCATCATCTTGCCTTCTACAATTCCTTGATTTGGTTTTGGAAAAAAACTATTTTTGTTTTGAAGATCAATTTTTCTTTCAGAAAAAAGGCGTTGCAATGGGGTCCCCTGTGGCGCCCAGCATCGCAAATTTATTTATGGCTCGATGGGAGAGACTTCATATTTTACAAGATAATAACCCCTTCAGGGGTAATATCCTCTTCTTTTGCAGATACCTGGATGATTTATATTTTTTATTTCAGGGAGCTGCCCAGATACCGGACTTTTGTAAATGGCTTAATGAACGAGATGCTAATGTTAAGTTTACCTGGTGGTCAGATCCCTACCAAATTAATTTTTTGGATGTAGTTACGTATCGGGATGCTTTCCACAAAATACAGGTTAGAACTTACACTAAGGAGACAGATCGGAACTCATATTTGGAATTTGGATCCTTCCACCCTCGGCACCTTAGACAAAATATACCATATGGCCAATTTTTGCGTATTAGACGGAATTCTACCGCAATAACTGATTTTGACAGGGATGGTAGGCAGATGAAACAAATGTTCATAAACAGAGGCTATCCATCTAAAATTATTTCTCAAGCCCTCTCTAAGGCTAGAGCTATAGATAGATCTGTATTATTTCAGACTCGGAAAGCCCAACCAGACCAAAGAATTAGATGGGCATTGGATTATACACCCTTAACAAACAAAATTAAAAGAATTGTTGCTCGTCATTGGTCTCTTATTGAGGAGATTGCAGGATGTGATCAACCACCGTTATGTGGTTTACGAAGATCTAGGAGCCTAAGGGATGATTTAGTCCATGCTAATATGCGTATTCGGCCCCAGGAAACATCATTACCTGTGGGAAATTTTAAATGTGGTCGATGTACTTTGTGCAAATTAATGCTAGAGGGGAAGGAGATTATTGTTAAGGAACGGAAACTGACGGTTAAACATTTTGCATCATGTTACACATCAGGTGTGGTATACTTACTTGAATGTCCTTGTGCTCTTTTCTATGTGGGTTGTACGATAAGACCATTAAAAACTAGGATTTTTGAACACATGTCTAGGATTAGACACAGAGTAATGGAGGCGCCCCTGGTACAACATTTCATCGAGCATCACCATGAAGATAATTCCTTTAAAGTAGCGGTATTGGAGGTTGTAACTAAGGGACATGCAAATCAAATTAGGTTATTGAGGAGGGAAGCTTTTTGGATTGTCTTCTTGCAGACGGTCAGACCGCACGGCCTCAA
The DNA here is from genome assembly GCF_028583425.1 of Eublepharis macularius. NCBI lineage: Eukaryota > Metazoa > Chordata > Lepidosauria > Squamata > Eublepharidae > Eublepharis > Eublepharis macularius. Next base: position 71,788,899 of record NC_072798.1, read on the forward strand.
TACGGAACTGTCATTGAACTGCTTTTTGTAATCAGTTATGTTGCTTTAAAGTTTTGAGATTGAATAATGAGGACGTGATTTAAACCGTAGTTGAAGTGATTAGCCACACGCAGGAGAAGATACAGCTGCTGTGGCTTGGATACTGGAGACATACGCGTCCATATTAAATATTGATTGTAATACTTTATGCTGCGGGAATACAACAGGTCAGTTCCATTTGGGGGAGTGTAAAACACTTATGTGTTGTTAACTGTATATTAATATAAGAATGTTGTTTTTTACAGTTATAAACCACGCCCCTGATGAAGGGGACGAAATCTGTTTGTAGCCGGCCCCAGATTGGGCGTGGCAATTTCTGTTCATTGTACTTTCAAACTGGATTTTTATGAGAAGACTTTGTGAAGACTCATCTGCACACTGAGATAAAGGAATACATACAGATGATAGACATTCTGGACATCTTTATTGTTTGTATATGAGCAGATTGTATAATTTCTTTGTAATTGATATTGAAAATACTTTAATATAATCACGTAAGAAGTGAACAATTCCCTTTTTTTGGTTCCCGCGAGAATTTTTTCTCTCTTTTTCGTCGGTATATTTAGTGGGAATAGCCTCCGTTCCTTTCTCTCTATTTTCACAAGTGATAAATCAGCACACAGATAATGCAAACTAAAAAGTGGACTTGACTATTTACACTAGCTATACATTCTGAAGTATAAAGTGCTCATTTGCCAAAATGCCTTCATTCTCATCCCTAATCTAAAAGAAAAGATAAGACAATATTCCACAGTGCAGTTCTATACAGATTTACTCGGGTGAAATCAATGGGCTTGTTCTGAGAATTAAAGAGCACGCTGGGCTATCCAAGTTAGCTGAATCTGGAAACAACTGACACCTTAAACCAGTGACTCCAAAGGTCAAAAAGAATGTATTAAACCAAAACCAGTTTTATGTACACACACAGGCCTAAGAACGAAGTTCAAAAACCCTGTACTGAGACAGTTACAAAGTTTTTATAGATCCAGAGGAGTTAGTCGTGTTAATCTGTAATTGCAAAATAGTAGAGTCCAGTAGCACCTTTAAGACTAACCAATTTTATTGTAGCATAAGCTTTCAAGAACCACAGCTCTTTTTGTCAGATGCATGGAGGGTATGAAGAAACTGGCCAGAGATATATAGATGGTGATGGGAGGGGGGAGAGGGTGTGGGGAGTGAGGGCCATGTAAATGTAAATCAGTTGTAAAAGTCACGAAAGAGGTGGAGTGCGCAATCCAGGGTGGGTGTGTCCCCTTCTCTCTGTTGTTGAATCTGAATGAAATGCCTGAAGGCAGTTATTTCTGGTAATGAGATAACCATCCAGTCTCTATTCAATCCAAGTCTGACTGAGTCAAATTTACATATCAATTCCAATTCAGCAGCTTCCTGTTGGATTTAGTTTTTGAAATGTTTCTGTTGAACTGTAGTGACCTGTAAGTCATTGATGGAATGTCCTGGTAGATTGAAGTGTTCTCCTACTGGTTTCTGGATATTGCCATTTTTGTTGTCAGGTTTGTGTCTATTTATTCTTTTGCGCAGAGGTTGGCTACACGGGCCTCATTCCTTGCACCCTCTCCCCCTTCTCCTCACCACCTATATATCTCTGGCCAGTTTCTTCGTACCTTCCATGCATCTGACAAAGAAAGCTGTGGTTCTCAAAAATTTATGCTGCAATAAAGTTGGTTAGTCTTAAAGGTGCAACTGAAAAGTTTTATACATTACCTTATATGGAAAAAACCCTGCTTAGCATCCAGGATCTGACAAGATTGGGCCAGTTGGAGCCATACAGGTCAAGGCACTATGGTACTGAGGAACATTAAAATAAAAGACATTCATTGTATTCTGTGGTGATGTCATGTTCTGGGGATAAGGAGAATTTGTTTAGAATGAAGAACAACTAGGACGCTTGACACCAAGCCTCTTTTTTTTCTACTGGGAGAATGCCTAGCTGATCTGATACTTTTGAAAATTTCTTTGTCTGCTTTTCCCAGAAAGTCAGTCATAAAAAGCACATGAAGGTGTGCCATGTTATATTTTCTCATCCTCAGAGGAAATGTGATTTCCTTTGCACATCTGCCTCTTTCTTACAGCTGTATAAACAAGGATTCTTTAAGATGCAAATTATGCAGCTTCCCCCCCCCCATACCATATATACTTTTGAAATAATTAGCAGTTTGCATTGTGGAACATAAACCAGCCACATTGTGTGTTATGTGCCGTCAAGTCATCTCCAACCTATGGCGACCCTATGAATGAAAGACCTCCAAAACATTACAATACTTCATATAATTCAAATGTTAATATCAATGACACTTTTTTCTAAGAAAAGGCTGTGTGTTTGTTATAGTGAGATGTGTGCTAATAAGGAATTCATGATGAGTGCAAGATTTGAAGGATCAGCATCAGAAGGTTATTCACTTGAATTACAGAAAGGAAATGTTGCTCACAAAGAACAATAATGTGAAGAACATAAAAAAGTGCTTATTACAAAATGAGATGAAAAAGACTTGCAAGCCTCTTTGACAGGTGAATGGCACCTGGCTAGCCAGCTGAGAGACAGGATGAAGGCTCAGTGGGTGACAGATCAATACATGGTAGATGAGTCCCAAGGACAGAAGCCAGGAAGATGGTCAAACACATTTGATTCAAATGGAACCACAGCATAGGACCTGAAACTAAGGGCCAAGCTAGAAGTAACAGCTTCCCTGAATTTATACTCGTGTGCTGACACTATTTTTAATTGATTTGTAGTTTTTAAACACAAAGCTGTGAAGCCTCCTCCAGAACAGTCATGCAGCAGGGCAGCCCTAGATGGTCTCGCCATGCCTTCGGGCATGGGTGGGGCGAGGTGGGGGGAAGAGAGAAATTGCCCCTCAGTCCTCTATGCACAACAGGCCCACTTTCCTCCAGCTCTTGTCTCCTTTTGCAGCAGGAAGATATTGACCCAGCTGCCCCTTGCCATACCGCTCCAGTCCTCAGGCAGACACATGCTCTCTGCCCTGTCTCCCCTTGCCCAGACTAGCGTTGAATCTACATGTGGGGAAGGGAAGGATTGGGCTCGGCTTCAGCGGCATTCTTTGCAAAGAGGCCAGGGAGAGGGAGGGCAAGGCAGGTGTGCTGGGCTTCAGCAGGCACAAGGAACTAGAGGCATCTCTCAGTTCTTCCCAGTTTGGAAAGTTCCCTGAACCGATCACGGTCAACATCCACAGGGCCCTGTGCAGGGTCCTAAGGTGGGCAGAACCTGTGCTTCTATTTGGTCACTTTCACAATGCAACTTCTCACCCTTCCAGGACTCGAGTCTTTTTCCTGGGTGGCCAAAGCAGGTAGTGGTGAGAAAGTTGCAATCTTGGTTGAACCCCCCCCCTCTCACACACACACACACTATGTGAGTCTCTCCCGCAACCAAATAGGGAATGTGGCCCTGCTGTGAGAGAGGCACCTCTTGTTTCCTCTTGCTTTGACAATAGGTCAACAGAAATTTAGGCAGAAGAAGAGCTTGCTCAGAGCAGCTGAAAGCAGAGGGGAGGCCTGAACAATAGTCATGCTTTCCACTCCAGTGAATTTCAGCTCAAAACAAAGTATTTCTTCCTTTCCCTCCCTGCTCAAGCTTGTCCTACTAAGCAGTCTGCACAGTCTGCTGCGGATCAAAGTTCTTTGATGGAAGGGAACTCTTAAATAGAGATGGGCATGAATCAGAAAAAACAAACCGTGCACTTCATGGTTCGTTGCATTTCACGAACTACAGACCACAAACTTTCATGAACCTGCCCCAGTTCATGAACTGGTTCATTTGGTTTATGAACATATCACATCCAGGTCAACAAATCATCACTTCCGGGTCAGGAGAAGGTCCCTTCCGGGCAAGCAGAAGGCCACTTCCGGGTCAGCAGAAGGTCTGCAGGAAGTCCATCCCCTGTGGCCTAGGAAACTGATTGATCAGCACCAGGCTGTCTGCAGTGATGAACCAAAAAAGGAACCAAACGAACCAGCCTAAAGTTTGAGGCGGTTCATCAGAAATAGACTCTGATGAACTGCTGGTTAGCAAACCACAAACCAGCCTGGTTTGTCACGAACTTTGGTTCATATTTCGGTTCATGCCTATCTCTACTCTTGAATGCCCAGCATCTTACCGCCTCTTCCTTTTTAATGAGTCAGGGACCAGATTGAAAACCTGCAGCCCTTAGATTCGCTGACCACACCCTCCCAATGATGCATCTGGCTTGTAGGGAAAGCTGCTACAGGAAGTTGCTAGAGAGCCACCTGGCTGATAGGACAGCCAGTCTTGGGGCCAAATGCCCTGTAGTCATCTTGTTCCCACCCCCATCTCCAACTCAGGCACAAATGTCGCTCCAAGCTTAATGGTGGGAGTTAGATTTTGAAAAATCACGATATTGTTCACTGAGAATCTTCAGGAATTCTGAGAAATGAACCTATAAGCAATCTAATGAGGTAAATCACCTACAATAATTGATGACTACGTCAAGTATTTGCTTTTTATAGTCTCATAAAATAAAGCCGAATCAGAGCCCCATTGCATTCTATTGAAGCATTCTCTGTCATCAAAAAAAGAGGCACACGGCATAATAGAAAGTCTCACTTAGTCAGGTACAAAAAAAGAACACCCTGCTACATCATGAAGATTTCAGATTTCACTGAAACTGTTCGCAGTAGGAATAAGTATTTTGCAAGTTTTTTTAAAGCAAATTTTCAGACCGTAAATGATTTTCACTAGGAAACAACAGAAGTGGGCTAGATATCCATATTTACTAACTTCCTACTATTCACCTGCACTTACACAGTCTTCCTCCCCCCCCCCCTTCTTTGGCTGTGGTTCTCACACAAGTTACTTTGTCTTCTGATTCTAAGAAATAGCCTTCTGTTTTATCCATTGCACTCCACTTCCACTTCTGATTCCATGTAATATTGCTGGGTCTATAGTTAAATACTACCAGAATGAGGAATGGTTTAAAACAACTTTAATATGAACAGCAGCTAACACATTTTGCACAGCAGCTGCTAAACCTTGATCTAGAACTAAGTCATGTATTATTATTAGGGCATGTTCACAAACTACCAGTTCCCTAACGCTGTAAGGGGATGATTCTCAACTATAATATCTCAAAGCATGCTACAGTATTTCAGCAAAAGTGGTATTCTTCACCTAATAGAGCAGGGACCCTACTTTTCCTTACTTGCCATATTTTAATGGACATTGCCAGGTAAAGTCAACCTCAAGACTGAGACTGACACGAAAGACCATTTCATGTCTCCAAGTTCTTTTGGCTTCTTTTATCTCCCCACTGCCTGAAAAAAGTTCCTCTTTGTCCACCTCCAAATTATGCATAACAATATATGGGCATATTGAGCAAAGTGCCCTTGGGAAATAAAACAACATGTGAAACTCATTTTTTATTTTCCAGAAATCTTCACAACGGTTTCTGTGACTCCATCCTTTCAATGGCTTTCTAGTTTATCTTTCATGTGAGGAACGACCTTCTAACCTATGTGTGACACTTGTTTGGCTTTTATTAAGTGCCTTGCTCACTAGTAGCATTGGGGCATTACTCAAATATTTTTGTGCACTACCTCAGTAAGCTGTGGAGAATTATTTTTATATTGTCTCCTGCTTTTGCTGCATGTCATTTGTGTCAGTGAGAAAATTTGCCAGCTCAGCTTTCTGGTTGGCTGTGAAAGAATGGCTGAAGGTTTCCTTTTAATAAGTATTTGAAACTTGTTTTCAAAATACAGCCTGTATTATAATGCATCAGTCTTTATTGCATTAGCCAATAAGCCATAACAGCAACACAATTGTTCCATCAAAATAAAAATAAGAAATTTTCACACATTTTCACAGAGGAAATTAAATATGTAATAATCATTTAAAATTTCTCAAAATGAAATCATGATAATACACCTTGGATCTCTCTGGTTTTAGTCTAGCACTCTAACCACTAGACTCCATATATTCTACCTATATAATTTTACCTATATATGATCTTTCAAAGTATGCTAAAGAATTACATGGCCGGAATGTAGACATTTTTTCTGGAGATTTAGAGCACTGAAATTGCGCCCCTTCACTTTATTCCCCACCTCACCATATATCTTTAGTGCCCCCCCCCCCGGTCAAACAAAAAGTGACAAGCAAGAGCTAATTTTTTTAAAAAATGATAAAGTATAACATAATTGTAGAAATAAGGCTTGGATACTGCAGGAATTTTGCACTGATAGGGATTTTGGCCAGTGCTGCAAATCTTACTCACCTACCTCATCTTCTAGCTGCAGCTCAAAGTGCCTCTGATGCCACTGCTCCTCGGAGACATATGGGGGGGGGGAATGGCTCTTTCCTCACCCCTCCATGAGATCCAGCCCAATGTATAGAAATAGTGGTACTCTAGTAAAGTTTTAACTTAGCCATTACCATATTGAATTACAAGCTAGCATGTACAGGGCAATCACTGCTAGCATAGGCCGGATATATGCTGAGCAATAAACATACACAGATCAGAGATATGACTTTAAAAGTTTCAGCTTGCTTACTTTCACAAGATACAGATGATATGGGCACGGTCAGTTATGTATTTTGTACATCTAGTTGTACAAGTTGCATAGTTGTACATCTTGTACGTCTGATGACCAGATACGTCATCCGAATGTAGTCTTTTAAAAATATTTGTACATTTCACTTTTGTGATTTTTGTTAGATGGTTTAAAATAACCTGTTTGAATGATTTAATTCCAGTACAAACTAATCACAGCTTATCTTCTGGGTACATTTCACAAAGTTTTCTACATGATCTTGCATCTGCAATTGCAAATGTACCTGAACTCTCACTGCTCTTATTCTTACTCTCACATCTCCTGAATGAATCTGATTGTTTGGATTCATTCTAACCTGGTTTTAAGACTGAAATGGCCTTGGTTGCCCTGGTGGATGACATGTGCTAGGAGATGGACATAGGGACTGCAATACTTTCAGTTTTCCTAGATCTCTTGGTGACTTTTCATACCATCAGTTATGGCATCCTCCAGGACCATCTTTTGGGATTTGGACTGGAAGGCACTGTTCTGCAGTGGTTTCAGTCCTACCTCAAAACTAGGTTTCAGAATGTGGTGCTGGGACTGCTGCTCTGCCCCTTGGCCTCTGGGGTTCCACAAGGTTCTATCTTGTCCCCCATGCTTTTCAACATCAACGTAAAGCCACTGGCAGAGGTTGTTTGAAGATTTGGGCTGAGTTGCCACCAGTATCCTGGTGATAATCAGCTCTATTTCTCACTTCTGGCATATCCCAGGGAACCTGGAGAAATCATGAACCAGTACCTGGAAGCAGTTTTGGAATGGAAGAGAGCTAACAAACTGAAACTTAAACCCAACAAAATGGAGATGCTACTTAGGAGGAAAGGTCTAACCAGGAATAAGAACATCTCCTGTTTGGGATAGGGTTCCACTCCCCCTAAAGGATCAGGTTCATTCCTTAGCGGTGCTCCTGGACACAGGCCTCCTGCTGAATAAACAGGTGGCAGCGGTGACCAGGGGTGTCTTTCACCAGCTTTTGCTGGTGAACCAGCTGCAGCCTTTCCTGAGCTGGAAAAATGTTGCCACTGTGGTGCACGGCCTGGTATATTTAAATGTGCTAAGCATGAGGCTGCCCTTGAAGACCATCCAGAAGATACAATTGATACAGAATGCTGGGGCTAGAAGGTTGACTGGAGTGGGTTGTAGGGACCATATCACTCCGGTCTTGTTCCATCTACACTGGCTCCAAATTTGCTTCCAGGCCCACTTAAAAGTATTGATACCTTTAAAGCCCTATACAGGCTTTAAAGTATGGCCAGCATACTTTAAGAACCAGCTTCTCCCATATGAACGTTCACTCTAGACATCTTCAGAGGCCCTGCTTTGGGTGCCCTGCTATCTGAGGCTAGACAGGTGGCAAACTGAGAAAGGGCTGTGGTGTCAAAAGTTTGCAACTCGGCCAACGGTCGCTTCTGAAGAGAATGGACACGTGTTGAGGGAGCTCCTGCCTTCCCCGACCCCAAACCTCGCTTTTAAGCACTACAACTGTACTGAATTTGTTAAAAAACAATGCTGACAAACGTCTCGAAGACAAAGAAAAATGTCTGTATTGGAAAGGTGGCCAGGCCTAAATGCCTGAGGGTCAAGGGTCCCACTGTGGAGGGATTGAAAAGGCCCCGAGACTCCATAGTTGCAACAATTCCAGAAAGTACCTAGGTCACTGGACTAACATATATGCCAAAATCAGAAACAACCACTTGGCTAGAGGTGCCCCAGTAACAGCCATATATAGGTAGTAAGTCTGGTGAGAAACTTCCTTCCAATCGAACAGCCATCTGGTAGCCTGGCTGACCAACCAATTTGGGTAAGCGTAATACAAGCTTGCAAAATGGGATTTTGTTTTTGTAATCAATAAAGCTATAGCTGATTTCGAGGTATTTGGTTGTTTTGTGTCTTTTCCCGTTGCTCCTCTCCTGGCACTTGTGGCTCAGAAATGATTCCCTGTGTAGGTAATGGGTTGGGGTCTTTTAAGGAGACTGATCATCTCCACGGTAGACCCCAGCTAAGGGTAGAATTCCTACCTAATAGTAAGGAGCTGGGACTTTCAATGGCAAAATCTCTACAGTCCGAAGAGCTCTGTGAGTGTATCAGTACCGCCTGATCTACAAGAAATTGCTGTGAAGGTGAAGAAAAGACATGCTGTTCCCTTCATCGTCACTCATGGTTGCAGCCAAGGAGGAATGGATCAGTACTTTTCACCATTTTGTACTAGGGGTCATTATGTTTAAAATGGTTGTACTTGGGGGGGGGGGAATAGATTCACAGTGCAATCCCTAAGCAGTTACTCTAAGCCCATTGATTTTTTTTCTTTATTTTATTTTAAAACCGTACAGTACAAACAAGAAAGGGATTAAAACTAAGCCATAAAAGACATTATCAAAACCACTCTTGGGAAATTGTTAAAAACCCAAGAATTATAATAAACAAGCATTTAAACTTTGTTGCATTGGGGGAGTTACTTCTTTGGCATTTAAAACATCTAAAGAAGCCCATTGATTTCAATGGGCTTAGACTGGAGACATTTTGCTTGGGATTCCACAATTTTAGGTGGACTTCTGAGCCTTGGAAAGAGCGAGCAAAAGGAGGTCTGGAGAAATGAAACAAAGATCATTTCTGAGTACTGAATTTTAGGAATGCCCTCAGCTGGTAAAGATCTGTGAGGGAATACCAGATCTAAGCTATATAAACAAGAAGACTAAGAAGCAAGAAGAAAGGACTGAAAATAAGGACAAATCAAAGCAGCAAAGAAGAAAAAAGAAATCTTTGCTAGTGGACATGGCTGCTTGCTAGAAGCTGTCTTAACAAAGGAAGGTTGAGATAAGGCTGTTTTAGAGCTTGCCAGGATAAGGAACCAACTACTTAGCTGGATGCCTTTGCCTTTTTTATTTTCTTATTCCAAATGCTCTTATGACTTTTGTACTAGCTACTTCAGAACATTTTTTGGTATACGTCACTGATGTTTTTGGGGAAAAGTTCAGTAAAAACTTTTGCTTACGCACCTTAGTCTTTGAGGTTTTATTTTCCAAGCCATGTACAAAGGCCATCCCATTCTGTCTGGTGCTTGTGAGTCTGTTGGTTCCTGTGAAGATATAAAGGACAGGTGGTTGAGTGGAGGCAGCCAAAAGGAGAGAAAAAGGCTTCTCCCCAGGTGCAATGGTAATGGACACCAGAGGGTAAGTGTTGAAAGGGGTTACAGAACATGTTTTGGATCACCTTACATCCCTCTCACAAAGTGCTTACTGTCTGGACTGTAACGCAGGCAGCTTTGAAGGCTAGAAGAGTCTGCAGACAACCCCATTCACAATTGTGGTCAAATTTCAGATTTTTAAAGGACGCTTCAAAGACTTAAATAGAGAGTTTAAAACCAACAATTCTGTGAAGGCATCAAAACATTCCAGAGTGCTGCCTTTATGATTAAATAGGGGCACCGTGATTAAATAAACGAGAGTAGTTGAAGTTATTATTATTCTAAGCTAACAGTAGAAAACAACAGATAATACACTAAATGAGATCCTTGTATTATTGAAAGGCAGAGCGATAAGGTTGCTACCACAAACACAAAGCCCGTTTTATGTAGATCAGGCTTGCAGCTAATTTATATTTCATGCTCTTTAATAAGTAACATCTAATGAGAATTACTCACTTTTTAAAAACTCTGCCTTATCAAGAGCTGCTAATAACCGGCTATGCTATTTTGCATGCAAGTTGCATCTTTCATAAAATTTTCAGCAGCCTGTGACTTACCAAATAAAGCTGTCACTCAAGCCTCATTTCCCCTCTGAGCATAAGGAATCAAAATGGACAGTGAATTAATGCTGCATATTGCCTTCTGTTTGATGAGGTCCCCGCAAGATCTTTGTTCTGTCACCTTTAATGCACTCTGCTGGAAGGACCTGCTATCTGATTTCTTATCAGATTCATGAAGAGCTGAATATTACAGAGCTGTTACGGGCTTTATCTAATTCATGCCTTTGAAATGTTTTGCAGGTGTGATATGAAGTGAGTAAAAAAAAAGGACTGAGGTTTCAAGGCTTTCTTTCTCCAGTGGAAGTATTTAACTATTAAGTTCATAACTAAAAAAAATAAATCGGCTTAGGACACATTTATATGATTTCTTGAAATTAAAATAATAACTGATGGGGAGATTACCAAGGGCTCTATTTGTACAGGAGTCCATCCAGGCATCATCAGGCAGGCAGCTCAACCTTATATTTGCTTATGGAGAATAAGTTCAATGGGACATTCTCAGGCAAGTAGGTTACAGCTTTAACTCTGGCCATTCTCTTGTGTAAGAGGTGGTCTAACGTTTAAAAGCAATGATATCTTCATACAAATAGAGATGAGAGGGCTGCTTCTCACAATATATCAGAAGTAAAAAATGTACATATATACACTCAAACAAACATAAATGTCCTCAGAAGATTCCTCGCCGTACGGGGACCTGTCAAGCTACTGAGGTCTGACATTGGCACGAACTTCATCGGCGCCTGCAAGGAGTTGGGAATCAATGGAAGCCCAGATCTTGATCCAACCCTCAGCAGCTACCTGAGTGACCAGAATTGTAAATGGATCTTCAATCCACCCCAAGCCTCTCATATGGGAGGAGTGTGGGAACGCACGATTGGCATTGCGCGCAGAATATTGGACTCTATGCTAGCAGGAAAACCTTCTCTCATTCATGAGACCTTGGCTACCCTCCTGGCAGAGGTGTCCGCTATCATCAATGCCAGACCTTTAGTTCCAGTATCCTCTGATCCTGAGAACCCTACCATCTTAACACCAACCACCTTGCTGACACAGAAGACAGGCACCTGGCCTGCACCTCAAGGAGACTTCATCTCTAAGGATATGTCCAAGCAGCAATGGAGGCAAGTTCAACTCCTTGCTAACACCTTTTGGAAGCGATGGAAACAAGAGTACCTCCCAACTCTGCAATGCCGAAGCAAGTGGGAGAAGTCTGAGCCCAACCTACGAGAAGGTGATGTCGTCCTCCTAAAAGACAAGGATGCTTCTAGGAACTCGTGGCCCATGGGACTTATAGATCGAGTTCTACCCAGTGCGGACGGGCTGGTCCGCAAGATTGATGTTCGTGTAGCCAGACATGACGGCCCGAAGATTTTCACCAGACCAGTCACCAAAGTGGTCCTGCTTGTTCAGAAGACTGATCTTGAAGACTGAAGCTCAAGCTTTCCATGCCATTTTGTTGCTTATATGCTATATTTAGCCCTTATTACCTAGTATGAGAATTGTGTAGCATGACGTATATGCTTAGACTTGTTAGGATACTCCACTAGCTTGCATGTTGGGGTGGAATCCATAGGCTTCCAGGCGGGGAGTGTACTGTAACCACAGCTTAGAAAGCCTCAGTATCTGTGTAGTCAGAACTATGTGCTGTCCCTTTAACAATTGGTACTCATGAGAATTGTAGTCCCCCTCCAATATAGAAGTTTATTGTAGATTTCCTGTGAAGGTGTTAAAAGTTTATGGTCCTCTTCCTCCCTTTGTTCGGCATCTTACCCCTCAAGCAAGGATGCAACAGCTATCATGAATTTACCGCTAGTCTACGAATAAATCTGGACCAATAAAGATGTATCTTGCTTCTGATTGAACCATGTCTCGTTCACTGGCTCTAACTGTAAGTAAGGATTCCTTTAAATCTGGGTTGAAAGAGGCTGCGCATTAGAGCTATCTGGAAGCCAGCATCTTTCCCAGCTGCTTCCAGAATAATGACATTTCCACAAATTATTATATGGAAAAGTAAATTACCAGTTAATTTCCTGAAAGTGTGTTTCCCTGTTTAGAGGATGATGAGGGATGGTGAAAGGTTCTCTGATGGTTCAAATCCAAATCCCATTTATTTAGGCTGAGAATTTCCAGCCATTCCTCATGCCCCGAATTTTCAGAATAGATACTTGTTTCCTAATTTTACTGGAGCCATTTGGATGTATGCTGTATAGTTATCTAACATCTCATTGTTAACATTTTCAGAGGAGTATTTAGTAACACTGGGTTGGATCCAACCAATTCTGCTGGTTTGAAAAAAGGAACAGAGGATATCCTTTGGCCACCAAAAAAAAGGCTATGATAGGAATCAGCTGCATGTACAAAAAGTATGTGTGAGGCATAAGGTTGTCATGCCCCCCCCCCCAAATCTCCAGGAATTTCCTGATCTACTTGGCAATTTTAGCAACAGTGACTGGATTAAGGAGGGAAATTAAGTGAATGAGTGAAAAAAGTGGCTGGATTAGGATTGGCAGAGAAGAAATATATGGTGTTGTGGGAATTTTTAAAAATTATATATTACTCAAGGATCCTTATTTGTTGAGCTTGCTGCTTTGTCGGGGGATTTGTAAGACAACTGGCTCTAAGTATAGTCCCAAATCTGGGTTGAGAAATTCCTGGAGATTTTGGGGGTGGAGCCTAATAAAGGTGGGGTTTGGGGAGGGGAGGGACCACAGCAGGACATAACGCCTTACAGCCCACCCTCCAAAGCAGCCATTTACTCCAGGGGAACTGGATGTCTGTCACCTGCAGATCCGTTGTTATTCAGGGAGATCTCCAGCCATCACTTGGAGATTGGCAACCATAGGCTGGATACAACATCATTATAATGCCAAAGGAAATATCCTTTTAATATTATACTGCTGCATTATTGTAACAAGAGCATTGCTGGATGATGATGCTAATAATAACGACATATGATTTATATACCGCCTTTCAGGACAACTTAATGCCCACTCAGAGCGGTTTACAAAGTGTGTTATTATTATCCCTGCAACAATCACCCTGTGAGGTGGGTGGGGCTGAGAGAGCTCTGAGAAAGCTGTGACTGACCCAAGGTCATCCAGCTGGCTTTGGAGGAGTGGGGAATCAAACCTGGTTCTCCAGATTAGAGTCCTGCCTCTCTTAACCGCTACACCAAACTGGCTAGACCAAAGATCTATTTAAACTGAACAAAGAGTAATCAGAATGGTTTCCTTGGAGAGGCAGGATATTTATTTATTTAATCATTTCTTTAGTCTGACTTCCTCACTGAGACTCAAGGAAGGTTATACAGTGTAAATACAATCAACAACTGGGACATTCAATAAACAATACAATAGGGTATGCAATGCAGAAATTTGAAAAGGAAGCATAAAATTTGAATATGGAACTACAGAGATGAAATGTTGCTGAAACAAAATATAAGAATTTTGACAAATTAAATTATGTGGAAACCATCCAGTAGGAGCATATCTACATCTGCAGACAGTACTCAATAGTATAGCCTACAGTCCCTGTCCCTTTATCAAAGCATCTCTCTGAACCATTTCCTTACAGCACAGCCCTACAGCCTGAGTAAGAAAGCCCTCCTGAATAATTCAGTTTTGCATAGTTTGTGGAAAGCCAGGAGAGCAGGAGCATTCCTGACCTCTTCAGGCAGGCCATTCCATAAGCTAGGGGCCACCACAGAGAATGCACGTGTGGGCAGTTGTTGATTTGCAGGGTGGTATCTACAGAAGGCCCCGTTCAAACGAGGAAAGCTGCTGTGGTGGTAAATGGGGAGAGAGGAGGTTCTGCAGATATGAGGGGCCAAGGTGAAGGGCTTTGCATGTGATGGCCAAAACCTTGAACTGAGCGTAATAACTGATGGGTAGTCAATGGAGTGCCTGCAGAATAGGAGTAATTTTGATTCTCGAAAGCTTATGCCGCAATAAAATTGGTTAGTCTTAAAGGTGCTACTGGACTCTTTTTGAGAGTGCACTACAACAGTCTAGTCTCAGCGTTACCATGGCATGAATCCAGGTGGCCAGATCAGCCTTTCTCAGTGAGCTGTTACAGTTGTTACAGGTACAGTTAGGAAGGGGGAAAGGTGCCTTTCCTTTCCATCCTGGGAGTCCCCTGAGACCAAAGTTTCCCTGGAAAGCTCCCTGGTAACTGGCTGCTACCACTCAGGTTCCTCCTGATAACATCTAGACTGACCCTGCCAGTTCAGTGGGAGCACAATAACAGGCTGGAAACTCTTAGAAATACTTTAGAGCAAACTAGGTAGCACCCTGAGAAGTCTCCCAGAGAAATTGTACCAAGAAAGCCAAAAAAATTATTAAAAGGTTTACTATAGAAAAAGGGGGAAATGGTAGGTGGATTCAAAAAGGGTAGGAAAGGAGAGAAAAATAACAAATACATGGAAGAGCACACTATGAGACCGTGATATAAATGTGCTAAATAAATAATGCCCTTTTGCTGGTATAGCATGAATGATGGCCTGATTATTACCACTGGTTTTTCTACTTTCCCATTCCCACACATTTAAGGTGTTTTTTCCTGAAACTTTTTCTCACACTTGTAAAATGAACGAATTTCAAGTCAGGAGCTGATGTTCAAAACTTCTGAATCTCTGTCCTTTAAAGCAATCTTTTCCTCCAGTTCTCTGTTGCTGCAGGCATCACCATTCTGTAGCTCCTTGGGAGTCGGCGTCTGTAAAAACATCTGACTGCTAAAATGTAGGGGGGGGGGGATGGTTGGAATAAACATCATCTAACTATTACTTTGAGTGAGCAAAAAAAGATCCTCTTGGATCCTGCTGCAGTAAGGTTGAAAAATATTTCCGTAGATAGCCAATAGGACACTTTTTTGCAGATGTGGCGATTCTCGTAGTCTTTTTTCCTAGTAATCATAATGGAAGTACTTCTCCAAGGGGCGGCCGGGGGAGGGGGGGGGTGGAATCTAATTTGTCTAGAATTTCTTTTTTAAATGGTGAACAACCGATACTTGTAATTTACAAAAAGACATAAATACCTGCTGAGCATTCTTTTCCAAACATTTTAACTGCCCATAAGGCTGAGTTTTAGCTATTGTGCATTTTAAGGGTGATGGCATTAAGAAAATAAGTATGCAACATGAGTCCAAAAGATAAATGCTGCATTATTTCTTTTATTTAATATTGATTTTTTTACAGTGATCATAGCTGGAGCTTAGAGTTATAACAACATTCTACAACGTGAGCAATTTGTATGATATAAAAATATTTGATGACATGGGGCTTATCACTGGATAATGCATACCAAGGGCTTTGTTAACCACCCCGAGTTTTGCCTCCAGCTGTGTAACTTCTTCAAAGATATTAATTTCATATGTTAATGTCTGTATAATCAAAGGGTCTTATTTACAGACTGAGACTCTCTTAATTTGCACACTGTGCTTACCAGCAGAATTTTTACATGTTTCAGGCATTAATTGTAGAACTTTGTTGCTTTCTAACACAGAAAAGCTTGTGATAAAGTTTTGAATGGTTTGCTATGGGACTATAAAGCATCTAATCATAAAAACAGCTTGAAACACTATGCAGAGAAGTGCTAAAGTAACTCTTTTGTCACTAGATTCACACACACTGTAAATTAATGGGTCCCGTTTCATACAGTGCACTTTTACTAATCAAACAATGGAAGTGCACTATCCAAAACTGCAAAACCAGGCATATTATCTATGTCTAGGCCGGGTTAAGTTCGTGTTTTTCACTCAGTCTTGCCAATTCTCCTCTTTATTACAGCCCCGTCCCATGTGGTTTTGTCCCTATTAGTCACATGATACTCAGAATAAGTTTCTTGGGTGATTTAAGGATATCCCTCCTCCTTTCTCATTACGGGAAAAGCTTTTTGCATCCACCCCTATATATTGTTGCTTCAGAAATCATGTGCAGCACAGGGATACCAACTGCATGGCTCCTCGCGTTAAAATATTCCCCTCTAGTAGCTGGGTGTACGACATGATATTCATTACATAATTACCAAGTAACTCTAAACTGGGCTAGAAGAAAGGAGCAGGGCTGGATTCAGAATCCTCTCCTTTTTGGAAACAGGTAATCAATCTTTACAGAATTGTTTCTGATTTACAAAAAATTGTAGACAATTTTTTATGGGTTGGACAGAGGTGGTGAGAAATTTGAGAATGGTTTTATCTGTCATTGAACTATCTAGCCTACACGTTCTCCATGGTCCTGTGACTGTGAATACGGGGATGAAATAGCAGCAGGAATACACATGATGGTTCAGGCAAGAATGGAACCATTTGCAAGAGAGAAGGGAGGGGACAGTCGACATAAGTGTTACATCTAGACTGGTCCAGGGAGACCCTGCTAAATAAATCTCTCTTAATTTGGTGCAGCGATCACATCTGTAAGCAAATCCATACTGAAAATAAGAACCGAGCATTTTAATCATTATCTCTGTCAACAGCTGAAATAGGAACTCTACATATAAAGCTCATGTTCAGTTTTGCAAAAGAGTTTATTCACTCCCAACAATATGAATGTTCTTACTGAATTAGAAATACAACTTGTAACTAAAGAGTTTCTGAAAAATAACAGAAGGAAGAGACTTTTTAAAAAAATGTATAAGGAAAGAAGTATTTCCTGAGGCTATTCTAATGAAGAAAAAGTGTTCCAAATGTGAACTAATGAAGTACTAAGTAATGAAAATTTAATTTGTATAATTTACTGAAGTGTAGTACAGAATCAGAGCTACATTCTTCACAAATATAATGTTCATTATGCCCTCAGTGTAGACTGCATGCAATTACTAGATTCCCCCTCCCCCCACCCCAGATTAGGGCCGTATTATAGAACAACAAGTGAAGATGAATCTCCCTCGAATATACAGGTAGCAGATAGCAAATAAGGGCAGTGGTGTCCACCCAAAAGAAATAAACTACCTCTTTCACTCATAATATAAAAAGGGATAAGCAACCGACAAAGTCAAAAGAAAAATAGAAAAGGTAATAGAGGCTTAGCTTAGCAGGCTTTTTGCCTGACAGTGAAAACATTATTAAATTAGCTCCACTGATGGAAGGATTCACACAAAAACAGAACAGTATGATGGCTTGGTGTGAGACGGTAACAGTATTAATGGTGGGGAGATAAGTGCTACCAAAACTGTGAAGAACAAACACATCAGACGGAGGCGATCACATTTTTCAGAGTTATGATGTGATGTGAATTTTAATATGAGTGTGAGGGAAAATGAACATCTAAATAGCACAAGACGCTCATGGAACAAAGGGGCAAGCTTTCATAGGCTGCAGCTGGAATGGTAAATATCAAGCATAATTCACTTTTCTATTGAAAAGAATGGTGTTTTGCTCTGCAAGATATGCCTTGCTTACTAAGCGTGGAGGCTGGCATTAGATTGGATCATCACATGAAGGGCTGCTTCATATCTCACACCGTCCGCGGAACTATGGATTTCTAAAACTGGTACAAAGCAACACAAAAGAATGGCCTCTCACTTTCTGCTGAGGGCCTAACTATAGGTTGTCTGAATTGTTCTTCACAAGTGCTAGAATTGCCTGTCATCAAACAACAGGCACCTGCTCTTTGTTTACATTAAAATTTATTTATTTACTTTAAGTTGCAACCTACCTTTCTTACTGAAACTCAAGGTGGATTATACAACATAAAACAATGTAATTAGACCACATAAGATTACAAAAGTAAACTATATCAGACACTATATATTATTGAATTACAGAAAGCTGAATTACAAAAATAGAAGACATTGCAATAAAAGAATGATAAAACACAATAAACACTGAAACAGACTACAGTTCTTTTATAAAAGTTTTCTCCTGAACAGTATACTAAAGCACTGTTCCCTTTATAAAAATGCTGCCTTGAATAATCCTAGTACTTTACATAATCTGTAGAATGATAGAAGCATCAGGCCCTCAGGCAGGCTATTCCAAAAGAAGCAACCCACAACAGAGAACATACATGTACAGGTGCTTGCTGATCTTATTCATGTGCATGGTGGCATCTTCAGAAGGCTTTGTTCAAATGATCAAAGCTGTCTTGATGGGGCATAGCAGAAGGAGCAGTCCAGCAGGCAATTAAGGACTTTGTAGATGATAAACAGTATCTCGAATTAAACCAGTAACTGATAAGTAGCCAATGGAGTTACCGCACAATAGGTTTAATAGGCATACTTCACCTAACTTGAGTCCCCTAATACTAACCAAGCATTCTGAACCAACCAGAGTTTCCAAGCTGACTTCAAAGGCAAACCCACAGAGAGATTTACAACAGTTTAATCTCAAGGTCACCATGGCATGGATCCACATGGCCAGATCAGCCAAATCAAAATAGGGAACCATCTTACAAGTTAAACAAAGAAGGGGGAAAGTATATTTTTCAAGCGCATTAACTTGCTTCTCCAGCAATAATACTGGGTCCAGAAGAGTAACCCTAGATTCAAAAGAGAGAGCAAGAGTTAATTGAACCACATCAAATGCAGGGATCACTATGTATTTCAGGACCTCAGCCTTCCCAACCATCATTCTTTTCCTCTTATCAGGATGCAGTTTCAACTTTTTTCTCCCTTAGCCATTTAATCATAGCAGCCAGGCAGTGAGCATCGCCAGACTATTCAGTGTACCCGATGCAAGCTAAGTAAGAGGGGAAAGCCAGCCAAGATTACCTTTATTTTTCATGAATATAGTTTCTGGTGAGTAGCCGTATTGGTCTGTAATCAAAGAGCAAGATCTGGATCCAATTACTGGACCGGGATCTTGTGCTTTATTTTTCAGTTTTGCTAGGTGGGTTCTGCTTTTTCCTTTCCTTTATACAAATCATCTTTCCTTATTTAATATGTCTGGCTATAACTCATGGCCTGAGTTGTTAAGAAATAATGAATACGCACAAATAGAGGTGGGTTTCTATGGGAAATTTTAACTGCATCAAGAGAGATGTGCCAAGGCAGATGACAGCGTAGCTTCCAAAAGGGAAAAAAGAGGGGAAAACAAGAACAATCGTCTCCAAATGAAGTTGCTTTTTGCCATCTGCAGCTGAAAATGAGGCCCAGTAACACTGACCAGGAGATGAAACTCTGACCCAAGAAGGCCTCAATTACCATAGGACCTACCAATGCCTAAGGCTGGCACAGTAATCTAATAAGGTATTAAGAAGAACATGATTTTGACAAATTAGATATTCTAGCCGTGTAAATAGGCATCAAGCTGTGTGCTGGATTTTGTCTCCCGCTTTCCAGAATGAAAGGGTAAAAATTGCCCTTGCTATGGGTCACACTCATCAATTTTTATTCCTTTTTGCAGTGCTGCAAGTGAGCAAAAGTACTCCAACTGGAACTGTTTTTGGACAGCTGGCAAGCTGTCCACAGAGAGGCCCCCTGCCTGGCTGATCTAACTCCTGCCTGTTGGAAGACAGAGTGGGCAGATAGTTGTGCATCATCCAAAAAGATCAGCCTTGGCAGCTTCAGGTATCCACCTGTAAAAAGCCTGGCAGGGTTCTGAACTGAAAGCTCCACCATTTAGCAAATCATTTGCTGGAAACAGCAGGAGGCAAGTTGTCTTCAGACTAGGCAAAGCAATGGAGACAGGAGACCAGGAGTTCTGCTGCGCTGGATCTCTATTGTTCAGGACATGTTACAGTATGCAAACAATGAGAGACTTTATTTTAAAAAGTTGATAAAGCAGAGATGAACAATGGCATTGAGTGTGCACTTTTATTGCACACATTTATTGAAAATGAGTGCCATTGAAATGAATTCATATTTTGTAGTAAACAGATTTAAGATTAGGTTGAAATTGCCAACTGGCCACACATTGCAAAGACAGACAGACAGAGAAAGAAGTCTGGTGGCACCTAGAGATGGGCACGAACCTGAATACGAACCAAAAAACCCTCAAACCAGCCCAGTTCGTGGTTCGCGAACCAGTGGTTTGTGGAAGCTCATTTCCACGAACTTCCACAAACTGGTTTACTGATTCATTTAGTTCATTTTAAAACAGCAATGCCCCTTTCTCTGCCACTGCAAAGCGGCAGGGAAAGGGGCATTTAAACCCATGGATCTGCTTCTTGTCAGGGAGATCCCCGACAAGCAGTTGATCATTTAAACAGCAAGCTTGGCTGCTCAGCCAGGAGTTCCCACTCAGAGTGGTGGGGAAATGGCCATTTAAACTGTGGATGGGGCTTGGCTGGCTGGGAACTCCCAGCTGGCCAGCCAAGCCCCATCCACAGTTTAAATGGCCATTTCCCCGCTGCTGGGAGCAGCCATTTAAACAGCCCCTGTTAAAATTATCAGCTGCTTGTTGGGGATCACCCTGACAAGCAGCTGATCCAGGGGTTTAAATGCCGCTTTCCCTGCCACTTCTAAGCAGCCAGAAAGGAGCATTTAAACCCAATGAACCACAAACTGGTTCGTGAACTTTCCCCAGTTCGTGGAAGTCTGTGGTTCCTGGTTCATGAAAATGCCACGAACCACGAACTGCACGGTTTTGTTTTTTTGTGCTTTTTTGTGCATCTGGGAGCCTAACAACATGTATTCCAGCATGAGCTTAAAAGGTTTTAATGATAGAAATATTTCCTGATTTATATGTTATTTTCTTGTTATTTTATGGATTTTCAGCACAGAGTTTCTACCAGATTTCTCAATTCATAGCTAAATAATCTGGTTCAAATGATAACTGTATATATAGACCATTTGCAACTAGGGGCATGTATTCTGAAATTCCTAAAGCAAAAATATACACCAATATTGCTGTTTCAGGTCATTACTATGATTTTCCAGAATGGTAGTCAAAATATGGAATTCTCAGGCATTACAACAGCACCTCCCTATTCCTTATTGAGCTTTGTTGTTGTTGTAGTTCAGGTGCTTACCATCAGCAGTGCAGCAGGAATTTTGTTTTTCTTTAATTCTCTGAATTTCTCAGGCAATGGCATTTCTCCCTCCAATCGTATCCTTGCAAGGAATCAGGAAGTGAGTGCCCCCCTGACCTCTTTATCTTTCTAGCTCTTTGGTTTGTCCCCTTCTGAAACCTGAGGAAAGTGAGGGAAAGGGACTGCACTCAATCCTCCTCTTCCAACAGTTCCCAACCTCCAGGTGGTGGCTGGCGATCTCCCAGAAATGCAGCTGATCTCCAGGACAGAGATCAGTTTCCCTGGAGAAAATGGCTGCTTTGGAGGGTGGAGCCTATGGCATTATACACTTCACCTCCCCAAACTCCACACTCTCCAGGATCCAACCATCTCCCCGCCCAAATCTCCAGGAATTTCCTAACCCAGAGCTGTCAACCCTAGATTCAGCACAGGACTCCGAGAGTAGTGCTGCTTTGCAGGATCCTAACTAAGGCGCAGCTCAGTCTCAGGCACCTCAACACCAGTCAGTAGATGCAGCTGAGCTAGATCAACTCCCAGACTATTTAGGCTGAGGCTTAAGAAAGCTGCATTGCTGGATCAACAGGTCCACTAGACACAAGCCTTGTCTCAACTGCCAGCCTCTGCCTTCAGGTCCAAGCTTGCTGCTTTCAACTCCAGGCTCTAGTCTATGCTCCCAAGTCTGGCTAGCCAAGTCAGTGGCTTTACTCCAGAGGAGCCAAGACCTGGTTAGTCTGTGGAGCATGGGACACCCCGCCCATGGGAATCAGTGGAGAGAACTGCTGTGGTGAAAGGCACATGCTTCGGGGGGGGGGGGTAAAATCAAATGCTGGGAGGGAGGGCAGGGAGCTAAATGACATCACTAGTTACCATTGTATCAGTCAAGATCCCACTCTTCATATCATGAACATTATTAAGGTGACAGTGGAAGAAGCGCTTGTTCATAGCACGGACTCCTTATATACCTGTTAATTAGATACTCGTATACCAGCTGTTGACCAAGCAGGAGATGTGGTCATGAACTTTTATCAAGCTGGAAAGGAGTGAATATTGCTATGTGTTGTAATGTATTGTGTAATTCACAACGTGTAGACTGGTATACTATGTATATGCTGTTTTTTGTAGTTATTTCCCGTGATCAAGTGAATTGCGAAACAGGAAGGTATCTGGGATCCTGTTGGGATACCACCAGTATACGTGTTCATCCCGCATTTGTGGGGACCCTTCTACTCGCCTGTTGGATTACTACAGATCACATGGATTTTTCCATTGGAAATTCTTCAACAGCAACGGCAATGTATCGTCATTGCATGGACCCTTGAAGTATAAGGAGGTACAGTGTATTGTGAAGCTCCAGTTTATTGTAAGGAGCAATATTGTTTTGTCAAGCTCCTAAAGTCCCATAAGAGGCATTGTCCTTGGTTATTTGTATTGTTTTTGTATATAGGACATTATTAATTGGTTGCCCAATGGTTGGGCAGATAAAATGGTGTTGAATCTTTCATAAATTTGGTTCCATATACGGGGACGTTTGTCTTTTCTTGCTATCTTACCCATATCAGCCCCTTAGCTGGTTCCTTTGAGAAGTTTGCTAGGCCTGGGGGATGGGGCAGGGAACTTATAGAGAGGTGGAATCCCATCTCTCCTGCCTTTCTTCTTCCCTCCCACCCACCCACCAGTCTTCCTTCCACCTAACTTTTCTCTGTTACTGTTTCCTCCTCCCACCCAACCTTTTCCTGTTACTTTTGTCCCTCACAACTGACCCCTAACAGTAACAGTAACAGTAACAGTAACAGTAACAGTAACAGTAACAGTAACAGTAACAGTAACAGTAACAGTAACAGTAACAGTAACAGTAACATTTGATTTATATACCACCCTTCAGAACAACTTGAGGCCCACTCAGAGCGGTTTACAAAGTGTGTTATTATTATCCTTGTGATAATCACTTTGTGAGATGGGTGGGGCTGAGAGAGCTCTGAGAGAGCTGTGACTGACCCAAGGTCACCCAGATGGCTTCAAGTGGAGGGTTGGAGAATTAAACCCAGATCTCCGGATTAAAGTCCTGTTGCTCTTAACTGCTACACCAAACTGGCTCGTACCATTTCCTCCCTCTCACCTAACTTTCCCCTGTTACTCTTGCCCCTCCCAACCTTTAATTGTTACTCTCTCCCCCTACCCCCTACCCTTCCATATTACTAATTTCCCCTGACCCTATACATCTACCTGCCTTCTTTGTCTGCTCTGGTAGGTTTGATGATGCAAAGCGCAGAACAGTTATGTCCTGGCAGCAGCTGTCAAAGAGGGCCACTTGCTTCCATTATGGCTGGAAAAAGGTCTCCTGTCATCTCCAGCAGCTGCAGTGGCCTGCTGGCAACAATGACAATGCTATTGGTAGCCACATGGGACCTGTGAGAGTGGACGAGGACAGGGACAGAGGTGCCTTCCCCCTTGGTTAGCATTGCTGCTACTGGCTCCTGCAGCAAAGATGGTGGAGACTGCCAGGAGCTTTGCTAAAAGCAGTGATGATGGGGAGGGGGTGGCCCTGAGTAGGACATCCAGAGTCTGCTGAGGAAAAGGTTGTTTCGGGGAGGATTTTAAAAACCCATTGTTCTGGGAGCAGGTTTGGATTTCTCTGCAATCCTCAGGGGTCCCCCAAGGTTTCAGAGCCATCTGTTTTGTTCTCTTCTTGCTTCCTTCTTTCCATCCCACCCATTTGTCCCCCTGTCTTCACCTTCCCCCTTCTCACACAACAGCCTTCCCCTATGGCCCAGTTGCATGGTGCCAGCTGAGCCAAGCCCAATAGAGTGGTGGTGGTGGGTGGGGGTACTTCACTTTTCCCTGTATCCCCTTCTCTGCACTATTTCCTCTTTCCCTCCTCGTGGTAGTCTGCATATGCTCACTTTTCCTTACCTTTTCCCCTTCAAACCCTCTAAACAACTTACCTTTTAATTGCCTGCCATCTTCCCTATATTTATTATTTATTTATTTCATTTATATACTGCCTTTCTCCACAAGTCAGCTTACATCATTCTCCTTACCTTCATATTATCTCCATTGGTATTTATAAACTGGTTAGGCTCCTGAAGTTGAGGGGATTTTTGAGGGTGACCTCAGCCTTACAAAATGAAGAACCTACTCTATGTCCGCATTCTACTTTTGTTCCACCATGTTCCAATAATAAAATTCAAACATTTGAGTCTATGCTATTAAAAGAGATTGAGATCTTGGAAAATGATTATTGCTCAAGATGGCATAATTTATGGAGGGAGGGACATAGGGCTCTTGCAACCCTTAAGGCTGATACCTCTATAGTCATTAAAGAAGCTGATAAGGGTGGAGCCATTGTGCTTATGAATAAAATGGACTATATACTGGAAATTGAATGCCAATTAGCAGACCAAAATAGCTATAGAACCATCCCAAATGACCCTACTAAACATATTGCGTTCATCATAAAAACCACCCTAGATAAAGTTTTAGCTGTGGGTTATATTAATAACAATTTATATAGGGTACTTATGAATCCTTATCCTAGAGTCCCAATATTTTATACCCTACCGAAAATACACAAGCCAGTGTTTCCCCCACCCGGCCGTCCAATAGTCTCTGGCACAAATTCCATCTTGGAACCTTTAGCAAAGTATTTGGATTTAATTCTCCAACCTTTTATAAAACAAGTTGAGTCTTAGAGCCAAAACACACGTTAAGAAATACCTAGGTTCAGCACGTGTTCTCTTACCTCAAGGTTTGCCGGGATCTGTAGGCATCCTGGAAGCTTAAAGTTTAGCATTTACAGAGCAGCAGGGAGGGAAATACAGGCGCCTGTATTTCCCTTCCCCTTCCTGCTGCTCTGTAAGCTTCCAGGATGCCTACAGATCCAAGCAAACTTTGAGGTAAGAGAACAAGTTTAGCAGTTATCTTATATTCAGGATACACAAGCCTTCAGTAATGCCGTGGAAGGGATGGTTATTCCCCCACAGGATGTTTTTGTTACATTAGATGTCATTTCTACCTCATGAGGAGGCTTTGGAAAGCATTGAGCAGACACTAGAACAACATAGTTCCCTGATGCTGCCCACGCATTTCCTTGTCTCGTTAATGGACATAGTCCTGAGTCAAAACTATTTCAGATTCCAAGAGAATTTTTCCTTGTAAGTGTGTGGCGTCGCCATGGGGTGCTCTGCGGCGCCAAGCTTGGCAAATCTTTTTACAGCCCGCCTAGAGAGTGAGTTTTTCTGTA
Source organism: Eublepharis macularius (assembly GCF_028583425.1). Lineage (NCBI taxonomy): Eukaryota > Metazoa > Chordata > Lepidosauria > Squamata > Eublepharidae > Eublepharis > Eublepharis macularius. The sequence goes on from NC_072798.1 coordinate 71,814,404, forward strand.
ATGCTGCAAATAATGCCTTTATTGTTGAAATTTTGGTTTACAAAAGATACATTGATGATTTATTTTTCATTATAGCAAATGAAACAGTAGTCCAGAATTTCTGTGGTTGGATGAACAGTGTTAACAATAACATCCGATTCATGTAGACTTGCAACAGTTCTTTTATTAATTATTTAGATGTAACAGTTTTTCGTACAACAGAGGGTAGTGTGGGTGTACGTCCATTTCATAAAGCTACGGACAGGAATGCTTTTTTGCATTTCCAATCCTTTCATCCCCCACATCTGTGTTGTAACTGACCTTTCAGTCAATTTCTTCATTTGAGACAGAATTCCACCTTGGTTAGGGATTTTTACATCAGTAGTGAATGTCTAATGAAGGAATTTCCCCACAGAGGATACCCAGAACATATTGTTAACACCTGTAGGGGCTTAGGCCTCCGATGAAATAGACAGGATTTATTAAGGACTCAGTACAAACCCTGGGAGGAGAGACTTACTTTCACATTAGATTACATCCCCTTAGAGAAATCTATCAAGCATGTAATACTCAAATACTGGCCCTTGGTACAAGATCTCCCTGGCTGTAAAAATACACCCAGAATGGCTTTGTGTAGGGATTGCCTGATACACTCCAACCTGCAGGTAATAAAACAGAGTAGGGATTTCCCAAAGGGTCATTTTAAATGAGGCCATTGTTCCACGTATGATTTGGTCATGCCTGTGCAGCAGACTAGTGAACTGGGTTTACATTGCGAGGTTTTCTTGAATTGTAATGCTCAAAATGTAGTTTATGTATGCCCATGTAAAAAACTATACGTTGGTAACACCAGTAGAGCAATCAAGGTTCGTGTACAAAAACATCGTTCAAGAATTCGACGACGGGTGGAGGATGCTCCATTGGTGTCCCATTTTCTGGAATCAGCACATAAGGACAGAAATTTTCTATACACTGTATTACATGTCAGCAAGTTTAAAGAGGAAGCCTTCATACAGAGGGACCTATACAGAAAAGAGTCATGGTGGATTCACAAGGTGAAATCTGAAAGTCCCAATGCACTTAGTTAATTGTGATTTGTCAGCGTTTTTGTGAGGACTATTTCTGGGGTTATACTTTAAGGACAAGTGTTCAGTTACTATATATTGGGTGTTGAGCTATGTTGGGTACACGCCTATGAGTGAATGGCCACTGTGCATTGAGATTGAGATGTGAAGATTTCTAATTCATTGTAAGTATAATTACGGGGTATTTATGGATTTTAAGCATTAATTAATATTCTGACATATTTATTATCTATTTCAGCTTAGTAACTGCCATGAAGAAGGGGTAACAGAAATGGGATATTTCTCGCTAGCAAACCCGTTGTGGTTACTAATGATATGTAAATTCTATGTACATGATTGTTCATGAATTATTGATTGTATGCTGATAAATTTTCATTCTGGATTATACTGTATTGAGGAGGCACGGTCCCTTTAAGCTAGCACTTGCACTTTGAAAATAGAAGTTTACAGGCACAATTGCACTTTAGAACCTATAGAATGTATGATGCTACTAGCTGGCTGGTGTGGACATTTTTTTGCCTTCTGTTATTGATTGACTGCTTTACTTCATCGTACAAAGAAGTTTTTTGATGGTACAATCTGCTGCCATTGTGTCTTTAAGAATTGTAGTAGTAAGTCAGTCAAGGCATTTTTTGTTTTGAAAATGAAATATAGGCATGCTGTAAAAGGACTGTTCCTCTTCTAAAATCATAATTGTTACGTGCTTCAGGACACCTTGGAAAAATAAATTAGAAACAACAGCCCATTAATGCTTAACCACAGTGATATTTTTAACATGTGCCTACCTAATTCTAAGTGCACAAAGTATAAACTTTACCAAAACCAGGGTGACATGCCTACCTTTACCAACCAAAAGATGTAGCAGATGAAAATAATAATAATAACATTCAATTTATATACTGCCCTTCAGGACAACTTAATGCCCACTCAGGGTGGTTTACAAAGTATGTTATTATTATCGCCACAACAAAACACCCTGTGAGGTAGGTGGGACTGAGAAAGCTCCCGAGAACTGTGACTAGCTCAGTAAAGAAACCTGCTCAGCAAGGGCAGTATAAATTTAGCATGAATACAAACCACAACTAATACAAAATGAGGTAACGTTTCAGGTTCAGGACTGAAAAATGTCACTTATCCATATAAAATAAATAGAATCTGATCCTCTACTGGTCCCCACATCTGTATTTTAAAGGCAGTATCTGTGAATATGACCCCACAGAGCCAATACATTCATTTTGGAGCCAAATACTTGTTTGAATACACTACCTCACACATCTAACATCTTATATTCAAGTGAGCACTTCATTTTGCTGGTTCTCTCAGATAGTTGCTGCAAGCGTTATTACAAGACCCAGGCTCTTGAGATTAGGCAAATTAGACTATCTAAAATAAATGAAATGGTTTAGTGACATTTCTAATTGTACTTTGAGTTATGCATAAGACTTTTCTTCAGTAAAGAAAATCTCAGAGCTTGCAATGACCATTATCTCTGATTCCCTTCTTCCCCTCACACTTTCCTGCCCTGTTTCTCTCCTTCTGTTCTTCACATGTGGCTGCCCCATAGGAATTTCCAATTCCTTCTTTTGGGCTGCATTCCAACCATTGTCTCCATAGGGGAAGCATGATCAGTTGCTGAAGTTAATGATACATGTAAATTATCATTACCAACTTTTGGAATGAATGCTTGAATGAGAATAACAGGGGTTGCTGAACTGGCCCACTCAGAATGCCATAAAGCATCACCACAGCATCCATTCAAATGTGAAAATATATTTGGCAAGAAGAGATAACAGAATTTTTTGAATTTTAATAAATTATGTCCTGTGGCCTATGAACTGTTGCAGTGAAACATGGAATCATAATGAAGGTACAGGCATCAGTGCCAGCCCCCGGCTGAGCAATGGAAGTTTTTCACCCCCGTATGGAACAGCGCAGGAGCTGAGCCACTCTTCAGCCTGTGCATCTTTTATCATTTCTGAAGCTACAAATCAGCAACCAAATGTTTTGACGAATGCCCACGAGATGTACTTCCAGTCTTTCCAGTACATGCATGATAAATCGCTCATTTTATGACAGTTCCTGGAGTCCATACCACAGATGCATAATCAGCATGAAGCCAACATCAGCCAAATGATCTGAACTGAGTGAGCACTATTGGTATGGGGAAGCACTGCAAGAGCAGGGTTTTTTAAATTAAACTGTTTAAAAATTGCTATTCTAGTAACAGTATTCTAGTAACAGTCACAGTGTCCATTGAAAGAACATGGAATGACATTCAGTATTTCCAGAAACAAAAGCCTTGCCCAAGAGCCATGTATGATGAGTGAGGGGCAGGTTTGCATCATTTCCCTTAGAGACATGGGTAGGCTGGCTGCTTTGTGCCTCCCTGTTCAGGACAAAAAAGAACTAGATGTGCATGTTCAAACTGAAGCATCTCCCTGGATCTGAAGTTTAGGCTAGGGCAGCAGCAGCAGCAGCAGCAACCCCCTCTACCACTCCCTGAATACAGTTCATATCACCAAATGCGGCCAAGTAGACAGCCAGCATAGTATAGTGGTTAGAGGGCTGTACTGAGATCTAAGAGACTGGTTCACATCCCTACACTGAAGCAAACCAGGTGACCTTTCAGTCTAACCTCCCTCACAGGGGGTGTTACAAGGATAACAGAGAGAAAGGAGGGTTATCTATACGTCACTGAGCTCATTGGAGGAAGGGTAGGATTAAAATGTACTGGAAAGATTGGGGGAGGGGGGCTCTTGTCCTAGACTGGCAATTGAATGGGACTTTAGTATACTTCATTGTGTGGGGTGGGTGACATAGGGAGAATTTAATGAGTAGCCCAAGGCACCAGAGTGGTGCTGGAAGCCTTAATTTCTTCAGCCTATAATTTACTGCTTCCTCGTTCATGGAGACATGGTGTTGCAAGGCATGCTTCTGCCCTGGAGGCCTCATGCATCCAGAGTCTTGGCAAAGAGTTGAGGATCCCAAGAAGGGCTTTGCGTGCACCCCTTTAAATTGGGCCGTTGGGGAAGTAAAAGATTGAGGATCCCAGATTTGAGGACAGGGTGGAGATACTCAGGCAAGACAAGCAGCTAGGGGCTTTATTCCAAGCAGTAACCAGGGTAGAAAAGTTACCTGCACAGAGCTATAGTCACTAAAATAGTTTACGTTACGTGTAACTAATAATCAAGCTGTTGTCCTCAGTTCAGTCCTATCGCTATTTCTCATGTACAGTGATGTGCGGCCAATTTCAGTATAAAGTAGCAATTGCTGTTACCAGTGGAGATTTTTAGGTTGCTGTGAGAGGTGGTAATAAAGGAATAATAGAGTATGCTGAACGAAAAGACCATTGGGAGTGAAACAGCAACAGGCTAGTCAAGACAGAGGAAGAGAAGCTAGAGACGTGCCTGAGGAAGAAGTGCAGTCCACTGTGCCTTCTGGAAGCTTTTGGTATTAGTCCTCCACACCAATACTGCAAAATACTCTTTAATGAGATAATGTGAGAAACACCATGTCCTTCAGGCATGACATTGTTGAAATAATCCATGAATAAGGTTGAACAACAGAACACTGGAGTGCTGGAGTTTCTGTTCACAGAAATGGGCTCTCTTTGGTGGGAGATAGCTTGGAATATCGAGTTTTCAGTGGGACGGCAGGCTATTGTCACCCAAACCAACCACTGAAATAATGTTATGGTTGGTTACTAATATTTTCAATGTACACTTCCAGGGTCTCTCCCTCTGTTCCCCTGCTCCTTCTTGAACTTGGCTACAGTGTTATCTTGCTCACGTATAGCCGAAAATTACCCACTCCATTGATGTTGTTAATCTTGATACAGCTTCATCCCTTTAACCTAACCCCTTTGCTGTGTCGTTAGCAAATTCCATTTTGTCAACACAGAATCCAAGGTGTCAGAAAGAAAATAACCGTAGATTTTTGCGTAAAATTGCCATCCATGCAGAATTTCCCAAGAGTAATTTCCATAGGAATAACAAAGTGTTTTAATCTCCCCATCAATATGAGACATTTCTCCAGCTTATTCTTATCATTTGTATGCATATTCCTTCTTCAGAGGAGAAAATTATTTTTTTCAATCTAGTCTTTTTATTTGATGGAATTATTATTCCCTTTGTACCTCCCCTGCTGTTTCATATCAGCACTGAATATTTGTTAAGTACAATCAAATTAATGCATTTCTTAACCTGATTTAGAAAAAAGTTTGCTTATTCAGCAAATGGGGCTAAAGATGTAAATTATGAAGTGATAAAGCATAAGGTTGCTGCAACTGTGCGCACTGATTCTGTAAGAAGCTGAGTGGTCTAAAGCACCATGCGAGAGTATGAAATTGTCAGACACTCATGTACAATCACTCAGCATCAAAAAACCAACATCCTGTTTCTAATGCATTGGTTTCTGCTTTCTGCGATCCAGTTCTTGTCACGTCTTGTACTGTTTCTATTGCATTGTTTTCTAACTTGCAAAGAAATCAGAAATTAATTTTTTTAATCTCAAGTCTCAGTGAGAAAGTTGGGCAATAAATAAATAGATAAAAACAAAATTGAAGCCAGCTTGTTAGAACTTTGTGAAACCCAATTGTTATTTCAATCTCTATAAATATTATACATTAAAAGTATAGACCTGCACAGATTCCCACGTTCGTTCGTTTGTAACTGCTTCCTTCATTACCTCCAACTTCTCCATTCACATGAATACATGCATAGCACACACAGTAAAGGCTGACTCCGACAACTGCCTTTTGTGAAGTGAGGAGCCTTCGTCCAGTGAAGCTGATTGCATAGTTCAGTGGAAATCTTCCTCTTTTTCCAGAAGAAAGCCCAATCTATTGCATTCAATTCCAGACAAATGTATAGAAATGTCAATTCAGTCATTAAAGAAACAAGAGAATCTATTTGGGGCTCTTTTAAAGCCCTTATTTAAGAACAATGGACTTTCTCTGGCCTCCTGCCCATACTTAGGGAGAATTTCAAAATAGCCAAGTCTGTACTGGTCCGTAAATATCAAAGAAGTATCTTTTCGATATCCAAGGGTACCTTTTTCACCCATGTAATTCGTGAAAATTAAGGGGGAATTAAGGATGAAGGAAATGTACTGTATGTTTAAATACTTCCCAGGAATTTTCTCTTGTTCAGAATTAATTGAAGTAGGAATAATTGGATCCATATCAGTCAGGGTCTACTCTTGTCAGCATGATCCAAATGTGGGTTTGGCGGGGGGGGAGGGGTCAAAATAGCACAAAATTGCACCAGTTAAAAGTTAGTTTTCATTAGCAGATAAAAGTTACAGAAAGATAAGCAACATTAAGTAATCAGAGATCTATTTAGAGAATTTTAAAAACTGAAAAGATAAATTATATGTAATTATAGAAAGATATACATATAAACTTACATCAAGATGGGTAGCTGTGTTAGTCTGTCTGTAGCAGTAGAAAAGAGCAAGAGTCCAGTAGCACCTATAAGACTAACAAAATTTGTGGTAGGGTATGAGCTTTCGTGAGCCACAGCTCACTTCTTCAGATACCTTAAGAAAGCTTATACCCTACCACAAAATTTGTTACTTATATGTGCTACTGGACGCAAACTCGGTTATTAAAATCAAGTTACCCCATAACTTAATGTTTAAAGGTTGGGTTGTTTCTCTTGTTTGTCTTTTATACAACAGTTCTGGAAAAAATCTCTCTCATTTTTTTACAGCTAAAGAGAAAAAAAAACATTAACTCCCCTATAAAATTAAGTCCTTTTTTCTCTCTCTTGGTCACATGTCCCTTTTAACACATATTACTGCAATTGGTGTATGAGCTTTCCAGAGTTAGTTCTCATACGCTGGAAGTCTAGTTGGTCTTTAATGTCCTACTGGACCTTTCTCTTCTACTACAGACTAACACAGTTACCAGCCCCGGCGCCAGGGTTACTGGCGGCTGAGGCCATCCTCGCGGACTGCGTGATGGCGGACTGCGTGATGATGTCATCACGTGACGACGTCATCACACAGTGACGCCGGGCCATTGGCCGGTGGGTGACTGGGGCAGTGCGAGGAGGCTGCCCGCGCTCCACATGCTGCCCTTGCCACTTGCCGTCCCTGGCCCACGGCTGCTGCGCCCGCCCGGGGGCATGTGGTGGCGGCGGCAGCAGTGTGGGGCTGGTCAGCAGCGGTGCAGTGTGCGCCTCCGCCCCCTGCACCCCTCCAGCACCCCCTCTGGCCCTGCAGCGCCCGCAGCCCCCACCTCACCGCCTCAACAGTGGCGTTGGCCCTGACAGCTACTCATCTGAAACAAAGTAAAACATATAATCCCCTTCTTTTAACCTTCCCCCACCCTTGCAAGTACACACCCCTCACATTTAGAATCTCCTTCACTCACTATTTCTTCTCATTATCAGTTTCTGGCTTTTGTTGTTTATTTCTCATCCTGTGAGAGGCCACTTCAGGGTGGTGGTCACCTGTATGAGCTCTGAGCTTGACTTCATCCATGATGAAATTCTAATGAGATAGCCAAGAGCTGCAGGCAAAAAGGAGACAAAATAGAGAGTGCCATTTGATGTGTAAAAGCATTTCTGAAAGAGCATACAAATGGATTTTGAATTTGTCCAAGTCCACAAAATCACTCAAGAAGAAACAGAAATGAGAAAATATATTTCATATTTTTTAGATAAGAGAGAGGGAAAAAACTGACTTAATTATTCTATGGACAGAAGAATGATTATTACTATTGTTAGATGTGTAGTCCATGTCTCCCCCCACATGGGACCAAAAGTGGCTTACAACATCATTCTTCCCCCTCTATTTTATACACACTATACCACCCTCTGAGGTAGCTTAGAGTGACAGACAGCCACTGGCCCAAGGTCACCATCAAACATCTGTGGCAGACTGGGGATTTGAACCTGTCTTTACCAGATCCTAATCTGATGCTCCAAGCTCCAATTTATACAAGGACTTCCTTACACAAAAATACATTACACATTAAGGTATCTGCCTACTAAACTTCCTATTCTGTGGATTTTTTAAAAGATCTCAGACCTTACATTCTAGGCCAGTCACTCAAGTTTAAAAATATATTCCTAATGGCAACACATTAATCCTGAGTCCTGACTAAAAAATTTTGCTAGGTCTTCCCTTAGACAATGTAATATGGTGTCAGATATGGATTTTCAGCTGTTGAATTTGATTTGGAAGTACACGTCCTCATTCATCATGATTAGTCTTTACCTGTCTTTCCAGTGATATCCTATGGCTGAATGAATGCTCTGCTCTCATTTTCTCTTACAGATCTCACTAGCTCCCCAAATGAATCATTTCTATCTATTAACATGTTTCTTCTTGAGAATAAATACTCATTAAATTTTGGGCCTTCTTCCTCAAATGGTCCTCTGATTATCTGTTTGCCATTTGCAACCTTAGTGGGAATGAAGAGACAGACACAGGCTTGGAACTAAATGGCCGTTTATTGAATAACAATAACATAAACAACGGCAAGGACAAACTAAGCAGTACAGGTCAAGCCACGGGCTCCACTCTGGGCCTCCGCCTTGACCTGTCTGGGCGAGCCCCACAGCCCCGGGATTAGGCCATCCAAGAATGGCTGCCTCCCAGCCAGCTAGGCAACTGGATCCCCCCATCAAGCTCCTAACGCCCCAGCCATACAGCATGAGGGAAGGACTTGTGCCTGGGGATCCCCGCAGGCATCTGCCTGCGCAATGGTAGCCATCACAAGCATACTGCACTGATGGCAGACCCTGTTTCCCCCCCCCCCCCATGGGGAAATGCCTCTGGGTGCTCACCAGCCCGCTTCCTATTACCCAAAAACTCCTGCCAGGGGCAACCCGTACAGCCCACCCTGGCCAAAGCCTCAGCCTCTGCCAGCAGTGCAAGGTAGGCAACCCCCCCCCCCCGCTCAACAGCCAATTCAGGCAGGGGGCAAAAAATTCCTACCTGGCTCTGAAAACAGCAACCGGCTAATCCTGCCCTGCTACAGGGTGAGGCGGGTGGGCCAAGTGAAGGAAGCGACTGCTGGCTGGGAAGGCAGAGCTGCCTGCTAAGGCATTTAGCTCCACCCCCGGCCAGAATGCCCGGATGAAAGGGAGGGGGTCTGTCTCCCTCCCACAAGCCTGCAAAGTACGGCCCCTAGCTTAACGCAGCAGAGCTGCTGCCTGGAGTGCCGGATCCTTTCTAATTTTATGATCAAACAATGAAAGTATATTATTTTCTAAGTTCTAAAATTTTAAAATGTTGTATAGACACATGGGTCTTCATTAGTTAGTGTATGCACCAGATTTTTTTCCTGCTGTCTAACATTCTTGTCCAGATAGACACATATAGCAATTTTAGTATAGATATTTAATATTATAGCCATTCAGTACATCTTCATATGTCCAGGATAAAGTAGGAGCCAGAGATGTTCCACCCCAGCAACCATTGCCCATTGGCACTCTGGCAGCTGATGGGAGAAAGAAAATTAAAAATCACCATTGGCTATGGCATGACATCACTTCCAAGAAAACATTAATCCTCTCTAGGAATCACTAAAAACTCTATTGTTGTGATGTCACTTCCATATTTTCCCAGAAGTGACATCATGCTTTCATAGACAGCCACCCCCATGATGACCCTGGCCTCCCATTGGTTGCAATACAAACCCCAGCCTAGGCCAATCCATAAGTCATCAAAAATTTCTACAACTGCTGGAGACAAAATGGTTGCCACAATAGATTTTGTGATTTGGCCCAGTATTTTTTTAGAAGCCCAGCTGGGCACATCATGACTTGCTGAAATCAATCCAAAACTGTATTATTTCCAATCAGTGCTTCCACATACTCAACAAAAGCCAGCATTAACAGCAATCCCAATAATAGCCAGATGAATTCATGCTTAATCTTTATATTCCCAAAATATCAGCCAATATCAATGTGTTCAGGAGAACTGTTACCTTGAACAAAAGCATTTTATAAAGTTAAGACAACAAGGCAGGAATTACTAGATTGACCCGAGACTGATACTTCGGCCATAATTGTGGGATCCTGGTTTAGGCCTAGATGAGCGTCATAGTGACTAGATCTGGATTTCCAAGGAATCTCTCCTTTCATCACCACACCAATTCATGGTAAGCCATGTACAGATTTCTGCATGGCAGCAGGCCAGTGTAACAGACTAATTCTGAACAGATTTTGAAGAGACCTTTCACATCACATTACTTCACACCTGGGAATTCTAGAAATTCTCAGGTGGCGATAAAATAGAAATTGACAGTATTCACATTCATGCATTTAATATTCCCCTAGACATATACAGATCTGTAGTGTTCAGATCTGAGTTGACATAACAATAAAAGTGAAATCCTGCCTATTCTCTTCATAGGTGAACAATGAAGCCAGTATAGTTCTAATATATTAATGGATATATTTATAGGCTCACCTTTCTCTCTAGCATCTCAGGATTCAAGGCAGGTAAGAACAATATTAAAGTACTATAAAAGCAAGCTAATAAAAAGAAGCACTAAAAGAACAGCTGGGGCAGAGCCACTTTTCCTTCCCATGCCCACTGATGTGCCGATTGCACTAGCAAATGCAAAAGTAGCGTGTGCAGATAATGGGCTACAGTCTACTTCAGCAGAAAGCTTGAAAGGGTCGCTTTGGAAGTGAATGCTGCTTTCCCCAGTATGCATCATTCATTAAGAGAAGCAGTGGAAAGCCAATAAGATAGATAGTATGGCAGGGGAGGGGCAATAGAGCATCTCCACACCCGTCTCTAATGTTTTCACCTTCGCAACATCTATGGTTGGGAACATGATGGGGCAGAGTAGACTACCCTTTCATTGAGGCATTGCACACCACGTTCCCCATTTACCCATTGGGACCAAGCATCATTTGGTCACTTTAATTTCTCCATAGCACTGACAGAGGATTTCTGTTTTTACAAAAATGGATTATCCAAAACTGGCTCATCAAATCCAGAAATCCAAGTTTGAATTTTGTTTAATGAATTTATCAGATTTTAGGTCCCTTCAATATCATATCCATATCAAATTCAGGACTCATAATGAGGAAAAAGAGAATGCTGAATGAGAAATAGTTAGAGCCTAAGTTTTCTTCAGTTCATACAAGCAGCACTTCAACTCATGCAAGATTTCTGCTGATTTCCCCCTCCTACTGCAGCTCTCCATGTTGCATCCTGCGGTCTTCCTGAGAGCCAAGCTACAAGTGACACCTTACACAGGTTGGATACTTGTCAGCTTCCCTCAAGTTTTGATGGGAAATGTAGGTGTCCTGGTTTTACAGCTTGGCTCTCAATTACAGCTGCAAGACCAGGATGCCTACATTTCCCATCAAAACTTGAGGGAAGCTGACAAGAGTCCAACCTGTGTCAGGTGTCACTTGTAGCTTGGCTCCTAGAGTCCACAAGAATTACATAGCAAGCTGCACTGGGAAGGATGTGGGACAATTGCATTCCACAAAGGCAACCCCATTCTAATGCATCAGAACCAATCCAATGATTTATAGGTTCTATAGTAACAAAATCATTTTCTGCTGTTTTGATTACAAAAATCACTGGTGGGGCCTCACATGATAGATAACTTGTTGACGTGATAGATATTTTGCATTTTAGAAGAAGAGACTTAAATGAAAGGTGTTTGAAATAATATAATTAAAAGCAACTGGGCTTGAGTAAACAAACGCACACAAAGGCATAGTTGTGTTTTAAATGAACCACTTGTTAAACATCCAGTACTCTAAAGAACAACGTGGGAATGAAACGCAAACCCCCAAACCCAGGGAGAATTGTAAGGACACAGCCCAACCAAATGACAGACTGTAATCCCAGGGAATCAAACAATATGCAAATTAAGGTAATCAGAACAGATAACAGGGAAGTGTGATCAAAGTTAAATACTCCTGTTGTCAATGGCAGCTGTTATTATACAAGTGCAGGAACACCATGCAATGGCAATAAAACGGCCTCAACAAAGTAATGGAATCAAAGAATACGGGACCAAAAGAAGGACTGCATAATGTATCAAATGAGATGCCAACTCCACCTCCCACTAGCAATCAGCTTGAAGTAATACCATTATTAAGATTCTGTCAATTAAATTTTCTAAAAGCCAGTTTTTTTAAGCACATTTTTTCCAGAATGTAATATAGCATTATATGAGTAATATATTCCCCCCATGGAAATGCTGCTGTCACTATAATTTCATAAATATTAGTTTGTAGACTTTGGGTGGATTTTCTTCTTTTTTAGGATCACTTTTCAAATAAGTCTAGTTGCATTCAGTGGACATTAATCGCAGATGCACAAGATTTGCAACCAAATACTTCCTTATGACTCATGTTTAAAAACTGATATATTCATGACTGTGAACACCCATCTTGATTATTATCAATTGAAGGGTAATTTTAAAAAGGAATTTCATTCATCCTTGCTTCCCTCCCCATCAAAGTTCAGGTTCAAAGGACTGCCTTAGAATTTTCCATTATTATAGATACTGAACTTTAAAACAAGAAAGTATAAATCATGCAATCCAGTTGGGGAAAACATCACACCTAACTTTGGAAGTTTTGTACATCCCAGATGCGCACCAGCTCTTTTTATGTTTGCAACTACAGCACACAGGGAAAAGCAGCTATACTCTGCCCCCAACCTCCTCATAGAACCACCAATGTTGGCTCTGTTGTAAAAATCACAGTACTTACATGGGGCAAATCCACACACCCTTGGAGCATCCCGGCGTTGCGCTAAATGTTCGCTAAACACCCGGAAGTATAGTGTCTTTCTAGCACAATTTCTAAAATCACGCTAGAAAGACACTATACTTCCAGGTGTTTAGCAAACATTTAGCACAACGCCGGGATGCTCCAAGGGTGTGTGGATTTGCCCCTAGTTACAGGCACGTTTCACAATAGAGTCAATGGTGTCTCTGTAGGGCAATTTGAGGATGTGAGGACAGCAAGTAGAGGAGGCTATAGCCACTTCTTGTGTGTTGTGGCTACAAACAGAAAAGACCATCTGGGAGGCACAAAAGTCCCATCACACATGTGAAAGAAAGTTCTGGAGTTACCCCAACAAACACAAGCCCTTTATAGATGTACTGGTCTATTGGAGAAAATAGGAATAGAAGGGAACTTCAGTTCCTTAATTCAAGATCACCCTGAATGTTGATCTTAGTTGTTTAAAGTATATTTCACATTATTAACAATTACTTTGTGTTTTATTATTTTCCTTTTGTAATCTACCTTGAGCATCCTTATTGGGACACAAGTGTAGTAAAAGAAATAAACTTTTGTACTAACTTGTAATGGCCAGATTTTACCGTGTTGGTAAAGCACTAGGAGAAGATGAACTGTGCAAACCAGCACACTGAAAATCTTGTTGATCTCTAAGGTGCCACTGGAATAAAATCCAGCTGTTCTGCTTAAGACCAACATGGCTACACACCTAACTGTGGAAACTAGGAAAGTTAAGATGTATGGGGTCAGAATTATATGTTTGGGTCCCACTATTCAAGAGAAAAGCAGGCTAAAAGTGTTGAAAGAAAATCATATTTATTTTGAACACTTTTAACATTTCAGTGAACAAATGTTGTAGAAGATATGTAGCTGGTGTTGAAAACAGCAGTCTTAAGTTCCTGTCTTTTCTGATAACAGTAATACAAATCGCATGATGTTATATTATTTCTCTAAGAATGTCCCTGTCTTTGCAACTGGAACCAATGAAGTGGAGCAGGGATGTGGAAATTTGAATCATAATAAGATTCATCACGCTATTTTTTATTACAGGGAGGAAGAGAGGATATGGAATTGCTATTTTGAGCAGCTTGGCACAAATCCTGAGAAGTTTAACTTTACTACTGTCAGGCAGAGGAAAAGGCAATATACATAGCAGATGCTACTGACAAATGATACATATTCCAAAACTCAAAAGACTTCAGAAAATAGTGATATGTTTAGGACGAAGGGAAGAAAAAATATCAAGAGTTTCTGCCCAAGATATGTGGAATGAAAAAAATTTAATTGTTGAACTGAAAAGTCTTAATGAAAAAGTTTCCTGGTAACCAATGCTGTGATTGCTTTAAGGATGCTTTTGATGGTGTCTGCAGGAAATGCACTGTGTCTAATGTATGGAGCACCATAGTAATTTATTAACTAACCTAGGGTGTTTACAGTAAATCAATTAACAGTGTGCAAGTGAATTGGAAACTGACACCTCTGCTTAGAACCACAGTAAGAGTGAGGAATGGATGTAATTTGGCACCTGACCTATCTCTCCTCAGAAACCGTAATGGCACAGGCATTAGAGTCCGTGAAAGCTGAAGTTAATAAGAGTCAGAAGGGATTTGTAATTTAAGGCATGCAGATGATATTGAATTAGTGACAAAGTCTTATCAACAACTGTAAGCATATTGCAAATCAAGTGCCAAATACACAATTTGGACCTAAGAAACCTAAAAATAACGAAAGATGGTTCTTATGGATAAGACAAATCTTGAGCTGACAGAAATGGCAACACGTATGTCCTCAGTGCGGAATTTCACAAGTCTGCCAACAAGTCACACTTACATGGTACCAATTTCTAGAGTACCTTTACCTGTTTCTGAAAACACAATTGCAGTTTCCACATGTCCTTAAAGGGATGCCCCACTCACTGAATGCTGCTGGCTTTTCTCCTTCACTCCACAAGTCTCCAATTTCAAAGCAGTAGCAGATTGTTTGGCCTCCATTTTTTCGGTGCCTTTTCGGGGACGCAGGAAAGTGCAGCAAATTACATTCTCATAAAAAGTGCCAAAAAAAGAAAGCCAAGCAGCCTGCTACCACTTTGAAATCGGAGGCAGGTAGAGTGAAGGAGAAAAGCTGCCAGTGCTCAGTGAGTGGGCCGTCCCTTTAAGGATGCGTGGAAATGGCCAATATTTAGAAAAGGAAAGGAAATGCATTCTAGGCTGATTTTCACCTTACTTATCAAAACACTATGGAGAAAATGGGTTATGGAGTACAAGCTGCATGAGAATAACTTGAGAATGGAGAGAGGCTGATTCTACACATGTTGGATAATGCATTTTCAATGCACTTTATCAATCATTTGAGGTGGATTTTTTGTTCCGCACACGAAAAAATCTATTCCAAATGATCTATAAAGAGGATTGGAAGTGCATTATCCAATGTGTGCAGAATCACTCAGAGAGACAGAGAGAGAGTACACACACGTGCGCGCGCGCACATGGCATGGAATGAGTCAAGCAAGGAGTCTGCCATTATCCAGCATACAGTAACAATTCTAATGCTTTGTAAAGGAAGGCTGCCATCCTGGGCTTATATCTCAATTTGGAGAGAGCTTCTGGTAAAAGATTCCTATTTTCAGGATGCCATACACTGATAAATCCATACAATCCCACCATTTTAGCAGTGCTGCTGATTCTGTACCAGCTACTACCATTCCCCTTTTCAAGAACATGTACTCAGACTGTAAGTTGCTTCCAAATTGGGTGGCTGAGTTGCAGCAAAATAAACTGCTGTCTTGTGGCATTGTAAAGACTAATAAAATGTTATTTCCACATAAGCCTACAAAAGCTTACTCTGGAATAAAATGTTGATAGTCTTTAAAGTGCCACAAGACTCTGACCTAATTTGTTTCCAGCAGGGCTTTTTTTCTGGGAAAAGAGGTGGCGGAACTCAGTGGTGGAACTCAACCACACAGGTGGAACTCGATCACACAATGACATCACTTTGGGTCAGCTGGAACAAGGGGGGAGTTTTTTAAAGTTTAAATTGCCCTCAACTAAAATGGTCAGATGGCCAGTGGCCCTGCCCCCTAATCTCCAGACAGAGGGGAGTTTAGCTTGCCCTCCACACCGCTTGGTGGTGCAGAGGGCAATCTAAACTCCCCTCTGTCTGGAGATCAGGGGGCGGGGCCACTGGCCATGTGATCATTTTAAAGAGGTGCCGGAACTCCGTTCCACTGTGTTCCCACTGAAAAAAAGCCCTGGTTTCCAGTTTCTGTAACTGCAAATTTATGTACTAAACCCCACCTCTTTGACACACTCAGTCTTCTCTATCCCTTCCTTTGAGACCTGCAAGTATGTTTTTTCTAGGGTTAGAATTCTGGAATCAATTTTTTTAAGATGTCAGTCTTAGACTTGCTTATGTTCCGTTTCAGCTTTTCTTAAACTCTTTATTGGATATCTGCTGGTTTTGAATCTTTGCAAATTTGCATATTTGTGCCCTATTATATGTTTATTGAAATGTCTTTGACTGTACTGACTCATACTGTGTAATCTGCCTTGAGTCTCAGTGAGGAAGGCAAACTATAAATAATGTGACTCTATGACCTTGCAATTTTTGTACCTCAAGTGTCGAGGGCTGCCTCAGTGACACTAAAATATACAAGTGTAGCATCAGTGCCAAGATATGAACTAGAAGAAGAGTGAAAAAAATAAAGGGGGGGAGCACTAAAGAGTCTTTGTTTCAGGGAGCTTGTTAGATTTTAGAAGCTAAGCAGCATCAGTACTTGGATGGGTGACCAACACGGAAAACTCTGCAGAAGGCAGCAATGGCAAACCATCTCTGATTCACTTGCCTTGAAAACCCCTTACTGGGGTCACCATAAGTTGGTTGCAATTTGATGGCACATACATGCGCAAATTGGTTTGGAGTATGTATTTTATGTTACACAATTTGGCAAATGGTATTCGGCAAACTGCCAGACAGAAAATAATGTGCAGCTTTGGTTCTTAATAGGTGCCAGATATGCGCCAGTAGGTCGGTAGTTGGGTAGGAACTTTACTTTCCTAATGCTTTCAGATTTCCATGAATTCAAGTGGTTGGAATTAATCCACAAAAAAGTCAGGTGTATGGGTATACTTTTAGAATCACTTTACCAGGCATCTGCTTCAACAGCATTTTGGATAATTAAACAGAGGCTCTTAGACATTCAGTTTCAGTGCCTGATTGAGGCAGCTGGGAAAACCTGTTTCCGAATTCACTTGGGACTGCCTTTGTCATCTGGCCAGTTAGCCGCCTATTTTTGCTCTCTAACTGATCCCCATCAAAGAAGGGCACTAATGCTGGCCAGATTCAACATACTGCCTTCGGCCATTTTTGTTGGCAGATGTCAAGGGACCCCTTATGAACTCAGAAAATGCCCCTGTGGCCAGGGTGTCATTGAATCTGTCTCTCATGTTCTACTAAACTGTCTATTTTACTCTAAGATCCAAGACAAATTGTTGAACTCCCTTCTTTATTCATGGTGCGGTCTTTCTGATATTGTCAATGTCCAGCGACTACTATCTGGTCACAGCTTTTCTATAACCTCCAATGTTGCTTGTTTTCTTCAATCTGCAATTTGTATCAGGGAAGCTATCAACTAATTTTAATGTATCCCCTTCTGCTCTGACATGCCAATAAAGGTTGTGTGTGTGATTCCTACCCATCATTTTATCATAGTGATTTATTTGAATGTGTTTCCTATTCTCTGTACATTTTTAAAAAATGTTAATAAGATTCAGTGTAATGTCTCAAAGAAAAAATAATTATTTGAATTTTCTTTTTTATCCTTAAAAACAGAATTAACAATTCCTTTAATGCAGATATAGTGCAAAAGGGCTTAAAATCAAATAGTTTTACTGAAAAGGAAACAGAGTCCAACAAATGATGGTAACCCTCTATAAGGGTAATTAGCGACTGTTACTGATAACTGGATGCGATTTATAAGCTAGAAAGAAACCATCAGGAAGGGGAAAAGATAAATAATCCTCAGGTGGAACCATTAAATAAAGATCAATTGTGACAATAGCAGAATAGCTTTCCAAAGCTCTGGAGGTGTATTGCCTTTCTCCATATTAATTAAAGATAGTCAACAACTATTACAGAGTTCAATTGTTTGAGAAGATTCATTTTAATGTGTGTTCCTGCAAATATTGCTGTTCCAAATCACATTACTTTAGGGATTTTCCTTGCTTTAAAAAAAAAAGAAAAAGCAGAACGCACAGAAGAAATTTTCCTTTGCCTCCTTGTTCGTAGGCTTATCATGTGATGTTTCAGCAACTTCCCCATGTTACCAATATGAATGCCACAGATTTACAAGAAATACTACAGACATTTGCACTTACCTTGTCAGATTGCTTCAGGGCATCTTTTGAATCTAGCATCTTTTTTGTCTGTAAACTAGCACTTTCTACAGGCTTTCTGGCAAAAAGGATTTAAAAACAAATAGTAAATTTACGCCACAAGGTAGAAGGCAGGTTGTGCTTTGCTACATTCTTATGTATCACAGTTTCTAGTAGTTATTTGAGTCTACACAGCTGTTGGACAGATCCCTAATAACAACAACAGCATTTGATTTATATACTGCCCTTCAGGATGACTTCACACCCACTGAGAGCGGTTTACAAAGTATGTTATTATTATCCCCACAACAACAAACAGCCAGTGAGGTGCGTGGGGCTGAGAGAGCACCTAGAAGCTGTGACTGACTCAAGGTCACCCAGCTGGCTTCAAGTGGAGGAGTGAGGAATCAAACTCGGTTCTCCAAATTAGAGTCCCGTGCTCTTAACTGCTACACCAAACTGGCTCTCAATTAACAAGGAAAGCACATGTCTACTAGGATCATAATCTGGTTATTCAAGTGATCTAATTTCTGAGCACAGATTACTTTTGAGGCTGCAGAGTCATACAAAAATCACCTATAGAGTGTATGCTGCTTTTTGCATGTAGTCTATCAGCAACATTCATCACATGTTTAAAATAACAATTTCCATGAGGCAGTGTGAAAATGCACAGATTAGTTTTTTCAGATCCAGTTAACCATTTCTCTCCATCAAATATGCCATCAGCTGCCACTCACATCTGTAAGTCACCAACTATTAAATGTTAATGTTTTATGTTAAATAACATGCAAATAGCAGATGAGGAGGCATCAGTGATTAATAGGGGAAGCTATGGGAAAGCAGTATGAGATATGCATGCACAATTGGCTTATTTCATTGTCAAACAGATAAACAGTTCAAGTACTGTGAACAGTTTATTTAACATTTTTAAATCATTGATCACAGCATGTGGACAGAGCACAAACTGAACTGGCTGGTAACTAAGCATCCTAGCTACTTTGCCTTTGACAAAGTTTGATCTCTTGGGTTTGGACAGTTGTGTATCCATTAGGAGCATGCATTATGAAACTCCCTAGTTGAAGTTATACATGGAAATTGTTGGTTCAAGTCATTGCAGTGATTTCCTGGAAAGATAATACAAATCTGGAATTTTTAGATGATATTGGGCGGGGGTGGGTGGGGAATCCTTCCCAAACAATCTGTGTTGTTTTTGTCTTTGGATGCTGCTAGCCAGCTACAGCAGGCACTTGTATTTGTCTTTGATTCCACTGATTTCCCAGCCAACAGCATTTCTCCCTTCCAAGTGGTTCCTTACAAGGGACAGGCACAGAATTCTTTCAGCAAATCAGCTTTAGAGATGAGCCACAGTTCTCCTTTCTTCCTTCCTTTGTGGGGGCAGAGCCCTTTTTTCTTTGTGAGTATGGGGGCTGGGGGTACCTTGTTCAGGGGTCTATAGAAGTGTACCCCTTGGCCCAGTTTGCTTGAAACTGGGGCAGGGAGGAGTCTTTAGCACACAGACACCATAAGCTCCCTTGCAATTTTGATGTCATTTGGTTGAAAAGCAGCCACTCATTCCACACACACACCCAAGGCCCTCATAGGGATTAATAGCAAACCCTCTGGAATGGGGGTGGGTCTGCAAAGGAAGCCTTCCTCACTTTGTGAAACAGACCACAACAAGGGAGGATGGCAAGGCAG
Organism: Eublepharis macularius; assembly: GCF_028583425.1. Classification (NCBI taxonomy): domain Eukaryota; kingdom Metazoa; phylum Chordata; class Lepidosauria; order Squamata; family Eublepharidae; genus Eublepharis; species Eublepharis macularius. The sequence continues at coordinate 71,834,273 of NC_072798.1, forward strand.
GAGGGCAAACACACTGACCACAACAAACAACAGATCACAACAAGGGAGGATGGCAAACACAGAGTTTTCATTGGAAAAAAAATTATAGGCCGTCAGTCACTGTAAGAGTGGGAAAATGAAATGAAAGCTGGGGGTTTTTTATGCTGGTGGCTGGCTGCTGCTCTCCTTCTAGGCAAGCATTTTAGGAACCAGTAGAGAGAAGTGTGGCTGTGCAGAGAGGCGCCTGCTTCAGGGGGCTGTAAAATCAGACCCTCATATACGTTTCCTTTGAAAATAATCATCTCAGACTCCAGAACCCCAAAAACTATTCAGATTGGAATCCCAAACTGGTAATGTCCTATCTGAAAATAAGCAATCACAGTAAAAATGACCCCCTCTGAAGCCTAGATCCAAAATTATAACAGAATTTTTCTTGGTGCACATCCCTAATATCTATGTATGTGTGACATATTATTATGAATAATAAACTGACTTGAAGACTCTCTCTTAGCATTTCTGCAACATCTTCATCATACATAGCATTGCTCCTCTGCCTTATTCTCTCTTATTCTCTCACCATGTTATCTCCTTTCTTGCTGGTATTTTTGATTTAAATTTTCAATGTGATTTGTGACCATAATATCTCTCTACCCCCATTGCATATGCAGTTATGGTAAGAAGCTAGTATCTTAGCATTTGTTTAAATATAGAAGCTACTAAGAACAAGCCTTTTTGCTTTTCTAGTGAATTTGTGTAAGGGAAAATTCATGTAACACATTTTTGCTCATATTTTTCTACCTGTGCTGATTTATTTGACAGTTAGTAAAATGGTTCTAAGGTCTCAGTTTTCACACCACTACAGTTGTTCAACAATGACCTTCATGGAGTTGCCCTCATGAAAACTACTTCACATTCACAAGTTGAACAAAAAGTAACTACACAGAAAAGCAAATGGATACCCCATCAAGCACCCAACTCCCCAGCCATACAGCATGAGGGAAGGCCTTGTCCCTGAATGTAGCCCTTGTCAAAATATGGCACTACAAGACACACTGATGCCCATTATGTTTCAGGTACAATTTGCTGTCATGGCAAACCATGGTGTCAATGGCAACCAAGAGCTTATTTCTAGGTAGTAGAGATGGGCATGAACTGGAAAAAAACTGAACCATGTGGTTCGTGGTTTGTCAAATTTCACAAACCGCGAACTTGCACGAACCTGCCCCTGGTTTGCGAACCAGTTTGTTTAGTTCGTGAAAACGTCACATCCAGGTCAGAAAATCATAATTTCTGGGTTGGCAGAAGGTCACTTCTGGGTCAGCAGTAGTTCACTTCCGGGTCAGCAGAAGGTCTGCAGGAAGTCCATCCCGTTGCCTAGGAAATCAATTGATTGGCACCAGGCTGTCTGCAGTGACGAACCAAAAAATGAACCAAACAAACCAGCCTAAAGTTCGTGATGGTTCGTCAGAAATGGGATCTGACAAACCATGGTTCACGAACCATGAACCAGCTGGTTCGTGCTTAATTTTGGTTCGTATTTCAGTTTGTGCTCATCTCTAGTAGCAAGTTCCCACTTTGTGATGTGAAGGTGGATCTCCCACCTGCAGCATGCAAACTAGGGACAAGGAGAAAAACTGAGATCCCAAAACTCTATGCCAGACCACAGACTGGTGGTCTGTTGGCCTTTGAGCAATAGCATCTCAAGTTGTGAGACAAGGGAAACAAAGGTAGGTTAGAATGGGTATGAGTTTCCATTGGGAAAATGTTCCTGAGAATCACTGTTATCATCTAGGACCTGAGTTGTACATAGTAGTTTGCACAATAGATAATTTGATTTGGAAAACTAGCACGATGCTGTCTTTTGGAATTCTACATCAGCAGCGACACCATGGCAGTGACATTCCCCATCCTTGCTAGCATATAAAGTCACAGGATCAAGCCAAAAGGGAAAGAGTACAATCCATCTTTGGCCTCCATGATTTTCTTTCTTGTACTAGAAAGTCAGGTAATCTCTCCCTCCCCTTTTAAATCATTATCTAACGTTGGAAGCATAATCTTTTTAACAAGTTATCTGGAGCATCAGATATATCCTGTGCAGTTTGGGCATATGTGATTGCAAAACTATTAAATGCATTTGCAGCTTTATTTTTATTCATGATTTCTTCTACAATTCAGTGTTTTACAGGAATGATATACTGACTGTGTTTGGTGGTGGAAAGTGCCATCAGGTCAAATCTGACTTTTGGTGACCCCTGCTGCAGTTTTCAAGGCAAGAGATTAACAGAGGAGGTTTGGCATTGCCTGCCTCTGCATAACAATCTCGGTCTTCTTTGGAGATCTCCCATCCAATTACTAACCAAGGCTGACCTTGCTTAGCTTCTGAGATGTGGCTTGCCTGGCCTATGCAGATGTTAAAATGTTTACTATGGTCTGATGCAGATTAGCAGGTTTCATTTTTACTGCCATGTTCCTTTTTCTTCTTTCGAGTTCAACAGCTTTTATTTTCTATTACAAGAAAAAAGTCAATCATATCAGGACAAAATTCTCCCACATCATGCATAAATTTCCATATAGTACTTAGAAATGAATTTTAATGTATATGTTAGTTTCATTTCATGTCCCATTAAAGAGCATGAAAGCTATAATCAGAGAAATGTCTTGATTCATTTCTACAGAAATGCATATAAATTGACATAAATACTAATTTGTGCTTTGCTGAGCATTCTTATGTGTTTTTTTTTCTTCTTCCTCAGTAAATATTTCCTGTATCTAAAAGCATTTTGTCTTCTGGACAAAAGAAAAAGACTTGAACCGAACAATGCATTTCTACACTGCTTTTTTGATCTGTTTAAACTAGGGAACAAAGACAGATTACTGAGTTTATTCTAATAGTGAACAGCAAATAAACAACTTGGCTGGTATTTTAAAATGGATAGCTGCATTTTACATTAACCATTCTACATTCTGCATCTTGCTCACTCTTAAATTAAACTTTCTGAAGGACGCTTGAGTACTGTCTCCTGGAGAAAATTGAATGGGAGGCACCCTACCTTCTTACTACTGAGAAATAGTCAAAGACGGGGATGTGGCTGGGATTTCTGTAACAGGTTATACCACCAAAAAACGCACCTGGGAACTGCATCCAGGGGGGAAATTGTGTACATATTTTTCAATAACAGATTATTGCATCAGATTGATGTAAAAAAAATCTCATCAGTGTTATTTAATATGTAATTTGGTGCCCTGGGCTGATGAATGAGAAGTGAATTAGGTCACGGCATGTAAAAATCCATCCAGAGACATTCCCCTGCTATTTATTCCCATTCTTCATCATGGCATTCAAATCTTACTTTGATATTGGATTAAATATACAGGAAGAGCAAGTTAAAGGTGGAATCATGCAGACAGTGCCATCTATTAAGTTAAAGTTGACTTAATTCAGACTTAGAAGGATGTAAACCTGGTTAGAATGGCACTGATAGACATAGAAGGGAACATCCCTATTAAGTGAGAGTCCAATTTTAATTAAGAGTAGGCAGCCCAAAGTCACATAGTGAACTTCATGGCTGAGTAGAAACTTGAACCTGGTTGTCTCCAGTTGTAGTCCAACACACTATCCACTATACCACCATTATGTTTCACTCATTCATTTGCTGAAGTTGCTGCCGTTGAGTCATGAGAACTTGCTTGTTCAGGAGAGCTCTTGATCAGATACTTGGACTAGATTTCATTTTGATAGCTTCCAACATTATAATGCTAAAGTTTGGTAACTGAACGCACAGGAACGCAGTTCTGGCAGTTCCCCAAAGAGATCACATGTCAAGTGGCCCTGCTCACCTGACTCTCAGCCATTTTGGGCCCATTTCAGTCTGGATTGGGGCTGAAATGGCTTGGATCGGGCCTCTGACGGGTGGTGGATCACTCTCCCACTCATCAGCCGCCTGATCCTGACCATTTTGGGCCCCTTTTTGGCCATTTTCAGCCCCTTTTTGCCATTTTGGGCCCAATTTTGGCCCTGAATGGCCAGGATTGGGTCCAAATCAGCCAGGATAGGTGATGTCAGGGTGTGTGGCATATGCAAACCAGTTATGCTAATAACATACTTCCAGTGATGGCAAGGGGCGTGGCATATGCTAATTAGTTATGCTAATGAGTCATGCTAATGAGTTCCTCCAGCTCTTTTTCTACGAAATGATTCCTGATCCTCAGAGTACCAAAATTTTATACAATCACTGTTAAAAAAATTGTAAAATTTCAAATAATTTCAGTGTAAGATATGAATGGTTTCAGTGCATTTGGGGATAACCCCCCCCCCATTCCAAGCAGTCTAATTTTTAGGAGTCACTAATGAAGCAGTCCATGCCTAGTTTATGCTTGCTATATGAAAGTGATTTTAATATTGTTTAGGTTTAATAGTTTTAAGTATTGAGTTAATGATGATGAGCTTGAAATTAACAAACCCAGGGAGCTGAGATGCTCAGTGCAAAAGCCACTTATTCTGCAATCAGATTTGTTTACATGGATCCCTGTGGCTGATGGATTTTAAAGTATGCCAGGAGTTTGTTTTCCCGCTTGTTTTCACAGCTTGTGTCACAAATGTAATGTTGTTCTAACCCTAGGAAAAGTTGTACCTTCTGATTATTTTAACTGTGTCCAGAATTCACAAAGATACCAGAAATTGGAAAAGGAATGAAAACTCACAGAAGTTTTTCTTAAGATTAGGAAATCAATCTGAGATGTTTCCATAAAGACATAAACTAATTTTGATACTTGACCAATCTCAACCATCAGTTCCTTCAATTCACTCAACAATTGGTGGCCATAAAGGTGAACTCTTGTCATGAATGTCTGAATACTCTCTTCATGTCATTCATATGAAAAGTATTTAGATGCAGAAGACACCAGAGAAAGAGCTCTTTTAGGCATGCAGTTTTGAGCAGGCCTGGTGGAATATTTATTTTACTTTTTGGAAGAGGAGTCAATATAGTGAACTAAGCAGTCACCCTGAAGTGACACTCCTGCCTACATTGTATGGTTAAGATATTTATTTTGTCCTGAGCAGCAAGTCTTGACAAAGCACAAATGGCTTAAAGCTTTCAGATTGATGGGGAAAGAAGTAGCACCTTTTCTACTTTGTGAAGAACCGGAGATCGTCTGACTCAACATCTGCAAGACCAGTTTCCCACTTGCCGCAGGCTGTTTATCTTATCTTCACAAACTAAAGATTAAAGGAACAAAACCATGCTCTAACTTGGAGATCAATTATAAAATTAATAGTGCCAATCTCCAAGCAATTGGACTCTGACTGAAATATTGAGAGACTGCATTGCTTGCTTGCCACTGTGCTGAGACAGAACTACAAACAGAAACCCCTTCATGATCGGTAGCTTCTGCAGATTTAGCAGTGCTATTATTTATTCCTTGGGTGCTGCTGGTGGAATCCCCCACCCTGTTTTCTCTGTCACATTTGTTCCTGTTCCTGCTGTCCTAGGAATATTAGAGCTGGTGGCAAGCTTATATGATTATTGGAAGGTGAGTTAGGGAAAACGAGAAAAGACCTTTATTACCCCTAGTGAGACAAGACTTCTTGGTGCATTTGATCCTCCACAACAGTTGTTCCAGTTTTCCCTGGGCTGTGGAATTAGATATCCAGCACAGACCAGAGGAATTTCAGGCCTCTGGAAAAATGTATTTTATGGATTTTATGGATGTTGTACCCTGTCCTGAGCCTGCTTGTGGGAAGGGAGGGCTAAATACCAAATAAAGTAAAGTAAGTAAATCTAGCTGCCCCAGAGATATTGCAGCAGCAGCTAGCCACTATCAGGAGAGCTTTCTGTTCCTGTACGCTCACAAGTGAAGAGTGCTGAGCTCTTCACTGCCTGCAGTCTATTGCTTAAAGGATCTGGAGTAGACATGGGCACGAACCACAAAAAACCCAAACCATGCGGTTCGTGGTTCATGGCATTTTCACGAACCAGGAATCACGAACTCCCATGAACTGGGACAAGTTCACGAACCACTTCATGGTTCATGGTTCATGGGGTTTAAATGGCCTTTTCCAGCAGCTTAGCAGCTGCAGGGAAACAGGCATTTAAACCCCCGGATCAGCTGGCAGGAAAGGGCCCTTTAAACTATCAACTGACAGGCAGCAGGGGGGATCCCAGCTGATAGTTTAAAGGGACCTACAGTTTGCAAGTGGCAGGGCCCTTTAAACAGCCCAAAGCCCACAAATCCCAGCCCCACCCCCACCCCCAGCCCCCCACTTACCTTGGCTCTGTTGCTGGGGTGGTGGAAGCTGCGGCCCAGCAGCAGCAGCTTCGGCCTTCTCCACCACCCTGTGGGCCCGTGGCCTCCTCCCCCTCCTCCCATGAGGGGTGGGAAGGGCAGTTTTGGCCTCCTTCTCCACTGCACGGGCCCGCAGGATGGTGGAAGAGGCCAAAAACGCCCTTCCCACCCCTGTCCCACACTGTGCTGCTGGAATAGTGCGGGGTCTGTAAAACTGACAGCCGGGCAGCAGGAAAAGAGGCTGTCAGTTTTACAGACCCCATGCTGGTTCCAGCGGGGGGTCTGTGAAACTGACAGCCCCTTTCTCCTGTCGCTCTGGCAGCAGGAGAAAGAGGCTGTCATTTTACAGACCCTGCACTGGAACTGGTGAAGTTCATGGAATGCTACAAACCATGAATCATGTGGTTTGGGGTTTTTTTGGTTCATGCCCATGTCTACTTCCAAGAGGCCGGAAAGATTATTGACAAAGGGTCTGCAAGCTCTTTTGAAAGTTCTTTAAGCACTCTCCAGTGCACCCCAGTACACATCCTGTTCAACAAAGCCATGGCTTGCCTAGGTAGTTGGTTGATGTGGTTAAGGTGCGGGGAACCTTAAGGAGCAGTGATCATGTCCTTCTTTTGCTGTGGGGTACCAAGGGAGTTTGTAACCAAACACACGTTAGTAGGGCAAACTTCAATAAACTTAAGAGGTATGCCAAAAGTTATTCCATGGACAAGAATGTGGGAAGAGAAAGGAGCAAGTGAAGGGTGGACTCTTTTTCTTGTTGGTTAATATCAAGTTCAGTATGCTGAGCCCTGCATTTCTTCCTTAAACATTAGAGAAAAGAAGTTGTTGGCCAGGCAGGTCAGGAAGTCATATGACTTTGGACACACATCAGGGAAATTAAAGTCTCCCATAAGTATAAAGTTATATTTCTTGGATTACTTTATTGAGCTGCTCACAGAGGGCTGAATCCACCTCATCTCCTTGGTCAGGTGGTCTGTAGCAGACCCCAAACACAATTCGTCTTGTCTTTCCCTCCCTTATCTTCACCCAGACACTTTCCAATGGGCTGTCATTCTCTTTTCCCAGTATTTCCTGACAATCAAGCCCTTTCCTCACATACAGCACCACTACACCTCCTCTACGACACTTTCTGTTCTTCTTGAATAACTCATACCCATTCACTACTGCATTCCATTCATGGGAATCATCCCACCAAGTCTCTGCAATGCCTATTAAGTCATAACTTTCCATTTTCATTAGTAGATCAAGTTCCTCCTCCTTATTGACCAAACTTTGGGCATTGGTATATAGGGACCGGAAGCATTCCCCATCTTTGACCTGGTAGGCCTTTGCTATTTGCTCTCCTTCTTCCCTGAAATTCCTATCCCTCCTGATGAATCTCCCAGGTCCCTTCCAAACACATCTTCCCTGTCCTTGATGGGTGAGGTCCATCATATGCAAGCAGGCCATCTTCAAGAAAATGTAGTCCATGGTCCCAGGATCCAAATCACTCCTGCCATGAACATAGCCTTCACATCCATAAACTTTTGTTCCCATTGCATTCCTCTTCCTCTGACTGGCAGGATTGAAGAGAACGCCACCTGTGCTCCCGTTCCTCTCAGTTGCCTCCTGAGGCATAGTCAGCCTTAACGTTTTCAATGATGTTCATAGTCATGTCACTTGTTTCTACATGGACCATCACAAATGGGTAATAATCTGCTGGTCTGTTGGTTTGACTAGCTTGGACGTTTGATCTGTGATATCCCTAATCATTGCCCCTAGCAAGCAACACACCTCTCGGGCCATGGGGTCAGGCCTGAGGACACATAACATTCCATACCCCTCAGCAGAGAGTCAGCAATCACCAAGACTTTCCTTTTCCATCTAATGTTATTTGTTTGTATCTCCATGGAGTCCTTACTTGTTGTTTCAGCAAGTTGTACATCTGCCAGTGATTCTGTCATGTCAGCAAGAGCCTGGAATCAGTTTCTCAGCTCCAGTGGCACTGAGTACCATCTTGCTCTGCACCTTCTAGCTTGTGCTGTCAATCTCTGAGGAGCTTCATTAGGAAAATATTCTGTTTTATTGTCCCTTCCACCACTCTCCCCATCCCTTTGCAGGGTCTGAAGACTTTTGTTGATGAAACCTTCATCTCTTGAAGGGTACCAATCCATTCCTCCCGGCTCCTCACTTTTTCTTCTAGTAACACTACCAGCTTGCACTTATGACAAATGAAGTCCTTCTTGCCCTCAGGGAGGAGGACAAACATGGTACACCCCTGACAGGTAACTGGAAATGGCCCTTCGGTAATCATCATTTTCTTCCAAAAAAAGAAATCTGCTTCTAACTACTGTACAAAACAGATTTTCTCCCTAGAATCTGCTTCCTGTAAAGAACCCTGGCCCCAATAACCTGACCTAATGTCTCCTGAGAATGAAAGTGGTAACACAACAAGAGAAGTTGAACGTGGGCCTTTCTAAGTTGGACCATATTAGTGTAGTGATGAAATCTAACTGCAGCAACTCTTTACCAGTGAGGTCATTAATATTATCCCATTACCCTGTTGGCCCCTCCACTGAACAGTGATTGCAAGAGACTCTTGGTGCATTAAATACTACCTAATTGGTGCTACAGTCCCATCAGATTTGTCTCAATGTCTTATTAGATGGTAGCATCCCCTTCAGAACTCCAAATTGGGTTTTAAAGGCCCATTTAAATGTTAAAGGCTCAGCTACTGCATTGAGGACAGTGGAAAAATTAAATAGCTCCTTTAGGGCAAGATTACACCTATCCGTCGATGGCCCACCTGTTCCAGTGGTGATGATGTAATGGAAAAACCCTTTGATTTCCAGGGGGATTTTCCCTTCTTGGGTTTTTAACAACGCCTTACATTCCATCTCTTTAGCTCAGGGCCTCCAAGATCCAAACCTGAAGCTATGCTTAAGGGGGGGGGGGCAGTGGTTTCACCAGTCCCTCAGAATCTGACCTTATTAGTTGGAATGGACTTTCCACTAACTTAGAGCCTAAGGTTAAATTTTATTGAGACAGATGTACTTAATTCCTTCAAAGCTCTCCCACCAGAGGAGCAATAGTCTTTTACTGATAGGCTGGAGCAATTGAAGTCTAGCCTCTTAGAGATGAAAAACCACACCCATACTTCTATAGCCCTCACTCTCACTGTACTTGTAGTTTGCCCAGAAACCCCCTTTTCACGCCCGTTTTTAGTGACAACCAACCTACCCCATATAAACAGCAGCTGGAAAACCCTTCTGCAGAAGGGGTTTCCAATTGCTGTTTAGAGGTCCATAAGATTGGTACAGTTGGTCCTCACCTGGTAGGTCCCACAGGGCTCTCTAGTCTGGCCTCCATGCCCAAATGAATTCATCTGGGTGGAATGGGAATGTGGACAAAACAGAGAAACTAAATGGACATCCAGGAACCCAGAGTGAGCATTATCTGAAATGTATTTCATGTAACAGGATGGTTAAATAAAATTCAGGACCCCACAATTTTACAGTTTATAAAATGTGAGAATATAATTTTCATCCAAGGCACTTGGTTAACATCAGACTTGATACTAAAGGGATTTCTCACTTACACACTCAATGCTACCCACCCCCTTCTTCTAAAGGATGACCTAGTGGGGGAGCAGATATATTTGATTGCTGTGTCTGTGAAGTGCTCCCTCCCCTAAGATCTTTAGCAATGGCCTGTCTTCTGACTTTTAAAGATCAGGTAATTTTAGCTCTAAATATTTATCCTTTCCCACTCCTTGACCTTTTTATTACGAGCATTGTTGACTTGATTTGGAAAACTACATCTATGAACTTGAAGTAAAATATCCCAGAGCACAATTATTGTTAGGAGACTTCAGTGCTCATATTGGGAATGGTAGCTTAAGGGCTAGTGGAAATGTCTATGACAATGAACTTTATAATGGTAGGAGGAAAACAGGTTAAGAAACCTGTGGCAATTTTCAGCCAATTGATCCACAAGCTCAGCTTTGTAATATTAAATGGCAATTTAGAGGTAGATAAAGATGAAGAATTCACTTTTTATAACTGGAAGGGCACGAGTGTGGTCAATTATATATTAATATTACAGTTTCTTTGTGATAATGTATTACTTTTTAAAGTAGGGTCACTTCCAGAAAATGACCACCAACCTCTTCCATTTTTATTTGTATCTCTGAAACTTTGTAAGGCTGTGGGTCATCGATATATTATTTTGAAATTACAATTGATATTCATTGGAAATGAAGTGATTAACTCCAAAATTAATTGTAAAAGGTGCTGGACAGTGAGCCACTCCTTGAGCTCAGAGAAAAAATTCTTGTAGCACAAGAAGTTGAGACTGCCCTGGCACTATATAGTGATTTAATTAAATCCTTGAGCCCTTTCCTGATTGAGAATGCTAGAATATCAAATGGAAGAGGGAAAGTTAAGAGCAACTGGTTTGACAGTGACTGTTAAAATATAAAAAAGCAATTAAGGCATGCTATTGGGATGTACAAGCAGATTGAAACAAGCTGCTTGCCTAAATCCTTCTTCAAGTTCCATAATAAATACAACCACCTAATTCGAGGGGAAAAATGCCTAAGTAAGAGAACCATGGCAGGAACTTGCCTTGGCCTTAACTCAGAAAGACAATATGAAGTTTTGGCACATACTTTGGAAAGGGAGAGTGTGTGTGAGTTACAGTGCAATCCTAAGCAGAGTTACTCAGGTCTAAGCCCATTGACTTCAATGGGGTTAGACTGGAGTAACTCTTTTTAGGATTGCACTGTTAGATTCTTATATATCCAAGGATTGCAGGGAAGAACATTTTTCAAAACTATTTAATAATCAAGTTCACAAGGTAAAATAGTTGAACTCCCTATGACAAACCCATCAGCTCACTCATTTGAGTAGCCACCTGTAACTCCGAGTGAAATAAAATCTGTACTTTCTGCAATCAGGAAAAATAAAGCCTCAGGTGAAAATTTCATCCCCCTGATTAGCTTAAAGCTTTCCAAGACCGGTGGGTGCCTGTTTTGGCCACACTGCTTACTTACATAGATAGTCTGGTAGATTCTCTGAGGGATGGACCTCTTCTATTGTTGTGCCAATTGATAAGAAGGAGGAGCATACTGATCCAGCTAACTATATAACCTGTTAGTACCAGAGCAAACTGAATTTAGACCTGGCATTCAACCCTGTACCATTGCCTTCAATTACAACATCTTATTCATAAATATTCAAATGGACCATCTAGGCAAATATGTGGCATTTATCGATTTCAAAGCCACATTCAGTTCCATCTCAAGATATCATTTGTGGAGAAAACTAATGAATATGAATACAGATAATAGGTTGCTAAAGCATATAAAGCATGTAAAAGAACTTTACATGGACATCAGCTTAAAGATCAGATTAGGTGTCTATGGCCAATTGTCTAGCTCAGTTGAAACTTCAAAAGGGGCATGTCAAGGTTATGTTTTGACCCCATTACATTTAAATTTATATTTAAATGATATGGTAGAATACCTGTTGGATCCCAATTTTTCCAGTACGAGTAGGTGGAAAGGCTATTTCAAATTTGCTTTATGCAGATGGCACACTGCTAATATCCCATCTTCAAACTGTTCTTAGAAGGTTGCTCAGACTGTTCAGCTTCTACTGCAGTAGGAAAGAGATACTTGAAAAAGTGAGCTGTGTGACTCATGAAAGTTCATAATCTACCACAAATTTTGTTAGTCTTATAGGTGCTACTGGACTCTAGCTCTTTTCTACAGCTTCTAATGTAAAATAAACCTACTTAACGTAAATTATGATAGAACCAAGATGATCGATTTTAGTAGAAGAACACATCATTATATATGGACAATGGATGAGAAACCACTTGAACAGGTGTCTAGTTTTAAATGTTTAGGGGTGATGTTCCATCAGTTGGGCTCTTGAACACCATATATTGACTATGCAAACATGACCTCAAAAAAGCAGTCCTTGGGTCCTTAGATTTTATAAGAACAGAGGAGGTTGCTGATTTCTCCAACCTTGGAAATTGATAAAATGAAATTACTGCTTCAGCTTCTCTTTGGGGCTCTAGAAATCTCCAAGCTTCTTAAGTTGCTTAGAACAAATTCATCTGCATGCTGTTAGTTGTTCCTTCTTCAACATCCTCAGCTATCATTAGAGTAGAATTATCTGTATCCTCAATAATAACCTTAGTCTATAAAGCAGCCATTACCTAGTGGCCGAAAATTATTTTTTGCGCATATTCAAACCTTTTGAGCTTGGTGTATGGAGAGATGGATAACTCAAGGTGCAGTTTTGTATTGACATCAGTGGATAGCCTTGGCTTCTCAGAAGAATACTTGAGGACCCTTGGATTCTATGCAGCCAAGCTTGCTTGCTTGCTTGCTTGCTTGCTTGCTTGCTTGCTTTCTTTCTTGCTTTCTTTCTTGCTTTCTTTCTTTCTTTCTTTCTTTCTTTCTTTCTTTCTTTCTTTCTTTCTTTCTTTCTTTCATTTATTTATTTATTTATTTATTTATTTATTTATTTATTTATTTATTTATTTATGTCATTTGTAGTCCTCCTTTCTCAGAGACTCAAGGCGGATTACACAGTATGAGGTTAATACAATCAGTATCAAGTAAGTACATTTCAATACAATACTGTAAGGGAAACATATACAGGTTTAAAGACATAGCATTAGCAAGGATCCAAGACACAGTAGAGATACTGAAGCAAAACATAATCAATTCTAGGACTAACTTTAGGCAGCATGGAGTGATGGCTGTACTTAGGAGTACATACTTAAAGCAGCAGATAATATATGAGGCAAAAATGGCGATGAAGTCTATGATCCCAACTTGTTAGTGAAGCACCTGAGACCCCATCCCCACAATGCAGCCCTCCCATTTGAGTAAAAAGCCTTTTTGAATAGTTCGATTTTGCATCGTTTATGGAAATCCAGGAGAGTGGGGGCTCTTCTGATTTCCTCAGGCAGGTCATTTTAGTAAAACAAAGATTATTAAACCAGAGTCCTCAAACTGATGCTGTACAAGTAGGCAGTACCTTGAGAACAACCCTACTTTATAGGCAATTACTTCCTTCTCCACTGACTCTTCCAGAATACTTTACTGATATAACCACAGAAAGGACTTCACTAAGGCACCCCTAGATATTCTACCATTTGCAGTCTTAGAAGGCCACTTCCATGGGAACCCATGGGAACCCAAATAGTCTGTTTCTGTAATTATATCATATTCCAGTGCCTGAGATTCAAGGCTGAGCTCAGTAGATTTTTGAAAACCATTATATCGCTTTTCCCAGGAAGATCAGACCAGGAGAAATTAGTTTTATTATTGGCAGACAGGAATAAATCCATACTCTCCAAATGGCAAAGTTTGCTGCCGCCATCATAAGGGTAAAAAAACCAAAAATGATGCATGCTGACCCAATCATGGTTGATCATTGACTGTTTTACCTGGATGATTAGCCTTAGGATTGTATGGTGTTTTTTATTATGAGATAATTTTAAATTGTTCTTCTGTATTTTAAACTTTTCTATGGAAATGTCCAGAATTTTAAATAACTTTTTTATCTTGATGGACATTTGATTTTGTCTTGTACTGTTGCTATAGCTGTGTGCTAATGCAATAAAGATTGATTTACTTTTTTTACAGTGCAATCCTAGGCAGAGTTATTACTCTGTAATTGCTCTGTAACTCTGCTCATGATTGCACGGTTAGAACCTCATGCTGTATCATAAACTGTATTGAAACTCTCCTTATTATCAGAAGTGATTTGCCATGTAAGCTGGAAGTCTCAAGAACACCTCAAGAACACCTCAAGATCTTCTCCATGGAGAAAGGAGGCTAATAATGTTCCACTTTAAAAAAATTCTTTTTAAATATCTGAAAATTATCAATATGTCTGGCCCAACTTCCAATATTCTTTTCTCCATGCCAAATTTCAGTACCAAGCATCTTCAGCAAAGGAGTTTCCTATTGGACTGTTTTTTCTGGCCCAATTAAAGTGTGGGTTCTTATTTCTAATGCCCCAATTAGCTTGGGACTAGGGAAGGACCACTTCTTCCTATACTGCTCACCCCACCAGTTAAGATCCTCCTCACAACCCCAACTGTCTGTGTTCCTGCCTGCAGATGCAAGGTGTGAGGCAACCAAGGAAAATACTTTTTTTAGTGGTGGCAACTTGCTTTCGAAATGTTGTCCCCTTGAAGCTTGATTGGTACTTACTGCGATCCCTTTTAGACCTCAGGCCCAAACAAGTTATTAACCCAGGCTCTTAACAAAGGAGGTCATTTTTATAGGTAGCTTCTTGCCTGAGGAACATTTTATGAGACTGATTTTAGGCTTCTAAATGTTTTGTGCTATTTTTATTCTGTGAATGGGATTTTAATGGTTTGTTAATTTTAATGATTTTTATTTTTTATTTTATCATGTTTTGTGAGCTGCATCAAGTAGGTTTATAGAGAGAATGTATATGAATTTTCTAAATACATAAGTTGCATTCCTGATAAGGTTTTCCCCCAATCTGGATTATTCTTATAGTCATAACATATCCTTATGAATGTCCCATACCTCCTAATAATCATTTAGTTGCTTTTACTAACCTTTCATAGTATGTTCTTAGAAAGAATGTATAAGACATGTTTTCATATAAGAGGCATCACAGAAGATATTCATATGTGGTCCTAAGAAGAGAGAGAGAGAGGAAAATTTAGAATGATTCGACTTCAAGCAGACAGCATGGCCAGCAGTGACACTAGAGTTTCCTGTTATTTCACTCCTATCCTTTTTTAATACAACACAATTTTTTTTTGGTGAGTTCAGTGGCAATTCTCTCCTAGTAAACAACCCAGTTCAGTTTGTGGTCCCTCTGCAGTGGAACCCGTCCTTCAAAAAGATTATAAAGAGGAAGCTGTTTAGGAATTGTTGACCTGGGGGTGTCCGAGCAAGCACAATCTATTGGGGGTGTCTGAGCAAGGACCGTTGAAATTAATGAAAACTGTTTTAAAAGTCTATTAGGATTTGTACGGATATAAAACTGGAGAAATTGAAGTCATAAAATGAACAGCGCTTTGTAACTGTGAAATATGACACTTTATAACACAGTAAGTCTTCATTGCTTTACAAGGTAATGCTGAGTATTTTAACTAGAAAAGAGCTCATAAGTTTTATTTGAAATGTATCAAGTTTGAGGCATTTCAAAGAACGGGCTTGGTACGTTTCCCCAGGTTCTGCTTTTGAAACTCATTTTTCATGACTGATTCGCAGAGCAAATACTTCTCCATATTTTGAGAATAAAATGTTATTCTTTGAAGGACTGTGTGCCTGACAGGGTGGAAAAAGCTTCTTGAACTTAAATCCAATATGGAATCTATTGCCTGATGGGGCTTTGTTTTACTTTAGAGCTGAACCCCTCTAATATTTCACACAATTTCAATTACACTCCACAGCACCCAGACTATGTGAATTCTTGTGCTAAATTTAATCAAGCGCTCCTTCAAGGTGGAAAAGAACATCTCTTCAGAACTAATGGGAAGAGACAAATGAAATCAGTCCCAGTGATCTTGGTTCTGTCCGTTCTAAACCAAAGGATGTCCCAGAGCCAAGACCTTCAGCCGCAACTGAAGCCTGACACGGGATAATGTAAAAACTTAAAGCCATCAGGTAAGAAATCTATGAAAAATGGAACACTTCATCTGGACTGTAGAATCAACAAGAATCTAATAAAGTTAATCAGATCATCACCGTTCAAGTGCACATCAATTTGAATTGTTTCTCCATTATGAAGTGCTTGTCTGTAAATTATTGCAGAGAAAGCCATTTTCAAATTAATGTTTGAGCCATTAGAAAATACAAAGGGCATTTTCATTAATTAGAGACAGCTTTCCCTCCCCTCCTTTCATCATTACCTTTGCTACCCAGAATCAGTTTAGAGCTCAGATTTATTGACATATATGATTCAGTGGCACTATTTGTTTAGAGTTCACCCTATACCTCGTGGAATAAACTCATTAAGTGTAAATGAATAGTTATGTAGTCATCATCTGAAATGAGTCAGTGCAGTCCTCGGAAGTCATTATGAACTGCCTGAACACAGCTGGAATAAAAATCCCTCTGAAGGTTATCGCTTTCATTCTCCAAGTTTAGCCAACATTTATCTCCATTATTGTCTCAGAAGAGAATCTTAGGCTCCTGGTTAAGGAGAAAAGGATGTTTATTTCATTGGAGGTGGGTGCTCTCCCATTACACAGAGGACATGAAATCTGGAGGGGCCTAGAATCTCTTCTGCAGCCAGCCACAAATAGGCAATCGGCATTGTCAAAGTTGATAGCACAGACCATTTGTTTTGTCTGGCATGGATGGTCCCCGATACAGTGAAGGAACTACATGCACGCAGCCTTTTTGCTAGATGCAGGCATGTGCAAATGTGTAACACTTACTTTGGCATCTAAGTCACAACATGATAAGTGGGTCTATGCATAGAACCTTCTTACAGAATGCAAATATCTATTGTTATAACAAAGCAACAGGCTGTGGTCTGTGTTTATTATTTATCTGATTTATATCCCAGCCTATGACTGTCAAAAGCACTCAAGGAGGCTTGAAGAAGATAATAAATGCAAACAATAATTAAGTAAAAATAAAAAATGAAAATAAAACATTTGATTGGTCTAGCAAAAAAGATCCATGTTGGAAGAATGCTTTCACATGGCACATCCCCTTGATGGGTTATGAGCACTGCTAACAAGATCAAGATTCTGGTCTAGTAGCACCTTAAAGACCAACTAGATTTCGAGAGTTTTCGAGAGCCAGAGCTCTCTCAGTCAGATATTATCTACAGATAGATCCTCTGGATGTGATTAAATTTAGTATACATGTAGATCTTCTGATTGTGATTAAATCCATTAATCATGGCTGGATGTTCAGTAATGATCTCTGGATGAGCAACCACATCTACCCATCCAAGAGATGGTTAGCTCTGATTTTGGAAGGCAAGGACTTCTTTTTCTTATCAGCACTTAATAGTATTTTCAAGCTGACAATGATACCCAATGTTGTGTTGGTGTCACATGCAGATCCATGTGCAAAGATTTCTGGACTGGAAACACTGTTTTCATAAGTGCAAAGATGCCTGAATAAATAAATGTATTTAGCTATTTCCCACCTTTTTAAAATGAGGTGTCATGAAGAACAACTGACGTTTGTCAGGGAGAACATGGCATTTTTCATGGGTACATTTTATTATTTTATATAATGTTTCTAAAACAAGTTGGAAAATTCTTAACAAAGGCATACATTTGCAGAATGCTTCCTTTGATCAGACTTTGCACAGTGGCAATCTACTCAAAGCGGGCTTTGGAATAGATGATGCCAAAGGTCCCTGGCTCTAATACAATTAATAGATTTATTCAAGATGGGTAGCTGTGTTAGTCCATCTATAGCAGTGGAAAAGAGCAATAGTTATTTATTTTTATTTATTTATTCAGTTTATAGCCCACCCTCCCTGTAAACAGGCTACTTCCTTCAAAATACATAAGAGTATGTTGTTTTGTCCAAAATAGGAAGAATGGGAAAGTCTACCACAGTTTACATGTATGGTATGAACCTTTAGCTGCCATATACTGAGTCAGGTAATTGATCCATTGAGTTCAGTATTGTCTAGTCTGGTTAGCATGCCTTGGAGGCTCGAAACGAACACAAAACTACCTGAAATCGTTTGAGGATTGATCCTTGGACCATCTGCACACAAAGTCTGTTTTTGACTACTGAAACACAATCCTGCCTGTAACTTAGGCCTGTTTTACTACACCTACCCAAAGATGAAGACAACCATGAATGTAAGACAACCTGCCTAAAAAAAACCTATATACAAACATTTTATTACTGTACAGAACTGTTTCTTGCATGAGAATTTAAGATTCCTCCCTTTTTTTCTTGATGTGGGGAAAAACTTGTAAAATAGGATAGTTATGCAAATAGCCCTTCACTCCCATCTCTTTATCTCCCAACCAGTATAGTTTTATTATTGACTTAAATCTTTCTCCACTTTCTGTTCTAGGTAACTGTAGTTTTAAACATCCTACTGTAAATCTGTGGGATGTTTAAACATCCTTTTAGAAAAGTTCAGCTTCTCATAGCTTATCACAGAGAATCCTGTGCCCATTTTATGGTGCTCGCACATTTCATATGGGGCATTGGCTACCCAAATACATTTCCATAAGAGCCTGTTGGGTTCCACTGTTTCCTAGAGAGCATGACTTTAGAACTCATTCAACGCACTACTGCAGCAGCACACTCAGCCATGATAGGCAAACTGGCTTTCAAGGAAACTTGTACACCCTCCCTCTTCCATGTAATGAAACCTCAGCTCACTTTCCACAGTTTCTCAGAATACTGGTATTCAGGTAAAATAAACAGAGATTTGTACATTTATGCGTCTCAATGACACACATTTCATCTTGAAGCAAAATGAAAGATCTTTGTGACTGAGACAGACACATAGATAAAGCCCTCAGACATGAGTCCCGGCATCTCGAGGGAGTACCTACTACTTTTTGCTATCCTTCAGAGTCCAACTAATCAGGTGTTCAGGAGGAGGAAAGGGAATTGGATTTCTTCTGCCTTGTTCTGCCCTTCTTCCTGAACAGTGGATTGTCATAATTCCCATCCCCCATCAAGAGTACATATGTGCAGCTCCACTGCAGTCCATGTGCAATATGTTCTAGTTTTTCCAGCACAATCCCAAATACATTTACATAAGAGCCATTGATTTCAGCTCAAACATGCATGTTCTGGAGTATGTAGGATGGCCTGCGGGCTTGCAACTCAGGGCAGATTGTAACATTATTAATGTATGGACCAGTACCACATGCAACACACTTGCACAGCCACTGCTATATACATGATTGCATGGCTGTTGTAGAAATTCGAGTCCACTCCTGTGTTTATGTTTCTGGAAATTTGTCACACAGTCTAGTGCAATATCATGTGGCAAAACCTTGACACAAAGACTACCAGTTTCTTATTGCAGAGAACCATGTAAATTTTCACAACCTTTGTTAAAATAACATAACAGTATACTTTAACATCCTAGCAAATACAAAAATTAATAGTCTTGCAGAGAATCTATTAAAGTTGTCATAATAAGCAACGCCAATAAGGTATAATGCCTGCCTTTGCATTTATTTGCAAATGTGTACAGATATGCTTCATGCAAAATAATCCTCCCCCAGCATTATAGGGAAGGAATTACATTGTGTGGTCAAAAGGGTGGGGTAGAGGTAATCTGATTTCAGCGCAGCATGTAAAAATTAATTGGAAGTCAGAACTCCATAGTGTTTATTATAAAGTAATTTCACACCAGCTCAGGATTAACATAGTAACAGGTGACAATAGGTGATTACTATGTTAATTGAAAGACAGCATGCTTTAGTAAAACAGGAAAAAATATATTAAAACTCCTGTATTTTATCTGGGTATTCAGTAGTGGTTCTGTAGAAATAATCCTTTTCTTATTTTTCTTTAAGGAGTGGAGTTTGGCCACGGGTATTCTCCAGAAATGTGAGACGTGGCTTGTCTTCTGGCATGCCTACTAATTTCCTGCTCAAGGGACGTGGCTCTGGCTGCCCTGAATCCTAAAAGGAAAGGTTTGTTCCTAGTTTCAAATTATGATCCGAAACATTGCCCAGCCCAGCCTGGTGTCTGACCTCACGGGAAGCAGTGGAGATGAAAGCGGAGACAAGGGAAATGTGTTATGCTTACTTACTAGTTTGAAGATACCAAGGTAAAAATGGTTCAGACACAGGATTAACATAATTTGTACTCTTGTTTGGGCAGGAGGGAAACCTTTTTTAGGTGAGTTTGTCAAAAAGACCTGGCAAAGCCTCAATCGAAAATAATTTGTCAATCTGACACCAAAGTGACAGGAGACCTAACACATTCTTGCAAGTCAGTCGTAATTCTATTAAAGGGATGGCAAATGGTAATGAGATTGTGCCATGAGTGGCTAATGTTTCTTCTCCAAATTATGTCAGCCCTGGATGTACAGGAAGTTCCCTGCAGAAGTGAGCCGGCCAATCGAAGTCTCATGACTTAAGCAGCAGGGACTCCATTTTATTTGCGTAGTCGTGAGAAGTATTACGTTGATTCCATGACGTTCATTCCACTGGTTCTCCTTGTTGATAAAATGTAAGAGAAGACTCTCTCTAAACGCTTTTATTAGCTAAATAAAAATGGTCTCTGCTAACGGTTCATTATAATTTAAACCAAATGTGAACACTAAAAACAAAATAATGCAACCATAACTTAAAGAAGCAGACTGCATTGCTAAAGGTAAATGGAATTTTAAAGCACAGCTGAAATCAGAAAATGAGAAACTGGAATTTTATTTGTCGAAAGAAAAAGAAAGGGAACTTCTTTCACAGTCTGATGGATGAGCCGATGGGATATGTGACCTTTTCGGTTCATCCTTTTTTGTAAAAATTTACAAACCAGATTGGGTTATTTCATATCATCTATTGAAATATGTTAATTCCAATACAACAGAGCTACAGATCTAGAGAATGAATAACCCCTAGGAATTTTGCACTGATAAACACAGCACCTTCAGCTATGTCCCTCTGTTCTAAATATTCTGATGAAGAGTGTTGTCCACTTTAATCAAGGCCAACATGAAAAGAAAACAAAGCAAGGATAAGATAGAGGCTGCTGCGGTTATTTACTTGCTGGAATGGAATTAACTATGCCCCTCCCCCATATATTTGAATCTCAGAGGACCATTACTAAGAGAATGAGCAAAAGATTAACATGTTGGCTAGAGTCCCTATGTTGCTAATCAGCAATGTTACACAGGGATAAACAGCTGTACCCAAGTGCGCCTCCAGGTGGCTGCCAATGCAGCAAAAGGTGGCAAAGACCAGATGTGCACATAGACCAGAGCTACACATTATATTATCCATGCACAGCTTGATGCATGGAGCAGCCTTCATATGGTTATTTGCTCATGTGCCTCAGTCCTAAACACACAGGGATTAAGAGGAAGGCAAAATTATTCAAATATTCAAGATGAAGTCAGAGGTGATGTTGATGAGAAAGAGATTGTGTCATAATGAAGAGTGCAGAGTCCTTTGCCTGAGTTTTATTGAAATTGACAAGCTAGGTCAGCTGTGACTGAAGAACTTGGAGTATCCAGGGCAGAACGCAAGACAATTGAGTACATAAGAAGGGGGTTTACATTTTGAAGTTCGTAGAATTTACCCAGATTATTAAATATGCTCAATGACATCAGCAATATTCATTTCAGCAAATTTGCAGAGAAGAAGTGACATTTACCAGTGAACAGAACAAGGTAATAGAGTGCAGATGAGATTTGGCTCACAAAAATTCACACTTAACAGCTGTGATAGGTCATCTGGGGATTCAGACAGAGATGCTGTCCATATGCTGATAACACTCAACTCTTCTTTGCCTTCTCAACAGAGTCAGGAGGGTCTGTGGATATTTTGAACAGGTGCTCGGAAGCTGTGATGGACTGAATAAAGGGTTGTACTTGATTGGATCACGTCTGTGTTTAAACAAACAGGTCTGCTGCTATCATATTGTTTGGTGTACCTTAGAAAAAGTTGGGAGGAATGTACAATAATTTTAAAAATATTTAAAATTCTTTCAGAAAAAGAGAAGCTATAGATACCGATTCTACTCACTTAGGAACAGGATGGATGCTCAAGTTAACTTTGAGGAAGAAATTCCTGCCTACATTAACATACAAAACTGCAGGTCTGTCTGATTCTGGCCCAGAGGTATCTATTCTGATGGGCAGTGATGTCCAAGAGGGATATCTGCTTTCTTCAGCACTTGTGTCTGAGGTCCTTTTGAATGAGGATGCAATGGGTCAAATCTAGAACATCATCTGCCAAGGAATTATAACAACAACAACATTTGATTTATATACTACTCCTCAGGACGTTAAATGCCACACTCAGAGCAGTTTACAAAGTGTGCTATTATTATCCTCAGGACAATCAGCCTGTGAGGTGGATGGGGCTGAGAGAGCTCTGAGAGAACTGTGACTGACCCAAGGTCACCCAACTGGCTTCATGTGGAGGAATGAGGAATCAAACCCAGTTCTCCAAATTAGGGTTCTTACACTCTTAACCACTACACAAAACAACACCCTTGCTCAAAAACAATTCAGTAGTAGAACAAGCTATGAAATTGTCTACGTGCAGAAAAATTAAAAAACAAGGTTGAATGGGTATCAGTTGAAACTTTATGTATAGAACATCTTGGATGGTGTGATCCTGTTGAGATCTTTCCCACATGCAGCTTTATCATTTGACACTGCAGTCCTAAGTTGTTAAGTATTCACATGTGAACCAGCCATATCATTCTATCATTCTAGATCATCTTTAGGGGCAACAGAGAAATAAACATGTACTTCTCCTGACAGGAGGAAACTACAACAAAAATAGCTAGGGGGAGGGACTGTTAGTGTGCAAGGGAGTTTCACAAACAGCATGGGCTGCCTTGGGGTTCAGAAAGGTTATCAGTGAGGCATTTATTAGAGTTTTTCTCCCTGCTTTTCTGTCTTGCACTGGAAAGAAGGGAATGCTATCAGTTTGACATTTCTGTCAGAACTGGTATTTGAACCACTGGATGATTCTGACAAATGCCATTGCTGTCATCTGCTACTCAGTTTTAATTACATCTGACTGAAGCCTTCAATGGTAGCAAGCAGAAAACTTAATTAGCTACTGTAAGGACTGAAATATACTGCTAGAAGACTTCAAGCTGCTTTGGAGAATTCCGAGAGTACCTAGAGTATCCCAGTTTTAAAATCTGATTGTATGTGTAAGAAGGATTAATAGTACTACTCGCACAGTATTTTAAAGACTTCAGTAAGAATATGTATCTGTAGAGAACAAAGACTCCAAAACACAACATGTCAAAGAAGTTGCCAATTTGAGTTGTAAAGCACCTCAGTTCATAAGGAAGCTGCTGTGCTGGCAGGTTGGGTAAGTCCAAAACTAATGTTAAGGATATGAAGGAATAATACCACAGGCTCAAGGGATCTGCCATAAATGAACAGCTGTTCCCTTCAAGAGAACAAGCACGTCTTCCTATGCAAACCTGCAAGCAGCAAACACGTTTGAAACTAGAAGAGCAGATATTTCTCAGTCTTCAATGCTGTGTTCGAATAAGCAACATTAAAAGGTCACATTAACAATTTACATCACCTCAGAGTTAGCTGTCAAGGTGTTAATGCGATTATAAGTCTCCATTACATTTTCAGGAAGCCAAAACAAGCATTACTGAAGTGCAGTGTGAAATTACCCGTCTTTCCAGACAGACAATGTGCTAATGTGCAACGTGCAAGCAGCAGAGGAGGAGATGAACTCTGTCTGTACTGTACCACTTTGGTCTGGAAGTCTGAATTCATACAGCTCAATGCCCCTCCATGAAAAGGAGTTGGGAGCTGCTGTCTGGCAGCATCTTGTTTTCCTTAATGGCAAGTTTGTCTGCACGTGCAATCAACTGGCTCCAAAGGGGAGAGGCTGAGCCTTTAGCATTGACTCCGTTGGTGGGAAGATGTGCCTGAATGCATTTTTCCCAGTGCTTCCTGGGCACTTGGGTTATGGCATTGGCCTTGAGTGGCTCGTAGAGATCAAAGGTTTGATTTGGACCAGGGAGGGGAGCAGCAGATGGCATGGTGCCATCAGTGCCAACGTCACCCTCGCCATCCTTTTATGCACAATGTAAAGAAAGGCCAGCCCAACAATATTCACGTATGTGTGGATTTGTGGAGGGAGGGATCTCCTGCAGCCGCGGAGTCCCTGGCTGCTGCAAAGGCTCATGTTATGCTGATTAGGGTGAAAAATGGAAAGAAAAAGCAAAGACTAAAGGAGAGCCAGGAGGCCCTAGGCATGTGGAGCTGGTTCATGCTCATTCCGTAGTCTTCTGCTGCTGCTGTCATTTGCTTAGGTGCCAGGGCCACTCATTGTGACTGAAGAAGTCCTCCAAATATAGTCGGTCAAGGACCACCAGGAGGAATTTTATCTTGCCCTGAAAGCCTTTTAACTTTTTGGGCTTTTCTGATTAAAACTGTTAACCCAGTGTTAAATGATGGGGAGGTAGCAGGCATATATTGCACAAGTAGCAGGCATATACCCCCAAGTCTTTCCAAATCAGTATTCCACATGGAAGGAACAATCTGGTAAGATTTTTTATTTTCAGGCATAACAATGGGACTTTCTTGTTCAATTTCTTCTGTGACCTCATTTTTCTTTTTCATTCAACTCTGGGTTAACAGCTTTAGTCAAAAAGGGAGTCTGGCAGCCAGCAACCCGTCCAGTCTCCCACTTTTACTAGTAAAAAATAGCGGAGGAGGGCCATCTTCCTTCTGTTTCCCTTCCCGTGAAACCCTATCCCTCCCTTTCTGTGCACTTTTATGCACAGTGCAAGGAGAGGCCAATGGTCGGGAGTCCCGGCTGGGCTCATGCAGCAGATTAGGGAGGAGGGTTTGCCCAAATGGCCGCTCATCATGGAAATGAAACTGGAAAGCACAAGGAAACATGGCATAATAGCAGGACTCAAAGGAAGAATTTAATGGCTTTGTCTTCGCTGTGTTGTGCCAGACCAGTTGGCAATGGAGCACTTTCCTGCTTGAGTGCTGTGCTGGTACTGCTTGTTTCCTACCATTGTGTGTGCCTGGCCACCATCAACAGTTGCCTTCTTTGGGGTTCATTGTTGTGTGAGTTTTCATGTTTGAGGAGACACTCATTGGACCAACAGCTTTTTGGACAATGCAAAAGAACAATGTCTGTCTGCACGTGTAGCTGCCTTGACACACACCTTCCCCATTCCTTGGGGTCCATAAGTACAGAACCCCATTGTTGCATGCTCTCAAACTTGATGGGTTGATGGTTTAGAGGGAAAACTGTGTTTTCTGTGCAATTTTTGTGCTCCAGAGCTTCTCCCCCATCAAAAGAAGAGCGTGTTTGCTCATGTGCAGCCAACATGGACGGAAGAGGCTGAAACACATGAAATAAACAACAACAACAACCCCGATCAGTTCTGAGCTGCCACCGCCCCAGTCAGAACAGACCATGAATGAGCCACAATTGTTCCGTAATCCCTGGAACTGAAACAGAAGCAAAAACTTTCTAGATGCACACCCCTAATCTAACAGTCTGACAGACAACTAAAGAGATGGCATCATTTTTAAAGGGCACATTCAGTCTCATCTCCATCCCTCATCATGTTTCATGAGGATGACAATGTGCTTTCTTGGAGTAACAAACAGCACACAGAAATCACTCACGCTTGTAAGCTACGGATGCAAAAAGACAGACAACACTAATTGAACTTGATAACTTCTCTGCCTTTTAAGTTTGGCACAATATTACCTTGCCTGTGGCAAATACTGCAGATGTTGCGGTCTATTTCCAGATCATCAGCAAATGCCTTCAGAAACATCAGGTACAGAATATAAATTCCTATGTGATTAGGGGCTTGTATCCAGATGGCAAATAAGGTAAATGCTACAGCCAGAATAAGGAGGTTTACAAGTTGGCTTCCCATGAAGGTAAGGCAACATGGAGGACAATCCTGCCATTCTGAGTATATATTCGAAGCATAACTTATTTCTAGTGGTGCCAGTCAAGACCAAGGGATCATACCAGGGCTCTGCAGAGTTGGGGACTGCAGTTTTGTTTCCATTGACCTGCTACAACTTTATGAATACAGGGATCTTTCCTTAATAGAGCATATTACATACAACCTAAGAGGCACATTTTAGCTTTTTAGCAAGAGTCACCCATAGATTTACATATCTAGAAACTATACCATTGGTAATAAGCTTTCTTGTTTCACCTGATATCAGACCCACCCGCATACTCAAATGAATTCCAATAAATATGTTTCCATTTCACACTACATTTCTTTGGGCAAAACATTGCAAGATGTCAGCTAAAATGATCTTACTAAAAAAAAAAAGATTTCTGTCCTTTTTTGCTTCAGAAAAGCCTCGTTACTGTTTTCTCTCTGAGTAGTTGTAAATTGTTTATTGCAAGAGGGATGCCATTCACTGTTCTATTCAAGCTCTCCCTTATTTTACCCGTGGGGTGAATAGTTGAGGTTGACTAAATTGCTTGTTGTGGCATTCTAACTTTGAAAGAATGCTCCTACTTCAACATACATATTCAACAGCTCCTGAGAATTGGGAATTATGGAACTTCAGTGCCACTGGCAGTCCATTTTTCTTTAGAAAGGTCGAATGTATAAAAAGTGAGCCAAAGCTATCAAAGTATTAAAAACATTCCACAGGCCCATCCCTTGATAATAATTTTCCACTGTTTAATTTTTGAAGGAGAAAAATTATGGGCAGCATCGTTTCATATTTGATATTCTAAAGAGTATGACTCCCCTCCCAGAAAAGTAATTGCAGGCAAAGAGGTTCATTAGGTAATAATCTCGCCCCCAACCCTTTGTAGTGATCATTTTAGGAAAGTCTCTAATCAATTCCTGCTTGTCCACTTGCTGCCTGCTATTGAGCAACAGTGTAAAATAAGTCCTTTGTCTTATTATGGAGGAAATGGGATGGCAGGAGAAACCATACTCAAAATTAAATGGTGTGCTATGTCATGAAGCAAGAAAAAAGCCTTTCAAATAAAAATGTTACAGATGACATGGAAGTACAGAAAAAAATAGTTACCAGCATGAATAATTCACTAACTATTGCCTGGTATAAGTCACCAACTAATGTGCACTGCTTGCCATTTAATAGTGGATATATCCGAAGAAATATGAAAATTGGAATACTTTAATAACTTTCTATATGAAGGATGATGAGACTGCCTAAATGATTAAAAGGAAGATATGTTATAATGAACTAAAGCCACTCGAGTGTAAGGTAATTTTAATTCAAACCTCCATCTGCTTATGTATAATTAAGACTCATTTAACAAGTTAATGCCTAACAGACAGAACTGATAAGTTCGGTATTAAAGAGCTTAAGAGAAGTAAATTGAACTGTCGAGTTGGAGGAGCTCTTATTTTAATTTTCTACACCTGGACCCTCAATATAACCTTCCAGGGGGCATTTCTTTGCTCTTGCCATGCAACCAAGTGGCAAACCTCAAAAGAAAAGGGGTGGAAATAAGTTGGATTTTCTCCTCCCTTCCTTTGAATTCTTGATACCGGCTGATTCCGCAGACGTTGGATAATGCACTTTCAATGCACTTTATCAATCGTTTGAGGTGGATTTTTTGTTCCGCACACAAAAAAATCCGTTCCAAATGATCTATAAAGAGGATTGAAGTGCATTATCCAACGTGTGCAGAATCTCCAACCATTGAAATATTTATTTTGACCTAACTGCTCACTATATAGCATATATATGGGATAAAGGAGATACTACACATGCCAACAAGAATATTTAGGCATTGTTGATATTGCAAGTGAGGTTAAATAACCTATGGAAATAGGAGACATGCCTTTGAAGTGCAGGGGGAAAGTGGAAGTCAGATTTTGATCTCTGGTAAATTCCATCTGATATTCTCTTCGCATAACTTTTGATTTATTCTTTCTATACATACATCTTCTCCAGGAGGTCCAGCACAGTCAAAATAGTAACTTGAACCTTTTCATCTTTCATCATACAATTTTAATTTTCCTCTTTTATTGGAGGGAAGGAAAGCTTCTTATCTACTGTGATGAGAATTTCTTAAATTTACTTCATACTTAAAAATCTCTCTGCTGTTGAATGCTGTCTGCAGAATCAGTGATTAATTTTGCCTTGTTATTAGCACTTAATTTTTTTTAAAAAAAAATGTGTTTGCCAAGCAAATATGAAGCTTGTGTTGAATTGTAACTGCTGGGTGATTATCTCTGAATGTCTTAAGGCAAAAAGTCTAGTTTCTGAAAAGCAGCAAAATGGGAAGTTCTGTATAATAACAGTTTTGCTCCACTGAAGACAAAGGATTTCAAGAGAAACTTGTAATCCAAAAGAATTTCAAATGGGTGTACTTTCACTTAAAACTGTTTAGTTCCACGGAATGACAAGAACTCCTTCACAAATATGTCAACCTCCATCTTTTGCAGATTACAGCATGATCTAAGTCTGTGATCAACAAGATATTTCAAACAGCAATTCGGCACTCCCGGCGGGTGACAACAGCCACCTTGGCCAGGGGCCGTGTTTTGCCTCCACGGACGGAAAGAGGCAGACAGGCGCTTCCTGGGCATCTGGGTATGCGTTGGGGGCAGAGCTTGCAGGCCTCTTCAGGTTGTCTTCAGGCTGCTCTGCCTCTCTGATGTTCGGTCATACCTCATGCTCAGCCCACCCACCTCACCCTATTTCAGTGCAGGTTTAGCCGGTCGCTTTCAGGGCCAGGTAGGAATTTTTTCTCCTTCTTCCTGAACTGGTCTTTGGGAGAGGAATTTTTTGCCTACCTTGCACTGTCAGTTGGGGGAGGTAATTGGCTTGGTGGGTCAGCTTCCCATGGGGGCAGGTGAAAAGTTAGGGGAAAATGAGCAGGCCGGTGAGTACCCTTGGCATATCACCATTGGTGGGAAAACTGGGGTCTGTCAGGAGTGGCTGGCTGCTTTACAGTTCAGTTGCGAAGAAAGACACCCTGCTGGGGAATCCCTGGACAAGCCAGTCTCCCCTCGCAACTTCATTGCCGGGTGGGGGAGTTTTAAAGGGGTTGAACCACTTATCCTGGCCAGGCCAGGTCCCAGCCATACGATGGATGGCTCACACCAGGGGCAGCAGGTGACTCGTCTAGACAGGTCAGGACTGAGGTCCAGGAGTGACCCCAGGGCCCAACCTGTACTGCTAGGTTAGGCCCCTGCCATGTTTGATAACATGTTGTTGTTACGTTAATAAAGCGCCCCTTTAGTTCTCAAAATTATGTGTCTGCCTCTTCATTCCAACTGTGGTGGCAAAACTTATATTTGTTCTAAACATCTGTCGGTCCCATTCCAAGCTTGTAAAGAAATAATCTAACACACAGTATTTCCTGTAATATGTTTCTATCTAGGTATGAGGCTGCAATTCTAAAGCTGCATTAGTCCATAGGTCAGACAAATTTCGGTATCATGTAAGGTGGCAAAACTTCATGTTTTTCTGAAAGGTTTATGTCTATGTATTATGTTTTGATGTGATAATTCATTCTGATTGGCGGTTTATGCTTTTTATGATGTCATCAAGGTGTCTGAAGCTGATTTTCCTACCTTTTCTAATTTGAGCTATAACTCATGAATCATGACCAATTTCAAATTTTAAAGCACTGTTGGAAAGCTAATAAACTCCCCTACAAATAACACATTCTAATAATGCCTATATCCATGACTGTTTCCATGATATAAAGCATAAATAAAATTTTCTCCACATTTTTGTATTGTTTACTGCATATGATGCTTTACCTAATTCAGACAGTCACCTATATTAGAGGACTGTAGCTTATTCTTTTGCTTTTCCAATGAGCCACAGCATGAATAAATTTATTTTGAAATGCCATAGTTAGGTACATGAGAATGGATCCACATTTTATGTGATTTTTATCCAAAGTTACTAAGAAATGGCTTAAGCTACCAAAAATGGGTTATCATATCAAAACATAATACATTGATATCTTTCAGGAAAAAAAAGACATTTTGCCATTTTATTTGATACGGGTATGACAATTTTTGGCTCCTGGCCTATGAGCTGCATGGAAAATTAGTCATAGTCATAAAAAGGTATTATATTAGTTCTGAAACAAGTTTTGCTTTGCATCAATAAAGATATTACAGTTTTGCAGGGTTAGGGGAAGAATCAAGATATTAAAAATACCACTAACTTTTAGAAGATAAAACATCTTTCAAAATGCATTTTGACAACATCCCTCATGAGACAATACCTAGTAGTCATAGAATAACATAACCAACATTTTATTGATTATTAGCACAATGGAAGGAGTGGGCCATAGGTGCAGGACTAGACACCACTCGTGCTTTAAGATACAAATGCAACTAGCTGCATGTCTCATGCTACAATTCTCATCTTTATAAAAAACTTCCTCTGTTTAAGTCATTTGTAAAACATGTAAATATTGATAATTAATGTTAATATGTACTCAGAAGAAGCCTGAAAAGTATTTATTTAAAAGTTTTGAAGCCACTTTTTCACATAAAGTGCCTTACAAAGGTGATCGATAAATGTAAAGAGAAATACAAATGCTATTTAAAAAAAACACCAAGGAAACTTGACTTAAAACCTGGAAACCAATCGAAGACTTACTAGCAATCACTCTAATCTCTAAAATTAGAAGCAGATAGGATGCTGAAAAATATAATTATTGCCCCTCTTTAAGGCACAAAAAATAAAATTGTTTCAGTGTGTTGCTAGAAGAAGAAAATTGAGGGGTCCAACTTGACCATATCCTAAGGTAATATTTCCGAAGTCTAGGTGCTACTATATTATCCCTGTTGGTGTTCATCTCAGTATGCAAAGAAAAATCTTTGATACTGCACATGATACAGTATGTAGGCAATTTCATATGGGAAAAGGTATCTGAGGTGCACTTTAAAAGTATGGACCAGCACTTTGAACCGCGATCAGAAAACCACTGGAAGCCAGTATAGATGTTAATCTATACTGTGTAATATGCTCAGACAGTCAAATCCAGGATAAGAATAGAGATGGGCACGAACCTAAATACGAACCAAACCCCCCCATGAATCAGCCCAGTTTGGGGTACGTGAACCAGGGTTTGTGGAAGCTCGTTTCCACGGACTTCCATGAACTGGACAACTGGTTCCTTTGGTTCATATTAAAGGGCCAGTTTAAATGGCCATTTCCCCGGGGGAAATGGCCATTTAAACTTTTCCTGCCACTTGCCTTTAAAGGGCCCTGCCGCTAGCAAGCAGTCGGCGAGGGGGGATCCCCCCTGCCGCCTGCCAGCTGACAGTTAAAAGGGTCCTGCCCCTTGCAAGCGGCAGGAAAGGGCCCTTTAAATGATTAAATGCCCCCTTTCCCTGCCAGAAAGGGGCATTTAAACCCCATAAACCACAAACCTCATGGTTCGGTTGTTTTCTGGTTTGTGTCCATGTCTAGTTAAGAACCCAACTGTGGCATTATGTAATTTTCAAATGCTTCAGAGGCAGCCGCATACAGGAAATGGTACTGCATAGTTATTCTGCAAATGACTAAAACATGGATAATGTCTTCTTTTCCAAAGGAAAGGCTGCAGCTGATGAACCAACCAAAAGTGCTGCAAGAAATTTGGTTCTGGGCTCTGTGTAGAGTGCCATCCAGAAACATACAATGCTGGATAGTATTGAAAACTGCCAGAGCTGCCACAAGTCTAGAGGTTATTATACCCTGCCTGTTTGTCTCTCGGTGTTGGCCAACCACCAGGTTGACAAAGTAGTTTGTGACTTGAATCACAAGCTTCAAATTGGATTGAAATTGATCCACATAATGAGACCAATCTAGTAATGTTGACCACACATTAGTGGAACGAGGCTATGGCTCAGTGGCAGAGCAAATGTTCCAGGTCCGATCCAATTAAAGGATCTCAAAAAGCAGGTGTTGGTAAAAAAAACCTTTCCCTCCTGAGACTTACAGTGGAGTGCACTGGCTTGCTTCCATATTATCAGTATGTTCATTTTTTAAATAAATATTTTACAGGTCTTTAGAAGCATCTCGACAGTGGAGAAATATCAGCTCAGAGAACTGATGTGGAAGAACCCTTCCAGCCAAAGCCTATGACTCCAGAAAATTATTAATCAGATATTTTCCTTATATTCAAATGGTACTCCTTAAGCACATTTTTTTGTGTGCTCTGGAAAGAATTTGGAGCTTCTGAATTGGGCCTTTTTACTTTAATTGCCAAGATATAAAGCCTGCTTTTTACAAAGTTAATTTCTGGTTTTCAGCTAACATATTAATGAGACCATGTCCCAATGCTGTGAGTTTTAAAGCAACTGCTTAACTTTGTCATTGCCTGACAAACTCCTTTTTTGCAACCCCCCCACTCCTCACACGTATTTTCTTCTGGTACAGCAACAGCATTTAATGAGCTGGAGTAGAGGAATGCCATAAACTGTATCAATAGGGCACTTATGACTAGCAGATGGAAGGTAAAAGCCCGAAGAAAATATAAACAATTCTAAAAAAAATCTTGTTCTAGCCACATAACACTTCCAACATGAAAAATGCCCTTTGGCGACATAAGGCAGATGTTTCTCCCAGGGACATTTTTCCAAGGCAAAGGCTACATGTCTTTTAGATTGCTAGTTCTTGATGCAAAGAAGCTCTTCTACATTTTAAAGCTAAATGGTAGGATAGGCAGTTTCTGCCATGATTGCAGCAATATGATAAGAAATGTATCTTCATCTATTGATCATATCTGTCAGGTAGTGACTACAAGATTGTCTTTAGATCAAGGGCTGACAATCTTATTAGGTGCTGAATTAAAACAGGTTTCAAAACTTAGAATCCATGTAATATTGATAGCTCACAGTTCTAACACAGGCTGCCAACTAAAAGTGACTTCAATTGACTTAGATGGGCATAACTCTATTAAGAATTGCTCTGAGTCCCATTAATCATGCCAACAAAACCACATCATTTTCTCACAGTTTTGCACTCTTTCTCCACCCACATTTTCTTAATTTTCTTAACATATTCAATTTGGACAAATTTAGCATTATCATTTTTAAACAGGAAAATCTTCAGTGATTATTCTTCTCATAAGTACATGCCTTTGTTGCATTACTAAGATACAACTATTACTTCAAGGGTAGGAATTTTGTCTACTTACCCATGAATCTATGAAAATAAGTAACCATTAGAAACTTACAGAGAAGTTGGGGGGGGGATTGCACTCAGTGGTGACATTTCCCAGGGCAAATCTGTCATGAAATTGCATCCTTACTCTTTTGATTATATGGGAATTCCTGCTTTAAACAGAGGCTCCTTACTGGGAAACTTGTTAGAGCAGAATGTGCAGCCATGCTTCTGTATAGTGTGAGCAAGCATGAACTAAATATACTGATACTGAAACAATTACACTGGATTACTATTCATTTGGGGGCCAGGTTTAATGTACTATCAATGGTATTTAACCTTAATAATGCAGTCCTGTGCAGAGCTACTCCAAGGTATGGATTTGGAACGAAGTAATTGTACAGGATTGCACTGTAAATCATGTGGCCCCGGACTCAGAGAGCTTCTACTCTCATATAACCCCACTTATACTTGCACCAAAATAATTATCTCTACTCATAGTATTAGGGAGGCCAGAAATAATAGGGCTAACTCCATAGTTGCCTCAAAGTTCTGAAATTCCATGTTCTGAGGGTGTTTGGGTCCAATTTCTACATGCATTGTTCATGGAACAAAAAACCTGTTTTTCACGGCTTTTGATTGATATGAATGTTTAAATCCAAGCTGACAACAAATTAAACACCCATTTCTTATTTTACATTTTTGATTATTTATTTATCGTGCTTTTGATTTTTTAAATTGTTTTCATGACTGTTGACTTTTATGTTTATTCAATTTTACCTGGAGCATGCTGTCAATTTTTTTAAAAAGAGACTGTGCAATCTTGCTGCTGGTATGCAGGTCGGCAAACTGATCAGTGCAAAGAATGCAACAGAAATGTATAGTGAATGGAATGGCTAACAGGTCATCTGTAGCTTTCAAATGCATATAATCAACATCATTTTCATACAAATTGCAGAAACATAGATACCTTGAGTTAACCTCAGGAAATTACAAACTGGGCTGAGAAACCAAGACATGCTGCCTTAATTTTTTTTTAATATTCCTTTTGTTTTGGTCACAGACATTCATAATTCCTTAACAGTAGAATGAAGAATCAACATCTTATGCAGTTTTTTCAGAGCAGTTTTCCCCAAACAACTAATGTCAATTTTTAATGCTGAATATAACACTTTTGGCATGAAGACTTGTTAAAAAAGAAAAAGATATGACACATTTCATGTTACCATTGATCTTATGTGAAAAAACAGAAGTTTTTTTTGCAAGCAAAAACCAATTTTCTCCCAGGAAGGGACAGAAGAAGAAAAATGTTCTTCAACTGGAAAGCATATCTTTTTTTTCCAAAACATTTCTCAGTTACATCTTGATGTCTATGTGTTATTTGCAATTTAATATTATAGAATGGATTTTCTTTTGGTGTGGCAAATTTGCTAGAGTTATTAATTCATTTTCTGATTTCTCCTTGCTCATTACTGGTGTGGGCTGAAAATTAAGTCTGCCAACAATTTTAGAAAAATCACATTATTTTCTCATGCTTTTGCACTCTCCCCCAACACAAATTTTTCATTAATAAATGAAGTCTTTTCAGTCCTGGAAAACTGGATAGGACGTTTCATGCAATATAAGCCAGTAACCAAAGTCTACAGAGAGCCACACGCAATGCTTGTAGTGTACTTGCTTTTCCAAACCTGTTTGCCATATTTTCACTTTACATCTTTAGATGTACACTTAAAACAATTCTTATGCATACACCTAACAAACACAATACATGGATATGTACTTAACTAATACACAGCATTGTATGAGTAAATCGTGGATGTTAACAATGCGATGTCTACAGGCAATCAGAGGGCACACCAAGCTTTGGATCAGATCCACAATTTATATTACTGATTTTCATGCCAAACTACGTTTATGTTTTTAAAAGGATCTCTGGTCCCAACTTGGGTTCTCTGTTGCCATGCATTAGTTGTAGGGAATGCTTTTAAAAAACAGAGGAGGGCCCAACTGGGATTGGAATGACATGGGAAGGAGGGCTCCTGCCTCCCTGCTAGCTGTTTTCTCTGCACTGAAATAGTTCCAGGGAGGGGGGAGTTATTTCTCCAATTTTGCTGCCCCACATGGAGTATTCTGTGCATGTGTAGCAGCAAAACAGGGCAAATAATTTCACCTCAGTGCTGTTTGCGGGACATAACTCCCCCTTTGGTGGCATTCTGAGCCTGTTTGAGCTCTCTTTTATTTATTTATTTTTTAAATAAAAACTGGGAAACCAAATTGGGTGCAGAGAACCTGCTCTAAAAACATGAATACATAGTTTGGTCTTAAGGCTACCAGAGTTCACATCTCAATACGCTATGAAGATATCCCTCAACCATTGTACCATTTCATCACAAATATATGCTGTGACAGTGTGAAGACCCAGAAAATGTAATATTATTAACAGGAGAAGCAGAAAGGTGTACATGAGTTTTGTACTATATCAAGAGAGCAATGATGGAAAAATTGTATACACTTGTTCTAGAGAACGATATTGTTTCCCAAACAAACAACAATTTCCTGATACACTATGCTCTTTCTCTTGGATGTAGCCTACTTCCGTTTCCAGATGGTATCTGTCCAACATAGTAGTAGGGTTGGAAATCTGCTAAAAAACTATGAGGGACAAATAAATAAAGATTCCATACGAATGTTCATCATATATAAACAAGTATCTTTGAAGTAATCCTGAAAGATCATCTAGTAAGGAGTAACTCCAACTGAAATCAAAGCAGCCCTTAATATTTTTTCTTAAAGATAAGAAATAATTTATTTCTCTTTGATCTTCACAATTACCACAGAGTACCTAGCTACACAACCAATGCCATTACATACCACGGGCGAATTGCGCTCACCTACACTTTACTTGGACAAAGACAATTGCAATTTAAAAATTAAATGAACTGTACAGTGTGCTGTTGGGCAAAATGTCATTTTTAAGCCTCATGAGGAGATGAGGTATGTGATTTATGGAAAAATGGAATCTTTGATGTAAAAAATTGCCAATAAGCAAGAAGACAGTATAAAGCGGTTTTGTTTTGGCATTGCAGTTTTAGTTAAGTATTAAAAAGGAAAACTAGAGGAAAAGAACCAGTTCTTAACTTCCAGTTCATAAAATTGGTTACGAAAGTAATTAGTTCCTCCATTTTTTGATTTTTAAAATAGAAACAAATGTTATGAATATATTGCAGAGTAAAGAAATACTGCAAAATTACCAGTTAAAGAAAATACTATTGTATGAAAAACAAATGTAAAATTACCAAGTAATTTGCTTACAAAAAAGATCAACCTGTAAACAGTCACAAAATATATAAAAATGCCACTTTGAACGAGGCAATTGTACTCTACCGAAATTGGTAGCAGACTTTTTCCCCATAACAGTTGTATTCATACAGTAGTAACTGATAAAAAGGCATTGTGCATTCTTGTGTCATCTGGAGATTTAGCACCATGTGTCATAAGTTCCTGGATGGTCATCCAGTTGTCCAAGATCTTCTTATTCCTCTTTTTCATCATCTTTTTGTGACTGAGTTCAATAATATTAATTTCCTTTTTGCCCTCACTGCCACTTTGTGGGCTTTCCTTAAGACACTCTAATCTGCTACGCATCATGAATTCCCGACGCCTTCTCTGCTCCTTGGCTCGCACCAGGTGCTGCTTCCGTTCCTCTTTGCTCCAGTAACGACCCATCTTCATTTCACTCATTGTATCATCATCTGTTGTCATCCCACTACGTTCCTCTTTAATCTTTAAGGCACGCTCCTTCAGGATTCTGTCTCTTACTGGTCTCTTTGTAATGTACCTTGTCCCATCACTCCTTATTTTCACTTTCCATTCCATCTTGGGCTCTGTACATTTCTGTGAATCTTTGCACATATTCACTAGGCTAAGCTGGCTCTGGGCATACTCCACTGCAGATTTTTGTTGGATCAGCTGCATATAGCTTTGATAATGCTTAGCATGTGCTGGTATGTTCCCATACCTGTATGAAGAGCTATGGTATGGGGACAGATAAGGAATATGCTCAGGGCTTTGCCTTTCTTGTTCTGTTGATTTGCTACTTTCTGAAACTGTCTCCTTTTCTTCAAGAGAACTATTTTGCTCAGTAGCTTTGGTTTTATTTGGGGTTGTCTCCCAGCTACTGTGTCTTGAAGACAACTGGTTAGCCACAATGGTACTCCGCAGATTTTTCCTGTTGGTAATGCTGATCATTCTCTGGAGAGAACTATCAGGAGATCGATCTACATTCAATGGAGTGCTTCTGCAGCTCTCTGCTGTATTGTAAGCACTGGAACTGTCTTTATCAGATTTCTCCAGGTGCTCTATAATGTCATCCAGTTTTCCTTCTTGAAGGTCTATGCTGGTATTAAAATTCCTGAATGTACCACTGTGCAATGCCCAAATGTCTCCATACTGATCTTTCACTTTTTGTAGCCGGTGAGCTTGCATAATGTTCTGACACTCAAGTTCAATGTTTCTCAGTTCCTCATTGAGTAACTGCAGTTCATGCTCAACTCCATCTTTTTGCCTTCTGTTACACTCTATTGTACTACTTGAATAATACAGGTCATATTCCCCGTGATTTCTGATCTTGCACTTGAGCTCCAGCAGCTGACGAAACCTTTCACAGTCCTCATCTTGGTTGCCAACAAAATCTGATTCAATATATTCCCCACACACGAGGCTCTCTTTGCACTGGAGTTCGATGGTTCCCAAAGAGTCCTGGCTCTGCCCAGGCTCCCACTGGCTATGTAGGGCTGTGTTGTTCTGCTCTTCTGGGACATTCTCTTGTTCTGAGCTCTCATCATTGCGCTGACTCTCATCAGTGGGTCCCACTCCACTATCTTTTTCATTGTTGTTGGATGATGAGGTAGCAGTGTCTGTGGTGCCGTCTTCTTCCTCGTGTTTCTTTGGCTGGGAAAACAAACAGTTCACGATCACTAAACAGCACAGAGCCAGCACATGTAAGAAGCACCTTTCTGTTTTCTCACAGTTGAAAAACTGTAAATACCTGCATGCTTAAGAGAATTAATTGGTACTTTGCAGTACTGAATTTGGATCAGCAGCAACAGGAGCGAAGTCCCAGTTCAAATATAAACTTTCTAGGGCAAATTACATGGTTTCTGTCTTAGCTGCTTTCTGTAAAATGGGATGTGACCTGTCTCTTAGTGTTAGAAAAAGTAAAAAAAAATTACAAACAGCCATCCAGAAATTCTACATTTTTTCTTTGGCTATGTCTGCACATAGTACAATTTATGCTACTGCAGTACCCTTATACCTTATTCTTTCTAAATGGACCACAGCTTGTAATTTGCTCCTAATAAATTCCTTCCGTTTAATTCACCCATGCACTTACTTCTAAAAACAACTAAAGACAAAGGCACACCAGTCCAAGAGCTGCTAAATGGTATCTAGGATGTCACATTGTTAAATGTAGGGCTCTGCCCCATCACAGCCACGCAACAGACCGTGCTCAGCAGCACACGTGCTGTATAGCACCAATGCAGATAACAATGACAACCTCATTGCTTGTCCTAGTCCATAAAGGGAAGTTTGTTCTTTACACCTCTCAGCACAATGGCTCAAGGTTTAGGACTGCATTTTTAAATGATAAATACTAATCACCATCACAGTTGTAGGCATTAAAATGCTTTAGAGTGAATAGTCCATACTGAATTTTAATGTGTAGATAAGAGTTATGTATTTTATTTAAACTGAAACAAGGCAGTCCCTGGAAGTAGTTGGCTAGATAAATTGCTGTGTTTTGCTTTGGATTAACAATCCATTCAGATTTTATTGTACTAGTCACATACTTCTGTAATAAAATGCATAGATGCAGATAACATATTTCAAAAGGATGCTATAAATATTTTTCTAGTACTTCTTTGTAACAACCAACTTAACTCATTTTGATAAATTCATCCTTGAACTTTATTACTGTCAAGCAAACAATACAACTTTGTGTATGACAGCCCTGTCTATCTCACTAAGATTTAAAACTTCTGATAAACACGTGCCAATAAAATATAGTAGATTAAAACGGAAGGTAGAATTTGTACACGTAGATGTAGTACAACATAATGCACCAGGTCTGGCGCTAAGCTACCCTTCTACCTCCACAAAGTATTGGACAAAACCCCTCCAAAGAGATACAGGGTAAGAGGAAAAATCTGCTGAACTGGGATGGGTGAAACTTTCGTCTTTATTTTCAAAGAGTTTTATGCTTGAAAATCTCATGTAGAATGTCTCCATATGTTTGGGAACGGTTATATACATTGCTGATTTTTAATAACTTCTGTACATGTCTTGATTGCCCCCCCCCACTGCCTGATAAAGCACTTAACGAAAACTGATGTGTGTTATAGCAGTGGGCCAGCACATGCACTATCACTACTTGTAGATGGGAATACACACTGGTATGTGCATCAGAATATGCATTCTACTGAGAATAATCCAGTACTGACAGATATTTATGCCCAGATGCACTTTCTGATGTACATTCAGCCTATGTTTCTCCACCTCACTCAGACAAGATATTGTGCATCACGCTACAAGACTGCGCATCAAGCTACCAATCTGTCCTCCCTCTGACAGCCAGAACTGGACATAAGGAAAGTCTGTGGTAGCTATTTATCTTATAAGAAAATCAAACCTTGCTAATATATGTTCCCTGATTTGAAGAGGCTAAAAAAGATTGTTATATGTGTCACTGGAATTTCTACATGGAAAATGTCTAATTAAAATCTAGTTTCCAATATAATTAAAACAAAATGGTCTGCCTACTTTGGGCATTGTGTCAAGCATTTTTATGTATCCCTTTTAACTCACCCTCCATTAATTGTACTTATTTATTGCACTTTCTAATTCAAAGAGCATTAGTTGTCAGAGCAGTGAAGAGGTGCAGGGTTTTTCTTTATTCAGACTGAATAGCAGAGTTGAAGGTATTTTGTCCCATTTCACTTACCCAATTTCTCATCCGAAGTGCACATAGTCTATTTACAATAAAACTAAGTGCACACAGTGCTAGGCAAATGTGGTTTCTCCTTTAAGAGGTATAATTACATAATTAAGCATAATGGCTAGTAATAATAAAATGCGATGAGGGGAAAGCGCAGTGTACCAGTAACGGAACAAAATTCAAACAGGCTACTCA
The DNA here is from genome assembly GCF_028583425.1 of Eublepharis macularius. Lineage (NCBI taxonomy): Eukaryota > Metazoa > Chordata > Lepidosauria > Squamata > Eublepharidae > Eublepharis > Eublepharis macularius. Next base: position 71,874,500 of record NC_072798.1, read on the forward strand.
GTTAGTAATTGCTATTTTCTTCTATCTAGACATACAATGATGGACGGGGGGAAAAATTAGTGACATACACACAAAAGCCTCATTATTACTTTCAAGAGCACAAGCCCACCAGCTAGTCTTTTATGCACAGTTGTTAGAAGAGATTGATGCCAATAGGTCACAACAGTTAGAATAAAAGCAATTAAAGTGTGTTCGAGTGTAAACTAAATTAAAAATGAAATCAGAAAGTTGGCAAAAAGTGTCTACATGATAAATTCTTCATGAAGGGAGCACCTCAAGGTGTCCATCATCAAACTCCCCAGTGCCAAGGTGACAATCTGAATAATCTTCCTGCGAATTCCCAAGCGCAGGGGCACTGTTGTGCTGGCATGCAAAAATGAGACTCTTGACATTTCTAAGATCAAAGCTGGCAGGACTAAAGTTTGTCTACAAGTTTTTCACACCTTTCATCCTGAAAATCTTTCCCCCCTAGAAATGTGGCATACGTGTCCTGCATGTGCTAAGGGACACTCTTTACAGTCTCTCTCTCTTGGCTTGAGCTCTAACATCTTTAGGATTCGATTGTATGGAACATGCTGCAAAACAATCTATGCCATGTATCATATATTGGACTGCCAGACCTTTATCCATGAAGTAGGATGTTACTCCATGGTGGCTTTTATAATCACCATTTGACTGATACACTAGAGGAAATTGTTCAATTAAGGCATTTATGTTTCGCACTGCATATGCTCTACTGTACATGAAACAGCAGAGACAAACACAGTGGGGGGGGGGTCAAGCATAACAGAACACTTTAATATATTCTGCTAATCCTGTACCGGGGATCCACTGCAATCTGCTTCTTATGCTGTGCAAGGTGCGGGTTTTCTGAATTCTCCCACAAATATGGTGGCTGTTCTGAGAGTAACACAGGCATGCTCTTTGAACAGCAGTACTTATCGGATAATTGCTAGGGAAGTGCAATAAGCATGTGTATGTATTTGAAATGCACAGAATAACGCTTATTTTGAATGTACTGAATATTTCCAAATCTCTATTTTATAATTCAGATTATTATGAATAAGTCTGCATATTCAGAAATTGAGTAACTCTACAGAATGAAGGCTGGGATGTCATGGAAATAAAAGTGATTCCCAAGACTGCCTGAATCCAAGGATGATGGCAAAAACAAAACCTGAGGGTCCCCTGATGTTCTTGTCATGGCAAGGTTTTGATAAGGGTGAGGGGACAAGGGTGAGAACAAAGCCTGTATCTGATATCTGTTGGTACTTACATGAATCCTGAAGCAACAGAAAACAAAAAGCACCTTCTCATTGGTCCTTTCCAACTGAAAGGTGGGCATAGTTACTTTACATTTCCCCCGCTATCCACTGATGATTTGCCAGCGCTCAACACTCCCTATGCTGAAAGAGTCCTCCCTGTTTTCCTTTCCAAGCACCTCATCCTACATTATGCCTTAGTGCTATGCGAGAAGAATTTAATTGTCACACTGTATGTGACAAAAGGGATTGCTTGTATGTCTTGTCTCCAGTCGGTTCCTGGAATAGACCTTGTTGCATGTGCTTTTCAGTAACAGCCCAGTACTGCATACCAGCTTTGACTAGATAAGAGGTAGCAGAGTGTTCTATACTGCTATTGTTTGAAGCAAGATGTACGCCTAGTGCATGATCAACAAGTGTTTTTAGGCTGTAACCAGTCATAAACTGCATGACATGTTTTAGCCAATGATAGCAAAATATTCATCTATATAGTTAAAATGATATCTGCAACAAGTTAGAACATGCCCGCTATGCTTGCAATATTGTAAATTTTCCTACAATAAATAATAAACCTATCTTTTCAGCCTCCTAGCCAGAGGGTAAAAAAAAGTAAAAGTAGTCCCCTGTGCAAGCATCGAGTCATTTCTGACCCACGGGGGAACATCACATTATGACATTTTCTTGGCAGACTTTTTGTTACGGGGTGGTTTGCCTTCCCCAGTCATCTAAACTTTTACCCCCAGGAAACTGGTTACTCATTTTACCAACCTTGGAAGGATGGAAGGCTGAGTCAACCTTGAGACAGCTACCTGAATCTGGTTTCTGCCAGGACTGAACTCAATTCGTGAGCAGAGCTTGGGCTGCAGTACTGCAGCTTACTGCTCTGCGCCATGGGGCTCTTACACCAAACAGACAGTGGACTCATTTTGGTCACAATAATGTACAGAGTAGATTCATGGATTAATTAGACTGTAGATCAACAGAAAAATTTTACATTTAGTTTACACTTCCATTGGGCATAAGGATAAGATCATGTGATTTATAGATACTATAGATTTTGTATGTATACAGTGTGTGTGTCTGTGTGGTGCACACGTCAGTGAGTGAGAGAAAGCTTTATTTTTTCTCCTGCCTGTGTTCTGATGCAGCAGATATTGTTTGTTTATATGTGTTAGAAATATAAAATATAGGTACAGCAGAAGGGACGGTCACATGAGGAAAGCTAAAGGATTGCCACCTACACCCTCTGCGAGACTGCATTCACTGCCCAGTGCTAGAGCTGTCTGGTAATTGTAGCTATTGTTGAGCATTTGCCACATCTGCTCAGTTCTGGGGGTTGGCACAGGCACAAGGAAAAGGTCAGGGATCTGAAGGAAACTGTTTGCAAAGTGTCTTGCCTTGTTTTTAGTAGGAAAGAGCTATTTCCTATGGATTTCAGTGGAATTCCAATTATTTAGAAATTCTGAATTTTTAAAATTCTGAATGTGGATTCTGAACTTAAATTTTGGTGATGTTGCACAACTCGAAAACAATGCAGAATATTAACACCAAAAGGAACATACCATTAGATGGAGGCGAAAATTTAGGATTTGCCTCTTTAATTAACTTGTAATAAGTATTATTTTGATCCCATTGGTGTGAATATAGCAGAATGATATTGCTCAAACTGTAGCATTTCTAGGGCCATTTCATATTGTGTAGCCAGATCATTCTTCAGTTTACACTGAAACATTTTCATAGGGAAAATGTCACATTAGGAAATCAGGTCCATTATTTTTGTGTGTATGTGAGGGGGAAAATAGCAGTGTTAAAGTGTGCTTTGTTGCTGAATATATGACATGTTCATAAACTGAATAAAAAAAGAAAACATTCATCATACAGAAGCCCCGCCCTGAGCCTGTTCGTGGGGAGGGCGGGCTAAAAATCGAATGAATGAATGAATGAATAACTATGGAGGGAGTGGAAGGATTAAGACAGATTAATATGGTAGGAAGTTTTTTAAAAAGGAATTCCTGAGTGAATGAGAAATCTTACTCTTCCCCCTCCCCTAATATTTCATATTCACTCGCAAATATAGCATTCTGATTTGCTATCATTTGTGCATCTTCGTGGGAATGCTCTACTGAAACCTAGGAGTTTAATTTCTAATTTTCTTTCAATGGATTGTCTGTTTATTAAAAACATTCACCTCAGAACATTTCAAGGCACACATTTTATGTCAAGCCTACCTGCTCCACTTCATTGCCTGTGTACTGCACTGCTTCATTATGCTGTTCTTCCAACATTTCTAAGTTTAACTCCTCTAAGAATTCATTCCTTTCATCATCCAGCCATCCTTCTTCCAGCTGTAAAGAATACATTAGTACATTACATGAGGTTAGTGGGAATGCATGCTTAAATAAGGGAAATCCAAATGGCAATGCCTGACTAGTTCTTTTCATTATAATGACTCTCTTCAGAATACTGAGGTCTTGGCGCTCGCTTTTCAAAAAGGCGGGGGAGAGGGGGAAGGGAGAGATGATTAAAAAAATTGGACTCTTTAGGCCTTTTATCCCTTCCTGAAACCATATCACTGATTTTTCTCTCATAATGAGGGGGATCGTACGCATAGAACATTATTTCCTTTCAAAATGTGTAGAAGACATACTGCATAACCTTGAAGCTGTCATGTTACTTTACTTCTGAGAGCATCAACTTTTTTAAAAGTCTAGAGATTCTAATATATGGCCATGAGACAATTGGTTTCTTTCTCCTTAACAACCTCTTCATCAGTATTGTGTTTCACTACCCGGATTTCCAACAGCACCCTCATCATGTATTTCTATCACATTTGTCCTATTGATTTTTTCAGGTAAACTTCCAGTAACAGCAGCTACAATACCAACAAAAGAATAATTGATTGACAAGGTGCCTGTAAGGCATGTTTTGTTTTTCAACTGTTACTTGGAAATTTCCTTTTTAAAAAAAAACTATTACTTTAAAATATGTTGACTATCTTGCCCACAACAAAATGAGGCTTGTTTGGGTCAACTTAACCAACAGTACTTTTACACAGACAAGTCTTCATTCTGGAACTGAATAAACTTCTCTCTATAAAAACATTTGTGTGAGTTGCAGAAAGTGTGGAAAAGAGAGGAACCAATGTCAACATTCCTTGTATAAAAAGGCAAATACCTATTATATTTACAAAGCTGGTAATAGTGTATAAACTAATCAAAAGCAAGAGAGTGTTTTGAGTCAACAATCAACTTGCCACTTCTATTCCTGTCCTATGGTATCACTATGGGCCAAAACGGTACCAATGTGGTAGGCAGTGCAAAACTATTTCTGCAAGTTCAGAGCTCCATGCTATAATGGAAATGAGTAGAGATAATAACAACAACATTCAATTTATATACCACTCTTCAGGACAACTTAATGCCCACTCAGACTGGTTTACAAAGTGTGTTATTATTATCCTCATGACAATCACCCTGTGATGTGGGTGAGGCTGAGAGCTCTGGAAGAGCTGTGACTGACCCAAGGTCACCCAGCTGGCTTCAAGTGGAGGAGTGGAAAATCCAACCCGGTTCTCCAGATCAGAGTCCTGCCGTTCTTAACCACTACACCAAATTGGCTCTCAACTGCATGGTTTAGGCAAATCACCTGTTTAGTTTTTTACTTCACAATATCTTCTTTGCTTGTATGTGAATAAACAATGCCGTACAGTAGAACTATATAAACCACATACAGAAATTGTCACAAGATGGGACTGAAATATAGAAAGTGGGTTTTTTTTGGTGGTGGTACTTCACAAAGATGGCATACAATTTGGAACTGAGTTAACCTATGGAAAATGAAGCAGCTGCTGGGGAACTAGATTGATCAGATCTCAATTCATATTCAGGGAAGGAGGCTGAAGAGCTGCACAGAACTGGAACTGGATTGATCTGGCATGTGATGGGAAAGCAGTAATGTCAGCAAGGCTGTCAACAAATACTTTAGTTTACTAATCCCTTAATGTGAATTAACGATTTATATTTTCACTGGAAGAGGAACTAAAGCATGTGGAGATAGGGTATATACTTTTCCTTTTCAGAACTGTTAGTTCACAAGAAAGATACATTTACACCTCTTTTCAGCAAATATTTTCAGTGAGTCACTTCGGAGTGACACTTAGCAGTGGTAGCTCAGAAAAATGTTGTGAAAATGTTTTCACTTACTAACACTTTAAAATCCTGTGCACTCTTCTCATGAGACATAAGGACTAGGTAATAATCTATTTAATGAGAATTCTCCTGTGAAATGTCTATTAGGAACTGGATTCTGAATTAATTATGCAAAAGGTGGTAAGTGCTACATTTGACAAAAACAAACAAAAACACGCATCAGCCTGAATACACAAATACAACACAGATTTTTTGTAAAAAAGAACAAATTTCTGCATTAAAATGTGTAAGATTAAGTTTATAAGAATATTAGTGGGATCATTATATGCACTAAGAGCATTTATAGATTATCCTTTTGAAAGGATTGTCATGTATACATGACACAGCCTTACACTGAGTCAGTCCATGGCCACTATTGTATACTCTGACTGATAGTGGTTTTCCAGGGTTTGGAGTGAAGGTCTCTTATATCACCTACACTCCGATTCATTTAAGTGAAGAAGCTAGAAACTGAACCTTGTCCATAAAGTGTTTCCCTCTCTTTTTTTCTCGTTCTACTATCTCTGTGGCCGAATCCACACTTCTCTACCTTCTGCTTTTCACGTGCATTAATCACGCTGGATTCTATCCTGCAATGTCCCAGTCTGTGTTCACATCCCTTCTCTCACTGCCGCTGCCTCACACTATACTTTGTCCACATCCCTGGTAGAATAGCGCAATACGGTGCGGGTTTAGATCTGACATCGCCGGTGATGACATCACGTTCCTTTTTTCCCCATTTTTTCATCAGATTTCCGCTATACTGTTTTTTTTGCTAAATTACTATGGTGAGGCCACACCCCTATGATGCCTGTGATTGGTTAATGTTATTCTATGCCTTCTTCTTTGAAATCCATTGGACCATTATTCTGGTGAGCTAATTTGAACTGATATTTAAGGTGGGGGTGATCCAAACTCTCCAAACGGGCAGACTAATTATTTGACGATTGAATGTAATGTTAGAATGACGGATTTCCGCTATAACAGTAAATTCAACAGAAAAAAAAATTTTTTTAACAGCCACCAATATTTCCGACTGTTCAGCATCCTAAAAATGACATGGAAATGGAATGATGCTGCCCCTTGATGTCTCCGCTGGGATTTTGGAGAAACCTGATTAAGATTTATGGCCGGGATTGTGCAACAACGCTGGGAAAGTCCCCTTTAAAAAAAAAAAAAGGGAAAGGGCAGGCAGGCAGGCAGGCATGCTGCGGAGAGAGTGGAAAAGCTTGATAATTGCACAGCAAAGAGGGATGGTGTTCTGGAAAGGCTGCAAAGACGGAAGTGGGGTGGTTTGAAGGGGGCGGTCTTCTTGTGAAACGCTTCTATTTGTCCACATCCACGGTGAGAACTGCACAAGAGAAGCGTTTGAACACATGACAAATTCGTCTGAGGCGCAATGTGAATGACGCGAGAGAATGACGGGATTGAGGTAAGAGTATGTGAACAGCCCTCTGAGAAGCGAATAACGGGCGGGGGAAAAGTGGAAAACTTGAGACATGTGGATTCGGCCTCTGACTGACTCTCCTATCCAGACGCAATATGGAGGATTGCAGGATTGGGTGGGAAAGAGAAATGGAAAAAGCCTCCAAACGCTACTCTCAGCAGCAAAAGTAGCTGAGAACCAGGAATCTCAATGTGATATACTTCAAAGAAGACGTACTTTGATTTCTGTGCCCAACAAGTCATGGCTTTGAAAGTATGCCAATATCTCCTTCTGCTTTAAGGGCATTTTGTTCCATATTGTCAAGGACAGAATTATGGCAGGCTGTTTGTTATATATTTGGTTCCACAAAGATGCATTCCATACTTGGAATTCCATTCCATATAAAAGCCTTTAAGTCTATAAGCAGGATGTTTCAGCATCCTTTTATAGTTTTGGAAAGTTATCTATGCCTAAAAGAGCCAGATCTAAGCAACATAAACCTAAGCTGAACTGCTTTCCTCTGCCCTGGTATACAGCCTCTTTTATTGCAGCCATTTAGAATGTGCAGGACTATAAAGGAAATATATGCTTCAAACTGTGATCTTGTATAACTACTTTAGTCAAGGAAGGATTTCAGGTGACATTGAATTACATTTACTCAATGTAATTTATAGAGATTATGAAGTTACCAGTTCTGAAAGATATCAGATCAATAACATGAAGGACAAATGGCAACATAACCAACTTGGCTTGAACCAATGACAGAAGGATAGAACTATGTCAATAGAACGTACTTTTCCCTTGGAGGTGGGTATAAAAAGAATATAAAAGTTTTCTTCTGCTACTATATCTTCTCCTTTAGTAATCTGTGTAATATTTCCCCCTGTCAAAAGACAGAAACCTGTTCATAAAGCTGCAGGAACATTTTGATTCTATACGTCAAGGAAGGTTATTTTTTGCTAAATATTAAATCTTGCTTTAAAAAGGATGGGATTTATATTGTGTGCGTGTGTGTGTGTGTGCGAGAGAGAGAGAGAGAGACAGACAGACAGACAGACAGACAGAGAATGACTGCTTTTGTTGTATGGTGTAGAAATCTTAACCCTGCTGTAAATATTACTGAAATACTGTACAAAGAAACTACAATCCTGTATCAGTCAACTTCTAGAATAGCAGACTATAAACAAGTATAATATTTAGTCAAATGCAAGATGATGTTTTTTCCCCAAGTCTGCCCTAAAAAAAGAGGGGACCGTCTTAAATTCACATACAAGTTAAAGTTGTATCCACGAATAACAACCTTTTTGTTTAACATTTTAAGAGGGGATTTGAATTACGTTCAAGGTCATCTTCTTCAGAGTCATAAATATGGTACCCTTAATGCAGTTTTGAAAAAAATCAACAAAATGTTTCCAGCCATGCACAAGCAATTTGTGTGGGTTTCTCTTTTTTGCTTAAACATCTCATTAGTATTTGAAAATCAGGTAGATACTTCAGGTGCATATTTTTGGGGAGACTCGGTGGTAATCAGGCTCTTGTTAACTTTGTTTATGTCTATAGCTATGGAATAGTAAAGACTATTTATTCTCATTTTCTCCACTTTGACATGAACCTTTGTATTGCCATTTTTCTGCTGTTCATTATCTATGGCCACAAAGCAGCCTCATCTCAATGCGTCTATTTACTCTAACCTGCATCTCTGGTCTTGCTACCAGCAACACAATTTTCCTGCATTCATCACTGGAGAGCAATGCCACTGCCTCCTCCTTGTTCTGGACATCTTGGCCATTTATCTAGAAAACAAATGAAAGCGGCACATTAGTTTCCATTTCCGCAACGCAACACACAATATAGAGCAAATATCAGCTCATTTGTGGTAAATGTATGGACAATGAAGCTCACACAATGGGCTCATCTTCAGCCCCCCTCAGTGGTAAGTGCCTTCACTCAATTATGCGCTTACTGTAAGAGCTGTATCGATCGCTGAAGGATGGCGGACATCAGAGGAAGCAGTTATGTTCATAAATGTCCAACCTGCGCCCTGGCAACATACATCTAGCAACACAATTAACCAGCCCTTGACAGGTGACGTTCATCTTTCTCCGTTCAGAGTAATGGAAGTGTCAGTCTGAGATAATAGTGCTGGTGGAAGCAAGACTGGTAATGCTACAGCTGAAATCAGTCATACTGGAAGCTTACAGAGAGCCAATTAGAGGTCTACAGTATTATCTCTCACTAGGCAATACTCACAGTCCTCTGCTGATTGCTGTTTCATTTAATCATTTGATATGTGTGTTCATGTACACATACACTAACAATACACATATGTGGTTGAGGGCCAAAAGGTATAATAAATGCCATGTTGTTGTAAATATAATGACCATCCTCAGTAAAAATAAAAAAGTAAAAACCATGTCTTCTTTCAGCTTCTGAGCATAGTTCTGTGATTGTGCCCATAGTATATATTATTATTAACTATGCCTCAATGAAGAGTTAACAAATGCAGACAACAGATGAGCAACATACAGAAATGCTGCAAAATTTGAAACACCAGTTTTGTATACATTTGCAGGAAAAAATTATAACATCTATATGCAACATGGTTAAGCTTTTCCAAATCTAGTTGAACCTACTACTCGTTCTATTCAAAATCACAGCCACAGTCATGGAGAGCAAAAGGAAGGCAAAAGAAACTATGGCTGCTTCCACACACATTGGATAATCCACTTTCAATACTCTTTAGTGAACATTTGGAACTGCTTTTCCACGTGTGGAACAAAAAATCCACTTCCAAAGAATTGCTAAAGTGCATTGAAAGTGCATTATTCAACGTGTGTGGAAATGGCCTATATATGCACATTATTTATATCTGAAACTAACAGTGAAATCTTACGGAGAGTTACTCCTGTCTAAGTCCATAACTTCAATCGAATAGTGTCAAATTCATATATCAGATGAGCACAACACCTTAAGTCTTCTCTGAAGGTCTCCCATTCAAGTAATATAACCAAGGCCAACCTGCTTAAGCTTCCAAGATCTGACAAAGTCATGCTATGCAGGTCAAGGCCACACCACTAACTCTAGTGAAAAGCTCTGAAGGATTACTCCTTTTACATAATCAGGCATGTGAAGTTAAGAAAAAAGCCTGAACAACAGTCCCCTTGTACAGTTAAATAGTTGGTTGACTTAATTGTGCCTTTGAGTGCAGTTTCAGGCAGGCAGCCCCGTTGGTCTGCAGCAGAATGGCAGGATACTTTCAGGTATCTGAAGAAGGGAGCTTTGACTCTCAAAAGCTTATACGCTAAAATTTTTTGTTGGTCTCTAAGATGCCACTGGACTCAAATACAGCCCTTGATTACAGTCATGTTAATAATAACCTTTGCCTCTGAGACCACTAATCCCAGCTGCCCTTCCATGCAGAAACTGAGGTGACAGTTATTCTATATAATCAACAAGACAAAAAAGGTGTCTGTAGATTCAAATGATATTTTACAAGGGCACTCATAGTTTTACTTTGTGGGTATAATCTGGATATCATTGGATTCCTCCTTATGAATTTCAAAGGGATTAAATTTTAGACATAATCTTAATATTTAAATGTAACTAATTTATCAATAACTACTGCGGGAATTACTGCATAGGGCATGTTAATAGAATCTTATAAGGAATATTTGAGATACTTCACTGAAGAAAAAAACACACAGAAGTAACTCAATTTCCAGAGCCTTCAGTGCATGCACTTTGCCTTCAGAACCTGCTGTATCATTACAACTAGACATGGGCACGATCTGAATTATGATTTCAACCCCACCCACCCCCGATTTTGGCATTTGTGCCATCGTGACTCAGCTAATCGGTTCTGTCCATGGCAACCGATCCAGCAGTCAGGGTTTTGCTTGTTCGGGACTTGATCGGATATATCGGTTTCTGTTCGGAATTGCAGACACTCTTGCGCCAGTAATTTATTCCCGGGGCAACAGAGCCAGAGGAATGAGCTGTGTTTGCCCTCCTTCTGTCGCCCTCGAAACACGAATGGAAGCCCAGCTTTCCTTGATTAGCAGGCTTCCTTCCAACCACAGAGCAGCAACCCAGGGGAGGGAGGGGGAAGGGGATGTTCTGAAGCCATGGGCACAAAGGAAAGGCAAAAGGCAGCATGGGAGGCTGGGAGGCTGCCCGCGCCATTCGTCTTTCCCCAGGACAAGGGGCGTGTGGGCAAGCCTGCCGCCCCTTGTCCTGGGGAAAGGCAAAAGGCAGCACAGGAGGCTGGGAGGCCACCCGCGCCGTTCGTCTTTCCCCAGGACAAGGGGCGCGTGGGAAGCCAGCTGCCCCTTGTCCTGGGGAAAGGTAAAAGGCAGCGTGGGAGGCTGGGAGGCCGCCTGCTCCGTTCGCCTTTCCCCAGGACAAGGGGCACGCAGGCAAGCTGGCCACCGCTTGTCTTGCGGGGCAGGTGAATGGCGCAGGCAGCTGCCGAGCCACTCACGCTGCCACCAGATCCGCAGCGCACCAGGACAGCCGGCTTGCTGCGTGGGCAGGGGGAGGCGACCCAGGAGCGTGCGTGCCCAAGAGCCTGACTACAGTTGCCCTGGGCGCTGGCAACCGTAGATCCGGCCCTGGGAATGTCCCCTTCCTGAGGAGAGGCGGCTCGTTGCTGGGTTAAAAACTCCCCCCTCTACTCTAAGTGTGTGTGTGTGAATGTCCCCTTCCTCCCCCTGCCCGCCGGGCCTGGCGGCCACTGCCACCAACCACCGTTCCTATATCGCTGGAAACAGCGGGGCACCCTCCCGCTTTGGCCTTCCTGAATCCGGATCGGAAATGGGACTTGATCGGTTAGAATCGGTGGCCTGGGTTAGGCAGCGGCCCGGATCCACGAACGGCTTAATCGGTATTTTTTTTTGGATTGTGCCCATCTCTAATTACAACCTTGCCTTTTTTGCAATTATTTTAATATAATCTCTGCAAAATAAAATTGCCAGACTCATTTCTCTGACTTATAACAACAACATTCGATTTATATACCGCCCAGGATGATTTAGCACCCACTCAGAGCAGTTTACAAAGTATGCTATTATTATCTCCACAATAAACACCCTGTGAGGTGGGTGGGGCTGAGAGAACTCCAGAGAGCTGTGACTAGCCCAAGGTCACCCAGCTGGCTTCAAGTGGAGGAGTGGGAAATCAAACCCGGCTCTCCAGATTAGCGTCCCGCGCTCTTAACCACTACACCAAACTGACTCTCAAAACTATGCATGGAACCAGCACATTTTCCACTGTAAAAGTCCCCCCCCAAAATGCATTTTATGATAAACTTAATAATCAGAGTCTAGTATATATCAGCCACATTATTTGCCAAAAACTCTGTCTCTTCTAGCATATTTTTTCATATCTGTATTTCTCAGTCTTTAATTCCAAAAGATTATTTAGGCATCAAGTCAAATTATAAAAGGTGTTCAGTGCATGCTGTATCTATCTTGCAATGTATTCAAACAATATCTCATGGAAAAAAACCTAAAACTAATATACAATCAAACTATAAGCACAAGCACACAACCCCCACCCCGAATTTGGTAATGGTGGCAGAAGTAAATATTCCAGCAACTTTCACTTTAATTTTTAAAAGCAAGTTGCTAGTCCTATGTTTTGTAAATATAAGCATACAGGAAGCTGCAAATATAGAGTGGCCAATATTCAGGTCAGACTCTGAGATCTCCTGGAATTACATCTGATCTCCAGACTACTGAGATCAGTTCTCCCAGAAAAAAACCAGCTGCTTTATAGCATTATATGCCACTAAGGTCCCTCCCCACCCCAAACCCCACCCTCCACAGGCTCCACCACCCACAACTCCAGTAATTTCTAAATCCAGAGATGGTAACTCCACAACAGGCAAAGATGGGGTCAGCGCTTCCATGCTTCTCTGTACAACTAGCAGAAGAAAAACCAGTTATATAACACTTGAAAATGTATGTACCTATGTTTCGTTTATATATATTATAGAGACTGATTCGTCCTGGCCATAAACCTGGGTTATTTTGGCAAACTTTTTTTACAGCACAGAGTATATAAAGTCAATAACTTAAATATCAAAACTTGTGCAGTGATCCAGACAGATCTGCTAAATGGCCCACTGCTTTTCAGTTCCAACGTGTCTGAAATTCCTATCACTCAAACATCTATACAAAGTAAGGTACTATAATAGAAGTAATTTTCCCCATATAATTTGTACACTAAGAAACACTTTTTTCATATTCTTCACCATATAAAAATAAAATAACATACCCCTGTACAGGCCTTGCTATGCAACCATAGCTTATTATTTTCCTTTAAAGTAAGGGCCATTTCAGTCAGGCAGCTTGTAGATCTTATTGTGTTCCCGAGATTTGTTTGATTCTCTGATCTGATAGTGCAGCAAAAAATAAAGCTATGTTTTCAGCAAAGATGTTTCCTGAGGAAATGAAAGGACTGGTGGGATGGAATCAGATTGATCTTGAAACGTTCAGTGGGCTTTCACGAAGGCTGAATTAATGTCTAGCAGTTATAGGGTGTTTGTACAGAAGCAGCTTGCCATTGCCAACAAGCATTACTGAATCAGTGAATGAAAACTGACTCAAACACCCCAAAAAGGTGGCCAGGGTGGGGGTGGGGGGGCGAGAGTTGCAGGGATCATTGGTATATGCGTGCATAGGTAGTAAATGCTCAGGAGCAAAAATGAAAAATATTAGATTGCTAGAGATAAATTCTAAATTTCATACTTTTGACATCAATGTCACCAAAAAGTATTAAATATACATGTAGAGGTTTTTAAAACAAACCTTCCATCTTCTAACGTACGGAGTTCTCAGCCAGCCATGTAGCAGTGCAGACATTCTGCACATTCCCCTTGGAATATTTATTGCTACTAGACCTTGAAAAAGATCTTGCTAGAGAAAACTGTATTACAGTCTGAAGTTTTTATGTTTAGTTTTACAGGATCACTCTCTAGCTTTCCTGGATCTTCAAACACAGTTTCAATGGCCTGTATCCAATCACAGTTCTAAAGATGTGCATTTTCTTAAGAAGGAGTGGGATTTCTACTAATTCCCTCCTCCTGATGCAGTCCACTGAGCATCTCAAAAATTTATCACAGTAACATGACTCAATGTGTATCTTTACAAACAGCTTGAATATGCATCTCGAAGTGGGGAAAGAGCCCAGAGAAAAGAAGGCAGAGTATGAGATTGGGTCTTTATACCAATGTATCTTTCTGTGAGTGGTCTATGACATCCATGCCAGCTCACATTGTATATGGCCATTTTGGGTTCTGATGAGCTGAATGTACACATTCAACTCCCTCCCCCTGCACTAAACATGCCCTTGGTGATCACTGTGCTTATTATCAATATTTGTACAGTACAAGTCACAGACAAAATACAAATTTCCAACACTTGCCAGAATTTTTAATTGAAAATTCTTTTAGGTCCAATACATTGGGTCTTTTGGGTCTGTTATACATTAGATATTCAAAAACAAAGTACAAAGTTCAAGAAGGTATATTAAAAAAAAGGATGTATTGCGAATGACAAAATGAAAACAGTACTTAAACCCACAACATGAAGAAAAAAGTGATAAACATAAAATTACTTGTGTACTTTGTTTTTTAAAAAAATTCCTTGGGGGTATTCCTTCTTGTTCTCTCTGTTTATTAGATATTGCCACTTACATTTGGAATCCTCTCCAGTTAAGGGTATGTTTTGACCCAGTAGATGTCGGTCCAAACAATGTGCCCCTGCTGGCTGCCTAGAGCATGAATGCCACATAGGTAACCTAAGTGAAGGAGCCAGAAACAACTACCATTAAAGTGCTGGTTGCTAGGGTAACAGGAGCAGCCAACTAGCCAGCTCCCTGCCCAACAGTGAGAAAGGACCTTAGTGACAAGAATAACTTTCTCATTAGCCACTGTGGGCTCTACGATAGGTGGGGAGATCTCACAGGGCATGCAAGGCTTGGCATGTTCTTTCTGAAGTGTTAATCTGGTGTGGTGGCTAGAGTGTTGGACTTTGACTGAGAGATGCCAGCTCAAATCACCACTCAGCCCTGAAACTCACTGGACCCCTGACTCTTTCTGTCTCCAAATTAAGGTTGTTGTAAACATAAAATTGAATGGAAAAAACTAGGTACGCCACCTTCAGGTTCTCTAGAGGAAGAGTAGGATAAAAATGTGCAAGGTAGATGAGATAGACAGAAAAAGCCTTGGGATTCAAGGGGAGGGACTCTTTAGGAGAAGTTTTTGACTTCTTCCTCTTTCAAAGAGGCATTCACTACCTCCTGGATCAGTCATCTCCCTACAGCAGGGGTCTCCTCAGGCACCACAATGCCCAACACCTTTCCTAGCACCCACCAAGTGTTTTGAGAAAGTTGGTGGGGCCAGTTTAAACTTTTGCCCAGCAGGGCTTCTGACTGACCACTGGAGATCTGATTGTGCAGATTTTTTAAAAGTTGCCTCAGCGACATCTGCCACTACAGCACAAGGACCTTTACTGCATTACAGTGTGTGCAGGTAATTTTTAAAAACAATATGCACATTTAAAAAGGCATCTTGGTAAACAGACCTTCTGCTTAAAGTGTTGAAGAGCTACTGTTAGAGTTATGCATAATCTCATTCTGTGTTTGGCTCTGCCTCCCGAAGCATTGTGGTTGGCTCTGTCTCTGGCAACATCCATTTTGTGGCTGACTCTGACTCCTGCAACAGCTATTTTGTGGTTTTGCCCTTCACCCTGTGTCAGAATTCCAAAGGTGCCCACAGGGTCAAAACATTTGGGGATCCCTCCATATTCTGAAGCTCGTAGGGAGTTTTAATGGAGGGAGTTGTAGCATGGATCTCCCCAAGAACTCTGATGATCTCCTAAACTACAACAACTTAAATTTATTCAAGAAAACATGACAAATGGGTGTTCTGGTAACACTCATAATTGTAGCAGTAATGGTGTCCAGCTCAGAAGGGAAGAACTTTCCCTATGATGCATTAAATGGACTGAGAAAGCCTGTACATGAACACTGGCTGAGGTGATGAATAAAACCCATCTGAGGTAGCCTGCAGACAAGGTACGAAAAATGTAATTGCAAACACAACTGAATACTTCATATATCTGACGCTTATAAAAGTTTGTCTGTAAAAACCATAGGCCATAGTAAAACACTTAATCTCTAATGGTTATAGAACTTCTCAACTCTGCAAAAGAAGTTAAGAAAAACTGTTATTAATTATAAATATAAAATGTGGACTACACTGGTTGTTGTGGATTTTCCGGGCTGTATAGCCATGGTCTTGGCATTGTAGTTTCTGATGTTTCGTCAGCAGCTGTGGCTGGCATCTTCAGAGGTGTAGCACCAAAAGAAAGAGATCTCTCGGTTTCACAGAGAGATCTCTTTCTTTTGGTGCTACACCTCTGAAGATGCCAGCCACAGCTGCTGACGAAACATCAGAAACTACAATGCCAAGACCATGGCTATACAGCCCGGAAAATCCACAACAACCATTGTTCTCCGGCCGTGAAAGCCTTCAACAATATAGTGGACTACACTGTTTGTTGAGGAAACAAAGCTTATAGAGACATACTTGTAAAATCCGATCTCCTTCCCGAATGCGTCCATCTCGGGCAGCAATACTGTTTGGATCAACCTACATAAGACAAAAATCCCAACATTAACTAAACACTTGGCAAATATCATCACTTTACAGAATTTACTAAGTTGCATATTACACAGGTATCTATTTCAAGTCAGGCGGATATCTGGTATCAAACAACATTGTTTCAGAACTCCAAACGCTACTGTTAAAATCACACTTGGAAAGACAGGATAGCTTTAAATAGATTTATCTTCCCAGCAACTAAATAGTTGCATTAAACAATGTAGCTATTACTACTGCTCTACCCAAGTCTGGTTCTGTATTTTTTCCCAGGAGAAAGGGCAGCAAAATTGTCCGTACTCTATTTGAGCTAGCAACATAACGGGGACAACAACTGCACTTCTTACCACTCCGCTAGACAGATTAGTGTCCTACTCAGAGCACTCAACAGAACCAGTGTTAGCATTATCCCCACAATACAGCTGGGGAGCGGGAGCAGAGAGAAGTAGCTTACCCAAAGTCACTTGCTGAGTAGAGGTGGGCACAAACAGGAAAAAAAAACGAACATGATGTTTGTTGCCATCCATGAACAGGGAATCACGAACGACCACGAACGTGACCCTGTTCATGAACATGTTCGTGGT
Organism: Eublepharis macularius; assembly: GCF_028583425.1. Taxonomy (NCBI): domain Eukaryota; kingdom Metazoa; phylum Chordata; class Lepidosauria; order Squamata; family Eublepharidae; genus Eublepharis; species Eublepharis macularius. The sequence continues at coordinate 71,891,623 of NC_072798.1, forward strand.
TGGCTGTTCGTGGGAGAGAGGGGGGAGACTTGGAAGGGAAGAAAGTTTCCTGCGCCATTTGCAAACGGCATGGGGAACCTCCTTCCCTTCCAAGTCTCCCTCCTTTCAGCTGGCTGGAGGGAGGGAGAGGAGACTCTGAAGGGAAGAAGGTTCCCCATGCTGTTTGCAAATGGCGTGGGGAACCTCCTTCCCTTCAAAGTCTCCTACCTTCCAATCGGCTGGAGAGAGGGGGGGAGACTTTGTCAGGAAACCCCTGACAAGTGGCTGAGTTGGGGGTGAAGTGCCCCTCTTCCCGCTGATGTGCAGCAGCAGGGAGAAGGGCATTTCACCCTGGCTGGCTGCACTCAGCTGCTTGTCAGGGGTTTCCCTGGGAATGAGCTGAGTGGAGGATTTAAATGTCCCTCTTCCTGCGCTGCGCAGCAGCAGGGAGAGGGAAATTTAAACCCCGGCAGGCCGCAATCAGCCCTTGTCAGGGTTTTCCCTGACAAGCGTCTGATTTGGGGGTGAAGTTCCCCTGGGCTTAGATTGGGGTTTTCAAGGCAATAGGAGTTCAGACAGAGTTCAGAAAGTCTGTGCCTACTGTTGCCAAGGGAATTGATTGAAAGGCGCCAGACTGTTTGGCTTGATGAATGGCTGATGAACACCACGAACAGGGCTTGGAACGAATATATGTTCATCAGGAACGGGGCCTCACGAACAGCTTGCTTGTGAACAGCTGATTGGGCTGTTCGTGTTTTTTTCCGTTCTTATTGCTGTTCGTGCCCACCTCTACTGCTGAGCTCATGGCAGTAGAGGGATTTGAACCAGCAGAGTGCTGATTGGCAACCTAACCACCATGCTACAGTGGTTGTGCTACAACATGCTTACTAGAGTGGGGTGGTGTTGCTTAATTGCAAACTTTCAGCTTTTGTGGAATACAGTATTAATGGCAGGATTCACAGGCAAAAAATAAGGAAGATGCTTGAGAAGTGACAATGAGTAACTGAGACTGCTGCCTAAGAGATGCGCATTTCTGTGACTATTAGGTAAAAGGAAGCAGTTTTCCTATTTCTTTAAAAAAATTATTTATGAACCACCAGTTCACCTAGGAGGATGAACTTCTGGGACTTTACTCATATATAAAAAGTATATAATGATTTTATTATATACTATATACAGAGTCCTGGTTTAACTGTCTTAACTTTCATTTTACCCTCAATATATGTTTAGTTCATTAAAGTGTTTTTTTTTTTGAGCCACTATAACTATTCTTGAATAATGACCAACTTTTCAGAGGGGCAATCTATCTATCACCTTTCTCTAGATAGTTATCTTAACTCATTTATTTTGCCTTGTCATGGCAAGACCCATTTTTCAAGCAAAGTGTTTCTAAGTAGAATATGTGGTTTGCATGTCCTGTACAGATATTAACTACATAAATTGTGTATTGTTAGAGAGAAAATGATTTTGAAGTGTTTAATCAAGTATGAACCCACTTAAACAAAGAGAAAGGCTTAGGGGTTCCAAACAGAACTAAACCATAATACAGAAATGGATACCTTTTAAAATATAAATACAAAATATAAATACAGATAGAGGAGACAGGTTTGCTTTATCAAATGCTAATGTATGATTGAAAAGGACAATATTATTGGCTGTTCCTATTCATTTTCATCTGCTCAGGCTCTGTTACCTTGTTTGAACTAGAGTTAATAAACAGATTTCAGGCATGCTGATTGTGAATGCCTGTCATTTATAAAGGGCTCATCTGGAAGTCTTTTTAGGACAACAGCCCAGGAAAATATTGTGTGGAAGATCCTTATGGAATTCATCAGAGCCTGCTTTCTTTTCACTCTCCTGAAAAACTTGATATCACTGTTGACCTCTGATTTTGATCATTTCTGAACAAATAAAGAACACAGGCTCCAGAAACTCACGGCTTACCCATCTGTTTCTTGGTTTTTCAAAACTTTGCTTCAGGCTTTTGGGGCTAGTCAAGTTGCAGAAAGAGAAATATCTGGAAATTAACTAAGCTCTCAGCTACCAGTTCTCAGAGGGATGATGGAAGACAGGTGTGGATGATCATGGAATCAGAGGACTTCAAGGCCATAAACCAGGATGGGAGGCTCTGCATTCCATCTCAGCACAAGGAACAAGGGTTGCCAGATCCTTACTCTTCCAGTGGGAGGGGGTGGGACCCGGCACTTACATGTTTGAAAATCTGCATGCGTGTGCACTGACATGATGACATCACTTCTAGGAGTGACATCATTGTGCTGGCTGTGGGAATGATCCTGCACCAAATTGGCCCCAAGGGGAATGCAAGAGCATTCCTATAGCTGACACAATGATGTCACTCCTGGAATGAGGTCATCACTCCCCACTGGAAGCATGCTCGCTGTGGACTTGCCAGGGAGGTATTTTGCCTCTCAGGCTCGTTCCCTGTGCCCTTCCCTCCTCACCAGCCAGTGGTGTGGGGGGTGGGGACAGAGGCTGGGAACAGGAAATCCTCCACTGGGGGACTGGCAGCCCTACAAGGAACACTGGCAGGGGCAAGTAGCTCTATTGTGAACACATCTCAGCTGCAGAGAGACTTGATCACATGTCTTAGTAACACCCCTGATTGGTCAAGCAGGATCAGGCTATGCTACTGGCAGTCTGGAATAAAGCAATGGTCTTTATTCTGTTCAGTGTGCTGTTTGCTGTTTCTGGATACTAGCCCCTTACACATCATCTTGAGCTCTGGACCTGACAACCAGTCTTGGTGTCAGTTTTAATCCTTTTGTTCTTGGACTTTGGACCTGTGGAGTTTTGTGGGACTTCGTGGTTTGACCTGAGAAGGTTACATTTGTGTTAGGGAACCAAAACCTCAACAGTATTTCAGGGAAGATACTTAGTTTTAATAGTTTTCCTATCTTGCACAGCTTATACATTTGTAATCTTTTACACAATTCTTAATAAACTTAGACCTAAGTACTAGATTTAGATTGAAGCCTCAAAATTAAAATAATACCACAGAAGTATATTTTGAGGCTTCAATCTAAATCTAGTACTTAGGTCTAATTTGGCTACAGTTACCAAGTAATTGTTTTGGGGGAACTCATGCTGCAGGCATCCAAGCTTGCAGGGTTGACTTCTTGCTTAACATCCAGATGGGCTGGAGACTTTGTTCCTTACTCTCTATGCTTAGGGTTAGCTAAAAGGGACTAGTGGTGGCTCCTCTTACCTTGGGAAGAACTGTGTTTTTTGTTGTTGACTTTCACTCTGGCCTCCTTGAGGACTCAAAGGGGCTGTGACACCACAGAAAGTGGGGAGCATAGTGTCCTCCAAGATCTCCACTTCAGTCTTTTCTATGTTCAATTTCAGTTTGTTTGCTTTTAGCCATTTGACTACAGCAGTTGGGCAGCAACTCAAGACCTCCACTGCATCACCAGGGGTATTTGATAGTGACATAAAGAGCTGGGTATCATCTGCATACTGATGACATCTATTCCCATAGCTACAAATGATTTCTCCCAAATATTCTACATAGAGGTTGAATAACACGTGCAACCACCTTATTGCACTTATTGCACTCCACCCACCATAAACTTTCCTTCACATGTCTGGGGGCTTCATAGACAGTTAAGGGCAATCACAACCTGCCATCTGTCTAACCTCCACTTTCCAGGCAGAGAGCCCTGATCCAAATCTGCACAGGGTCCTCTCCCTTCTTTTCTCAGTGGTTCCATCAGACAGACATCCAGTTCCTTATATTTACTTTCCCTCACCCAGCTACTATCCAGGGCTATTGAGGAAAGGGACCTAGTGTTTGCTTTCCTTTATATACACTGCCATCATATACTTAAACTTAGCCCATTTGTCATGACCAGAATGTGTTAATTTCCTCTCAGCCAACAACTTCAAGCCAGTCAAGAGTAAACAGAAACAAGAATAAACTTTATTAACAACATGTATAAAGTAGGAGTGAATAATTGGAAACACAGATATATTGCGCTTAATTGTTAATTAATTGTAATTGTTAATATGTATCAGAAGAGGTTTTAAACAGCCAGTAATGTCTCTCTACTGTCTCTCTTAGCAGCCTCCCCAAACCCTTTCCCACAGACTCCAACTGTCACTGGCCCAGCATTCCATCTGCTCTCATTGGCTATTTCTCAGGAGAGGCAGAGCTGGAACCAGTCCTGTCCATCACAAGATGGGGGATAAGACTGCACCCTTTGGGACCCCCAAAAGATAATTTCCACACTGAAGATAGCTGGTCTCCAACAGCATCCCTTTGAGTCCACTCCATGAGGAACCATAAGATTATATATCCGCTTATTCCATAGCTTCCAGGATTACTCAATAATAACTGGTAAGGTACTTTATTGAATGCTTTATAGAAATGCAAGTTTGTCTTTATCCACATTGTTGTTAATACTCCCCCAAAGCTCCAAAAGATTGGTAAGTCAGGCCTTCCCTCTATAGAATCCATGCCCTCCCCTCCCACCCCCATCAGCTCCAAGCATGGCTAATACTTCTACTTATAATAATACTTTCCACCAATTTACCTGGAACAGATGTTAGGCAAACTGTCAATTTGAAAACTGGCATTATATTTTACTTTCTAATGCTTTGGTTAAAAGGCAGGTTTTAGTGACAACTTACATATATTTGGTAGGAGACCAACAATTTCACACTTTCGGCTTTTTAATAAGCCATCCAGATGTAAGAAATGATTACTTTTTCATTTATTAATTAGCTCCAAGCAGAAGGCTGACCACAGACACAGGCCAATTTCTTTGAGCACTACCAGAGATTTAAGTCATAAAACAGAGGCTATCAAATTTCAGGCACTAATCAAACCTTTGGGGCATTTTCCCTCTAATAATACCGCTGTATGTGAAACATTTATGTTAAACAAATATAATAGTAATAATGATTATATAGCTTGGGCAACATAATTATGTCTCCTAATTTCAATGGACAACAAACAGTCAGAATTTCACAGTAAGGCTACAGAATGCTGATTTTTCTTTCTGACACCATATCTTTACCTCACTGATATAGATTCCTGTGTCTTCCTCATCATCTGTGCGGTAACATACAGTCAGCCCCAGCTTTTCTTGGCTGCTAACGCGATAGAGTTCAACCTCCTGCAGGAAAAAGGACAATGCATTGACGTACCTATTTTGACAATTAATTCTGCTGCAGTAATTTTCTTCTTTAATTAACAGACACATTTTTCACAGTATTTATCTTACAGTTTTTTCCAATCACTTTATTTGATTTGAAGTTAAGTATTTCTTAATAAGAATAATAAAAGCTGTTTTCATTCATTATTGCTGTACTTCCATTTTACTGACAAATGCCTGGCTTATAGAAAGATGTACCCAAAAGTACAAAAGTTGGGACACAGCAAAATCTGACATATCAAAATCAGGAATATGTGATGATTTTGCAAGGATCCATTTTTTAAAAAAAATCATGAAGGCTGACTATTCATCACCCAGTCACTTTATTTCTATCAAGCCAATTGTTGATTTATGGGACAGAAGAAAGACAAAGTATTCATTAGTCAATCACACGTCAGTGTCAGTCTTCTATTACCCTCTTAAGCCATAAACCAAAATCAGAGTTACCTGCCAAATCACATACTGAACCTAGTATATTGTTAAGTGCTAGATAAATAACATTTAGAAATATAACTTATTCCATAGTATGAGTTGTGTTTCTGAAGTGTCATTTCTTCATATATATATGAAGAAATAACACTTAATATAACTATAATATTCTCCAGTGAAAGTACAAGCATAAAGAAAGGAAGTAGGAGTAGCACTTAGACACATGCATAATGTACATTAAAGGTGCAGATTATCTGCCTACTTTATTTGTATATTTAGGAATATAAACTGATCATTTTCATTTTATTATTACAGATATTCATTTTAGTTATGACATTTATTTTTGTCTCCAATGTATGGCCATAACTTCTTTGTTACCCTTTCAATGGGGATGGAATTTTAAGGACTGTATCAATTGCAAAAAGGGATCTTCCTTGTCAAAATTCAGATTTGAGAAATGACCTCAGTTTTATAGACAATTAAGGGCTGAACACAGGAAAGGGAAAGGGAATTTTTTCAAGTTACTGTTATTCCCATTTTTCCAAATTAACATAATCATTGTAATGGATGAGGCTTTTTGTTTATTTTTTTAATTAACTAGAATGTACATTCCTAATATAATCAGAGGTCTGAGAGTGATGGCAACAGGATGATTTCTACTTTTTCATACTTCTCTGTTTCCTTTGTACTTCCCAGGTACCCTTTGAAGGTTGAACTGTGGCCAAGGAATGCCATAATCAACCTTATTTAAAATTGCTCTTCCCTTTTCTCTGGTATCCCTAGCTTTTAGACAGCCTTCTTCATACAATTAAAAACAGACGGTATCAAGTTTATCAATGCAGCCCTAGACAGTATGTCATGTCTGCACCCCTCCATGCCATTATTTTCAGCTGATGGGTTGCCATGAACCATTGTTCTGTGCTGTGTCTTGATGTCATATTGCTGATACCATAACTTGCCTTGTATTCACAGGCCTGCTGTATCCAGAGTGTCTTATCTCTTATGCTTTGAAGCTCTGTGTCGCTGACCTTATAAATCTGCTGGTTCTCAGGGGGAAGAAGAAGAACCATGTTTCATTCTTAATCTATTGCCTCTCTTATGACTAGACAAAGCATGTAAACTATTTAGGGAGTTCTCATGACTGCTTCATGCCAAAAGTTATGTTTTACTATTGGGAGGGGTGAGAATGCTTGGAGCCTATATGAACAATGCTTTTTACATATTTTACCATTCCTGTCAATTTATGATCAACCTGTGGACATATCTATGAACATGATTTGATTCCTGAATAAAGCCTTTTCAACCAAGACCATGGAGTGCTTGCTGTGAGGGCACAGGGATCTATCTGCCATAGCCTGTCATCCATAGAACTGACACAGTAGGGCTGCTATGTCCCTTGTAGGAGCAGAGCATCCCCCTCCCCAAGCTGGCAGGCACAGCAAAAGTGATAATGGGCAGCTCTAGGAATCACTGGAAACTCTATGATTTTTCCTCAGAAGTGGCTTTCCATAGCTTCCACAGAAGTGATGTCATCATACCTATGATGGCCTGGCAACCCTATTTGAGCAGTGATAAAGCATTTGAAGCCACTGACTTAAATTGACTTAGAAGGGTGTAACTCTATATAGGATTGCACTGTGACACTTTTTTCTTTGTGTATATGTGTGTTAAGCACTTTCAAGTTGCACCCAACTTATTGCGACCCCAGCAAGGGGTTTTCAAGGCATGTAAGAAGCAGAGGTGCTTTCCTCTGCACAGCCTTTCTTGGTGGTCTCCCATCTAACTACCAACCCTGCTAAGCTTCCAAGATCTGACAAAATCAGGCTATACCATGCTGCCTTCTCTCCCACTTTTTCTTTAGAATCCTTATATTGGTATGCTATTAAAATACATTAAAATTACTATAATGAACATTGCTTCATAAAATGCACTGTGTAGTAGCTGGAATATGCTTTTAAAAAAGACTATCCCTACTGTTTATTTTACTTTTTAAAAATTTTCATTTATACTGCACCTTTTCCCCAGTGCTGACCCAAGGTGGCTTACATAAATCTCCTCTCCCCCATTTTCCTCACAACAACTCTGAGAATATGTGACAGGTCCAATTTTAACACGCAAGCTTCCATGGTAGAGTGGGGAATCAAACCTGGATCCCCCAGATCCTAACCCATTACTCTAGCCACTACACTAACTGTTATTTTACTTTAAATATAAAATGCCAAAACACAATTATTATTCCAAATAAAGTAGAGTAAATAACCCAGGGTCAGAATGGACAACATAGAATCAATATGAAGACCAAGCTTACAGCTGATTCCATTTTGCACTTGTGCTTGAGTACTGAAATTTGCAGTGTAGTTCTAAGCACAGATACACCCTTCTAAGCTCAACGACTTAAATGGATTTAGAAGGGTATAGCTCTGTTTAGGATTACATTGATAGATAACAAGAAGAGCCGGTGTAGGGGATAGTATGTTAGACTAGGATCTGGGAGACCCAGGTTTAGATCCTCACTCTCCTGCAGAAACTCATAGGGTGACCCCGGGCCAGTCACACACTCTCAGCCTAACCTACCTTACAGGGTCATTGTGAGGATAAAATGGAGGAGAGGGGAATGATGTAAGCCACTGTGGGTCCTCGTGGGAAAGGTGAGGTTCAAGTGAAGTAAATAAAACCAAGACCTCATTCTGCACTTTAGTTTGCAGTGGTGTTTAAATGACTGAGCGTCCTTGCTACATACAGGGAAGCTATGTTTAGGAAGGATTTTTCCATATTTATTGCCACAAATCCAGCCATTTTACCTAAATTGTCATTTAAATGTTTTGCACTTGAACTGAAAATGTACAGTGTGAACCAGCTCTGAGAGACCACTATCATCCTCTTCACCTGTAGTGCTGTCTTATGAACAGTTATTCCAGCTTGTTGACTTTAGTAGACTGAGAATGGAATAACTTTGCACAGAATTGCTCTGTTGGGGATATATATGCAAAGGCTGTTATTCTTCCAACATACTGATTATATTTCAAGGAATAGTAAAGGAGAAACTGCATGTAGCCTGGCTTTCTCTTCCTCCCTTCTCCGAGCTTCCCATGCTCCATGGATAGCAACCAAATAGAAAAGTATTTTTTAAAAACAAGCTTCCTTTTAATTGTATACATATGAGAAAACTAAATACTAGTTGTTTCAATGCCTGTTTTTTAAAAAAAAGAATGGCTTGTAGGAGAAGCTAGGAATCTTGTTTAAGTGTCACTGGATTTTTGAGAATTATTTTAGACCTGACCCAGATCTATACTAAGACTTCAAAGTACAGGGTAAAGAAAAAAAAATGTTCAGAGTACAGCTATCTTGACAGATTACATATTTTAAAAACAGGAAATGCTTAGTACCTAACAGTATTTTCTATTTTTAAAGTACTTAAAGTAGAGGTAGTGCCTGCTTTTGATCTAATGTTTATTTTGAATAATTTTTTTTAAAAAATGGTTAGATATGTAGGGTATGGTGTATCTTAGAAATGATCTTAAATCTGACTAAGGAGTGAATGAAGAGAATTTTTTCAGGAACTACAACTTTGATAGAAAGCACAGAAACAGAATATATACTAACTACGTGACTAAACTGGGAGAGAGGGACTTTCGGGAAGAAACACGAAGTAGCCTAAGAATACCAATCTGGAGACAAGCAAGAAGGACAGAAGAGAGGAGGAAAGAAGGATCCCATCCTGCTATCTATCTAAGAGCCAAGCTACAAGTGACGCCTGACACAGGTTGGACACTTGTCAGCTTCCCTCAAGTTTTGATGGGAAATGTAGGCATCCTGGTCTTGCAGCTGTAATGGAGAGCCAAGCTGTAAAACCAGGATGCCTACATTTCCCATCAAAACTTGAGGGAAGCTGACAAGTGTCCAACCTGTGTCAGGCGTCACTTGTAGCTTGGCTCTAACTGTCAGACCTGCTGCCCCCTGCAGGTATTCTGTCTCTTCTGCCTTCTTTGTACACAAGACATTGTATTTCCAACAAGATAATACATAGAGAAGTGAAGAAATGTGCAAGGTGTGCATTTAAACCAGAGTAAGAGAGTCATCCTAAGCAGGTCTATGTAGAAGTAAGCTCCCAATTGATTCAATGGGGCTTACTCTCAGAAAAGGATTCTTAAGAATCCACTAAGTACGAAATGTTATTTCCAAAGAAAAGAAAGCTGCAAATAATTAACTGGTTTGGGCACAGGAAGAGAAAGAACCAGCCAAACACAGTCTCATTCAAAACCTATAATACTTTGTTTCTGTCTCTGAAGCAACAGCACATGTGACTACAATTGTTGACGTTAGGATGAAACAGAGTTGTTAAATAGAATTCTCTTAATTCCTCTTTGCTAAATTTCTCTGTGTCAGTTTTGAATTGATTCCTCTTTCATGAAGGGGAAGATTCAATTTAGATTTCAAAGAATTTATTTATTTATTTATACTAGGGGCATAGTTGAAACATTAATAACAAGCCATTAAAATAACAATTAACACAAGCCAAGACGCATCTGAGCATATCCTTGATGGCATCAGACTGCTTTTTATACTTTGTATCATATTACCGTGGCACAACAGGCAGAAATCCACAGGTAAGGAAACTTACACCATGACATGGTTAAAAAAAACCCCTCAAAGATAAATTAATGAGCAGTCAAAGTCAATTCTTCTTTTGAAAGAGGAAAAGAGAATAAGAGGAACCAATTGCTATATCTAAAAAAAAAATAAAATTTAGGAAAAAGAATTCCATCCCCCATAACAACTCAAGGATAAAATTACAGTTACAAAAAAATGGCTTCAATTACAGTAACAAGGTATATCTTTCAGAAACAAAGAAAAAGCTTGTGGCCCCTTTGAGGCCTGTGAAGAAGTCTAAATATGCCATAAAGGACAGAGACAGAGGCCTTTAAATCATGGAGAGGCAGCTTACAAGCTGATGCTAGTTTAGCCTTGTTGTCCTACTAGCAGAAGCTCCTTGAAATCAAGATAGACAAGGTCTATTGCTTGTAAACCAACATATATGCATGAAAGTAATAACAATTCATTGTATGTGACTGCACAGTGACCCTGGCTGTCTTTCAGACAATTCATTGCAAAATGTTTCTTCAGACCAGAGTTGTATTAAATGGCATTTAACTTTGGAAGAAAGCTGATTTGATTTATTGATACTTCACAGCATGTTCACATTCCCTCCTCTCAACCCCACACACAGTTTATGCTGATCGTCTGAGTGCAATGTGAAATGGCAGTTCCTTCCAAAGGCTGGAAGATGTACAAATTGGAAGTATGGCATACATGAGGAGACTGGGAAGGGAAAACTGCCCTAGAGCATGTGAAGCTAAGTGGCCTGTGAAGCACTACAAGCTAGTGCAGGGGCCACTCAGTTCAGTGTTGCCAACAATGGGCATTAGCTCACCCATTGCTTCCTCTTGCAAACTGGAAGCAATGCTGGAGAAGACAATTAGTTGAACTGACACTGATTTCCATTGCCTATGCAGGGTCAGACCCAAGTGGTACTGACAGTTGCTGGAGTTATCCTATTTACATTCCCACTCTACTTTCATGGGACTCAGGGTATTATGGTTAGACACAAGTTGGATGCTACTTCCTCTTGGTCTGAATCCAACATACTGCCTTCCCACTTATCTCTGCTTGGACAGAAGAGTTCAATTTTACACTGCAATATGCAGCTTAGTGAATATAGTGTTTTCAGCATTTGGCTACAAAAATGACCTTTTACAGAATTAATTAAATGACAGTGACTCATCCTATGAAAGATGGGAAACTGGGTAAAGGTCATCTTTGAACTGGCAAAATATGTAAAGCCGAAGAGGTTATACTCTCGAAGGACAGGAGAAGAGGTTAAATTGCTCATCCTCCAGGGTGATGGAATAGTAGGCTGAAGACCATAACCTTCTATTACCAGGTTAAAAGTCGTTATTCCCTTCAGCAACTGGGTTAATACTGCAATTTCTTCAGGTGACAGAAGAGTAGGTTGTAAATGTCATCCACTGTGTTAAAAGTTTCTTTGACTTACTTCTTGAAAGAAGAGGATTAAGTGCTGTGCTTTGGGATTCTGTTAAAGTTTGCTTTCAAGTAACAACAGAACTCTTGCACCTCACATAAATGAACATGTACGCATGCAAGTAAATTGTATTAGAAGATAATAGACTAGCATCTAAATTCTCTTTACAGCTGTTGTCCTATATGGAACACCACATCTTGGATCCACTTATTAAAGAAACATTTCTTTCAAGTATTGGTTTTAAATCCTTAAAGGTCAAAAGATGAAAAAACACTTTGCAGTCCTGTGGAAACCTGGTTTGACAAAGGCAATTAAAATGGAATTAATGTGATGGTATACCTCTATGGGGGGATGTGATTGGTGTGTTCACATTTGCAGGTTGTGTATTTCCCATGGGATTTATTAAATGTTAAGTTTCTTATTAAGTCTAGGCATAGGATACTGCTATATTTCATTAATTCAGCTTCTTCATTCATTCTATGAATCAAGCTCTTCATAATGTACATAACTGGATAACTATTTATGTGACTTGACTTATAGTACTTTTAAATTTCCATTGCCTTGAGACATCCAACAATGCTTTTGGAAGAACATCATCCCCAGACCAGGAAGGAAAATTTGTCTGTGTATCTATGAAGAAGAAATAAATGTGGATTTACATTATACAGTGTTTTCTCCTTATATTCTGAAATCATGCTTAAATATTTAGAGCCCATGTGGAGGGAAATTCCTTGACAATTCTACATATCAAAATTGTTCATTTCTTGCTATAAAGGTAGTCAAGAAGACAACCAGTGTGTCATAGTTGTTAGCAGGGCTTTTTTCTGGTAAAAGAGGTGGTGGAACTCAGTGGGTTGACCTCAGAGAAAATGGTCACATGGTTGGTGGCCCCGCCCCCTGATCTCCAGACAGAGGGGAGTTTAGATTGTCCTCTGCACCGCTTGGTGGCACGGAGGGCAATCTAAACTCCCCTCTGTCTGGAGATCAGGGGGCGGGGCCACCAGCCATGTGACCATTTTCAAGAGGTTCTGGAACTCCGTTCCCCCGCGTTCCCCCTGAAAAAAAGCCCTGGTTGTTAGAGTGATGGACTAGGATCTGGGAGAACCAGGTTCAAATCCCCACTTTGCCACAGACACTTGTTGGGTGATCTAAGGCCAGTCACTCTCTTTCAACCTAAGCTAACTCACAGGGTTGTTGTGGGGGTAAAATGGAAACCGGAGAACAATGTAAGCCACTTTGCATCGCCATTAGGGAGGAAGGTGAGGCATAAATGAAGTAAATAAGTAAGTAAATAAATAAATATCCCAGCACTAGACCTATGGCATATTTTATATTAATCTGTTTTCATTTATTTACATATTTTTTTCAACAAGATCTTTTTTACAGTAAATACAAATTAAACATTGGGAAACGAGAGATGAAAGAGGATGGGGGCAGCACTGTGGTCAACAGAAAGCTGGAAAAGGAAGAGATCTGATGGACCCACTGCATGTTGGAAGGAAAGGAAGGAAAGGAAAAAAAGAGGAGAGACTTGTTACCCTTGCATATACAGAGAGGTATCCATATGCAAGTTTTGGGGGTTAGAGAGACAGGTTGGAAAACCTTCAAATTTCATCAGATACATACAAACATCTTGATGTTCTTGACATTGTTCATCAAAGTATCTAAAAGCTGGGTGGCAGCTAAAGTTGGTTAAAAAATATGACAATCTTAGTAACTGAAAGATCTCATAAATATTTTGCAACATTAATGTTATTATAAATAAAAAATTGTTGTATTGTATAACCAGGCAGAACACACATGTCACAATCACTCTGCAGAGATACAACTGGTTAACAAAGCCCTCAATGGTCTTGGACCCGCATACCTGCAAGGCTGCCTTTCCCACTATGCTCTGCTATGACAGGTTTGCTCATCTGAGAAATACCTTCTAAAGGGTGCCCACCCTGAAATGGGTAAAATTGGCAGCTGCCAGTTCACATGCATTTGGAGTGGTAGCTCCCATCTTGTGGAACTGATTGTCTGATGAAGTCAGGGAGGCTCCCCCATTTCTATCTTTTGCAAGAATATGCTAAATAGCGATTAAAACTGTAGAAGAATGGAACAGCCCAGGAGTGCACCTTTGTAAGGGGACAGAGTTGTAATCCACAGCTATGATTATTAAAGGCATTGCCTACTTTTACTGCATTTTCTTATACATTGTATTTCACCTTCTGCAATGTTTATAATAGTTTGTTGTTTGCATTGTCCTCTAATTCTGTCCTAATTCTATCTAATTAGCCCTACTGCACTGTTCATTGGTTGCCTTCTGTTGTCTGTCTGCACTATTTTATATCCTGTAATATGCCTTGAGTCTCAGCAAGAAAAACAGACAGATGACAAAGTAAAATAAAATAACATGAAGGTGCATTATCTACAGCTATTGAATAATACTGAATAATAATGTTAATGTTGAATAATATTGAATAGTAAGTAAAAACAATACTAGGGGTTATAAGGAAAGAGACTGAAAATGTATTGTAATGCCCTTGTATAGATCTGCAGTAGAGTCACATTTGTAATACTATGTATAATTCTGGTTGCCATATTTGAAAAAGGATATTGCAGTGCTGGAGAAACTAAGGAAGAGGTCTACAAAAATGATTAAGAGGTTGAGAAAAAAGCCAAGGAGACTAAGACTATATATAGAGAAAAGATGATTTAGAAGGATTACAGAGGTTTATAAAATGAAGCATGCAGGATAATTGTCTTCTCCCTCTCCTATAATACTAGAATTCACGGGCACCCAATTCAGTTGATGGCCAACAGATTAAGGACAGGTAAAAGAACTACTTGTCCTCAAAGAATGATTGGTTTTGGAATTCCCTGCTGTGGAGTGTGACGATGGCTACTAACTTAGGATGGAAATACACATTACGAAGTACCTAGGGACGCTCAATTGAATCTCATTTCATGTGACCCCCCTCCAACTTTCCATGCACTCACTCACACAGTCACACTTCAATTTGCTCTGCATAAATACGTTCACACATTCGATATCAGTTTCCCCTCAACTGCTAAAAGTATCCCAGTTTTCCCCACCTCCTATCTCCATTCATTGAAATGCAGATCTTGACACTTTCTCACACCTTAAATAAATGCAAATCGGCAAGTCAAAGGAGCCTACAGTATTTGTTCTTACAGTGAAAACTAAGCTGAATTGGGCTTTGCCCTCTGGACACACTGGAAGATACAATTACACAAAGGGAGCGCCTGTGAAAGCGGCATGCATGTGTGCCGAGCAAGAACAGCCTACATGTGAGTTGAGTACCACACATAAAATCCTGCACTTGAGTGTCCCCAGTTACTTCGCTATGTATATTTCCATTCTTAGTTGGCTTTAAAAAGGGTTTAGAAAACTTCATGGAGGTTAGGTCCATCAGTGGCTATTGCCATGATGACTAAATGGAACCTTCATGTTCAGAGGCAGTAACCTTCTGGGTAGTAGTTTGGGGGGACAACAAAAAAGGGAGAGAGGAGACTTCAGTTTCATGCCCTTTGGAAGCCTATGTGGACCAACTGTCTGATCTATCATGGTTGCTTTTATGTTTTTATACAACACCAGCTAATTTGTTACCACCTCAGTTAATTTATTACCACCTGTTATCCATATCTGTAATATCATTGAGACTTATTGTTTACAGACTTGTTAAAGGCCAACATGCCATGAAGTGACATGTTACTAAGGCATCATTTCCACCCCTCCCGTTCCCAAAGTCAAATGGTGCCTCAGATTTCTGAACAGCCTCGGCTTGCAGACTGTTCCCAATTTTAGCATCCAATATCTTCAGATAAAGGGATCTCATTAACAGTGCGGTTTGAAACCTAAGAGAATCATGTACATTCACTTTTACTAACTGGACCATTCGTCTGATTCAGTATGAGGCAGCTTTAAAAGAACTGTGTTGTCTGAACAGATTATACAAATTAAGCAAGTATGTATATATACACTTATTCCATTTCTGCTAATCACAGGGAGGGATAAAGACCTAAGGCTCTGAAGCCACATTTCCTGAACAGTCCCACATCTATACCTCACACCTCTCAAGCCCGATTTCGCTAGATGTTATGTACATATTTTCAAGCAAG
Source organism: Eublepharis macularius (assembly GCF_028583425.1). Classification (NCBI taxonomy): domain Eukaryota; kingdom Metazoa; phylum Chordata; class Lepidosauria; order Squamata; family Eublepharidae; genus Eublepharis; species Eublepharis macularius. The sequence goes on from NC_072798.1 coordinate 71,907,376, forward strand.
TTTTCAAAGATTTCTTTTTTAGCCTTCCTGGAAACTGGAACATTTTCACAATGCTCATTTTTGCACTCAATATACATTGTGTGTTTCTTTTTTTCCCCTTCACACTTGATCATGGCATACAACTAGGTCTGAGTAAAGCTACAGTGCTGCCCCAAATATTCGATGAACTAGTTTTATTGTGGAAAAAAATGCTGAATCTTGTCTTTACAATTCCCTCCTGTCTTTAATCTCTGTATTTGAAATGCAGCTCCACTGTATTTGCAATAAAACTAAAATATTTATTTCAGTCAATTAGCAGACAAAGGATGTCTCTTGTTTCCATAACATTCTTCTCTATGACAAATGGAAGGCCCATACACATCAATGTTGTCATGTATAATACATAGAGTTCTAGACTGCAAGACGCCTGAGAAGATGTTGTCACAACAAACTAGCCTATCCTTTTAGACCTCTTGTCTCTATAAAAGCAAAGAGTCAGTTTCCTTTATGAATTAATATTTCGGAAACATAAACACAGCATATTGTTATAGTAGAAGATGCTGGGGAAACCTGTTGAAAGAAATTTCCCCCCTGCTTCCAGACCCACTAGTCTATTGGTGCAGGAATTGTAGATTTGTCTTTCTTTTTATTGATATTGCTAATCACTTGCCAGTTTTTTAAGCAATGAAAAGGCCAAGGGATAGCAATCCTTCAAGCATGGTTTCCTTTGGATGAGAAGCACTGGTGGTTTTGTAATGTTTGTTTTATTTATAAATATACAGTTAGAACATAATTGTAACAAAGGTTCATTTGTACAATGCACATTAGAGGGAGGGGAGAGATACTTTACTTCCAATAGTCTTCATACTCAGGAAACTAAAGTATCTCTCTCTGTCTCTGCCTGTTTCAAAAATGGCCAACTTTGTTTCCCATACACAATCTGCCAAGCTGTCTTCCCAGATCCCATTCCTGCAGACTGAAAGCCCATCCAGAAAATATCCATAATCAGCTGGCTCAGTTTTTTTTTCCAGAACCCCACTAACCTGAGTTAAAAAAACCAACGAAATCGGGATGGTCTCACCTGTTGCAAGAATTGAAAGTGAATCCAATTCTTGGTTGTTGTGGGTTTTCCGGGCTGTATTGCCGTGGTCTTGGCATTGTAGTTCCTGACGTTTCGCCAGCAGCTGTGGCTGGCATCTTCAGAGGTGTAGCAAAGTGCTACACCTCTGAAGATGCCAGCCACAGCTGCTGGAGAAACATCAGGAACTACAATGCCAAGACCACGGCAATACAGCCCGGAAAACCCACAACAACCATCGTTCTCCGGCCGTGAAAGCCTTCGACAATACATGAATCCAATTCTATTTTTCACCTTCAGTTTTTGATACTTAAAATCTTAACTTACCACTGTGTTAAACTCTATATGATACAATCCATATAGATGGATTTTGAAAAAAAAAATTATTTACAGAGATTGTTTTTTTCCAAATGAGAAAAAAGCATTGATAAAGGGTACAATGAGATGGAAAATAAGGTTGCACTAACCTGTAACTGTTGTTCATTGAGTGGTCCTCTGTGCAGGCACAGATGGGATCTGTGCATGCGCAGGCCAGCTGCAGATGTTCTAGGGCTCAAAAAAGCATGAGATGATCACTCGGCCTTTTCCCACGCTTCCCCCCTTAGGCACGGTTATAAAAGGTCGGGTGAGCAGCTGCCTCCCTCAGTTCATTGATTGCTTCTGGAGTAGAAGAAAGAAGAGCTCACAGTGGGGTCAGAGGGAGGGATGTGTGCCTGCACAGAAGACCACTTGTTGAACAACAGTAAGGGCAATGTTGTTTTCATCATCATGGATTCTGTACATCCCCTCATGGGAGACTAGAGAGCAGACCTACGTTGGAGGAGGGTGTGTAGCTCTTCAAGCAAAAAGATTCCTCAGGATGGCTCTACCAATGGCTGCATCATGTGTAGAGTTGACATCAGTGGCATTATGCTTGATGAAGGTCGAAGGAATAGACCAGGTGGCTGCCTTACAAATATCAACAAGTGGAATTCTTTGTCTGAACACAGACGATGTTGCTAGTGCACAGATGGAATGGGCATGAAGCTGTAGAGGGAATCTTTGATCAGTCCACCTTTTGCCCATCCACCGGAGATCCCAGTATAGATACTTTTGAAAAGGTTGTGCTTAGAGACGTGCTATAGGTAGAGGACGCTTCCCATTACTCGGGACACAATTTGTCCCTACATGAATGGCAAGCTTTGAAATCCTTTAAGGATGATTCTAACATCATCATCAAACCGGCAGACGGGGGGGGGGGGGGTGGATTGTAGTCTTAGATAAAAATACATATGTGCAGGAAACTGAGCGTCAACTGGCAATACAGACTGATTATCAGCCCATTCCATCCAATCCACTATCTCATATACAGAATATCATCAGAGTAGTGTTGGATGAGGCTTTATTAGCCTTTGAGATCGATGACAAAACCCATAGGGCTCTTATCAACACAAATCCAAGAACTCCAGTGTTCTATACATTGCCAAAAGTGCACAAACCAGGTTTCCCTCCCCCTGGTAGACCTATCGTCTCTGGTTCGAACTCAGCGCTAGAACCGCTTGCCTTTTTTCTAGATCACTTTCTTCAACCTATAGTTCAGAGTACACAGGCTTACCTTAAAGACACTATGTCTCTCATCAACCTCTTGGAACCTCTTTCAATTCCTCCCGAGGCATTTTTGATGACCCTGGATGTAAGTTCTTTATATACTTCGATCCCGCATCCAGATGCATGTGAAGTTGTGGAGACTGCTCTATATCAACGTGTTTCCCAACATCCCTCCACCCCTTTTCTTTTGAACCTCCTGGATATCATTTTAGAACACAACTATTTCAAATTCAACAATCAATATTACTACCAGGTAAAGGGAATTGCCATGGGCTGCTCTGCAGCCCCGAGTATCGCCAACGTCTATATGGCATGCCTTGAGTCAGAGCTTATTCTTAATTCAGACTTCAATCATGTATTGGATCAGATTATTTTTTACAGGAGATTCATAGATGACATTCTAATTATTTTGAAATGTGGGTCATCTGCAGCCCCCCTAGCTACATGGTTAAACTCCTTGGATCCCAATATTTCTTTTACCTGGCAGGGCAGCTTCCGGCAGATAAGCTTCTTGGATGTCATCATTTACAAATGTGATGGAACATCTTTAGGGGTCCGTCCCTTTAAGAAGCCAACAGACCGCAACTCCTATTTACATTACTCTTCCTTTCATCCCCCCCATCTGAGGAACAACATCCCAGCAGGTCAATACCTCAGAATTAAACGTAACTCGACTGAATCGAGGCATTATGAAGAAGGAAGTAGGGCTCTTGATGCATCCTTCTTAAAGCGGGGCTATCCTCGAGCTATATTAAGCAGGGCGAAAAATAAGGATGGGCGCCTTCCTACGCAGCCAATTGTTAACACCCAGGCATAGGGAACGGGATCAGCATTTGAGCTGGGCATTAGATTACACCCATTTGGCGATTCGGTTTCCTTTTCTCGGCCATGTCGGACACTCCTCTCCGCAGGTCCGGGAGGAAGCGCCCGAGCAGCCTGACCGGGTGGTTGACCTGCGAGGGTTAACCCCCAGGACTCCCAGTGAGGGGGTCAGGGTCTGGAGCGCGACGGGAAGAGCCCCCTGAATTTGATGCAGGGGGTAAATTGCCCGTTTGCTCCTATGGAGGCCGGCAGACTTGCGCAGCACATCGCGTGCTGCCGGGCCATGGAGAACGGCAAAAAGCAGATTTAAGGTGAAAACCTGTAAGTAGCGAATCCCTTCTGTCATTACAAGCGTATGCGAAGGATTGGTGGGATTTGAAGCTAAGAAGTTTCGGATACCTTCCCCCTCACTGAACTCCGGAACTTAGTTGGCGGATTCCCCCCCCCTAAGATGGCGACGAAAAAGCAGAGCCCTGCTATGGGCAAATCTATTTCGTCTGCTTTGCAGGGAAAAGGAGAGTCTCTTGAAGAGCTGGTTAAGTGGTCGGTCGTCGAAGCTATAAAGCCCTTTGTTGACAAGCTAAATGAAACAGATCAAAGGGTTGGCTTAATTGAGAGTGAAGTGAAAACCATTAAGGAAGTGGCGGCGGGGGCGGAGCAGTCTGCTCGAGAAAACGCAGCACTCATGAGAGCAACAAACAAAGAAGTAAAGCTTTTGGAGAATCAACTGATAGGGTTACAAGTGGATCGTGCTCAGACAATATTGCGTCTCCAGAATGTGAAGGAGGAGGAAAATGAAATTTTAAAGGACATGGTGTCAGATCTTTTGGCGATACCCGCAAAGGCAACTAAAGAAGAATTAAAAAGCGCCATTTTGGAAGTCCATCGGGCATCTTCAAAATATGCAACGAAGCGTCAGCTGCCTCGCGAGATTATTATCGACTTTTCATCGAAGAAGACTCGGGACACCATCCTATATAATTCGTACAATGTGGACTTGGACTTTCTGGGTAACAAGGTTAAGATACTGAAGGACGTTCCATTTTTAGCTCGGAAAAGAAGATTTAAATATAAAAGGTTTGCAGCTCTTCTGAGGAAACGTGAAATAAAATACAAATAGTTATTCCCGGAAGGCATCTGGTTCAGCTATAAAGACCAAGCCTACAAGATAATATCGGAAGTACAGCTAAGGGACTTTGTGTGTAAACATCAAGAGTTTCAGCAAGAAGAGGATTCAAAATCTGAAGGGGGGGAGGAGGGAACGAGCACAGTTACTGTAGCTGTTCAGAGAGAACTGCGCCCGAGACCTGGGGGGGGGGGGGAAGAAGACCTGATCCTGATTGTAGCTTGTATTTTATAAGATCTACCAATCTAATAGCATTTTATAAAGTTCTAACTTTAAGTAATTGTAGTATGAAGGGAATGCAATACTTGTAGATGTAGTGTGTGTGTTGTTATATGTTGTTTCTTCCCTCTCCCCCTGTTCCTATTTTTCCCTTTTTGTAGCGTTAGTAATTAAAAATAAAACATAATAATAATAAAAAAGATTACACCCATTTGGCTCCTGCCATTGTAAAAATCATTCAGAAACATTGGCATTTAGTATCCAGCATAAGGGGCTGTGAGACCGCCCCTTGGATCGGTTACTGGAGTACCAGGCACTTGAGGCACTTGAGGTTCATTCAGAATTTAAACAAGAGAGTACCACCGGAGTTCTCCCGACTGGACATTTTTCTTGCAGGGACTACAATGTATGCCAATATATGGTTAAATTACAGGACATTGCCACCCCAGATAGGAAGGTGCCCTTTGTTTGCTAAGTCCTTTTCCACCTGCAGAACGGCCAATGTCATTTACATTATCCAATGCAACTGCCCTTTGTCCTATGTGGGGAGCACCAGCAGACCCCTGAAAGTAAGAATTCAAGAGCATCTTTCGCGTATTAGAAATGAGGTCAGAGAAGCCCCTTTGGTAGATCATTTCCTGCAGAATAATCATCGCTTTAAAGACCTCAAGATCTCTGTTTTGGGGACGATTGACACTACAGGAAGAGGGGATGGGGAGAAGGCACTCCTTAGGCAGGAAGCGTCCTGGATCTTTCATTAAGCCTTGAACCTTATGGGTTAAATAATGAATTAGACTTATCGTGTTACGTTTAAAGGGAATCAACATCAGGTTTGCGGTATTGGAAGCTGCGGTTTGAGGTCTATTTATTATATTATGTAATATTGAATAACAATGTGTATCTGGGTAGTTTAGTTTTGTGATTTTTGGCGATTGTATGTGTGTATTGCTTTAAAAATGTAACAGTGTATATCTCTTTAAGTAATGTGAACCACTTAGTTCCAGTACCTATATTAAGCAGCGTGATTGGCAATTAGTCCCTACACAACATTGTTCGTAGATGAGACTTTGTGTCGAGTAAGAACTAGAAAATGAAGCACGTGGTGACCAGTAAGTTGCACCTAACTTTATTGTATTAATTTTATTGTTATTAACTGTTATATATATTTATTAAATGTTATATATATTTATTAAATATTTATTAAATATTTATTACATATTTATTACAATGATTATGATTATACATATAATGATTACAGTCCAGTTGGATTACTAGCCTGATGAAGTGACCAACGAAACGGGTATTGGAAATTCTGCTGGCTGAAACCCATAGCAGAGGAGGAGACCCAGCTTGCTGGCTGTGGAGGAAACCTGCTTGTCATCTTTCATTACCTCTGGAATACGCCATCTCCACTTGGGCTACTGTGCAATAGACTTTATGTTGACCCTGCCATTGTGCATATGAAATACTGGATATTTCTGTTCTTCACTCCATTCTTGAATTTTTGACTTATGATTTGTAATTCATTTACATGTTCATTGTTATATTTTGCATTTTGCACTTTGCTTATTTAGTAAATTTCACAAGATACGGTTGTTGATTTTTGACTCCTTAGTCACTGGGTTCTAGTTGTGTTGTTCCTGTTCTTCCCCAGTGAGCCCATTGTGTTAGTTCAGATAAAAATGTACAGCAATTTGCTCTGCCTCACAAAAGAATATCAGATAGCAAAGGCACGTCGGAATAGTTTTGCCTTACAGAGTTTCTGAAAGATCAACAGGTCCTGTTGAGGAGGAGTGCCTTCCAACAGTGCATTCCAAAGGAAGGGTGCCACAATCGTAAAGGCCCTGGCAGAAGAAAGTCATGCCACTTCAGGGGCAGGAAGCACCAGCAAACCCTGCAAAGATGAATGAAGCAGAGGAGGGGAGAGTTCATAATGGGAAGGATCCAAGACCATGAAGGGCTGGAGAGAACCAGGGCTGTTGTGGCAAATAAGGGCCCACTACAATTGCCAAGGTCTGATCTGTGAGGATTTTGCTGACCATGTGTGTGAGAAAGTGCAGGGAGGCATAGAAGAGAGCATCTCTCCAGGAAATCTGGAATGCATTTCCCAGACAAGATTTCCTTATCCCCCCCTTGTAGCATAATGGGCACACTTGGCATTGACAGGAGAGGCAAACAAATCTACAGTGTGGTTGCCCCACATTGCAAATACAGGTTGAAAGAATTTGGGCCAAATGGACCTTTTTAATTCTGCTGTTTGGAGTGACTGTCCTGAACTGCTTTATGGATAGCTCATAGGGTCATCCAGTGATAACTTGCCCAATCCAATACAAAGAGAAACTCTTGGCAAAGAGTTAGAGACATGGTGCCCCCCATTTCTTCAAATAATGCATCATGGTAGTATTGTCCTACAAATTTGAACACTCTTGCTCTGATCAAGGGGGATGTAACTAACAACCCACAACAGTAAAATCTACAAACCAACACAATATAATAAATTATACGAACACACAAATATGGCAAAAGTTACCAAACATTTTTATATAAAGTTCTTCTGAATAAGGCTGATAATGCCAACTCCTTTAGAGTACCAAATCAACACAAGGAATGAACAAGCCAATGAGCCAACCCCCCCCCCCCCGGGTATAATGTCCTAATAAAGTCTCTTAATAATGTAGAAAATATTCCTTTCTTCTTGACTGCAGCGGTCTTATGACGAACACGTTCCGAAGCTTCACTCACTCCTCTATCTCCATATGGATACCAGATATCTGGTATCCATATGGAGCTAGAGGAGTGAGTGAAGCATTGCAGAACCGCACAACCACCAATATACTGCGCTCTTGAAAAAAGAAATCCCGAAACAGGAGTTCAGCTTGCGCCCTGTTGAGCGTGTGGTGGCCCTCCTTCCTCCCCGCGGACTTGGCTGCAGATTCTCCCAGTTGGGAGTTGGTCATCGGAACGTGTTCGTCGTAAGACCGCTGCAGTCAAGAAGAAAGGAATATTTTCTAGATTATTAAGAGACTTTATTGGTTTGTGCATTCCTTGTGTTGATTTGGTATTCTAAAGGACTTGGTATTATCAGCCTTATTCAGAAGAACTATACATAGAAGTGTTTGGTAACGTTTGCCATATTTGTGTGTTTGTATAATTTATTATATTGTGTTGGTTTGTAGACCTTACTGTTGTGGGTTGTTACTTACATACTCTTGTTACCACACAATGTTGCCCTCTGCATTTGTTCTTGTACTGTACAAGGGGAAAGCAAGCCTGCGAAGCATACCTGATTTCCTTTAGTTCAAGAACATTGATGTGGAGAGAGGATTCCTCTGGCGTCCAATACCCTTGAACCTCGTCCATACAGCCCCCCCCCCCGTCCTGTCAGGGATGCATCTGTGTTGAGTGACGCCTACATAGGGGTGGAACCAAAGTGAGTGCTTAACATGAAAGAAAAGAGTCCAGTAGCACCTTTAAGACTTCATCATCTAACAAAGAGAACTGTGATTCTCGAAAGCTTATACTACAGTAAAGTTGGTTAGTCTTAAAGGTGCTACTGGACTCTTTTCTATTTTGCTACTACAGACTAACACGGTTAACCCCTCTGGATCTTAACATGAGATTCTCCTTCTTGGTCTCACCAGTGTAGGGGCTAGAAGAGACTTGGGGATGGAAACCTGTTTCAGTTTTTGAGGGCACGAGCCCAAAGTCTTCCAAGGCTTGTGTCACACCAAACGATAATTGGACAGCCTGCAATGATTCATCACAATGTCATTTTATGAAAAACAATCTCTATGCTCGTCTAAAACTACAGCTGAACTATTCTTAGACATTTTAACTATAGAAGGCAACGAGCATCTTAGAACTGTATCAGCTCTCACCCTAATCACCCCTAGAGTTTTTCCATTTTGCAGAATTTACAACCAATCTTGCCAAAATGTCTACAGAGACATGGTCAAGGTAAAGTTATTTCTTTTAAAGCCACTGAAATCCTACACTTGTGAAAATAGCTTCATGAAATAGCCAGCCTTTTCCTCTTTAACACTCACAATATATTATATTATGCAGATTTTTACACAGACAGCCTTATCCACAATGTATTTGTGACTATTTGGATGGAAATAGAAAAGCTATGGAGCAAGACAATCTGGATGTAAACAAGCTGGAACTGCTGGCAGCTGTGCAGTTAACAAAATAAAATTGCACTCCCCACTGTCTTTTCACTTATCAATTTTGACAGAAGACAATTCTGCCTTCTCATAAGCAGCAATGAACAGGACAAATCACACTAGATGCCAATTTTGCCAGAACTGATTTGGTTGGTTGCTTACCAAAAAGAAATAGAGAATTGTTTCTATTACACTCACTGGTGGAAAGACAATTTCCTGATATTTCTGTCTTCAGAAGCCTTCCCAAAACATCTGATCTCCTTAAATGTGCAGTATTTCAAAGACATAAGATTCTAGTAAAAATTTTGTCAAATATCAGTGTTCTAATTTCAACCTTGGGTATAATGCGTGCAATACTGAGTACTTAAACTAGAAAATTGTGAAGGCAGGAAAAAATATACAGTGGAGGGTTAAATTCCCTAGTAAATTATGCACTGGGCCTGGAAGAAGTTGAATCAATTTTGGCCAGTAATACTTCATGCTGCTATGCAGGTAAATTAAATTAATCTTAGGGGAAAGTATATGAGGTCTCATGTTGGCTTGAGCTTACAGCACAGACAATGGCATTTGTAAAAAGAAAATACTCCTATTAGGTGGCCCAAGTTTGGTCCTTTGTGCGTTCAGCTATCACTAAGTTGTTTCCATATAGTTAAGCTAATAGGGTGTGAGCTCACATGGCATTAATGCCTAAGGAAAGTCAATGGGAGGCTTGACTTTGTTGACACTTGCTTTTAAAGCATACTTAAGTCTTGAGCTTATAGAAAATCTGGAAGAACTTTAAGAAGAAAATATAATAAGTAAGTCAAACAGTGGAAAATTCTTTAAGGATTATAGATTTCCAGGCTACAAAAATCTCCACAGCCATCAGCACATCCTCTAGTAAGTCACAGATAACCTGAACCCCACCATTTCCTCTTTAGTTACCGTGAATGTTCAAATCCTTCCTGAAAGATGGAATCTTAAGGATCACTCCTATCTAAACACTGTATTTTCTCTAACAGCAATACACTACTTTAGCATATTATGATGGATGGATATCCTTAAAAACAGTGAATTCTTTAATCTTGACTGAAACAAAACTCTACCCCATAACACCATCCATATCTCTCATCCAAGGCTTTTCTCATTCACAGAAATAGTTTTTTAGCTAATGGTTTAGAAATATTTCTTCCATTCTATTATATATCTCAGATTATTATCCTTTCTCTTTGTTGCACTATTACTGAGACTGATTTTTGGTAGAATGTTTTCATCCCAACTCCACTAATAAGTGTATTTGGTCATGAGCAGAACACTAGAACTGAGAGGGGAACTTATGAACGTATGCATTCTTCTCAAAGACATCAGCTGTTTTCTGTAGCCTACTCATTGTTCTTAGCAACTCATGGACTCCTTCTCTCCTTCCCAAAAGGAAATGTGACAAAGTTCTATGTTAAAAGCACAATTAAAAACAATGACAGCAAGAAGGTATTTTCTATGTGCAAACATTAATTCCTAAAGCAAGTAAGAGAAAAGCCACTCTAAATTATCCTAGAGATGTATCTGTAGGATTTGCTCTTCACATGACATACAATCTCAACCATTCAAATTGGATGTAAGCCCAACTAATGCCAAGAGAACTTGCATTCAAGTAGACATGGTTAATACTATGTCATGTGAAGATCAAATACAGCTAAAATAACTGAAAAGACGTTACATTTTTTAAAAAAAATCCAGAGGACCCCTGAAGATGCAGATGAGGGCAGACAAACGTTTGATGAAGGACTTTAAAAATGGTTGTACCCTTATAACACTGGACTCTGCACAACAGGAATGATTTATCTCCTGGATTTTCCTGTCTGGGTTGCATCCACGCATCACTGGATATTGCACCATCTCAATCCTTTTCAACTTGATTTTCCTGAGCGGACAATAGCCACTGATGTGTGGATGTAGCCCTAGAGCATGAACATTATTACAATAGCACAATAACAAACAACAGGTTCTTCCACACTGGTCAATAGGTGGGAAATCATACATACACTGCTGAAAGTACCTGCCATGAATATCTAATGCTATTCATTCACTTATGTGAATATGCACACATAAAGAATAGCTTGTTTGCCTCCTAAGTGTAGCAAAGTTCATATACAGTACTTTGAAAGCCTTATAACAGCTCTATATTATTATCTTCGTGTTGCATAATGGGAGTTCAAGCTACCACCAAGTGAGTTAATGGCAGATTTGTGGGGATTTGATCTTGGGACTTCCAGATCAGTAGTTTAATCTCAGGGAGGAACTACATGACTCATATGTAGTTTTTTTTTTTAATGCAGCAGTAGAGGTTGGGAACTTAAGGAGCTGTAATATTCCCCCCCCCCCAAATCACTACCCCAACCATTTTTTACCCTCACTGCGAGAAAAAGACAAGTAACAACAGCTTGTGATTGGTAATTTTAAAAAGGGAAATGAGAAAGAAGCAGCAGATAAAAATCCTTGCTTCATTCACACTGGTTCCCCTCCTTTAAATTGAAGCCCCTATAGCTGTTGAAAATCATCTAAAATTATAGAAATGTTATGGAACAGGGAACTACTACTGAGTTAACTTATATACTAATAGCCAAGTGGCCCTGATCTTAGGATACTCAAATCCAGATATTGGAGCCTAGAACAGACAAGATGGATCTTCCTACAAACCTGAAAAATGTCCCAGGTTTGCAGAAAAATCTGAAATCTAAACAAAAATACATAGGAGGGCGTTAAAAAGGCCAAAATGGAGTGTCTGTAGCTTTAATTAGATGCCCTCAGTTATTATTGCTAGGCAACCATAACAGTTTAGCCTGTATTCCAGGCTTGGTTTCTGTCAGTACACGGCAGGGGAAGGGGACAGGGCCCTTTCCAGGGCTGTTTTGGCCTTTGAGAGAGGAGTCATTGGCACCAGGCCCAGAAGGAACTACAGGACAACTTGATACTACATGACTTGCAGGACTCACCCAGGCCTGGCTGCTTGCTACTATTCAGGAGCAGCCCCCCTCAACCCAATGTAGTGCAATGGTTAGAGTTGCAGAGTAGGATCTGGGAAACCAAGGTTCAAACACTTTGCTGTGAAAATACACTGGGTGACTTTGATCCATTCACACCCTCTCAGCTAACCTACCTCTCGGGGTTGTTGTGAAGATAATATAGAAGCAAGGAAACTGATGTAAGTTACTTTGTGGAGAAAAGCAGTATATAAATGAATTAAATTAATAAATATAGGTGAAGAAGGGGGTCAGATAAAAGGTAAGTTATTTAGTGGGTTTGAAGGAGGGAAGGGTGTAGGGTAGAGGTGGGCACGGTCCACATAATGGACCTAATTTCATCACGAACTTACCCAGTTCGTCATTTGCGAACACGCAGGCCGTGGGCTTGTGTTTTTCTCACGAAAGCGCTGAACATTGGGGCTTTCTGCACGTGTGTCCGTTGGCCCGTCATGCCAGGATTCCCGCTCAAAGAATTTCCTAGGCAACGGTGTGGAGCCACCTTCCCCGTTTGGAACACACCAATCTTAGCCCAGAAAACCTTGATTGGCAGCTCTGTCAGCCAAACAGAGATCACCAGCCTTTCTGCATAAAAGACAAAGCGTGCAAAGCCCCGCTCCATTTTGCTGGCGTGGGGACGCGAGTTAGCTTCTAAGCTTAGCAACTGCTTGCTGTGGGGAAGGGTTTTTTTTTGTGAGAGCACGGCTTGTGCCTTAGGGCTTTGGGGCTTCAGGTGCAAGAGAGCTTTCTCTTTTCTCCATTCCTGTTTAATTTTTTTCTCCTTTCTATTCTAGTTTTCTTAAGAGCACTTTTTAAAAAATCCTTTTACCGCACTATCGGGTTACTCTGATTTCTTTCTGCGTTTCGAGTCCTTGGGTTCTTCTCAGGCTTAATCCCCCCCCCATCTCTTCCTTTTTTCTGGGTTGCTGGTGGGTTCTATTGTGCTCTGACCCCACCCACTTACAGACCCACAGTGGATGCAAGGCAGCTTTAGGCGTTGTCTGCTTGAGTTCTTGCCTTCTTTCCCCCACGTTCTTTCTTGGCTGCTGATGAGATGCAAGGGGAGGGAGACTGCTATTAGGCTCTGTGAAACACCCACTCTTTGATGACCGGCAGCACGCTTTGGGGGGCTCTCTGCTTCACTTCTTTCTAAGCCTTTCACTCCCTAAATAGTGGGTGAGTTGGGGGGAGATTTCCTGCCTGGCTTTTGAGGTGCAAGGGGAAGACTGCTACTGGCCTCTGTGAAACACCCACTCTCTGACAACTAGCAGCACGCTTTAGGGGGCTCTCTGCTTCACTTCTTTCTAAGCCTTTCACTCCCTAAATAATGGGTGAGTTGGGGGGAGATTTCCTGCCTGGCTTTTGAGGTGCAGGGCACGCTGTGAAAAAGGCTGTTATTGGCCTCTGTGAAACACCTACTCTCTGGCGACTGGCAGCTCGCTTTGGGGGCTCTCTCTGCTTGATATCTTTCTAAGCCTTTCACTTCCTAAATAGCGGGTGCCTTGGGGGGAGATTTCCTGCCTGGCTTTTGAGGTGCAAGGGGGAGACTGCTACTGGCCTCTGTGAAACACCTACTCTCTGGCGACTGGCAGCTCACTTTGGGGGGGCTCTCTGCATTGTCTCCACCTTTGCATGGGCACCTGCTGTCCCCTCTGGCCAGGGGGGAATGGGTCCCCTGAATCATGTCCGCCCCGCGAAGGCAGGATGGTGGTTGAGTTCTGTTGCTGATGCTGCTGTCATGTTTCTGTCTCCCCCCTCTCAGGAACCACCCTGACCCATCCAAGCAATGTCTCCTGTCCTGCCCATCCCCCACATTCCGCAAAGTCAGGATGGCAGATCCGGTCTGTCTCCCACTTCACGAGGGACTCTCCTGTTACTGCTCCCTCCTTGGTTACATACACGGTTGCGATCGAGCAGCTGATTGTACCATATGGGGTGGAGTTGGTTGTCGACGTGGTGGCTCCCCTGTCAACGGGACTGACGGGTCCTCTTTCAGCTGGTTGGGAAAGTGTCATGCTGCAACTGAGGACCTCGGCAGCGAGGCAGGAAGGTGGGTGGGTGCAGTCGGATGATGTCGGCTACTGTGCTGCTCTCTCTTTGGTTAGCCTGGTTGTGTGATCCCGCAACCGAAGGATACAGTCGGTTGACAATTTGGTGGATCCACAACGGGACCTCTTTCAGTTGGGTGGGGATGTGTCCTGCAACTCTGGTCCTTTCTGGCGAGGCAGGAAGGTGGATCTGCTGCCGCTGCCGCAATGTCCCTTGGTGGGACCCTCGGCTAAGGAGGACAGTCAGTAGCTGTGGGACCTTTCCCCTCCTCCCCCTCCTCATGACAACACATAGTGTCCCTCGTGTCCTCCTCATGATGACACGTCCTGTCCCTTCCATCCTTTCTGGCATGGCAGGAAGGTGGGTGAGGTCAGCTGCCGCCGAGTTTACGCTAAGATGGAACTTCAGGTGCGGCCACCTGGTAGCTGTGGGATCAGGCTTCCCCTGGGCGAATAGGGCCTCTTTTCCCCCCCTTGTCGAGAATACCAGAGAACTCTGTTTTGGCCTGTTGGGAAAGGGGGGAACCTCCCCCTCCTCCTGACGACAAGCCCTGTCCCTGGTATCCTCATCCTGATGACAAGCCCTGTCCCTCGTATCCTCCTCGTGACGACAAGCCCTGTCCCTGGTATCCTCCTTCTGATGACAAGTCCTGTCCCTGGTATCCTCCTCCTGACGACATGTCCTGTCCCTGGTATCCTCCTCATGATGACAAGTCCTGTCCCTGGTATCCTCCTCCTGATGACAAGCCCTGTCCCTTGTATCCCCCTCGTGACGACAAGCCCTGTCCCTGGTATCCCCCTCGTGACGACAAGCCCTGTCCCTGGTATCCTCCTCCTGACAACAAGCCCTGTCCCTCGTACCTTCTAAGTACCTCCTCTTATTCTTTATAAACTCAACTACTTCCATTATAATTTGTATATTGACAAAACAGTCTAAGGCATGACTGTTGACCCTCCCATCCTTTCTGGTGAGGCAGGAAGGTGGATATGCTGTGGGGGAGGGGGCTGCTGTGCCCACATGTCCTTCCTTTGTCAACGCTGCCATGTTTGGGGAAGTGGGTATTGTCAGCGACCGTCCTGCTCCTGTGAGCGCAAGGGCCCCTCCGAGTGGGGAGGCTGCTTCCGCTCCCTCCCCCCAGGCATGGGGGAGGGGGCTGCAGTGCCCACATGTCCTTCTTTTGCCAACACCGCCACATTCGGTTCAGTGAAGTGGGTGTTGTTGGTGACTTTCCTGCTCCTGTGAGCACAAGGGCCCCATCTAACTGGGGAGTCCGCTTCTGCTCCCTTCCCCCAGGTGTGGGGGAGGGGTCCGCAGTGCCCGCGTGTCCTTCCTTTGTTGACGCCACTATGTTCAGTGAAGTGGGTGTCATTGGCAACCATCCTGCTCCTGCGAGCACAAGGGCCACTCTGAGGCTCAATCCTCAAAGTCCAGTGACAAGTAGGACAGTGGCCCAGGTCAGAGCCCTGCCCCTAACCCAAGCAAGCAGACACACCATGTCACTGAGGTGGGACTCGTTGTCCACTGCCCAAAGAGGCTCCCTCTGAGCAGGGTAGCATAAGTCTCCTTCCCTCGAGGTGTGGAAGACATCCTTTCCATCCCTACCGTGCCTTCCATTCCAGCAAGGGGCCTTTGAATTGCTACATGATCTCCTGTTGCGGAGTTGGCTTTCACTCAAGTACATCCATTCATTTCCCATCATGGGGAGTTGGTCTCCCTGCCCCCAGGGAGGGCATCTCTTGTTGATGCAACCCGATGTAGGTGGGTTTTGTGGGCAGCCACCTCTCCTGGACAGGAGCACAAGTCTCCCTCCTTCCACCAAGGACGAGTAAGGGTCAGTCAGAATAGGGAAGGGGAAGTTGTTGTTTGTCTCTTTCGAAAAGTGATGATTGAGGAGCGTTACATGAGAACCTTTGGTGGGGAAAGTCTACTCAAGTGAAAATCTGTGGAAAAAACAAGGCCTTTCTGAATCGAACCGTTTCTCGAACCGTTTCTCGAACCGGGCTGGTCCGTTAAAAAGTTTGTGGTCCATGGAAGTCCATGAACCCCTGTCCTGCTTCAAGTGGCTGCCGAGTCTGCAGAGTGCTGCTGACAGGTAACAAGGTCCAGCTGGCAAGGCGAGGAATGTGCAAAGTCCGTAAATCAAGGGAGTAGTCAAGGACAAGCCGGGTCGGAGGTCAGAGAGACAGTTCCAAGGAGCAAACGCAGGCAGCACAGTAGCAGCTTAGAGAACTCGCTGAAGCCACGCTGAAAGGAGCCCTCCCTCTGGCTTTTATACTCTGAGAGCATTCGGTCAGCTAGCACAGCTGCTTCAAGTCTCCTCCTCTGAAGCCCCTCCTTCCTCTGAGAAGGTTGGCCTGTTCAGAGCCTGGAGGCGTGCAGACAGACGTCGGATCTGTAAGTCTCTTCTGTCCCTGCCATACTGACGTTGCTCTCGATAGTCTGGAGATGTTGGAGGGGATAAGGAAGCTGGCTGTGTCTGGGCTGGTGGCTCTGGGTGGGGAAGGGGAGCTTCTGGCTGGGATTCAGCATCTGACTGTTCAGCTGTGGTCGGCTGCTGGGAGACAGGCTGCTCCTCCTCAGGAGGGGCAAGGCTGTCAGCAAGCGTCAGCTGTTCCAGCTCCTCCTCCTCTGAGGACTCGTCAAGCTCAGGCTGTACAATGAAACCCCCGAACCGGCGGTCCGTGGCCGCCTCCCGGTCCGTGCCCATCTCTAGTGTAGGGAGATGTGAGCATATAGAGTGAGCCATCAGGTGGAAAAGAGGAAATAATGTGGAGAAGGGGATTCAGGGGAAAGTGAAGTACTTTCAGGTTCCCCACCATGCAACTTGGCTCCACTCAGCTAGCACCATACAACTGCGCCATAGGCGAGAGGCTGCTAGGGAAGGAGAAGTTGAAGACCGGGGGACAGACAAAGGTGAGTGGGAAGCAAAGAAGGAAGCAGGAAGAGGAGGAGAGGCTATAGGGGATAGGGAAGGGAAAGAGAACATGGTGGATAAGGAGAAAATGAGACACCACCAAGACTTTGCCAGTCCCTACTTGTCAATATATTTAATTCTGAACCCAGCTGAATCTGATGATGCTTAAATCCAGAGTCTGGAGCCATGAATGGACAAGTCAGATCATTTTACAAACCTGAAAAATGCCTCAGATTTGCAGCAAAATCTGAAATCTTAAAACATAAAACAAAAATAAGGGATTAACCCCCTCCCCCAATGATGAAAAGAACACCTGTAGCTTTAAGTAACTAATGCCCTCAGTAGCCATGGGTAGGCAACCACAACAGTTTTTTCCAGCATTCCAGGCTTGGCTTCTGTGAATAAAGGCAGGGTAAGAGGCAGGGCCCTTTCTAGTGCTGTTTTGGCTATTGAGAGAGAATTAATTGGGGCCAGGCCTGGCAGCAACTATTGAAAGACTTACTATCACCTAATTTGCACCAGGCTGGGCTGCTTGCTACTTAACAATGTGAGAAATGAGGCAAAAGTCCCCCCCCCAAGGAAAAAAACCCAAACTGTCCTGTTAAATATATTTTGTTTATTTTTATAGCTTCTTTTTTTACTTTAACGTGCACAGTGCCCAAAGTGCTTAATAAGTGTAATAAATATACTCAATACAAATCCTAAATAAATTGTACCCAAGACTCCCAATTTAAAATCCTAGGAAAGTGTAAGTATGCATATACATCATATATAGTCCTATATATATTTTGCAACCACTGGTTGCAAAAAATGCTGCCGAGAAATACAATACTGCAATAAATGTCCAAATCACAAGGTGGAAATAGTTCCAAAGTAGGCTTATCTTCAATGTAAATAAAAGGGCTATTTATTCTTTCTTTTACAAGCACATGAGCTTGAAGCCAAAATACTTCAAAAGACAGGATACTCTCACCATCTTCAAGTAGTAGATGGGCGGAGCCTAACGGGCGTTGCCAGCTTTTAAAATCCCATTTCGTATACAAATTTTATCAACGGCACAAGATTACCACATCAAACAATACAGCATGTTGGCAAGAGATTTGTATTATCCAGTTGGTGTTTAAGCGACAAAATAATAACCGTAATACTGAGCCCTTCCCATGATCCCCATGCGAAGCAGAGCGGGAGTCATGGTGCCTGAGTCCAAGGCAGGAAAGTAGAGGAAGTGGTGGTGTCCAATCCCCACGCAACGGCAGTGATGCCTGATCCCTACAGAAGTGCAGGAGCAGTGCCCAAGCCCTGTGCAAAGTGAGGGAGGTGGCAGCACCTGGCTTGGCCCACACAGTGTGATGGAGGCAACAGCACCTAGCTCGCTTGAGCTCTGCACAAGGCCTGTGTGAGGTGAAGAAAGCAGTGCCCAGCAGGCTGCTTCATCCTTCCTCCATCCCTCCTCACTTTGGGAGGGTGGGGCAGGATTTGGCAGATTGCCTCTTCCTCCCTCCCTTCTTTGGGGGGCAAGGGTGGGGTGGGCTGAAGGATAGACCCTTTCCCAAGGTTTTTCACTACCAGTACACCCCTGCTCACAGGGTTGTTCTGAGGATTAAACAGAGGAGAAAAGAATGATATGAACTGCACTGGGTTCTCATGAGGGAAAAAGGTGGGGTATAAATGAATTAAATGAATAATAAATATAGCTGAGATGAGGTGGCAGATAAATGTTAGGTTGAATCAGACTGCTCTGGTTCGACCTCACTTAGAGTATTGTGTTCAGTTTTGGGCACCACGATTTAAGAAGAATATAGACAAGCTGGAATGTGTCCAGAGGAGGGCAATGGAGATTGTGAGAGGTCTAGATACCAAGTCCTATGAGGAAAGGTTGAAGGAGCTTGGTATGTTTAGCCTGGAGAGGAGATGACTGAGAGGTGATATGATAACCATCTTCAAGTACTTGAAGGGCAGTCATATAGAGGATGATGTGGAATTGTTTTCTGTTGCCCTGGAAGGTTGGGCCAGAACCAATGGCTTGAAATTAAATCAAGAGGCTTTTGGCTAAACATTAGGAAGAACTTCCTGACAGTTAGAGCGGTCCTTCAGTGGAACAGGCTTCCTCAGGTGGTGGTGGGCTCTTCTTCTTTGGAGGTTTTTAAGTAGAGGCTAGATGGCTATCTGACAGCAATGCTGATTCTGTAAACCTAGGCAGATCATGAGAGGGAGGACAGGAAGGGTTACATCAGCACTTAGTTCTTGTGGCCCTTTCTTATACTCCAGGGTAATACCAATCACCACTTTGGGATCAGGAAGCAATTTTCCCCAGGCCAGTTTGGCTAGGGATCCTGACAGCGCTTTGCCATCTTCTAGGCATGGAGAAGGGATCACTGTGTGTGTGTGTGGGGGGGGGGTTTGGGGGGTTGGGGGGGGGAGGTAGTTGTTAACTTCCTGCACTGTACAGGGGCTTGAACTAGATGAACCTGGAGGTCCCTTCCAATCCTATGATTCTATGATTGGCTGGTGGGAAGGAGAGAAAGAAGCAGGGAAAGGTGAAGATATGAGGGTTGCCAAGATGAGAGAAAGGAAATAGTGTGGGGGAAGGTGATACGGGGGGATATGAGGTTCCCCTTTTGTGAGTCCTTGCAGGTTTCCCATTGTGCAACTAGGCCCAGCCTGATGACCGGTACCATGCAACTGGGTCATTGTTTTCCCAGACAGAGGCTGTCAGGGGCAGGGAAGGACAGAAAAACTGAAGTCAGGGGGCAGATTATGGTAGGCTGGGGGGCAGGAAGGAGAAAAGGAGGTAGGAAAAGGAGAGATGCTAAAGTGGCTTTCATAGAACAGAAAGAGAAAATAATAGTGGAGGGTGAAATGCAATGTCCCTTGCAAATCCTTGTGGATTCCCACATATAATTTTCCAAGAACGAAACTGTTCCAAATTTCCAGCTCATTTTGAACAGCAGACTCAAATTGCAAGATATGCCTCTTTGTAGACAATAATGATCTTTAGTTACACACAAGTCTGCATCTTCAAATCAAATACAGTGAACATTAGCGTCTGCCATCTATTTGACATAATTAGCATTTGCCATCTATTTGACACATAATGATGGCTGTAATAATTTGTTTCCTGTGCACCTCCCACCCCACACCCAATACCAGTGGTTTGTACTTGGATGTATAAGCATTGTTAGAGAATTATTTGACTCAACACTATACTTTAAACATCCAGCCATCCAACCAGAATTAAGAAGATAGAACAGATGCGTTAGCATATGCTCTGAGGAACATTTGTCTAGTGAACACAGTATATAACTACAATTTAAAAATTGCTACAGTTGCTACAGTTCCACATACTTGAGCATTCTGAACTAAAACTCTGTGAAAACTATTTTAGCGTGTTAATTAAAATCAAGTTGTAGAGCACAGCACTTGCCTGCTAGACAGCTGTTGGGAACCTAATTATTTGCCTGAATTGCAGTTTAGGGCACTTGTACATGCCAAATGCTGAGAAAACTCCAGCCTAATGGCCACTTCAATCTTTACAGCCCTCATACGGTCTCTGAAAAAAATCTCATGTCACGGGGGGTCCTCACAGCGGGGTCATAACACATTAAAGCGCTTGTCAGTCATCCCTTCTCAAGGATAGCTGGTATTTCTGCAGCACAACTGAGCATGCCTGAAATAAACTAGGCATGGCTGGCAGTTATGGGGACGTATGTGGACTTTCCCCTAAATCAGTGGCAGTTTTAATTAAGAATCAGTTCTTTGTGCACCACCATCTGGAGTTTATTTCCCACTCACTACTCAATTGCTATTTGATCCTATATTATTGTTGTTGTTGTTGTTTATTTATAGTCCGCCATTCTCACTGAGATCAAAAGTGGATTACATACTGCAAGTGAATACAATTTAATCGATAGCTAGGACATTTGCAAAGCAAAAATACAATATGATCAACAGTTAGGAGATCCAATGAAAACATGTATTAGGTATAGTAGCCACAAATTTGAAAACTAGCATAAAGTCAAACACAAATGAAACGTTTCTGAATTGAAGTATAAGTAATTAACATGCCGTCTTTAGCAACATCGAACTTCCCAGTAGGGACACATCTACATCAGCAGACAGTACCCAATATCCTAGTCTATGGTCCCTATACCTTACCAAGGTGTCTGTTTGAGCTATTTCTTATATGACACAACCCTATAATCTGAGAATTTCAGAATTCACATGCCTGAAAATGGCTGATTCAACAATATATTTGGTAATAACAATAGAATAAGAAAGTCTATCTTTTGAAATACAACACACACTTTAAAAACATTTCTTGTATACTTGTGTTATATATGATGTATTTTCCATATAAGCCTACAAAAGTGGATGATTTATAGCAACTCTTATATACAAAAGGAGATAACATTGCAGGCTCCTTCCTTATGGAAAAATACATCAAAGTGGTGTAGCAGAGCTCAGCAACAATCTCGGCAAAATTAAGCTCACTTTTCTTCCGTGGGGGTGGGGAAACCTATTCTGTGACAATATTAACACGCAAGTTTTATTTATCTTTCTGATGAAATGAGGAGTAACTGTATGCTCATTTCATGAAGCAAAACTAACATTACTTTCTGCTCTGTTCCTACACTAACAGAATGATTAGAGATAATGGTGACAAATTCACCTAAGTCTGTTTTGTGTCCTTTTTGCCTTCCCCCTAGTGATAATCCCTGGTAAGAGAAACAATTCATATCCATAAATTGGGATATTCATTACTAGTGACAGCTACAGATGACATCTCATCCGCTTTGAATGCCATCCTTCCACCCCCACCTTTTTATGATAAGCACTGCTAAACAGACACAAAGATTAAGAACAAACAAGCATGACAGGAACTGACCTGATATCCTGATTTACTTCAATGATCCACTTATCCAGATTAGATCAAAAACGGGAGAGTGTAATTTAGTAGCCCAAATATCTGAGACAGCTGGCAGAATTATTAGCTTGCCATCTCTATTACCGGCTTGCTCTATGACCTTAGGCAGATCTCTTAATAGGTCTGCCCTTTGCTGATCCACTTGAAAGGGAGATAATAATCCTTAAGTACATTATATAGTGGTACTGAGTTTCCTTAATGATTATAAAATAAGCTCTCCATTTTAAAAACAATAGAAAAGCGCTATTATGTTAACAAATGGCCAACACACATATTTATGGCTAACCTGTTAAACAATACTTCATATTCTGAGGACTAAGAATAGGGCTGGAGTTCTCCTCACTGGAAAATCTACTCCAGCGCAGCAGGAAATGTGACTGGGCAAAACTGGGGGGTTCAGATGGATGGAGTTTGAAGCAGTACCTCTTTGGGTGTGCATGTAAGACTCATTTCAACTTTAAAAAATTTCCCTTAAAAAAATAAGTTTTAATTCTTTACACAGAAATTACAAGGTCACAAATTTTAAAAAAATTCTGCTGTGGGTGATCAGTACTCCAGATGTGTACTTGCGCCGCTGTTGCTACAATCGTGCTAAAATATTCTAGTATTAGTGTGAGGTCACAGCTGCTTTTTCTATGCAGCAGTTATCATCATAAACGAAGGCTGGAGTGTTGATGCAGCAGCAGCAGTTACAGTTTTGGTGATCTTGATTCTCCTCCTATACATAACAGGTATATTTTATTTTCCATTAAAAACATACAACTGTGTATTTACCAGATTCTTATGCACTCCCTGCATTGGCCATATTGATCCCTTTGTCCTTCACTCCAGTCTTCTTTCTCCTCAAATGTTCCAGGTATAATTGCAATGGAAAATTACAGCCCTGTTCATGGCTCTCATGACTGTTCTAGGCTATAACAAATATGTCTTTTATTAGGACTGTGGTTAGAGAGCACAATATTTCTTCAAGGCCTTTATTTTAAATTATTTCTGTGGCTGCTGAATTTGGAATCTGACTTTTACTTGCTCGGGGCTCTTTCTGATTTATTTCAAGTTTTAGAAAAAAATGACCTTAGTTTGATATAAAGAAAAAGACTGCAGTTTTGAGGACTGTGAACATAAAAATTTCTTACAATTTCCTACTGTACACTTGGTAAGTCAGACTGCAGCCAAAGTGAGAAATTCAGTGGGTTGTATCTGATATACATATGGGAAATTTGTTTGTCACTGGAGACCAATTTGAAAGTATATTGTAAGCCAAGGGTTGGAGCTGTGTTATTAGAGATGGGCAACAGGAATTCTTAGCTGAAAGACAAAAACAGGATTAATCCCATATAGGGCTTAAAAGGTCAACACAAGCACTGTGAATTGGACCCAAAAAGTGAGCAAGAATAGTTAGGACAAGACGGGATTGATACGGTCCCTATGACCCATTCCAGTAAGCATTCTGGCCACATAGTTCTGTACCAATTGTGGAGATTCTTTAAGGGCACATAGAACTCAAAAGCAGTAACCAACTCTAGACATTACCAAGACATGTACCACAGAGAGCAGATTTTTTTCTGTCTAAGAAAGGCCACAGCTGGTTAACCAGCCAAAGCTGATAAAAAGTACTCCAGTTTGCCTCTGCCACCTGCTTATTCAGCAGTAGGTCCACATCCATGAGCACCCCAAAGCTACAGACCTGCTCCTTCAAGGGGAGTGCAAATGCATTCAGAATAACTGACACCTTCAATCCTGGGTCTTTTGCTCACCAACAGCACTTCCATCTTTTGGGGGTTAAGTTTCAGCTTATTAGCCTGCAGTTAGCCCAAAACTCCCTCTGGGCACCAGTTCAGGGCTTCTGCAGCCTCCCTGAGATCTGCCAGAAGTGTAAGACAGAGCTGAGTGTCATCCGCACCATGTAGATGTTGGAAAATATGGGAAACTATATAGAACCTTGAGGGACCCCACAGGACAGAAGTCAAGGGATCAAGCAGCAGTCCCCTAGCACCATATTCTGAAACCTACCTTCCAGCAGAACTAGAAACACTGCAAAATGGTAGGTCCCAGTCCAACCCCAAAAGGTGGTCCAGAAGGACACCATGACTGATAGTACTGAAAGATGCTGAGAGGTCGCGGAGAATTAAGCAAAGCTGCACTCCCAGCACAGGTCATCCACCAGGGTGACCAAGGTTCTTTCATTCCCGGAAGTTAGACTGGAATGGATCCAAACAATCTGCTTCAACTGAGAATTCCTGGAAATGTCTACCCACCACCTGTTCAATCACCTTCCTCAGAAATGGAACATTTGCAACTGGTTCATAATTATTTAAATCTCCTGGACAAAGGAGAGGTTTTCTTAATACTGGACACACTAAGTCTGGAGCAAACTGTGATTCTCGAAAGCTTATGCTACAGTAAAGTTGGTTAGTCTTAAAGGTGCTACCGGACTCTTCGAAACTGAAGCAAGAAAATGTTATCCCAACACAATGGTAAGCAAGTACAGTTGTTGTATTAGATGGAATCCACTTGACCTCAGGTTGCTGTCTGGGTGCTGGGAAGAGAGTGCAGGCTGTGAAGAAGGATGGGGGGTTGTTGGAGAAGATGGGCCTTTTTACTTCCATCTATGGCACAATGTCCTCAGCTCAAGGAGGTCCATAGCTCATCTGTCTTCCAGTCCCTCCAGTGGTTGCTGTTGCTGTTTCAAGGTGCGGACCACCTGACTATCACAAGGCCTACTGAGCAATATTCTTGCCCACTAGGAACATGGGGAGGGTGCCACATTAGGGAATGACAGATGGCATGTCAAGGAGAAACATGTGGGTCCCAAGCCACTGACTGAGTAAAACTGGATTATAGGAATAGCAGACTTTGCTTTTAGTCAGCTACAACTGATGTTTTTAGGCATCAGCTTTCTACTGAGGGAGATTTTATAAGAGTTGGAGGTGGGCCCTGCAGAAGGAGGTGGATTGCTTGGTGACTCACTGTGCCTGTTTTGCTCAGCACTTTGCAGATAAATCTCTTGCATCAGTATTGACATGTCCAGGGTGGGGTGGTGGTGGTGGTGTTTCTCTTCGTCAGATGCGTGACGTTGCTTCAGTTTGGTTCTGTTGGGCTTTCTCTGGAATGAGCTTGCATTTAGGAGTGTGCCTTCACCATGGCAGCCTTATTCCAGTGTGTTTGTGCCCCTGAGAACCAGTTTGGAAACTTTCCCATGATAGGGAACAATGAAGAGTGGCTGGGCAGCTTGTTCAGAGGCACCTGGCTTTGCGGGAAGGCAGCTTTGCCCCAGTGTGTTTTTCCTGTGGGTGTCAGCTTCTCTGACTTTTCCCCCCATTGGAAACAATGAGTGGCTGGGGCACTTTATTCAGGGGCTCAAAGAATTGGACTCCAGGGTTCAAACTTTCTGAAACTTGGGTGATCTTTATAGAAAAATCAAGAGTAAGTTCCCTACAAATTTGGTGAAATTTGCTTGAAAAATCATACACACACACAACCCCTCAGATAGTTTTCTGCATAGGGAATAATGGTGAACTAAATATAGATTTCTCTGATTTGTTGGAGCCAGATCAGATAATCTTTCCCGGATATTGGGAATCCTGGATTTTTTTGGAATCCCTGAATCCCAGATCCAGATTTCCTGGATTTTTTTGGTGCACATCTCAAACCAGACATCACCACAAAGTACACCATACATCACTACATAACTGTGAGCACAGCAAATTTTAGAAGAATAGATGAGAAACTAACATCATGGCATACAGCACTAGGCACTGCCAAGATTCTGACCTTGCTAAAGGTATCCCTGAAACACCGGGGCACCTCCTTAAACAACAAGCTGAAACAACGACACCTCCTTGGCTTTGTAGTTGTTTCAGCTTACTAAAGGTATTGGCTTCCTTGGCTTGAAAATGCTGGCAGCTCCTTACTGAAGGCTCCAAGGATGCAGATTCATTGACACCCAGAGCAATTTTCCTCTCCACATCAAATACTGAACTGTATTCTTCTACTACAGGGGATATTAGAAGAGCCAATTAATTTGGAGGAAGGCTTTTTTAAGGAGGAAGAAGATTTCAAACATGAGCCAAAAAGAAAGATGGGGTATAAATATTTTAATTAAAATGTTTATTTTGCTCAGTGAAATGGTAGGATAGAATCCAGCTCAACTCAGGAACAGCAATGCTCACATGGAGTAAAAGTCCTAACAATTTGTTAAATAATTGTTTAAAGTAAAATGCAAACTTTGAACTGGATTCAGTCTATGACTGAACCAATATAATAATGACATGATACAAGAATTAAAATTAGTGTTACTAAATTCTTTTAGTTAAAAAAAATCAGGGTGTGCCATAAAGAAACACTTCAGTGTTTCAAGTATGTATGAGGCACAGCCACATTCACAAAACCGATGGTAAAATTTGCAAAGAGTCAGTTGTATGCTATCAGGAGTCTGAAGGGAGCAGTTACAGGCTCTCAGTTTCATAATCCTTGTGTTAAAAAGTCCCTAAATATTCTTTACAAGATAGACAAATCTATTTTGGTCTGGTGAGCAAATAATCCATGTGTTACAAAGTCTCTAAATATGCATTCACAAGATAGACAGATCTGTTTCAGTCTATTGGGCCCATCATAAGGTCTTTTTGAAAGGCTATAAATGGTTTCACAGAACATATTCTTGCTAGAACACCAGCAAAAATGGGAGGGGAAAAATAAATCTAGAACGATATATTTTCGCAAGTTAACTTCAGTCCCTTCGTTGACTAAAATTACTTATCTGCCTCTCATGTTACACTTCACAATTAGTGAGAAGATCAGAGCTGCTCTGGGAACCTGTAAACAGCAGCATCCTGCTTTAACTTTACAAAATAAACACCCCATCCTTTTGCTCTCACTTTTGGCAATGATCTGAAATTGAAATCTGAAATCATGTTTTCATTAGACTTTTCCCCAAGGGCTGGGTGTACAGTTCAATATATCCAGATTCCAGACCCAAATGACACATGGCTCTCCAAAATTCAGGTCCAGTAGCACCTTAAAGACCAATTAGATTTCCAGGGTATGAGCTCTGCTACTCTGCTCTGCTCATACTCAGGGTATGAGCTCTGCTACTACTACAGACCAACATGGCTACCCATCTGAAACTACGCCTCTCCAAGTCGTCATGCAGAAATCCACTGAACTTTTGCATTTAAACAAATAGCTGTGATCACTGGGCAAGTTTGGACAACCATCTGTGGGACGCAAAGGAATGTGTTGATGCCTTCTTTTTTGAAGACACACTGCTGCTTTTTTTGAATTTTATGCTTTATGCTGATTTGAGTCTGAATCATTGTGAATTTTGTAGTTTTACATTTCCTACAATATTCTGATGGTCCCATGATAACTGTGTACTCCAAGATAACACATTTGTACAGAAAGATGTGCACATTTGGAATATTAAGAGCTGTGTGTGTGTGATCACTGCCCTTTGCACTACTGTGGTGGGATAGAGATTACCATCAAGTCATAGTTGACTTATGGCAACCCGTGGTAAGGTTTTCAAGGCAAGAGACTAACAGAGGTGGATTGCCATTGCCTACCTCTGCAGCCCTCGTCTTTGTTGGAGGTCTCCCATCCAGTTACTAACCAAGACTGACCCTGCTTAGCTTCTGAGATCTGATGAGATCAGGCTCACCTGGGGCATTCAGGTCACGGCTTTCACTACCATAGCAGAATATATAAAGAAGTATGTAGAGGGAAGTGATATCACAGAATTCTGATATTACAGAATTGCTGTTCCTATCTCGATTTGCAATGAGATGGAGATTGTTGCAGTATAGCTTCTCTTCCCATAAAACAAACCTTTTCCTTGTTGCAGACTAGACATCTCCTTTCCTATTTAAATTTCCCATGATACATTCTGTATTTCAGTCACTCAGTGGCTTTGCCTTGAGCTACTGAATCATAGCTGACAGCAAATTAATGACTAGGATGGTGTGATTAGTAGAGATTACAGGCTACTGAGAACCTACCTGATCATTTACCACTGTCATAATACTTATGCTGGCTATTATTAGGCATTAATAATGGTGATAAAGAGGACATGCTTCCACTATACTAAGCTCTCTATATGGAATCTGGCTGCATTTTTAATACATAACTGATAAGCTGATTAAATGAGGGGAAATCAAAGTATAATTTGTGCTTTTAGAAAATGTTATTCTAAAAGCTCTCTCACATAAAAGGATATGTATATTAACACACAACCAATTACACAATAAATGAACTAAAGTTAATTCTTTCATGAGTCTAGTAGCTTTTTCTTGATCTTTGTAAGATGAGGCTGGGTTGGAGAGAATCCATTTTCTTACCAATCCCTTAGCAATCTATTCAAACAGTTCAAATAAAAATTTTATCCTGGGTAAGCTTCAGTGAGCCAATGTTATTTCATTTTTGTTTCTCCTTTGGGAAGAACTATAGTCTTCTGCTGTCTTCTAAAGAATGTTTTGTAAGAATAGGATGGGAGTGTCATTAAAGAGATCCATTTGCCTATTTATCAAGTCTCTGCCAGTGTGTTTAGTTTCTAAATATCAAGCAAGGTTTCATTACAAATTTTGAAGGCAGACCAAATATGAGGAAGATAAATTAGTTTTTTCCCCTAATTCCAAGAGGTATTGAATGAAACCTATTTAACGAAAAATAAAAAAAAAAACCTATTTGCAGTTTAAATCCATGGAAAGCATGAACATATTATACTCATAAAATAGCACACTTGCTCTTTTGCCACTGTGTTTAAATTAAAGATAAAAATCTAATGACTGTCAAATAAAGGGAAGCTTTGGATACTGAAATGAAAATCTAACAAAGGGCCACCATTTCTAAAAGTGAACTGTTATTGGGGGGAGGGGGGGACATGATACATAACACCTTTTCAATAGCTTGTGCAGATAAACAGACAATAGACTGAGACTCATGGCATCACATACAATTTGTTCTCATTGTACTATGTTCAGGAAATATTATATAAAAGAACTAAAAAAAGAAACTCTTATCTTCAGGATTGAGCCTTGATCTGTCAAGAACCAAGTCACTGTCTTTACAAAATCTAGTTATAAAGGAACACGTTATAGTAGAATGTCTCTGCTTTTTCACCTTTGAAAATTAACAATTAAAGCTTCTGATGCAGTTACAGCTTTTCTAACCCATTCTTTAAAATTGGTTGAGCTTTCCCACTTCAGAACCATGGTGAAAACTCAAAAACAGACACTCATGGAAACACTCTACTTTCATTTATATACCGTCCAGCCTTAGAGAAATGTGAGACATTTCACAAGTTTGTCAGAGGCTAGCGGGAACTTTTCTGGGGGGTTTTGTGGGGGAGGGGGAGGATTATTCTAATTATTGTATTTCTCAGAAGCTTTTGATATCAGCTTTGATAACACTATATATAAGACATGCAAATTGGTGTGTAATCGAGTGGGCAACTTTGTCTTACCTCACACTCAAAGTCCTCAGTTCTGTCTGCATCAGCGGGCAGGCTAGAAAGATAGTCATTACCTTCATAAAATTCATGCTCCACAGGATGAAGAGAATGGCAGCTATGTGAAACAAAGCATAATAAGAAGAGTAGGTTAGGTCTTTGATTCCAGTATTTCAAATTTAAAAGTATTTTAGAAACCTGTTGCATTAGTTTTTTAACATACAGAATGCTAATTGGAATTGCCTGAGAGAACTAACGCCCTTTGTGAAAATGCATAAAAATTAGTTATAATTTTGCTGAATAACAGAATGTGACTATCCAAGATAGTTTTTACAGTTGTGTGATCTTGACCAGAACCTTTTTTTTGGTACAAAAACCCATCGAATTTTACCTCAGAAAACATTCAAAAGTGAATTTGTAATTCTGTCTGTGATGGAACCAAGAGACAATGGACTGAAGAACTCATACAACTTAAAGGAATCTGATGAATGATGGAATGTTTCAAGGACATTAGAGGGTTGACTACACCACTCACCAAACTACACTCACTCACTATACCAAACTGGCTCTCAGTTAACTATTATAACAAAACAAATCACTTGGCTTTCTGTTTCTGTGAATATAAAAGTAATTGTTCCTTAGGTAGGTAATGTTAATGGAAAAGGGACAGGATTATTAAAGAATAGATTTTACTTAACTTACGACTTACCCAGTGCACATTGCAATGGGATACAGTACCAAACAAACATCCCAACAAACAACAGGAGTAAGCAGGATCAGGAAGACTCCCCAGCTAAGGGATCTAGCCAGAACACCGATGTGCACTAATAATTAAATGTAGGCGAGACACAGGGCCAAACTAGACATGCAGGATTTTAGGGTTGGATTTGGGTTCCCCAGACCCAATTCAACTTCCCTGCAGCTACACAGCAGCTTTGGGGAACAGCTGTAAAAATAAAGACACTAAATGGTCTCAAAGTGCCTCTGTGGGGGGGGGAGCTCCTCCCTCTGCCCTCAACCCATTTCCTCCTGTAAAAATAGCAGGGGAGGGAGGGTTTTTTCCTGCTTTACATGGAGTATTCTGTGGATGTGGAGCAGTAAAAACAGGAGGAAAAAACTGTTCCTGTGCTATTGTGACACAGGGAAATAGCTTGAAGTGGGAGAGAGCTGCTCCTCCTCCCTCTGCAGAGGCATTCAGAGGCTGTTTGGGATCTTCTTCTTTTTTTTTAACAGACACTTTTACTTTTTAAGGGCTGTATGGCTGCCAAAACCTGAGTTGGGTCTGGGTTGAAATCTTTAAAAACTTCCACATCTAGCGAGACCCAGTTTACTTGGGAATAAACCCCACTGAATTAAGTGAGACATCAATTTCTCTTAGGAAGTACTTAACTGTAGAAATGCTTCAAAAATTTATATAATCCATCACCTCCCCTCCTCTCCTGATGCTGCCTCTTTATAGAGAAAAAAAGCAAAAAGGAGAGCAGAGGCAAATTGAGCAACTGAAATTACCCTGGAAATAATTTCCAGAGTGCCCCATTCCACGCTCCTGAGCAAGTTGATGGTACAGATTCTTAGTAGATCAAAGGGTACGGAACTGACTAGGGCCCTTTTTGCACTTATAGTTTATGCCGCCATTTATGAGCATTCGCCCCGATCACACTGGCTTCAGCATTGCACCCATTCATTTCACAGTCCACTGCAGTTTTGATTTGGTTTCTGTGCTTCATTTCAGACCCGCTTTGAAGCCTAGATGCAGTTTTGGGCTTTGGGGGCTTTGCAATTCATGTCACACTTAAAAAAAATAATAATTTGAACATGCGTAGTAACATTGCAATGTTGGACCCCCCCCCCTTGCTTTTGCTGATTGGGCTGTCCCCTGCCCACTGGAGAGGCAATTGGTGACAGAGTTCTGGGGGGAAACATGTACCACTCTCTTTTTTTAAAAAAAGCAAGCCAGGAATCACAGAATTACAGAGTTGAAAGAGGCCATACAGACCTTCTAGTCCAACCCCCTGCCCAATGCAGGATGAGCCTAAAGCATCCCTGATATTCATCCAGCTTCTTCTTGAAAACTGCCAGTGAAGGGGAGCTCACCACCTCCCTAGGCAGCTGATTCCGCCTTTGAACTACTCAGACCATGAAAAAGTTTTTCCTGATATCAAGCCAGTACCTTTCTGCATGTAATTTAAGCCTGTTGCTTTGAGTCCTGTCCTCTGCTGCCAACTGAAACAGCTCCTTGCCCTCCTCCAAATGACAGCCTTTCAAATATTTAAAGAGAGCAATCATGTTCCCCCTCAATCTCCTTTTCTCCAAACTAAACATTCTCAAGTCCCTCAGCCTTTCCTCATAGGGCTCAGTCTCCAGACCTCTGATCATTGTTGTCGCTCTCTTCTGCACCCTCTCAATTTCGTCCACATCCTTTTTGAAGTGAGGCCTCTAGAACTGCACACAGTACTCCAGGTGCAACCTGACCAAGGCAGTATAGAGAGGGACTATGACCTCCTGCAATTTTGATGCAATGGCCCTTTTGATACAACCCAGGAATGAGTTTGCCTTTTTTGCCAAAGGGATAAAATGCTGCTGCTTCTTTCCCTTCCTGCCGCTTTGATGGCTGTGCAAAATGCATTTTTTAAAAAACATTGGCAGAAGACACTAGGAGGCAGGGAAAAGCAGCAATTTAACCCTTACCTGGCTTTTAAAACCAGGAGAAATTAGGAGTAATGTTACAACACTTTTCAAGCTTTGGGGGGGGGGGAAGTGTGCTCATACCAATGAGGGAGGAAGGGGAAAGCAGCCATTTAACCTTACCTGGCTTTTAAAGCCAGGAGAAATTAGAAGTAATGTTACAACACGCACACAACATAAAAGAGTTTGCTCATACCACTGAGAGAGGAAGGGGAAAGCGGCCATGTAACCCTTTCCTAGCTTTTAAAGCCAGGAATGAATAAGCAGTAAGGTTTAGGGTTGCCAACTCCAAGTTCGGAAATTCCTGGAGATCTGGAGGGCAAAACCTGTAGAAACGTGAATATAGTGGGGTTTGTGGAGGGAAAAGACCTTGGCATGGCATAATTCCATAGAGTCCACCACCTAAAGTTGGCATTTTCTCCAGGTGAACTGAATTCTGTGGCCTGGAGACCAGCTATAATTCCGGGAGATCTCCAGCCACTACCTGGAGGCTGGCAACCCTAGTAAGGTTTCAATGTTACAAATCACTCCTGGCTTAAAAAAAAGAGAGAGAGAGTGGACATACCCTGCAGGGAGGAAGGGAAAAGCACCCATTGAACCCTTTCCTGACTTTTAAAGCCAGCAGGGAATTAGCAGCAAGCTTAGGAATCGTTCCTGGCTTTGGAAAAAAAATAAGATAGTGTGTGCATACCCGGGAGGGAGGAAGCCAATGGAGAAGCAGACTTATGACTAGAGGTGTGTAATTCGGTTATCAGATAACCAAAAAAATACCAAAACAAACCTGTTTCGGTTTGTTTCGGTATTACCGAAACGTTTCCCAATTACCAAAACGTTTCGGTAATACCGAAACAGCGATTACTGAAATGTTTCGGTATGTTTCGGTAATCGTTTCGGTAAACTGAGAATCGCCATTTTGCTAGCCGTTTGCATTTGCAAGCGGCTAGCAAAATCCTGCAGGAAGCTACAGCTTCCTGCAGGCTTTTTGAAGAGGGGAAGGGGGAGAAGGAGTGAGTGACTCACTACCTCCTCTTCACCTCTCAACTCTCTTGCTAGGAAAGGAGGGAATCCTTGCTTTGCAAGGTGCTTGCTTGCTAGCATTGCACTTTGCAATGCAATGCAATGCAAAGCAAGCAGCAAAAGATTCCCGCCAAAATTCCCAGGTAAGGGAGGGGGGAGCAGGAAGGAGTGATAGAGTAGGACTCAAAGGAGGATGTGGGGGGGAAGGCAAGGGAGGGGGGACTTAGGAGTGTCCAATCCCACTGCTGCATCCTTCTTCCAGTCAATAGATTCAAATCTTTGGCAGAAGCTGCAGCAGGGGATTTAAATTTGAGGCTGGACTGGGACAGCCTCTGTTGCTGCTGAGAGTGAGAGAGACTGCTTCTTTGCTGCCTTGGACTTCTGGACTG
This sequence comes from Eublepharis macularius, assembly GCF_028583425.1. Taxonomy (NCBI): domain Eukaryota; kingdom Metazoa; phylum Chordata; class Lepidosauria; order Squamata; family Eublepharidae; genus Eublepharis; species Eublepharis macularius. Next base: position 71,940,771 of record NC_072798.1, read on the forward strand.
CACCGGGTGGACTTCTGCCTGTGGAGTGGACTTCTGCCTGTGGAGGATCAACTCAAGGGGCTGAACATTCATCAGAAGAGGACTGGTAGGATATATTCTTTTTTTTTTAGGGGAGAGATGGGAGGAAGGGAAGGCACAGAGTTTGTTTAAATTGATGCTGGGCCAATTTGCTGGCCTCTGCTAAAAAATGTTTCACTGTGACATTGGCTTTGCATTGCAGGGTGGGCCTTGGTTTTCTTATGGCTTGGATTATTGTTTTAGGTTGAGACAGAGGATTATTTTAACTGGGGGGGGGTCACCACTGCTTGCTCGCATGTTTCCTGCCTTTTAACTCTCTGGCCTGGCTCTGCACTGTGGCTGTGGCCTGTGGGCCTGGCTAGGCTGGAACCAGGCCTGGCTCTGCACTGCGGGGTAGGCCTTGCCTTTCTCATGGCTTGGATCATTGTTCCCTGGGTCATCTTTTAGGGCCAGCGATGGAACCAAGCTGGGAGCATGTTTACTGGGTGTGTGTGTGTGTGTGGCACCACTGTTTGCATGTCTCCTGCCTTTTAACTCTCTGGCCTGGCTCTCCACTGTGGATGTGGGCCTGGCCAGGCCCAAAACAGACCTGGGCCTTGACTTTTGGGGTGTTGAATTTTTTGAATCTCTGTTAACATCCCACCTTTCTCTTTTCAGCCTCAAGGAGGAGAGGACTTGCTGCACGCCTGTCTGCCTGAACATCGCTGGACTGCAGGACTGGTAAGTGAGTCTGTGGGTTTACATTTGGGTGGGCATAGGGGTGGGTTTTTGCTTGCCTGGGAGGGGGGAGGTACATTTTCAGAACACCGCATCCACACCCCACACAGACACACCACAGAAAAGTTTTTCCTGTTAAATAGTGTCTTAGGAAGGTAGGCCAGTTTGTAGGCGTTCAGTGGCTAATTGCCCTCAACTTAATCGATAGGGAACTGAGCGTAGCTTATTTAAAACAGTAAATAGGGATCAGCAGGACAAGCAGTAGTTAGAGTTAGGTTATATTTGATTTCTATTCATATATATATACATATTGGTATAGCTGTTAATAGGCTTCCTGTTAGTGCCCCCAAAACTAGGGTTCCACTGCCCAACTTTGGCACCCGTGGTGGAGCCAGGCCGGCCCGGGCATACTAGTCTTGCAAGTATCTAAGGCTTTCACTTGTTATTGGGGTTTAGGGCCAGCTCAATTCCAGAGGAATTCAGCTGTTTGGCAGGCTCAGGTCCCCCAACATAAATAGGGTTGTTTAAAAAGATGTTAGATTGACCATCTCCAAGACAGGTTACAGTGCCACAAGAAGAACAGGTTTAGAAGTAGGTAGATAGGTCTTGAAAACAAAGTTCACCTTTGTTTCCCCTTGATTACGGAATAGTCAGAGTAGCTTCCGTGAGGGGAAAGCATGGCAGAAAGGAAAGCAGAGAGGGGCCCCGGGGGAAAGGCCAGAGAGAAATCTAGACGGGAGGAGGGGAGGGAGAGGGGGACTGCTGCGGCAGCCCCCCCATCTGAGCGGAGGAGGCCCTCCCCTGCACTGCTGCCGTTCACCAGCCTGGCTTCTGGTGACAGGAAGAGGGCTCGCAAGGCTCTCTTTCCTGAGGCAGCTGCTGGAGGGCCACCCCCAACCCAGGTGTCTCAGGCAGGGGCTGGCACTGGGCAGGGGCCTGCCGCTGAGGCTCCTTCTCCTCCAGTGGTTGCGAGCCAGCTGCTGGAGGAGGGGCAGTATGTGGTGTCTCCTGGGATGGACGTGGGGCATGTGACTTTTCCATCCCTCACGATCACCCCAGGAACCCGGAGGATGTTGGAGGAACTGCCGGTGAGACCCCCTGTGAGGTGGTCCACCCCAGTTTCCTCTGAGGCTAGCAGCAGGCCTCTTGCGGCTGTGCAGGAGGAGAGGGTGCAGGAGGAAGAGACTGTGGTGGACGAGCCCACATCTCTGCCCCTTCAGCCTCGTCCATCCCCAACTGCCTGGCCGAGAGTGGGAAACAGTGTGTCTGGCCAGAGCACCTCACAGGAGGTGTCTCAGGGTGGGCCCATGAGCGCTTCTGTGAAGCGTGGGCAACCCTTCAGCTCCGAATTCTGGAATCACTTCCAGAGAACGGAGGACCCCCGAGTTGCCCAGTGCCTGCATTGTAGGCAGCGCATCAGCCATGGCAGAGATGTGAACCATCTCTCCATGTCTGGTATGAGGACCCACATGAAGAGGCACCACCAGGCGGTGCTTCTTCGGGGGGAGAGTTTGAGTGGCACCACACGGCTGCCAGCTAGCCAGAAGGAGGCAGGCTCCTCTGGTGCTCTCCCCCCAAGGGTTCCTGTAGGGCAGGGACGCCAAGCCTCTCTGCCGGAGACACTTGGTAAGCAGGGCCCTAGTGTGCCCAGAGAGGGGATCCAGAGGGCGAACCGGCACCTCACGCACCACATCGTCAATATGGTAGCTGTGGATGGAAGACTGTTCTCCATAGTTGAAGACTTCGGTTTCTCAGGGCTGCTCCACGATTTCTTTCCCTGGTACGCCGTCCCTGCTCGCACAATGTTGAGCAGATCGGTGGTGCCCTCGTTTTACAGGGCTGCCAGGGACCATGTGAAGGCACAGCTGTCCCAGGTTGCCGGGAGAACTGTGGACTTCAGATCTGACATCTGGACCTGCCCAAGTGTGCAGCAAGCGTACCTGTCGCTTACTGCTCACTGGTGGGAAACTGAGGAGGTTCTGGGTGGGGTGGTGGTGTCTGCAGCTAGCCAGGGATGGATGGGAGACCACCAGGCAGGCTACCGCAAGGCCTTGCTCCACGCCAAGGTTCTCGACGTGTCGCACACGGCGAAGAAAATTGCTGCCACTCTAAGGAGACAGTTGGATGAGTGGATAGGCCAGGGACCCGCCACCGTGTGCTGGAATGCAGGCAGGGAGTCTGCCACGAGCCTCTCTGAACGTCCGGAGTTCAACCAAGCCGACGGGGGGGGCAGGCAAGAAGCGTAGTCCAAGGAGCCGAATGCAAGGGTCAGAGCCAAAGAGCAGTCAGAGCAGAACTGAGTTGCAGTAGAACCGGGGGGGGGGGGGGGTCTGTGCGCAGGTGCTTCTGCAACAAGTGAAAGGGCGTCCTGGCTTAAGGGCTCTCACCTGCAGGGCAGTGCTGCACCCTGTTACAACTCAAGGTCGTTACGTCGTTGTTTGAGTGCCTGAAGCCTTGCACTTCGCCTCCTTTCCTGTGCAGCAAGACGCTGTCTCCCTCTGCGCTGCCTATCAGGTTCAGGGGAGCTGGGTGGAGATTCTGCCCTGGTCTCAGGAACTGGTGCAGGTAAGGGAACAGCCTCTGTCCCTGAGTCTGCCCTGGATTCCTCAACCTGCTCTGGCAAGGGTTCCTGCTGCTCCATTCCCTGCTGGTCTTCCAAGCAGCTACCTCTGAAGGGACTTGGAATAGTCCCACTCCTGTCGTCCTCCCCGAGGTCTTCATCCTCTGAGGACTCAGAGGCCACAACACTATCCTCCCTTCAGGGCCCCCCTCTGGAAGCACCGGCGCCGGCTTGCGGGGGTATGCCTCATGGAAAGCTCGAACCAATGCCGGGGCATGGACCTGGTCTGCAGGTTCCCAAGAGTTGTCCTCAGGCCCATATCCCTTCCATTCGATTAAATATTGCAGCTGGCCTCGGCGACGGCGGGAGTCAAGGATTCGGATGACCTCATATTCCTCGTGGTCATCCACCCATATGGGCAGAGGTGTCGGCGTGGCAGTGCGTAGCGGGTCCGGGTCCGGGGCCAGTAGGTGTAAGAAACGATGAAACACAGGGTGTACCCGAAGTGTATGTGGCAGGTCCAACCGGAAGGCTACAGGATTGATCTGGTCCACCACCGTGAAAGGTCCAATGTATCGGGCGTCCAGTTTCTGAGAGGGTCTGGTACTGCGGAGGTGGCGAGTGGATAGCCATACCCTGTCCCCAATATGGATATCCTTTCCTGGTTGCCGGGCTTGGTCGGCTCTGGCCTTGTAGGCCGCCTTGGCCTGATCGAGGTGTTCCCTTAGCAAGTCATGTTGAGCTTGCAATTCCCGGGTCAGGGCATCTGCTGCAGGGACAGGGGAGTGAGGCAGAAACTCTGGAAAATGGCGTGGATGTTACCCATAGTTAGCCTGGAAAGGTGTCTGTCATGTCGAGGAGTGGACGGCGTTGTTGTATGCAAATTCTGCCAGGGCCAGGAGGGATGCCCAATTGTCCTGTTGATGGTTGCAATAACAACGAAGGTACTGCTCGAGGACTGCATTAACATGTTCGGTCTGCCCATCGGTCTGCAGGTGGTGGGCTGAGGAAAAGTGCAATCGGGTGTCTAGGAGGGAGTGTAGGGCCCGCCAGAACCGTGAGGTGAACTGAGTGCCGCAATCTGTGATGATATGTTCGGAGAGTCCATGGAGTCGGAAAATGTGTTGCAGGTACAATAACGCGGTGTCCCGGGCCGTCGGTGTTCCTGAACAAGGGATGAAGTGAGCCATATTCGTGAAGGAATCCACCACTACCAAAATGGAGGAATGGGGTCCGGACTTGGGCAGCACAACAATGAAGTCCATAGTGACTGTGTGCCAGGGTCCCAGTGGAGTGGGCAGGGGTTGCAGCAGGCCAGCTGGCTTGCCTGGCTGATTCTTGGCCCTGTGGCAGACATCACAGGTGTTGACGTAGCGGGGCATGTCAGCGTGGATCCGGGGCCACCAGAATTCCCGTGTGGCAAGGTGCAACGTCCTGTACCTCCCGAAGTGGCCTGCGGAGCCCACATCATGGGACAGGTGGAGGACCTCCCTATGCAAGGGACCAGCCGGCACACAGAGGCGCCCCTGATGCAGTACCAAGCCGGCTTGGACAGTGATCTCTGCTCCTACAGGGATTTCCTGGTTGTGCATTGCTTGCACCTGCTTTCGGGCCCAGGGATCATGGAGTTGTTGCTGTGGGATGCGTTCCCAGAGGGATGGGGGGGGGGTCGGTGGCAGCAGCAAAGGCAGTTGGCGGAAAGATCGTGGTTGGGGGAGTCATGGGTACCTGATCCTGGTAGTGCTCAGGTTTCCGAGACAAAGCATCTGCTTTCCAATTCTGGGTACTAGGGATGTAAGTAATGGTGAGATTGAAACGAGAGAAGAATAGCGACCACTGGATTTGCCGCTGATTCAGCTGTCGGGCAGTCTGCAGGTATTCTAGGTTCCGGTGATCGGTCCAGATCTGCACGGGATGGCGTGCTCCTTCGTGGTGGTGATGCCAAACCTCCAGAGCAACCTTGATGGCCAGTAATTCTCGCTCCCAAATGGTGTAGTTGCGTTCTGCGGGAGTTAGCTGGCGGGAATAGAACACACAGGGCTGAAGCAGATCCGCTGGTCTTCGCCGCTGGGACAGGATGGCTCCCACTGCAACATTGGAGGTGTCCGTTTCTACCACGAAGGGCAAGGCAGGGTCAGGATGTCGCAACACCGGGTCGGAGGCCATGTGCTCCTTCAAGACTTGGAATGCCCCCTGGGCTTCTTGGTCCCATTGGAAAAGCTCCTTCGGTCATAGCAGCCGGGTCAGGGGAGCAGCTAACAACGCGTACACTTCCACGAACTGGCGATAGTAATTAGTGAACCCAAGAAACCGTTGCAGGTCCTTGCGGTTCCGGGGGGGGGGCATGTCAGGATAGCTGCCACCTTTTCTGGGTCCATCCGGATGCCTTGAGGGGAAATGCGGTGGCCCAAGAAGTCAATAGTGGTCTGATTGAATGCACACTTCTCAAGCTTGGCATATAGCCGGTGTTCCCGGAGGCGCTGCAGTACCGTCCGGACATGGGACATGTGGCAGGCAGGATCGCGGGAGTAGATCAGGATATCGTCCAGGTACACCACCACGAAGCGGTCTATCAGGTCCCGGAGTACCTCATGGATGTACCTCTGGAGCACAGCTGGGGCATTACAAAGGCCAAAAGGCATGACCAGGTACTCGTACTGTCCATAGCGAGTGCCGAACGCAATCTTCCACTCATCCCCGGCTCGGATCCGGATAAGGTTATACACCCCTCTGAGGTCCAACTTGGTGAACAGTTGTGCTCCATTTACTCGCTCCAACAGTTCTGGGATCAATGGCAGGGGGTACCGATCCTTCACTGTAATCTTATTGAGGGCACGGTAATCATTACAGAGACGAAGCTCCCCACACTTCTTCTTCACAAACAACACAGGTGCTGAGGTGGGGGAGGTAGAGGGTCGGATGAACCCGCGTTGCAAGTTCTTGTCCAGAAAATCCTGAAGGGCTTGGTGCTCCGGCTCGGAAAGCGAGTATAACTGACCAACAGGCAGGGGCGCTCCTAGTTGCAAGTCAATCCCACAATCAAAGGGGCAGTATGGGGGAAGTTGGTCTGCCCCCTACTCTTCAAATACATCTTGAAAATCCACGTACGGTGCAGGGAGAGACCCGGTCTCCACAGGCGCAGTCACTCCTAAGAGAGTGCGGTCGTCCAGATGGGGACAGGGGTCCCGGAAACTCAGCTCTTGGGCTGTCCAATCTATCTGTGGATCGTGCAACATCAGCCAGTCCATCCCCAGTACCAGCGGGAACCAGGGCATATGGGCAATGTCCAACCTCAGAGTCTCCTGATGCCGATGGATGCAGAAGGTCAAGGGTTGGGTCTCTTTGGTAACTGGCCCAGAGCGCAAGGGCCGGCCGTCAATAGCTTCCACCTAGACTGCTGTAGCCTTGTCCTGTAGTGGCACATGGTGTTGGGTGGCAAAGGTGAGGTCCATATAGAAGCGGAGGGCCCAGAATCCACGAAGGCATGGGACATGATCCATGGTCCCCCTGGTGCTTGCAGCCGGACCGGAACTAGGATGTGCTGTGGTCCTCCGCTGCCAGGTCCATCGAGCCCCCTTGCTTGCCCCAGGTAGCCAGGGCCCAAGGCCCCTGGGGCTTGGCGTGTCCCGGTGTCCGCTGCTTCTCAGGGCAGGTACTGGCAAAGTGTCCCGGCGCCCCACAATAGAGGCACAGGTTAGCTCGGCGCCTCCAGTCTTTCTCCGTTGGGGTAAGGCGTGGTCTGGAAGCCCCAAGTTGCATGGGCTCCACCCCATCTTCCGGGGAACGGGTCATTGGGATTGCAGGGCCCCCTGGGGGAAGGGGGAGTCTGGTAGTCACACGGCCCCGGCCGCTACTCCTAGCCTGGCGTCTGTCTTCCAGGTGCCCATCTATTTGCAGGCTGAGTGCAATCAAGGCCTCAAGGGTGGCTGGCCGCTCCACCCGGGCTAACTCATCCAGCACTTCTTCTGATAGGCCCTCCAAATATTGGTCATGTAAGGCACCATCATTCCAGTCCAAATCCAAAGCCAGAGTCTTGAACTCTGCAGCATAGGCTGCCACAGACATCTTCCCTTGCTGTAACCGTCTCAGCTGCTGATTAGCCCTTCCCTGTTTTTGAGGGTCAGAAAAAGCAGCCTGGAACTGGGTCAGGAAGGCTGCATAGTTGTTCAGCACAGGGGAGTCAGCTACCAGCAGGGGTGTGGCCCACTTAGCTGCATGGTCCTTTAACAAACTCAGCACAAAGGAGACTTTTGTTTGGTCATCAGGGAAATCTTGCTGTCGTACCTTCATGTAAAGCTTGCACTGGGCAAGGAACAGAGGAAAGTCAGCTATCTGCCCCCCAAACTTGTCAGGCAACACCACTGGGCATTTACGTGGGGTGTGTGTCACAGCCCTGGAAGTCATTGCTGTGAGCTGCTGCTGCTTGGCTGACAACGCAGCAGAAACTTGCTGAAACTGTTCTTTCAGCGTTTGGTTCTCAGATATCAAAGCAGAAACCTGATTTTGTAGCTGTTGATTGTCAGCCGCGAGACTCACAAACGCTGCAGCTGCGTCTCCTGTCTCCATGGTGACAGGGAGGAACTTCAGCCACTTGTGATTTATGGCAGAAGGACTATGTGCTGGAATGCAGGCAGGGAGTCTACCACGAGCCTCTCTGAACGTCTGGAGTTCAACCAAGCTGATGGGGGAGCAGGCAGGAAGCATAGTCCAAGGAGCCGAATGCAAGGGTCAGAGTCAAAGAGGAGTCAGATCAGAACTGAGTTGCAGTAGAACCAGGCGGGGCTGTGCGCAGGTGCTTCTGCAACGAGGGAAAGGGCGTCCTGGCTTAAGAGCTCTCACCTGCAGGGCAGTGCTGCACCCTGTTACAACTCAAGGTCGTTACGTCGTTGTTTGAGTGCCTGAAGCCTTGCACTTCGCCTCCTTTCCCGTGCAGCAAGACGCTGTCTCCCTCTGCGCTGCCTATCAGGTTCAGGGGAACTGGGTGGAGATTCTGCCCTGGTCTCAGGAACTGGTGCAGGTAAGGGAACAGCCTCTGTCCCTGAGTCTGCCCTGGATTCCTCAACCTGCTCTGGTAAGGGTTCCTGCTGCTCCATTTCCTGCTGGTCTTCCAAGCAGCTGCCTCTGAAGGGGCTTGGAATAGTCCCACTCCTGTCGTCCTCCCCGAGGTCTTCATCCTCTGAGGACTCAGAGGCCACAACATACCGTGGGATGCATGGTGACGGACGGTGGCAGCAATATGAGGGCAGCAGCGCAACTAGTGAGCCAAGAGCGCATTTACTGTGCAGCCCACAAGCTACACCTAGTGGTGAGAGATGCGCTTGGGGCGGGCTCCTCCAAGGAACCCCATGATCCCCGGACTCGTGACTTCCAGTTACTGCTCCAGAAGTGTCGGAGGCACACGAGTCACTTCTCACGCAGCGTGACAGCCACTCATGAACTGCGCCTGAAGCAGGTCAGGACAGGCATGCCGGAACACGTACTGTTCGCTGACATCAGCACTCGCTGGAACTCCACCTGTGCCATGCTTGAGAGCTTGGTGGAGCAGCAGGCCACACTCCACGTGTGGCTCTCCAAGAGCCATGGTGCAAGTCAGGTGGGTGAGTTCAGCCGTGAGAATTGGCTCACCATCACCCAGACAGTGGAGGTCCTGAAGCCCTTCAAGGACTTCACTGTGGCGGTCTCGTCAGACACAGCGACCCTGGGTCTGGTCATTCCCCTGGTGCACACGCTCTGGAGGAATCTGGCCACCTTTTCAGACCCAGACGCACCTCGTGCTGACATCGTTCCAGTAGTGCGCGCGCTGGTGAAAAGGCTGCAGCACGGCATAGCTGCCAGGCTAATGCCTCTCACACAGAACATGTCATACATGTTGGCGACCATGTGCGACCTGTGAATCAAGGGCACTTTCGCCGAGCGGGACGGGAACCTCAAGCTGTGGGAACCATAACAATGTCAACAAAAGAATGAAAGCAACACACAAACATACATACACAGCCCCACCCACCCCCATGAAAAGAAAAGCAGAATGAGCTCAAAGCAGCACACATACACACAGCCCCACCTACCCACTCCCCCAATGAAAAGAAAGCAGAATGAATTCAAAGCAGCATACGCATACACAGAAACCCCTGAATGAAAAGAAAGCAGAATGAACTCTAAGCAGCTTAACCACCTCTGCAGAGCCTGCGCTGGGCCCCAGCTTGCGCTTTCTCTCTCTCTCCCTTTCTCTCCTCCTCTCTCGCTCACTCACAGAGGAATGAAAAGAAAGCAGAATGAACTTGAAGCAGCTTAACCTCCTCTGCAGACCCTGTGCTGGGCCTCAGCTCTCCCTCTCTCCCTCACAGAAGAATGAAAAGAAAGCAGAATGAACTCAAAGCAGCTTAGCCTCCTCTGCAGAGCCCATGCTGGGCCCCCAGCGCTCTCTCTCTCTCTCTCTCTCTCTCTCTCTCTCTCTCTCTCTCTCTCTCTCTCACTCACAGAGGAATGAAAAAAGCAGAATTTATTTATTTATATTTATATTCCACCCTCCCCACATCAGCAGGCTCAGGGCAGATCACAACCAAGTTTAAAAACATATTTCATCATATATACAATTTAAAATCATAAAACATCCTAATACATAGATTAAAATACATGTAAACATATTCACACACATACACACATATATATGTGTATGTATGTATGTAAACACAATAATCCAGACAACCCCCTATTTAGCATGAACTCGAAGCAACTTAACCTCCTCTGCAGAGCCTGCACTGGGCCCCAGCTCTCCCTCTCTCACTTACAGAATGAAAAGAAAGCAGAATGAACTCTAAGCAGCTTAACCACCTCTGCAGAGCCTGTGGAGCTGAAAGAGGAAGGAATCATGCGGGCAGATTCCAGAGCTGCCGGAACACCATTCCGGGGTGTTCCCCCTCTAAAAAAGCACAGGCTGTGACTCACAAAAGCTCATACCCCACCACAAATTTTGTTAGTCTTATAGGTGCTACTGGACTCTTGCTCTTTTCTACTACTATTATCTATTATTCACAATGCATGTTAAGGGTGGAAGGAGGGGAATCATCCTTTGATAGATCCTTGGGAAATATTAACTTAATCACCCACTCACCCCTTTTTCCTGTTGATAATATGAAGAGTTCTGTTCTACTGTATTTTTAGCTCCCCAGCCTTGGGAAGAAATGAAAAGGAATGAGGCTGAAAAGGGTGGGGGAATAATATAAAACACAGAATAATCTAAACAATTGGGTAGAGAGAAATGAAGACATACCAAGTTGGATGATGGGTTTAGTAACATCCCATTTTCCTTCAGCCCTCTTACACTTTGCAGTTCATGAAGAGCTTTCTAAAAACATTGCCAGCTGCAAAAAACGATGGCAAATGCCACTAATCAGGAAGTTTTTGCTGTTTGACCAACTGCTCTGCTCTGTCCCTAGTGGCTGAGAGCAAAACTGCACAAAAAGTAAAAACAAATGCATTCACTGAACGCAAGATGATTCCAGCTTCTGGGGCCCTCAAGACCTGACAAACCCAGAAATTTTGATCTCCTGGTCCCCTCTCTCGGTGGCCCTTAGCCTCTAGCATCAACAGAATTTGCTGTTACATAAACTACGGAGGTCATTTAGAATGTGTTCTATATAGTTTCTTAAGCCCTTTCAAGTTTTCCTGTACAAGATGCATTCTGTGGCCTATATCGTCTTTAAAAAGTTTGAAACCTTTTCCAATGTAAGGAATGTCCCCCTAACTTGAGTGGCTCTTCTGCCACAAGTAGGATACAGGCCTGTATGTTCTAGTACTACTAATTGTCTAGAATCTGAAGTGAAAATAGGGCTGCCAGGTCTCCGACCATGATGGGGGGATATCCAACCCCCAGCCTTGCTCCCCCAACACTACTCACCTGGCTGGCAGTGGGGAGAAAGGTGAGCAGAGTCAGGTCAGAGCACACTGCACGCTGACTCCACAGGCCTGATGATGTCACTTAAACTGGAAGTTATGGCATATCTTAGAATTGGCCCCAAACATAATGAAAATGCTATGTTTCGGGCCTGCTGAGACACTGTTCCAGTTTAAATTGGCAGTGATATCATTGGGCCTATGGAGCCTGTGTGCAGTGTGCTCTGGCCTACCTCTGCTCACCAGGAGAGGAAGATCAGCACCCCCTCCTCCACTGCTTTTTTTGGGGGGGGGGCTGCCATCACTAAGTGTAGGACAGTTCAATGAAAGGCCGGATGAAAAATGTGGGTCAGAAATTTTTTACACAATTGAAGAGAACTTGGCGAATCAGTGTCTAGCATTTTGTTATTTGAAATTCCTTCGACAAACAGGTCACAAATATGCCACATATTGCTATTAATATGCCAGCATTAATGCCAACACTGTTCCTAATGACAGTATAACAGCTACTTTTCCACAGCTGGGATTCAGAAAAGCAACATACTTTCTATAAATACCTGCATGTTGTCCTCTGCAGGACATATAGCACCTTAGGGGTAGGGTTGCCAGGTCCCTATACCCTCCTGGTGGGAGGGGGAGGGACCTGCCACTTACCTTGTGCCAGCAGCATGGTGTTCCTTCGTGCACACATGGAGCGCATGCGCTCTCCAGTGCCTACATGATGACATCACTCCTGGAAGTGATGTTATTGTGCTGCCCACGGGAGCGCTCCTGTGCTCCATGCAGGGCCGATTCTGCCAGTTTAGGCCCAAAATCAGCCTCAAATGAAGCATGGGAGCTCCCGCGGCCAGTGCAATGATGTTACTTCCGGAAGTGATGGCATTGCGCCTGTTGGCAGCATGCACAGCATGTTTCCTATGGTGCATGCCAGTGCTGGGCAACTTCTGGGAGCTTGCCACCTCTGACTGATCGCTGGGTAATCGGTGGGCATGGGGGCAAAACCCAAGGAGTTTGCTTGCCACCAGCAGGCACCTGGGAACTCTTCTTAGGGGTAGCATTTTGATTAAAAAATGGTGAGGAGGGAAAGGCTTAAACATCTGTAAACAATAAAAAGATTAAATGCTCTTTCTCCAGTACATTAAAAAAAAAGTTCCTGGTCATGGATATCTGACATCATGTCTTGCATTGTTGTGATAGTTTTTTGCACCATTTGTCAGCCCAGTAGAAAATAATAAGTGGGGGACCCACAAGAGCCCATCATGTTCTCTTTTCTGTCCCTGGCCACCCCCAATCGACTCCCCTTTCTTGCTTCCTTCTTTCCTTCCTACTCATCTTTGTCTTCCTCCCTATCTTCAGCTTCCTCCCCCTAGCAGCTTCTCCCCTATGGCCCAGTTGCATGGTGCTGGCTTAACTGGGGCCTAGTTGCATCGTGGGGAATCTGCAAGGACTCGGCGAGTTACTTCACTTTTCCCTGTATCCCCTTCCCCACACTATTTCCTTTTCCCTTCCTCCTGGCACGTTTCCCTACATCCTTCTCTTCTTAAGTATCCTCAGATCAGCGTCATTTGACTATTAGTATATAAGATATGTCCTACCTGTCTGAAAGCAGGAAAGGACATATATCAGGTACTGGAGGTGTGGTCGGTCTTAGCCTGGCCAGAGCCATAATATGCTCGAAGGTAATATCTGTCTGCGTGCTAGCATCCATGAGCCGAACATCTTGGGAGCTCCCATGTGCTTTAATAAGGGGGGCTCTCCGTAGAACTTGGACTACAATGGGTTCTTTTGCATTACGAAATGCCTCCACTGCCTCCTCATGAGTAGCTTTGGAGAGATCTTTTCCGTTGACCTAGGAGGAAAAAAGATGCTATTTAGGTTAATGTTAAGAGAGGTATAGAATGTTGAGATCATAATCTATTCATAACATTCATGAAATCTTTTAACACAACTCTTCTATGGTGTCAAAGAAAAGAGGAAGAAAAGTGTCAGGCAGAAAAAGAAACCATGGTCGAATCCACATTCACCCATTACCCGCATGTTTATCGGATATCTTCCGTTTGCCTCCAATCCGCAATTTTTTCCTCTTTGTTCACATTCCTGCTTCCAATCTGTCTTTCTTGCGCGTCCCTCCGGTCACACAGCTGCTTGAAAACCGCTTTTTTGGGTGGGACCTTTTTTCCCGCCCATTTTTTAAAATTTTTTTGAGCGCACTTTTCCGTTATTTCGATCTTGCCTTATAAAGAAACATCATTGAAGATAATGCTGCCTCTCTTTCCCCCACTGACAGCACTGATGGCTCTCTCCCGTTTCTTTTTTGGAAATCTGGAAGCATGAGGGAAGCTTTCGTGGGCATTTCCTATGCAGGACAGTTCAGTGCCTGAATTTTACTGAAGTTTCACTTCCTTGGAGTGTCATTATTTCGATATTTCGTAATTTCGATATTACAGTAATATAAAATAAAAAAAATAAAAAACAGTTAAAAAGGAAGTTTCGCGAGTCTGTTCTGAGGATGGATTCACCCCAAAATGATTTTCAAACTACCAGATTTGATTCAGAAACAGCATAATCAATAAATCCAATGCTATGAAGTCAAAAACAGTCTTTTGCAGACTACGGAGCACTTGCAAGTTGAATCAGCCAATAGGAACTCTCGGAACGGCCGGAGAGACAGGAAGGGGGGTGGTTTTTAAAGAAACCGCGTAAATTGCGCATTGGCCCGTTCACGGCCACCGTGAAACTCCCGTTGAAAACCTGTGACCACATATTCAGGAGAAATGTGAATGAAATGCGTCTGTTTAATGAGGTAATGTGACCGGCACTTTGGATTGCGTGGGGAATGCGGGGAACATGCGACTTAGAATGAGTAATGTGGATTCGACCTAGGTTACAACATTTCCAGAACATATAAAATGACACTTAAATTAGAAAGAAACAAAGTAAAATAAACAAAATCACAAGTTTGTCTTATTAAGTTTTTAGAACACTTAGGAAAAAGACCTTTCAACATTATAAAGAATGTGAGTTTTTTTATTTCAATGTTAAAGTTACACTGGATATGAGTTTTAAACTTGTGCATCAATTTAGATCTTCACACAGCCCTCCCCACAACTGTTCCCTTTCACAGTTATGCCACAACCTGAACTTTGCGGTGACTCCAGCCCCTTAGAAAGGCCACCTGAGAGAGGTCGGGGGGGATTCCACTCTGATCCATTATTGGAAGCTGTGTAAAGTGGCCTTGTTTAAAGGGACTTTTGCTAGTGAGTGCCCTTTGGGGTTACTGTCTAGCTTGAGCATGAACCATATATAATTGTTTTATATGATTGTCAGCAGTACTTGCGTTTTTAATGGTTGTACTGTAAGTGAATACAGGTTTTAGTAAACTAGCTTAGGCCAACACTGACAACATGAATGGCAGGATACAAGCATTTTAAGAAGTAAACATAAATGTAAATGCACTCATGACAGATTTATTTTATGCTCCATCTTTCTCCACAATGGAACTCAAAGCAGCTTACACCTTCCTCCTCTCCCCCCATTTTATCCTCACAACAACCCTGTGAGGTAGGTTAAGCTGAGAGTGTGTGGCTTGCCCAAAGTCATCGAATAATCTTTCATGATAGAGCTGAGATTCACATCTGGGTTTCCCAGATCCTAGTCTGACACTTTAACCACTGTACCACACTCATTCTCAGATAGAAAATGGAGAAGTTTTAGACATAAAAAGGCAAATCTATCTAAAAACAAAATATGAAAAAATCATATATCCTATGCTGAATCTTGTGCAGATCAAAAACACACACATGCTGGGGCCAGGCAGAGACTAGGAGGATGTTTGTACAAACCTGGGTCACCCCCCAGGGCTTGTACAAAAATCCTCCCCCCAAATCAAGCTCTCAGTTTATGTGGGGAAAGTCCTCTACATCGTGAGATCTCAGCCTCCGTATTTAGAGTTGCTTAGAAACCCCATAAACATTCAAGCTAGCCCAAGTTGCTGGAAGACACTGCTGTGGTTGCTAGAAGAAGGGAGGAGCAATCTCCAGCCACTATGTAAGCAAGAAAGGCAGAGGCAGTGGTGCTGCTGGCAGGCAGGCAGGCAGAAGCAACAATGCTGCAGGAGGGCAGGGGGAGTGGGAGCCACAGCTGCTCCCTTCCACCACCACCCCTCCTACCACATGAGACAAAGTGATGGCTGACCTGCAGGGAGGCAGGGGAGGGGAACTACCACCACCATCTGCCAGGCAAGGGGAGGTGCTGCAAATAGGCAGAATAGCTGATTAGTGGTGGGTAGCCTGGTAAGAAAGTGAGAGGGGATGAAAAAGGACGCTGCCAGTCTTGCAGATTCCCCACTTTTATTACCTGCATCATATATGTTGCAAAAGGACAATATGCCAAAAACCAGTCCTGAATCTGACCCCTGAGTAGCAAAAACCTTTGGCACTGCTGTGCTAGTGCTAGATAAAGGACCCCAAGGGCTGTGAATCAGCAATAACCAGACAATAGCACTTTGGCATCTGAAGGGTGATATCCTAAGCTTAGTACTATTTAACTTGATGGCCATGGGCAATTCATTACCTTTCAGTGTCAGTTTCTACAATGTGCAGTGCTAAACCAACTATAAATTTAAGGAATACTGCATAATCCCAGGTGTTCCTATCTCTAACAGTCACTCAAATTACCTAATTATATATACAGTTATTACAGTGCTGCTTATATGTGGTTACATGAAATAATGCACTGCCTATTACAATTAGGCTGGTAGCTCCCAAAGCCGTCTCTCATCATTTTTTACCTTGTAGTGAAAAAACTCTATGGCCTTTAGAATACTTCCATACTCATGTGATTTCCTTATAAGATGTAAGAACTTAAAAATCCAAGCCCTCATCTTCTAAACATTATTTTAAGTTTATCAACAGATTTGGTTACACTGATTGAAGGTGACCAATATTACAAATTATGCCTCTTTCTATAAAATTCCTATAAAATCATGGAATAGCTTAAATACACTATAATGGCAGCCACAAGAGGGTTCACTTTTTCCTCATAAAACAAAAACTTTTTACAGAGTTATACCATTCTTGCTAAAGTTTGCATTACATCTTGGTTCTGAGAATAAAACATAACTAACAACGTATCTATTTTTTAGCAAATCTCACCGCAAGTGTTGTTCCTGCCCCAAACCCTCAAAACTAGAGCCATGCAGGCATACCATTTAACAATGCTCTGCAACTGATTTCAGTATTTTAAAACAGCACTAATCTCAGATGAATCTTGCTTTGAATAGCATCCTTTGTTAGTGCACTTTGGAGGCACCTTGCCCAGTTTCTATAAGCAGAGTTCTATACTGAGATGAGAATAGATTTCAAGAGGGTGGGCACATTCATAAAACCTCTTAACTGCAGCTGAAAAGTACATAGCCCTCAAGCCAGTTCAGTATTATAGACGTACCTATTCACTGAGTCAAACACTTCTCTAGACAGAGGTCTAGCTAATTACAGGATGAAAATGAATACAGTGGGTAGACTGCACTAGAAATAAACACAAAGCACTACCTATTAGGGGTGAGCAGCCCAAAAAGATTTGGGTTTCCCGCTTTGGGTTTACCCAAAATACCATAATTCCATACCATAATTCCGAAATACCATAATTCCGAAGCAGCAAACTGGGGGTGGGTTAATGTTTAAAGGGCCCCGCCGCTGCTTGCAAGCAGCGGTGGGGCCCTTTAAACTCAGTCCAGAAGCTTTCCGAAGCATTACGAATGTTTTGGAAAGCTTTGATTCAGGATTTCCGAATCAGGGCCAGCATGCCGGATATCCCGAATCTTTACGGATCAGGTATTTTACCCGGATTCCAGGGTATTACCCGGATTCGGGTATTTTACCCGAATTGGAAACCCGAAACGCACATCCCTACTACCTATAACTTATACCCTTGTTGAATTCCTTGTATGTCTCTACTCTAGGACTGTTTCTTGTAGTGTAATTACCTGGCTTTGTGGGACATACACATTCAAAAACCTATTTACTGTATGCTGTTTATAGTTTTTTGTTGTGTGTCATGATTCAAACAAGCACTGTGATTGTTAAATGTTGCCCTCAGTTTTTAATCAATAGTGCTCAAGATGCATATGAAGGTATTTTCTGAAGCAAGCTTGAGCATGCTCAGTGTCTGAATGGTAAGCTGCCTGGGAACCTCATGAGTTCTGTGGAATAAAGGCATAACATCAGTGTAATAAATAAAACAACAAAAATTTTAAAGGTGTAGGGATATTGGCCTCTTCTGTTGGTCTCTTTTATCTCACAAGGGAGGTTGGAATACATTTGTTGGAACAGATGGGCTAATTAATCCATAAGCAACTTGTGAATGTTAAATAAAGAACATATCTCTTCACATGGAAAACATATCACTGCCTTGTTTAATAAAGCTTCTGTTTAATGAACACTCTTCGCTTTTTGGATAAACTGTGAAATCTGGGCCACTTGTCAAAAACTTCCCCAGAGTGACTGGTGACCGCTGCTTGGAAGTGAGCCATCCCCCTTTGATTATCTCTCTAAATCCAGCCACATGCATACATTCATCAATATCAGAAAACAAGAAAACAGTTTTTTGTCTTTGATGCACACATATACACATGTGAGATCAAACCAACTGACACTGGCAGGCTGCCATCCCCAAAGGCAGTTACTTTTATGCCATATCTTTGCCAAGCCCACACAGAAATTGTGAAATGAAGCACGATAAAGAAAGAATGGATTATAGACAGATTATTTAAAGAGTACAGATAAAATGACTAGCCATTGCTAATTCAAGGTCAAACACAGAATAACTTCACCAGATCCCCCCCCTGCCATTTCTAAACAAAAAGATTCAGAAAGGCTTGAGTTGAATAGTTTTCTGCTATTAAAGTTTTTGTTGCTTATTGTTGGAAAGTAAGCAGTCTCTTTAAGGGGGACAGATTATGTTCCTAGTCACAAATAGACATGGGCATGAACCACAAAAAAACTGAACCATATGGTTCATGGTTCGTGTCATTTTCACGAACCAGGAACTCCCACAAACTGGGGAAAGTTCACGAACCAGTTCATGGTTCGTGGGGTTTAAATGCCCCTTTCTGGCTGCTTAGCAGCTGCAGGGAAAAGGACATTTAAACTCCCGGATTAGCTGCTTGTCGGGGAGATCCCCGACAAGCAGCTGATCATTTTAGGAGTGTGCGCTTCTTCATGAATGGATTCCTAAAAAAGGCCTCTTTAAATGGCCCAAAGCCCACAACCCGTCCACTGCCCTGCGAGCACCGGTGGAGTAGGCTAAAAACGCCTCCTGCAGCAGCCATTTGAGGAGCGGGAAGGACGTTTTTGGCCTCCTCCGCCACCCTGTGGGCCCATGCAGTGGTGGAGGAGGCCAAAAATGACCTTCCCTCCCCTCACAGGAGGAGGGGGAGGAGGCCGAGGGCATGCAGGGCAGCGGAGAAGGCCGGAGCCACTGCTGCTGGGCTGCGGCCTCTACCACCCTAGCAGCAGAGCCAAGGTAAGTGGGGGGCTCGGGCCGGAAAGGCTGGGCTAGGCTGGGGGCACAGGGGCTGGGGTTTGTGGGATAGGGCCGTTTAAAGGGCCCTGCTGCTTGGCCATTTAAACAGCAGGGCTTGGCAGCAGGGAAAGGGGCATTTAAAACCTCCGATCTCCCCGACAAGCAGCTGATCCAAGGGTTTAAATGCCCCTTTCCCTGCTGCTTTTCAGTGGCATGGAAAGGGGCATTGCCCTTTAAAACAAACATAACGAACCAGTTGACCAGTTAGTTGAAGTTTGTGGAAACGAGCTTCCATGAACCACTGGTTCGCGAATCACGAACCGGGTGGTTTGTGGGTTTTTCGGTTCATATTCAGGTTCGTGCCTATCTCTAGTCACAAAGCACTGATTCCAGCCAGTGCTAGGCAGCAGAACCAGGACAAAAGCTATGCTAGTTTACATAAGACAATGGTTGTGTACTTGGAATAAAACCAGTTTGATTTGGAGACAGCCTACAATTTAATTAGTCAGTATTAACCAGAACATAACTGTTATCATGGTCCAATCATATTTTATTTATTGAGTCATTTTTATAATTTCTATCCAACATTCAAAACATTGATAACAATAAGGGCCAGTTAAGGAAAAATAGCGCAAGTAAAAATAAAATCCTATAATATGATCACAGAACAGGCAATAAAATGGCACCACTAGCCCAGAAATTTTTTTTACATCTCAATAAAATAAAAGTAATGTCTGGAATGCCTTGCAAAACTGGAATTTATTTATTTATTACATTTTTAGCTCAGGGCAGCATATGTGCCTCTCTTCTCTCCTCTATTTTATCCTCACAGCAACTCCAGGAAGTAGGATAGACTGACAGAGAAAGAGAAACTGGTTGGCCCAAGATTACCTAGTGAGTTTCATGCTGAGTGAGATTTAAAGCTGGGTCTTGAACGTCCTAATATAACATGCTAACCACTGTCACACTGACTCTCTATACAAGTAAACTGGCTTTCCTGACACGCTTGCAAAGAAAAGGAGGTGCAAGTGAAAAGTTCTTCATTTTGACACCCTTCAGCTCTACTCAACTCTACTCAATCCTGGTTAAGTAGATCTTAACTGGCAAGCTGCATCATATGGAGTGGGGAAGTCCTGCAGGGCTACTCCTACAACATTCCTTCTGGGCCTCCTAGTTTTCCATCTTACTTCTGCAAGAAAACCAGTGACAATGTTTCTAGTAATTAGAGTGTTGGGTTCAAACCTCTACATACCCATAAATCCCCTGACTGGAAATTACTGACTATCATTATTTATTTATTTATTTATTTAATTTGTTTGTTTGTTTGTTTGTTTATGTCATTTATAGTCGGCCTTTCTCACTGAGACTCAAGGTGGATTACACAGTGTGAGATTACTACAGTCCATAAACAATGCCATAGAGTAAATAAATATAATTTACAAAGACGTAGCATTAGTAAGAATCCATACAGAGCTGAAGAAATGTTGAAACAGAACATAAGCAATTCTACAGCTGACTTTAGATCACATGAAGCACAAGTATCTCATAGGAGCACATATTTAAGACAACAGGTAGTAGGTAAGGCAGCACCGTGATGAAGTCTAAGGTCCTTAACTCATTAGTGAAGCTAATCATTCTAATATGATTAGTAGGGTAACTGCCTGGATAAAACATACAAACCCAATGTACACTGTTCTGAGTTTCCTAAGAGGATTTGTAGACCATGTCACATATCCCACTCTCTAATATCCTTTGCCCAGGAAGTAAAAGTTCTCTTTTTAGGTTGCAGTTATAAGCAATGATTAGGAGGACTTGAACAAAAACTTGAACAAAAACCAGCTTCCCCCCCCCAAAGTACAACCAGAAAACAAACAGCAATCTAGTCCTTGATGGTTATGTGTGTGGGGGTGGGGAAGGGAATAACACCCACCAGTAAAATTTGGTTACAAATCAGGAAAAGCTATTTCATGTCTCTTCTAGATGGCAAACGCCCACACAAACCTTTCAGTCCACCACGTGTCTCTTCCAGATGATAAACATCCAAGCAGGTCACCTAGATGTCTTGCCCAGCCTCCTGGTTAATACAGTAAAAGATTGGTTACCCAGTGCTCATGGGCAATGCAGGGAGCTGGTTAATCAAATGTGATGGATACTCTAGAGGATTTCCCTGTCTCCACAGAGGATTCTGGCTTTTTTGAAATGAGTTCAGTTTAATGACCAAAGTTGAACAACTGCTATGTTCCACAGAAGAGGTCTTTTAAGGACAAAGACCTGTGAAAAGGAACAGAACAATCAGCCACAGGAATTACATTACTTGTAGTATGAACTTCTCTTAGGGACTGGGTCAGTATCCAGTGCTCCTGATTATTCTGATAGCCTGTGGTGACAATCTTGCAACTACGTATCAGGTAGGCATAAACAGGGCTGGAAAAATCAGGGAAGGCGTTTGCCATTGCTATCTTCAAAAATTATGAAGTAGAAAAAGAAAAGAGAAGATGTGGAGTGGAAAGAAAAGGGTAGAGAGGAAGATGTTTATTTAAGACTAGAGATGGGCACGAACAGAAAAAAACAAACATGATGTTCATTGTTCATTGCCATCCACGAACAGGGACTCACGAACAACCACAAACATGGCTCTGTTCACAAACATGTTTGTGGTTGGCTGTTCGTGGAGGCCAGCAGGCTCTCCTCCAGCCATCATCCAAGTCAAGATCCCTACTGCACCACTCCCAGAAACCTGACCTGAGCAGGCACCAGGAAAGGTACCAATAATAAATAATAGCTTGGCCCCAGAGCCTGGCAGCAGCCCTGGAACATGAAGGAGTAGATACCTATGCCACCACTCCCAGAAACCTTACCTGAGCAGGCAGCAGGAAAGGTACCAATAATAAATAATAGCTTGGCCCAGAGCCTGGCAGCAGCCCTGGAACTTGAAGGACTGAACTGTCCTGTTTTGAGTTAAATTATTTAATATGTTTATTTTATATTCTTAGTGTTTTATATTTGTATGTTTTACTTTTGCTGTACACCACCCTGAGTCCTTTGGGAGATGGGCGGTATAAAAATTCAATTAAAGTAAAGTAAAGTAAAGTAGATCCCTATCCCACCATACACAAAGAAAATTCAAGTTCCAATGCACTCTCTCTATCAAAATGCCAACAGCAACTGTCTCTCCCTCTCTGCTGTCTGCAAACTAAGCCAGGGCTGGGAGCCCCCTCCCCCCTGCTCTTTGCTCCCTTGTTGTAACAAATTTGGAGCTCCACACTTGAAAGGAAGACCTGCCTATCAAGCTAAATCGGGCTTAGATTGGGGTTTCCAGGGCAAACAGCAGGAGTTCAGACAGAATTCAGACAATCCCTGCCTAAGTTGCCAAGGGAATTGATTGCAGGTGCCAGAATGTCTGGCTTGACTAACAGCAACAAAGGAGGCTTGCAATGACCACCTGTTCGTTTAGAATGGGGCCTCACAAACAGCTTGTTTGCGGACAGCAGATTGGGCTGTTCGTGGCTTTTTTTGTTTGTATTGCTGTTCATGCCAATCTCTATTTAAGACACTTATGTTCTGCACTTTCACAAGGGGATTAAGGGCAATTTATAATAAAATGTCATAGTTCAAAACAACATTAGAACAGATAAGCATCAGAAAACACAACAGTTCACCACATACTATCTATTACCTTAATCAAAAGACCTCTGCCTTACAAGATGTCCTAAAGGCCAACCAAGAAAGGAGCCTCTTAAAGGCTGTTTCAAAGAACAGAGCTACTGAAGAAAAAGCCCACAAATCATCTCACTAACCTACGAAATTCAAAGGAACTGCTTTGAGGACAGGGAAAGAAAGTTCCAAGCGGATGGGCTCTTCAAGAACTGTCCCACAAGCATGGGATGGGCTTTCCCTTATTTCTATATATATTTACTATTTAGACTTCCCTGATTTCAGATAAAAACTTCCAGATTCTCTAGCTCATACTAGATGCCTTGTCATAACAACCACTTTTCACCACTCTGCTTGTATTTGACTGTTTGACAGCACTACCTTGCTGCCATTAAACCAACTGGGAAAGTGAAAAACTGGAATATATGTAAAATCGGCACATACAACATCCAGATGATAATCCAAATTCTAGTCTTTCCCAGATGGTGGTTTAATGAGCCTGGAGTGTATTTAATATGCAAATTGCATGTTATATTGACCAACTGATTTTTAATTACTGCAATTCTGCCTTATGGTGATATGGATTTAGCTAGCTGCAATACACATAAAATATAAGAAATTATCATTTAGCATAATTAGAATTTCTCAGTTAATTATTACAAACTTAAAAATGCTTTATTTTGCTTGGCACTCCAAGCTCCTATATATCACAATACAAAATCCGTTAAGCAGTATTTGTGCAGGTAGGAAAAAGAATGCATTAGAGACTCACTTTGTAATATTTCACTTTCTATGCTTTACCATAAAAATTGCAATTTCTTTTCTGAGATAATTTTTTTAGCAAGTTGCTAGATTGGTATTTTTTTAAAGTTAGCTTAGATCCAATTAGGAATATTCAACTATACTATAACAGATGACACATTTTAATGCTTTCATTTTATATATATATATATATATATATATATATATATGAACACTTGATCAGAAACATTTCCACTTTTTTTGTCTAAAGAAGTCTTACAATCCATATAGAGATGACGAGTATAGCCATATGAATGGGCCACTTATCACTGTCATAACAATTCATTCCCTTTCCAGTGGTTGGAACTCGGATCTCTTCTGAACTGTGCAGTTTAAAAAGATAGATGGTTGCCTTCTGGCTAATTGTGGGAGTTCTTTCATTACTATAAAAAGTCTTTTTATATCTCAAGTGACTTTATAAGCAGTGAATAATGAGACTTAAGTCTTTCAAAAAAGAGTCCACTGATCAAATGCTAGGGTAACTTATGGGCATGGTGACCTTTTATTCATTGAGTTACTCCAAACTGCTGCTGTTGGCACATTATTAAAATTATCCATTTATGGAGAGCAGTTAGCCATGAGGCAATTTCTTCCTTTTTTTTCCTTAAGAGAAATAGCAATTTCAGGTAGAAGAGAGCTAAAAAGAAGTCTTAGATACCCAGACCTATGCATCATCCACTTTGCTGACACAAAATGGCACGGAAAAGATAAAAATATAACCAGCAGATGGGCAAGAACACTTGGCACCAAGACCGGCTAACTTTGCCAGCTCTGCCACATAATCCTAAGAGGGAGTGCATTACTAATACTAGCATATCCATGACTAGTGATACTTTGTCATGTTCAGCAAGATTCCTGGAGCAGAGGTTACATCTGTCAAATACTGTCGCTGTTCCCCCTGGCCATGTTAGAATCAGGGAAGTGCCAACAAAATCTATTCCCACACACAAAGCAACACAAAAGTATCTATGGGTATCTAAAGTATCTGTATTAGAGCATAAGTTAAAAGGACAAACTTTGAGGCGGGATATCTTTGGTTCAAATTTCAATGCTGCTATGAATTCACAGGGTGACTTTAGGGGAGTTCCTGTCTCAGCTTAAGTGCTTCATTCATAAAATGGATAGAACAACAGTGGTCAACTTTAGAAGATTATTATAAGGGTATTCTACATATGAAGTACTTTGAGCATGCAAAAAACAAGCTCTATGTAAATACTGAGCATTGTGTGTTTGCAAATTATGATTGTCAGTTTCTTAAGCAGGGACACTTCACACATGAAACTAGTATGTTAAATTATGAGTTGAGTAGATTTAGGTCGCTTCCACACATCCTTAATGGGACCGCCTGCCAACGGAACTTTGGTGGGTTATCTCACTCATTACACACGTCATCGTTTCCCATGCGTGAGCAGGTCATGACAATCCCGCTTTTTAAGCATTTTTTTGTGAAACTTGTTTTAGTTCATTTTCACTTTTGATGCCGGTTTTTCTGTGCAATTATCTAGCGTATCAATGCATGTGGATGCTTTTTTGCGCTTTTAAAGTGCCCTCCCACAAATCTCCAACTCCTCCTCTCGCCATTACTCCTCTCACACATGGATCTGGCTCACATGCATGATTGTATAATTTCCCCTCCCGTTTAAAAAACTTTTTAAAACAGTTCTTGCACTATTACAATATCTATATATACAAAGGGGATCATACTGCAGTGCTTGCTACATTGGATCAATCAGCAATCAGACTATCAGTCTAGGAACAACATTGTCAATGGAATACCATTTCTGATTGTATTTCAAACTTGCAATAAGGCCTGTTGTTTGGGAAAATACAATGGGCCCTATCAGTACTCCCCCTCCCCGCGCCTCTCCCCACGGCATCAGTCAAGGGGGGGATCGGGGAAGAGAACAGGGACTCTCTCCACCTCCAACCCCTCAGCCACTGCTTGGCTTGAGTGCAACCCTCCCAAGGCCCCACGGAGGAGGCAAGGAACCCTGCCCCAGCTGCTGTGGGGCTTTGGGAGGAACTTACCACCACACTGAGCCTTCCTACAGCCACGCTGGGCCCTTATGGGCCTCTGGAGGCCCCAAGGAGGCAGCGTGGAGGTAAACTGTTTTGCCCCCCACTTGCTTCTTATCACTGCGTACTGTGCCTCTGCAGGGATAAGGAGTGAATGGTGAGGAACATGGTTTGCCTTTTATATAGTAGGATGTGGAATCATTCGATCGCACTACTGTACTGTTCGCATATTTATTAAACACTTTTGAATTTAAAACTTTGAGCAGGAAATCAACAGTAGAGAATGGTGTACTGTGCATGCCCAGTTTCTACAGAAGCTGAAAGACAGGACAATGGTATAGCGCAATCCCGCATGCGCTCAAAAAAAAAAAAGGAAATTTGGGCGGGAATGTACAAACATCATTTGTGGCAAGGTGCAGATAAAGAATGCATTTTCTATTTTGGGACCTTTTTTTTCTGCGACAAACACCCACAAAACACACATGAGGATGATGCATGTGGAAGGTGAGTTCTTGAAGCAGATCGGGAAGACGCCGCTTTGGGACAGGGAAAACCTGAGTAAAATGGAGTAAGTGGAAGCAACCTTACACTCAAACCCAATCTATATCTGAACCTATGCTTACCCAGGGAAAATCATCTGTATTTTGGCACCACTTATGGGCAAAACAAGGGCACAGAAAATGTGATTTGAAGGATAATACAGCCACTTATCTGTTTAGCACAGTATCATGTGCTAAACAGATGAATTTACTCATGCTTTCCATATGCTGAACAAGTCATGTGAACTGGCTGTTAATACTCTCATGTAAAATCCTGGTGAGTGGTGAGCTAAACACCAAGCTATCATCATTACCACCTTACTGGGATCTATTATATCAACAATTATTGCTATTCTTTAAACATTGATTTTGCTGATCACTCAGCTTTACAATTAAGCCTTAAGTCAAGAAAACAACTGTAGTAAGCAACAGGATCTAGCAGCTTACAGATGCAACCAGACTGGTAGGTTTCCCTCTTTCCTCTAATGCCTTTTCCTCATTCGTTTTCCTGCTGTGTCCACCTTTATTCTTTCCTTGTCTCACTTTGCCATTAGTAAAGAACTCTTTTGTTCCTTTCTTGTGCTTTTTATATGTGCTCTCTCTGCATGATTTCATCCTATTTTCTGGCCTCCACAGGCCAGCAGAAGCAGCCACTAAGGAAGAATTTTTGACATTTGAAAGAGCAGCAAAGGGAACCTAGTGCTAGTTTTCGGTTTACACATAAAAATGACTCTATAAACTGCTGCCAACATAGCCAGCTGCTTTCTCTAAAGGAAAAATTAACTGGTGAGATGGGATAGTGCTAGCCAACGTCTATTCTATGATTACTGTTCCAAAACAAGACTTTGCTGAAGTGCTGTTTTTCCACAGGCTAGGTCTCAATGTGGATTCAATGCTGATAATAAACAAACAGCTGAGTATCATGGGATGGTGGTCAAAGGCGCACTGCGGATCCACTCCCACAAACTCTTTCCAAATATCGTTAATACCCATTCAAACCAGATTATTACCATGTCAGTAATCCACATTCATTCCACATAAAATAATAATCTGATTCTACACCCATATGTATGTTTTGTGTTAACAGAAGAGATTAAAAGTTATAAAATTCGGCAGACAGTGGACAAACGGTCATCACATTATTGACACTATGGCTCCTCAATATCTAATATGGTATTTCTGAACTTTTACTTAGAATTTAAATAAATTTAAATCATCTTCCCCCCTCATTTTAAAACGTTTGCTTTTACATACACATATCAAGAAATCATCCCACATTTAGCAACAACAATTTCCTTGTTAATTTATCTTGTGATTTTTTTGCTTTGTTTACAAGGTCTGATTGGATACATGATACTGCAGCCTTCCTGAAGCTTAAGGAGATACCGATCTTCTCAGAATCTGGATGAGAGGACCTTCTGGAAAAGTTATATATGTTTCCTTGAGTCCCATCATAGAAAAAGTGGAAGAAAATGTAATGAAATAATCAGAGATAAATAATAAAATATTTACACAGAACCAACCCATAATGGCAACAGCAAAATTAACACATCAAACATTTTAAAAATTCCAGAAAATAAAACTGTATTTCCTTGTTGCCTGAAATTATCACTGAAAGCAACACTTGCTTATACATAAGTAAAAACCACCACAGTACCCAGCTGTCTAACCTCAGCTGGGAAGTTTCATATGGGAGAAGGGGGTCCTTCCAATATCTGGTACATTCGGCAAAACAGCACAGAATTATGTCCATAAACAAACCATTGAAACCAATGAAATTCTACATGTATCAGCAAAATATGCTCATTTCTATCTGTTCCAGTTAGAAGCCTCATGGCTGTATTGTGCCCCAGATGAAGTTACCAAAAGTTCAATAATATAACTTCGATGTTTCCATAGCATACATAATAGTGGCTAGGTCACATTTCTCCAGGGCCACAGCTGGCAAAACAACCAAGTTGCTTCTTACCAAACCATCCATCTACAAGATTGGATCTAGAAGCAATCCCAAGCTATATACATGAGCCTTTTGAGGGGAACACAATCTGTCTAGAATCTGACGTCCTTGCTCAACTGTCACCAACTATTAGTGCTCAGTCTTACACAGAACAAGGTTTATTAGCCCATCCAGTGCTTAGCCTTATATGGAACAAGCCCATCCATTCCATTACTGACTCCAGAGACTTGGATCAGAACAGCCAGACTCATTTAGATCTGAAACTGGTAGCCTATTCTTCCAGACAAAATCACCCAGCAGTTTCCAGTAAATGCTTATCAGCTAGAGACACAAGATGGAACTTTGCATAACTCCACACAGGATGAGTTGTAGTTTCTCAGCACTTTCTTCTGGACTTCTTCTGAGAATCTCTATCAGAGGGATCAGAACAGATACAGCTGTAACATACAGCTTGGCTGTAGACGACAGATTTTTGGTGAGTATGGGATGGTGACTGGAGGCACTTAGATATGTTTACCAATCAGTAGGTTTCCTGTATAAGGCAGTTCTTAAGCTTCTGTCATGTATTTGTACAATGGTGATTAGAAAATATACTTCCTGTGTGAATTGATTCATGGTAAAGTTGATGGCGGGGTGGAAACTGATGAAGTCCTGGTGAAATTCCTCAAGTGCTTTTTTCCAGACACACAGATTCTCACCTGCAGGATCTACAACAGACATTTTTGGAATTACAATACCCAGCTGATGTAATAAGGAAACGGACCAACAAAGCCAGACTGATGATGAGAGATGACCTGCTACAAGTTAGGCCCATATGAAATAACAATAGAACACCACTGGTGATCATATACAACGCTCACCTCAAACCAGTTCAACATATTATTAATGACTTGCAACCTATGCTGGACAGTCTTCTCTCACAAGCACTGGGAGGCAAACCTTTTCTTACCCAAAGACAGCTCCCTGCAACTTTTCACTCAGAATAATGTATTTCCTGACATGGACACGGACTCTGGGACCGTCTGGGACTCTGGGACCTGCAAAAAACCAAGATTCCAACTCTGTACCCATATTCACTTTGATAACACAGAGGCAAACTACACGAGACGAACGACACGCGACCGAGCGAGCGTCAAAAATCCCACCTTCGCGTGTCTGTCAGTCCTGGAATGGGCACAAGTCCCAGATTGGGCACGTGTCTACAGTTCCCCAGTTTGCTGTGTAGCCGCAGCGGCAAGTGCACAGCCCAGAATCAACAAGTCGGCATTATAAAGAGGCCTTTATCTGTTGGCTTCCTTTTTCCGCTTCTCATTCTCCCGCTGGAGTAATCAAGTGTGATAGCTAGAGGGCGGTAATGCATGATGGGATACCACTCGTGACTCTTGGCATGGTGAGGAGGAAACCTGTGTCCGCGCGGACACGGGATGAGGCACAGTCTGGCAGCACAGGCAAGTGTGCAACACAAAACACGCGGCAACACGTGTAAGTCCATTCGCGTGCCGTTCGTCTTGTGTAGTTTGCCTCACAGTCACTGGATCTAACAAGACTGATTATAACATCTCAGGTTCATTCACTTGTTCATCTTCCAGCGTTATAGATGCTATAAAGTGTCAGCAATGCCCTTCCACTCTCTATATTGGACAAACAGGTCAATTCCTACGCAAAAGAATAATTGGACATAAATCTGACATTAAGAATCACAACACTCAAAAAACAGTAGAAGAACATTTTAATCTTTCACAGATTTAAAAGTGGTTGTCCTCAAACAAAGAAGCTTCATGGACAGATTACAATGTGAGATTGCTGAACCTGAGTTCATTTACAAGTTCAGAAAAATGGGATCCCTGTGGCTGAATAGAGACATAGGATTCTTATCTCACTATTGATGCTAATTTCTGCTCTAACCAGCTGCACTGTATCTTTACATCCTGACTCTTCTTTGCTTCACCCCTCCCACTTCCTGACTGAGATATAAAGCCTGAGGAATTTCCACTACTCCCTGTAGCTAAAGAAGGAAGCTTTGACTCTCAAAAGCTTATATCCTGAAAATCTTTTCGGTTTCAAAGGTGCCACTGGACTCAAATCTTGCGGTTCTACTGCAGATCTACCTACTTGAAACTATCCTTGGTGGTTCAGCAGAGGAAAGGGGGAAATGCAGTTGTACATCTCCTGCCTTGGGATGTACATATTTTTGGTCCTTAATGTTATTCCATGTTCAAATGAGGAGAAGGAAGAGGAGAAAGCACAGCAGCGAGAGAAAGCAACAGGTGCAAAAACTGGCATGCAGCAACAGGAGGGGGGCAACTATTTATCCTACACATGTGTATCAGCAAGCCCTACTTGAAAAAAAATGAACTTACTTCTAAGTAAGCATGCATAGGATTGCTCACGTGGGGGTAGAGAGCAGGAAAAGACAGAAAGCAAACCATATTAAGCTACGCACTCTCATACATAGCCCTACTCCTAGCAATATCACAAAACCTACCTGAATAGTAAGACCAGTTGCAAGGGAAACATTTGACAATGGAATTCTGGAGGCAAAGCACCATTACACTCAGAGGCTAAACTCATCTAACTGCACCATTGGAAGGAATCCGTAGTTAATGTTATTATAAGCTGCTGAGAGGTTTAGAAGAATCAATGAGACCAAATTATCCTGTCCCTCTTCCACTTATGGTCATCTATTAGGGCAGTTCCAAAGCCAGAATAAAATGGATCTACATAAATTCCAAGTCCAGCCTATATAATCAAAGCACAATTGATTAACTTAACTAGGTTGTTATAACGATAATTAAGAAAAATATGTATTGTTTCTTAACTTGAGCCATAGTTATGAGCTGAGAGAACAGCAACTATGTAGCCTGAATGAATAAACATAATTATGTAGAGTACCAGCAGCAACTGAAAATACTGAATGAGAAATTAATTTAGATGTGAACTACTCTAATATTTTTTCAACATTTTTCAAGCTTTGATCCCCAAGAAAATCTTAATACCAGATGATGATGATTTAATAACATATTCATATGCGTAGACCTTCTCAATCAATGTAATTTTAAAATATTTTAGATGGTATGATGCTTCACAAGTGAATTAATAAAATATTTGCAGAAGAAAGTGGTTATAAATGAGACCAGGCATTATTAGTTTCTAGTATTATAGGACAGGAAATAAATCTTCAATAAACACAAATACATCAGTTGAAAAATGGCATAAATTATATCCAGAAAATTCTATCAGGTAAGGTTAAAAAATTTCCGTTAAATAATTGTGATCTGATTAGTGAGTATATGGAAAGAAAAATGATTTAACTTTCCTAAATGGATTCCCAACTTTATGCTCAGTTTTCATTTTAGGCACATTGATATCTTTCCAAAAACGTAACCTAAGTTATAATTCTGAGACATGCTTAAGTGTACAAAACACATAAATGCTGAACTTGGCTTCTTTACTCAGAAGTAAGTCCCAGTGAGTTCAATGGAATTTATTTCCCAGGTATAGTAAGTTTAGGATTGTATTCTGATAATAATTCTTGTTTGAGTTCTGTAATTGGGGTGGGGGATTCCTGGCATCTTTGCAAAAAAACAGCCACAAGAATCTCTAGTGTAAGCCATGACAATTAAGAACTGGGCTGAAATTTCCTTGTGTTTATATTGTAGATATTTAGTATTAACATGTGCAGGACACCCAAACAGTATTCATGGACCCAACAATCTCAAACCATTCTTCTTGCCTTTGCTGACTTTTTATGCAGATCTTAAAATAGCATACAGCTTAGTAAGTAGCAGCAGCCTGCTCAGAAATTTCAAAAAAACAGCAGGCAATGCTCAGTTTGACATCACAGACAAGGGCCAGCCATGATAAAATGTAGTTCCATTAGTCTCTAATCACTAGAGTAACTTTGTTACTGAGAAAGACTTATATTGCCCTATTCTATTCTATTTTCCTTCTAGTACTACCACTGCCCCTGCGGAGTCGTTTCTCTTGTTAAAACTTCGTAGACTTTGGTTGTTAGCGTGTGTGGGAATTAGCAACTTTGTAAGCACGATATATCTCAATTCCCCTTTTCTTTCAAATCCAGTTTAAGAAAGCATATATTGACACACTATACTAGTATGCTCACACCAAACCCAATTTTATTTATTCCTTTACACCGCTGTAGATATAAACTCTTCATAGGATTGTTACAGGTGGTGGAATTTCTTTTTCCCAAATTTTCTTTTTTAGATATAGTAATTAGTTCCTCTTACTCTCTTTTCCTCTTTCTAAAGAGGAATTGTCTTTGATTTCTTATTAATTTATCTTTGAGGTTTTTTTAAACTTGTGACAGTGTAGCTTTCCCCACCCGTGGATTTCTGCCTATTGTGCCACTGTAATATGATACAAAGAGTAAAAAGTAGTCTTGTGCAGTAAAAATGTTTAGATCTGGCTTGTGTTTAATTGTTTCTTTAATGTCTCAGCTTATTCTTAATTTTTTCAACTATGCATAGCATATAAATAAATAAATACATTACTTCATCAAGATCTAAATTGAATCTTCCTCTTCATTATAGAGGAATTGATTCAAAACTGACTCAAATTCCAAAAAGAGAAATAGAAATGTATTGCTGGATTTCAGGGAGAAATTTGACAAAGAGGAATTAAGAGAATTCCACTTAACAACCTGTTTAATAGCTATAATCTTGAGACCATTTAAGGGCTAGGCTACTGCTGTAGACAGCCTCTATTAAGGGCACATCTAGACAATACAGCAGCCCCAGGGACAACCTGTGGATGCTGCAGCCATTTTACCTCAGGATTTTTGTTACTTTAAAAATGCTGCAGGCCCCGATCCTGCTCAGGATCACAGCACAAGAGGGATGAGGGGCTCCTCCCTTATTCCACACCATTTTTCAAGAGCCCAAACTGCTCAGGAAAAATTGCACAGAAGGACAGGAGCTTCTCCTTCCCTATGTTGTGGTTCCCAGCAAGATTTTTTAAAAATCGTGAGGTAAAATGGAGTATCTTCTAGTGACATCACTGTCAAGCAGAAGGCTAGGCAGGCTGTCCGGCCACTTCCCCAGGGTGTAGGAGGCAGGGTGGTCAGGCCAGTGGGCTGGCCAGCTGCTTCCCTAATGTTCAGAAGGCTGGGTGGTCAGGCAAATAGGTTGGCCATTCCCCCAGCATGCAGGAGGCTGGGTGATCACGTGAGCAAGCTGTCCAGCCATTCCTCTGGAGCACAGGAGGCCAGGTGGGTTAGCTGGCCTGGCATACAAATGTCCGGTATTTTAACTGTTTCCTCCAGACAGTCCAACAACCCCCCCCCCCCAGACTGTCCAGGGGAAAACCAGACACCTGGCAACCCTACATGTCCCTGTCCCACCAGACTCCTGCAGTTGGCAACTATATGTAGAATAGTCTGCAAGTTTCATTCAGGATATGTGGGTTTTAAGAGATGTCCTACTTTACTAATTCTCTGTAACTGAAAAACTGTCCCAGCACTGAAGCTAGAGATGTCTCCATGACATGCTAATTTTTATTTGTAGGAAATTTTTACATGGGAACTGTTGAATATTTGACTCCTCCCACCCGACCTGCAGTCTGGTGGTACAGCACATTTTACCACCACATCCTACTGCATGTATAGGCCAGGCTGCATGTGTCTCTTTTCTAGAAGCTTTTATGAGATGCAAGTATATGGCAGGTTTGCTTACAGGAACTCCAGAAGAACATGGCCTTAAAAAAAACCCTAAGATGACAATGAAAAAAGAAATGAGTTTTCAAGTTTCAAAGAAATGTTTTTGACCTAAAACTATTTTATTTTACTCACACTCCACAGCTGCCACAGTGAAACAGCCTTCTCGTTATAATCAGCTTCTCGGCACACAACGATGGCACAGAGAAGTATAAGTGAAAAACAGAAAACTCCTAAAAGATGAGAAATATCTCATACAAGTTTGAAATGGCAGCACAAAATCTAAGTGAACACTACACCTGAGGAGAAGTAGAAGTCTATAAATCATTCTCGACAATCAATTCTGCTGTTTGATTTTGCCCTGACACTTGTTGGGCATAGTCACTGACATGGAACTGCTGTAAAAAGGCCAGGCCACCAGGGAAATTTGGCAACCTCAACATCTGAAAGTGAACTCAATGACCTCCTTGCTTCATCCCCCTTAGTATTATTTTTCATCCTTAGCATAACAATATGCTGTCTTATGTACCTTTCTGTAGAATGTTTTTGTTATTATTGCTGAAGTAGAAAGTGTGAGATGAAAAATTATCTAGATATCAAAACATCTGGCTTGTAACTCTCTACAGCATTAAAAGAAGCAAGTTATAAATTACGCAAAATGAATGTTCCCACTAAAGGCTTTGGTTAATATTTATAAAGCATAAACATAGGGTCATTTAAGACAACAAACCTTGCAAAATGTTACTTGTACACATAGTGTATGGATGCAATACAACTATTTGGGCTTTAGATTTAGATATCTTTGATAAATGATAACAGTACTTTTACTAGTTCTTCTCACACTATCATGGTAAAAGTAAAATACAAAACATTTATTCCCTTCTGTTTGCATTTTAGAAAACAACAATTCTCTGGCCATTCTAGTACACATGGTACACATGGTATAGTAAGAATTGGATGGAATGTGGAAGTCCATAATGTAACCATGAATGACATAACAATATCATGATTAATAGCAATAACATTTGTTAACAAGATTGATCACATGATTTGCATGGTCAAATTCTGGCATCTCCGCTTTAAAAAGATCTCAAGCAGTAGGTGCCACAGCAAGCAGGGGACATGCATGCATGCATGAGAGCACTCTTTCGCTTCTTCCTTCCCCCTTCTCATTGGGTATTTCGAGTTTCTCTCATTTAATGGTGGCTTGGGATGCTGGTTGGGCTCTGTGTGCACGAGAAGAGTGAGGATGCTGCTAGCTCTCACTCTCACAGGTGAGTCTCCTTGTATCAAATCTGAGTTCTTAAAAGATGAAGAGTTTTATTCACCATAACACAGCTTTACACTCTAGAGAACATGTACATAGCGGAAAGGTATATCACAGCACTAAGGACTATTGCAAAGTTAAGAAAACACTTGATAGTCTAACCTTTAGAGACACAGATGTTACCTTGGTAGCCCCCCCACAAGCCCACTGGAAATTATGAAATGAAAGCAGATGCCCCTCTATTGTCTCCCATTTCTGCTCCTGCTTGAGTACTGCTAAACACGTGTCCTGATGTTTTAACCCCCTGCCCCAGCCGGGTGGGTTTCCCTTCAGTCAATCCTGAGTTTGGAAAGTGATGCCCCTTGTCGGTCCCTCAGTACTCATTTCCCTAATCAACTTGAAGCTCACATCTTTCTCTTTTATTGCCCCACTAAGGTCTTCCAAATAGCCACCTGTCTTGCCCTGCCAGGCAGTTGGGCAAACGGGTATCTCCTTGGAGAAAACTCATCTCTGTTTAGCTGGCAATTAGGCAGCTTATTATTCCATTCCATGAGATTTGGATCCCGTGGATGTAATTCAAAACACTTTACACTCCCCTGTAACAACAGCTGGGAGCTGGGAAACATTTCTATCTGAAACATTCTCCTTGTTAATTACAAGAAGTTATGCATCTGAACAAACAGGGTGAGAAGATGAGTCCAGCTGAGGGCATGAAGGGGTTGTTGAATGGGGAAGGGGACCACAGGTATGGAAGAAACTCGTAAATGATACAAGCAACATAATGCTTGTTTCTTTCAAAATGGGGCCAGGGTAGAAGGCAGCACTGGACTATGATTCATGTACTGCAGCATATGTTCAAACAACATTTTCTCCCCATAGAAGCCTTTAGGATACAGCTTAAAAGCCTGGGGAAGATGCAGGAAAAGTGTTGGTAGAGACTAATTAACTACAATTGACAGCCTAATAAACACTGAGTCTTCTTGTTCTTTGGTTCCACAGAGTCAAGGAGGAATCACTGGAAAAAAGTAACCAAGCATCTAAGCCCTGGGGTTGGGAGTCTGCCTGATTTCTTCTTCTCCATCAGCTTCATGGAGCCTCTTGGCAAATGTTTTTTTTTTGTTAATAAATTTTTATTGGATGGGTCAATATATAATCAAATTCAAATACAAATACACTCCATTTCAATACCCCTGTATATATTTCCCCACCCCTCCCCTCCCTTTTCAATAATGACTTCCAACAGCACTCCAACCCCCCATTATTAATAATACCTTATTACTATATTAATATTATTCTTTTCTTACTATTAGTAAAGATCTTAGTTATATCTTATTTTACTTAATTTCTTTAAAACCCCTCAAAAGACCATAATTGTCCCTTAACATCCCATTTCTTTTCCATATATTTTCAGCTTTTTCCAATCTTCCAAAAATGCTTCTGGATCTTGCTCCTTCAAATTTCTTGTTAGTTTGTCCATTTCAGCCATGTACAACAATTTCCTTGTCCACTCTTCAATTTCAGGTATTTCTTCTCTCTTCCAATACTGAGCATATATTATTCTAGCTGCTAATATCATATAATATAACAATATCTTATCATTTCTATTAACATCTTCCAAATGCGATGATAACAACAACATTTCTGGATTTTTTGCAACATTATAACGAAGTATCAAAGACATCTCAGTACATATTTTGGTCCAAAAGTCTCTAGCCTTACGACAAGTCCACCGCATATGAAATAGAGAACCTTCATGCTCCTTACATTTCCAACACTTATTGGATAGCTGTTTGTTGGCTATGGCTAATTTTTTCGGTGGGAGCCTCTTGGCAAATGTGAAGTAGCAAAGAGCCTCCAATGATGTCTACAAAGAGCAGACAGAAAATGTTAATTGAGGAGGAGGAGCAGGAGGAAGGAAACAGAGGTTAATCTAGCTGGGGCAGAAGTCAAGTCTGAAGGTTAAGAGAGGTTCAGGTTAGGTTCAGAGTACGAAATAGGTACAAAGACAAGCAGGTTAGAACCCCTTACCTTTGTAACCTCATCTGTACCCAGTGCTTGAAAGGGTTGTTCCTCAAAGCTCAAATAACCACAGAGGGTGAGGAGCAGACTCAAAGGCTCCACACTTTTAAGCATATGTCCTGCAAATCCCAATTCTTCCAAAAAAGGATCTTTAAAGTTCTGGAAAATGTTGTCTTCTTATACTTATTCCACTAATATATGTATGCATGTCACATCATTGGAAAGTCAACGTATGCAGCACATGCATTCAATAAAACATTTTTACAGGTCCCCACTTACCAATTACAGAAGCTCCAGTTTGGTGAACCATGGAGTTGGTGGGAGATGGAAAGGGAAAGAAGCAAACCTTCTCTTTTTGCCATGTCAGACTTTACTCCAGAGTCTGCAACAGTCTTTTTCCTGAGAAGGTTTTTCTTTCTTTTACTCTTAATCTTTGCCTCTTACAAACGTTTAGTTTGCATAGCTATAAAGACTTGAGTCAGCAGACAATACAAGACTAATAGTCTGGTTCTGTTTAAGAGCCAAACTAGATATTACCATATCTATGGGTTCAACTTGTGGATGCCAATGCTGATTTAGAACTGAATTCAGCCATTTAAAAATGCCATGACCCCACAGTATAGCAGGACCAGGCAATCTTTTTCCTCTCCCTGCGTCTTTTCAAGTGCCGAAACAGCTTGCCCACAACATAAGTCATTGCAGTATAAGCCACATTTGTCTTCAATATAAGCCATCTCAAGTATGTCTTTGTGGAAAGCACTAGAATTGAGGAGATAGGTAGATAGAAAACTAATAAAACTTTTCCACCCCAGATCAAACACATATAATGCAAATACATTAACCAGTAGGGGCTCCTGGCTTATTACAATAGCCAGGAACTTCCTGCTGGTTAATGCATAGTATTGCATGTGTCTGATGTGAAACTGAGGTGTTAGCCCTCAAAGAACCTTTAAAAAAGACCAAAGAACTATAAAAATATGAATATTTACATTTAAAGACTCCTATGGATCCATTTCTAAGAGACATACAGTAAGTCTATTTTTGGTAAAGAACATGAATCACTGCCTCTTGTTCTATTTAACACAATATACATCAAACACATAGTTAATTTTCTTTGCAGAAGCTAAGAGCTTTGCAAAAAAAAAATCCACAGGGAAAAAGAAAGAATCTTAAAGAAATTTCATTAAAGTTGCAATCATTTTTTTAAAATGGCAATGAACTATGACAAAGTACTGCTTGAATTACTCTGAATGTACAAGAACACCCCCTACCAATCTTACCTTAACTACTTTTCTACTCTTAGGCGACTCAGGAAGCTGATAGCCTCACCCACCCCAACTTTGCTGATGATCAATAATTATCTATAACTATAGTTCCACCCGGGAAGACCCAATCAAATCTTCCTAGTTCATTGTCTCGCTCCAGAGACAACTTCTCAATCCTTTGTGCCACCCCAGGAACAACCATTAAGTCTTTGTTTTGGAGCAGAAGAGGCAATCTTGCTCCTGGTATATTCCTCAGTATAATTGGACAGCTCCTCCGCCATAGCTGTGTGCATGATCTCGGATCCAGCATCCACCCTCGAACTTCTGTTCAAGCTCTTCTGCCTTAATGCACTGGTCGCTCAATGCTCTCTCTCCCAGACACCCTCTTCTGGATGGTAGCTATCACCCAAATCCCACAAACTCTATCCAACTTTCACTACTGCTTTCTAGTTAGCTGTGAGTATGTGTTGTGTGTTTTGCGTGCTGTTGATCTTTGTTATTTTCAATACCCCCCCCCCCTTTTAGATCGCAACCTCTGTCTGGTCATTAAAAGAGTTCTCTGGCCCGGACAATCCTCATATACACAGGTGGAGATCCTGAAGTTACCTGCCTCTTGCTGCCTCTCCACACACACTAATTCTCCCAATTTGCAAGGCAGGCCTTCTCTTTGAGTAATAAGATAGCCTGGTAAAACTACATAACTAGCACCACAGTTCTCTGAGCATGGAAGCAGGAGGCTTCCTGCAAACTGTGGACAGTCCACATAAGAAGATAACAACATGTTAGGATAACTACATGGAGTACTGATGGCATGTAAATGTTTTTGGAAAACAACTACTTTACCATTGTAACATATGAACATGGAAGTCAAGGACTAAAAGTCTGAACATGGATTCATTCCAAGATGCATTCTTTAAAAAATGTATTTCCAAAGCATTTGTAGTGATCATTTTTGATACATACAAAAAGAACAGTATTATCAACACAGCATAGCAAAAAATGTGCATCTGGCATGAATGCGAGTACATAAATAAGATTTTAAAATTGTTTATAAAAATAGACACCTTGTGTTGAAGTGGTGAGCTGATCAAGGAAATAAAGATATTCTTCGGAAAAATTCCACATGGCCAGAAATACACGGTGTGGGGAGAATGTCCTTCCCTCATTTCCCCTAAATAGCATGCTTGACTGAATTTTAATGTATTTAACTTCAGTGGTTTAAAATGGGCATACTTTGCAACAGTGATGAGGATTCGGTTGAGGAGAAAACTGTTGAAATACAGGAGCACTTACCTAACATGGCTTGCTGTACACAGCTTTACTGTAGATTTTTTTTAAAAGCCACACTAAACTGAGGGATTTTTCCTCCCTTTAGGAGCCTCGGGAAAGATCTGTGATTGAGCTCTTATCGCAGTAGAATGTTTTACATGGTAGACAGGCTTTTGATTGCTTAAATGGAGGTCCACAAACATTGAATAAACTATTTTCTTGGGAAATCATCACTGTTTAAGGTTTGCACTTGAATGAAAAACAATACTACTGGCAATTTCCTACAATGCTCTTATTGCTGCAGAAATAGTGTGTAAGGCATAATCATAAATCTGTACCAGTTCCTGCCTGACTCTGCATCAAGGTTTTATCTGTTATCTGCAGAAATTCCATTCGGCAAGGGAAGAAAATAGAAAAGTAAATAAAAGAAATGACAAACAATGCTCTTTCATTACATAAACAGCATCACAAGAAAAAAAATGGGGCTCAAGGTAGGGTTGCTAGCTCCAGGTTGGAAAATTCCTGAAGATTTGGGGGTGGAGCATGGGAAGGGCAGGTTTTGGGGGGAAGAGAGACCTTATCAGGGTTTAAATGCCATACAGTCCAGTAATAAAAGCAGCCATTTTCTCCAGAGGAATTGATCTCTGTTGCCTGGAAATCAGTTGTAATTCTAAGAGATCTCCAGGTAACACCTACGGGGTTGGCAACCCTAGCTCAAGGATTCTCTGTTCATTCTGTCATCCTAGCCTATCCCTATTCATTCAGTTATTGCTCCAAATGTTCCTGTAGCTCATTCTCAGAAGAGTCAGGGGGTTATTCTATAAGAGGAGTCAGGAAGAAGAAGGGAAACTCACATGTGGATTTCTTATTGCTTCCATGAAATGCTATGAAGAATGTTACCAGGCACCAATGGAGGCACCTATTTCTTGCCCGTGCCAAAGCAATCAAAAGCATTGCTTTCTCGTAAGTAAAAGACAGGCTCTGAAGGATTGAAGGGAAGGCTCTAGTACATGGTTTTATATCATATGAAGACATAGGGGAGGTTATAAGAACTGTATTCCATCTTTCATCTTTAAGAGTATTTGTAAGTCTTCTTTTCACTCAGAAATCGAGGACCCAAATATAGGTTACAACAAACAAACAATAACAATATAATTAAAATTAAACCAGAAGCTGTCACAGATTCATAGCTCAGTTTTGGACTTAAGAATTCCATACTGTTGTCTCTCTACAAGGTCTCAAACGCCCTTCTAAAATGTACAGCCTCTCCAGAAAGCTATCAGCTAGCAAGTCTCCTCGATGTGTTCCAGCAAAATCTTCCATCAGATTGGGACAGCAACTGAAAACGATCAAGCCACAGGTGACCCCACCTTACTACAAGAGAGAAAAGAAAAAAAACAATACGACAAAAGCTCCTACTAGGTCTGCCAGCCCCCCGATGGGGGCAGGGTATCCTCTGTTCCCAGCCTCCACCCACCCCCCACTCACCTGGCTGGCAGGGGGGAAAGGCA
The DNA here is from genome assembly GCF_028583425.1 of Eublepharis macularius. Classification (NCBI taxonomy): domain Eukaryota; kingdom Metazoa; phylum Chordata; class Lepidosauria; order Squamata; family Eublepharidae; genus Eublepharis; species Eublepharis macularius. The sequence goes on from NC_072798.1 coordinate 71,981,452, forward strand.
CAGGGAATTGGCCCAGGAGTTCTGGTGCATGCTTCTGCCAGGAACGACATAATTCCCGGCATAACAAGGAAGGCTCTGGACCATGAAGGAGGTAAGGACTCTGCGAACGCAACCCGCCCCCCCCCCCAAACCTCCTGTCCCCAGGTCTTAAGGAAAGGGGACCTGGCAACCCTAGCTGCTATGCAGGTTCATAACTGGGACAAGCAATCCAACAGGCAGGGGTTTAAAAGTAAGGACCAGCACCCTGAACTGAATCCAGAAACTGGCATATCTTTTTCCTCTAGAAAAAAACACTGCATCAAGTCTCGCAAATCTATTATACTGCAGCACTAGGTTTTCAAGGTTGGGATTTTTAAGCTAAATTTTTGATCATCCCCCCTGCTGCTCCGAGGCTGGGACACAGCAGTTTCCTCAGCAGGAGATCAGAAGCCAACCTTAAACTGATGAATGATCAACTGAGAATTGGATTCTAATCCCCAGTTGCCCCAGCTGTTTATGCTGAACAGAAATGAACGGATTGTGAATACCAGAACAGCCCAATCACAACTGGGAAACAGCATATGATTTGAACCAGTGAGTGTTCAAACATCCCTAGTTTAAATAGGATTCTGACAATTCTGCATGGGCATGCTGTACACACTTCTGACAACAAATACTTTAAAACATACAAAACATTCTTTAAAAAATCAAAATATAAACATTCCCAGCTTTACTATTTAGCTAAAAGTAGAAGGTAATATAGATGAGATTTCACTGATTCCCATAGCCTTCTGTTTTCAGAAATTAGCTCAGAATCGTTTAATTCCTTCAATGTAATATTTTTCAGGTTGTTAATCTGGAGAGTGGATTATTGCCCTTGGATATTTTGTGGAAAAATAAAATTGAAAATAGCTAAGGCATTTCATTTAGAATAGCTGTTGATGTGCATGAACAATTGTTGTCTCCCACCCCTCTCCATATGACATGCTACTTTTTTGAAGTGCTTAGACTTTCTATTCATTCATTCATTCATGTATGTCATTTTTAGTCCACCTTTCTCACTGAGACTCAAGGTGGATTACACAGTATGAGATTAGTACAGTTCATATCAAGGACATTTCCATAAACAATGCCATAGGGTAAGGTTTACAAATACATAGTGTTAGTAAGAATCCAGTAAAGAGTGGAAGAAAAGCTGAAACAGAACATAAGCAATTCAAGGGCTGACATTACAACATGAAGCACAGGTAGCTCATAGGAGCACATATTCAAAGTAACAACTAGTACGTAAGGCAACATAGTGGTGAAGTCTATGGTCCCTAACTCATTAGCGAAGCATCTGAGACCCCCTCCCTGGATATGGCTGTAACTGTTCTTGCTCAGCTGATAGGGTCTACCACATCAATCATCTGTGAATTGTGAAGAATTTACAAAAAGGTGGTAATGAAGCTGGGTCTGAAAATGGCCGTAGACATTTAGAACATTTACACACACTCAACTAAAACTGCCCAGATCGTGGCATGCATTGAATTGTGCCATCTCTCTTTGCATAGAATAGTTTAGCTTTCCTTTTAAAACCAATGAAAGGACGTTTAGGCATATACTGCAAAAACGGCACTCTGGCTGAGAACTAGAAGCCCAAGTTCTGTTCCAATTTGCTGATGAACATCTTGCTTTATGAGTTCTGTACTGCTCTTTGAAAATGTTGCAATGAAAATCTTCCTAGCTAGGTTTACCACCTGGCTAATTCTGAACTGGCATTCCAATCCTACTCTGCTATGAAGCTTACTGGGTGATTTTGGGCCAGTCATTCACCATCTCTTAACGCAGCCTAACTCACAGGGATGCTGATAAAATGGGGGCAGGAAATAATGCATGCCACCATTAACTACTTGATGGAAAAGAGGGATAAAATAATGATTATCAACTGCTCTGAGTGGTTGTTTTAACATTTACAATATATACAACCAGTGGTCCTCAACTTCTTTGAGCCTGTGTGCACTTTTGGCATTTTAAGCACCATCCAAAAATGGCTGCCACAGGAGGCAGTGCCAAAAGCAATACTTCCCTATTTGCTTTGTAAAAGAATCACAGAGCAACCATGCTGAATACACAAAGCTGACTTATTCAGAGCCCAGCCATTGGTATCTCAAGGTTAGTATTATCAACGCGGTGGAACGAAGTTCCGGAACCTCTTGAAAATGGTCACATGACTGGCACCAGTGGTGTGTAGGGCAATCTAAACTCCCCTCTGTCTGGAGATCAGGGGGCAGGGCCACCAGCCATGTGATCATCTTCTCCGAGGGCAACTCACTGAGTTCCACCACCTCTTTTCCCAGAAAAAAGCCCTGAGTATTATCAATACTTTTGTTGGAAGTATGGTACAGCCACTGGGAGGACAGCAAGCCTGGAGAAGGGGCAGGATTCTCCCCCGAACATTTATCTTTTATCATGCAACAGTTCTGAACTTTGAACAAAGTTCCTTCTCTGCTTTGTAAAAGAAGTGCATTGTAACAGTCCATCAGGCCTAAGGGGGTAATGGAACCGCATGGCTAAGGAAAGCTGGATGCTTACCACCTTTCCCATGGCTATGGCTGCTACTGAAGATGTGGAAAACCCTTTCACTGAATGAGGGCAGCCAGTAACAAACCCTGCCTGATAATCGCTCCACCCACGTTCTGAAAAGGTTGGTGGTTTACAGAGGATGTAGTGGCAGGCTCAATGGTACCCAAAGATGCCACATTGGGGAACCCTGGCATAGATTATAAGCCCTCTGAACAAGAATTGCATCAGTAGCAGCAGTAATTGTATGCAGTAATAGTACAAAATAGTACAAAATGAAGAGAAACCCTTATTTGTCAACAACTCCTAAATTCTTAGAAAAATATCATATGGAATATTATAGTACCTGTATGCTAGCTGTAACATAGTGTCTACAAGTGTTCCTTACAAGTGTGTCCAGAAACATACCCTTCATGAAACAGGGTAGGTTTCAATAAGTACACAACTATGGTATGAAAGAGGTATCAGTACTTTTTGCCTTGGACCATCTGTCTAGCTTCTCACAACAGAAGCAGGATCACAACAGGCAGTTGAGGTCTCTGACGTTTTATCTTCTTGACTCGGCATGTTCTTTTTCTATTGGGAATTAGACAGGATAGTGGATGACTACAGATAACTAGCCTGTCATGTGGGAAAAATGGGGAAATCTTGGTTCTTAATGGCAGGCTTTGAATTATTCTGTGGTTACTGTTGTTGAGCCCTCAGTTACTAACTTGTTCTGTTACTATGGAGTGATGACTCTATGCTTTGCCACTTGTGTTTATGACTGCAATCTGTGGTTACAGAAGTTGATGGTCGGATGGGAGAACAAAACCAAGCCTTTTGTGACCACAGAAATTTTCCATATAAATGATCTACATATGTTGTTTACTCAAGCGGTTTTCTATTTATTTTTCAGTTCCTCATTTCTAGGCACATACACACCACCTCCACAAATTTTATAAACTGAAAGAAAAAAAATCCATCAAAAGGTTCACTTACATATTAAACACAAAATTAATTAAGTATATTAAAGCGATCGTCCTTATTACACAGCACATGATAAACACACGTTGCAGTGATACCAGGACAGTTTGTCAAGAGAGAAAACACATTTCACACAATAATACATTAAAGAAACTGTCTAAAAAACTTCAAGAAAACTCTTTAAAGTGTTTAAACATTATAAGTACACAAATAATAGTTGTGTAATCCTGACAAAGCAGAGGTACTACTGGTGTGAGGAAGTTTGGACCCAGAACAAGGATATCTCCTGTTCTGGATGGGCTTTTGCCTCCCCTCCGTAAATGAGCAGGTACATAGCTTGGGTGCTGCTGGAACTGACTTCATGTTGGATAAACAAGTTGCAATGGTAGCCAGAGGTGACATTCACCACCTTGTCTGGTGAACAAGCTGCAGCTCTTCCTGGGCAGGAAAGAACTTGCCACTGTGGTGTATGCTCTGGTAACATCTATGTTGGATTACTACAATGCACACTGTGTGGGGCTGCCTTTGAAGACTGTCTGGAATCTGCAATTGATACCAAATATTGCAGTCATAGCACTGACTGGAGTGGTTGTAGATACCATATCACTTCCATTTTCTTGTCACATCTACGCTCCCAATTTGCTTCTAGGCCCAACTGAAGGTGCTGATATTGACCTTTTCACCCCTATATACGGCTTGGGATCAGCCTACCTTAAGAGCTACCTTCTTCCAGATGATGGTGTCCACTCCACTCACCTTCGAAAGTCTTGCTTTGGTGCCCCTGCTCTCTGAGGCTAGATAGGAGGCCACCCTGGAAAAGGCATTCTGAGTCATGGTGCTGAAACTTTGAAACTCCTTCCCCAATGAGATTCACCTATCCCCCTCTGTCATTGTCTTCTGCCAGCGGGTGAAGATTTTTGTTTCATTTGGTGTAACCCCCAAAAAACTCTTCTACAGACTTCCTTCCTTGGATATAGCATAAATTGAGAAGAAGCTATGAGAATCATTCCCCCCTCCCCCAGAACTATACTAGTGCTAAAATGAATTCACTACACCTAGAGGGATCAGGTCTTCCACTATAGCAAGACACCTTCTGCCTCATGCCACTGGCTGCCTACTGCCACTTGGTACAACACTGGAAGAAAATGAGGGGAGTGCCCTGTGATATCACTTCGGCATATCCAGAGATGACATCATGTATCATCACAATGCTCTAGCAATTGGGCAGAACACTATAGTTTTACAGGTTACATGAGCAGAAATGATACCATGCAAAACCTCCCAGAAGGTTACCACAACCCAATGTGTCCCAGGGATAGGGCTGTCAACTCCTGGCTGGGAAATTCTTGGAAATTTGGGGTGGAGGGAGCTCAGTGGGGATGTGAAATCATAGCTTCCACCCTCCACAGCTGCCATTTTGTCCAAGCGAACAGACTGCTGTAGTATGGTGAATAGCTATAATTCCAGGAGAACTCCATTTCTCACTCGGAGGCTGACAAGCCTACTTAGGGACTAGGGATTTTTTTTTTAGTTTGTCAGCAGCATGCCTTTATTTTCATGTGATCGATACCTTAATTAAGAACTTCTGAAAATTTAAGCAATAGGATATAAGGCAACAAGAACGAGCAAATTTTTAAGGGCTGGTTCTCACACTGCTTTAAAAATGTAAATATATTATTGGGAAGAACATAATGCCTTATAATACATGCTCATCAAAAAGTGTAATACAAAAGGCTAATACAACATGTTCCCTAAAACGGAAATGTATAGCCTTGCCTGAGATGTATCTTATCTGCATGCATTTGTCATTGTGCGTTACATTTTCATGTACCCTACAATACATTTATATGGCACTTTTCAAGTGCTTGTTTAAAGTGTCTTAGAACAATATAATGAGCTTTGTAATAATAGATATGCTTCCCATCAGCATATACTTGTCTTTTAAATGCTATGAGTAAGCACGTTAAGTAGGTTGAAATAACTGAAAATAAATATTGTAATACAAAATGACTAGATATATTTGTATACATTTTTGTATGGAAGCTAATAGTATCTTTGCATTTCACACTAAGGAACCTACAAGAGGAAATATTGTTTACAATTCTGATTTTAAAATAACTTGAGTTTTTTGGGAGAAACATTCTAAATGCAAAGACTTATCATAAAAACCTATGTGCTTAGCAAAAAAGTCAAACACACATCAAGAACAGAAATGGAATTTTAAGTTACAGCTGTCAGTTTGTTCTTAATTCATCCAGGTGTTCAAAAATATCTCCAGGGTCTCGTATACACATTAAGAGTATGGCATGCATTGCTGTGTGGGGCACATTTAACACTATAATGTCAGCTTTAACAATGAACTCATTTGCTGTTGCCAAATTTTCTTCAATTAGAGAAAAGCACTGTACTGTCTGGTCACCAGTTGGCAGACACAGTTGGCAACACAGATGGACCTGGCTCCCAGATGCAGATTCTGGAGAAAATAAAATCTGCAAAGAAGAACTCCCAGATGAGACAAGCTTAGTGCAGTTCCTACTGGCTTAGCCAGAAGGATGCTTCGTTTTGGCATGGGCTAGACAGCTGTAATCTGGAGACCACCTGAGTCCCCATTTGGAAATTCGTCTCCCATAATATGAATAATACACAGTGGAGTCAGGTACTCTAATTCCATACTCTGTTCTCCTGATATTTCCTGTGTGACAAGCATAATATTTAACATAAACTTCATAAATGGAAAGGTGTTTAATGCCTGCATGCAGGAACATATATGCACAACGTTACATGATCACTTTAAGTTGCTGACCTAAAAGTAGCAGTTATCCTGCAGAGGAATTTCAAAGGGAGATTAGAAAGAGAGACTGCTGAATTGCAACTGATAACAAAGTTCAAGACAATGCATCCACCTGGACTGAATTGAGACAAAGGTTTCCTGGCTCATTACCAATGCTGATTTCTCAACACCTACCACCCCTCTGTATATCCTACCCTATTCAATCACGCCTGCCATTGTCATTCACTGGCTATTATCATTCAGCTTCTGGAATCACTCCACTCTCCAAGATATAAGGACAAATGGACTCACATTCTAGCTGTAGCTGAAGAAGTGAGCTATGGCTCACGAAAGCTCATACCCTACCACAAATTTTGTTAGTCTTACCAGTGCTACTGGACTCTTGCTTTTTTCTATTGATCTCTTTTAATTATGGACACTTCTTTTTGTCAGAGGAAATCCATACACTTTGTTTCCAAAATTTCATGTTAGAGATACCAGAACCTGCGCTAATGATCAGAGCTTTTTTGTGCCAGTGCACACTGGTACAGCACACCAATGCCTTTCTTGGCCAGTGGAGATAGAGGCCATGGTCCAGAGGCCAGGAGAGAAGGCTGCAGCTGTGCTGGCAAAGAAAGCAGCAGGACAGCCAATATACTCTGTGGCATGTGCTGACATGATCAGTAGGTGTGATGCCGAGATGAAGGGCCCAGGAAAGGATGGGGACAGGCTAAGCCATGGCTCCCATGCAATCACCCCAGGCCCCTAGGGTTGCCAGATGGGTTCAATAAAAATACTGGACACACTTGATAAAATTCTGTAAACGTTGTGGGGACCACATGGCTTGGCAAAGCAGTCAGTTGAGCGGAAGGAAGTACCTCCTAGCACAATTTTTGTCTAACCATGTCACCAACATTTCTTGCATGACCACACTGATAATAATTTTCTTGTTTTTATTGCTCCTCTAATGGAACTACTCTAGGAGATTTTTCTTGACAAATGCAAGCCATTTAGAAGTTCCAAGGAAACTGCAGAAGAAAAAAAAGAACAGCCAACCTCTTGATAACGGTCTTCATACTCCCACTGTCTGTTTCAAATGAGTAATACAGTACCTTGATGCTGCTGTTTTTGCTATGTTTAGCAGGTATGCTTTCAGTATGTCTGCTTCATCAAAACAATTAACATCTGAGGCCTTTGGAAATTATTTTCAACAGATAAAGCAATCATGCCAAGTTCTAGTAAAAGCTTTCAGCTCTTCTGCATCTGGACAAATTGCCTTGCATTTTAGTAGATTTTTATGTACATTTAATCACTACAGATTAATTAGGTGGCATAAGAAAAATATTGAAGTGCTAACTTCACTTTAAGTGCACATGCAGCTAACTTGTATTTTTTTAAAGAATAATTTTAATTAAAACTACTGGAAAAATCACCCAGCTGAAAATATTAGGAGCTTTGGGATGGGCTTAGCATAGCTAATTAATTGTATATTTAATCAAAGCAGCCTTTGGCTGTAATTAATAATCTATTTTCCTCTGGTAATAAATATAGTAGTTCTGTGAAATGGCATACGTAATTTACAGAATGGCAGACGTACAGACTATTGGTACTAAAAAAGGATTAGCCAGCTCCAAGCTTAGGAGTCAAGATTGTTTCACTGTTAAATAATTAACATGATTCTGAAAATCAGTTCTAAGTATCCTATTGGAGCAGAAGCTTACTAAATAGATTCTTCCCAATGTTATCTGGATACATAGGCAGACAAGCAACAAACTGCTTCTTTGAGACCAGTCCTTAGAGAGTGTCTCATAAGTTAATGATCTTTTCATTTTCTTTCAGCCACATGAAAGAGTTACTATATTTTTGTTGCCTCTATTTGGGTCAATGATTAGAAATACAATGATCAGTCAAAAGCCACAGCTAAAGTAACCAGTGGACTGGTCATGTATTCAGTCAGTAAAGTTGGTTAGCCTTAAAGGTGCTACTGGACTCTTTTTGAAAACAGCTAATGATTGCTTCATAATGCACACATCACACAACCCACATAGTATGAACCCACATTTTAGCAAGCTTCAAGGTCCATGTGAAATCACTCTTATTCAGATTAAGAAGCTAAAAAGTACTAATGATCCTGGCATTCACTTACTGTAAGTTTTTTTTCCCCTGGACAAAAAAATCACTTATCTTTTATAAGTAAGAACTGGTTCCAAGCAATCAATGGCTGCACTTCCGTATGCCAGGGACAAGTCCAGTCAGCCCACTGTACTCTCCAATTGATCTCCTGACTCCTTTCCACTCAGCTCCATATGAACCAAAAGTGTATTATGAATTCACACAGGAAAAAAAATGTAGCAAGCCAAAAGCAGTATGCAAAGTAACGAACCACTTATTGACTACAACACTGAGTCTTTCCTTATTCAATTCATCTATCTCTTTCTCTGCTCCAGAGAAGGAGTAATATAGTTCAGCAAGGGCTGCTAGTGAACCGCAGAAAAAGCTCTTCCCTCTCTTCTCTTCAGAATTAAAGCAATTCTCCTCATCAAACAGTTAATGATTAGCAATAGATTTTTCCTACTTTATTTTTATTTATTTTTGCCACTTCACTCTGCACTTACTTCAAATTCATAATCTAAATATAAATGAAAGGAAAAAGGATATTAAACTAATTGGATGCATCACTAGTGCTAGAACGTAAGCTAAGGCTGCCTCTTCTTGGAGGCAGCAGGCAAGCTCCCTTCCCTTGGCTCCATGCCCTGCTGGTCCTCTTTATTCCAGTGGAAGCAAGGGGCGGGGTCTGATGTTGTGCAATGATGACATCATTTTTGGTTTGCACCCAGAAATGATGTCATAATGGGAATGACTGCAGAAAGGGTGTAACATACATGCTCTACCTAGCTCCTGATAATAATCGAGCTGCTGCATTTTGTACCAACTGAAGTCTCCAAGTTGATTTAGAGGGAAGACCTATATAGTATGCACTACAGTAGTCCAATCTCCATAGCATCGTTTCCATAGTGTGGATCCTGGTGGCCAGAACTTGGAAGCCTCATATTCTTTTTTGGTTTTGTAGTTTTGCCATACCCTCCAATAACTGTTATTGGCCCTCCTCCCTATTTTCTCTGTTGTCTGTTTGTGTGTCCATATTTATGGGATTTTAATACTATTTTAAATTTAAATTGGTTTAAATTGATGTTCACTTTTTAATGCTCACAGCCTTGGGGACCCTGTTTTGAGTGAAAAGGTGGCATACAAATGGTTTAAATGCTAGTATTTCTTGCACAAAAGATCCAGTAAATTGTGCTTGAAGACTACTGTGGCTTGTAAGTTGTTGAGCTTCCACAATGATCCACCTTGTTTGCCATCTCTACTTGAAACCAGAGATTTAAACGGAAGTGTCATCAATGCATGGCTTAATGTGCCACTCTTTCACTCTCTTATACCAGTTCCTGGGGACGGCTGTACTACAGCTTGAGATCAAAGATGAAATGGAGAAAGAGGAAGCTTAACATAGGCAAGGAAGAAATACTGAAGGTTGGTAATCAGTTTAGTGGAGAACAGTAATATATGTATGTAGAGCAAAAATCATGTATACTAAGAATCAGTTACAACATGTCACCAAGGCATTATTTTACAAACTTCCTAGAACTACACCGAAAATGTATTGTCGAAGGCTTTCACGGCTGGAGAACGATGGTTGTTGTGGGTTTTCCGGGCTGTATTGCCGTGGTCTTGGCATTGTAGTTCCTGACGTTTCGCCAGCAGCTGTGGCTGGCATCTTCAGAGGTGTAGCACCAAAAGACAGAGATCTCTCAGTGTCACAGTGTGGAAAGGATGTAGGTCATTTGTATCTACTCAGGAGGGGTGGGGTTGAGCTGAGTCATCCTGTAAGAGTTTCCCAGGGTGTGGAATGCTAATGGCGGGAGGCTTCACTGTATCCTGAGGAGGTTCTTTTGCATATGGATTGGTACTTGATGTGCTAATCTTCTCTGCAGGGCTATTGTCGGGGATAGAATGTTTTGTTAGCCTGGTGTTTTTCAGAACTGGAAACCATGCTCTGTTCATTCTTAAGGTTTCTTCTTTCCTGTTGAAGTTTTGCTTATGCTTGTGAATTTCAATGGCTTCCCTGTGCAGTCTGACAAAGTAGTTGGAAGTGTTGTCCAGTATTTTGGTGTCCTGAAATAAGATACTGTGCCTTGTTTGAGTTAGGCTATGTTCAGCCACTGCTGATTTTTCAGGTTGTCCAAGTCTGCAGTGTCTTTCATGTTCTCACAATGGAGAAAGAAATCGAGGGAAAACTCCCATTCCTGGATACCCTGGTCATCCGCAAAGCAAACTTTCAGTTAGGTCACAAGGTCTACAGGAAACCAACTCACACTGATCGGTACTTACACAAAAACTCCAATCACCACCCCCGACAGAAAAGAGGCATAATGAAAACATTAGTGGATCGTGCAAGACGGATATGTGAGCTGCACTTTCTCAATGAGGAAATTAATCATCTAAACCACGCACTTCAGGCAAATGGCTACTCCAGAAATGAAATCCGAAGAGCAATCAAACCCAGGATGAATCAAACAACCAAGGAAAAACAGTCTCCTACAGGAAAAGTGTTTTTGCCATATATCAAAGGAATTACCGATCAGATGGGAAAGCTTATGAAAAAGCATAACCTTCAAGCAGTATTCAGACCCACCCGAAAAATACAACAGATGCTACGATCAGCAAAAGACAGTAGAGACCCCCTCACCTCTGCAGGAGTATACCGTATACCCTGCAGCTGTGGACAAGTGTACATCGGGACCACAAAGCGTAGCATCCAGACAAGAATAAAAGAACATGAAAGACACTGCAGACTTGGACAACCTGAAAAATCAGCAGTGGCTGAACATAGCCTAACTCAAACAGGGCACAGTATCTTATTCCAGGACACCAAAATACTGGACAACACTTCCAACTACTTTGTCAGACTGCAGAGGGAAGCCATTGAAATTCACAAGCATAAGCAAAACTTCAACAGGAAAGAAGAAACCTTAAGAATGAACAGAGCATGGTTTCCAGTTCTGAAAAACACCAGGCTAACAAAACATTCTATCCCCGACAATAGCCCTGCAGAGAAGATTAGCACATCAAGTACCAATCCATATGCAAAAGAACCTCCTCAGGATACAGTGAAGCCTCCCGCCATTAGCATTCCACACCCTGGGAAACTCTTACAGGATGACTCAGCTCAACCCCACCCCTCCTGAGTAGATACAAATGACCTACATCCTTTCCACACTGTGACACTGAGAGATCTCTGTCTTTTGGTGCTACACCTCTGAAGATGCCAGCCACAGCTGCTGGCGAAACGTCAGGAACTACAATGCCAAGACCACGGCAATACAGCCCGGAAAACCCACAACAATACACTGAAAATGTTATGAAAAAATAGCTACTAGTATTTTTATCTACTGCCCTCGTTGCTTTTCATCTTAAATTGGTCAAGCTGATCCAAATCCATTTTGTCAACAGGCTGCAAGCTTCTTGTTCCTCCCCTCCACTTTGTGAGAGAACTCGTGAACTGACTGTGAAATGGGTGATTTTCTGTGTCAGACACCGTCAGCAGTCTTTCTAGTAAAGTGTCAAAACTGTTGGAAATCTTTCTTGATCTTGATGGGTGCAATAAGCTGTCTTGATCAAAGGCACAAACCATAGGTGTGTGATTTACAATTTCCGGACACAGGTTGCAGCATTCCTCCCAGTTGTGAATGGCTGCCTTTACTCTTTTTCTCATCAACTAATAAGGCAGTATTGCAAGACAATCCAACCTCTGGGATTTGAAACCCCTGGAAATGCACAAATGTGACTCTCATGTTAGAAGAAACAAGAATAATGAAAAAGAGGGTGGGAGTCAGTTAGGAAAGAGAAGAAAGAAGAAAGGTTGGCAATAAAAGTGCTGCTTCGTTCATAACCACCCTGAAAAAAACCCTTATAACAATGAGCTACACAATATATACACAATACTAAGACATTCTACTACAATTTTACATATCACAGTGAGTCGAGCGGACCATAAACACCTGTGTATCATCATAAATTATAAATAATTACCCATAGACAGTAGTGTAACATTAGATTACTCAGTGAGACAAGCTGATAATAAATAATAGTAGGACATAATAATATTATAATTATACAAAATATTCCACTCTTCTCACCTTAGCCATCATTATCTATAATGCCTGTATCCCTTACCTCAACACGCATTTTTCTTCTACACATCATCACTTATAAGCGCAGTTTTCAGTTTTTCATTTTCTTATTTAGCCTCCCTCTGCCCCAAACTAAAAGTTTAAACAGTACTTTTGTACCAATACCTTTGAAGCATGTTTCTAAAAAAAAAGTTATACAAAGCTATGGCAAGATGCAGTTTTTCACTCCATAAGTTATAAAAGGGTTGCCACTCATCTGAAAAATCTGGTTTCTTTGACCTTCTATCTCTTAACTGTCCTAATTTTGTAAATTTAAGTAATTTCATCATCTGCCATATTTTTGTGATCCAGACTTTAATGTTTAATCCGTTGGAAGATTTCCAACTGCTTGCAATCATTCTGTTCTCTATTTCTATCTTCCGTTGCCATTTTTATAAACATTCTGCTTTCTAGCTTTTTGAAATGCCAAATACATTTCCGACTTTCTTTTATAATAAATATAATTTATTTACACATATAAATATGAATTATGTCTGTGGATTCACCATTCTTCCTACTCATGAGCCAATATGGTTTCCAGGTGCCTGCCAGTGGCAGGCAAACTCCCAGGGATTTGCCCGTTGCCCACCGATCCCAGTGATTGGCTGGAAGTGGCATGTCCCCCAGAGGTTGCCCGCCACTGGCAGGCTCCCCAGAAACATGCACAGTGTGATGAAGTGACATCATTACACAAGTATTGGGAGCACACATGCAAAAAGGATCATGGGCAAGGCAAAAGGTAAGGGCCAGATCCCTCACTCCCACCAGGAGGGTGAGGGGACTTGGCAACCCTACGAGCCAGCCATCCTAGTCATATTATCCAAGCGTGTTCCCTGATAATAGGAAAGAGAGGTCTTTGAATAAAATGTGCTAGTCTCCTAAAAAGAATAGGGTGTGTCTGGTGACTGCTAATGATAAATGGATTCTTACAAGTTTTTAGGAAAGACAGCCAGGCTGGGAGTGCAGGAAAAACACTGCATGTTCTCTATAGTTTGAGAAATATACTCCCTTCTTGCTACATTATTAAAAAGCTGTTACAATCAGAAGGAGAATGTACACAACAACAATTCAATACTTATTGACAGATCCCTTGCTTTGTAACCCTTTCTAAAGCATGTCGCTCTAAGTACACACACACCAGACTTGCATTTATGGCCAGCTATTTTAATTACTGATTGGTGATAGAAGTGGCAGAAAGGACAGCACCACATGACCAGAACAAGGACACCAGATAGAAATGAAACAAATACATGACCAAGGGCAAATGTAAACATAGCACATGGCTTTTGAATTAACTCACAACAAACATGGTTATACGTTATTATCTGTTTTGCAGGGCCACCCAAAACCGAAAGGTGATTCTTTAATGACAAACTTCAAAGACCGCTTTCAGAGATAAAAACAACCAATTGTAAAAATGTTGTAATTTGCATATTTTGATCATATAGTATTTTGAGAAATTCTATTAATCATCATCATGCAACCGCTTGCTGACATTTTATACACTCCAATAAGTTTTCCTGTTACAAGATCTGGGTAGCCCATGGTTAAGCAATGACAACAGAAGTATTCAAATGATTTTTTTTTAAGCAAAGGGAACAGAATGTCATCCATCAATTTGCCACAAAGACTAAAACTATGCCTGGATGCTTTAGCCTTCTGTGCTTTCTAAGAACATGTGATATTTAGAATATTAGATCTTCTGAAGTCATTTGACATGGCAGGAATCCAAAGACATCTCACTTGCTTCTCAGACACAGCCAACAAGTTTGATTGTGTCTGTGCTTTTCTTTCTTTCTTTTTAATAGTCTGAGCTGCTTTGTTGTTCCTCATCAGCAGCCCCAAAAAAATGATAAATCATGTGAGAACTTCCTTACCTAGCCCTTATTTTAGGAGGAGGTTTTTTTCCCATGAAAGAAAAAACAATCTTTATGGTAATCGAAAACATATGGCAAAAGTAAATATAGGGATGGATCCTATGGAAGACTTCCACACGTATAGCAGTCCTTGTGCAAGTGAAATCATTAAAAGGAGTCCTTCTGTCAGTCTCTGCTAACTAAATTCTAATCCAACTGTCTTTTCTGCATGTGCAAATCACAGTAGGAGGTATGTCTTCTGATACAATTTCAAAAGCAAATGAAATATCGTCATGCAAACTAAGGCTTTTTTCTGGTACTAACTGGTACAGCATATCGGCATCAGGGTAGAGGGCTCTTTCAAGCCCTGGACGGGGTGGGGAGAGAAACTGGTGGAAATTGGCTCACTCTTATGTATGAGTACTAGCACCTTTTTCCACAAAAAAGCAGATGCAAACCGTCTGTTGCATATTCCATCATTTCATATTCACAGGATTATTTTTAAATTATATTGAAGCATTTTGTGTTGCTTCAGCCCTTTTGTTATTGCTTGCACATGCAAAATTGTGCTGGATCCAAGCCACATGTAACAGAAATAACAGATGACTGAAAATCGGTGTCCAGTCTGTGTATGGTGGGTGGTGCAGGATTTCAGCCACTATCCTGTCTCTTAGTCTTCACTTCCTCTTCTGCAGACAGCCTCAGAGCACATAAACAATTATACTTATATAGGATCTTTTCTTTGTGATTTCTACCTTGCAATTTGCAGAATACAGGATGAGGGTACATCTTGTATATGTAAAGGCTCTACACATAAGATAGGAATAATGTCTATAGCCACGATCCTTATCACTCCACTCTATCTGCACAGATTATTCAAATTTTAATTATTTGCATGGAGCCTATATTCTGAAGTATGGTGTGAGTAGTTTTGATAAAAAAGCTCATTGAAAGACCTGAAGCAATCCTAGAAAGTTACAATGAGGAAAGTGGCCAGTAGAACACTGTAGTCAGTTGAGACTTGCTATTGGATCCAAAGGGAAGCAAAAATATGAGGAAGTCATCCTCCAATCTCCTCCATGGGCAACCTTGAAGTCATTGTCAGGGGGACAGTTACTCCACATAGCCATTTATCAGGCATCCAGAGCCAGATGGGCACGAACCTGAATAAGAACCAAAAAAAACTATGAACCAGTCCAGTTTGTGGTTCGCGAACCAGGGGTTCACGGAAGCTCATTTCCATGAACTTCCACAAACTGGTCCTCTGGTTCATTTGGTTCGTATTAAAGGGCAGTTTAAATGGCCATTTATCCAGGGAAATGGCCATTTAAAATTTTCATGCTGCTTGAAAGCAGCAGGTCCCTTTAAACTATCAGCTGGCAGGCGGCAGAGGGGGATTCTCCATCCTCGCTGCCTACCAGCTGATAGTTTAAAGGGACCAGCCATTCGCAAGCGGCAGGGCCCTTTAAATGCTCAAATCCCACAAACCCCAGCCCCAGCTGCCCATCCTCCGCCCCCACCCCAGCCCTCCATTTACCTTGTCTTCTCCGCAGCCTCCTCCCTCTCCTCTCACAAGGGGCGAGAAGGCCATTTCCAGCCTCCTCCACTGCTGCACGGGCCTGCAAAGCGGCAGAGGAGGTCAAAAATGGCCTTCCCACCCCTCAAATGGCCACTGTGGCAGCCATTTGAGGGGCGGGAAAGCCGTTTTTGGACTGCTTTGCCAACCAGCAGGCCCGCAGAGCAACAGTGGAGGCCAAAAACAGCCTTCCTGCCCCTCAAATGGCCACCACAGCAGCCATTTGAGGGGAGAAAGGCCATTTTCGGCCTCCTTCACTGCCGCGTGGGCCCGCAGGCTGGCGAAGGAGCCCAAAAATGGCCTTCCCACCCCTCGTGGGAGAAGGGGGAGGAGGCTGTGGAGAAGACAAGGTAAGTGTGGGGCTGGGGGTGGGGGGCTGGGGCTGGGGGTGGGGGGCTGGGGCTGGGGTTTGTGGAGTTTGGGCCATTTAAAGGGCCCTGCCACTTGTAAGCAGCAGGTCCCTTTAAACTATCAGCTGGCAGGCGGTGGGGGGGATTTAAATGATTAAATGTCCCTTTCTCTGCTGCTAAGCAGCTGGAAAGGGTCATTTAAGCCCCACAAACCACAAACTGGTTTGGGAACTTGCCCCAGTTTGTTGGAGTTCGTGGTTCCTGGTTCGTGGAAACCCACGAACTGCATGCTTCAGGTTTTTTGTGGTCCGTGCCCATGGCTAGACCCAAGCACAGATAACTGGAAAAAAGAAGGAAAAGGAGTTACAGATGTAATGCAAACTATGCTGATAAGCAGAAGACTGCAGCGGCAGAATCCTATGCCAGTCCAGCTGGCAGTTCAGAGCACATAGAAGATTGTTCCAGGACTCAACAACAAAAGAAAACCATGTGTCCTGTAGAACAGCAAATTATAAGGTCTAACTGAGACCTTTAACCTATTAAAAGCCTTCCTAGAAATTTTGGAGATCTTTAGAAAGGTGTTGAATAAGCCACAGTTATCCAGCTGTCAACACAGATTTGGTGCCCATTGACAACTTCAAGAGGGATCATAGAGGTCTATTGTTATGTAGCCTCCCCATCCACCAGCACTCTCTATTATTTGTTTTGCAAGTTTCTAGTATTCCTTCATATTTTGGATTACTTTGAAGTATAAAGATCATGGCCTTTCTCCCAAGATTTTTATTGAAGTACATGTATTTAATATTATAACGACTGTCATTTTACTACATGCTGTCTTTTATCGTTATTTTTATACAAGCAAAAAGATGTCTTGCATCCGGTTCAATATATTTTGTACACATCATTGTTTATTAACAGGACAATAACTTTCCAAAACTACATGAGAGTAATTCCAAAAGGTCAATGACTGCTTCAGGCATTTACGGACAAAATTCTATCGATTTCTTTGAAGACTGAGAAATCCAGAAATGACACATTATGTAACATAATACAAGCTACAGGACAGAAAATCGCTATGGAGGCATGAAATCAGAGACTTTGAAAGTAAATTTTAGTATATTATTAATTATCATATACCTTATAGAATTAGTAACAAGTCAATGTCTTGCATTCTTAGTTTCTGTTATAAGGCATAGTAGAATTATGTTATTCTTCAATACAATTATTTTGACTCTCTCTCTCTCTCTCTCTCTCTCTCTCTCTCTCTCTCTCACACACACACACACACACACACACACACACACACACACACACACACACACACACACACACACACACACACACACACACACACACACACACACACCCCTTGTCACGGTGCCCCAAACTTCCAGGACATCAAACAACAGTTTAATTTTCTCAAGAAGGGTGCAACTAGAAACCCTGCAAATTAACTCTATTCTGTGTTCTGTGTCCAAACATTACTGCAGAATTAGCAGTTTTGTTACTTATTCTCTTTATAGATCATTTGGAATGGATTTTTTTGTGTGCGAAACAAAAAATCCACCTTAAACGATTAATAATGTGCATTGAAAGTGCATTATCCAACATGTGCGGAATCAGTCATTATTACGGAAAAGAGACAAGGGAAATAAAAGCTGTTGTGGGATAGTTTTGAAATAGTAAGGGGAAAGGGGGTTAACTTAAAGGAACACTGAGGGTTTACTAGGTATTGGGTAAAGCATTTGGGCAATCCTATAGAGAATGAGTGAATCCATATTCCAGAGGGAATTCCTAAGCAAGTGCTGCTGTGCAACTATCAATGATGTCCTGGAATCTTTTTACTACAATCACAGCTGATTCTTGACGGCTACCTGAAGACACTATGGAGAAGCATCTGAAGATTGCTAGGCAAACACTATTTACTCCCATTTCTTCTTATTACTCAGAAGTCATGGTACATGGGAATGTTATCAACTATTACAGAGGCTGATCATGATCAGCAGTAATGGCTGCATGGTGATGTCAATTGCGGGTAGATAAATGGTTGATATACACAATTACTTATTAGTCTGACCTGCTACTGTATAAAGACTGTCTGTTCCTCCTACCAGGAGCAATTGATTACTTGAGCGCTTGCTCAGTGGGGTTTACTGAGATTGTGCTGCCCAGGCCCAAGAAAACTGAGATGAGGAAAAGACATCTTGACACTTAACGCTGCACTGGCCATTACTTTTCTAAGGTTGTCCCTGGAAGAAGTAAAGTATTGGGCTGAAGTGCATTTTTGGAGAATGAATAGGAAGTCCTTCCAATGCAAGGAAGAGGTAACGGAAGTATGCAAGAAATAAAGTACACATAAGTGACAGCAAAAAGCTCTGGAGGCTTCTGTCCAATGTTTTCTTCCTGTCTTAAACACTCTCCTCATTGTCTTCTAACTCAGTCTCCTAATTCAGAGATGCATGCACTGTCAGGTCCACTGAGCTGAGGAAAGGAGCCAGAGCCACAGTTGGCTCCTTTAGTGGGAAGCTGTCCGGCATAAACAGGTGGGATTTCAGCCATGCACACTTCCTTTCCAACTCTACAGCCAACAAGCTGGGCAAAAAGCTTGTACTTGGTGGGAATGGGCAATGTGTGTGGCTATGTTTCAAGGTTTTTGCTGGTTGCCATCTGTGATTCATCCCAGTAGAGTACATTTTTCCTCTGGAATTTAGTAGAGTCCGCTTGGACTATGCCTCTAATGGGCACTAGTGGCCTGCTTGCCTTTTGTCCTTCCTTCCCAAGTTGCAGTGTAAGTGAATAGAATGTGAAGGCTAGCTCAGGGTAGTCATTCTAAGCAGCAGCTTGGGAAGGAAGAATAACACTGGTTTATTTCATACATATGATAGCCCAGGCACTTATCTGGGTTGACCAGGATTGTACAGATTTGAAGAAAGGTTTGAGTACAAGTAAATGATTCTTGCATTGTCATCCTATGTGAATTCACTTTTTTATTTTGGAGGGAGGGGAAGTCTAACATTATTATACTGTATTCTTGCACTGAATTAAGGCTGATTTATTCACAGTCATCATCAGAAGTGTGTGAAGCCAATTGTGGGCTTGTTGTGACCTAGCTTGTATTACATACCTATCACCGTATAAACTGGTTCCTTCGTGTGGAATGGTTTAAACTGCGGTAACCACAAGTGGATTTCTTAATTCACTGAGTATTTCACTGTAATCCCATCTAGGTTACAATTCCAACAATGGAGCCACATACTTCCAGAGAGGTTTGTGTACCAATTATCAGCTGTATGAACTGGCACTTAGAATGCAATTTTAAAAAATAATTCTATGGAAACCAGCTTGGATTCATCACTATCAACATTTCTCTATCCTTACAGGAAAGACAAGGCAGAGCCAGTATTTTTTTTTACTGTCATTTCAGTGTTGACTGCACAATTTAAATACCGGAATGCTTTGTTCCCAAGTTCTCAAAACTGGAAGTTTTAAGGAACACCTGTACTTCAGCAACAATAGAACTACAAATTCTAAACATGTTTCTTAAGCACTTATCTACTCTCTAACAGTGAAATCCTAAGCAGAGTAACTCCAGTCAATGTGCTTAGATGTAGTAGTATTTAGAACACTCTAACACTGCAATGGGAACAGTACACAGGTTAACAGAGGGTACTGGCACATCCACATAACTGCTTACTCCAGTTGTGGCCAAAACCCTCTTAAATGTATGAGCCATCTGGCATTTATGTTATTTGAAATGCTGAGCAGTTGCAAAAAAGATCAGCATACTTAAATTCATACAATGTTGCAGGAACGACGTACAATAATTTACTCATTTATTTTCACCAAAGAAAATAATAGGAAAAAAAGAAAAAGGATTTTCTGTTTAGAAGTGAACCTCTCCATACTAGTCATTTTTACAGCACCAATTAGATGTAATTTTCAGTTTGCAAATTTTCAGTTTCCAGCTTAGTCTAAAATCTGCAGGGTTCACAGCTTTCTAGTTTCTACAAAAACATGATACCGGTTGCTTAGAAACTCAGTCTGCCTTAGGTGCTTAAAGATTATTTATTTAATTCCTCTCAAGAGCATTTCCCAGAGACTGTAGTTTGCAAGCTAAATTAGATGGAAGTTTCAAACACCCGTAACATTTAATATAAATTCTACCCCTCCTCCCCAAAAGTCACTTGCTGGCATCTCAGGTTCTAGGCCTAACCAAGACTTAAGAAGTCAGCCCAGTTTTTGGAGGTGGGAGAACACTTAGTTCAATCTATGTCAACTTGAATTCACTGCACTGAAACATGTTAAATGCAGAAACATTTATACTCTGTTTCTGTGTTATGTCAAACTCTTGTTTTTTTTTAAAGGTTACTTACATGGCAATAAAAGCTCAAGATAATCATCTTGGGTTGATTGTCTAGAAGTCTAGAAGTCTAAATTGGGTTGACTTGGCACTTATACGGTGAATGCCAAACTTGTAATATGGTGTACATTTCTCCTGTCTTGTCAAGAAGGAGAGCTTAGAAAAGGTAAAGAAAAGGTTCAGGCAAGCAAATTGATCAAGGGGTTGAGGCACCTTTTCTATAAGGAAAGGGTAAAACGTGGGGCTTTTAAAGTTTTCTTTTTTAAAGAAAAATGAGGGAGAAACATGAG
Source organism: Eublepharis macularius (assembly GCF_028583425.1). Classification (NCBI taxonomy): domain Eukaryota; kingdom Metazoa; phylum Chordata; class Lepidosauria; order Squamata; family Eublepharidae; genus Eublepharis; species Eublepharis macularius. The sequence goes on from NC_072798.1 coordinate 72,002,391, forward strand.
GCTTCTGAATGGTGTAGAATATTGGAGAGCAATCTCTTTCTGTCTTTATCATTTAATTCTTAGGGTAACACAATGAAACTAGAGGTCAATAAATTTAGGTAGGGATCGGGCATAGTTTCTCCACTATCCAAATCCAAGCAAGAAACATAAATTCCACTGTAAATATTTCTGGAGCAGGCTCAGAACATGCTGCTTTCTAGCAGATTCCAGAGTATTCTGGAACTAGGAAGAAGAGAGATTATTTTTGCTTCTTCCTTGTTTCCTTGGAAATTTCAGAGCATGTGAAATGGCGTAACTACTACAGCCTGGGGACAATAATAGGCAATACTAAATCTCTACCTTAGATGTCCATGACTTCTGACTAGGAAAATAAATTGACGTAATGTTCACCTATGGGATACTAGTAACAAAGCTCGTTGTGGGGAAAAATACAACAGGGTCTAGAAAGGGGAGGGGCGGGCAGGCAGTATTGCCTCCTCCTCCGTGACTGATCCCAGCTGGGTGAAGATGGGGGGGAAACACTGCCACCTGCTCTACTCCTGATCCTGGCTGCATGAAGAGGAGGAGGGCATTGCCACATACTCTGCCCTTGATCCCAGCCAGGTGAAGGGGGGGCAGGCATTGCTCTGCGCCTGACTCTGTCTGGGTGAAGGGGGGACAGGCATTGCTGCCTGCTCTGCATATGATTCCGAAGGGATGAAGGAGGGGCAGGCATTGTTGCCTGCTCCACTCCTGATCCCAGCTGGGTGAATGGGGGAGTGGGTACTGCTTCCTGTTCCATGTCTGACCCGGTCAGGTGATGACAGGGGGTGGGCATTGCCACCTGCTCTGCTCCTGATCCCAGCTGGGTGAAGGCAGGGGGTGGGCATTGCCACTTGTTCTGCTTATGATTCCAGCTGAGTGAAGGGGGGAGGGCTTTGCCACCTGCTCCGCTCCTGATCCCAGCTGTGTGAAGGCTGGCGGGTGGGCATTGCCACCTGACTCGCTCCTGATCCCAGTTGGGTGAAGGGGGGATGGCATTGCCACCTGCTCCACATCTGATCCCAGCTGAGTGAAGGTAGGAGCAGGCATTGCCACCTCCTCCATTCCTGATCCCAGCTGGGTGAAAGCAGGGGGGTGGGCATTGCCACCTGCTCCGCTCCTGATCGCAGCTGGGTGAAGGCAGGGGGCAGGCATTGCCACTTGCTCCGCTCCTGATCCCTGCTGGGTGAAGGTGAGGGGCATTGCTTCTTGCTACAAGCCTAATCCCAGCCTGGGCTTCCTGGGCTTCCTGCCATGGTGCTCTCTTGGAGGGACGGGCTGCCCCTTCTGGATTTCCCTTTGCAGCAGCGACCTCTGAAGGCACACCAGGGTAGGAAGTGAGTTGTCTGGAAAACGGTTAGTCTTTTATATATAGGATGCCTCAGAAATCCTTCTATCCTGATTATACTATTTCTTGGTACTGAGTTTTTATTTATTTATTTAATTTATAGCCCACTTTTCTTCCCAGTGGGGACCCAAAACTATTTACAATATTCTCCCCTCCACCATTTTATCCTCAAAATATCCTTGTGAGGTAGGTTAGACTGAGTGTGTGTGACTGGCCCAAGGATTTGAACCTGGATCTCCCAGATGCTAATCTGACAGTCTAACCACTACACATGCTATCAGAAAGAGGAATGGCTTAAAATGACTTATGTACAGAGTAATTGTAGTGACTTCTGTACAGCAGTCTCTAAGCCTTGTTCTAGACTAAGGTCATGTGATCTTAGGTCAAGTCTACAAATTACCAGTTCCTTAACACTATTAAATAAATGGGAATGTCTCTAAATTATAAATTCTGTCAGTACACCGATAGCACTTCAATATATCAAGGAGCAGTGTTTTTACTGTTTAGGGATGTCCCTTGGGCTTGCTAAAGATCCATGTTTCATGACAGAACGTCTTCAGTTTAGCAATGAGCTGATAAACACAATCCCCCTCCCCTTTCTCAAAAATCAGCTCATGGGACATAGAATCCTAGTACGCTTCAAGATGGAAATTCTCTGTTATAGTGATGACTGCATTAGCTTTTGAACTTATTTATATAGGGAAGTTTGACCATGATAGGCCTCTTTCTATGTTTCTGGGTTGATTAATAAACACTATTTCAGCTTCTGCAACCCACTTCCTACAGAACAGAACCAGGGCTGCCAGGCCCCCTGCTCCAGCTGGCAGCCTCCATTCTCCACTGTCATTCAGTAGGGCAGCAGTAGAGGGATGAACTGGCATTGCTGTGACATTGCAATGTCATTTCCAGTGCAAACCCCAAAGTGACATCAACTCGCTGGGGCAATGTGCTTGGATTTCCACAGAATTTTGGGGAACCCTGGAGTACTACGCTGGCATGGCGATGGCACTTCTAGGTTCGCATGAAAGGGATGCCATAATATTGAAGCAATGCTGATTTACATGTTTCTCAGGCCCCCAAACTTCCAGTGGTTGTTAGCACTGGCTGGCAACCTAAGTAGAACTGAGAGGTTCTTCCTATCCCTCTATTCAGAACTAAGTATTTTTTCACAATGCATAATTAACATAAGAAATTTGATGCTATAAAATGAGGTAATGACTATAGGTTTAATGACTTTAAAAAGCGAGTACGCAAATCCACAGAAAATAAACTTATCAATGGCTGTTAGCTATGATAGTTTCATGGAAAACTAGTTTGGGAAGCAGTAAACCTTTGAATACCAGTTGTCAGGAGGCAAACAGTAGGATATTGCCTTCATGCATTGCTTGCAATTTCCCAGGAGTATCTGGTTGGCTGTTAGAGAATACATTTGATGTGTTTTTGGTAAGATCCAAGAAAGCAACACTTATGTTCTTATTGCGCAGAGTCTGTACGCTTTGTCTGATTTCATGGTAGCTTGTCATACACCTAAATTATCAGAACTGGCACAGAAGTTCTGATCAGAGGGTGGGCAAGAGAGGAGACAATTACTGGGTAATTATGGCCCTATTATTGGTCACCATCATGTAGTGCTAAGGCTCAGGAACAGATGTGATAGGAAAGTTACATTTAAACATACTCTTCCATTCGCTCCCATGACTCTTAAAATAACTTACAGTATAGCATAACACATCATAAAATAAAATCCCTTTAAACACACACACACACACACAAAAATCCCATCCAAGTACTAACCAGGCCCGACCCTGCTTAGCTTCCAAGATCAGACGAGATCGGCCGTGTTCAGGATGGTATGGCCGTAGGCAAATCAGGTACCTTTTGCCAAAAAGATTCCCAGTTTAGAGATATAAAAATCCAGACTCTCATAGACCCTTGCAAAAAAAGGTACGTTTATACTAATCAACTGAATACTTCAGTGGAACAGCTTGGAAAGTATCTCTACATCACTCACTTTCAGACCATTTGTTGAACATGCATGTACAAACAACTTGAACCTCACAGTAGAAAGCATACAAAATAGAGGAAAGCCAGTCTGGTGTAGTGTTTAAGAGCAGCAGGACTCTAATCTGGAGAACTGAGTTTTATTCCCCACTCCTCCACTTGAAGCTAGCTGGGTGACATTGGGTCAGTCACAGCTCTCTCAGAGCTTTCTCAGCCCCACCTAACTCACAGGAACGTAGTATCCCTGTACTGTGGGGATAATAATAACACTGACTTGTTAACCGCTTTGTGTGTGGCACTAATCTCTCCTTGGTGGTGGAGGGTCCTCCACCACCAAGGACACCAAGCTGATTTATGGCAACTCCTGGTGGAGTTTTCATGGCAAGAAACTAACAGACTAACTCTGGTCTTTGTTAGAGGTCTCCCATCCAATTACCAACCAAGGCTGACCCTGCTTAGCCTCTGAAATCTGACGAGATTGGACTTGCATGGGCTATCTAGGTCAGGGTAATCTGTCCTTAAGAGCAGTATATAAGTGCAAGGTTATTATTAATTTGAAATTACAATATTCTTTGGACTTGTTCTGGAATACCTGACAACATAAGATGATGTTTAGTTGTTCAGAAGCTGCAATGGACAATTCTCCTACATTCAGCATTGTAATGATTTTTGTTTTTAAAAAAACCTTTGCTTTTGGACCTTTAATCCTGCTGCTCCTTACGTTACTTTGAACTTATATCTCAGGTGGGCTTTGGTCACAACCAACACTCTTTTTTATTTCCACTCACACAGAGCTTCAGGAGTTTTACCCAGGCTTTTACTGAGTATTTACACAGGTTAACAGAGGGTAACACTCAGACTTTTCCACATAGCTTGCCTGCCCTAAAGAGACTGATTCTCTCAGATATACATACACTGCCTCAGGCACACACACAATATGCCTGATTTAGAATTTTTCAGAACACCATATAGATTTACTGAACTTAACAGAAAGATATCCCTTTCAGGCTTCCACAAGTTTGCCTGATTTAGCCAGAATCCTTTCTCTGAGACACCCAAAGACTGCCTGAAAACCTTTCTCTCAGCAATGACTAAAAATTGCAGTCCACTCCGCACTCTAGGGTACAGCTACTGTCCCATCAGAGCAGACTCCATTCACCCATCCACCACACCCACCTTCTTTCCTCAGAAGCCTGCATTTATATCCACAGTAACAAATATTTTAAAACCTCATTAACCAGAAGAAATAAAATCCAAACTATTTATATGCAAAACATTACAAGCAATATAATCACAAAACTCTTTCTGGCGTTCCCAAATTATTGTAACACAATTTCAAGGCTTGCAATTCTAACTGCAGAATTTCAGTTTTGCTGTCACTCAATATTTTCTGGCTCACCATCAAAATTGTTTGACGGTGAGCCAGAAGGGACAGGCTTCTTTGGCAGAAAAGTAGATAAAAAGTGACAATAACAATTTTTAAGAATGAATAAATGCCATTTGAATAAACTTCCCTTTGCCTATCCAAGCCTGAGATTAAGCTGATTCTTATACGTGGCATTGTTGCTTAAAGGCGTCCTTCACTGCCTGTATATCCACCTACTTTGTCACTGGTTCACAAACACATGAGAATGTCCATCTGTTGATCTGAGCTAACCTGTAGTGAATCAGTATCTTGGGTCTGGCTCACATCAGAGGAACTTACAGGATCTATAGCCACCCTGAGCCCATTTGCGGGGAGGGCGGGGTATAAATCGAATAAAATAAATACAAATAATAAATAAACTTGTTGTAACTACTGGGATAAACATGAATGTGCACAGCTAGCAAGGGAAGAGTAATGCATAATGAACTTACCAGACTGATAACATGGATAAAAAATGAAAGATATCCCTTACCTGAAAAACATAGTAGAAAACAAAATTTCAGTATACTGATTCATAGGTATTCATGTATCTTTTAAAATTTAAATTATTGAAAAACCTTTTCATGCACTATTGTACAAAACCCCATTTGTTTATTATAAATTTAATACACATTAAGCGCTTTAGAAATAAATTATTGTGAAATTATCATTTTGTTTTCTTCTTCATTTCACAATATGTCGTAAGTCCTATTCTGTATTACTGATGCTCAGACTAAGGATGAAGAAAAGTAGTTTGCCATCTCTAGATGCTGTGACCTGGTCAATTTCAATTTCCCCTCCTTTTTTTCACTGATATGTGCCAACATTTCTTGTAGACAATTTCACCTTCAATTCTGCTGAGGACCTGCTCACTAATAACCATAATGAAACATGCTTTATGTGAGAGCCTGTTCATTTATTTTCATTCCCGTGAGTGCCTTCAGAGACCAGTGTTGCAATCACGGCTACTTACTATTTAATTCCCAGCCAAATTTATGGTCAAATTGAAAAATGGATGTAGGTTGCCTGATGCAAGATGCTTTTGTCTGAAGCATTCCTCATGGAATCATTATACTTGCATTAATCTTTAATCTGCAATTAAACAATCAGTTCTATGTAAAAGATAACAGAAAATTGATCTATGAATGTGTACTAGACAATATATCTTAATGTATGTGTACGGTGGCAAAAAGGGTGGATGGATGCAGGGATAAAGAAGCTGATAATTAGAGCAGAATTCGTCATTAGACTTGAGGTCAACGAAAGGTTATGAAAGGAAATAAAATGTTTATTATTGGGCTGCATCCACTCTGTACATTTCCAGCACTTAACAGGTTTATCTTTTTTCCTTCCATGGGGTGGGAAACACATAGAGGAAGAGAATACAATAGATGAAGGCATGGCATAACTGATAAATCTGTCTTGGCAGAATATGCAACCTGCTTTGAATCTGCTTCTTTCCAATTAAGAGCCCAGCTTCCAGCTCTAGCAGATGCTTAATTGGTGGCTGAGGCTGCCAGGCAGGCACCAGCACTACAATCATTAACAGGTAGTTTGAAGCCATTAAGGTGCTGGTGCTTGTCAATTTCCCTTTCCTATGCCATTGTCATAAACCACCTTCCTCCTGGAGGCCAGCTTGTCTTGCTGAGAGAAGCTACATGCAGCTGAAAGCTCTTCCTCAATTCGGAGGCTTTGGAAGTTATTAAATTAGGACCTAAGGCTTCAGAAGCAGCGGGCACATAAACAGGCCTTCTTGTCTGGTTCCAGTGTAATGTCAGCATGGTACCAAACGACAACAACGGCGGGTAACCAGAAGGGCTTCTGCTAGTGAGATCACACGGAAATTCCGTAATTAAATCTTGATAACAGAGAAACGCCAACATCTGTTTGAAGAGTTTCTTACCAACTCTGCATACAGCTATGATGTGATTATAAAGACTATAATGCAGTACCCACCAAGAAACAAATGATAAATAAAACACAGAAACACAGGAGTGTTCAGTGTATATACCTGGGCAGTATTGTGCATTTAAGGACTACAAAACCAAATCAGCCACTTAGCTCTTACACTGGATTCATTATTATATTATTAAGCAAACAATGGACTGTTTCTCATCTCCTAGAGTTTCTACCCTTTCAGAATTTTTTTTTCATATTTATTAAAAGCTTAAGGTAATTTACAAGGAGAAATAAAACATGCAATTTTCAAACTTTAATTGAAAAAAAAAAATGTTTGCCAGCAGTTTAAAAGACAAGAACAATCGAGTTAACTGATTAATTTAAGATAAAAGTCACACATATGGACGGGGGGATGGTGGCGTCTGAACTTTCATTGGCAGCCTCTTACATAACTCTGGGCCAGAAAGGAAGGACTGGTACAAAGACTGTAGCTGTGCTCAGGCTCAGAGAAACAAGTATTAAGGCTTTAATGATTAAAACCAACGCCTTGAATGGAGCACAGACAGGCAGCCAATCGAAATGTTCCAGACCTTGTGCAATATACTGGTACTTTCAGGTGTTCGTCATAAAGCAGGTTGCCATGTTTTGAACCAAATGCAGTTTCCAGGTTGTCTTTAAAGGCACTACAGTGCATTAATCGAGCTTTGAGGTTACAGTAGCATGGTACAGCACAGCAAGACTGATGACCTCCAAAGCTCCATACAGTATTATTTAAAGATTAAACAGAGATAATAAGTAATACTGGTGAGCCAGTCAATCCCAAGATAACTCACATGACAACTTTCAAGAACCTGATGCAGCATCTCCAATGGCCCTGTTCTGAGTTTGGTACAACAAAACTAAGTGGTTCACAGAGTCAAAAGCTGCTGTCAAATCCAGCAAAATCAACAGAGGCATTGCCCCTATCCATCAATAAACAGAGATTTGTCCACTAGAGCCAGTAAAGCTGTCTCTGTTCCAAAACGGAGCCTAAAGCCAGACTGAAATAGTCCACGAACAGATGTATCATCCAAGTATGCTAGGAATTATCTAAGGTGATATGATTATCCCCAATAAAAATGTAAAACAGAAGAAATAAGAGCACCATGTAAACACATTTGAAAGAATCATCTTCACAAATAGCATTCTGCTCTAAGGAACAACTTGTCCCTTCATATTGATAATAAGCTCCAATCTTGGCACCAGCATCAAAGCATCATGTTTCTCTACAATACAATACAATACAATACAATACAATACAATACAATACAATACAATACAATACAATACAATACAATACAATACAATACAATACAATACAATACAATACCCTGGTGGAAATTTGCCATGAAGGCTGAGCTTTCCACCTGCCAGCCTCACCCCTGGCTGTTCATGTCTTGAAAATGACATGCAACCCCCTGCTGCCTTTCACCTGGGAAGGGGAAGTATTTCTACCCCTAGATGCCACTTGTAAGAGTAAGAATTAAAAGTTACAAATGGGGATCAGTGATACTTGTGGGATGGTGGGGGGGAGAAATCACATTTTTGCTCGTCCACCTGGGTGAAAAGCTGCCACCTTTCTGCTTCCAAAGTAGCTCCCCCAGCCACATGCCTCAGGCCTTTGCTCCCTCACCTGCTTGCGGCTCTGTCATGTCAGTGGTGGGAGGGAGCAGTGTGGATTTTTATTCCTTCTTCCCTCTTGCCTCCAGTGCCACTGCCTCAGCAGCTAAAGTTGGGTGGCTTCTCTTGTGCCTCTTTCCCTGCCCATTTCCTGCTCTAGTGCCTCGGAGGCCAGGCACCAGCAACAGCTCTTGGTGCTCCTTCCCTTAACCTGTCTCCAGCACCACAGCTGTGTGGGTGGCCAAGGGGCAGGGAGGAGGCAGCAAGTCCTATGCCTTGTTCCCCCCCCACCTCCAGCACCACCACTGTGACAGCTGGGGAAAGTGGCAGCTCCCACCTCTTCCACTGCCTGCCTTCTGCACCTCTTCCAGGAAAACACTGTCAGCAGCTGATGGGGACGGCAGGGGCAGTATCTTCATTTTTTCCAATCCTTCTCCCCTGCTCCCTCCTCACATGACAATTGCGTAGTGAACTGTTCTCCAGTTTGGGGTTTTTTTTGGTGCTCTGCCTTTTGTTTTAGGATTTTTCTGCAAACTTGCAAGTCTGTAGAAATGCATGTTTTGAGTCTACATGGCCCCAATCCATAGGTTTAAGTATCCAGGGAAGGGCCCACAGTTGAGAATTAGATATATTGATAAGGTTCAACAGACTTTAGATTACATTTCAATTGCACAGCTTAAATTTGCATCTGACTGTTTCCACATTTAAAAGAAACGTACCTGGTCCAAAGCCATAGTCCAGATACTAAGCTAAGGTACCCTTATGCTTCTCATTTCTAAACAAATATCGGTCATGGTTTTTATCAAATTTATGCCCCTTTGTCTTTCTCAGATGTATTTTTTTTGCCCACATGCTATTCCTACTTCTTTTCAAAATTTGTTTAAAATTCATTTAAAATTATGAAAATAAAGATACAAGAATTGGAATAGTCTGTAAGGTGTGGGTATAACACGAGATGCATATAATGACATCATGTTTTCTGTTTATTTCCAGCACTTATTCTTAATTTTCCATTTGTTGTTGTTTTTGTTTTTTAAACTTCTGGATTCTCAATTCTATATGTTGCCCTACAACATTTCACTGTCTTGCCAAGGAATTCACTTCTTTTCACCAATTACTGCCTACAGGTTAGCTGATCAAGATGAACACGCACTAATTAAGGACATGGAAATAAAAGGCTTATATTGATTACAAGCACCAAAGCCCTAGAAAACTGAATAAAAATTGTTAAGAAGTTAATAAATGACTGGACTCTATTGCATTTCACTTTACTTGCTTCCTGACTTATAGCATCTAAACAGAATGAATACAAGTTTTCCACTAGCTTAAGCAATGGAAAAGAATATAGCCATGCATGCATGTTGTAACTTTCAGTCAAAGCAACTGAGTGCCATTACCAGTCACCTGGGATGAGCCCTTATACCACCCAAATTTAACCCAACCATTCTATGGGGGAGGGTCATGTTTTACTGTTAGCATGGTTTATCTCCATATACCCTATACATTTTCCCCATTATACTCCTCAATATTTAAATCTTGCCCTTACTTAAGGAGTCCAGGTCTGTATACATGGCCCTCCTCCTCTTACTCCCACCTAATTGTGCACTAATAAATGGTTTTCCAAATTTATAATGGAACCAGCAGCACCTTTCCTAGTCCCTGGGGTCCCATCAGAATTAGGATCCCTGGAATTTTGGTAGGCCTGCTATCAACTTTTAGGGCCAAACTAGACATTACAGTATCTATAGGGTCTGATTCATGGATGCTGACACCATTTTAGAGATGTAAAAATACCACAAGGCAGCATGGCAGGACCAACTGATCTTGCTTCTACCCCCCCCCCTGCCTTTTCAAGTGCTGGAACAGCCACGGGGGCTGTTTTGGCACTTGCAAAGGCGGGCAGGGGGAAACAGGATCACCTGGTCCTGCTTTGCTATAGGCCCTGATGGCATTTTTAAATGGATATATTCATCCCTAAAATGGCATTAGCATCCACTAGTTGGACCCATGGATGCCGTCATGTCTAGTCTGGCCATACAACTGACCTCTACAGTCAATAGTTGCCAAGAGATTCAAAGCACACTCAAGTCATTCTGACATGCACATTAGTTTCCAGAAACTCCTGATTATATCCTTTTACCCACTTCTGCTTTCCATCTCCCAGTGGAGATCCCTTCACAGATAGAAAAACTGAGCGACCCCTCAAAGCCCATCAATTTTAATGATGACCTGGGATAGCAAGTAATGACAGAAAAGGTTACACATGGGTAACAAGGAAACTGAAAGACACATGAAAACTCCTAGAAGTTACTTATTTCCAGGTGAAGAAAGTATTTAAAAATTACCTTTAACTATAAAAGGAGACTTGTGTTTGGTTTCCCATTGGACAAGGCACTCCAATCATAAATTCCCTCCTCCTTGAATTACACCAACTCAAGGGTGAAATTCATAATGTCATCAAGATTCCATTAGAAGTGGTCAGGCATTAAAAGTGGTCATTCTTAAGCAGCTGCCAGGACCTTGAGGTCTGAAGCAGCCACTCCTCAAGGGAGACATGAAACATCAAGTACTGAGAGAATAGGCAAGTGAATAGTGATTCAGCTGCTCCCAGCAGACACTGCTACTCAGTTTCTGACCACTCAGGAGAAAGAGTAATGGTGCTTAGCAGCCAACAATGGTTGGCAATTCCTGTTGCCAGGTGACCCATCATTTACTTCTCATCTCCCGGCAACACTTCACAAAAACATCTTTCTCTCCTTTATTTATTGTTATAGGTCAAACCAGCACTGCAACCAGCTCCTCTGTCAGCACATCAACTGCAGGTGCCTCCACAGAGCCACAGGTTGCCTTTCCTGTAACAGTGGGGAAGCCCATGCCCAACCCTGGGCAACAACACCAAGCCATGCAGGTGACTCACCTGCCTTCTGTAGCAGCACAGGCAGCCTAACCTCAGCCAGGCCCACAGGAATACTTTGGCAGTCACGGCAGGGCAAATACAGACTCTAGGACACAGAGGGAGCTACTGGGAAAGCTGAGCAAATGCCTCACTTTGGATTGTGATGGGGTGAGAGGGCCAGAGGACTACAGAGGCTCCCCTGCCCTCCTACTGGACAGCTTGGGAGACGGGCCACTCAGGGAGGCTGGGTGGAGATTAGGAAAAAATCCAGGGAGGTGGGAAAGGGTAAACCTTTAAAATCAGGTTCCTGGGAGGGCTGAAGAGGAATGTAAGGGAACAGGCAGCTGAAGTGTGCTGTTGTTCCCTGGGAAGGAGAAGAAATAAGGTTGTGTGACATCCCCCTTCCCTGCCCATCTGAGACCTAAACTACATGAGATGCCCAACATGTGTTGTGTTCCCACAAGTGTGAGACTGCCGCTGCTGCCACCACTGAACTCAAACATCCCTTCTCACAGAGAGGGTAAGGAGACTCCCTCCCCTCTCTGTGAGAAGGGATGGTTGAGTCTAGCAGCTGCAGATTTTGCTGCTGTGGATTTGTCGCTTCACTCGGGTTTTCCTCTTGGAGCTTGTGGGGGGCGGGAATTTCAGATCAGGAGCAGCAGGGCCAGAAGGATGGCAGGGAAAAAGTCAGTGAGTGGAGCCCAAAGAGAGCCGAGTCTGAAACTGACAGGTGAGAGGACAGGAGGGAACGAGTCACCGAGCGAAGCCTGAAGAGAGCTGAGCCCAAAGCTGACAGGTGGCTGCTGCCACAGCTGTTAGATTCATAAATAAATAAATAAACAATAAATAAAACAATGATAGTTAATACATTTTCATTTTCATGTTTCCATAGCTTAACTGTGGAAATGATACTTTCTCTTACCCAGCCCAACTAAACACAGTGAATCAAAACAGTGCTCTCTCTATCCTGGCTAATTTCTCCCATGAGGAAGGCAGGTGTGATGGTCAGAAAAACTATGAGTGGCGAGTGGAACTCTCAACCACCAATGGAAGAAAAGAAATACTTGGAGTTTTGGAGGGAACAGGGTGGGGTGGTTTTCTGGGGGAGTGGAGGGGCAGGGGAGTCCACTAGGGACTATAGCTATTGATTTTCACAGGCTTGAGTGCTGTTCTGCATTAAAAACAGTTTAACAGTGCCAAGATGTCTGATGATTGTAGTTACATTACAAGCTGCTAATTCATGTAACAGAATATCTTTTAAGTATAAACACCTCCAAGATGCAGTATTGTGTCATGTAGCTGTCTGAATTGGGTAAAAAGTTACAATTCACTTTACCACTGAAATAAACCTGTTTTCCTAGTGGTGTTCATCAGCCCTACTCTGTGGCTCCTGAAGCCTATAATTCCCTCAGAATAGGCCAAGTGAAAGCCAGATGTCACCCTGAGTCCAGGCATTACCATTATTAAGGACTAAAAGACTAAGCGTTCCCAAAGGCTTCAATTATAAGAGTTAACAATTTTTTAAAAAAAGATAACAAAATCAGGGGTTGTGACAGTACAGTTCACCATCTTTTAACCTCCAATGTAATGGCTGTTTCTCCAGTCCCCTCAGTTTAATGATATGGCTGAAAACATTTTTACTTCATCTGTTTTGCTGGGCAGCAAGGTTACCTCATTCTTTCTATCAATATGGTCAGTATTTAATGACAGAAATAAATGTATACCCTCAGTGTGGTTATCAGTTTTCTCAAAAAGTCCAGATGGGGTTAATAAAATGTTAAGGTACAAATAAAATATGCTGTGGAAAAAAATCCTTCCACCTTTCTTTGCTGCAGACAATGGGTGATTTACACAACTATTAAAATGAATGATTGCCTAAATAAATAGGACAATGTGTGCACTTCAACAAATGCTGTAGTTGCCATGCAAAGGGAAAATACTGAAATCTCTGTTTTGAAAAACTTCTTTTGATGGGGAAATAAATCTGTACTGAACTCCCTATAGAAGTTAAGATATCACTTGCACAACAGAATAATTATAAGAGGCTAGAATTTGAAATTACAAGCTTAAAGTAAAAGAAACATTACTCAGGCATTCAAGTTTTTCTTGTTACCAGACTGTTATATGTTTTGTCATGACACTCAATACTAATCTAAGTTATTTAAACCTGCTTTAGGCAAAGCAATTAACACTTTAACATGAAGCTGCCTAAAAGCCTCAATACTCAAATGGAAAAGAGAGATAAAGCCTTCTAGACAGGCTAGAGAATTTGTAATGAGTAAATCTTATCACAAATTTCCTAGCAACCCTTGTAATCACCAATTTATGGAGAAAAATTAGTTCTACAGGTCCTGAGGAAAAAAAATCTACTGATCAATAAGAAACATTGACTTCTTAAAAGATCTTTGTTAAAAACACAGGAAAACAGTCATTAGTAGAAACACCAAACAGGAAATATTCTGGCTATTTCACAAACCTTACAGCAAATTTATATTTCTAATTAATTTAACCACATTTTGATATTAACTCAGTAATCTCAGGTTCTTCCATATATCAAATATCCTGCTATATAAAAGGGGAGCTGTATTGGTGATGACTCACCTTTTCTCCTGGCATAGGTGTACTGAGGGGCCTGCTGGTGTGCCTGAGCAAGGATAAAAGGTGAGTTGCTGGCATGGCACACCGGTGGGGAGGTCCATCGTGCCATCGCAGCCACTGTGGGGCCTTGGGAGGGCCATGCCGGGCCTCCCTGCTGCCTGCACCAGGCTTCTGAAGGGCCAGGACTGGCATGGTACTGCGGCCCGGTGCGCAGCCTTGGTCATACAGAGGCCATGAAGGCGGTGGGAAGGCTGTGCCAGGGTTGGGCCTCCCCACCCCCTCCACGACTGCTGTAGGACCCATTGTATTTTTTTACACAATGGGCTCTTTTGTTAGTCTTCTGTAAATCCCTATACAGTTGGCAGAGATGTTTCACCTTCCTTCCTCAGCCATCATAGGCTGAACACTTGAACAGGATTCTATTGGCTCATGACTGCCACCGAGAAAAGCAGTTTTCTGCATGTCAAAGTCAGTCTTAGGTGAAGCTTCATTTTCTTGTGCATGGAAAATGGCTACATTGCATAAAGAAGACAGTCTCCTGGATCTGAGCCACATTCCCTTCTGCAGAATTCCTAGACATACGGCAATCAACTGAGACATCTTATTTTTGCTCTGGACACCTGTGCTACCTGAATACCTTATGGGTTCAGAAGCGTCAGTGTTTTAAAACAGCTATCTGGTTTAATAAAAGGTATCCTTTCATGAGTTTCTCAGCTGTACTGAAAGAAAACATACTTCATGTGACCCTTGAGGGGGAGAGGGTCACTTGACATGGCACCACAGTTACTTTTGTCTCATATCATCTTCTGCTCTAGTGGCTTGTCATTTCTTTCACCAACAAATTTTTCATTCCCATTTATCTTCCCTCTTCTCTCTAATAATACTGGCAATTGATCAAGATTACTTTACAATTACTTTTATAATTCTAATAATAACTTTGTAAGCACAATGACATGTTAGGACCAATATTACAAGCACCCCAATTCTCATCGCTTCTAAGCAATGGGCTTTTTCTCCTGGCTTGGTTACATATGAAAAGAAAGGTCCCTACTACGGCCTACCATTCTTCAACTGTTACAAATGTGTTTTAGAAGAGATATAAAAATCAGGTTCACTGGACTCAACTGTGCTCCTAGATATGCAGGTTGCTGCTGTGGCCGTTAATGCCTTTTACTACATTTGGATAATTTGCTAGTTATACCCTCTCCTGTGAGACACTGCTCCTGTGCACATGCCCTGTAAAATTCTTAACCTGAATACTGCCATGTGATTTACTTTCTTCTTTTACACTGAATTAGTATTTATATACATATACATATATCCCCACTTACACCTCAATGCAAATGCAAAGCAGCTTACAATGTTTTCTCTTTTACATCTTATCCTAACAACCATCGTGTGAAATAGGTTAGGCAGAGAGAGAGTGTTTGGCTGGTTCAAGGCCACCCTGCAAGCTTACATGGCAGAGTGAGGACTGAGCCTGAGTCTCTCAGATTCTAGTCAGATTCTCTAACCACTACACCACACTATATCATTATACCCACATACTCATTCCACTTACTACTTCTAACAAGAGACAAAACTTTACTGTTCTTTTCCATGTTCTCTTGCACTTTCATCCAATCTACTTTTTGGAACATTGTATCCCATTTCCTGGGGCATGTGTGCATGCACAGGTTTATTTATTTTATATTAAAACGTATAGTACTACCTAGGGTTGCCTTTAGTCCTCCAGCGGGGGACTGGGAACCCGGCACTCACCCTCCATGGCAATCGGCGTCCCTTCTGTTGTGAGTGTATAGTGCATGATGACATCATTTATGGGAAGTGATGTCATCACGGGGGGGGTCAAAGGGCGGACAGGTGTGCACTCCCGTGCTCGTCAAAGGGCTGAATCACACCCCGCAGGACCGATTTGATGCAAAATGGGTCCATCGCAGGGCATAGGGGTGCTGCAGTGGGGCGTGGGGGTGCGGTGCCCAAGGGCATGCTGTGCTGCCAAGGGGTGCCCTGGGGCGTGTGCCCCCACTGGCCAAGTAAATGGGGTAGGAGGGAGGTGGGAATAGGGGATCCCCCGCCCTGGGCGTGGGATTGGCAACCCTAGTACTACCCCTTCCATTGCCAAGCTGAGTTCAAGGTTCAATTGTGCACATTTAGGAACAGAGGAAAAAAAATGTATGCCTATGATTTCAGGGGGAGAAAACACAGGCAGTGTAAGTACCCTGCCAAGATATTTTACAAAAAACTCCACTGGTTGGTTTAATGAAGATTTATTATAAAAATCCAGTTCAAGGTATAATGAAGACTTTGTTAGGAATGACACATTATCAACAAACAGTAGTACATGTAGTTCAAAGTACTGGCCCCCCTTTCTGGGGGTTGGACATTTGGCCTGTGAGAACCTAGGCACTCAAGGTCAACTTGTCAGCACTCCCAGCACTCCAGGCTAAACATCCTCTGAAAGGGAAAAGAAACTGCAGCTGTCTTATCCCCCTGGAAGTGGGGGGAGAAAGGTAGATGCCAACCTCCTGACAGGCAGTCAGGAAAGAACACAAAGACATCAGGCAGGGAGTAGGGAAATGAGAAAAGGAGTACTGGTTTAAAAACAGACCAGAAGAATTTTTAACAGTGCGGCTAAACTACTAAAAATGAAAGCACAAGATCTTTTCAAAATATCTATTTTGCCTAAGAAAAGTTAACCCAGTCTAAGCCCATTGAAGTCAATGGGCTTAGACTGGAGTCACTCTGCTTAGGATTTCATTGTAAAGGTATTTTCCTTTTTCTTTGTTGTATATAATTTAAATAGTTACAAAAACAACTTGATTCCTTATTTACCCATAAAACAAAAAAGAAAGCCATAACCTGTTTCCTTTTCTATTTTCAGTGCTATCCTAAACTCCAAATGGAAATTCACACACACAAAAATGAATGAACATAAAACCCAATGAGCGGTATTTAGGTATATATATAAAATCTCATATACAGGCTGAGTATTGCTATGGCAACAGCTGGGTGCACTATTTGAAATCAGGGCACATGGACAACACACATGATGTGTTTCACTTGTGCATTGTGCTTGGTGGACCAAAAAATGGCAGAAATCAGTCACACACATCGTGTCTTACAAGGCACATTCAATCTAATATTGCATAGTTGTTTCTGAAAACTCTTGATAAGCCACTGTTTATTGAAATTACTTAAATGCACTTTTAAATAAACAGTTTTGAGAGCATGTAAAACTTGTTTTACAAGGAAAACCTGGCAGCCATTTCTTTCTGAAAGCAAACAAAGCCGTTCTATGAAGCAAGGTGAACAAGTAGCATAGTCTTATTAAGGTTGGCAGAAAGAGGCTGGTAAATTATTTGGAGACCAGGGAGCATGTACAGCCACCAAATTTAACAGGAGCTATACAATATAAGTTGTCTTACACAGCTCCCATTAACTTCAAAGAGGGCTAATTAATCACAGGGAGGGACTACCATTTGGATTCTCCATACAAGGCAGCAAAATGTCTTTGGAAGCTTCTGTTTGAAATGTTACTAACATGTTTTAGAAAATTTTGTTTGATAGCTGGACTGAAACAGAAATAGCTAAAATATGCAATAATCTTGATCACTATGGATTCTATTTCTATCCTTCTTCCCAGTGATGTCCTTGAAACAGATTAAAAAGGATAGTTCTAGGCTTCAAAAACTAAGGAAATCTTAGCTGGTTAATTATATGACTTTGTAATAATTTCTTTACTACATTTTCATAAATTTGGAGTGCAAATTAAGTGCCACTACAGCCTCTCCTCTAAGTATACTATATTTAACTCTCAAATATATTCTCCCCCTCTAACACATTACCCCCTCCCAAATTTCCTGTCCTTTCATGCTCTCCATTCTTTCCACATCTCCAACCATCAGGCAGTTTGCTCACATCTTGCTGATGGTTATAAGAAGGGAACCAGTCATTCAGCAAGCTGTTCAGATGTATCCAAATGAATTCAAATATGCCTATTCTGTGTGATTTTCCTGCTTTCTCACACAACATTTACAGTTATCTTGCAGAAGCAGCACATAAAAGAGAAAAAAATCTGCCTGAATTGAAACTTACTACTTAAGCATCTGTGGATAGTTTTCAGGATCTGTGTTTTGGTGCATGTTGGCAAGTATATTCCTGTTTACCAGTCTTTGTTCAAATGGTTTGCACAGGTCACCATATTTTTTTTTAAAAAATGAAATTAGCATTATTATGCCATTACACTACTCCTACCATCCGGCAATATTGCTGGTGTTATGATTAATTGTACCAACTGCTTCAACTTTAAAAAAATTACAGAGATACTTTGCTGATGTCAATAAACAGAGGAAGAAGTGCTATCAAGTGATCTACTGCCGTGTTTTTGTTGCCCTGACTGTAAAATAAGGAGTAACTCTGTGCAGGTGCAAAACTACTTGACACAAACTTCAGTGAGGCAATCTGATCAGAAGCTTGCCTTACATCTAACTGAGGGAGCTGAGCAAGAAAAGTTCACCCAGCGATTGTGCTTCTGATGAAGATTTGCAGCTTTCCCACATTATTTGCATCTGTCTCCAAACAGCCCTGCCCAGCAGGAATGTACAGTATTCTAAAACCAAGGCAAAAGTGGCCAGTAAGCACAATCTCTCTCTTTCGCCACAAAATACATTATTCTGACAACCTCCTTTGCTAGTTTGAAGAGCTGGCTGGTACACCATTTCTAAAGTGATGCATAACTTTCTTTTGGGGTGGAGTGAGGTAGGGACGAAAACCAAAAGAGGTAGCTCTTTATTTGTATTCACAGGGAGAGAAAGAAAAGTTGAAAAGTAAGAAGGAACTCAATGGACTGACTAAAGAGAGAGATGGAGAAGAGCAATCCCTCTTCCAGTGTGATGATGGATGGGTTTTAGAAAGCCAATGATACTGTAAATACCAAACTTTGGGGCAGAAGTCTGGTCCCTTGCTAACAGGCTCAATGGAGGGGGAAGAGAGCAGGCTGTAGCTTTGAAGCTGAAATGTACGTTTCCATGCCTGCATCATGGTATTGTGTTTGTCACCAAGATTAAGAGTTACAAAGGGTTCCCAGGTTCCTATACCCACTTAGCTGGGGAGGAGGGGACTGGGAATTGTGCATGCACTCCTGAAGAGGTGCAATGATGTCAGTTCTGGGAAGTGATGTTATCACACCATGCTCCCATGCTTTGTGCGGGACTAATTCTGGTCTCTTTGGGGCCAAAATTGGCTCCAGCAAAGCGCAGGAACACACCCGTGGCAAGTGCATCGCACCCTGTCGGGAGCACACTCAGTGCATGCTTTCCTGGGTTGCCTGCTGGTGGCAGATGATCTCCGTTTGTGTGTGTTTGTGTGTTGCCACCTTCCGCTGATCACCAGTGATTGGCCGGCAATGGGACAAACAACAGGAGATTGCCCATCACCAGTGGGCAACTGGGAAGCCTAACTATTGGGTTATACTAATTAAAATACCTTCATTTGAGATGTAGAATATTTTCCATAAAGATAACATCTTTATCACCTTGTTCTCTACATGGGATTAAACCATGTTTCTATTCTGTTTGATACAGCGTTCAGTGCTACTCACTCAGGTGTGATCAGAAAAAAGATTAAGTTTGTAGTGGACTGAGTCATACACTGCACATTTGACTTTAAGAACACTTACAAGCTGGGCTTACAAGTGGCTTGATGCAATGGTTCCATGGCAAGGAAGTCTGAAGGAAACTGAATATATTTTGTAAGAACCTAGTCTACCTAACTTTGTACTTCTGGTTTTAAGAAATTCTAGATATAAAGAGGAATTTGTGAAGACTTACAAGGAAGGGGAAATCCTATACCCCACCACCATCTTTGGCTTGGTCCCTCTTGCCACCCCATCCCGCCACTGCTGACTCTCCTGTTCCCTGACTCCCCCCTCTCTTTATTTCCTTCTCCTCACTGCTGCTAGTGTTTGTGTGCCATTTGTGTTGCTACACTAAGATACTGGGAAAGTGGATGGACTGTAATAGCTTCACATGCACAAATTCCACTTTTAACTTTTGGAGGGACCTTTATTTCCATTTTTTTTAACTTACAAAGTCTGATTTCCTGCAGACCTAGGAATTTCCCCCATAGTAGCCTTACAATGAATCATAACTGTGGCTATCCTTACTGTATAGTATAGTTTATTGTTACAATCTGAGATCAGAAGTCAAAATCAAAGTCATCAAAACATATACATTAAATTCAGGTCATAGATGTAAAAATGTAGGATACAGATATAAAAATATACTGTATTTGCATATCTTGGCAGCTCTTAAGTATCAGATCTTTATTTATTTACATATTGATACCCTGTTATTGTTCTCAGTGAGGATCAAAAGTGGCTTATATCCGCACAACAAGCACACTGTGACTGGCCTAAGGTCATGCAGCAAGCTTCCCTGATGGAATGTGGATTTGAGCCCGGTCTTCCATATCCTAGTTTTATACTCCAATCACCACACCATGCTGGCAGTCATATAAGTAAGATTCTAATTGCCTTTTTAGTGACAGAGCCAAAAGAGTGGAACACCTCTCACAAATTTAATTTATTCCTTTCTTGTGTTTATGCTCCAGATAAGACTGCCAGCCCCCCCTTACCATCAAAGCAGGTGATCGGAGGTCACGAGACAGGAGAGAGACCCCGATTCCTCGAGTGTGCACTAGAGCCTTGGTGATGTCATTTCCGGTTGAAAACTGGAACCTACAGAATCTCAGCATGGCCAAAATCATCCCCTAACATAGCTTTATTTGGCTCCACTGAGATCCCATAGCTTCCAGTTTTCAACAAGAACTGCAGGACCTGTGAAGTGCATGTGCATCATTTCACCATGTGTTATGGTGATTCCTGGCCTGCCTCCCCCTCCCTTCCCACCCCACCAGCCAGATGAGCAGGGCTGGGGAATGAAAGCTAGGGGCATGGGGGAGGTGGGTGACATCCCTACTACCAGATGAAGATGATTCCTTTTAGGAGATCCTTCGCAGTGCTTACTTAGAGGTAAATAAAAAACACAAAGCACTACAGCTGAAAACCTTCAGCATATTAAGAAAACCAAAAGGCAGCTATATAGCAGATTTAGTAAAAACTGGATTTTAGCTGGTAACATTTTTGCTGGGGTTGTTTATTTCTTGAAAAGGTTTATGTTCCGCAAGTGACCTGAAGAAGCAATGAGTTTCAAAGAAACTGTAGTAAGTTTATAAATTGAGTACATCTCCCTCCTATGGATTTGTATAGTTGTCATATGTGTAAATCACCAAAATTCAGACTAAGTTACATACACAACAGAACTGAAAAGGAGAGAAATGAAATCTTGATAACAAGCCTGCTTATGCTACTTGCATAACACTATATTATTTGGATGAAAGTAGCTTAGTATGGGATAAGATCGATTTTGTTTATATTTGGATGAAGGGCACTCCACATTTTTTTAAAAAACCTGCATGTGGCATTCACACTAATCACTCCTGTTGCAGGCTTTATTTCTATAAAATGAAGCTTGCTTCACAAAATAAGTAGTATCTACTCAATTTACAATAAAGCTAACAAAGGAAGGGATGTATTCACTTAATTCCTTGTACTTTTTATTTTTCTCACTTAATAGTTTTGAAACCTTACCAAATAAAATGTCACACACACCTTCAATTGCCATTTGTTGGAACTGAAATTTTATTTCTAATATTTGCAGTTAAATGTGACATTCTGCCATGGGGAGCAAAGCTATTTTGTATGGCAATGCAAACGACTGCATTCATCATAAGAGCTTTGTTGGTTATTCTTTGTGTTTCTTATCATTCCCTTCCAAAACCCCTGCGCTTCTGCAGGAAGCACAGAGGTGTGTCAACAGCAGTCCCAGCCACTGTAAAAAGCCATCCTTATCAGAGAGCGCAGGGTGCAGTGGGAAATGGCCTGCCAAGTCACAGGATCTGCTTTCGTCTCCCCATCTTTTGTGCAAACCATGGGTCTTTGTCCTCATGATGCGATCTCTCCTTCAACATAGTATAGAGTGCACCACAGCCTCTCCCAGACAAGAAGAACAATTCAAAATGGTGTGAGTTTTGAAAACTTTGTAGTCATTCTTACCATCCTAGAAGTGAGCTCTGACTCAGGAAAGATTATGCTGGAATAAATTTTGTTAGTCTTTAAGGTGCTACTAGGCTTCTGTTTTATTTTGCTGCAACAGACTCACACGGCTACTGAAACAACTAACCCTCTACTGTTTCTTTCTTTCAAAAAGGAAGAAGAAGAAGAATGTTATGACTAGGTTTACAAAAGATTACAAAATATTTCAGTAAATCTTAACAGCTATATTTAGAATGTAAAGTTGAGCTATGTAGAGGCTTGATAATGTGGCACATGGGATTTTGCCGTGCAAACTGTAATACTGCTTTCTCAAATCTACCCTACTCATTGGTTTAATGCTTATATTGCTGGCACTAAGGCCCTTTTCACCTGATGCTTATGTACTTTTGACTGTTTTAGCTTTTTAATTGTTGTTGTTTGGAAGCTACCTTGGAAGTGTAAGATATAAACACACTAAATAAATAAATAATATAATACTGCTCCTCCTTACGCATGCAGAAAGCAGCATGCAGTGTGGCTTCTAAAGACATTAGCCATTACAGCTCTGCACAGACAACATGCTGTACTGATTGCTCTGCTACTCTTCTTACTGGTTGCATCCCTCTTCCAACCTGGTAGAATATCACATAGGAGGGTGAAAAAAATGAGCTCTTCTTAGGGCACTTCACTTGACTTTATTAGCATAGCTAAGCTCTTTCAGGACAGTAGTTGTATACTGTCCTGAAAGATGTAATGTGCTGTCCTGGAGTGATCTATTTATGTATATATTATTGTAGAACAATCTATTTAGTCTCATGGGGTGGAGTCCTTGCTTGTTAGTTTTGTTTGTTAGATAGAATGGCAGACTGCATAAGCTTCCTAGTCCTCCTCAAACCAGTTGCTCCCATATCCCTGTATCTTCTTGTTAATAAAAGGATGTTGTCTTGAACACACCCATCTCTGCTGTGTGAACAGCAGGAACTTGTGTGAGTACCCTATTCCTGATTTGCCAGAAATGGTGAACATCACACTGGGTATAATGGTGCCTTGCCAAACCACTAGTGATAACAGAGTGCGCAGTAGTCACTGCATCAGTAACAAGCCTGTGGTCCGTATCTCCCATTGGTTAATAAAAGTTTAGCTGTTTTTCCATGTCTTTGAAGGAAAAACAGTGCTGTTGTTACTGAGATTGATCCCTCTTTAATTTTTCCACTGCCAAATTCATTAACTGCCAAAAAAATCTTTCCAAGAGAAAATGGCAACATTTTAACTCCTATACCAGGTGCAGCAATAAAATAAGACAGAAATAAACCAGAAATATGAATAATTGTCTCTGCAACACTATTTTAAAAATTTCATTATAACACAATATGCATACATCATGTAATGGACAGAATCACACACAGTGTAATTAATGCTTTAGGAAAACTAGTATCTCACATGTTGTTTCAAGCAACCCAATAATTTTACCATGTTTAAACTCTGACAGTTTAAGTATTTGCGGGGGGAGGGGGGGGTTAGTTTAGGAGGAAAGGACCATAAAAGAAACTTTAAAAAATTATGAATGGCATAGAGATAACAGAAGAAGTTGCTTCTCACTTTTTTCTATTCTAGAAGTTGCGGGGAGGGTTCACCCAACAAAATTGATTGGCAGTAGGGTCAGGAATGGATAGGTAAAACTAAGTCATTTTTATATGAAGCACAATTCTTATGAAATTCATTTCCACAAAATATAATAATGAGTACTAGGCAATGTGGTTGCGAAAGGATCAAACATCTTCCTGGAGAACAGGTTTTTCAATAGTAAGAGCTGAGGCCATGAACCTTAATAGAGCCTCTCTGTGCTATCAATACCATAAGCAATAAGCAAGGGGGAGACCTGTTGATTTTATGCCCTGTTTGGGGGCTTCTCATGGGTATGTATATGGTCATTGATGGAAATAAAATGGTGGACATGGTGGACCTTAATCTAATCTATAAAATCTGAGCCATATTGGCGATGACTCACTTTTTATCCTGACGCCAGTGTACTGAGGGCCGTGTGGGGCACCAGTATAAAAGTTGAGTTGTTGGCATGGCCTGACACACCATTGTAGCTGCTGCAGGGCCTTGGGAAGGCTGCACCAGGCCCCCTCTGCCACCTGTGCCCAGGCCTCTGAGGGGCCACAGAGGTGGTGGGAAGGCATAGTGCTGTGGCCTGGTGCCGCAGCCCACCGCACGGTCTTGGGAGGCCCCACACCGGCTGTGGAGGCGATGGGGAGGCTGTACTGGGGGTAGGGCTCTGCAGCCACTGCAGGGCCTTGGGAGGGACATGTCTCAATTGTAAGCAGTCGGTCCGGCTTCCGCCATTTTAATAGTAGTTTTATATATGGTCACGTGATATGAAAGATGTTCAGGCCTCTGGAGTTAAAATGGCTGTGGTATTGTACCTAGACAGCCTCTAACAGTTGCTGAGTCCTGCCTGGAAGAACATGGCATGCATGGAATGCTGCACAGGAATGTGGAGTAATTGAGAGGCGATTGGATTTACTACCCTTCTAGCCCTAAAGAATCCAGTGCAACAAAGGTCTCACAGAGTCATCCTCACTTAGCACATTCCTTTCCCTCCTTCTGTGATGAGATCTCCTGTCCTTGATTGAGGAGCTAATCAAATGACATTCATAAGTATATACAGTTGTTCCTGGGAAAGTAGATTCCCCACCTAAACTCATCAACTCAGCTCTGGTGGACTTCATTAATAAACTACCCCTTTTGTGCAGTGCTAGAACAAGTTTTACATTTCCTTTCACACACCCTGGCAACTACCCATCAAGGCAATCAAACCTTTTGTTAAACCCAGGAACAGACCGTTGGAGACTTTGTTCTAATGGCTAGGTGGGCTATCCCACCTCAGGGCACATTTTACCTATAAAGGTAGGGCCCTGGCCTCATTCAAATTGTGCACACTTCCTGAGTCCAAGCACTGCTTCCTTAGGGTTGCTTCCCTAAGCCTCTCCCTCTCTCCTGGCCAAGAACACTGGCGTTTGAAGCTCTCTTCAAGCTCTCCATGGACCACGCTGCTCCTCTGATTGGTAAATATACTTCCCCCTCACTCTATTTCAACTTCTGGCTAGCTTCCTAGGACTCTGTGTGTGTGTGTGTGTATCAACCATTTTCAATTAACTTCTTATGTGTATGTTAGTTTTTCCTCTTTAAATGAAATTATTCTTTGACCTTAAAAGCACCAGCCTCGTCTGCTACCTTAGGGAGGGGACCTGGTAGAAATTGGTGGAGATTTCCCGCTTGTTACCCTTCTCGCATAGCCGTTTTCCTTGCTTGCTAATTCCCCCACAAATCATTTTATTGCAAGGAGACCAATTCCGGTAACACCGTGGCCCTCCTAAGGCCCCACTGCAAGAGCCCGTAGTATTTTTTCAGACAATGGGCTCTGTTTGTAGTTCACTGATACACGTGAAATAGGCTTGTGAAAATCTTGAGCTACTTTAACATAAAATGCAGTTATTAAGAGAATAAAACATTGAGACACTCTGTTAAAATCCATAATCACGTTCTCCTTAGAAAACTCTTCTAAACTATAAAAATGGGAGAACACAATTAATGACATCATGGGTTTGGGAATCTCCTTTAAAGATTTTTTAAATTATTATTTTAGAGAAGAAAAATGTCTTCTGCATGATAAAACGAACGTCAAGAATGTCCTGGATAATTTCTTTCCACCTCCCCCCCCCCAAGCAACATAGTGTATTATATATTTAAATAAAACATATAATATCTTATTTTGGGTTAATCCTGCATTGCTTGAATAAAGATGTGACAGCCGTGAGGACCTGGCTGAAAAAAGTTTAGAAACCCACAGTCCATTCAAATATTTTTTATAACCAATTACTTCTGGAATGATAAACTAGCAGAAGAAACATGGCATGTTTGAGTATTTTTAAAAATCAATGTGAAAATGCAGGTGGTGAATTGACATCATCAGCACAGTGAAATTTTTCTCTTTCCAAAAATGGGGAAGAGTTAGGGGGCTTAACACTGGCCAAGAGCTCTACTGTACCAAAGAATATATTTTACTTGCAAATGGTCAAACGCGGAAATTCAAATTGATAGTCTCCCTGCCCAATGAAAAAGCAGTATTTCACCAAGAAAACTAAATCTCTCAGGCACAACTTAAAAGCACATCATAATGACATATTGTTCTATTACAAGAGGTACTGAGTGCATAATTAACCATTGCTAATACTTAGCTCAGCAATTGAAAAGGAGAAAAAAATTATTCAAGTGGGACATAAACTATTCACCAAGCTGCCAGAAATATACAAATGAAAATGTCAGAATGGAAGCATGCACTAGTCAGGCTCTTGTTTATGATCCCCTGACAGAAGGTATATAAATAG
Source organism: Eublepharis macularius (assembly GCF_028583425.1). Taxonomy (NCBI): domain Eukaryota; kingdom Metazoa; phylum Chordata; class Lepidosauria; order Squamata; family Eublepharidae; genus Eublepharis; species Eublepharis macularius. The sequence goes on from NC_072798.1 coordinate 72,028,707, forward strand.
GAAAAAATTACCACTCATTCACTTGGGGCTAATGAAGCAGAACTAAGATCACATGCACACAATCACTCAAGTGCAAGGCATTTGACACTTCTCAGTTTCATATGGAAATGCCTTGTTCCAATCACATTCCCTGAAACAATGGTCATTTTCTCCCATCTTGATTCTGTCTAGTTTGTAAACTATAATTGGTTCAGAAGTTTCATTTTTCTTAAGCTAATGTTCATTTGATGACTATTCTTTCTACATTTGTGAACATAATTGATAGTATCTCACATCAATACTATTAATCAATTCCATGCAGTATGCTATACCATGAAAACTGTGCTGGACGAGTGTTACAGGGGCAATTCAAACCAGAGTTAATATTAATACATTCTACTGAAATAAATGGAACTCAAATACCATAGTTTAGCAGCATAGCACATGCTTTGCATGTAGAAGTTTTTATGTTCAGTTCTTGGTATCTCCAGGGAGAAAAAGGATCCATGATAGCTGGGATCCTTGAGGAAAACATCTGCTAGAGACCTGGTTAATCATTATTAGTCACTGTCCAGAGACAGAGTAATGGTTTGACTCACGACATTATATCAGTATATCCACATGTGCATGTGCGCATGCACGTGTGCGGAGGCCAAAGCAAGGGTTACACCAGGCACCGGCGACCCTAGATCTGGCCCTGGTCCTGCAGTCCAGTCCTAAGTAGAGTTACTCACTTTTAAGTCCATTGAAGTCAATAAGATTGTTTTAGTAATGCACTATTAAAACTATGTATGATGTCCTTAAGCTCTAGCAGTGAAACAACCCCACACAATTTCCTTCTCTGTCTACACTCTACCTTTCCTCCTATCCACACAAAGGTCTCAGACCTTAACACTGGTGTGGGGTTTGCAGGGAAATTGTCCAAATCAAATTTAAATATATAATTCAAATATTTAAATAATGTTAGCAAAATTTAAATAATGCAAGCAAGAGAAGGCAAATACTCCATGTACATGTCTGGATAGGGTTGCCAGGTTGCCATGGCAACCATCGGGAAATCAGAGGGTTGGGGGGCACGGGGGGTTGCTGCATTTACCCAGTTATCTTCCATGCCCCGCCATGATCATGTAACTTCTGGAAACACAACATTTTGAACCAATTCTTAAGGAATCAGCTCTGGCACAAAGCGGCAGGATACAGAGCCATACACACTCATTTGCCCAGGATGCCAGCGGCAGACAATTGCCAGGCAGCTTTCCACCTCGTGCCAATTGCCAACAATCGGCAGGCAGAGGAGATGAGACCATGTAGAAGCATTAGAGTTTGTCCATGCTTCATATCCCACTCTTATCCCATTCAACATGATTGGTTTGCAGACCTGACATTATAGATAAACAGACTATATTTACATATGAGAGGCAGCAAATTTTCCAAAGAAAAATATAGCAATTTTGGGGGGGAAATTACACCGCTCATTTTACATTTTTGGGAAAAATTACATCCCTCATCACTGGCCCTCAATATGCATTCTTACCTCACTATCAGCCTACATTAAAACTCACTGGAGAAATGTTATCTAAGCAAAAACCTACAGACAAAAATCTTTTTTCCAACTGGAGAAATGACCCATTAACATTCAATATGATTGTCCACACTTTGATCAACTCCAGGAGGTATTGTAGCAATGTGCTGTATGTGGCCGCTTCTGAAAACTGTCTGGAAGCACCAGTAACTAGGCTGTTTGCAGGGTAAGTCACATATAAACATATCTGGACCGCGAGTGAAAATGTAAAAATTGGGAACAAAGTGTCGTGTCCCCCGCCCCCCCCCCCCACTTTTTTCTTTTTTAATGATGGAAAAATTGAGGAATGACAGAAAAAAACTCCTTTAAAATCTTTTCTGCTTTGGAATGAGTGAAATGCTTTCTTATGACAAGGTTTTATTCACTTAAATGTGTAATATGCATACTCCTATGTATACTGTAGACATATATAACATATTTTACATCTCTAGTTACTAAGAGAATATTTTTCCCAGAAGGCCTTTCACTGGCTTCCAGTTTCCTTTTGGACTTAATTACAAGTGCTGATGTTATCCATAAAGTCCTTTACAATTTTGGACTAGAGCATGTGAAGGTTCACCTTTTTCTGTATATTACAACTGAGGTTATATATGGAAGTCCTGCTCCATGTGGCACAGAACTTGAAGTGATTCTGAGTAACCCCCAATGTGTGGCAGTCATGGTTAGACATGGGCACGATCCAAAAAATAGTCCTGATTTAGCTGATCGTGATTCCGCGGCGGCGCCGAACCCAGGTACCCGAACCTCGCCGATCAAGTCCCATTTCCGATACAGAATCGGGAAGGCCGACGCGGGAGGGCGCCCCACCACCAACACTCCCCCAGACCAGAGTGACCAGGCACTAGAGTGTGTAATACTGTGTGAGCCCTCAGCCAAGGAGGTGCCCACTGAGCTTGGCCCCAGAGCTAGATGGCAGCCCTGGAAGCAGAGAGAGAGAACAGGAATAGAGCCCAACCCCAGCTGCAACACTCCCCCCCAGACCTGAGCCATCAGCCGAGGTGCCCACCGAGCTTGGCCCCAGAGCTAGGCGGCAGCCCTGGAACCAGAGGAGATAGCTCCATATTCCCTAATTCCCTATCCGCTAAAGCCCAAAGCTAAAGCTCCCCCCCCCCTCTCTCTCTCTTGCGCTTTCTCTCTCCAAAAGCGGCAAGCGAGAGCTCACCTCTCTCCCACTCCACCTGCGAGCGGAAAGTGAAACTTTGTTGCGCAGCACATGGCTATTTATAAAGCCTGGGTCTGCTACGCAGGAGGGCTGTGTTTGGCCGTAAGAGCTGCCTCTCAGGCTTTGCCCATGGCTACAGAAGAACACCCCCTTCCCCCGCTCTCCCCTCTCTTCTCCCAAATGGATGAGATGGGTGCGTGCTTTTCTGGCTGCTCCATGGTTGGAAGGAAGCCCTGCTGATCAAGGAAAGCTGGGCTTCCATTCGCGTTTCCAGGGCAACAGAAGGAGGGCAAACAGCTCCGGCATTCCCCAGGCTCCGTTTCCACAGGGCTCCGTTCCCTCGGGAACAGATGGCTGGCACCAGACTGTCTGCAGACTGCAATCCCGAACGTAAACCGATTGATCTGATCGAGACCCGATAGAGCGTCCCACCCGACCGCTGAACTGGGAGCCATGGACGGAACCGATCAGCCCGGTCCCGATGGCGCAAACGCCAAAATCAGGGCAATTTTCAGACCGTAATTCCGATCGTGCCCATGTCTAGTCATGGTGCCAAAGATTTGTGACTTCTTCTCCAGGGAAGTTTGTTTCACATTAAGGTTGTTAATCTTAAAAGCAGGTGTTGCCAACCTTTATTTTAATGAGAGCTACTTCTGAGTAATGAAAAATAGCTACTAAAACATATTTAACATTCCCTGCAGTATGTTACCAAATTTTATTCCATCATCGAAAAATGAAAAAATAAGTATCTCATACCATGGTAAAATAATACTAAAGCTCAAATATTGTAAAAATACTTCAAAAGCAGGGAAAAGCATTTGCAAAAGCAGCAACCTTGTAAAAACATTTATTTCCACCATAAAAAGGGGAAACACTGGTTTCCAAAATGATGACGTGGTAGCCTCCTATCCCTACATTACATTGTCCTTTCTACATTGCAAGTCACTGACATCTCTCCTTCCCAGGATTTTGCATATCAAGCAAAGGAGGGAGCCCTGTGGCCTCTGCCACTGATATTCCTTCTCATGTCCACTTCAGGAAACACTCCCTACATTCCCTTTCATGCTCATATTGGCCACTTTCAACATTGAAAAGGGAAAGGGCTAACAGCAGCACTGGTTACAATTCCTTTTGCACAGTGACGTACATCAGGCCAGCTGACTGAGCCTTCCTACGTTTTGAGTCTCATGAAAGCATTCTCTCCAACAATTTTCTTGGGTCTTCTAAGGATTGGTGAGCTACCAGAAGCTCGTGTGCTACCTGGTAGAGTCCGTGATCCTAAAATGATGAGCAAAGGAGGTTTTATTCTCCTGAGCATTTGTTTAATCTTCCTTTGCTATGATATTTGTTTTGATGTTTTATCTGGATGTTTATTGGTTCATCTGGGTGCTAGTGTTTTTGATATACTGAGGTTTCCTTTCTCCTGTGTTTGTATTAGAATTCTGTTTAACTGCTCTGGGCTCTTTAGTTTGATTTTTATGGGCCTTCTGCTTGTTTGTGTTATAACTTTTTTGTTGGTTTTAAATATTATTTTTGTTTTAGTGCTGTTAACTATTGCTATGAGTTGCTCCAGGAATGTTCACATTGATGGAGTAGGATATAAATATCTTAAATAAATAGATGATTCAACAACTGCAGACTCCCCTTGTGAAAACAAGGTCTCCATTGGGCTTCAACCCTGTGCACCAGATATAGGAGTGTTAAGTACCAGATACAGCAGTATTGTTTCTTCTATGTATCTCTGGGCAGGGAGCCATTGCTCTGAATATGCAAGAGTAGGAAATTATTTAGTGCTCTCTATTAATTCTAGCTTTTTTAAGCATAGAAGAGCAAGAAGCCAAACTGTGAATGTAGGTGAATAAGTACTGCTCTGAATTCAATCATGCAACTAGAAACAGAGGGAGAAAGACAGAGCTAGCCAGAATTGGCCATCCCTGAGTCAGACTGTAGTCACAAGTCTTTTATCTTGAAGACTAATAAACCTCTGGGATGGATCCAGACAAAATTTTTCACTAATGGAAGGGCAGGGGTAATTTCTGCCTATTCCTAGTGGGAGGAGGAAGGCAGGAAAATTTCATTCTACTGATGGAACTTTTAGTCTGGAGTACAGGTGCGCACAAACTGCGAAAAAACCGAACTGTGCGGTTCATGGTTCGTGTTGTTTTTACGAACCAGGAACTATGAACTTCCACGAACTGGGGCAAGCTCACGAACCGGTTTGTGGGGTTTAAATGCCCCTTTCCGGCCGCTTCGCAGTGGCAGGGAAAGGGGCATTTAACCCCCCAATCAGCTGCTTGTTGGGGAGATCCCCAACAAGCAGCTGATCATTTAAACAGTGGGGTCATTTAAACAGCCACTCTGAGCGGTGGGGAAATGGCCATTTAAACTGTGAGTGTCAGGGATCTCCCCAACAAGCAGCTGATCCGCGAGTTTAAATGCCCCTTTCCATGCTGCTTTTTTCAGCAGCATGGAAAGGGGTATTGGTGTTTAAAATGAACCAAATGAACCAGTAGACCAGTTCGTGGAAGTTCGTGGAAACGAGCTTCCACGAACCGCTGGTTCGCAAACCACAAACCAGGCTGGTTCATGGTTCTTTGGGGTTTGTATTCTAGTTTGTTCCCATCTCTAGTCTGGAGCAAGCTTTCGCTCTGCTTCAATTGGCTGTTAGGTTCAAATAAGAGGCCTGTTATGTGTTTTAGAGTTGAACTTTAAGAATCATGACACATTTATCTATCTAATCATCACATTTTTATCTTGCTCTTCTCCTAAAGAGCTCAGAGCAGCATACAGTTATTTTCTCTACTATATTATACTCATAGCAATCCTCGCTGAAAGAGAGTGACTGCTCCAGCATCTTCCAGTGAGCTTCAATAGTTGGAGCTAGTCTTTAGCTACCCAATTCTGGCTCTGCACTATCCTCATCATCATATTTTTTAAAACAGTTGTAGCTCCTTTCTTCACTGGAAAGTGCAGGTGGCATGCATGAGACTTCCAATGACCTGCTTATTCATTCTGCTTATTTTCAACTATGGTGAATGTGAGACATATTTTGAGGGAAGATGAGAAGGTAAGCCTCCGAAGTCAGACTGCATATGTGAAAGCTCACATTCCAGCTAACCTGTTTTCCACAACTACCCACCTATCATAGCTCTGTTATGCTTTAATGGTGCTACATGGGAATATGATTTCCCATAATACATACTGCTGCTGGCATTATTTTGGTCAAAAAGGTCTGACTTTTTTCAGAAGTTCCAGAGCATCTTGAGCAAATGCAGTTAACAGCATATAAGATGTTTATGTAAATACCATCTAGTGATTCTGCAGTAAATAAGAATATTAAGGAAAACATTGGAAGAGGCAAGGGAAATAAACAGCTTTATGAATTATGGAACAGGAAAGGGATCCTTTTTAATTTGTTATTAACCTTTTCCAGCTTGTGTTTCAAAACTTAGAATCTTTAAAAACATTTCCCCAAAACATTTATTTCAAGAAAAAATTTAAACAAAAGTTTGTAACAAAATTAAACTTGTGCAAATTATAGGAACAAAGAGGAACCTTGGATTTTTGTTTACTTTAACATTTCTACCATTTCTACCCTATCTATCTGTTTTAAAAGATGGCATGCTAAGTAGCTAACAAAGATCAAAATACAATATGTAATATACTATATGATGTTAAAATCACTTTCATCTTCATTAGAAGTCCTGCCCTGGGTCCCACATTCTAAAGCTAGGTGGGTTACCATGATAGGGCCTTTTCAGTAGTAGCACCTAGGGTCTCTAACTCCCTTGCTATGGAGGCTTGCCTGATATCAAATATCTAGACTCTTTCCCCTCATATTTAGTTTTCGCTATCCCATCTATTATTAATGTTTATGGACTGTGGTTTTAACTGTTTTAACAACAGCAACAATAACAACAACAGTGTGCTTATATACTGCCCTCCTGGACAGATTAGCGCCACACTCAGAGCAGTGAACAAAGTCAATATGATTATCCCCATAATACAGCTGGGGAGCTGGGGTTGAGAGGAGTGGCTTACCCAAGGCCACCTGCAGGGTTCATGGCAGAAGTGGGAGTCAAACTAGCAGAGTGCTGATTTGTAGCCCAGACATTTAATCACTATGCTACAGCAGCTTTATAATGCCATTTTAGGGTATCCCAGATCTTACCCTATTTTCATCTTATGCTTTTTATTGTTACTATTTTGTCTGTTTTCATTTTCTATTTTACTTTGTATTTTTATATTGTTTTATCTTCTAAGCAAATAAATACCTTTACTTACTGGTCACTTAAAACTGTGATCAAGATGTCACAGTGCATGGAAGAGCTTACTTGCCATCAACTGAAAGTTTAAATGGTTTCCATTTTTCCTCATCAACCTCTTCCACATATCTATCTAGTACATATTTATCCTGCCTTTCCTCCAATGAATTCAGGCTGACAATATATCATTATCCCTTACCTCATTTTAACTTCACTATAACCCTGTAAGGTAGATTATACTGAATGTGCATGATGGCCAAAGGTTACCTAGCAAGCTTCATGGAAGAGTCAAGATTTGAACCAAGTCTCTCAGACTCTATTCCAATAATCTAGGAACCGCATTCTGTTGGTTTTCACTGAGCTTTATATACACAATGGAAGAAGCATGCATACAAACAAGAACAGGAATTAACAGGTAGGCTTTGGGAGAGAGGGAATTCAGAGTTTAATTAAAGTTATATGTTATCATATATTATGATTAAGAAAATTTTGCAGTGATGCCTTTGTAGAACATCTTTGAGATTCTGTAGAATGATAAAGAAACTCACCCTTAAAAGAAAAAAAAAAGCCAAGCATACCAGAGACCATTTATATTTATATGCTGCAATTTGACAACTAATCACTATTATATTGATGTGGAGTCTATGGGACTCATACATGCATAAAAGGCTGTAAGCTCAAGTGATTAAAAAGTGACAGCCACCTTAAAAGATGTGTCTTAGGTAGAAAGGTGAGATATAAAGTAAACAAAGGAACAGAGAATGTTCACCTCTGTGAGATGCTGATATCTGCTGACACTGCTGTCATGAACCTTCTCACCAAAGGGCTTTGAAAATCTTTCTATACAAAGTCTTGAGGGTTCCAACTACTATTTTATCCTCTGGGATACAACTTAGGAAATTAGCTTTCACCAGAGCCCCAAACAGCTATTTTTTCTCCAAGGCAGAGATCCTTCTTTGTTTTTTCAGCCTCTTCAAGTGCCCACTCTTTTACAGGGCATTTCCATTACCTGGACACCTAGGTGTAGGGTTATATTAAAGCTACTTAAGGTATGTTTATTAAGGAGCAAAAGAATGAATGATTATTCAAGTCTAAGTCCATTAAAGTCAATGGCAAACTCTGCAAGGAATTGCTCTACATGGTTCGCCATTCCAATTTTTATTGTGTATGAATACAAAGATGAATACAGATTCTGAATGGATTATAAACTAAACTACAGTCTGTCCTGGTTGCATTCATAAGCTGTGTTTGTGCCTATCATAAAAAAATAATGGTTTGTAATGTTGGAATTAAGGTTGCCGTTCGCCAGGTGAGGGCAGGGGAACCTCTGCCCCCCCACCCCAATTGTCCTTACTCCAGCAAGCAGAGGAGTAAAAATGTTTGTGTGCATGGGAGCGGGGTCCATAACATCATTTCTGCCTGCAGAAGTGATGCAACCATGTCACTGGGCACACTAGCATTCACCTATGGTTTAACCACTGTGTTTTGAGTGAATAAATGCTAGAGCGCCTGGCAATGCAGTGATGTTTCTTCCATCTATGTGGGCCTAAATGATGTTATGATATTGCAGGACACTCTTATGGTGAGTCTCTGCTCCCAAAGCCCCTTGAGGATTGCTAGCCAAGGACTGACAATCTTAGCTGGAATGCAGCTCTGGTACACCTCATAAAATAGACGAAAAACCTCTTCAAAAGAAAAAGCATATTCTATTTATTTAATATTCGTTACAATCCATAAGAATAAGAAAGAAAAAAAGGCAGTAGAGTAAGTGCTTGTCTCCGATTATCACCTACAAGAGAATAATAACAGAATTCAAACAATATGTTAGATAAAAGAGAATTTGAAACCAGGAGCAGATATTTCCTTAAGATAAAGAAAGGAAAGTTCTTGATCTGGGTCGTATTTTTGTGCCTTCTGAACAGAATGTTAGAATAGGTTAAGTGTTGCATTCCAATTTAGCACTCTATTATTCAAGTCATGGTAGGAAGAAACCTTGTACTGATATTCCCTCCTTCAAACTCTTCCTAGGTGTTTTAACTAGACCATGTACCAGTATGGCTCCCAGGCTACAACTTCCCTTATACTCCAATTCAAACTTAATGCATCCCCAATGGAACACATCTAATTTGTTCTTTCACTTGATTTGACCCAGAATGCAAAGTAAGCGACACAGATACAGTTAATAGAGTTTATCAGATCTGTTAACACAGTGGGATCGATCAGAATTTTCTTACGAGATGTAATACAATATGGCCTGCTGGTAAACCAGCTCAGTCATAAGGATACTAACTTGACCTACTTAATGCAACAGAAAATCAACCTTTATTGCTTGGGAATACTGCTGGGAAAACTTCTTTTGTAAAACAGGTCCATCAGTTCATAATAAAAATATATTGAAAGAGCAAATTCAGATTTTCAGCTTATGCTAAAAGCTTTCAGGACTTTGGATGTGCTTTACATCTATCCTGTGATCAGATTTCTATATGATTTGTCCCAAAAGATTTCCCCAGCTGCATTTACTCGTCTTAATCAGATTCAGCAGACATTTATGAAAGTCCTATATATTCAACTGCACTTCTCAGGCATCTTGAAAATATCTAAAGGCAAAGCAACCTAGAAGTGAATTACAAGGAATTACAAGGAGGAGTGGCTCATTGTACCTTCAGCAAGAATCTTGTTGTGGATTCTGAGACCTTTTCTATAGGTGTTGCAGAATGAACTGATAATGTGGTGGCAGAATGCTGAGGGAACGGAAAGGACTATAATACTTCAGATTGAAGTTTGAAGGGGAACAAAAGTACCCTGGCTTGGAGTAGTCAGGCTAGAACCTTCCTATTGTTTATTTGCAAGAAATTTTCACACTCTCACCAACCACAATCTGTGGTACAGTCTCTTCTGTGACCTCAGGATTTTACCACTTTATTCTGCTGGCACATGTAGACTGATACATTTCAGCATTAGAATCAATTATATGTCTTACAAACACATCACAGGGAACTCATCACCACCATTATTAAATAATGTTTGACCAGAAGATTATTTGATGAAACACCATTATTGGAAGTTTGGCCAAATGACAAATTAATTTTATACAACACTAATCCATAAAACTCCACAGAGGTAAAGCTCAAGGAAACCGGCAACATTCACGTAGACTGACGAGACTTGAAAGTCTATCCGCATTTATCTAAGTGTACATTTCAGTATAACTGAATAAATAAAATGAAACTGCAATACAAATTAGAGTTTTAACATTAGTTTTCTTTATCTCCAACATAAAAATCTGGTAGGCTGGTACATACATGGGAACACAAAATGCCGTCATAGTAAAGATAGAGCAGTAACCATAGTGGCAGGGCTTGGGTCCAGTTTCTCTGTTCCCAGTACAAATGCATTACATAAACTACTCTGAGTGGGCCTTAAGTTATCCTGAAGGGTGGTATATAAAACAAATGTTATTGTTGTTGTTACCAGAGTAATAGGATTGCAACTTAAACCAGGACAATGCTAAGAGACTAAATAATATCTTTGCTGTGGATTAGATTTCTTAAATTTACATTTTTATATCTTTTAGTTCATGAGTAAAACTCTCTTGAGATTTTTGTGATATTATAATTTCCATGTGTTTTTAAAAGAAATTTATTAAATTATCCCTCCTGTACCTCAGGTACATCTCCAGTTAAGAAAATAAGAATATACAAATTGCTCTGCTGGATCAGACTAATCTAGTACAGCTTACTGTTGTACAGTGGCTAGCCCAATGGGCACACAAGAAGGGCCACTGAGGGCAAAGATTTTCTTCTTCCTGCTGCTCACCCAAAATTGGCATTCAGGGATACTGCCTCTGAACATCAGCCACTGATGGGCCTATCTTCCATCAATCAGTCTAATCCCTTTTCAAAGACATGCCAGCTAGCTGTCATTACCACAACCAATGAGTTCCACAAGTTAATTATGCATTTTGTGAAGAAGTACTGTCTTTTGTCTCTCTTTAGCACCTATCCATTTCATTGGCTGCCGCTGAGTTCTAGCATTTTGTAGGAGGGAGAAAAAAACTCTCTGTACCAAATCCGTCACATCCTTAATTTCATAAGCCTCTGTCACATCCCTTCTTAATCATCTTTTTGTAAACTGAAAAGCCACAATTCTTTAGCTTTCCTCATGTTTCCTTGAATATTTTAGTAACTCTCTTTTGTGCCCTTTCCAGCTCTACAATACCCAATATCCCTTTTTGTGATGGAGGAACATGTTCAGGGTACTCCAAATTCAGCCACACATCTATACAAGGGCATTACTATACTGCATATACTGGGCATTTTCACTTCCTTTCTGAATAATCCATAGCACAGAATTTGCCTTGTTCATCACTGCCACACAGTGAGTTAACATTTTCACTACGCTATTTACTATGATTCCTAAATCAAATTCCTCATCTGTTGCCAACGTGTTAGATCCCATCCATCTGTATGTAAAGTATGTGAAACAGTGTGGAACTTACCTGTAACTGATGTTAATCTCAGTCTTTTGTGCAGGCACACATTGGGGACCATGCTTGTGCAAGCCGATCCCGCCCCCCCGCCCCCATTGATCATGTTCTGCAGCCGTTTCCCACTCAAATAATCACATGATCTGGAGGTGCCTTGTGCTGCTGCAAAATCTTCAACTATAAAAAGTTAAGAGAGCTCATAGTAAGGCAGAAGGGAAGGAATGTGTGCCTGCACAGAAGAGTGAGATGAACAACAGTTACAGGAAAGTGAAACCCTATTTTCATCTGTGGCCTTCAGTGCAGTCCCACTTTGGGAGACTAATAAGCTACACATCAATGGAGCCGGGGTGAGGTTCTCACGAAAAGAGAGACTACAGTACTGCTTGACTAACTGTTGCTTCCTTCTTAGATTCACATCAACTGAGTATTGTTCCATGAAAGTATCTACTGAGGACCATGTCACTGCCCAACAGATGTCTGACAACAGGACTCCACAAAGGAATACAGCAGAAGCAGCTTGAGTTCTTGTAGAATGAGTATGGAGACTTACTGGACAAGGAACTTGAGCAAATTTGTAACAAATTTAATAGCAGTCACAACTCACTCAGAGATGCTCTGAGAGGATGAAGACATTGCCCTTGCTGGGACCAGAACAACAAACAAAGAATGCAAAGTCTTTCCTAAAAGGTCATGTATTATCCAAGTAAAATAAAACAGCTCTTCTTCAGTATGCAAAGTAAAATCTTGCAGGGAGAAAGAGAGCAGAAAAAACACCATGCAAAAAATATTTTGAGAAACATGAACTTTAGACATGACTTTAGGTAAGAATTGTAAATTGGTACGCAGTACAGAGTAAACCCTGAGAACAGGGGGATCAGTCCTCAGGGCCTGCAGCTCACTGACCCTCCTAACAGAAGTGACAGCTAACAGAAAGGCCAGTTTTGTAGACAGCAACGCCAAAGGGCAAGTCACTAGAGATTCAAAAGGTTTCAACATTAATTGAGTAAAACAAATGAAAGAGACCACTGCGGAACAATAGGAACCCTTGGGGGATACAAATTATGAAGTCTCTTTAAAAACAATTTAGACAAGTAATGTGAAAACACAGTGTTCCCATCTATAACAGTATGGAAAACTGATATACCAGCCAGATGAATTTTAATAGAGGAGGAAGCCCAATCCAACGTTTGCAAATGTTAGATAAAGAACAAGTGTCCAGGGAGACACCTTTAGAACTAGTCCAGTACATAAATCTGTTCCATTTAAGGATATAAGATCACCTGGTAGAAGGTCTCCAAACATTGTTAATAATATGGGACACCTCTTCAGACAGCTGTAAGACCCATGCCAAAGCAACCATGCCATAAGGTGTAGCCTGTTGAGGTTGTGATGCATTGTCAGATCTAGACATAGCAAATATGATTCCTGAGGTAGTGGACATAATTGCCCCTGGTCAGGAGCTTCAGCATGTAGAACCACTGTAAGGGGCTACCCAAATTAAGTATAGAACATAAGGGAGCCAACTGAGATCATTATCCCCTACATTCTCTTCAGTGATGGATCCAAAGCCACACTAATCCAAAGCTGAAGACATTGTCAGATCTGGAGGTCAGACACCAAACGTTAGATCCAACATAGCCAGAGTCGGATCCAAAGAGAGTTTTACTTTTGGGCCAGTGTGGTCTTCTGGGGAAGACTTTTTAACTGCCAGGCTTGTGGGGCTACACATAGCCTTTTCCCATGGCCATAAAGTAGGTGACTTGGTCTCTCATTGCTTTAAGTGTAAAGGACTGGCACTGATAACAGCTTTCTAAGACATGGCCTTCTCCCAAGCTTAGTAGATGCCAGGAATGACCATTAGTCTTAGTTATCTTGGTTGCAAACTCCTCATACTTCTTAAATAGTGACTTGTCAGCCATTTTGAGAGCCGAAGCAAGAGAATATCTGATGCCATGAAATTCCTCAGAGAAGAAAAAGGAAAGAAAAAACAATGAGTGCTCCTTCGACGAGAAGGAAAGCCCCAAAAGGTCCCAGATGCTTCGCTAATGAGTTAGGGACCATAGACTTCAACACTATGTTGCCTTGCATATTATTTGTTGCTTCGAATATGTACTCCTATATACTATCTGTGCTTCATGATATTAAATGTCAGTCCTGGAATTGATTATGTTCTGTTTCAGCAATTCTTCAACTTTGTATTGGATCCTTGCTAATGCTATATCTTTGTAAAATCCTATGCCATTGTTTATGGAAACGTCCTTGGCACTGTATGGAAGCATCCTTGATACTGTATGGAAATGTCCTTGATACTGATTGTACTAATCTCACACTATGTCTGCCTTGAGTCTCAGTGAGAAGGGCGGACTACAAAGAAAGAAAGAAAGAAAGAAAGAAAGAAAGAAAGAAAGAAAGAAAGAAAGAAAGAAAGAAAGAAAGAAAGAAAGAAAGAAAGAAAGAAAGAAAGAAAGAAAGAAAGAAAGAAAGAAAGAAAGAAAGAAAGAAAGAAAGAAAGAAAGAAAGAAAGAAAGATAGATAGATAGATGCAGGAGACAAAAATCTTGAATACTGACATGAAAGCGAAAGAGACATCTGTTCTCTGCAGCAGCAAAAAACAAACTGTGGGAAAGGGCACAACTCTCTGAATGAAATGAACATTTTGGCTGGAAACCACTGTGTGATCCAAGTGTGATCCAAGGCATGAGAAGTCACTGCCTCGGAAGCCTTAAAGCTACAGAATCCCATTTCAAGTGGCCAGACTGTGCGCATGCAGTCCCTAATGTGAACTGCACTGAAGACCACAGATGAACTTTAAACTTATTTACATTGAACCTAATTTACCCTTCTGTTGGCCACTCACCCAACTTGGAGAGATCCTCTTGATGCTCTTCACAATCAGTTTTAATTTTCATTGTCCTGAATAATTTGGTGTCATTAGCAAACTTCGTTGTTTCACTACTCATCCCTAATTCTACATAATTTAATTTGAAATTGCATTTATCTTATATATTTATTTAACTAGCCAGTAATTCCCCGTATCTCTTCTGCATCCCTATTAAAAAAACCCCTTAGATTCTGTTTCCTACTTTCCAGTCCAGCAATAGGTAAGTTGATTTTAATGACAAGTTGCATATTGTTGTTTGACATACAATTTCACATGTGAGTTCCTTAAGAATTCATGTTGTAGTGACCTACGAAATTTTAAATTTGTCATTTAGCTCTCAGCATCTCACTTCATCTATTATTTAACTCTTCAGATATCTCCCCTGAAAATAGTGACTCTGGGATAGGTAACAGTGAAAACAAGGTACAAATAATTCATTTGGATTCTCTTTAATCTCTCTATCATCCTTTAACAAATACTTCACTCTTGATGACCTTTGGCCTAGTTGCCTCCTTGGACAAGTTCCCTTTTTTTGATATATTTAAAGACTTTGTTATAGTATGTTTTCACATTTATAGCAATATGCTCCTATAATTCTCATTTTGCTTTTCTTACTGCCAACTTACATTTGTTTGCCAATGCCTGAAATCTTTGTTACCCTTATTTGGTCAAGATACCCACTTTAAAAAGTGTTCTCTTATTTCACGGCTTCCTTGAACATGCTGGGTAACAATAATGCTGTCCTCTTAGTTTTGATGTTAGCTTTCAAAAATTTTGTTCCTTCACACCAGAACTTTCCCTCTTCACCTCAAACTCTTATTTCTGTATATGATTTGCCCTTCATACACACTAACATCTCTTAAAGGTAAGCTAGCTATAAAATAATCTTTCCAACACAGTCCCCATCCTCCCAATACAAAAAATTAAACTGTGCAATCTTACCTTAAAGTTACTATAGGTATGACTAATGGATAATTTGCAATGCAATCTTATGAAGAGTTACACCAGTCTAAGCTACCAACTGAGATCTCTGGCAGTGTCTGTAGGCTTTATCATTGCTTTACTGAATGTACTCAAAGCTCTAGGGAGGAAGTCCCTGAGCACTGGCTGATGTGTACATGCTGAAACAAAGGGGAAATCCACTAGTACAATTTAGATATACTGGGCAGCATTGAGCATGGTGAAAGAAGAAAGTTTATGGCCACCTCTATTAATTCAAATTATAGTACACTTAAATTGTGAGCTGTTGTGTGAAGGGAAGGCCCAGGTTTTAGGAAGAGCTGGGATATAGATAGGGTGCATCCCCTAGTGGCAGCTTGTATTGCATGACATAGAATCTGCTATAAGAAAGCCATCCTCCACCTGATTTACCCAGATAGCTGATGTATCCATACTAAATATGACAGTAATGGGAGAGAAGTGATCATGATTTTAGAGGATGCAAATCAGAATTATAAACACAGGGCCACTCCAACAATACTATAATTAAAGTATCCTTGTTCTGCAGGGGCACCATCTCTTCTCTGAGAGCCACTGAGCTTTCTTGAGGATTCTGAATTAAGAAAATGTCATCAGTAATACATAAGTAATTAGCTTAAAGTAATACATAAGTAATTAGCTTTAAATTATCGGATAAGAAACTTGCATGCATTTTTCAGCCCTCCCATATCTGGACTGTCTTGGCTGCCCATAACCCATCCCAATATGTTAAGTTGAATGATAAAGAATAGGCAAAATGCCCCAAAGCAACAGCATACAGCATGGTGGGTATGTGATCAGGACTGAGCTGAACATGAACATCCCAACTGTACAGCGATTCATTCAGTTTTTCCTTTCAAATAAGCTATGGGGTATTGCCTTGAGAAAGGCAGACTACCTGCAACTGTATGTAAAAACCAGCCTGAAAGTTATCTCAAACCAATACAAAATCTAACCTCCCAAAGCACATCTAATTCCATATCCCATCTAGGTCTTAGAGCCAGTAGGCTGTTTGACCAGAAAAAGATAGCAATATAACTAAAAGGTTAGCAAGGAGGATGAAGTGATACAACTAAGACATTTGTCTGGATTATATCTGGACACATACCCAGGCTACCAATCCACACTGGAATAGCATACAAAACCAGTAGTTTTTTTATTTTTGCCCAAAATGCATTCAGAACTGCAGCGACATATTGAGCACCTGTTGTGGAAAAAAATCCTCAAAATTGCAGCTGGACTCTTGGCTTTCACAGATATCTCTTTAGCATGTAAAGCCCAAGAGAGTGAATGCTGGAATTTAACTCCCAGATATTTATAAGACTGAACTGCTTCCATAATGTGACCTGAGTTATACCAGCATAATAATTTCAGCCTACAAGATCTAGCAAAAACTAAAACCTTGGATTTTTCAAAATTATTGTGTGTTCATCAGTGCAATATTAAATGAAGACCAATTGATCGTAGCATTCCCACTGTGGTTACTGATACCGGAACAGTGTCATCTGCATATAGCATGACCCAAATCAGACGAGTCTCTAACTGTAGGGGGTGCAAAAATGGCATATTCAATCTAGGGGCTAAATCGTTAACATAAAGATTAAACAAGGTAGGAGCAAGGACACAGCCTGGTCTTACACACCTATGGGAGCAGATAAAAAGCCAATTTCATCATAACTGACTCTAATCTGAGTATTACAATAAAGACAACTAATCAAAAAGAGTGCTCTGGATAGCCTAAGTAAGCCTGATCTCATCAGATCTCAGAAGCAAAGCAGGGTCGGCCTTAGTTAGTAATTGGATGGGAGACCTCCAACGAAAATCAGGGCTGCTAAGTAGAGGCAGGCAATAGCAAACCACCTGTTAATCCCCCACCCCCAGAGGTTGCTGTAAGTCATCTATGACTTGATGGCACCCTCCACCACCACCAATCAAAAAGAGTAACCTAACTGTTATCTTTGTTCTGCATAGCTTCTCCCAGAGTCTATCCCAAAGAATCATATCAAATATAGATTTTAGGTCAAAGAAAGCAATATATAACCTATCCTGTTTGGTTCTAGTTTTTTTCTCAGCCATATGTGCAAGAGCCAATGATCAGTTGTTGACATACCCCTCCCAAATCCAGCTTGTTCTATTCCCAGCAGATGTTCTGAGGCCATCCAAGTTTTCAACTTAGTGAGTAAATGGCTTGCATAAAGTTTAACAAAAAATGATAACAGGCTTATAGGTCTGTAATTCTTCAGGTCAAGTTTATCCCCTTTTTTATAAATAAGAACCGCTATAGCCTCCTGCCAGGTCACTGGAAATTGTCCAGAATAATCAATGGTCTGAAACAAGTGTGTCAAAATTGAGGACATCTAATAAGGCCTGCGATCAATCTAATTAGCATAATAGAAGCAAACAGAAAGAATCAATGTATTTGTCTTGAAAACACAGTAGAAGGAAAAAGGACAGTAAAACATAGGTGTATAGATTTTAAAGAAGTTGTTTATAAACAAAAGTGGTACCACGAGCAGTTGCATAAGAGACAAAACCTTTTTAAAAAAGTCCTTATAGCCTGGGAAGCTGCAGTTGTCTATACAAATATTATAAATACAGAAATATTTATGATAAAACTTTGTTCATTCCTAGGCCAAAGTCTGCCCTCAAAAAGGTCCAAATTCTAATTGCCTCACTATTTTATCAACCTCACATGTACAATAAACACAAATGTAGCATAAATCAGATTAGGGGGCAATTTATTGAAGCAGTGACAGGCAGATTGTGAGAGAGAGGGCAGGAAACCAGTGACCAGATCTTATGGCACTTTCTTAGGTGCCCAAGGTAATTCCAATCACCACTTGCGGATCAGGAAGGAATTCTCCTCCAGCCAGATTGGCCAGAGATCCTGGAAGTTGTATGCCTTCTTCTGAACAATGAGCAGGGGTCATTGGAGGGAGAGCAGTGAATTTCCTGTGTTGTGCAGGAGGTTGGACTAGATGACTCTGGGGTCTTTTCCATCTCAACGATTCTATGTCATTTTAGGTTTTTTAATGAAAGGTGATGACAAGGACAGTTACTCAATTCTGTATCCATCCAGACGAGGGTGTGTAGTCTGGGAACCAGGTAAAAAAGCTGGATATTTGCTGATCTGCCTAAATCCAGAACAAATTAGAGAATCCCTGATCCAATCTGGGCAGTGGAGCAAGACCCCTGGATAAATCCAGGAAATGCATCTTCAGCCCCTTGGCTGGCTGTTTTCCTGTCTTATCCTGCATTTTTTTTCCAAGAAGGGAGTGAGGCAGAGGCAGGAGGGAGGGGGAATGAGGCAGGGAGTGGGGAATGAGTGGCTAATCCGTGCAGGAACTCTCCTTGGCTGCCTGGCTTCTGTGAGTGCCACTGATTCAGTTGATCTAAGTTGCAACAGAACCCCTTGCTTCAGTTTGGTTTTGGTGGAATTCTCAGTTTTTACATGATTCTTTGATTTAATGTTGGTTGCCTTGCTTCATATTGATTCCGGGGGAAGTCTATTCTCTAATCTTACTGAACTGAATCAGAGAATCTTTCACAGACTTCAAGAATATTGGATTTTTTGGGAATCCTTGAAATTCAGATATGGATTTCCTGGATTTTTTGGGTACACACCCCTAATCCCTACCATGCTCAATGTTATCTCATGGTCTAGTTATTGGACCGTCTCTCCCTGTATGTGCCCCAGAGAGCACTTCGTTCAACAGGAAAACATCTACTGGTGGTCCCTGGCCCAAGGGAGGCTCGGCTGGCCTCTACAAGGGCCAGGGCCTTTTCGGTCCTGGCCCCAACCTGGTGGAACTAGCTCTGTCTGAGGACACTCGGGCCCACCAGGATCTTGTATCATTTAGGCAGGCCTGTAAGATGTTGATGTTTCTCCAGGCATACGGGTAAGGCTAATTTTAGCCCATCATTGCCGAGCCTTCCACTGGTCTCCCTCTACAAGGGGTATGGAGAGTCTACTCCCTCTGGTTGCCCCGAAAAGGGCACAGTATTTTATCTGTTTTTATCTGTATTTTATCTGTTTTTATAATTGATTTTAAGCTGTATTTTAATCAATGTTGTACCTCGCCCTGAGCCCACTTGTGGGGAGGGCAGGTTAAAAATAAAATAAATAAATAAATAAATGAGGCTTTGAGATTCTCACTGTATTTTTCATATTCAAGGCTTATAGTCTTTCTCTCTTAAAATGCATGCAATTGGGCACCCAATCATCTCCTAACTGTCACATGAGGGTATTTTAAAGAGGGAAGTTATGAAAAACAAGTATATGCACAGTTCAGATGTAATGGACCATATGTGGACTTTGAACTTGGGTATATGTTTCCTAATACAAAAAAGGGAAATGAGAACTAGACATGACAGATTTGTAAGAAATGGCAGAGACACTGGTTCCTTTTACTGTGTCACAAGAAAAATGCTCATATTAAGTATAGTATATTAAGTACAGGCACTATGCATTGCCAATAAAACTGACACAGAAGAGAGTGTGTTGTTAATCGTAGTAGATCAACGTGACCAATTACTGATCTAAATAAATAACAACTGCTTAGCCTACAGTATGTATCATTGGAGAGTCTGATTTGTTCCTTCAAAAGGTAGGATCAATTGAAGGGCACATTTTTCTTCTCTTTGTTCTTTCCCATCAATTTTAATGGGTGCAGAACATCAGTCACATCTAATATAATGAGACAAGAAGATGGATGAGTACATTTGAAGCTACTAGACACTGGACAGAAAACATCCTGAAAAAAGTGACTCTGAGAGCTTATAGGGTTCAACAATACAGCCTAGATAGTAGTAGGAACTATATTGCATTGTTTGATATTCACACTGAACAAATTCTATTTTCTGAAACTATTCATTGGGTTATGCATTAAAAGCCATTTTTATTGGACATAATCAAGAAAAGTTTTTTATTTGAGGGAAAGAGACAAACTGAGAACAAAGAGATTATGCACAGATAAACAGAAAGATGCTACATATTAAAACAAAACAACTTTTGCTAAATTGTTAAGTCTTATACAGTACATATCTGGAGTTTGAAATGTACCTTAGTTATGAAGCAAACAGAAAAAGAGGATTGTATATGAGATGTTCTATATCCAGATATTAAAGAACAAGGCAAAAATCTTTCCCAAAAAGTCCACCTCAAAAGTAGTTTGATGACAAACGCTTATTACGCACACACAAAATACTAGCATTAGGGTTGGTCATTTGGCCAACTTAATATAAATAGTCAACAGAACAGACAAATTGTGTCAAAAATCTTCAAGTATTTATAAATTATTTATTAAAATAACAAAGAAATACTTATATCACTTGTAAACAGGTAGGCCGCAACCTATGCACACTTATTTATGAAATCACTAGCTGTTATTACGGTATAATGTATAGGGTTTAGTTGTTAGTTCAAACAGTTAAATCATGAAACAATGGCACAATTCATACACAATGGGAAATGACAACATTATGAAGCAATTATAAAGGTAGGTTGCTTGGTATACAAGGGTATTCTTTGGCCTTATGGAATATTTTACAGTTATTATACAATAGACAATTAATACATAATATGCTTATTTATGTCATTTATAGTCCGCCTTTCTCACTGAGATTCAAGGTGGATTACACAGTGTGAGATCAGTACAGTCAAAATGAAGGACATTTCCATAAACAATGTCACGGTAAATAAACACAAGTTTACAAAGACATAGCATTAGCAAGAATTCAATACAGAGTTAAAGAAATCCTGAAACAGAACAAAAGTAATTCTAGAGCTGACATTAGCCAACATGAAGCACAGGTAGCTGATAGGAGCACCTACTTAAAACAACAGATGGTACATAAAGAAACATAGTGGTGAAGTCTATGGTCCCTAAGTCATTAGTGAAGCTTCTGAGACCCCCTTCCTACAATACAAAAGCCTTTTTGAATAATTCAGTTTTGCATCTTTGTGGAAAGCTAGGAGAATGGGGTCTCTCCTGACTTCCTCAGGCAGCCTGTTCCACAGGGTAAAGGCTTAGATGAATGTAGTGTTCTATTCTCTCCTCAGAGTGGTTTGACCCACAGCCCACTATAACAATGAGTTGCAAGGCTTGACCCTGCTCTCCAGAGGTCATTGTCCAAGTTACTATGACATAAGAGAAAAATAAGACTTTGCATGGGGATCTGTGACAGCCAAACCCATCCCAAAACAACTGCATGTGATTTTGGAGCAGGTAGGGAATTAGTCTGCTCCATATACACAGAACTATTGTCTGCCTATTCCTCATTGAAAGCCAGGAACTAACTACATATAATATGTGAATATCATCCTTGAAGAATAACAGTAACGTGGTTTTAAACTAAAATTCAGATGTAATACAGACATATTAAAACCTACATTCATAATATCTTAAATGCTATCTACAATCCAATAGAACAATATTTACAATAAGAAAAAGTGCTTAACTTGGCTGGACTTTGCCCCTATATCACTGCAAGAAGAACAAATACCTGACCCTTGGGTACAAAGCAATATCAATATGGCACAATGTATATTTACAAGCCACCATTCTGTGCCTCACCAGGATATCAACAGAGGTTAGCTGGCCACCTGGATAATGTCATACTTATGCCTTTGATAAAGTTGTGTTAGTTGACTGTTATTATTCAATCAATCAATAGGTTTATTTACAGTTAATAACCAATACAGACTTATAAAAGCATAAGTGAGTATCATAAACAAAATACACCACTTGTAAAAATAACTATAAAAGCTTGACAATATAAATACAAAAGTGTGGACTGTCAGGATTAAGGATAAAAGCCTTCTGTGACTTGGACACAGCTATCCATTCCTAGCATAAAACTGGAATAACCATAACTGATATTTTAACTAATACAAATAACTGATATATTTAACTAACAGAACCAATCTGCATTCAAAAGTTGAGGGAACCGTAACAATGTCAACTTCAGTCAACAGAAGAATGAAAGCAACACACACACATGCACAGCTTCACCCACCCCCATGAAAAGAAAGCAGAATGAACTCAAAGCAGCACACACACAGCCCCCCATAGCTCCATGAAAAGAAAGCAGAATGAACTCAAAGCAACACACATACACACACAGCCCCACCCACCCCCAAATGAAAATAAAACAGAATGAACTCAAAGCAGCACACATACACAGAAACTCCTGAATGAAATGAAAGCAGAATGTGTCCGAGGTCAGCAGCCCAGCCCCCGGACTTGCTGACAGGCAGCGGCAGGGGGCAGCCGGGAGACAGCAGTTCAACCGCTCTGTCTGGCAAACAGAGCCAGAACCTGCCTACTCTAGGGGGAAGGGGAGAAAGGCCAAAGCCTCAGAAGGCTGGAGGGAGCAGGGAGAAGCCAGCTAGTCCCACCCCACAAGGGGAGGAGAGGGGGCTAAGCAGGCTAGAGGAAAAGGGCCAAGGCAGGGGGAATAGGGACACAGCAATAGCCCAAACAAAGCCCTTACCTTCCAAGGAGGAGAAGCAGCCACTACAGCCCAGAGCCACACCCTGGCTAGAGGACAGCAGCCTGGCTCAGGAGGTGCTAGGAGCCAAGCCCCTCCAGGTGGAGCTGCCACAGGCATTCTGGGGGAGGAGATGGGTAGCCCCGCCTGGCATCAACGAACAGGCAGCACAGAAGCTGGCCAGGGCAGCTCCTCGCGAGCAAGGCCAGCCAGGCTCAGCAGCACAGAAGCCGGCTGGGGCAGCTCCTCGTGAGCAAGGCCAGGCAGGCTCAGCAGCACAGAAGCCGGCTGGGGCAGCTCCTCGTGAGCAAGGCCAGGCAGGCTCAGCAGCACCGAAGCCGGCTGGAGCAGCTCCTCATGAGCAGGCCAAGGAGACCTCAGCCGGGGATGGCTCGCATTCAATCCCACCCTGCCAGCAAGGCAAGGAAGCCAAGAAGGGATTAGTGGTAGGAGGGAAACACCTGAGGGAAGGCACAGCTGGGCCAAGTCAGGAGATGGCACAAGCCTAGAAGGAGGGCGGGGCGGGGAAAGGAAGCCCTATATAAGGTGGCTAGGAAGAGCTCTGAGGTGGTGGGTGTGAGTGAGGAGTGATCATGTGGAGTGAGAGCAGTAGGCTGCAAGGGTGGAGGCTTGGAGGAGAGTTCTGGAAGGAGGAGATGAAGGAGGATGCAGGGGGTAAGCAGGCCAGGTTGAGCAGGCCAGCGAGTGGACTGAGAGGGAGTCTGGGTGAGGTATACTGCCCCTCCTTCCACAGAGCAGGGTCCTGCAGAATCCCTGGCCCCCCTGTGACGTCAGGAGCAGACCGCCCAGTGCCACGCCCAGCGGCAGTCGCGGCAAGCCCTGACAGAATGAACTCAAAGCAGCTTAACGTCCTCTGGAGAGCCAGCCCCAGCAGCTCTGCTCACACTTTCTCTCTCTCTCACTAACTGAGCAATGAAAAAAAGCAGAATGAACTCAAAGCAGCTAAACCTCCTCTGCAGAGCCTGTGCCAGGCCCCAGCTCTCTCTCTCTCTCTCTCTCTCTCACTCACTCACAGAGGAATGGGGAAAAAAGCAAAATGAACTCAAAGCAGCTAAGCCTCCTCTGGAGAGCCCACATCAGGCTCTCTCTCTCTCTCTCTCTCTCTCTCTCTCTCTCTCTCTCTCTCTCTCTCTCACTCAAGAAAGCAGAATGAACTCAAAGCAGCTTAACCTCATCTGCAGAGCCCACAGGGCCGAAGGAATCACATGGGCAGATTCTAGAACTGCCAGAACACCATTCTAGAGCATTCTCCCTCAAAAAAAGCCCTGCATATGGCTACAGCAAATAATTTGGGACTCATAAACAGGCAGTGAATAAGCAGAGAATTAGTAAATAAGGCATAAATCTACAATACAGTTCTAAACCAGCTCCCAGTACAGGACTAACTGGGTAGAGGAAAGGTTAACCATAAAGCTATGCATTGCCTAATTAACAATTGAAATTTTATGAGTTCTCAATTTATTACTATTTACCACTCTACCTAACCATCAACATGAATATTTACTCTCCATCTCATACCAAATACTGACCTTCCTACCAAACTTCTCATCTTGAAAAGTTCCACATTAGAGATGGGAACGAACTAGAAAAAAATCCGAACTGTGCAGTTTATAGTTTGTCACATTTCACGAACCACAAACTTTCATGAACCTGCCCTGGTTCACTAACCAGTTTGTTTGGTTCGTGAAAATGTCACATCTGAGTCAGCAAATTGTCACTTCCGGGCCAGCAAAAGGCCACTTCCGGGTCAGCAGAGGTCTGAATGAAGTCCATCCCCTGTTGCCTAGGAAACTGATTGATCGGCACCAGGCTGTCTGCAGTGATGAACCAAAAAACGAACCAAATGAACCAGTCTAAAGTTCATGGCAGTTCATCAGAAATGGGCTCTGACAAACCGCTGGTTCGCGAACCATGAACCGGCCCGGTTCATGCTGAACTCTGGTTTGAATTTTGGTTCGTGCCCATCTATATTCCAGATACTTTGGGTTGGATCCAACTAGGTTTTTTATTGGTGAAAAATAGGAGGAGGTCCAATTTGACAACCAAAAAGGCTATGCTGGGGATTCATGAGACCAGTATTGATAAAACCACGTGAAACGGGTGGTAGCAAGGAGAGAGATTGAACAAGATGGAGAATAAAACTGGCTGGAACCTTTTGTCTTTAAGTTAGTAGCTCACACCCATAGACTTTCCATAGAGAAATTAAGAAACAATACATATTGGCACTGCACACCTTCATCTCTAAACAGAGAGAATATTTATTATTGGCTGATTACACAAAAGTTTTTAATCATTTTCTTATGTTAGTATGTCAATTAATTTGTACTTTTGTTCATGTCATATTAAGTACAAAATTTAAATAACAGTCAGCTAGATAAAATCATGCACCTAGAGAGAGCTCAGACAAGGTACCAAGGAAACCATGAAAAACATATTGGCCTAGAATTATTTAAAACACTAATTTTTGGAAATTCCACAAGGATGCCAGATAGGAAAATCTATTAACAATCCATTTGGACACACTGGTACAAGTAATAAGAAATCTGAATTTGATTTTACATTATGATAATTGTTCAAAGCCTCCACACCACTACACAGAGATCCTCCTGACTATAACTCCCTAGTATATAGTTCATTAAACAATGAACAGTGTACAGGACATGTTGAAAGCTTAATGGAAGCTGTGCTGTTGTGAAAGCTTAATGGAAGCTGTGTTGTAAAACAGAATTTATCTCAACATTGAGTTTGTTGTACTGGCATATGAACAAGAGATCCGTAGGTTTAAGAGTTGCATAAAAGGAACAGAACAGAAAGAGAAAGCTGATAAGAATGAAAGTTTCCAAGATAAGCAAGTGGGATCCAGAAACACTATGGTACTTCTCCAACAAACCTTAGTGAAGAATTATACTGAAAGAAAAGAATATGATTTTGACTGGAAAAGCTGCAGAGGGAATTTCACTGTCCACTGCTTATTTTCCCCATTGTTTCCCAGTGGGAAAGGGAGGGGATGGAGTGAGGAGGAGGATATTGTGCCAGCAAGTGCCATAACTTCAGCAAATATTTAGAAGTGACATCACATCACTGGAATTATATTGGTGCGACACAGTAGGATTTGGACAAAACACAAGATTTTGTCCAAATCCTAGAGCATCACACTGAGGTCACACCAGCAACGTGACATCACTTCCAGATATTTGCCTTCCAAACCAGGAAGGGAAACTAGGGAGCCTTCTGGACCAAAAAGACTCCCTAGTTTCCCAACACTACTTCTGTGGAATACCAGGTATGTATGAAACATATTTAAAACTGGGGGCTGGGCAGGGGACCAGGTGGAAGGACATTTGGGGATGCACACATGGAGAACAGGGTAATTGGTCAACACTTCCTCTCCCCACACACATTTTCTACACTCAAAATATAGTGCTCAAGTTTTTGTTACCTAGGTATGCATACACCTTTTAAAAAGGTGCTAGTTCTCATATATACAGTTGCACGGATGTTCACCAATTCCTCCCTCCTTCTGCAGATCCCCACTAGGCTATTTCTGAGGGACCAATCTCTCTTTCTATGGCTGGCTGGCTTGGTGCACAAGAATCAGGACTTTGGAGAGCTCCCTCAAAGGTGCTGGTACTCAGTACCAGTGTGTACTGTCAAAAAAACCTCCCTGTATATACCATATAGTTTTGCCTTCAAAGTTTTTGAGTAAACAGAAATATAGTATGATATTTCTCTCTGTACCACTCTAAGCTTTAAAGGGATAGTAAACTTTGGAGCAAGAAAAGAGGGAAACTACAGCCATGTTAAAGTGCTTGTTGTTTGTCTGACTAAAGGGGATAGCAGCGACAGCAATTGGGGTGGAGCATTTAAACACTAAAAATTCTACCTGTATGATTCGATAAATATACACCCACACGGAGCACCAGGTTGTCCCAGAACAATTTTAAAAGAAGCAAAAATTATAGCCAAGTTAGTGGAATGCTAAAGTTATGGGGATAAGGCAGGTAGGCTGAGGCAGACAGAAACTGAGCTGGTTACTAGGGGTGTGCAAAACAAAACAAACAAGCTGGAAATACTCCCAGGAATTGCTGTTTCATTTTGTTAAAGCAGCTTCCAGAAACCGAAGCAAATCCAGGAACCCAAATTAAAACAAGTTCTTCCCACCAAAAAGTTAGTGGGTTTTGTTTTGGCTCATACCTTGCAGTACCAGCGGACGGGCACTGGGCTTGCAGGGCGACATTTTGTTTTCCTTAAAGGCATTTACCAATCAGATCCCAAAAAGAGTGAGCCCTTATGTTATTAATTAACTCTGTTGGCAGAAAGGGGGACTGTGCGCAATGTACATGAGTTCATCTTTTTTTTCTCCATCGCTACTCTGGCAATGGCATTGTCCTGTGTGATGGACAGGACTGGCTCCAGCTTTGCCTCTCTTGAGAATCAACCAATTAGAATGGATGGAATGCTGGGTTAATGACGGTTGGAGTCCACTGGAAGAGAGTGAGAGAATGTTATTTTGAAATATTCCCTGTTTAACCCCAGAATATTTATTATTTTTAAAATCATTCACTCCAGTATTCTATTTTGTAAATAAAGTTTAATTTTGTTTTGTCTAACCCTGGCTGGCTTGAAATTGTTGTCTGAAGGAAAATATAATACACAGAGACCTCAAACATTAAATGGGACCAAGTTTAACTATATGGTGGCAGCGTATATATGGGAAGTAAACTCTTAAGTTCCCTTTCCCCAATAGCCGTGGGTTGTAACTGGGAGAGGGGAATGAAAAAGAGGCAAAGGGCTCTCTGTCTGATGGATTCTCTGGAAGAGGAGACCCTGTGTATATTTGTGTCAGGGCTCTCTGCTTGATAATAGAGGTTAGACAGGTACCATGTGGTGACTGCCCTTTACTGTCTATGAAGCCCCCAGACCTGTGAAGGAAGGTTTATGGTGGGTAGCAGTGGGAAAAGGCTGTCCTCCATAAAGTGTTGGATCAGCGGTGGGATTCAAACCCCCAAGCAAAAGTGTTCTTGAGGTAAACACCTGAGTAAGGTGCTGTGGAGTGGGTCACAGAGTGAATTAAGAAGTGATTTGATAAATATGGGGTTGCCCTCTTGAGGTAAAAGCTTATGGTAAAAAAGTAAGGAGAAGCTGTAATAGAAACCCAAAGCATTTTAACAGAACAGAAATCAACTGGCTTAGAATGGAGTAACTCTGCTTAGGATTTCACTGAAAGACCGGCAAGGACTTTGGGAAGTAGGTGTACTGGATAATATCCTTTTCCCAATGATCCTAGATAATGACCTTGCCAAGCATGTGGAAAAGGTGGTTACCATATCTTGTCTCCCTGAAAAATGGGTCCTTGCAAGGGGAGACCCCCCTCCCCGCCTATCAGCTTTGGAAATGTTTGGAAGGCGAATGTGCAGATTTCAATCATCAGCTGCAATTCAAAAGACGCTCCCTGGGAATAAACAATACTGAACAACATAACAACAACTACCACCTTTCAGGACAACTTAACAACCACTCAGGGCATTTACAAAGTATGTTATTATTATTATCCCCACAACAATCACCCTGTGAGGTAGGTGAGGCTGAGAGAGCTCCTAGAGGCTGTGACTGACCCATGGTCACCCAGCTGGTTTCAAGTGGAGCAGAGGGGAATCAAACCCGGCTCTCCAGATTAGAGTCCTGGCACTCTTAACCACTACACCAAACTGGCGCTCAACATAGGACTTGTATCTGAGTAAACCTGGTTTTTTTTGGGGGGGGGTACATCTTGGTTTATTTTGTGGCACTATCCAAGCACTGGTCTGTCTCCCCCACCACCATTAAGGCACTTGAACAGGCATTGTGAGAAAAAGCCCCACTGGGTGTGTGTGTGCAAGTGGGTACATTCAATGTATCAAACTTAATAAAAACCCTGGAGAATTCAATCATTGGCTGCAATTCTAAAGACACTTCCTTGGGAGTATGCACAAGAAAGCATGAAACCAACAGGCAAGAGCAGTATACAAAGGTAATAATTTATTGGTGCTATAGAAAAAGTAAAAAGGGAACATGAAGCAGGATTGACATTTTTTCTAGTGCACACCACTACTGGTTACATGCAGGCAGAGGCCTGATGGCTAAGAGTGCAACAGAGTGCTTGCACCAGTAGGTGTCTGACCTCTCAAATGGTGGTCTAAGTGCTAACGAAATGAAACAAATCTCTTTGTTCCTGTCCCCTTCTTGGAACTACTATAGCTTCATGAAAGAATCAACCAGAGCAGTAATTTCTTTAACCCTTCAATCCAGCCTCTTTTATGTAATGTACTTAGTGTATCTGATAAGAAGGGTGCTTGGAGGTGGGGGGGGGACACATGGTTCAGTGGTAGAGCATCTGTTCTGCATGCCAAAAGTCCCAGGTTCAGTCCCCATATCTTCAGTTAAAAGGATTAGATAGCTGAGGTGCTGTCCCTGAGATCCTGGAGAACTACTCCTGTCAAAGTAGATGCCATTGACCTTGGCAGACCAATGACTTGACTCAGCACAAGGAAGCTTAATTCGCTCTCATATTCAGGACTCTCTTTAGGAGGACAAGCAGGACAGTATTGGGGCAGTGCTCTGTGCTTTCGGTTGTTTACAAATCCTTAAGGTATAAATATTATTTTTCTTAAGATTTTATTAAGCCTCATATAAATGGCTTATATAACCAAGCTGCTACCATTGTGACCACCCTACAGAAAAAAAAAGGGGGGGGGGCAGCAGACTACCAGAACAAGCAACAAGATGTAGTAATAGACAAGGGGGAAACTACATAAGAAAAACAGAAGAACAAGAAAGACAGACAATGCCTGAAAGTTCTAGTAAGCAGCGCCTGGGTGAGATCAGGAAAGTAGCCTCCAGTGGGGTATTCTGATAATCCTGAGATCTGCCTCTGTGTATGATGTCAAGGAAGACTGGCCTTACCAATGGGTGCTGGCGGATCACACAACCAGACTTCCCTTTGAAGTTTTCTCTGCAACAACTTGTGTTCCCAAATAGACACATTGCTGTTCTTTTTAAATAATGTCTCTTCAAGGAGTGAGAGTTTATTCATGCATAAATTACTTCTTTTGATCCGCGCCAGTAAGTCCAGTTGCAGCTGGAGGGACCAGGTTGTACTTTGTCTCCTGGCATCTTAGTACAGGGGCTTAATGTATTGCATAGCGGGGCTTCTGCCTTCTAATTAACTACCTTCATTATTATTATTCATTGAATGTTTTTGTGTCTCATAGACTAAGTATGTATAACAGCCATTTTAACTAGAAATGGGTTGACAAGAAGCACATTTTGGCCCATATCCTTTTGTAAAAGTATACAAGGAATATACTGTGCCAAAGCAAGAAGCTGACATTGTTCCCTGATCCAGTTATGCATTTTCAACTAGTGCATATATGGACATGGAATTACATTCAGACGCACATGCACATTTTCTTGATAGTAATGCCATACAGATAGATGATATGTGCACCTGGACCCAGTTATCCAACATTACCTTCTAAGGGAATGCACATTCTGAAGTGCATCCAAATCCACATCTCCTTTGACATTCTGCCTCATATAATATTGCAGTCAGTAGAACTGGATTATGGAAAAGTATTGCCACACAGTGTTTGTGGGCAATGAAACTTCCAACAAAGCATGACAAGACACAAAGCAGTGTCAAGTTGCCCAAGCAATAGGGAGATTGTCTTTCTTGCCCATTCAGAGCAAGGGCAATGGTAAGTTTCATTTTTTCTCAGTGAATTTTTACATGGCTGTCTATACGGTACCATGATATCATGATATATGATGATATCATATACCACTACATGATTCCTGAATTGTTAGGACTGTGGATTAAATAATAGGTTGCTGAGAATTATAAATAAATATTACCATTGCAAACAAGAACAAAATACAGGACAGACAAAGGTAGAAAGTTTCTCAAAGAATTTTCTTAACCCATCGAAGAATACTTTTCTTGTCAAAAACTGAACCACTCATTTTTACTCCTATGACTACTAATACATTAGATTGCCATTTAGAATTTATACAGCACTTTCCGTTTGTAAATTATGCGTTAATGTTTATTCTGGTTTTTTTCACATGAACTTTGTGAAGTAAGTCACTTTTATTTCCTTTTGCACTTGCTTATTCATGACCTGACAGTGGCTTAGATGCAGAGGTATGAAAGTGGACACCTAAATGGATTTAGAACAGTTCTACTCGTGCAAGATCTTTTGCAACACCTAGCACTTTCCTCCCAGTATAGTGACCAGAAATTGGTTACACTAGATTATGTGCAAACTTAAACACAAGAAACACAACATAATTTTAACAGCACAGGTGGCTTCAGAAGTCTTTTTCTTTACTTCATTTATACTCACTTTTGTCTTCAATGGGGACCCAAATTGGCTTAAATCATTCCCCTCTCCTCCATTTTTTCTTCGTAATAACTCTGAGAAGTAGTTTAGACTGAGAGTGTGTAACTGACCGACTCCAGGTCTCCCCACAGGCTTCCATGGCAGAGTGGGAATTTGAACCAGGGTCTTACAGATCTAGACTGACACTCTAACCACTGCACCACAGTCACTCCTTAATTTTTCTTGCACTTCCTCTTGTGCAAGAGCTCTAGCACAACTGGAAATTTTGTGCTGGATCCAACTGACTGAGCTCAAAACAGAGTTTGGTCTTGATCTCCTAGATCAAAGTTCCACTCCATATTCATAGGGGCATGTATTCTTTTTAACACAAAAATAATTTTACAAGTAAAATATACAATTAAAACATCAGTGTGAGAACAGTAATTTCAGTGAGAAGCTTCTCAATAGCAACATAAAAACCCTCTACATTTGTTTTCTACAAAGCTACAATATCTTCCAGTCTAAAAAAAGAGATCCAAACAGTGAAAAAATACACTCTTCATCTGCATATGTTTTTCTGTTCCAACATGCATGTCCTAGACAAGCTAGTGTTACTGGAGGGGGGGTGGGCGTTAAATAGGATTGTTTTTCTTGACTGTAGTGCTTGAACTGCCAGCTCAATGTGATATCTCACTGATATGGTCTTTTTGTTGTTGTTTTCGTATTGCAAAATGGAGCATTTTTTTGTGACATCAGTTGCTATCCTGGAACACCTGCCTAAAATATGCTGACATGTGATCACAAAGATGCATAAATACCAGAACAAAACCAGAAACTAACTCAGAGATCCTCACAAGACCAGCTATAATAAGACACGTCATTGCTCTCTTTAAATACTTTTATCAGTGACATTTCCCCCCACACTAGCCAGGATGCAAAAGCTGGAGGTTTGACTGCACAATTGCTCTTCTGGAAAACTCACTCAGATCCTTCCAGGGATTATACCTTATCAGGTAAATACCAGGGTTAAAGTGAAAGTGGTAATTCATTTTCCCTCCTCTGTCATTTCTTTATCCTGAAAGCTGCAACTCCAGCCGGAGGAAAAAACAAACAAGTAAAAGAATGAATACCTCTGGAATCCCCTCAACAAAAGGCAGCTGTTTTTGAAAGCTTAAAAAGCTTTACTATTTAATGTCATTTCAAGAAAATTCACAAAATGTACTTAAAGCACCCTCTAGCTCCCTATACAGTTAGGTATGTCTTATGAAAAATCCAAAGAGAGACTTCTGTTTTTTTTTTTCAAAAGCAGCCTTGGCTTCTTTGATCTGCTGCACTGCAATCTACTGAGCTATTTACATTTTGTGTTTTTAGGTCTCTTTGGCTATTTACAGCCTGAAAGGGAGAGCATGATAAGAACTGCTACTTTCCTGTACCATGTATTAGAAATGAAAGCTTTTTACTTCTAAACCGAAGGAAAGTGTTCCACCTAGAGTCCATTTTCTGGAGCCGAAGCAGCTGAAACAGGTTAGCTGCCAGTGGAAATTATTTTTAGGATTGTTGAAATAGTTGCTGTTGCTTTTCTTTAAAAAAAATCATGAAGCAGAGGTATTGTCCTCAGTCATAATTGTCAATGTTAATCTCCTTTTTCTCCCTCCATGGTGATAAAGAGAGTCATTTTTATATTTAATTAATGCAGAGGATCGTTTTGGAAAGTGGCTAATGAGGCTCTGATCACATTACCATGAAAATGTGCATTAACACTGCAACTGAGGAGGATGTTTCATGTGTAGAGAATCCACTTTGTAATTAGTCCACTGTGAAATGAATCACGTCAGGAAGAATTTGAAGGGGGGGCAGTAGGCAATGGGTACTTAGCGACTGCTGTGCCAACAGACCACCAACATTCTAAGCTGTTTTGTCCTCAGCCCGTCTTAACGGTGCAGTCAAAAACTGGAAGTGTTCAGCCTCTGTCAACAGTGTCATGTCAAAGCGAGGGCAAATTACAAAAGAGGAAAGGAACAGATGCTGGAAGGCACTAAACTTTCATCTACCAGAGTTCCTCAGCAAAAGACAAATCAAAACAAAAAAACCCAACCAAAATCAAAATATGCTCTCAGTGGGATGTGCAAAATTACAAGGTATTATGGAAACCGTTTTTATCACCACTCTCTCTCTCTCTCTCTCCCTGTCTTATTCTGATGACATACCAAGCACACATTTTAGCAGTTCACAGTAAAATTTTTGCTGCTGGGACACAGTGAAATAAGTACATGGTAAATGACAGTTTCTCTCTGCCTAGTGGTATAGTACAAATAGTATAAAGATTGGCAGGACACTTGGAAAAAGCATCACTCACTGGAAAATAGAAAATTTAAATCACCAGTCAAACCAACAATTTTATTGCTAAATAGAACAGCAAGCTGTTAACAGAAAACAAAAAAGCATCTGTACATTATAAAACTTCTTTCAGTAAGTTGAACATACCTGAGACCAAAGACCTGTTAAATCCTAACACTTGCTGAAGCATCAGTGTAACTGACAGAGGATCCAATTACTAAAGCTAAAGAGACTCTCAATACACGTTGCGGACATGGTTCAATGATAATGCAGGTCTCTCACTGAGAATTTGGCAAAGATGCACAGAAATGTTAAAAGCAGCACAGGAAGTCATTTAGGGTGGGAGTGCTGAAGAATAAGAAATAGCCCCCCAAATGCAAAGCATGCATGCACGTTCATACACAGGGAGGATAAACATCCTTCTATTTCAGTAGGTGCTTTCCAAAAAAGCACAAAATTCTTATCATAGCACTGCCAGGAATATCCTCTGCACTCACCTGAGAAACTTCATACAGCAGTTTGTAGTGTTCCTCCCTCTTCTGAAAACTGCACAGATTGCAACCCATTCTAATAGGAAATACTGAAAGAGGAATGCTCCTAATTTCCCAAGGACTGCAAAGCAAATGCACTGACAGGGAAGCACCCTCCAGACTTGACTACTGTTTTTCATCAGTCACTCCAGTGCAGGAACACAGACACGCCACTGTTAGCTGGAAGCACAAGCCAGGGTAGTGTGTGTAAGCAGCATGCTCTTCTTCCTCTTCCCTAAGTATCTTGCACTCACGTATACACACAGACATACACAGAGTTTCATCTCAGTTTGCAGCAACACTCCCCCTGTCTCTGCATCAGTGCACATGACTACACAGATTCCAACTCATGAATATTAATAGAGCCTCATTGATTATTTATGACAGAACGTGTTAGCAGGGGAGGGGTGTCATAGCTGCCGTTGATAACAGATGAATATTCACTAATTAAGAAGCAAATGGCGAGTGGTTAAACAAAATACACGTGCCACTAACACCTTGGCTTATTAAGGACAGAGGGCATAGCGGCACCTTATACACTTTTCCTTCAACTTAAGGATAATTCATGAGTAGTAATTTCTAGAAAATATCTTGGGTCAGTGCAGGTAACCAGCTTGATCAGCTACAGTTTATAGCACCTGCTTTTAAATACTTTTCATTTTTTAAAAAAGTTAAATGTAAAAAACTGGGTTATTTTTCTTAACAGCTGAAGCAAACAAGCACAAAAAGTAAACAAATCCAGATGGCTGTACTATGTTCTTGATTTGCTGTGCACTGCCAAATTCATTGAAGTGCTAAAATTAGAAGGAAGGGCAATTCTAACACTCTGCAATATGTGGTTGTATTATTATTACTATTAGTTAGATTTTAACCAACTTTCTAATCAAAGCTGTCAAAAGACATTATGTGTGTGAAATTACAATTCATGCTCTGTACATATTGGTTGCACCCAGCACCAAATTTCCATTTGCACTAGAACTCTGGGGCAAGAGGCAACACAAGAAAAAGACATGTAGCCACTTGCGCTGTCAAACAACTTATACTGCCAATTGCATTTCCACTTCCAAAAGATCTTGTGCAACGAATTTCTGAGCACCTTAATATATATGGAGGAAAGTGCTAGGTGTTGCACAAGACCTTGTGCAAGCAGAACGGCATTAAGTTCATTTATGCTTCCACTATGTTTAGATCTAACAGGATAGATGCAGCTGCAAATAAACTATGGTATATATCCAAACCTTTATATTTGTTGCAACTTTATCCTTGATGCAGTTCCATTGATTTCAGTACAACAATTCCAATCAAGTGAGGATTGCGATACAGGATTCTAGTCTGATCCTAACCACACTCAAATGAGGATAATGCACACATGGAAACAGTGTCCCATGCTTAGTTTGCTCTTCTGTATGAGTCAGTAAGTGCTTCTAGGGAAGGGAGGAAAGCCTGAAGAGCTAGGTAAATGGGTTTCAGTTCTA